>NW_028274811.1:98286712-100786712 GCF_037043125.1 Eumetopias jubatus
GTATTAATTGTCCCAATCTCATTACACAATCTTGACTCCCTTCTCCACTTTAAAGCTACACTGGTCTCTTGACAATTTCTAGAATATCCCAAGCTATTTCCTCACTCAAGACTTTGGGTACCACACTGTTTTTTTCTACCTGTAGTGGGCAGATTCTAAGATGCACTCCAATGATCCCTAAATCCTGATATTCACATCCTTGTTTAGTTCTTTCTCCTGAGTATGGACTGGATCCAGTAATCAGTTTCCAATGAATAGAATACAGCAAAGTAATGGGATGCTACTTCAGTGATTAGGTATAAAAGAGTGAATGCTCTTTCTTACTTCCTGGAAGAGAAGCCAGCTGCAGTGTTGTGAGCTGCCCTATAGAGAGGGCCATGTGGCAGGGCCTGAAGCAGGTCTTTGACCAAAAGTCACCAAAGAACTGAAGTCTTCAGTCCAATAGCTGGTGACAAACTAATTCTGACTATATCCATGTGAGTGAGCTTACAAGCAAATCCTGCTCCAGTAGAGCTTTCAGAAACCACAGCACAGACCAGCAACATAAACACAAACTCCTAAGAGACGTTGAATCAGAGGTACCCAGCAAAGCTGTGCCTACATTAATAACCTGCAGAAACCATGAGTAATACATGTATACTGTTTTAAGCCAATAATTTTTGAAGTTATTTATTATGCAGCAGTGGATAACTAATGTGGCACCCAAGTTACTCTTTTCTTGGTCTTGCTTTCTCCTTTTCTTCACTTCCCAGCTTCTAAGACACCTCTTCAAAGAGGCTTCCTTTTATCACTCCAGATGAAGTAGATTACCCCTTACTTTTATTCTCTATTTAAAAATTTGCTGGATTTCTTATTAGATTACAAAGTAGTATAGTTTTCTATGTTCACAGTAAAATTTAAAATTAAAGGGAGGTCCTATCCTTCTCTTCTTCATACTGTCTATCATAGTGTCTCATACTTAGTAAGAGCTCAGGAAACACTTGCTGAATAAGTTATTAACAAATTCAAGAGTATATCTGATCCATAAGCATTGTTTTTTTATTTTTTTATTTTTATTTTTATTTTTAAATTTTATTTTATTTTATTATGTTATGTTAGTCACCATACAATACATCATTAGTTTTTTGATGTAGTGATCCATGATTCATTGTTACCATATAATTCAAAAACACATTGAGATACCACCTTACACCAGTTAGAATGGCAAAAATTGACAAGGCAAGGAACAACAAATGTTGGAGAGGTTGTGGAGAAAGGGGAACAACTTACACTGTTGGTGGGAATGCAAGCTGGTACTGCCACTTTGGAAAACAGTGTGGAGGTGCCTCAAAAAATTAAAAATAGAGCTACCCTATGACCCAGCAATTGCACTACTGGGTATTTACCCCAAAGACACAGATGTAGTGAAAGAAGGGCCACATGCACCCCAATGTTCATAGCAGCAATGTCTGCAGTAGCCAAACTATGGAAAGAGCCGAGATGCCCTTCAACAGATGAATGGATAAAGAAGATGTGGTCCATTTATACAATGGAATATTACTCAGCCATCAGAAAGGATGAATACCCAACTTTTACATCAACGTGGATGGGACTGGAGTTCAGTTATTTTAAAAAATGATTAAGTATCTTATGATTGTTATTATCGGTAGTATATTTAGGGTATGAAAATGGCTATGATAAACAATATAATAGATAAGTCATAGATACGTTATGGACTTCATTCAAACATCTATTTCAAATTTGTCTTTAAATGATTTTGTATCTGTTTAAGATTTATGGGGGGCTGACTTTATCTAATAGATAGTGAAGTCATCTTAGATATATTCAAGAAATGATAAAAGGGAAAACAAGCTCCCAGTGTCTCTAAAATATCTCATGTCTTCTCCAATTTTAGGGTTCTCACTGGATAGTACTGATGATTAGAAATTAAGACACAGATGTCCATAAAAGTTCCTATTATCATTCAGTTTATCAAGTCACCAAATGTTAAATTTTGATATGTAAAGAAACATCAACAATATTGAAGTGAGTTAGAGTTACAGATTTGTGAATCTAAGAATTAAGTAGTGGTGTTAAATGAAAAACATTTAATCTAAAATTTTTGTAAAATATAACATTGCACATAGAGATTCTTTTATTCCAGTTTATGGCAATACTCTCAGTTAATAATAAAATAATCTATTTTATAACTTGTTTAATATTTTTTATATTTTATAACTTGTTTAAATTGGGTTGAAGAAAGGGTCAAATAACCACAACAAAATGTTGGTTGATAGACATTGGGGAGGGTATGTGCTATGGTGAGCACTGTGAATTGTGTAAGATTGTTCAATCACAGACCTGTACCTCTGAAACAAATAATACATTATATGTTAAAAAAAAAAAGATAGTAGGAAGGGAAAAGTGAAGGGGGGGAAATCGGAGGGGGAGATGAACCATGAGAGACTACGCACTCTGAGAAATAAACTGAGGGTTTTAGAGGGGAGGTTTTTAGAGGGGGATAGGTTAGCCCAGTGATGGGTATTAAGGAGGGCATGTACTGCATGGAGCACTGGGTATTGTATGTAAACAATGAATCATGGAACACTACATCAAAAACTAATGATGTAATGTATGGTGATTAACATAACATAATAAAATTAAAAAAATGTAAAAAAGAAAAAAACACCAAACAACAAAAATGTAGGACAAGAACCTTTTGAAAAATACACCAGAAATGCTGAAATAGGGTATAATTCTTAAATGTATTATATGGGAGATGAGGGATGACTTAAATGATAAAACCAACTATCTAGGATAGGGGGAGACATTTCTCTTAGCATGAAATTAAGTCTATGGCTGACTTGGGTTTTTATCCATGCTCTGACATTTACTCATTCTATGATTTCAACCAGTTACTAAACATCCTTGAGCAATATCTGTGAAATAAAGGAAATAGCAGAACTTTCCTCTGGGTTGATTTGAAGGTTAAGTGAATTTCTGCATATAATGGTCAGTACTTAACACAGGGCCCATCATAAAATAAAAGCTCAATACTATCAGCTATACAATTAATGGGAATTTTACCAACATTACCTTGTTATTATATTATCTACTACCACTCCCAAAATAGGAAAAAGGGAGAGAAAATTGTATCATATCTATATCGCAGTGGTAAATAAAACTGAGAACTATATCTCAGCATGTTGAGGACATGCCATTGATGGTTACCTGTGAACAACAATAAGGTAACACTTTTGGGATCCCCTCTGTGAAACATAAGCTATATAGAGACTTTTTTATAATTCATAACTTATAATAAAATGTACCAATCCAGCATTACTTGGTTGCACAGAGTAAATATTTATTGGAAATAGTAGAAAAAATAAGTAATTGTATTTATGATCATCATACTTAAATCTAATTTCTAAATACCATAGGAAACAAATAAACATGTCTAGAGACATGTCAAAAGAGCATTATGTTTTGTCCTTTAAGATAAAATTCATGATTTCCAAGGTAACCTTAAATTTTTAATTGTACATTACAATAGTGATGTGATTACGGATTTGTTATAGATCTGGCTATATAGATTTGATTTTCAATACTCATTTCTGCCAATGTTACTGTAAGTACCAACAACTTCTCTTTGGCCTCTTCTACATTTTTAAAGACACTTAAAGTTTCTTCTAATTATCTCCTAGAGCTTTTTATTATTATTATTATTTTTTTATTATGTGTAGTGTATGGCCATCTTTTTTTTAAAGATTTTATTTATTTGACACAGACAGAGAGAGAGACAGCACAAGAAGGGAGGGTGGAAGAGGGAGAAGCAAGCTCCCCACTGATTAGGGAGCCGGATGCAGGGCTCAATGCAGGGCTCCATCCCAGGACCCTGGGATCATGATCTGAGCCGAAGGCAGACACTTGACTGACTGAGCCACCTAGGTGCCCCATTTCCTAGCGGTGTCTTAAACAGAACGGCCCACTGTTGCTTTAAGTCCTATATCACTGTTTGATCACAGGCAACAGGATTTGAAATTATTACTGGTTTCTACAGAATAGTTGACAAATTTTTTAACAAGGTATTTGAGATTTTTTTGCTAACATCTCTCTCCCCCTTTTCAAACTTACCACTTTCCTCTGCCCCTCTTTTTTGTAGCCTTAATGGATTATTGGAAATAATCTGAGCATGCCTTGCGTTTCCACAGCTGAATGCTTTTTCACAAATTGCCACATCTCAAATGTCACTACACCAAATTACTTTGGTCTTCTATCTTCTTCAAGTCCCAGCTAAGTTATCATCTCCACAAAATCCCCACTCACTTTGTTCCTTGCATATCTTCCACTTCCAGAAAAAAATTAATGACTCTTTTTTGTGTGTGCATTTAATTTTTATCACCAGCAGAGCACTACAGGCTCTCAGTTGGCATTTGATTCTTGTACTGTTTTTCCCAAGATATTGTGATTTCTCTGACAAAGATCTTCTATTTTATTACTCTATCTTACTTCAGGGCTAGCACATGGTTTGGAAACCAGTTAAGTGTACCTCCAACTTGATGTATTGAATTGAAACAAATTTCATTGTCATCTTCAAGCTTAGTTTGCAGGTATTTTTATTTAAGGCTAACACAGTGGATCATACATAGCAGGAAGCAAAAATATTAATGAAAAGATGAATGAGTAACTCTTAATCTAGTGGGAAATAAAGTAGAAAGAGATGAAGAGTTCCTTGCCTTGACCTCCACCATAAGTATGCATACGTGCATAGGTGCATCATTTTTGAGAACTAACAGTAATATGATTGCCACAGGAAATGTCTGACTCATGATTAATAGAGTTGTGATTGTGTTCCTTTCTGATTTTATAATCTTTCTTATTTGAAATAAGACATCAACATCAACATTCCAAACACATTTATGGCTATAAATTCATGAATGATGGGCTTTTATTGGCAAATCTGTGGAGAGCTAAGTTGATTCATTTGATTAGATGCAGCTACTATTTAAACAGCCACCAGATTCTTGTAAATTGTCTCAAAATTTGGAATTCTGTTTTACTTTATACTGTGTGTTAAAAAATAAATTTAATGCAAAGAATGTCAACAGAGTGTCATGAAAGTAGAAAATTAGGAAAAAAATATCCTAGTTTAAGGCAAAAGTGTTTGGGATGAGAGACTCCAAGTTTAAATAATTGGTTTTCACTATAAACACAACTTTAAAGAGCAAGGAAGAATATACAGAGAAAGTGGGAGAGTGCCAGATGGACACAATCAGCAGTGATGATATTTGTTTACGAATGTATGCAGTTATATCTATATGCATGTGCATACATATGTATGTATATATGTATGTATGTGTATTATATATTTAATGGGATGAACGGTGAAGAAACAAAACTTTTGATTGCATGATGGACTCTCAGATTCCACACACCTATATCCTCCTGAGCCAAGGGAAGGTGTTGGTAAAGGCAATAACTTTTCAAAAACTTAGGAACTGGTGTATCAGGAGTAAGAACTGTTTTGTTTGTTGTTGTTGTTGCTGTTTTTGACTCAAACAAGAATGATATTATTCTTCAGGAAGAATCAGCTGGATATAATCACCATAAGACAGAGCAAATATGCAAATATCAAGATTTGCTGAAGAATGTTTCAGAAAAGTAAGCTGTAGTTGCTGACTAGGAAGGCTTTTGCATATAACAAGTTCTTATTTTAAAATATCATTTTTGAAAATTCATGGATCTTAAATAGCTACATTGCCAAGGAAGAAAAATAGAAACCTAGCTATATAGCAAACAAATAAATGATTAGAGTCTCATCTAATGCTCAGCAATAAAAAGTATTATTGGATTGAAAGAACAGAGACTCACTGAAGAAAAAGGAGTCAGAATGGAAAACTTACTCTCCCAGCATTTACCACACAAACACTCTCAGAAACAGGTAAACTAAGTGGTAATGAAAATATTTGAGATGGATAAGCTCAGCTTTGAACCTTTGCTGGTGTTTCAACTGGGGGTCTGGTCTCAGACTCTCCTTGCCCGTTTGTCACACGTATTATTAAAAACTTCCCCCTACCCTGTGACTACATACTAGTAACAATACTCCAGAAATAACTAACGTTCTTCCAATGATCAGCTCTAGGATTAGAATCCACAAAAGTTGTAACTACTGTTATTTTAGATTTTGTCCAGCTGATCTTGACACCATCTGCCAATTTCAGTAAAATATGGCTTTGATTTATCCTTTACAAATACATATACAATATTTCTTATTGATAAAGCAGAAAGAATAGAAATGCACAATCCATATATTTATAAATGGGACAACCTTACTCTAAGACTGTGACCTCCCTTGAATAAATCTCTTCCTTTCCATTGTTTCCAGGAAGAATTCAATTATAAGTATGAGGTATGATCCCCAAAAGAAATAGGTTCTTAACATAACACTTGAGAACATTTTTAAAGACTGTAGAGTTATACAAGAGAAGTTTTTTCTCATATACCCAATTAGCCCAGAAGAGACAAAGAACAAAGGAAGAATCATTTCTTTTCAAAAATACATGATACTGAGGTGATGCATACCCCATTGTTCTCTCTCTCTCAGCTAGCTAGACACCAGTTTTTCCAATGAAAAAGAAACAGAGAAAAAATTCTGCTTACTGAAAAGAAAGATAATTTTTTCGAGTTCACATATACCTGTTGCTCTAAGTTACTGAATACAGTGAGGCACTCAACCTTTTCTTGTCCTGTTATCACTCAAGAAAGTATATGTTCAGGCTTCACAATGGCAATTATTAGTAATGATTTCAACTGAAGACCTTTTGTTATCATGGTTTAAATCTGATGTAGGATATACAAATGTCTACAGAAAAAAGAACAAAACAACTTCTAGAAGGTTTGGTTTCAAAACAGATACCCTGATTCTTTGTGTTTTTTTGTTGTTGTTGTTGTTGTTTTGTTTTTATTTTTTTTTTAAGATTTTATTTATTTATTTGACAGAGAGAGACACAGCGAGAGAGGAACACAAGAAGGGGGTGTAGAAGAGGGAGAAGCAGGCTTCCTGCAGAGCAGGGAACGCGATGCAGGGCTCGATCCCAGAACCCTGGGATCATGACCTGAGCCGAAGGCAGAGGCTTAACAACTGAGCCACCCAGGTGCCCCTACCCTGATTCTTTGTAATATCTGTAATTAAAGTCTCTGAAGAGAATACAACTTCAATTACTGTGAGTCCCAACCATCTATAGGATAAAATCACAATAAGTAAAACCTTCAGTAAAATAGGAGTACCGACTCTCAAAGAAAATAAATGACCAACAATTGGATGCTAAACTTGGCAGATGAATTTATCGAGACATTGTTATGTAAAGTAGAAATGGACACAAATGGGTATTCTGTCATCTATAAAATGTGAATTTAACTGCCGTTTAGATATTGTCTCATGACTTCAGGATCACATCACTGATACTTCTTTTTACATCTCTTATTCTCCACTTTTGAAGACCTCCTTTTTGAAGACACTTCCTATTTATCTACCTCCATATTGATAGGATTAGTGATAAACCAGGAACAGCTTTTCTCTACGTCAGTGCTTCTGAAATTTTAATGTGCTTGGGAATCCCCTGAGTATTTTGTTAAAATGCAGATTCTGATTCAGCAGGTCTGTGCTGGAGATCATGATTCTACATTCCTAGCAAGTTCCCAGGTGATGCCAATGTTGCTTGTTGATGGACCACACTCTGAATAGCATGGCTCTGTGTGATTTGGAGTAGGAAAAATGCAGTGCTGTACAGGGCTGGGCAGATAATCACTAGCCTTGCCAGTTACTATAATTAAGGTCTTAAACCATAGGAACTTCAGTTATTATGATTCACAAACCCCTGATAAGAAAGGAGTGATAGAAAACTGGACGATAAACTTTGCATTTCTAGTTTGATGAATGACAACAAAATGCATTTCTCCAAACATATATTTTATTATCTATATAATGGGAAAAAAAAAAGTAACAGGTTTCTGAAACTCAATGGTCAGGGAGAACGGCCACTATTTTTTTTATTTGGTTTTTGCTTTCCTTAGAGTAGATAAATTGTCCACTACTTCCTATTGTTTTCATATATTTTATGAATTTATGATATAATATTATACTATCATGTGAAAATTATGTGAGATACTGTGTTGAAGGCACTTATCACAGCTCCTTGGGCACAATAAGGATTTAATAATGGACATTACTCATTTACTATTGATATTACTATCACTATCTCACTAACATCAAAATAGAGTATTGAAGACCACAGGGGAAATCCAGACTAGTGCATTCATTATATAGGTGAGGAAACTGAAGCCCAGCAATGGAAATGACTTGTCCAGGATTATATAACAAATCAGTAGCAGAGCTGAGGTAGGAAATTTATCTTTTTTAATGCAAGTAATTTATTTATTTATTCATTCATTCCTTCAAACATTTGAGGGTTAACTATATGTAGTTACTATTCTGTGAACACAAAATGAGAACATATGGCACCCTGCTTTCAAGGAACATTAAGAAACTGTTTCCCACTAGACTGCCATTTAAAAAAATATTGCTTTAATAAAGGAATAGTTGCTATAATGAAGGAGTATCAGAGATATAAATGGAAGCTTTCATAAAAATTTTTTTAAAAATCCAGAGTTTGCTAAGTAATTATGAGAAAGGAAGATATGTTAAGCCAAAGGGCCAGCATGAGCAAAAGCAAAAGACAGGCTGCAACAGTGGCAGGAGCTTGGTATATATGTGGTACTCGACTATGAAGGATCTTGTAAGGTACAAAAATGGATGAGATTGCATTGTGAAGCAGAAGGATTGAGTTCACCATTAGGAGACCCAGTTCTCTGGTAAATACTGTCATCTATGATGTTTTGCAATTTGAGAGTTAGTTGTCAACATTTAACATTTGGGAATTTTCACATGAATATTCAACTTTTCAACTTCCCTTTTAAATTCAGAAGAACTTATTATTCTAGGTATCCTCCTCCATGTAGCAAAGCTTAATTAGAACTAGGTGATGGGTGTCTGTTTTAAATGGTTTATCTGTTTCTCAGACTCAAATTCTTATTGATATATACATGAATCCTTTAGGCCTTTGAAATCTATAACCAAGGCAGCTCATATATTATATATCTTTTCTCCTTTTAACTTTGAACAGCACTGATCTGCTTAGAACCTGAAATTCTTGGCCAGTGGATGATATACCAAAGTGACAGATTTTCTAAATAGTTCTTATTTTGGGAAAGTCAGTCATTGATACCAACAAGGTGCATTTTGATGTGAGCACTTCGGTTGATTATTGGCTACTACTTAAAAGGGCAAAGTCACAAGTTTTATCTCCTTGGATACAAGTCAGCTTACTTGATCCATGGCTATCATTATCATTAAACTATCATTTAATATTAAAAAAATGCATAAATTTGAAAATGAAATATTTAGGCAAATCAATTGCTATTATCTATATTAATATTCAAATTTCTACCTAAATAGTAAGAAAATAAACAGAAAACGTATAGATAACCCCTGAATAAAACTCATACTTAAGAATGGGTATAGAAAGAGACTCCAAATGGTCACAGATATGACAAAGATAGCTTTGTTAAAAGATGGTTCCATACACTAAGTGCTGAAACATATTTGCAGAAAGGAAAAAAAAAGTCTTTCAAATATTTATATAACTTTATCCATAATCTTGAATACAATTCCCCAAAGTAGTTCATTTTATAAAATCATCAAATTCCACTAAGATATTTGAAACCAGAAGGGAAATTTTGCTGGCGTTATTTATTTGAATGTATAAAATGCATTTATTTATTCATTTGGTATTTTAGAAGAGATGTAACTGCTAGTTTGGTTTCTGAAGGAATAATACATGTTTATTCAACTCAGGTTTTGGAGAAAAAATAATATGAAAATAGTATTAATGGGACTGTTTCTAGTATTTGTTGGCATAGAATAAATGAGGATATTTATGCATTTAGGCAGCAAAGTAACAGGTTTCTGAAATTCAATGGTCAGGGAGAACTGCCACTATTTTTTTTATTTGGTTTTTGCTTTCCTTAGAGTAGATAAATTGTCTACTACTTCCTATTGTTTTCATATATTTTATTTTATTTTAAAGATTTTATTTATTTATTTGAGAGAGAGAGAGAGGGAGTGAGGGAGAAGCAGACTCCCTGCTGAGTGAAGAGCCCGACACGGAGCTCCATCCCAGGACCCTGAGATCATTACCTGAGCCGAAGGCAAATGCTTAACCGACTGAGCCACCCAGGTGCCCCTATTTTCATATATTTTAAAGGACTTATCCGTTTTGGTGGTGGCTTTTGGTTGACTCTTTGGGATGCTATTGTCATGGTAAAGAGTAATGACCTTAAAAGACAGCATATGGGTGTTTAATAGTACATAGACCTAGGCATTTATTTACTTATATATTTTATAGCTTTATTGAGGCATAAATTATATAGGATAAAATTATGCATTTTAACTGTACAATTCAAAGATGTTTGGCAAGCTTAGGAGTCTTGCAACTATCACCATGATCTAATTTTAGAACATTTTCATCACTCTAATTAGATTCTTGAGCTTCTTCATAATTAATCCCCATGCTCATGCCCAGCTCAGGCAACCACTAATCTACTTTATGTATCACATAATTGCCTTTTCTTAAGATTTGATATATATATATGGATTCATAGTATATGTGATGTTTTATATCTTCTTTTACTCAGAATAATGTTTTTGACTAATCATGTAATACATGGTGACATACATAATATGTATGTATGGTAACATAACATAATAAAATTAGATTAAAAAATAAATGTTGAAAAAAATGAATAATGTTTTTGAGGCTCATTCATTTCGTATCATGTATTAATATTTTATTCTTTTTTACCATATATATATATATTTGTTTACTTACTCACCAGTCTAAGCATCTATCTTTTTTCATTTCATTCACAATATCTAAGGGATTATTTTGTTGGTTCCATTTAAAATGCTTCATATCTTAATGACAATCTTAATATTTCTGTGTTCTTGGAGAGGAATGTAAAACAGATATCTGGATCCCATTTTAACTCTAAGTTGGCCAGACCCTGATGATTTTGCATTAATAAACTAATTATCTAATGAAAGTAGTTACTAATTAACAAAATATAGTATAATTTAATTGTGACCCCAGATTTTATTGATGTGAAAATTTTTCCTGGACATAAATAATGATTTTTCTAGACACTGTCACACAGCGTGAGCCATGGGGAAGAGGTTTGGGGAAAGATTTACAAATGGAAAAATCCATTAATAAAAAGAGCATGCTTAAAGATATTCCATTTTTCTAGCAGAGGTCAGAGGAACTGTTTTGTTCAGCAAAGCTTTAATGCTTCATGAACACACAGAAAAGCTAATCCCAAGCTAGTTAAAAATGCCAAGTTCATGCAATGGCAAAAGAAATGTTATACCGCTTATGGATTTGTGGAGAGAAAAAAAAAGACAGAAAATATTTCAAAATATCTTGTTCTATATGCTAACAGGCTTTGGAAGAAGTTTCGTTCTGTTTATAATCAAAATGCTGATAATTGGCTGACATATACTCAGAATGTGTAAACAGAGAATAGAGAAGCAAAAGAAGGTGTAGAAGATTAAGCAGAGTATTGTATAATTTATGAATCCCTGGAAAATGATAGAGTATAACAGAAAACAACTGAGACTCATTATCTGTGCTCTATATAGAAAAGGGAAACTACCTGAGTAGCACCCAGATATATTTGTCTTTTAAGCCCAATATACTTAATTTGCAATTAGTTTTTTGTAATCATATATTTTATGATTTTAAAATTACAAAAATACTTTCTATAATTTCTTCTCTTTTTACATTTATTTGAAAGCAAAGGAAAGCCTGGTAAAAAGAAACAAACACAAAAATCTTGATTCTTCCTTGACATGTCATTCGATGAGGTATCACGTCAATGGTTTTATTGTCTCTGGACCAAGTCTAAGTTCTTAACATTTGTAAGCAGTAAAACATTTGTTTCATTAAACAAAGTCCTTAGAATACAAAATATCTCTATACAATAGGTCGAGGGCATTACTTTCATTGTTTCACTCTATTGAATTGCTAGAGAGAGAAATGGTGTCTCATGGACGGAAAATAAAGCATCATTGCTGAAATATTTTATTTCTCTTAGCAGTTACTTTGCTTTGGGATCAAGAGTTTTGACATTTTATTTCTGAAGATATATAAAGCATTCTCTTGCATTTGGGAAAAATATGTAATTTTATTATCTAGAAAGCTTCTACTTAATTTTGGATCTATTTTTATTCCAGAATTCTTAACATGGTTAAGAATGGTTAATGGTTGTTAGATTTTGTTGAACCACTCTAGAGTTTCTTGGTATGAAAATGTCTTAGTAGATATCTCAAAATTGTCCCTCAAGATCTGAGAAATGAGTGCCTGGCAGTGATAGTCTATATATTACTTCTAAATGCTATACCTTCTCAGATGCTTTGGAATTAATTAATTTACCCTTTCATTCTACAAATATGTATTGAACTTTTATTATGTTCCAGGAGTACAACCAACAATACATTATAGGTAGATAAAATATATAGAATGTTAAAGAGTGACTCATGATAAGAGATAGAAATACATTAGCAAAAAGAGTATAAAATGCGGGGAAAGGTGAAATATAAGATTAGGAGGCCTTTGGAGGCCTTTAGAAGGTGAGGGAGTTTGCCCTGGGAGTATCTGCTGGGAATGCATTAAATCAAAGGAACCATGCAAAGACTCTGAAATATGTTTATAAGTTCAAAGTATATCCACAATCCAACCACAGCTCACCACCCACTTTTCTACCACACTGGTTCAGCCACCAACCTCACTCTCCTGGCTTACAGCAAAGCCCCCAATGTGGTCTCCTTACTTACTCAATGGTGATCCCTTTGCTTGCAAAGGGAAGGGGTAGAAGCAGAGAGACCAGACAGGATTTGGGAACATAGGGGAAGCCACTTGATAGGATGAAAAGGAACAGGTGGAGATGGAAGAAGAAATTCAGCTTTGGATAAAGCTCAGATAACTGTCTGAGATGCCCATCAGACATCTAGGTACAGATACAAGTCAGCATTTGGATATATGTGTCTGGAGTTCAGTGCTCAAGTCTTAGCAAGAAATATGATATTGGAAATTCTCAGTTTATAGGTGGTATTTGAAGCCATGAGAGTGGATGGATTATCTTTGTCATGAGTATAGGTAGAAAAGAAGAAAGGTCCAGGGACTGAGCTCTCCAAAATGTGGAAGTCAGTCAGATGAAAAGAAACCTACAATGAAACTGACAAGGAGCTATGAGAAGTGCTAAGAGAAAAACCAGGCAAATGTGGTGCAATGGAATCCATAAGGAGACAACCTTGTAGGTTTGGTTTCTAGTTCTTATTCAACCTTCCTTTGTCCCACATTCCTCAATGGGGCTAAGCCCAGGGACCAGCACCACCTTGCTCTGGGTTGCCCAACTCAACAGTATGAGTACTGTTCTTGAACTCTTCTTAATTGCCTACTTTCTATCAATTACCATGTCCCTTCTGTTTGACTACTTAAGTGTTTCTCAAATCTGTTGCTTTTCTTCATTTTCTTGCCGTTTTCCTAGTTCAGGCCACAATCATCTAGGTCCATGATAATGAAAGAATCTCCCAGTCGTACCAGTGCCTGTATCTCTATAGCCTTTCATCCCTTAGATCCACCCTCCATATGATAATCACAGAAATCTTTTTTTTTCTAGTTTCAAGTTTCTATTTAAATTCCAGTTAGTTAATATACAGTGTAATAGTCCTTTCAGGAGTAGAATTTACTTATTCAACACTTACATACAACAACCAGTACTTATCACAACAAGTGCCCTCCTTAATACCCATCACCCATTTAACTCACGCCCCCCACCTCCCCTCCAGCATCTCTCAGTTTCTTCTTGTAGTTAAGTTAGTTAAGAGTCTGTTTTATGGGGCGCCTGGGTGGCTCAGTTGGTTAAGCGACTGCCTTCGGCTCAGGTCATGATCCTGGAGTCCTGGGATCGAGTCCCGCATCGGGCTCCCTGCTCAGCAGGGAGTCTGCTTCTCCCTCTGACCCTCTTCCCTCTCGTGCTCTCTATCTCTCATTCTCTCTCTCTCAAATAAATAAATAAAATCTTTAAAAAAATTTTAAAAAAGAGTCTGTTTTATGGTTTGCCTTTCCCTTTCTTTCACCCCTATGTTCTTCTGTTTTGTTTCTTAAATTATACATATGACTGAAATCACATGATATTTTTCTTTCTCTCACTGACTTATTTTGCTTAGCATTAATATTCTCTAGCTCCATCCATGTCATTGCAAATGGCCATATTTTATTCCTCTTTATGGCTGAGTAATATTTCATACCATTTCTTCTTTATCTCTTCATCAGTTGATGGACATTATAGCTTGGCTATAATAATTTGGAATTATTGACAATTTGGCTATTGTTAATAATGTTGCTATAAACATCAGGGTGCATGTATCCCTTCAAATTAGTATTTTTGTATCCTTTGGGTAAATAGCTAGTAGTGCAATTGCTGGATCATAGGATAGTTCTATTTTTAACTTTATGAGGAATTTCCATACTGTTTTCCAGAGTGGCTGCATAGTTTGCATTCCCACCAACAGTGTAAGAGGGTTCCCCTTTCTTTGCATCCTTGCCAACATCTGTTGTTTCCTGTGTTGTTAATTTTAGCCATTCTGACAGATGTGAGGTGATATTGTAGTTTTGATTTGTATTTCCCTGATGATGAGTGATGTTGAGCATCTTTTCATGTGTCAGTCATAATAATCTTTTAAAAATGTAATGCAATAAATGAGAAGTCAATCACTTTCCATTGTCTTCAAGATCAAGTCTTAACTCAAGGTCTTTCACAATCTATACTCTCCAGCCTCCCTTTACTGACTTCATACATTCCAGCCATTTAATCCAGCTTTTGATTCCTTCAAAGCATCAGCTCTATTCTCGAG
Source organism: Eumetopias jubatus (assembly GCF_037043125.1). NCBI lineage: Eukaryota > Metazoa > Chordata > Mammalia > Carnivora > Otariidae > Eumetopias > Eumetopias jubatus. Next base: position 98,301,723 of record NW_028274811.1, read on the forward strand.
AATGTATGCAAATTTTTTCCATGTATGGAACTCCCCTCTTCCCATCTTTTTATTTGGCTTATTTCTACTCATATTTTAGGTCTCAGTTTAAATATTATTTTCCTCAGAAATCCATTACTGGCATTCTTCATTTGAGTTTTTGGCTCTCTGCTAAACTTCTTTCTTTAGCAATGACAATTCTGATCCTTTTCTTTCCTCTTTCTTTCTTTCTTTCTTTCTTTCTTTCTTTCTTTCTTTCTTTCTTTCTTCTTTCTTCTTTATTTTCTTATGGAGGCGAAACTGACATATAAAATTGTAAGATTTTACAATATATATCATGGTGATTTGTTATATGTATATATTGTAAAAGGGTTACCCCCATCTAGCTAATTAACACATCTATCACCCCACATATTTATCTTTTTTTCCCCATAAGCACACTTAAGTTCTACTCTCTAAGCAAATTTCAATATGAAATACAGATCAACTATGGTCACCATGTTTTACATTAATTAGATCCTCAGACCATATTTATTTTATAGCTGAAAATTTGTACTCTTTTACCAGACTCTCCCTATTTCCTCCACACGCATCCCCTGACAAGCACTTTTTTACTCTGTTTCTATGGGTTTGACTAGTTTTTTTGTTGTTAATTCCACAAGTGATTCCAGGGAGTATTTGTCTTCTTCTGTCTGGCTTACTTCACATAGCATAATGCCCTCAAGGTCCATACACATTTTTGATAAATGGCAGAACTTCATTCTTTCTTATGGATGAATAGTATTCCATTGTGTGTTTGTATGTATACATACATAATACATATAACCCAATATGTACATATAGTAATCCTTATTCATTCATTTGTTGATGGTCACTTAGGCTTTCATATCTTGGTGAAAAATCTGCAATGATCATGTAGTATAGGTATGTATTCCAGATGCTGTTTTCATTCCCTTTGGATATATATCCAGGAAAGGGATTTCTGGATCAGATGATATTTCTATTTTTAATTTTTTGAGGAATCAGCACATTGTTTTTCATAGTGGATGCCCCAATTTACATTCCCATCAAAAGTGCACAAGGGTTCCCTTTTCTCCACATCCTCATGTTATCTCTTGTGTTTTTGATCATAGCCATTCTAACATGTGGGAGGGAATATCTGATTTTGGTTTTGATTTGCATTTTCCTAGTGATTAGTGGTTAAAAAGTGGTTCAAAAGGTTGAGCACCTTTTTCATGCTCCTGTTGGCCAATTGTATGTCTTCTTTGGAAAAAATGTCTGCTCAGTTCCTCTATCCATTTTTTAATAGGATTGCTTATTTATTCTGCTTTTGAGTTGTATAAATTCTTTATATCACCATTTATTTATTAAGTGATGTGTATCTCCATTTTACTGACCATTAACATTGTCTTGCTTGCTCACTGTGTTTGCTCTAATTCCCAGAATAATTACAGAAGCATTTCAGGTATACAGAACTTAATTGTTAAATAAATGAATAGACAAAATTTTATCTGTTCTTGCCCTCACCTGAATAATAAGAATTTCTATCCCCTTGCAACATTCCCTTCCCTTTATTCCCACTCAGGCACTTCTGGGGGTCTTAAGAGGGTATTTATCATGTACAAACAAAAAAGTCTATTTCCACTAGGCATTTTCAGCATTTTGTCAGACACCAAATGGATACTCTCCCTTCCCTCTCCCACCGCAGGCATCTGTCATCTCATGCTAGCATCTCATCTCCACCAGTGCTCTGCTGAGATTTTTCCATAATCAAGCAATGACAGAGGTGTTCTAGAGCTATTGTGGTGCCAGAAAGCTCTATGTCCCCAGCTGAAGGGAGTGAAAGGCTCATTTCTTCCCATTCTGGGTCAACACCTAACAACACCTAAGTGAAATTATATTGTCTTGTGTTTCTTGAACATCACTGTATAAACAGTTCTTTCTATTTCTACATAAAACCTCTCTTTTAAGCCAAGATGTCCACTGACAGATGAATGGATAAAGAAGATGTGGTATATATACACAATGGAATATTATGCAGCCCCCCTCAAAAGGAATGAGATCTTGCCATTTTGCAACGATGTGGATGGAACTGAAGGGTATTATGCTGAGCGAAATAAGTCAATCAGAGAAAGACATGTATCTTATGACCTCACTGATATGAGGAATTCTTAATCTCAGGAAACAAACTGAGGGTTGCTAGAGTGGTGGGGGGTGGGAGGGATGGGGTGGCTGGGTGATAGACATTGGGGAGGGTATGTGCTATGGAGAGCTCTGTGAATTGTGCAAGACTGTTGAATCACAGATCTGTACCTCTGAAACAAATAATGCAATATATGTTAAGAAAAAAAAAAAGAAGACGATAGCAGGAGGGGAAGAATGAAGCGGGGGAATTGGAGGGGGAGATGAACCATGAGAGACGATGGACTCTGAAAAACAAACTGAGGGTTCTAGAGGGGAGGGGGGTGGGGGGATGGGTTAGCCTGGTGATGGGTATTAAAGAGGGCACGTTCTGCGTGGAGCACTGGGTGTTATGCACAAACAATGAATCATGGGACACTACATCAAAAACTAATGATGTAATGTATGGTGATTAACATAACAATAAACAATTTAAAAAAACCCTCTCTTTTAAAGGGGTTCAAATTAAATCTTAGGGCCCAAGCTGGGGAACAAACTTCACACCACTCTTTTTATTTTCCTTTCTTTTTTCATCTAAGACTCTAGGCTCCTTGAAGTAAAAACCTCTGCTCATAAGCTCCTTGTCCTATGCCCTCCCAATCCCCACCATATGCAATGGTCAGATCATATACTCTGAGGTCTAGGTGACTGCTGACTACTCTAAAATTAAGATCAGGCTTAACCAGAAAATTATTTTGACTACTCCTTCACTATAAATCCCCAGAACTGTGTAATTAGATTAAATGGGATATTATGGATACAATGTTTAGCTTGGGGTTAAGCACAGAATAAGCACTGAATAATTGTTAATTTTTTATTATTAAAGTATGTTTTAGATGCAAAATGTTCAAATAATAAGGATATTGATCATACTCCTGTTGCCCAGGAAGGCTTCTACTAATACTCAACTCCACCCAGACCAGGTTCTTGAAATATCTCTCACAATGAGTCATATTTAACATTAATTTGTCATCATTCCATTTTTGTCTATGAGACCACATTCCGCCTAGTTCCCCAAACTTGGGACCATGCACTGATCTTTGTACTTGTTTTCTTCTTTATTATAAGTCTGTACCAAGTCTTATAAAAACTCTATCAGAAAATATTTCTTGGGATGCCTGGGTGGCTCAGTTGGTTAAGCGTCTGCCTTCAGCTCAGGTCATGATCCCAGGGTCCTGGGATTGAGTCCCACATCTAGCTCCTTGCTCAGCAGGGAACCTGCCTCTCCCTCTGCCTGCTGCTCCCCCTGTTTGTGCTCCCTCTCTCTCTCTCTGACAAATAAATTTAAAAAAAAATTTCAAAAAGAAAATATTTCCTTAGCTTTTTAATTTTCACTTATTCTTGTCTTACATGTGAAATGATATGAAATTACAGATTTTTACCACTCCAGATTGATCTCCCTTTTTCTAATGACAAATTGTGGAGATGAATACTAGTAGTCTAATTAGTGCTAAGGTTCTTCTTATCATATTTGCTATACAGCATGATTTTTAAAAACGTTTTGGCCTGAGTTGTTCTCATCTATTTCTTTGAAAGTTTGGTTTTTCATTTCCTTTAATAGAATTTTCTTGAATATTTTCTTGATCACTTTTAGCTCATTATAAACTTTACCTCTCTAGATTATTTTCTTTTCCAAAATACCATGTAGTCTATTATTTTGTTATATGTTACCTATTAATGTTTTTCCCCCATGGATTGACTTGACTTTTAAACCTTATTGTGATTCACACAAAGAAATGGCCGTTTTACTTATGTGGGCCCCACCACAAACTCTAGCAGAGTGTTAAGGACACTGTATAATTAATATCTTGTATTAATATATTGAGGAACAGGAAAAATTCTAATGATCCGTTAAACATTTTCATCTTTATTAAGCAAAGTGATATGCTATTAAGAAACTACAGACCCTCTTTACTACATGGTTGACTTCTAAGACTTATATGTGATTTCTTTTCTTAAAGTACTTTATATGCAAGTCAGGAAAAATAATTTCCAAATTTCTCCATGAGTAAATGTAATTTTCAGAGAGCTGGCTTTGGTCATTATCATCATATTTCCTATTAGATCCAATTTCTGATCACTTTTAAATACGTTTTGTTTTAGTTATCACGCTGGAAATTTCCTAATTAATCTGATTTTCTTTAGTGCAAATTTTGACTACTATAACAGTCATAATAAACACTCAGAGAATATATAAATTCAGGCCTAATGAATAAGTTGTGACTTAATACATCTTTTTTTAATTAATTTATTTTTATTATGTTATGTTAATCACCATACATTACATCATTAGTTTTTTTTTACATTTAAAAAATTTTTATTATGTTATGTTAATCGCCATACATTACATCATTAGTTTTTGATGTAGTGTTCCATGATTCATTATTTGCGTATAACACCCAGTGCTCCATGCAGTACGTGCCCTCTTTAATACCCATCACCAGGCTAACCCATCCCTCCATCCCCCTCCCCTCTAGAACCCTCAGTTTGTTTCTCAGAGTCCATAGTCTCTCATGGTTCATCCCCCCCTCTGATTCCCCCCCTTCGTTCTTCCCCTCCTATCTTCTTCTTCTTCTTCTTTTTTTTTTTTAACATATAATGTATTATTTGTTTCAGAGGTATAGGTCTGTGATTCATCAGTCTTACACAATTCACAGTGCTCACCATAGCACATACCCTCCCCAATGTCTATCACCCATCTTCTAAATGTGATTTTGTCTTATTCCAAATCTCTGAGACTATTTTTAATCTGGATGTAAAAGGTAAAATAAAGGCAAGTTCCTGATTTGTTCTACATATTTTGGAGTTGGCAGAATGGCCCTCCAGCAAGGAGCCACCAGGGCCTGTCAATCTTACAGTGAGTCTCAAGAGCCTATTGAAGTACTGGCTTACTGCTTGGTACATAATATTTATTACCACAGAGAGTCTTCTAACTGCACTTCAACTTTAATAATGTTTAGTCTCAACTGCAGGCCAGTTTACTGATATCATAGTTTGAGCATTTGAATATTTCCACTTGATTGGCTATATAAGAAATATTACTGTAATAGTCAATTTCCAGATAAACCTTGGGTTTTTCCCCAACCTAGGCAATAATTAAAAGGCATTTGTTTCTCATTCATTTATTGCACAGTCTTTATTCTATTTATTGACAATGGCAAATTGCTTTTGGTTGTTGTTTTGAACCTATACTAATTGTCTCAGCTGTGTGTTTATTATTAAGTATGTGTATTTGTATGTGTGTATACATGCACATACATATGTATCATTTTTTTTTTTCTTAACGTTGGATTTGAATTTCTCAGTTCATCCCTTATCTCAGGATATGGACCAGAGACAAACATCCTCATTACATGAAGCTCTTATAAGTATTACACTACTGACCAGAGGTTATAACTGGCCTCTGTCTCTAGAATTCCTTGAAGAAATATTGCTTTGAGAATACTGTTCATAGGGGTTCTAAGTGTTTAGAATGCCTTCCTCATTGACTAAGTCAGTGACACAAAAAATCTGACCAGACTTCAATAAGTTACACTGATTACAAAAGGCATTTCGACTGAAATCCTAATGCTACTACCAGTCATGAAAGCCACTACGCCCACTGCCAGAATTTTCTGCTAGCTTAGCTGTTGGGTTTTGCTATTTTTATGGTCCTTCTCTTAATCCCAAGCCTAACAGGCACAATGTGTCTTGGAGTAAAGAAAATGCAGCAGATATGCCTTGGAATATGTGTGCTAACATGAAATGTGAAGGCTAGTAGGCACTTAAACGATTCTAAGTATGTTTATTTTTATTTAATGGAGCCTAGGAGCATTCTTACAAATTTAGAATCCACTCTTCAAATGGGTGTATTTACGGAAAATAAGTGGTGACTTTTGCCATATCTGTCTCCATGATAGTGTGATGTGATATACCGTGTGTCCAGGATGTCCTAGGCAAGAAACCAGTGTCTGCTTCCTTAGTGTGCTTTTTTTCTGCAATGCTGTACAGAGAGAGATTCCTCTTTCAATCCCTTACCTTTTATTTGCCCAGACTGTTCCAATTCCTTCCTCCTCTCGATCTCTTTACGTCCCTACTTACACCTCTCACTCTTGACCCAAATTTGGTTGCTACTCTGTGGTTTTCAGGCTCAGATAAGGTAGGATGAGAAATGGATGCTAGAATAAATGACTCCCAAAGGATGAATGCTACTCCATTATTCACCCTTGTGATTGTTTTTCATACCTTTCTAGTGGTAGGATTTTTTTTTTTCAAACTTTATCCCCTTATACCATGTGGCCATTTTCTCATGTCATCAGCTCAGTATTTTACATTACCTCTTAAACTAATAGAACTGCCTCAGGAAGGCCACCTTCTACCCCACCAAGTGAGGGGAAAACTAAGAGACAATTCTTGGTCTTTGAGCTTCATCCTAGGCCTTAGAAGACTGGAATGAAATGCAAAGCATGAGCAATACATTCAAGACACTACCTGACACAAAACAGTAACCTATATTTCTCAAAGGTAGGAGGAAAAGGAAAGAAGCAGAGGATGGTAAGAGTAAATGGATATGGGTCCCTGAGAAAGGGAGCTTGTTCCCTGCTTTACAGACCAAGGTCCAAGTTGAGGAGAGATGAGAGGAATATTCCTGAGAAGTCTGTGGGATCTGTTACTAGGGGGAACCTGTGCTTTCGTTCCTGGGTAAAACCCCAGGAGAGTTAATGAGATGTCAGAAATTATAAGGCAGGATAGAGTATTGAGATAAAGGGGGTCTGAAAGGGCTTCAGTGACTTCTTCTGTGCCAGTGTAGTAGAAAAATAGCAATAGGGGCACCTGGGTGGCTCAGTCGTTAAGCGTCTGCCTTCAGCTCAGGTCATGATCCCAGGGTCCTGGGATTGAGCCCCACATGGGACTCCCTACTCCGCGGGAGGCCTGCTTCTCCCTCTCCCACTCCCCCTGCTTGTGTTCCTTCTCTCGCTGTCTCTCTCTCTCTGTCAGATGAATAAATAAAATCTTAAAAAAAAAGAAAATGGCAACAATATGGCTATGAAGGACCTTAACCAGAAAAATCTATGAAAACAGAACTGAAAGCTGACTCAGCATGGACAACTGATGGGTAAGCTGGATGACTGACAGACATAGGGCAATGCTTTTCCCTGCTATGGGCAAGGACCTTGCCCATAGCAGGGAAAAATCCCTCCACCATCACACAAACTCCCATCAACCCACACACTTACATAAGCTTCGAGGTATTTATACCCAGACCATGGGGGAAATAGAAGAAAATCAAGAGTCAATTCAGTTTAAAAACACATAAGAGCTCATATTAGAAATTAAGCTAGTTTAAAATAGAATATGTCCACCACATGACATATATCTTTTTCACCATGTTAATTTTATTTTGCTTTTAAGTAAAAATCTACTTGAAGATTCACTAATCTCTATAAAAAATCAAAATTAAATAATATTATTTGTTACCTATCTCAGGAGTTAGGTTGCAGTCCGTACCAGCTACGTATATACAAGAAAATATTTTTTTAAATATCACATTTCTATAGAATGCAGTGTCCTGATTTAGATGATATTTACACATAAAAAATAAAATAAAGGAAGAAAGACCCATAAAAATTAACTGTTGGCTACCTGCCATGTGTAAGCTAGTTGTTTCACAAGTATTTAGTGTTTTCATGAACCCCTTATGATAAATATTATACCCATTTCACAGAATAGAAAACCAAGGCATAGGGAGGTCAAACCAATTCTCAGAGTGATTAAAAAATGACTAAGGTAGAACTTAATCCTATGCTTATATATACTCAAGCCTTCTTTATATTTCCCATTTAACAAAGAAAAGTTAATTGAAATAGATAATGGAAGATAGTAAAATAAAGGGAAAAAAAACTAGATTTTTCTCCTGAATCATGAAGGAAATAACTTAAATTTCTCACTTAACTTTAAATATGAACATAAAATATATTGATATCTAAATTAAAAAAATTCTCCATTATCATATTAAGAAACCTACTAAACTTACCATTAAATCTTGCCTCTGAACTGACCACAAATTTTTCATTCTAAATATATTTAACAAGAAGATTAAGTAATGGTCAGAGCAGTTAAAAAAAAAAAACTAGCACAAAATCAATTACAGAAATGTTTCCCTATATACATCTTGATTATTATGAGGGAGTGTTATAAGAAACAAATAGAATTTAAAACACAAAGAGGGATATGGAACCTAGAATTTAATTATTTTGAGTTTATTTTGCTACTGCTTTACAAATATAAAGGGTTTGCAAAGGGTTGTCTGGTCATTAGCATGAAGGATATATATATTTTCTCCAGAGCTGATAAATTCCTGTTAATAATTAATAAAATAACTAAAAATAATGAAGGAGCTGGAAATCTCAGAAATCATTGACACTTTGAAAATCTTGTTTACCAGAATTAGCACTAGATCTAATGAAAACAAATTTGTTATTTACATAATCCAGAGGTGACGGATAACAACATGCAATTGTGAGTCAAGTAAGAAAAATTGTTACTTTAATCCAAAACATTCCACAAATCAATCAACACAACAAATTATCAGTGTGATAATATATTCAACACATTTGACATTTACATTAATTGGAGGTAATGAAGAAAATATTTTTTGTTGTTTGTTGGATGAAGTTAAATGGGCTGGAAATACATATGAATAAAACATCATTATTACTCTCACTGTACACCTGTTCAAATTTCTATTGACAATTTGATATTTTTATTAGAACCCGCATGGAAAGGCGACAAGCACAAACAACAATTTTTTACACTCACAGGATAAAAGTAAACAAGCAGTGTTTTGTGCCCAGCTCTCTTAAACCACGGCACTATGACAAGTGCTTAACTAGCCCCCAAACACGGCCACTTAGTCATGACTTCTGGTTTTATAAATTATTTACAGTTTGCTAGGTATGAGGCTGGTGGAAAATGCCTTTCTTAGCTGCTTGATTGACAGTATAATTATACTGTGTTTTTGTTTTAAGCACTGTTATGCAGAATCGTAATGCCACAAAAAGTAAATAGGAATTTTATGAGCTTTTAACTTTGACAAGGTCATGCTGAAGCGTACCAAAGAGATGTCATGAAAAGCCATAGCCATTATTAGCTCTGTCCTGTAAGTGCCACTGCACCTCAAAGCTCCGTTTGGGTTAAAACATGTATTCACTACTATCTACCTCAGCAGAGGAAGTAAGGGAATGATGGAAACCACATTAGCAGTGGGCACATTTAGTCTTTTAAGGTTTCCTTTTCTTCTCTCCTTAAGTGCAGCCTGGTTAGCAAGCTGAATTTTTTAAAGATAATAAAATCATATACAAAGTTATATGAATAGTTTTGTGTTTGATTTTATTTTCAGTCATGTCTTATAATATCTAAGAGGGCTTATTCTCTTTTTTCCTACTGCTTGCTTTTGATAATTTTCTCTTTTTAATTTTTAAGCTTGCTATGACAGTGGTGGTGATGGTGGCAATGGTGACCAGTATCAATCATTGTTATAAAGTGAGTGTCACTAGGGCTATGTCTATCAGCCCTGAATTCTCACGTTACCCCAATTTTGCCTCAGAATAAATGCCTACTCTTAAAAACTGCACTGGGATCTTTAGAATAAATAGAACAGATGGGGTTTTAAGGTCTTTCCCAAAAGGCCTGTGTTCCATGCCAAACTCAATTTATCTATCTTGGCAGAAAGAAAGTGCAGCATCAACCCGGTTGGGATTTGAACCCTTGGTTCTAGCTGATTGCTGATCCAAAAGTTGTTCTTCGTATAGAATGGGGACTAAACTTTAGCTTGGATGAGGTCTTTTCTTTTACAAAATTATCTACTTTTTCTTGGTGTGTTTCTCAGCAATTTTGGCTTTGATCCTGTTGTCTTTAGCCTCCTAATATTGTGACGACATCCCAAGTCTTTAGAATCAGTCCCTTTTTTCATTGCTCCAACAGAAGGAATGCATTAATATTTGTCTTACGCACCCTGTTCCAGCTTTGGTGCTCCGACAACCTATTTTTTTTTTCATTTCTCTCAAGTCATTTATTCTTTGTGCTCAGTCTCCATGACTGCTATAAGAAAATGAGAAAGGAGCACCGCATGATGATGGTGGCATTGGCATGATGCAAATGTCACTTCAGACTTTCTTGTCAACCCGTATTCCAAATGCTGACAGTCTTGGCTGAGAATGAGTGATTGTTCAGCAAGTGATTCCTCTGATCCATCATCTAGGAGCAAATTGTTCTGAATAATGACCTATTCCATCTTTCCCACTTGGAATGTATATTGTAAGATGCCTAGAAAAATACTATTTCAACTCAGCTGTATTTCAAGTTCACCATAAATGCAAGGGAGAAGTTTTGGATTCTTGGACCCCTTAAATGTGAAACATGGTTATGATTCAGATTTAAGCTTCTGACAATCTTCTGGGTCCATTTGCTTTCAAAATTCTGCTGGAAAGTGAATTTGTACAGTAACTGCAATGGAAATTTCATGAGCAATCATTATATATATGCTTGTGTTGCGTAGGGACAGAGTAGGTAGGGGAGAATTTCACTTTTGCCATATTTCAGTTTTGAAAACAGAAGCAGAAATTTGTTTTTTGTGGTATAGTGCCACGAGACACAGCATAATAATCTGATTGCTTTAGTCGTGAAACTAAATTTTCCCCTTCTCATGTGCTTGAGTGGATTGATTTAAGTTCTTCTTTATCTCTGCAGCAGAAAGAAGGGGAGACAAATTGCTATCTTCTCTCATGTGGTACTGCTAGGAGTATTCAAGTCTCATCTGGTATTACTAACTTATCTGGGAGGATGTTTACAAAGGAATTCCTTGGATCCAGTGCCAAATTCCTACAGAAAGATAAAAGGTTTCTAGCTTTGTGGTTGTACCTGTCTCAGGAACTATGGTGTCAATTTTTAGACATTTCCCTAGATACCAGGGCAGGTTCAACTCTCTTGCTTTATATAAAAATTTTATGTATGTGCATACACACATACACACATATAGCATTATATGTATTGTATGTATCTCGCAGTTGGACATAGGTATATATAATTTAAACTTGCTGATGTTGTATTATATGTCAAATTAACTAAGTAGGATTATTTTTGAAGTTTCTAATGTTATCATTTCTGAAAAGTTATCAATGTTTCAAAATGTACCGTGTGTAAAAATATATTCAAAAATTTCTGAATTTTAAGGAGAGGGACATCTCTAAAACAATAGTCTTCACCCCTCCCTGGCATCTAAAGAGAGAGTATTTATGGCATCTAGAGAACATAGTTACCTATAGAATAGTATATATATTTGCATGATACTTAAATTATTTATTTTTCCGCTACTGAACAAATGTGTACCAAAAAAAAAAAAAAAAACCTCTGCCAGCTATTTTAAACATATATGAAATGTGGGCAATGTTATATTTGGTTTACGCCTGGACAACATCAATACATTCCTGAGGTCAGGATCATGAATCAGTTTTTCCTACATATTTTTTTATTTTTTATTTTTTTTTTAACAAAATACCCTCAAAGAGGGTACTGTGGTTCTTTTTCTTTTTTTTTAAGATTTTATTTATTTATTTGACACAGAGAGAGAGACAGTGAGAGAGAGAGATGACAAGCAGGGGGAGCCGCAGGCAGAGGGAGAGGGAGAAGCAGGCTCCCCACAGAGCAAGGAGCCCGATGTGGGGCTCGATCCCAGGACTCTGGAATCATGACCTGGGCTGAAGGCAGCGGCTTAACCAACGGAGCCACCCAGGTGCCCCAATTTCCTACATATCTTTTTAATTATTAAAATTTAGTCAAAAAATTCACTCATTTTTTGGTTAACTGGTTTAGTCTTCAGTTAAATGTAACAAAGATTATAAGGGACAATGCATAAGTCACTTTGACAAGAGTTAAGCATTCACCATATGCATTCTAGGTTTTATCTCTGAGCTCCACTGATACATTCCCTTGCCAGGAGGTTTTGACTAGCTCGAATTTGTTTTCAATAAAGAAAATATAATTGGGGCTTCTGGGCAGCTCCATCAGTTAAATGTCTGACTCTTAGTTTCAGCTCAAGTCCTAATCTTGGGGTCTTGAGATCTAGCCCCATGTTGGACTCTGCACTCAGCATAGAGTCTGCTTGAGATTCTTTCCCTCTTTCTCTGTACCTCTTCCCACCTCAAATAAATAAAATCTTAAAAAGAAAGAAAATATAATCACTGAGACTGGATATAATGCAAGGTCATCAAACTCTTCCATGCCAACTGGATTCCATATATTCCATATATCTTCTGTGGGAAAACTGGAATATCTGCACTTGACAAAAATATTAATTTAATTAACATATATTTACTGAACACCTATTCTGCTAGATCTCTACATGAATACCATGGAGAAATATAAGCATAATTCCTCACTCACAAAGTTTTAGTAATGTACCACAAATAGCAGTCAGCATTCTAAACTTCTAATGAGACACAATTCAATACCTTCTATAAAACCCTGAATGTTATATAGTAAGCTTAGGACAGAGATGCTCAAACTTTTATACATCTCAGAATCAACTAGTAATGAGAGATACTGATACCTGAGCCTCTAATACAGAGTTTCTGATTAGGAGAGCTCTGGGGCATATACCAGGCATCTATACTTTTTTTAAAATTTCAGTTCAATTAATTAACATATGATGTATTATTTGTTTCAGGGGTACAAGTCTGTGATTCATCAGTCTTATATAATACCCAGTGTTCATTACAATGCATAGCCTCCCCAAACAAGCCCTCTAGGTAATTTTTATGTACAACAGTTTGAGAACTAGTGGTCCAAAATGCAATTTTTAATCTTATTAAACTTTCTTTCTTTTAAGCCTTGAAATATTAAGAAGGCCATTGTATCATGTAAATAGTCAGCTTGATATATAAATTAATGAATTAATAAGGAGAATGACAGAAAACATTTGACGAAAAGCCTATAGTTGGGATTGTACTTAATTTTCTAATTATTATAGTCTCTTATTGGCACTCAATATTTTTTAACAGTTATGATCATTATCTTAGCTTTTAGAAGGTATATCAGTGATGTTTTCAGAAAAAGAATTTGCTCATATGCTTGAGAAGTAATATGGTAATAATATTGGCTTCAGGTATGCTTCAATCTAGTGGTTTATATTACCTCTCAACTCTGCCTTCCTCCAGGTGCTAACTTTATGTTCAGATTGATTTTCAATTCCATCAGTAATAGCTGCACTAGTTTCACGTGTTATATTCTTAAACTATATCACACAGAAAAAGACATACTTTTATCTTCCAAATTGACTAAAATTTCTGTATTTCACTCTCATCAAACCAATGTAGATGATATGTCCATTGTAAAACCAATGTCTAAGAAAGAGAGATGGGGCTGTACTAATCAACTTAAACCAATCACGGTCCATCTGCAGCCAGAGCTGTGATCCAGCACACTACAAACTAATGCTATACACAATAGAGCAGTGGTAGAATAGATTCTGGGAACGCAACCTCAATGTCCAATATTGAAAAATATGGTATGAGATAGAAATTTAAATAATTTCCCTGAAGCATAATAAAATCTCAACTCTAAATTTTGCCAAGATGTGTCCATTCTTTCTCTTATACAATTTTTCTTCAAATTGTGTGAATAAAAAAATTATCATGAACTTAGGAAAAATAAATATGATGTTCCAATTGTTCTGTTATCTTATAAGCTGTGGGCCATTTAATTTCACTGTAGGTATCATAAAGTGGTTGGGCAAGTGGGTGGTAAATTACATTTACCTACAGAACACATACATGATGATAGTCTACTTGTCTTATAATGTAGAGTGCAGCTAACAACATTATTAATTTTGTAAAAGTAAGCATGAGGAACATAGAAAAGAGTTTAGCTACCACAGGTCCACATAGTAGCATAGGATGTGATGCTAATCTAAATGAAATAATGATGAGATCAAAGCTGAAGGCAGTTTGATGACAAACTACACAGAGATGGCTACTGTAAGTTTAAGAGCAATATGTCAGGAAAAATCCATGAATTTCACTTCCTGTCTTTGGCTTCTGTGAGAGAAAGTGTAAGATGTGAGAATGTAGACAAACCCAGGGTTTAATATCCTTGTGGCCATCTATACTACCATATAGTGCTACAGTTCCATGGAATTGCTCAGAGGATTGGAGAGAATATTGTACCTATGTTCTACTTAAGGAAAAGAAAGAATCTTTAAGAAAGAAATTCTAGCCTGTGTGGATCACAGTTTATATCTTACATAAGATATAAACTCCTCAGCATGATGGTTAAGGGCTTGGGTTTTGGAGTTGTCTCTCACATCAACAACTGAACTCCTAATCTGTATACTAATATAATTTACATCTAATTATTGTTGAAAGAGACAAGGTAATGTTCATGTTGCAGCATGCTATCAGATCAAATAAAGAAAATCAATAATTACTTTAAATTAATTTTATTGTTGGGACTCCTTCCTTCTGATTAACGTGTCATCTCTACTACCAAAAGTAGGATAGCATCCATAGTGGCATCCAAGGGTGGGCTTGCCAAAAATCCCTTGCTTACCTATGACCCCACTCCTCCATCTCTATCAGGTTTTAAACAATTCTTTTGGATCTGAGTGTGATACATAGGACTTAATGTCTGCCTCCCCACAGAAGACAAAAACCCAGAGAAGCACGTACAGTAAATGAATGAGTCATTCTGTTTACACTGTGGTAATTGGGAGAATGTGTATGCCATCTAAAGGTGGACGAGCTCTAGCAAGTTCTGTTGTCAATTGCCATTTTGAGAATGTGGGCCCAGGTAGAATTGCTAGATCTTCCAATTTTTCAAGACAAGGTAGAGATCAGCTTTTATATGGGAAATATCCCCCATTTAAATAAATGAATAAGGCAATAGGCTATATAAGTCAAATAACAAAAGTATACAAAGCAGATGTGTGTTGTGGGCATCTAGTTTCCTCTATCTGACCTCTGGGAATCACACAATAGTAGAATAAGATCTGTCTTATCACTTCTCTTTTGATTCTAAAGCTCAAACTACTCTCGACCTGTAATTTTTTGGTTAACAAAATAGCTGTGTCTTTCAATAACTTCCCAATTATAACTCATAATTATTGGCCAAGAACAGGAATCACAAACTCAAACACTTCCAGAAACAAGGCATTTAAAGCTAATATTTTGAATGAATTGGACATAAAAATCTATCAAGAGATAGAGACTGTGGGGCATACAATAGTGTGTAACTCTCCTTAAAGGAGAGTGATAAATTTATCTTTCAAGCCAGAACACTACGAAAATGAAAAAGAGTGTTATTAATAATCACACTAGATTAAAAGGTGTAAAAGGGGACAATCTTAAATATATGGTTATCTCTAAGAGGTAATGAATGCTCAGATTTCAGCAATGCTCACATAGGATCTTCAAGAACTTGTGATTCATGAAGAGAAGATAGAAATGGACATTTGTGGTATACCTCCTAA
Source organism: Eumetopias jubatus (assembly GCF_037043125.1). NCBI lineage: Eukaryota > Metazoa > Chordata > Mammalia > Carnivora > Otariidae > Eumetopias > Eumetopias jubatus. Next base: position 98,317,384 of record NW_028274811.1, read on the forward strand.
CTTTTAAACACTGATTGATAATTTAATTTTTAATTCCTATTTAAAAGAAAAAACAAAGCCTCCACCCAGCCAGATCTGTCAGCCAGATCCTGCCCTCTGCAGACCTCTGCATGGCTGTATATTATGTCTGTTCTTTCTCCAAGCATGTATCTTTGTTCCCTTTGTCCCTTGTTTGTTTTGATGCCCTAATTTGACTCTGGTAAATATGAACATGAGTTCTACCCATTCCATATCTTAAATCCCATCTCTGAGGGCTGAAATGCTTCCACTACTTCCCAGTTCCCCTTTGGTGATCCAGTTCTGGGCCCCTGCTTAGGGCAAGTCCTACCCTTGCCCATTCCAAATGAGGCACCCTCAGCCTCACCTTTGCAACCTGGTCCTAACATCTCATTATCAGTGACAGGTGCCCTTTACAACTGGTATTTCTATTTTCTGGCAGAAAGTTACCTTTGTCAAATTTACTAACAGTAAGACGATTGGCAAACATAAAATAATTACAGTCCTATATCAGTAGACACAAAACTGGTAAACCATTTCATAAATAAATATGGCCCTCATAAAGTTACCAGAGATCTCAAAGCTGCATATAAAATGTACTGGCAATGGTAATATAAGATTAGTGAAATTTTCATAATTGTGCTATTTTGTTAGGAAATTAAGGAATTTTCAAAGTGAAGCTCTCTAAATGTTATATTTAATACATGCATACTTTAAAAAACCCTCAGCAAATGAATAAATGCATCAGTGAAAGCAATACATCTTCCAGAGTTAAATTTGCGCTTCTATGATGTACAGCGATTTCACTTGCATGTACATATTTAATAGGTGTGTAATCTTCTAGTTTGAATGAGAGTCATCATATATGCAGGCACCAAGAATTGGCAAAGAAAATAAACATTAAATTGAGTCTAAATGTTCTTCAAAATTGATTATAGCAAATTACCCAAACTAAAGCTATATTTAGAAATAAACCTAGGAAATCTTGTTTTGGCAGATGATACAGGTCTTCTGACTAAGATGTACAAATTCATCCCAAGGGCTTAGAAGAGTGCTTTTAAGCCAAGGGGCAGAGCTATGCATACTCTTTTTGATTCACTGTTGCAGGCGAAGCCACACACCAATAAATTTTGCATTTTGATCTAAGAGCTCAGTAAGTGACATTTTCCACAATTTCAAAGCTAGTCAACATGTTTTTATGACTATCTACCTGATCATAATTGGACACAATTAAATCTTTCCCCTGGTCAGCACAGTTTTAAGTATCTGAACTTCAAATAATTTGATTTCTCTTTACACTTCTCATATCCCCTCACTACACCTCTGTTCTACATATATTCATAGAAAATGTCAATATTTACATGAGTCAAATTATTTTGTTTTCTATGGTCTTCAGTATGCAGTTTTAATAGGTAGTATGCATTTTAAATATACTTAGAATTAATTTCATTCTTGCATTTTATGTCAATATTAAAATTCCATATATATATATATATATACATATATACATACACCATACACACACACACACACACACACACACACAGAGCACACACGAGCATGAGAGAGAGCCTATTAACAGGCAGTGTTCTAGATTCTGTAAATAGAAAGGTAAATATAAATAGTGGCAGACTTCAAATAGTAATGACCTGGCAGAACAAGTTACATGGAATTAATTATAAACATTACTTCCACCATTACCAATAGCAAAACTTATAAAAATATCTAACAGCTGCTCAATGATTGCTATGTGCCACTATCCTGATCAACAATAACCTAAATCATAGATTCATTATTTAGAGATGAGGAAACAGGATTAACAATTCAGAAAGCTATGTATTAGTAAATAAAAGATCAATAATTTGAGCCCAGAAATATAACTCTAAATTCTTGGTACTTAGATGCTTATGGAACTTAGGCAAAGGACAATTAATTATGAATAAGAGGAGGAAAAAGATTTTATAGAAAGAATTTTCTTTCTATTTATTTTATAATATTCATCAGATACCTAATATTAGATTGGTACTATGCTAAATGCTAGACGCACACATACAAATAAGAGACAATGTCTCCCCTTAAAAAGTTCATAGTCTAGTAGAGAAGACAGCCTCAAAGAATGATTAATAGGGAGATAAGGGCAGCAATAGACATATGGAATGTGGGCAACAGGGAGCCAGGCACCTGCTTGGGTAGGTGAGGAATGGCTTCACAAGAAAAAGACAAGTCTTACTGAGACCTGAAGAACAAGAAGGAATTGCCAGATGGCCAGAGTGAAGTTCATTTGTGGCTCAGCATGTAAAAAGGCAAGGAGGCTTAAAATATCATTGCATATATGGGTATGGTGAAGCTGGGACCATAGTGGAAATGGGAGGAGTCTCTTGGGTCTAATCGGGCCAGAGTAAGATCAACATAGCCTTTGGAAAAGTACAACAACATGTTACCCTTAGTAGTCTTTTCTACTAAGGATTGTAAAATTTTATCCTATTAGGTATGTGGAGCCATGGAAAAATTAATCCAGGAGAGTAAAGTAACTACATGTGTGATTTTAAAACAGGACAGCAGTGCAAAGAATAAGTAGGCTTTTTCTAAATACCAGAGAAGGAGAAGGCACAACAGAATAACATCACATGGTGTACTTAAGGAAAAATGACTAATGCAAAGTGGGAAAGGCAGGACAGCAATCCGAAGATTGATTAGGGTAGATTTTAAAGGGCCTTCAATCCCATGTTGAGGAGCTCTTTTGTTCTACACGAGATGGACGGAGGGGTAATCTGGATTTTAGAAAGGTTAAGTCTAGTGGAAATCCAGAGGAATGATTGTCTGAAGACAGCCCAGGAAATAGGTTTTGTGGTAGTTTAGGGGTAAGCGAGGTGTCAGGGGGGTGGAGGGAAGCCACAAATGAAGTAGCAAATAGAAGAGAAAATGGACAGTGAATTTGTAAGATTCCTAGGCAAAAAACCAGCATGACTCAGTAAGGAAAACGATGTACACAGTGAGAGGGCAGAGTTAAAGATTATTCTGAAGTTTGATTATATGTTCTTGTCAAGGATTGGATTATGTCTGTAAAGATAAAACATTACATAGATGATTTGTTTTTTCAAATAGTTTATATTTAAAAACAGATTCTTGTTTAAATCCAGGGTGAATCAAACTGGAGGTGGGCAGGACCTAGAGATAGCTGACAAAGGGAAGTGATAATGCAGCAATGGAATGGTTCCTAATAGCAGGCAAGAAGAAACTAGTAAGATGCCTAAGATTTCAGAGCAACAAGAAGCAGGGATATGGAAAATACATAAATGAGGGTTGGGGAATTATATTTTAGTCTTAGGGAGTAATAGGCCCTCACAAACATCTGTTCAACTTCTTAGTTAAAATATTAGCCCTAGAGAAGAGAATCAAGACAAAGATAGTAATGGAGAGAGAAGAGAGTAGCTGGCAGTTCCATGATCACAAAGAAGAAGAAAAAACTTAGATATTTGTTACAAAGTTAGAGTAGGAGCAGTAGCATTTTTGATTTGGTGAATTGGCAAATACTTGCCCATGGCTCCTTGTATCTGCTCCAAAACACGTTGAGTCCTGGAGTCTGCAGAGAGCTAAACCCACAGGTGTAACTGCTGTCTCCACAGGGCTAGGGAGATGCAGACTTCTAGGAAGGGCACTGCACGATTAGAAGGTTTTGAACGGAAGAAAGGTGAACACTATTTACTGAGCTTCCACTTCTATGTCAGGTACTGCGGCAATGATACGAGACACAAAGGTTATTATTCCCATTTTATACACTTGGGAAACTCATATTCTTAGTGATGACTTGTCTCAAATCACAGAGCTAGTAAGTGGATAAGGTGGGTCTGTCTATTTAACTGCAAAGCCAAAACAAATTCTTCCATCTTGCTCTTGTTCCCTTGAGTAGTCCACAAGGCCCACTTCAAATGCTTAGTGTGCACGCACGCACACACACACACAAACACAAGTACCTGGCAACTGACATTCTAAATGCCTCCTGAATCAAAAAAAGTCATTCTGTTTCTTTGTCTATAGAGACTAAAGAGGTGTTCTCTCAGCAAAAGATAAAAACAGAAAAGTGTTGTTCTGCTAAGTTCCCCTATCCCCTGGTAACCTTTACTCCCTTGTCCCCCTGCCCTCTGTGACACCGAACAATGTTCTAAATGAAGCAGCCACTACCGGATATTTCTTTCACTGCTGACCGAAGTTCATCAAACCACTGACTTCTTCATCTCCTCCTTTGCTTGCAGTTGGAGGAGTGATTATAAAACATGACCAGATTTTTCTAGGCCACATAAGGAGCCAAGGGGTCATTTGAGGGACAGCCTTCTAGTTCCATGAAACTCTCTGTCTGACTTAATCTATGAATTAATGAGAGTCATTAGGTCAGGAATATGACTCCCTTGGTCACCTTACCATTGGAATTCCAGCCTCTGAAATACTTTTTTTAGATCTGCCTTCTGGAAGTCTGATCAAGATGGTGCGGGACATGGCACTACCAGAATGGTAGAAGGTGGAACACAAGCTGGGAGTCATTTCTGTTGATTCTATAATATTTCCCCTTCAAGGGATATACTGTACCTTAAGACAAATAAATTTGGGTTTGAAATGTTGATGTGTTTCTTACAAAGTCATAACAAAAAAAATTAAAGCTGGTTAAATACTAAGATTTGCAATTAATTTCCTAGCAGCCAGGCCCTGCACATTCACTGAGAAAAGACTATGGATTTTTTTTAATTCCTTCACTACTTTAAACTTGGTAGACATTTAATAAATGTTTTCTGATTAATTTGTAAGGACCCTGAGTGTCATACTAAGAATATATGGTTTTCTTACATTCCTTATATATATATATATATATAATATATATAATATATATATATTATATATATATTATGTGTATATATATATATAATATATATATATTATACAGTTGTGCTTTCTTGTCCCTGGGTTGTATATAGCATGATTTATTAAACACTTTAATGTAGCTTTTTGGATAAACTATAAACTGTCTCATATAAAAGATGAGCTTTATTTTTAAAGACACAGACTTATTTGTACTTGATTGTGAAGGAATCCTAAGTCACCAAGAGTCACGATGCTGAGATCCCAGGATGAGGTGGTTTATTTTGTTCTCATTAAAGATTCCCTGAATGGCCTCCTTGCAGGGTAAGGCTTTCTTTTCCACATCAAACATGACTCTTTGTTTCCACTGTACTATTTCACCCCAAAAAACACTGGGGAAAAAAAAAGAATTTGTATGTTTTTGGACTAGGTTTCAGAAAACATGTGGTTAGGAATGATATCACACAGTTGATATTTTTAATTTTTAATAATAAACTCACATATTTTGAAGCACAACAAATCCAACCATCCCACAAATGTTTGTTCAAAATCTACAAAGATACTTTGCTGAGTGCTAGAAAGTTGTAGAGATGAAGGAAGTATGTTCTAATTTCAAGGACTAACTAGAATGAGATCCTTCCCCACATATACACCAAACACACAGAAAATGGAGAAGAAAGCAAACTGTTTCACACATTATTAGCAAAACACCAAATGGGAGTCAGTATAAAAACAAACACATGCACACACCAACTCTAGGTATTTTACCTACATTTCACCATTAACCCCAAATCCCCTTGAACTAAGAAAATATTCTAACTTCTTGATACTTTTTTCCTTTAATTTCCCATTTATACCTTAATTTAAAGGTAGAAAGGAAAAGAAAAAGAGTTATAAAGATGTCTTAGATTTCTGGGCAACAAGGAGGAATATTAGAAATATATAAATGAGGATTGAAAAATCATAATTCTTAGAAAGTACTGGCCCCTTAACAAACGTCTGGTCAAACCACTTAGTTAACATGCTAATCCTAGAACAGATTAATCAAGGCAAAGATAAGTGTGGAGAAAAAAGACAGATAAGGTATAAAGCAGCTATGCATGCATGGTATATGTGTCTAAGTAGAAATAAAATAATGTGGTTTATCTAGCTATAAAAATTTCTTTCCCCAGAAGGTGGGCTTTATGGTTACGCTACCAACATGAATTCTTCTCAAACAGTATGGTAGGATCATGCTCATTTGCTAAATGGTGGTTGTTGTAGGGATAAGGGCAGGGAAGGCAAAATAGCTTTATAATAAAATATCCATGTTTGGATATTGGAACTAAATTCTGGTCCTATTACTTCCCAGGCCTCTGACCTTAGAAAGTCATTTGACTTCTCTGAAGTTATGTGCTGTCATCTGTAAAATGAGAAAAAATGATCTTCTCACAAGATTTATGAGTTAATATGTGTTAAACTTAGGAGAGTATCTGGCAGATAGTAAGAGCTCTGTAAATGATAGAAGGAGGGTAGTAAGAGTAGTGGTAATCATATGGGTCATTGGAACTGTGGATTGTTAAACTAACTTGGGATAATGACTAATGACATAAGAATTGATTTCAGTTTCTACAGAATTTTTTATGGATTTATGTTAAATTCAGGATGATGCTAGTTAAGTGGGGGGAAAACAGCCTATTTAAAAGCATTCTAGAAAAAAAAATCATTGTTGATATTGTCAGTTTTCCCCAAGTTACCTCATTCCTTATAGCCTTTCTGGTCATCTCCCCTGGGATATTAGATCAGTTCTATTTCTGGCCTTCCTGAGAATCCCTCCCTTGGCAATCCCATGGATCAAATATGCCTTATCAAACAATGCCTCTCATAGCTTTCTGGTTCTCAGCAACCTGGGGTCAATACCACCCAATTTCAGAACACAACCTAGATGTCACTGTGGCCTTTAAGGGGTACCTGATCTGAAGATGCTGTTTCTTTGTTTGTACAGTTATTTTTAAACACAGAAGTCATTCTCACAAATACTAAAATTTCCAGTTTTTCTTGAAAAAGAAAACCAAAAGATCTGACCCCTGAGTCCGTAAGAATAATAATTGGCTGGACCTAAGCAAGAGTGTAGGAGTCACTGTTGGACTGGCATCCATTCCCTCCTCTCTCTTTCTTGATAGAACTATATTGGTTCAGATATACAACTGCACATAACTTTTATGACTCCAGGAAAAGTGACTCCCTCACAATTTGTAAAGTTTCCTTTTTGCCAGAGATGTGTTTCTTCAAGAATAAGTGACCAAATATGAGCTAATAATATCTTAGGAGGTAGTTTCTGGGGCTTCTGGAAAAGTTAATTCCTCCTAAATCTTCTGAGAATCTTCCCAAACCATCCCTCTCCTTTCTTTTGATACTATTTACCAATGACTATGAGGCTTGGAATGGCTGAAGCCAGCTTGCTTAAAGATAAAGCCCTACACAAAGGAAAACAGAGCCGGGGAATTGCAGGGAGACAGAGAAAGAGTCATGAAAATAAATCAATTCAAAACCTCATATTACCTCTGGATTTACTGTATATAAGCTAATAGTTCCTTTACTTCATTCATTTTTTAATTGAAGTATAAATAATATCCACTGTTATATTGGTTTCAGGTGTATAACATAACGATTCAACAATACTATACATTACTCAGTGCTCAACAGGATAAGTGTAGTTCCCATCTTTCACTGAACAACATTGTTACAATCTTACTGACTATACTTTCTATGCTGTACTTTTCATCTCCATGACTTATTTATTTTATAACTTGAAGTTGGTATCTCTTAATCCCCTTTATCTATTTCATCCATCTCCCACCCACCCTCCCTCTGGCAACCACCAGTTTGTTCTCTGTATTTAAGAGTTTGTTTTTTGTCTCTCTGTTTGTCCATCGATGTTGTTTCTTAGATTCCAAATATGAGTGAAATCATACAGTATTTGTCTTTCTCTGACTTATTTCACTTAGCATTATGCCCTCTAGGTCCATCCATGTAGTTGCAAATGGCAAGATTTCATTCTTTTACTATGGTTGAATAATATTCATACGCATATATATGTAATATTCATATATATATCACATCATTTTTATCCATTCATCTATCAATGAACACTTAAGTTATTTCCATATCTTTATTATTGTAAATAATGCTGCAATAAATGCAATAAATGCAGGGGTGTACATATCTTTTTGAAATATATTTTTGTTTTCTTTGAGTAAATACTCAGTAGTATTACCTCATCATAAGGTGTTTTTAACTGTTTGAGGAACCTACATACTGTTTTCCGCAGCGGCTGCACCAACTTACATTCCCACCAACAGTGCAGAAGGGTGCGCTTTCCTCCATATCCTCGTTAACATTTGTTATGTCTTGTCTTTTTAGTTCCCACTATTCTAACAGGTATAAGGTGGTAAAGACTCCACAAAAAACTACTATAACTGATAAATTAATTCAGTAAAGTCACAGGGTACAAAATTAATATATAGAAATATGTTACATTTCTATACACTAATAATGAAGTAACAAGAAGAGAAATTAAGTAAACAATCCCATTTACAATTAGACCCAAAATAATAAAATATCTAGGAGTAAATGTCACCAGGGAAGTGAAAGGCCTGCACTCTGAAAACTATAAAACACTGATGAAAGAAATTAAAGACAACACAAACAGAAAGACATTCTATGCTTGTGGACTGGAAAAAATATTATTAAAATGTCCATACTACCCAAAGCAATGTACATATTTAATGCAGTTTTTATCAAAATACCAACAGCATTTTTCACAAAACTAGTACAAATAATACTAAAATTTGTATGGAACCACAAAAGACCCTGAATACCCAAAGCAGTCTTGAGAAAGAACAAAAGGCTAGAAGTGTCACAATCCCAGATTTCAAGATATACTACAAAGCTATACTAATAAAAACAGTTGGTATTGGCACAAAAATAGACATGTAAAATAATGGAACAGAAAAGAGAACCCAGTAATAAACCTATACTTATACAATCAATTAATCTTCAAGAAAGAAGGCCAGAATATACAATGAAGAAGAAAGGTCTCTTCAACAAATCATGCTGGGAAAACTGGACAGCTACATGCAAAAGAATGAAACTGAACCACTTTCTTACACCATACACAAAAATAAGCTCAAAATGGAGTACAGACCCAAATGTGAGATCTGAAACCATAAAACTCCAAGAAGAAAACATAGGCAGTAATCTCTCTGACATTGGCCATAGAAACATTTTTCTAGACATGTTTCCTAAGGCAAGGGAAAAAAAAAGCAAAAATAAACTATTGGGACTACCCCAAAATAAAAAAGCTTTTGCACAGTGAAAGAAATCATGAACCAAATGACAAGGCAGGCTATTGAATGGAAAAAGATATTTGCAAATGATATATTTGTTAAGGGGTTAATGTCCAAATATATAAAGAATTTTTACAACTAAACACCAAAAAACAATCCAATTAAAAACAGATAGAGAACCTGAAGAGACTTTTTTTTTCCAAAGAAGATATACAGAGGGTCATCAGACATGAAAAGATGCTCAATATCACCAATCATATCATCCATTTTGAATGGTTGTTGCCAGTCTCTGAATTAACAAAAGTGACTAAGGGAGTGTACCTATAATGTGCATGGCTACATCTCAACAGCAACAGCTCTTCATATATTTGCCCTGGCCTGTTTTACCCCTATTAGTTGCTTATCAAGCCCAGGTCAGCATTTAAGCTTGTGTCTCTTATTACAAACATGTATTGAAACAAATCCTGAACCAGGAAAATATCAGGGTTTATGGTGTTTTAGGAGTCAGAATGAAATATAGTAACTGATGACTTCTCCTTTTAGAAAAAAGAGTGGTAGAAAGAGATTCTGCCAGGAAATACCTCCTATTTTTCTATGTATGTGTGACATTTCTGCCCAGGAATAGTATAAAATAGTACTTCAGGAAAAGGACTCTGTAGATCAAACTGCTTAGATATAAATCCTGGTCCTTCAGCTTACCATCTGTTTAACTTGCAGTAAATGGCAACTTTCTAAAGACTCAATATTCTCATGTGAAACATTGGAATAGTAACTGTACTAAACTTACTGGACAGTTTTTAGAAGAAAATGTGATAGTATATGTAAAATAGTTACCAGACTTCTTAATTCACATGGAATACTCAACACATTAGTTTGTAAAAATAAAAAAAGACAAATTGAAACAAGACAATCAGTTAAATGGTTTGTTGTCAACACATCTCAAATAGCAAATGTCTCTTTAAGATTCAATTTAAATTATGGTATATAGGACAAATAGCTAGTGAAATATAAGTGTATATTTTTCTTTAAATTTTTTAACCTAACAGCTTTGATCAAAATTACTAGAGTTTATTTTCTGTACGAAAAAATGCACAGCACTTATATATCTTCATCTTTGTGTAGAAATATTATATTTATTATGTTGCAGGAATAGCCATTTATGAGCTTCCTCTGCTATGCCTCAGAATATATATTCAAGAGTTTTATTTGAGAATAGATACCTTGGACAGCTCCTGTATATATTTCTTAGAGTTTCACTTCAACTCAGGGAATACTCCCCATTTAGATTTTAAATAGAAAACCAAACTAAAAAAAGAAACACATAAAAATTACACATATGTGGAATTTTGATTCAAGTAATTAAAAAGAATGGTATTCTCCCCAAAAGGCAGGAAATAAATTCTTAGTCACCACTAATCCACTGAACTTTGTTGCTAGGATCATTCAATAGCTTAGCTTAGGGATTTTTGCATACTTTTTCCTCAATAAAACTTCTTCAGTCATTAAATTAATGTACACACCTTGAGCAGAATATAAATTAAATTAACCTTTTTTGACACTGCTGCATTTTTTCTCAAGGTTTTAACTAAGAAGAGCTGTGGGTTGAGTCAGACAGAAAGAGCACTTCTGTGTATTCCTACAATTTACTTATACCTGAATTATATATATTTTAGCAGATTCAGTCTAAAGTACAAATCAGAGACCTAGGAATTATAATTTAATCTCTAGTTCTGCTAGAAATATATGATATAAGCAATCATATCTGGCTCCTCAAAGATAGTTTCTTTCATAAATATAGAGATAACATCCATGATTTTTTAATCACAGGATAAAATGACATAATAGATGGGATTGTGCTGTGAAAAATTCAGAGAATTAGAAGACAAATTATGATGAATAGAAAGTAGCTGTTAATAAGTAATTATTTTGTCCCAAGTGCCTGGTTACTTTTTATTGAGGTATAATTTACAGAGTAAGTGCATAAATTTTAAGAATACAGCTCGGTTTTAACAGATATATATGCTCAGTAACCTACATGCCATTCAAGATATATGACGTTCCTATCACCCTAGTAAGATCCCTCATGCCCCTTTCCAGCCAGTCTCCTCCACTTACTCAAAGCAACCCTCTTTTTTTAATTTAATTTAATTTAAATTTTTTTTTTTTACATTTTACTGAGGTAAAACTGATCTACAAAGAACTGCATTACTTAATGTGCATAATCTGAGGAGTTTGAACTTATACAACCACCTATGATACCATCACCACAATCAAAGTAATAGACATATGCAACATTTCCCAAAGTTTCCTTGGTTCCCTTTGTTTTGTCTTGTTTTGTTTTGTTTCGTAGTAAAAACATTTAACGTAATACCTACTCTCTCAACAAATTTTGAAGTGCAAAATACCATATTGTTAGCCACAGGCACTGTGTTGTATAGCAGATCTCTAGAACTGATTCATCTAGTATAACTGAAACTTTATAGCTATTGAACAACTGCCCTCTTCTCCCACTGTCTAGCCCCTGGCAATCACCACTGTATTCTCTGTTTCAATAATATTTTGGCTATTTTAGGTACTACACATAAGTGGAATCATATAGTCTTTGTCCTTCTGTGACAGGCTTATTTACATGGCATAATGTCATCCAGGTTCATCCATATTGTCACAAGTGGCAGGATTTCCTTTTTTTTTAAGGCTGACTAACATTCCATTTTATGTGTTACTACACTTTATCCATTCATTTGTGGATGAACACTTCAGTTGTTTTTATATCTTAGCTATTGTATCTAATGTTGCAATGTACATGGTAGCACAGATATCTCTTCAAGGTTCTGATTTCAATTTTTTGGGATACATATCCAGAAGTGAGATTTCTAGACCATATGATAAAGTTTTATTCTTAATTTTTTGATGCATCTTCACATTGTTTTTCATAGGTATTGCACTATTTTATATTCTCACCAAGAGTATACACGTGTACACAATGTACATGTTTTCACATTTTTGCCAACACTTATCTTTTTTTTATAATAGCCATACTAACATTTGTGAAGTGATGTCTCATTATAGATTTGCATTTCTCTGATTATTAATGATGCTGAGCATCTTTTTATATACCTGTTGGTCATTTGTATGTCTTATTTGGAGAAATGTCTATTCCATCCTTTGCCTATCCAGGGCAGTTAGCAAAAGAAAGAAATAAAAGGAAACCAAATAAAGAAGGAAGAAGTAAAATTACCTTTGTTTTAAGATGACATACTCCTATGTGTAGAAAAACTTAAAAATTCCACAAAAAACAGTTAGAATTAATAAACTCAGTAAAGTTATAGGTTACAAAATCAATATGCAAAATTCAACTGCATTTCTAACATTAACAATGAACGATCTGAAAAGAAAATTAAGAAAATAATCTCTTTCATGATAGCATAAAAAAGAGTAAAATACTGAGTAATAAACTTAACCAAAGAGGTGAAACACTTATACACTGAAAACTACAAGACAATGAAAGAAAGAAGACACAAAAGAATGGAAAGACATCCCACGTTCATAGATTGGCAGAATTAATATTGTTAAAATGTCCATACTATCCAAAGCAACCTACAGATTCAATACTACCTCTATCAAAATTCCAAACGGCATAATTTACATAAATTTTAAAAATTCTAAAATTTATATATAATCACAATAGATCCAGAATAACCAAAGTAATCTTAAGAAGAACAAAGCATCACACTTCCTGATTTCAAAATATATTACAAAGCTGCAGTAATTAAAATAGTATGGTAATTGCATAAATTATGCAATTATGTCTACATAGACATATAGATGAAAGGAACAGAATAGACAGCCCATACATAATCCAACACATATATGATCAACTGATCTGTGACAAAGGTGTCAAGAGCACAGAATGGAGAAATGGCAGTCTCTTTAACAAATGGTTGGGAAAACTGGATATCTACATACAAAAAAAAAGTGAAACTGCACCCCTGCTTCACACCATACACAATAATCAACTCAAAATGGATGCAAGATCTAAATGTATGACTTGAAACTGTAAAAGCCCTCAAATGAAACATAGGGGAAAATCTTCTTGCCGTTAGTCTTTATAATGATTTCTTGGATATGACACCAAATGCACAGGCAATAAAAGCAAACATAAACAAGGAGGGCTACATCAAAATAAACAGCTCTTGTATAGGAGAGGGAACAACCAACAGAAAAAAAGGCAGTCTATGGAATGGGAGACAATATTTGCAAACCATATATCTGCTAAGAGATATAGCTGAAATTTTAAGATGCAAAATATATAAGAAACTTCTACAACTCAATAGCAAAAACAAATAATTCAATCAAAGCAACCACTCTTCTGATTTCTATCACCATAGATTTGCTTTGCCTGTTTTATAACTTCACAGGAATGGAAGCATGGAATACATGACATTTTAGGTCTGAATTCTTTCATATAATGTTTCTGAAATTAACTCATTTAGTTTGTTCCTTTTTTATTTCCAAGTAGTATTTTATTATATAAAAATAATGTAGTTAGATAACAGACAGGATTGTTTCCAGGTTTCAGCTTTCATGAGTAAAGCTGTTATGAATATCTTTGTACAAGACTTTTGGTGCCATGTGTATTCATTTCTCTTGGCTATGGTTCTAGGAGTATCATGCTATTTTACAAGAATCTAATTTGAACATAAACCCAAACAGTCATGAGTGTTTTGATACCCAACCTAGAGAAATTTAAATATTATTTTCTAAAAATCTTCATTCCACACTGAAGATGGCCTCTTCAGCCAAAGGGGAACATATGCCAAAGGCCATGAGAATAAGTTTCATTAAGTAGCAGTTTTCCTTCCTCTGAGCTCCTTCTACATGGAGGAAAACAATGGGAAAGGGCCTACATGTCATGACCAGCACAATGAATGGATAATACACTCCAAATATGAGCAGAAGATAGACTTGACAGAGCTTGATTAAAATATACCTTCATAGAAGGGTGAAAATGGGTATGTGTTTGTATGTACGTGTCTGTACATAATTTCGCATTTGTTCCTACAGGTCCTAAAATTAATGGAAATTAAACTATGGAAAGTAATTTGATGCTCTCACATAAGTACCATTATTAAATTTCAGTCTATAAAAAACACAATACCACAAATTATCCATGATATGAAAGTACCATCATTTTTATTCCTACTTTGGTTAAAAAATAGAAAAAAATGCTCAACCAGACTTTTCCCTAATCACTTTATTCAGCAACTTTTGAAATAGTCTGTGGCATTACCAAGTTAACAATTCTGAAAAAGAATGCCTTTCTCAGCTTCATTTTCCATATCAGGGATTTGGCTGTGCAGCTTAGAGGCAGACTATATTATTTTTGTCTCTCCAATTAGCACTTTTCTTATTAATTTCTTTTTAATTCAAGTTAACATCAAAAAGTCAAATGTTAAAAGTTAGTTTTTTATATACTTTTATTCCCCCCCATGAGAAAGCATTTTCATTCTGTGCATTACAATATCTACAGGTGATATAATTTCAGATCAAATATTTCTGACTAACTTGGGCCTGGTATCTAGGGCTATAATATTGCTATTAGTGAGCAACAAGAAGAGCAATATACAGCATGCAGTTTAAGAGAGGGGTCTCTTATGAAGACAGTGCAGACTCTCATTATAGGCAACATTTATGCAACTGAAGGTGTTTCAATAAATGTCCAAAATAAGCTGGGAAAGCAGCCTGGGAATGATAATGAACTCATAATATTATTGGCTAAACACAGGAATAGAGAAAAAGGACAAGTGTCCAATTACTTAGTATACCAAAGGACTTCCCTATAAGGAGATAACCTATAGATTAGAATCCCCCATGGTTACTGGCAGAACATGCCATACTGCTCTTGACCTTGTAGATTAAGAAGGAAACCAGAAATCTGTCAGGCAAATGTACAGTGTCAGCAAATATCAACTTCCCTCACTGCATGGAAAGGGATACAAAGGTGAGAGGAAGGTCTGTATCCTTTATTTAATTGATAATAAAGAACTTTAATTTTTACTCAACTGACCTTCATATCTAATGCATTTTTATGGTTAACACGATTCTATTAGTAAACATATCTTCCCATTACTAAATGTTTAGCAGTTCACTCTTCAAGCTTCATATAATGAGATACAGAACGTACACTCCTTTGGAAGAGGAGGGAACAGTTACAACACAAAGTACTACTAAAATTAAGTGTTTGTTTATGGATATATGAGATATATGTCACTAAGACACATGCTACTGAGATAGCCACAATTTGGGGAAAACATGCTTTGGAAATACATAAGATAATGAGGTAATGGATAATTCGTATTAGACATTTCTAAACTTTTTATTTCTAAATGAAGGCTGATAATAGACCCCACCTTATTTCTTTTGCTTCTCCATTTTGCAGTGCAAGACTGAGCCAACTGATATTCACACCTGTGGTTCAGTCCCATATAGTACCTGAGCCAGTTTTGACTGAAACGGGGCATGCATCAGAACTTGAGGCAACATCATCAGGTGGATTTTAAAATCAAATCTCATCCCTCAGGCCCATGACTCCAGCTCTCTCTTAAGTTCCTTTCAGGCAAATCAGATGCAAAGGTTAAAGTTTCAACAGCAAGATTCAACACTTTTGTGTCCTGAAATCTCTCACTGCCGTGTTCCCCTTTTATAAAACGGGCTTTCTGGAAACATGGAAGGCTGGAAATAAACACGGGCTCTGAATTTATTCTCTCCCCCACAGCAGGATATAGCCTTGTCATTACTATATGTTTTTTTGTTTGTTTGGTTGGTTTTGTTGTTTAAGTTTTATCTATTTATTAGAGAGAGAGAGAGAGCATAAGCAGGGGGGAGTGGCAGGGAGAGGGAGTGGCAGGAAGAGGGAGAAGCAGGCTCCCCGTAGAGCAAGGAGCCTGATGTGGGACTTGATCCCAACACCCTGGGATCATGACCTGAGCTGAAGATAGACACTTAACTGACTGAGCCACCCAGGCGCCCCTGTCATTACTATATGTTAAAAAAAAAAAAAAAAAAAAGAGTGATGTACTGAAACAGGCCCAAACTGGCTCTTGATTCTGTTAATTTTTCAGAAATTTTCTGAAATTTTTGTTAAACAAAGCCATCATTAAAAATTAAATTCTATAAGCCTATAATAAATTGATTCTATGAAGAACAAAGAGAGTAAATACTAAAAACTTAACACTTTTGTATTAATTTCTAACAAATTACCACAGTTACCACAATATCTGGAAGCTAGAAATCTAAAGTCAAGTTCTTCTCATGCTCACTCTGAAGGTTCAGGGGAAGAATCCTTCCTTGATTCTTCTAACTTCTGGTGGTCATCAGTAACCTTTTGTGTTCCTTGGTTTGTGGCAGCATAACTATTCTTTGCCTCCATCTTCACATGGCCCTCCTCTCTGTGTGCTTTATGTCCTCATATCTGTCTCTCCTTATAAAAACATCAGTCATTGGATTTTAGGGCCCACCCTAATTTAGTATGGCCTCATCTTAAATTGCAAAAATGCTATTTCCAAATAAGGTTACATTCATAGGCACAAGGGATGTTAAAACTTAAACATTATCTTTCCTTGGGGACACAATTCAACCCACAACTTCCTAATTACTACATTTTACTGTTATGTTATTGGGCTTAAGTATACATACTTACTCTATAGCAAACACTACAATAAGTTGGCAAACACTACAAATCAGGGCTTGATTTACCATTTTTTTGGCTGTAAATGTTTTCTCTACAGGGCTAGACAGTAAATATTTTAGGCTTTGTACACTATAACATTGTTTGTAGCAACTACTTAATTCTGCTGTTACACTGGGAAAGGAGATATAAGCAGTATATAAACAAATAGGTTTGGTAGTGTTCCAATCTAACTTTATTTACAAAAATAGGAAGTGGGACAGATTTACCCTGTGGGTGATAGTTGGCTGACCCCTGGTCTACGCTTAAGAAAGTAATTATAAAATGTTAATAATGCAGACAAATATCAAAGAGTGTCACATCTGCAGCTATTACATTGTCAATAGCACAAAAATCTGAGTAAATATTCCTTTAGTATTTGAAACTAATATTCAGTTCTGCAAAGAAATTGCCCACGTCAGTGATGACTGAGTGAAGTTCCAAAACACATGTTTTCTATCTTACTCATTAATGTAAGTAAGAATAAAAACTAATATTCAAGTCAGAACTACTACATTAAACAATTACAACCATTAGTTAGTTAGATATAAGAGTCTGGCAAAAATCAAGGGAAAAAGTTTCAAGAATCAATTGGCCATGTGGAATTCATAATTTTTTTTGGTAAACTGGATCCTACACATTATAAAATTTATAATAAACTTATGCATGCATACATACACATACTTTTTTTTCTGGAGAGCCAGTTGTCAAACTTTTGCCAATACACCACTACCCAAACACCTGAGGTTTGTAAATATTCCTGCAAATGGCAGTACATATATTGGAAATGTAACCTGTGATAGCATGGTGATGTAACTCAAAATACACAGAGAGAGTGGAGTAGTGATAAACTTTACTACTTCCTAAGATTGGTCAGAACTGTGCCCCTTATAGTTCCATTAGTATTAATGTACATGATCAGGAAACTAGAGTCCAAGAGAAAGATACATGAAAGAATAAATCTACATTGCTTTAATGATTAAAATTAGGACTCCTATTAGATTATTTATAATATCTTTCTGCAAATTTTTGTAAAATGCAGCATACTACCCAAGAGAAATGACTTAAAGTTGCAATGACTATCTGAATCATACCTTAACTTGTGACATCTTTGGTACACAATGACTTGGACCTCTCTTCTTAGGCTCAGCTAGCTCTTGAAACTAGATCCTCTTTCTTATCTGCTGTTCACTGGGTATTGATTCATTTGTGTAGTTAGCCTTTCTAAGTTTCATTTCCTCTTTAAGGATTATTGACATACTACTGTACTGTAAATGTTATGAGAATTAAAGGAGGTAAAACACAAAAAATGCTCTTCAGAAAATAAGCACTAAATAAATGTACATTATAATCATCACTCCCACTAATTCTATTACTAATATAATTATTAATTTTTCCAGAAGGTCTCAATTTTCTGAGAATGCAGGAAGCCTATGTCAGGCTCCATAGCTGGATATAAATGATGTCTGTAAAATGAAATATAAATAATTCAATTTCTGTTCATTTTTCCTAAAGTCATTCTAGTGTATGAACAAAAGAGCTGGTCCTTATGGTTTCATGGCATAAAATACCTCATGGCAGACAATGTTTTGGTCTCAAATAATTGCATCGATGCATGCAGGCACTTACTCCAGCTAATGTCAGTGGATAGAAATACATGTTGAATTTTTTCTAATGTTGAACACTGCATGTAAAATCAAGCCATCAACTAAGAAGTGGTTATGGCATGATCATTTCTATATTGTGTGACATGTTCCTGTTGTACTGTCAACAAACATAAACTTTAATCTCCACAAAGAGAGTTTCTGTAAACTGTATGTCACACTAATGCTTTTATTTTGCATGCCACTTTTCCCCAGAGAAATTCCTTTTACCTTGATTTCTTTACCACAATTGTAATTCATTTCTGACTGACATGCTGACAAATCTATCCAATTTATTTATATTATTGTACAGCCATTGATTATTTCATCATATTTTTGCTCTCCCTTTTTCCTTTTGAAAATAAATACTGTTCCTATTGTCTGCACAGATAGCTTTGAAAATATATTCAAGTTCAAGGGGGAAGTACATGCCCTCAATATTAGGCTTGCCATGTCTAATTTGAAATTTTGTGTCTTGACTTTGGACAGCAGGATTGAAATAATTTCCTCATCACCGAAAATGTTTTTTAGAATTTAAAACCTATCAGAATCAATATACCGTGGTTTTAAAAACTGATGTGGCCTGTCTATACATAATAAATGAGCAAAATATTGAGGTAACAATGGAGTTTTAAATTCAATTTTATGTCAAATTAGACCAATGTCAAAATGGTAAAATAGGGATTGATATTTTACTAGATGTTTGCATAGCATGCTACCAGTGCTATTCCCTTTCGCAAACATTTTTTTCCCTCCTAAAGACATTCCATACCATGTTCCTCAAGGCCACATTATAGTTCTCTATTCATCTTGACTTCTGATTAATTTATGAGCATCATTCTCTATACCACTTGCCTCCCTGCAGGCATTCATATTCTAACCCATCAATGGTTAGCTTCCCTTACCTCCTTAAATGGGATCATAATGAGTAGGGAGACATAGATACATTCACAATTGCTCTCTAGTTGGAACAATGGGTCTGTCTCTTTCTTTTCACCCTTGAAGGCAAGGACCTTGGTCACCTAAGCCTCTGCACATTTTTATGCACATAATTGTACTTGTTGACTGACAAAATTAATAAAATCTCATGAAGATGTTTATACTCTCATTTCTTATGTTCTATCACAATAATTAAAAGAATGTTCTTGGGAAGAGCAACTTGGTTCATCTTTTACTAAGACCCAAAATTTGTCCCTGTATTTTCTTCTAAAATTGGTTCTTTTGTTGGTGTCACCCATTGTGATCATAAACCTCAGTATATGGGATCCATAGATGA
This sequence comes from Eumetopias jubatus, assembly GCF_037043125.1. Classification (NCBI taxonomy): domain Eukaryota; kingdom Metazoa; phylum Chordata; class Mammalia; order Carnivora; family Otariidae; genus Eumetopias; species Eumetopias jubatus. The sequence continues at coordinate 98,337,205 of NW_028274811.1, forward strand.
TTATCCTTAAAATTGAATAAATGAGAGCTTTTATTCAGGCCTTGTGTTAAGATATATCCCAGGTCAGTATTCATGAAAGAATAAAAAATATGGAAGCAAAAAATATTTAAGTAGCCTTTATTTTATACACACATTTAAGTCAGTTTTGATAAAACAAAGGTAATTTTATAATAAGCCTCACAAATTAATTTTTTTAAAAATTGCCTGGATTTGACTCATTCTACTCAATTTTTAAATTGATGATCATTTTTTACCTATTGTGAATTTGATATCAATTCATGAGAAAAGTGATATGCTGTCTATTACATTTATAATTTTAGAGCCCTGAAAAATAGACATATTTTCATGAGTTCGAAAATAAAATAGTTTATTGATTTCAACTATCAAGAAATGTTTTTGATTGCCAGGTATTCACAGTTTGATGGTAGATATGTTGTTACTTTTCTATGCATTTGAAATCTTAGATCAAAACTACAAAGCATCACATGAAAAGGCAATAAACCAAAATGGACAATTGTGCTGATGACCATTCTGTGGCTACAGAGATAAGGTATTATGGTACTAAGCTATAACTTTTAACATGATGCTTAGTTATATCTAGGCTTAATACTGTCTTCTATGTTTTATTTTCATTGTGTGGAAAAAATGGAAATAAACACAAACATCTAGAATTAGTAGCCACATATGATACTCTCTTCCTCTTCATTTTCCCTTCATTAATAAAACTTAGGATTAAGGGTTGAAGTTATGTTAAAAACTTTCTGGCAATCCAACAAATTCTAATTTCCTTTTTTACTCATATTCCTTTATTTTTCTTTAAAAATAGTTATTGAATCATTAGTTTATCTTTTGTTACTGTTATTTTGTTTTATCTTTCAGTGATGATTTCCCTTGAAAAATGAACTTTTAGCTAAGATGATGCAAAATGGCTATCTTATTTTGGCCTGAATCCAATATTGTTGCAGTTTATTTTCCAAATCAAGGCATAGATAACCTTGTCATTCATATTCTACAATATCATAAGGTACCATCAATTTGTTGAGTCTTTAAATGTCTTACAATTCTATAGTAACTGGAGATTCTCTTCTCGGAAACTGAGTGGGGAAGGCATTCCTGTAGAGTGTACCATTTCCAGACAATGTTCTCTTAATTTTTTAATGCAACTATTATTGTGATTTATAATTGCATTGAAGGTTCTCTATAATATTTTTCAGGATATGTTCATTGTTATTAGTGAAATCCTTAACTCCTGGTATGGGATATTTCATGAACATATTTTAGTAATATAAGACTTTCCTGAAAAAGGGTGCAAGCCTTACCTTTTTTAGTGTATCAGATTTCTACTTGAAAATATCAAAAGGCCTCCTATGTCTAAATAACTCTAACTCAGAGGGGTGTGGAATTTGAGGGCAATTTTTTATCACTTGGCTTAGGAAGAAATATAAGATACCTCATCATTTTACACATCATAATTTTGAACTGTTTTCTATTTTAGAGTATCCACAAGTTATCCTGTACAGTGTGGCTTAAAAACACTGGTGAAGAGTTGAAGTTCTTTTATAATCATAACTTGATTAAAAATTCTGCTAATTGGTGGATTCCAACAGGATAGAGCATGTCAAATGTGTTTTCTATATCTATTGTACTGGCTTGACTTAATGACTAATAGTTGTCTGGGAAAAAGTAGAGATTCTTTTCAAATAGGAAAAATGTGTTCAAGCTACATAGGAGCACTAGCATTTCAAAATCTTTTAAATTGAGAATTCAAGAGAATGGGGATCTCTATTGACTATGTCTATAGGGTCTATTATGCAAGACACTGGAAGGAGGTTACTATAAATATGTTTCAGTCTTGTAGTGTGCATCATGAGCATAGTGGAATAGCAGGGCTCTAGCATATGAATTATATTTGTCTCCTGATAGTGTATTAACACAATAACCTTGCACAATTGAATTTTAATAAATTCTTACCTTTTTTCTTTTTCAAAATTCTCAGAATCAAGTTTTGGTTATAGTAAAGGTTTGGACATTATTTCCCTTTTATCCAAAAAGTTAAGGAGAAAAGAAATATCTAATGCTGAGAAATACATTTAGCAAAGTTAAACATTAGTTTGGAATTAAATATTTATTCCTTATCTTTTTAATTTATTAGATCCTGGAGGTAGAACCTGAAAAAAGTTTGACTAGAATTTAGAATCTGTCTCTCTTACCCATCTTTATTCAATGCATACAAAGCAAATTTAAAAATAACGTGCAAGTCAACAATGGGGGGGATGTCTACTGAATTACTTCTAGAAAAACACAAAGAAAATGTAGAGGTATCAAACAAAATAGTTGTCATTGGGCATAGAGTTGTTAGAATTTGGGGCCAACATAATTATAAACTTTTTTTTCCAATGAAACATGTGAGTGTTATCCTTATGGTAAAAGAAATTCAAAAGATGGGGCAATGAATCCAGATGCACTAATCAAACACATCACTTATTAAGGGACCTCTCAGACACCAGTTTACATACATTCTATTGCAAGAAAGTCAGAACAGGGCAAACAAGTTATTGCAAGGTGTTTCATGCTAGAAGCCAGGTGTTGTGATATATATATTTTTTTAATTTTAAAGACTTATTTATTTATTTGAGAGAGAGAGCATACATGCGTGCATGAGAAGAGGGGGAGAGGGAAAGGGAGAGAGAGAATCTTCAAGCAGACTCCCTGATGAGCACAGAGCTCATTGTGGGGCTCAATCCCAAAACCCTGCGATCATGACCTGAGCAGAAATCAAGAGTGGAATGCTTAATTGACTGAGCCACCCAGGCACCCCCAGATATTTTGATATTTGAAAATAATTTCTAATTTTACCAGAAGTCAGCAATGTATCCATTTCAGCTAAGTGTGAATCAATAGCACACCACTTATGCCCACATTCTAACAGAAAGTCATTTGGCAAAGCAAAAATGTCTATAGGAGATGAAAAGTTATCTTAGGATGAAGAACAAAAAAATACCATTACATATCAGCAGGTTTTTTGTTTTTGTTTTTAAAGATAGAGTGAGCATTAATCATGGAATTTTGAAAGGAAGGAAGAAGGAAAGTAGAAAGAAAGGTAGGAGACATATAAGAAAAGAAAATATTAACACGAGCTATAAGATACACCATAACTTCTGAAGGTGTAGTTACCCTCTTAAATTTGCTATGAGATCGATAGTTTTGTAGGATGCGCTCTATCTTCAGTTGGTAATTTGGGAGGCATATAAACAACAACAACAACATTATATATACTAATTAGATATTTTATAAAACTGGTATTAAATTCAGAGGTTGGGTTAAACCACCAGGAAATTTATATTCTAGTAAACTATTAATTGTCTTTAGAAAATAGGATGTGAACTTTCAGGTTTAACACATTAATTTCAACCATAAAAATATGCTCTAAAAAACTCTTCCTTTCATCTCTGGCCCCTAAAGTTTCTGAACTGAGAATGTAGATGCATTTAGTGTTTACTTCAGGTTAATTATGTGTGGTGGCCATGCCTCATTGTGGCATTCCATGCTACATAATTTATAATACATTACTTAATTTACAATCTGGCTAGATTGTTTTGTTGTGTAGGGAGGCTCAAATGGAACATATTTCATTATCTTAGCTCCTAGAAGAACACTGTGGAGAATGAAATGGGCTTAAATTGGCATTCCTCACATTATGCCAGGTTTCAGAATGTCAGACAGAGTCCAGTTGCTTTTAGCTAAATCAGACAACTGGTCTTGCCAAAACTCACCAATATAAAATTCCTGGGCTACACATAGATATCATCATATACAAAGGCTGCCTTCATTGCTGGCAAAAAAATGAACACTTTTTTAGCGATGCAAATTAAGAAGTCACAATCATTGTGGCAAAGACAATAAAAAATTCTATCTTCAAAATATCATAAGTTAAAATATTCAGGTCTAACATTCATTTCTGTATTCCTCAGGTTTCAAATTCTCTCATACTAGCACACTTTTAGGATCTACGTCTTCTTCAGAAGTTTCATGATTTTTCTTTAAACAAACACCACAGGGAGAAGAGAACAACCACAATTGGCTCTCTGTATGTGGTCATGCCCTGTCTGACATTTTTTTAGTGCGTAAGTTGTGGTTTTCCCTGTGTGTGTTCCTTTAGCAGGGATTTGAAATTTTTTCAAATTTTGCCATGCATGAGGATGGCTGTTGACCAACATAATCTACAAGTATAACTGTCCCATAGTAAAGGCAAGTTCTGGCTTTATGTTTTATGAGCTAAAGAGAAAAAAATACATTTATCATCTTAAAAAAGCTGCTTCCAGCATTCATCATAGAATGCGGCTCATTTTGCTTCAGGAACAGAAATAAATGCACAGAATGAATACAAACACAGCAAACGTGGTATTTGGAAATAGAAGATGAAACTCTGAGAACCCCAGGGCTGATGGCAGAGGAGGGAAGAACTATTCTCTACAGGTAAAGGGCCCAAAGAGAAGTGTGTGTGTGTGTGTGTGTGTGTGTGTGTGTCTGCACATTTTTTTTTTCCTGAGGAGGGAGAAGGCATATGAGAAGACAAAAGGAAGAGAAGGGAGGAGCAGAGACAGAGAAGACAGGGCAGAATACAGAACTTCTATGGCAAGGGTGCCAATAGCAAGCCCCTTAAGGGCAATTAGAAAGTTTTGGAGAACTTTAAACTCTAACACAAAAAGATAATATTTTGTTATGTAGGTCCTTATGTGATACTTCATTATTAGCAACACTGCTCTAAAGATGACTATGCTTGTATGAGTGGGCTGATTTCTGGGGATGAGTTTCATGTCTGTGTCAACATGGTAAAGAACACAGACCAAAAGAAGATACATCACAAAAACCTTGATCTTGTTAGAGATTTGCAGAAATTACACTGAGAACTTTGGTATTTTATAGAATGTGGAATTGCAGTTAGGGTCATACCACTTCTTGGAATGCTGTGCATAACTTGCATTTGATAGAGGCCTATCTGGCATCTGACCTACATGCACAATTCCTGCCTTACAGGGTTCATGTGAAGGAAGTGAGTGAAATGAGGTAGGGAAGAAATATTAGGAGACCCTGCCATTTCCAAGTGGACTTGCAGCTCTTTAGTTTCACAGTATGTGAGATATGTGCCCAGTGTTACTAGTTATTTTCTCTTTTACCAAGAGAAAATCCAAATCTAAATATTTAGGTAAAATATCACCCCCTTTTTAAAAATAATGTCTGTGAGTCACATTGATATGGGGGGGGTACCAGTCCGTAAACCCTGACATACATATTAGCTGAAATCTCACTCTTTTAAAAAAACAATTAAAACAGCTATTTAAGTTCTTTTTCAGCTTGTACCAACCCAAAATATTCAGCTCTCCCCTCCCTAAGGTATGTCCCACATTTAATAGTCCAATGTTGAATTCCAAATACCACATCCGCATTTTAGGAAGCAGTAGGGAGAAACTTGACAATGTCAGAGACGGTGGGGGTATTCTCTATGTTGTAGATCGAACTTTCTTCTCACCAAGGGCAAAATAATGAAGCAGCTTTCTCTTTAGGAAGGTTTTTGTAAGCTATCACCTGATATTGCAAATATACACCACTGGCTAAAGTTCCGTCACATGGTTATAACTTGCCATAAAAGAGCTTTAGAAATAGAGTCCTTTTCTGATTGCTCCCTAGTCCATCTAAAAATACTATTATTTTGAAATAAGAGTAAAGCATAAATTGGGGGATGTCCAGGACAAATGGACAGCCATTATCTATATGGGTTGTGCAAGAGGGAAACTGTAATATCAACACTTTCCCATCTCTGTCATATCCACTAAGAATTCTCATTATAAGCAAAGCAATCTACTTGATCATAGTGTTGATAATTTCATTCATTCTCAGTTAACCTGATGGTGACATGCCACAGCAATAAAGTTCAAAAACATTTTTTAAACATGTAGATATTCCAAAAAGTAATTTTTTGAATTGTTAATGTTTAATTTAAAAATATTTCAAAAACAGAGAAAAGCAGAAAAATCAATGTTACAGACACCCATGTTACCACCAGCTAGATTTAACTGATATCAGCAAATTTCCATATAAGTTCTCTCTTTCTTAAAACAAATATTTAGAGAAAAATCCCAATATGCAAAGCCCACGTGGAACTAAATTATCTGAAGGAAGGATCAGAATTCTACCCTTTATACAACACCCATTATCCCCAAACCCTCAGTGTTCTGCTGAATATTGAATTGCCAAGATTTAATAAGGCATTGACAATCAAAAACAAATGAGTACCCTTATCAGAATTTAGACTTCTGAATATACAAGTAGGAAAAACGAGTCTACAACCATACTTTTCTTACTTCCTTCCCTCCCTTGCTCATTCCCTTCCTCCTCCCTTCTTCTCTCCTACCTTCTCTTTCTTCCTTTTTTCCCTTCTTATCCTCTTTCTTTTAAAGGAGCTCTTGGTTTTATTATTATTTATTACACGTGAAAATGTTATTTGTTTCGTTATTCATTTACATTCATAGTAACTTCAGGAAATTTCTCAAGACATTTTGCCCTAATTCTCTACTTGAAGAAAATGCTATTTTTTGCATATCTTTCAATAACACACTCAGAAGTGAAGTAAACCATCTAAGTCATCAGTAAGAACCCCACAGCTTCCGATTTACATGATTACTCATAATATAGCAAATGCTTTATCCTTTCATAAAGTCAAATACATTTAAACGTCATAGAAAAGCAATAACTAAATGAGGCTAAAATACAGAAACATGATTATAAGCAACTCTAGTCTATGACCTTTTGCACCCAGACTTGAACATCAGTCACATTCAGAAGCCTACCTTAGTACTGTCCTGTGATTTTAAGTACTACCTTTACCATACCAGATTAAAGGAAAACAACAACAACAAAACTACATGGAGAGATGAGACTCACAATTCTAAAATGGGAATTCATCCAGTTTCTTTTTCTACTTTGGCCATGATACACTTAACAGTATCGAACAGTAAGGTGGCTGGCATGCAGAAAACAGGGTCTCAAAATGTCAGGGACAAGTGGTGTATTTCTGTGTCGCAGAGCTATAGCAAGCATTTCGTTTCCTCTGAAAAACTCTATTTGTCTAATTTATCCGAGACATGAACTTTTACAAGTTACAAAAACTTGTAAAACAAGTTTTACACAATGTATTCTGCACATTTCAAAAGTAAGAAATAAATACGATATGACTTACCCTGACCTCTCTTCCAGTAATTTCTGCTTTCATTTGCTCCTCATTTCTAAAGAAAGAAAAAGCAAGAAACACTTACTGTTAGTGTGCCTAGTAGTTCTATAATTTAATCCAGAATATAATTCAAAAATTAACTTCTGGAAAGGCAGCTTTGCTTCTTTTATCTTTGACAACTTGTTGAAAACTGTTCTTTAAAAAAAAAAAACACTTTATTAAGGTATGATTGACATACAAAAACTTTATATATTTAATGTGTATAACTTGATGAGTCTGAAGATAAGCATGTACCTGTAAAACCATCACCACAATCTGTACTATAAGCATATCCGTCACCTCCTAAGTTTCTTCTGAAAATTGTTTTAATGTTTGCTATCATTAACCATCCACTTTACTTGTTATAAACCGAAGTAGATCAGTACACATCTGTTCAGAAACCGAGACTGCTCCCTTTTATTTCAGAATCCATCTGTCTTTAAACTTTAGTTGAATGTAGCTCTTTCATCTATACTTCATTTTGGAATTAAAAAAAAAAATTCTTTAACTGCATTGGAAAGAGAATACATGAACAAATTTTCCCTTTCCTGTTATTTACTTAGGTCAACACTCCTCTTCCATTTACTCTTAGTTCTGTAATTATCTCATCCTTGCATATGTCTACATTAATTTAGAAGAAACAATTAGGTAGCCAAATTCAATATGAATTAAGAAAAATGAGATTGTGGGGATTTCACACATTAACTATATATCCTCATCTTTCAGAATTAAGGGATGTGGTGGGTGCAAAAGAGAAATAGCTGAGTAAATGCTCAGATCATGAAGAGTTAATTAAAAAAAATTTAAGCATGGGTATCTGATAACTGGCTTGTATTAACTTTGAATACTTTAAAAATAATAAATCAGAAAAAATGAATGGTTCATACCTAGTGCAATTTGATATATAATTCTGAGAAATAAGTAAAGATCAAGATTTGTTAAAAACTGGAGAGTCCTCTCTTTTCATAATTGCAATATTATTTAAGCCAAAGTTGAGCACCCACTGCTGTTGGAATAACAACTTAGGGCTGGCAAAGACACACTAGCTCTTGAGCCATTGGGCACAACTGACAATAAAACAGCAGTATAATAAGAAGTTGGCACAACCACTTCCTTCTATCATATGCTGACAGGGAAAAATAATGAAACCCACACCAACAACTGTACTTAAGATGAAAATGCATTTACATGAAATACTTGATTCTGAGGCAATTAAGGTTTTCATTTATAGCAGCCTGTTACCTGAGTGGTACCAACAGTCCTTTGTAATTAAAGGTGTCATTTCATTCCCAGATCCTTGGTGAGGAAAGTGAGAATTCACCTGCTTCTTGGGAATTGCAGTTTTTTAATCATTTTGAAATGGAGGGTGACTAGCGTAGTCACCTCCCCACTCTGTTATACACAAGCAGCCCGTCTTGGAAACAGGTTCTAAGGAACTGAACATCTCCCCCCTCCGTGGTAATATATTTCATTTTGAACTTCCCCCACCGTCCTGGTCAGGGTTCTTTTAAGGTGACTTGGCTCTGAACTTTTAGAAAGATGTGTTGTTTTACGTTAACACCAGAAGCTGTATACATCAAGGAAAAAAACTTTAAGTGATGGGAGCTTCAAACGTATTTCTAATCTTTACAGTCCTTCAGTACTTATATTTTAAGAATGAAGGCATAATTTATTTGGGATAAAACCAAATTGCTCAGCTCCTTGCTAATAGGATCCTCAGGGCAAAAGGGTAGAGAAAGCATCATCATAAAAAGCAGAAACTTTCACAATATTTTGAAATTTAAGCCAGAAACAATAAATTAATAATTATGTTTGCCATGATTATTGCATATTAATGATAAATTGTTCTCATTTAGTAAATGGGACAATGAACTTGAGTGGCCCAGAGGATTAATAAAGGACTGCTTATATTGGCCTAAGAAGCATTGGTGATCATTCTTGTTTTATTAAGAAAGCCATCAAGCCTTTTGCAGGGACCCCTTGGTGTCCTTCAGTTTTTCTCTTCCCAGATTCAATTTGATTGGTCGCCAAATGTGTTTTCCACCTGAAAGCTGACCATTGGGAAGACCTTTCCATTCTTGCTACAGAACTGCAGTGGAGTTCCCATCTGGTAAAGTGAAAATACCTTTTTATTTTTTTTTCTTTAAGCCCAATCATGAAGATTTATTTTTCAATCAGGCCACATAATCAAAGGAATGCTTAAACACCTTAAACTGTCATTGTGGAGGGACGGAACAGCATTCTACAAAAGAATCACCACTAAAGCAATGGAGGGCCATCTGCCTAATTAGCCAGCGATGAAGATCGCCTTTGGTAAGCACAATATTAAAACTGTTTTTGGTTCTTCAAAGTGTGCTGTCCCATCATCTTCCCTTGAAAATAATGAAAGGAAAGAAACAATAATAGAGCACTAAAGTGGATGACATGTAGCAAGGGCTCCAGGCAAGCATTGTGTTTCCTCCTGTGAAAAGTATCACCATTTATTATCACTCATTAAAATTTAATTTTATATGCCATCTTTAAAAGGTCATTTTTTAAATTGGAATTTTGTAGGCAACATTACTGACTGGTTAACTACTGTGAAAAAACAAACCTTCATAGATTTATTGTTTTAAGCTATATTAAAGAGACACCTTAAAAATAAAACAAAACAAAACAAACAATTTCCCTCTTACAGACATGATTGTTCTTCTTTCTAAGTAATTTTGTTTACACAGTATTTTCACTTGGGTTTTGCACGAGAAGCACCTTGGAAACTTAATTAGAAGTGGAAAATCATTATCATTTAAAGGGCTTAAACCTATAACTTAAATATGATAAATTTAAACCAAGACAAAATGGTAAAATAGAAATAGGACTACAATGGGAAGTGGAGTTTAACATGTCTTTTGTTTGCATTTACTGCGGTGAAAATCTATTTTTCTTCTACTGAACTTTATTTTATTACAGACCATGATTATTTTGACTTCTGATGTAAAATGGTTTCATGTAGTTGTAAAGCTGTAATAAGTGTTAATATGTATAATACCAGTATAAAATAAATTCTTTATTCTCCAAAAGGAAAGGAGAAAATTTTTATTGAGCACCAACAATTCCAGATACTGTATATACATTTTATTATTTAATCTTGCAGGAACACATCAGGATATGTGTCCAGCCCAGTTTGGAATAAAAATAACTGATACTTAGGGAAGATAAGTGGCATGCTAAAACCATGCAAGAAGACAGTGGTAGAATGGAAAAACTGGAATACTGACCCAGGTTTCCCTGACTCCAGTGGATTTTCCATAACTTAGGCTATCTCTTAAAGAAAGAGTGTCTATGTGTATCAGAATAGAGGTCTGCAAACTTTCTGTGAAGAGAAAACCAGTAAGTATTTTCTGCTTTGCAGGGCATATGATCTCTGGAGCAACTATTCAAAGTCTCTGTTGCAGCATGAAGTAGCTTTAAGCAAATTATAAAGAAATGACCTAGCTGTATTTCAATAAAGCTTTATTTACAAAGCTGGTTAGTGGACCAGGTTTGGTCAAAGAGCCACAGTTTGCCCTGCGCTAGAATGTAAACTATGTGAAGGTATAAAATTTATTTAACATTGTATCATGGTCCTTGAAAAAGTAATGATTAATTAATGGTGATGTTTAAAATAATGCAACTAATGATTAAATGGAATTTAGTATGTGTTAGACATTTCTGCATGTAATAACTCATAATATCCCTATAAGTTAGTTACTATTTTACCCATTTTAGGAGATAAAGAAACTAAGGAATGAATAATTTATTTGTCATAGCAACAAATCGGCAAGTAAATGGGGGATCTGAGATTTAGGCTACAAAAAGGCATAATAGGGGCTCCTGGGTGGCTCAGTAGGTTAGGTTTCTGACTCTTGATTTTGGCTCAGGTCATGATCTCAGAGTTGTGAGATTAAGCCCTGCATCAGGCTCTGCACTGGGCATGGAGCCTCATTAAGAGTCTCTCTCTCCCTCTCCTTCTGCCCCTCCCCACCCTACTCACACAGGTTCTCTCTCTCAAAAAAAAAAAAAAAATGTGTAATACACAGTAGGATCTGTATAAATGGTTAGTTAAATGAATAAGTGATTAAAGAATGAATCAATATAGAGAGTGAGTCCTAGGTATTTTAAGACAAAATCATGTATCTTTGTTATCCAGAAGATATCTCTCTTCTAAATTGTCTAAGGTTATGAAATCAAATTTGAGAGTAAGTGAGGGAGAGTGAGAGAGAGAGAATAAAAGGAAATGAAAATCAGCTATTGGGGATATATTTCTTTATCTAAATTAAACCAATCGTCTTATCTTAAATAAGAATGAACTTTAGATAAGTAGGAAGGAGCATTTAGTTTTAACTAGCAAGTCCAGGTTTTCCACGAAGGAAAGAAGAGAGCAAAAAAGAAAGGTAAGAAGATAAGAAGGAAGGGGGAAAGGGAGGAAAGGAGAAAGTTAGGAATCAATCTGAGAGAACTAGCATAAGGAGATAGGAGCTAGGAAAAAAAAATCTAGTGAGAAGAAAACTTGTAAGGGAAACCTTTTCCTCAACAGATATTTACTCAGGGCCTAACATGTATTAGGTTCTTAGCTACACCCTGGTGATAAAATAATTAAAAAAAAAAAAGAAAAACAATCAAGAACATTGTACTACAAGGCTTATAGTATATTAAAGAGATAATATAAAAGAACATTCATATAAAAGTAGAATTATGAATCAAGGTAACTGCTCCAAAGAACTGATAAAAATGCTCTGAGACTATACCAGTGGGACTGAAGGGTCTGGGAAGGTCTCTGAGGAAACGATATTTACTTTAAGAGTTGCAGATCAATAGGAACTATCCATAGTCAGAGTGGGGAAAAGAGCATTTCAGGTAGATGACTAAGAAACTCTGAAACTAAGTTTCAGAGACAACAATGATGAATCAGACAAGGCAGTGAACAGTGTAGTTGAGGATGAATGGATAGAGTGGAGATAGATGTGGCATGAATTTGTGAGTTAGTTATATCAAGGAAGAGAGAGAAAACCTCGAGGGTTGGTGAAGTGAGAAGATGGGAATTCAAGAGTAGAACTTTGGACAGTTCAAGCTGGAGACACCTGAGAGACATTCGAGTAGAGCTCATCAGAAGACAATGAATCCATAAACCTATCTGTTAGATGAGAGGCATGGAGGAGTGATAGGAAGTAGTGAATATTAGCATTTGGATCATGAGTGTGGAAGATCACGTAGGGAAAGATAGCAAAAGAAGATCAGAACTCCCATGTTTGTAGTGAGGCAGAGAGAGTACCTTGTAAAGGACACTGAAAAGGAGTGGTCAGAGAGGAAGGAATAAAGCCCAGAATTTTAGCAGTATGGAAGCCAAGAGAAAATTTTCAAGAAGGAGACACACTAACACTAAATGTGGTGAGAGGTTTAGTAAGGTGAGGACTGAGAACTGTTTTTTGTATTTCTTTTTTTTTTTTTTTTAAAGATTTTATTTATTTATTTGACAGAGAGAGACACAGCAAGAGCAGGAACACAAGCAGGGGAAGTGGGAGAGGGAGAAGCAGGTCTCCTGCCGAGCAGGGAGCCTGATGTGGGACTCGATCCCAGGACCCTAGGATCATGACCTGAGCCGAAGGCAGACGCTTAACGACTGAGCCACCCAGGCGCCCCTGTTTTTTGTATTTCTAACAAGGATATTATTGATGTCCTTAACAAAGTTGTTTTTGAGTTATGGGTACAGAAATAAGACTAGAGTAGTAACATAATTATGATGGGAAAAGTGTGACAGCCTTTATAGACAACATTTTTGAAAAGCTTCGGGGTAAATTAGAGTAAACAGTGCTGTATCTGGAAAGGAATGAAATGATAAGAGTAGTGTCTTAATTATTAATTTTTGAATGCTGATCAGAGAATCCAGTAAGAAGGAGAGGTGAGAAAAGAGGAATAAGAGTGGCTTTGTGTAAAGATACAAAGGAAGATAAAACAGAAGGAAAGCATATTTGAGAAAGTAAGAACATAAGACTTAAGAAAAGCAAAGAACAAGTGTGGACAACGAGAAAATCTCATGGCTTATCCTACAAGAGATTCTCCAGGAGATCTACAAGTTGGTACCATACAATAATTTAGGAGTAGTATAGATTACACACTCTCACTTTCTCCCACTATTTATGGATGCAGTCAATTAAGCTTAGCAACATTACACAGTAGTAGCAGAGCTATTGCATTTTCCATCCTATGGGGCTGTCAGTGCATAGAGTCATTTTCCAACTGTCAGGGCAGAGGACTTAGTCTCTGGATAGTGATTACAATCCTTTGAATGTTTATGTAGAAACTCTTCCTACCCAGAAGAGAAACTATTAAAACAAGCACTATCAGCAAATGATACACTGCTTCCTTTTGCATTCTTAACACAAGCATGACTAAGCTACCAAATAAATCAGAGAATCATAGACAGTCCTTAGGAATTATTTTCTTGAATTTAAATAGTCATTGATTGGTAGGGACCAGTTCCCTACTTCTATCTTCTCTCTTTTCATTTAATTTTAACCAAGCCCTGGGTTTTACCTTTTGTTCACTAATTTATCCAAAGAATTATATAGTTCTCACTATTTATCAAAAACTAAAAATATTGAAATGAACAAGACGTACTTCAGCTTTCATGAAGCTTATGCCCTAGTGAAGGAAGACAAGCTTTATATTTATTCTGTAGCCTTTTATTTGTTTTGTTTTTTGTTTTTTGCAGTTTACAATGATTTGAAACTCACAGCAGTCTTGAAAGGAAGACAGAGTAAACATTCTTCATCTAATTGTAAAGGTAAGCTGAAAGGACTTCGGAAAGATATTAAAAAACATAATGGCAAGTATAATGGTTCTCAAAGTGTGGTCCCCTGACCAGCATCAACTAGATACTTGCTAGAAATACAAATTTGTTGGCCCCAATCCAGACCTAGTAAATCAAAAACTCTGGCATAAGGCCTAACAATCTGTTTACCAAGATCTCCAGGTATCTCTGAGGCACACTCAAGAATGAGAAACACTGATATAAGAGAAAGATATTGAATTGAATTAAAAGACTGGGCTTTGGGTAACATGACTTTGGGAAAATTACTTAAATATTTGGCCTCAGTTTTCTAGAAATAAATCCTATCTTGCTTGTGGCTATAAATAAATCTATGCCGGGGGTCATAAACTCAAACCTCTACTGAGACCAAACAGGCAGCATCAGTGAATGCTGATGGACAGACATAAGGGAAAACAATAGCATAAGTAAGCTGATAAAAAAGCATCTAGATGTTAGGAGAAAAAAGTGACTAGTAGGAACTGTATCAAACTTGATTTCAACAAAGCCCTTTTAGGAAAAAAATTCAAGAAAAAAATAGAAAGCTAACCTAAATTTATGTGTGTGTACATAATCAACTATTAAATATGAACAAACACTACAATTTAAAATTGTGTGTGTATAAAAAATAAAATAGAAATGGAGGGAGGGAAGGAGGGGGACAGAAAGAGCAAGCAAGAGAGAGAGGTAGAGAGAGAGAGAGATTGATTTTGGGGCTAGAGGGCTAAATTTTGTGAGAAGGCTATCAGAATGAACTATGCTCTATTTTAGAGGTCCACATGAGAAAAGCAGTGTCTCTGAGGGTGAAGGTAAGAAGGGTGAGGGTTGTGGTGGGAAAGGATTGATCAGATGGCAAGGTATAAACAGTAGACTTCCATGATGGACTCCTGCCATGATCTTGATCAAGGTCATATAGCTGGTAATTAGTGGAATCACACATATGACTGTCAATTAAGACATCCAATTAAGTCTATGAAGAAATGGTAGAGAATGCCTCAGTAAATTTGCAAAGGCTTTTTCCCTTGGTACATCCTCCATTTTTATCTGTACTAGGCAGATTTCCACTCATCCTTCAAGATCCAGCACATGTGCACCTTCTATCTGCAGCCCTTCTGGACTACTGTTGACAAAGCTAATTGCTTTCTTCCTGCTTCCACAGTGCTCTGTCTATAACTCTGATATTTTCTCATCATTTTATAACTGTTTATATGGCTATTTTCTACTTTAGACTATGAGTTTCTCAACAGTAGTGCCCTTGTCTCATTAATCTAATTCTTGGTATTTATCAGAATATCTGACCTGCAAAATGCTTACTAAATAAGCACAGATTTGAATGAATGTAAGAAAGTAGGATATGAAAGGCAGTATGAATTTCCCAAGGTGAAAGCCAAACTTCTCCCCTTTTTTATATGAATGATTTGGGTAGGAGGTAGTAACTTCCAATTGAGCTTATTATCTCTTGGGCCAGTCTATACTAGGTATATACCAATATGCTAAAGTTCCCATGGTTTGTGTGTGCATAGAGAAAGACACAGGAAGTATGTGAATTATTTCTATGTAATATTGGAAAAGTAGTCAAGTCAGAGGATTTATTCTATCTCCTGACACACCATGGATTTCTATAATCGTAATCAGATTTTTCAGAAAAAAATACTACAGCTTTTTTTTAATGATCCTATGACTTCTAGTATTTAAATGTGTATCTGCTTTTTCACTAGGAATATAAGAACAGTTCTAATATATTCTTGGCCTGAGAAGTAGGGAAAGCGATGAGAGATTGAAGTAGGGACAGTGATGAGAGATTGATTGATTCACATTTTGATAAATTTAATCCCATTCTATAGCAAATTTACCTTTGATGGGGTAAGGATGGGGAACTGAGGAACACGTTCTCTTGTGGAACAGTTGTTGTATCTTGTTTTTATACTTATCAAAATGCATTTTTCATATCATACCTATTGTCCCTTCTATTAAACTAGGCATAAAGAACATTTTGCCAAGACAATGTTCACATTTTTGCCCTGTCTGTGTGTATACATAAGTATACACACATTTATATAGGTATAAAACAGTAAATGCCTGAGAGACTAGAAAATGACACAATTTGGACCAAGGGGTGAGAAATTGCAGGTCTTTGTCATTTCATGTAAGGGAAAATAAAGAAAATTGCTTGAAAAACACAGAAAAGTTACAGGGAAATGTTCAGCTATTGCAGAAGGATTGCTACTTCATGAGGCATTTCCCCTTATTATTTTTATCTTTAAGTAGAATATGAAGTATTTTGTTTATGTACAAGTTTATGTCTCAGCTTTGCTCTCTGATCCTCATTTGGACCCAGCCATTGACACAGCTATACAGATGCTCTGGGGCAGTCTCAAGAAAGGATAAGGCATACCCAACTGTGAACCTGCAAATGAGTAGAAAGCCTGGATGTGAATAGCTCATTTCTGACTCTCAAAGACTGAAACACTGGAATAATCACTCTTATATTGTTCTGTACCCCCTCATGCCATAAGCCTGAGAAGCTTTAAGAGAAATATACACAAGATAATGCTCTTGGTGTAAATCAAAAGGAAATCTTTTTTTCTCTGTTTTCATTTACTAGACTTACCACCTTCCTATTTTTCATAAATATCTTTCAGTGTTTACTGTTCAAGGCCAGTCACATTTACTTCATGTTTCATTTTCTGATGTTCAGATTCTCTCTGATGCTTCCTCTAATGACAAACCCCGTCTTCTATTGGGATACAATTGTGTTTGTGTTGCTAATTTCTTAATTTTCCTGCACCTACCCTCTCTCCTTATTGCGAGGTATCACTGGAATCCAAGTGAGATTTTTTTTTTGTAAGCCTTCAACTGTCCTGCTTCTCAGTTTCCAGCTGATGTTATAATCTTCTGTTTGGGATACCACAGTTGATTACTCTAGAAATGACTGTAATATTATCTACATTTGTTGGAAGGGTGGAAGAAAACTGTGATTAAATAAAAATTGGCTTGGATTTTGCCTCAAACTTCTACATTTGTTTAAGGGCTTAATCAAAATTTTGCTGTTGGTGTTTCTAAATGTTTTTCTCTACCACTTGCTTGGTCAGTACAAATGTGATAGACCGAATTACTGAATCCATTATTTACCACTGTCAGAATCCATGTCCTTTTCCATAGAATTTGCAGTTATTCCCACTGGAGATGGAGGATACAGTTTCCACTTTAACTTTGGGCTTAGTCATGTGACTTGTTTTAGCCAATAAGGCTTGTGTTGTGCTTGTCCTCATGTACCTCTGCCATCTTTGTAAAAAGAAACTGCCCCATGAAATATCCTGACCCAAGGAAGATGAGAGACACTGAAACATATTTAGATTCAAGTACCAGCCTGGGGCCCACTCCAGCTTAGAAAGCCAACTTTGGGGGGCGGAGCAAGATGGCGGAGGAGTAGGAGACCTGGATTTCGTCTGGTTTCAGGAATTCAGCTGAATAGGGATCAAACCATTCTGAACACCTACGAACTCAACAGGAGATCGAAGATAATAGCAACAACACTATGAACAGAAAAGCGACCACTTTCTGGAAGGTAGGACGTGCGGAGAAGTGAATCCGAGGCGATATTCGGGAGGATAGACAGCGGGGGAGGGGGCCTCCTTCAGCCGCTTCTGGCAAGTGATACAGCCACGGAGCACAAAATCAGAACTTTTAGAAGTCGGCTCCACTGAGGGACACCGCTCCAGCGGCTAAGCTGGGGTTGGAACCCTCGCGGGTCAGTGTGGTCTCAGGACCCTCGGGGTCACAGAAAGACCGGGGGTGCCTGAGTTCTGCAGAGCTCCCAGGTATCGGAGTGGGGGAAGCTGGCTGCAGAGACGGAGCCGAGGCGCGGGCTCTCAGCTAGGGGTTGCCATAAACTGTGATCTGCGGCCCAGTTGGGCCACTGCTCCTCCAGCAGGGACCC
Organism: Eumetopias jubatus; assembly: GCF_037043125.1. Lineage (NCBI taxonomy): Eukaryota > Metazoa > Chordata > Mammalia > Carnivora > Otariidae > Eumetopias > Eumetopias jubatus. Next base: position 98,355,238 of record NW_028274811.1, read on the forward strand.
AACAAGCAGCAGATCCAGGGAGACCCCCCCTTCCTCCACCGGGAGGAGATGAGTGGGAGCACACTGAAGGGATCTGCTGGGTTTGGAGACTCTATACCGAGTCGGGGTGCCAGAGATAGAAACGCTGGGTCACAGGCCAGGTGAGCACGGAGTGCAGCCGGAGACCGGGGAGACGGGAGTGACTGAATGCTTTTCTCTGGGGGTGCACTGAGGAGCGGGGCCCCGAGTTCTCAGCTTCTCTGGGCAGAGATTGGGAGACCATTTTCACTCTCGTCCACCAAAGCGGTACTGAGAGCTCGCAGGAAACAAAAGCTCCCGAGAGCAAACCTGAGCAGATTGTTCAGCCCGGAGAGACAAGGGTGGGGCAATTCCGCCTCTGGCAAAGACATTTGGGAACCACGGCAACAGGCCCCTCCCCCAGAAGATCAGCAAGAACAGCCAGCCAAGACCAAGTTTACCAATCAAGGAGAACGGCAGAACTCCAGCGCTAGGGGAATACTGCACATAGAATTCATGGATTTTTTACCATGACTCTTCAGTTTTTCAAACTTAATTTTTTTAACTTTTTCTTAAAAAATTTTTCCCCTTTTCAACCAACATCTTATCAATCCCTTTAAAAAAAAACATTTTTATTTTTCATTTTTAGAGTCATATTCTATCCCTTCATAGTAGTTATGCTTATTTTTGGCATATATATATAAGTTGTTCTCTCTTTAAAATTTTGAGATACACTTTCTTCTAAAATATCAAAATATACCTGAAATCACTAGTGTATGGCTTTGTTCTTGTCTCCTGCCTGATCATATTCTCTCCCTTTTTTTTCTTTTTTTAAATATTCTTCTTTCTTTTTTCAAACAACTTCATATCTTATCAATTCCTTTTATAAAATCTTTTAAATTTTCATCTTTACATTCATCTTCCATCCCTTAATTGTATCAGCCCTTATTTTGTACATATATAAGTCTTTCTTTCCTTAAAATTTTGGGAGGCACTTTCTTCTAACAGACCAAAACACACCCAAAATCTAGTGTGGGGCACTGATCTATGCACTAGCCTGATCATATTTGATCATATTCTGCTTTTTTTGTTTTGTTTTGTTCTGTTTTTCTCTTTATCTTTATCTTTTTCTTTTTTTTCTCTTTCTTTTCCCCTGGTTTCAGGTCTTTTCTGATTTGATAGAGTATATTTGCTGGGGACGTTGTTAACCTGGTAGCATTTTGTTCTCTCATTCATCTATTCTCCTCTGGACAAAATGACAAGATGAAAAAAATCACCTCAGCAAAAAGAACAAGAGGTAATACCATCTGCGAGGGACCTACTCAATACGGACATTAGTATGACGTTGGACCTAGAGTTCAGAATCATGATTTTAAACATACGAGCTGGGCTTGAAAAAAGCATGGAAGTTATTAGAGACACCCTTCCTGGAGAAATAAAAGAACTAAAATCTAACCAAATCGAAATCAAAAAGGCTGTTAATGAGGTGCAATCTAAATGGGGGCACTAACTGCTAGGATAAATGAGGCAGAAGAGAGAATCAGCGATATAGAAGACCAAATGATGGAAAATAAAGAAGCTGAGAAAGAGAGAGATAAACAACTACTGGATCGAGGGCAGAATTCGAGAGAGAAGCGATACCATAAGACGAAACAACATTAGAATCATTGGGATCCCAGAAGAAGAAGAAAGAGAGAGAGATACGGAAGGTATACTGGAGCAAATTATAGCAGAGAACTTCCCTAATGTGGGAAAGGAAACAGGCATCAAAATCCAGGAGGAACAGAGAACCCCTCTCAAAATCAATAAAAATAGGTCAACACCCCGACATCTAATAGTAAAACTTACGAGTCTCAGAGACAAAGAGAAAATCTTGAAAGCAGCTCGGGAGAAGAGATATGTAACCTATAATGGTAAAACATTAGATTGGCAACAGACCTATCCACAGAGACCTGGCAGGCCAGAAAGAACTGGCATGATATCTTTAGAGCACTAAATGAGAAAAATATGCAGCCAAGAATACTATATCCAGCGAGGTTGTCATTGAAAATAGAAGGAGAGATAAAAAGCTTCGAGGACAAACAAAAACTAAAGGAATTTCCAAACATGAAACCAGCCCTCCAAGAAATATTGAAAGGGGTCCTCTAAGCAAAGAGAGAGCCTAAAAGCAGCATAGCCAAGAAAGGAACACAGACAATATAGAGTAACAGTCACCTTACAGGCAATACAATGGCACTAAATTCATATCTTTCAATAGGTACCTTGAATGTAAATGGGCTAAATGCCCCAATCAAAAGACACAGGCTATCAGATTGGATTAAAAAACAAGACCCATCAATATGCTGTCTGCAAGAGACTCATTTTAGACTCAAAGACACCCCCACATTGAAAGTGAGGGGGTAGAAAACCATTTACTATGCTAATGGACACCAAAAGAAAGCTGGAGTGGCAATCCTCATATCAGACAAATTAGATTTTAAAACAAAGACTGTAATAAGAGATGAGGAAGGACACTATATCCTAGTTAAAGGGTCTATCCAACAAGAAGATCTAACAATTGTAAATATCTATGCCCCTAACATGGGAGCAGCCAATTATATAAGGCAATTAATAACAAAAGCAAAGAAACACATTGACAACAATACAATAATACTGGGGGACTTTAACACCCCCCTCATGGAAATGGACAGATCATCTAAGCAAAAGATCAACAAGGAAACAAAGACTTTAAATGACACACTGGAACAAATTGACTTCACAGACATATTCAGAACATTCCATCCCAAAGCAACAGAATACACATTCTTCTCTAGTGCCCGTGGAATATTCTCCAGAATAGATCACATCCTAGGTCACAAATCAGGTCTCAACCAGTACCAAAAGATTGGGATTATTCCCTGCATATTTTCAGACGACAATGCTTTGAAACTAGAACTCAATCACAAGACGAAAGTCGGAAAGAACTCAAATACATGGAGGCTAAAGAGCATCCTACTAAAGAATGAATGGGTCAACCAGGAAATTAAAGAAGAATTTAAAAAATTCATGGAAACCAATGAAAATGAAAACACAACTGTTCAAAATCTTTGGGATACAGCAAAGGCAGTCCAGAGAGGAAAGTATACAGCAATACAAGCTTTTCTCAAGAAACAAGAAAGGTCTCAAATATACAACCTAACCCTACACCTACAGGAGCTACAGAAAAAACATCAAATAAAGCCTAAACCCAACAGGAGAAGAGAAATCATAAAGATCAGAGCAGAAATCAATGAAGTACAAACCAAAAGAACAGTAGAACAGATCAACGAAACAAGGAACTGGTTCTTTGAAAGAATTAACAGGATTGATAAACCCCTGGCCAGACTTATCAAAAAGAAAAGAGAAATGACCCAAATCCACAAAATCATGAATGAAAGAGGAGAGATCACAACCAACACCAAAGAAATACAAACAATTATAAGAACATATTGTGAGCAAATCTATGCCAGCAAATTAGATAACCTGGAAGAAATGGGTGCATTCCTAGAGATGTATCAACTACCAAAATTGAACGAGCAAGAAATAGAAAACCTGAAAAGACCAATAACCACTAAGGAAATTGAAGCAGTCATCAAAAATCTCCCAATAAAAAAAAGCCTAGAGCCAAATGGCTTCCCAGGGGAATTCTACTGAACATTTAAAGAAGAATTAATACCGATTCTCCTGAAACTTGTCCAAAACATAGAAATGGAAGGAGAACAACCAAACTCATTTTATGAGGCCAACATTACCTTGATTCCAAAACCAGACAAAGACCTCATCAAAAAAGGAGAATTACAGACCAATATCCTTGATGAACATGGACGCAAAAATTCTCAGCAAAATACTAGCCAATAGGATCCAACAGTACATTAAAAGGATTATTCACCATGACCAAGTGGGATTGATCCCTGGGCTGCAAGGTTGGTTCAACATCCACAAATCAATCAACGTGATACAATACATTAACAAAAGAAAGAACAAGAAACATATGATCCTCTCAATAGATGCAGAAAAAGCATTTGACAAAGTACAGCATCCTTTCTTGATCAAAACTCTTCAGAGTATAGGGACAGAGGGTAGATACCTCAGTATCATAAAAGCCATCTATGAAAAACCTACAGCAAATATCATTCTCAATGGGGAAAAGCTGAGAGTTTCCCCTTAAGGTCAGGAATGCAGCAGGGATGTCCACTATCACGACTGCTATTCAACATAGTATTAGAAGTCCTAGCCACAGCAATCAGACAACAAAACGAAATCAAAGGCATCCAAATCAGCAAGGAGGAAGTCAAACTCTCACTCTTTCAGATGACATGATACTGTATGTGGAAAACCCAAAAGACTCCACACCAGAACTGCTAGAACTCATACAGTTATTCAGTAAAGTGGCAGGATATAAAATCAATGCAGAGAAATCAGTGGCATTCCTATACACAAACAAGACAGAAGAGAGACAAATTAAGGAGTCGATCTCATTTATAATTGCAACCAAAACCATAAGATACCTAGGAATAAATCTAACCAAGGAGGCAAAGGATCTGTACTCAGAAAACTATAAAATACTCAGGAAAGAAATTGAGGAAGACACAAAAAAATGGAAAAATGTCCCATGCTCATGGATTGGAAGAACAAATATTGTGAAGATGCCAATGCTACCTAGAGCAATCTACACATTCAATGCAATCCCCATCAAAATACCATCCACTTTTTTCAAAGAAATGGAACAAATAATCCTAAAATTTGTATGGAACCAGAAGAGCCCCCGAATACCCAGAGGAATGTTGAAAAAGAAAAGCAAAGCTGGCGGCATCACAATTCCGGACTTCCAGCTCTATTACAAAGCTGTCATCATCAAGACAGTATGGTACTGGCACAAAAACACATAGATCAATGGAACAGAATAGAGAGCCTAGAAATGGACCCTCAACCCTATGGTCAACTAATCTTCGAGAAAGCAGGGAAGAATGTCCAATGAAAAAAAGACAGTCTCTTCAACAAATGGTGTTGGGAAAATTGGACAGCCACATGCAGAAGAATGAAACTGGACCATTTCCTTACACCACACACAAAAATAGACTCCAGGTGGTTGAAAGACCTAAACGTGAGACAGGAGTCCATCAATATTGTAAAGGAGAACACAGGCAGCAACCTCTTCGACCTCAGCCCCAGCAACTTCTTCCTAGAAACATCGCCAAAGGCAAGGGAAGCAAGAGCAAAAATTAACTATTGGGATTTCATCAAGATAAAAAGCTTTCCACAGCAAAAGAAGCAGTCAACAAAACCAAAAGACAACCGACAGAACGGGAGAAAATATTTGCAAATGACATATCAGATAAAGGGCTAGTATCCAAAATCTATAAAGAACTTATCAAACTCAACACCCAAAGAACAAATAATCCAATCAAGAAATGGGCAGAAGACATGAACAGACATTTTTCCAAAGAAGATATCCAAATGGCCAACAGGCACATGAAAAAGTGCTCAACATCCCTTGGCATAAGGGAAATCCAAATCAAAACCTCAATGACATACCTCCTCACACCAGTCAGAATGGCTAAAATTAACAAGTCAGGAAACGACAGATGTTGGCGGGGATGCAGAGAAAGGGGAACCTTCCTACACTGTTGGTGGGAATGCAAGCTGGTCCAAGCACTCTGGAAAACAGTATGGAGGTTCCTCAAACAGTTGAAATTAGAGCTACCATACGATCCAGCAATTGCACTACTGGGTATTTACCACAAAGGTACAAATGTAGGGATCCAAAGGGGTATGTGCACCCCAATGTTTATAGCAGCAATGTCTGCAATAGCCAAACTATGGAAAGAGCCAAGATGTCCATCGACAATGAATGGATAAAGAAGAGGTGGTATATATACACAATGGAATATTATGCATCCATCAAAAAGAATGAGATCTTGCCATTTGCAATGACGTGGATGGAACTGGAGGGTGTTATGCTGAGTGAAATAAGTCAATCAGAGAAAGACATGTATCATATGACCTCACTGATATGAGGAATTCTTAATCTCAGGAAACAAACTGAGGGTTGCTGGAGGGATGGGGGGGCTGGGAGGGATGGGGTGGCTGGGTGATAGACATTGGGGAGGGTGGGTGCTATGGTGAGTGCTGTGAATTGTGCAAGATTGTTGAATCACAGGTCTGTACCTCTGAAACAAATAATGCAATATATGTTAAGAAAAAAAAAAAAGAAGAAGATAGCAGGAAGGGAAGAATGAAGGGGATTAAATTGGAGGGGGAGACAAACCATGAGAGACGATGGACTCTGAAAAACAAACTGAGGGTTCTAGAGGGGAGGGGGGTGGGAGGATGGGTTAGCCTGGTGATGGGTATTAAAGAGGGCATGTTCTGGGCGCCTGGGTGGCTCAGTTGGTTGGGCGACTGCCTTCGGCTCAGGTCATGATCCTGGAGTCTCAGGATCGAGTCCCACATCGGGCTCCCTGCTCAGCGGGGAGTCTGCTTCTCCCTCTGATCCTCTTCCCTCTTACGCTTTCTATCTCTCATTCTCTCTCTCAAATAAATAAATAAAATCTTAAAAAAAAAAAAGAGGGCACATTCTGCATGGAGCCTTGGGTGATATGCACAAACAATGAATCATGGAACACTACATCAAAAACTAATGATGTAATGTATGGTGATTAACATAACAATAAAAAATAAAAAATAAAAGAAAACAAAGCCAAATTTGTGCCTGCCCACACACAAGAGATAAGGAGTAAATCGTTGTTGTTTTAAATCATTGAGGTTTGGGAATGCTTGTTATGTGGTAATGACTGACTAATACAACCACCCACTTTTGTGACAATGTGAAGAAAAAATATTATTAACTTCAGTCATATCATTAATTAACATTCATGTGGTACTCAATGTGTATAGAAATATGCAATCTGACAGCCATAAAAGATTTGGAATTTTAGACTTTGCACTGGAAGTTTCTGGTGGAAGGGTATGACATTCATCCAATCACTACTTTAATACCATTTATTATGAGCTTCTTCTGTGCCAGAAACACTGTGCTACAGCCTGGAAGAACAAAAATAAACAAGATGGACACCTGACATCAATAAACATGAGGCCTAGTAGAAGGTGACAGATTTGCAAAAAATGCAGTATTTTATAAAATTATACACATTGGCTGACTTTGAATTGTACATAGCACAGCAACTAGAGTCCAGCATACTGTGTCAGCATGCTTGGGTCAGAATCTAGGCCCAATCTCTACCTTACCTTTATGTGCCTCTGTTTCCTCATTTTTAAAAAAAGCAGTGAATTGGGGTGCCTGGATGGTTCAGTTGGTTAAGCATCCAACTCTTGATTTTGGATCAGCTCATAATCTCACAGTCATGGGATCGAGCCCTGCATTAGGCTCCATGCTCAGCAGGGAGTCTGCTTGAGATTCTCTCTCTCACTCTCCCTCTCCTCCTCCCCCTGCTTGCTCTCACTCTCTCTCTCTCTCAAATAAATAAATAAATCTTTTAAAAAATATCTACATATAAAAAATAAATAAAAAATAAAAAGCAGTGAAATAGTTGTTAGGTCACTGCCTAATATATAACATAAACTCAATTCTAGTTATTATTATCACTGTTATTCTTATTGTCAGTATCAGCAGCATCTATTCTTTTATAATCAATAGTTTCCTGAGCATAGTGTGCCTAGAGACATGGAAGGCACTGTGCCAAAGGCTGAGAGGGATTCAAAAAGTAATGAAGCAGTCTTCTACTCTCAAGGCACTCACCAGGAAAATCCACATGAAAAGGACAGTGGTTATAGTGAGTGAAAAAATAGTCACTGGAAGAATCATGTAATATGTACCTTGTCAATTCAAAGAAATGGAAACAAATTATTTTATGTTCATATAAGCAGCCAGACCTAACCAGTTAAGTTTTCACTTGTATTATGAATTTGACTCAACCTTGCTTAGGATTACCCTATGTAAACTCTTGATAGCTACAACTAAAATTAAAAAGTAGGAATTTGTATTTCTTCCTTGATAAATTGACCCAGTCTGACCTATATTCTCAGAAGGAGGGTCTCAGATAACAATTCCTACACAATTCTATTCAAGTTGTATAAACTGGTCTATAGCTATGGCTCTGCCGTTTGCAAAAGAAAAATATAAAATATAATCTGGATTCCAGAGCTTGCCTTATTTACCACATTTCTAATTCAGACTTAGTGGCTGTAAAACAGCCTTAGTTGGTCCAAATTTCCAAAATAACCACAATATCTAATTTCTATCCAAATATACATGCAGGAAAAAAAACAGAATAAGTTTGTTATTAAAGTTTAATGTGACAGATAAAAGTAATCCTAATAATACAATGTATAGACTAAAAGCCATATGTGACTGGAATAAAAGGAGGACCAGTTCCCTGGACTTGGCCAAGGTGAGAGATATGGTGGTTTATGGAAGGTTCAGAGGTGGTATGGGAAATGGGAAATGGCCTTACTTTATACATATGAGCTTCAGGTATTTTCCCCTCCAAAATGAGGCATTTTGTTGATTATAATAAACAGAGACACCTGGGTGGCTCAGTTGGTTAAGCATCTGCCTTCAGCTCAGGTCATGATCCTAGGATTGAGCCCTGCATCAGGCTCCTTGCTCAACAGGGAGCCTGCTTCTCCCTCTGCCGGCCTCTCCCCCTGCTTGTGCTCTCTCTCTCTCTGTCTCTCTGACAAATAAATAAATACAATCTTAAAAAAAAAAGCTTATAAACACACACACACACAAACCACTCACAAATCAATAAAACAGATATCTTTATAAAATTAGGCAAAGGATAAGAAGTAGTAGTTCAGAGGAAAGAAAATATAAATAGCTAACATGAAAATATGCTTAACTTTCCCAGTAAATACAGAAATTAAAATAAAGACAATATTAAGATATTTTACACTTATCTGATTGCATTTTAAAATATTACATATTAACAAGAGCTGAGAGGAAAATAAGAAGTTCTTTGATATACACAATTTTGTTGTGAAGTATCCTAGAGGGCAACTTGATACTATCTACCAAATTTTAAAATATGCTTAACTCTTAGCTAAGCTATTCTATTTGCATTGTATCTTAAAGAAATATTTGTAGAGGGGGCGGAGCAAGATGGTGGAGGAATAGGAGACCTGGATTTCGTCTGGTTGCAGGAATTCAGCTGGATAGGGATAAAACCATTTTGAACACCTACGAACTCAACAGGTGATCACAGAAAGGAATAGCAACAACTCTCTGAACAGAAAAGCGACCACTTACTGGAAGGTAGGACGTATGGGGAAGTGAATCTGAGGTGATAGTCAGGAAGATAGACAATGGGGAAGGGGCCTCTGTCAGCCACTACTGGCAAGTGATAGAACAGCGGAGCACAAAATCAGAACTTGTAGGAGGCTGCTCCGCTGAGGGACGTCGCTCCAGTGGCTAAGCAGGGGGTGGAACCCTCTCTGGGACAGTGTGGTCTCAGGACCCTCAGGATCACAGGAAGACCAGGGGTGCCTGAGTGCAGCAGAGCTCCCAGGTATCAGAGTGAGGAAGCCGGCTGCAGAGATGGAGCTGAGGATCGAGCTCTCAGCTCGGGGTTGCCATAAACCATGATCCACAGCACAGTTGGGCCACTGCTCTTCCAGCAGGGACCCAACAAGTGGCAGATCCAGGGAGACTTCCCTTCCTCCCCTGGGAAGAGTGGCGCGGGAGCACACTGCAGGGATCTGCTGGGTTTGGAGACTCCACACGGGGTCGGGTGCCAGAGATAGAAACACTCCGTTACTGGCCAGGTGAGCACGGAGTGTGGCCGGAGACTGGGGAGATGGGAGTGATTGATTGCTTTTCTCTGGGGGCTCACTGAGGAGTGGGGCCCTGAGTTCTCGGCTCCTCCGGGGTGGAGATTGGGAGGCCGACATTTTCACTCTCGTCCTCCAAAGCTGTACGGAAAGCTTGCAGGGAACAAAAGTTCCTGAGAGCAAACCCGAGCAGATTCCTTAGCTGGGACCAGCAAGGGCAGGGCAATTCCACCTCTGGCAAAGACATTTGGGAACCACGGCAACAGGCCCCTCCCCCAGTAGATCAGCAAGAACGGCCAGCCAAGACCAAGTTTACTCTCCAGCGCTAGGGGAATACTGCACATAGAATTCATGGCTTTTTTTTTTACCATGATTCTTTAGTCTTTCAAAGTTAATTTTTTTAACTGTCTTTTTTTTTTAATTTTTCATTTTCCCTTTTTCAACCAACATCTTATCAATCCATTTAAAAAATATATTTTTTCATTTTTAAAGTCATATTCTATCCCTTCATAGTTGTTACCCTTATTTTTGGTGTATATATATATAAGTTGTTCCCTCTTTAAAATTTTGAGATAGTTTCTTCTAACAGATCAAAATATACCCTAAATCTCAAGTGTATGGCTTTGTTCTAGTCTCCTGCCTGATCACATTCTCTCCCCCTTTTTTTTTTAATCCTCTTTCTTTTTTCAACCAACTTCTTATCAATTCCTTTTATAAAATCTTTTATAATTTTCATCTTTACAATCATATTCCATCCCTTCATCATATTAACTCTTATTTTTGAACATATACAAGTTTTTCTTTCTTTAAAATTTTAGGAGGCACTTTCTTCTGACAGACCAAAATATGCCCCAAATCTAGTGTGTGGCACTGGTCTATGCATCAGCCTGATCATATTTGATCATATCCTGTTTTTTTTGTTTATTTGTTTTTATCTTTTTCTTTTTCTTTTTTCTTTCTTTCCCTTTCTTTTCTCCCGGTTTCAGGTCTTTTCTGATTTGTTTAGTGTATATTTTCTGGGGACATTGTTACCCTGTTAGCATTTTCTTCTCTCATTCATCTATTCTCCTCTGAACAAAATGACAAGACAGGAAAAAAAATCACCTCAACAAAAAGAACAAGAGGCAGTACTGACTGCCAGGGACCTAATCAATAAGGACATTAGTATGATGTCGGAACTAGAGTTTGGAATGATGATTTTAAAGATACTAGCTGGGCTTGAAAAAACCATGGAAGTTATTAGAGAAATCCTTTCTGGAGAAATAAAAGAACTAAAATCTAACCAAGTTGAAATCAAAAAAGGCTATTAATGAGGTACAATCAAAAATGGAGGCTCTAACTGCTAGGATAAATGAGGCAGAAGAGAGAATCAGCGATATAGAAGACCAAATGATGAAAAATAAAGAAGCTGAGAAAAAGAGAGATAAACAACTACTGGATCACGAGGGCAGAATTCGAGAGAGAAGCGATACCAAAAGACGAAACAACATTAGAATCATTGGGATCCCAGAAGAAGAAGAAAGAGAGAGAGATACAGAAGGTATACTGGAGCAAATTATAGCAGAGAACTTCCCTAGTTTGGGGAGGGAAACAGGCATCAAAATCCAGGAGGAACAGAGAACCCCTCTCAAAATCAATAAAAATAGGTCAACACCCCAACATCTAATAGTAAAGCTTACGAGTCTCAGAGACAAAGAGAAAATCCTGAAAGCAGCTCAGGAGAAGAGATATGTAATCTACAATGGTAGAAACATTAGATTGGCAAAAGACCTATCCACAGAGACCTGGCAGGCCAGAAAGGACTGGCATGATATTTTCAGAGCACTAAATGAGAAAAATATGCAGCCAAAAAAACTATATCCAGCGAGGTTGTCATTGAAAATAGAAGGAGAGATAAAAAGCAAGCTTCCAGGACAAACAAAAACTAAAGGAATTTGCAAACACAAAACCAGCCCTCCAAGAAATATTGAAAGGGGTCCTCTAAGCAAAGAGAGAGCCTAAAAGTAACATAGACCAGAAAGGAACACAGACAATAGAGAGTAACAGTCACCTTACAGGCAATACAATGGCACTAAATTCATACCTTTCAATAGTTACCCTGAATGTAAATGGGCTAAATGCCCCAATCAAAAGACACAGACTATCAGATTGGAACAAAAACAAGACCCATCGATATGCTGTCTGCAAGAGACTCATTTTAGACCCAATGACACCCCCAGATTGAAAGTGAAGGGGTGGAAAACCATTTACCATGCTAATGGACACCAAAAGAAAGCTGGGTGGCAATCCTTATATCAGACAAACTAGATTTTAAAACAAAGACTGTAATAAGAGATGAGGAAGGACACTATATCCTACTTAAAGGGTCTATCCAACAAGATCTAACAATCGTAAATCTCTATGCCCCTAACATGGGAGCAGGCAATTATATAAGGCAATTAATAACAAAAGCAAAGGAACACATTGACAACAATACAATAATAGTGGGGGACTTCAACACTGCCCTCACTGAAATGGACAGATCATCTAAGCAAAAGATCAACAAGAAAATAAAGACTTTAAATGACACACTGGACCAAATGCACTTCACAGATATATTCAGAACATTCCATCCCAAAGCAACAGAATACACATTCTTCTCTGGTGCCCGTGGAATATTCTCCAGAATAGATCACATCCTAGGTCACAAATCAGGTCTCAACCGGTACCAAAAGATTGGGATCATTCCCTGCATATTTTCAGACCACAATGCTTTGAAACTAGAATTCAATCACAAGACGAAAGTCGGAAAGAACTCAAATACATGGAAGCTGAAGAGCATCCTACTAAAGAATGAATGGGTCAACCAGGAAATTAAAGAAGAATTAAAAAATTCATGGAAACCAATGAAAATGAAAACACAACTGTTCAAAATCTTTGGGATACAGCAAAGGCAGTCCAGAGAGGAAAGTATACAGCAATACAAGCTTTTCTCAAGAAACAAGAAAGGTCAAATACACAACCTAACCCTACAACCAAAGGAGCTGGAGAAAGAACAGCAAATAAAGGCCAAACTGAGCAGGAGAAGAGATATAATAAAGATCAGAGCAGAAATCAACGAAGTAGGAACCAAAAGAACAGTAGAACAGATCAGCGAAACTAGGAGCTGGTTCTTTGAAAGAATTAACATGATTGGTAAACCCCTGGCCAGACTTTTCAAAAAGAAAAGAGAAATGACCCAAATCAACAAAATCATGAATGAAAGAGGAGAGATCACAACCAACACCAAAGAAATACAAACAATTATAAGAACATATTGTGAGCAAATCTATGCCAGCAAATTAGATAATCTGGAAGAAATGGATGCATTCCCAGATATGTATCAACTACCAAAATTGAACCAGCAAGAAATAGAAAACGTGAACAGACCTAAAAGCACAAAGGAAATGGAAGCAGTCATCAAAAACCTCCCAACAAACAAAAACCCAGGGCCATATGACTTCCCAGGGGAATTCTACTGAACATTTAAAGAAGAATTAATACCTATTCTCCTGAAACTGTTCCAAAAATAGAAATGGAAGGAAAACTTCCAAACTCATTTTATGAGGCCACCATTACCTTGATCCCAAAACCAGACAAAGACCCCATCAAAAAGGAGAATTACAGACCAATATCCTTGATGAAGGTGGATGCAAAAATTCTCACCAAAATACTAGCCAATAGGATCCAACAGTACATTAAAAAGATTATTCACCATGACCAAGTGGGATTTATCCCTGGGTTGCAGGGTTGGTTCGACATCCACAAATCAATCAATGTGATAAAATACATTAATCAAAGAAAGAACAAGAATCATATGATCTTCTCAATAGATGCAGAAAAAGCATTTGACAAAGTACAGCATCCTTTCTTGATCAAAACTCTTCAGAGTCTAGGGATAGAGGGCACATACCTGAATATCATAAAAGCCATCTATGAAAAACCCACAGTGAATATCATTCTCAATGGGGAAAAACTGAGAGCTTTCCGCCTAAGGTCAGGAACGCAGCAGGGATGTCCACTTTCACCACTGCTATTCAACATAGTATTAGAAGTCCTAGCCACAGCAATCAGACAACAAAAAGAAATAAAAGGCGTCTAAATAGGCAAAGAAGAAGTCAAACTCTCTTCATAGATGACATGATACTTTATGTGGAAAACCCAAAAGACTCCACACCAGAACTGTTAGAACTCATACAGGAATTCAGTAAAGTGGCAGGATATAAAATCAATGGACAGAAATCAGTGGCATTCCTATACACCAACAACAAGACAAAAGAAAGAGAAATTAAGTAGTCGATCTCATTTACAATTGCATTCAAAACCATAAGATACCTAGGAATAAATCTAACCAAAGAGGCAAAGAATCTGTACTCAGAAAACTATAAAATACTCATGAAAGAAATTGAAGAAGACACAAAGAAATGGAAAAAGGTTCCATGTTCTTGGATTGGAAGAACAAATATTGTGAAGATGTCAATGGTATCTAGAGCAATCTACACATTCAATGCAATCACTATCAAAATGCCATCTACTTTTTTCAAAGAAATGGAACAAATAATCCTAAAATTTGTATGGAACCAGAAAAGACCACAAATAGCCAGAGGAATGTTGAAAAAGCAAAGCAAAGCTGGTGACATCACAATTCCGGACTTCCAGCTCTATTACAAAGCTGTCATCATCAAGACAGTATGGTACTGGCACAAAAACAGACACATAGATCAATGGAACAGAATAGACAGCCCAGAAATGGACCCTCAACCCTATGGTCAACTAATCTTCAACAAAGCAGGAAAGAATGTCCAATGGAAAAAAGACAGTCTCTTCAACAAATGGTGTTGGGAAAATTGGACAGCCACATGCAGAAGAATGAAACTGGACCATTTCCTTACACCACACACAAAAATAGACTCCAAATGGTTGAAAGACCTAAACGTGAGACAGGAGTCCATCAAAATCCTAAAGGAGAACACAGATAGCAACCTCTTTGACCTCAGCTCCAGCAACTTGTTCCTAGAAACATCGCCAAAAGCAAGGGAAGCCAGGGCAAAAATGAACCATTGGGATTTCATCAAGATAAAAAGCTTTTGCACAGCAAAGGAAACAGCAAAACCAAAAGACAACTGACAGAATGGGAGAAGATATTTGCAAATGACATATCAGATAAAGGGCTAGTATCCAAAATCTATAAAGAACTTATCAAACTCAACACTCAAAGTACAAATAATCCAATCAAGAAATGGGCAGAAGACATGAACAGACATTTTTCCAAAGAAGACATCCAAATGGCCAACAGACACATGAAAAAGTGCTCAACATCGCTGGGCATCAGGGAAATCCAAATCAAAACCTCAATGAGATACCTCCTCACACCAGTCAGAATGGCTAAAATTAACAAGTCAGGAAATGACAGATGTTGGCAGGGATGCGGAGAAAGGGGAACCCTCCTACACTGTTGGTGGGAATGCAAACTGGTGCAACCACTCTGGAAAACAGTACGGAGGTTCCTCAAACAGTTGAAAATAGAGCTACCATAAGATCCAGCAATCACACTACTGGGTATTTACCACAAAGATACAAATGTAGGGATCTGAAGTGGTACGTGTACCCCAATGTTTATAGCAGCAATGTCCACAGTAGCCAAACTGGAAAGAGCCAAGATGTCCATCGACAGATGAATGGATAAGGAAGAGGTGGTATATATACGCAGTGGAATATTATGCAGCCATCAAAAGGAATGAGATCTTGCCATTTGCAATGACGTGGATGGAACTGGAGGGTGTTATGCTGAGTGAAATAAGTCAATCAGAGAAAGACATGTAACATATGACCTCACTGATATGAGGAATTCTTAATCTCAGGAAGCAAACTGAGGGTTGCTGGAGTGATGGGGGGTGGGAGGGATGGGGTGGCTGGGTGATAGACACTGGGGAGGGTATGTGCTATGGTGAGCTCTGTGAATTGTGCCAGACTGTTGAATCACAGATCTGTACCTCTGAGACAAATAATACATTATATGTTTAAAAAAAAAAAAAGAAAAAGACGAAGAAGATAGCAGGAGGGGAAGAATGAAGGGGGGGAAATGGAGGGGGAGATGAACCCTGAGAGATGATGGACTTGAATAACAAACTGAGGGTTCTAGAGTGGAGGGGTGTAGGTGGATGGGTTAGCCTGGTGATAGGTATTAAAGAGGGCATGTAAAAAAAAAAAGAAATATTTGTATAACTGCACAAAGAGGAACATAAAGGGCCGCTCATTGCACCTATCATTTCAGTAGAGAAAAAAGAAAAAAAAAGAAAAAACCCAAGTCTTAATGTTGAAATGATTAAATAGACTATTTTACCATTACTGCAGAAATTCAAAAGAATGAGGTAGATTTCTATATATCGGAATGGTAATGTCTCACATCATTGGATTAAAAAAGCAGGTTTCTGAACAATATGAAAGATATGGCATTATTTGTTTTGAAAATGCCCACATGAAATATATTATTCTATGTGAATATATATATATATATGTAAAAATGTATGGAAAATAGTCTTGAAAGATACAAAACAGTGGTTATTTCTGAGAAGGGGACTGACATTGCAGAGTCTAAATGGACATTTACAAGCAAACAACAACAAAAGCCAGAGACAGAACTGTGAGACAAGTGCAAATGATCAATAAATGTGAAAGAGGATGAGAGAGAAAAGATATTACTAAATGGACACTGCTACTGTATTAATCCATACTGTTTTAATTTTTACAAAACTTTTCCATGTAATTACAAATAAATAGAACTTTCACTTACCAAGATGGAATAACAAGGAATGCATTTACAATCTCTACTGAAACAACCAAAACCTGACAAACTATGTGAAATAAAAATTATAAGACACCAGATATCAGGCAATCAAGGTGAGTAATCCTTGAGAGATGGGAAACAAATGAGGTGAGGCTTGTGACTAATGTCTTAAACTCTGAGGCTGCTATAACAAAATATTATAGGCTGGGTAGCTTATAAACAATAGAAATTTATTTTTTACAGTTTTGGAGGCTGGAAGTCCAAGATCAGGGTGTCAACCATGTCAGGCAAGGACCCTATACCCGACAGTATACTTTTCATTGTCCCTTCCCATGGTGGAAGGGACAAGGGAACTCTCTTGAGCCTCTTTTATGAGACACTAATTATATTCATGAGGGCTCCGTCCTCATGACCTATCACCTCCCAAAGGCCCACCTCCTATTGCTATCACTTTGGGCATTAAAATATTAGTATATAAGCTTTAGAGGATATAAACATTCAGATCATAGCAACCAACCAGCTTATTGAGAGAATTTCTGGGATGCAGAACAAGGTGGAGGAATCCAGGCAATGCCCAGAGGAGGACTCTTTGAGTTGGAGAGATAGAGTTAAAATTCTAAGAGAGACAAGGTTGTGACTCAAATTCATAGGACAGAGTAACAGAGGTCAACACACACACACACACAAAAAAAAAACTCCAGAAATCTGTAGAGTTCCAAGTATTCAGCTGAGTGCTGATCAGTAAATGCATGAGAGGAAACTACCAGAGGGTGGAAAAAGAACCACATGAAAGGAATCATCACACAGGACTGGAGGTAGTGCAGTTTCCATGATTCATGGGACATTGAGTAGAGCAACTAGAATGATCTTTCCACAGCAGTGTGGAATAGTTACCCCAAGGCTGAGCACTGCTCTAGTCCATCTAAAGAATCTTAAAATTTGATACCTGAAGATCAAAATATTTCCAAGTAACTTAACTACATCCCAGAATAAAGCTAAAGAATATTTATAGGGAAACAAATAAACAAAAGCCAACACCTCAGGGTGTTGACTTCTCTCTCTCTCCCTCTGCTGCTC
Source organism: Eumetopias jubatus (assembly GCF_037043125.1). Lineage (NCBI taxonomy): Eukaryota > Metazoa > Chordata > Mammalia > Carnivora > Otariidae > Eumetopias > Eumetopias jubatus. Next base: position 98,372,927 of record NW_028274811.1, read on the forward strand.
CCCCTGCTATGCTCGTTTTTTCTCTGTCAAATAAATAAATAAAATCTTAAAAAAAAGCCAACACCCAACAAAATAGAGTTCACAGTGTCTGACATCCAAATATAAATTACTAAAAAAGAACAAAGTTACAAAGAAAAAATATAGCCCATGTATTAGAGTTAAATTAATTAATTAAATTGAATCAGAACAGACACAGATGTTACAATCTATAGACAAAATTATTAAGGTAGTCATTTAAATTATCTTCCATATATTCAAAAATCAGTTACAAACATAGAAGATATTAAGAAATGCAAATCCCAAAGGTAAAAACTCCAATGCGTAAGATTTTAAAATAGCCTGTAGGGGCTTAAAGACAGAGTAGACATTACAAAAAAAAAAAAAAAAAGGCAGAAAAACTTGAAGGCATAGTGATAAAAATGATCTAAAATCAAACACTGAAAGAAGCAAAAATTAACAATCACAGAAACAAAACAAAAAACAAGCAAACAACAACAAAAGCCAGAGACAGAACTGTGAGACAACTGCAAGTGACCTAATAAATGTGAAAGAGGATGAGAGAGAAAAGAAAGTTTGAAAAATAATGACCAAATTTATTGAAAACTATAAAGCTTCAGATCTAAAAATCACAATGAACCTCAAGCACAAGAGATGAAGAAAACGATAGCAAGCACATAATAAATTGTTCAAAACCAGTAATAAAAAGAAATTCTAAAAGAGTCTAATTATAGAGGAATAAATATAATGATGACTGAAAATTTCTAGTCAGAAAAACCTGCACCCCAAAAAACAGTTTAAACATTTTAACAGTTTAAACGAAATATTTTAAAAATCCTGGGGGTGGGAGGATGGAGACGGAGATAATTTAGAAATCTATATCTGGTGAAAATTTCTTTCAAAAACAAAGGTGAAATAAAGACATTTTCAGGCACACAAAAGCTGAAAGAATTCCTTATTACCAGATATTCCCTATAAAAAAATATAGGAAGTTGTTTAGACAGAAAATAAAAAATATTGGTAAACTGTGATATGTCAAAATATAAACTATATACCCTAAAACAATCACTAAAATAACAAAGTAATGAGTTTTAGTTAATGCATCAACAAAGGAGGTAAATTTGATTTATAAACTATCTTCAATTGATCCAATAGTTGGCAGGAAAAAAAACAATACAAGGAGAAAAGAACAGATGGGACACATAGAGAGTAGACAGATTGATGATAGACTTAAATCTTACTATATCATTAATCACACTAAATGTAAATGTTCAGAATATCCTCCCAAAAAGGATGAGATTGTAAAATTAGATAAAAACAAAAGCAATACTCAACCAGTGGCTGTGTATAAGAAAGACACTTCAAATGTAAAGATACAACTATAAAGATACAAATGTAAAGTAAAAGAATGACAAAAGTTGTATAATGCTAACACTACTCAAAAGACAACTAGGGTAGCTGTTTAATATAAAACAAATTTTATTTTTAGGCAAACCGGTGAAGCACATTTTCAGTGATAAAATGTTTTTTTTCCTGATAATGATAAAGTGTCAATGCATTAAGAAAATAAAACTATGATAAATTTTATGTACCTAATAAGAGAAATTCAAAATATGTGAAACAAAATTTAGTAGAACAGCAAGGACAAATAGACAAAACCATACTTGCAGTCAAAGATTGCAATACATCTCTCTCAATTTATAGAATAGGGGGAAGGAAAATCAGTAAAGTTATAAAACAATTGAAAACAGATAGCAACTAACAACCTTTATGGAATACTCTCTGCAACAACAGCAAAATGCAACATTTTTCCAAGAGCACATGAAATATGTGCCAAGAGAGGCCACATATTGTACCTAAAAATGATCCTCAGGTAACTTCAAAGTATACAAGTTATACAAATACTATTCAAATATGAACTAAATTTTTAAAATAACAGAAATATTTGGAGATAAACTCAGATAAACTCAAAATATTTGGGAACCAAACCACACTTCTATGGATCAGAGCAAATATCAAAAGGGAAAATTAGAAGGTATTTTGGATTGAATAAAAATAAAAACAAACCATATCAAAGATTTGGGGTAGCCAATTTACCATACCAAAAGTCCATGTTTAAAAACATGAATGATCTTAAATAAAAGACCTCAACTTCCAAGTTAAGAATTTAGAAAAAGAAGAGCAAATTTAGCCTAAAGTAAGCAGGAAAAAAGAAATTAATAAAGATCAAAATGTAAATCAATGAAATAGAAAACAAATGAGAAAATTAATAAAACCAGAAGCTTATTTTTATACATGATCAATAAACCTGATAAACCTCTAGGTAGACTAATCAGAATAAAAAGGGAAGACTGAAATCACCAAGCTCATGAATGACAGATGGCATCACTATAATTTCTACAGATATTGAAAGAATAATAAGGGAATATAGCCAAAAATTTGACAACTTAGAGAAATAAGACAAAATTTTTGAAGGACACAAAGTACAAAAGCTCACCTAAAAATAATCTGAAGAATCCTAAATTCATTAAAGAAACTGAATTTATTGTGCCAGCCTTACATGACTTCACTGGTTAATTCTACAAAACATTTAAGGAGGAAATACTAACAAATTCTACACAAAATTTTCCAGGAAAATTATAAAAAAAGGAATACTTCCCAATTCACTTTATGAAGCCATCATTACTTTGATACAAAAACTGCACAAAAGCATTACATGAAAAGACAGCTATAGACCCGTAGTATTAATAATTATAGGTGAAAAAAATTCTTACTAGAATTTTATAAAATCAAATCTAAAAATTTATTAAAAGGATTTTATTCCAGAAATACAAGTCTGATAAAACCAAAGTACATGAAAATCTCAACAGATGTAGAAATAGCATTTGAAAAAATCCAACATCCATTCTTGATGATAACTCTTACCAAATCAGAAATAGCAGGAGATTTCCTCAGCCTGGAAAAGTATGTCTACAAAAACCCCATAGTTAATACAATAGTAATGATGAAAGACTAAATGCTTCCAACCTAAGATCAGTAACAAGATAATGTGTCCAATCTTACCACCTCCATTAAATATTTCACTAGAGATTCTAACCAGTGTTATAAAGCAGGAAAATATAAGTAAAAATGATTTTTATTTTCAGGTGAAATGGTAGTCTATGTTGAGAATTTGATAGAAAAAAATGTTAAAGTATTTATAAGTGATTTTGGCAAGATTGCAGTATATAAGATCAATATTTTAAAAAACTGCATTGCTATATACAAGCAAAAATAATGAAATAAAATATATCATTTGTATTGGCATCAAAATATGAAATTCTTAGAGATAAATCTGACAAGAGATATTAAAGATCTATACACAGAAAACTAAAAGCTATATTGCTATAAGAAATGAAAGAAGAACTAAATAATTAGAATGATATATTGTTTTCAGGTTTGGAAGACTCAATATTGGTAAGATGTCAATTATTCCCAATTTGATGGATAGATTCAATGCCTCCCAAACAAAAGGGCAACAAGCTTTCCTTACAGAAACTCACAAACTTATTCTAAAATTCACAGGGAAAGGCAAAGGACCTAGAATAAACAAAACAACTTAAAAAAAACAGAATTGTAGGGCTAACATTCTTTGATTTCATTATAAACCTACAGAATTAAGACAGGGTGCTATTAGAAAAATAAACACATACACACAACAAAATGAAACAAAACAACAAAAAAGAAAACAAACAAAAAAAGACAAATAAATAAATGGAACAGACTGAAGTCTTCAGAAATAGGTCCACACTATGGTAACTGCTTTTTGACAAAGGAACAGAGACAATTTCGTGGAGAGAAGATAATAGTTATCAACAAATGGTACTAGATCTTTGGAAATTCCATATGCAAAAAAAAAAAAAAAAAACAACCCACAATCTATGTTTTACACTATATATAAAATTTAAGTCAGAAAGGATTATGAACATAAATGTAAATCCTAAAACTACAAATGTGTTAAAAAGAAAATTTTCTGGACTCAGCTTAGGCAAATGTCTCCTGAGTATGATATCAAAAGCATATTTCATAAAATGACACAAAAAAATTATCCTTCAAAAACAACAAAAACTTCTCAAAAGACACTGGTAAGAGAATGTAAAGACAAATTTCATCCTGGAAAAAAATATGTGCAAATTATATTTTTGATAAATGACTTGTATCTGGAATATATAATTTTCAAAACTCACTGATCAAAAACTGAACAGTCCAATACTAAAATAGACAAAAAGATATATATAAAACCTATGTATTAGATAATTACAAATATATATATATGCATATGGAAATGTTAAACATCATTTCATTAGGGAAATGCAAATTAAAACTACACTGTTTTTGAGGTTGAGGTACAAATTTCCAGTTATAAAATAAATAAACCATGGGGATGAAAAGTACGCATGGAGAATATAGTTGATAATGTTGTAATAACATTGTATTGTGACAGATGATAACTACACTGTGATGAGCCCTGCATAATGTATACAATTGTCAAATTACTATGTTGTACACCTGAAACTAATATAACATCCTATATCAACTATACTTCAATAATCAAAACTTAAAAAAAAAAAACCCTACAATGTGAAACCACTACACACCTATTAGAATGGCTCACATGAACAAGGACTGACAAGACCAAGTATTGTTAGAGATGTGTGGGAACTACAATAGAAAATATTCGCTTTATGCAAAGGAAGGCAGTAAAGGAAGAATAGAGGAATCACAAACAGGAGACACAGAAAATGATACACAGTATTGTGGAAATCTTTCTATATAAATTGATGAAATACAAGCTACCCTTTTCCTTTTGCATGCCTGTTTTATATTCTATTTAGGGTTATGTTTCATAATTTAATTTACCACCAATGGTGATTGTTTATATTGTATCCATGTCTTTGTAATTATAAATACTGCTATGATAAACATCCTTACAGGTATGTTGTGATTCAGGGTTTGGTTGTTTATTTGTTTGTTTTAAAGCACCAGATGCCATACGTTTTCTTCTCTCACAGAGCAGTGGCTAGCTATAGAAGAACAGTGCAGGGTGAGCCTCATATACAATTATGGTACTGTTCCATACATTTGAAACCACTCAGGTTCCATCCAAATATGGATGAAAACTCAGGTTCCATCCAAATATGAGCTAATCCAAAAAATGTACTTGGGTAACACTGGCAATATAGATGATCCTTCTGTTCAGGATTAAATTGTGGCAAAATTCGTGTAAGCCTCAGACTTGCTGTGTTAGAGAAAATCTCTTAGCCTCAACTCCTGTGCTTGCGCTCTTGCAAGAGCTCTATGCAGTAACACAAGCCATCACCAATATCATCATAAAGGCCTCCAATACTGTCATTTATTCTGGGCTTATACTCTTAATAGTGAGCTGTGAACTAAGAACTTCCTATTATTGGAGGGGCGGAGCAAGATGGCGGAGGAGTAGGAGACCTAGATTTCGTCTGGTCTCAGGAATTCAGCTGAATAGGGATCAAACCATTCTGAAGACCTACGAACTCAACAGGAGATCAAAGAGGAGAGTAGCAACAACTATCTGAACAGAGAAGCGACCACTTACTGGAAGGTAGGACGTGCGGAGAAGTGAATCTGAGGCGATATTCGGGAGGATAGACGGCGGGGGAGGGGCCTCCGCCGGCCGCTTCTGGCGAGTGATAGAGCCGCGGAGCACAAAATCGGAACTGTTAGAAGTCGGCTCCGCTGAGGGACGTCACTCCTGTGGCTAAGCAGGGGGTGGAATCCTCCCAGGACAGTGTGGTCTCAGGACCCTCGGGGTCACAGAAAGACCGGGGGAGCCTGAGTGCGCCAGAGCTCCCGGGTATCAGAGCGGGGAAGCCGGCTGCAGAGACGGAGCTGAGACGCGGGCTCTCAGCTCGGGGTTGCCATAAACTGTGATCCGCGGTCCAGTTGGGCCACTGCTCCTGCAGCAGGGACCCAACAAGCGGCAGATCTGGGGAGACTCCCCTTCCTCCCCCGGGAGGAGTGGCGCGGGAGCGCACCACAGGGATCTGCTGGGTTTGGAGACTCCACACGGGGTCGGGTGCCAGAGATAGCAACGCTCGGTCACAGGCCGGGTGAGCACGGAGTGCGGCCGGAGACCAGGGACAAGGGAGTGACTGCTTTTCTCTGGGGACGCACTGAGGAGCGGGGCCCCGAGTTCTCAGCTCCTCCGGGTGGAGATTGGGAGGCCACCATTTTTGCCCTGGTCGTCCAAGACTGTACGGAGAGCTTGCAGGGAACAAAAGCTCCTGAGATCAAACCCAAGCAGCTTGCTTAGCCCGGACCAACAAGGGCGGGGAAATTCAGCCTCCGGCAAAGACATTTGGAAACCACAGCAACAGGCCCCTCCCCCAGAAGATCAGCACGAACAGCCAGCAAGCCAAGACCAAGTTTAGCGATCAAGGAGAACGGGAGAACTCCAGCGCTAGGGGAATACTGCACATAGAATTCATGGCTTTTTTTTAACATGATTCATTAGTTCATCAAAGTTAATTTTTGTTAACTGTTTTTTTTTTTTCTTTTTCCCTTTTTCAACCAACATCTTATCAATCTCTTTTTAAAAAAAAAAACATTTTTTATTTTTCATTTTTAGAGTCATATTTTATCCCTTCATAGTAGTTACCCTTATTTTTGGCATATATATATAAGTTGTTCTCTCTTTAAAATTTTGAGATACAGTTTCTTCTAACAAATAAAAATATACCCTAAATCACTAGTGTATGGCTCTGTTCTAGTCTCCTGCCTGATCACATTCTCTCCCTTTTTTCTTTTTTTTTTTTAAATCTTCTTTCTTTTTTCAAACAACTTCTTATCTTATCAAGTCCTTTTATAAAATCTTTTATAATTTTCATCTTTACATTCATCTTCTATCCCTTCATTGTATCAACCCTTATTTTGTACATATATGTCTTTCTTCCTTTAAAATTTTAGGAGGCACTTTTTTCTAACAGACCAAAATACGCCCAAAATCTAGTGTGTGGCACTGATCTATGAACTAGCCATATTTGATCACATTCTGCTTTTTTTGTATTGTTCTGTTTTTGTTTTTATCTTTTTTTTTTCCTTTTTTTCCTCTTTCTTTTTTCTTTCTTTTGCTTTCTTTTCCCCTGGTTTCAGGTCTTTTCTGATTTGTATACAGTATATCTGCTGGGGACGTTGTAAACCTGTTAGCATTTTGTTCTCTCATTCATCTATTCTCCTCTGGACAAAATGACAAGACGAAAAAAGTCACCTCAGCAAAAAGAACAAGAGGTAGTACCGTCAGCCAGGGACCTACTCAATACGGACATTAGTACGATGTCAGACCTAGAGTTCAGAATCATGACTTTAAAGATACTAGCTGGGCTTGAAAAAAGCGTGGAAGTTATTAGAGAAACCCTTTCTGGAGAAATAAAAGAACTAAAATCTAACCAAGTCGAAATCAAAAAGGCTATTGATGAGATGCAATCAAAAATGGGGGCACTAACTGCAAGGATAAATGAGGCAGAAGAGAGAATCAGTGATATAGAAGACCAAATGATGGAAAATAAAGAGGCTGAGAAAAAGAGGGAGAAACAACTACAGGATCACGAGGGCAGAATTCGAGAGATAAGTGATACGATAAGATGAAACAACATTAGAATAATTGGGATCCCAGAAGAAGAAGAAAGAGAGAGAGGGGCAGAAGGTATATTGGAGCAAATTATAGCAGAGAACTTCCCTAATGTGAGGAAGGAAACAGGCATCAAATCCTGGAGGCACAGAGAACCCCTCTCAAAATCAATAATAATAGGTCAACACCCCGACATCTAATAGTAAAACTTACGAGTCTCAGAGACAAAGAGAAAATCCTGAAAGCAGCTCGGGAGAAGAGATATGGAACCTACAATGGTAAAAATATTAGATTGGCAACAGACCTATCCACAGAGACCTGGCAGGCCAGAAAGGACTGGCAAGATATCTTCAGAGCACTAAAGGAGAAAAATATGCAGCCAAGAATACTATATCCAGCTAGGCTGTCATTGAAAATAGAAGGAGAGATAAAAAGCTTCCAGAACAAACAAAAACTAAAGGAATTTGCAAACACGAAACCAGCCCTCCAAGAAATATTGAAAGGGGTCCTCTAAGCAAAGAGAGAGCCTAAAAGCAGCAAAGATCAGAAAGGAACACAGACAACATACAGTAACAGTCACCTTACAGGCAATACAATGGCACTAAATTCATACCTTTCAATAGTTACCCTGAATGTAAATGGGCTAAATGCCCCAATCAAAAGACACAGGCTATCAGATTGGATTAAAAAACAAGACCCATCAATATGCTGTCTGCAAGAGACTCATTTTAGACCCAAAGACAGCCCCAGATTGAAAGTGAGGGGGTGGAAAACAATTTACCATGCTAATGGACACCAAAAGAAAGCTGGGGTGGCAATCCTTATATCAGACAAACTAGATTTTAAAACAAAGACTGTAATAAGAAATGAGGAAGGAGACTATATCCTACTTAAAGGGTCTATCCAACAAGAAGATCTAACAATTGTAAATATCTATGCCCCGAACATGGGAGCAGCCAATTATATAAGGCAATTAATAACAAAAGCAAAGAAACACATTGACAACAATACAATAATAATGGGGGACTTTAACACCCCCCTGACTGAAATGGACAGATCATCTAAGCAAAAGATCAACAAGGAAATAAAGACTTTAAATGACACACTGGACCAAATGGACTTCACAGACATATTCAGAACATTCCATCCCAAAGCAACGGAATACACATTCTTCTCTAGTGCCCATGGAACATTCTCCAGAATTGATCACATCCTAGGTCACAAATCAGGTCTCAACTGGTACCAAAAGATTGGGATCATTCCCTGCATATTTTCAGACCACAATGCTTTGAAACTAGACCTCAATCACAGGAGGAAAGTTGGAAAGAACTCAAATACATGGAGGCTAAAGAGCATCCTACTAAAGAATGAATGGGTCAACCAGGAAATTAAAGAAGGATTAAAAAAATTCATGGAAACCAATGAAAATGAAAACACAACTGTCCAAAATCTTTAGGATACAGCAAAGGCAGTCCTGAGAGGAAAGTATACAGCAATACAAGCCTTTCTCAAGAAACAAGAAAGGTCTCAAATACACACCTAACCCTACACCTAAAGGAGCTGGTGAAAGAACAGCAAATAAAGCCTAAACCCAGCAGGAGAAGAGAAATCATAAAGATCAGAGCAGAAATCAATGAACTAGAAACCAAAGGAACAGTAGAACAGATCAACGAAACTAGGAGCTGGTTCTTTGAAAGAATTAACAAGATTGATAAACCCCTGGCCAGACTGATCAAAAAGAAAAGAGAAATGACCCAAATCAACAAAATCATGAATGAAGGAGGAGAGATCACAACCAACACCAAAGAAATACAAACAATTATAAGAACATATTATGAGCAACTCTATGCCAGCAAATTAGATAACATGGAAGAAATGGGTGCATTCCTAGAGATGTATCAACTACCAAAACTGAACCAGGAAGAAATAGAAAACCTGAACAGACCTATAACCACTAAGGAAATTGAAGCAGTCATCAAAAATCTCCCAAGAAACAAAAGCCCAGGGCCAGATGGCTTCCCAGGGGAATTCTATCAGACATTTAAAGAAGAATTAATACCTATTCTCCTGAAACTGTTCCAAAAAATAGAAATGGAAGGAAAACTTCCAAATTCCTTTTATGAGGCGACCATTACCTTGATCCCAAAACCAGATAAAGATCCTATCAAAAAGGAGAATTACAGACCAATATCCTTGATGAAGGTGGATGCAAAAATTCTCAGCAAAATACCAGCCAATAGGATCCAACAGTACATTAAAAGGATTATTCACCACGACCAAGTGGGATTTATCCCTGGGCTGCAAGGCTGGTTCAACATCCGCAAGTCAATCAACGTGATACAATACATTAACAAAAGAAAGAACAAGAATCATATGATCCTCTCAATAGATGCAGAAAAAGCATTTGACAAAGTACAGCATCTTTTCTTGATCAAAACTCTTCAGAGTATAGGGATAGAGGGTACATACCTCAATATCATAAAAGCCATCTATGAAAAACCTACAGCGAATATCATTCTCAATGGGCAGCTTTTCCCCTAAGGTCAGGAACGCAGCAGGGATGTCCACTCTCACCACTGCTATTCAACATAGTATTAGAAGTCCTAGCCACAGCAATCAGACAACAAAAAGAAATCAAAGGCATCCAAATCGGCAAAGAGGAAGTCAAACTCTCACTTTTTGCAGATGATATGATACTTTATGTGGAAAATCCAAAAGACTCCACCCCAAAACTGCTAGAACTCATGCAGGAATTCAGTCAAGTAGCAGGCTATAAAATCAACGCACAGAAATCAGTGCATTCCTATACACCAACAACAAGACAGAAGAGAGACAAATCAAGGAGTCGATCCCATTCACAATTGCACCCAAAACCATAAGATACCTAGGAATCAATTTAACCAAAGAGGCAAAGAATCTGTACTCAGAAAACTATAAAATACTCATGAAAGAAATTGAGGAAGACACAAAGAAATGGAAAACCGTTCCATGCTCATGGATTGGGAGAACCAACATTGTGAAGATGTCAATGCTACCTAGAGCAATCTACACATTCAGTGCATTCCCCATCAAAATACCATCCACTTTTTTCAAAGAAATGGAACAGATAATCCTAAAATTTGTATGGAACCAGAAGAGACCCCGAATAGCCAGAGGAATCTTGAAAAAGAAAAGCAAAACTGGCGGCATCACAATTCCGGATTTCCAGCTCTATTACAAAGCTGTCATCATCAAGACAGTATGGTACTGGCACAAAAACAGACACATAGATCAATGGAACAGAATCGAGAGTCCAGAAATGGACCGTCAACTCTATGGTCAACTTATCTTTGACAAAGCAGGAAAGAATGTCCAATGGAAAAAAGACAGTCTCTTCAACAAATGGTGTTGGGAAAATTGGACAGCCACATGCAGAAGAATGAAACTGGACCATTTCCTTACACCACACACAAAAATAGACTCCAAATGGTTGAAAGACCTAAACGTGAGACAGGAGTCCATCAAAATCCTAAAGGAGAACACAGGTAGCAACCTCTTCGACCTCAGCCGTAGCAACTTCTTCCTAGAAACATCACCAAAGACACGGGAAGCCAGGGCAAAAATGAACTTTTGGGATTTCATCAAAATAAAAAGCTTTTGCATGGCAAAAGAAACAGTCCACAAAACCAAAAGACAACCGACAGAATGGGAGAAAATATTTGCAAATGACATATTAGATAAAGGGCTAGTATCCAAAATCTATAAAGAACTTATCCAACTCAACACCCAAAGAACAAATAATCCAATCAAAAATGGGCAGAAGACATGAACAGACATTTTTCCAAAGAAGACATCCAAATGGCCAAAAGGCACATGAAAAAGTGCTCAACATCGCTGGGCATCAGGGAAATCCAAATCAAAACCTCAATGAGATACCACCTCAGACCAGTCAGAATGGCTAAAATTAACAAGTCAGGGAACGACAGATGTTGGTGGTGATGTGAAGAAAGGGGAACCCTCCTACACTGTTGGTGGGAATGCAAGCTGGTGCAACCCCTCTGGAAAACAGTATGGAGGTTCCTCAAACAGTTGAAATTAGAGCTACCATTCGATCCAGCAATTGCACTACTGGGTATTTTCCCCAAAGATACTAATGTAGGGACCCGAAGGGGTACGTGCACCCCAATGTTTATAGCAGCAATATCCACAATAGCCAAACTGTGGAAAGAGCCAAGATGTCCATCGACAGATGAATGGATAAAGAAGAGGTGGTATATATACACAATGGAATATTATGCAGCCAACAAAAGGAATGAGATCTTGCCATTTGCAACGACGTGGATGGAACTGGAGGGTGTTATGCTGAGTGAAATAAGTCAATCAGAGAAAGACATGTATCATATAACCTCACTGATATGAGGAATTCTTAATCTCAGGAACAAACTTAGGGTTGCTGGAGTGGTCGGGGGTGGGAGGGATGGGGTGGCTGGGTGATAGACATTGGGGAGGGTAGGTGCTACGGTGAGCGCTGTGAATTGTGTAAGACTGTTGAATCACAGATCTGTACTTCTGAAACAAGTAACGCAACATATTTTAAGAAAAAAGAAAAAGAAAAGATAGCAGGAGAGGAAGAATGAAGGGGAGTAAGTCAGAGGGGGAGACGAACCAGGAGAGATGATGGACTCTGAAAAACAAACTGAGGTTTCTAGAGGGGAGGAGGGTAGGGGGATGGGTTAGCCTGGTGATGGGTATTAAAGAGGGCACATTCTGCATGGAACACTGGGTGTTATGAACAGACAATGAATCATGGAACACTACACCAAAACAAATGATGTAATATATGGTGATTAACATAACAGTAAAAAATTTAAAAAAAAAGAACTTCCTATTATCTTATTTAGTCCTCAAGGTAGTAAATGAAAAAGACATTATTGTTTCCACCTATTAGATCACTGAATCTACATAAGTTGCTTAAGGACTCTCCCTTCAGTCACATGGCTGGTAAGGAAAGGGGACATAGATTCAAATACAGGTCTTTCTGACAGAAAAGCCACACTCTTAGTCACAACCTTACTGCTAACTTTACATAAAAATAATGTGGAATTTCAATTTACAACAGTAAAAAAAAATACATCATGTAAAGGGTGCAATATTTACATGATGAAATATTCTGCACACATTGGAAACATATTCATAATTCATTACTTCAAATAAAGCTAAACTGTAAAACAAAATGATTCAAATTTTGTGCAAAACTGGGCGTGTGGGAGGAGACAGAAACAAGTCTGTATTGTTGCAACTCTTTATTTCATTTTACTTCTCCTGGGCATTTAGAAAGACTATATTTGTCAATTTATTTTGCAGTAAATTTGGGACCATGTGGCAGAAGTAATATAAGCCGCTTATACGCTTGAATCTTACAAACATCCTGCATGAGCCTCCTGTCTTCTCTTAATGGACCACAGCAAACTTGGAGGCCATGTGTTTCAAATACTTTAGCTATGATATGGTGGAGCCTCCCACAGCCTGGGATTCTGAGTGACTATGGGAAGTAGAAGGCCTGCCAACCTGCATTAGACATATGATGTAAATTAGAAACAAACCTTTGTTCTGTTAAGTCCCTGAAATTTGGGAATTTGTCACTGCTGTGTAACCTAGCCAATCTGACTCATAATTTCTCTGTGTTTGCAAACTACACAAGACTCCAAGGAAAATATGTAACCCTATTTTTCTCTTTTGCAATTATGTTATTTTATTTTTCCTTTTCCTCTTCTCTGCATTTTATATTTTTCTTTTAAAAATACCTATTTATTATATGATTAAATCATTTTAAAAACTGCCTAGATATTTTTTGTAGTTATTAATCAAGACTGACTCACTAGTTCAGAGAGAAGTTTTTTTGTTTTGTTTTGTTTTGTTTTGTTTACTGCTTTTAGGGAATTTTTCCAAATTTATTTTTCTTTGTCAACTTAGCATAAGTTTTTATCTCAGCTCATCTGTCCTATTATTTGAAGTCTTATAAAACTATACTCATCTAACCCTTTTTATAAGTAATCTCTATACCCAATGTGGGTCTTGAATTCATGACCCCAAGATCAAGAGTCACATGTTCTACCAACTGAGTCTGCCAGGTGCCCGCTGGCTCAGTCAGTGGAGCATGCAACTCTTGGTCTCAGGGTTGTGAGTTCAAGCCTTGTGTTGAGTACAGAGATTACTTAAAAAATAAAATCTGTAGGGCACCTGGGTGGCTCAGTCAGTTAAGCAACCGACTCTTGATTTTGGCTCAAGTTATGAACTCAGTGTCGTGAGATTGGGCCGTGTCAGGCTCTGCTCTCAACAGGGAGTCTGCTGGAGATTCTCTCTCTCTCTCCCTCCCTCTGCCCTTCCCTCTGCTCATGTTCTCTCTCTCAAATAAATATATAAATCTTAAAATAAATAAGATTTTAAAAAATAAATAAAACTATACTAATCTTCATTTATATCTATGTTCTTGGAACAAATATTCTATTAAATGCCATGTGACTTTATTGTTTTCTTAAATGTTTCTGATATTTTTATTTCAGATTTTCTGATTGCATTGTTTCACTGCTTTTAGCTCCATATAGAGCTTTTAGAATACAAGAAACTTGTCTTAAAATTTGTGTTATTTCACATAAGCCCAGGTATAGCTATGACTCTCAAAATATTCTTGACTTATACCTATGAACATAGGTATATAATCTCCATTATAATTCTCACATTGCATTTGATGAAGGAAGCCTCCAAGTACTGTATATTGACAACCTAACCAAGAGGGACCAAATGAAGAGGGAGGAAGTGATTGTTAATAAGAAGGCTGAGTCAATCAAATCAAACAGTGGCCTCCAAGAGACTCTCAGAGTTGTATATTGATTATTGATGTCTCTCTGAGTCAATAAGCTAATCAGTTGTGAGGGCTTCTCTAAAAATAACCTTAAAGAATTTCTCACTGGTCCACAAAGCAGCTGTTCGAATGTTTCTTGCATACATGTGTTTGTATATCTGTGCCCATGGAGGGTGCAAGATCAGGAAGGAAAGAAGGAAGAACAGCTGAAAGGAGCTCACAAACAACCAAATCAAGTCACTTGCCAGCTGGATTTCTTTTCTCAAGAGCAGTCACACCAAACAACACCTCACCTTGTGTAATCCTGCATTCAACCAAAAAAAACAAAAAACAAAAAACCACCAGCTGAAAACCATCATCAAAAACTCGAACAGCACAGAAATCAAGGGCTCTTCCTTGACCTACATTACTCTGTTACTGTCAGAACACAAAAACACTTTCGGGCAGAATTCTTCAGAAAACTGTATTGCCAAATTTGCAAAAATTCACATTGTTTTGTATTAGGAAATAAAACATGGGGTAGAGGAAACAACTAATGAACTCTTTCAAAAAATGGGCTGCCTTTTCAGCAAGGACTTCTTGAAGCCATGTGTCAGGAAGAGGGCTGCCCAGTGCTGACAGACTTTTCAGTAATTTTTAACCACACGGTTTCTATGCTGAGTAAATATTCCTTGTTTCAAAGCGGGCAACTGTTCTCACCCTCATAATCATTTGCACAGTTTTACAGAACTGAAAATCGACATGGAACGTGTGACACTTTTACATCCCCTAGTCCCAGAATGCCATGGTCACTTCTGTTGCAATATCATCCTGATTTCTTTTTAAAACCTTTGATTAGTTCTGTTCTGCACCTTCTCCATTTTTAATGTGTGTTCCTCTACAGGTAGCCATGCACATCACCGGAGCCCCTAAGTGGAATGCTGTAAATGACAAGACAGAAACAAAATGTCCTTTAAGATGTAGTTTGCAAACTCTTCCTTGTTTGCTGCCTACTGTCTGTTTTTAAATAATGCACAAATCAACTTCAGTACCATGGAAATAATCAACACAGGATCAAAACCTGGAGTTTCTAGTAGAGCACAAATCAAAAGCTGTAGGAATCCAACAGCTGGAGCCTGTCTCATTATTTCCCTGTTCTTTGATGTGCTTTTCAGGCAAGTATCTTAGAGAATTACTCGCAGATATGTCTATCTACAAATTCTACATTGCTTACATATTATAGTTTCCAACAGAGATAAATACTGTAACTGAGTTCTCATTTTCAAAATAGAACCCCCCTCTTTTTTTTTATCTTCTATTATGCACACAATCTTGTAAATGGCAGTACTGAAAATCAGCTGCATCTAATAAGAGAATCAAGTTCGTTATTGACTCTGAGATGCTAGTTTCCATTAGATCATCCATCATAGCTTTATTATGTGATCAACTGCCTAATTAATTTTGTACTGGGGTATTTAGACAGAACACTGAATGTTTCACTGGGGTTTTGCTATAATCCTGCACCTGCGGCCTCAGAGATTTAGATATCCTTCTATCATAAGTTTATACTCTGCCTATAATCACTTCTGCTTCACTAGGATTCCAGCAATTCAGTCCAGTGAAATTCAGCAATATTAATTTCAGAAACACCAGAACATTTGCATCTGTGGTTATGTTTCTTTGGATTTTAATCAGATCAAAGTCACCGCAAGATATTAAGAGTGCTAGATACAATATTTTGTTCAGACAGTTTTAGTGGTTAAATCAGACACTGTTTTGATTTTCTGTGCTTATCTGTTAATATGAACAGATGCAATCATGCTATTGTATAATGACTCTTGATTGCCAGCAGTATTTGATTTTGCAACCATTCGGCAGTGATAATTAAAGATAACGGGATATCCTATACAGTAATAATTAAAGATAGCTTTGTGGGCTTTATCGCATGAATAAATGCCGTAGAGAAAGAATTGGTTTCTGAAGTTCATTATTCAATGAATATTTTTGGAAGGGCAAGATTGAAAAGTCTCAAAAAGAGACATTTAGGTGCAATAGGCTTAGCTAAATCTGAGTCGAGATGAAAATTTTCACTTATCCTGGATGCCATACATTGAAGCTTTGTTCTTTATTTGTTTGGGAAAATACCAGCATGACTGTGCTGCTCACAAGACAGAAACATAGAAGAGTCAAATAATATGTAATCTTTTATTTCACATATAAATAGGCATTCATAAATGTATGCATAAAGAATGTTTGAATCTTCTTCAATTTCAGAAGAGGAAATAAAAGCTCTTAAAACCCTGCCTTTATCTACTTTATAGAAGCTAGGCAATAATTCAAGATGCTGACAACCCTTCTCATAGGATATTATGAGTCCTAAGGGGCTGAAGCTGAAGCAAAACATTTAACTAATTTTTTTTCAATTAATTTAAAGAAATGACAATGGCTTGTCAAACAAGGCAATCTTTAAAGCAAGCCTGTCAGAGGGCCCTGCTGAGGACACCTGCCTCTTGGAATACATTACTTATAAATGCAGGGATGCTATATGAAGTACAGGACCCTCAATTAAATTAGTTTCAGATTAAAAAAAGATTTTTTAGTTTAAATATGTCCCATGAAATATTTGGAATATACTTGTACTCTAAAATTATTTGTCGTTCATCTGAAAGTCCGACTGAACTTATGTCCTGTATTTTTTTTTTTTTACAAAATCTGGCAACCATGCATAAATATCTATACTTTCTGACAAATAGGCTCAGAACACCTGCTGTGTTTTTCTAAGTGATACTCGATAGGTGGAGAAAGGGTTATAAAAATAGCAGAAATGAAGCCCCCAAAAGAGCACAATAAGGCATCATAGAGCTGGGAATTAGCAGTAGCCAGGTAACTTTCCTGGGCAGAAAACCAACTTTTCCTCAGGCCAAATCTACAATTGCCTTCCTCCCTCCTGCCAGCCCTCAGTGCTTAAGCAAGCAGCATTTGAGAATAATGCTGTTGAATGATGGAGGGAAATGGGTGATACATTACTTTAAGGGGCTTTAATCAAGTGTCTATTGCACTTATCAGAAAAGAGAGTTTACAGTTTCTATCAGCTTCTTCAAGAATGGATAACAAGTAAAGATCCCCTATTTGACCACAACTTTACCAACCCGGAGTAGAATATATGTTTTGCAATGCTCTTCTTCCCACTCCACACCCAGGCTAATTAGATTCTTGACCCAAGGGACATCTTTTCCTCTGAATTAAAGCAAGGATAATGATTAAGCATCTCTACATGTGGTCTCCTAAATTCTCTGATAAGACAAACTGAAACCACACAAAAGATACAAAGGACAATAAATTTGTTAATAGGCATGATGTTCTACTACACAGAAGTGATGAGTTAAGGGAAGGGAGAATTTACAGTCTCTTCCTCTCAAATTTCCATGCCAAGAACTTAAAATTATCTCTAAGTGACTGGTGCTAAAGCGTCTGAATCAGAATACTAAAATAATTAGCCTTACACTTATCTGTTACATGAACTTTGAAAAATTACTTATCCACTTCAAAGCTGCAGTGACCAGTTCCATAAAATGGGTATACTAACAAACCAACAAAACAACCATGGGGGCTCACAAATGATATGACGCAGTTAGAATTTGTAGCACTGTTTCTGGTACATAGTATGTAACTCTTTTCCTTATTCATTGATTATTCTTAAGAGATTCCAATTTGTAAAAATATCTTTCGAGAGTAATTTTGTAAAGATTTGACAAATACGGTTATCCTTCAAATAGGGTGGACTATAAGCGGACCTGAGAAAGCCAAAAGTGCAAAATCCCCAAAAATCTTTGCCTAGTAAAAATTTTCAGCATAAGGAAAAGTGTGTTCCATAGAAATATATTTCTGAATACTGGAATTTTTCATCAGGTTTATGATATAATGGGTATATAATTTATAACTAAAATTTATAACTAAATAAAATTTTCACAGATTCCAGTTGTCAGTTCTGCTATAACACTTGTTTTAAAAATGTAAATTTGGCCCAATGCAATTATACACTAGGGAATAATGAGTGTAATGTGAGTTGTGTTTACTTATGTGCTATTTCATTTGGGTGAAATGCTAGGTGAATACAGAAAACTGCACCCAGCTGACCCAAGTTTCTTTGTAATACACAAGATGCACATTCAAACATCTACCAGCTACCATAGCTTGCTGCCTGTGATAGGAGACACACCTATCCTTATATGGTGTTACAGCTTTCCTTATAAGATAACCCTCCTTCCAAATAAAATGAAACTCTTTCAGACACCCACCCCCACAAGCACTTCCACTTTAGGTTTTTTTCAAGATAAGTACCATACTTACCGTGGTCTTTACGTATTTCTTTTCTTTCTTTTTTTTTTAAAGGGGGGGGGCAAATTGTATTATTATTTTAAAATTTGATTACAACCAATTTTGTTGGCATTAAAATTAGAGGTATTATAAATTTGAATGGATAAACCAAAAACCAGAAATTAAGTTTGGTAAAAATGGGAAGAGGAGTTTTCCAGTAATTACAGATTAGAAGGCAGAAATCAATTTAGAGAAACACAGACAAACCCCATGTTTACAATGATTGTCCCACAGATTTAAACTTCAGTAGTGCATTAGTAAACTGTTCACATTTAGATCTTCACCTTGAGATTAGATAGCTGTTTAAAAAATCCCAGTACCTTGTGTAAATAAATCGGTCTTCCATGTGCCTTAGCACACTTAAAATTTCTCCATTGTATATATACAAAACACCTACCATTTGGTAGGGCAAAATACATAATCACTTAGTATGTATAAAACTGTGCTACCGTTTTTATTGGGTTCCTATTTTTTAATGTTAATCATAATCATAATTATAAGATACTGTCAATAATAAAGTTATTGAGTGTTGTACCCTAACTACATTTTCCCCATAAGTTCCCAAGTTTTACTTTGTGATTTTGATTAGCAAAGTCACGTTTAGAAATAAACAGGTTGCATTACACAACTGACCTCATAGTGAAAGTATAGATTTCCCATGTTGAACTAAGTTTATGCTTACAGCAAAAAAAGAAGATAAATTAATCGCTTTGTTTCTGAAGTTTAATTTGTAGTGTAAGCCTTTAATTCATTATCTAGTATATAACTTGTACATTTATTCAAGATTGGAGGATGGAAGGGAAGAGTAGAAGGTTGGTATTAATTCCCTGTTAATAGTGTCACACCTCATTTTTATTAATTACCTAAATCTTGCCTAATATATATAATAGCTTGCTGTCTAAATGTCTCTATGGATACTTAAGAGGTTGAACCAAATGTAGTTAAGTATTTATAATCAGTAAACTCATAGTTAACAATTTCACTTTCTTTTCTCAAACAGGATAACAATTTAACAATTTAATTTCAATAATACAATTTAACAATTTCTAAAATTCTTCAGTTTTAAGTTCACTTTTTTTTTTTCATCAATCACATAAGTACTTATTCTACTTTCAGGCAAAAACATTTCCTATCTTAGTGCTGTTATACATCAATGTTGAATGGGCTCATGGTATTAAGCAGATGCTGCCATTTTCAATGTGGCATTCGAATGCTTGTCACTAAATTCCAGACTGCATGATTAATTTTTATCATGGTTCAGGATCCAGCTTAGCCAGCATCCCAGTTAGTCCACTGGTATTTCATCTAATAAGTGATAAAAAAATAAATAAAAAAGCACTCATACAGGAGCTTTATTCTGTTTAAGAAGTGATATGTGTCATGCATCCAAAAAGGCCAATTAAAGCATTTCTCTTGTTCCTTCTTTAAGCTGCTGACTGTATACTAAGATGTGTCTGTTTTTAAAAATCATATATGGTCTCCTGTTATTCTTACCCATCAGGACTGAGAGATGTTTATGTGTATTTTCCTATAAGAAAGTAGGTAGATAATGGTGTTTTAGGTGTCTTGTTCTTCACTCTGGTCCTGTGTCTTAGGAGGAGATCAGTTTCTTCAAGAAAAAGAACTCTAGAAGCATTTGTGCTGACAGTGTGCTAAAATCTTTTTATTCCAACTTGCACATAATAGGGTGAAACAATTTTATGACTCCATGTGTGCCCTATTGGGGTGACAGTATAAGCCTTGATTAGCTCATCAGAGATCAAACTCTTTAGCAAGTTACCGACAGATGCAGTTTTAAATCTAGGAAGTAGGTCAGGTTTATTACCTACATCAATCCTTTTATATAGTAGGGCAGAGACATAAAGGGGAAGAAAGAGAGCATTTGTGTGCAGGAACAAGTTGACAGACACAATACAAAAATAAGTCTTATCCTTTAGAATATCCCTCATTTTCGTTTTAATTGAACATCATATCTCAAAGCAGGGACTGTGCACATTCCAGACTGCCCTGTGTGAAGTGTGATTGTCTTGTTTGTCATTATTATAAAGACAATTTTTCAAAACACATGGTTGGGAACAACAAACATCATTCTTTTTATGCTAATACAGCCCTGATAACCCAGTAAATACCAGTGTGAATTGGGCTTTTAATATGGGCTCTGATTTAAAACATACATATATTTGCTAGCAGAAAGGTAGGAGCATCATAGTAATATGTAAACCAAAATCATTCTTAGAAGTTCCCACAGGTTTTGATGCTGGTCTAAAATTCTCAAGTGAGTATTTCTGTTAGATCATCAGTCTCACATTCAACCTCTCTTTCTCATGCCCTTTTAGCACTTTATTTTCCACTGCTGTTAGTGAAAATAAATTTAGTCCCCAAGTAAAACTCAACAAAATAAACAAATAAAAAACCATGCTCTAACTTTCACTTTTAGAAGTATATTTACTTGGATTTTGGAGGAAAGACAAGTACAACTCAGTCTCTCTGTCCCTTACTGGTTAAATAATTAATGGTGAAAATAAAAAAAATACGGTGATTATTTCCATCAAAAATTAGGAATTTGCTATTTACATTGATAAGTTATGACACAACCATGAAACCTTTCTTTCCTTGATCTCTTTTGCATTTATGATAAACCCCTAAAAAAATAAAAGCCCCATATTAAAACAAATGACATCTAAATGTGCTAATTATCAGAGTTTTAAAGAACTAAAATAACAAACAGAGCTAAAAATGAGATCCATGGAGAATTATATTTTGTAATTAAAACATATGAATCCTAAATATGTTTTCTTGGCCAATCGTGTCATTTCAATGGATATACCATAAAAATCAGAGCACACCCACATATTCCAATTAATGTTTCTATCTTGGCCAACTTACTCGGTGGATTCAGAAAGCCAGAATATGCTAGCAACTTCACATATACAGCATATGAGTTGGGCTCATACTTTAACATGTTATTCTTTCCAAATACTGACACATGCTCCTAACTCAAAATGACAGGTATAGTCTGAAAGTAATGCTATAAAAAGCTGGAAAAAAATAGAAAAAATGCCATTGCATATTAATGCTTGTAATTGTAAAACATGATACACTTTCTCTTTTTAGATGGAAAGCTTGTATATGTTAGCTCATACTTACAAATGCATGTGTGTTTCTTATTCTAGCCAAATGAGTCCCATCAAGGTCACGAACTTGAGAAGCCATCTGTTAAAAAGTGCTGATAGGGGCGCCTGGGTGGCTCAGTTGGTTAAGTGACTGCCTTCGGCTCAGGTCATGATCCTGGAGTCCTGGGATAGAGCCCCACATCGGGCTCCCTGATCAGCAGGGAGTCTGCTTCTCCCTCTGACCCTCTTCTCTCTTGTGCTCTCTATCTCTCATTCTCTCTCTCTCAAATAAATAAATAAAGTCTTTAAAAAAAAACCTTATAAAAAAGTGCTGATAGGCTCCATTACAAACAAATCAAAAGACATTTTCAAAGAACTATATAATTTATTTGGTTAGACAATATTTCTGAAATCAATTAATAAATTCCTTTAAGTCAGTCAAAATCTCTATATTTCATCTACTTATTCCACAAACAATTTCATGGGGTGTCAAATCACAGTTGCCAGATTATAATCTTCATTAGGTATCATCATTTAGAAGAATGGCAGGCAGACAAGGGGAGAGAGGAATTATTAGAAGAAAAGTATTTGTAGGGATTGGGGTATATTATAGCCCAGAGAAATACCTTTCAGGATAACATATGTTCTTAATTTAAGTTTGTCTTTCCCTCTGACTTGTTGTTTTTCTTAAGCAATATTTAATTGGTTTCTAAGGCAGTTGGTAAATTCCCTCCCACCACTGTTGTTGTCTGGTATGCGCCTTTTAGATACTGAAGGACAGAGTTTCATTGTGCTCACCACGTCAAATGTGTATAACTAAAACATTTCTATTCAGCTTTCCAGAACTCAGCATCTGGTTATTTAGGCTTTACTTTTGTGCCCAATGGTTTACTTATTTGTAGACCAATAACTACATGGAAACCGGAGCCTTTTTAATGTAGTAATAGAATTTTCTGAAATAGAATTACCTAAGACACTTAATAGAATGCTTATTCCTGGGATCCAAAACTGCCCTACTGAACCAGATACTTAGGGTCATAAATCTGCAATATTAACAATTTTCTTAGTTGATTCTTATGTCTACTAATGTTTGGAGACGAGTGCTTTCAACAATTTCACAGCTCAATAATATCTCCACTATAGGCTAACAAGCAAAACCCAAATGGAGAGAATAAAGCATCATTCTATTTGTTAGTCACACTTTGGTGGAAGCAAGAGAAAATACCAGCTAAATGAGGTTTTGAAATTGTGCCTGGCTTTTATTAATTCCTGACATTTTCCTCTACTATCATGAAAAATGAAAATATGATGACCTGAACTTAGGGTCCGTTATATAAACTGAATTTCTGAAGCCATTTGTGGAAGACTATTTCATAACTAGTGAAATAGAGACACATTATGTGCATTCATGCATTCATTTATGCATTTACTCTAATATCAATCACATATTAATCGTACATCAATCACATATTATGTGATTATTTTAAATTTTGGGCAAAAAAAAGATAAATTAGCAATGATCTCTTCCTCCAGGAAGAAAATCATGTGACCAGCAATTTAGAAAATAAATACAATGACTATAATTGATGTATGGACAAATTGAGGTATAGATAAACTATAATAAGCAGAAATGATATATTAACTCAGATTTTGTGAGCCATAAAGAATCAATGGAGTCTCTTTGAGGCATGAGATGGGTCTTCTTTAGGCAAAGAGATTATTTTGAGCAAAGGCATGAAGGTATGGAAGTAGGGTAGTTTCAGGAAACAGGTTAGTGTAGCTTACTTATAAGCTACATGGGAAATCATGTCAGAAAGTGAGGAGGGAATGATAGTTCTGCAGTGTGTTTTTGTGTCTATGTTTGAGATGGGTTTAGGACCTACATTCACAGAAGAGTTGACATTAAAGCTGTCTAGAAAGATGAATAGGATTTTACCACCAAACAATGAAAGCATACTCTGACAGCAGAAACAGCATGAGTTAAAGGAAAAAGAACATTAGATTGTCCCGCACTGGGGAACAATGTAGTTTCATAGCCTTAGAATAATAATGCACGTGGTAGGGAATGACATTATATAAAGTTGGAAGGTAAGATTAAAGTTAGATTATAGAAAGCTACAAATTATGAGCTAAGATGTTTAGATGTTATCCTCAGTGGAATGGAATGGAATGGAATAAAATGAAAGGTCCCTTCTAAAATTATAATTATAGTAGCAGTATAAAAATGGATTAAACCAAATAAGGGATTTTCACTTCCAGAAATGGTATATTATTTGGAAAAGCCTTCCACTGAAGAAAAAAATACATACTTATATTTATAATATTTAACATATGCGTACATATTTAAAAAAATTGCTCAAATGAATAAAAGACCTAATAAAATAATAAAGGATTACTCGGCCAGGAAGATATAAGCTCAGGGAGGTTAGGTTAGAATTTGAGGCCACCTTTTTTTTTTTAATTGTTTGCTGATCATCATTTTTGTAGCCTTTTTGGGTTAAGAGGGTAGATATTACTGTCTAGGGTGTTAGGTGGAGGAAACCTAAGGAGTCTCCCTTGCTTTGGGTAGGATACTGAAACACTACATCTTAGGAATAAATTTAAAAGAGAAATACACAGACCTCTTCAGGGACTTGCAATTCATCTCCAAATAAGCTGGATCCAAGATCACTATTTCCCACCACTTCCCAGATTGGGAAGCAAACCTATATCCTATCTGAAAGAAGATAATATCAGAAACCTCAAATTATTTTATTTCTACAAACAACTTTGTAAAAATAATGCCCAACAAAATAAAAAGTAACCAGGTATTTAGGAGACAAAACCACATAAACCGAATCAGCAGAAATAATAAAAAATAGTAGATCTACTCATGGTCCAGATACTAGAGGAACAAGACATAGAATTAAAAAGTAACCACTTTTTTCTTTTCAAATAGAATAAAAGACAAAGTGGCAGAATACTGACAGAGATAGAAATTTTTTAGAAAGTGGAAATTTCAGAACATAAAGATATGATAATTGAAATTAAGAACTCAGCAGAGTGGATTAGCACAGGTCAAACATAGGCGACAAAAGAATTAGTGAACTGAATGATAACTCAGGATAATGAAGGAAGCAGAGAAAGACAAAAGAAAGAAAGTACAAGGAGGAGGCTAACAACCATGAAATATATAGTAAGAAGATCTAGAAAAATAAGAGAATGAGAAAAGCACAGCCATCATATTTGAACAGATAATAGCTGTAACTTTCCAAAAATAATGAAAATTATCAAGCCAAGTATGTAAGGAATTAGACTTGAACTGGCACTTCATAAAAAAGGATATGAATGTGGAAATAAGCACAAAAAAGGTACTCAACCACTTATTAATTTGAGAGATGAAAATTAAAATCACAATGAAATACTACTTCACAAGCATAGACCAATGGAACAGAATAGAGAGCCCAGATATGGACCCTCAGCTCTATGGTCAAATAATCTTCGACAAAGCAGGAAAAAATATGAAATGGAAAAAGGACACTCTCTTCAATAAATGGTGCTGGGAAAATTGGACAGCTATATACAGAAGAATGAAACTCGACCATTCTCTAACACCATACACAAAGATAAACTCAAAATGATGAAAGACCTCAATGTGAGACAGGAATCCATCAAAATCCTAGAGAACATGGGTAGTAACCTCTTCGACATCGGCCACAGCAACTTCTTTCAAGACACGTCTCCAAAGGCAAGGGAAACAAAAGTGAAAATGAACTTTTGGGACTTCATCAATATAAAACCTTCTGCACAGCAAAGGAAAGAGTCAACAAAACAAAAAGGCAACCCACAGAATGGGAGAAGATATTTGCAGATGACACTACAGATAAAGGGCTGGTATCCAAGATCTATAAAGAACTTCTCAAAGTCAACACCCAAAAAAACAAATAATCAAGTCAAAAAATGGACAGAAGATGTGAACAGACACTTCTCCAAAGAATATATATAAATGGCTAACAGACACATGAAAATATGTTCATCATCATTAGCCATCAGGGAAATTCAAATCAAAACCACATTGAGATACCACCTTACACCAGTTAGAATGGCAGAAATTGACAAGGCAAGAAACAACTAATGTTGGAGAGGTTGTGGCAAACGGGGAAGCCTCTTACACTGTTGGTGGGAATGCAAGTTGGTACGGCCACTTTGGAAAACATTCACATACATGTTTCTTTAATCTCATGTACTTTCATTTCTCCTGGGTAAATTTTAGAGGGTGGAGGTGCCTCAAAAAATTAAAAATAGAGCTACCCTGTGACCCAGCAATTGCACTCCTGGGTATTTACCCCAAATGGATAGTTGTAGTGAAAGAAGGGCCATACACACCCCAATGTTCATAGCAGCAATGTCCGCAATAGCCAAACTGTGGAAAGAGCTGAGATGCCTTTCAACAGATGAATGGATAAAGAAGATGTGGTCCATATATACAATGAAATATTACTCAGCCATCAGAAAGGATGAATACCCAACTTTTACATCAACATGGATGGGACTGGAGGAGATGATGCTAAGTGAAATAAGTCAAGCAGAGAAAGTCAATTATCATATGGTTTCACTTATTTGTGGAACATAAGGAATAGCATGGAGGACATTAGGAGAAGGAAGGGAAAAATGAAGGCAGGGAAATTGGAGGGAGAGATGAACCATGAGAGATGATGGACTCTGCGAAACAAACTGAGGGTTCTAGAGGGGAGGGGGGTGGGGGGATGGGCTAGCCTGGTGATAGGTATTAAGGAGGGCATGTACTGCATGGAGCACTGGGTGTTATATGAAAACAATGAATTGTGGATCACTACATCAAAAACTAATGATGTATTGTATGGTGACTAACATAACATAATAAAATAAAATTTAAAAAAAAAGAATAGCTAAAATTAAATATACCTTGGTGTTAAATATGTGGATCAATGAAAACTCTCATATGATGATGGTTGGAGCATAAATTGCTAAAATCTCTTTAGAAAAAATCTTTACATTATCTCCTAAAGTTGAACATACATATAACCCATAGTTCAGGAAATCCACCCTCTAAAATTTACCCAGGAGAAATGAAAGTACATGAGATTAAAGAAACATGTATGTGAATGTTCATAGTAGTATGATTTACAGTCAATAGTGTAAACAACTCCAATACCCATTAATACAATAGATAAATTGCAGCATATCCATTATGGAATACTAGACAGCACCCAAAATGACTGAGATATAGTTTCTCACAACAACACAGATGTATGTCACTATGATAATGTTAAGTGAAAGAAGTCGAGTATAATAAAAGATATTACATATATTTCTGTTTGTACAAAACTAAAAGAAGAGAACAAAAAACCTAAAAGAACAGATAAAACTAAGCTGTGATTAGATGTAAAATCATGGCACAACCAAGGGAGTGATTACAATAAATGTCAGGATGATATCTCCTTTGGAGATGAGGAAGAAGTAGTGATGGGAAGAAGGTAGAAAGAGCCTGCTATGTCCTAAGTCCTGACCTGTGTGTTGATCTGAGTGGTAGTCACATGGATGTTGGTTTTATAATAATTCATTAAGTTTTGGTTTTCATTTTGTGCTTTTTTTCTGTGTTATATTTCATACCAAAAAAAAAGGTCCTTGCAACATTACAACACTGTCAGTTATAAGATCAATTTAAAATCAGTTCAAGTAATCAAAATAAATTTACTTTTGCTTATTAGGCAATTGTCAATTTAAATGATAAATATCCTCTAAAGAATTTGTTACAGTTTGTTGCTGATGGTTTTTCATGTACATTAGAATTGCTTTTCGTGAATGAATTTTCCTGACCCCAGATAAAACTTGTACATAATATGTTAGATCTGCATTTTCCTTGACTAATTGGCCTTTGACTTTAACTAGTAATCCCAAGTAGTTTTCCTGCTCTAAAGGTCTAGGTATTTCACAAACCTGTCTTAAAAATTATGATAGTAAAGAATAATTTAGATATCTTATTTCAGTTTTAACTACAGAAATGTCATTTTTAAAACTGATACTAAAATGCGGTTTTCAGTCTGTCATCTTTGTGCTCAGAAACTTCCAACATTGTACCATGGGTTATAGAATAAAAATACATACTACATGGTTATAGAACTAAACAGGACCTTCAGATCACCCAACCCACCTCCATCACCTCATAGATAAAGTAACTGAAAGTCACAGATATCATGGTACAAGGTCATGGATGTCATGGAATAGTCTAGAAATTAGGTTTTCTTTTTTTTTTTCTGTTCCTTTATACTATATCACAGCAAATTCCAGAGTCTAGAATTTAAGGTCTCCCAAATTCAAGGTCCATACTGATTGTTTTCAATGCCCCATCCCCCCCAACACACACTATTCCCTTATAACACAATCAGGTATATTTACTATATTCTTTTTTATTATTATGTTTAGTTAGCCAACATATAGTACATCATTAGTTTTTGATGTAGTATTCAACAATTCATTAGTTGTGTATAACACCCAGTGCTCATCACAACACGTGCCCTCCTTAATACCACCACCCGGTTACCCCATCCTCCCACCCCCCTCCCTTCTGTAACCCTCAGTTTGTTTCCCAGAGTCCAGAGTCTTTCGTGTTTGTCTCCCTCTCTGATTTCTTCCCATTCAGTTTTCCCTCCTTTCTCCAACGGCAAAAATTAACAAGACAGGAAAAAACAAATGTTGGTGAGGATGCGGAGAAAGGGGAACCCTCTTACATTGTTGGTGGGAATGAAAGTTGGTACAGTCACTCTGGAAAACAGTATGGAGTTTCCTCAAGACGTTGAAAACAGAGCTAACCTATGATCCAGGAATTGCACTAGGTATTTACCCCAAAGATACAGATTTAGTGAAAAGAAGGGGCACACGCACCCCAATGTTCATAGCAGCAATGTCCACAATTGCCAAACTGTGGAAGGAGCCAAGATGTCCCTTCAACAGATGAATGGATAAAGACGATGTGGTTCATATTTACAATGGAATATTACTCAGCCATCAGAGAGGATGAATACCTACTATTTGCATCAATATGGATGGAACTGGAGGGGATTATGCTAAGTGAAATAAGTCAAGCAGAGAAAAACAATTATGATATGGTTTCACTCATATGTGGAACATAAGGTATATTTACTATATTCTTAATGTCTTTGGCCAAGTAATTATTTCTTTAGCTTATCTGGTTGAATGAAAGTTTTGATATCATGGTATCAATTCATATTCTTAGACCACAACCCAAAGAATTAATTTTGCTTAAAATTAAATATATTATAAAGAAATAGAATAGTTTCCAAAATGAGGGAATCCATTACAACCAGATCTTAATATATACGGGATACAGGGCAGCTTCAGCAACATAAAGAAGAGGAAACTAATAGGAATTCTCTTCAAGGGGTGCTTGGGGGCTCAGTTGGTTAAGCATCTGCCTTTGGCTTAGGTCGTGATCCCAGGGTCTTGGGATCGAGCCCTGCTCAGCGGGAAGCCTGTTTCTCCTTCTCCCTCTGCCTGCTGCTCCCCCTGCTTGTGCACTCTCTCTCTCTCTGTCAAATAAACAAATAAAATCTTTTTTTTAAAGGAATTCTCTTAAATCTTCCATATAGGGATGAATCAGAGAGCACTACTTTCCCTCTCTTATATTTCCATTCTAAACATAGGAGGAAGAGAATAATTTCTTGGTGTAATTTGAGTCGCATGTTCATCCACCCGTAGCTCTAGAAGGTGAGTTATCTCCATGGATAATCTCACAAAAGTGCAGTCAAGTGGACATGAGGAAAGGATGCATCAAACTGAAGAGCTCTTACCAGGAAGAAGCAATGCTGGTAATCAAAAACAATAGATGTCTACAAAAATCATCTAATCCAAACCAGTTAATGAGTTCTTTCTACCATAACTCCCTTCCTTAGAAATTCCCAATTCAGAAATTATAATTATACAAGACCCATAATTTATACCTTTAGGAGTCTTATTACTAAAGTGCACATAGCATGTGTATGCAATGTAGTTACAGAAACGAGGTAAAGAAAGGGAAAAGTTAATTACAAAATAAGTTCCTAAGTGATAACATATCTTTTCATAGTCTAGTAAATATGTAAATTTAAAAAAAATGGTAAAAGAGAAGGAAAGGAAACCCTTAACTTTTCAATGTAACAAAACAAGGGAGATTCTTCTCAGCTTATTCTTTCCAAACTTTCCCTTTAAATTTTCACTGCAAGTACTTGATTAATTCATTCAAGGCTTGCTTTGGTGGATGAGAACCCCACATAAATCACAACTGTTTTGCCCAGCCCCCCCCCCACCCGCTTTCAATACTAGGATTTTGACTCTATCTTGTGCAGTGCACAACACTCCAGATAGGTCTGGGAACTATGCCATAAGCCTCACTCACTATCCCAACCTGATTTTATGGCCTTATGTTGGAGCATTATATAGCACTATAGAGCCTAGATGACATTTTTCAGGCATAATAATACTGACATATGGCATTGTCTTCAAAACCCTTCCATTTGTGAGAAAACAACTTTCTACTTATTTTCTTAAAACATAGGGGCTGAGTGGCTGCTGCAGCTTCTGAAATGGACACTCAACACTAATGAGCACTAGCCTATGGTGACCTATTCAGAATGGAAGACTCACAGTGTGACATTCTGTTTAAGTGGGCTAAATGATTGGACATCAGTCACAGGAGTTTAAAGGTCTGAAGAGATGGCAAAATATTATTAATTCAATATCTCTTTAATGCTAAGAAAATATGGCCAGAGGGACCCTTGGACAATTTCTTGGGCTATCAGAATACCTAATTGGAGATTAATCTCTAATAACCTCTTAATACTATTCAGAAGTTTAAATGAAGCCCAAATAAGAAAGAAATTGTCAGTTCAGTAGTGTCATTTACAGCTAATGCTATGGAAAACTATTTAATTCATTACAGAGGCAGAGAGGCCCATTTCAATTTTTGCCCTATTTCTATCTGGCCAATTAAATATAGTGCTGGATAACTACTATAATTAGAAAATGGGAACTTCTGCACCCAGCATTAACTTCTTCAAAGACTTTCTGGACTGATGATTTGGGTTTCAGGCTAACCATCAATCCCAAGGACTGCCTTCCTTTGTACCCAGGCTAGGTTAGGCAGTCAGTATCCTTCATAGCACTTGATAGGGCTGAAGATGTATGTGTGTGTGTGTGTGTGTGTGTGTGTGTGTGTGTGTGTGTTTTGCTTTTTAAAAAAAAAATTCTGTTACCACCCACAAAAAGCAAACTCCATAAGGAAATGTGATTTTTCTTGCTTACTAATGTATCCCAGCACACTTGAAAAGGTACTTGGCTTCATATAGATAGGCACTTACTCATTGGAAAAAAAGAAGGAAGGAAAAGAAAAAGAAAAGAGGAAACACATGGAGACCTGATTTTGAAATCTACTGTGCATGTTTTATATTTGTTCCTGCCCTACATATATCATCACTCTATTAGCACATAATTTTGGAAGAATGAAAGAACTTTTTATACTCTCTACAATTTCTAGCCCTTTAGAAAAGATGTATCAGAGGACCATGAGGTTCTAGCATGTCCCTGGTCCTCTTTGTATGATCCTACATTTGGTTCAGGAAATAGGTATAAAAGGAACTAGACTCTGGCATTCTTAATATTTGTTCCCCAAATTTGTTTAGTCAGCCTAGTCTCTTGGCGATTCTTGCTTTATCTACATTTAGTTTGTGAGGAAGCTGTCCTTGGATTCTAGGGGCACCTGGGCATTCTCACACAGGAGGGAAAGGCCAGTGCAGTAGAATTTGAACCCACTTTTTGTTGTTGAATCACTGACTTCTTATAAGCCTTAGTTTCTCCTTCCCTAGTAGGCCCCCATCTAAACAAGCTAAGAATGCTGATGCATGCCCTCTCCTTTGGCCCCTGTGGAATATTCAAAACTTGAAAATTGCCAACCCAAACCTAGCAAATTCCCTAATCCCACAACAAATCCCCAAACCACTCCCCTGCCCTATTAAAAACATCCCAGATCTGGTTGTGCCAATTGCCAACTCTATTCTTCCCAGGAATCCCTTGTGTGAGTAATGAACTTCCAAATTCTCCCAAATTCTCAACATCTTACCTGTTAATTGGGATATGGTCCAATCCACGTCCATGGGGTGATCAACATAGTAGCCAGCCTGACACAAATAGTTTTCAGCATTGACTTGCTTTGTACCTCAAAATAACTTGGGTACATATGTGATAAGAATTGATCTCTAGAGGGCCCTTACTGAAATCCACATTTGACTCATAACTGCATATTTGTTGGCTCTACAGAGAAAGATTCTAAAGGAAAATGTTTTCAACAATAAGATGCTAATACAACATAAGGGGTAAAATCATCTGAAGCTGGGCCTAGATACATGGGAAGATTGTGCAAAAAGGGAAGAGTGTTTTCAAGAAAGAAGTAAAGAGGAGATGGGACACCTCTTCCTCAATTTACTGTTTTGCCCTGACTATCCCTAAGTTTAATGATGTTCTGGGGGGCTTATGTTAAAGGCTTTGCAAAGGCCTGGTTTTTGGATCACATGTTAATATGTCAATTCCTTCTTCCTTCCTCTTTTTTTAAATCTTTTCATCTATAAATTCTTAATTTCCAATTACATTTAGTGTCAAGTTTTACAATGATAAAGAAAGTATATAATAATGGCACAAGGTGAAGTGTTGACCAAGTTGCTATTTGGACTTCTGGCATCAGCAAATTTATTTATTTGTTGTCTGAACCCTCATAAAGCCATCATTGGCCAAAAAAGATTTTGTGGTGGGACCAGAAAAAAATAGTGTCAATTTGTGGCTTATTAGTGTACAAAAGCTGAAATCCAGGCAGCACAAAGAAAAAAAATTTGTGAAGAACATTTGCCAAAACAGTTACCTCAGCTATGACCCCTCTAAGACAGTAGAATCACTGACTTTTGGCAGGACCTGAGCCCTGCCTATATGCCGAAGTAGGAACCCAGCCCTGCTGAGACTTTTTAGAACCAAGATAGTTTGGGAGGACAGAACATGCATAAACAAATTAACCCCAGCCCATGTAACATGGCAGGGGGGTTGCTATTCGTTTTCTTCTGGGACCAAGGATATGGCACTGTGACACTAAGAGCTGGTAGACAGGGAGGCATTTCAGATGTGATGCTAAGATGCAATAAAGAAAACAATATGTCACTACGAATAGAAAAGAGACTGAAACAAGGAAGTTTGAGCAAATGCTGATATAATGTCCAGAAAATCAGATGCACCTAGATGAGATGCTGTTAGGAGTATAGTGAAGTAAACACCATATTAATTAGGTTAATTCTAAAAATAACGGAGGCCACATGAATTGCACTAAGACTATTTGGTTGGACCATCAAGAAGAAAGGAAACTCAAGATAGAGACAAAGTTAAGTCATAGAAAATAAGAATTACATTTTTTCCCTGAAGGAGTGGCTGAGAAATATCACATCCAATATTTTCAATTAACATATCTATGTTAAAAGCTAGCCTGTTAACTTTGGCTTAGAGAACTCTTTCAACCAAGAATTTACTGAAATATCACTACTTTACTAAATAACAATCTGAAAGCAAAATGAGCAAGTCACCAAGGACAAATCTTGTCCTTTGGTAGATTCTGCATAAACGCTTTCTGTTAGCTTCCTTTCATCAAGATTTTTGCCAATTAATTCATAAATATTAGCATTTCATTAATTGCACCAATATTAACATTTCATGTCAGTGGGGATTTTTAAGCAAATTTCTAATTACTTTAAAAAGTAAAACAAGGAAAAGGTTTTCTAATAAGGCTGATATTAGCAAGCACTAGAATTAGTTTTGTCTTGAGTACACATACGTTCTAGTATGAAAATCTGTTGCTCTGAGTTTTAATGATCAATTTTATGGGTATATTATAAATAACACACACTGAGTGTCATTAATTGGCTAATGAATTTCAATGCTTAGGATGAATTTAAGAAGCAATCCATGCATCTTAAGAATCTCTCTCTTTCTTTTTTAAATCAACAGAAAATCAATTCCCAGGAAGTAAAATATTTTCTACATGCTTATTTAAGTAATTGGTAATTCAAGTGAATTATAAGCATAATATATTTTTGTTTTGATCATTGTTTCCAAAAGAAAATTGTTTCTATGATATAATAAAATAAAGCATGGAGGTTCTTTGAGGAAGCTCATCTTATTTTTTTAAATAATAATCCAAATAGACACACATTATTTTGAGATTTGCTGGCAATTATAATATTAAACTTTATGCTAATTTACCATAATTTACTTTGCTTCACATATAAACTGTTTTCACACTAGCAATGTGCTACAGGAACTAAAATAACAATTCATTTGTTTAATAATCCCCTTATAGAGATTCCTGAGGTCTAATGAGGTAGGAATCTGGGGAAACAATGACTTGGGGGTTTAAATTGGCATTAATCATTTTGTTTGTTTTATTCTTTGTCAGACTCATTTTAATTTCTATGGGGAATCCTCAATTAACTTAAGGGAAAATTTGATGATGAATAACAAACATAAAGGTAACCTGTGGATTATATCTGCATTTGACCTAAATCCTCATTAATTCTTAAGAATATTGAGTTCTTTTGTATCAAATTTTCCTTAACTCTATAGCTATTTTCTCCAACTTTTAAAATAATTTATTAGGAAGTAGTTAGAATGTCTTTCTTTTAAAACATTTAGAGAGCATGATATCCTTTTGAAATTCCCCTCCCATATTTTCCTACAACAATATTAACCTTTTATCCAGGCTTTGAGTGTTCCAAGGTCTTTCTGACCTTAAGTCCTTTGCACATGCTATTCTTTTCTTCCAGCTAATTCCTAATTTTGAAAATCTCATTGGTAAAACTTCACTTCCTCAGAATCTTTCCCTAACTCTTTAATCTAATTAGATAACTCTGTTCCTCTCTATAATGACATCCTGTTCTTTATCTTCTTGGCATTTATTAGATTTGAATTATGAATTTTTTTGTGTGTATTTATTCTATCTATACACATCTCAGACTAGACTAAATTCAAGAAGACAAAGATATTTTCTATTTTGGTTTATTGATATTTATTGAGCACAATAACAAATAATTGGATCTTGATAAGCATATATAGAGAATTAATTAAAGAAAGAAAGAAGGAAGGAAAGAAAGACAGAAAGAAGGAAAAAATAAAGAAATTCATTTGCCTACAGGAAGACCTGACTTACTAAATTATATAGAATCCAATACAGCCTCACTATCTCATCACACAATAATGCATATTTATAATGACATTCTGAGCTCTCTAGAATAAAGTCAAATTATGTTCAATATATTATGTTTAAAAAGGCAGGATAGATGTATCTGGAATAATTCCCATAAAATTAAAAAAAAAAGCAATGAAGGGGAAAATTGCAGTTATGGGGAAATGTACATATTACAAAATATACTTTTTTAAATAATCCCATATACTTTTAAGATTATTAGAGTCATTTCCCCCCTCAAAATCTCAATATTAACTCCTTAAGAAGACACAGTTAACAGTGTTTAGCTTGAAAAGCTCTTCCTGAACTCTAAATTTTAGCAGCTGTTTTTTTTGATAGCAGCTAAAGAGAAGGCTGGAAATTTACAAATATTAATTGAAACTCACAGCCTGGACAGATACTGCAAACCTAAAGTTTTTCAGTATT
Source organism: Eumetopias jubatus (assembly GCF_037043125.1). Taxonomy (NCBI): domain Eukaryota; kingdom Metazoa; phylum Chordata; class Mammalia; order Carnivora; family Otariidae; genus Eumetopias; species Eumetopias jubatus. Next base: position 98,408,587 of record NW_028274811.1, read on the forward strand.
TTCCAATTAATTATTCCAGATTTCTTATGCAGGAAGAGGAAAAGATTCCAAACGTGGAAATCCCATGCAGTGACTGCCTCCTTTGGATCAGTGTGTTGGTAACTGCCATACTGATTGAGAGCAACAGAAAACCCCTGAGGCCTTCTGGTTCAGTTGGGATTGTAATGATAGACTAGCAAGATAAAAGCCTGACAGAACATTAGCTTCAACTGTATGACAATGCCCTCCCCAAGAAGATATGATGCTGTGTGGATGAATATAGATTGAAAATGTGGATCCTGTCAGCAGCACTGATTTCACTCAGAAAGCCTATATACTGGGAGGATGCTGTGTCTGCTCAGGGTTAGGATTCCAGCAATGTGTGAAAAATTCGTTTTCTCAGCTGGAAACACTCATGTGTCTAGTTGTACAAGTAGTGACTTTGGGGTCCATACTAACATTGAAGCTGAGAGAGAGAGACAGAGACAGAGAGAGGGAAAGAGAGAGAGAGGTGGATGTTTGCCCCTACTAGGAATGAGCGGGTACATTTTTTGGCCTCATGTTGGGTCATGGGAGAGGATCACACATTCACACGTTGCTCCAAAATAAAGCTTCTTCCTAGGATTACTCGAAGCTCTACTTTCCAAATGCACCCTGATGCCATGAAGTGATTCATTTTCTTCTCCTTCATAGAACTGACACAGTTGTCATCATTTTTATTATTTCTCTGACTGATTCTCTCCTTCTCATTCCACAGAGCAGAAAATTTACCCTCCAGAGGTGCAGAGGGAATAGATTTTTTTTTAAATTATTTCTCCAAATAGGAGAAGTGAAAGAAAAAAAATGAAGATAAATTTCTACCCCTATATGTTGGAGTGGTTAATAACATTGACTTTGGAATTAGCTAGCAATCCTGAGTAGGATTTCTCTAACTGAGATAGTAAGAAAGTCACTATAACTTTCTAAATGCCATATGGCTGTTGTATGAATTTGATGAAAAAATGATCATAAAGTAAGGTACCAGAGAAGCTTTCTATAATTGTTATCTAATGGTATTATTATAACCCAAACACAATGGAGACACCATCTTTCAGTCATGCTTATGGATATTTTATGCTATGAACTTAGTTTAGGATCAGGCTGAAGTATGACAAGAGTGATATAAAACTTCACTTGAAAATTCTTTCTTAGTCAAAGTAGAATGCATGAATTTGGATCTTCACCTTAGAGAAATGGTGAGGAAAAATCCTTTCTGTGACATGATTATCAAGATGTTCTGACATATGAGATGAAATGAAGTATTTTCACTTAAAATTTAACTGTCATTGGACTCAGGACCTATGGGATATGTGTAATTCAGTACTAGCAATTCAATAGTAATTTTTAGTCTTTATATTATATAAATCAAATCCTTTGCATTTGCTCCTCTCATCTGAGTCTAACAGCTTGCTTTCTTGGTGACTGGGAATAACTGAATAAAAACATAACTTTTATTTTTAGTTTTTGTTGATGGATATTTTTTGATAGGATAAAAATACCATTGATATTCTGAAATCATATAACAGACATAAGCAAAATCCATAGCATTTTATATTCCTCTCCTGTAAATGAATTGCTGAATTGGTTACATAAAGGAAAAGGTGCTTAAGTTTTGAACTCAAAGATTATTTAGGATGAAAGATCACAAACAACTATCTTTTAGGGAATTAATATATGTTATCCCCATTTATTTATTTTTACTATTATTATTATTTTTTCATTTCTTTTCTTTCCATGATAACTCAGTCTGTACCCTCCAAGCCATATAGAATTAAAAACTGAGTAGTGCAACACCATTTTAGTTTTTTGTGAGATTTCTTTACTTAAAAAATTTTAGTAATTAGTACTATAAAATAAAAATTATTTGACCACCTCTCCACTAACTGAGATATGGAAATAAAAGAAGGGAAAGATAATGAGTTTGTTTTTGAACATATTGTGTTTTATATACCTACTTAAATATCAGCCATCTGGAAATACTCAACACGCTGAGATATAAATCTGGACCACATTAGAATGGCATGTACTAAATATGTAAGAACTATCAGCAGAGGAGACAGTTGAAACCATAGATATGTTACACTACTTCTTCTCAAGCTTTAATGTGTGTTTATAGGAATCACCTGGGGATCTTGTTAAAATGCAGATTTGATGTAGTGGGTCAGGTTTTGAGGTTCTGCAAGTCTAAAGAGCTCACAGATGCTGATGCTGCCAATTGACAGATCACACTCTGAGTAACAAGAATTTAGACCACTGAGGGAAAAAAAATTAGATTAGCTCCTTTTTCTAAAAAAAATAAAATTATAATAATAAAAAAAATCTTGGATAACACATTAGAGGAAAATTCCAAAAGAAGCAATTAAAATGATTAAAATAGATGAATTAGTGAAAATAAAAAATGAACAAATAAAGAAAGCAACAACTAAGATGAATAAATTTTCAAGAAGTGACTGGTCAAACAAGACTAAATGATGTAAAAAATAAGCCATAAAAGAAATGAAGAGCCCATATATTTAATAATTAAGAGAGCATTAGTTATTTATATATTCTTCCTACAAGAACTTGTCAGATATATGCATTGTGAATATTTTCTCTCAGTCTGTGGCTTGCCTATTCATTTTCTTAATGGTCACTATTGATGAGCATAAGCTTTTAATTTTTATGAAATCTAATATGGCAATATTTTATTATATGGTTAGTGCTTTCTCTGTTCCCTCTAAGAAAATTTCTGCCTTTTTTGTGAAGATACTTCCCTAGTGTTTTCTAAAAGTTTGTAGTTTTGGTAATTTTGATATTTCATTCTACACTCCACTGTGGATTAATTTGTGTGTATGGTATGAGGTAGGGGTTTCTCACAACTTAATAATAATAATAATAATCACCTCAATAAAAATGGGCAAAATACTTGAACAATTTATGATTGAACAATAAAATCAAGAAAAAGGGCTCAACATCCTTAGTCATTAGGAAAATGCAAATTAAAATCACATGGAGATATTGTACCTACATATTAAAGAGTCTAAATTACAAAGACTGAAAATGCCAAATGTTGATACATATATGGAGTAGATAGAGCTTTTATTCATTGCTGGTAAGAATGTAAAATGATAGATGTACTTGGAAAATTGGAGGCTTCTCATAAAGTATAACATGTATCTACCCTATGATTCAATAACCCTGTTTTTAGGCAATTACCCAAGAGAAATGAAAACGTGTTCACAAAGAAATATGTGCAAGAATGTTCATAATGGCTTTACTCAAATGGACCCATACTGGAAACAATCCAAATATATATAAAAACAACAGAATGGATTAATAAGTTCAGGTATGTTCATTTCACAAAAAGCACCTAGTAGTAAAACAGAATGAACTTCTTTTGCAACTTTGATGAATTCCAAACTATTTTCACATGAAAGAAACCAGATACAAAAGAGTACACACTGTATGATTCCATTTATTTTAAGTTCTGCAACAGGAAAAAATGATCTATGTTGAAGAAATCAGAATGCATTGTCCAACCCACCAGAGAGAATAACCATTCTGATTTCTTTCATCACACCTATAAGGTGGAATGGGGAATGTTCTGCAGATGCAAATATACTATTATATCTACAGAGGTCTTTGGTTTATATAATGCACACATTTAAAAAAATATTTAGAATTCCCTGCTTTTTCACTGAAATAAATAACATTTCAATTTAGGAAAAAAAAAAGGCAAAAAAGGAATCATTAATTATATTCAAAAGAGATATTTCAGTGGAATGGTATGGCAGACCCCTATTACAGGGACTGAAGGAACATATCATAAATAGGAAATGTAGACCCCACTTTTTTTGAGAATTTTAGCTTTGAAGGGAGAAAGACCCCACAGTTATTTGGAATGAAATGTGGTAGTTTTATTGTTACTGTTTAATTTAGGGAAGATCTGATGAATTTTTAGCTTATGGGACAGAATTAATAAACAGGATAGGGAAACAAGAAGAATTAGATCAAGAAAGAACTAAAAATTGATAGTAGTACTTCTGAGTAAAGTTAAATCAGCCTAGGCCTTTCACAACTGAATATCAGTTGAAGAAAATATGCTTTGGGTCCTTAAATTCTGTTTAGCCTTTCTTCCCCCTTATATTAACTCTAGCCTACATTATTATAGTTAAAAGTTAAATGCATATCTGCTTAAAATAATTTTAGGAGTTTTAGAAAATCTTGTGCAAATAGAATATTTAACGAGATTTGTTGTGTTCTCCATCCCTATTTGTTTATTTGGTGAACCACTTGTTAGGGGTTGAGAAGACTTGAAGAAAAATTGTTATTCAAGTTCAAGGAACAAAGAGATCATGCAAGCTTACATTTAGCAAGAAAAGCAGCTACTTAAAAGTCCTTGGCATTTTGCTCTCATGTTCTTAAACTAGTGGTCTCAATTCCTTTGGGATTGTCATAATAATTCCCATAGCAGAAGTTTCCTATAGCAGTTGGTTTTCATCTCCTCCTCTCTGAAGCAAAAGGTGCTCTAGGGCCCACTGTATTTTATAATAAAATATCACCTAAAATAATTCACATTCAAGAACTTTATGAAGGCTCCTGGAATAAAGAGATAGCTTGGGTGTGACAAAGACACAAAAAATAGAAAGATAAGGGATCTTGCATAGCAAAAAATGACTTTGATATTGCTACATCTGGGATAAACAATAGGAAAGCTATTTAAGTTCTTCATTTAGCTATAATCTATTTAGATGTAATACTGTGAACCTAGGCTGCCATAAGCCACTTTGGGGCCTCCTGCAATGAAGCACATATAGCAAAAGGACATTTGTGAATATTTTCCAGTGGCTCAAAATTCAATCTGTTACATGTTCTAGTTACCAGTTTTACTCTATTCTTTCATGGGGGCTGAGTGGATTCATAATATTCTTTCCAATCTCTTAATTTTTAATCTAGAATTTTAGATATTAAATCTATTGTACTTGGCACAAACAATAGCTTCTTATTCATTTTAATTTACTGATTCATATAGTGGATTTCAGCAGAATGCAAACTGTATAGGGAAAATGATATATGGGATAACAGGAGCACAAAAGAAATCAGTGTTCCCTAACCTTCATGAAAATATGTGAAGATTCCTTCAAGGAGAGTTTTTCTTGATAATGGGAATCTGCATTTTGAAAGGAATTTATGCATAGTGCTTAGAGTACTGACTTTGAAGACAGACTGTTTTCAGAAGTTACTTAGTCTGTGCCTCAATTTATCGATTTGTGGAATGGAGTTTATAACAATTATATTACCTACCTCACAGGGCTGCTGTAAGGAATGAAGGAGATAATGTAAGTACTGTTGAGAATAGTGCTTTGCTGTAGTAGGCACTCAATTAATATTGGCCATTGTTATTGGAGTGAATATAAATACCTTCTTGCTTCTGGTAGTTGTTCTACATTACTGAAATGTTGTACACACAGAACAACAGATTTACATTCCAAAATATATTTGAATCCACAGAGCCACTGTTCTGGATTCATGACTTCTCAACATACAATTCTAACTATACAGAACCATTTCTTCCATAACCAACTTAGAGTTCATTTATCAAATGCCTGCCAGAATTTCTGTATGATTCAAATAAAATTTCAAATTTTGAAGCACACACAACACATTCCTATCCCTATGTGCTTTCCATGGATGCTTTCAAACCCAGCTTCTTTCCTGATATACTAGAAAAGGACTCTTTATTAAATACCATGGTTCCTATTTTCTTCTTTATAATGTGGCTATACTCATTATTTCCAGGAGCCCCCCCAGTTCTCCATTCACTGCAGAGATAGCCTGCCCTGAAATCTTTAATTACTGATCATACCATCCTCCTAATCTTCTTTCCTCCTTGGTCTATTCACCAAGGCTGATTTGTGTCTTCTGTCAAAGTCCCTGTAGATGAAACTGCTTCTCAATTAATGTACGTCCACCCCCCCACCCACTGATTTATTAAAAAAAAAAAACCAAAAAACCCAAAACCCTCCTATTCTGCAAAGAATGCCACTTAGAAAGCTTGTTAATCACTACATGCTTGTTCTGAATTGTATTGTTCTGCATTGTATCATGCTGCTCGATTGTAACCTCCACAGGGCAGAGCCTTTGTTTGCCATGCCCTGACTATTGTTCAGTGCAGTGCACATTGATGGCACTATAGAAAAAACAAACAATGGCTTTTTCCACATTTTTCCATTTTAATTGTCAAATGAAATGGTATAAAAGCACAATTCACACAAGAAGTTGAGTACACAGCCTCTGAAATTGTAAAATAAACCATGTGAGCTGAGAGGCTAAGTCTGTCTTTTTTTAAAGAATAATTCTCAACACTTGTCCATTTGCCATTATTTTTCCCTAAAAATTACCTGAAAGTCAAATGTGTCTATTTAAACAACTGCAGGTACCCTTAACTCATTTGACTTAGGGGAGAACTCTCTGGGTGCTGAACTAGCATCTAAATAAGCTTGGTACTGCCAAAATTATAGTGATTAAAAGCAGTATCTGTTAAAGTCTTTTCACAAGCTGGCTCTATACAAGGTGCCAGTCCCCAGTAAAGTTCTCAGTTAGCACCATGGACAGCAGTTGACTTTTTTTTTAACCTGTGTGTGTGTGTGTGTGTGTGTGTGAGAGAGAGAGAGAGAGAGAGAGAGAGAGAGAGAGAGAGAGACAGAGGAAATGATTTAAAAAATGAGTGCTAATCTATTGCCAAAGCACAATTTGCCTTATCTCTAGGAAATTCATACATGGCAAGCATAGCAGTTCAGTTGCCAAGTATTTTAACTGCTTCTGCCTGACATTAGTTCCTAAAGCCCATCTTTAGTTGGGATTGTTTCACTGCATCTTTGGATTCAATATCTTACTAAATAGAATGCTGATTGGTCAAAGCTCTAGACAGACTCTAAGAAATAGCAATATTATGGAAGACAGATGTGTAAATACCATAAATATAAAAGCAGATTCCAAGAAAATTGACTTACAAATAGACACCTCACAGGTCTAAATGTATGGCTTCCCCCCAAAATAAATTCATAATGATATATTCTAGAAATTGTTATAGAGGATTAAATGATAAGTATTGGCCTTTGATCGTTCAAGATAAAACTATATGGTACAAAGTTCCTTTGGATTATTAACATGCTGCAAATACCTTCTTGTGGGCCTTGGGTCAATTGTTTTAGCATTCTGAGCCTGTTTTTTTCTGAAATAGAAAAAAAAGGTCTAAAGTAGATACTCTCTAAAATACATTTTTAGTCCAACATTCATTCTATGATTGCAGTTAAGGAGAAGGGGTTCATATTGTTTTCTGATTCATTTTTACATATCTGAGAAGTTAAATAAGCTTGCTAAGAACAAAGCACATTCGCTTTGTTGTTTCTCTTGATACATATAACTCAAAGCTAATTTCCCTACTGCGTACCAATGCATTAACACTAATACAGAAAAAGGATTCCTTGAGAAATTTGGATTGTGGGAGTGTTTGGACCGGAATAAGCAATAAGTAAAAGTGTTTGATACAAAGATTAAATTAGGTTTTAGAAGACTCCTAGAACACTCTTTAAAACACCTTTTTAGTATATGGCCGGCCATAAGCCCCTGGAGAGTCAAATAAATTATTCTTAAGATCCTTTCACAAGATAATGGAGGCTAATTTGAGGAAGTAAATAGTAATTGCAATATTAAGCAGTTCAAACTACCTTTAAAACTATTTCTGGAACTCCCCATGCTGACAGATTTATTTGATGCTAAGTCCTTTTCCCTCATCTTTTAAAAAAGCATTTTACATAATCCAGCATTACCTATTTTACATATGTGGCATTTTGCTTAGCATTAAAGTAGTTTATTTGGAGAAGATCTTTTACAGACTATTCTGGGGAACAGCCTGTTACCCTCTTCAAGTAAAAGCAAAAGATGCAGGGATGCTTGTTTAAATGTGGCTTCTCTTAACAGCTTGTTGAGATAGGGAGCAGAACAAGAGTGTAAACATTATTAAAATAGTCTATAGTGCCAAATGCAAAAAAACAAATGCCAACAATTTTCCAAAAGTAGCATGGAATTGACAAAGAATGCATACTCCAGTATTTACACTCTTGCTTTACTATGACTTACCAAGGTTCATGCACCAGCCACATGTTCTAATCAGTAAGCTCTGGCTGTACACATTCTCTTCCCAACAGCTCTGCAGAGAAAACAACAGGTGTTTCCAGTCAAATAAACCAGTGGAACACAGTCAGTAAAGACCCAGATGGGCCCGGTAACCCATAGATTTGCTTTAAGATTTTCTTTTAATAGTCTCCTTTGCTTTACAGGTCTTTGGGACACACACACACACACACACACACACACACACACACACACACACACACACGGTTATTTGTAAAAACCCATTCCTCATTGTTTAACAGAATTCAGCAGTATTCCCAACCTAACAAAGGCTTAAGGTAAAAAATAATGTAGCAGATACATTTTGTGGCTTCCATAAAAAGGATATAAATAAGGATTCCTGATAATGCCAAGTACTTTAAATGTAACCACTCCTGCCCTTTGTAAAACACTAGCTGCTCTGTGCTTGTACATGAACGGAGTTCAAATGCAGAGTTGAGACAATAGCTTAGTCCTTGGGATCCTCTTTTGAATACTGTGTACAAGAGTGTAGTGAGGAGGGTGGAAGCTATTTCTGCTAGGCATGAATTTAAATCTGTACCCTCTGGCCTCTTGGAAGTCTGAAGGTTTTGTATGGATGAGGCAGGAATTTACCCGTGCCCTGAAAAAAAGATGATGTTATAGGCTGTTTTCCTTGGCAACGAAAATATGTATGTGGTCCCTCCAAGGAGACTAACCCTGCCTGACAGCTGGTGAGTCTCATGTTACTTGAATTGGTTTTATCATAGTTAATTCAGTTCCAGGCATTAATTGACAGTGGCTGGATGTGACAGAGCTATTTTGGTTTTTGCTTTTTTACTATAGGATCTGGAAGATAAAAGAAAATTCCTGAGGTTGCAGGTTACAGGTTTGGATAGCTCATTATGAAATCTCCATCGAGATACAGGAAATCTTGTTCTCTGCAATTTTTTGTATCACTACCTCATTTTTAGACTAAAGTCTTAGCTGTTCTAATTTGCCACATCTTATCCATCATATCCCTCTGTCATTTGTGGAAATACTGTTATCTAGTAAAAATAAACAGATTTTAAGCTCCTAGAAGTTAAGTTAGAGCTAGCATATTTCTGGATACATAGGGGACATATATTGAATGAATAAATAAATAATGATAATGCAAAGAATACTAACGATAAATTATTTGAAAACTTATTATATGAGAAATACTATTACACATCTTATTTGCATAATTTTATCTAATCCTCAAAACAATCCTATAAGTTAAATATTTTTCCACGAAAAACAACAGAATGAGTAATTTTGCTCAAAGTAGACAGAAAATGAATCATGTCTTGCTACATTGTCATTTGGAATGCCTTCTAAAGGACTTATACCTATTAAAACTCATGCAAATGTATAAATGGAAGATACTATTTTAACATGTATAGGTGGAAGATATTTTTAACATTTTATTTTATATACATACATACATATGTAACTTTACATGTGCACATATTCATGCAGGCAAATTGTAAGCACAACTTCCTTCTTACTGGTGAATTTGCAATTGGTTATTTTATTTATCTCTTTTATTTTTCAAATTTATACATGTATTAATTGTATATTAAATACTTTTAAGACATTTAGCAAATTAGAACTCTGAGATCAGCAATTAATAGAGTATATTCTGGGCAGGACTTCATGAAAGAAGGCAACTGAGCTATTCTGAAGAATTTATCAGATTTAGGCAAACAGATAAGGTGGATAAAGGCATTTAGAAAGAGAAGAAAAGTTGTTCAGCAAAGCCAGAGGAAAGAAAACATCAGAGTATGTCTTAAGGACAGCATAGGCCAGTCTTCCTCACCAGATACAGGCCAGGTTATAAAAAGAATAGGTCATATGAGGAGAGGTGCTCCCATATCACAGACTTCAGAATGAGTATATTTGGCCTATCACATATCTTTCCCATGAAGAAGTATGGACATACATGAAGCTATACTAAAAACTAAAATTCAATTCATTTTCAAAATAGTGTGTCAGTCATTTCAGTCAAGATCTACCATTTACATTCTGCCTTTTGTTCAACCCTTACATGACACATGGTACAAAGATCCTAATAATTTAGATATAAGCCAAGTTGCGTGAGGACTTCGAAGACATTCAGACTTCAGTAAAAATACTCTCTTGCAAAACTGGCCTAACAGTAGTGCCAACTTCCTAGCATTGTGATGAGGAATACATAGATTCCTTCATATCAAGGACTTAGCACAATGCCAGGCATATTTAAAGCATTCCATAAATGGTAGCTATTAATAATTGTACTCATAGTTCTGTAGATAACTGAAGGGGATAGTCACTGACAAAAGTGCTTGGTAGGGCACTGAAAACCTTCTTATAGAATATTTTCCCCATTACATTAATATAATCTACATACAACCTACAATTTTTACCATTAGTCATCCTCTTGACATAGCAGACAAAGGTTTGTGCATAGATGCAATAGGCTTATGTAAGGAAACAGAAAAGAAGAAAGGAATTAAAAATTTACCAACAAACTGATATTTCCCCAAGGACCATGCTGAGCACTTTACATACAAATCTGTAAACCCCCCCCCCCACTCACAGACACACACAAATCTGTTTTAATATTTTAATAATAAGGGAATGGAGGCTCTAAAGAATACCTAATTTGCTCATAATTATTTGGTTAGAATATGGAATAAAATGGAATTCCAACCTACTTTCCTATGATTCTGAAATTCCTGGTGTTTCCATGAGAAGTCATGCTTCATTAGAAAAAAGTCAGAATTATATTGTATAGTAGCAACAGCACAAGAAACATGAGTTCTGAGCCCACTAACCATCTCTTTACCCTTGGCCAGATCATTTAATTCTCTGTAGGTATGCATATTGACTGTTAAAGGAAGGGATTAAATTCTGTCAGTGTTTCAGTACCTTTTCTCTTCTAAAATCTATCAAGTCTAATTATTTAAAGCCACTGACAATGGATGATTTTAATAAGAGCTAAGGCTTATACAATCCTTAAGTATGTGTTAGGAGCTGTTCTAAGCACTTTATGTATATTAACTCATTGAATCCTCACAATAACTTATGATAGTGTTATTATTATTAGATACTATTATTATCAACATCTTACATATGAAGAAATTGAGGCACACAGATGTTAAGTAACATGCCCAAGGTCATATAGAAGACAAAACAAGGTGCTTAACCCAAGGTCTCTGGATCTGTTCTGTGATTTTAATGACTATGCAGCCATCAGATCTTTGGGTCAGGTTCTTCTGAGAAAAGGAAAAAAAATCACGTTTTGATTTATAATGGTAAGGATCTGGTGCTTGAAGGTAAGCAACTTTGTGGAGTCAGTAGAGAATCATGAGGCTACTGAACAACTGAAATAGAAAGGGTCAAGGAAAAGGGAAAAGGACTGAAATAAGAGCAGTTATCATAGACTTCCCAAATTTGCACAGTCAGAATTGAATTCTGTGGTTTTAGCTGGCTTAGAATCCAGTCCATATCTTTAGGTAACATCACTCAGATTTTTCATGAGAAACTTCAAATTCTCAAAGGCAGTGGTTGCCAAATTGTGGTCCCAGATCAGCAGTGTTGGAATCACTTAAAAACTTGTTATAACTGCAACCCTGACCTGCTGAATCAGACACACTCTGCGGAGCGCTAGCCAGCATCTTTGTATTAATAAGCCTTCCAGGGGGAGTCTAATGTGTGCTAAATTTGAGAACCACTGGTTTAAGGCATATTTGGATTCACTCAATATAGATCTGACTTTTGAAGTAGACTTTTTAATTGGATGTGGACAATTAACACATTGCCTACCTCTGAGAAAAGTGTCTGATTTACCCAAACAAAATCCATAAGACATGATTTTGAGACTCTTGCTGGAAATGTTGAGAGAACAACAACTATCTCCAATATGAGATTGGAACTGTTTGCTGGTAACAGAGGAGAAACTGCCTGAGAATGCTGCCAATACAGAAATACGCAGAGGACACCAAGATGGGTCCAGCCCCATGTGTCAAGTATAATGAGAAACCATGAAAAGATATTTGGCTAATATCTCTCTGCATCTCTGAGTTCTGTACAACACAAACCGTCTATCATGTGTTATTCATTCACGTTGTTTCTCGACTTGCAATGCTTTCCCTGCTTCTTTATTTTCCTCAGGCAGAATTAACCATTTCCTGTTCTCAGTCACACATCAATCTTTTCTTATATTGAACATAGCCCTAATTATCCTCCATTATAGTTAGCTATTTTTGTATCTCCTCCCCACCCCTTTCAGAAAAGGATCTCCCTGAGGGTAGGGGGGTAAAATTGCTGCTAATTTTTGTATTTGTATCCCTAGCACTCAGCATCATAATAATGCTTAAAATATGTTTGTTAAATAAATAACTTTCCTACATTCCTCATGGGATTATTGCAAGGATCAAAGGAGAATAAGACTTAAAATAGGCTTAGTAAAATATAAAGTCCTATACAAACATGATTCTTATTTATAATTATTATTCTTTCTCTTCTGGCCTCATCTTTTCCACAAATGTGTCATCATGTGGAATGACTGGGAAAAAAGACTGGTAAACCCTGTAAATCTGTGATAAATTGATTAGAAAAATTGCTGCAATTCTCTTCTGCTTCCTCTATGAAATCAGCACATAAATACATAGAAAAATGACCACTGTCATAGCACTATAAAAAGAGAGATTGAGGTTCCTTGAATATGTATTATCTAGAGATTTGACCTAGTCTGAGTGATTAAGTATACACATAGCACAAAGGACTAATTAGAATGGGATTTTCAGGTAAAGGCAATAGCGTATGTAAAGGTCCTGTGGCCGTAGATCTGGTGTAAGGAAGACTGGAGATGTAGAAAAAGACTGTACTGGGCACTAGGCTCTCTTGGAGAATTGTGTTTTTTTGTTTTGTTTTTCCTTTGTTTGTTTGTTTTAACCAAGTATAATGAGAAACCATGAGAAGATATTCCATAGAGGAATGACATAATCAGATTGGTATTTTGATATATTACCCTGGATCTTGTGGCTTTTACACAGCTATCCCACCTTGATATTTTATCGTTTTTATTACTTCTGAATTATAAATTTAAAAATGTAATATAGTTGATCCTTGTATAACACAGGTTTGAACCGTGTGGGTCCATTCATACTTGGATTCTTTTCAATAAATATAGTATAGTATTATAAATGTATTTTCTCTTCCTTGTGATTTTCTTAATATTTTCTTTTCTCTAGCTTACTTTATTGAAAGAATACAGTATATATATATATATATATATACACACAACACACAAAATATATGTTAATTGACTGTTTATGTTATCAGTAAGCCTTCTGGTTAACAGTGGGCCATAGTAATTAAGTTTTGATGGGGTCAAAATTATGTAGGTATTTTTTAAATACTTTACTTATTATTTATTAATATTTTATTTATTTATTTGAGAGAGAGAGCAAGCACGAGTGGTGGGGAGGGGCAAAGGGAGAGAGACAAGCAGACTTCCTGCTGAGCAGGGAGTCTGAGGAAGCAGGGTTCAATCCCAAGACCCTGGGATCATGATCTGCACCAAAGGTAGATGCTTAACTGACTGAGCCACCCAGGTGCCCCATACAGGTATTTTTGACTGTGTGGGAAGCTGGTACCCCCAACCCCCATTTTGTTCAAGGGTCAACTGTAACTGTTTTTAAACTTTTAAAAGTTATACTTATCTTATATTTCCTAACTTCATTTGACCTATGAAATTTGCTAAATACTAATACCTTTTTCATCTGGGAGTCTTGTTACCTATGCATTGTGAAAAGTAAAGTTTGAACCTTATAGATTCTAGTAATTATCACTTGAGGAAGTGTTTCATTCAAAATTAAAATGTACTCATGCAAAAATTAATGCACATAAATATAATTTTTGCATATATTATTAGAATATATTTACTAATTTCAAATGTTTATATTGAAAATAAATTTGGATTTAAGTAAACTAACACTTATGACACCTATAATTTTTTAATATTATAAACTTGCCAAATTTTACACATAAACCACTACAGAAGCATTTGTTCTTATTCAATCTTGAAATTAGAAATTACAAAACATGAACACTCCCAGCCACTACTTAACATCTAATTAAGGTAATATTGCAATAAAAATAAATATAGATATCCCTAAGGAAATTCAGGAGATTGTATATAGAACCTCATAGCACAATCAATAACATGTATTGACTATATAAGCCCTGAGTTTAGTCTAGATAAATAGTTTCTTACATTAATGTTTTCCAGATTCTACATATTATGCTAACTTTACATTCTTTTAAAAACTGGTTTTGCTTAATTTGGATGTTCTAGCAATATCGTTTGCAGATGTTTGACACAGCCCCGCCTACATCACAGATTTGACACTCCCATATAATCTTCATGTTTCTCTACAGCCACTTTAGAAATACATGCTTGCTATTGTCAGCTACAACTACCACCCACTGCAGGGGTTTGCTTAAGCTGATTAGGGAAGGTATGTATGTTTCAGCAGCTTTGAAAATAAGCAAACTCTAAGATGTTTACTTTGTATTCCAGTACAAAGGAAGAGAGCAAAGGCAAAAGATAGAGACAACCATGTAATAAAGAGCTTTAAAGACAGGAATTCAGTGTTGGCACCTTGTGCTAGCAGTGGCCCCTGTTTCAACTTTGGCCAGCACGCTCTAGGTGAGGGGTTTCCAAACTCAGCACTATTGACAGTTCTTTGCTGTGGGTGGCTATCTTGTGCACTGTAGGATGTGAGGAACATTCCTAGTCTCTACCCACGACCCCCAGTTGTGGCAAGCAATAATGTCTCCAGGCATTGCCAAATGTCTTGTGGGAATCAGAGCTATTATGATGCCTTATTTAAAATGTGCCAGACCTTGTTTCTAAGCAAATTATATACATATAGCTCATATCACCTTTATAAAGACTGCATAAGATTAGATAATATTATCTTTATTTATAGCTGAAAGAACTGGCATTTAGACAGGTTAAGCAATGTTCTTAGGAAAAATGTCTGAATTCCAGACACTCCTCTCAAGGCCCTTCAGAATCTAGCCACAGTTGCCCTCTCCAGACCCCCACCCCCAACACTGCCACCACCAAGATGCAGACCAACCAGGCTTTTCATTTCAAGTCCTCAAACAAACACGTCAGTCTGCGGGAACCCACACAGGCTGTTCCTCCTCCAGCTGCTCTGCTCCGGGTTCCCTGAATTCTCCTACTTCCGAATGAGCCAATTCATGCTTTGGCTTCAGCTTCCCCAGCTGTACTCGACATGCTTCAGCTGACCCTGTACGATTAGGTTCCCTTTGGAGATTCACTGTACTTCATATCTGCTATGTGTCCTTGTTTGTTTCTTCCCATTTTGTCTGGTCCATTGCTATTTCCCCAGTGCCTAGGATGGTGCTGGCCTCAAAGTTACCACCGTATAAATGTTACTGATGGACAGATGGAAGGAATGAACAGTGAATTAATATTCTCCAAATGACGTAGCTTAGAAATAGTGGATAGGGATTTTAACTCGGGTCTTTCTGATTTTGAAGCCAATTCCCAATCTCCTAGGCCTATGAGACCACACCTGTGTGAAAGTTTCTCTGTCCTGCTGGCTTCATCCAGCCCCTTCCCAGGTACCAACCTTGACCTTGCATGAAGACAACTTGAGATATAGGAGTATCACAAGATCTGTTCTCAGAAATAGTAATGACTAAAATTATTATTTGTGATTCCACAGAACACACATCTAAAAAAAACTATTACATTGAAACATCAAAATTGGATGGCTTTAATAAAAAACACAACCAACAATGAGACATTTTTTAAAAATCCTGTATTAGATATTATCACTTCACATAATGAGTTTAATACTATAGTGGAGTTTCAAATGCCAACTATCACCCTCTGTGACTGTTAGCAAATGGAGTTGCACCATGTGTGACAATTTCATGATGATACAATCTGTGCTTCCCCACATATTTCAATAGATAGCAAGTGGTTATGGTTAAGCCTTTTCTAACCAGTCTTCAGATTTCATTGAACTTCATTATGATCAGATGACCTCCTCAAATCCAGTAACAAACAGCAGCACAATTCTCTGCAAATGAATGAATGGATATGTTTACAATATCTAAAACGCCTTGTGAAATATATGTAATTATGCATAGGTTAACAGCTGTTTGTTTAGTGCGCTGTATATAGGATGAGACATTCAAGTCAGAAATAATATATAACCTATTGGAAAAGGATATTAAAGATAGCTACTGTGTAAACATCCACTTTGGAGCTGTATGCCAAATGTCAACATTCCAAATATATGAGTAACTGCATTTTCTTATCTTTCTTACTGCTTGTGGTTTTGTAATTAGTCTACTGGGCAATGGCAATATTACAAAAAGGCTATTAATCTAAATTCATGATTTAATTCTATGCTGAAAAAATAAACTCTTAGCTAGTAGCTACAGCTTAAATTGTGAACTCAACTTAAAAACAAATGAATAAATAAAAATAAAACAAAGACAAGCTGACTGCTACTTTCATGAAAAACAACAACAAAGTCTCTGGAAGGGCAGTTCCCTTAACCCCTCACCTTGGGGAATCCAAGTAATAAATGGCGGCAGTAAAAATGACTATAATTCTTTCAGACTAACAGCAATGACTTGCATCTCTATAACTGAATTATATATTTTCCTAAAGCTTTTGTACTGGTCTCCCAAATTACTCATACTGCCTGCCACTGCTTGGATCTCCTCTGGAAGCAAAGTTGATATATATATTTTTTCTGCTTAAGTATATATTTATATACATGATTAGTGATAAAAAGTTTGATACAAAATATCTTTTAAAAATTAATTTCCCATTGCTAAGTCCCTACTGCCTACAGATGGGAGGAAAATTTCCACATCTTCTGTCAACATATCTTTGGATGTTTTAACTTCTATTTCATTCCAACAGGGAAATTACCAATATATATAAAAAAATGTGTTAAAATGTTTGCAAGGAGAACCTGATGTCTTATAGAGGACTATTAAATGAGTAGTAGAAAAAGGGAAATGAGAAAGAGATCTTAATTTTATGGAAGACTTACTATATTACAATCACAGTGGCATTCTTTTTAAAAATGGTGTATCATATAATCGTTATTAAAGTTCCATATGATAGGAATTATTGTTATTTTTGTTTTCCTTGCAATCCAAATCCTTGCAACATACCCATAACTATCAGCTAGATAATGGAAAAAATCTAAATTTAAATCCATGTCTATTTTATTTTGAAAACTATGTTCTTGATGTATATTTTGGGTCATATAAGCAATATTTGTTAACTATCTACCACTCATATCAGGTGCTGTGCTAATTCTCAGAGCTCTGCAAAAGCTCATAATTTAAAGGAGAATATAAATTAATGAGTACATAATTACAATAGATTAAAAACAGAAATGAAGATTACACAATGATACAGATGAACTAAGGGAAATGTATTATTTTATCAGGATGTTCAATATGTTACCTTAAATTAGCATGTGTTAGTAATTTCAAATATAGAGAAGTATATAATAAAATTAAAATGGCCCATCATGGCATTAACCAGATATTGTTGACATTAGAAATTACTAAAACTATCAAGAGTTACCGAATATAATGTGAAAGCCCCTAACTCTTATCTCCAAACCCTGTCCATAAAGCTATTTTGCAAAAGCTTCCTCTGTATGTGCACATACACATACTTGAGTGTGACCTGATGGATCACCTTATAGACGTTTTTGTATTTTGCATTTTTAAAACTAATACAACTTGTGGGGCGCCTGGGTGGCTCAGTTGGTTAAGCGGCTGCCTTCGGCTCAGGTCATGATCCTGGAGTCCCAGGATCGAGTCCCGCATCGGGCTCCCTGCTCAGCAGGGAGTCTCCTTCTCCCTCTGACCCTCTTCCCTCTTGTGCTCTCTCTCTCTCATTCTCTCTCTCTCAAATAAATAAAATAAAAAATCTTTAAAAAAAATAAAAAATAAAACTAATACAACTTGTGATGATTTCTAATACATGTCTATCACATTTATTTTAATAGCTGAGTAGCTATTGTACAGAGTTACCAGACTTGATCTAATCAATCTCTATTGGTGAACATTTCAGTTGTTTTCAGTATTCGTTATTAAAATGGACATCCTATGCATTTTTGTATATGAACTTTTTATGTATGTTGATGAATTCCTAATAGTAAAATTGCTAGATCAAATATTGACTAATAACTGACAAATCTGTATGTTGTTATGTAGAATTCCTATTCTCTAAGTAAGAAAATAATATTGAAAATTAAGACCAATTTTTTTTCCAAATTAAGTTTAGACATCAATTCAGATTTATTATATTCCCTGAGAAATGATCAAGGCAGTTGACCTAAGATATAGAAGAAGAGTAAAGAATTTACATTTTATGCTATTTAAAATAATTCTCAAAAAGGGATTGTGAATATATGAAAAATTTGTGGGTGTGGTTTCCTTTTAAATTGAGTTATAATATAGAAGTCCATCAGAACCACCTGGTTTCCTTAATAGTTCCATGTGAGAAGGATTTTACATGGTCATGTGCCTCATTACTTTTCAAAGTAAAAAAATATATATATTCATCAATCTACAGTTGTTCTTGAACCATGCATCACTTGCTGGTTAAACAACATGTTTTTTAAAAAAAGCAAATAATATACAAAATAATAGCTAACAATAACTGAATATTTATTAGGTGCCAGGCACTGTTATATATAATTGTATTTACTAATTCATTTAACCCTTACAACAATCCACAAAGAGGTTATGTTCTTACCCACAATGCCATAGTTTTCTTAATGATACAATGTGTTCATATCATGGAACTGTGCTAAAAATTTTATAATACTAAGATTCTTTATCCTGGATCGATAAGAAGTTGATGCAAATACATATCCTACTACAATTTGAACTCTATATCTCATGACAGCTTCCAGCACTGACTGATCAAAGGCCAATGCACTCTGAAAGAATAAATAATTCTCAATTTACTCAACAGATTCTCTCTATATCTCAATATTTCCCTCCCTTATAGATTAATCTACTTATTCTGATATACTTCCTTATCCCCAGGAAGCCAAACTAGTAATAGATTTTTTCAATTTAAACAAACAAAAAACAAGATGCATCTTAATTCACCTGAAGTTTACTAGAGAAAAAGATTTCAATATATTTTTGTCAAGATTGACAGGAAATTCCAAACATCTGAAAACTGTAATTTTTAATCATTAAAATAATACATTGGTAACTTGTATTATTTGAGCGTTTAGTGATCCACAGAAAATAAATCAGCATATTATTATTATTAACATATAGCATCTCATAATAGCTTTATACTCTATGTTTAGTTGTTAGTTTAGCTGGTTTCAGAGAGTACCAATGCGCCTGAGGCAGGTCTCTATTTAGAAAACAAATTTTCCACAACTTTGATACAAAAGACAAATACCTTGCCCTACCTGATTCTCAAGGGGTGTTGGACATAGAAAGCATAAAATGTTTACTGCAGAAAGCATCTTTAGGAGAAGTGGTATTAACACAAATTTTATGTATGGTGGGTTAATAACACTGCTTTCATCTGTGAATGATTATTAACAATAGCCAATTTTATTGGGCATTGAAGATGTGCCAGGCATTTTCCTAAACCTTTATAGGTATTATTTAATGTATTCTTCAAAGTAACACTCTGAAGTAGATATGTTCATCAGATCTATTTACAGATAGGGAAACTGAGGCAAAGTTATGTTAAATTGCTTGCCCAAATTGGCATACCTAATGGCAGAGCCAGGATTCAAATCTGGACAAATATTAATAGCTCTGGCTCTTGGAAAGACTCAATGAGAGTTGCAATTGTCCTTAAGTATATACACGCTCGTTGGTAAACGTGCAAAAGAGTATATTCAGATATTTATGTCCCTTACATTTATCTACTTTGAAATTTTTAAATTCCGTATAATGCTAGCCCAGAATGGAATTTCAAAAAATATGGATAACTTCAGAAATAAAGTTATCTGTACTTTCCTTCCAACTCCCTCCTGACTTCTCGGGAATACTGTTATTTTGATATCTCTTCTCTTTCTTGCATACTTCATTTTTCCCGCTGTTAGATCTTTATCATTGATTACTCTTATTTTTTTCTAAATTGTGGTGGAAGTCATATAATATAAAATTAATCATTTTAAAGTGACAATTCAGTAACATTTCATTCACTCACAATGTTGTGCAATCACAAACTATCTAGTTCCAAAATCTATCGATTTCTAAAACGTTTTCAAAACCCCAAAAGGAAACCCTATACCCATTAATCAGCTGTTTCTCATTTCCCCTCCCCATAGTCCATGGCAATCACCAATTTGCATTTTGTCTCTATGAATTTACCTATTCTAGATATTTCATATAGAAAGAATCAGAAAATATGTAATCCTTCATGTCTGGTTTCTTTTACTTGCTATAATGTTTTAGAGGTTCATTCATGTTGTAGCACGTATCAGTTCTTCATCAGTTTTTATGTCTGAAAAATAACCCATCATATCTATTTATCACCGGTTGTTTATTCATTCATATACTGATGAAGAGTTGGGCTGTTTCTATCTTTTGGCTATTGTGAATACTACTTCTATAAACATGCATGTACATAAATTTGTATGAGTACTAGTTCTCAATTCTTTTGGGTACATACCTAGGAGTAGAATTATTGTTTCTTATGTTTTGTTTTTTTTTTTAACAGTCAAGCCATACACATTTTAAAACTATCTTTATTCAACCAGGCAAGTGCTACTAGCTACAACCAATCTATTTCCCCCACTTGGTATGCCAACTCCTAGGGAGAACTGTCTCTATTTTCTGCCTCCATTTATTCACTCTTTACTTTCTCCTCAACTCATTCCATTTTAGCTTCTGCCTCTATTCTGCACCAAAACATATTTCATTAGAGTCACTGACAATTTCCAGTTTTCTGTTATTAAAGTCTCTTGTTGCCTCCACAGCATTCAGCACTGTTAATCAATTCCTTCTTCTGGAAATGCTATATTCCCTTGGACATTATGTTTCCTGATAATCTCTGTGGTTGCTACTTACCATTTGCAAGATTAACCTCTACCCAGACTGTAGGTGCAGGCATGTCTTAGGGCAATTCTGAGGATGTTTTCTCTGCATAGTCTCCCTACGTGATCACAACATTTCCTATACCTTTAAGTGTACTTTGAAGAACTTCCCTGTTGCATTTCCAATTATACTTTCTCTCCCTTATTCCTTCTGCTCTTATCTCACTGGCTGTAGTCTCACTCAGCTGCCTATGCCTGTTATAGTCCCTTCTGCCAGAGGGACTTTGCACATGCTCTTTCTTTATTCCAGACTTCTACTCCTTTCTATCTCAATTTACTCATCCTGATCTCTACTCAGTTGATACATTGCATTTTCTATTTTTCATATTATGAGGCAACTGCAACCAGGAATGCTGACTACTTAGGTTGAGCATAATCTCAGGAGTTCTTGATCATTTAGGACAAAGGAATCCCAGAGCAGAGAGAATGATATTTTCTTAATTGTGAGAAAGGCACTACACCTTATAATCTGGATTTTACAAAGAAATGTTAACTTATTTTTGTGCCCTTGAATGTGAAACAAAGTAAACTAGTTATATGATGGAGACATTAAAAATTTAGGTGGAAACATTTATAAGCTTGGATTAATATTTAAACTGCTTGCCAAATGTTTTTATATCACATACTGGAAGCATATGTGGAAGCACCCCCAGGACATCTGTTTGAAGGTGATAAGACCACATTTATAGCAAAATGCAATAAAGTGATTTGCAGACCAGGAGCTACATTCCCAGTAATACTGTATTGAGATATTCTGAAGTTATTCTCTATAGAGTTGTGTTTCCCTCAATGTATATGTGTGGGCACATGTATTCGTGTGTGTGCGTGTGTGTGCATGCATGCACATGTGCACAAACATGCATGCACATACATTCATGTCAGGTTTTACACACATGCATTTTATGGAGTTATTGAAGAAGCCATAAGAAGAATCACGACTGGAACCAAATAGAGTTTCTCAAGCATTTTTAAGAGTGACACTTCACTGATATATGTTGCTCCTTAATTAAATCACCATCAAAACAATATGTGACAATGTTTTGCTAGGAACGAACTTTACTGATTATTACCAAGACTTCGTATCAATAATTCTCATAATGGAGAGAATAGAGATTAATTGCGTTAATGATAGAAGGCTAAGCTGAACAGTCCTCTTAAACATTTTTTTATGGATAGGCTAAGACAAAGTATTTTTTAAAAGACATGTTTGGCTTTTTCCAAAAAAAAAAAAAATCAGGGGCGCCTGGGTGGATCAGTCAGTTAAGCGTCTGCCTTCAGCTTAAGTCATGATCCCAGGGTCCTGGGATTAAGTCTCGCATCAGTCTCCTTGCTCAGCGGGGAGCCTGCTTCTCCCTCTGCCTGCAGTTGCCCCTGCTTGTTCTCTCTCTCTCTGACAAATAAATAAATAAATAAATAAATAAATAAATAAATAAAATCTTAAAAAAAATCAAAAAAGGGCTCTGATTTTTTCTTATTTTGTTATTAGAAAATTAATTTTAAATGATTCACTCTTTACAGGAATCTAACCATTGAGCAACAAATATATGTACATCTTCTATCAACTTTACTAATATTTTTATCAAAGCAACTTTCTATTAATTAATAATTTCACAAATATTATACTAATAAAGATGAAAAGAAGACATCAAGCACTTCCCTCAATGTCTTCTGAAACACTTCTTACAAAACAAGCCCAGCTACTCATCATGGTATATAAGGTTCTCTAGCACCTCTGCAGTGCTATTTGTTCTGACTCTGTATGTACCCCTTTATCCTTGATCTGAAGAAATTCACCTTGCTATTTCTTACCCGATAGCACTTGCTTATATCAATTTAACAGTCATTCTAATAATTTCTTTTTTTATGTGGGAATATACTGTTCAGTATTACTTCTGAGAAGGCTTTCCTTTATTGTTTTCTCCTTTCACTTATTACAGAGATTCATCAACACAAGATGCAATAATACAACATGAAAAAAGTTGATATGTTTCTGTGATAGGCAGCTTCTAGGGTGGCCCACAGATCCCCACTTCCTGGTATTCATCCCCTTGCATGTGGGCTGGAACAGCTAGTATTTCACTTCCGATAATTGGGATCCAGAAAAAAGTACTGGGCTGCCACCTCTAAGAGTATGCTATGAGAGACTCTGGCTGCCATTTACATACCCCTCTTTTGGCTCATTCACTCTGAAGGAAACTAGCTGCCCTGCTGTGTTCTGCTATAGGTAGAGGCACCAATGGAATTAGTGGAGGAAAACCTCCAACCAACAGCCCATTTGGACCTAACATTTGCCAATAGCTACATGAGTGGTTAGGAATCAGATCTTCTTTCACTCCACAGACACATCTACTGTAGCCTTGTAGAGACCCAGAACCAGAGGTTCCCAGCTAAGCTGCATCAGGGCTCCTGATGTTCAGAAACTGTGAAAGAACAAATCTTTGTTGTGTAAGCTTCTAGGCTTTGGGGTAATTTGTTAAGCAGAAATAGGTAACTAAGACAGTTGCTAACAGAAATAGATAACTAATTAGTTCTCTTTGGAAGAAATATAGTTTAACTTAAGATCATACCTTTCCTATATATTTTTTTCCTTTCCTATATTTTTAGTGTTAAAAATTGCCTATATTTTATGATTTGATTGTGATAATATATTCTGTTTTTCTAAGCATAAAGTTAACAAAATAAGTCTATTTGAGCCTCTTAGAATTTCTTTTTAAGTTTTCTGATTAGTGAAATACAAAAGTTTGGGAACTTGGGCTCCAAACAATTTCCATATCATTTACATTCTCCTATTATCACTATTTTGTGTAAAATAGCATAAATATTTATTCACATCTAAATAAATGTAAAATACATTTACATTTATCTAAATAAACTGTGAATACTGAAAGTGTGAGGACTATGTGTTATTTATGCTCACCAGCACTAAGTACGGCATCTGGCACAGAGTGTAGATTCCACAACTATTTATTGAATGAGTGAATGAGTGAATAAATGCAAGTATAAATGAATAAAAAAACATTAATTACACATGTCGTCAGTGCTCTCACAATATTTTGGCATCACAACTTATATCACTATAGTGTAAAAATTCCAGATATAATTGTAAACATTTACTACAGCCTCTGAATGCCTTCAGATATTTTGTTTCTTTTAACTAGAAAGTTCAGTTAATCAGAATGCCCATACTGTTTGCAAATCACAGTTATTTTCATGCCTGTATTGTATGTAGGACACAGGTGAATATTGGTTCAAATTTTAAGTTTTCTATTTCTATCAACAAAAAAGCACAGTACATGTAAATTACTTATTTATATACTAGATCACTGGTGATTACAATCATGAGACTAATTAGAAATAAGCACCAAAATACAAAATTCTTAGTTTTATGCTTTCCAAGGCAGACAACGATTCAGGAAACAGACACATATACACTCATATACACACTCACATACATACACAATCAACTTTCTACGATGAGATATATAAAAATTAGTCTTAAGAGTAACTGAGAATTGTTATGTTAAGATAATATCCTTAAAAGACAATAGAAAAGAAAAAGACTGGCTACTTGGTACATGAAAAAACATGGATATTCTTCTGTAAGAAGATGTTCAACTGCTTAGCATAAAAATGAGCCCAAGAGTCACTGGCATCCCCAAAGAGTCAAGTTAACTGCATTCACATCTTCCCTCAAGGAGAACGATGACTAATAGCTGATGGTCAGTGAGGACCCTGTATAGTACTGTGCCATAAGCAAATAGGAATATTGTTTCTAGCATGTCTAAAGCATGTTGCATCATGGCCACTAGGGTATGTAACACCATGAATTTTAAAGGAACTCACTGATCTCTGTAACTAAAAATGACAATGAGATGATTTCAATAAGAAATATATGTGAAGTTTCTCTTCACAAGCATAGAGGTGCTACTGTATAAAATGCAGAAGTGTGAGGACATTGTAAAGTGAACGCTATGTAGTTTCCTGCCTTACCACTGTCAATGTTTGGCAATTAAGCTCCTGAATGATACCAATAAATGTATAAAAAAATGGTGAAGTCTACTGTGGAAAGCAGATTCTGACCTGACTCCTGGTATTCATGAGCTTGTGGAATCCCCTATTCTTGAAAGTGGTCCAGGCAACAGGACTTGCTAGTAACAAAAGAATATGCAAATGTGGGGTGTGTGGGTGGCTCAGTTGGTTAAGTGGCTGCCTTTGGCTCAGGTCATGATCCTGGGGTCCTGGGATCAAGCCCCATGTCCGGCTCCCTCTCCCTCTGCTGGCCACTCTGCCTACTTGTGCTCTCTCTCTATCTCTCTGTGAAATAAATAAATAAAATCTTAAAAAAAAAGAATATGCAAATGTGATGGGATGTCACTTCCAAACTAAACTTATAAAGGACTGTAACTACTAACCTGTTCATATTCTCCCTCTCTCTCTTTCTCTCTCCCTCTCTTGCTTGCCTACTCTAATGAAGCCTGGTGCCATATGGAGAGGCCCAGAAGTCAAGGAACTGAAGGCAGCCTCCAGCATACCAGCCACTGAGAAACCTGGCCTTCAGTCCAATATCCCTTGTGGAACTGAATCATGCTGACAACCACGTTAGTGAATTTGCAATTCGATCCTTGCCCACTTGAGCCTCAAGATGAGGCCACAGACACTGATGACATGTTGACTCCATCCCTTGAGAGACTCTGAAGCAGAGGACCCAGCTAAGTGGTGTGTGAATTCCACACCTACAGAAACTGTGAGATTATGTGTTGTTGGTCAAGTCACTGAGCTTTAGGGTAGTTTGTTATCCAGCAATAACTAATGCACTTCTCAATGCCATACAAGTCTAGGTAGTACAATGGGGATTTTTACTACAACCACATTAGGAAAACCAACCAACCAACCAAATTTTGTTTTCTGTGATCAAATTTCTCTAACAAATACTAAATGTGTTTGTATATTATATTAAGAGCAGTTATAGACAGAAAATAGTATAGAAGTTTACTTTAATATTGACTTTGAGATTTGGAAAGAATCTGGTCAAAAGAAGCAAGACTGAGCCAGGACCAGGCAAATCATTTCAAGTAATCGTGAATTGTAATCACGATTGAACTAATAAACCAGTGTTCAAAGGAAAGCATGATCTGGGCTGATTCCCAAAGTGCAGGGGACTGGCGTGGATGGATACAAAGTGGATAAGGTGACTGGCTTATATGGTGAGTCATGGGAATCATGGGAGTGCCCAGGCTAATAATGGGTGTTCCTGGCATAAATGGGAAGAGCACAGAACTTATTGGGACTTAGACTCAATGAGAGTCCTGTGGGCCATAAAGGTGTTACATTTTCTTGATTTTTATAATGCATATTTCTTCATTTTCTAAAATCATGGTATGTATCAGTTTCAGTTATGCAATTATAAGTAATAAAACCCAGCATAGGCCTTGGGAAGGAGAGAAACTAGGACAGTCTAGAGGATATACTGCAAGAACTAATGACCATGTGTCAATTGTTTTTGTCTTTGTCATTCTATTCAATATTTAAATTTTCTGGGGAAGGAGTCTGACTGAACTAACTTGATATGCATGCTTGTCTCACTTTATTGCTGTGATCAGTGGAGATGGATCCCTATTTGGCCAAGTATGTAACTCATGTCCACCTTTGGGACAATGGTTCAGCTGCACTGAACTACAAGAACTGAGATGAAAAAGTATGGTTACCTGAGGGAAATAAGGATGCTGTTCAAAAAAATAAAGAAAGACATAAGGTTGCTGCACGAGTTAAAACAGCATGTACCCAGTATAGAAGCTACCTTGCAATCAGTGGACCTGTCTCAGAATCAAACTAATATAATTCCTTTAACAGGCATCACCTTTAACAGCCTTGATGCATGTACTGACTGGTGCCTTAAAGGCACCATCTGACACTTGAAATACATTTGATGCTAGGGAGAGAAGAAATTACCCTTCCAGTGAGGCTGTGCTCCACAGCTGCAACTTCATATCCTCTTTAAGCTGCAGAGAAGAATTCAACTGGCTCTTCAGATCAGCCTGCCCAAGGGCCAGAACTGAAGCAATTCATCCCATCTGGCATTTCCTGATACTTAAGACTAGAAATGTTCAGTGATGTTACCAATTTGTGTAGAAGTTCACGCAATTGCCCAACTTTCTGGGTGCTACTTCAATTTATAATTATTAAATTGTTTATTGCTCCATTTATGTATGATGGAACAAGGTATACTGCAATTAAATGGCCTACCCGAATTCAGACAATACATGGCATAGCTGAAATCACAATCTAGATCTCTAAGACCTTGCCATATATACATTTTACTACAGTTGCTACCTTATTTTAAATACCTCATCCCTACCAGATGTCATGTAATCATATTTTCAGTTGACATGAAACTTAAGGGATAACTACCAGATGGGCTTACTGAATCAGAATTCAGAAAAGTCATCTTAGACTGGAATGCTGAGCCATGTCATGAATTCATTCAGGATAAATGTCAAGTCCTGTACAAAGGAATATTGTGTAAGTATAGGTAGGGTGAAATATAACTTAATAGGAGATGTTTAAAAACCCTAGATTTTAGTAAGATATAATTAACACCGAGGCAAAAAAAAAAAAGTAACCTAATTGCCAACAACACCAACCTACTCTTGGAATGCATTCAGACAGTTTTGTGTTGAGGTTCCTTTCTTTCCTGAGTTTACCAAGTGAAGTTCATAATAGT
Source organism: Eumetopias jubatus (assembly GCF_037043125.1). Lineage (NCBI taxonomy): Eukaryota > Metazoa > Chordata > Mammalia > Carnivora > Otariidae > Eumetopias > Eumetopias jubatus. The sequence continues at coordinate 98,436,631 of NW_028274811.1, forward strand.
TAATACAATATTTCTGCATATGTGGTCTCCCCTGAATTCCCCTCTATATTGATCCAGACAAGAAAGAAAAGTTAAGGATCCTCTCTCACTTTTTCAATAGCTTAAAATACATCTTAAACAACCCAGTTGTTACTTTTGTAGACTCAGCGCCCAATATAGTTACCTGCTACAGAAAATATTTTAGTTTGTTTTCTCAAACTCCAGAAAGTTTGAGGTTTACTTTTGCCCCTCTCTGTTGCAGACATTTGGAAGATTGCCTGTCCTGGTCTAGAGCCATCCACATTCTCCTGGAATTGCCTGATCTTGATCTACAGGGGTTAACCTCCAGACTTGATTTTGAATAACATCATGCCATGTCCCCAGCCCTTAGCTCCAACTAGTTAGAGGAGGGAGAATGCCTGACCTGAGCTGAGTTTGGGGCAAGTGGCTTATCTCTTCTGGGATTTAGAATTGTAACTGAAGACAGTTGGTTGGTCTAAGATAATCTTAATGTAAAATTGACAGCCAGGAATATCACATAAGCCAGTCTATATAGAGAGAAAAAGGATAAAGCAAAATCAGAAGACATGTAGAAGAAAGAAAAATTAAGATGGGTACTGAGAAAGAGAGAGAAAGAAAAAGAGACAGAGAGAAAATGAATGAACAGACGTTAGGGTTTTTTTTAAAAGCTCTACAGATCTCGTTCTACTTCCTTTTTGAAGCTTGGCTACATTCCTAAACTTCAGTTCCATGAGACACTTCTGAATTTTTATAATTTCTCTTTTTTTAAGATTTTATTTACTTATTTGAAAGAGAGAGAGAAAATGAGCAGGAGGAAGGGCAGAGGAAGAGAGAGAAGCAGACTCCCCACTGAGTAGGACCCTGGGATCATGACCTGAGCTGAAGGCAGATGCTTAACTAACTGAGCCACCTAGGTGCCCCTGAATTTTTATAATTTCTATAATGCAAAACCCTTGTTTGGCTTAAGCAAAAACACTTACCAGCAACCCAAGATCTTAAGGAACTTCATAGTCCCTTAAGGCCCAAAGCACTAGCCAAAGCCCACAACCCATTAATCCCTCCTACTCATTGATTTTATAGTTTCTTCCCACTTTCAAGTAACATGGAAACACAAATGGTTGCAGTCAGTGTTAGCAAAGACAGTGACATTAGCAATATTCATATGTTTAGACAAAATCTAAAATAACTCAGAACAGCAAACCAGTAGGAACTGCAAAAAATCCTCAGGATTGTCAGTGTAGCAAAGAGATGACTAGGAAAGGTAAATGATCTATCTGCAAAGTATGTACAGAAACATTTAACTTAATTTTTTATGTAAGATGATTTTGTCCTTAATGCAGAGCCATTAAAATGAAATAGGGTCTTCTGAAAGGTAGTGAGTTCCCTGAAACTGGAGGTATTTTAACAAAATCTAGATGCCTTCTTTGCAAAGTATTTGTAGGAAAACTATTCAAGTATCAAATCAAATAAGTGATTGTATTAGCTGACTTCTACATTCTCTGCCAACTCTATGATTCTGTGATTCATCAATTTATCCTGAATGCCCACAGGATATATTGTAAAATGTAATGCTAATCTCTACATGACTAATAACATCTTGTTTAAATCACAATATGTAGGACTAGGCCAACCTTTCTGATGGACAGGCATTATGAAAATATACAAGGTAATAATATTTAACAATTGTATGATCTCATCCCCAAACAAAGGAGAAAGCCCTTTTCAATGACATTTAAAGGTAGGCTTTTAAGATCAATTGTGTAAAACAACAGCAATAAGTGCAAGGTGGCTCAAACGTATGTTCAGTCTTGATGACACCATATCTGAATGCTATCTTCAGTTGAATCATCAAGTCTGGAATACTGTGATCTCACCCTTCTAGAAAGCTTTGCAGTCACATGTTTTGTTATTGTTGCCAAAGTCGCAAATAAAGCTCATAAGAAGCTTAAAGTTTTTCAAGTGCCTTGTTCTTCCTTTTCAAAATTGTTTACTGTATAATCCAGACATCCTCAGATGGGTTCTTTTTTTTTTTTTATAAATTTATAATGTAATTACTGCTATTAGGGCACATTACAACAAAAAAGATTAAGCCAGATAAAACACGGAAACAATGACTGAATCTCATTCAGCCAGATGTGCAGATAGTCTCCAGTACTCTTGTATTCTAGACAAGTGTGAGAGTGATAGCCAGGAGGGTACCCTGGTCACGTTTCCCTCAATACCTTCCCTCCAAATAGCAAAGCATATTTGATACCAAGAATTCCATATTCTCTTTCCCCTTCATATCATAAGATTATCCATGTGTAGTGGGCTCAGTGGTGGCTCCCAAAAACATATGTCCATGTCCTAATCCCTGAAAATTGTGACTATTATCTTATATAGCAAAATAATAAATATTACCTTTATGGCAAAAGATACAGTTAAATTCAGGATCTTGAGAGGAGATGATTATCCTGGATTACCCAGGTAGGGCCTAAATGCCATCACAAATGTCCTTATAAAAGAGAGGCAGGAGATCAGACAGACATACAGAAGAGAAGAAGCTAATTATGAAGATAGTGTCCTGTTGACATCCTAATGTCTGACTTCTGGTTCATTGTTTATTTATTATCTATCGCTGTCTTTGAGTTGGGATGAAAACACTCCTAAATCAACATTATGATATTTTTAAGGACATCTCTTAGACAACTCATAAAAAGAGATATAAAAATGTCCTCTAAACATATAAAAAGATATCTTAATTCTCTTAAGAGAAGTGTAATTAAAATTACTGAGGCACATTTATAAACCACCAGATTGGCAATTCAAAAGTTTGACAATCCACTCTGTTGGAAAGTCTGTGCAGAAAGAGGCTCTCTCTGACATGGCTAGTGGGAATGAAAAATGGTATAACTCTAATGGAGTAGAATTTGAAAAATTTTTTTACCAAACTTGACGTGCATTTGCCTTTTGATGCAGCAGGGCTACTTCCAGAAATTTACCTTGAAGATATACCTACAAATATATGAAAATGTATTTGCTATATGCAGAACAAAGTTATTCATTGCAGGAGTATGTGTGGCTGCAAAATATTGGAAAGTATCTAAGTCTCTAAGCATAGGAGAGTGGGTGAATGTAATGGAGTGCTATACTTCTGTAAAGAAAATGAAGGACTCTATTAACAAGACATACTGTTAAGTGAAAATGCAAAGTGTAAAAAAACATACATATACTACTATATATTGTATGAGAACAGAAAATAAGAAAATGTATATATATCTGCTTGTCATTTAAAAAAGCAACACAGGAGAACCTGGGTGACTCAGTCAGTTAAGCATCTGTCTTAGGCTCAGGTAATGATCTCAGGGTCCTGGGATAGAGCCCTGCGTTGGCTCCATGCTCGTCATGGACTCTGCTTGTCCCCCTGCCCCTCCTTCTGCTCATGCTCTCTCTCGCTCTCAAATAAATGAATAAAAAAATTTTAAAGATTTATTTATTTATTTATGTGAGGAAGAAAGAGAACATGCTTGTGAGCAGGGGGAGGGGCTGAGGGAGAGAGAGAACTAGAGAAGCTGACTCCCTGCTGAGCACGGAGCCTGAGTCTTGGGGCTCGATCCCACAACCATGAGATCATGACCTGAGTGAAACCAAGAGTTGGAGGTTTAACCTACTGAGCCACCCAGGCACCCCAATAAATAAAATCTTAAGAAATTAAAATAATTAAAAAAAACAAAAGCAACACAGGAAGCATGAACCAGAAAAGAAAATGAAGTTAACAACATGTGGTGAGGCAGAGGAATGGACTGGAAGGGATGGGAGAAAGAGAGATACTTCTCTGAGTATACTTTTAGGTATACTTCGGAATTTTTAAGCATGTTAATATACCACATATTTTAAAATAGTAATTAAATCATTAAGAATGGGAAGGGGAAAAACTGGAAGCAAACTAAAAAATGAGCCTTAATCATGTTTCAAGTGAATACCATAACCACATTGAAAGGATTAGAAAGAAAGAATTAATCTACCTGTGAACAGAGCATTCAGCTATACACCCTCAGTCTTGGGCAGAACGGGCTGTATGGTGAAATGGCAGAACAGCAAACAAATCCTAAATTCTTTTTAGTAGTTTAGTTTATTATAATCCTATGAGTGAGGAAGAGAGGGGGAGAAACAAAGAAAAGATGAAACAACACGTATACCATGGAGAAAGGGGAAATGGGCAACACCTTGACCAGATATTAAAATTTCACACCTCCCATGAGGACAGATGGACATCATGTGGCTCCAGGGGGACAAAATACCTCCTGTATAGCATTTCAGTAAGAAGGCAATCTAGTCAACAAGGAAGTATCAAACCAAACACACAATGAGAAATATTCTATTTTTGAAAATGTGGGAGAATACGTTTTCAAAAATGTCAATGTCTTTAAAGACAAAGGCTATGGAAATGTCTGAGATTTTAAAAAGGCTAAAGGTGCAAAAGAGACCAGACAACTAAATGCAATACCAGCCTATAAACTGGTTTCTGTACTGGAAAGAAAAAAAAATGCTATAAAGGATACTATTGTATCAACTGACCAAGTTGAATGTGAATGGTAGTTTAGATAAAGGTATTGTATATATGTAAGTTTATGAAGTTAGCAACAGCAATGTGGCTATGTTAGAGAATACCCCTATTCTTTGGAAATCCTACGCTAAAGAATTTATGTGTTAAAGGCCATCATATATGAAATTTACCTTCAAATAATACAGAAAAAAATTACACCTATACATATATAAAGAGAGAGCATGAGAGAGATCGAGAGAGAGGACATAAATGATAAAGCAAATAAAGTAAAATATTAAGAATAGGTAAATTTAGATAAAAAAAAGTTATAGGTGCTCCTTATACCATTAGGCAATGTTTTATAAGCTCAAAATTATTCCAAACGAAAAGCAAAAGCAAAATATATCCAAAAGCAGAAATTCTTTGAATCTTAAAACTGCCCAATGCCAAAAACAAACAAACAACTTGTTTCCATTTAAATCTCTTATAATCAAGATACGTAGATGCACTATGTCCTTCCCTCTCCCATACACACAGAAAAAACAACTCAAGCCTCAAAGAGCTTATACCCTAATTGAGGTATTAAAAAATGTCACTTAAAAATAATTTCAAAACTTTAGGTCTCAAATAAATGCTAAATGAAAGATATATGTAATAGCTACCACAGACACTTGTTTCTTATCTAATTGAAACTTGACTTTTTTTTTTATAATTTCTGCTCTTTCTTATTTTACACAAGTGAGTTGAAAAACTGATTATTACCCTTTGCTAAATAACCTCATATTTACTTGAAAACCACTCTTGACATATCCTGCCTGCTTTCCTCAACTTGAAGAACTCTATTTCCTCAATTTTGTCTATCTTGCTCATATTAATTCCCTCCTCCAAGAGAAAAAAATGTTGATCAGCTGCCATTTATGCAGGCCTCAAAACTAACGAAAGATACTTTACCAGCACCTTCTGTGTCTGTGTTAACATTCCTGTGATAGGCTCCAAATCATGAATTTGGGGTTCAGTTGATGAGATGTTTCATCAAATTACAGGGTCTTTCTCCCAATGTTGAAAATAAACTCCCCCCGCCCCCAGTGGACAGATACCTTGGTGACATAAACTGATGAAATTTTATTTATCTACCAATTATGCTCTTATACTAATTGTATAGATTTTTATTATACTTATCGCTGTATGGATTTCAGAATTCCCCTCCCTCAGGCACAGTGAACACTCACCGGTCAAGTTAAAATTTGATCCCCAAAGTATTTGGGCATAAAATATGATTGCATTAATTTCCTTCATGAATAAAATGGAGTATTTTTTTTAAGTAGGGTTTTTTGTTTGTTTGTTTGTTTTTGTTGGCCAAACATGGTGTGTTTGTTTCTGTAATTAGGATAATAGAAAAATAACAGATCACTTGTTCAAGAAGCATATCTGATGTTAGGATAAAAACCAATTACCTTTTTAAATAAATTCATAAGTACTAATGAGAAATTCAAAAGAAGTTTAAATTCCTTTCATGATAGCCATGTCAAGGTGGTAACCTTGAAGTTCAAACACCCCTACAATCATTTGACAGTAGTTCAATGTTTGTTAGCAAAATATGTGAAGTATCCTAATATACTAAATATTGCATGAGTTCATAAGAACCTTCTCTATTTTTATGTTTCTATTTGTGGAACTTTCAGGATGTTATAGCCTTTTTCATTCTTTATGAATTCTTTATTCCTTCCTCCCACTCTCTTCCTGCCTCCTTTCCTTTCTCCCTTCCTACTTTTTTCTTTTCTGATGGAGCAGCGCGTAATAATTTTTGATTGACTGTCCACTGTACCTCAAGTAAGTGTAGAGATCTGAAGTTCCAGTTCTATCCTTCTGCATCTGCTTCTGTTTGCCAATTGCCACACATTCGTCCTTTTATCTATATCATCACCTTTCTTTGTTATCTCTCTTTTTAAACAACAAATATGGGCTCTGAAGGGTAATTTTTTGTTCATCTATCCATTAATTTATTTATTAATGAGTGCATGTAATGTATGTACTAATTCATTTATTCATCATGCTCCAGACACAATTAAAGATTGACATAAAATCATAAAAAGAAGTATATTTCTTTATTTTTTAAGTACCCTACCTGAGTCTCCCAATTAGAGGCAGCATCTGCTTGTAGATTTCAGGTTTGGAGCCAGCCAGAAGGAGCTGTTTAAAATGTACAAAGGGATGAACTGGAAAGAACAATTAAATATGTTCATTGCTAATGAATGATTTTCATGCTGGGCGAGCCCATAAAAAAGTAATGAGAATTATACAATGGGCTGATCTTAGCCACTATATAGTTCCCTAATTCATGTTCACACACTGGCTGAAAATGGATTCAAACGGATTCATCAGTGTACAGTCTACCAGCTAGCATTTGCCATGTAGGAGAGATTTTCACTGTCAAGTCTAATGAGTTATTACTAATGGCAGGCAGTTCCTGGCAACAGCTGGTAGCATTTATCCAGAATAAGAAAAGTATAAATGAGTTCCATGACAACCTGTCCTGGCAGCAGGGGAAGATAAAGGAGAATGCCGAAGAGATAGACCACCTGAAGGTGTAGGGAGAGATTCCAGGCAAGCTGGTTTGAAGGTTCAAGAAGACATACTTTATGTCACACACTTGCCTTTGGTCACCTGGTACAGAAAGAGAAACTTTCTGTAGATATTTAGATAAAGATGGAGAGGAATGTTTCCTCCCGTTTTAAAAAAAGAAAAAAAAAAAAAGAAACCTTTCCAGGAACCCTCTAGAATGTCCAGTTAAAAGTATTTTCTCATTGCAAATTTCATAGCCCCATTCCACAACTGAGCATTCGGTTTATGTCCTTTAAAAATTTCACTTAAAGTACGGAGATCAGCAGCTTTTAAATACTTGAAGATTACCAGCTTTCTACAGTAAATTGTTTCTTCTGTGGCTTCTTATTTTGATTTCTTCAATAGAGTGCAATGTCCTTCAGACTGCTTTTTATTCATACTTGCTTCCTAAGGACCCAAGTGTTCCATCAGCTTGATCAATAATTACGCATATCCATCATTAGTGGGTCATTCTAATGTCAATCACTGTCCTACTTTTAACTGTAATTTATTAACCAATTATTAAAGTAATATAGTAATCAAATGCCCCAAGTTTAGTGTTTCAAAGGATATTAGTGATAATATTTCTTCTCACAAGACTGCACCATTTAACTCCTGCTCATGTCTTTACAAAACATCTGTGTAGACATGATGCAAAAACAATGAGGAAAACATGTTACGATGGTTAATTTTATGTGTGAACTTGACCAAGCCACAGGGTGACAAGACCTTTGTTCAAATATTATTTTGGTTGTGTCTCTGAGGGTGTTTTTAGATAACATTAACATTTAAATCAATAGATTGAGTAAAGCAATCTGTCTTCCCTAATGTGGGTTAGCCCTATCCAATTAGTTGAAGGCCTAAATAAAAATAGGAAGGTTGACATTCCCATAAGTAAGAAGAAATTTCTCCTCTCTGACTGCCTTCAAGCTGGGACATAAGTTTTCTTCTGCCTTTTTAGGTGAGCTGAAACTTCAGCTCTTCCTGGATCTCCAGACTCTTGGCCTTTAGACTGAAACTGTACCATCAGCTCCCCTGGCTCTCAGGTCTTCAGACTCAGACTAGAACTATACCATAGGCTCTTCTGGGTCACGAGTCTGCTGACAACAGATCTTTGGACTTGTCAACCTCAGTAATCATGTGAACCAATCCCTTGTAATAAATATCATAAATGTCTCCTATTCTGTTACTCCGGAGAACTCTAATATCACTAATGTGGTAACTTCCAAAAATAAATTTGTTGAATTGACTGTCTAAATGCCTGTGTACCAACATGTGGATGAATTTTTATTTATTTATTGTTTTATTTTTAAATAGGCTCCACACCCAGCACGGAGACCAGCATGGGGACCAGCATGGGGACCAGCATGGGGACCAGCATGGGGACCAGCATGGGGCTTGAACTCATGACCTTGAGATCAAGACCTGAGCTGAGATCAAGAGTCAGAGGCTTAACCAACTGAGCCACCCAGGCAACCTTAATTTTTTAATAAATCACAAAATCTGGCACATAGTGTCTAATAAATATTTTTTAAATGAGTGAATAACCTATTCATTATGTTAATTATACTGTTGTTAGCATGTTGTATTAATCATGTTTGTTACATATATAAAGAAGTAAATATAAAGTTAATTATATTAATTACATATATAAGAGAACCTGTATTCAAGTTGTAAAATTGACATATCTACTAGAGATTGGATAACTAATGGAGCTCTGACTTGAAGAGTCATTCTTTCTCCCTAATATTTGGTAAAAAAAAAAAAAAAAAATCTTCCACTAACTTACAATGTGATTTTAAGCAACTCATGAACTCAATGTCTGTTTCCTTATTTACAAAAAGAAAAAGGTGAAAATTTTTCAAATTCTTACAACTCAGTAATTAGAATCTATGTCAGTATAATACCCAGTGATCATAATATTAGAAAGGGAGAAGAGAAAGAAAAATGAAAACAAATTTATTAATAATAGTCAATCCTAGTTTTATTATATCTTTTAAATGTCTTGTCTATTGAAAGACTTCGTTCATTCCAAGGACTGATCTAGAACTGATACACTGAATATTCTGCATCTCTTGCAAATTGAAGAGTAAGAAATAGAATAGCTATACATTCATTCTGTATCACTATTTTAAATTTTATATTACTAGTGTCAATTATAGTTTACATTTTAACTGTGTATATTTCTCTATTTTTCATTTTTAACCCCTACTGGTCAATCTTACTTATTGTTTATATGTCCTTGCTAACACTAGTAACACTTAATGAAAGAAGCTACCAAATTTTCAAAGATTATTATAGACTTTTTACTTCTAATTTCATAATTGTATTTTGTAATTTGTATTTATTTTTACTTATTTTTATTTATTTTTAAAGATTTATTTATTTATTTGAGAGAGAGAGGGAGAGAATGAGCAGGGGAAGGAGCAGAACCAGAGAAAGAAGCAGACTCCCTGCTGAGCAGGGAGCCTGATGTGGGACTGGATCCTGGGAGCCTGAGATCATGACCTGAGCATAAGGCAGACACTTAACTGACTGAGCCACTCAGGTGCCCGAGAAGTACCATTTTTAATATTAAAATTAATTTTTCTCCTCTTCCATTAGGTAAGAACCCTAAAATAGGGTACATTAAGATTTTTTGTTTCTGAGATTTGAAGTCAGGGCAATTCAATTTTATAGTGAATATGTCCATTATAAGATGGGACCACTAAAAAAAAAAAAGAAGTAAAATCAACATATTTGTCTCAGTTTCCTCTCTATTTTGATTTCTTATGAAACTGCGGTAATGAGGACAGAAACAAAGACAAGGGGTAAGCAAAGGTAGAAGTAGTGCGGGGAAGGAAGAAAAGGACATGTGAAGACATTCTGTGTCTATAAAGCTGTCTCTTTCTGTGTATGCACATACTGCAAAAACATATATATATGCACACATTATATCTAACCAAAACAGGTAGAACTGATTCTGAAAAAAAAACTTAAAGAACAGTCTTTATACTAATAACTCACTGATTTTATAAAATTAACTTTTTTTAATTTAGTAAAATAATTGGAACAAAATTAGAAGAGTTAAGAAAAATACTCACAAAATACTTAAACACAATATCATTACACTACCTTAATAGGAAAAAAATAAATACCTCAACAGAAAAATGGGTACAACAATTTATAACCAAAATATAAATGGCATGTAAAATATATTTAAAACATCATAATAAAATACATGGATATAAACAGTGAGATAGGATCATAAACCAGTGGGGTAGTATGCTTTGAATCAATCTTCCTGGTTTATAACATGTCAAAATCTATCAAAACCATAAAAATGTACATGACTTAGACTTGAAGATTCACCTAAAACAAAGGAATCTAAGGGGAAAAAGAGCAAACCTATACATAAAGATGTAATTTTATAGAAAAAAATGTAAGAACATTATTTAAAATAGCAAAATAGACATAGCCTAAAAGTATTCAAATATGTCATTTAAAAAATAAAATTTGAAATACTACACAACCATGAAAAATCTTATTTTTATAACAAAATATTTGATGACATACAGAATTGCATAGGATATATTTTTAAATATAAAAACAGGCTTCTACATATGCATTCTGTAATTTGCAATCTTCAAAAATACAATCCAATATTTTACACACATATACACACACATAAGACACATAAGTATAAATACACACATTTCTGTGTGAAAATAAAAAAGCTAGTAATATTTTATAACTATTGACATTGATAGGAATATAGGTATTTTTTCTTCAGAAGTTTTTCAGTATTTTCTTCATCAAAAAGCTATTATTTTTAATCAGGAAAACAATATTATTTTTAAAAAGATTGTTGTAGTTACTTTAATGTCCTTCTTCAATTTAAAGCCTTCATTTCACTGTATTATGGTGGACAGTGTTAGTTCTGTATGTTACAGAAAATTTCACATTCTGTAACACAGAACCATTTGGGCATCTGAGAGTGTTTGGGATTTTCCCAACAGCAAAGGTGAATTGTTTACTCATTTTTCCTTTTTGAAACCAGATCACATAGTAATTGGATGCTGATAATACTATCTGACTTTACTATAAGAAACTAACTTTGAAAAAATGCCTTATGAGCGAAAGTACAATTTATGCCATTTTGAAAAATCACTTAACCCATTTAACTTTAGATAATAACTACCTATAAGATAAAAGCTTAAAAGAGAATTTAGGGGGATACCATGTTTTAACATTTTCATCCCCTGAGACCTTAATATGCTAAGAAAGAAAAAAAGAAAATCATAAAGAAGCTTTTTGTAATTTTACTTAGTCACTGAGAGGGCATCATTAGACTGTTCTGCCTCATAAAATAATTATCCTTTCCAAATGGCAGTGAAAGGAGATCGCCTCACTTTTACCAGGATGTTGTCACGGGCCTGAAAGTCTTGAGACAAAAAAAGAAATTTGGAAAAGACCCTGGTACTAAACCAATCTGGTAAATATGTACAGAACATATTCCAGTTTATGCTTTTGGCTAATTAGTATACTTTTCACTAACAGAATGAAAACAATGTGTTTGCTACATTAGACTTCCCAAATAAACTGTTTCTTACTGAAAAAAACAACTGGCTAATAGTATTTATAGGAGAAAAAAATGAAATTTGAGAGGGCTCAAGGAATTTGGTTACTTTCAGTTGAATTTTTCAAAGACAGGATGAGGGATGGAGGTTAAAATGTGGCTGAATGAACACACATCCCAGAGAAAAGTTAAATGGCTAGAAAGTCATTTTTATTCTTCATTCAAATAGTTTGGAAGTTGTTTGGGCATCAGGAAGTATTTGCCAGAAGGGTAACACAGAGACACAGGCACATACACACACACACACAATCAAAAAACTGTGGACCTATAGAGTGATAGAGTTTGGAAACACAGAAATAAATTTCCCACTATAAGAGAATCTAGATCTGCCCTCTGAATAAAAGATCAAGAGATAAGAAAGTTGGCAAACACAGCCCTAATAAGAAAAATAAAACTTTATAGAGAATTCCAAATTTTCAAAAAAAATTTACATCGCATAGTTTCATTTTCCCTGTATAAGTACTAAATGATTTTATTTATTTTGAAAAAATACTGACACTCTGGCAATTTTGAAGAATTTATTTGAAGGGCTGAAAAAAAGCTAAATTTTCCCTAAAAATGTAACTTGTTTGAACTTCTTTCCTCATCAACTAAAGTAAGACTATCCCCTCTGTACTACCTAATGTGGACTCAGCTAACACTCTAGAGGATGTAAGAGAAATATAAGATACTCCTCTGAGTTTCTTAGATATTTTGCTTAAGAGATAGAACTGACACAAAATGAAAAGATAATGGAAACCGTCAGAATAGAATCAATGATCAAATTATGCAGTACAGAGGAAAGGCACTTGGCTTCTACAAATTGCTGTGAAAACATCATAAGCTATGAGAAAAGGGGGAAAATAAAAAATGGAGGCAAAGAAGAGGGTGGGGCAGTGGGAGGACCTATTCCTCTTACAGAGAGACATGGGGACTGTGTTCTACTCACAAACTGCCATTTCTTCCCTCTAACACTTTGGGTCATTTTGGGACCTGAGATGTTTTGGAGCATTTAAAGATAGAGAAAAGAAATGGGAGACATTTAAAAATCTTTTTAGAGTAGGTATTTACTTTAGAGAAGATTCTCAGAAAATTCCTGGCCTGTCTAGGTGCCTTGGGTTCTGTTCTGGAATCACTTTTTGCTTTTCAAATGCTGTTTAGGAGCAAGTCCTCACATGCCACCGGACACTCTTCCTGTTGACAATTTTGACCTTTATTAATTCAGGTCTGCTCAATCTCCACTACTGATCTGTCAATGCTGACACCTTGTCACACTCTGATTTTGCAGAGAGAATGCTGAAAGAGTTCACAGGCCATCACACTGGTTGACTTGATACCAGAGAGAAAATAATAATAATAATAAATCCAGAGCCAACCTCATTTGCTGTCTATATTTAAACACAGGCTAAACTGAAGTTGCACTAAGGATTATTCATGTGTCCCCAAGAGTTCTAAAGATGAATACCAGACATACTATGGGAATAGTTAGACTATTCATATGCTTATATAAATTGGTTTTCATGAGTAAATTTCCTGGTTTGCCCTTTTCTGCTGAAATATGTCCCTTGTTGTAGGAAAATGCAATAAAGCAATGCAGTGTGTTTTTTAATCTGTGGAAAGTTGAAAAGGTTATGTGCTGTGTGTGAGTTTTCTATTCTCAGAATATACATACACATTCCATGAAACAAAAAGAAATCAGCATAATTTAACAGATTTCTGTGTCTTTGTTATCCCTACACTGTAGATTTCTGCAAAGACTGTGTAAAAGTAACTTTGCAGAGAAACAGCAGTTTGTTTTTGTAAATTTCAATTGGCAATATCACAACCTTAAGTCTTTTCTATGCAAGGAAACTAAAAATGAGAGGTGTGCACCCTTTGAGATTAAGTTATTACACTACAGCACTCAGGCTCGGTGCTGTTTAACCAATAAAATAAATTGCAATTTGCTGACATTTACATTAACAAAAACATTTTTGTTTTACCAGCTTTTTATCAGATTAGCCAGAATATAATCATTATTACATAGGCATCCCTTACCAATTAAACTATCATTCGGGTAAGTGTTATTATTTTACATATACTAATGTTAAATTTGAATCATCTACTGATTTTAGTCACTTTCCTTAAAATTAGCCAACATAGGGAAGACTGAGGATGTGGAATGTTTAAGTTTTCTCTGGAAAAGTCTAACTGGGTTTTAGAGGGATTATATCATCAAATTTAACAACTGGAATTTGAAGAAACTGGCCATTAAAGAAATTCCATCATCCAACAGATGTAAATATCAGAGAAGCTATGTAAGTCCTGTGGGTTGCACAGCAGAAGAAAAGTAGAGCCCAGATCTCAAGTTCTACAGTCTCCTTCCTTCCCTTTGCTATGCTGCTGCTTGTAACAGTAATTTTGAGTGAGTTGCTGATGCTAAATATGCAAAAGAAAGAAGCCCAAACCTCACACATCTCAAGTTCACTAAATGAGTTTTAAAAATATTTCCAACAGTTAATGAGCTAAACTTTGTTTTACAGAAAAAGTTTTACTGAAATAAGACAGAAGTGCAAATCTTTGAAATGACAATAAAAAGCCTTCAAACTTTAAAGCTGAGGGATGGAGACAAGAAAAGGCCACTACCACATTTTTCATAATTTCTTTTCCCTTCAACTCTGCATATGGGCAAAAGAAAATTGGGCCAAAGGGCGGGTCAGTGGACAACAGCAGTAAGAGCTAAATTGATGAAGGTGAACCGTGTGCCAGGAACTGTGCTAGGAAGAACTTTACATTCCTTCTCTCACTGAGTCTTGCTTCCTTGACCCAAGCAGAAATTATTCAGATAGCATGTCTGAACAAAAGAGACCTAACATAATAAACTCTAGTTCAGAGACAAAAATGTTTTTTAGTAACTGTAACCTGCCTTAAAATCATACAGATTATTGTATATAAATTGTGAGTTACTTTAAAATGTAGGGATTCTGATTTTTTTTCATTGTATTTCATTGTTTTTTAAGGGCCTTAAAAACAAAAACACTGGGGTGCCTGGGTGGCTCAATCGGTTAAGTGTCTGCCTTTGGCTCATGTCATGATCTCGGCATCCTGGGGCTGAGCCCTGAGTCGGGCTCCCTGCTCAACTGGGAGTCTGCTTTTCCCTCCCCCTTCGCCTCTTTCCCCGGCTTGTGCTCTCTCTCCTCTCTCTTTCACTCTCTCAAATACATAAATAACAAAAATCTTTAAAAAAAACAACAAAAGTACTGAAGTGCACTTTGTGAATAATGCATGTATGATAGCAGGTGACCTAAGGATGTGCAGACTAGGTTATACAGGAGAAAAGTGTGTATTTCTGACTCTCTTTGAAGTAAATAAAAATTTTATATCTGGTATACATTTTTTCTCCTGAAGAATACTCAACCTTTCTGTGGTACCTTTTCAAGGGAACACAATGCCCGAAAATTTCCAACATAAACATGTATATATAATAACAACATGTTTTCTTCAGAGGTGGTATTATTACAAGAACACAGAGGAAAAAAATGCAGAGAAAGATATCTATTTTCAATATTCTCCATCTTTTAACAGACAAGCACAATATTTGAATTGTTAATTCCAAACATTATTACCTTTTCACTAAAGCAATCTTCTAAATATGTAAATTTGACAATCTATTTCTTATTATGAATATTAAAGGCAACCAATTATTGATTTGGTATATTATTTATGTAAATTAATTTAACCTAATTATTTATTCACATGAAGATCAACCTCCATCATGATTTTACTGAATTGGTCAAATACTTGACTATGTATATGAGAATGCAAAAATCAGGTACAGGAGATTTTATTGACCAGTCCCTCACCGCACCTTTACCATTAGGAAACTTAGTTTAGGGGCACTGGGGTGGCTCAGTTGGTTGAGCATCTGCCTTCATCTAGGGTCATGATCCCAGGGTCCTGGGATTGAGCCCTGTGTTGGGCTCCCTGCCCAGTGGGGAGTATGCTTCTCCCTCTGCGCCTGCCTGCCCCCCACTCATGTTCTTTCTCTCTCTCTTTTTCTCAAATAAAATAAATAAAATCTTTTTTTTTTTAAAGGAAATTTAGTTTGTAAGATTGGTGTTAGTGTCTGAAGGACACCTACATTAAGACTGTTTTATCTGTTGTTATCACCAAATGTTTTATATTTTTAGTTGATCTTTAGTACAGAAATAATGCACAATAACATACGATATACCAGCATGATCATACCTGGAAACTTCATTTAAATGTATCCATTCTCTGAAAGTTCATTTCAAGTTAAGTACTGTGGCGTATGTCTGTTGTATGAATCCCTTAACATAGGACACCCAGCATATATTCCAAAGAAAAGTAGGCCCACTCGGTACTCCACTACAAAGAGTACAATATGATTCACCTAAGTTTGTGAAATATCCCTGTTG
This sequence comes from Eumetopias jubatus, assembly GCF_037043125.1. Taxonomy (NCBI): domain Eukaryota; kingdom Metazoa; phylum Chordata; class Mammalia; order Carnivora; family Otariidae; genus Eumetopias; species Eumetopias jubatus. The sequence continues at coordinate 98,452,772 of NW_028274811.1, forward strand.
TAAACTCAGAATATACTGTCATATGTTAAAGACACTTAGATGTTCTAGAATAAGGAATGTTTACCTGTACCTAAACACTTTTCCTCAAGCTTATTTGAACCCAGAGCCTTTTTGTTGTTCTAAGAGTTAGGGTATCATAGAAAATATTTTGGAACACTCTGCCATGGAACTATATGGCACAGTTAAATAATAAACAGAGTTAGGAAATACATCAATCTGGTTCCTGGAAATTCTGGTGAGGAGGTCTTCAAATAGACTTAAAGAAAGGTCATCACACTCTTTAAATCATGTGATTCCCTAACCTTCTGCAACATCACAGAGATTTCCCACCACTGGGGAAAAATAATGAACAATAAAGAAGCAGGAGATAAACCTAATCCATGTATGTTTTCTCTTTTCCCACAATTATTCATTACTTTCTAATTATTGTATGCAATAGGGTAAGAAGTGAGAATTTTCTTTAAGTAATTTATGAAAGCTGTCCATATATCATCAAAGTCATCAGTCCTGCCCTCAGTTCTATACTCTGTCCTTTAGTATGCAGCTGAAAATGACATTAATAATAATGTCTAATTAATGGATGCCTATCTACTTCACGGAAGAAAGTTGTATGGCACATTTCCAGAGTCACAGGAATGCCCTTTTAGAATACTGAAAACCGGCCTGAATTTTTCAACACCAAAGTCAAAGATGTTTGCAGCAGTATCAGACTGTGCTCAGCTGAAATTTCACATGAGAAACTTCTCACCAAATCAGAAGCAAGGAAAAATCATTTCGAGCATATTTGCAAATAAACTGAAAAAAATCCCCTCATCTCTGACTTCTGGGAAGTCATTAAAGGATGTTTTATTCTATATTAAATAAATGTTACTGTCAAACTTTTCACCTGTTTTCTTCATAGATCTTCAATGTAGGATAATCAGGTGTTAATATTAATATGATTCACTGGGGAGATGAGGAAAATAAGGAAGTCGCATGGAGGCAACTGACATTGCTGAGGAGATGAAGAAATTTACAAAATGAGGTCTGTGGCCATTTTATCACAAAACTTTCACTCAGGAACAGCCTATGCTTTAGAACCAGTTCTATCCCTTCTACAAAAAAAAAAAAAAAAAAAGAAAAGAAAAGAAAAGAAAAGAAAAAGAAAAAGAAAGAAAAAATAAATAAACATTATGTTTTGTGAAGTTTAAATAAAAGGAGTGCCAGCTTTAAAAACATTTAAGATCCAAGTTTATATTCCATTTTGTGAACTTTAATTGGATATTTCAAAGTGCTCTTTTTTATACTTTAATGGTGATTTTTTTAAAGATAGTTTCTGTGATATAACCAGACCTCATTTGGCTCAAATAGAAATATCAAGACTTACAAAATTTCTAAAGAATATGGTACAATACCTTTTTTTTTAACAGTTGGCAAAATTTAGATAGAGGGATGTAATGTGACTTATTCAGATTAATAAAACTTTTTTTTAAAGGCAACATTGAGACAACTAATTTTGAACTGAAAAATTATGAACATATATTCTAAAGATAAATTATATAAATGTCTAGGGGCGCCTGGGTGGCTCAGTGGGTTAAGTGTCCGACTCTTGATTTAGGCTCAGGTCTTGATCTCAAGGTCCTGATCTGAGGTTCTGTGCTCAGCAGGGAGTCTGCTTCTCTCCCTCTTCTTCTCCCTCTGCTCCTCCCCCTGCTCCCATGTTCTCTCTCTCTAAAAATAAATAAATAAAATCATATATATATATGTATATGTATGTGTATATATATATGCATACATTTATAATATATATAATTTGTTTAACAGGGAGAACCATTGTCATCTATTGAAAAACAGATAGAAAAATCCTTTGTAAGGACTGGATATTTCTGTCCTCCCAAAATTTATATGTTTAAATCCTAACATTCAATGTAATGATAACAGAAGGTGGGCTTTTGGGGAGGTGATTAGTTCATGAGGGTAGAATCTTCATGAATGGGAGTAGTGCCCTGATAAAAGAGACCCCAGAGAGCTCCCTTACCCCTTCTATCATACGACGACCCAGTGAGAAGATGCTCATCTGCAAACCAGGAAAAGAGCTCACACAAGAAACTGAATCCTAAACCCCCTGACCTTATACTCCCTGGCTTCCAGAACTGCAAGAAATAAATGCTTATTGTTTAAGCCACCCAGTCTATGGCACTTTTGATACAGCAGCCTGAATGGGGTAAGAGAGAAAATAGGAGAAACTGACACACACACACACACACACACACACACACACACACACACACACATGCACATACTGATATCGAGATGACTTGTTTTGAACTGAAAAAGAACATGTATTTTAGAAATAAAATATATGCATTTTTTTTTAACCAGAAGAACCACTAGTAATCAATCATCTATTCAAAAACAAATAAAAAAGCCTTCAAATGCATATAAGCAACCTGGACCCCAATGAAATTATATGTTTGGCTTAACGTCACACAGCTGGTTAATTGCAGAGATTTACATAAACCACCATGTTTCCTGACTTCCTATATGTAACTATCCATTATCCATAAACTTTTATTTATTCTGGACAACTGAGAGTCACTATACAAACTATGAATTACACTTCTTCAAAAACGACATTATACTTAAGCTCTTCTGCTATATGTAAAGGAGAGAGCATTATGTAATGTAAATACACAGATTTTATAGGGAGAAAAAAAGGACTCAGGTCATGGTGTTCAAATTTATTAGCTGTGCCTTGAGTCTCAGTTTCCTTTTCTATAAATTAAAGGTGATAATAAACCCTGTAGCAGAGAGGATCATGAGGATTAAATAAGAAAACTGACAAAACACAATTTTGACACGCTGTAAATACAAAGAGCTATAGAAAGATCAATGATCTCTATTTGACTATTCAGGGGTAATTTTAAGGTGATAAAGTATCCGACTGAGTCAACAGTGATTAGTTCTGAGTGCATTTACTAAATATTGCACAAGGAATACTATTCTGACTGTTCCTTTAAAACAAATAAATCCCTGACTTTCCCCCCTTTGGTCAGTTTCATAACTGTACCGTGTAGAATATGGAGGGGAAAAGCTCACAATTAAACGAGTTTTCTGGCTTACCAGATTTCATGCGAATGAAACTAAAGCGATATGGCCAGTGCTTCAAACTAAGTCTGTGGAGTGTCCTGGTGGCTTCTGACCCTACAGTTTTTCAAGCCTTAACGGATATAAACTTATGGGTGCTGAGAGCGGAAAATGACATTTAAAAGCAGCCAAGTGATTTCTAACTCTTAAGTGTCAGAAACTTCAATGCCTATTTCTTTAGGCAGAATGTTCTTTTGTTCTGCGAAAACCATCTAACTGAGGCTTTTAGTTATGCATATGTAAAGCAAATACTCTCTTCTGAAATGGAGATGAAGTTCTAAAGATCAAAAACTGTTTCTTGGGTAAAAATGTAAAAATTGTCTACTTGGGTTGTTTTAGGAAAAAATGCCTTACTAAGAAGGAATTTGTTTCAACTCCTTGAATGAGACATAGAAAACTCTTTTTGTAAAACAATATGTGATATTCAGGGCCCACATGAAAATTTCTTGAGATCCCAAAAAATGAAGTGTGGCCCAGAGTTACTTCCTATCTCTATATAGAAACTAGTCTCAGTCTTATATACGTGTTACTGTTACTATTTTGTTGTTGTATTTTCTGAGGGTTTTTTGTAACCTTAAGAATCCTTTTCTTGAGGCACCTGGGTGGCTCAGTTGGCTAAGCATCTGACTCTTGATTTGGCTCAGGTCATGATCTCAGGGTCCTGGGATCAACCCCCCTCAACGGGGTGTCTGCTTGAGATTCTCTCCCTCTCTGCCCTTCCCCCCAAAAAAATAAATAAATAAAATCTTAAAAAAATAATCATTTTCTTGGGGTACGTGGGTGGCTCAGCATCCAACTCTTGGTTTTGGTTCAGGTCATGATCTCACCTCATGAGATCAAGCCCTGCAAAGGGATCTGCGCTCAGCACCGTTTGCTTGAGTCTTTCTTACTCCCCTTGAGCTTCTCTCCCTGCTCACACTCTCTCTCTCTAAAATAAATAAATAAAATCTTAAAAAAATTGTTTTCTTTATCTCTAAATTCTTTTTTATTCTTTTTTCATCTTTCTGCTCTTTTTTATAGTCTTTCTGGTCCTTCTTTTGTGATTCCATCTTATATTTTATATATTAACAGATTTTATGTGTGTATGTGATCATCTTATATTGTCTATTTCACAACTCTGAGATCCAAAGTACTTGGAGTTCTAAATCTTTTGTTTATTGTTTCTGCCCACTCTCATGGCACTCATTTTCTGGCACATTTGGGAATATCTGAATGGAAATTCGTATTTATTCTTACTTGTGGAATATTTGAATGCTTAAATTCATGGTGTTTTTCTTCAGATATTCTTTCATTCAGTAGCTTTCTCCATGAGCCAAGGGTCACTACTGACTTGGGCCTAGTCCAGTCCCATTCTGGCTTCATCCTAAAAATTTATGACAGGTATACCAAAGGTTTATATCCACCCAGGAGGGCCAATATATGTGCTCACAGCTCACAGCCTTTGTCTCTACTCATCGTTTAATTTCTGTTCCTCTTTCCTTTGTCCTTTGGCAATTTCCTTCATATCCTTTATTCCAGCAACACGATAATAATATTATTTTTTGATGCTTGAGTTTTGAAGGTGGGCCTTTCAGCATATTGGCTTTGCCTTACTGCTAGAAGAGAAAGATCTATTTTCTTCATGGGTAAAATGGTTCTCTGGCCTCCCTTCCAGTTGGATGTGACCATGTTTACAAAATGTCCATGATAAGAGAATAGAACTAATGTATGAACCTTCTGGGTCACTTCCTTAAAGACAAGTTGCTTGCCTTGGACTTACCCACTTGGTCCCAACCCCCTTCCAACTGTCTGAAAAACACTAAGAAATGGAGCAGGAGCTGTATATCAGTAAAGGAAGCTATACATTGAGGAGGTCAAAACTCATAGCCCGGCCTGGATCCCTAAATGACTACATGGAGCAGAGACCCTTATCTGACCTGAATGTTATATGAAAAGAAAGACCAAAACAAACTCCTCTGTTGTTTGAATCTCTATAGTCTGCAGCCTTCTGAAGCTGCCAACCTATATCCTAACACATGCACTTCCTTTTTAGGGGATAACATGAATAGATAACCTAAAAACTCTAAGGCAAGGAAAAGGTCAACTTCTACAAACAAGTTCTCTAATCTTTTAACTGAAGATTGCAACTGAAATTAAAATAAAGAAACCAGGACGTGGGGGAACAAAAAAAGAACACGGGGGGGGGGCATAAAGAGTTTAAATGTGACAGAAAATGGGAAAGTCTATCTTATCTTACGCCAGGGTGGGGGGGGGAGTTGTAATTACCCAGTAAGATAAAAACTGTTGAATTTGTGGCAATGGAAATATTAAGACAAATTAAATACCAAGCTTATCTCTGTTCTGTGCTATCAATATTTTATACTAAACATCTGTTCCTTGTATCTCATCTCAGAAACACTTCTACACTTTATCAGCACAAGCACAGCTTTTCAAAGCAAATTAAGCTAAACCGTTTTCACTTAATCACCAATTGATCACAACATGCAGAATGCCACATATTGATCTCTAAGAGCCCCATTTTTCCCAATTCAGAAAAGCATATTGGAGGAAACACTTGATTTGCAATCAGAGTAAACTGGTTAGGTTTATACTTCTGACATATTTTAAGTAGGAAGTATTTCAGTGATTAAAAGAATAAAACAACAAGTATTTTCAATGATAGGTGAAAAATAGGCCATTTCTACCTTTTGGTTAACAGAGTCTTAGAGCTACAGAGGATCTTCCAGATCCTTGAAGTTTCATTAAGTTTCATTGGGGGATTTCAAGGAGAAGATGGACATTTTTGTTTTGTAAGCTGCTATGATTTTAATATGTGGGCACAACTAAGAATTAGAAGCAACCCTTCTTCCTGAAATTCGCTAAAGGGCTATTGCTCAAAATGAGGTAGGCCTCAAGCAGATTTGTTGACAATCATTGATCTGGTCCAGGGGCTGCATGTTCCAATGCCTACAGGAGCTGAGTGGCTAATGTAAATGAGAGAAAATATATATTTTGCCCATATTGTATGGGTAGATGCTCTTTAACATCAGATAACTACTGTTACCTGGTACACATATGGACCCATTTTTATAATACCTTCTTACTTTTCAAGACACCAACAATAAAATAAAAATAAAGATAAACATACAAAATCTCATGCATCATGGTATGGCCCAAACAAAACAGATTTGTGGATTGGATTTGGCCTCTGACCACCAATTTTAAAGCCTCTGATCCAGTCTTATCCACTCAATATAGAAAAAATAAATAGAGGACAATAATGAAGATACACAAGAAATTCTGCTACAATCTAAGCTTTCAGACCAGGGTGATCAATTGTCCTTATTTTCCAGCGACCGTAGTTTTAGCACTGAAGTTCCACATACCAAAAAACCATTCAGGTCTGGGTAAACTGGAACTGTTTGGCACTCTATTCTAGACTTTTGTGTGAGTGATTTCTTTTTCACCAGACCCTGATGCATCTTTCTTTATTCCTATCATAAAAGCACGGAATGAACTTGCTGCCTTCATAAGTTTATGTGGGGTTGGGGAGACCAAGGCCCCAGTAGTGGCTACTGATCACATCAGCTGTGGCACTGCTCACCAAGCCAGAGATAGGACTAAATAGGGACCCGCAGTCAGATAGACTGAATGACTATATCTGGTGTGGAAATTTAGCTTGTGATCTCTCAACCAATCACTTCCTCAAAAGTGTCACATATTGTGGGGGACTGTATATGGTTATTTGGTTATATTTGGTTTATCATGGTTAGTTTGGTTTTTCTCTCTCTCTCTCAATAGATAGATAGATAGAGGCAGGTACAGTATAGATATCTATTTATTTCAATCTATCTAAAATTATAACCTGAAAAAAATTAAAGTTTAGTTTCAGTTTAATGTTCTCTCTCTCTCTCTCCCTCACTCTGTTTTTGTTTTTGTTTCTGTCTCTCTGTCTCTCTATATAAAGATAACCAGAAAAAAAGGCAACTTTAGTTCAATTTCTGTTTTGTACATGTATGTTTTATTGTTCACCCAAATTCCTATCATTTAGCTAGTCGTGTGGCAGATCAAACTTCAGAAGTTACACAAATTCCAGTCATTTCCAGAACACGAATGAGGACCACAGGGAAAGAGAGAGAGAAAGTGAGCAAGCATTAGGAACTGTGAGGTTACAGATCTATTACTCATTTTACTCCAAGACCCAGGGAATCTATCTGTGCTCAGAGTTCCAACCAACTTCAAAGTGAGACTTATGATCACAGAAGCTCGATGAAATAATGGAACAAGAATAAAATTGGCCCTGTGTGAATTAGATTGCAAAGGCAGGAACCTAGCTTCATTTACCTAAGAAGCTAACGTTTAAATTAAAATCTTTATATGCCCTCTGTAGTTTTCTAAGAGTCCAGATTTGGTACAGGTGACTAGCACAGAGAAACTAACAAAGAAACTAAGGTGGTATAAAACAAAAGTGAGGAATTTTTCCTTTATTCTTTTCAAATGATTGCCCTTACATATGCACTTTTTCCCCCCCAGAGCTAGCATAGATGTGACAATTAGAGGATGATTTTTTTTTCCTTTGGCCCTGAAGGGATCTAGCGAGAGACTTTAGTATTTTTCTCTTTGTAAAATAAAGCCTGGCTTTGAAGACAGGATCTCTGAAATGAGGCATTGCAAATGTCCTTTGATGAATCAGTCTGTGTGAAGGAGAAAGGAAGAAGGAGAAGGGAGCAGCAGATTGATTGCAGCTAATGTTCCTCTCATGCCATGCCCTTTTAATCTTCCTCAAATGGCCATGGATAATCAAGAGGTCAATCATGAATCCATCAAGGGGTCCTTGTCTCAGGGCAGTTTCCAAACTGTTGAAGCCCTCACTCAAAAGAAGCCATTTAAAGCAGTTAGCAGAATCGGGGGGGAAAGTGGGTCATGGGGGGCATTAGAGAACGTCAACTTCAGGTGGTGATCTGTCAGCCAAGTGTGAACGCCTCTCCAGCGAGGAACACTTCTATAGCATGTGCAGAAACGACTTTATGATGGATTTCACTCATAAAAAGACACATGAAAACTTCACATTTCACAGGACGGGGTGGGCATGCAAGATAATAAAATTAAAAAGTAATGCCCAGAAGAAGACAAGGAGAGAGTAGAAAACCCAATTGCAGTTAAGAAACAGCGAAGTTACAAGTTGTAACCTCTGTCGACTGACACTCCAGCAGCACTTATGCAACTTGTGCTAAATGTCCCCCGAGGGATTTCGTGCCTCTGGGGGCCCTCTGTCTGAAAGAGAGAGGGAAAAATGAGTTTAGGGGCTGAGAAAGAATTGCTTACATTAGGAAGCCATAATATCTGTGAAGTTTGCTCATGTAGGGCTGCCAGCTTGCTGCCCTCAGTAGAAGTACTTGGCAGCTTCGATCCCACTAGCCCATAAAGAAATAGCCTTTTCCTTTCCTCCAAGAACATCTCTGACTTCAGATGGCAGGCCCTTTTAAATTTTGGATGAGGTGTCAAATGAAATTTGACAGCTAACTGATAGGTTCAAATTCTCACAGGGCAGTCTATCCCTGAGGACACGGAAAAACTAATTCACTGCCAGGCTGGCAAATTTTCAGTGATCCCTATCATTCCACATTCAGTTTGATGTGCAACCGACTGCTTTTTCTGGTGGGAACACAGTACCTCTCATTAGATGCCCCTTCTGTGACAAAGGACAATGATTTTAGAAGACACATGTCACCCCCCAAATTTCTCTTTTGTTCCAAAATTTATTTATTTATTGGCAAAATTAAGAATTGCCTGTTAGTGAAATCACTGACCCCAAATGGTATTTGTGGAAAATGTTACTTTTAATATCACTTAGGTCTCACTTTGTTTCATGAATAGTCTCTCAATAAAATTAATCTTAAGAATTCAAAACTGTACAGCTTGAGAGGAATTTAAAAATATTTTTTTTTTTAACCATCACCCCACCTTATTTGTAACCCTACTTACTCTAGCTTTTCCTTTTCAATGTGTTCATATCACCCTATGGATAGGTTTGATCCTGTCTCAATTCTCAAATGAACTGAAACTCAAAACTGGAACTACTTAAGCAGCCTTAACCACACCCCCTTATTGAATATGGGGATGGCATTGTTGCAGAGTGGATTGTATTCAAATTTATGCTTAGCTCACACTACATCTGTAACAACTGACAAATTACTCATTATCTCCTTTTTCTCATCTGTAAAATGAGGATAATAGTATTATATATTGCACAGGTATTGAGAGAGTTAAGGCAACCAACACCTGACACAGAGGAAGGGCTCAATTAATGGTAGCTTAAGGGAAATAAATATTAGTCCCATAGTAGCCTAGAATACTGTGCCATATGATAGGCATCGTACATCTTGCATCCTATAACTTAAGTTTTCCTATATGACCTGGAAAACAATGCTTTAGTATTACTGAGGTCATTGGGTTTCACCCCCGTCCTCTGAGTCTCAGCTTAGTTCCTCCACCATTATTCTGAAATGGTATCAAGGAATGTAGTCTTATCTTATTGTCTGAGTTCCTCCTATGTCAAAAAAGACCGAATTTGTGCTTTAATCCCTACTTCTATGACCCACTTCATCCAAATCCATTGCCTTAATCCTGTGAAAGATTTCTGGGCTATATATCAGTCCATGGAAGAGGGAAGATGGAGTGAGTCATGTGCATGCTACTTTGGTTTATAGTGAAAAGAGAATAGAATAGGATAATTGAAGCTGAGTTTTATCATTAATAAATAATAGAAAATTATTCATCTTCCTGTGTCATAATGTTCTCACCTATGCATAAAGCAGTTAGGGTATATTATCTCAAAGATTCCTTCTATATGGATAGTCTGTAAGGTGGGCCAAAGAAGCCCTGGACCAGTGAGAGATTTCAAAACAAAGTAAGTTATATGGGAGGTAAAAATCTTAAGTAAAAGAGTGAGAACAAGAAAAAATCAAGGCATCTTAACCTAGGAAAACATAAACTGGCATATTACATAAAGCATAATTGTAATAAGAAAAATAAATACTACTCAACTTACCAAATGGTAAAGGAATGTGAATACCCTTATGTTTACAGTGCAAATAAATCAAACCAAAAAGGTTGAACAAGCAACGCTACAGAGTGCCAGCAGTAAGAAAGTGTTTATAGATTCAACACATGTTTATTGATCTCCTGCCATATGCCTAGTGACACCTTAGACCATTTGGACCACATCGGTAAGCAAACCAGATAGCAATTCCTGACCTTGAGGAATTTATAGTTTAGAGTTAAAAAGAGTAGATAAATAATAACCTAAACAAGTAAGTAAAGTATTTTTTGCTTCAGAAGGTGACAAATATTATGGAAAAAATTTTTAAATAGACTAGAATAATAAACAATAGAAGTAGAGGGACAGAGAAAATTGGCAGGTGAGACAAAGAGAATGGTCAGGATAGGTGGTAACTGAGAAGTCACATGTGAAGAGAGATTTGAAAGAAGTGAGGGAATTTACCATGGAGTTCTCCAGGTGAAGGTATTCCAGGGAGGGAGGCATCCAAGGCATAAACTGTAAGTGGGGGGTTGAGGTGTATAAGAGATGAGGTCAGAAGATGAAGTGGGTCATTTAGGCCATTTTAACAATGAAATCATTTAAACAAAATAGCAAACTATCACAGGGTGTTAACAGAGGAGTGACATGATCAAACTTGAATAGTAATGAACTTTGAGAATAGTGGGAGGGGAGTGGATGGGTTAACAGGCAAGAACAGAAGAAAGGAGCATAGCTAAGAGGCTTTTGCAGTATTTCATATTAGAGATATTGGTGGTAGAGGCTAGGGCCAGGATGGTAGCCCTGGAGGTGATTAGAAATTATGGGATATTTGATGTAATTTGGAGGTAGAGATGTGAAAGTTTCCTGATGAACTGGATGTGGATATATGAATAAAAGAGGAGACAGAGAATAGGGAAGGCAGCAGTAGGATCTAACATGCAAGACAGAGACTGGCTTCCTATAAGGCTATGGTAACAGGCAGCAGGATAGAAATAGGGTACAAATGCTAGTAGGTATGTAGATGAGGTAGAGGGAGTGCATGGAGATATTCTTTTTCTGACTTAATTTTGTCAGGGAGGTAAGAAGCAGTATCATCAGGTGGGAATGAGCATGGAAAAGGAATACTGAAGAATTCAAGAGAGAAGCTGTGAACTCGCTAACTAAGAAAACGGGAAGTTTTCTTCCCGTCATTCCTAGTCATTACACTAGGAAGTTAAACTATGTATGTCTGGCACCATTATAGTCTCAACTGAGATTTTTGTTTGTGAAACTTAAATGAGACCAGTCAGAGGGGTCATGTGCTTTGCTCTATTGCATTTAAGTTGCACAGGTGCAAACATGGAATAGGCAGAAGGTTTGCTTTTATAGGATTTAGGTTTTATCAACTGAGTATAAGGTGAAAGAGGAATGGAAGTCAATATTAGCAAGGGAGTGATTATAACAATTGACCATAACATTAACATGAGGAGAAGGGGGGTGGGTAATGATATTAAATGATGAAGAACAGTGAGAAGTTGACAGAATCCATTGATTGGAGGTGTTAGTGTTTTTAAAGAGAGCTGAGTGCTAGAGGGAGATTGAAGGTGGAAGTCGAAGAACCCGGTACACATAATTGTTATTTTCTAAAGGTAACAGTTGTTGGTGTTGATTAGGTATGATTACTACATAGTCACAAGGTCTGACCTTGAAAATGAGTAACTGAAGTCAGGTGAAGATACAAACCTTTGAAGAAGATTAGTTTAAAAAATGAGGACCTAAGGTGTTAGAAGGAACATCTATCACCATGAGTTAAGACAGGAGTAGTACTGGAGAGCGTGACACTGAACCATGGGGTAAAGTCATCTAAAAACGGAAAGAACTGACCTGGGGTTCTGTCATTGACAGCACTAATAAGAAATACTGATGAAGCAATCTGATTACTTGAGTTTCAAAATTGGGATTTTTAGGGAAATGTGAGAAAGACTAGTCTGAAAGCAGTATTGAAAAACATGAGGGACATCTGTCTCATGCTTGGGACAAGACGTATGAAAGAAAATGCAACCAAGAGGGCACATAATGCCCTCAAGAGAGAGTCAGGTAATAAAAGAAGGTAATGGAGCCATCTAAAGAAGAAGAAAAAAAAAAGCTTGTTGGTGGATTTTGAACAATATAACCCAAATATAGTGTACATTAGAGTTATTATATCTTCTATGTTACTCCTCTTTACATTAATTCATATTTCATTGATGGATTAATTTCACTCTTAATTTTGAAATAGATGAGCAATATAGTCAGATCCCAGATTGATTATAATACTTAATTCTCAATATCACATCAAAAAAATCAGTAAACCTCAGGTAAAATAGTTGTAACATTTAAAATGGGTCTTCTGTCTTTGATTCTCTCTTCTTTGGATAGATGACAAAAGAATGCAGTGGAAGGGGTCTTTGTTACATGAAAGAAGCAACTCTATATATAGTTATTTTCAAGTTTGATCAATCATTTCCAACTCATTTCCTATTTTTCCTTTAAAAACATCTACCCCATCAAGAATTTCAATAGCAGTGAGTAAAATAATTTAGGCAGCTGACAGGCAATTCAATTTCCTGGCAGATTTTTAGATAATCAGACACCCAGGAGAAACTTGTAAATTTGTTTTATTCATGGTCAATTTGCTATGGCACATTTTTCTCTACCGGCTCAACTCAACTTTTTACTCAACAGAGAAGTGGTGCATTATTATGTAGCAGCAAAAGTGGCTTAGGTGGCCAACCAGGCACAGATCATCATTTCTGCAAACAAGCCTTTTCTTTGCCTCCCGTATTCTTAAATGAATTGCACTCAGGTCTTTGTTCATTCATTAGGAAGCTTGTGCCAGACTCTTGTGGCTCAAATACACAGGCGAAATCGTCATAATTCCTCTAACTCTCTGTGGCTCCTGACCAGCTGATCCATAGGTCAAGAGCTGGAGAGTTAAGGTGGGGCCAAATGTAGGTACTTTGATCAAGTAACTATATTTGTGCTATGAAAAATACTCATGGGGCAGGGGATGAGCATATTCACTAGAAAAGATATCCAGTTTCTTCCAAAGAAGAGAAAGATAAATGTAACCTTTTCTGTTGCTTAGGAGTATCTATAGACACCTAAAGGCCAGCAAAAATAGGTACGAGGAGAGGCGAAGCAAATGCCCTTCTGCTGATACTAGAGGGAGGCCAGATACAGACTCTGAGGAAGGGAGCCAACTCTAATAACCTGAAAGAATGCTGCCCATGAAAACTCACCTGCCAAGTGACCTCAAGAGAGGTAGACCACTAAAAGCCAGTGGCTTAGGGAGAGTTGTAAGAAGACAACTGGAAGAAAAAGCCCGGGCCAGGGCACATAGTTTTCCAGTGGCTGAGTCTCCAAGGAAACACACGCCATATGTCCCCAGGGCAAAGAGAGAGAGAGGAAAAGACTGTCTTGTGAACACCTGCCTCACTTGGAGTCACTGATGCCACACAAAACTCTGCCACCTGCCTCGTCTACATTGGAGGAATGGTAGTTAGCCAGTTGTTACTATATAGAAAGATAAGCCTATGGCTGTATTTTCCAATTAAAAGAAAAAACACTGCCTCTTAGTTTTACAAATGCCTGTATTCTTAAATTAAAAATGTAATTTAACAATTTTTATTGATTGCATAGTAAATTAAATATTCCTACAGACCAAATATGGCTCATGAGCAACATTTTGTGCTTCTAGTATCAATAATACCTAACCAGGAAGGTCTTCTATATTCATATCTTATCTACGTTCTTTGTTAGGAATATTTGCTGTGGTGTAAGCCTTTTGTTTTGTTTTCTGGTCTAAATCCTTTCCACTTTGTAATATAAAACAGTTCTTCGGTATTCCCCATAGTAATAGTATGCTTTTTAGGTCATTATTCAGTCACTTGGCTAGTCAATAATCTTCACACACTATTGAATGCCCAGGCATCTTATGCCCTACATGCTAGCAAGGGACTGTCAATTCTCTATTTATATCTGTTTGTCTGTCTATCAATGAGGTATCATTTTTTGAGCACCTCATTTACATCTTTATTTTGCATCCTATCTTGCCTTGGTTTATATTCTTTTTAGTTATGAAAACAATAAACAAAAATTTAAGATAGATAGGTAAGTAAAAGAATTCATATTTTATAAATCTCACAGTTACAGTGGCTTTATGTCCATTGTAATCATTTTGGTTTGAAGAATTTCTTGCTCTGCCTGTCTTTCTCCCTCTTTCTTTCAAATTCTAAATAAATAAATAAGCCCTCCACTTTTTTTTTTTTTTGCAAAGGGAAAAACTTAAATTTCTATTGCTTTTTTCTTCCCCTTTCCTCTTTTATATCCTCAGATGAAAGCCCTGGTACTCTGATGTTGAACCCAGTAGAATAATTTGATTTGAGGCATGTAAAAGAAATGTAACTAGGAAACTTTTGCTAGGTCTTTCAAATGTGAAAACCAGACCCCAAAGCCCTTTTGTTTAGGAAACTTCTTATTTGGATATGCACAGATAAGTCCTGAGGCTTAGCAAGCTTGGAGAGGTTGAAACTAAGCAAGGACAATTTGCTTTGCATAATAATGCAATGGGAATTTTCTACTTTTCCCTGGAGGCTTGAGGGGGAGATGCTGGGAGAAAGAGAAGGCTTGGGATTCAAAGAAGGCAGAGAATGAAGGATGCTTTGATGGGGACACGTGGGTGCTGAATAATGTGGTAGTAGACTGGGGTCTAACACAGTAGAGCCCCTGAGAAGTTCCTTGGAAAGTATAATGAGCACGTAACTTCAAAAGTACTGCTGTCTGACATTCAATTTTAAGTTGTTCCCTCCCCTCCGGTCTGCTGCAATTCCCTCTCTTTATCTGCAGGTCTTCCAGGAGAGGCACATACACCAGCATTGTGCATTATGGCTGCTCTGGAGAATTTTGAGAGGACCAGAGTGAGCTTCAGCAGCACGCGGGAGCAATAAGACAGTTGGAGAAGCCCAGGGGCAGGACTTGGAAGCAGCAGTGATAGGGTTTTCATCAACAGAGTGAATGATTACTGACCAAGAACACTTGAGCATTTCCCTCAGCTTGATTAAATGTTAGACAAGTTTATTTCTGACTCTAAGTCCTTGACCTCCCTTTCTGTAGAGCATTTACTTGAAAAAAACATTCAAGTATAAATTCTTCCCTGCCCCTTTTAAATGTAAATCTTCTCTCAACCTCTTGCAGGCTTTACACAGCAATGTCTTTGTCAGGTCTTGAGATCTTTTCTTTTCAAATGTAATCAAGAAAGACATTGCCCCTACTGCCCAGTCTCTGTGGAAGGGTAGGACCCTAACTTCAATGAGCACCAATTAACAAACACAGATGGCCTAATCACATTGCCTAACCATCCACCTAAAGTCCTCCAGCACTTTTCCATTAGCTTACCTCGGTGCTTAAAAAAACTTCTGCTTTTTGTTTCAGTGGAGTTGATTCCAACCTCTTTCTCCTGCTGCAATAGTCTTGAATAAAATCTTCCTTGCCATTTTCTACAAGCATCCAGTGTAATTTCTTTTTGATATCCCCTTCACAGGAAGTGTTGGAAGACTAAAATCTTTGGACTTGGCACAGCTGTGCTGTATGGTAGATCTCAGTTGGCAGTGCCTGCCCGGCATCTATTTACTCTTCTTCTCATACCACCATCAGGATTTCCCTTTAAGAAGCCACTCCTCCCTACTTTGTTTGGCTTTGTGGAAATTGCCATTAATGTGCATTGCCTCCCCTTCCCATTCCCTACCAAGTGATGAACCTGTGACCTGGGAGGAGCTGGACCCAGGAAACACTCAAGGGTATTTGCATCTTTAATTGAATGGCTCAGGACAGAAAATGGATGAAGCAAATTCATCCCAATGTCAGCAGCTTGAAGAGACTGCTCATTACTCTCCACTTGCCAGAGTCCAAGAGCTCTTTCTGCTCCAGATGTGTAATGGTCCTGAGTTGTTCCTTCTGTGTGCTGAACTATTGGAATGCCCCTCTAGCCTTCCCTCATCACTTCTTTTATTATTTTTCTTCTTACCATAACCATTATCCACTTTATGCTGCTTGCAATGTAAGAATTATAACTGGTAAATGTAAGATTGGAACTCAGCTAATTTTTATGTGTACAATAAAGGACAGGGGAAGCATAGAAATGCATTCCATCCTATCCTTTTGTATCATTCCTCCCTCCCCTTTTCCATTTTATTTTTGCTTTCTCTCTCAACTAATTATCTACTCATTTGTTGGTCAGTACATACAGATTTTAATATTTTTAATAGAGCCTTCTTGTGTTCTTTCTTTCTATTAACCTTTCTTTCTCCTCTTTTACTCTTTTCTTTATTTCTGTTTTTCCTGACACAATTCCTGGTCACACCTTTGGCCCACCAATGACTTTTAAAGAGGATTTCTGCATTTAGTTTGAGGAGTTTTGCTCCCCCCCGTGCTCCAGGGAATGCAAAGTACATGGAGCCCTTGGAGTGCAGCCTGCATGACCTACTAATCACTGTCCCTAAGGGTTAGTTAGGTCCTTGCTGAGCACTGTTCAGCGTTTGTCAATGCCCAAGACAATACTGATCTCTTTCAGATCCATCACTGAGGTTATAATGGACATTCTCATTCCTTTCTTCTCTATGATGTTTTCCATGTCATATACAAATTGTTAATTTGAATTCAAGACTTCACTACTTCACAGTCTAAGATCAATTTACAATTGCAAGAATTGAAACTTCTACATAAAGATAGCATGTGTGCAGAAAGAAGAGTACAGATGTGTTTTCAAATCTATCAACTCTGCATTAGAAAGAACACGGGATAATGCAAAAAGGAAGCATATAACTTGAAGTTAATCAGACCTCTGTTAGAATCCTGACTTGAACATTTAAAAACATTTCAACTGTGTTTTTATTGTTGCTACTGTTGTTTTAATACTGTTTAAATATTAAATTTAACATTTCCTCAGTTTCTACATCTATGACACAGAGATTACAATTCCTATATCAGGGTTGCTGTGAAATTTTGTACATAAAACTCTCCATTGCCTAATACATAATGCACACTAGATAAATAAAGGTAATGAGAATGATGTTGATTAATTACTGTTATGTCTATTGTCATGAGGAGAACAATCCCTAATGATAGTACATTACACTGGTGGGGGAAAATCCATTATCAGTAAATATCAGTGCACCATGTATGAGCATCAGTAACAAAAGTAAATGTTTTTGCAAAGGTGAGGGACAAAGTTCTTTTAATAAAGCAAGGGCCATGTTTGACAGCAAAAGAGGGATCACAGGGATCCTGTTGGGAAAAAACAGAAACTTTAAGGACATAGAAACCTTTTGTTTCTCTAAATGTGGAGATAGGGTTTGGCAAGTGCTTTAAAATCTAATATAAATAGAAACAACTTAAAATCAGTAAACACAATCTAGATATAAATACTACACCCTCATCTTTTATGTCACTTAAATAATTAAAACACTTCTCATTGAATAATGAAGTTATTTAAGGAGAAACATCAGAAGAGCATCCAGCCGGCAGATCTAACTGCTTTTGCCTCGAGTGACATGTTCCCAGCAGTAGGTTATATTATGCCTTCATAAAACGTGTTCTGTCATTTTTTTCAGTGCTGCTATTTTTGGTGGAAAGTAAGAAAAAGTATCTATCTATGTTGTGTGAAAGCTCTGGATGAAAATAAGTAAGTGATTCCTAACGCAGGTGAAGCCCTCCAACAATTTAATGCTAAACCTGTCCAAACTGCAGGGGTGAAAGTGACATTCATTGATAGGAATATACAAATGCAGGGATTTTAACACTGCAATTTCAAGGGTTTTGCTTCATCACATAAATTTTAACAGAAATTGCAACTAGGTTAAGGGAATGATATAGAATAAAATCATTGCTCTAGATTAGCATTTATTTAAAAAATGTTTTAATTGGTGTCTTCTAAAAGGAGAGTCCATGGTGAACTAAGTTTGGAAAACACTAGGTTAACAAAGTTAAGCAGATTGTACCTCATTTCCCCTCTCCTCTCTACTACCCAATGGTAGAGCTACCACTAACCATGATCTGTCTTTTCTTTCTTTCTAATTAGTTGGAAATAAGGCTTGAGTTATATACATTTCCCAGCCTTCCTTGTAGTTAGGTGTGGCCATATGACTAAGTTCTCCCCAATGAAATGTGAGTTAATATGATGTATATTAGTTAATGGACTGGCCCATGAAACCTCTCCTGAGCACTCCTCCCTAAACTCATACTTCCTGCTGACTATATGACAAAATTATACTAGAGTTCTCTGAGAAGTCATCATTTAAAAATGGCAAAATTGTTGTCAACTTGGGTCCTAGAATGAGTCCATGGAGCAGAAAGCAGAACTCTGCTAAATTAAAAGAGCCATCCTGAATTATCTTCCCGTACCGTTATCTGTCTCCCCTCCACTATACACCCAATTTTTAAAAAATCTAAATAATGGGTTAGGCAAAGATGTCAGAGAAGTAGGGGACCCTATTTCAACCAGTCCCATGAATTGAGCTAGATATCTACCAGACCACTCTGAACACCCAAGAAATCAGCCTGAGATGTAAGAAGATATATCTGGATCTCTACAAACAGAATATCCCTGGCGGTTGGTTTTGAGGTATGAAGCAGGGAGCCATGATTCCAAGGGCAGATATCAGAAGATAAACGGAAGGTGGAGGGAGGCTCTGGGATCCTGCACTGCCAGAGCATGAAGTCCTCCCGCCCTGGGGACCGGACACAGACACGCAGACTGGTACTGGCAGGAAAGGACTTTAGGGCAGCCTACCAGACTGAAACCTGGAGCTGTGGGGGCACATGTGTGAACTGGGGGTGGCTGGCGGTTTTAGAAACACAAAGAGCAGAGATGGGCCTGGACCTGGAAGTGAGGGCTGGGAGTGCTGCTGTAGGGTGCACAACCCAGGACGCTGTGGTTTTAGCAGCACAGACAGAAACAGAGACAGTGTGGCCTGGAGATCTCACTGAAGAATAGACTGCAATTTCTCTGCGCTGAGGCAGAGGTTTGGAAATGGTCACTTCTGCTCTGACTCTCAGAAGAGATGTGGAAAGCAGCCAGGGAAAGCTGCCAGAGGAGAAAAAGCCCCCCAAAACAGTTTTCACTGAGCCCAACCACCCCCCCAACAGTGGGCAGGGCAACCCTGCCCAAACAGGGTTGCCTGAGTAACAGCACAGCCGGCCCCTCTCTCAGTAGGCAGGCTGCAAGAACAAGAGGCCGACAACCCTAAGGTCCTATAAAACAGATGCATCTTGCTTTGGTTGTGGTCAATAATTTGTACTCAGTACATTCCCTCAACCACCCCTTGACAGAATGACTAAAAGGAGGAATCCCCAAAATAGGAAAGACTCAGAGACTGTGACTTCTGCCACAGAACAAATGCATATAGATATAAGCAAGATGTCAGAAATAGACTTCAGGGTAACAGTTATGAAGACAATTGCTAGAATGGAGAAAACGATTAATGGCAACAAAGAGTCTCTAAGGGCAGAAATGAAAGCTGAACTGGCAGGACTTAAAAATGCTATCAATGCATTAGATCCAATCTAGATACTCTGAGTATCTAGGGTAAATGAGGCAGAAGAATGAATTAGTGATCTAGAAGACAAACTGATAGAAAAGAAAGAACAGGAGGAGTCCTGGAACAAACAGCTTAAAATCCATGAAAACAGAACTAGAGAAATAAGTGATGCCATGAAACGTTCCAATGTCAGAATTATTGGGATCCCTGAGCGGGTGGAGAGAGAGAGAGAGGACTAGAAGATATATTTGAGCAAATTGTAGCTGAGAAGTTCCCTAGTCTGGGGAATGAAACAAACATCTGTGTCCTAGAGGCAGAGAGGACCCCTCCTAAGATCAAGGAGAACAGACTAACACCCTGGCATGTAATAGTAAAACTCGCAAATCTTAGAAGCAAGGAAACCATCTTAAGGGCAGTTAGGGGGAAGAGATTCCTTATGTACAGAGGGAGGAACATCAGAATAACATCAGAACTATCCACAGTGACCTGGCAAGCCAGAAAGGGTTAGCAAGACATATTCAGTGTACTAAATGAGAAGAACATGCAGCCAAGAATACTTTATCCAGCAAGGCTGTCATTTAGACTGGGTGGAGAAATGCAGAGCTTCCAAGACAGGCAGAAACTGAGAGAATATGTGACCACTAAGTCGGCCCTGCAAGAAATATTAAGGGGGGGTTCTATAAAAGGAGAAAGACCCTAAGAATGATATACAACAGAAATTTACAGACAATATATAGAAACAAGGACTTCACAGGCAACACGATGACAATAAAATCATATCTTTCAATAATCATTCTCAACATGAACAGCCTAAATACTCCCATAAAATGACACAGGGTTGCAGATTGGATAAAAAGACAGGACCATCCATATGCTGTCTACAAGAGACTCATTTTGAACCTAAAGATACATCCAGACTGAAAGTGAAGGGATGGAGAAGCTTCTTTCATGCCAATGGACCCAAAAGAAAGCTGGGGTAGCAATTCTCATATCAGACAAATTACATTTTAAGCTAAAGACTGTAGTGAGAGACACAGAAGGACACTAGATCATTCTTAAAGGGTCTATCCAAGAAGATCTAACAGTTGTAAATATCTATGCCCCCAACATGGAAGCAGCCAATTACATAAGCCAACTCTTAACCAAAATAGAGACATATTGATAATAATATGTTAATTGTAGGAGACCTCAAAACTCCACTCTCAGCAATAGACAGATCATCTAAGCAGAAAACCAACAAAGAAACAAAAGCTTTGAATGACACACTGGACCAAATGGAGCTCATAGATATATACAGAACATTCCACCCTAAAACAACAGAATACTCATTCTTCTCAAACCCACATGGAAATTTCTCCAGAATAGACCACAGGCTGAAGCAGTGATCATAAACCTCCCAAAAAACAAGAGTCCAGGGCCTGATGGATTCCGTGGGGAATTCTACCAAACATTCAAAGAAAAAATAAAACCTTTCTCCTGAAGCTGTTTCAAAAAATAGAAACAGAAGGCAAGTTTCCAGACTCATTCTATAAGGCCAGCATTACCTTGATCCCCAAACCAGGCAAAGACCCCATTAAAAAGGAGAATTTCAGACCAATATCCCTGATGAATATGGATGCCAAAATTCTCAACAAAATCCTAGCTAATAGGGTCCAACAGTACATTAAAAGGATCATCCACCATGACCAAGTGGGATTTATCTCTGGGATGCAAGGGTAGTTCAACATTTGCTAATAAGATAGAACACATTAATAAGAAGAGAGAGAAAAACCATATGGTCCTCTCAATTGATGCAGAAAAAGCATTTGACCAGCATCCTTTCCTGATTAAAACTCTTCAGAGTATAGGGATAGAGGGAAAATTCCTCAATTTCATAAAATTCATCTATGAAAAACCCATAGCGATTATCCTTCTCAATGGGGAAAAGCTGAGAGACTTTCCCTTAAGATCAGGAACACGACAAGGATGCCCACTCTTGCCACTATTATTCAACATAGTACTAGAAGTCCTAGCAACATCAATCAGACAACAAAAAGAAATAAAATATATACAAATTGGCAAAGAAGAAGTCAAACCCTCTCTCTTCACAGATGACATGATACTTTATGTGGAAAACCCAAAAGACTACAACCCCACATTACTAGAACTTATACAGCAATTCAGTAATGTGGCAGGATACAAAATCAATGCACAGAAATCAGTTGCTTTCTTATACACTAACAATGTAACTGTAGAAAGAGAAATTAGAGAATCGATTCCATTTTCCATAGCACCAAAAACCATAAGATAACTTGGAATAAACCTAACCAAAGAGGTAAAGGATCTATACTCTAGGAACTACAGAACACTCATGAAAGAAATTGAAGAAGACACAAAAAGATGGAAAAACATTCTATCCTCATGGATCGGAAGAATAAACATTGTTAAAATGTTTATGCTGCCCAGAGCAATCTATACTTTCAATGCCATCCCAATCAAAATACCAATGGCATTTTTCAAAGTGCTGGAACAAGTAATCCTAAAATCTGTATGGAATCAGAAAAGACCCCAAATCGCCAAGGAATTGTTGAAAAAGAAAAACAAAGCTGGGGGCATCATGTTGCCTGATTTCGAGCTATATTACAAAGCTATGATCACCAAGACAGCATGGTACTGGCACAAAAACAGACACATAAATCAATGGAACAGAATAGAGAGCCCAGATATGGACCGTCAACTCTATGGTCAAATAATCTTCAACAAAGCAGGAAAAAATATGCAATGGAAAAAAGTCTCTTCAATAAATGGTGTTGGGAAAATTGGACAGCTATATTCAGAATGAAACTCGACCATTCTCTTATACCATACACAAAGATAAACTCAAAATGGATGAAAGAGTTTCTTTCAATGTGAGACAGGAATCCATCAAAATCCTAGAGGAGAACATGGGCAGTAACCTCTTCAACATCGGCCACAGCAACTTCTTTCAAGACATGTCTCCAAAGGCAAGGGAAAAAAAGTGAAAATGAACTTTTGCGACTTCATCAAGATAAAAAGCTTCTCCACAGCAAAGGAAACAGACAACAAAATAAAGAGGCAACCCACAGAATGGGAGAAGATATTTGCAAATGACACTACAGATAAAGGGCTGGTATCCAAGATCTATAAAGAACTACTCAAACTCAACACCCAGAAAACAAATAATCAAGTCAAAAAATGGGCAGAAGATATGAACAGACACCTCCGAAGAAGACATACAAATGGCTAACAGACACATGAAAAAATGTTCATCATCATTAGGCATTAGGGAAATTCAAATCAAAACCACATTGAGATATCACCTTACACCAGTTAGAATGGCAAAAATTGACAAGGCGAGAAACAACAAATGTTGGGGAGGTTGTGGAGAAAGGGGAACCCTCTTACACTGTTGGTGGGAATGCAAGTTGGTATAGCCACTTTGGAAAACAGTGTGGAGGTGCCTCAAAATAATAAAAATAGAGCTACCCTATGACCCAGCAATTGGAGTCCTGAGTATTTACCTCAAAGACACAGATATAATGAAAAGAAGGGCCATATGCACCCTAATGTTCATAGCAGCAATGTCCACAATAGCCAAACTGTGGAAAGAACCGAGATGCCCTTCAACAGATGAATGGATAAGGAAGATGTGGTCCATATATACAATGGAATATTACTCAGCCATCAGAAAAGATGAATACCCAACTTTTGTATCATCATGGGTGGGATTGGAGGAGATGATGCTAAGTGAAATAAGTCAAGCAGAGAAAGTCAATTATCATATGGTTTCACTTATTTGTGAAACATAAGGAATAGCATGGAGGACATTAGGAGAAGGAAGGGAAAAATGAAGCGGAATGAAGGGGGAAATCAGAAGGAGAGATGAACCATGAGAGACCATGGACTCTGCGAAACAAACTGAGGGTTTTAGAGGGGAGGGGGTGGGGGGATGGGTTAGCCCAGTGATGGGTATTAAGGAGGGAGCATATTGCATAGAGCACTGGGTGTTATATGCAAACAATGAATCATGGAACAGTACATCATAAATTAATGATGTACTGCATGGTGACTAACATAATAAAGAAATAAATAAAATAAAAAATCTAAATAATGTTATTCAATTGAAACATTTTTAAGTCACATTCTTGGCATTATGCAGGCACATTTCTGAATTTTTTTAACTTATGCACACTATAGTTTGTTATTTGGTTGGACATTATACATATCGAACTTCTGGAAAATGTGAACATCCAATCATCATTGTTTTTGCCACTTTTACATTCATTAATTGAGAGATTACATGGATACAGCTTTTCTTGGGTTGTATATAACTTAATTACTAGAATATCACAGGAATAAACTCAAAGAAACCAATTTGAGCTAAACTAAAATGGGGCCTCTATTTTGGAGTGGTGAAAGCACATTGAATCATAACATATAATACCTTTCAACTTTTATTGGTTTTTGCATGTTTAACTTCTTATACATATTGCCATAGGGGTGTATATAATGTTGGGTTCTCAAGTAGTTACAACTTTTTGAAGAACAATGGATTTAACCAACAGCTATCTGAAAACCATTAAATACTGTAATCCTAACACCAATACTGGTTCTCGGGCTAAAACTGTTAATTAGCAAACATTAAATTTACTGATTCATAGACATCTCTTCGATAAGATTTTGAACTGCCCAAAAAGAACATATGGTAATAACTCCAAGTATTAGAGTTCTGAGGAAAAATGAAGTTACATTAAAAAAACCCATCATTTATCTCACTGTGAATATCTATTAAGATCACTGGATGTTTATTTCTTCCATTTGGAAATCCAGACTTAGGTATCTGAATATATACATTTTTTTACTACTGTAGATTTTTGATGTGGATCACAAAATAGCACACAAAATGAAATGCTTTCTTAAGAACAATAAGAGAGGACACATTTCTTACTATAAGAAAACTATATTTATGTATGTTAGTTTAGATTTGCCAAATATTTTCATATCCAGTAATATAATTCAAGAGGTATTATAGTGGCTAATGTGCTGACAAAGAGTCTGAGGTTGAGTCCTGGCTCAGAAGAAGTAGTGTTGACATTGATTAGTGATAGTGGTTGTGAGTCCTGGAGAAAAGGGATCTCCCTTTTCTATAAATAGTAAACTAAGTTCCGGTTGAGGTAAGGGAGCTCTTCACTGAATGGCATAGTTATTCTGATATCTAGTTATGTAAGATTTAAGTTCATTTTTCTCTGGCAGTGTGCCAAAATATTATATTTAAAATATATGAATGATTTCGATTACCAACTTTTTGCTGGGAGCAAGATATTATTTTGGAATACCAAATGATGTGATTTTTGATTTCCCTCTTTCCTTTACATGAATTTTTTTCCTATGTGGTTATGATCATCTTTTGCCTCAGGGAAGAATGGGAATGACATAAGAGGAAAGGGAAGAATGGGAATGAGGAAATCAAAGACAGAGATGGGTCAATAATAAGGTTTTGGCTTCAAAAACTAAGCCCTTTAAGTCCATATCAGGGAGAACACCTGTGAAAGACTGAATATTTTAATGTGCAAGAACTTAGATATTATATAGGAGGCTGGATAAGGGTAGCTGGGGTCTTATTCTGAAAGAACAAGGCAAAAGCTTAAACTGACAAGAGACTAAATGGTTGTGACCATGGAAGACTGAGGGGGCATGAGATGGGAGGCCACTGCAGCCACTTACCCTTGGAAACACAATAGTGGAGCTAGCTTTGAGAGACTGCCCAGCTCCTGCCTCAAAGGCAACTCTTCAGAGTCACAAACAGGAAGATACAAAGAAACCTATCCAATGCCCAGAGTGAGTATTTTGGGATCATTCAAGGGACCACTGTCATTCTGCCTGTGCTCAGGGTCATACTAGTTGTCCTTCCCTTTGTGTATCCTGTGGGAGCATTCTTCCCTACAGTTGCCTGCCTTTTGCCATGGGATTTTCTTGAGCAGTAACCCTGTCAGATTTGTCATCTCTTCTGCTTATCTTATGATGGCACAATTTTCAGGACTCTTGCAAGACTCTTGTTGTCAGTCATGGTAGAGTATTTACACCATGAACACTGGCAAATGCCACAAATATCCCTGCCTAGAATCTCCCCAGCATAGGTGGTGGAGCCATGGCCAAAGAGGAGGGCATAGAATAGGGAGAAAGTCTCTTAGTACTTTATTTAGATAGGATAGAACTAAACAGAAGTAGTTGAAGATATCCCTCACACTATTTATTTTCCTCAGTAATGATTATTTATCGAAGGTTTATGACATATTATACCCTATGATTATGAATATATTCTAGCACAATTTTTAAAAAGTTACCTATAGATGTTTGTCACCACTAAATACCTTGGGGGGAAAAAGACTTTGAAAATTGTAGTTTCAAATAAAATGAAAATACATTAAGAACGTAACATAATCTAGACGTCTTCTTCCTGCCTTGTCTTCGGCGTTTTTGGTTCTCAGAGCTGCTGATAGCAAGATGTCTTCAGGAAATGCTAAAATTGGGCATCCTGCCCCCAACTTCAAAGCCATGGCTGTTATGCCAGATGGCCAGTTCAAAGATCTCAGCCTATCTGACTACAAAGGAAAATTACATTGTGTTCTTCTTTTACCCTCTTGACTTCACCTTTGTGTGCCCCACGGAGATCATTGCTTTCAGTGACAGGACAGAGGAATTTAAGAAACTCAACTTGTTAAGTGATTGGTGCTTCTGTGGATTCTCATTTCTGTCACCTGGCATGGATCAACACACCCAAGAACCAAGGAGGACTGGGACCCATGAACATTCCCTTGGTATCAGACCCCAAGCGTACCATTGCTCAGGACTATGGAGTCTTAAAGGCTGATGAAGGCATCTCGTTCAGGGGCCTCTTTATCATTGATGATAAAGGTATCCTTAGGCAGATCACGGTAAATGACCTTCCTGTTGGTCACTCTGTGGATGCGACTCTGTGACTGGTTCAGGCCTTCCAGTTTACTGACAAGCATGGGGAAGTGTGCCCAGCTGGCTGGAAGCCTGGCAGTGATAGCATCAAGCCTGATGTCCAGGAGAGCAAAGAATATTTCTCTAAGCAGAAGTGAGCGCCGGGTCGTTTTAGGGCCGGGCTGCAATGGGTGGCCATGAAAATAAAATCTCTTTTGTACTACTGTCATGCTTAGAACATAAGACTTTAGACTCTGTACAGATGTGGTATGGGGACAGGACAGACCTTTCCTGCAGGGGTTGGGGAGGCCAGCCTTTCTTCCTCTAGAGAGAAGGGCCTGAGCTGTTATGGGGCAGGCCAACTGTTATGTACGGTAGCAGGGCATCACGTTTTGTCTTTTGTTGTTTCTATTAAACTTGAACTGAGACAAAAAAAAAAAAAAAAGAACATAATCTATTCCAAAAAATCATGAAATCTGATTAAAAATATGAAGAATAAACCCATGTAGATTGGACACATAAAAAAACCTGATTCCCATACTGCATAATTGCCCTCACCAAGAAATCAGGATTTTCTTTTCCCTCTGTCTTTGGAACTATTCAAGCAAAAGACTATTAACAGCCTGATGATCCTGCAAAACATGTTTACCTCAGGAAAATTACTGGGCAATATGGAAACCACAGGAGTGGGCTGAGTTGCCCACCCAAATGCTCTATGTTGTCTTCAATTTAAGGTTTGATGAATCAGAGCTAAAAAATGTGACACCCCAATACACACCTGTTTCTATGAGGAAGTCAAGTATCAAAAAGTCCATGAACACCATCTCCCTGGTTTCTTATTAATGACATGACACTATTGAGAATTTTGGAAGTTGTCCCTACAACCTCCCAAAGGTCATTTGTAACTACATCTCCTATGAGCTCCGAGCCCTTGCCACCCATGAAATAAAGTTGATCGGCTGACAGTAATGAGACAAATATGTATTAGCTTCATGCCTCGGAAACTGTAACGCCCCCAGTGAATCCTTGACATTTACTGTGTGCAATTTCCCCTGGTGTAAAATGCAGTTTAAAAAACAACGGGAACGCATGAACATGCCGGCAATGACGATGCCAGCCAGGAACTGACTTGTTTAAACGACGTTACAACCTGTTCCTTGAGTATTGATTAGAGTGCATGAATAAAATAGCTTCAGGTACTTGGAAGGGATTTTTAATAGCAAATAATTCTTTCACAACAGTTTCTTTCGATTTGAATCAGGACCTGGCCATTACAAAAAAAAAAAAAAATCTAGCTTTTAGAAATGTGAATTTTTCACAAAGCAAGGCTTAATAACATAAATCTGGTACCATCACTTCCCAAAGCACCTACAATAACATCCAAAATCTAAACTCTTACAGCTCTACAATCTCGCTATGAAATTCTCTAGGCTCTAGCCCCGATCTAACTCATCCACGTTATTTTCCCACCTCTATCCTTTACCTTACTATAATCCAAACAGTCTTTTCCTTCTCTGGCTCTAACATGCTAAGCCCAGCCAGCCTCTGACATGACATTAAATCCTGAGACTTGACATTTGTAGGTACTTCTCTTGCAAGGTTTCTTTCCACTGTTAATCTTTGCATGGTTGGGCATGCAACTTTTCTTTTCTTCCTTCCAGGCATTGCTCAGACTTACCCTAAGAAAGACTTTCCTGGGCCATTCAACTAATTTGGCCATCATCACTCGCTCTTTATCACATTGCCCTGATTTATATTCTTTATATAATGTTATGTTTTTGGCTTACTTTTATTCCAAGAGAATGTGAACTCCAAAGAATAGTAGCCTCTGTCTGCCCTGGTTTGGATCATAAAAAGTTGCTCTGATCCTGATATATTTAGAGAATATTCTGCTTTCCATTGTGCATGTCCACTTGGAAATCGATTGAAAAGTATTTTCAATATCTTGGCAAGGATCATAAAGTCTATGAATAAGGGAATCAGAAAAACTACCTAGTCCAACCATCTCGTTTTGAAGTTGAAAATGCTGGATTGAAATGGCAGTCTTAAACCCTCATTTCTGGCCCCTGTTTCAAACTTCTCTCTGACATATCAGAGTCTATTATGAAGATTTAGCATTAAATAGGCTTTAATAAAAATCTCAGTTTTGTCTAAAATTATCAAAATGTTTGAATATTAGATATAACTTATTTTTTGAAAGTCTGACAAAAACCTGATTTTTTTCATAGAAAAAAGAAACTATGCTTGTATATAAAAATTTTCCACAGCTTTATCTGTCCCACGTAAGATTCCTCAAATCATTTCCATTTTCATTTTCAAGGGTCTGCTTAACAAATTTATTCATTCATGCATTCATTTACTCAAAGCTTAATGTTTACAAGGTATTGTGGTTGGCAAAGCAGAGAATAGGAGCTCATGGACACAAAATATTTCCCAATAAACGGAGGTGGCAAGGATGGCATCTGGCTAATAGTTAAATAACCAACAAAGGTGGCAGAGACCACAAAAACCATCATCTTCATGAAATATGAAGATTCATTTTCTGAATGGCTACTTGTCAGGAATTTTGGTTGATTTTCAATTCTCATATTCTTTCTGAAAACTAAGGATTATAATTTCTATTTTATAGATGAAGAAACTGAGGATTAATAAGGTGAAGAAAATTGTCCAAAATCACACAGGTCATTACTGCAAAGCTGAGAATTTGACTCTAAAAACTGCAATCTTTATCCAGCATCAATGGTTTTCCATCTGTGTGCACAGAGGCCATTGCCACATTGAGGGGTGGATACGGTTAGTATGTGCAGCTCCACACACCCAGCCACTTTCATCCAGGGCCCCTCAATGCCTTTCTGGTTTACAAGATATAATGAGTGCAGGCTATCTTCTGTGTCTGACACTGTTTTAGGGAGGAATTATATGAACTAAAGGTTCCTATAGATCTAACTGGCATATGTCTTTTATTAATTAGAACAAGAAATTAAATGATTAAAAACAGGTTTTTTTATTTCTTAAAAAGATTTTATTTATTTATTTGAGAGAGAGAGCAAGAGAGCAAAAATGGGGAACTCAGAGGGAGAAGCAAGCTCCCCGCTGAGCAAAGAGCCTGATATGGGGCTCGATCCCAGGATTCTGGGATCATGACCTGAGCTGAAGGCAGTCGCTTAACCGACTGAGCCACCTAGGTACCCCCAAAAAACAGGTTTTACAGACTAAATACAAGTATTATGTATGTAAAATAGTAAAAATTATGAAATACAGAGGGGTAAGGATAATAAAAGTCTTTGGCCATACAAGATTTGGTACAGAAATCACTAGAAGTTCCACCATGAGTTAGAAGGAAAAAGAGAGATGAATGCAGATAGAAGTAATCCTGAAGAGTTTTACTAGGACCAAAGCTGATAAGCAGCTGTGTACTTTGGTGTGGTATACTGTGTGAGTTCTAGTCTGACAGGTCAGGTTCTCCAACCTATATAGGTTGTACTCATCCCTGCCAATTGCTATTTTAAAAACCATTTCTGATTCACCTTAGAAGGGAATGTAGGGGTGCCTGGGTGGCTCAGTGGGTTGAGCGTCTGCCTCTGGCTCAGTTCATGATCTCAGGGTCCTGGGATCAAGCCCCGCATCGGGGGGGTCCCTGCTCAGCAGGGAACCTGCTTCTCCCTCTCCCTCTGCCGCTCCTCCTGTTTGTGCACACTCTCTCTCTCTTTGTCAAATAAATAAATAAAATATTTTTTTAAAAAAAGGTAATTTAAAGGGAATAAGGTAAGTTTTAAGCAGAGATGTTCCAGGTTTTATGTTATATACTTTCCACTTTGAATCTCATACTATCTACCTGCGAGGTAGTTGCCATTATTTACATTTTATAGATTTAGAGAAACAGCTCAGAATTGAAACTCTTTGCCTAAAATTAAGCAAATAATAATTTTTATAGGTAACTTCATTTTGCTATTTTGCTGTCCAGCATCCATTATTCTATCTTCTTTTAAGAGTACCTTAAATTTCTTTGGTGAACTACCTCTTTCCAAATGGTAGTCCATATCCTACCCTTGGTTTGAGGAACATGCAAAAGAATGTTATGTTTCTCTGTCCATAGTGATGCCTTTATAAAGGATCACGACCCCAGCCAAGACAATTTCAAATATAAGTAGAATTTTTGCTTGAGTGACTGGGAAAGGGACAATCTCTTCTCTTCTTGAATCAGAGCTTATGGGGACATAGGTCTGATAGTACTGGAAGCCAACATAGAGGAAGGCCCAACTGTAAGTATACTGGACTATAGAACAGTTACACAAAGTGAGAAAAAATCTTTTAGATGCTAGTAAGTCTTTATGTACCTGATGTTATAAACTTTCCCCTGAATTTTTCCATGCCATTGGCCCATGCACTCACTTTTTTGCTTAAGCCAGATTGATTGATATTTTCTACTACTTATAACAAGAAGAGTCCTAACAGTGTTGGAAATGTGTGAAGGCATTTTTGTTGTTACTACAGTATAAGAGTTCTACTGGCACTTAATGAACAAGGACCAGGGATTTTTAACATTTTGTTGAGATGCAGGAAAATTCTGCAAAAGGAAAAATTATTCTGCCCTAAATGCCAATATTGCATCCTAGAGAAAAACTGGGTTAAGTGAAAAGAAATGTGTTCACTTGGAAGAAATCTTGCAAATTTTAATATGCATATAAGAGGAAACATGTATAAAGTTTAGGAGATAATGGGGAAACTAGTAAGATTGCAGGGGGCTTTATATATAGCATTAATGGGACGTAACTCTAAAAGCTTTGCTGTTGACAGTATATACAAGCCATGCATTTGTAGTTTATTTCAAGGTAATGCAGAGCCATGGAAGGTTTTTGAGCAATAGAGTAATGTGATAAAAATCAATGCTATAACCATCTCACACCCATTAGGATGGCTACTATGAAAAAAAATAAAACAGAAAGCAACAGGTATTGACAAGGATGTATAAAAGGAGAATCCTTGTGCACTGTTGGTGGCAATATAAAATGGTACAGCCCCTATGAAAAAAAGTATCGAAGTCCCTAAAAAAATTAAAAATAGAATTTCCATGTGATCCAGCAATTCCATTTTTTATTATTATTTAAATTCAATTAGTCAACATATAGTACATCATCAGTTTCAGATGCAGTGTTCAATAATTTATCAGTTGCATATACCATCCAGTGCTCATCACATCATGTGCCCTCCTTAATGCTCATCACCTAATTACCCCATCCCCCCCAACTCCCCCTGCCCCAGCAACCCTCAGTTTGTTTCCTAGATTTAAGAGTCTCTCATGGTTTTTCTCCCTCTTTGATGACTTACCATTCAGTTTTCCCTCCCTTCCCCTATGATCCTCTGCACTGTTTCTTATATTCCACATATGAGTAAAACCATATGATAATTGTCTTTCTCTGATTGACTTATTTTACTCAGCATAATACCCTCCAGTTCCATCCATATTGATGGAAATGGTAAGTATTCATCCTTTCTGATGGTTAAGTAATATTCCATTGTATATATATACCACATCTTTATCCATTCATCTGTTGAAGGGACATCTCGGCTCCTTCCACAGTTTGGCTATTGTGGACATTGCTGCTATAAACATTGGGATGCAGGTGCCCCTTCTCATCACTACATTTGTATCTTTGGAGTAAATACCCAGTAGTGTAATAGCTGGGCTATAGGGTAGCTCTATTTTTAACTTCTTGAGGAACCTCCATACCATACTGTTTTCCAGAGTGGCTGTACCAGCATGCATTTCCACCAACAGTGTAAGAAGGTTCCCCTCTCTCTGCATCCTCACCAACATTTGTTGTTTCTTTTCTTGTTAATTTTAGCCATCCTGACTGATGTGAGGTGGCATCTCATTGTGGTTTTGATTTGTATTTCCTGATGCCAAGTGATATGGAGCATTTTTTCATGTGTCTGTTGGCCATTTGGATGTCTTCTTTGGAGAAATGTCTGTTCATATCCTCTGCCCAATTCTTGATTGGATTATTTGTCTTTTTGGGTGTTGAGTTTGATAAGATCTTTATAGATCTTGGATACTAGCCCATTATCTGATACATCATTTGCAAATATCTTCTCCTATTCCATAGGTTGCCTTTTAGTTTTCTTGACTGTTTCCTTTGCTGTGCAGAAGATTTTATCTTGAGTAAGTCCCAGTATATTTTTGCTTTTGTTTTCCTTGCCTTTGGAGAAGTATCTAGCAAGAAGTTGCCACAGTGGAGGTCAAACAGAACTTCCATGTGATCCAGCAATTCCATTTTTTTTTTTTTTTAAATAGGCTCCTTGCCCAGCATGGAGCCCAATGTGAGGCTTGAACTCACAACCCTGAGATTAAAGACCTGAGCTGAGATCAAGAGTCAGATGTTTAACTGACTGAGCCACCCACGTGCCCCCAGCCATTCCATTTCTGAATATATATCCAAAAGAATTGAAAGCAGTATCTTGAAGAGATATTATACCCAGGTTCAAGCAGCATTATACACAATAGCTAAAATGGGGAAGTAACCCAAGTTTCCAACAATGGATGAATGGATAAGCAAAATGTGGTATACACACACAGAGAATATTATTCAGCCTTAAAAAGGAAAGAAATTCTGTAATATACTACAACATGGATGAATCTTGAAAACATTATACTAAGTGAAATGAATGAGTCACAAAAAGACAAACACTGTATGATTCCACTTATAGGAGGTACTTAGGGTAGACAAAATCATAGAGACAAAAATAGAATGGTCGTTGCCCAAAGTGGGGTATGGGAGAATATGGAGTTAATATGTAATAAATATTTAGATATAGGTTTTCAGTTTTACAAGATGAAAAAAGTAATGGGAATGGATGATGGTGATGGGTATACAAAAATATACATGTATTTAATATCATAGAACTGAGCATTCAAAAATGGTGAAGATGGTAAATTTTGTTATGTGTATTTAAAATAATTGAAAAAAAAGAAAAAGAAAACAGTGCAATAGGACAACTAAGTTGGAAGAGGTACAGTGGCTAAATTACAAAACAGAGAGGAGATAGAAAGACTAATTGGGTAACCTAAAACACTCATGCTTTTTCGTAGAAAAAGTGGTATACTTATGTTGTCATTCTTGGTTGTTTTTGTGGTTGTTGTTTTCCCAGCATATTAAGATTAGATATATTTTAAAAGGGCAATAAGAAATCAGTCCTTTGGCAAGGAGTATGTCTGTGTGTGTCTGTGTATGCTTGTGTATGTCTCTTACAGCTAAAGTCCAAATAGAGACTATGATCAAACACAGAAAAATAAATAGTACCATCTTGATATGAAGTGTGTTTCTAGTTCTTTTGTGAATGATAGCCATTTTCTTAGTCTAGATAAGACCATTTTATTTGATTAGAGCTACAAAGCTGTGAAATGACAGTTCCTCACCAGGAACCAAATCAGCTGGCACCTTGACCTGGGGCTGCAGCCTCCAAAACTGAGAGAAAAGAAGTTTCTCTTTTTTAAACCATGAAATCTATGATATTTTTAATGGTAGTTTGATCAAACCAATTGAATCACTGTACACAAAAAATAGAGGCAAATAAAAGAGAGGACATAAAGAAAGACCAAATAGAGTGATCTCTTTAGTCAATTCATAAAATAAAATGCATAGGCAGATAAATTATTCATTCTGTGATCAAGCAAATATGGAACAAAGAATAAAGTGTTATTACCAATATTGAACACCAGGTATGAAAAGAATTCTTACTAGAGAAGGATTAATTTCCTATGGACTTTCTGCCTCTAATAAGAATATATGACAGTTATCATATAATATCTCATAACAAGCTTTTCTCTTTATATTATTATTTTTTCTCCTACCAGTTTTCAATCTCTTTGGAGCCAATAATTCTATTTGTGTCTGTATTTATATCCACATCCACATCTATGTCTAATAAAGGCTTGATGATTGTCCCTAGTTTTCATTTCATAAATATATATTGATTGATTCATGGATTTAAAAGCTGGCATATCACATCATATTTTATTATCCATTCTCTTGCCATAGACCTACTAGGCTACAAATTCCTTGAAAGCGGGGACTGCTTTTTTTTTGTCATGTAGTATATATTTAATAAATAGC
Source organism: Eumetopias jubatus (assembly GCF_037043125.1). Taxonomy (NCBI): domain Eukaryota; kingdom Metazoa; phylum Chordata; class Mammalia; order Carnivora; family Otariidae; genus Eumetopias; species Eumetopias jubatus. The sequence goes on from NW_028274811.1 coordinate 98,487,535, forward strand.
TACTGAGTGTAAATAAATGTGATAATAAATCAAACTGAGAACAGGAAGCTGTGAGTTGAGTGTAAGAGACTACTTTCTTGAATGGAAAATTAATTGTGAAAATGTCTCTCCAGGTGGAAGCCATTGGCATCACGCACCTCAACAAGGAAGCTGAGAGAATGCTAAAAAGGAACCAACACTCGGAGGAGACTGAAAAATAAGATTCTGTGTTGAAAAGGCTTTGGAACAGAAAACATCCATTTCAGACAAGATAAATTAGCATTGAACTCCAAAGAAAAGAACACAGACACACACACACACACACACACACACACACACACACACACACACACACACACAGCTCATTGACCTTATTTTGAAGCATTTATAAAATGTAACTATTTCTGTTAAATCTATTTAAAAGTATCTTAAATGCAAGAGGGAAAGTCATTATACAGCCTAAGAGTCTGTAAAGTTTCTGGCAAAAACTTCCCTTCTCAACTGTCCAACATACCAAATGCATGACCTTAACCTATCATGAAGCACCTCTTTGAATATGTTTTGATCAGAGTGAACCAACACAGATAAACATAGCTAATAGCCTTCTGGACTGTATTACCAGCTAGTGAAAGACAACAGTAACCACAAAACAGCAAGGCATCTCAGACCCCACATCATCAGATGCTTTAGAAAATTTTCAAGGGCATATGTACTTGGCATTGAATTTAGGTTTGAATGGAAGTAACTTTTCTCTCCTGAGTGGCAGCTTTGAAGAATAATTAGGAAGCACTAGAATAAAAATTGCGTTTTATAAAATCCTAGACTTGTTCATGCAACATAACATCAGTGTAAGTGGGAAACAATGTATTTGAAAAGAAGAAAAAAAAAGTGAAATGAGTAATGGGAGTGGATAGAGGGGAAAAGGAGGAAAAGAAAGAAAACAGCAAAAATCAGGATTCTATTAGAGTATGCCAAAGGTCAAATTATGTTTAATAACCTTTCTAATTTTATGAGGTATAAATATGATGATAGTCATGTCATGACATCATTTAGCCCTAGAATTGAAGGAGTGCTTGGTCATTTAGATAATGGAGCTGAGGATGGTAATAGGATGAAACATATAGTGCAGGGTGACAGGTTAGTTCTTTTAGGATCATAGGCTCCTTCGTAGTGCTGCATAAAAGGGATTATTACATTGGCTTTCAGAAGTATCTTGACATTTCCATTAAAATCATCATTTTGACAGGTTTATGCATTCAGCCCCTTTCATTTGCATGGGATTGAAACTTGACATTAGAAATCCTCAGACCAAATGCATTTTAAGCATCATGCATACTTGCATATTTATGTGTGCACACAGTAAATGCAACATGTAAGCCTAAAGGGTACATAGCAATTCTTAATAGCCCTTGTACTTTATAGTTTTTACTTAATTGCTCATTACTTTGGTATTAGGTAATCCACCAAAAAGCTGAAAAATATTTGAAGAGTTAGGATGAATGTGGTCTGCATTAAAGCTATCTTTTTGGTAGTAGCCAGTATACTTAATGTTTAGCAAGTTAAGTATTCTGGGCTGTTAGTGCAATTCTTAATTTGGCGAAGCCATTCATATACCCATCTTCCTTGACCTACAACGGGTTATGTCCTGATAAACCCATTGAAGTTGAAAATATCATTTAAGTTGAAAACACATTTAGTATACCTAACCTATTGAACAAACATTATTGCTTAACCTAGTCTACCTTAAATGTGCTCCAGAATGCTTACATTAGCCTATAGCGGGGCAAAATCCTCTAGCACAAAGACTACTTTTATAATAAAGTGTTGAATATCTCACAAAATGTATTTATACTGTACTGAAGTAATGAAGGTGAAAAACAGAACAGTTGTACGGATACAGAGTGGTTATAGGTATGTTTGTTGTTTATGCTTGTGATCACATGGCTGGCAGGGAGCTGGGGCTGGCTGCTGATGACTAGCCTCACGAGAGATTACCAAAGCACACCACTAGTCAGGGAAAAGATCAAAATTCAAAATTCAATGTACGGTTTCTACTAAATGCATCTTGCTTTCACAAAATCGTAAGTCAAAAAACCCTAAGTCAAAACATCTTCAGATGAGGAATCTCTGTAATGTAAATGTTATTAACTTTTTTGCATGTTTTGGCTTTCATTTTTCAAGGGCTATGCCCTTCATTTAAAACCATAAAATTTCATTCCTTTAAACTCCCATATATAGACTTATTACCACTTATCAGATCAAATTGGACTTTCTTTAATGTTGTCTGTGCCCTAGCTACTCAAAGGGTGATGGAAGGACCAACAACATTGGCATCACCTGTGAGCCTATTAAAACTATAGTCTTGGGCACCACAACAGACTTGCCTGTTTGCCTCTTACAGGATAACTATGTATTATTCCCATGCACAGTAAAGTTTGAAAAGTTATGGTCTAAGAACTACTCAGAACAAAAAAACAAATAACAAGCTCTGTAAAATACCCTGGAATTTTCTATTTTAAAATTATCAATAAATTTATGGGGCTCCTGGGTGGGTAAGTCAGTTGCGGGTCTGACTCTTGATTTCGGCTCAGGTCATGATCTCAGGGTGGTAAGATCAAGCCCTGCACTGGGCTCCCCGCTCAGCAGGGGAATCTGCTGATATTCTGTCTGCCTGTCTCCCCATTCCCCACCACCCCTGGTCATTCTCTCTCTCTCTCTCTCTCTCTCTCTCTCTCTCTCTCAAATAAATAAATAAATAATTCTTTTAAAATATTATAAATATATTTAGAAACAATAAATTACCAAAACTTTCAGCCTTTTCCTGGAAGTCTGATGCTATATGCAGACCTCTCAAATCTTGGATGTTTGTATGCCATTTCTACTGCTGTTAAAACCCTCTGTAGCAGGACTATATTGCAGTGGTAGACAAACTGGCCTGTGGGCCAAATAGGCTCATAGACTATTTTTATATGGCCTGTGACCTAAGAAAGTTTAGCATTCTCAGTGATTGGAGAAAAAAAAAGTAAAAAAAAAAAAAAAAAAGAAGAAGAGGAAGAATATTTCGTAACACATAAAAATTACACAAATTCAAATTTTAGAGTCTATAAACAAAGTTTAGACAACTTATTTATTACCTATGGCTACAACACCCAGACTTGAGTAGTTACAACAGAGAGCAGAGGTCCCACAAAAACAAAATTATTTACTATTTGGCCCTTTAGTGGAAAAAAAAATTGTAGACACTTGCTCTACAGCATGGATTTTGTATATGTGTGACATGTGATAATAATGATAATCATGAAGCCACTTTGTTAAATAAAATTATTTAATGTCCTTTAGAATTTTGGATACCCAGGATAGGGGACTAGAGATATATATAAATCAAATTATTTTTATTTTGCTTTGAGATCAGCAAATGAAAAGTTTCATATTATAAATTAACATCCATAATATATCATCATATTGTTAAATTCTTAGATTACTGTACAAAGACTTTAAAGTTTAAGTATATGGGTTCAGCTTGACAGGAGGATATGCTATGAAGGCTTCTGGAAACAAAACTGACTTCATGTTTACCTGTGTTTCTCAGCTTGGGAAAAATGCTCGGACATTCCTCAGAACCTCTGCAGTTGCTGGCATGGGGTGGGATCTTTAATATTTCTCTTTTTTTCAGAGTGGGTAACCCCAAATTGCCCACTTTGATAGATGTCTGACTAGTGGTAACACATCCCTCCTCCATATGGGCACAAAACTAAAACAAATGGAAATTGTTGGTGAGTAGCAAATATGCATCACTAAGTCCTTGAGTTTTACTCCAAAAGAAAGAAGAAAGAGCAGTTCAGACTATTGTCTTTAAAATACTGTGGAAGATTAGAAGACAGTCATTGACAGGAAATGAGGAAGACAGAAGAACTACTACTACAATCTATGACTTAGGAAAGGGATAAAGGATCTCAAAAACTTATGAAGGCATTGCTATAATGTGGGAGAACACAATGAGTCATTGAGAGAAAAGATACTTATCTTAGTACTCCGTTTAAAATAATAATAAAAACTGTAATGTTTGACACATCTCAGAAGGATTTCCATCCAAAGGCTTAGCTTTGTTGCTAAAGAGGTATGTTTTTGTTATCCGGAATATTTGAATACGTGAACATCTTTGCACACTATGCTGGATACATGAGATATTACTATTCTAAAACAATGATTAGAAATAGCATGCCTGTATTGGTTTTAACCAATCGAGTCAGCAGTCAAGCAAGAGAGGTTGTCTCATAGGACAGAGTAAAAGTATGTGGTGAGGCGTGTAAACAAATGGTTTATCAATATACTTTTCTTCCTTTGCATCCAATTTCTAAGTTAATTATTTTTTTACTGTGACTCTTTATAAGAATTCTAATCCACACCAGAGAAAGCAAAAGTACAAAGCAATAAGGCCCATTAACATAGGTTAACCATATTTTTTAAAATGAGAAACTTACCCAGAAAGCTTTCCAGTCACCTGTGGGGTCTTTAGATTGTTCTTCAGTAATATGCAGTATATATCTCACATTTACTCAAACAAATCGGTTTGAAAATGTGTAAAAGTGAATATTCCATTGCCTGCCTCTAAGAATAAAACATGTGGTGTTGCATTCTAGCAATGAGCACCATTTTAGCATTCAGCTAGTCCTTCCTTCATGGGCTGTAAGTTGGCTCATTCATCAGCCTGAAATGGGCTAATTTAAAATAGTCTGAGAAAGAAAAGGGGAAAAAAGCTAATTGTCTGCAAAGAGGTGTTAAGAATGAAATAAAAATATAGAAAATTAGCAGTTGAAGAGGTGTCTTTTTTCAGCTGTCTCAGCCTACTGTCTGAGGATGCGTACCAGTAATTTGTGAAGATGTGTGGGTATTGAATTGCCCTGTGCACAAAGCCAGTCTAGTGAGTGATAACTCCAATACCAGCTTTGACTTGAGTGGATTAGGTGCTAAGTGGGTTTAACAAAATTACCCAGAGCATTACATCATATTTCTCCCATTGCTTGTGACAAAAAGTATTATTTCTCTGGGACTGCTGAAATGAAGTGGTCAAAATATGAAAGAGGTAAAAGGGTAAGGGGGTAAGAAGGTTGATAAAAAAGGGGATCCTCATGATTAGACCTTATACTCTGAAAACTTGGGGAGAGTTTTGCTGAAATCAGAAGTGCCCAGCTTAAAATCATATTTCTAGTCTGGTAAAGATTTAGCAAGATTATCCTTAAAACTTGCCACTTATATATTTGATTTTGGAGTTCTACAAACATCTGAGATAAATAAAAATCAATAAAAGTGATTCCTATTTGGTGACTATAGTTAACAATACTGTATTGTATATTTGAAAGTTGCTAGGAGATTAGATTTTAAAGGTTCTCAAATGGATTTTAAAGCAGAAAAAGGAATGTTTTGAAAAGTTTTCTTTGCCAATTTTTATGTACAATTTCATCGGCAGTGAGCAAGTTATAGTTTTCATCAATTAAATTGAAGTCTATCCCTGTAACCTGTGATATCCAGATGATATGTTTTGTTAATGGTCACCTTAGCAATAGTCAAATATGTAGTCAAAATAGTCTTGAGTTTTCACTTCATCAATCAACTGTTTATCTCTGTCAGCCATTTTTGTGACTCTTTCTTGATTTTTATAACTTGTAAACTCATTACAATCTAATTAAAAGACTATAAGCCAACATTAGCCGTGATTTTTCCCACGCTAATATTATTTTTAAGTCCATTTGTAGTATTACATTTCTTGAGTCTGAGCTACATTTAGCTATTTTCTTTTTTTGTTCAATACATTTAGCTGGTGCTAGTCTTTCCATAAAATAGACAATTTTGTTTCACAGGACAACTAAAATAATGGTATTGTAAACATTGGATTCATGTCTGAAGAAGTCATACAATACTATTTTATAAACTAATATATTTTTTTTCCTCTTTGCAATCCCTGAAAAAGTATGACTATGGAAGGGATATGCCTTCATCTAATGCTAAATAACTCAGCTAAAGGTATAAGATTGGCCTAATGAACATCTGAAGATACAAGCATTATACTTGTTTTACATTTTTCTCAGATATGATTCCTTATATTTCTAGTGCTGGACAAATTCAAATAACTAAGGGTATACTTTTTTATGTTCAATAAACAGAGATAAAAAATAGATCTTTTTAGTCACTGAGTTAACAATTGTGACTTTGATCACATTTGAACACACTGAGCCTAAAAATGTTTGAAAAATTATTTAAATAACTATAATTCCTCCCTTTGAAATAAAAAGAAAGAAAAAGAACTACTAAATTACTACTAATAAAAATTTGCTAGTATAGATGAGAGACTGGAGAAAGGTTCAAACAGTTTCAAGCATTTTCCCTCAGAACTCAGGACGTGGGGAGAGGGCAGAAGCAGGAACTCAAGGTTTTAGAGAATAATTAAATATTTACAGGGAATTTAGATTATTAACTTAGTTGTGTTATTTTTAAGTCAGACCTTCAGTTTCAATTAACAAAAAACTTGCATTCTTATTTTTAATCTAAAAAATAAAGGCTCATCTTCTGTAATTACTGTCTTTTCTTTATATACTGTATGCATATGCGTGGCTGCATGTTAGAGTATAGGTAACATTGAGAGAAAATGTCAAAACTAATGGAAGAAGAAATGATTATTAGTGGGAATTCTGCAATACTATGTCAGGAACATGCCCCAAAATAGCTTCAGGTTGATGGGGAATACTTTAGCTGCCAGTAGTTTAACTGTTATTGACAGAAATCCCCTAGGGCAAGGCAAGTGATGAGCAGTGTAAGGAGCAGGCAGAACATAGTTCTGGACAAATGCACAAGCCCTCGTCAAATGTGGAAACTGCCCAGATGCATCCATGTATGTCTCCAAGACAGCACCCTGAGCCCCACCAAACTTAATCATCTTGTAGTGCAGACATCAACATCTCTGATATGTTCACTGACAAAAGAAGGATCTTTGATAAATCTTGACAGTAGGAACATCATCAAACAGAACTCTTTGGGTTTGGTTGCCTCATTCTTTAACATATTTACTTAAGTCATATCTCTTACTTTGATTCCCAATAGATTCTATTGTCTGTGAAATAAAAATGATTTAACACTTTCCTTAAGGTTGTGAAAAGCACAAAATAAATTTTAGCAGTTATTATTACGGCGTTTTTTCTGGCAATTCCTGGTAAACCATAAAGGCGAAAACAGAGTTGAAAATTTAATTACATTTAAGAACTCTTCTATTTCCCTGGGTTGGTAATGATTGTTGTGAATCCCTTGGTTCTCTGCTTCTCCATGATAACTTCCCAATCATAAAGAGAATTTATCCAAGAAATTGTTGAAAAGTATGCTTACATCCTTTCAGACTTATTTTATGGAAAACATTTTAGGGATGTCAAAACTGTTGGAAACAAACAGTCACATAGTTATTTCAATGAGCATGGAGCTACTAAAATTTGCCTGGAAGCATACGAATGGGGTAAAGGACTAAGTACCAAGTTAGGGAATCCCAGTACTGAAAGCAAACAGAGAGATATCTATCATTAGGACAGTTTCAAGATGACAGGGCAGTAAGGTAGTAGTTAAGAAAGAAGACAAATTCCCTTTTCTAGTCGAAGATATGTTCCAAAGTATTTTTTAGGTGATGAACAAACATGGCAAAGCAACTGGCAAAAAAAATATGCATATATATATATATATATATATATATATATATATATATATATAGTTAGGATCTTTTACTTTCCAGTAGTGTTTTCAGAGTGAAAGAAAAAGTTTCAGATCCCTCTTTTTTCTGGGAAAAAAAATTCTTTCTACTTTTTTCCTCCCAAGAAGAGCATAAGATGGGACAAAAGGAAGAGAAGATAGAATTGTCTACCTATTAAGAGAACTGGAGTCAAAGTTGGGCTCACATTCTGGTCCCACTGCTTGTTAATGCTGCACTGTTGGCAAAGTATTTCCTCTCTTGAAGTCTCAGGATTTTTGTGGATTGCATATTGGAAGTCAGTAGCATATGCTTTATATATGACTAAGGTTATTGTGAGGAATAAATGGGAATATGAATCTTGAACAAGTTGGTTCTATGTGGCACATGGAACACTAATCAATACTAGTTCTATCACTGTGTTGGATAGAATAGCATTTTCACTACAGTCTCAGAATTTAGGAAAGTCCTCACTAAGAGTTGTGGTGAAATAAGCTTAGGAAACAATAAGTTAAAGACATAGGAACAATTCATTTACTGTAAATCTCTAGATGTTTCCTTTTTAAAGAGTGTATCATAAACTTTGAGAAGAAAAAAAATGTATTTGAAATCTCTTTTTAATCTAGTGGGACTTGTATGCCACAGAATAAACTGAAAATATCACATTTTTTCTGGAGCCATCCAACTGGATGCCCCAAATTGAATTTCTCATCATTTTAGCAAGTATTTTGGAGTGCTGTTACCTCCAAAACTATAACCTTGATCTTATTTTCCATTAATTCAAAAACCTTTAGCTGCTCTCCATGATTGCAGAAGAAATTCTAATCTCATTAGCATGGCATTCGATGACTTTGATAGTAATGTCATTAACCTTTCTTCCCAACTCTTTTCTAAAGATATTAATGTCCCTTAAAGGCACTAGGTCTCCATGGTTTCTCACACTATTTCCTAAACCCATTTCCTGAAACCAAACTATTTCTTCACCTGCCAAAACCTACTCACCTCTTAAGAAAGAGTTCATGTGTCCACACCTTTGGGAAGTTTTCCCAGTACCATGTTCTGCTAAGACAAAACCTGAATTGCTATGACATTTTTTTCATAGCTTAAGTACAGCAGTTTATTTAAGAGAATTGTTATTATATGCTATGTCTGAATCCATTTCTCCTACTTCTTATAAATTCAGAGAGGGAGGTAGAATATGTCTTATTCATCGTTTTATCTTCCAAACCCAACAAGATGTCTGGCGCCTAGTAAGTGCTCAGAAAGATGGCTTTGAAAAACTGGAAATATTGGGGGGAAAAAATCAAAGCATGGACCCTGCTACTGTGGGTTACAAGAAATATTTCCATATATGGAAGGGAGAAGTCTACTATTACTGCTCTACTAAAACACAGGTCTGCCTCAAGGCAGGTGACTACAGGTGTGCTTGCCTGGAGGTAGTGAGTACAAGTCAGTCAAATTATGTCAGTTCCTCCTAAACCCAAAGAGTATTTTCCAGTTCCTTGTCAGCAAGAGAGTTGGGACAGTCACAGGTTACTGAAATCACCAGGATACTCTCAGCTTATGTCTGTTAGGAAAGCATGAATATAGCCTACATATGGGCATTTCAAAACCAGTTTTTGTGTTTAACAAATGCTATGAATTAAAGTGCCCTCAGACTGCAGGAAAAAATGCACTATTCCTTTCAGAGCAGGAAGTTATTTTTCTCCTTACAGTAAAAATAAGCCTTGCTTAATAAACCTTGTAACACACACATACAAAGGGTAATATTTGTGAAAGGGCAACTACATGTTTTTAAGTTGGCTAGGCCTTCTGAAGCTTCCACCACAATCAGGAAGACTATAAAGATCGTTAGATTTATGTGGAAGGGGAAAAATGAATTCTAATAGTCAAATGTAAACATAACGAATACAAAATTGACACGATTGCTAACATACAACATTTTAAAGACCAAGTAAGTTTTTATACAAAGCTTTTATATATGAATTCAGATTTTTTTCCTCAAAACAGAAATAGATTATTAGCCATCATGTATGTCCAGAGATTTTGGCAAATGAACATAATCCAGGTAAGGGAGAAAAAAAGAAAAACCTGATGCTAGGAACCTATTTAACAAGGAATCATATTTTTCTTCTTGATTCAAAGATTCTTCAGTCTGAAAGACAAGTAACCTGACCTGCTGATGCTATGAAAACTGTACAGATGAAATGAACTGTTCTGTTCATTTCATGTAAAAGAGATCTTACAACAGTCCTTCCCAACTTTTTAAATCACTCTCAAAAGAAGGGATCCATGTGAGAGCCATCTGTATGGACTTAAACATCCTAAAGGCAACTTCACTGCCTGAGGTGTGACGCTTATTGCAACTCAAGCAGAAAACTGTAGTCTTTAGTGACTTCAATGCCAGAGGAAAGAGATCCAGGCTACCAGAAAGGCTAGAAATTGAAGGGGAGAAAAATCACAGAAGGACAACCCTCAAAAGAGGAAGCTCCTCATCTGAGTTTAAACTCCTATCAAATACTTGACTGTTTCCTGAACTACATATGAATAGAAAATATTCTAGAAAGTCTGGTGGAAAGCAAAAAAACTAGAAAACTAGGAAATAAAAGCAGATGTTTTGGATGCTGCTCACCACAGGGGAACACAAGATTGGAATCCATTTAATTAGAAAGCCTGGATAAACACACTGGATTTAACATTAAAACCACAGAAGGGTCAGGAATTTTAAAAACAAAGACACAATTTAGTTGCATGTTAAAGAAAGGGAAAAAAAATACACTCCTCATAGTAACATGAGAACGCTGGGATGGCTATGTTACATCAGATATTCAAAGCCAGGAGTGTTCCAAGAAATAATGAAAGTCATTTCACCATGATAAAAATACCAGTTCATCAGGAGAATATAAGAATCATAAATATGTACTCACCAGTAGCAACTTTTCTAAATACAAGAAAAAGAAAAGAGATGGAATCAAAGGTATAAATAGACAAATCCACAATCTAGTTGGAGATTTTAACATTCCTTTCTCAATCTCGATAAATGATAAAACAAACAGATAAGAATCAGGGATGCCTGGGTGGCTCAGTTGGTTACATGTCGGACTTTGGCTCAGGTCATGATCCCAGGGACCTGGGATCTAGTCCCTGCATTGGTCCAGCATTGGGCTCCCTGCTTGGAGGGGAGCCTGTATCTCCTTCTGTGTGCCAGTCCCCCTGCTTGTGCTCTCTCTCTCTCTGACAAATAAATAAATAAAATCTTAAAAAAATAATCAGTAAGAATATAGAAAACATGAACAACCTTATGAGAAAGCCTGAGCTAACAGTCACTTATAGACCTTGCACCAACAACTGTAGAGAACAGATTCTTACAAAGTGCATGTGAAAATTTCATAGAGGTGTACCCTGCCATGAGTCAAGCATCAATAAATTTCAAACACTGAAATCTATTACCATAACAAAATTAATTTAGAAATCAATAACAGTAAGATTTCTAGAAAATTATCTCAATATATGAAAATTAAAACACACTTCTAAACATCATGGGTTAAAAAAAAGAAAATCACAAAAATGTCACAAGAAAAGATTTTGAAGTGAATGAAAATGAAAAACACCAAAATTAGTGAGATAGCGTGAAAATGTTGCTTAGGGTAATATTTATAGCTTTAAATTCTTATAAAAGAAAAAGTGTAAAAATCTATGAACTAAGTTTCCTTCTTAATAATAAAAGAGGAAAACATTAAAGTCAATTAAGTAGAAAGAAGGAAATAGTAAATGTAAGAGATAAATCAATGAAATTGAAAACAGACAAAAGAGAGAAAAATATAAAAGCCAAATACTGAGTCTTTGAAAATTATAGAAAATAATGGTCTTCTTTTAAGACTACATGAAAGGAAAAGAGAAAAAATACAACATAACCTCAGGAATAAAATAATTTTATTAAAACAGATTCTATAGATATAAAAATAAAAAAGGGATATAATGTAAACAATTGTGTGCCAATAAATTAGATAATCCAGATGAAATGGGACTGAAAAAATAACTTACCAAATCAACATAAGAAAAAACAGAATGCCCAAAATACCGTGTAACTCTTAGACAAATTGAATTTGTAATGGGAAAAAAAAATCTTCCCACTAAGGAAAATCCTTATGAATATGGATAGACTGAATTTACCAAATGATTAAATAAGAAAAAAACCCAGCAATCTTACACAAACTCACTTTATGTGGTCATCATATCTTGATACCAATGCCTGACAAAGATGCTATATGTAAAGAAAATTAGAGATCAAAATCATGAACATGGATATAAAAATCCTTAACAAAATATTAACATGTAGAATCAAGCAATTTATAAAAAAATATATATATCATTACCAAATGGAGTTTATCCCAGAAATGCAAGTTCTGTTTAACATTGAAAAAAAATTAATCCATGTAATTTACTAGATTAACAGAACAAAAGAGAAAAAATTCCACCTAAAATCAAGAAGAAGGCAAGGATGTCCCATCTCATTACTTCTGTTCAATATTGAGGCCCTACCTCATGTAATAAAGGTAAGAAAAAAAAAATAAAGCCACAGATGTTAGAAATAAAAAATAAGACTGGGGTTACTCACAGACAACATGATTATTTTGGCAGAAAATCCTAAGGAATTCTAAAAAACAAACAAAAGACCTAAAAAGGAACAAATTTAACATGGTCCCAGGGTAAAAGATCAATATACAACATTACTTGCAGTTCTATAAACTACCAGTAAACAACTGAAAAATAAGATTACAAAATGAATCAATACCATTTACAATATTAACAAACAATTTAAATGGTTAATAATATACTTAACAAAAACATACAAAGCCTGTACCCTAAAAAATACAAAATGTTGTTAGGAGAAATTTAAAAAGACCTAAATAAATGGAAAGATATACCATTATCATAAATTAAACAACTCAATATTGTTAACATTTTCATCATATTTATCTATAAATTCAAAGAACTCCAGTTAAATTCCTAATAGTTACTTTTCTTGACAAATTGGCCAGTTGACTCTAAAATTTATATGAAAGTCCAAACAATATAAAAGAGTCAAAAAAATTAAAAACAAAATATGGTTGTAGAAATTATCACAGAGGTAATCAGAACAGTGGTGTTAATATAAGGATAGTTATATAAAGCAAAGAAACAGGTAAGTGTCCAGAAATAGATTCATTTATACATGGTCAATTAATTTTTAACAAAAGCACCAATGTAATTCAATGGGGGAAAGGACACTTTCATACAAATCAAACTGGAATAAATAGGTAAATTTATAGGGGCATTAAGCCTCAATCTTTACTTAAATTGCAGACAAAAATTAAACAGGGCTCATGGAACAAAATATACAATCTCAAATGATAAAACTTTCAGTTTTTTAATTTTCATTTTATTCATTCATTCATTCATTCATTCATTCATTTTAGAGAGAGAAAGGGGAGGGTGGGGAGGGGAGAGGAAGAGGGAGAGAGAGAGAATCTTAAGCAGTCTCCACTCCCAGCATGGAGCCAGATGTGGGGCTTGATCTCACAACCCTGAGATCATGATCTGAGCCTAAATCAAGAGTTGGACTCTTAACCAACTAAGCCACCCAGGCACCCCTCAAATGATACAAATTTTAGAAGAAAATTAAGATTTTTTTAGAAAATTAAGTGACTTGGAAAATTAAATTATTTCTTCATGACTTTGGGGCAAGCAACAGTTTCTTAGAAAAAACACAAAAAAATAGTAAAAATAAAAAAATAAACTGGATTTTATTGAAATGAAAAGGTGCTGCTGTAAAAAGTCATTAAAACTGAGAAATGAAAAGACAATCAACATGAAATAAATTTTTGTCATACAGGTGTACCTGGCAAAGATCTTGTATCTAGTATGTATAAAGATTTCCTATAAAGAATAACAACAGTGACAAAAGCCTCAGTTAAAACAATGAACAGAATATTTAAATAGGCCCTCAACAAAAGAAGATATATGATATATATATGCAAGACAATAAGCAATGAAAAGGCTTGGCATTATTAGCTATCAGAGAAGTACAAATTAAAACACTCACATCTAAATGGCTAAAATTAAAAGGACTGACATCACCAAATCTTGGTAAAGATATGGATCAGCTAATACTTTCATACACTGCTGGTAGGAGTGTAAAATAGTACAACACTTTTGAAAACTGTTTGACAGTTTCTTCTAGAGTTAGAAATAAGTTTACCCTATGATTTATTAGGATTTTGCCTAATTAAGGAAATGGGCAAATATGCCCATGGAGAAACATGAATAAGAATGTTAATAGCCTGACCCACAAGAGTCAAAACATAAAAGCAATACAAATGCTATCATCAGGAGAATGGATAAATTAATTGTGATATATTCATACAACAGTCCTCAAGAAGAAAAATTTCCTACTGACACATTTAAAAACATGGATGGATTTCCAAAACACTATGGCAAGTGACAGTACCAGACACAAATACTGCATATGATATTATTTCACTTCTATAAATTTTAACAAGACTGGATAGAAAGTGTGATACAGTCAGGTCAATAATTTTCTATGGGGATGAGAACTTACTTAAAGGAAGCACTAGGTCACATTCTGGGGTAATGCAAATATTCTGTCTTGATTGGAATGGCTGCTATACAGATGAATTTATCAAAAATTATCTAATCATATAGTTAAGCTCTCTGCATTTCACTGTGTATAACTTTTATTTCAATTAAAAAATATTCTGCCATGATATGGAATGAGCTTTGAGAGGAAATTAAGCTCAGCTGCAGATAAATACAATTACAGCTATTTGCACACCTTTGTACTCAGTAAAAATACATAAACACACTCAAATTCTTGCAAATGGTGCATTAACCAAATAATCATTTTTAAGTACGAGAGGAAAATATCATAGTGATAATTTCTGAAATGTGTGAAAATTGGCATTTTTTATATTTTGAATTTTTTTCTTGTCACTTAAAACATTTGCATTTAAAGTTTTTCCTATGTTCTATCAAATTCTGTTCATCTCATAAAAAATGTTTTAAATATAGAAAGCTGTAAATGAACAGCACTGATTCTTATTTATTTTTACATGTTCTTTGCCAGTCTTTGTAACAGTTGATATTTAACATTTAAAATTGAAAAGAAAGCATAAAAATTTACTATCTCTCAAAAATAGGATAAAGATTTAGTTTTATTTTGAAAAATATGGAAGCATGTCAGAGCCATATTGTTCATTTACAAATCAAAAACACCATATTCACATTTTCGCCTTTAGGAAAATTAATAAAATTTGGTTTTTGCTCAAAAAATATTAATGAACTAAGATTAGGAATCAGACCCAATTTTTCTCAGGAATGTTGGATGTAACACTGGTATCAAATATTTTATTTTGCAAAGACATTATTTTTAATAGAAATGCATTTAATAATAATGAAAAATAATCATATGCTAGTTTTTAGTTTGAAGAAAATTCAAATTTGACATTGTAGACACTTCTTTTCCTGGATGTTATAGGACAGGGTTATGTATTTACCTGCCTGGTGGGCATTTCACTCTACCCTACATTCCTAAACCCCTACCAGGAATGTCTTTGATGTTTATAGATACGTTTCAGATTAGGTGGGAAATGCAAAGAATGAATGTCAGGATTATTAAACATTTTCATTCCATATTTGAATTCAAGAAAGCACTAGTCAACAAGAGGGGGAAATACTTCCCATGATCTTATTTGATGTTTCTCTGTATGACTAAGGCATTCTCATTCTACTTTGTCATATTTTATATTAGTATCTTGAAAAATTGTAAAGGTTACAACAGGTCTCACAAACTCAAAAATCGATTGGGTCATGCAGGTGTCATGAATAAATGAAGCATCGATGTAAATAACTGAGCTCCTGGTGAGGATGGTGACCTGGCCCCCTCCACAGCAGGGGCTGCCCAGCTTAGCATAGTACCTTCTAGAACTTACGCATTTTCACAAGAGGCAGAATATCCACATTTGTCTGCAAAATGTTTGATGTTGAAAATAAAGATTCAACAAATGTTAGATGGTGTGCAAGCTAAAGAGAATCCACCTTGTAATCCAATGTTAACTGTGAAATATCAGTTTAGAACCAGTGACATAAAAGTACATTTCTTAATTTATCTCACAGATAGTACATTAAATGAGAGATTTTATCACTTCCTTTTATAATGACACACACACACACACACAAAGACACAGAGACACCCAAAGAGTTAAGTTAATCATAGAACTATAACTAGGTCCTACACTCAAATCTTCTGATTCTTAATGCATTGTTCTTCTCTCAAAAACATTGAACTAGGCAGCCAATCTTCCAAAAATGGTAATCAACAGAAAGAAAGTTCAGGTGAGGGAGCAAAGGTATCTCTCGGCAAACTGTGTTCTTTTGTCCTCACTCTTTGCCTTTGGATTCTATCTGCCTCTTGTCTTTTAGTGTCACTACTTCTTCCTCTTATTCATCCTGCCCCAGACTCCATGGTGTAGAAAGAAAAATGATGAACAAAATCCTACTAAGAATACAACACATATGGTTATTAGGCATAATCTGAACTTTAAAGTGGAATGCCAAAGAAAGGTAAAGAATTAAACCAAGTTACATAATGTTTAAATTTGAGGCATCTCTCTATAGACCAGGGTGGAGGGGAGGCTGGAGTTGACAGAGAGGTGTAGAGAAACACCCAAATGTATAGATGCTATACTTCTTTGGTGACTGCTATTGATTGCATTCTATTCTGGGATTGAGTGATGTTTAAATAATTTAAGATAAAAAGATTTAAGAAGTCTTTTAAAGCTACCCTGTATTTTTCTTCCTTATAACCCTTAAAACTAGAAGAAAAAAATAGAGATAATGGCAGAGAATTTAACATAATGACTCATTTGTGTGTTAATTCTAAAGCATCATAGTGCTATAACCTTAACAAATAACATATTAGTAACTCACCTCTTCTTTGTTATTCTAATTTAGGGGGTTCTTAGAACATTCTGAGACACACAGTATGCCAAGAGAAAGGGTGCTTAGCACATTTCACTGCTAACAGTTGTTACTATAAAGTTGCAAAACCTGTAACTTTTAAAATCACACAGGTTTACTACTATAAACATAATAATTCTGCATTTACTACCTAGCTGGGAATTTTCATCTATGGTTTCAGGAAAATTTCAATGAAATTCAATCCAACTATTAAGAAATAGATCTATTTTGCTTCCTCTTCTTCTTTTTTGTTATTACGTATAGATCACTAGATTGTGAGGGTCCTTCTTCCAGTACATATACTGATGGGCTAGCCACATGGTACATTACAGTTGTCCAGTGAAACACTTCTGTCCTTACTTATTAAGATATGAGAAACAGACTTAAATCCATTAAAAAAATCTCTCTTTTCAAAGCTTTTAACAAAAGAGCAGATTTCAAGTATGTCTTGAGATAATTGGTGAAACCTCATATTACCAAGTCAAGGTATATTCTCAATAGGCTTTATCCCTTTATATAGATGCAATCCAAAATAAATGTGACTGGGTTTCTTAAGGCATTGTTTAGAAATGAGAATGGAGAAATATCAACATCATCCCTGAGCCACACATGTACTTTCCTAGTGAGTGTGTGTGTGTGTGTGTGTATGCACATCTATGTGTGTGTGTATATATATATGCATGTATGTATAATATATATTTATATATAATGTCATATATATTTTTATATATAATGTGCATAATATATAATTTTCTTATTTTTGCTTTAGCAAAGATAATAAATGTAACCAAGTAGAAGATTAGGAAGGGTGTGGGGAATGACAGTTCACTTGAGCTCTGAAAATAATGATGTAACATGTCAATATCTGTGTTTTCAGCAATTTAATCACCTACAGAAGCCATAATTGTTGCATTAATTATGTTCTGAAGCTGACATTTTTGGTTTGATGAAAATATACAGCCACCAAGGAAAAGCATTCTTTACCTCTACCAAATAAATTGATAGTAAAAAAAGCCTTCTAACCAAGGAGAATTGTGACTCAGGCCAATAATAACCTCAGAAGCTACCATTTGTCTATCAAACAGCAACAAATATATGTATATATTCAACACGGAGAAGAAATAATACTCTTCTGTAGTTTTTTGAAATTCTCAATCTTTGCAGGGTTTGATTGTACCAAAATAGAAACAAATTAGGAAATTCACATCCTCTAAAAAAAACCCACAAGACATCTCTTGAGGTTCAAATCCACTACTTGTTAGAGTTGCTCAACTAAAGTAGTTGAGATAGAGTGGATATTTCAGATTATACCTATACCATTAAAATTTTCTTACAATATTATTAGTTTTTGTATAATATGGGCTAATTTACTATACCTTTTAAGCAAATCATGTTTTCTAATACAATGTTAGAGAGCATTTCATATAGTAGGTACTTGAAAAATATTCTACCTTTCCAAAGAGATACCTACAAAGTATGTTATGTAGGAGTGAATGATTTGTCATGTTCCTTCTCTTTGATTTCTATTTTTAATTCAAATGTTAAAAGTCAACTCTTTGCAAGATTTTTTTTTCACAAAGTTTAATACAACTCAGCAATAACCCAAATATAATGAGTCAATTAGAAAACACTTATTGGGTACTTAAACTCTACCTGATACTTTGTTAGGTATTAAGAAATGTAGACGTAAAAACTCTTCCCTTAAGTAGTTTCAATCTAGTTAGGACAAAAAACAACAGACAGCAGAAGAGAAAATATAGCATAAGAACAACAGCTGAATTTGAATGGTGCCAGAAATTTATAGCATTGGATTTGTCAATTACCAAAACAAATTGATGGGCTACATTACAACTCAGTCTTGTAACATTTATTTGTTTTTGTACTCCAGTGTTTGGCACTAGTTATACTCTTACTGGGGGAAGAAAGATTTGAAGGCATTTGTTTGAACAATAGATTAACTTGATCATTTGTAGAATGAAGGCAAGTGAATGTTCTTAATTTTTTTCACGGATTATTGATTAAATGGGGAGGGGGAGAAGTTTTTTCTTTCACATGATGTTGTAGAAACTATTTCATGAATGATTTAATTGGCTTTCCCTTCTAAGGATAATTTATAAAGAAAATATGAAGCATTAAAAATCCCAAAAAATCTGTTAGTCTTAAAAATTACACATTAAATTTGCCAAGCATAGGGGAAAATGGGGTTGGGGGAGCTTGCAAAATATAACTAGACAACCAACAAAAATAATAAAATATACTTAAGATATTGTACTTTTGAAAAGGCTATGTTAAATTCCTAAATGTAAATAAATACTATTATAAATAAAGAAACTTATTTTAAACATAAAAGGATACAAGTGATTTGATGAAAGAGATATAATGAAGGGTTGAAAACGCTAATTATGAAGGTAAGGTGAAAATGCACAAAGACAGGGGAAGTGTGATAACACCTCTGAGAATGACCCTATAGCCAAACTGAACTACCAGAAGATATGGGCATGTGGACCATATTCAATTCCTCCTGCTTCATTCAGCTTTGTATGTATACTTTGCATTTCAGCTACTGCTACATGATGGTAAAAATCAATAATTTGCCAGAAAAATTGTTTATGGACCATTGTGACTTCCACATAAAGATGACAGCATTCCTTAAGTGAAATAAGCCAGAAAGAGAAGACAAATACTGCATGGTATCTCTTAGATGTGTAATCTACAAAAAGAAACAAACAAATAAAAAAGCAAACTCATAGAGAATAAAAATAGATAATAGAATGGTGGTTATTCAGGGCTGGGAGATGGAAAAAATAGGGAGAAGTTGGTAAAGGTTACAAACTTTCAGCTATAAGATGAATAAGATCTGAAGATCCAATGTGAAACATGTTGATTTTGGTTTGAAATTTGCTAAGAGAGTGGAATTTAGGTGTTCACACATATACAAAAAGGTAAATATGAGAAGTGGTGGATGTGTTAACTCAGTGGTGGGGATCCTTTCACAAGGTATATGTATATCAAAATCATCATGTTGCACACTTTAAATATATTACAATTTATTTGTCAAATACACGTTGATGAAGCTGAAAAAAATGACAGTATTCCTCTATTTACCAATCATTAGTGAGCTATTTTACATTACAAAAACATATGTAGAAGAACAAACTTCAATTGCATTAATAAACTATATGTATAAGTATATCTATTATGTTTGGATTATCAAAGGGATATTTTTCCTTTTTTTAAATGAACACTAGGATATTACTGTTCACAAAAATTGTTTTAATAATCTTTCACAAACTATTGGAGAATAAAATATTAAAACATTTAAGACACAACTAGTAAGTGCTAAAATTGAGAGTCACAAAATGAAACTTCTCGATTCCTGATCATAATATTACCTTTCTGGCTTCATTGCCTTTGCATATGACACCTTCTTTTCTTTTGCTAGGCTGACAATTTCTTACTTATCTTATAAGAATCTCCTTCTTATGACAAATTTCCTCCTTATGAAGAATCTCTTCTCTGAAGCTTACCTTGACTATCCATAGGAAGATTATTCATGTCTTTGACCAACCACTGTACTTTGTCCAGATCTTTTAGGATATGTGTTTAAATGAGAACAGGTATGATAAATCAAATGCATTCTTTTGGTCACCAAAATTAGTGCTTGCATGGTGGGTACTAAGTGTTAAATAAACATGTGTTGAATAAACAAGGAAGTACTTATCTCTGCCTAGGAGATGAGATGGATTAAAATAAAAAACAAGTAATTAGTCTGATTTCTCCAGAATGAATTCAGGGACTGAGGAACATGCAGGTGATTATTATAGGTAGTGGGGATGGTTAACCAAAGCCACAGTGACATTAATTATGGTCATATCAGTTTCATAAAGTTAAATTTCAGGAACCAAAATGGAAACAATGCAAGCTACAATTATAATGGCTACAACTGTATGGCAACAGCAGAGTTTTCTCATCTGCACAATTCTGTGGTGGAATTTGCAGCTTGTTACTAAAACTTCAATCTTGAACTTATTTCAATTCTACATTTTTCATAAAAATTCTTTGAGATAGACGGAATCATTTTAATAAGTCAAATAATCACTCAGAGCACACTTCTGTTACTTTCACTAAGAGGCTTGAATAAGGTATAAGAGTAGAGATTTTTTTTTGTGGTATAGTTGTTTTAAAAATGAGAATTCATTTTATAGACCTTAATTCATTGCATTTATATAACCGAACACACCATCCATTTCTTATTTAGTTTCCACAACATATAAAATTTAAGAGAACATGAATTAACTGAATGGCTTACAAATGGTAGTCATTTCAGCATAATCTCCATAATTAATTTTTATGGAAAATGTGAAAACCACAGGTCGATTCACTATTTTGAACTGTCTTCCTATAGCTGTAATGAGAAAAACTGGGGGTGCCTGTAATTATACAACATACAACCATACAAAGAACACAATACTTTGTCTGCTTGGGATGCCCTTTCTGTCCTTATTTACCAAGACTCTCTTAGTTACCTTCAGATATTATCAGCTCCATGATGCCTTTTAAAGATCCACTGAAGGAGAGTTAAAAAATACTTCTTGTATCTTTAGTATTCCATACATACTGTACTAAAAACTACTTGTCTTAGCAATTGTTAATTTATATGCCCTACTAAGCTATTAACTTCTAAAAATCATGATTTATACATCTTTATATTTTGAGTACTTCACAGAGTTCCTGAAACAATATAGCAACTCAATATATTTTAAGTGAATAGAGTGAATGAATGAATAGAATCAGTATTTTGAAAGCAATAATGAAAAACACAGGAAATCAAATTGATATCAGAATACAAGTTAAATTTAGGTTTTAGAAATAAATAAATAAATAAATATATACACATATTACATAACTATATTTTGCATGTATTCAAATACTTTGATGACAAAACTAGGGTAGTTCAGAGAAAGAAAAATTCTGCAACAGAGAGGAGAGCTAACACTTTCAAATAAGAAGTACAGGGAAATTGCCAAAGGTGTTAAGATATGAGAAAAAAAAATGAGAGCAAAGTGTGCGTAAGAGCTTCAAACCAACCTGTCCTAAACTCTTCAAGTAATGGCCTTGGAGAGAGACGTGTACACTTAGAGAACTAGAAGCATCAAATGTCACTCTTTCAATCTCTTCCTGGAAAGACGAAGAGTCAGAGGTCAGGCAATTTAACCAACTTATCCATATTATTAAGAGGTGAGGAAGCCAAGCAGGGAATCCCAGTTAGAAACGGAATAAGGAGATCTGGGTGCTCATCACTAAGTACCAAAAAACAAAATAAAACACAAAACAAACAAAAACTTTGGAAACCATTTTCTACAACTTTGTTTTTGTTTTTATTGGGGTTTTTGTTCTTAAAACAAAAACTCTGCAACTCAAAGGGACAATGATTGCTGTTGGGAGGTGGCAGACTTAGCAATAGAACTCAGATTTACCGTATTTACCATATTTCCAGTCTACTATTCTAGTTTAGTGTAGTAGTAAGAGTATTAGCTTTGAAATAATATCAACCTCTGTTAGATTCCTGCCATCACAACCTACTGTGATGTGGCCATGGATGAATTACTGTCTAAATATCAATCTTTGAATCTGTAAAATGGAATTAATATGAGTGTCCATTTCATACTGTTGTCCTGAAGAATAAATGAGAAAATATAGGACACATGAATAACGCACACCCCAGCAGGTAAGGTGATGACAGGACTCATAAGCTCTAAAGATACCACAGCAGGCACTGCAGGATCCCTACACATGGTCAAAGATTTATTGGCATGGACATCACAACTGTGCTGTCTATAACAGTCTAAGACTAGAACTAGCACATGATCCAGCAATCCCATTTCCATACAGATATCCAAAGGAAATGAAACCATTTTCTTGAAGAGTTATCTGTACTACCATGTTCACTGCAGCATTACTCACAATAGTTAAGGTATGGAAACAACATAAGTGTCTGTCAATACATGAATGGATCAAGAAAACATAGCATTAAAAATGATAACTATATGATGTAATAGAGGTGTTAGGTAAAACTACAGTGGTAATCATACTGCAATATATAAATGTATCAAATCAACACTTTGTACAGCTTAAATTTATACAATGTTATATGTCAAATCTTAAAAAAAAAGAAAAAAGGAAAGAAATAAATACGGACAGATAGAAAAATATTATTCAGCCCTAAAAAAGAAGGAAATCTTTTCATTTGCAACACTATAGATGAAACTGGAGGGAATATGCTAACTGAAATCACTAACACATGGATAAAAAAAGATTAGAATCAGAAATAGAGAATAGAAAAGTGGTTGCCAGGGACTGGGGGGTAAGAAATAAGACTGATAGAAGGGTTTAAAAACAAAAAAGAACATTGGAAATCTATTAGTGGTTACACTCTCAAGTCCCAATGGCAATTATACATCATGTTGATAGTCAATTAATAAGAAAGTCAATAGTTACAATCTGAACTGAGAAGTCATAATAATAAAGTATATTGGTAGGCTATGTTTTCTTTGGATTATATATACATGGGCTGGGAGCAAAGACACATCATTCGGTTCACAATATTCAAGAGTACCATGTTTTTAGTATGCAAATCCTTCTATAATCTTATCCCACCCTGCTATTTCTGCCCTTTTCCTGTTTTTTTCCCCCCAACAAAGACTTCACATAAGTGATGATTACTGATACAGAAGGTTTCTAAATCACTAACCAAAATTTTCTACCACGAGAACTCTTGCTCTCACTTTTGTTTTTCCAACTGCCTATTAGCCAATGCCATTAGATGGACACTTCCAAAGAATATTTTATTACAGGAGCATTCTTCATTGATTCTTGTTTGCACACCTGCCCCTATCAGGTTTGTGACCATACTCACTTCAACCTTAATCTCCTACAAGCCTCAATAATCTTCACAAATCATATTTTTTTAAAAAAGAGATCTCTTGGCCCAGGCTGGCCATTGCAGGCAGCATTTGGTCAGAAGAGAATTTCTTTCAGCCAGTTTGTAAAAGATGGCATTCTCTAGCCCAACAGAGCTCCAGAAGAGGATGCAATGTGGGCTGGATTGAAGTTCCCACTTACTCCTATAACCAAACACAGCAGTCCAGATTCTTTTCAGTATTAGTCCTGGATCCAAAACCTTTGGGGCCAGATGTGTTTCAGAAATCAGAATTTTTAGATTTTAGAAAGGTAATTAGGTACATATTTTTGTATATTTTATAATACTCTGGCAGGGTTAGGAGGAGCATCTCATGATATGTGAGTTCAGGCTGGGCTAAAACTGAACATTCTTGTAAGTTATGTTTAGGTAAAAATTAACCTAACCTGAACTCATATTTGGTGACAAACCTGGCCTGAACTGACATGAGTATATTTATAGTTATTCATTAATTTCTAAGCTTCTTGAGAAGAAAATTTGCAATTTATTCACCTTTGTATGCCCTCTAGCATCTTTTAATGAACTTTCAAACAGTAGCTATCAATACATTTGTTGAATTGAACACACACACATACATATAAACACATATATCAAGACAAAAATATTTTAAAAACAAGAGAAGAAAGACAACTAAATGACTAGCAAATAAGTCAAAACATTTATACTTCTTTTCTCCCCTTTGCTGCCATACCCTTAGGAAGTATATGGGTAGCTTAGTAAATGAAATCTGCACTTTTACCCAGAAGAAATTCACACACTAGGAGCAGAAGCAAGTGCTTATTTGTCTTGCTTTATTATCCTAATGAGTAAGATAAGACTTTCAGGGATTTGTAACTGAATCACAGACATTGAAGTGTTAAAAAGATGTTTGTATCTGTGCATATAAATAAGAGCAAAGAATGATTATTTCAGGAAAATTGAACTCACCGTAGTTGACCTAGACTTAATTTACATATGTTGATATTTAACCTTTATGGCATAAAATGTGCCCTATATAAGAAACAGAGAACATTGTACTAGAATTGTTATTTTACGTATCGAAGGGGGGATATATTCTGCTTTAACCTATGAATCATAAAAATCTACACACCTTTCTTTCTTCAGAGATGGCAAAATTTCCCTTCTTTTTAAAGCTTGAAAGTGAACCATTATGATAAAGAAGTGTGGTTATTTTCAGAAGTAGAGTAGAAACCTCCATGGTGATAAAATCAAAAGCCCCTTGTATCTAGGTAACAGAAAATCTTTACATGCCTATTGTTATTCATCTCCATGATGCATAAATACAGATATGTAGCCCTATACCCCAAGCTCTATACCCTCTTCACAATAGAGGGTTCTCTTATTCCAAACAAATTTTGAATTTAGGGAAAATTCATAATAAAAATATAATATATATGAATAATTAATATATGCATATAGTTCTATGCTAAAATTATTCAAAAGAGCAAATTAAGGTGATATCAACCATTAATTAAACACCGTTTAAGGAAATTTCCTGAAATTATTTTTTGTATCAATTGCTTTGGCTTTTTTTTACTGCAGAGTATCTAAGATTTCACTAAAAGGAAATATCTTACATACCTGACTACGGAATCAATAAGATAACTGATAGTATGGTGTCCTTAGTCTGGATTCTCCTGAAAAAGGAACCAGAGACAAGACTTTGGGGTTCTGCTAGCTTATCAGGCAGGTGATCACAGTGAAAGAGGCACAAATAAAAAAACCCACTAGAGCCGCCACTACTGAACTAGGTACCCTTATGGAAAAATGGCACTCAATCCCACTGGAAGTCGTCTAAATCACATGCAGATTGCATGGATGCCCTACCAAAGAATGGAAGGTTGGATCATTCCTCTAGCGACATACTTATTGCACTGGTTGAAGAATGCCCTTAGGGCATTAACTCCCTTGAGTTTGTGTTATACCTCCACTTGGGTTGATCAAGAAACAGAAGAAAATCCTTCCGTGTGGATCAAGACTTTTGAGTAATTAAGAGAATGGGATTTATAACCTGTTAATAGTGTTACTGGAGCAGAGAATCACCAGTCTGGGCCTTCCACTTGCAAACATATGATTTGTTTCCTTTCATCATTATAACTGATATAAATTATTTTTTGAGAATGGAATGTTTACCATGTTCTAGGAATACCACACATACACACGTGCACACACACACACACACACACTCCTGCGAAATTATACGTATATTTTCTGACATTTATATTGAAAGATACAAGAAGCTCCTCTCAGCACTTTAAAAGGAAACAGAAACATTTTATGATGGCATAAAAGAGGGTTCATGCACTTCCCTGGGGCAGCAATGATCAGGTTGCACTCACAGAGCCTGATCACTAAGGAACCTCTGTTCCCACCCCCATCCATAATCCAAGATGGATATATTTATCCAAAAATAAAAAGAAAGATACTTCACCAGCAGAGGGCTGAGAGTCCAATAAGGGCAATAAAGGATTACTACTGGGCACCTGGTGGCTCAGTTGGCTAAGCGACTGCCTTTGGCTCAGGTCATGATCCTTGGAGTCCCAGGATCGAGTCCTACATCAGGCTCCCTGCTCAGCGGGGAGTCTGCTTCTCCCTCTCCTGCTCCCCCCTCTCGTGCATGCTCTCTCTCTCTCTCTCATTCCCTTTCTCAAATAAATATATATAAAAAAAATCTTTAAAAAAAAAAGGATTACTACTAAGTATTACATAGACAACAAATGATGAACTTGTTTGATAATCAGTTTGACAAATGTTTGGCAAGGAGAAGACAGATAGTCCTAATCTTTGGATAATTATGAGAAGGAGCTATTAAATGATTTAGTAATGATTTAAAGAACATGAGTGTGGTGATTACATTTGCATTTCAGGAAGATCACTTAAAGGGAGTGTACTAGGAACGTGTGAAGCTAAAGGAAAGGAGATGAGAGAGAAGGCTAGTGCAAAATTGAAGGCAAGGAAGGCTAAAGACCAGATGTAGGCAATGAGAGCAGAATGAAGAAGAAAGATTTCAGGACACTTAAAGCACCCTAACAAGGAAACCTGTTGACTAAATATTGGTAGGCTTCTCTGATGCTTCCTGGTTTCCTCCTGGGTAACAAGGTGGATGGTAAAGTGGCAAAGCAGACATTCAAATCCATCTTTGCAGGTTTCCAACCTGGTACACTCTCTATTAAAGCAACACTTATGGTCCAGTTTTTAAAACAAAAGGAATGTAGGCAATTTCTTCTTTCAAAATTGCTTTTTTTGCATTTCTGTTTTCTGCTTATTTAAAAAAAATCTCAAGGAGACTCACAAGTAGTTTTCTTCTAACTACCTTAATTCACTTGGTATTTAGACTAATATACTTGCATTTATTTCCTTGTAATAAACAGATTCACTTGTCCAGCCAGCCAATAAAAGCAGCATAGGGCACCATGTATTTCTATCAGAAATATAGTATAGCAACTGACAATAATAATGCAGTAATAATTATCCAATTTCAAGATGGAGAAGTACCTTTGACCTCTATTTGATCCCTCTGGTCTATCTAAGTCTGATTCAACATTGATTTCTTTCCCAAGGAAGTTGCTATAATCATGTTATGGCTGATTTATCACAATTTGCTTACTGGCTAGTAATTTCTCATCCTGAACTTGCTTCTCTCATTTTTTTCCTCCATGAAAAAACATATTGAAGTGTTCTGTTTTTTTCAAAGCAAGGCAAATTCTCCACGTGTTCTTCCATATTTCTCTCAGTGGGTGGTGTTAAGTGACCTCCAGTCTTTGAGAACTATCCTAATTGTACTATATATGTTGGCAGGGTAAAAAATCAAACACAAATAAATAAATAAAGCTTTCTGCAGGAAATCTAATTTAGATTGAAAATATGGTAATAGAGAAAGAACATATGCTCAGAAATCACTAGGTCTAGGTTCTAGATTTTTCCACTAATTTCTGTGATTCTGAGGAAGTCACTTACTTTTTTTGAATTTGCATGTCTTTGTTTATAAACTACATCTAATTGAACCCATTCTATATATACAAATATGCATACCTAATAATTTTAAGCATATCTACAAATTTTGATAATAAATATAACAGAAAAATCATTACTATAGCTTAGTGTGGGCTTCCATGTCAGTTAGTAGATCAGTAAGCAGGTATTCATCATTCAAGAAGGGCACACACTTCATTTCAGGTGAGGTTTACAGGAGAAATACTTTTAAAATTATCCAGTAACCCTGGATAGTACCACTGGGGTTCCTTAATTTACAAATGACAAAATTGAGGGTCAGAGAGATCGTCGAGTAGTGTGCCTTAGGTTCACATAGTTTATTCTCCCTTCAAGGGACTTCAAGTCAAGGCTGTACTGTCTAATCCAAATCCTTATAATTCCCCTGCCAAAAAATTAACAGTTGCTGGCACATGGCCATTAACAACGAAATTAATCAGGAGAGATCAGATAGTGCTGTGCAAACAAACAACTCCCAAGTCTTGATAATTTAATATATTTTTTTCTCCATCCATGTTTTACCTCTGCTGTGGGTAGCTGGGAACTCTGCTATGTATCACTGCCACACTAGGTGCCAGGCTGACAAAACAGCCATTATCTGGATTTTTGCCAGTTACCATGAGGAAGAGTGAGAGAAACACGCAAAGCACAGCATGGCTCTTAAACTACCTCCTATAAGGGACAAGGCACTTTTTGTCACATTTCATTGGCTGAACAAGTCACATGATCACATACAACTCCAAAGAAGATGGGAAAGTTAATTTCTACCTTATGCCCAGAGAATGTGACATATTTAAATTAATATAAATAATGAATACCATAGCATGTTTAGCAAGTGAGAACATAAAAAAATTAAGTTTATTTCCTAAAATAGAGAAGTTCTTCAGAGTCACATTTATAATGCCCCATTCTCTCATAATTTGTCTCTGAGTCTCTTGACATTCAGCTGGTATATGGGTTATTTGGCCCACATAGCATTTTTTTAAAACACTGAATTAGCTACTGATATTTTTAAATGGAGATTTCAGGTACAAAAAAAAAATGGTTTTAGGTTTCTTTTAAAAATCAAAGATCTGGTAGAAGTTGACAATCATTCATCCATGGCACAAGCTGGCTACGCTAACATTATCCTGTGTAGTTGGATCGACCATTTTCTAGTTTGTCCCTGACCTCACATCTCCCTCTTTTCTTAACAACCAGGTTGTGTCACTTATTTAAAATAAATGTGAATGACCAGTCAGAAACTGCTAAATGTGCATCAAAATGAACTGCCCCCTTCTTTGGACCTAAAGCTAGCTTATATTTCTCAGTTTTCTTTGTACTTTGGCAATATGGCTTAGTGCTCTCTGGTGGAATATGAATGGAAGTGGTGTGAGCCACTTTCAGAGCTGGTCCATAGTCCATATTGCCCAGTGCCTAGGATATTGCTGAACATCTGCTCTGAACTGTTACAGAGATTTAAAAAAATGTCCATTGTGTTAAGCCTCTGATATTTTGAAATCTATTTGTTACAACAGCAGTTGATTAGCCTGCGTTGACTGATATATGACTTATGCAGGTATCTGAGTGTGTGCTCACAATAAACTATTTAAGGAGAGTATTGTAAATAGTATTTTTGAAAATTCTCAGGGACCAAATCATTTCAACTTCCTTTAGCTAGAGCAGAGGGAGTGAAGGAGGCAGAGAGAAAAACAAAATAACAAAAAGGGAAATATGAAAATACCCTGCATGGCTTGAGAAATACTAGTCGAATCAGTTTGGCTTCATTTTAGAACAAGAATAGGAGAAAATGCACAATTTTAAAAGGATGAGAATGCCAGGTTAAGAGAATTTAGATTAGACTGTGGGGAAAGAATAAATGAATTAGTTTAGAGTAAAAGTGATATGATTTTGCATCTGTTTTTAGGGCCACTAATTTGATATCACTATAAATTATAAGTAGGTGAGCCTGGAGAAAGTGGGATCTTTAGAAGGTGCTATAGGCATACAGTGGAAAAAGAGATTATCAGGTATCATTTATTGAGTGCTTAATAATTCCTGGGCCCTAGGAAAATCAGTTCCTATGCATTATCTCAATTAATGAAAGCAGTATTATAAAATATACATTTTACATACAATAAGATTTTAAAATGCTAATTGACATAGCAAAAATTATATATCTAATGGGTGGTACAAATGGAATCTGAACTTAAATCCGTCTTTTTTTCAAGTCTATACTAATAACTATTACAATATAGTGTATAATGCAATCTAAACTTTGGTAGTAAAGACAAAGTAGAAAATATATAGGAGTGAAGAAGTAGCAGCAGGACTTCCAATCGATTTAAACTATATTGAGATGCTACTAAGTACCAAGCATTGGGCTGGAAAAGTAAAGCACTGTTTTGACTAGCAGAGAATTTAGAGTCCAGGGGTAACTGAAGATTTGAGGCAGAGACAATGGACAGGCTGTCATACCATTGTTATGTCCCCTTCCATGAAAAGAGGTTGTGGTGACTGATTTTAAATGATGGTCCCTGAAGAATTAAGCCTCCCACTATTTGTGTTTTTATATAGCTCCTGTGTTCATTGAATCCAGGCTGGCCCTGGAACTAGGGTTAATCAACAGAATATGGTAAATTCAAACTGTGCTTGTACCCACCTAGCATTTAAGAACACAGGCAGCTCTCTATTTCTTCCCTCATGGAAATCTTACTTTGGGGAGCCTCAAGGTGCCACGTAAGAAGTCTCACTACAAGGTGGAGACTGTACATGAAGAGACACCACATGAAGGAAGCACATGGAAAGGTAACATGGAGAAGAAAACCCTTCAGGCTATATAAAGAGGGAATGAGGCCCAGCCTTTCCCAGAATCAAAGCTTCCAGAGAAGTCTAAGCCCTATGCACCTTCCATTATGAGAAACCCCAACTAAGATCAGCCTAAATGATCCCAAACAACACAAAATACTGAGAGAGAGTCAAGGGTAGTTGTTTTAAGTTTTTAAGTCTTGGAACATTTGTTACACAGCAATAGATAACTGAAGGAGGAACATTATATGTCTGTGGGATATGAGAAAATGTGAAAGGAATGGCTTTGAATTAAAGAAATAACCTGGCTAAAATAATAATAACAATGGCAACAAATATAATAATATCAATAATGATATTATCAGGCGTTTTTTAAAATTCAAACCCTTGATTGCACCAGACCATTCTTATTGCATTGTGTGTTACTGTATTAATTCAAATGTAAGAAAACACGTCATGTGGCCTTTGAAATAAGAATATCATATCCTTCCAATTACAGCAACATTCAATAGATCCTAATTCAACGGATTGAGCCCATAAGGTGGGTAAAAATTGTTCCCCCAAACCAATCCTATAAAAAAAAATCCACTGATTTATGCATTTCATCTACTCTAATTATCATCAAATGGCACCCCTTCATATATAATGAAATAGTCTGTTCGGATAGCTGTCCAGTTACTTCAAATTCCAGTCATCCATCACCTAAATCTTTATAGAGTAGCATGTGTTATTAGCCCATTGCTTACTGGCTACCTGGTTTTGTGACTTCAAACTGTAACTGGTGGGTGAAGGATATTACTACATTGTGCTCGTATTTTTTTCTGCATAAAATAAATGAACTATATGTGGACAGGTTTCAATTCAATATTGGCAAGTATCCATGAGATACAAGTGAGTTGTGCTGCAGGTGAGGCAATTTTGTCCACAGAGGTTGACATGCAAGAAATATCTGTGGAACAAACACCTGACCTCCATCAATCCATTGCCTATTGATTCTGTGAGAAAATGAGGGGTGATTATTCATCCCAGGTAAAAGAAGAAAAATGAAACCAACCTAGGCAAGGCAAGGATGTATTTTCAAAGGAAAGGCATCTGGTTGTCTAAGATCATGGCCTTAGAAGGAATAGTGCAGAGTAGAGTCATAAACTTTCCATAAATTGTCAGCTGGAGAAATGCCAACAAAGGAAAGATATGGGAGTATCTTTCTTCTCTATGACTAACTCCTTTAACATTACAGGATTCTGATCATATAAAGAAGAAACATGCTTGCACATATGCATAATTTATGGGTAAAAATTGGCACTATTACTGGTGTGAAACTTGGGAGGGTACTGTTGAATAAAAAGGATGCAAACACTTACTAATTTTTATTTATTTAGTATGAAAGTAACACATGCTTGTTGTAAACAAAGACATACATAGTCACATAGAGAGAGAAGAGAAATCTAAAATAAAAGTGAAATACTTCCTTTATCTGCTCCCACTCACATTCTCTCTCCCCAGAGGTAACTAATGTTAATGGATATACAACTGTTCAGACACATCTATAAACACATACAAATAGATATTTGTATAGACACATGTTTAAAAGTGGGATTAAGATACATGCTTTTCTTCAATGTGCTTTTTATAATAATCAATAGTGACATGTATTGGACCTTCATCACTGTCAGTGCACACAGAGATAAATCATTTCTTAAATGGTTTGTTTTTATTCCAAAGAATGGATGAAACCAATTATTTAATGCTTGGTCTACTGATGGACATTTATGTACCATCAACACTTGTGTGATTATTTCTATGGCAAGATAATAACAACAATAGTAATAATAGTGATCACTGCAATAGTTGACAATTTCACATTCTTACTATTCACCAGGCACTATGCTATAGGCTTCATGTGCTCAGTCTTCTTAGCAATTCTTTGAGGCAAGTATGCTAATTGCTCCTTTCAGATGGTAAAATGTAGGCTAGAAAAGGTGGCATAATTTGTCCATGTCACACAAATAGTCCTCAGCACAACCATAATTTGAACCTAAGTTTGTCTGTACCAAATATATTAATTTAGAAATTTGAATTTTTTCTCTGGCATTTCACAAAGCAATTTTGGGAGAGCTCATCTTGTGCATCATTTACATCAGTGTCTTCAAAACAACCAGAACCACTTTTGAACTGTCTTGGTTTGCAGCACATATCCTTTTCACTTCCATTTAAGTTGTGGGGGACATGAGGCTCTTTGAAAGTAGTATGAATTTGTCCCTGATAATTTTATCCTTAGCTCAAAGTAGTCACTCCATGATATTAGAAATATTTCTCTTTTTTTTTGTTTCCCATTTTCCTTATAGGTTTATACATGCTTTCCAAATGGAATCATTTACTGAATTGTCTTTTAAGAAGTAATAGGCAATCTTTTATAAACAAAATTACATATAGACTAGTACAATGTTAAGTGCCTTAATTTCTGTTTTGCTCAGGCAGCTGTAGGGAAAGGTTACTACTTTTAGCAATAAGTCTACTAGGTCCGGAGGAAGGTCAAATGACTGTGTGGGCATGTGTGCATGTGCGCACACACACACACACACACACACACACACACACACACATACACACGCTGAGAACCAAACCAAATCAAAACAAAACAAAAATCCTGTCTGGACAAGTGGACAGGTTTTTCATATCTAAATTTGCTTGCTAGGATTGAAATAGGAAAAAAAGTAAAATCATATATAACAATTAGTTTACCAGTTACAAAATATTTACTTACTGAGCTACTGGTTTAAATGGATTAAAGCATCATCTGTGTATTGATCACCTAGGAATTTGGATCATAAAAAACAAAGAGCCAGTATGATAATTTGGGCATAAAAATAGTTTACTATAAGACAGAAAATAGTTCATATAATCTCCATTTGGGTTGGAGATCCCAGCTTGGAGGTCATGTTGCTAGGGGGAAAAAATTTACAGATCACACTGTGGGACTGGTCCTGTGATAACTCCATTGTCAACACCAATGGGCATAGACTCCACACTTATTTCAGCTGTGCTTGACCTTGGGTACTGCTGCCTCTGAAAACTGGTTGAGGCCTCCATGGCTAATGCCATTTATGCCAGATTGGATTTCTGTGTATTCTCTATTTCCTTATGACATTGGCTTTCTGATCAAAGTGCAGGTAAGCTAGTCCAATTGGCAGAATTTATGTCATCTGTCCATGCTGCTGAGAGGGAAGTTGAGAAGTCCGGTTCCTGCCATTCTCGAGTCTTTGATTCACATGTTCATGTATGGAAAAGTAGTTCTGAGCTGAAGCTGGCAAAATAATAAAACATATTCTCAGCTGTCCCTGAGCTGAAGGGTCTTACTACATGCTATAATTTTATCATTTGGAAAAAATGACTATTTATTGACCCCCCAAAATATTTTTCCCTAGTAAGGATATTCATTCCCTTAAAATTCTGAAAATAATTAATTTTAGATCAACCTACATTGTGATTTCCAGGGTGGTTACAGTAGAGAAGAGATTGACTTTAAACAACTTGAAAAAAAGGTTTTATAAACATTGGCTCATCAGTCTCATAAAGGAATTCCATTTCCTACACCAGAACTGGCAACAATTTTGTGAGAGTGAAGTGCCTCTATACATACTGTATCAAGCTTTTTATAATCATAATATTTGGAACGTCTGTGGCGCTCTCCCCCTTAAAAGTACTTTAACAAACATTAGTTATAATTGTAAAGAGCTTTAGGATCCTTAGGGATGAAAAGTATTGTATAAATGTGCCATGTAACCATGCCTATTACTTCTGTACATTGCTGCATCAATTATCAGAAAATGAGTAAATGGATTTCAGTCTCATGCATTTGAATGTTAATTGGAAAGAAAATTCTTCTTTCACCAGTTTGGAGATGACAATTATATCACAGTCTATTTGCTGTAGCAGGTACTCACTCTTTGCTAATCTTGACAGATTATAACCTCAGGTGCGCTCTGTGTCTGGAAGTCTTTGTGTGTATCTTGACACAAGGTTTCATGTCGATTCCAATGTTCAGTCTGCTGTGAAGACGTTCTACAGTATCTCTGGCCTCACTATATATCACTCTTGTACATGTACCTAGATTCTGCTGAAGCAGAGAATCTAATCCAAGTGGTTATTACTTCGCTGAGCAGCCATAATGCTCTGCGAGTTTTGTTATTGTTTGGTGAGGGATTTCGATAAAGAAGTTTAAAATAGTATGCTAACATTTTTTCTAAAATATTAAATTCTTACACTTCTATTGAGCAACAAGTTTATTAACAGTTCTTTCTTGGTAGCATACCAAGTACGTGTTGTTGATCCCTGATGTTTAATTTCCATTCCAGGAAGCTTAATTTTTAAACCACAGCACTTGGTATTTTAGCTTCTCTGAGTTTTTCCAGGCATGAAAAGAAATCAAATAAATATAAGGCTTGCCTATTTTAAAGTGATTTTTAAAATTTTCAGAAGTACTATTAATCTTCTTGCACTGGAATTCTAATACTCAGAAAACCACCATAATTAATCCTTTTTAACATCTCTCCATTTCATCCTTTACTTTGTATATTGATTAATGCTAGTGTTTAATCCAGTATGGACTTCCAACCATATCATGCTTCCAACATGAATCAAGAAATTCAGTTCTATTTTATTCAAACAAGGGTAAGAATCCTCTCACTGTAAAGGGCTTGTATATGAAACTTTTATTTTCTGAACCATCTGGGCTCTTGCAAACGAACGTCCCTGAGATTCACCCTGGCTTTTGGTCCTTTATTTATAAAGCAGTTCCAAAGTCAGGCAGATCCTATGGATGAGTGAAGCAGGCCTGGCATAACACAACTGGCATCAGTAGGGGGTTTCTGCTATTTGAAGTTAATGGTGGCTAATAGACATTACTGTCACATGTGAATGTGGATTTTGAGCCACTATCCCTTCTAATTCATCAGGGAGCCCAGAAGTCTAGAATTTTGAAATAATGACAACTAATTTAGATAGAAAATAATAGTACTGCACAAACACTTCTGGGGACCAGATTTGGTTTAAGATGAGAAACAATCATGGCTTTCCATCCTTCCTTGCCTTCTGGCTTGACGGGCAGTGTCTTCACCTCCATTACAGCTTTGACACTACACTTTCTCTTGAAGGTTTCCTTCTGGATTCCCTTGCTGGCTCTGCCTGAGCCCCTACAGGCTCTTTCTAGCCTGGTGGGACCCTCCACAGCCACCACTTAAGTTTAAGTGGGCAGCCCTTGGTGCTTGAGCTATTAGGATAGTCCTCAAACTATTCACTTTATCTCTAGTTTCTCTCTCCTTTGATATAACCTTTCCACAAGTGACAGATTAATCTTCCCATATAGTAGCTTTCTTTGTATCACTATCTTGCTCAAAAGCCTTTAATTGCTTTGTATTTCATAGAAGAAGAGATTTAAAATCTCACATTAATAAATTCTAGTCCATCACAAGGGCTTACCATGGCCCAATCACTGTAACTAAGTGCTTTACATTCATTATCTCATTTAATTATTGCATTGAGGTAGATATTATTACCCTTATTCTATGGATGAAGAAACTGAGGCTAATCTCCCATTGACCTCATTTTATGTAATGGAAAAAATATATAATCCTACAATGGCCTGGAATCATATGTTAAAAAAAAAGAAAAAAAATCTCCATTCCTATTACAGCTTTGTCGATTACTGGCTGGGTACCTTTTAGAGACTTACATA
Source organism: Eumetopias jubatus (assembly GCF_037043125.1). NCBI lineage: Eukaryota > Metazoa > Chordata > Mammalia > Carnivora > Otariidae > Eumetopias > Eumetopias jubatus. The sequence continues at coordinate 98,523,745 of NW_028274811.1, forward strand.
AACTCTTCAAGTCTTATCTTCATCATCTAGGAGAGAGAAAAACAATACCTAACCCTCAAGGTTATTTAGGATAAAATGAAATGGTTTAATTACAATGCTCTACCAAGGAAGGCTGACATTATTAGCTTAAAACACACTCAAACTTTTGCATTTCCCACTAAATCAAAAGTCTAAGAAGAATACGCAATTAAATGTATATTGGTGGAACTGGAGATTGCTGAATAATATGACTTCAGGGATGCTCAAATGACCACGTATGTTCCTTTTTCATTTATTCATTCAACATACATTTATTGAGGGTATTGCCAGATACTACATATATGGGAGAGGCACACATGAAGGTTGACTTCCAGGTTTATGTCATAAAAATTAGAGGAAGAGGAACAGGTTTATGGGGGGTAGGAGGGAGAATGAGTGCAGTTGTGAAGCTGTTATTATTTGTGATACCTTAGTTGACATCTAAGAGAACTATCAAAGAGAGCAAGTTGATACAAAGCTCCATGGTTCAGAAGACAAGGCTGGCTAGAGAGGGAAATACAGGGATCTAAAGCACTTATATTTTATTTAAAGCCACAGGGAAAGATGAGAAGATCGGGGCGGGATGGGGGAGAGAAATAGAAGAATATATAGACACCAGAGAACACTGAGTAATCCCAACATTTTGAGGTTAGGTAAAAAGGAGGAGCCAGAAAAGGTGACATAAAATGAAGTCAAAGAGGCAGGAGGAAAATCAGTAGAGTGCAGTGCTACGGACGTCATCTTTAACTACAAATTTTTTTTTTAGAAGGGGCAGGTAAAGTGTGGATTGAAAAGAGGTCTTTTGCTGAGGTGGCCTGGAAGCTTCTGCGGACCTTAGAAAAGTATTGATGAAATGGAGGAGCAAAACGTAGGAAGTATTGTTCTGCCACCTTCTCACTGACACAGGAAACTCCATCTTCCCAATGCTGCATAACCTTGTAAGCTACTGCTCAACAATTTATGGTTGATTTGAGGGGAAAATAGTTCATCAAAAATTGTAATATTCTGAAGGGCCATGAGAATACTAAGGGCTTGAAAGAGATTTTTAGATATCTGACTGGGGAGGGTAAGGTTCGGGGGAGAGGGTGAGGGCTGAATGACTGGCAGTGCTAAAGACAAGATCTCACCCTACTTTTGTCAAGGGCCTGACCGGGTTTTAGTTTCTTGAAGTTTTCCTAACTGCTAAAATACACCTTATTTCATGCTAGTGTTGAACAAACCTTTATCTTAGGAATCAAACAAGAGAGACAAAGCTTCCTAAAAAAGTGTGATTCCTCAGGGAAAATAGCTAATCAGCAAAATAGCATTTTCCTTTTCCTAGAGTGCAAAGTATGCTGATTTGATTTCTAAATGCTATGGTTACCATCAAAATGCTGATGAAATAACTCCACACACCCTACCTTGGGGCATTCCTTGTGCCCCAAAGTGAGAAGCAGGGGAAAAACAAGCTTTTTCAAAAATCTCTCCCACCCTTTTCTCTCTCCTTGAAATATTTTGCTGTTACTGTATTCTTTACCAGTGAAGAACATCTGCTATTTTCCACCCACTGTACCAGTGTTGGGGACATACTAGTCAACCAAAGGGACATAATATCCTACTTTCATGTTGCTTAAATTTAAGTGAGAAGATGGTTAAGACATTACTTCAGGAAAAAAATAATCATGCACATTCCAAATATGTTATTCTGTGAATGTAAATGAGTAAGCACATTTGTCCATTATAGTTCATTAATATTTATTAACTTATTAGTACTATTTTGTTGTTAGATTATTTAGCTGAAACATCAGAAAGCAGGAGCCAGTGGAAATAGGAACAGGGACAGATGCTCTGAAGGCAGAAGACATTTATCTACCTAAAGATAATTATTTTCCAAATTTTGGAAAAGATTGGAAAAAATGATAAAATAGCAAAGAGATTAGAACATTTTCTATTACTCATAGCAGTTATACTGAGAATTTGGAATCACTTGTTTAAATTAGGAAGGGTTTGAAGCAAACCCATTCCATTAATGTCACAATTTTGTGAAAAGTTTATGAAGCTGGAAAATATTCAAAACACTACACTCTTCCATATCTTGGTTATTGTAAATAACACTGCAATAAACACTTTTCAAATTAGAGTTTTTTGTTTTCTTTGAATAAATACCTAGTAGTGGAATTACTGAACTGTACGGTATTTCTGTTTTTAATTTCTTGAGGAACCTCCATTCTGTGTTCCACAGTGTCTGCAACAATTTACATTCCCATGAACAGCGCACAGGGTTCCCTTTTCTCCACTTCCACATCAACATTTGTTATTTCTTGTCTTTTTAATAATAGCCATTCTGTAAGAGGTACAAATTTCCCGTTATAAAATAAATAAGTCATAGTGATAGAAGTACAGCATAGGGAATATAGTCAATAATATTGTAATAACGTTGTACGGTGACAGATTGTAACTAGACATATTACTGTGAGCCTTGTATAATGTACAGAATTGTCGAATCACTATGTTGTACAGCTGAAACTAACAGAGCACTGTATGTCAACTATACTTCGATAATTAAAATAAGAATTTAAACAATATGACAGTTAAAATAATAATTTAAAAAGCACACTCTTTTTTACTTAATACAGACTCAGTCTGTCCAAGCCTTAATTGGCAAGAGGAACAAATAATAAATGACATCTAAACAATCTATATTAGTAAAGAAAATAAGGTATCTTCTCCTCCAAATATTCCACACTGAATTGATCAAATATTCCTGACAAGGGAAGAAACTGTCCCAACAAAACTCTGTTGCCTGAATACTAGTAAGCTGTTAGCATATTTTCAAATTCTCATTCCTTCCAGCTTTGCATGTTGAGAAAGTGATTTATGAAATGACTAAATGCAATGAAGACTTTAACTCAGTCTGGCAAACAAGAAAGCTAATTAGTGGCAATAATTTACTTCTGGTTGGAAATTCATAATTTGCTGGGTCATGACCTATAATTAATATATTTTCTGTGTTTCCTTCTCTAAGATAATTGATGGTGCATGTTGAGTGTTGCTTTAGGAAAACTTATGTCTTAAATGCAATTAAAATTAAACCATAATCTTGTATAGGTAAATTATGTAAGACGTTTGAAATCAAAGAATCTGCAAATTAGTGTCTCACAATAACAGTAGAATTAAATGTCTTACTTAAAATCACAATGAATAAACATAACCTTATAGGAAAAAAAACTTTTTGTTTTCTGAAATGGCATTAAAAATATAACCATGACACCTCACTGCTAAAGAGAAAATATTTGCTCAAGTTATCAATTAGAATATTACATTGAAAACGGTAAGACAGTTTATTGTTACGGAGTTTCCTTTGGTATTGAGATAGTTTTAATAAGAGAACAGAAATTAACATAATAAAAATTCTTGTACTCAATACCTAGAACTGACCCTTGCTAGCATTTTTTATGTTAGCTTCATGTTTTTTATTAAAAAATAAAATATTATTGAGATAAGTCATATCCTCCTGTGCCCTTCCCACAGAGGCAGTTATTATCATTGGTGTAGCAGGGTCCAAGTTTATAAATTATCATACATATCTTTATAAATGATAGATCTATTCTGTGTGTATGTTTTGTAACATTTTACATAAGTAATATTCTAACATACACATTATTCTCTAGTTTGCTTTATAACTCAGCATTATAATTCTAGAGTCCATATGTGTGCAACTTGTTTTTTAATCAAAATTGTGGTTTTGAAATTTGTCAGTATGTATGTTTCCTTGTCTATCCCTTTCTGTTAACAGATATAATTTCTCATTTACACACACACACTAACTTGCCCATTATGCAAATTATGGACATTTGTGTGCTTTCTCTTTTTGCTATTTTAAATCATGTTACAGTAAACATACCTGTACATCTCCCTCTTGTGAAGTTGTGTAAATATTTCTCTAGAGAATAAACATGGAAGTGAAATTTCTGGTTACATACATATTTAATTTTACTGATAATGCCAAACTATTCTCTAAAGTGGTTATTCCAATTCACTCTTCCACAGCAGAGAGTTTGCAATCATTGCCAATACTTGATATTTTCAAACTTTAAAATGGTTACCTATCTGATGCACAGGAAATATAGTATCTTGTTTATTCACTTATTTATGTAGGTGTTTTCTATGTCTCTTATCATTAATTAAATTCAGAATTGCTTCCTAAATTAATGTTATTTGGCAGTCTCTTTTGTCACTTGCATGGTCATATTCCTTTGTCTCTTTTTTCTTTTTCTCTGGTTGTTTTCTAATTAGCATTTTATAGATTTGCCTTTCCAAAGTATTTTATAAATAAATATAACTTTGATAAATTAAAACCACTACAAAGTGTAAGAAGTAAATTTAAGCTTTTCATTTAACCTCATCCGTCTGCCATTCTGCCCAAATCCTATTTAAGAATGCTAGGGAACTTGGAAGATTTTATAGAAACAGGGCTTCATGCTGCAAAAAGCTTGGTATTTGCTAAAGTCCTCAAAATAATTTCATTTAGGACCTAGGGGCTTTGCACAGGAATTGTCCTGTCACTTACAAATGTGCCCATACCAACACTGACATTGCTTCTAGCAGTCCGTTTTAGGAGGCTGCAACCAAGTGGAATGTGGCATATGTCAAAGTGATGGATATGAAGAGATTCAGTGCTCTTAAATAACATCATTACTTTGTAGGGGCTGAACCTTGTACATGGGTTTCCTGCAATCTGATCTTTACCAATAAATCTTTCACAAATCTCCACGTGGTATTCTCATGATTACTGTGAAGATGCAATTAAAGGGACATCTGACGGAAAAAAAAAAAAAGGGCAGAGTTTCCGGAGGGGATTGAAGGGGAAGAAGGAATTTGAAATCATTAAGGCATACAATGATGAAGTAAAACATAGCAAATTAGAAGTCAAATAAAAAAGTGATAGCAAACATTATATGCATATATATATATGCATATACATATACACATGGATGTATATGTACACATATATATATGTACATGTATGTATGCATACACACATACATACATGGCTCTGAGGATGTGTTCAGCAGAGCACTAATCTCCAGCAAACAGTTCCAGGAGTCTATAAAATTTATATCCAAATTTATTTAATTTGCTCTAATGAATCATTATTTACATAACCTATCTGGAAAGGATTCTTTTAGGTAGGTATTGTCAATACAATTAGAATTTAATATTTATATAACCCCAACAATGCACTAGGTATTTCAAAATTGATGAAATTGAAGCAAAATCGTAACTTTCACATTTATCTACCTAAAGATAATATTTTCCAACCTCTGACTACTGTATTTTCAGTTACTGGGAAAAATCTCTACTGAGACTGCTTTCTAAACATACAAAGATTAAATTTGCTGACTTACATTTAGAGAGTAACTACACAGATTGTAAGACTGTGAGAATAATAAAAATGAACTGAAAGGAAAACTGGAAATAGAGATAGTAACAAGGCCTTACATTTTCAAAAGAGAATAGAATATACTGAATCAGATTAAGTACTGAAGTGTTGAAACAGAATTTTCAACAAGTTATCATAAAAATCACTTCAATAAATATTAATTAAGTAGGCAATTTGTGCATTCTAAGGTCACCCCTGATTCACTGGTTCAGTAAGTCAGTTGCTTTCTGAAATAATAATAATAACAATAATAATAAAAATTTAAAATCCTGATATAAATCAACTGAAATTGAAATCACATAGTACAGATGCTTGCATCTTAGTAAATGATGATGTTAGTTTCCATATCCACTTATCAATGAGGGTAAAAGTGAAATTAAGGATAGTGAGCAGGGAAAGAAGGGATACAGCACAAGGTTGCTAGAATTTGGTTGGGGAAAGAGATAACCAAGACGCAAGGGAATCAGATTTGAAGATCATCTTAAATAAAGAAAGACTTCATTTTTCTTTTTTTAAATATAACTTTTATTATTCTCATAAAATCTGTATAAAATATTTAGGAACCAAAAAAGTAGAAAAAGGGGGGAAAAAGTCCCCAAATTTATACCAAATTTATTTATATGATGGAACCTTAATAGAATATTAAATATTCTTTGACTTTTTTCTGTGTGTGTGAGCACGTGTGGGTACACATAGTGTTTAATATGGGATTTTCTAAACATAATCTTTTGTAATTTGGTATTTTAAATCCACACATATAAATCCACACATATATGTGCACACATACACAATCTTTCCATGTCAACAAATTTAGATTTGCATCATACTATTAGTGGATGTTTGTATTTCACTGCAAATTGTATTATTATGTTTTGTAGTCCATTTCTTCCGGGATTTTTTTCTCTTTTTCTTTCTTTGTTTTTTAAAATAAATAATGCTTTCATAAGCACAGTTTTTCTGGTTATTTTCCTGGCCTGAGATTCTAGTGAAGTTAATTTCTAAGAAGCATCTCTGAATAAATGAAAGCAGAAGTAGAATGCATTGAAATAGAAACTTAAAATTTCAGTCTATCTATGTTTCAGGTGTATGGGAACCAAAGTAAATAGTTTTCCAAAAGCACAAATTTTAATTAAATATATATAATTCCAGTTTGGTAACATAGTTATTTCTTGAAATCCTTGTGTTTGAAGTTATACCTAAAAATGCCTTAGTTATCATTAATAACTAAAAGATACTAAAAATGTAACAGGCTTAGGCATCACCAAGCCAGAGGAATGATGACTCAAAGAGCAATAGAATATGTCTATTACCTATACTGGCTGAACTTCAGTTCTGCTTATTATGTAATTTAAATTTAGGCACATGCTCTCATATCAATTTATGACCTAAGATTTGACCCAGTGTTACTTTACAAGGTTTGAACTAAATTGAATATCTAATGAGTAGTGAAAAGTTTTAGTTTTCACTTGGTTTGGGTTTGGTTTGGTTTGGTTTTTATAATAAGGCATATGCCATTTAAGTTCCATTAATTCCAGTAGAAGGAATTAAAATAATCCATATTAGTCCTGAGGGAGATGTCTCCTGTCATCAGATTTTAGTCCTATCTGGTGGGACAGTTCAGTTGTGTGTTTTATAATTCACACAGAATTACTGGAGTGTGAATTACTAAATAGGAAGGCACTCAAGGCAAAGGAGCATTAGAACAACAACACTGAATTGGAAGAAGTCCTTTACACCAGCACTGTTTGATTGTCTAGAAAAATCAAAGGACTTACAGAATAAGACCCTTAGGTTATATCTTCTCTCTAATAGAATAAAATTTTAAACTTTAGATAAATAATTGAGCCTTGGTATCCTCAGGTGTAAACTGCCTACCTACTCAATCTCAGTGTCATGAGAATAAAATGCATGTATATATAAAAACACATCAAAGTTTTTAGTAAACTCAGAAATATACATAACATTAGAATACCAAACTTCACAATTCATCAGGAAATGCAATACAGTCTTTCCTATTAAAATCCCTACGAATGGCTGCAAAGTTGACTCCTACAACCTGGGATCAAATATCAAAATCTGATGTCAAAAGTCTGTATGATGTTCTTCCTTTTGAAAGAAATCTTTCAGTCTGTCAGGCAGTCAGTTAAGAGTAGGTAATTTTATTGAGTGCTCTCTCTGCCAGGATATTGAATTCCCTCACCCATCTCAAAAGCTTTGTGTTATCTTTGACTCCCACCTCTCCTTTGTGTTCCATGCCTATCAGTTATGAAACGGCATCGGACAGCCTCCATTTCTCCTGCTTTTGCCGTTCTGGACCCATGAGCTCAGCTGTATTTCATTTCCTGTCCTTGATGTCAATAAAGTTGCTAATTCTATCCTTACATAAAAAGCATTACTCTAACCAGTTTTAAGATGTTTCTGATCATTACAACCAAAATAGTCATAATTAGAATACTTTCTGGCTTCACTCCTCCACACGAAATCTACTTTATATGGATACTATTATTTCCTTCGGACTCCCCAGTACCCTATATCTCCACTTGTGTATTATTATTATTATTTTTTTTATCTCTGTCTGTTGAAATTGCAGTTCTTCCTGAAAAGTCCAGTTTAAATGCTATTGCATTAAAGAAAGCTTGTCTCATTCAGGTCACAAGGCAGTGAGATCCATTGTTTTGTTTTGGTTTTACCTCTCTCATAATGCCTCCCTACTTCCTATATTTTGCATCTTGCACAGACTTCACGCACAGTCCATCCTTCACCCTCATACAGTAGATCGTTGGGTATTTGTGAGCAGGGAATGTTTTCTACTCATGTTTAAGACCTATACATGCAGCATGGTATTTTAGTCACTGTAAGAATAGATATGTGTAGGGGAAAAAAAAGAAAAGATGAACAAACAAAAAATGAGAACTACACCATATATTAAAGGACTCCTTCTAGGAAGAGCTTAGAACACTGAAAATGTGTTGCTAGGAAAGCCTTTAATTGGAATAATAAATGAATATGTGTTGTTTATTCTAGAAGTCTTACTTTTTGAAAATATTGTAATGTCTTCTTTTTCACCAGTCTCTTCAGGGTCTAGTAGGCATGGAGCCATCTCAGAAGCACCCTGAGACAACAGCAAATGGCAGCACCCTGACCATGACCCGATACTAATTTAATTTAAAGAACACATTAGTATGATTTACATTCTGTTTTTGGGCAACATTTCAAAAGGGAGGCTTACAAACCTCCAGCAATTCACTGATGAGACAAATATGAATGAAAAATTGGTAAGTAGCTGTGATAGAGCCAGTTAGAGCAACAAAAAGATCAAAGAAATTTTAAAAGTATCAGATAAGTGACTCTGGATCATATATTGACAATTAGGATAGCCAACACCATCATCATTCATCATTCCCAGTTGAATTTTCACAGTAGGTGATACTGTTCAGTTGAAGAAACCAATTTATCTATTCATTTCAACTCAATTATTCATAAGTTCTGTCTCACTAAGGAGACATAAGAGAGCCAATGGATGATGAAATCTAGAAGTTGAGATCATATCCAATATTATACTACTGAGTTGGAAGGGACCTTAGAGGGCCATTTTGTCTCAGTTTCCTTCCCACAGAAAGTCTCTTTTGCAAAGTCCTTGGCAGATCCTTGTTAATCTCCAGGTAGTCAAATGACTGGTGCATTTTGTCATTCAGATTTTGTCACAGATACCACCTAAGGACTTCACTGAAGAGGCCATTTAAATCAGAGTTCTTTGAAATTATTTATTATAGCATTATTTTGTTTTCAACACAGTGCTTATTGCTGTACAATAAATACTCCTTATTTAATAATTTATCTGTTTACTGTCAATCTCCACCAACAGAATGTAACATCCATAAGGACAAGGACCTTGTTTAGATTGTTCACTGATGTATCTAACTTATCTAAAATAGTTCCAGGCACATGGCAGAAATTCTACTAAGATGTAGTTCATGTTACTGAATAAAACTAAACATTACTTAAAACCTATAGTCATTACCTTCCAGGGCAGTTCACTCTATTCCTAGAGGCTCCTGTAAGAAAGCCTTTCTACTTTTGGAGCAAAAATTGGTCATCCCATGACTGACTTCCTGTTCAGTCTTCTCTAACAGGGCTATTTTACTTTAAGGTTGATCATTTTAATATTTGAAGACTCAACCTTGAGTCAATCAACAAGTTACTGAGTTTCAATCCTTTGTCACTCACTCTCCTAGATACTGAGAATTTTATTTATTTATTTATTTATTTATTTTGAACAAACAAAAGTTTAATAGTTGAAATCGTGGTTATGACGCAATATTTATCATGTTACCAGAGTAGGGATTCTCACTTTCCTTGAGTCTATGGTCTAAGTGTTGTGAATTCAATGAAAATACAAATCTACTCAACAGAAAATTGTACATGCAAGGAAAAATTCACATACTATTTCTGGAGATTCACAAATACCCCCAACTCTACTTAAAGACACTGAATGATGAACAAGATCTTTCAAGACACAGTCCCAATCCTCAAGGAGTCCTCTCTCTACAGATGGACAATCGCCTTCCCTATGTCTTCTTTTCTCAAGTTTACATAAATGCATGCCGTTGCACAGGTGGTGGTTTAGAATCTAAATGGTTAACTCCTATCTCAAGACAAGAAGATGCTTTTTAATGTCAAATTGTGTAATTTTCAACTGCAAATTATGAATGGTAAATCAGATTCTCTGGCCTATACCACCAAATCACTTGGCAAAAAGATATCTTTCAAAATTTAGAAACATAATTCTACTAACCATTGTTAGGGATATTTTTACTTACATGGCTTTAATTCAGTGACTTGAAATATAACAAAACTGCATTCACATCCTCTCTCTACTCTGTTCCTGATTGTCTCCTTTTAATAAACTCCACTGAGAGAAAAAGAATTTATTTTTGGTTTGCAGTGATTCCAAAGGCAAGATATAAAGACCTTGATAGCTTCCTAAGTGATAACAATTTTCCATAGGCAACACACATAAATAAAATGATTTGTTTTAACGTGCACTCATTATAGACGCTGCTTGTTGTATTTCACTCTATAGCAAATTAAATAAATGTTTTTATTCTGGCAGAAATCTTACTCTACCCACTTTGCTTTTGTCTCTCTTCTGAGAGGAATGAGACCTCCTCTGTCAACTTAGAAGCTCTTACTGTCACTAGGCAGAAAGAAAGTACCTCTCCGTGGATGAGGACTATCGTCTGCCAATAGATTTGGCTGTCAACCACCCAAAGGCACTGTCACTCAGTGTCAAAGCACTAACAACAAGGCAATTATCCACACAAAAAAGAAAGAATCAGAAGACCCAAGTTATGTAGATAAAACAGAGCCAGTGAAATATATAACAAGCATCTCTGAAAACTAAAGTGTGGTTCTCTTCCTCCCTCTCCTCTCTCCCAATATGCTGCCACATTATCCATAAAGCCTTCCCATTTTTTTTTTTTAACTTAAAGCTTGGCAAGTATTCCCAATTATTTTGTGAAACACCAGCAACTTATTTTCCATAGAATATACTTCTTCTATCAGTGGTTCTACCTTATTTTAGGGAAAAAATATATTCAGGATCAATTAAAATTCAGAAAAATCTACGACTTAATTTGTAAAAGCCAAGTAGTAGCAGCCCTAGAAAAAAAAGGCTGTCACACAGAGGATAATTTTAAATGAACAGAATAGAGTTGGAAGCATAAAAAGAGCAACTGAATATTCAATTTTGATGATGCTAGGCAAAGCGTATCAAATATTGTAATATTAAATAAAATAAATGTTAACCTATAGGCTACTAATAAGCCCTGCAGGTGTGAATTCAAGCTAAAGTCAGCATCCAAATATGGTAGAAAGACAGTGGGTTCGTAACAAATTGAATATTCTCCCAGGTTACATAGTTATTCATTTTTTTTAATTCTTACGTTCATTCAACAATTATTTATTAAGTACCTGAAATGTCCCAAAAAACTGTACTAAACTCTGAGAATACAGTAGTGAAAAATAAAAGCAGTCTTGACTATTCTTGGAAAGAGTCTACTGGTAAAGATGAGTGGAAGCAAGTAGACAAAAGATAATTCTTGGCTAGAGTGTCATGATAGTTCAGTTCTCTTTCTGGCTCTGTATTTCATTTGTTCCTGTGCCTTTGATCAAGTCATGTCCTTTCTCTGGAGCAAATTTCCATGCTCTGCAAAATAAGTGAGATGGGCTAATCTATTAACCTATAATAGGCATTTGGTTCTAAAAAATTCCTCATGATTCTATTTGATGGCTTCTAAAATCTCTTTCTATAACTTACATTCATACTTATAGGAAGATAACCTGGTGGGGTGCCTGGATGGCTCAGTCATTAAGCGACTGCCTTGGGCTCTGGTCATGATCCCAGGGTCCTGGGATTGAGCCCAACATTGGGCTCCCTGCTTTGCAGGAAGCCTGCTTCTCCCTCTCCCACTCCCCCTGCTTGTGTTCCCTCTCTCTCTGTGTCTCTCTCTGTCAAATAAATAAATAAAATCTTTTAAAAAATAAAATTAAATTTAAAAAAGGAAGATAACCTGGCTATCAAGAATAATTTGGGTACAATACTGGAAATTGTGAGTTTTTGCCCCTGAAACCCATAATTTTTACTTAAGTCCCCTAACGTTATCATCATTATAATTAATATTATTACATTTTCCAGGTGCTGGGATTTGTGCAATTTTTTAATGGGAACATATACTAGAAAAAATAAAATTGATAAAATATTCCCAAATATTCAGACTATGTTAAAAATTGTGGAAAGTTGTGGGGATGATGAATAGTCATTTAACTAAATTTGTTTCTGACTAAACCTTTAGAGAACCATTAGTGTTCTGCATTAGTATTGGATGAAGACATCTGTTATTAATGTAGATATATTTCTTTATCCTCTGGGTGCTTAGATTTTTCCAGGAGAGTCTTACCAAATATAAAAATATGGTCTTATAATTAAAAAAAATTGTACCATGCCATAAATTTTAATTTTGGTCCCCTTATATGAGAAGTCCTATATAATTTTGTAAACTGTTAATTATCATGAGAATATGAGATTGTATGAAGGACAGGATTAGTTTTAATAGTTTGTTTTGAAAAGTTAACAAGATTCAATCTGTATAAACAAAAAACAAGATTTAGTATGTTTTTTAGTAGAAGACAGAAAATTTTTATTAATAATTCCTGAATTTGTCTAAGTCCTTTGCAGAAAAATTTAAAATACAGTAAGTACATTATATAATTTTTGCCAAAGTCTGATTATCTTACTTGATATTGAAAAGGAGCATATTCAATATATTCATCAGTAAAACTATAGGAAGAAATTTAAATTTTTATGCAGAAATGATAATACACTGATAGTTTATCTTTATTAATTCATTTCTTAGTTATTTACATTGCTTTCACCACATCTTCCCTTGGTGATTACCAGTAAATTTAGTTTGGTTACTCTGCTTTGAAGATAAACATGTATTCTGTCTTTCAATATAAAAACAGTAAAATGGGACAGGGATATAAAAATATGTGAATAAGTACCAAAACTAAGAAAAGCTTTCACATTAAAAATTCCATATTCATTTTATTAGATTATACACAGTAGCCAAGATTCAAGATGTGTGTGTGTGTTTCTTCTCCAAAGTAACATCAATATTTTGTAATGATCAGTGAATCCTAATTTCTAGATGGGACTTCTAACTTTTAAGCTAGTTTTCCAGGTAAAACTCTGGGAGGCTGGGGAAGCAACAGTGATATTCAAGAAAGATCAGATTAAAGGCATAAGGTTGCAATGAGTAAGCCAATGACTAAGAGACTATAGGCACCTTCCCCTAACATAGGTGGGCATATTTTATTCATCTTTCTTTCCTGATCTCCCAGCACAATGCTGGTATATAGTTCAATATGTGGTACATATTTGTCACACCAAAATTAGTTAAATGGACCCTATAAATAAGGGCACTCTTTTTTCAGTAAAGTTTGTACCATCAGAGTAACTAGTTGAATTGATGACCTCTATGGTAGTTAGACTACCAACTCTGAAATTATATCAGTCTAATTATTAGGAAGAACATACCAAACATCTCAGATCATAAATATAGCTTTCTTACTTTGAGTAGTTCATTAAAAAGGAACAGACACACACACACACACGCACACAGACACAGACATATACACACATAGTACTCACCATTCATAATGGTTACTTATATTTCAACATTTGCATTTATGGACAATTTGGGACCAATATAGAAAATATACAGAATGAAAAGTTGTCTTTTATTTATTCTTTTTCCAAGGTACTGAAAATTTATTTTCAAATTATTATTTTTTATTATATTTATTTATTTATTTTTTAATTTTTAAAGATTTTATTTATTCGTAAGAGAGAGAGAGAGAGGCAGAGGGAGAAGCAGGCTCCCCGCTGAGCAGGGAGCCTGATGTGGGACTTGATCCCAGGATCCTGGGATCATGACCTGAGCTGAAGGCAGATGCTTAACCATCTGAGCCACCCAGGCACCCTATTTTCAAATTATAAGGGGAGCCAATGTGGTATTTTAAAGCTGGAAACCTGATGGAATCATAGGCTTTACATTATTTTGCATATATTTTATGTAGTTTTGCAAATATAATACATTCTATTTCAAGGTGAGAAAAACTTTTTTGGATTTATTCCAAATTTCATAAAAACTGCCTGCTAGACATTTCCATTGGTAAGATGATGATGATAATAGTCTTGATAGCAAATGTTTATCTAGCCTAACTTAACCCTATTTAAAATGCTTTACACATCTTAATCCATTTGATTCTATTAGCAACTCTCTGAGGTTTGTGTTATTTCTTTTTTACAGATGAGAAAACTATAGTAAAGCAACTTGCCTTGATCACATTAGTTAAGTGTGCTAGTTAAATGGCAGATCTGGAATTGGATCCCATGCATTTAGCTCTAAATTCAAAGCTCTGAACTGGTAGACTAATGATGTCAATATTAATATGTTTTAATTAAAAATACTAAAACATATTAACCAGTGATAAATTACAAGAAAGAAAAGTTGAATTTATCTTAAAGATAACTGTACAAACTGGTTATTTTAGAATAGGTGCTAAGAATTAGAAATGGTTGTTGTGGTGGCAAAGACTGTATCACTTTCTGGTGTCTAGACATAGAATGGTACAATTCCATAAAAATTCAAAGAAAAGGATGAGCAATTTTAGGTAAAATGGCCCTGTTGACTTAAGTTCTGAAGCAATTTTAGGTAAAATGACCCTGTTGACTTAAGTTCTGAAGCAATGACTCTTAAGGATAAATATTCCCCTTTGTACAGATTCATTTTGAATGATCAGCTTGACAGTTGGCTTGAGTTCACTTGATGATTATTAACAATTTTACTGAATGAATTTTATTTCAATCGATTCTGATACTAAGTAAAATTCTACTCTTACACGATATTTTTCAAAACATCAGCTAAAGGACTTACCAAATGTGTCAAATACAGGTCTAAGTTATAGAACTCTCAGAATCAATTTCACAAAAAAGGTCAACATTTACCAATTAAATAAAGAATTTTGCATTCCAGTATGCATTTACTAAAAGCAAAATTAAAAATGTAGAAAACTCATGTGGCTTTCTTACATACACGAAGGTGGCATTAGTTTTGTGAATGAAGAGAAAAAACTACTGAACAGTTCATCAGTAGAGAGCTGTGCTTGAAAGAGTAAGATAAGTAATAGAAAATGAAAACCAAAATTCAGAAGGATTTTAAATTTTAAAAAGAAAAAAATCCTATGTATGTTCTTTTATATTGTATAAGTGCAGACAACGCTGTGGCATTTCTGGAGAGTCCTTGATAAAAAAGGATCAGTTTTTGAGGTAGACCCTGAATGGTTTTATAATAGTTTCATTTTGTCCTTGAATAAAATGGGCCAGGCTCAGAGATGAGTTGACTAAACACAAAGGGTGATCTTGACCTTTCCCTTGCTCTGAGTTTACCAGAGCTATCCTGTTAGAACTTTCATAGATCTACTTTTACTTTATTTTATGGTTGTATGTATGTGTATATTTTTTTTCATCTTATCTCCAGCACTTCCAAATCTAATAGCTGGAAATATAAAAGAAGTCCAGAGATTGTTGTCATGTCTAGTGCATATGAATGAGTTTCTTGGAATCTTTGCCAATTTGGGTATCTCCCAACTTGGAAACTTTCCCAGATGGGTGCACTTAAAAAAGTTATGTCATTCTCCAAGTTGTTGTTGACAAATGTTTCTGTGGATGCTAATAGACGTAAATGTTATTTCCTATTTAGACTAAGTATAGAAATGGAGCGTTTACAACATCACATTAGAGATTCTTATCAGCCAGGAGTGGAAAAGGGCCTGGGAGAGAGACAAAAACATTACAATTGTATACAGTGATTAATTCGTATGCACGGTTTGCCAAGGTGTGTGTTTCTGGAGAATTCAAGCCAGCGATCAGAAGTAGGACTGTGACTGTGTTATGTGGGAGGGGTTCACAAATATCTGAAGTTTTAAAAATAAAAGATCTTTGTATTTCTAATTAAATTATACTATTTTTTCCTATTATAATTGGTACAGACTAGGATTCACCCTGACCAAAAAAAAAAAAAAAAGGGTTTGCTAATCTGATTCTCCCCAAACTATATTCAGAATATTAAAAAAAAAATATTGGCTAGCAGATGGTGGGAAAGTATAAGAAATGAGAACATGTTCTCAGCACCTGATCTAAGGACAGGATTTTCTGTAGACACACACAGTGGAGAAAGAATAGTCCCAGTTCATCACAGGATCCTGAATCTGAGTAGGGAGGTAATTCTATTTCTTACAGTCGGGTCTTTGCCAATTTCTTTTGCTTCATCCAAACAAATATTGGGAAAAGAGAAAGGAAAGGGGAAAAATGGAAAAATTATGTGAACTCAAGCAGAGAGCCAAAGAACACCATTTCAAAACATGATAATTCCTCTGGAAGTTCAAGGTTAGAAGAATATCAAATTGATCCAAAATAAGACACATATTAATATTTAATATGATTTCCTCCTGCCCATGTGCCAGTCAGACATTTGGTCCTTAGCATGACATTAATGAGACTGTGAGACCATGTCTGGTTTGTTTCTCCACACCCCATGGGATCTATCCCAGTGACTAGTACTTAGAAGGAGCTCAATACATATTTGAAGAGAGAAATCCAAAATAATTAGCCCTGTGTTTATCTTAAACAAAGCTTTCTTTCCATTCAAAATTAGTTACTTGCTGCCACACAGCTCTGGAAACTTCTATATTGTCAATGAATAAATATAAATAAATTCAAATCACTGTTACATTTGTAAAATTAAACACTGAACTGGGTGGTTGCTAGGGCTCTTTCCAGTATTAACATTTTCTTACCTCTGGACACATTGTCCTGTGTTCCTCTGTTTTATGATGAGACAAAAAAAAAAAAATGTAGGTACCAACCTTGATAATGTTTTTCTCTTCTCAGGGTGGTGATTTTTTTCTTTTCTTTTCTGAGGTAGAGGGGAGTCAATGTGAATATGCTGGCAATTTCAAATAAAAAACTATTGCTTTGCTTCAGGTTAAATCACTTAACCTGCTGTGAAGCAATTAGAATCTATTTCGCTACTGAGCACAGCTAGGTGCTTAATAAAAGGGTCACAGGGAGTCAGACACAAAGATGGCCACTCAACGCTGCAAATCCACCAGCTGTGCAAAATGGTCACTACCCTGATGCTGGACAAGTAGGTCCATTCCCTGGCTCCCACCCTTCATTTTCTAAAGACTATTGGGTTCCAGAATTTACAGCCTATAAGAGTAAGGCAAGTGATTGCATGCATTTTTTAAAATGCAATTTTATTAAATTTTATTTTACATGACAGAGAATGTTGCCAGAGTTTTTTACATACATGATAAATCTCTCACTTTTCTTATTTATTGGCAAATGATGAAAGTCAAAAACAATTCATCACCTGCTGGGGCCACTCATATATAAAACCAAGCCTGCTGTTATCCACCGTGCTTTAAATCAAAACTACACTGCTAACACACTCTTGCCCTCGCACATTCCTACACTTAGAGAAAAGAAAAGGCAAACATAATAAATGTCTTCTCAGAAACAGAGGCAGTCCAACAGCCAGCCAAAGCAAAATGTTCTCTCCTACATTTACCTATATTGTTCTTCTTAAAGAAGTGTAATGGAAAAGTAGTCCAGACTTCCGATGCTGCCACCCAAGTCTGGAGCCTATTTAATTTATTTGGCCACTTAATTAGCCACTAACTTTTTCTTAAGATTGATCAAAACATACATCCCTGTCTAATTCTCTAAGGTACAATATAAACAGTATTTTTTTATAATGAAAACAAAGAGACTCTATATTTATGCAAGAATTGAAAGAAATGCAAACGTTATTTTTGCTTTTATTATAGGAATATGTTAAATGTGAAAGAATACTTAAGGGTTGGAGATTCATGTATGTGTAATTAAAAAAATTTTTTTGAATGTGTCAAGTAGAAAAAAATATTAATAGGCACTTATGTAGTTAAAGAGATTTCTATTTTAATTCTACCTCCTGAAATACAAATTTCTAAAACTGCCCTCTGCCGTAATCCTAAAGTCATACTGAAATTACAGCTTATATCAGGGATGTTCCATAGTATCTGAATTTTATAAAGGTAAAGTAAAAGCCATTCACATTTTCAATGCATACTTTGACCATGATACTGGTTGGCTGAGTATTATTTTGAGTTCCTGTGGCTACTTCCCATTAGTTCCAGTGGAGAAAGATAATGACTCTGTGGTATAGCAATTTATCATACTACTCTAGATCTGAATTCCATATTCAGCCACTACATGTGAAACCAATACACAAAAGAGAAAGAAAACCAGCAGAACTTGAAAACCAAATATCTTGCATCAGTTATTGTTGACTACTGCAAGAAGAAAATTGTACTGCTTTAATTGTTTTGTCTGACTCCATCTCACCATGTAAATCGAGAGAGAGTTGCTCTGCCTCATCGAGGCCTCTACAAATTTTCTTCCTTTCATCGGTCAGGACATAGAATGAAATGGAAAATCTATGAAAAGAGTACTTCAAAGATGGCAAAGGGAGAACAAGTGTGAATTTACTGTACTTGGATTCTCTTCTTGATTCAAAGGGTTGAAGACATTTGTCTGATACCAGCAGAAAAGTAGCATAGGGTGGCTTTCACTGGTTGTTTTAGACAAATCAATGGAATTTGTCCTGAAACATCCATACTTTTAATACTCTTTGCAACCAGTAGAATGCATTTTTTTCCCCCAGTGGATAACTAGGGTCTAGTATGCTCAGGGGCCATAATTAAATCTACTTTCTCTGAAATCAAAACATTGGGTTTGGCTTCATCAGCACTCTGAATAAAAGAAAACTATTATTTCAGTGGTAGAGAGTTGGATTGCTTACATCTCTAAGGATATGGTTGGGGCAGCAGCTACTTCACCAAATCCAATCTCCTTACAAAGCCAGAAGTCAAGAGATTTATCATTGCCAGTGCTGGGTGATTAGAAAGTATAATTTGTCAATGCCATTTAGTGGCCAGTGAATGAATGGATCAGACCTATCTCGAAGCTGGCTTTTAATGGTAAAAGGGGAATTCACCTAGACAGATAATTTATTTCTCAAAAAGGAATTGACTTTAAAAAGTCTATTTGATTGTACCCTCATTCATTTATTACTTGTATTTGGAAATGTCCTATCTATCTAGTTTTCCAAGTCCTTAATTCCTCTCTACTGGTTCTTTGACCTCTGAGATTATTTACCTGCTGAAAAGATTTTCACAGTTATTCAGAAGACCAGAGCAAATACAAAATGGAAAGGAGAAACAAACTAACCAATCAACCTTCATTTTTAGGTCACTCCACTTCAGTAGGCCACCCTGAAGAATCTTCAAATGATAACATACTCATGGCTAAGTTAAAAACAGAATATGATTGAATTATGCAAGCCTTACTTACAAAGTTATTCTGCTATAAAAATAGTCAAGTGATAAGAGTTGGCCAAAGAAGAATAATGTGTTGAGCTTTATTATAAATCCATTAATAAATTTTGGTTTTCTATTGAAGTTAAAATTAAAATTGTCTCTTCTACACTCTTGAAATACATAAAATAATTCATCTAATTATTTTGTTAGAAGCATGTATGGAAAATATATTTCAGATTCAGCTCTCAACTATTATTCAGATACTGTTTTTTGAAGCCACAAAATTACTCATGATATGCCTTCTGAAAATTACTACAGTCAAAATCAATTCCTTTCATTATTTACTTTGAGTATGCTCTTATATATTTCTTAGATGAATTCTTTTCCCTGCCCCCTCCCCAACACCCGTTTTTTCTGCCCAATCTCTTTAATTTACCATTCCTTTCGATAAAGGCTTATCTCCATGGAAAGTATAATAGGTTCATAAAGTAACTTATTGTCATGAAAAAATACACTTTTCCTCATTGAGAAGGTATTTCCTCTCATGAGATCCATTTCATGATTCAAGTGGTATTTTGTTTTTAAATATATATATACCTAAGTCAAGAGTACATAAAGCTTTGTCCTTGGGTAGATGGCAATCTGAAAACTGTTACTGGTCTGCAATGTGATGAGATGGTGCTGGGATATAAATTACAACACTAGGCACACTGTCATGTTCAGCTGACATTTTTTTCATAGGACTTTCTCAATAAGAAAATAGTATGTGGATTTGCCTTCTGGTGCACACTGCATGTCTTGTCAGAGTCCATTAATAAGCAGTTTAAATACTGGCACTTTGAGTGACAAAAACTACCCATGTGTAATTAGTCTTATGCCCAATCTGGTTCAAAGATCTGTGGATTTAACAAATGTTTAGTTCTAGAGTATTATAACAGAGGACCTATTCTCAGTCATCTTTCTCCCTTTTCTACCACAGAGGCATTTCAGTGTCATAATGCACCATGTCATTCATTCACTCATTCACACATTCACCCTATATTTAATAGAGTGTCACTTCATAACAATACTTGTTTTCATGGAGTTTATATTGTAATGAGAGACAATACTAAATAATAAAATAAACAAGTACATAAACTATGTATATTCCAAAAATCATAAATGCTTTGAAGAAAACAAAACAAGATGATGTGATTAAACCTGGGAGGACAGAGTGGTATATATGTGTTACATTAGAATGAGCATAGGAGATGAGAACACGATGAGGAGAAATCATCTAGAGGAGATGTAAAGGAAGAGCTGTTTTCACAGAAAAAGAACATCTAGTGCAAAAGTCCTAAAATGGGATGAACTTGACATGTTAGGGGAATAAGAAAAGGGCTTGGTGGAAATGGAGCCTAATGAGCAAATGGGGAGGACCCAGGGCCTGCACTAGGAAAGACCACCAATAACACCTTCTTCCTTAATCCACTAGTCATCAGATTGGCATTATCACTTTAGCAGGCATGTTTCTTTTCAAAATGCTTAACATTTCCAATTCTAATTGACAGAATTATTGAGATCAACAAGCTACTAGCATGTCTAGAGTGATAACATTAGGAGTTATAATTAATAGTTTCTGACTTGTTTGAGAGCATAAGTTACTCCTTTAAAATCCCTCTTTAGGACTCAGGATATCTAATCAACTGAATACACTCTTGTGGCCTGAAAAAGCGCTGCCTTGTGGAAGTATATAAGAAATAAGAAGCTAAACCAGGGCTTTGGAATTAGATTGTTTTAGAGGCCGTACAGAGAACATGAAAAAGTCAAATAATCAAATAGAGGCCATACAGAGGATATGAATAAGTCAAATGATCATGAATAAGTCAAATGATCAAATGATCAAACTAGTCTGATGGTAAATTGCAACCAACACATGTGACGTGATAAGGAATGACGGGCTCATAGTGAAGTGGAAACTAATATGCCCTTTCTAAAAGTATATGCCACCACGGAGTTTCAGCCAATAATTTTTACATGGGCATATGGCTCTACTGTCGCCAGATTGTCTGATCTGTTCATGAGAAGGTAGAATTTCGGATTTGGAGATGAATGTAAATGATCATTTCAGAAGTTGGCAAGTTACTAAAAGCAAAGCAGATCTTAGCCCACTGGCTACTGGTTTGCAAACTTTGATTTAATCATGGGGCTCAGCTGATATTCAAGAGATACACAAACACAACTATCTTACTATATTGCAACTTTTGTGTATATCCAGAGAGACTGTCCTATTTTTTATCTTGCATGGTGGCAGTTTAAGCCCAGTAAAAATAGTCAACAACAGTTCCACATTTTTTTAAAAGATTTTTTTACTTATTTGAGAGAGAGAGAATGAGAGAGAGAGCACATGAGAAGGGGGAGGGTCAGAGGGAGAAGCAGACTCCTTGCCAAGCAGGGACCCCGATGCGGGACTTGATCCAGGGACTCCAGCATCATGACCTGAGCCGAAGGCAGTCACTCAACCAACTGAGCCACCCAGGCACCCGACAGTTCCACATTTTGTAACATGCCCCATCACTGGGGTTATAAATTCTGGGAATTTCAAATTCTTCCTAAGAGATTAGTAAGTTTTATATACAACCCAGCATCAGTTAGTCAGCTAAATGATATGTTTCTAGACAAAGACAGAGATTGATGCCACAAGGATATATTTTAATGTTTAATACTTTTTTTATTTATAATACCTAATATTACTCTAATGAACACCAGTCTACTACCTGTTGATAATCATTAATCTAACAAAAGCACTGCAGGTGACAGCAGAAGATTGGTTCCTATACTATTTAATCCAACAAAATCAAAATCATTTCAGCTTAAATGGGAAAAAATATGAAAAGAAAAGCAACTGTTGAATCACTCTGATTTCCATTTTCAATCAATAACTAGTCCCTGATATCTATTACATTAACCCTCAGGAGAGAGATTTGCCACATGTCATTGGAAGAGGGTTGCTAGGAGGCAGGGTCGCCTATCTGGGATTGGACTCCTTTGGTTCCCTGGGCTGCAGCATGCCGTGGGTGACTATACTCCATGATCTGCACTGGGTGGCTGAACTCTCCTGAATGCTTGGAAGTATCATAGCCCAAGACAGCAGTAAATAGTTCATGGGGAAATATCTGTTACAGGAGCGTCAGTAATCCTAGGTACCGCATTATTATCACTCAGTAGTCAAGAGACCCTGGGTGCCTTTTGCCACACGTTGCCTTGTCTGGTCACCATGAAGTAATGACCATTGGGTTGCATACAGTATGATATGTGTATATGTGTGTCTCTAGGCATGAGCTTCTCTTTTTCCCCTGCTAGTGGTTATTTTAATAGAAAAATTTCATGTCTGGCCTATACCTGGCTGCTATCCAAGAATTAAATATAGCAATTTGTTACAGTAATATTCCTCCAGAGTCCTTCAGTAAGAACACAAACTATTTATTTTAAGTTATGCTTAAAGGTGTATTTCATTTTTAAGTCTCATCTCTGGCATGCAACATATTCTAAGCAGCTTAGTACAAGCAATTTTCCTCAATAACTTCTTTTCCAGCATGGCATACCTCCCTCACTAGTGTTTATCATTTGAATACTCACATCTGATTTTCGTTTGCAATAGTTTTATTGAAAAAAATGAAGAAAATATTGTACACAGGGAAAGGCCCTTCCTCCGCCAGCAATCCCATCAAGACTACTACTTTTTTGTGTTAGGAAAAAAAAATACATATATATATATACACATATATCTCACAATAAAATTTCAAAATAATTTCATTAGTCTCTTAAATGAACGCCAATTTTAATAAATTATTTTTAATTTCTAACCAGATGCTTAAAGTATTCTTTCAAGCAGTGTTGCATTTTTCTCTAGTCCTATGTCCTGTGCCATCCCCTTTCTACAAGTCAGATGTATTGTATATATTGCCAATATTTGTACTGCAGCCATCTTTTTAGTGTTTTCAGATGTGTATCAGTTTCCTGTGGCTGCCTTCACAAATTACCACAAATTGGATGGCTTAAAACAACAGAATTTATTCTCTCACAGTTCTGGAGGCAGGAAGTCATAAATTCAAGGTACTGGAAGGGCCATACTCTGACCGAAGGCTCTAGGGGAGACTTCTTGCTTCTTTTGGTTTCTGATGATTACAAGTGTTATTTGTCTTGTGACAGCATAATCCAGTCTCTGCCTCCGTCTTTGCATTGCCTTCTCCCTTTCGTGTCTCTGTGTCTTATAACTCCCTCTGCTTCTCTCTCATAAGGACATCAGTCATTGGATTTAGGGCATGCCTTAAATCCAGGATGATATTATCCTGAGATGCTTCCCTAATTACACCTACAAAGACACTTATTCCAAATAAGGTCACATTCTGAGATTTCAGGTAGACATATTTTGGGGGCTGCGATTCAAACTGCTATGGGTTCACTTACATTAATTTTTTTTTTAGAGTACCTGTGCTATATTTTTTCTTGTATAACTTTTTTCTTCTTCCCATTAAAAAAATCTGGTTTTGTGGGATTTATAAATGAGCTACAGAAGCAGGAGTGCACATTATTTTTAGAACAATTTCTCATTGCATTCAGTTGTAAAAATACTTTTTCAATAAGGAAAAATGACAAGAATATATAATTTTAGAATTATATCTTATTATGCCCTGTACAATGTTGTTCAATGATTATGTTCTGTAAATCATGCTTAAGAAAGATTTCTAGTGTGTCTAGACTATGTTCTTTCTTAACTGAATATTCTATAACAATTAAATGTTATAATTTTGAGGAATATTTAATACTACTGGACAGTGTGAAGAACTTTAGATATAGAATTTTGTCCATGTGTTATATTTGTCTGTATATTTTAAAAATTATTATCTCTGGTTGATGGTATCATTTTTATAATTTGTAGTCTTTTTTCCTGTTTTCTGATTTTTCTACCATCAGCTAGTCTTATATTTATAATTTAAAAATATTATTTAAAACCTTATGTATATGAGGCAACCATTTCCAAAGTTCTTAATTTACAGGCTGGAAATCCCCCCCCCCTTTTTACTATTATCTATCTACACTGATTTAATAATGAGATAAGTTGACAATTAGCCTGAATTTCCATAGCATTTATCATTATCCTATTAATTCATGTTTATTTACTTAGTGCTTACAATGTTCCCTCACTCTACTATATATATAGGGGGAAAATATGAATAAATCATGTCTCTGCCCTCAAGGGACTTGCTATAGATTTAAGAAGACAGTTAAGACAAATCAATAATTGCAAGCAGTGTGATAGGTGGTGTGGTAGTGGAATGTCCTAAGTTCCGAGAGAGCACAGTGGTAGAGCACTTAATGCTGATTGGAAGAATAAGAGAGTTTCCAAAAGGAGATGTCAACAGAGCTGAGTGCTGAAGGAAAACACTCACATCAAGAAGGGAGGAGAAGAGCATTCCAAACAGAGGAAGTAACAAGTTCAAAGACCTGAAAGCCCTAAATGTTCCAAGGTAGTCAAGGAGCTTCGGGGAGTCGAGAGTTATAAAAAGGTCAGGGGCAGCTCATGTATATGACTTCATTTGGAAGCCTCTGGAGAAGCAATGAAGGCCTAAAAATGGAATGGATATGGGCGTCTTGGATTTTCAACAAGAATACTCTGGCAAGATGCAGGTAAGTGGATGGATATAATGGCAGCCAGGGCTTCAACTAAGAAGTTGGTCCTAATGCAGGAGGTAAAAAATGAGGTCTTCCACACAGACAATGTAGTGCTACACAAGGGAAGTGCATGGACTTAAAGTACTTTTAGAAGGCAGACACTGCTGTCATATTGGTTTAAAACAATGTAGATTAGGGAAGAGTAATATTTGAATCCTTATTTCTGTCTTGGTCCTCTATTTTTGTGATGGTGCCATTCACTCAGACGGGAAACAGAGTTGAACAATTTTGGTGAACAGGATGAAAATTTGAGATTGTGGAAATGCTTAATTTGACATTGTTATGTAATACTCAAGTTCAGGTGATTATAAGGCAGTTGAATTTTTAGGATCTGAACCTTAAAATAGTATTATAGACGGAAGGTTAGCATTATGGAGATATTAAAATATATTTGAAGCAATATACATGCACAAGGGTGCAAGTGTATTGTTTACCTACATGGTTTTTAGGAGGAAAGATTCCCTACTATTTTTTGTCATATTTCAAAAAAGTGCTTATTGCTCCCCACAATAGTTACTAGTCCCTGGTATAAGATGAATAGAGGTAGGATGATAAAATCCAGATTTATAACATAATTAAAATGTGGGTCTACAGGTGAGGGTAGGGGGAGAAGAACATATGAATGAGATTTAAAAATCTAGTGGGCAAAGGAAGGAGGGAGTTTTAAGGAGGAGAAAATATTCACAGGGTCAAATGCTATGAAGAGTGCGTTAAAAAAAACATATTACTTAGGATATAAAAACAAAAATCACTAGTAGTACAAAATTTTCTCCTATTTTAAAGAGGCATACTGAAGTCTGTAGGGGTAATGTATCATGATGATCTGGGATTTGCTTTAGATTACATTAGGACAGAAAGAATTGAAGCATATATGGTGAAATCTTAATAGCAATTTAATTCAGGTGATATGTTTATGGAGCTGATGATATTATTCCAATTTTATTCATGTTTGAACATTTTCATTATGAAAGGTAATACAAATAAAAAATCAAAAATTAAAAAGAAATACACTTTGCCAGAGCCAGTTTCCTATAAGGCATCAGTAACAGTGGAATCCAGATTTCAAAGAAGTTTTCAAGTTCTATTTACATGAATTATTTTATTTGCTATCTCTATCTTTCTCAGTCTCTCTCCTTCTACTCCCCCTCCTCCTCCCTGTCTCTTTCCAGAACATATTTGGAAAATAACTATTACTATTGCTCTGCCCATTATAATTCATATGCAAAAGCCAATTTTGAAAGGAAATCTCCCTAAGTTCCCCCAATGGAGAAAAAAAAAAAAAAAAACAACGGCTCTGGGTCTAACAGACTATGTTTTACTTAAATGTTTGAAAATATTAAATACATTTGCAAGAGCAAACACTTCCTCATTAATTGAAATTTGACACAACCAAAGTTAGGAATTTCAAAGGTAAAAGTTTATAATGGGGTAGGTATTGACAGCTCATGTGTCAGGCAAAGGTTTCTGTAAAACATGGTGGGGATTTAACGTTCAAGAAAAACCAGGTCCACTTCAAGAAATACTTGAGGGCGCCTGGGTGGCTCAGTCGTTAAGCGTCTGCCTTCGGCTCAGGTCATGATCCCAGGGTCCTGGAATTGAGTCCCACATCAGGCTCCCTGCTCGGCGGGAGGCCTGCTTCTCCCTCTCCCACTCCCCCTGCTTGTGTTCCTGCTCTCGCTCTCTCTCTCTCTCTTTCTGTCAAATTAATAAATAAAATCTTTAAAAAAAAAGAAATACTTGAAAAAACATGATGTTGTGAAATATTTGTTCCCTCCATGTTGAACAGTATTTTTTTTCTAGGCTCAAACTTCAAAACAGCCTGTGAGTGTATCAGCTTGGCACAAGAATATGTAAAAGATTTTCTGCTTTCGCGTATAAGGTATACATAGACACACAGAGAGACACGATTTTTCCTTTGCAAATAGCATTGCTTTATGGCAGATTGCCAGAACTCACAGAGGCATCTTATCACACTGTCAGGAGGCATTGTACCAATGAGGAAAGATACCAGTTTTAGGTATTGTATAGAGTAATTGTGGTGTAGGTATTCCAATTGATAAAAGAGCAGAAATTTTGGCATTACATCAATAAGCATTATAATTAAGGTAATAGGTAGCATGCCATCTAATCAAGTTAGTACTGTAATACCAATGTGAGTTAACTTACTTTACACTCTCTGAATACTAATTACTATCCCTTTCAAAATTTTACAAGATGCAATATATTTAACAGAATTTAACCTAGGTGGATAATTACTATTGTGCTAATAAATAAAAATTATTATTGAATAAACATACTGTAGCTAGGTTTTATGGATTTCTTCAAAAGTATTCTCCAGTTACTACCACTATAATTAGAGGATATAGACTAAATCTCATTTAAAAAAATGCTTTAATGTTAACGTTGTATCCTCTGCCTCTGGTTTACGTAAGGCTAGCTTTATCATATGGACATTTAACTAAAAAAACCCTACAATGTTTTAAATTTTAAAATCTCCAAGAAGTCAATTGCCATCTTATTTGTGTGAGGTTGGATGAAGGATGTGTTTCCTAGAAAAGATTATTTTTGCAATTTCAATTTTAGATGGCCAATTCCCACTTTTAATATAGTCTCTTGCTTTCAGAGCCTTCCATCTTAAAATAATAATAAAATAAAATAAAATATAAAATAAAATAAAATAAAATAAAGACTTGCGTAATTCCAAGTCCCTCTTTCTATATACTTCTCACATTTTTATTTGCATTTTTCTCTCTTTCTCATACTTTCACTCATTCACTATTTGCCTTCTTTTTCTACCTTCTCTAATTTTCATCTTCTCCCATCCCTACCTTCCATCATTCATCTCTCTTGGTTCAATCATGCTTGCTCCCTAACTCTTGGCACTCACATGTTGAGTTCTAAATGCCTCAGTGATGATGGGTCTCTTTCTGAATTTATTGACAGAATCAAATGTCAGTGTGACATACATATGGAAGGAAACCCTACAATTTATGATATAATACAATATGCTTCTAGCTTTTAAATAAGACCCAAACCATTTTTATAGCTCCATCCTATTTTTCAAAATGATGTGTTATTTATTAGGCATCCATGTAAAAACGACATATTAAACACAAGCATCTATACATCTTCCTACCTGAAATGTCACAGATAAAATAAAAATGTAATAAATATAAACAAACAACATGCATAGAACATGTATTCTAATAACAGCAATAAAAGTAGGAAAAGGCTAATGTTAAACCAGGTAGCAAAAGCTGGAATTACACCAGATTTATACCACAAAATGTGGTATTCTTTAGACATGGGGCAAAAAGGATGGCAAAAATTAAACAGAAGGCATCAGCAAATAGTGGATCAAGAAAATCCAGACCATTTTCCTCATGGATACATTAAATAAACAACTGGAAACTGGCTAATATAACTTTATAGGATAGGAGTTCTGGTAATCAGTTAAAGATCTACAGCAACCAAGTGAAAGCCCAAACAAGGGAGAACCGCATTCAAAATGGTAGGGAATCTGTGGCATTTTTACTCATTTTTACTGTCTCAATGCATTTTGGATAAAGCAGTGGCCTCATCCCAGTTCTCTTCTGTGAGCCAGAAAGAACACAGCAAACCTAATTTTCAACATTAGAACTTGTATAGGTGTTGCCTGATGGGTCTCTACATCACCCAGCATGGAGGTCAGATGGCAAAAGCAGCAAAACTCTGATCTTAGGATAGGAGAAACTATGGAAAATGTGGTTATAGCTTGTGAAAATCACAAGGATACTACAAGACCTCTCTGTGACAAGACAGTACTGACTGAAAGTGCTGCATCCGAAAATAGGAGGGCTGATGCACATGTGTATACTGGATGGCAATATAAATATCCTTCTCCCTCCCAAAATTTAGAACTTTAATAACCATGCCTTCATGTGACAAGCAGATTTTTAAAGATTTCTCTGGGGAATCTGACTAGCACAAGAGGAAAAACTTAAAAAAAATTGAAATTGAAGGTTTCTAGATTATTGATAGAGACTAATCATATCACAATAAAGATAATGGTTGGCATGTTCTTCAGTGAGGCTCTTAGTCATAATTTTCTAAAGTACCAGACTCAAAGAAATGTTTTTAAGAACTTTCAGAGAGAGAAGAAAAATAAAAATGTTAAAAAACAAAATAAAAAATCAATTTTTTAATACTTTTCAATATTTGAAAAGTAGCAGGCAATGGGATAATGTCTTAATTCAGAAGAGCAATTATTTCAATCTACAATTTTATACCTAGCCAAACTTTAAATCACTTCCCTGGTAGAATAAACATTTCAGACCTATAGAGTCTCAAAATTCTTAATTCTCATATACCTTTTTTAAGGAAGTTATTGCAGGTTTAGCTCTCCCCAAATGAAAGAGTAAATCAAGAAAGAAATCATGGTCTGTAGGAAATAAGCCATCCCCCCTAGGAAATAAATAAAGGTACTCCCTAAGGTAGTACTGAGAAGGATTCTAGCATGGTAGCTGTATAATGACTATGTAGAGCTATGTATCTATGAGAGACTTTTGGAGGAAGATGAAACAGAAAGAATAGATAATGTACCTGAGTGTCTAGAGAGGAGACTTACATAATCCTTGACAAGTTTTGAGTTTTCTTTGAATTACACAAAAAACTATTAATGGGCTGAATTTTGTCCACCTAAAATTCATGTTGAAGTCCTAAAGCTCAGTGCCTCAGAATGTTACTGTGTTTAAAAGTAGGGTATTTAAAGTGGTGATTAAGTTAAAATGAGGTCATTAGGGTGGGCATTATCTAATGTGACTAGTATCCTTATAAGAAGAGGAAGTTTGGACACAGACATATACAGAGAGAAGACCATGAGAAGACACAGAGAGAAGACATCTACAAGCCAAGAGACCTCTGAAGAAACCAAGCTTGCTGACACCTTGATCTGACTTGTAGCCTGAAGAATTTTTTTAAAAAAATTATTTATTTATTTGAGAGAAAGAGAGTGAGCAGTGCGGGGGGGGGGGGGCGCAGAGGGAGAGAAGCAGACTCCCTGCTGAGCATGGATTCCCAACACAGGGCTTGATCTCACGACCTTGAGATCATGAGTCCAGCTGAAATCAAGAGCTGAAAGCTTAACCAACTGAGCCATCCAGGCACCCCTGGCCTCAAGAATTATAAGGAAGTAAATTTCTGGTATTTAAGTCTCCCAGTCGGTGGTACTTTGTTAGGGCAACCCTAGCAAACTAATACACTAACCCAACAACAAGGAAAAAATCAAGATCATTATTAAACACACTGCTGTTCAGGAAAGGAAAAGGCTTTGAGCTAACCATAAATAGAATGGAAATATATTGGGACCAGGAAGATGGTAAAAAATGTGATTGTGTGCTGGGCAGGGGGAGGGAGGGTAGGAATAAAGCAAAATATTGATCCTATATAGACAATTAAATTGAAAATTCTCAAAATAATTTAGAGGATTGGCAGTAAGCACTAATGAAAGAGCTGAAAATTGTTTCTGGGGAGATGAAACAGATTAGGGGTAGAATATATTTCTGCAGAACTTTTAAACATTTTAGCCACCTTAATGCATCTTTGACACATATAAAACATATCTGATTTTTTTCAGATTTTATTTATTTTAGAGAAAGAGAGAGAGCGAGAGAGCAGGGGGGAGGGGCAGAGGGAGAGAGAGAATCTCAAGCAGACAGTGCACCCTGTGCAGAGCCTGATGTGGGGCTTGATCTCAGGGACATGAGACTATCACCTGAGCCGAAACCAAGAGTCAGATGCTCAACTGACTGAGCCACCCAGGTACCCCAGACACACATAAAACATAAAACATATGATTTGTAGTATTTACTAGGTTATTTGCCACACATTACAAATGAAAACTTAACACAGTAGAAGGCTAAGTTATGTCTCTTGTTTCACACAGTTTGATAAAGGCAGAATCAGAAATTGAAATCAAAACTTGGGAGTCCCAACACGGTATTCATTTTCACAGTGACACCCTATGACCTGGACTTTTCAGATCCTTAAAAATGGAAAGTTATTT
Organism: Eumetopias jubatus; assembly: GCF_037043125.1. NCBI lineage: Eukaryota > Metazoa > Chordata > Mammalia > Carnivora > Otariidae > Eumetopias > Eumetopias jubatus. The sequence goes on from NW_028274811.1 coordinate 98,554,929, forward strand.
CTCATCCTGGTATCTGTGCAGGGGCTGACAAGACTATGGCACAGGTATGAGATCACTACTGAGATGGCCGCAGCTCCTACTACACAGGGTTTAAGGAGACAGCCATTAATTTTCGATTAGGGACTTTAAAGATGACCCAAGTCTTAAGTTGGGCTTAAATGAAAATTTCAGTTCATTCCAGGGTAATTATCTTGGTATAAAAGCTAAAAGTAGTGAGAATGCATACCTTTTGATATCAACCGTAAATAACTGAAATCTTTGTAAGTGGAAAACAATTCTATTTCTAGATTGAAATAGGAATACTTGGGCTTAGCATCACATCACTGTAGGGAGAGCATATGATTTCAATCCACTGCCCCGTATGTGTATTAAATCAAAGAATAGCTTCACTTTATTTGTTATTTACAAATATTTGAAGTTGATTGAAATAATATTTGCATTTCTGTATATGATTATGTAATCATGATGGAAAGAAGTAGTACACCAACATACAGTTAATAAAGAGAGTTGTGCTAAAGCACTCTTAAACCTACAGGTCCTGTCTCTATTTTCAAGCCTTTATGGCTTGGCCTAACAAGTCAATAAACATCAGCAGTTGTCTGCAATCCCTAGGTCCCAAGGGGAATTGCCCCAAGAACAGGTTTACATTTCAGATCCCATCCATATACTATCTATTAGCACAAGTATAAAAGTAGCATGATGAATTTGTAGCCTGATCATTCTACAGGATTTTCACCTTACTTTATTCATTCTGCAGGATTTCTCCTTTACCTCCTGTATCCATGTCAACCAAATACTCATTTGATCTGTTAAAGTCTTCCATGTAATGAATTGTGATTTTTTTTCCCTAGTCAACAAAACAATTTAACTAACAATGATGGAGAATTTACCATGGGCCAGGCTCTACGCTAATTACCAAAAATCAGTAATAGTTAACATAAATTACAGGTACAAATCAGAGTCATGATAGCCCATTGTACAGCCTAAGACTACGGTATTGTAAAGTGTTAGATGGAGAGTGGTTACAAGCAGGATGGAAAATAGTGGGACAAGATGTTAAAAGAGCAAGCTACAACAGAGCCTGAAAGGCTTTGTACTTCACCCTTCAACTCTGATGTTTTCAGTCATGAAACTGTTACATACTGGAGTCTCATAACACTTTTTTTGTGAGACGTGTAATGATTAGTATTGTTGTTTTTGTTTGTTTAGTAAATTAGAGTAGACTCATGTTCCTTCTTATATTGTTCATAACCAATTGCCTTTTGAATAATAAAGAGCTGACATTTCAGGTGCTATAATGAAAATTAGAAATGGTAATATGCAAGGTATGTACCATGTCATCTGCTACATGCTAAAGTGGAATTTGCTGTATTTTTCTCCATTTCTGGCCTCTTCTGACAGAAGAAAATGCCTTCATTTGAAGGATCTGTTCTTTGCACACTCCTTGTAGTTCTAGGAGCTTCTCATAACCGTATTCCACCTTGCTACTCACAAGGGTATGTGTACTATGTCTAGCCAACCATGTTAGGCCATTTTTCTGGTCACAGTGATTGGCACAGGAATGACTATAACCCAAACTAGAACACACCTGATGTGTCCTGAAGACAAGGTTGTTCTACCATAGGGAGAGAATGAGGAAGTATATCTGAGAAATGCTCTGGTGGGTACAGTGGGGTGAGGAAGATAGAATGGGAAAGATAGAAGGAGGAAGGGAGCGAGAGAGTGGGGGGAGTGGTCAGGAAAAGAGATCAAAGGGAGAGGGAGAGAGATGGGGAGATGGGGAGGTAGGGAGATGGGGGAGGGGGAGAGAGAGAGAGAGAGAGAGAGGTTATTTATATCCAGAGACTGGGGGCAATGAGAACATGGAGACAATAATGTCATTTGAAAACCCCTAAATCCATTCTATATTTCAACAACCTAATTATGGTGGCCAATATACTTTTAATTTTATTCATGTAATTGTGTATGTGTTTGAGTGTATTCTGAACAATATTTATATATTGTGTATATGTGTGGGGGGATTTGAGAATCAGTGATAGGAAATATTTAAGGAATTAAAAAAGCAAGTGATTTTTGGATCTTTAGAAAAAAATAATTTTGATACTAATGAGAAAGATAAGCAAGGCTAAAGGCAAAAGGTATATAAAAAATAGAAATAATTAGGAATAGCATTATGATAGTCCAGGTGACATTGATTCATAATAGTTATTATAACCCTTATGTTATTATGAGTTAATAATTATTAATTATTATTACTTAATGGAATAGTAAGTATAATTTACTGAGTGTTTACAATATGCATACTATGTGTTAAATTTCTATAAGTATCACCTCATTTAATCCTTATAATGTCTCTAAAAGTGACATGTCCTTATTGTTTTCATTTATCAGCTGAGGTCTAGGAAGATGAAATAATTTGTCCAAACTCATGAGAATAGTAGTTAGTAAATTCAGGATGCACATTTAAGTCCACCTGACTCCAGTACCATGATTGTAACATTCCTCAGCATACTTCCACATTATGAGGATTTGAACCAAGGCAATAAAATTGAGATTATGTAGAGAAGAGGGAAATATAGACTAGGTAGCACTTACAGGATTAGCCAGCAAATAAAGAATTGAGAAAAATTCAAAATTTTGAATTAAATATATAAAGGTCATACCATTAAAAGAGACAATACAGAAAAGAAGATTGGGGAAGGAAGAACTTTGTATATTGTACTACAAGAATCTAGTACATTCTTAGAGTTTCATGAATGTACAATTCTTTTCTTGTTCTCTTTAATCAGGTGTGAATTATAATATGGGACAAAAATATTAACGTATGAGTGTTATTAGCTTTTTCTTGTAACCTTACAAAAAAGGTTTCTGGCTTTATTCTTTATGATTTTTTCCACTGACAACTACCCATTTGGTGAGGATCTAGGTTTGCCAGATGATTCTTTTGGAGTTTTGTTATGAAGAATATAGAGGAAAGGGGTAAATATAGAAGGTTTTAATTATTAGAAACATGAAAAGAAAATTTTAGAAAGTTTTGTACAAGGCACACCATAGGATTTGAGGCATAAATGAAGAAAGATTTTGCAATACTGCCTTGCAGTGGCTATCCCTTAAATAGTGGTCAAAGAAAGCCATTCTTTATGCGAGAACTCACTTGTGGTTGCAGGCCTTTCATCAAGACCCTTTGTGGTAACTAGCCCACTTGAATCATAATTTCAGCAGAGTTGAAATGAAAAACTCTTTTACCCTCCACAGCAAATACAATTATTTAATGTGAGTAGTGAAAATATGTAATTGTTATATGGTGAAAATAAATACATTTTCGGTTGCAATGTAGTTTTGACAAAAACTGGACTGTAGGGCTTATATTATCATACCCAAGGCTTGAATCAGTACTGTAATTCTTGGAGCAAACCTGGAGGTTGAGTACGAAAGAGAATCTGCCTATGAACAAGTCATGTAGAGGTACATAAGTCTTGGAAATAAGTTTCCAAACTAGTCTATACTTAAAAAATGAGACCTCTTAATTTTATCCTTTACCAAGCATTTGTTCTTCTCTTCCTCTCTCCCCACCTCTTTCATACCAAGCCTTCTCCAAGCCTATCTTTTGGACCATAAGTGAAACTGTCAATTTCTCTTAAGTAACTACAATGTATAACAATCTCCAAAATAGTTTCTGTAAAGTATCCTCAAAAGGGCTATCTTTTGTGTTTGCGAATGGAGTGAAGTGATTCCAAGCTGAAGTCTGTGCCTCTGAACTACTTCACCTATATATGAAGTTACCTCAAGGACAGTATTAGATATTAATAGTTTATTGACTCACATAGCATGTCTAAGATAGCTCACTGAAGTGACCCATGTGAGACCAAAGAAAGAGCTTGTCCTTAACACAGATTGCCAAGTGCACCCTTCAAGATCAAGAGAGCGAGTGCTTGAAGTCCTAGAATGACTACTGGATCTCTACCAATGACTGTGAAAGATTCAAAACTACCTAGGTCCATCCTCCTAGGACACTATTAAATAGTATTGAAAGTGAAAAGACACAAATCTATATAAAAATATCAGATAGGCATCTAAAATATCCAGCTGTTGTTTTAACACTGGAGACATAAAACTCAAAGGTGTTGGGACCTTAAAACACCAGCAGGTAACCAACTAAGCACAAAGGGGCATTCTGGGACAGGAATTCTTATACAGCAGCCCATATCAGCATGTGAGAATGAGCTTAATTATTAAAAAAAAAAAATGACCAACCTTACCCTACACCAATTGAACCAGATGATCTAAGTATGTGGCTTGGATACACAGATTTTGGAGAAAGTTTCCCATATGATTCTGAAGTGCACCATTATTAAAAACCATTGGGCTCCTACAACTGAAATCGATATTCTCCCTGAGCAAGTAAGAAGTATCATACCAACAAAGACCCCCTGATGAAATAATCTCACACTCTCATTTGGGTACCATTATTATTGTTTTAAAAAATCTTTACTATGTGAAACATTTTCAAGTTGCTTACCTATTCCTGCTGCTGACAATGGACAGAAAAAGCCAGGAAACTGGCAGGAACTGTATTTTCTCACTCTGGACAACTTGCTAATGAGGTTTATCTCAGTCCCTATACTCAGAGAGAGTACTTAATGTTCAAAAGACTTGTGAATGGGATCCATGCAGCAATCCACATGCAAAATACAACCGTGCAGAAAAATGGCATTTTTCACACTTTCAAATGAATTTGCTTCTGAAAGTAATGTGAACTCAAACCAAATTTTCTGCTCTTCTGTCCTACATGGCTGCAAATTTGGCTGATGTGGAAATTTGCTTGAAGGTAGAAAGTATTCTACCTACTACATTCTTTTCACAACTCATACTCAGATACATTTTTGCTTCTATCATGTTTTAATAAGGTGTATGAAGGTTCACCTTCTCACAGTAATTTAGAATTCCCTGCTATACATTAGTAAATTGCTACCAATATCAGTGATAATTGAGATTCTTGTTGATATTTCTAATTTACTTGAATTCCTTTTAATTTGCTGACCTTTCACATTTTGTGGTATTTTGGAAATTACTTCAAATATCTTCACATCCAGTAATATTTTTCAAGAGGTTGTTCATATAAGTATCACCACAGTCCATATTGTCATATTCAAAATATTCTATTGAATAAGAGAAACATAGATACAATTCAATGATATCTTTCAATAGATATTTTGGGATTAAACTCATGAATTCCCTAAACTAGCATGAATACTAAAAGTATTTTTCTCTTAATACATTAATATAATTATAACATTTATAAGAATATCATAATTATGAAATTATATAAACATATACTCAAATTCATGTAATTATTGTATGTCTATCTTTTTGTCTCATACTATATCTCCAAAATTTGATTCTAAACAAACCCCAAGTCATCAATGCCAAGTTTTGAATTGTACCATTATACTAGAAATTTGAATGCTAAAACTTTATATGAATGTTTAACAGTTTAAAGTAATCATATGAATCCCTAATATAAAAAATCATAATAAATAAAAGTAGCAGTGAACTTGGAAAGTGCAGAACTGTTAAATTTAACTTTTTCCTCCATTTGCTACTAGGAAGCTTTTCAAGGAGGATGATTTTCAGTTATACATCCACAAAATATTTTTTTTATGTCCTTTTCTTGCTAGTCATTTAAATTTGAAAATCTTCATGGCATAACATGCATTCAGACCTTGAACCAGGTCAATACCCTCTATAAATAAGGTTAAATATAGGAAAATACAAATGTCTTTTTGTCTCTATCTGGTTATAGCCTATTTAAAATAACGAAGGAACGTCCAGTAACTAGCAAATAAAACCTCCATTCTAAATATCATAGAAAGTTTTCTCTGTTTTTATTTACTTATTTATTTATTTGTTTTTTTCATGGGGATGATTATCATGCTATATTAGGATGGAGTGGCATTGCTAGGACGGGATTTAGATAATTACTGTAACTTTGGAAAGTATCAAAATTTTATTACAGTTTCTTCACTTTACTCTGGGCCATTGCATGACTTCTAAGTTAAGGTGAATGTCAAGAGGACATCAAAATAGCCCCAGATTCCACTGACCAAATTATATCCCTCTGTTTTATTATCAATTTATGTTATCTAAGGGTTTGCAGGAAAAGAGCTGAAGGGCATGTTTGGAGGAAGTAGAAGATGAACCCATGCTAGCTGATTGGCAAGGAGTTAGTTCTAAGTTCTACCACAAATGTTCCTTGGCTATTTTTGTTCATCTTTGAATTTCCCTCTTAATAAGTTTGTTTTTTATTTGTCATTTTAGAAATTTTCACCTAAATGGAATTTGTTATTTAAAATAGTGCTACTTTTTGTATATTTTTAATTTCTTTGATCACTCAAAAGCACTCTTCCTTCTTGTTAAGCACTAAAATTCCACAAGTACTGATATATTTAACTTACTTTTCCAATAATCTATGAAAATGGAAATATCATAAAATCTAAAACATTAAAATAAATCGATCATTTATAAATATGAATGTTTTATCCAACAGTATTTTATTATAGAAGAGTTGTGTGGAGGTTTTGAGAGTGAACAAAGCTCTGGAATACTCCATGATGGGATGGGAACATGATAGATAATTTCAGGGACTTCCCAGTTTTGCCTAGGGAAGTCTTGCAAGTATCGTTGTTGACATTAAAGTAAAATAGAAGTGAGGAAACTAAGATGGTGGCATAGTAGGATAACCCTGGGTTCGTCTTGTCCCTTGAACACAACTAGATAACCATCAAATCATTCTGAATACCTCAGAAATCAACCCAAGGACTGACAGAACAAACTCCACAACTAGAGGGAGAGAAGAGGCCATATCAAGGAAAGTAGGAAGTGCAGAGATGTGGTTGGGGAGAAATGGATCCCAGGTGCTATGGCGGGAAGGGACCATGGTCACAGAGAAAGAAAGAGAGAGAGAGTGGGAGAGAGAGACGAGAGGAGCCATACAGGGAAATGCACAGGGAGAACATTTCCCCAAAGCCATTGGCTGGGAAAATGAGAGAGACTGATTTTCACGAGTTCTTGTAAGCAGTGGGGCTTAAAGACTAGAGTTTTAAAGGTGAGTGGGTTTAGCTGGGATAGAGCCCTGAGTGTGCTCCCCTACTTCTAGAGAGAAGGCAGGCAAGCAACCCCCGGGGTAGATGACATGATCACAGGTGCACACAGTGAGGAGATTATTTGCTCTTCTTGGAGCACATTCCTGAGAGGCAGAGCTCAGGGATACACCTCACTGGGGACAAAGGAGCTCATGGGCACCACTTCCCTTCCCCACCCCTCAGCATAAATGCAGAGTCACATGCTAAGGGCAGCTTGGCCCTGACCCTGGCTGCCTAGCCTGCTTGCTCCAAGTCCTATACCCGTGTGCTGTGGTGTAACCAACCTCTGGGTCAAAGTTGTATCCACCCAAGTGCAGTAAGACCCACCCCTGAAGACCAGCACAGGTCCCCACATGTACCATGTCCCAAAACCCTGGAATTTTAAAAAGTCAGCAGGCTTGGCTGGGATAGGGCCCAGAGGGCACTGCAATGCTCCTGGAGAGATTGCAGGCAAAAAATCCGGAAGCAGACAGCATGAAAATGGCGATCTGAAAAACACTTGGGACACACAGGGGAATTATTCACTCTTCTTGGAGTGCTTCTCTGAGAGCACTGGGCACAGACATCCCTCTCTGGGGACAAAGAAGCTGGCTGATGTCATTTCCTTCCCTTGCCCCTCAGCATAAACACACAGGCACCTGCAGGAAGCAATGCAGAGCCAACGTTGTCTGCCTAACTTGCTCACATTTAGTCCCACACCCCTGTGCTCTGCCAGTACTACCTTTCTGGGTCAAATTTACTTCAGTCCCAGCACAGCAGGCCCCTTCCTAAGAAGATTAGAAGAAACCCTTGCTCACACCATGTCTTCCTACCAGAATGTTCTGCAGGGTTTCAGTGCTAGTGGAAGTAGTATCAGGTCTCACTTAACAAGCAGACCAGAGCACACCTACTTAAAACTTGCCACATTCTGGCCAAGGACCAAACACTGCCCATTGCAGGCAAGGAGAGCCTCTGCAGATGACTGGCCTGAAGGATAGAGCAGACAGCCATAACAGCAGAGTGCACATAGCACACACCAGAGACATTCCCTGAAGCACCATGCCCTGGATAATATATGACCTCTTCTTCATGAAGCTATTACTCTCAGGAGCAGGAAACATAACAGACTTTCCTAACACACAGAAGAAGACAGAGACTTACACAAAATGCTAAGACAGAAGAATGCTCTCAAATGAAAGAAAAAGATAAGGTCACAGCCAGAGATCTAAGCGAAACAGATATAAGTGACATGCTTGATGGAGAAAAAGAAACAATCATAAGCATACATGCAGGGCTTGAGAAAAGAATGGAAGACTTCAGGGAGGCCCTTACTGCAGAGGTAAAAGAGTTAAAAAACAATCAGATATGAAAAATACAATAACTGATATACAAAACACACTTGTTAAAATAGACACAAGGATGGAAGTAGCAGAAGAACAAATAAGTGATAAAGAAGGTAAAATAATGGAAAATAATGAAGCCAAACAAAGGAGAGAAAGAATATGGAACATGAGAATAGATTAAGGGAACTCAGTGACTCCATCAAACATAATAACATTTGTATTATATGATTCCCAGAAGAAGAGAGAGAAAGGGGGGCAGAAAATTTATCTGAGGCAATCATAGCTGAAAATTTCCTTAATCTGGGGAAGGAAACAGACATCCAGATCCAGGAGGCACAGAGAACTCCGATCAAAATCAACCAAAGCAGGCCAACACCAAGACATATTGTAATGAAATTTGCAAAATATAATGATATAGAAAAAAATCTTAAAAGCAGAAAGACAGAAGAAGTCCCTAACTTACAAGGGAAGACCCATAAGGCTAGCTGAAGAGCTCTCAACAGAAATTTGGCAAGCCAGAAGAGAGTGGCATGATATATTCAATGTGCTGAATGGGAAAAGTCTGTAGCCAAGAATATTCTACCTAGCAAAGCTATCCTTCAGAATAGAAGGAGAGAGAAAGAGTTTCCCAAACAAAACCTAAAGGAGTTCCCATGACCACTAAACCAGCCCAACAAGAAATATTAAAGGAACTCTTTGAGTGGTAAGGAAAGACCCAAAATGACAAAGACAAGAAAGGAATGAAGAAAACCTCCAAAAACAACAAGAAAACAACTAATAAAATGACACTGAATACATATCTATTAATAATTACTCTGAATGTAAATGGACTAAATGCTCCATTCAAAAGACATAGGGTATCAGAACGGATAAAAAACAAACCCATCTATATGCTGTCAAACTGATGGCTACCAGAGGGGAGGTGGTGGGGATTAAGGAGGGCCCTTGTTGTGATTAACACTGTGTGTTGTACGTAACTGTTGAATCACTAAATTCTACACCTCTAACAATATCACACTGTATGTTAACTAACTGAAATTTAAATAAAAACTTGAAAAGAAGTAAAGTAAAAGAGAATGCACCACAATATAGAGAAGAAATAAGTAAAAACAAAAAGATAGTTAACCTTAAATAATGGGAAAAAAAGCATAAATGTCATATCTAAGATCAAATGGGATGAAGTTGAAGAACATGAAACTATTTTTTAATCATCAATAAATCATTTTCTAAAAGCCCTTTCCTATCAAAAGGGATTGACACTATTTAGCAAAAGGAATTCTTTAGAATATGAAGCAAAAGCCAGAACAATGAATATCAAAAATTAAATGCTTATTGGTTACTTAATACTGATTTGAAAAAAATATAATTAAAAGATATGGTTGCTTGCACACACAAATAACATTTATTTTTGTTAATTCTATAGGGATATAATCACCAATTTGCTAGACCATTTTTATAAAAATGAATTTAATAAAATATTTCAAGCTCAGTACTTAAATTTATTTTCAAAAGTATCATGTATTTTAAGTTTTACTTATTGATTGACTGTAGTGGCTTGAATAGTGTTCCCAAAAAGATATCTCCAAGTCTTAAACCCTGCTACCTATGAACGTGACTTAATTTGGAAATAGGATCTTTGCTCAAATAATTAAAAGCTGGAGATGAAATAAATTATCCTGGGTTTAGTGGGGCCCTAAATCCAATGATTAGTGTCCTTACAAGAGAAAAGAGAGGGAGATGTGGGACACAGAGATATAGAGAAAAGAAAGCTGTGTTAAAATACAAGTGAAGACAGAGGCAGGGGTTAGAATTATATTATAAAGCTACAAGGCAGGGGATGCCAAGGTTTTCCAGAAACAACAGAAACTAGGAGAGAAGCATGGAATAATAGCTTCTCCCTCAGAAACTTCAAAAAGAAGCAACACTTCAGAACTATGAAAGAACAGCTCTGTGAAAAATTTTGATGGTATTTTGATAAGGATTGCATCAAATGTATAGATTGTTCTGGGTAACAGATATTTTAACAATATTTGTTCTTCCAATCCATGAGCATAGAATATGTTTCCATTTCTTTATGTCTTCCTCAATTTCTTTCATAAGTGTTCTATAGTTTTCAGAGTACAGATCCTTTACCTCTTTGGTTAGATTTATTCCTAGGGACCTTATGATTTTTGGTGCAATTGTAAATGGGATCAGTTCCTTAATTTTCTTCTGTCTCATTGTTAGTTTATAGAAATACAAATGATTTCTGTGCATTGAATTTATGTCCTGCCACTTTGCTGAATTCCTGTGAGTTCTAGCAATTTTGGATGGAGTCACTTGGATTTTCAACATAGTAACATGTCATCTGCAAAGAGTGAAAGTTTGACTTCAGCTATCTTACAAAGCTGTAATCATCAAGATAGTATGGTACTGCCACAAAAACAGACACAGATCAATGGAACAGAATAGGAAACCCAGAAATGGACCCTCAACTCTATGGTCAACTAATATTTGACAAAGCAAGAAAGAATATACAATGGAAAAAGGACAGTCTCTTCAACAAATGGTGTTGGGAAAATTGGACAGCCACATGCAGAAGAATGAAACTGGATCATTTTCTTACACCATACACAAAAATAGACTCAAAATGCATGGACAAAAGACCTAAATGTGAGACAGGAATCCATCAAAATCCTAGAGGAGAACAGGCAGCCACCTCTTTGACCTCAGCCACAGCAACTTCTTGCTAGATATTTCTTCAGAGGCAAGGGAAACAAAAGCAAAAATGAACTATTGGACTTCATTAAGATAAAAAGTTTCTGCACAGCAAAGGAAACAGCTGACAAAACTAAAAAACAACCTACAGAATGGGAGAAGATATTTGCAAATGTCTTATCAGATAAAGGGCTAGTATCCAATATCTATAAAGAACTTATCAAACTCAACACCCAAAAAAACCCCAAAAAAATCCAGTCAACAAATGGGCAGAGACATGAACAGACATTTCACCAAGAAGACATACAAATGGCCAACAGACACATGAGGAAATGTTCCACATCACTTGTCATCAGGGAAATACAAATCAAAACCACAGTGAGGTACCACCTTAGTCAGAATGGCTAAAATTAACAAGTCAGAAAATGACAGATGTTGGTAAGGATATAGAGAAAAGGGAATCCTCTTACACTGCTGGTGGGAGTGCAAGCTGGTACAGCCACTTTGAAAATCTGAAAAACAGTATGGAGTTTCCTCAAAAAGTTGAAAATAGAGCTACCCTGTGACCCAGCAATTGCACTACTAGGTATTTATCCAAAGGATACAAACAGAGTGATCTGAAGGGGCACCTGTACCCCAATGTGTATAGCAGCAGTGTCCACAATAGCCAAACTATGGAAAGAGCCCAGATATCCATCGGCAGATGAATGGATAAAGAAGATGTGGTGTGTATATGTATGTGTGTATGTATATACACACACACACACATATATAATGGAATATTATTCAGCCATCAAAAATTGAAATCTTACCACTGCAATGACATGGATGAAACTAGAACGTATTATGCTAAGGGAAATAAGTCAACCAGGGGCACCTGGGTGGCTCAGTTGGTTAAGCGTCTGCCTTCAGCTCAGGTCATGATCCCAGAGTCCTGGGATGGAGCCCTGTGTTGGGCTCCCTGCTCAGTGAGGAGCCTGCTTCTCCCTTTCCCTCCACCTGCCACTCCCCCTGCTTGTGTTCTCTCTGTCTCTCTCTGTCAAATAAATAAATAAAATCTTTAAAAAAAAAAAGAGAATTAAGTCAATCAGAGAAAGACAATTATCATATGATCTCACTCATATGTGGAATTTAAGAAACAAACCAGAGGATCATAGGGGAAGGGAGAGAAAAATAAGATAAAACAAAATCAGAGAGGGAGATAAACCATAAGAGACTCAACTATAGGAAAAAAATTGAGGGTTGCTGGAGGGATGGTGAGTGGGGGAATGGGGTAACTGGGTTATGGGCATTAAAGAGGGCACTTGATGTAAATGAGCACTAGGTGTTATATGCAACTGATGAATCACTAAGCTCTACCTCTGAAAGTAAAAAAATAATAAATAAAAAATAAAATAAAAGACAGGGAATGCAAACGGAAAAAAAAAAGAAGAACTATGAAAACAAATTTCTGTTGTATAAAACCACCAAGTTTGTGGCACTTTACTATGGCAGCCCTAGGAAACTGATACACTGACATACAAGTAAGTGTTAATCGCCTGGTATTCTCTTATTAAATCATATTCTCATTGGGTGAAGTTATCAGGGAGCATATATCTCCAATCCTCTTATACGTATGAGACTTATAAGCATTAGACAAACATTCTTTGGGTTCATCTTCAGAGTTTTTAGTGAGGATAGACCAGGTTTGACAATTTTGGCTTCACCCTCACGCTATCGGTGATCAAATGAAAACTAGCAAGTTAAGTCATTTGGCTAAGATCAACAAGATCCTAATACTAAAACTGAAAAAGCCCAGTGCATGTCTCCATTTAAAAAATTTCCTTCCCTTTGTTAGCATGTGTACACACACACAATTGTGTTTTGCCAAGTACCTAAATATGAACTGCCACCTTGATAAGATATATCATATTTGCCTCTATGCAAAGTAAAAAAAGGAGATGAGGTATTACAATTAATAACTGAGTTTTTAAAATTATTGATTACAAAGTCATACGTGCATACACAAGCACACTATGTTTCTCTTAACAGAAATAGTGGAAAGTAAAAATTTTATATAGTCAAAGATAGCATCAACCTAAGAAAATTTCTAACAAGTGATGTACAAGGCACACAAGATCCTAAAATGTTTTGAGCTAGATTACACCAAAAGAAAATAAATGGAGAGAAATACTATGTTTATGGATTAAAAAAATATTCCATATTGAAATGATGCGAATTATACCAGTTTTATATTCAATGCAATCCCAATCAAAATCCCAACAGTTGTGTGTGTGTGTGTGTGTGTGTGTGTGTCTGCGAAACTTTTCAAGCTAATTCTAAAATTTATATGGAAATACCAAAAGTCAATAGCCAAGGCAGCATTGAGGGGGACAACAAGAGGGTAAGAGCTGCTCTTCTGGATATCAAGATTTATGTAAAAAGCTACTATAGCTAAGACAGTTTGATATTTGTTTGATTGTCATATGAACCAATGGAACATTATTAGAAAGTTTAGAACAGATCTACATCTTTAGGGACACTTGATTGTATGATGAAGGTGGCATTGCAGAGTAGTGAGGAAAAGACAGTTGCTTCCATAAAATGGTGCTATTTCAATTATACCACCTTATGGAAATACAAAATGGAATTTGACTCCTACTTCACTCAATGTGTAATAGTGAATTCCAAGTGGATTGTTGACCTAAGTTTGAAAGGCACAAGAATATGCTTCCAAAAGATAATATTAGAAGAGTATTTTTATGGTCCTGAAGAGTAGGGAAAGAGTTGTTAAATGGTAAGTACTGACTATAAGCAAAAGATTGATAAATTAAACTACTACATTAAATTAGAGCTTGTATTTGTCAGAAGATACTATCAAGAAGATAAAAGGTAAGCTACATAATGGGAGAAAATGTCCATAACATAAAACTGGTAATGTGTCAGTATAAAAAAAAGGCATACAATATAAAAGAAAAAAGATCAAGTGATTTGTATGACACTTTACACACAGAAAAAAATAAACATATACAAATGTGCTTAGCCTTATTACCAATCAGGGAATTGCAACTTAAAATAAAAACAGAATGTCACTTTCTACCTATGAATAGGGGTAAAATAAGAAGAGTCACAAGACATAGCGTTGGAGATGTGAAACACCTGGAACTCATATATCATTGGTATCATCGTACACTGACAGTGCCACTTTGGAAAACTGACATTATTTTCTGAAGTTTTTTTTTTAAACTTTATTTATTTGAGAGAGAGAGATTGAGAGAATGAGTAGGAGGAGGAGGAGAGGGAGAAGCTGGCTCCCTGCTGAGCAGGGAGCCCCATGTGGGACTAGATCCCAGGACCCTGGGATCATGACAGGAGCCAAAGGCAGCTCAACTGACTGAGCCACCGAGGCGCCCTGTTTTCTAAAGCTTAACAAATAAATAGCCTATGATCCAGTGCATGTCTAACTGAAATATATTCACATGTGCCCAAAAGACACTGATAAGAATATTCATTAGAGAGATATATATAGGGATATCCAGATTTATTTGGGATAAACAAAAGCTAAAGAAAACTCAAACGTCCATCTGCACTAAAATGAATAAATAGTATATTCATACAATACTCCTTTGTTTTTTAAATTGTACTGCAAGAAAAATAACTAAAATATTGTTATATGCAAAAACATGGATAAGTCATATAAACATAACAAAATAAGTCAGACACAGAAAAATAACATGACTTGATTCCATTTATATAAAGTTCAAAAGCAAGTAAAACTAGAGTGTTAGAAGTCAAGTTAAAGTGTCTGCTTCTAGAAAAGAAGGGGGCAATAATTGAGATGACAGCTTCCAGAGCACTGGCAGCATCCTATCTTCTGACTATCATGGTGGACACAAGGGTATTCCCTATGTGATAATTCATTGAGATATGTTTATCAGCATTTTTCTGCATGTGTTATAATTAAATAAAATCATACAAGATTAGAAAAAAATATATAAGGTAAACACAAAATAAAGAAAACTAGCATAATTTTCTTAACATCAGATGAAATCTTTTAAAGCGAGTGGAATAACTAGAGAGAAAGATGAGATACTCACTTTAGTATACATTTTAAATATGTATTATACCTTCAAGTAGAAATGTTAAAATTCTACCAGATATAAAAGTTCTGAATTTATAGCAGAAGCTTGTGTGGGAACTAATTTCCAACAAAGAGTTGGGGGTCATCAGCTAGTCATGGGACTACCTGAGATCAGCCAAGGTAGAAACTGTATCAGGATAAAAGAAGCCTGATACTAGAGTAGAAAGGGTGCTGGTTGTTAAGAAAGGAAAAGGCAAATGAGGTGAAATTACCCAGCCTTCCCGTTCATCAGCAAAAGAGTGGGTTTGCCAAAAGTTTTGTTAAAAGTTCCACTTAGACAACTTTCAACACATTTTACAGATCTGCATTTGGAGGGCAATTTGACATGACAAATTCCAATGTCTAATACAGCTGTACCATATTGAGGTTGTGGTTTCTCCTGTCACTACTCTCTGGCCCTACAATCGACAGAATGCCAGAAACATACACTGTTACTAGAAGAATCTCCCTGTCTTTCCATGCCTGAATTCTTAATTACGGGACATAAAGCTCATCAGAAGCAATGTGCTACACTCAGTATGTACCCCTTACTCTACCTGTCCGTGGGAGGCTTTCTGTCCTGTTCATTGTATTTCAAAAAAGGAATGTATGAATACAGGGTTGAGATGAATTCCAGCATTCGAAAACCACATCTATGCTCTCTATAACAGGATAGCTGCATAGATGTCTATGCTCTGATTTGGACTGATATTAAGTCTCTGAGTCAGAGGACAAAAGTTACGAAGTGACTTCTTATGTGTTTCTAGTCATTGATTTTAAAAGGTGAATGAAACCTAGGTAGATACTTATGTAGCTAGATTCACTGGTACTATATTTAATGGAATACCTACTGGATTCCTGGTTAAAAAGATTTTATAAATACTTAGGACTTTTGATCTTTACCTTACTCTTACCTATGCCTACCTATTCTAATTTACTGCTTCTGAAATTCTGTTTCATACTTTCTCACTTGAACTGTTCTAGACTTCAATTCTCCCAAGTGACATCAAATAGGGTTTAGCAAACATAGGCCTTTCGTTTGTGTCACTTCTGGCTCCTCATCCAGAAGGGGACTAGGCACAAGTTAAATGCAATTTTATAGATTAAATAAGGAGGTACCACTAAATTGAGATGAACAGTATTGCCTTATATGAAAGAAAATGTCCACATTGTCCTTTTGGTCCATTTTTTTATCTCATAAATATGCAACATGTAGTAAATGCTTTACAAATCACTGAGATAAAACACAGGTTATCATATCCACAGGATGCTTAGTCAGGCACCTATGGTCTGATGGAGTTGCAAGACTTGGTATAAGTCTAGGCCCTCCGGTTGGTTAGCTACATGACCTTGGGCTGGTAGCACAGCCTCCCTGAGTTGCAAACATTTAGAAACAAATAACCTCCGAGGATAACTCAGAAAGAATTTTGGGTTGTGAGTGCTGAATTGTGATTAAAGATATAAAATGACTTCAGATGTCATTAATAGTGTCAAGATATTGTTAATAACTATAAACTTGATTATACTTAACAATTTCTTGGCAACAGGTAGGCATTCTGTTAATATATTTAAGCCTCACAAGAACCAGTCTAAATAATTACAGTAAACATCTATTGGTTTTTCTGACCAGCATCTATTAAGATATTTCCTTCTAACAACTCTTCAGAGTTCCTTCAGAGCACTATCCCCTTTCCCCAAGTGCTTCTTCTGGAGTTGACTTTATATCAGCTTAATCAGGTGGCTATATAAATTCTCTTGAGAATGAGCTTGTGACTGAATCATGGCCAGGGGGACATAATTTTTGGATGGAATTTTACAACCAAGACTCTTCCTCTTTTCCTATCATGTGAGAGTCTGAAAGTCTGCTTTCCCAGAAGCAAATGGGAACTCTCTTACAGCCAGGTGGTAAAAGGGAGCTTACCCAGAGGAAGTTGGGATGAAGGACAGCTCCCAGGACATAGCATAAATTCTGAATTGAGTTGCATGTGAGTATGCCACCTAACCCTGAAGATTTCCTAATGGATAGAGATGATATCAATATCTTACACATCACTTATAAAGAACCTAAAGTTCAGGAATGTCAAATCATTTTTATGAATGCTGTGTGTGTGTGTGTGTGTGTGTGTGTGTGTGTGTGTATTAGAAGATGCAGTTATTGAATAAAGAAGTAGAATTTGAATTCCAAGGCCTATTTTGGACTCTCTACCTAGATGTTGGTAATTTATTGGTCCATAAATAATTGTTTGTGAATGTGTGTGTTTGTATACTCAATACTGAAGATAGCTTTGCTGCAATAACAGAATTTAATCACTGTTTCTCAGTTTGGGAATATTCTCCAAGGAGAAGAATCCTAGAAATAAATAGAATAAGAAATTTTCTCTTTTTAAATAGATGAAATCTCTTCATTTAAACATGCACAGTGTACATTCACATGATACCCTAAATTTAATCCCAGGATTTCAAGGACATAAGCTCAGAGAAATGATGGGATGAACTTAAAATACATTTTGTAATTTCATATTTATACACAAATATGTAAATATGTAATGTGCAAAGAGTCATTTTCTAGGACATTTGGAATGTATATTGAACTGTATCATATTTGAATTTATTATATATGAAACTTATTGCTTGTTAGACACAATAAGTCTCTTTTTTTAGAGTTCTACAAAGTTGTTAATTTTTAAATTCTTGAGACTAGACCAGACAGATTTTACACATTTTAAATGTTCTAAAAAGTTGACTGTAATTTAAACAATATTAAAGTAAAAAGGCTTGAGTCCATTGGCATTTGTACTGATTGTGAGTTAATCATTACTAATTTGATACCTCTCTCTGTGAAGCTGTTTGTCTTCAGGTGAGACATAATTGCTTGGGAATACAAAACAGTATTCTCTAACTCACCATAACTTTTTAAATGACATGATGAGTTTCAGTAACACTGTGAAGTAAATAAAGAGTGACCAAAAATGGAACTGCAGATGTTTTTGATTAATTTCACTGAAAACTATAAATGCACAGAAAACACCAGGAAAGGCCCTTTGTGGATCATGAGATCCACAAACTTCTGTGTCCGAACTCCATATCAACATCAGGTAAACCTCCCCAAATCTCTACAGGAGCAAGTTCTGGCATTTAGAGAGATACTTTTTGAAGAGCAAGGTTGTGATTGTCAGTGCTATTGAAGGCTGTTCTTCTCAGAGTCATAAGTCAATAATCTGAAGAGAGGTTTGTATTTTAGATGTTAGGTGTCAATTGTTTCTGTCAACATTGTATTTGCCAGGAAAATATGTCAGGTACATATGATAATGTGACAGCTCTTAAACATTGTCTCATGAATCAAAAAGGGGGGTATGGATCAAACAGCAGTACTGCACTTCTTAGAAAATATAAAAAGAAGAAAAACAAAGAATAAAACTTTAATTCCCGTGGATTTAATTTTCTTTTCACAATTAAAGCAATAACAAGTCAGTATTTTACAACTATTTAAAGGAGAGTGAGAAGTATAAATAAGGACCCTAACAAATCCTTTCCCTTGTTCTAGTGGGTAGATAATAGTAACTACTGAAAATAATCTAGAATAACAGATACTTAGTCACTGACCTTGTAAAAGTGAGTCTGGACAACAAAATACCATGAAGGTATTTGATGTTTCATATAGACAAAAATATGGAGAAATGAAGATCATTGGAAAAGTCATCCCCTGCAATTTTAGGTAGACATTTCGTTTTCAAGTAACAGAAAATCTAATACTTGTTCTAGTAATACAGACATTAAATTATCTCACTTTGAAGAAGTCTGAAAAAAGCAATTATGGTATTTGTGCAACAATGTCCTGCTCTGCTGCCACTGGATTTTTATCTTGGGCTTAGGTTTGAGTCACATTATAGATGCCACAGCCTCCACATCATATCTTTGCACCAGTGATCTGAACACAGAAGCAAAAAGAATAGGATTTTCCTTTAGCCAGAAAGGAAAACCTTTTTTTTTCCACATTGAAAAAAAACACTATTTATATTCTATTGGTCATAACTATGTCATTGGGTGTCCTGAATGCGGAGAGTGGTTGGAAAGTGAATTATCAACAAAAGGATGGTCATATCTGGCTTGTCCTAATTATCATTCAATCCACTGTGCTGGCCACATTGTCCTGAACAAGACTGAGGCTCTGTGAACAAAAATGAAAGTAAAAATGGCAATTGGGTGGGCAAGAGAAGTGTCTGTGACAGCTCCCAAGGCACTATTAAACTTCTACTTTCTCTTTTCCATTATATCTTATACATTTCAAGTAGCCTTGTCATGAAACTGGCCCAAAACTCTCAACTTGATAACTTGGGCATATGAGGGAAAATATGAGTATAAGAATGTGTATATAATCTCTTTTATTTCCTTAACCAATTCATACAAACTTTTTTAAAAATAAATTTGCATACAATGATGCTGCAGTGGGTTGAATGGTGGCACCAAGTTGATATGTATATATTCTAATTCCCAGAAACTGTGAATTTGTCTTTGTTTGGAAAAAGAGTCTTTGCAGATAGAATTAAGTATCTTGAGACAAGATTATCCTGAATTATCTAGGTGAGTCCTAAATCTAAAGACAATTATTTTATAACAGACACACAAAGGGGAGGCTTGACAGAAGAGGAGGAGGCAATGTGACCCCAGAGGCAGATACTGCAGATATACAGCCCACAAGCCAAGAAATGCTTGGAGATACCAAAAGTTGGAAGACACAAATAAAGAAATCTCTTCTAGAGCCTTCAGAGAAAGCACAGTTCTACTGACACTTTGATTTCAGACTTCCAGCTTCCAAAACTAAGAGATAATAAATTCCTGTTGTTTTAAGCCACTGAGTTTATGTTTATTCTTTCCTTCTTCCTTCCTCCTTTCTCTGTGTTTACTTCAGCTAGAAGTCAATGAGTACAATTTTCTTGGTATCCTTGAGTGTATTTTTAGGGTATCTACTGTCAGGGAGCAAGAATTCCTGTCCCCTTCAAGGTCCTTCTAGCCAGACTGAGAAGCAGATTGACAGGAGAGAGAGTAACAGGAGAAAGTCAAATTTAATAGCATATGTATGGGGAATCCACATAAACATGGCTATTCCAAAGATAGTCAAGCAAAATGAGGTATATGTGTTATCCTGAGCTAAGGCAGAAAGGAGTAGGGGTCTGTACTTCAAAGGGAAGGAATACAATCCTCAGGTAGAATGAAAAAATAAAAGTTTGGTAGACAAATACTTGCTGAGCTACTCATAAACAATAAGACAAAGGAAGACTTTGATTAAACAGCTCTTGCTAGATTCCTCCCTATCTACCATACCTAGTTCTTATCACAATTTAGATATCTAATGGTGATAGCTCTCTTTCTGGAGCAAGTCCTCTATCTAAACTCTCTTTTGGCATTTGAGGGGGAGGTAAGGAACCTTTGCTGAATCTGCTGTGTTTTGATTGCTTTATAAATCAAAATAACCACAGGCCAAAGTGGCCCATTTTGGGGTGGCCTGTTTTTGACCTTATATATCACTTAAAAAAAATAATCTCAGTTTCAACTGCCCCTCCGTGCCACAGGACAAAGCAAATGAACAAACAAACAACAGAAATAGACTCATAAATACAGAGAACAAACTAGTGGTTGTCACAGGGGAGGGGAGTTGAGGAAAGGGCAAAATAAGTGAACGGAATTAAAAGGTGCAAGCTTCCACTAAATTAAAAATGAAAAAAACAACTTAGGAGATTTTGTCAATAATATTGTAATTAACGACAGATGATAATTACACTTATTGTGGTGAGCATTACACATGTATAAAATTGTCAAATCACTATATTGTGCCCCTGAAACTTACATAACAATGTATGTCAACTATACTTCAATAATAAAATTCTTTTTAAAAAGAGTTAGTTCCCTGAAATCAGCACTGCTTTAGGCATTTTGCCTTAGATTAAATCTATCATATCCTCATGAAACTGCTTTGAGATTTATGATATTTTTTACATGTTTGGTAGAGAGCGCCCATAAAGGTGTCTATTATCTTGTCCTAGCCTAGCAATACATTAATAATATATGCTGTCACTTCCATTTCCAAGAAAGATCTAGATGTTTTATTGTAAAAGGATTTCTCTGATTATCTAGTCTGCCATATTATTAGAAGACATTTACTACTACTCTTCTACTATTATTTCACTTAACTGAATTAGGGAAATAATTTTATTTGATGTTCTACAGCTTTAAACTAACAATGTAACTCTACTAGTACATTTCCTACACCCACATTTTAATATGTAAAAAAAAGTCTATATCCCTGAAGTTCAACATTATGACATTATACACTATGTTATGATGGATCTATTTTCTTTTCTTAGAATAAAAGGAAATGAGAAAGCAAAGACTATGGTTTGTTCAGAATTGGGGACTCAAACTCATATTAATGCAGGGGCAAAAATGTTAATGTTAATGAGTAAAGTGGGTCTAGCATTAACCTGGCCAGGACATATTCTTTCTACAGCAGGAGAGCTAAGTACCCCATTCTAATTAATTGGTGCTAGGTCTAATTTTTGGTACAATTTTGTCAGTCTTCTCATTATTTTTTAGGATAGACTATATTTATGATTTTATTTTAGTAAGTTTCACTGTTTGTATGCATTAAACAAAAGATGATTTCATGTATTTGAAAACACTATATTGACCAAACACCAAAATACAAAACAAAGCAGCACAAAACAAAACCAAAAAACCTGAGGATTTGACTTAGACCGTAGTCAAACATTATCTATAATTTTAAATTTTAAAACTTTGAAGATCCTTAGACATCGTCTATGTAACTTACACATTTCACATACAACATAATTCAGCTATGTTGAAAGACTTCAAGTCAGTTTGGAGTCAAAATTCTTTCTAGTATCTAGTATCTAGATCTTATCCAGTCTTCTCTCAAAGTTTCGGGATCCAGTTCAGTAGAGCAAGTGAAATTTGAGATAACTGCTTAAAACTCCCTATCACCACAATGTTTTTAGAACCTTTTGTTTGCACCACATACTGTGCCATTTAATTTAAATATAGCACAATAGCTAGAGTGTATAATAAATCTGCTGCGAAAGTACTAGCTCTTAAAAAAACAGAAAGTTTAAAAGCAAACTTTATAATTCCAATAATAACCCTCAGATAGCATGTATTACTAACTGACAAGTCTGGAGAGAATGGTCTTCATTACTGAAGACCCTTGGTGACACCAGACATGTCTACAATAGCTAGTTATTTTCATTTCATGAACTTTATCAGGTCTTAAGATTAACAAGATTTTATTAAAACACCTCTAAATCTTTTTGATGGCTGAGTAATATTCCATTGTGTGTGTGTGTGTGTGTGTGTGTGTGTGTGTGTGTGTGTGTGTGTTTACCACATCTTCTTTATCTATTTATCACTTTATCTATCACATTTGGGCTCTTCCTATAATTTGGCTATTGTTGATAATGCTGCTATAAACTTCGGATGCATGTGCCCTTTAGAAATAATATTTTTGTATCCTTTGGATAAATACCTAGTAGTACAATTGCTGGGTTGTAGGATAGTTCAATTTTTGATATTTTGAGGAACCTTAATACTGTTTTCCAGAGTGGCTGTGTTTGCATTACAAACCATAAGGGACTCCTAACTACAGAGAACAAACTGAGGGTTGATGGAGGGGTGATGGGTGGGGGATGGGCTAAATGGGTGATGGGCATTAAGAGGGGCACTTGTTGGGGCTCCTGGGTGGCTCAGTCAATTAAGTGTCTGCCTTCGGCTCAGGTCATGATTCCAGTGTCCTGGGATCGAGCCCCGCATTGGGCTCCCTGCTCGGAGGGAAGCCTGCTTCTCCCTCTCCCACTCCCCCTGCTTGTGTTCCCTTTTTCGCCATGTCTCTCTCTGTCAAATAAATAAGTAAAATCTTAAAAAAAAAAAAAAAAGGAGGGCACTTGTTCTGTTGAGCACTGAGTGTTATGTGTAAGTGATGAATAACTAAATTCTACTCCTCAAACCAAAATTACACCATATGTTAACTATAATTTAAATAAAAATTTGAAAAAAAATACCTCTAAATTGTCTACTAGAATCTGAAATACAAAAATCACACTCTGTGTGACTTTATGATTGATATGAATTGCAATTTGTGATTAATAAGATTTGAAATACCACATACTACTCAATAGCATAAAAGGCCAAATAATCTAATTAAAAAATTGGCACAGGAAGCTAACAGACATTTTTCCAAAGACATCCAAATGGCCAACAGGTACATGAAAAGATCCACATCACTAATTATCAGGGAAATACAAATCAAAACCACAATGAGATATCACCTCACACCTGTTAGAACGGCTAGCCTCAGAAAGACAAGAGATAATTAGTGTTGGGATATGAGTGTGAAAAAAAGCAAACCGCTATGTAATGTTGGTGGGGATGTAAATTTGCACAGTCAAAATGGAAAGTGATATGGCGATTCCTCAAAAAAAAAATTAAAACGAGAACTGTCATTCATTCAACACTCCCACTTCTGAGTATTTATCCAAAGAGAATGAAAACAGGGTACCAAAGAGCTATCTGCACACCCATGTTCACTGCAGCATTATTCACAATGGCAAAGATATGGAAACAATCTAAGTGTCCATCAATAGATGAATTGATAAAGAAGATGTGAGATACACACACATGCACACACATAGACACACACACACACACACACCCAGGAATATTATTCAGCCATGAAAAAGAAGAAAATCCTGCTATTTGCGACAACATGGACGGATCTTGAGGCATTAGGCTAAGTGAAATAAGCCATACAAAAAAAGGCAAATGCTGCATGGTATTACTCATATGTGAAATCTTAAAAGAGAAAAAAGAAAAAAAGGTAAAGAACAGAAAAGAAGAGAAAAGAAAAGAACATCATAGAAACAGAGTAGATAAGTTGTTGTCAGGGGCTGCAGAGTGTGGAAATAAGGAGAGGTTGGTAAAAGTGTACAAACATTCAGTTATAAGATGAATAAGTTTTAAGGATCTGATATAAAACATGATTTCATAGTTGTTAACATTATATTCTAGAACTGAAATATTTTTTTCAAGATTTTATTTATTTATTTGACAGAGAGGGAGTGCATGAACAGGGAGCTGCAGGCAGAAGAGGGAGAAGCAGACTCCCCGCTGAGCAGAGTGCCAAATATGGGGCTGGATCCCAGACCCTGGGATCATGACCTGAGCCAAAGATAGACACTTAATCAACTGAGCCACCCAGGTTTCCCTGTAACTGAACTTTTCTAAGAATTTAAACATTCTCACAGAAAGAAAATAAAATACATATATATTATGTTTTACATTATATAAAATATATGTATATAAATGTATGAAGTGATGAATGTATTAATTAGATAGGGGGAATGTTTTCACAATTTATCAAATTATTACCAGTGTATACTTTAAATATCTTACAATTTTATTTCTCAATTATACCTCAGTAAAGCTGAAAAAATATTTGAATATTCATTTATGTAATAGGTCTTATTTAGCAACAATGGGTAAGATACAAAAGTAGGCATAATAGTGAGAATAAAAAGAGGGAGACAACATGATCTGGTGAAAGAATAATGAACCATAACTTAGGAGCTCAAGGTTCAGCTTTTATATTGTTCCTAGATTGTGTGTCTTGACTAAGTTACATTAATGACATAGATTCCAGATGCCATACTTTTTGTGTGTTTTTGTTTTTGTTTGTTTTTTACTACTATGACCTCTGGTTACAAAGCCCAAGGTTTAGGATGTATTTAAATGCCAAATAGCACTGATGATAAGTGACATCAAGGAGGTAAAGTACTGATCAATGAAGCCTTCATAGAGGAGGTAGAATTCTCCTTGAAGAGAGAAAAAGATTCAAAAGACTGAAGTACTTGGGGGGTGGATATCACAAATAAAGACATGTGTCAGGTTGTATTTTGTAAAAATGACCTTGGCAAAATCACCAGTTTGGGGTTACTATGCTTTCCCAGAACCTTGACATTCCCTATCAAGAGGTGAATTCTATTTCTCCTCTTCTGGAAACTCACTGTACCTTTGTGACTGCTTTGACAAATAAAATAAAAAGAGAAGTAAAACTATTAGAAGCTTTCCCTTCAATCTATATGTCTGTTTTGTGCCAGTACCATGCTGTCTTGGTGATCACTGCTTTGTAAAATAGCTTGAAACCGGGTAACGTGATGCCCCCAGCTTTGTTTTTCTTTTTCAACATTTCCTTGGCAATTCGGGGTCTTTTCTGATTCCAATGGAACATAGTAGAGAACCCAGATATGGACCCTCAACTCTATGGTCAAATAATCTTCGACAAAGCTGGAAAAAATATGCAATGGAAAGAAGACAGTCTCTTCAATAAATGGTGCTGGGAAAATTGGACAGCCACATGCAGAAGAATGAAACTCGACCATTCTCTAACACCATACACAAAGATAAACTCAAAATGGATGAAAGACCTCAATGTGAGACAGGAATCCATCAAAATACTAGAGGAGAACATAGGCAGTAATCTCTTTGACATCGGCCTCTTCAAGACACATCTCCAAAGGCTAGTGAAACAAAAGCAAAAATGAACTTTTGGGACTTCATCAAGATAAAAAGCTTCTGCGCAGCAAAGGAGACAGTCAATGAAACAAAGAGGCAACCCACAGAATGGGAGAAGATATTTGCAAATGACACCACAGATAAAAGGCTGGTATCCAAGATCTATAAAGAATTTCTCAAACTCAACACCCAAAAAAACAAGTAAGTCAAAAAAATGGGCGGAAGATTATGAACAGTCACTTCTCCAAAGAAGACATACAACTGGCTAACAGACACATGAAAAAATGTTCACCATCATTAGCCATCAGAGAAATTCAAATCAAAACCACATTGAGATACTACCTTATACCACTTAGAATGGCCAAAATTGACAAGGCGAGAAACAACAAATGTTGGAGAGGTTGTGGCGAAAGGGGAAGCCTCTTACACTGTTGGTGGGAATGCAGGTTGGTACAGTCACTTTGGAAAACAGTGTGGAGGTGTCTCAAAAAATTAAAAATAGAACTACCCTATGACCAGCAATTGCACTACTGGGTATTTACCCCAAAGACATAGATGTAGTGAAAAGAAGGGCCATACGCACCCCAATGTTCATAACAGCAATGTCCGCAATAGCCAAACTGTGGAAAGAGCCGAGATGCCCTTCAACAGATGAATGGATAAAGAAGATGGGGTCCATACATACAATGGAATATTGCTCAGCCATCAGAAAGGATGAATACCCAACTTTTGCATCAACATGGATGGGACTGGAGGAGATGATGCTAAGTGAAATAAGTCAAGCAGAGAAAGTCAATTATCATATGGTTTCACTTATTTGTGGAACATAAGGGATAGTATGGAGGACATTAGGAGAAGGAAGGGAAAAATGAAGGGGGGAGATCGGAGGGAGAGATGAACCATGAGAGACTATGGACTCCGAGAAACAAACTGAAGGTTTTAGAGGGGAGGGGGTGTGGGGATGGGTTAGCCCGGTGATGGGTATTAAGGAGGGCATGTACTGCATGGAGCACTGGGTGTTACATGAAAACAATGATTCACGGATCACTACATCAAAAACTAATGATGTATTGTATGGTGACTAACATAACATAATAAAATTTAAAAAAAAAGAAGCTTTCCCTTCACATGTGTGTTACATCATCTGTTAGGATTCTCCAGAGAAACAGAACCAATAGGATGTATAGATACATAGAAAGATTTATTTTAAGGAACTGGCTCATACTATGGTCAAAGCTTGCAAGTCTGAAATTTGCAGGGCAGCCCAGCAGGCTGGAGAAACAGGGAAGAGTGGAGGGAGGTTGCACTCTTGAGTTCAAAAGCATTTGGATAAAGAATTCCTTCTTCCTCAGGGGGATCTCAATTTTTATCTCTTAAGACCTTCAACTGATGGGGTGGAGCCCATCCTCACTATGGAGGGTAATCTCCTTTACAGGAACCATATTGATTTAAATGTTCCTCATATATAAAAACTTTCAAAGAAACATCTAGACTTGTGTTTGACCAAACAACTGGGTGCCATAGTCTAGCCAAGTTGACACATAAATTAACTATCACACATGAGTCAAGTAAATATGTCAACAGAACTATGTAACAAAAATCAACTTGGGACTTACGGCAATTAAAGAATTTGGCTGAATCCGAACTTTGCCATTTCTGCTTTGGTCATTGAGGCCTGAAGCATTTTATTTGTATCTATTTTTGAAAACTTATGTTGGTATGTCCACCTAACAAAATCTGTGAGTACCCCTATATTTAAAGGATAATCATGATTTTGCCAGTAAGAACTTCCTTTAAAACAGTTCCAAGGAAAGAAAGCCATCAACTCCCAACCCTAAAGACTTCCCAGGGAAATGCTCTAATAATATTAGGATTTTGTCTTGTTGTCTAATTCTGAATATAGTTTGTTTTTGAATGGTAGGAAAATCAATAGTTAAAAAAAGAGCTTTGAAAGGACTACTGAAGTCTTGAAGTAGTTTCTTGGAAAATGACACAGTCACAATGAGTGTGGACTCTGTTGCCACAGACCTGACTTTGCCTGTAAGAGATGTGTTGTCTTGGGCAAATCACTTTATTTCTCTGAGCATAACAATTCTCATTTGTAGAAGGAAGTGATTCAACTATCTACCTCACTGGATTATTGTATGGATTAAATGATATTATATAGACAAAGAGCTTAGCACAGTACCTGGAACAAAGTAAGTGTTCAGTAAGTATCAAATACTAACAAAAAATACGGATTAATGATACATGTAGGCAGCTTTCAGGAGCACTATCTGTTAAAGTTCTAGAATTAAATAGCCTTTATGAGAACCTGACAAATGATATATCAAGGGTATGTAGATCTTTTTCATTATTTCATCCATTCAAAATTACTACAAAAATGACACGTTAACTTTTATGAGCTTACAGTTTAGTGAGTAAAAATTGATAAATAAATGTGAGTATGTGAATGCATATTGTGATAAGTGCTATGGAAAAACTAGTGGTTTCAAGCAATCCTACCTAGACAGGGTGGTAAAAATAAAAGTACAAAATAAGCAAGGACTGTGCCATATAGGACCTCACAGGCAATTACAAAAATTAACGGATTTTCTAATAAGTAGAAAAGAAAGTCATTTTATGATTTTAAACAGGGTAACGACATTATCTAATTTATATTTTTAAATGATTTATTTGATTTCTGTGTATAAAAGAGCTTCCTAAGAAGGACAAGAAACTAGGAAAATCAGTAAGGAAAGGAAGATGCAGTAAAACAGAAAATATGTGTAAAAAGATGGAGATCAGGAGAAATGAATTGATTTGAGAATGTTTCTAAGTTATAAATCATAACAGTGTTGACAAATTAGATACAGGGGTGGGGGCAGTTAAGACAAAAGAAAATGAAGAATGATTCTAGTTTTCTCTAGACACTAGGGAAGAGGTTCATGACAAAGAGACATAAATAAGACTGAGAATAAAACTGGATTTTCTTTTTGGGAGGTTTAGTACTTAAGAGCTTTTGGAGACATATCAATTTTGAGTGCTAAGAAAACAGCTAAGTAGAAACACAAAGTAGATAGATATCTAAAGCACATGGGGAAGGCTTATATCAGAAGTAGAACTAATTCTTCAGCATATACTTGGTATGTAAGGTCAGAGGAGCTGGAGACAAAAGGAAGAAAAAAAGTAGAGGCATGGGGTATATTTATTAGTTTCTCAAGGTTCTCATAACCAGTTACCACAAACTGGGCAGCTTAAAACAGACATCTATTCTCTTATAATTTCAGAGGCCAGAAGGCAAAAGTGAAGGTGTTGGCAGGGTCATGGTCTCTCTGAAGGCTCCAGAGGCGAGACATTCCTTATCCCTTCTAGCTTCCAGTGGCTCCTGTCATTCATTGGCTTGTGACAGCATAACTTCAATCTCTGCCTCTGTCTTCGTGTGGTCTTATTCTATCTTAGGTCTCCCTCTCTGTTCTCTTATAGGGACAATAGTAATTGGATTTAGCATCCATCCTATTTCCAGGACAATACCAACCTGAAATTCTTAACTCAATTACATCTGCAAAGACACCATTTCCAAAGAAGTTCATATTCACAGGTACAAAAGGTTAGGCATTGGACCAATCATTTCTGTGGCACTGTTCAACCTACCACCTGCGGTTAAGCCATAGGAATTCTAGAATTAAAAGTCTGGGTAGAGGAAGGAGGAGGAGTCTGCAAAAGACATTAAGATGTTGCTTTTAGAGGAAAGGAAAATGAAGGAGTAGGGGTGCCACAAAGGCCAAAACCAGCAAGTGTGTCAAGGAGAATGTGGTCAGATTGAATGGACCATTACTCTGTTATGAATAGTAATTAAGAAATTCCATGAAAAACACACAGCGTAGAGCCTTTTAAGTACTCAAGTACTGTTGTTGTTTTCACTGCTGTTGAATAGAAAGGCCCTAATTTTCTAGAAAAGCATTTTAACCCAGCACTGAAAATTATTCTAGTGGAACTGTCCTGTTATTTGGTTAAGTGATGGATGTTTAAAGGAACTTTAAAAAATGGTCATACTGATAATGTAATTTTTATCATATGCACAAAAAAAAAGAGAGAACTTAATTGAAAGTCCATTTTAGGATACTCTCAATTAACAGTTTAGCTTGCTTAAATTTACAATGCATTTTTTTCAAATATATCAAATAATGCATTGATGTGTTAGTAGAAAATTTCTGCAGCAATAAATAGAATATGGATTTTGAAGAATTATTTAAGGAATTACAAATTAAATTATTTTTAAAATGTTTATAGCATATATGAAATATATATTAAAATGTATAAATTTTGGAAAGATATATATTTCAAGGGTTTTGCCTCCTATTGGGGTTATTTCAAATCTTGATTCTGTGCATAGGATTTCAAACTCACTCTGTAGCTAAAATTCTTAGGAACGTCTTAATAAGAGCTTATAGAGATAGGATATCAGAATATTAAAAAAATTTGTACTAAATATCTTAAAATAGCCTAGAACTCCCTTGAACTAATTCTATTTCTAATACTTCAAATTTGATATTAAGGTGCACTCATTTATCAGCTTGCCACTTGAGTAACTTAAAGAATTTAGGCAAAGCCAATGAAGGAAATTCCCAACAAAGAGCCTTAGAAGTAGGACAGATTGTGATACACACACACACACACACACACACACGTACACATAAGAGAGAAAGAGAGGGGGAGAGAGAGAGAGAAGGGAAGGGAAGTGAAGAGGAGGAGGGGAGGAGATGGTTCACAGGTGGTGGTGGTTTCCATACTTTCCAGATCATGTGTAACAGGAGTATTTTGTATTTGCATAAATACCAAATATCTCCTCTATTTATTTAAAAATATATACAGCAACTTCCAAGATACAATCTTTAAAGGATGAGGTGAAAAATTATTCAATTTGTTCAATTATTAACACACTTGAGCCATATTCACCTGACTTTGGAGAAAACTTACTTTGAGGCATTAGGGGAGTAGTTGGCCCATGATAGTAGTTAAGATGGAGGGCTTAAAAGCCAGGTGGCTTGAGTTCAGATTGTGGGTCTACCTACCAGTTAGTCTGCGAATACTAGACAGGTGTAAGGTCATCCAAGACTGCTGGGTAACCTGCTTCTGTAAACCCAGTTCACTCCCACATCTTCCTACATACAGTGTAACACTAGGAGTAGTCATTGAACTAGAATGTATTTCTAGGTTAGGATAGGGTCCATCCATAACAGATGGAAGTACATACCTTTGCAGGATGGAAAAATCATCCCAGTTTGTTTGGGATTTACCCTGTTTAGCACTGAACGTCCTTCATTCACTTCCTAAACCTCTCCTAGGCAGACCAAGATGGTTGGTCAGCAACCATGTAACAGGGAGAAACAGTAACTAAAATGCTAACATACTGTGCCTAGAGTACTTAGAATTCCTCTAGAGGGGTTTTCTAAATAAATTCAAGCTTTTAATTTTATAGTCATTAAATATAAAGTAATGTAGGAGAAAATGAGAAACTTTAAGGGTAAATTAAATCCTTGCTACTCGATATGTGTGTCTTCAGACACAGTATGTATATCAGCATGAAACTTGATAGAAATGTAGGATCTTAGGCAACCACTCAGAATTAGTGGATTGATCTAAATTCATAACATCCCCTGTGTATTCCCAAACACATCAGATTTTGGGAAGCACTGATATAGACAGGCAGGTGACTGTCCCCCATTAATTTCTATACTTATCTCAGTTCTGATAATGCATTAAAATTACAGCTTTTAAACCTGGCCTCACCTAAGGATATTCAGATTTTGGAGGGTCATCTCGGTGTTTTAAGAATTCCATGAGTGGGAATTCCTGAACTCTACATCTGGAACTGATGATACACTATATATTAACTAATTTAATCTAAATAAAATAAGTGAAAAAAAAAAGAATTCCGTGAGTGTTTCTGATTTATAATAAAAGCTGAGGTCTCTAATTTAGAACAAATAGGTGAGATTATTTCCTTTAACCCAGTCACCTTAGGATTCTCTACCATACACAGTATTATTCCAATTTATTACAATGATTTAAGTAGGGGTTCTTATACTGCAGTATTAGACTTATTGTGGAAGGTTTGCTAAAGTACAAAGTACTGAGCTCCACCTCCACAGTTGCTGATTCCTGGGACTGAATTTGTATTTCTAGTAACTTCCCAGGCATTACTAATATTTCTGGTCCAGGGACCACACTCTGAGAACCAATGACTTGGTGACCTGGCTCTGAACTTAAAGGATCTAGGTTTAAACTGTATCACTCCCATCAGCTAGTTCTGTGGCCTTGGGAGAGCTGCTTTACTTCTTCCAGTTTTGTTCCTGCATCTTTAACATGGGAATAATTTTGGTATGCACCTTATATGTATAAAAGAAGTAATTTCTATAGAGCATAGCACCTGACATTTGGTAACGCTTATGAAGATATTTGTCACTTTTATAGTTCAAAATCAAAGTATACTTAATATTTAATGTTATGCACATTGGCCACTGAACAATCTTATTCCTTATGACACTAGACCTAAGACCTGTACTTTAAAAAAAAGATTCAAAGACCAATTGGAGATGACAAATATTACTTATAGCTTCTCTTATTTTCTGCAGACTCAAGGCTCATTAGTTTATTAAAGGCCCTGAGAAGTCCCGCAGTATAGAAACCTGTTTACTTAATATTGTCCATATTTAAATCCTTGGAAATTAATGTTATTTGGGATGTGCTTTGAAAAACACTGGCTTAGACAGTTAGCTTTATTTTAAAATGGAATGCTGTGCATTGATTTATCAACTCTAGAAAATATTCCCACAAACTAATCAGTATTTCACTGTAAAGGCAGTGCACTATCCAATAAGGAATCTTTTGAGAATGGATGAAAGAATGTCACACAACTGAAGTAGGGTTAAGAACAACGGACAGAAGACAATGTTCTATTTCTGTACACAAGACTAAGTGAAAAATGCTCTAACCAGATCTCTTGTAAAATCCAGATAATGGTGCTATAACTCATTGTCTGAGGTTTGATAAACCACAGAAATGATTCCCAAGATCTTAAGCCTCAAATATGTTATAAATATATCTCCAATTGATTGTTAAGACCATTTTTATTAGATTTCAAAGAATCAAAGAATGTTAAGATAACCTACTTTTTATGGATTTATTAATAAATAACTTCATTCAGACTACCGTCTTGCTTACTTCCTAGGTGAACTCACTCAGATCCATGGCTTTAAATCCGTCTATAGATTGATGACTCATCGATTTACAAACTAGCCATGACTTGTTCTGTGAACTCAATTCATATATCTAGCCACTGATTTTATATCTCTACTTGGAAGTCTAATAGGATCTCAAGTTTAAGTTGTCCAAACTTGAAATCCTAGTTCCATGAAATCTGCCCCTCCCATGGTCCCGAAATCCATTTCTTTTACAGTCTCTTCTAACTTGGTAAACAGCAAGTCCATCCTACCACTTCCTTGTGCCAAAGGCCTTGGTATCATCCTTGATTCTTCCTTCTCACACCTCACATTCAACTTGTCATCATCAGATGGATCTCCTTCTATACATATATCTAGAATCAAGCTTCATTTAATTATTCTCATTGCTACCACCTAGTCAGAAAACCACCAGCATCGATTGCCTAGACTGGTATATTTATTCCCTTGCGGGTCTCTCTGCTTTCTATCTGGGGAATCCAACAATCTAGTCTCATAGAGCAGGCAGAAAAATCCTTTTAAAAGGCAAATCTGATCACAAATTTCCTTGCTCGAAACTTTAAAATGGTTTAAAACCTTCCCATATCCCTCCGAGTAAAATCTAAAATGCTTTTTAAAACCTCTAAGGTAGGGACACCTGGGTGATTCAGTCAGTTAAGTGGCTGCCTTCAGCCCAGGTCATGATCCCAGGGTCCTGGGATCGAGTCCCACATTGGGCTCCTTGCTCATCAGGGAGCCTGCTTCTCCCTCTCTCTCCCTCTGCTTGTGCTCTCTCTGTCAAATAAATAAAATCTTAAAAAAAAAAAAAACAAGGAAATCAGTAAAGTGGCAGGATATAAAATCAATGCAAATAAATCAGTAGCATTCCCATACACCAACAACAAGACAGAAGAAAGAGAAAGTAAGGAGTCGATCCCATTTACAATTGCACCCAAAACCATAAGATACCTAGGAATAAATCTAACCAAAGAGGCAAAGGATCTGTACTCAGAAAACAATAAAATACTCATGAAAGAAATTAAGGAAGACACAAAAAAATGGAAAAACGTTCCATGCTCATGGATTGGAAGAACAAATATTGTGAAGATGTCAATACTACCTAGAGCAATCTACACATTCAATGCAATCCCCATCAAAATACCATCCACTTTTTTCAAAGAAATGGAAGAGATAATCCTAAAATTTGTATGGAACCAGAAAAGAGCCCAAATAGCCAGAGGAATCTTGAAGAAGAAAAGCAAAGCTGGCGGCATCACAATTCTGGACTTCAAGCTCTATTACAAAGCTGTCATCATCCAGAGAGTATGGTACTGGCACAAAAACAGACACATAGATCAATGGAACAGAAAAGAGAGCCCAGAAATGGACCCTCAACTCTATGGTCAACTAATCTTCGACAAAGCAGGAAAGAATGTCCAATGGAAAGAAAGACAGTCTCTTCAACAAATGGTGTTGGGAAAATTGGACAACCACATGCAGAAGAATGAAACTGGACCATTTCCTTACACCACACACAAAAATAGACTCCAAATGGTTGAAAGACCTAAATGTGAGACAGGAGTCCATCAAAATCCTAAAGGAGAACACAAGCAGCAACCTCTTCGACCTCAACCGCAGCAACTTCTTCCTAGAAACATCACCAAAGGCAAGAGAAGCAAGGGCAAAAATGAACTATTGGGACTTCATCAAGATAAAAAGCTTTTGCACGGCAAAAGAAAGTCAACAAAACCAAAAGACAACCGACAGAATGGGAGAAGATATTTGCAAATGACATATCAGATAAAGGACTAGTATCCAAAATCTATAAAGAACTTATCAAACTCAACACCCAAAAAACAAATAATCCAATCAAGAAATGGGCAGAAGACATGAACAGACATTTTTCCAAAGAAGAAATCCAAATGGCCAACAGACACATGAAAAAGTGCTCAACATCCCTTGGCATAAGGGAAATCCAAATCAAAACCTCAATGAGGGGTGCCTGGGTGGCTCAGTTGGTTAAGCGACTGCCTTTGGCTCAGGTCATGGTCCTGGAGTCTCGGGATCGAGTCCCGCATCAGGCTCCCTGCTTGGCAGGGAGTCTGCTTCTCCCTCTAACCCTCTTCCCTCTCGTGTTCTCTGTCTCTCATTCTCTCTCTCTCAAATAAATAAATAGAATCTTTAAAAAAAAAAAGTTAAAAAAAAAAAAAACCTCAATGAGATACCAGCTCACACCACCAGTCAGAATGGCTAAAATTAACAAGTCAGGAAACGACAGATGTTGGCTAGGATGTGGAGAAAGGGGAACCCTCCTCACTTTTGGTGGGAATGCAAGCTGGTGCAGCCACTCTGGAAAACAGTATGGAGGTTCCTCAAAAAGTTGAAAATAGAGCTACCCTACAATCCAGCAATTGCACTACTGGGTATTTACCCCAAAGATACAAATGTAGGGATCTGAAGGGGTATGTGCATCCCAATGTTTATAGCAGCAATGTCCACAATACCCAAACTGTGGAAAGAGCCAAGATGTCCATCGACAGATGAATGGATAAAGAAGATGTCATACACACACACACACACACACACACACACACACACACACACACACACACACAGGAATATTATGCAGCCATCAAAAGGAATGAAATCTTGCCATTTGCAATGACATGGATGGAACTGGAGGGTGCTATACTGAGCGAAATAAGTCAATCAGAGAAAGACATGTATCATATGACCTCACTGATATGAGGAATTCTTAATCTCAGGAAATAAACTGAGGGTTGCTGGAGTGGTGGGGGGTGGGAGGGATGGGGTGGCTGGGTGATAGACATTGGGGAGGGTATGTGCTATGGTGAGCGCTGTGAGTTGTGCAAGACCGTTGAATCACAGATCTGTACCTCTGAAACAAATAATATATATATGCTAAAAAAAAACAAAACAAGATAGCAGGAGGGGAAAAATGAAGGGGGGGAAATCAGAGGGGGAGATGAACTATGAGAGACGATGGACTCTGAAAAACAAACTGAGGGTTCTAAAGGGGAGGGGGGTGGGAGGATGGGTTAGCCTGGTGATGGGTATTAAAGAGGGCACATTCTGCATGGAACACTGGCTGTTATATGCAAACAATGAATCATGGAACACTACATCAAAAACTAATGATGGAATGCATGGTGATTAACATAACATAATAATTAAAAAAAATAATAAAAACCCCACAAACCTCTAAGGTACTGCTCGTTCTGGCCCCCTCCTACCTCCATCCTGAACACTTGCTGTGCCTACTGTTCTCTGGATTCTTCCTGAAATGCATCAGGTATCTTTCCATTTCAATGACTTTTCATGTTCCATTCCGGTGCCTGAAACATTCCTTCCCCAGATATATCTACATGGCTCACTCCTGGACTTTGTTTAGGTTTTTGCTCAACACTGATGATGAAACAAGACTTCCATGATTATGCTTTCTGAGCTAAAATCACTTCCATTATCTTTCCTTAACTCTCATAGCAGTTAGCACTGTCTGACCTATACATTTATTTGGTCGTTACTTATTTTCCCCCACTAGAATACAATTTCCACAACATTTGCTCTCTCTATCCCCAGGATCTAGAGCAGATATTAGCACATAGTAGGCATCGGTAAATATTTGTTGAATGAATGAAGTATCTAATGTTTTCATGCCTCTAGGTCAATCTGTCACCTATACTTAAATTTTCACCAAATCATCATCTACCCACATAAGAGATATTATTATGATTTAATTACTGCTCTAAGCTTAGTATTCCCACTGGATCACGTGGTATCTCAATGCAGTTGAAACCTTTCCAATTCTTACTCTCTACTATCCAACACATTCTTCTTTGGAGCTAGAAATTGATTATACTCCCTTTTCTTACATATTCTCTGGTCATGGGATGGGATGGGATGGAGGAGGCAAGGATATTGCCTGAGATGCAGCTTCTGTTTAGGACATTAACCTCTTACATTTTTCTATTTTTTTCCCCTTTAATTCCTTGTGGAACCCTTGACATTGTGCTCAATTTTGTGACCAAGGATCTATTCACACACAATGGTTAGGATAGTCAAAAATAAAATCCCAAAACTGCATGTTTCTATAATAATAATTATTTAAAAGCTATATATTGCAATAATTCATATTAAAGTATCTTCCATATTTATTAAGTTCAGCTCTCCTTAACTTGAAGCCTCTCAAAAGGTGGCAGGTCTAAAAATCCTGACATATGATTAAAGAAGAGGGAAACTGTATGAGCTGAAGCTAAAAATAGGCAAGTCTTGTTTTATTCTGACATTTCAGCCAGCAGCTCCCACTCTCTTCTGGGAAAATAAGTATCAAATAGGAGGACAGTGGCTCTGTTCCTTGTTTATAATCTACAGGGAACTGCTGATGGTTGGCAACACTTGAACAATTTAAAAAGCCTGACCTCTATGTTCTAAAAACATTTCAGTGAATATGTAAAAGTCTCCATGAGGACTCCAGTGTTTGGAAACATAATGGTAAAATTTTGATTGAGGCTCAGTATTGATTAACCTCTTTAAAGTTCTGGCAGTGACATTTCTGCCATTAAGCTGTTTCTCCATGCACTTAATATTGGGAAAACTGAACACCAGAGGTCAAGGCCTTAATAAGAAAGAGCCCCTTTGTCTTTTTCACATTCTACCTTTTGCAGAATACAGTTTCTGCAATATTCATTCTGGTGGCTATCAAAAGTGCCTATGTGGTCCAGGAGCAGCAGGAAGCCCTTGAAAAGAATCCTGAAAGAAGAGACAAGAGACCAAATTTCCTTTTTTTCCTCTTCTAACGTTTACCTGCTGCTTCATAAATCACTTGAGTGTTCAGTGATTTCATTTCTTATCTGTATAATGTGAAAGATTAAGTCTGTATCCTACCTCTCAAAGATATTTGCTAAGAACGACCAAGTTAGCATTGCCTCATGGCTTGAGATAGTCTAAAATAGACATTTCAGCTGTGACCTTGGCATAAAGAGAGATTCATCCACACATCTTGTATTCCTCAGCTCGAAACAGGTATCATGAGAAGTCCCCATCTCTTACCTCTACTCATGTAAAGATAAAAAGAGACCAATCCCCCAACTTTGTAGTAGAGATGGTGATAAGACAGCAAAAAGTGGGGGAAAAATGTTTTTTCAACTATCTTCCTAGAATCATTGATCTTAGTAAGAAGTGACTTTAGCAAGTTGTTAGCATTCCCATTTATACTTGAAGCAATTGAAACCCAGAAGAGTTAAATATTCCACCTAAAATTATAATGTAATTAAGTGTTAGAAATAAAATACCACCATTAATGCAAGGCTAATTCTACTTCACTTTCTTTCATCATGTTTCTGTGTAACTTTTTCTTATGGTCTGAGGCCTTGCATTGAATGTGCCCCTCCCCTCTTAGTGTGTTCGTCTACAGACAAATATAACATGAAACCATTGTAAATAAATGTATAAACTTCCATAAACTTTGGCCAGATGTAATCCAAGTCCCAAGATTATAAATCTCATCTTCAAGTGTGCATATCCCATATACTTATTTTGCTAGTTGTAATCAAATACGTTTTTAGCCCTAAACTCAGACAAAACTGTTCAAGAATAAATTATATTAATGATCACTCAAAAACCAACAGTAATGGAAAAGAGATGTAGAATGCTTTTGGGAGAAGGTAGGAACTGAGATAAGTGGGGGCACAAGAGAAGCTTCCTGAGGATGCTGATCACAGTATGTGTGTTATTGAAGATACTTTTCAACCCATGTTAACTTTGTGAAAATTCTTATCATTTTTGGACTTTTCTGTCCAAATATATGTTATTCATTAAACATTTTTAAATTTACATAATATTCTCTTCTTAAAAATAAAGATGAGAAATGAGAGAGTGCAAGGAATATATTTTCCCCCCAAACCATTAATGCTTAAGTCCAGCTATTTAAATTTTGCAAACTGCATTTTTAGGGCCTTTTAACTTTGGGGAGTCAGCTATTTTAAGTAGATTTAGAAGAGCAGAATATTCATCTCCAAATGATCTTCCTTGGATAAGACAAAGATAAAGCATCAGAGGCATTTTGTCCGTGGGTAGCACCAGAAACAGCATTTTTTTCCTCCTTGTTGGCAAAGGTAGGAAAGTTTTGTGTTGCCCTAAGGGGATAAATTCACCGGCTGCTAGTCAGGACCGGTTTTGTGTGATATGGACATCTGTCTAACAAGAGCTAGATGAAGACCACCATGTCTCTGACAACTAGGAGACAACTGAACAGCCTTTAGATCGTAATAATTTCTGTCAAGTTAACCCACCACAAACAGATGGCAAGAAGTGACTTAGAGTTGAAAGGTTCCATTGCCCACCTTTAATCCCCTAAACTATCTGGTCCTTTAATCCCCTAAACCTCTGTCCTCTTTTGACAAATATGATGTTTCATTTTTTGTTGAGGCAAGACAGTACATATGGTCCCTTTATTTAAATCTGCAGTGATCCAGGTGAGCAAGTGCTGAGAAATTACTGTAGATACATTCAAAGTAAGGGATTAAATTTACACTACAAACTTTTTTTTTTTTTAAATCCCATATCAAATAGGCAGCTCATGGAAAAAAAATAGGAGTATCATGAAGAAAAAAAAAATACTGCTAAAACCAGAGAATGTTTACAAGCAATTCCCAAATCTAGATATCATTTAGTTTTCTTAAATACATGAATATTTTATAAACTGGTAATATCAGGGCTTTCTACCCTTAAATGTCTGTCCAAAATGTTTTATGTCATCTGTTGGTAAATGATTTTAACATTCACTTTTCACCTGATATATCTTCCCGCTCATACAATTCATTTCAGAGGCATAACTTGTTTTCTTTGCTAAGATTTCATTTCCTCCCATCTCAGAATTTGATGAAATCTATTTCTTAGTTCCTCGTCTTCCAGTGAAAGCTGACAACAAGTATCAGACCAAATGTAGCTGTCCCATATGAAGTAATTTATTTCTGTCAAATATTAGACATTATTTTTTTCTTGACATAAGATGACTGATACTGTTCTGTGAGATCCCAGAGGTGCAGTTTAACCGCTTAAGGACTGAGACTCATTTAAAAAAAAAATGTATTCCATTCAGAGGATTAGGTTTTGATTAGGGGAGTTAAAAAGCAAGCAGACAGAGTCAGGAAGTCACAAGACAGGTAACAGTAAGAGTTAAAAAATAATAACTTAAAATTAATACCATCTTAGGCCAAAAGCAGTTATAGAGTAATTCTGGAATTAAGAGAGGTTTAAATTATTTGTCCATTCTATATGGTGTCTGAGACATGGCTGTTCTCATAAGTGTGCATTCAGCATCTTTAGCAACAAGAAGGCAGATCTCATTCTGGTCCAGCCAAGGTAATATCAAAAATTAGTAATCTTTAACAATATACTGAAATTGATGGATATTTTGCTTTATTGCAAAAAGCAGATTTCAAAGAGAGGAAACCCAAGTAAGGCAAGGGGCCATAGAAGTTGGCAGGTGCTCTTTTTTTATTTGTTTTACAGCATTTTAGCAGGCTTTATTATCTGAAAGGAAATGGTATTCTTTAAAGCTGCAAGATGCTTCCTCTCACCTATGGGGCCCATTTTAGGAGATGAGAAGGGGAAGTCCAGTGAATTGGTCACTGTATCCACATTCCTACCTTGAACACAATAGGTCAGTTTGACTTTATTTTTTAGGTTGGACTTCCTTACATATGTAATTTTAAGAAAAGTCCTAGTGTCAAAGGAAAGCAAATAAGCAGATAAATAGCAAAAAATTAAAAATCTTTGACAGAGGATCATAGGGGAAGGGATGGAAAAATAAAATAAGATGAAATCAGAGAGGGAGAAAAACCGTAAGAGTCTCTTAACTATAGGAAACAAACTGAGGATTGCTGGAGGGGAGGTAGGAGTGGAATGGGGTAACTGGGTGACAGGCATTAAGGAGGGCACATGATATAATAAGCACTGGGTGTTAAATGCAACAGTGAATAACTGAACTCTTCCTCTGAAACTAATGATATGCTATATGTTAATTAATTGAATTTAAATAAAATAAAATAATAAAATAAAATACTGCTCGATTACATAATTGTGCAAAGTGATGGAGTCAGATATCAGATGACATTGACTCTTTTTCTCATGGTTACTAACAAGCTGTGATGTGTCATTCACTGTTCTAGGGCTCTAGGGGTTTCTTCATGTTTCAGATGAGAACAATAATTCAGCCTCTTCTTTGATTTCTTTAAGAATGGATTTGCAGATCAAATTAGACTATAGGCATAGAGTGCTTTAGAAAGTTATGAAGTGGTAAACTCTAACGAGTGCTCTGTCATAGAGATTTCAGGCAGCTTCTTGCTTTCTGCCTAGCTAGTAAGTCTCACATTTTCCATAGATGGTAAAGAAAGAATGGGATTATTCTAGAATTAGGATTTTTTTTTCTACTAAGTATAGCATGGTATGGGGGCAAGAAGTGATATCCTGAAGTGATATCCTGATTACTGGTTTAAACTGTGAATAGACCATATAAGGGGACTAGGAAAAAATAATCAAACTGAGGGTCTACTATGGTTAGATACTATATTAGACATTTGCATAGGTTATCTGATTTAATCCTTTAAAGAACTGTAAGTACAGACAGGAAAACCAAGGCTAGATAACTGAGGTTCTTTTGGAATACAGTAAAAAGGAATCAAATGCTGGTACCTAAATTCTAACCCCAGTCTAATTTCTAACTTCCTAGATGGACAGAGTGTCTGTAGCATACTTCCTTTCCATGCTTTGTATAACTGCACACTGGGTTACTAATGAAAGTCCTTCACAAGAGAAATCTAGACTCAGAGGCTCCCCAGCTTGCTTTCTGATGACCTCCTGCTTATGGCTTCCTAGCTAGTTTGGCAGTACCTCCAGCAGGCAGCTCCCCAGAGCATTTCTCTGGCATTCCAGCCAGCCTCTGCCCATGGACTGCCGACCAACTCTGTTTTGGGACAACCTAGTCAACTCTCCCTCAACCAAAGGGCGACAACCACACTCTCTCCTATCAGTCCGAAGCTTGACTTTGGAGAGGATTCACTTTCCCAAAAGGTTGTTCCTTCCTTGACTACTGTCCCTCAACCCTAGAGTTTTCTTTAGTGTACTCTTTTATTCCCTCTTAGCTAATTTCCTCTAAGTCATTAATCATTTTTATAGTAAACCTTCCCTGTTCAAATTTAAAAAAAAATCTGGACTATTTATCAACACCTGGGCAATATGGAAACAGGACCCCATTCATTTATTCAATCATTCATCATTCATTCAACAAATAGTTATTAAGCAGCTGTGTCAGGCACTGTTCTAGAAGTCTGAGAAAGAACAGTGAACAAGATAAAAGCAAGATTCATTTGTTCATATTACGGGAGATACA
Organism: Eumetopias jubatus; assembly: GCF_037043125.1. Classification (NCBI taxonomy): domain Eukaryota; kingdom Metazoa; phylum Chordata; class Mammalia; order Carnivora; family Otariidae; genus Eumetopias; species Eumetopias jubatus. The sequence continues at coordinate 98,597,381 of NW_028274811.1, forward strand.
AAAAAAGAAAGAGAATCACCATAAGAGAATAGTGAAACTTTGGTAATATGTTAATTAGTTTTGTACATCTGAAGAGCAATACATTTCTTTCTTTCTTTTTTTTTTTTTGGTGCAAAATGGTGGTTTATTAAAGCATGGGTCCTGTCCCGGTGTTAGGGTAGGTAAAGAAAAGGGAGGTTTCAAAAGAACTTTCATATGCTAAAGAGGACTGACTACAACAAGATACAAGAGCCATCATCAAGCTTGTTTCTCCCCCAGCAAGGTATTAACATGAAAACAGTTGGGAGATTCCTGGAAGAATGTCACACACTTCCCACCCAGAGGGAAGGGTGGGGTGGGGTGGGAGACGTTGTGCATATTAATGCTTTGTCTTCAGATAGCCCCTTCTGCTCCCTCATCATTTCCTCCCTGAGCAATATTTACCCTTAAATCTAAGGTTGTTGAAGGCAGAAGGTCTCATTTTCTGTAACGTCCTCTCGCTGAATAGGGGTGTAGAGATGTCCCTACCTAGGGGAGTTATGAAAGGGGAGGCAGCTGAATCTAAGGCTGACAGGAAGTCAGGAAGTATCTCTGTGGGTGGTAAGAATCATCTGTTGACGTGAAGTCATCGTGGGGATGGAGTCTCGCACTAAGTGGAGAGATACTGGTGGGGACATCTGGAGTGGGTGGTGTTAAGTCCAGGGGGTGCTCTTCTTGATGGGGTTTTGGAATATAGGTGAAATTCGGTGGGGTGAGGTCCGGAGCCGACGACCAAGAATTCTTGAGACATCTTTGGTGCAAAAGGATAGTTTATTAAAGCACAGGGAGCGGACTGTGAGCAGGAAGTGCTGCTGTCAGAGCAATACATTTCTGATAGATTACCAATGGTACTGCCCATTTTAAGACATTAAGTTTTGCTTTTATTTGGCCTTTATGAAACTGAAGTTAAATACCTCTCAACCTATTAATGCCAAGATACGTGGTTTCATGTTTTTAGAAATCTATCTGATAAAACTTATTTATTTTTTTAAAGATTTTATTTATTTATTTGACAGAGAGAGACACAGTGAGAGAGGGAACACAAGCAGGGGGAGTGGGAGAGGGAGAAGCAGGCTTCCCGCCGAGCAGGGAGCCCGATGCGGGGCTCGATCCCAGGACCCTGTGATTATGACCTGAGCTGAAGGCAGAGGTTTAACGACTGAGGTACCCAGGGGCTCCCTAATAAAACTTTTTAAACATTTTTTTTGTCTTAGGTCAATTTTAAATACTAAATACTTATCAAATCAATTATTTGCATTTTTTGAGAAATAATTTTTTTATGTGCAAAAAATGTGTCTACAAAAAACTTTTAAACTTCACTATATATTTCTGAAAAAATGAAGCAGGAAAACTTCACCATATATCCTAGATTTGGTCTAATTCCCATGAATCAAGAGAACACAATATCCTTGGATAATACATTACTGTTGGTCAAAGTCAGCCTCTTATTAGCTTTCTTGGTTCCTGTATAATGCAATGAGAATTCAGATGTTGGATCTAGTTATTTATCCTTTCTCTTCACCTCCGTTAACTAATTCACTGCCATTTAAATTGAACTTAGCTTGGTGCTTTCCCTGCACATGCACGACATTTAAAATACTCATTAAATTTCATACTCTACCCCTGAACCCTTTAGCAAAGGACTTTGTACAAAACAGCTAGATTTTTTTGTTGTTGTAGTCGCTCCATTAATTTTATTTCCAACTGTAAATTTGACAATATGTTTTTAAACAATGTATTAATATAAGCTATTACAAATATTAGACACCTGAACTTCAGTATTCAACTGTAGGGGACTTTTTAAATTTTAAATTCAGAGCAAAATGCAATAAGAGTCATAAAACCACAATAAATTGTCCATATTTTAGAAGTGTAGAATATTACATAGAATTCAAATTTATAGAAGATAGGGAGGCAAAAACGAGAAAGTCCTTGCTATCTAAATTCAGTTAATTTTAATAGTCATGACTAACATGATTTCCCATGAATCTATGATGTGCTCTATCTAATGAACTATACTGAACAATAATCTTGAAAATACATCGCAGAGGCCTGTGTGTATCATTCAATAAATGCTGTAGTTACAATATACTTTTCTTCATGTGACATTTAGCATTGCTTAATTTTCAAAATTTAAATAAAAAATAATTGAAATGAGGTTTATACTTATATTTTCTTTTTTCTGAGTAGCTGTTTGCCAGCAAAAAGTTTCACAACCCATGAAAATGTAGGTTTTCTTTTTGGTGATTTATGAGATGGGAGATTACATTATCTGGGTATCTGAAAATTCTTTTCCCAATACATTTAAAATTCATCTTAATCCTGTTCAGCTAATTGAGATCTTACCCTCATTAGTCCTAAAAACATACACATATATATTTATATTTTATCAATTGGCAAAATGAAAGAAAGTTTCATATTCCCCTCTAGTAAAGATGGCCATTATTCGATTTTCATTCTTAGTTGGGCATTTTTTCTTCCAAATTTTGGTCCTATAATGCGTATTTAAAATATTTTCATACCAAACTAAATACCGCATGCTATCAGTACTATGTTTTCCATCATTTCTCTTTGAATACATTATATAAACTAGCCAAATTTTATTTTACAATGCTCTTAATACTGGAGCAGTTTATTGTCCCTTAGAGGTTTTTTGTGGAGCCATGGTTTACTAACAATTAGCTTTAAAAATCTGCCACACATAAAAATATTTATGCTTAGTTTACATATGCTCCCCTGGAGATAGACAGATAAGACTGGATATACTCCCCCTGAGATAACTCTGCATGTCATTACATTTTAACTGTCTTTATGTTGATAGCAATTCTTCTCTGGCTTATCCAGTAGAAAAGGAAAATAACATATTCTTTTATTAAAACAGCATCAGCATATGCTGATTTACCTGTAGTTTTGCTTCTAGTTATTCATATGCACACCCACACTCACACCTTTACACTAGTAAAGATTGGTAAAAGGACATTATTTGCAACAGGAAGAAGCATAGATCATTTTTTTAAAATTTCTCCAGTTCTATCTAGAAAAGCAGCCGTATGTTGGCTGAAGCAAATGAAATCCCCTTCCAATAGCATTATCTGAAAATACTGATGGAGAATGGAAACAGTCATAAATTAAAAAACAAAACAAAATAACCAGACAACCTCTCAGCACACCACCAACCAGTGAAAACATTCACAATGCTCTGTGACACTTCTATGAGAGAGAAACAATTTTACAGGGACTATTCACCACAGATTTTAAAATTTACAGTGTAAATGTATTCATTATTCAATCTGCTTCTTTTTCTCCATGTATAGACATGAGCAGGATTAAATGCCTCTTTTAAAAAAAAATCTTTCATTCTTATTAAAAATGTATTGTATGCTAAATTAATTGTAAAATTTAGAATGCTATATGTTAAATTGATAGTTAATTTCAGACCTTTATAATTTTAGACACTCTTCATTTGAAACATATTTCACAAATGGGAATTTCATTAGCGATACAGAAACAAATGGAATACACATGATTCCCCTCCCACAAGCCAAATTAGAAAAAAAAAATCTAACATCAATTGGGAAGTTGAAAACAAATAATTGAAAAGGTAGTTGGCATCAAACTGGAATACTGATTTTTTTTTTTTTGTTTCTCAACTGATTTAAAAAAAAATAAATTGAGAAAAAAATGAAGCATCTACCCAAATTCTGGACTGTTTTTCCTAAGATGCAGACTGTAACAACATACGAGAGGCAGTGCTGTATAGTGGAGAGGATCTGAATACATCACTTGATTTGTGGTTCTGGGTCTATCACTCACTGGTTGTGTGATGTGGGTCCAGTGTTTTGATGATTCTTTTTATAATTAGTCGAAAGCAGTGATCCTAGGGCGTACTGTATGTTCGATAGTTACGTCAAAGAAAGCACTTTGTGTGAGGAAAGATAGAGGATATTTGAGAAAATATCGAGGACATTTTCAAAGTCGCATCTGCTGTTTTGAAGGTTTGACTTTATGGGGCTTTCTTAAATGGCCCCTATGTCCAGGGAAATGACTCCTACACGTTTAAAGTATACTCGCCAAGATTTGAGGAGTTATCTGGTAAGATTTCATCTGAAGAATATCAGGATTTTTATACCTATGCATTTCGAACTGTTCAGTTTGAACATAGGAAAATATAAAGCAGTACCATGAGCCAGCATCAATGCCTGTGCTCATTCTTGCTCCCTGGGACCATTTCTGAGGCAGAGAAGAGAGACACTGATGGTGACATGAAGCTAGAACAGCACGGGGTAGATTTTTCAAAGATCTTCAATTCTGTCCTAGAGCTTTAAAATTTAATGCAGAAGGCAATAGAAACTTCTTTCCTCACTGGAGAAATACTCAAACTGACCTAATTTCTAAAAATGTAAATATTTTGCCAGTGGAAAGGGTGGCTTGAAGAGGGTTAAGAATGCAATCCTAAGGCACGGTGAGTTTAAAATGACACTGAAGGTCTTAATTAAGGAAGACTGTAAATATCAAAAGGAAACAAGATAAGAGACAGCTCCCCACACCAAGCAAATCTGTGACACTAGTTGGGTGTCCTACAATTTGACTCAATTCTGATGCTCTCTACCTGAAGACAGCATCAGATCCTGCAGGTCAAGGGCTTAATCCCACTGGACATCGCTCCCCTATTTCAGACACCCACCACAAGTCCAAATTGTCACCTGTGCTTCTGACCCACTGGCTACTGATTAGAGTTTCCAAGGACATCTTCTGTAGGTTTGATAAATTTGCTAGAACAGCTTTTAGAACTCAGAGAAACATTTTACTTACCATATTTCTGATTTATTATAAAAGGTACTACTCAGGAATACCCAGATGGAAGAATGGGGCAACTTATAGAGAAAAGAATGCAGAGCTCCTAAGTTGTCTGAGCAAGTTTCTCTCCCTGAACCTCCACGTGTTCACTAACCCAGAATATTTGCAAATCCTATCCTTTTGGGTTTTTATGGAGGCTATATTACGTAGGGACAATTGATTACATCATTGACCACTGGCAATCAATTCAACTTCCAGCTCCTCTTCCCTGAGGTCAGGGGAGTGAGACTTTAAAGTTGCAACTTTCCAATCACAAGGTTGGCTTCCCCGGTAACAAGCCCCCATCATTAAGTTCTTTCCAAAAATAACCTCATTAACATAAACTCAGGTATGATTATAAGGAGTTTGTTATGAATATTAAGACACATTTATCACTGTGATCCCTAAGGACATTCCAAGGGTTTTAGGAGCTCTGTGTTAGAAAAGGGGACAGATACCAAATATATACTTCTTATTAGAAATCACAGTATCACAGAAAGATTAAACATATTATAGAAAAGAAGAAAATGGAGTAGATAGATAAAAACAAGAGGTAAAGAAAAATTATTTCAGTGCAATGTTTATAAGAAATTAATTTAAATGCTAATCGAAGCAATGTGATTTTATTTTATTATTGGAAACATTGTAAGTATATAATATATAAAGTATGTAATTACAAAAATACTTTCTATAATTAAAAAAACTGTGAAAATCAAATGGAAACTATTTGAAGACATTAAAAAGTTAAATGCTCTATAACAAACAGGCAGAGTCTTACACATTTTACTTTATGTCTTTTCAACATTTCTCTATTTTCTCTAGCTTGAACTTTATTATCCTGACTTGAAAAGAATAAATCTGTTAGCAGACCATTTATTATTTTATGAGCCAAGAGAGTGAAGAGAAGAGCCAACATTTTGACCATTTCCCATGTGCCAGGCATAGGCTTAGCTGGTTTAAATAACATCTCATTTATTTCTCACTTCAGTGGGCCCTGAGTTTGGTGTATTATCCCCATTGTAAAGATAAGAAAACCAAAAGTTGGAGATTTTAAATAAATGCCCGAGGTCTCAAAGTTACCAAATGTTGAATCTACTGAAAATCTTTGCCTGTGATTTCCAAACACTCCTTCCAATCGACTCTGTCACTTCATTTGGCAACTGAGATGATTTATCTATAAGTTCTGTTTAAGCAGCAAAGTGCTATGGTCACCTATCTTTTTACACCATATTTTCTCATATAGTTTTGATCATTTTTTTAAAAGAAGACTTTCATCTTACTCTATCACTTCCTTACCCAAACAATGCCCCTATTCCCTGGACTTGCTTCCTGAATTATTTTGCTTTAGAGCAATCGTATTCCTCTAAACACATTTAATATGTTTTCCTAAGAAGGTAGCCATAATCTTGAAGATCACAGCCTATTTCTTCACTGTGTGTCACTTAATCCACTGACTGATATAAGGACAACCAGGCATTGAGAGTCCCCAGTACTTAAACTGGAATCCCATTCTCCTGAATAACAAGTGATCTCTCTTTAGATTTAAAAGTGATCTCTTAATATGTGGGGCTCACGGACACTTCCTTCTTTCTAAGTTGTACATTTTGTACTCTGAACTCCCGATGTGCTGACCAAACTACAATTGATCTTCACCTTTGTACCTTCATTAAGCTCAGGCACAATCTGGGCAATTTCTGCCTAATTGCTCTTCCTTGCCTGATTACTGTCAGCTGGTGATGCTCCTTTGCTGAAGTGCAATATCAAACAGCACACAGCACAATATACCTTTTTTTTTTTTTTTACATAATCACTTTCTCTCTACCAGAATCAAGAACATAACATGCTAAATTACTATGATTGTTGGAATATCATTTGGGAAATATAGGCTAAAAAAATGCTGGGTTTGGAGGACTACTACTGCCCAAATTGCATTTTTCGCTTTTTCTCTTTTTGTTTTAGCACATAACTATGCAACTGAGTGGAGGGAACAGCAATTCTAGCTCATTGCTAGTTGAAGGAAATCATGCAAACGCCAAGAGTCTGGGGCAGATGACAATCTCTCATTTGTTTTTCTCCCACTAAAATATGTAAGTACAGAATAAGAATGTTTTATGTAAAGTGGACTAATATCCATGGGGTCAGTTTAGAAGAGGCACTCTAGCTACAGGGAAACATGTTCATTTCAAAGAATAGTCTTTTCTTTTTTTTCCTATTCTTTGTTGCCTTACTCCTCTTGTTTCAACCTAGATACTATCATTTGACATTTGTCCAACCACTGAGTACTCTCTGATGTAGCCTTCCTGCTTTGGTAAGACACTTGGCCCTTTGGTTATTACTGCACCTTCTAGCCCAGTTCAAACCATTTAGCAATTCCTCAATATAATGCTGGTGCACAACTGTCTATTACTGTGTCATTTAGGGAAGATCTGCATCAATAACTGGGAAATAAGAATGTAGGAAAAGACAAAAAGAGATAGGTGTGCCTGGGTCTATAAGAAACAAGTGACTATTATTTTATAATATAACACACAAGAATAGAATAGTAGTTAAAATAATTTGGATTAAAAAAAACCTGACTTCAAGTGGTGGCTCTGCCAATGACTTCTTTAAATTTTAGTTTTTAGGCATAATAATATATTGTGCACCATGAGGTTATTATAAGCATTCAATGAGATTAAATGAGATAATATTTATAAAATGCTTAGCATAGTGCCTAATGCACAGCATATGCTTAATAAATGTTAGTTTCTATTTTTTATTATTTTTTATTAGTAACAACTAACACTTATATAAAGAATATTTATAATCATTTGTTTATTTATATCTTCACACTAAGACTCAGAGGCATTAATGCATTCTTTTTGCCAGATTAAAAACATGAGGTTTTGGGAGAACACATACACTAATACTTTTTTAATGATGATGATAAATATATTGTTCTTCCAAAACAAAAGTTCCTTCTGGAAGTAAATATAAGAGATTTTATGAATAGACCTTGGAATAGGGGTGAAATTTTTGCATTTTATCATAAACCACTCATTCATTTATTTATCAGGTGTAAGTCATTCATTTATTTGTTTATTCCTCCAGCTATTATTAGTCACTGGTCCAGGGACTTTGAGAGGACTAATGAACAACAACAATAAAAAGACATCAATTCTTGCCTTCACAGAGCATATATTCTAGAAAGACAGATAGATGATAAACAATAAACAAAATATACCTACAAAACATATGGTTTGAAAATAATGCTATAACCAAGACAACAAAAACCACAAAAGTGGATCAGAATAAGGAGATTTGTGAGTAGCGGGGGTGGGGGGTGGTATTGCAAAACAAGTTGCTCTATTAAATCAAATAATCAGGGTAAGCCTTTGAAAAAGTCAGAACTGAACAGAAAAAGGCAACTGTAAAAAATATCTGAGGGAAGACTGTTCAAACTGCAGAAAGGCTCTGAATTTGGATCATATCTGGCATGTTTGAAGAATAACCAGGAGAACAATGGGCTGGAACAGAGTAGGTGAGGAGCATAGTTGGTGATAGGTTCAGAAATGTTAGTACTGATCCTTATGGATCAATGATAGGGATTTGGCTTTCACTCTGAATGAAATGGACATCTCTTGGAGATTTTTGAGCAGAGGAGTTCTATTATTTGACATTCTATAAATGGTAATAGACTGTGTGAGGACCTGTCCACTGGGGCAATATGTGGGAAGACAAAGTCTATGAATTCAAGTCTGAATGGTAGAAACGTAGCCAAAAGTTAAATATGGTTCCAAGCCAAGTGAAAGAAGATACCAAGCCAGAAATCCAGAAGACAAGGTAAAAACCTAAAGTAACCTAGTGACAAGGCTAACAGCCATGGAGGTTACACCCTGAGTCAAAGTTTCCAACTTCTACAGAGCCTGGGTATATGAGAGTATTTAGGACTGCAGCAAACTAAATGTTGGCTTTCCCTGCCTATACAGGCTGCCGTTATTCTGCTCCAGCCAGTTTCTTCCATGAAGAAATGAAAGGACAGCATTGCCAGAGCTTCAGGTTTCTTACCAAAAAATAGGAGTCTGGATTTTTAAATTATAATTTCAAAATTTTTAAATGCAAAACAAAAACAAAAACAAATGGATCACTGTGTGGTTAAAACAAAACACTTCTCTAAGTAGCTTACAAATTGTGAGTTGTTCACAGCTGCAGGTGTGTAACTCCTGTTGTATAAATAAGTATAAAGAGTGAGGTATAGGAAAGGTGGGATGCAGCCATTCTGGAGACTGACTCCTATTCTGTGCTGCTCCACAAAGAGCTCTTATTTTTCAGTAGATGTGACCATAAAGCAATGCTCACCGCCTTTATTACAATGCCCCTCCATTGTTTCTCCAGTATTTTTCTAATGGACTATCTCTGTCTCCAAAAAATATCATAGAGTGATCTGTTGTTTTCTGTGAACATTAATTTCAGATAGGGTGTTAATCTCTTGGAAATGTTTTTGTCCTGGATAGATGGAAAAAAAAATGTGTGTGTGTGTGTGTTTGTGTGTGTGTTTGTGTGCGTGTGCGTGCATGCACAGGTACACTTGTGCTTTACTTATGATATAATTCCTGCTTTTTCTTTCACCCTCATTTTTTTTCATACTTCTCCTCAGACTCCATCATATCCATAAATAATTTCTGGCATTTATTAAGCAGGTCATCTCTTTTCCTCTCTCTTCTTCTCCCTCTCTTTCTGTTTCTCCAACTTTGGACATTTGCTATATGCTATATTCTCTACCAGAACATTTCTAGCCCCTCTATTTGGTGAATTTCTATTCATCCTTCAGTCTTGACTTGTCAAGCTGGTGATACTGTCTTGCTTGACAGCATTATTATCACACTATATTGTAATTGCCTATTTTCTTGTATATATCTCCTACCATTGTATAAGCTCTGAAAGAGCTAAAGCTATGTCTATTTTTCTCACTTTATTCATCATATTAGTTTGATTTCATGATGCAGTATCTGTACATAGTATGTGCTGAATTAGTATTTATTAAATATAGACAGATTGAGGTTGTCTAGCTGCAATTTAAATTGACTATTTGAGATTCATTAGTACAATATACTCAATTAAAAAGGAGATATTAATTTGGAGTTTAAAAAAGCCCACTAAATTGAGTAATTTATTGCGTTCATTTTTGTAACTAACTATATACCACCTTGTCTTACTTTAGTGTGTCATTCTGAGAAGGCTTTGTTCTCACAATATAATTACAAATCCCTTACGTATAAAATGTTCCACACAGTGCCAAAGACACAGTAAGGACTCAATAAATAATTTAGAATTAATAAAATAATTTGACTTAAAACACTGGAGCTTTTAAAAGTTGAGGTTTAGTTTGTTGTCTAAAATTAGGTGCTTTACATTCAAGAGTGGGGTTTATGTCATTATCTTTTAAGGCTTTTTTATGATATCTTCTTTGCTTGGACAATCCTATTTATTAAACCTGAGAGATCACAGATTGGGTAAATATTTACACTTGGACCATAACATGTACATCAAAAGAAAGACTGAGTAGCTAACATGAAGGCCAAGTAGAATATAAGCTACATATTCGTGTGTTTCAGATTGTGTTTTTATTACTAGATTTTTTTAAAGAATGGAAGACATATTTTCAGAAATCATTCATTCTACTGCTAGGGTGTCATCCAGTAGTGAGTACTATATGCATTGTATATGAGCAATACAAGTACTAAAAGCAAAAGAACAGTTATTTTACTCTTACGGAGTCAACATTTGCTTATAAGAATCATATCCATAATTCTTTTGAAAGCAAAATTTTCCCCTTAATTAAGTTCCTATTCTTTCAGTTAGAGATGTGAAACAAGCTGGCTCTGTTTTACCATAGCAGAAGAAGAAATAAACTGAGAACCAGAAATCTATCTATATATGAAAGCTCAAGCTTACGTTGACTTCTTTAAAAATCATTAAAGGAACTATAATAAATTGCATCCTTTGAAATGGAAATTACCTAACTTCCAAATTCACTTTTCAGGAACTTTTTTTTTCTTATGGATGATATGTTCTCAATATGATTTCTTCCAGACCACAATTTTCCTTTTCTTTTACCTCCAGGTTTAATCCCAATCAAAGCTAGCAAGTTCCATCCCTGTGGGGCACTAAAGAGAATTGTTTCACATTGTTACTGGGAGGATTTGTGACTTTAATTATTTTTGCAATTATTTGCTACAATTCAACTGTGATTTTATTCTGTAATCACAGTTTTACTTCCTGATCAATTATTTGATGCCTCTTCAAAACAATTTGGCTAACCTAACTTTGGGCCTTACATATTATGCTGTTTCATAGGTGCTCATAGTTTGGTTTCTTGTTGGAATACTTCAGAAAAGCAATAAACCTTCCCATGGGGCAGATAGAGCTTTATAACTTTTTTGTAACAATTTAATTAGCAAAATTATCAGAAATATACTTTATACTATTGTGATGTTTCAGCTCATTTTACGTTTCCAACCAGCAACCCTCCCTACTTGGCTACTTAAATAAGAAAATCTAGATCATGATTAAGTTACTGAGCAAACGGTTCACTTCTTTAGAGAGATACCTAAAAGTCACAATCACTTTTAGTTATGTAAGCATGGTTTGGAAGATAATTTTCTTCTGAGTATTTTTTTTTTTTTTTGCATACTTCCACTGAAACTGTCCACAAATATGTTTTTCCCTACCTACTATTTTACTTTTTACTAGTCAGGTTTATTTGTCTTTCCTAACCTAATAAAAATGCAATACATGTTTTCCATGAAGAGAAACAGTTTTTTTTTTTTTTAAGATTTTATTTATTTATTTGTCAGAGAGAGAGAGAGAGAGAGAGAGGGAACACAAGCAGGGGGAGTGGTAGGCAGAGGGAGAAGCAGGCTCCCTGATAAGCAAGGAGCCAGATGCGGGGCTCAATCCCAGGACCCTGGGATCGTGACCTGAGCTGAAGGCAGACGCTTAATCGACTGAGCCACGCAAGCATTCCAAGAAACAGTTTGTTTGTTTGTTTTTTAATTGACAAGAAAACAAATAAACTAATACATATGAATTTGGATTTCACACAAATGCTAAATTATTTTTAAGAAATGAGCATTAAACTGAATCTCAAAACATAATAATTTATCTCCTACCTCATCAGTGTGACCAATAAGATTTCCTATTAAACAAGATTTATCTTGGCATTTCATATAAACTGATTTTTTTCAAATGGCCCAATAAACACCTGTTGCTATTATCTTGGCATTTCATATAAACTGATTTTTTTCAAATGGCCCAATAAACACCTGTTGCTAGTTATGACAGAAATGTAATATAATTGGTTAGAACCAATAAAGCAAATTAAACAACAAATCTGATCAGATAATTCAGTTATATACTTTTAGACTTTCAAACTACCTGTCTCATGTTGTTCAACTATACCGTTCTGCATAAATTGGGAAAAATGTGGATTTCATAGACTAGAAACATTCTCGTTTATTGAATGTCTTAGTTTCCCATTGCTGCTATGACAAATTACAGCAAGCAATAGCTTAAAACAACACAAATGTATTATCCTGAAGTTATGGAGATTAGAAGTCCAAAATGGGTCTTACTGGGCTAAAATCAAAGTGTCTGCATGGCTGTACTCCTTTCTGGAAATTCTAAGGGAGAATCTTTTTTTTTTTTTTTTTTTAACTTTCTTGGCTTCTAGAGGTTATCCATATTGCTTGGCTCATAACTCCTTTCCTCTGTCTTCAAAGTCAGCAATGAACAGTTGAATCTTTCTCTCTCTCTGACATTGACATTCCTACCTTTCTTTTCACATTTAAGGACCCTTTTGAATATACCAGGTCCAGCTGGATAATCCAGGATAATCTCTCCATTTTAAGGTCAGCTGATAAGCAAACTTAACCTATCTGTAGCCTTAATTTTTCTTTGGCATGTAATATAACATATTCACAGATCCTGGGGACTTGAACATGAATGTCTGCTGACCACACTGAGGAATATTAACAACCTTTAAAAGATTTTGCATAGACTTCAAAGCATAGATATCCAAAGCCTGGATGAAGTTTAACTTTGGAGCATTTTAGGGGGCCTCCTTCAAGTTGGTTCAAATTCCTATTTATTTCCTGATTATAAATGAGATAAAAGCAGAATAAATTCTTTGAGCTTTTTATAAATCTTTCCAATTTCATCACAGGTTTTATGGACAATTTCATGTTTATACTTTGAAAAGTGCTTTGCCTAAATCCAACCAAACAATGCACTTGGAAGCTGTTTCCTATTAAATTTATTGTATTGCATGTGGCAATCTGTCTTAATGAGAATAAGAAGAAATGTAAAAAAGAAAAAATCAGAGCAAGGGTGAAATTAAAGTTGGAATAGAATCCACTGATTTTACATTTTTTTTTAATATTTCTCTATACCTGAAGTCTCACATTCATCCTTGACTATTAGACAGTAAGAAGAAAACTAAGAAAATAATATGTTATGGTATAAGATGAATTGTTAGACCAATTTGCCCACCTTATCTACCTGTCATTTCTGATCTATCCAGCCATTTTTTCACGCATTATTCCTTCAGTAAGATAAGCAACTATCTATGTATTTTGTATTTTAGCTCATTCATCAAAGATTTACTAAATTATGTACCAATTCTTAGGCTCAATCTTAAAATATTAAAGTAAGAAAGAGCTGTAGAAACAATTTTTAATATGTCATGGCAGCATGAAATACTAAGTGACTTCTTTCCAACATTCTACTCTGGTAGAGATGGTTATTTGATCATCACACTCATGTTCTTGTCTTACTGAACTTATGGCTACATTATATGTCAGTCTCCTCTGCATGAGGGTAAGACAATATGACTCTATTTTAGTCAATAAAAATGTCATGAGGATTGTGTACACTCTTCCAATGCTTTGTCCTTTAATACTTCTTTTCATCTTTTCACTTATAGCTGCTTACCATGTGATGGTGGGAGTCACATTTAAGAAAGTGGAGCCATAATATGAAAAAAAGCCCGTGTTCCAGATCACTGACTGGAAGATAGTGGTCCCATCAGTCCTTCCAAACAGAAGCACCACCTTTGGACTACTTGAGATAAAAATAAACTTTTACTGAGTTAAGCATTGAGATTTTGGCGTTTATAGTCACTACTGTAATTGAACAGATATAAAACCAAAAATGTGAGTTACAAAAAGCATAAGAACTGCAAAACCAGTCAAAATCTTCATAGACATTATGTAGAATGAAATAAACTAGCAACCATACGGAAAAAAATTAAAATAAGGCAGCTCAATATCAGTAGATTTCTAGACATGCAAGCGAAAAGGCACCTTCTGGATGTAATGGGCTCATCCTGAAATTCTATCATCCTATAGCCCTTGCATCAAACAAAAGCTGTGAGATTTGGAATGATTGATACTGTAATCTATGGATTAGAAGCCATATGGGCAACACCATAAACGATGCTTAGAGAACAGACTAAAAAAAAAAATCAGGGGTGGTGGCATTCTGCAAAAAGCTGAGCCAGGAAAATTCAACTGATTCCATAAAACACTAAAAAGGAAGCATAACAGCATAAATACAAAAAAATTATAAAAATAAAAGGTAGAAAATCAGCAAAACTTACTAAAATTTGGTAAGAAAAATGCTGCCACAGAACACATGAAAATTTTGCCCAAACATTTTCTGAGAATTAGAAGAATTCCGTGAGGCAATACCTCCATCAAGGAAAACCACACAACAAATATACGGAAAAATCAAATAAAATAGAAGAAAATAAAAATTGAACTGGCAGAACCCATAGAATAAATGGGAGTGGGAGAAAGGAAAACCACAACCATTATAGACAAAGAAAGAAAAATGGAAGAAATATATCAAAGAACAGATGCTGTAGAAAATACAGTAAGGGATTTAGTGGATGGAACTATGAAAAACAATCAAAATGAATGGGGAAAAAAGGAAATTAGAAGGCAAAACATTTATAGACAAAAATAATTGTAGATATAAGACAAAATAGATATATATATATAATATGATTAATTGGCTCTGCCAGAGAAGTAGACCAACTATTTGAATAGAAAAATTACATGGAGATATTATTCAAGGACATATTCCTGAATAAATTGAAATATGAATCTATATGGTTAAAGGATATACCATATGCCAGGAAAAATTGACCAAGAATGGTTACCATAGAATATATTTTCCTGAAATACCAGATCTTAATGATAAGGAACAAATCCTTTGAGCAGATCTAAAAATAAAGACCAAATCTTTCATTAAAAATTCAGATTGACGTCAAATTGAATATACCAACATTCAAAAACAGAGGAGCTCAGAAAAGATTAAACAAAATGAAAGGTAATAAAGTAATACCTATTAGAAAAAGAAACATGATCTAAGGAATTATTTATCCAATCATGCTGTGACCTATGTAAACAGTCAACAAATATTTTTTGAATATGGAAGGCTTCAATGGACATATTACATTGGAGCCCTTACTTAGAAAGACAAAGAAAACCACATGACTTTAGACAAATAGATTTTTTGGGGGAAATTAGAGCAAAAATTCTTAAACTACAGAAATAAAAATAAAATAGATTTATGGATTATAGTGAGAGATCAGAATTTAAATTACATGCTCTGACAAGGCAGAATCTGTATGATGAACAAAAAAATATCAGAGTAAATAAGGGTAAGAAAACAGAAAATTGAATCAAAAGAAAGATAAGGACAAGGGGAACTGTTGTGTTTACTGATGTAAGCAATAATAATCTGTTTTGATACAGAAGTCTTATGTTTAGTTTCAGGAGAATATGAATATATGAATGTGAATTCATATATATGTGAATATATTTACCTATACACATCACAAATACATACATAGAAACCTCAGAGTCTAAATCACCAATTATAAGCAAACATATGAAATTTTCACATTGTATCACAAAGCAAAACCCAGCTCTATACTGTGTATAATAGACATACCTAAACCAAGTTCTTCTGGGAGTTTGAAAATGGATGGATGTGCAAAATTATATCAGGAAAAGAAAATATGAAAGCATGGATCACGGTCTTAATATCAGCACAACGTATAAAAATAAATTAAATATTATTATGTAAAACAAGACTGCTTTATGATGATAAAGCATGTGAGTTATACTGACCCTAAAAACACAAATTATAAATATAGAAAATATAAGGAAAAGTGGAAATATACTAATTGTAGGAAAAAATAATAATAATACAGAGTCTACTAATGAATTCCTACAACAGTGCTCATAGAATATGCAATAAAAAATGACTGCATATTATACAAGAAAGCTTCAATCAGCACTGAAACATAGACAAAGTATAGAAAAATTTGTCATATTTCAATTTAATAAACTAGAATTTAAAAACCAAAATAGAAACAAAAATAGGTAAGATCACTCTCCTTGTAAAAACTAAATAAAACAGGGGTGCCTGGGTGGCTCAGTCGTTAAGCCTTCAGCTCAGGTCATGATCCCAAGGTCCTGGGATCGAGCCCCACATCCGGCTCCCTGCTCCGCGGGAAGCCTGCCTCTCCCTCTCCCACTCCCCCTGCTTGTGTTCCCTCTCTCGCTGTGTCTCTCTCTGTCAAATAAATAAATAAAATCTTAAAAAAAAATGAAAGAGGAAAAAATAAATTTAAAAGCTTTCTCAATAGTGGAAAATAGAAAATAACTAAGCTTATAAAGAATAATATGATGTTATTAATAAAAATATATCTTAAAGAATAACAGAATATCATAAAAAAGTAGAAAAGGATAAAATTTAAAAGGAGAAACAACAAATACATTTATAGATGATGAGGGAGAAGTAGCCATGTAAAAAGCACATTAAAAGAATCTTAAGAAACTACTCTGCACAACTTTCAGGAAAAAAGTATGTCATTTTCTATGAAATATAAGTTACCAGAATAGATCTTAGAGAGGAAAGAAAAAAATGTAAACAGAATTATTTCTATTAATGAAAAGAGATAATTTTTCAAAGAACTAGCTCCCTAAGAAAGCGCCAGTCCCACCAGTTTCCTAAGGAAATTCTACGCAATGGTTAAACAACAGGTAATTTCAAAATTTAAAACATCTTTTAGAGAATTAAGAAAAGGGCAACTTTCATACTCATTCTGCTAAGTGAGTATAATGCTACAAAGGATTAAATATATTAATATAAGCATTCATATTAATACATCTAATTAAAAATGGATTATGTCTATATATACTGAAAAGCCTTTGATAATATTCAAAAATACTTCTTTAAAAGTATTCAGTAAAATAAGATTGATCTATACTTTCACAACATGAAAAAGTCATCTAATTCAGACCAAAGACAGGCTATATTTAGTGAGGAACTCAAAGCAATTAAGAAAGACTTCAGGGGAGGCTGAGGGGCTCAGTCCTTAAGCATCCGCCTTTGGCTCAGGCCATGATCCCTCATGATCCCAGGGTCCTGGGATTGAGCCCTACATCAGGCTCCCTGCTCAGCAGGAGGCCTGCTTCTCCCTCTCCCACTCTCCCTGCTTGTGTCCCCTTTCTCGCTGTCTCTCTCTGTCAAATAAATAAATAAAATATTTAAAAAAGAAAGATTTCAAAACACACTATCACCATTACTTTATAATATTTTCCTAGAGATGCTAAATAAGATAATTATACATTTAAAAAAAAGAGAAAGAATGGAGGTAAAACTCAATATTTAAAGATAACTGTATCTAAAAATTCTCAAAAGCAACTGCAAAACTGCTATAAACAAAGGAATGTCATATCCATTGTTAAAAAAACACATATTTTAAAAAATAAATGAGAAGATAGGAAATAAAATAATACAAACCACAAGATAAAATATACAAATGAACAAAAATCATTTACAATAATAACCAAAGATAAGTGCATAGGAATAAATGGAAAGAAATATTCAAGGCCTATTTGAAGTCAGTTATAAACCCTACTGAAGGTGACAGAGAAGACTTGAACAAAGAAAAGGTCACACTGAGTTACACAGCAGAACACATAAACTTGCTAATTCTCCACATTTCTTTTATTAATTTAACTTGATCTCAATGAAATATTAAAAATATTTTTTAAACTAAAGATGATTTTAAGTAGGTATGGACAAATTAATTAATAATTATAGCCAGAAAAATTTAAAAATTGTAAAGTTAAAAAAAGAAGCAATGACTGAAAACATACTATATTATAAATCATCAACACTTAAAGTAGTATATTACTGATTCATTAAGGGATAAATTAAGGATAAGAGAAAATCCAAAAATAAGGAAAAAATGTATGTTCTAGGAATTAGTGCAGGAAAAAGGAATAACTCAATCAGTGAATAAATATATATTATCAGTTAATTATGTTGGTACAATAATGTAAAAAATATATATCAAAGGCTAATTTTAAGATAAATGACAAACTGAGGAAAATATTTTGTAACCCATAGCACAAAGTGATCATACCCCTCAGTATATAAGTAATATCTAGAAAATTGGTGAGTTAAAGCATTAAAAACTTAATACAAAAAATCAGGAAGAAATGTGATCACTCACAAGAGATTGTAAATAGTTTTAAACACATGCAAAGATGATAAATCTTAATAATATTAACAGAGCAAAAGTTGCTACTACACTGAATTATTATTTTTTGCCTATTATATTAGTTAAAGGCATAAATTCAATATAAAATTCTATTGGAAAGGCTATGGGGAAAAAGGTCTTCATACATAGCTGGTAGGAAGATAAGTTAATTCAATCTCTGTATAAAAAATTTAGCAATAGTTATCAATATTATAAGGATAGTAACTCTTGGCCTGGCAATTTCACCATTATGAGCATATCTTACAGACCTACTTGTACATGTGTCACATGGCCTGTGTAATAGGTCTTCATTGCAGTAGTGTTTTTAATAGCAAGAGATGAAAAACAAATGTCTATTGATGGAATATTGTTTTAATATTTGCAAATGATATATATGATAAGGGGTTAATATCCAAAATATATAAAGAACTTATACAACTCAATCCCCAGAAAACAATCTAATTTAAAAATGTACAGGGGACCTGGATAGACATTTTCCCAAAGAAGACATACAAATAGTCAACAGTCACATAAAAGATGCTGAACATCACTCATCATCAGGGAAATGCAAATCAAAACCACAATGAGATATCACCTCACACCTGTCAGAAGGGCTAAAATAAAAAATGTAAAAAAACAGCAAATGTTGGTGAGGATGTGGAGAAAAAGGAATCCTTAGGCACTGTTGGTGGGAATGCAAACTGGTGCAACCACCATGGAAAACAGTACAAGAGTCCTCAAAAAATTAAAAATAGAATTACCATATAATCCAGTATTTCAATTACTGGGTATTTACCCAAAGAAAGTGAAAACATTAATTTGGAATTGTGATCCCTCCAGGTTTGCTTTTCTTTTTCAAGATTGCTTTGGCTATAAAGAAGATGTGAGATATATATATATCAAATAATATGGACTATCATTCAGCCATCAAAAAAATGAAATCTTGCCATTTGCAACAATGTGGATGGAACTAGAGTGTATTATGCTAAGCAAAACAACTCAGAGAAAGACAAATACCATATGATTTCACTCATATGTGGAATTTAAGAAACAAAATAGATGAACAGAGGGGATGGAAAGAAAAATAAAACAGAGAGGGAAACAAGCCATAAGAGACTCTTAACTATAGAGAACAAAACTGAGGGTTGTTGGAAGGAGGGGGATGGGCTAAGTGGATGATGGGTATTAAGGAGGACAATTGTTTTGTTGAGCACTGGCTGTTGTAGGTAAGTAATAAATCACTAAATTCTACTCCTGAAACCAAGATTACACTATATGTTAACTAACTATAATGTAAATAAAAAAATTGACATAAGAAATAAATAAAAGGAAAAAGATCCACTAATTTGGAAAGACATATGCACCCTATGTTTACTGCAGCATTATTTACAATAGCCAAGAAATGGAAGCAACCCCACAATCCATGGGTAGGTGAATATGTAAAGAAGATGTGGTATATACATACAATGAAATATTACTCAGCCACAAAAGAGAATGAGATCTTGCCATTTGCAACAACATGGATATACCTAGAAGGTATAATGCTCAGTGAAATAAGTCAGACAGAGAAAGACAAATACCATATGATTTCACTCATATGTTAAATTTAAGAAACAAAACAAATGAACAAACATGGACAAAAAAGATAATAAAAGACTCTTAAATACAGAGAACAAACTGGTAGTTGACAGAGGGGAGGTGGATCTAGGGATGGCTGAAATAGATTAAGGGTACACTTATCTTGAGCACTGAGAAATATATAGAACTGTTGAATCCTTATACTGCATATCCAAAACTAGCATAACACTGTATGTTAGTTATACTTCAGTAAAAAAAAGAAATGTATATATATATATATCTATAATATATATCTGTATATATAAAATAAATAAAAAAGATAAGGTAAAGAAAAATGCATATAGTTTCCTACCTTTTGACTAGAAAATAAGGTTAAGTGAAGAATCTATATTCATATTCGTGTGTATGAGCATAAAGGTGCTGTGGAAGGATATAAAATAGATAAGAGACAAGAATGAGAAGGAAACATTTCCATTTTTTCATTATATTCCATTTTATAATTGTTTTGTTATTTTTAATATTATGAATATAATTTTATCCAGGCATTGAATGAAAACAAATGAAATAAGGAAAAACCTCAAATGCTCATTTCCTCCACCACTCATCTGGTACTCAAATTCCCCATAGATCCACTCCTCCTAATCAAAGAATTTGATGATGCTTTTCACACCCTGAAATAAGTAAAGACAATGGGAAACCTAGAGCCAAATACTAATTTAAAGAACTACCAGCCAATTGAGATTTAACTATTTCAGGTGTAGATAAGTATGAATTAGTAATTTATACAGCATAATGCAATTTAAAGTATTCCATATTTTTTCTTCTTTGGGAGAATTAATGTTTTCACTTTCTTGAGTTCAGGAAGAAAACATCTCTACCTTGAAAAGACAAACAAATTGAAATCTCAGTCCAAATTTTATTTTGAAGTTATGTTAGTTTGTTCAGCTTGACAATAAGAGAACTTTCTTCTTTGTCATCATCAATCTTGTCTGTGATACATTGTATTTTAAGAACATGAAGGCAAGCTACACAGGAATAGAACTGTAATGTAAGCCAACCTGCCATTCAATGTACTAATCCTCTAAACATCTCAACTGTCAAATGACAGATACCTGGGAGCTCCTGTGCAGCAGATAAAGAAAATCACTGGGCAACAAATGAAAAATGTTCAAAGGAAAACTAGATGCACATGTCTTGATACAGTTTTCCATCTCAAATGTGGAAATGAACGATATAGTCGTATTTTGACCTTACATAGTATGAGTGTATAATACAAATATTATATCCCCGTTACTCTACTAAGTACTTTATTTACATTATTTAAATTTCACAGTAACTATATGGCATGAGTATTATTACCCCCATCTTGAAATTGAGAAAACAAAAGCTCCAGATGGTAAGGAACCTGTCCAAGGTCAAAGGGATCAGAGCTGAGATTCAATATTCTCATTAAATTACCAGCTTATTGAGATCTACATCTCGAATAGCCACATTTGATTTGGCTGGTGACTCTTTAAATCACTATTTGGTTCTCTGTTAACTATTGTTTTCCCTTTACTCAAGGTGTTAAAAGCACTCCTAATTACTTTGCTCTCCTATGCATGGCATCACATAAACATTGCTTTATACTTACCCTCTAATTCACAATAAATTGTCTTAAGCAACAGCAGATTGATGAATTGGAAGGGGTTCAACAGAAATAGCAACACTTTATACATGTGGATATAAAATTTCAATTAAAATCATCTGTGTCATACTTTATACTTATAGGTTATCTGAATGAATTAAAAATTTGGAAAGACAAAAAGTCAGATGACATTACATTACTGCTAGTTGTCTTTACTGTTGATACACAGATCATATTTTACCCATGGTTCAGCAAAACACAAATTATTTCAAAGGGTAAGAAATAACCCAAATTGCTGCATGGGAAATTCCATTATTAGTGCCAAAATAACACAGGTCATCATTTTTGATACACTTTCATCTGATTATCTCTGTTTTTAGAAGTTTGTATTGTTTATAGATGCTCTTTCTCTACATGAAAATGATGTATATTTTGAAAATAAAAGTTGCAAGTAAGATAAAATTCTTAGTCTGTACTTTGTTAGAATGCATAAGGATATTTTCCTGTACCTTATTTTCAAAATTATTTAAAATTCTGAATCTGAGGGCGCCTGGGTGGCTCAGTTGGTTCAGTGACTGCCTTCGGCTCAGGTCATGATCCTGGAGCCCCGGGATGGAGTCCCACTTCGGGCTCCCTGCTCAGCAGGGCATCTGCTTCTCCCTCTGACCCTCTCCCCTCTCATGCTCTCTCTCTATATCATTCTCTCTCTCAAATAAATAAATAAAATCTTTAAAAAAATAAAATAAAATTCTGAATCAATCTGAAAGGAAGTAAACACAGATAACTGGATTATGGGCATGGATAGCTATCCAGTAAGAATTCTTTCAGTGGATTTTAAGGAGAAAAAAATCGCTTGTATATCTTTTCTCCCCTGTAACAAATTATCTCTTGATTCTGGATCAGATATGACCCTGAACTGTGGGCAATTAACTTTGAATTCTACGGTCTGTGTAAACAAACACAATGAAGGTAAATAGCTTGTAAAATTATGCATAAAGTCCAGACATATTTTAATGGCCTTCAGGGTCCTACATTATCTCACTCTCTTCTCCTTTACCTTCATCTTGAAATCTTGTTTACATTTTCATCCCAGCTATACTGGACTGACCATATGGAGTTATATGGACTTCTATATGATCATTTCAATCTCATCTAAAGGCCTGAGCATATATTTGCTACATGTGGGTCTTAGAACACCAATCTCCAATTATCCCTATAGTTGGTTCCTGTTCTCTTTAATCAGACCTCCACTTCTTCAGAGATACCATCCTGACCATCCAATCAACTTAACAACCACCAACAATTAACTCTACTCACTCTCTACTATAGCACTTCGTTTTCCTTTCTTTCTATCACAGATCCATGAAGTTATATTGTTTATATACTTGTTTAACATTATTTTCACTAAAAATGTACTTTTTACCCTGTTCTTCATTATAGCCTTGGGATTCTAATAGATGGTGACACATAATAGATGTAAATAGCTATGTGTTGCATCAATAATTTTTTTTAAGTTTTGCTAAGTGAGAGTATGGACTACTGAAGAGCAAACTGATACAGAAAAGAAAACTAAAAGTATTCTGATATATTACATAGAAGTTATTAAATACATAAATAGATAAGATGAAAAGAAATACTTTTAATATGTCTATTCCCATAATTACCTTCCTCTTCCCTATTATTGGTCTCTACTAAATCATGTAGCAGAATGAGCACTATCCTATAGAACTTCCATGCCCTATTAGTTCTGTGTTTAGCTAGGTGTGTAACTGTGGGACACAACATACTCACCAGTTTTAGTTTCTTTATTTATAAATGAGCCTGAAATTCCTCTTTAACTCTAAATGTCATTTCATAAAAATGGGATTTTATAAAGAAGGAAAAATTATCTTATAGTATCTTATAGTATTTAAATATCTGGGTGAATACATATATATATATATATATATACACACACACACATATATATACTGTTTTAGAGGCGAAAATAGGTTGGCATATTTGGAATAAGAAGCTCAGGCTGCAACATATATTTAAGTTGAATTCCTGTTTTTTTAAAAAATCTTGCAACATCAAAGCTTGTGTAGTCTATTTTTTGCACATGCTTTCAAAACCCCTAGAGTAATAGACATGTTTTTAATGACTCAAAAGTAGAAACTGCCAATTTATTTTTCCTCAAATAATTAAATCTTTAATTAATTTCACATATAGTTAGTAATAAGCATCATTCTAGTTTTGCACTTTGAAGTATTCCTCAGTTTGCTTTTAGCATGCTTCTGTGCTTACTGGAGCTACTTAAGTCTCACGATCAGTTTGAGAATAGCTCTTAAACTTTCACTTCTTAAAAAAAATAAAACACATTCCAAATGATGTGGGGAACTGTTGAGTCAAGAGATACAAATTATATGAAACCATAAAGTGGCATAATTGAGCAAAGCAATTTTGGTGAGAAACTAAAAAGGAGGGGGAAATCATGTAAATGTGATTATTTCTAATTAGAAACAATGAGTAACCAAATCAAATTATACAATGAGGATTTGATTTAGATCCCTGGAGGAAAGCAACACATGCATTTGCATTCATCTCCAGCATTTCCTTTTCTCTTATTCCTTTTCAATGCTTTCTTAGACCCTTAATTATAAGTAAAATGGTTGTTGGTACAGATTGTTAGAATAGTTCTGTGCATGTAGGTGGTATTACAGTTAAGATTTATGTTCTTTCATCATATTCGCCAAAAACTTCCTGGGTGTGTGACATAAAGAAGGCACAAACCTTTTCCAAATTCACTGCTTGATGTTCTTACCTAAACCACAAAAAGTGAGATTCTCTTTGAGACCTAAGTACTGGTCCTAAATTTGTGATAGCTAGCTAAGTAACCTTGAATAGATAATTTAATTGTTAATTACCAAATTCCTTCTTTATAAAATTAAAGTGTGTGTTGGGGCGGGGGCAAATAGATTAGACAAAATTTAAGCAAACTATGCTGGGAAGTTACTTCTGCTAGGTGTTTGGAGGACAGCCAGATTATGTACTTAAGACTTCAGCAAAGTAAAAGCACAATGCAAAATAGAATAGAGCAGACCTTAATGAACGTATGTAGAATTTTATAATTTAAAAACCACTGAGAGGGATCCTTTCACAATGTATGTGTATATCAAATCATCATGTTGTACACTTTAAAAATCTTATAAAGAAGTAAAAATTATCAAATAAAAATCTTATTTGTTGAGATAGAAAACAGACTGCTGACTTCCAAGTCCCAGGGTGAGGGGTTGGGGAGCAACTGCTTAATGGGTAAAGCGCTTCGCTTCCTTTGGGTGATGAAAATGTTTTGGAACTAGATAGAGGTGGTGGTTGCACAACACTGAATGTACTAAATGCCACTGAAGTGTTCACTTACAATGGTTAATTTTTTGTTATGTAAATTTCACCTCAGCAAAAAAAAAAATTTTAAAAAGAAAAAAATGGTTGCTTCTATTTCACCTGGTTGTTAGTCTCTACAACTGACATTGAGTTAGAGGAGAATATGTCCAACCAACTTCTCTACTGGAAGACAAGTATATTAAATTAAAAAGAACAGCTACACTTACCAACATTTATCATACATCTAAACGACAACAATTTATCATATATCTAAATTACATGTAACTCTTTGGTGTTTTCAAATTAGAGTTAACAAATGCTTCCCATCAATTTTTTTTTCTGATTTATTTTCATGCTTCTCTTCTCTTTTTTTTCTTTTCTTTCCTTTTATTTATTTATTTATTTATTTTTTAGAATTAACTGCTCTCCAATAGCACAGTATGACCTCTCTCTCATCTCAGCGTCTCTGTACTTAACTATTTCTTCAAATTGAAAATTCTTACTTCCAGGGAGGCCTTGCTAAATCACTGTAATCATTTTTAATCTTTTTATTTTGCTTTATTTTTCTTTATAAAGCTATTATTCCATGCCATTATATTGCATATTTATTTACCACTTTGCTTATTGTCTGATTCACCTATTGTAACGTGAGCTCCATGATGGTAGACACATTGTCTGTTTTTTTCTTTGCTAAATCCCCAGTGCCCAGAACAGTGCCTTGCTCTTAAGATGAGCATAGTGAATGTTTATTTGAATGTATATGGGGGATGGAACTTTTATGTTCGCTTCTTAGGGCCTCTTAAGTAATTGAACATTGAATACAAAAAAAGAACAGTAGCATAGCCCTTGTCTTTAGAACACAAGAGGTTATAATCATAAACTTATTTCCAATCTCAGAAGACTCTGATGAATGCCATAATACCCATTATAGCTTAGCTTCAGATTGAGTGGACCTGTAGGACCAATAGGCCAACATGGATTGGAGGCAACTGTGAAGACAGCTTTGAATTGGCTCATAAATAGTATGTATCAAGTAGAGGCAAAGGTTGGGAGAAGGGCATAGTGCTTAAATGATCTTTAAGTGACCCTCAAGTACCAATATTGTAATTGTAAAAATTTCATTACATTAACTTGGTCCTTGGCTAAATGACTGTCAGCATGATACTGAAGTTGTAATTTACTAGGTATATGGTAGCATAACATCAGACTAGCACTTCTTAGTGATGAATAATATTCTAAACCTCTTAGTTGAATAAATGTTTCTTGACCAAATAAGCTTAGATAATATTTTTTTTATTTGCCAATCCTTTGGAAAGTCAAAATATTCTGTAGCTTATAAAGCTTTTGGGATGTCTTATAGCAAGGAATATTATTAATGTTTAGATGATCCAGTTTATATCCTCAGCACACTTGCTTTCATCTTCCCAAACAATATACTCCTGACCTCAGTTTAGAAAGGACTGCTCTAGAGAGTATTCTTCTTGAGGGCCAGGGACTATTTCTTATGCATTGCTTTATAATTCACACCTAGCCCAGTATGTGGGATTAATATAAGAAAGTTGAATGGATAAATGTTGAAAAAGTTAATAAACTGCATTCTGTTTTCCTAGAACCAAGGACACATAAGAAAACATTTTGGAGGCTAAGAGAAAATATATAAATATAAGCATATATATGAATACTATGAATCCTAACAACAATATTAATATTTCACATTTATTATTATAAATATTTCTTAGCTGTAGATTTACATCAGACTTTTTCAGGCCATTTTTCTAATCCCTTTGGCTAGCTTGTCTGTGCTGAAAGGAAAACATTTCCATCCCAAGTAGGAGACAAAATCTTCAATTGGAGAAGAAAATAAATTTTTAATACAATCACTTTTATAAAATTATTTAATGATAGCATAGTTTGTCTGAATTTGATTGATAAGATGCATGCTCGAGAATGTCTACTGATTTATATAATTAGTGCTAAAAGAGGGATGCAGTGTTTATCACTCATGTATAATATTTAGGCCCCCCATTAAACAAAATTGTTCCCAACTGGGCTAGATTTTAACCATAAGGCCAGGAAAATTATACTGTGATTACCTATTTTTCCAGTTTTTTATGCATTTAAAAAACAAGTAAGTTGATGAATTCATGACCAGTCCCATATTAGTTATATAAACTCAGCAGATTCTGTTACTTTAATATGCTTTATTTTTTTATATTATTTTATTTTATTATGTTATGTTAATCACCATACATCATTAGTTTTTGATGCAGTGTTCCATGATTCATTGTTTGTGTATAACACGCAGTGCTCCATGCAGTACGTGCCCTCCTTAATACCCATCACCAGGCTAATCCATCCCCCGACCCCCTCCCCTCTAGAACCCTCAGTTTGTTTCTCAGAGTCCATAGTCTCTCATGGTTCATCTCCCCCTCTGATTTCCCCCCCTTCATTTTTCCCTTCCTACTATCTTCTTTTTTTTTTAACATATAATGTATTATTTGTTTCAGAGGTACAGGTCTGTGAATTGTGTAAGACTTTAATATGCTTTAAAAGGGCTTAACAGATAAGCAATAGGTAGAATCTTTAATCTCAACCAAATGACAAGGTTTATAATAGTTATAATAATAACAGTGAAAGCAGTTTCTACTTACTAAGCACCTACTATATGCTAGGAACCAATTCATGTATGTTACTAATTACTTACTTTAATAAAAAAATGCTGTATCTTTGTAGACACAAGATACTTAACTTGTGCCACGATGAGTTATCTTATGTAAGGAGAGCACAGAATGTGACTCTTAAAACCTATACTATGACTCTACTTGAAACCACCTTACCTGCCAAACTGCTATCAGCTGTTTTCTCAACAATCTACTTGAAAACCTCACATTTAGACATACAAGGGAATCTAGACTTTCAAGTCAGAAAAGCCTGCACATCCAGTAGATCTCTGACACTCATTGGTCATTTTAGTTTTCTCATTCATAGAAATAGACATAGCAATTTTTCTGTGTGTCTGAAAAGCAATTAGCAAATGGTTCCTTTTTCTTTTCCTTATGTTTTCCTTCTTTGGAATTCAACTGTAGACAATAATTTAGTTTTTTTTCACTTACTCAAGTCAAAAACCTGAGCCATGTGTGGCTTCTCTCTCTCAGCCATCATGAGATTTATCAACAAATTCTGTTGCTGCTACCTTCAGAACGAGTACACATTTTGAACACTTTACTGCAAATGCCACTGTTTCCATCCTGGCCCGATCTGCTATCATCCATTCCCTGGTTATTATAATAGTGCTCTAAATGCTCACCTTTTCCCAATGCTGCCTCCACATGAATCCACTCAACACACCAGCTGGAATATAACTTAAATATATAGGGTCTTACAACCTATTGTAAACACATTAGTTTTTATTCTGTGTGAGATGGAATGCCCTCGGTCGGCTTTGAAGGCAGACAGGCCATAAAGAAGCCTCTTTCCTGTGCTTTGAACATCACACATAATCTCCAGTTTCAAAGCCTCATCACAGCAGCCCCCTGCTCTTGGAACGCTCTTCCTCTGAGTGGGACCTCAGGTTGTTACTGAAATGTCCCTTTCTCAGTGTGGCCCCCTGGCCACCCTTTGTAAGATTACACTCTCCCTCTCTGTTCTCTGTGGCACTTACTGCCGTCTATCACACTATATACTGCACTTTGTTATTTTCTTCACTTTTAGCTGTCTCCACTAGAACGTAAACATTATGAAAGCAGGGATATTGGTCTGTTTTGCTCACTACTGTATCCATACATCAATGAGAAGGGGACCTAAAACATAATAAAGCCTCTTGGTAAATGTTTGCTTGACTGAAATGGAGAAACTGACCTAACACAAAATACCAGTCACTAAACTTATTTAGATCAGAATTCATCCAGAACCTAAATTTTCTTCTTCTTTTTTCTTTTTTTTTTTAAGTGAATAAAATATACAACCTTAAGAGTGCTTCATATATCTTATACAGGTAGGGGATTATTATATACTTGCCAGATGCCAAATTCCAAGTCCCACACTATTAATCATACAGCAGCTTACAAACCCCATGACTCTTAGTCTATGCACCCATGTACCAGAGAAATGAAGAGAAAATATTAATAAACCTCACAAAGTTGAACTGTATGGCATTAATTGAATAGCTTTAATTTAGAGCAATAAATTATTAGAAATAACTGCCAGAGTTTGCAAGCTAAAAGGTGCGTAGGAATGACAGGACTTTGTACTAGAAAATGTTTACATCTCCCTTAGAAGAGACAGAATAGGGCTTAGTGGAAATTAATTTGTAAAAAAACAAAGCACACACAAAAAATCCCCCCTCTCACATATATGCAAGCAATTATGTCCCACATATACACATGGTCACAGGTTTCTTCTTTGCACGTCCATTGTATTGTTTTACATATATATAAAATTATAAGTCATAAATAAAAAATGAAATAGATTAATTTGTAAGACTTTCATATGGCAAATTTTTAAATAAAAAACCCCAATGCAAATGAAACACCTGTAAACAGTCCTTTTAATTTGTAGTATACATTGAAACAAGGGCCCAATTTTATGGGTGAACACAAGACCTAAACTATCCAAAAGAATTACATGTTAGAGAAATTTCTGTTCAACTGCAATGCAAAGGAACAGAGGCAGTAGGATGAGACTATAGTTAGAAGGGATTTAGGCTGGACCCCAAACATAACTTGCTGAATAAGGGTCATGGGTCATGAAAGAGAGTGCCAAGCTACTACGGAAGCTTTTGTTTTGATGATTGCAATGAAATGGTAGATCTTTCAAGCTTTATGTTTTTACTGTGAGTATCTTTGTTGACAATTTAAGAATAGTCCAGATCATGGAGAAGATGATGTAATTTACTTATAAACGCAAAACAGTGTGGTCTAATGGTTATAAATAGTGAGAGCTACATAAGACTAGAATTTTAGTCATAGTACTCTTGTCACTTTGTTTCCCAACCTTTTCAAAGTCATAGAATGATAATCACAATGAAGTTTTGAACTTCCCTTCAAAATGGTGGACTATTGTGAAATCATTCCTAATCCTCCCAACTTCTCTAAACATATAACACGTCAGATTAAATGTTTTAAAAAATAAAATATATTGCTAAGCTTGAAAGAAATCATTGGAATTATCCAAATTCTAAGAACAAATCAGAAAGTCACAAATTATAGCCGTTTTAACTATTCAAAGCTCTGCAGCTCTAGTCCCAAAGAAAAAACTGCTACTAAGGTTACTCATATTGGACTTCAGAATTATATATTAATTATCTTATACTGAGTTTAAAACTACTTTGTACTAATATCTATTTCTGGGAAAACTGCCTTTTACAGTCATACTGAAAAAAATTTTTTTTGAAATTCCAGATTTTTTTTTGCACCCAAAGCAGAAGGATTTCCAATATCTTTTTTTTTTTTTTTTTCAAATTCAGAAAGTGTATTCTCAAGTCTTTTTAAAGTTTTAGTTACTTCTAACCTGCTTTCAAAAGTCACTTCCTCTCATTTGTTTTAAGCAGGGGGACAGGCCTAATAGCACAGAACTTCATATAGTACCAGAATTTCTCCTTGGAGAATTGTAGTAACCATTTCTACTTTGTTCAAAATAACATACTACACTGGTAATTTGCATCCTTTTTTTTTTAACAATAACAATTATGCCTTTATCGGTTTAGGACCATGCAGTTACATAAATAGACAAACATGTTCATTTTAAGTATCTGGGGCCAATATATTTTTTTTTTTTGAAAAAATTTTTATACAAAGGAATCCTTTTAAAAAATAAAACTGGTTGTTTTGTCCAACCAAATTGCTACACTTTTTTTTTTAAATTCTCTAACAAATATGTCCCATTCTTTTCACTGTTCTTCCTGAGAGATGGTCTCTCAACTTAGTGTCTGTCTTTGCCTTATGCCATTTGTCAATGTTTTTCAAGTCTGTGGCCCTGGCTGCAAGTCAGGTTTCCACATGGGCCATGAACACTTCAGAGTGAGGGAGGGACAGACGAACTCCTTTCTTACTCCAGATCTTCTTACTCCATATCTTAATTAATATAAGGAAAAACTGTTTGGGTTTTAGCTATGCTGATTTGTTAACTCTTGCTAATTGAGTTTTTAACTAAAACCTGGTTTTTTCACATGCTATTATTTATAATGTGCTTGATAGAAAGCAGTATTTCAAAGGTAAAGAAAACACAAACAAACACACTCACACTCACACAT
Organism: Eumetopias jubatus; assembly: GCF_037043125.1. Classification (NCBI taxonomy): domain Eukaryota; kingdom Metazoa; phylum Chordata; class Mammalia; order Carnivora; family Otariidae; genus Eumetopias; species Eumetopias jubatus. The sequence continues at coordinate 98,628,656 of NW_028274811.1, forward strand.
ACATATAATGACTGGTGACAGAAAGATCTATTCTTGAATTCCTTCTCCAATCTGTGACCCTGATAAGTTATTCAACTTTTTAAAAGCCTTATCTGTTTTTTTTTTAAAGATGATTGGTTGCAAAACTTAAAATACTTTAGGCAAAGTACCTACCGAAATGTTAGAACACTCAAATATTTGTTTTCTTTTCAACAGAGAATTACTATTATTTTTTTTCTTGACCGAAATTAAAGACTTATTTTAACTAAAATACATTCTGTTCGAAAGTGTTTCCTGTTTTTAATTGTGTGACAGCCATCCTGGTGTTTATTATCTCCTCATAATCATCTATACACAGACACACACTGTTTTTTTTTTTTTTGTAAACAACCATGTAAACACTTACCTTAGCATTAAAAAAATTGTCAAGTGGCTCAGAGACTTGTGGCATTCCACAAAAGACTGTTCTATGCTTATGATCATTGAATTATTAGTAATCCATTTAATCCTTGTGCCAAACCACTACCCACACTTGGTGTCTTTTGGGAATATGCAAAAGTCTCTCTCTCTCTCTTTTTCTTCCTGTTTATTGAAGAGAGAGTTTAACTTAGGGAAAACTAAAATTCAAAATTGGGTCTGAAGAAAGTAACGGGATTTCTTATTCCTGATCTTCCATGGATAACATCAAGGAAATGCTCAAGATTTAACTTCCTATCCTGTCAAATGGGAATAATAATATCTCTACCTCATAGTTCTGGTAAAGATTAAAAGAGAGAATACATGAAAAGTGCTTAGCACAGTGTCTGGTACATATTAAGCACCCACAATTAACTACTATAATTCTAACAGTTCTTTTTTTTTAAGAATTTATTTATTTATTTATTTATTTATTTGAGAGAGCGAAAACAGGGGGAGAGAAGGGGAAGGAGCAGAGGGAGAAGTACAAAAGCAGACTCCTTGATAAGCACGGCGCCTGATGAAGGCCTTGGTCTCAGGACCCTAAGATCATGAACTGAGCCAAAATCAAGAGTAAGATGCTCAACCGACTAAGCTACCCACGGACCCCTCTAACAGTTCTTTTTATTTATTTATTTATTTATTTTTGCATTTTTTTTATCATTATGTTATGTTAATCACCACACATTACATCATTAGTTTTTGATGTAGTGTTCCATGATTCGTTATTTGCGTATAACACCCAGTGCTCCATTCAATATGTGCCCTCTTTAATACCCATCACCAGACTAACCCATCTAGAACCCTCCCTCTAGAACCCTCAGTTTGTATCTCAGAGTCCATCATCTCTCATGGTTCGTCTCCCGCTCTGATTTCTCCCCCTTCATTCTTCCCCTCCTGCTATCTTCTTCTTCTTCTTCTTTTTTAACATATAATGTATTATTTGTTTCAGAAGTACAGGTCTGTGATTCTTAAATTCACAGCACTCACCACAGCACATACACAGTGTCTATCACCCAGCCACTCCATCCCTCCCACCCCCCACCACTCCAGCAACCCTCAGTTTGTTTCCTGAGATTAAGAATTCCTCATATCAGTGAGGTCATATGATACATGTCTTTCTCTAATTGGACTTATTTCGCGCAGTGTAACACCCTCCAGTTCCATCTTCAGTTTCGCCAGTATCATTTGCTTTAATTCATCATATAACTTTTGAAATTATCAAAATAAAAGTGTGCTGGTTCTCATACATAGAACATGAAAAACTATAATTGAGGAGCCACTGGCAAACAAGTTACCTTGATATGGCAGTATTCTACACGCAAAAGACACTCAGTTTATGCTTCATTTTTTTTCCTGATTAAAAATGCGATTTTCATGCTTTCACAGGACAAATAGAGCCACAGTTTATATTTTTAAAATACAGATGTGTGTTCATTCCACTTCCCAACTCAAATAATATTTAGAAGGGAAGTGCCATTTCTTGTGAATTTATCCAACATTCCTCTGCTAATACGCAAAGATATCTATAAAATCAGAGCACTTTACTTTTTTGAAAACCACGGTGCCTCTAAAGGAGGTTTTTCTCCTTCAATTTTAGTGAGTGTCAGAGTCACGAGGGCTCTACAACAAATTCCACGTTGAAGAGAGAAGATGCAAACTGTTTCTCATACTGGGCAAATTGTTTTAGAGTCAGTAGTCATAAAAGGAGCTGGTTCTTCCTTGGCTCCTTAGAGGAAGTGTTTGTATGAAGGGGATGTGTGGCATAAAACTCAGGGTTAACTTTAACTGGGAAAGAACCCATAGAATTGCATTTAGAATCTTAGCAATCTCATAAATTTGGAACTGTGGATTTTAGAGAATTCTTTATAACTCATGCTGAATACAACTAATAAAATGATCCCCAAATAAGAAAAGATATCACCTACTTATAAAGAGAAATGAAAACTGTTTTCAGCTGTCATAAAATTCTTGTCAGATACGCAGGCTATAATTAACCTGATATATGTATATAAGAATTGTTATAAAAGGTGTGATTGCACTGTGGATGAGCTATGTTATTTAGCTAGTCATGAAAACATTGAAATTACATTTATAATATCACATATATTATTTGGAGTACCATGATTTATTACCTAGTATTTATAAAATTTATGCCTAAGAGTCAACCAAAAAAATGACATTTTCCTGTTTCATAAAAATCCATCTCTTTAACATATAAAAACTCTTTGGCACCTGAAGAGAGAAAGGGAATGAAAACAAGAGAACAAACATGGGCTTTCTTTCAGGATGGAGTGATTCCATAAACTACATTTTATAGCAAGAAAAACAAAAGAGGTTCCTGATAAGGTCCTTCATCATTAATCTCTGTCTCCTTGCTGGTGCATAATCTGTATGAACAGGGATGGGTCTGAGGGATTTGTGGCAAGTACTAAGTTCAGTTTCTCAAGGAAATAACTTTTCAGTTTATGTGTATGTCTTAATCTCTGCAATAGAATAATTCTCTTTTTATTAATTCTTATAACTGTTTTATGACCTTCAGTGGCAAAATAATTAATTTTTTCCATATCTATAAATGAGATGGCAGGGAAATTCATAATAAAAGAGAAGGAATTTCATCTCAGTTTACCTGACACAGACAAGTTCTCCAATCTATTCTCACTCAGAAAGTAACGTGGTTCTTTTATAACATAAATGAGATGATGTTCTGCCTTTTCAACCTTTCACTGACTGCCAAGTGAATAATACTCAAACATACACAGAGCTTATAAGGCCCTGCCTGATCTTTCTCCTGAATTCTGCCCTAATCACATCTTACTCCACTTTCCCTACAACTCACTGGTCTTTGATTCTTGGAATACACTGAGGCTTTACTTTTTTTTTTTTTCATCTTCTTAAATCCTGTTTCCACTTTCAGATTCTGTTTCCTCATTACCTTCCTGCCTTATTCTCCATCTTCAGGTTTCAGATTAGACATAACTTTCTCAGAATGATGGAGCAAATATTATTTGTGCTCAACAATTTTGGGACTTCTGTTCCTTCTTACGCATCTGGGAGATAACTTCCCATTTCTCTGAAGTTAGGCACAGCTATGTGACTAGTTCCAGTCAATGACATATGAACAGAAATGACAAATGTCACTTCTAGGCTGGGTCAGTGGAAACCTCCTATATGATTCTTTCAGACTCTCTTCCTTTTTAACAGTGAACTTGTTGAGATGGTGGAACCAACAACCCTGAGGGATCACTGAGGCATCTCAAAGAAGACAGATGCCCTAGGGGGTTGGCTGGACAGCGGCTGGTTTTGTGTGAACAAAAACCAAATTTGTATTATGTTAGGTCACTGAGATTTGGGGTTATTAGCTATGTTATTGTAATGGAAGTCTGGCTACACCACTCAAATTAGGTCTGCCATATTATTTTCTTTAATAGCACCTAACACAATTTTGTTAAAATTAAATATGTATCCATTTCTTTATTCAATGTCTACTTTTTTCTGTAGACCATGAATTGGCAAATACTTTGGGTAAAGGGACAGATAGAAAATATCTTAGGTTTTGCCACCCTCAGGTCTCTGTGGCAACTGCTGAACTCTCCCTTTCTAGTGCAAAAACTGTCACAGACAATATTTTAAATTATTGTATCTGTGGCCCAAAAGTAGATAACAGCCTATACAAATTTGGCCTGTGGGCTGCAGTTTTCCAACAACTGCTCTAAACTATCAAATCCATAGAGGTAAGGAGCATTTTTCATTTATGATGATATACATTTCACTAACAGAGTTCTGGGTACATGGTAATGAATTTTTTCTTTAAAAAAATGAATGTGGTATGCTAAGGGCAGTCAGTGCTAAACTGGGTGTTTGACATTTGACAGAGAAAGACACAGCAAGAGAGGGAACACAAGCAGGGGGAGTGGATGTAAACTATTTAGAATATATTCTAATCCCAGTCTGTAGGCCCCCAGACTATGGATGGGTCTTAGGTACTGTATCTAGATGCATCTTTAAATACCCCTATAATCCTTTTAGCATAAAAGAGACATGAATAAATGCATGAACTATATAGGATAAAAAAGAATAGGCTATAATACCCTGAGTCCTAGAATACATTCAGTTCCAGACTAATTTTTTTAAAATATAGGTTGAAGTACATGCAATGAGAAGGTGTGAGACTAGTATGTTCTTAAATAGTTTATTACCCCTCCCACCCAACTATTTCTCTCTTCTTGAAAGTATTGACATTTTCCTCAACCATGCCATTAACTATGCCTAATTTGCCATACATTAATTAAACATATACATTTATTAAATGTGTATTATGTACAAGGCATTCTGATGAACTCATTTGTAGGATTTCATTTAATCCTTACAGAAATACCATTGGAATGACACTTTTAATGTTTGTATTCTAGAATAAGGAAATAGAGACTTATGAAGGGATTACCATAATGTCCGGTGAAGAGTGACACCAGGATTTGAAATCTCATTCTGAGCGACTCCGAAATGATTATTGTGCCACAGTGTTTCCTTTAAATTGTTGGTTAAATAAATAATGGTAATGATTATATTGATAAATTGAGAAATGCTTTTTTTAAGCAAGAAAATGTCCTAATTTTCTTGAGGCTAAGCTGGAGACTTGAAAGACTCTTTCTAGGTGGATTGATCAACTACTAAATGCTCTCTTGTTTGATACACTAATGTCAACTCCAACAGATCAAATTGGCTGTTCACATCTGATTTGGCACCAATTAAATGCAAGTATAAGTAACTGGGAAATTTCTAAAAATTTCACTATTGCTCTCTATTATGCAAGTAATGAGTGAATAAAATAAACAAATATGGAAGGACAAATTTCATTATTAGAATTTTTGAATGGAAATGGATATTATAATCATTCTGATTTGATATCAATTAATTTAGGGTGCCTGCTTTGAAAAAAGGAAAGAAATTTATTTGAAGATGAACATTTTTCTTAACAGTTTTTATTCTTAGTGGTATTTGTGAGAATAGATTTGCAGACTCAGTTGATTCCTAATGAAAAACTGGCTAGCCATCTAGCTTCTCCACCATCTTGGGGAATAAAAGGCCATGAACGTTTTCTAGATATTATTCATTCTGAATAAATCTATTATAATTAGTAATAATAGACAATAGTTTCTTTCAAAATTATATGTCATTCTTGATCTTTTCCCATTTTAAAAGGTTTGAAAGTTCATAGTATTGGGATCATGTAGAACAAAGACATTAAGAATATTCAAATCTCTTAAGTTTTAGTTTATAGACACTGTGCTTAACATGGTATCCCACTTGCTTAAAATAAAACTTTCTTCAAAGTAGGGAGGATTCAAACCCTTGTTAAGTAAATCTTTCAATGAAGTGGTTCTGCAGTGTTTTATTTCTAGATTTAGTGCAAATAAAAGGCTGTAGGCTATGTATTTTTAAAATTTTTATTTTGCCTACCAAAAAAATCGTAACTGAATACTCAGCATTGTTTGTGTTATACATATACATTTTATATATGTATCCATCAAATAGGAGAAATCTAATCTGTCACAGATATTTAAAGAAAAATATTATATGGTACAGTGGAAACAAGTAAGAATTCATAAACCATTGTAATTCTCGAGCTATAAGGACCTCATGATCATCTGTCTAGATCCCTTTACTTGATAGGTGAAACTCAGATTAAGAGGAGAGGATTAGCAGCATCACAATTAGAAATGAGACAAAGCAATCAAACAGCTGGGTTGAAGTCTGGGCTCTATTGCTACCTGGCAAATTGCTTAAAATTCCCCGCATTTTTCTCTATTAAAAGGCCTAGTGAGTCTTACATACAAGCTATGTTTAGGATTGAATATTAGGGTTATATATTCATGGTATCATATTGAAATAAGCCTCAAAAAGAACACCCAGCATCCTGCCCAGATTCTAGCAGGTACTCAGAAAATAACTGTAATTGTTTTTATTATATTACCACCATCATCTTCTTCATCCTCATCAATATCTTGCTGTAGATACACAGCGAATTAATGAAATAGAGATGAATAGAAGGATGTTTCCTGACTTCTAATTTAGTGCTCTTTCTTTTTTTTTTTAAAGATTTTATTTATTATTTATTTGAGAGACAGAGTATGAGAGGGAAGAGGGTCAGAGGGAGAAGCAGACTCCCTGCTGAGCAGGGAGCCCGATGCGGGACTCGATCCCGGGACTCCAGGATCATGACCTGAGCTGAAGGCAGTCGCTTAACCAACTGAGCCACCCAGGCACCCTTTAGTGCTCTTTCTAATACCTTATAGAAGACTGAGCTTTTGTTGAATGATATGGCAGAAGCACAGCTTATGGGAGGAGATGAAGTCAGTCAGCCCATAAAGGAGAGGTGAGACTGAAAAAGAAGACTGAAGGCATTCCAGCAGTTGAAAAGGAACAGGGTGGGGAGCAGTAACAGAATTAAATGCACAGAGAAGAAAGACGCTGGGTAGGGTAAGTGCTATGGTGAGCACTGTGAATTGAACGCTGTGAATTGTGTAAGACTGTTGAATCACAGACCTGTACCTCTGAAACAAATAATACATTATATGAAATAAAAGAAAGAAAGAAAGAAGTATGCTGTGTATAGATGGTAAGTTTTCCTGCCTGATTAGAAAGTTGTTACCTGCATAAGAAAAAAAAAAAAAGTCTAGGTTGGAACTTGCAATTCGGGAATATTTGGATCTAATGGAGAACAGACAACAAAGAAGCATCGTTACAGGCTTTTAATTAAAGGAGTAATATGATGAAATCACTCTATAATTTGTCTGTCTATGAGCAATAATATAGTTAGAACATGGTATGAGGAGACAGTGAAAACTACTATTAGATCCTTGTAATAAAGGGGCTGTAAAGACATGCAAAGACAATATTGCTTTACTTTTGGATGTTTGTACTGAGTTGTTGTTGCTGTTTCCAGAAGGGAAACTTGTTACAGCGCAAAGGCAGAAGCCCACATTTCATACCTTTTTCTCAGTTGCATGAATGAAACCTCAAGTCTAGGACGGATGTAAAAGCAGTTCCAAATCAGGTTCAAAGATAAACTAGGTTTCATGCCCTTTTGAGAGCAATCTGCCCATGGATCATTACTGGAAATTTTGGTGGGGCCTGAATTTGAACCAGGTTCCAAGGATGAAAGCCCACAGACTAATCTGCTGAGCTACCAAGCCCACTGTCGTGCAGGTTTATAGAAATCCCATTAACTGAGAGATTGAAGGGAAGGAAGATAAGATAGCAAGGTGTTGAGAATCAAGCTCCAGTAGTTTTAACAGAAAAGGTACTTTTGAACCATACTATACTATACAGATCGGAACTAAACAAGACACACACACACACACACACACACACACACGATGTATGTGTGCATGTGTGTAACTATATACATGAAATTGTACATTTGCACAGATTCTATTTTGCATGTAGTATATGGTCCATAAAAATGTTCAATATATTTAACATGGAAATATTTATTTTAAGACTGGTGTTCATGTTGAAATCCATCATCTTATTCTAGCTCTTCCAAGACAACAGTGGTCAATATCACCAAACTGCTCTTCTGTCTTGTGCTACTAGTCATATTAACTGTTTCATAGTGAATTTTATCTATCACTCAATAACATTTATTGCTCTTCTGATTCTGAGAATACTTACTAAAACAGTATTTGCTGGTGATCATTCCAATATAACTGAAAAGTAGCAAGAGAGCTGCTTTAACTGACCATTATAAAATCAGAGTTTAGATCTGCAAATAAGTTAGGTGACCAAGATGATCACAAAGAGATTTTGCCAAATTAGAATATGACTGGGCTATGCTGGGAAACTTATAACCACACTGGGTTTTGTTCTCTTATTCAGAAATTGAAGAGGTTAGATTGGATTTGGTGGCTAGCATCATTCTTTACTGTTCTAAATAACTTAAGACTCTATGATATTAAAATGGTTGGTCAATGTGGAAAAAAAAAGAAATAAAATTGCAAAAATTAAGGAGGTAAATCCTCCTAAGAGAACAGAAAAGGCTCATTAGCCAATTGTCACAGATCTGGAACTAGAACGTTAATGCTGCCTCCAAGGAGTTAAGATAATGGGGATGGGGGTGGGGTAACACTGAGGAGATGACTGGACATGTCTGAGCTTTTATCATCACATTGCTTCTGATCAGACCAGATGGTATTTGGACCTCTTTCTAGCATTAAAACATAATGATTTAATTACTTCTCTAAATTATTAGGCTCTACATACAGTTTACAGTTTCTTCATAAAATCAGGTTGGAATTCTGGTGAATTGATGACATAGGACATCTTTTCTGAACTTTGATTTCTTTTTCTGTAAGAGGAGTATACTAACGCCTGCTATGCACATGGGTATGTTGTAAGTGCTTTTTCTTCTATAAGGCACTATAAATGACAAATGAAGGTAGACAATCATTACAATTATGGTGATTATTAGCAAATGGTCATAGAAATAGTAAGTTGATAGCAGATTTTCAAAACTTTATCTAATTTAAAAGGTAATATTTAGGATAAATGTATTTAGTTCTCCTAACTTGGAGGTAGTTTTATCTTCATTGTGACATTAATTGAACATTTGTGGCAGGAAGATTTTCCCTTGCCATAAAGTAATATTGTTAGAAACAGTATGCTTTTGGAGTTATATGGTTGGAAGAAAGCCAATTCTATAAATTTTATAGGCAAAATAATAGTATTAATAATATAAAGTAGATCAAAAAAGGAATAGCAGAAGTTTTCTAAATTTTATTTTTAAACTACAGCCATAGTGATATGCAGAAACATGAAAATTTATTCTAAGTTGTTATTGTTATCTTAAATGAAAAATAGAAGTGATGCTTTGTGTACTGCTGTTGAGAATATTTTATTTTTTCCCTGCATTTTTAATAGACATATAATAACAAAACAGATGAGCATAGGGGAAGGGAAGGAAAAAATAAAATAAGATAAAAACAGAATGGGAGGCAAACCATAACAGATTCTTAACTATAGGGAACAAACTGAGGATTGCTGGAGGGGAGGTGGGGGGATGGGGTAACTGGGTGATGGGCATTAAGGAGGGCACATGATGTAATGAGCACTGGGTGTTATATGCAACTGATGAATCACTAAATTCTACCCCTGAAACTAATAGTAAGCTATATGTTAACTAACTTGAATATAAATAAAATCTAAAATAGTGATAAAAAAGAACTATAGGCAAACAACAATGGGATACACATTTATCCTGGATTATTGCAATGACCAAGATATAAAAAACCAGACATTTTATATCTCAACATTTTATGTATGTACTGTATATATATTCTTCCCTTCTTCTGAGTATCTGTAGGCCCTGAATATCAGGAGGGAAATGTAGAAAAATGAAACCGAACCAGGCATAATATAGATACTCTGTCTTAAATTCTTAATTTATAACTATTTCTAAGGGCCTGCAGAATGAAGGGCCATTGCAGATATTTACTTCATTGTTTTTCAAGTGGAGAGTTCATCATTTGTTTTAGTGAATGTATCCAGCCAGATTGACACACAGTTTGCCCTTAAATTCAAACCCAGAACTGTGGCGGTGAACTCATCCAGTCAGAACAAAATTTCTGCAAGTCCACCCTCTCAGCATTTCATACTTGTGTAGCTTTCGACCTCCGTGCTGCTGAGCTATCCCTTAAGCTTGCTCCTGAGTTAGCATCTGGAGATTTTCTTGTTATTTAACAGGGGTTCTCCTTCACAGAGCCTTCTCTCCCTTTAATATCTTACTTTTGAGAGCAGGATTTCAATTTTGAAGACAAATGTATTTCACAAACTCTCAAATATTTTCATTGGGGGAAGGGCTCCCTATCTTCCATCACTAAGGTCCCTCTGTTACTATCTTTGAAGATTTCTGGGAATTTAGATCCCAGGATGAAAACCTCTGGGTTAATAGATGATTTGATTAAAATTATGGCAATGATCACACAGTTTAGAATGATGTGGCTATTGCTTGACATTCTCAGTTTAGGAATCTGCATGATAGAGGTAAACTTTCTGATAGGCCATTTTTTATTTTTCTATCATATAACAACATTTCCCAAACTGTGTACTATAGAACACTATCCATATGATGAGATACGCTAAAAATTTTTTTATGTTTTTCAGCCAAATACAAGTGTAAGAGAAAATATATTCCCTCTTCCCAATATTCCTAACGCACATATGAAAGGTACTGTGAAGTTATTTATGAAAGAAACCTACTAGGTTTAACCCTGTACTGCCTAAAACATTTAAACATGTGAAACTTTTCTCTTATAAAGTCTCTAATACCTCCCATAACACACTGTGCAATTTGAGTTTGAAGGAAGACCTGGGAAAATACTCATCAGAAAGAGGCAACAGAGTTGCCATTTGGGCATTATGATTCTGGTAATATTTTCTTATTCAGTGGGAAATGTTGCCTCAGTGCTGTGCAAGTTATCCTCACATTACCCCCTTTCCATATTTCTTCCCCATCTAAAAATTAGAGTATTTCTGGCCTCCTCTTGCTCACGGCATAGTATTTAAACTCCTAACATATTATGAAAAGTTTTATGTCTGATGCAAATTTACCTTTCAAGCTGATTCCCCATGCCTCTCTTATCGCGGAATTTAATGTCTAGAAAAATGATCTACTTGCCACCTGCTAAACACAGAATGCTCACGGTGCATGCCGTGTTTTTTTTCTGCATGGAAGTCCCTCTTTCTCTGCTTTTTCATCAACTTGTATCATTCTTCTCAATATAACTAAAATGTTACCACTTCTATAAAGATGCATTTTCTTATGCTTGATCGGTCCTCTTTTGCTTCATTATCATTTAACATCTTCTTGGACCCATTTGTGTCTAGTGATTTTAAATAGTATCAAAATTATCTCTTTAAATGTCTCTTTACAGGTAAATCTAATCCAGGGCACTAGAAGTCAGAATAATTGTTCTCTCTAGATGGGACTTACTGACTGGGAAGGGACGTAAAGGAGTCTCCTAGAATACTTTTATTTTTTTCTTTTATAGATAGTGATTACATGGATGTATGCATAAGCAAAAATTCACATTGTAAATTTAAGATTTGTTCAGATCTATTATTATTTATTGCATGCCATAAGAGCAAACTTCTAAAAATATGTGTTGCCCTACCAGTTTTTTCATCACCAGAGAGAGATTTTATTCATCTTTTTATTTCCAAAGTATATAGTGGTACCAGCACAATGGGGAGATGCATTCCCCGTGGCAGATACACATGGGGATGAAGCAGTAAGTGACTGAAGGAGCAAACATTCAGCCCCCTTTCCTGGGTGCAGCCTTAGCTTGTCAAGAGAGGAATACATTTCAGGTATATGAAGGCTATTTAATTGGCTATAATTAGAGCAATCAGAAGATATAGATGATGGTATGTAGCTAATAAGTTTACAGATGAGAAGAGTGTATGCAGACTGATTAAGAACTCTGACTAGAACTTTAGAGCTGCCAACATTTCAACAATGTAGTTCACTGGACAGGTCAGCAAATACCTGTGCCCCATATGTCTTCTATTTTCCCTCACACTTGAGACATTTCCCTAAAGGCTAATAAACAATGATTTCATCCCTGAAGAACAATATATAAATATACATATAAAATTGACTCAAATATTATTACTTATCATTAACTGCCAGCAGTATGTAACTCACAACTAGCATTAACTCTTTGACCTTGAGAATCCCATGTTTAAAAAAAAATGTTACAAGGTTAAGCAAAAAGCAAGAGGAAAAATCAATCGTTATCTTAGTTAATGTCTCCTGTTCCTGCATTGAAACATATAAAATGCCTATTATGAGTCAGGAACTATGCTAGGATCTAGGCGAAAAATGGTGAGGAAAACAAGACTCCTGACTTCATGATGTTATAGTCCAGCCAAAGAATAAAAATTAGAAATAGGTTCCCTTTATGGTTTTCTCTGTGCTAACCATTTTCCATGCATTTATCTAAGGTTCATATCAGTCAAATGAAAAGAAATATCACTACCATCCCCACATCAAAATGAAGAAGAGGCTCAAAGTTCACTTAGATAATGAAAGTTCACATATATGATTTTCCAATCTATATTTGCCAAGTTCTGGAGAGGAAGAAAGAGGTCTTGTACTCCTCTGTTTCTTCCTTAGCATCTAGTGTGGGGCTGGGAACACAGTAGGGTGTCAGCTATCAATTGATTTACTGGCATGGGATTTGACCTACAGTTTTTTCTTATTCTTGGGCAGCAGGAAAAGGGAGAATATTTCTTTCCTGTGTAAGAGAGATACGACCATATTAAATTCTATGGTTAACCCATCATTGTTTCCTTTGCCGCTGCACATTATTAAAGTAGTTGGCATATGGCATGGCTTAGGCCAAATCAACCAAATTTGTTAACTATCTATGTAACATGACTGCCCATGCTTCACTCACATTACTGCAGATCCAGTTGACTATTTTTGTAGTGTCTGTGTGCTCTGCTTCCAACAAATTGGACCAGCAGCACAGAAAGCCAGCAGTTTCTAGGAGTTAGAGGGCCCTATTAATCCCTATCCAATGACCAAATGCTGCAAATATGAAAGTTCAGCTCTTTTCCTCAAGGTAGAACCAATGTTCAGGTGTAACTCACTCCCCATAACACCAGGATAAGGCTAGAACGTGGCTTGAACTTCCATTCTTGGTTGAACACATCCCTTCACTATCCTCTTACCTCCACACCTTTACTGGTTTCTTACTGGAAGGAACTCTGCTAAATCATTTACACATGAAGATTCAGTTCAGTGTTTGCTTCTAAGAAAACCAACTGCGGTTATTTAATCTATTTTTTGGCAGTTTAGTAGTATACCAGACAGGGTTCGCCAGAGACACAGAACTGATGAGATACTTTATATAGAGTAAAATTTAATTTAATGAGTTGGCTCACATGACTGTAGGGCCTGGAAAGTCCAAAATCTATAGGGCAGACTCACAGGTTGGAAATTCAAATAAGAGTTCATTTTGCAGCCCTGAGTCTGAAATCCACAGTTCAGGCCAGCAGGCTGGAAACTCAGGCAGAATTTCTATGTTACAGTCTTGAGGGAGAATTCCTTCTTCCCAATGAAACCCAAGTTGGAGCTCTTAAGACCTTCACCTGACTGATGAGGCCTACCCACATTATGTAGTCCAATGATTGTAAATGTTCAATCACATCTAGAAGTTAACATCACAGCAACATCTAAATTACTGTTTGACTAAACAACTGGGCATGATAGCCTAGCCAAGTTGACACATGGATTAACCATCAGAAAGAGGGGATTTGGGAACGGTTAACCAGCTCTGCCCTAAGCTGGAAGAGATCATTCACCAGAACTCTGGAAAAACCTATAGCTTTGTTATGTAAACCTAGAGTTTTCTTTCCTATGTAGGATGGTCTTAAGAGTACCTGAAGACAGATGAAGTGAAAAGTGGTATTGTACTTGTGCCTCATCACTTCTGAGATACTAGACTGGCACACATATAGATTCAGAAGTCCAGACAGAAGTTGAAAGGTCCAAATAATGAGGTTTATTAGGGGAGCGAGAGAACAAGCCAATTCATATCCCCTTGTTACACACTTCCACAATAACATGTCCCTCTCCTTGACAGCACAATTATTAATTATAGATTAATTTGTGTAATTATTTTATTAACAGCCTTCTCATAACCCAGTTAGAATGTAAGTTTCATAAAGTGAAAGCTGTTTCTATTTTATTATTGCATCCCAAACCTAGCGGAGTACCTGGTACAATGGATATTTACTGAGTAAATACCAATGGCATTAAGTTATTAGGGTAAACATCACCTCATTTATACCATTTATATATGTGACATATCCATTATATATAGTAAATATATAAAAATTATATATAAACATATACTTATATATGTGTATACATGCGTGTGTATACACACACTCCCTTACATACTTCATTAGTTTGTGGATGTCCTGAAAAAATGTACTTAAACTTTATGCTTTTTCTGGTTTTATGTATATGATACTCCTTTCGTAGGGAAACTGTCTCTCAGTTTGTCACACAATGAGATCCTCCTTGTGGCCCTTTGGCGAAAGATGAGGTATCATTCAAACTTTGAAATCATCTTTCCTGTAAATATCTCAACATCAGTTTACTGTTAATAACTCCAAGTAGGAAAAAAATAAGATAGACAATCAGACAAGGGGACCTGAGCAGCAGAAAATAACCGGACTCTCTCAATGGTACCATTCCCAAGAAGAACTACTGGAGCACACTGTTTCTTCCCTGGACTATGCTGTGCATCCCTTGGAATCGCTCCAGAAGCATTTTATTGCTCATTAAATATTTTTTAATGTGCATCCACTCTTGGCATTTCTACTTTATAGTTTTTCTCACAATCCTTCCCGTGTTGAATACCTCCTTCCCCACTACATGTAATTTAAAAGAAATTATGTAAGCTTATTTCTCTGATTAAGAAAGCCTAATGCACAAACACACAAAGGATATGACCAGTGTAGCTCAAGTAGCTAATGAATCTGGCAGTTCTAAGCTCATTCCCAATAAAAATGGGCCCCACAAATCACTATAAAAAATGTGTTTTGTACCTCAAGAGCCATAATTGTCATACATTTACAATTCATAAGCAGTGACTGCAGGGTGCTTACTCTAGTTAATCCTCCATAGAATAGTGGATATTGACGCTGTGGAGAAGGGGCACAACAAAATCATCTGTCACTTGAAATACTCATTTGGGAAGCCTCACACACTAATGAAATCCTGAAATGTAGCAATGGGAAGCCTGAATGCATTCTTCCCCCTAAACTGTAAATGGGGACAAAGGTGTAAGTCTGAGATGCCCAGGCATAGCCTGGCATAGCTTGCTTCTGGTTTACTAACTCTAAAATAGTAAAGATAAAACATACATTTGGATTGTCAAAAAGCTTATGTCCCAAGCCTTCACTGTACCTATCTGGACCTAAAGATACAGGACCTAGAGGAAGAAATTTGAAGAAGCTTCTTTGTCTTGACTAATTTGGTCAAATTGCAACAGGTATATGATAAATAGCTAGACTTTATAATGATTTGATGAACATTTTTAATATATTTACCATTCTTTTAGCAAGGCAGAATACTTTATATGACTGTTACATTGAAATAAATTCCAAATCTTAAAAGTAGTATTTCAGTTTAACCAAAACATGTAGATCATCCCTAAAGCCTGCAGCAAATGGCTATAACCTACATAATTGAATCTTTGGAATGTGAGATCTCCCCTCTGGTAGATCATGAGTGCCTGAAATGGGTTCTTGGTCTGTTTTTAATTCAATTTTTGTTTTGTTTTTAAAGAACAGTGATAAAATCAGAGAAAATGTATTGTTTATCCAATCTAACCGTTCTGCAAGGGAATTACTCCGAATAATGTAAAGGCTAATGAAATGGATTAGGTGAAACTTAGATGAACTTCGACATCTATTTTTCTGCCCCTGAAGACTGGATTTTTAATAATCACTCAGTCATTTAACTATAACACCTGAATGTATGAATGTATGTATGTATATATGTATGCATGTGTGAATAAATCAATCAAATCAAATCAAATCAAATCGAATCAAATCAAATCAGCAATTCTTGCTTTGGCTCCTCCTTCACATACCACTTTAATATCTTTATTTTGTTCTCTCCGGCACCCCTCCATCATTCATTGCTTACTTCTTATATATTTCCTTGTATAAAATCATCTCAGCTTGTGATTCAAAATAATGATCCCTCACTTCCTGGGTTTGCAATTTTAACCATACAAGCTTTTTAAGTTCAAGAAGCAGAATCAAAATGCATTTATAGTCTATATTACAATAAGTGTGAATATCAAAAGCTTCTCCCTGAGTTGTGTGACTGCTGGCATTTGAAAAAAAGCCAGAGAATTTTGGAATTGGAAGAAACAGAAATATATTTAGTATTTCAAATGACTCTTGATGGAGAGGGAGCGAAAGGAAAAATTATAAGTTCTATTGCAAAGTTTTATATGTCTCTTAAAAACTATTTTCCTAGGACCTAGATTAATTATAATGCTTGTTTCAAGACATGAAAGATTCTCTCCTATTTAGTTATTTGTTTGCTTATTTTTAATAACATAGTCAACCTACATCTATTATGAAAAGTAGAGCCTTGATGGTAACTGACATGAGCCCACATGGTCTTCTAAACTTTTTGTCTTCCTCCCGCAACCCAAAATAACAATCATCCTGGATGATCAATCTCTTGGGGCTGTATGTGTGCAGAGTTCCTTAATACAGTGTGTGTCCTAAAAAACACATCGTTTTAGTTATTTTTAACTTTATAAAACAGCACACACCCTATCTAATCTTTTTAAAGTTACTCTTAGAGTGTTTGGGTGGCTCAGTTGGTTAAGCATCTTGGCTCTTGGTTTTGGCTCCGATCATGATTTCATGGGTCATGGAATTGAGCCCTACATCAGGCTCTGCACTCAGTGAGGAGTGTGCTTACAGATTCTCCCCTTTGCCCCTTCCCTCCACTTGCGTGCTCAATCTCTCTCTCTCTCAAACACACACACACACATAAATAAATAAATCTTTAAAAAAAGGAAGAAATTGCTATTTTAAAAAAATAAGTTACTGTTATTACTCAGTATAATAATGCTAAGATTTATATACATTACCAAAAGTAATAGTAGTTTATTTTTACTGATCTATCGTATTCTGTTGTTGTATACACCATGTTTATACTTTTGTAAACACAATTTTAACTCATGAATTCAGTCAATTATTTATTTGTTATTTTTTTAATTTTGTTTTTTTAGAGACAGAGAGAGTGCTTGCACAATCGTGGGGGAGGGGGCAGAGAGAGAGGGAGAGAGAGAATCCTAAGCAGACTCCACGCCCAATGTGGAGCCCAAGTCAGGGCTCCATCTCAGCCAAAATCAAGAGTCAGAGGCTTAACAGACTGAGCTACCCAGTCGCCCTGTTCAGTCAATTATTTATATTACACCAAGAAAATAACAATAAAATGTAGTGTAGTAAATTTTTTAAAGTTTTGGTCCTTTTTAGAAAACTCTGTAAAATTAATGAAGTTGTAAGTATGTAGTTTCAACCTTCTTTTGTGCTTTGAAGAAGTCCAGTTTTAAGAGTGGTGAACCTTCCAGGGCTTTTCTCTAATGAAGATATTGATACTCTTCAACATCAGCACTCTTAGGAACAGTTCTATTGCATCCTTTACCTAAGCCTTGCCCTGGAGAAAGATAGAGTATCCCTCATGTATAAACATGCCTGATGTAAGTAAATGTGTGTAGGGGGGAGTCTTTCCAAACTTGGAAAACAGTCCTGTTAGAGGTAGCATTATGGCTTCCCTCTTTATAGGGTTTACCTGGTTGGGCAGCTATTTTTTGGCAGTGGGCTTATGAAGAAAAAAAATCAGTAATAACTCCCCTCCCCTCAATCTCTGACATATAAACATTATAGTGAAAACTAAAATGGTAGGTAAAACAAAAGGTATCCAGAGGTAAGAAGATCTTTACAGGAATACTCTCTTCCACTCTCATTCTGATGTCCTACCTTCCCTGATCTTAAAGAATGATTTTGGGATGCTGTTCTTACTCCAGATACTATGATACTTGAGAACATTGAAGGTTTATTTGTTGTCTAGTATCACATTAACAGCTTATTTTCTTTCTTTTAAGAAAATAACCATCAACATTATAGAGCACTTACTATGTGCCGGGCATTGTGGTATTTTCTGTGCATTTTTTCATATATCACAATAATTTTACAAGATGGATATTACTATTGTTATTAGTAGAACCACTGTTTTACAGATAAGGAAACTTTTCTAAGTTCACAGGTGAGCCCTCAACATCACAATCTTATGTTATAGGTTATTATATTCATTGTGATTCAGTCACCTTTATGTAACAGCCCTTTTACTCTCCTTTACCTTATGTCATCATTTTTTGTCTTTTGACTTAGCTAACAATTTTCAAATTCATTATCTCTATATAAAATGGAGACAGTAAAATGCACAAATGTTTTATGTATGGACATGAAAAGTTTCCAATATAATACTTTTGAAATAGTGATATGTGCAATATAATTTTACTTATGTGAAAATAAAATACAAAATATTTATTTGCATACCTGCATACAAGTGTATATGAGAAAATGCCAAGGGAGTTACCCCTCAGAGGATAAGAAGAGAGTAGGATTAGGGTGCAATTAAAAGAGAAGTTCTTATGATAAACACTTTGGAAGAGCATTTTCTTACATAAGCATATTTTTTTCTTGCTATTAAAAAAGTAAAGTATCGTGGTGCCTGGGTGGCTCAGTCATTAAGCATCTGCCTTCGGCTCAGGTCATGATCCCAGGGTCCTGGAATCGAGCCCCATGTCAGGCTCCCTGCTCAGCGGGGAGTCTGCTTCTCCCACTCCCCCTGTTTGTGTTCCCTCTCTCACTGTATCAGTCTCTGTCAAATAAATAAATAAAATCTTTAAAAAAAATAAAGTACAAAAAATGGAGACCTCTGACACATTTTCAAGTAAGTTAGTAAGGTAAAAATAAGTTAAAATGGTGACTGAATGAAAATTGACATTTATCAATATTCTTCTAAATTACCCCTGTCTCAAATCTCATAAAAATGTAGAGGAGAATTTATCAGTGAAAAATATCAGAACGGGAAAATAAGTTATGGGATTAGTAAATGAGAAATATTGGGGACCTTCTGAAAAACAGAGGGCAGAATTGGTCGTATCTACAAGAAAATGACCAGAGACAATCATGACCAAAAATATACAAAAGAAAAGATTCTTGGAGAGGCAGAGAAAATGTAGAGGAGCACCAGGCTCCATGAGTTCAGACCCAGGCAAAGGCAACAATTAAGCAAATATCGGAGTGACAAATCAGACAGCAACCATCAGAGCTTTTTGAAGGTAGCCACTCTTTCCCAAGCAAAAGCGCAGGAAGGGTGTCCCAAATGAGGACTAGTGAGAATCAGCATTGGGATAGGAGAAGCAAATCAGTATTCTTCATAATAACAAACCCAGGAGGGACAGGGGTCCCACATCCAGCAGCAAACACTAACAGATCTCTTCTAGCAGCTCTCATCTGAGCATGGCTCTGATAAAATCAGGAGTTCTCAAACAGACATGAATAGAAAACCAATGAGCCCCAAATATTATGACCAAAAATTATGTTAATTGTAATGAGTATAATTGATATAATCAGAGGGAATTAAGAAGTTTTAATTTTTTTTTAAAAAATAGTACTCATTGCCAAACATTTATCTTCAAGGTGGGACTAATAGGTAAGAAAGATGCAAAATTTTAAGCTCTTTGACCTTTCCTATCCTATATATGAAAGGAGTTCAAGGAAGAGAAGAAACATGAATGGAAGGACTCAAGCCCATTTCTGGCAGAAAATAGGCAATGGTTTTCCAACCTTAACAAGATCCGTACATTGCTCCTTGTGAAATACACAGAGACATAAAGCAAGTAATAGTCTTCTCCTCTATTTTTTTTAAAGATTTATTTATTTATTTGAGACAGAGAGAGAGAGAGAGAGAGAAAGAGAGAGAGAGTTAGCAGGGGGAGGGGCATGAGGGAAAGAATTTTAGGCAGACTCCCCGCACAGCCTGGAGCCTAGTGTGGGGCTTGATCTCACAGCCCAGAAATCATGACCTGAGCTGAAATCAAGAGTCAGATGCCTAACCGACTGAGCCATCCAGGCACCCCTAGTCTTCTCTTTTAGTACCTCTCTCCATTTGTATACTAGATCTGAACCTGTTCGGTTTGCTCAAAGCAATTCTATCCTTCAAATCTTCCATTTCTGGATACTGCCTCATTCCAAGTTTATGGAACTTATTATGGAACTTTCAGCAACTCCCTGAAAACAATGGTACAACTTTGTCTCTCTTGAAGCCACTCCATCAGGCTTTCATCCCTACCAAGAGACATCATCAGCCTTTGTCAGTGTCACTAATGATCTCCACATTGCTAAATCCAATGTGATCTCTCCAGTCTTCATCTTCCTTGACCTAGCATATTTGGTAGAACTGATTGCTCCCTGCCTATTGAAACTTTTAGCTCCTGTGAAATCACAATACCTTGATTCTTCTACTTCTTTATCAAACACCCCTTCTCAGGCTCTTTGAAAGATTCCTCTTCCTTTCCTCCTCTACAATTAAACAGAGATGCCCAAAGGGTTTCACTTCTCAGTCTCATCTTTTTAATTCCCAGTCTTTAGGTAATCGCATATAGGCTCATGGCTTTTTAATCCCTCCAAAAATCTCAAATGTCTATATAGAGTCCAGATATCTCCCTGATCTAAAGATTTTTTCATCCAACTGCTATTCAGCCTCCTCTTTGTGTCATTAGCAACTCGAATGTAAAATGTCTAAAAGTAAATATACAAACCTACTCCATCCACCAATTTTCCTGTCTCTAAGTGGGAAACTCCATCCTCCCATTGGTCATGCCAAAAACTTTAACATTATCCTTGGGTCCTCTCTTTCTTTCATGCTACTTCTCTAGTCTGTTGTTAAATTTTATTTTTTTAAAGATTTTATTTATTTATTTGAGAGAGAGTTCACACAAGCGGGGGCTGTGGAGGGGGGCAGAGGGAGAGGGAGAAGCAGACTCCCCACTGAGCAGGGAGCCTAACGTGGGGCTCAGTCCCAGGACTCTGAGATCATGATCTGTCATTTAACCAAATGAGCCACCCAGGCGCCCCAATCTGTTTTTAAATTCTCACTCTACCTCCAAAACACACCCTAAATTCAACTACTTTTCACTCCCTTAAATGTTACACCTGCTCAATGCCACCTTTAAATCTTCCCTAAATCCTAATTGGCCTCACAGTTGCCCTTGCTCAGTTCTTCCCTACATCCAAGCTTATTCTCTTTTTCTTTTTTTTTTAAGATTCTATTTATTCATTTGAGACACAGAGATACAGGGGGAAAGAGAGAGAGAAAGCATGAGCAGGGGGTGAGGCAGAGGGAGAGGGAGAAGCAGGCTCCCCACTGAGCAGGGAGCCCAATGTGGGGTTTGATCCAGGACCCCAGGATCATGACCTGCGCTGAAGGCAGCCACTTAAAAACTGAGCCACGTAGGCACCCCATCCAAGCTGATTTGCAACCCAGCAACACAGAGGGATTCTTTTAACCAAAATTCCTGTCAGATCACAGTGATTCTACGTTCAAAGCCCACCAAAGGTTTTCCATCTCATTCAGACTAAGAGCTGATGTTGCTTGTGTGGCTCTCAAGCCAGTGTGTGATCTGCCCACCACCCCATCTGACCAATATTTCCCCTTACTTGCTTCTCCAACCCCTTCGACCTCCTTGCTATTCCTAGATTGCACCAGGAATGTTCTTGCCTTTGCGGACTTGCATAAGCACTTCCTGATGTGGAACACTGGCTTCCCAGATATTCACAAGGCTGTCCCTCACTTCTTTGAGGTTCTGCCTCAAATGTCATCTCGTCAGGGAAGCCCAGCCTGATAATTTTAGAATAATGGCTTCCCTTCCTGGTACTCTCCATCCACTTAGTACTACTTTTGTATCTTCATTCAGTTTATCACATATTGATACATAATGGGTTTACTTGCTTGTTTACTGTTTTCTCATTACACTCATTGAGAACAGAAACTTTATTTTGTTCATTGCAGCATCTTTATTGCCTTATACAGTGCTGGCACATTATAAATATAATTATTTGTTCATTCTTAAATAGCTGATTGGCTTACTGTTATTAGCCAGATTTGTCTAAAGTAGGTCTCTGTGTTAGGGCGCCTGGGTGGCTCAGTCAGTTAAGTGTCTGCCTTTTGCTCAGGTCATGATCCCAGGGTCCTGGGATCCAGTCCCACATCAGGCTCCTTGCTCAGCGAGGAACCTGCTTCTCCCTCTGGCTCTCCCCCTGCTCATGCTCTCTCTCTCTCTCAAAAATAAATAAAATTAAAAAAAAAAATAAAGTAGGTCTCTGTGTTTAAAATTGTCAAATTACTTTGTTTTAAGCATGTATGGAACATCCACACAAATGGACTATTAGTTAAACCACTGAGGAAAATTTCAAGAAGTCCCAAAAAGCAGAGGTCATAAAGGCTACATTATCTGAAGACAATGCAATAATAATAGAAATTACCAATGACCTTGAGTATAACAGTGAAAAATAAATGTATTCACTTGGAAACATCCATTTAAGTAACTCTTGATTACAATGGGAAAAAAAATCACTGAGATTTCAGAAAAGTTACAAAACAAAAGTTACTTTGAGATGCAACCAGAGCAGCATACAGAAATAAACCTGAGGCCTCAACATATATACACCGGACAAAAATTTAAAATTTGAAAACTAAAGCTCATGACTCAAGAGGCTGAAAAGAACAAAAAGAAAACAACAAAAATAGGAGGAAAATGAGTCAATTAAGATGAAAGCACAATTTGCTGAAATACAAATTCAAGGAAACAGAATTGATCAACAAAATCAAAATTTTCTTGAAAGACTATGAACATTATAATGATGCCTGAGCAGGAAAGAGAAAGAACTAGAAAGAACAAGTGAGAAATATGAAAAAACTATAAATAGGAACATATTTCAGTGTTTTGAATGTGATAATTTCAATAGCTATATTTATGATAGACAAAAATAGAAAGCAAAGGCAGAGCAAGCAAGTAGGAAGTTTTTTCCAAGTCTAGGAGAGAAGTGATTTCTGGCACCTATACAAGAGTAGTTATCTCTAAGGATGGGTTTAGGGGTGAGCTAGAAGATCTAAGTAAAAGTGGGTGATTGATTGGGTGAAGAGTTTAAAGGGAGATACATCTCTTTACTTCTCACCCTTCACTCCACAGCTTTGTACTAATTGTGACTGAGAGAGGTGAAGGTAAGGACTGGTAATTTATTTTCAGTTTTTTAAATTTGCTCAACACCCACCATTAACATGAATATTTCAATTACCCTAATTCATTAGGCATTAAAATAGGAGAACTGATGAGATTTAGCCTTATTAAAACTTTTAAAGTTGTATTTTTCTTTTCCATGTGTGATTTAGATTTTGCCTGAATTTCTGTGTCTGGAATAATTTCCCAGGGAAGTTTAGGAAGTCAGTGATAACTCTGTTAGGTACATGGGAAGTTCATTGATTTAATTAATGAAATTACTACTAAAATCTAAACTTGAAAGAGAAGTTACCAAATTTTTTTTTTGGAAGGAAACAGTTTATTCTATACAAACCATAATATTTTTCCCAGAATACACTTGCTTCCTTGGTTTTTCAGATCCCCTCCACCCCCCACAAAACAGTGGTGGGGACTATTCTTTGAAAAAAGAAAACCCCAGCAACATCAGCTGCCACACACAGGTTTTTGTGCAGTCCCTCAAAGAGGTAACTGAAGTCCTGGGGTAAGGACACCCAGGAAGGTCAAGTGTATGAAAACACTGAGGAAGAGAAGTTACCAAATACTTGACAGGATATTTGAATTCCTATTTTTGCAAGTTCTAATATGAATATGAATTCTTCATAGAAGCATGAGAATGATTTGGGGTTTAGGGCTTATATTTTTAAGATGACGTAAAAAAAAAGGAAGAAAGGAAGAAAGGAAGAAAGGAAGAAAGAAAGAAAGAAAAAGAAAGAGAAAGAAAAAGAAGAAAGAAAGAAAGAAAGAAAGAAAGAAAGAGAAAGAAAGAAAAAGAAAGAAAGAAAGAAAGAAAGAAAAGAAAGAAAGAAAGAAAGAAAGAAAGAAAGAAAGAAAGAAAGAAAGAAAGAAAGAAAGAAAAGGAAAGAAAGAAAGGGCATTAGAAATTCCAACAACAGCATTACATTCCAGGATACTGCCTGCTCCTGGATTTATTCCATAACTGGCTTCCCTTTGATCCATTCTGTCATTCTTCCCCAGTTCCCAGCCCCTAAAATTTCATGATCCTTGTTCAGACCTTGAACCTCATCTCTTTTTGATCTATACACTCACTCCATTGGCATTACTCATTCAGTCTCATGGATTTAAGTATTCTGCGCAATAATATCTTCCATATTTATTTATTTATTTATTTATTTTGTCTTTTTTTAAAATTATGCTATGTTAATCACATTACATCATTAGTTTTTGATGTAGTGTTCCATGATTCATTGTTTGTGTATAACACCCAGTGCTCCATGCAGAACATGTCCTCTTTAATACCCATCACCAGGCTAACCCATCCCCCCACCTCCCTCCCCTCTAGAACCCTCAGTTTGTTTTTCAAAGTCCATCGTCTCTCATGGTTCGTCTCCCCCTCCGATTTCCCCCCCTTCATTCTTCCCCTCCTGCTATCTTCTTCTTTTTTTTTTTTAAACACATAGGTATTATTTGTTTCAGAGGTACAGGTCTGTGATTTATCAGTCTTACACAATTCACAGCGCTCACCATAGCACATACCCTCCCCAATGTCTTATCACCCAGCCACCCCATCCCTCCCACCACCACTCCAGCAACCCTCAGTTTGTTTCCTGAGATTAAGAATTCCTCATATCAGTTAAGTCATATAATTCTAACTTGAACCTCTCCCCTGAACTTCAGAATCACATACTTAGTGGCCCACTTGACAGATCTCCCATGAAATTTAATTGGCATTTCAAAAGTAGCGTATCTAAAACTTACGTTCTGGTCTTTCTCCCTAAACCTGTTCCTCCCACAGTGTTTCTCATCTCCTTTAGTAACCATTCCAACTTTCTAGGTTTCAGGCCAAAGTCTTGAACTCATTCATGATTCCTAACTTTTTCACACTTCACATTTAATGCTTAGTAAAGCTCATTGTTTTTTACCTTCAAAATGTTTGCCTTCTCAGCCTGCCTACTCTAACTACTCTGTTCTAAGACACCATCCTCCCTTATTATATTATTCAATAATCTTTCCACTGGTCTTATGCCTCTACCTTCACCCTACTATGTCTACTCTCCTATAGTTTCAGGACAGGAGCCTTGAAAGATGGAAGACATTTCATTCAATTCTTTTATTCAAAACCCTGAGGTATCTTTTCAATTCACTTTGAAGAAAACTGAAATCCTCATAATCATCCACAAACCCTATATAATCCAGTCCTACCATATGTCTCTGATTTTATTTGCTACCAATTCCCCCCTGGTCTTCTTGCAACTCCTCAATTCAGAACATTCCCAGTCCATATCCCCTTTCCTAAAACTCTTCCCCCAGATTTCCTGCATAGTTCACTTACTCTGTTCTTTTGGTTCATTGCTCAAATGTGATTTCTAAGCATCACTCTCATTTTCTGTACTTTGAA
This sequence comes from Eumetopias jubatus, assembly GCF_037043125.1. Taxonomy (NCBI): domain Eukaryota; kingdom Metazoa; phylum Chordata; class Mammalia; order Carnivora; family Otariidae; genus Eumetopias; species Eumetopias jubatus. Next base: position 98,654,384 of record NW_028274811.1, read on the forward strand.
AAACTGTACCTCTTGCACACTGGAATTCTCTTTCTCCCTTCCCTACTTTATTATTCTCCATAATAATTATCACTACCTGATATTGTTATTTTGTATAAATTAATAAATGTAATGAACTGGGCTCATTCATTCTTAGATTCAGAGATAAAAGTTATATGGCTCCAGGAGCCCCCTTTCAGCTTAGTGTGACTTGGTCTATTTATATGTAACTGAGTTCATAAATATAAAATAATCAGTATACTGTTTGAGTATTGCCATATCAACCACATCAAAATTTCCTTCTTCTCCTTGTCATAAGAGTAAAATGTGTAGAACATTTTCAATGTATAATATTTAGTTTTCCTGATGACAGTAATGATATTTCACTATAAGAACTACCAAATTCCCAACTGAGAAAAGTTGCCCCATGAATCATTCCTAAATGAATAGTCCAGTTGTTAGTCCCTTGGTGATAGCAATTTTCTGATGACTTTAATCTACATGCTAGCTTCATCTGTATTTATAAAATGAAATATAACATATGAAGAAAAAGTACGGACATGAGACTCACAGATAACAGTTACTTCCTTCTCTGGGTCTACTTTATTCATGTTAGGATCCCGAACAAAAGGGTCCTTTAACCATGGAGACACACACCAGAAGAGGCATCCTATGCCCTATTTAAGTATGCTCAGTGGACCTGGCTGGGGGATAAGGTCAGTGAGTACCTGATGCTGATGTTTCTAAAGCATCTACAACTCAACCAAAAGAACTTGCACAAACAGCTGCAGTCTCACCTTCTTAACTACCTCAAAGTAGGATAAGCAGCAAAAATGGAATTAATCCAATATATATTGCTCATTTCCAGATGAGAAAATGTCATTTACAGATTGTGCTCATCCCAGGAATGTTCAAATGGGTTTTATTTTAGAAATCAGAGGAGTTGAAATAACAAGTTTGTATTTGTGCAGGACTCACTAAACACTTTCAAAATCTGAAGTCGAAGTAATGTACCAGTTCTATTTAATCGCTTTAAGATTCAGTTTGCTCATCATAGAAATGAGAGGGGTAGACTTGATAGCCATTTGATTCTAGGATGGGGAATATGCTGGTATTAAAGCTCCCTAATGCTAAATTTTTACAAATTCCCTTTATCCTCCCATGCAATGTTTACACCCTTCAGACATTACACATAGATATCCCAAACATTTGCAAATTCAGCAGTGTTATCTTATTGTATCCTTCCTACTCTCCACCTAATAAAACTTCATGGGCCTGAAGGTTGCTATGAAGTTACTCCCAAGACTTTACTCTTCTTCTGGTAATTTAATCTTCTTTGCTCTTCTTCATAATTCAATTTTGTCAACCTTTTCTTCAGGGGAATTTAAAATTTACTACCATAACTACTTAATAGGCTGCTTCTTGTGATAAGGGGATAAGAAATTTACTTTTGGGGACATGTGCTGACTTCCTCATGGGTACCATTTAGTCTGCTTATTGCTGACCTCAGGATTCTGTAACTTCAAAATGTTAATGGTGTCTAAAATGTGAAGAATTCTTAACTCCTCACCAAAGATTCACCTGCAAAGTGTGTTACACCAGCAACTTGTATAATAGATGTTACTTATGTTTTTTTTTTTCTAACAAATGTAACCTTCAATTTCTGAAAGAGATCAACTTTTCTAATTATTTTGATTTAAAATATACTAAGATAAAAATCTTTTGCAGCTAGATATATAATTATGGGTATTTAATGTACAATTAGAGAATACAAAAATATTAATAGATTTATTAATGGATATAAGAAATAGGACAGATGGTTAAAAAGGGGGGGCACCTGGGTGGCTCAGTCATTAAGCGTCTGCCTTCAGCTCAGGTCATGATCCCGGGGTCCTGGGATCGAGCCCCGCATCGGGCTCCCTGTTCAGCGGGAAGCCTGCTTCTCCCTCTCCCACTCCCCCTGCTTGTGTTCCCTCTCTCGCTGTCTCTCTCTCTCTGTCAAATAAATAAATAAAATCTTAAAAAAAATAAGACAGATGGGACATATCTATTTTGTTCTATATATATCTATGTGTTTGAAGTATTATGTTAATCCATAAGGGAGATACAGAAATGTATTGGGTACTATAGAAAACTAAACGTATTATGACATAGAGTGACAGTAAGTATTAAGACATACAGTAAGTTCTGTAGTGATAATAAATTCCTACCACGGGTATGAGGAAGAAAGGAGAATTTGAATGAGGCCTTAAATAAACAAAAGGGATTGGTACACAGAGATGGGTGTTAGAGGAAGGAGGGCATTTTAGAATTCAGGATAGCATGGACAAAGTATGAAAATGATTTACTGTAGCTAAAGTTTTGACTATTTGCATCATTAATGGTAAGTACTGCTAGCTGCAGTAGTAAGCAACACAAACTCTGAATGGCTTGCCAAGATAACAATTATTTTTTTTCATGTTACAGTCTAAGGTGGCTCACCATGGGATTTCTGTTCCACACAGTCCTTTAGAGACCTAGGCACATTAAATCTAGTAATTCCTGTTACCACTCAGGAGCCTTGGAATCTTTCCTTGGATTTTCTACATCAAACTAGATTAGATTATAAACAAAGATATAATACTACAGGGATGACTGCGTGGAGAATTTACAGAGACCAAATCTGGTAGTTTATACCACTTTTACCACTTTCCTTAGGCTTGAACCAAGAAGTGTTTCTTCACTCAATGGGAAAGAGACTCACTGATGTTGGGTGCCAGTGTGTTGAGGATAAGAGGAGAAACCCCAGTATTAATAAGTACAGCATTCTCTATCTTGGTGCACTCCTGCGGACGACAGATATTTAGTAGAAAAGACCAAAAAGGCAGGTTCTAGTCAGATCATGGAAGGGATTTAGAATTTATTCTGCAGGATATAGAAAAGTGACCATTGCATAAGGGTGTAAATAAACGATCAGATCTACTGCTCTCAAGTATACCCAATTACATTTCTTGGTTTTGTTTCAGGCAATAAGGATAAATTATTTTTTTGAAAACTGAGTTAAAAAAAAAAAAGAGGAGAAGAGAAGCAAGCTATTTTCAGACCATCATCAAATGTATATAAATTGCTACAAATTTGCATGTCTAAGGCCTTCATGTCATTAGACAAAAGACATTGAAATATAAGGTGCATTGGTGTGAGACCTTGGTATTTGGAATCTAAGGTGATTTATTTTCGTAGAGTTTGTATGACATTGTAAATGAGTGTGAGTTGGTTATGAAATGTGCAGCACAGTGGATTGCAACTCTACTCAAAGTGGATTCAACAATCGTGTCATTTAAAAATGGCCTATTTAGCTACAAGATTCAGTTAAAAAGGGGGAAGCTTTACTTACTTGTGAGGTGTTACACATCTGTCAACAATTTTATCCAAGTTTAGATGTTGCTATTTGACATAAAAGGATTTCTGGATAATGATATGACAGATTCTGTAAGACCAAGAGGCCAATTCAACCTTTTTACATGATAGAACCAACTGCAAGACTTCCTGAGAGGAGCAGGATGAACAGAAAGAGAAGTGAGCTATACTAGGAAAGAAGGGTGAGAGATAAAATTCACTGTTTTTTCTTCTGTTTCTCTGGATCTTTCTCCAGTCTTCAGTGTAAGAGGAAACATTGCCTAGTCTGTAACCAGTTTATTGAATGGGCTAGACTTCTTAGGGCATAAGCTGAAGACAGCTTTATTTTCTCTCCCTCCACTGCTTCAAACATGCTCTCTTATTCCCTGTATTAGTCAGAGTTCTCCAGAAAAAGAGAACCAATAAGATGTGTAAATATATAGAGAGAAGTTTATTTTAAGGAATTGGCTCATCTAATGATAGAGCCTGTCAAGTCCAAATCTGTAGTGTGAGTGAGTAGGCTGGAGACCCAGAGACAAGCCCATATTGCAGTTCAAGTCCAAAGGCTGTCTGCTACAGAATTTACTCTTGCTTGGGGGAGGGGAGGTCAAGTCTTTTTATTTATTTATTTATTTATTTTTTTAAGATTTTATTTATTTATTTGACAGAGAGAGACAGCGAGAGCAGGAACACAAGCAGGGGGAGCCACAGGCAGAGGGAGAAGCAGGCTCCCCGCTGAGCAGGGAGCCCGATGCGGGGCTCGATCCCAGGACCCTGGGATCATGACCTGAGCCGAAGGCAGACGCTTAATGACTGAGCCACCCAGGCGCCCGAGGTCAAGTCTTTTTATTCTAAGTCTGGCCTTCAACTAATTGGATGAGGCCCGCCACCTTAGGGAGGACATCTGCTTTACTCAAAGCCCACTGATTAAAATGCTAATGTCATCCAAAAACACTCTCACAGAAACATCCAGAATAATGTTTGACTACATATTGAGGTCCTGTGGCTCAGCCAAGTTGACACATAAAATTAACCATCACATTTTCCGTCCCCATTCCCTACAACGACTGATAGTTTACAGTCATGTTCAGTTCTAAGACATTCTAATTTTTAGGTAGTAAAAATCTAGTCGAATTTCACATTCTCCTTCATCTAACTTGAGTCTGAGTAGTGTCCTAAGAAACCACTCTAAGGAAGTGAGACAAGTAGAACATGGCTGTCTTTTTTTTTTTTTTTCCTACTTTCCCAATCTTTAGGAATCACCCTTCCATCCCTTTCCCACATTTGCTACATCCCCATCCATCTTTTAGGAAGTTCTGCTAAGTTACCTAGCACCTACATTTAGAGCTAGGCTGTAGGCATCTTGCTACTTATTTTCCAAAGCTTTTCAATCTGAGCCTACAATTTGCAATAACATTCTAGTTGTCATTTTAAATAGTGTTACATATATCACCACATAGTCATACATGTTGCTGAACACGCTTGCATAGACACACATACATCTCAGTCTCTAGGTGGAATATGTGAGAGATCCAACCGTAAGTCTTTTTTGGAACAGTAGGTGATGCATAAATAAGTTGCAGAACAAAGCAACTGATTCTCTGGAAGTGAATCCACACCATTGATACTATCCCTGCTTGGATAAATCCCAATTACAGCATTATTTCACACCAGCCAGAAACTATTAAATAAACACTATGTAACTTACAAAATTCATTTTAGTGCAAAGACCCAGTTGTTCCGTCAGATCATATTTCTGTCACATATCTCCCATAATTCTATAATGTTATTACATCACCACTTCTCCTATATGAAAGGGATAATGAATTAAAAGTAGTAACAATGTTATGAATCAACTATGTGAATAGTAATCCTGTTCAATAGTCAAATGCTTTAATGTAGATTGACTTAGAATATTTTATATATCATGCTGCTTTGTCATGTGTTGCTAATAACTTTCATCATTTCAAAGGTAGATTAAAATATACTCAAGTCAGAAGGTCATGGTAATAGCCCATCTCAGAAAAACTGCCTCTTATACTTCCAACTACCTTTTGGTGCAATGTTCTTCTCTATCAATTTTACTACCAGTAGTCTCTGTGCATGGGGGAAGATGCATTTTCTCTAAGATATTGCCCCTCACGTGGGCATCTGCATTATTTTTTTACTGTTAAATTTTAAATATAATATTAGATTTTGTATCAACTTAAAAATCCTAAAAAACAGAACTGAAAGACCCATATCTATTACTTGGACGAAACTTGGAACCTTAAAGTTAGACAAAAATTATTACTGTCACAGGTAAATATTAGAACAAAAAGTTACAAAAGCAAAATGATTCTTACCCCATTTTTTAGGACTCCCCCCCCAAAGATGTGCACTTCTAAAAGGAAATACATGCATTAGTTCAGAATACTGATTCTGAAACTAATCTTCTTGGATTTTATTTCCTATATATGTTCTAGAGCACTTTACTTATTCTCTCAATGCCCCAGGTTTTTCATCTATAAAATAGGGATAATAATACAACCCGCTACACAGAATTATGGTGAGGATTAAGTGAGCTATATGAAAAGCATTTAGAATGATGTCAAAAATATGCTCAATGCTTAAGAAATATGTCATTATTATATATTCTTCTAGTAAAACATTTTTGCATGTCCTTCTAAAAAATTATTATTAATCTTGTAGTGTAATTATCCTTTTAAAATTTACAAAAAATGTATACAGATGTCAACCTACTATACACATAGTTCTGCACTTTATATTTTTTCATTTAATAATGTAGCTTGGAAAGCTTTCCATATCAGTGCATGAAAGTCTATCTTAATCCTTTTTACAGATGCAAGCATTCTATTATACGGAGTTATGGACCATATTATATTTAGACAGCCCTCACTGATATGCATTTAAATTGCTTCCAATTTTTTAATATTATGAACAATGCTTCAGTCAACATACTTGTACAAATAACTTCATGTACTTTGGGAAATATTTCTACAAGGTAAATTCCTAGCTGTGTAATTGCAAGGTCAAAAGATATTCTCATAAATTTTTATAGATTAAAAAAAAGTAAGTCCCACGGAATTATCACATGTAATTACATTTCCAAGAAAACTATATGAAAATATATTGCTCGCATGAAAGAAATGTTAAAATTCCACTAAGGACATGAGAGAAGACAGATAAACAGAAAAAAACATACTTTATTTCTTGATAGAAGGATTTAATATTGCACGGGTGTTAGTATTTCCTTATAAAAGTGTTTACTTTAAATTAACATAATTAAAATATCAACTGGAAGTTATGGTAACATGACAAAATCATATTAGAATGCATTTTAATTTAAAAGTTAAGATTATCCAGAAATACTGCTTTTTAAATAAAATTAAAAATTGAAAGAAACATAAGTGGCAGGTAGGGAAGGTAGCCCTCAAAGGAATTAAATGCATGAACAGACTATAAAAGTTTGACAGTAAGTTGGTACTGGGGCAGTGGGGGAGGAGATCAATTTCACAACATAGGAGTAAATATATTGTAATTAAATATATTATATGAGTACTTAGCCAACAAAGAGTATAGCATTTCAAATTGATGGAAATGTTAGATTTAAAAATAAATAAGGGCTATTGCTTGAAATGCTAAATATTTCAAATACAATGAATCTGGATCCCTATTTATTTATTGCATGAAAATAATAATCAGGTATACCAATGTAAACATCAAAGAAAATCATAGAACACTAGAAGAAAATATGTCCAGATTTATTGATTTAAAAAAAAGCACGGAAGGCTATAAAAGATAAGGTGAACGTTTTATTGTACGAAGATGAGAAACTGTACAGAGTGAAAAAAAAAAATTGCTAAGGACCCTGAAAGACCAGTTAGATGTAAATACAAAGGGAAGCAATAAACAAGTATTTTTTTTTAGACTAGGGGAAGACATTGCTTACTCCAAAACAATATAATTCTCACTCTGAAATTACAATGGGATAGAAGAAACATATTTGTGCGTGGTGAAGATAACCTAGGGCCACCAAAAAAGTTTGGGTTTCTTGGTCATTTCCTATTATATACCAAACTTCTGTAACTTGTATATTTTGTGCATGGCTGGATTCTTATGTCCCCCTTCAAGGAACAGGGAAAGATCCAGGATTCTTGCTCAATCCATTCACATTTAGGATTATGAAAGCTAGCTACCTAATTTAAAGCATTCTAGGTTGGATTATGACCATTTCCAAAGTTTCCACTTAATTTATTTCATAGATATGTAACATAAACAAATAGCATTTTCAATTTTTTTAATGAAAAAAGACAGCTTCATTGTCGCAGAACACTATTATTGTCAAGGCGACCTGAGTCAGAATCCATTTGAGAGTAAATGATGGCTGTTGAGTCCAAGCAAAATAAAATACCTTGACCCTTTGTGTGAGATTTCAATTTGAAATGTTTTATTTGCTGAAGCAGCTGTATAATTATAAATACCAAACTAAGCACAAGCCATTTCTTCGTTGGATCCTACCAGAAGAAAATTTACTGAAGTAAACCAAAAATATTTTGGAAAAAAAAAATCAGCATGTTTCTTCTAAAATGAGAGTGGCGAGATAAAAAATAAATGTTCTTTAGATTAAATCTTTAAGCTTTAGCCTTATTTTTTTATTATTATTTTATATCCACTTTATGAACACCCTGTAGGAGTCTAAAGCCTGAATCAGCTTTTATGAAACGGAATGTATCAAACTGAGATGCTCTCAGTGGGCAGATCATTTGAAGCCGGTGCTGCCAGAGGAGACACTGGTCTTTTTAGAAATGTTTGCATTTTAGAAAACTCTGTTTTCCCACCTGACCACCAATAAATTGTAAAGTCTTCAAAACTTAACGTCTGACAGAGGAAAAGAAAAGGCCGTGTGTATTTTTGAGGTTTCTCTTTTGTATGTGGGGAGGGGAGAATTAGAAGTGAGTACGGATGCGGAAAGAAAGAAAAAAACTGTAAAGAAAGATTCCTGTTCTCAACCTAAAACATATAACAAAGTCTAAAGAAGAATGATGTCTTTTGTGGAAAAATGAAGAAATTTGCCATTCTGGGTTAAATTTGCAAAGTATATTGGTTTAAATGATTTACGCTCTGCCCGGTGCCAATAGTCTCAGTAACTATTTTAATGAGAAAGAAAAGAAAATCAGCAAGCAAGGACTACAGAAAGTCTTTGGTCTGTATTGTGTCACTTCAGGTGCTCACAAGGCAGTGGGCTGAAGCCATCAGTAGTAATCATACTTCCATTTATTGAATGTTCATTGAGTGCTAGTCCTGTTCTAAAGTGCTTTAAATGTGTTGAATGCTCATCACAACCCGTGAGGCTGGTGTTTCTAATATTCCCCCTTTACTCTTCAGAGAAAAGAGGCACAGAGAAGCTGAGGGACTGGCCCAAGGTTGCAATTAGTGGCAGAGCCTGAATTCAAAACCAGCTGTCTTCTTCTGAATCTGAGCACTCCGAAAAACCCTCTGTATTGTTTTTGCAACATCTACTATGTGTTTATTCTTACCACTGGTGCTTGTTCCTTTAAAACCAATTAATATCCAAAAAATTATCCAGTACCCTTTTAAACCTCAAATTGAAATTACTTTCAGAATTTCTTCCAGTTATATGGTTTGGTACATCCATAGTTGTATAACTACAAGGGCTCAATTTCTACTTCCAAAATTTGCATTTTACTTCTCAGCTATAGCCTGGGAATATTTAACCTGTACCTTTCTTTTAGGACTTTTGATATGAGCATTTAGATGTTATTTAGTATCTACAATATCATTCATTATGGTACATGTAATCCATGTTATGTTTGCACTGAGCTCTTGGTAGCACAATCAAAACATTATCAAGACAGGAAAAAAGAAAGAAGAAAGAAAGAAAGGAAGAAAGAAAGGAAGAAAGAAAGAAAGAAAGAAGAAAGAAAGAAAGAAAGAAAGAAAGAAAGAAAGAAAGAAAGAAAGAAAGAAAGAAAGAAAGGAAGGAAGGAAGGAAGGAAGGAAGGAAGGAAGGAAGGAAGGAAGGAAGGAAAGAAAGAAAGAAAGAAAGAGAGAGAGAGAAAGAGAGAGAGAGAAAGAAAGAAAAGAAAGAAAGAAAGAAAGAAAGAAAGAAAGAAAGAAAGAAAGAAAGAAAGAAAGAAAGAAAGAAAGAAAGAAAGAAAGAAAGAAAAGAAAGAAAGAAAGAAAAGGAGAAGCAAAAGAATGCCAAGCTCCTTAAACCCCATCTGCTGGTTGGCAAAAAATGTGCTTTATTCACTCATATGTCGATAAGAGTGCCTAAAACTATAATGGTTTTCTAACTTTTAAAAATAATTAGTCCAGGGAGGATACTCAGCTGGGTGGTCGAATGTTGGTTGTGTTTTACAGCAGAGCATTTTTACAGTTAAAAGTACTATGATTGCATTAATGGAGTTTGTGTCAAGTGACCTTGCTATTTTACATCTTGAGCAATACTAGTCATTTGTGCTTCTTAGAGATGAGCTAAATGCTATGCCCCAGAGTGTGGGAAATTGTTTGTTGTTTAAGAACACTTCTATTTGGAATGTATGTTCTTTCCCCATTTCCTTCTTTTTTCCCTAGCCTTCAACTTTCTTTATCATCCTATTCCCAGCCCCAATTCAACTTATCAAAAAGGCTTTCAAGAGCAAATCTAACCATCAGAGGTCTGTATCTACCACTTAGTAACGATATGATCCTTAACCTCTTGAAGCCTCAGTTTTCTTTTCTATACAGAATGGGTAATTTTGTATTTCCTCAATCCTAAATTGTATGTTTTGTTTCCCCTCATATTTTAACATTATTGAAAGTGTGATTCATCTTAGAACTATTGGACATTCATTGTAAACATACTTTTTGTTTGCCTCATATATCTGTCTATTTTAACATCATAACAAATTAAATTGGTAAGTGTCATGAAAAAGAAGAGCCCTGAAGAAAAGAGAAAAGAAAGGAGATCTGGGGAAAGATTTCTGTCTAGGATTTTTCAACATCAGGACTATTGACATTGGGGATGGATAATTCCTTGTTGTAAGAGACCATTTCCAGCCTTGTAAGATGTTTAGCAGCAATCCTGGCATCTACCCACTAATGCCAATAGCATCTCCCTTGTGACAACCAAAAATGTCTGCAGATATTGCCAAAGGAACAAAAGTCATGCCCTGTTGAAATACACAGGTCTAGATAGAGGAAATAGTAAACAAAAGCCCTTGAGGCAATAATGAGCTTGGTATGTTCAAGAAAGGAGGTCAGGGTGGTTAGAGTAGAAGTAGCAAGTGGAAGGAGACTAAGAGATGTGGGTAGAGCCACATCTGCACATGCAGTTTTGCGGGCTACAATAAAGAGGTTGGATTTTATTCTGATTTGGGGGAGAGTGTTAGTTTTGAGCAGAGAGAGACAATGATTTCATTTAATTTCCCCTCCATCTGTTCCTTCATCTTTTTTCTCCCTCCTTCCCCAGTCTTTTCTATCAATCTATCTGCACATCATTATTGAGCTAATCACTCAATCATACCCCAAACTAAGCATTTAATATGCCAAAATCCCAAAGGGGTCAATTTGCACCATTAAAAACAAAAACAGGAAGGACAAGAAAATAACAAGATTTCTGGATATGTGTGATAGTGGTTACTTCAGTGAAGACGATGTGGGGTGCAAGATGGGTCGGAGAAATGTTTGGATGAGAATATATGGATGGAGACATGGTGGTGAGGCTACTCCAGGAAAGGGAAAGTTTTTAGCAATGTTTTGTTGTTTTTTTTGAGTCGGAAGATTTAGGGAAAGAGTGAGTATTCCTTCTTTGTGATATGCAATACGAGCTTTTAGATTTTGAGGTGCCCTTTTTAAGAAAACATACAGTAAGGATTTATATCCTTCCTGGGTTTTTGTACTTAGAGTCCCTTCCTTCTTGTTCTAAAAAAGCAGGCAGATCCTAAGGTAATTTACCCATACTGGGGACATTTATCTGTCTCATCCATTATTTTTCTTGATATCAACAGCAGTGCAAAGAGAACCTTGTGGCTTTTAGCAAGTGAAATATGATCCTACACTATAATTATAATAAAAATGCATTTTACTCTGTACTTTAATGACTCCAATCTAAATTTTTTATGTTAGCATATACCATTTAACTGCCAATTAAAATGTTTTTATCTTTATATTAAGCTTTTCAATTGGAAACTACTGATTCTCAAATTTGACTACACAATGGTATTGCCTGAAAACTTGAATAAATCATCAGTGGCTGGAGTTCTGACCACAGAGAATTTAATGTAATTGGTGTGTGAGCATCATTTTATTATTTTTTTTTTAAAGTTCTTCAGGTGATTGTAATGTACAGCCTTGACTAAGAACCCCTGGATTAATCCTTGCAGTGCAGGGTCTAGAACATTATAATTGCTCAATAAAAGACTGGCAAATAAATCAAGATGATAATTCTTTTTTTTTAAGATTCTATTTATTTATTTGAGAGAGAGAGAGACAGCGAGAGAGGGAACACAAGCAGGGGAAGTGGGAGTGGGAGAAGGAGAAGCAGGCTTCCTGCCAAGCAGGGAGCCCGATGAGGGCTCGATCCCAGGACCCTGGGATCATGACGCGAGCGGAAGGCAGATGCTTAACCAATTGAGCCACCCAGGCGCCCCCAAGATGATAAATCTTAAAATTTTCAGGAAGAATGCTGACATCTTGCTTGTGTTTTTCCAAATATTCTTCATTAAATGAGAAAATCATACAAAAACACATTATAAATCATAAAGACAGCCATAAACGTTAATTTTTCTTCCTTATCTAATACTTTCAATATGCGATGAGCACACAAAATGTTTTTAGTTTTAGCAATATTTTTAAATGAGTCTATCTTTAATGACTATGCCATATCACCAAGCTAGTTTGTATCTCAATGTGGGAAAAATTGATTTCACATGGAAAATTTCATTCAGAGGAACAAGGTAATGTTGACATATTGTAAATCTTTAAATTATTTCCATACTAGAAAACTCCAGAATAAGGTGTTGGCTAGTGTTGGCTGTTACAGTAATTGCACTGGATCATTTTAATAGAATGATTATTATAATATGCCTGTTGATATTTCTTAAAAACTGAAGTTTACAATAATATGACTAATAACATTAAAATGACTTAGAATTGCTGATTATTTGGAACCATATCCAGAATGCACTACAAATGCAGCCAACTAGCATTGAGATTCACAACAGCAAGTGAATGTGAACTAGCCATTTGTTTTCTAGCCAATCTGATTTAGGTGTAATTCATACTAGAGTAATGAGACTCTTCACTTTATGTGCTTTTCCAAGTGTCTGTTCTTGCTGAAGGACAAAATATTTCTAGAAAGCTATCCAATATATATTAGCAAATTTGAAAAAAAGAGCAGGTGGTTGAATACATATGATATCCCACTTTTGTTTAATGAATATGTAGAGAGAGATGTTGCTATATAAAATAATAATTAACAGTAATTACCTCTGAATTGTGGGATTATGGTGAAGTCAAGGTTATTATTTTTACCTGAGTGTGTTATTTTTATAATAAAGGTATAATGCAAATATAAAAATAAAAATAAAATCCAAATACCACATGCTCACAAATAATGTTTTTTTCCAAGCACAATGGTGCATAAGAAGTTCCAATACACTTTTTTTTTAAATGTACCATTCTATTTGAGCAAAATGTAAAATGTAACATACAAAACAAAACAAAAAACAAAAAAACTAATTCACACGTTATTAATTCAATGTGTTCTTTAAGGAAGTGTTCAGCCACTGCTGCTTTGGTTACAAGGGTTCGGTGAGATATTTTAAAATTAAAAAAAACAAAGTCTGAGGATAAGGGGAAAGAGTCTTGTAGAAGTTTCTACTTTTAAAAATAGATTCCTAATATATCCCTGTTAAAGGAATTGCATTGCTGGCAATTATATATATTTACCTTTCACCCCAAGGAAATAACTACATTGTTAGCCTGGAATAGGATTTAACACATCATGTTTCTTTTCATTTGGTTTTTAAAAATATATTTTAATGTAACTGCATGTCATCATTTAGCCTTCACTATTTTCCTTTAATGTATCCTCAGAAAATGAAAGATTACGACCATGAAAGCATTTACAAAAATGCCCTGTGCTTTCAAGCTCTCCATTTTGGTCATAATTTTGGCAATAAAACGAGATAAAAAGTGCCCATCTATAATAACATTATTATTAATGTCATAGAATTTCTATGCCAGTTCTTTTGCTGGTCATGAATCCAGCTAATTACTTATTCATATTTCTATCAGTATATTCTCTGATCACTTCTACTAATTTTGATTTTTTTTTCAAATCTCTGCTTCATTTATTCATTCGCTTATTTGTTCATCTTTTATTGAGTATGTGTTCATATTAATGTCCTGCATTTTGGTTCTGTAGGGCACTATTTTTTATCATATGAGTGATGATATTTATCATGTATTGGCATAATTCTCAAAATGTACCACTTATAAAAGAATCCCCTTGATTTTGATGCCAGTAGTCAGAAGAGCACACTTTCAGAGACATTTACATATTTCCTTATAATGTTAATTATAATTTTATGAGAATTTTTCTTGGCTCAACCAAACTGTCATTTCCATTATGACAAGAATTGTATCTTAGATATCTTGGCTTCCTTTTAGTGCCTTGGCAACACCATTTGCCCACTGTAGGTGTTCAATAAATATTTGATTCACTGGTAAATTATCCACTTTGTAAACACATATCAAGAGAATAAAACTTCCGAACCATGAGAGACGATGGACTCTGAAAAACAAACTGAGGGTTCAAGAGGGGAGGGGGTGGGGGGATGGGTTAGCCTGGTGATGGGTACTAAGGAGGGCATGTACTGCATGGAGCACTGGGTTTTATGCACAAACAATGAATCATGGAACACTACATCAAAAACTAATAATGTAATGTATGGTGATTAACATAACAATAAAAAAATTAAAAAAAAAAGAGAGAATAAAACTTCTTCTTACCCATCAAGAGACTGTGAGTGGGAGAGACCTCCTCTGGAGAAAAGCATTATGAATCTTGTGAAAAAATAGGCAGAACACAGGCCCTGAGAGTCAGACCCCAATCCAGTTACAAGGTAGCAAAAAGCACCCAAACTTGTAGTGCCTCAGTGTGTGAAACAGATACTACCATCTGACCTGACTCAGTTCAGGAGTCTGGGTTTGAGGATGTTCTGAAGTTCCTTCCTATTCCTGGATATCAGACTCTACAGATTCCTTTTGGTAATAGGAACGCATCAGACTCCTTATGCGCAATTGGCAATTGTGCTTAATCTTTATCCTGCCCGTATGTAGTAGTGGAATATTTTCTCCCTGAAATAGGCAGTGTATCAAAAAAGCAGTCTAATAAATCTGTAGGCAAGATGCCATTGAACTAAAGAAGAATTCTTTAATGATCTTAATCAAGAGAGCTTATCTGTGATGCTCACTGAACTTTACTGTAAAACCCATAATTGAAAGCTGAGGATATGATGAGTGGGGAATGTTCCCATCCTGATTAAGCCTGAAGCCCATATGGCCAGTATGGATGGCAGTTTGCTAGATTCCATTTTGAACTTGTACCTCAATTAGATAATTTGATCTGATCCAGGAGATGGCAGAAAGGGAATGGCATGGACATATACTGGGTAAATTTTTGACATTTTATAGGAAGTGTTCATTATTTTATTATAAATGATATGAATTAATATTAGGTGCATTGTATGTACCTGCACTGGGAACAATGTTTATCTATGACCACTTACTTTCAAAAACAAAGCCTTCTTGCATATCAAATGTGTTTTATACTTAACAAAACTGAGGCCCAATTAGATTAAGTATATTGTGCAAATTCCTGTAGCTTTTCCTGTGGCAGGGCTGAAACCAAACCCTCTTTCCAATGGTTATTTATTTCCCCATGAATGCTTGGCTCCATGGCTCCATGACTGTTACCTCCAAATTTGGTGAGACATTATAGTAGAATAAATAATTCCTATAACTTAATGTTTTATAAACTGAAATGAATAAACTATTTTATTTGATATATAATGTCAATTCCTTACAGGTTTGTAGCACTTTGTTTACAACCAACTTTGCATATTCTATCTTGATTATGATAACAATATGGAATATATGGAGTAGAGATTTTATTTGCAACTATGAGAAAATGAAGGCTTTGAGAAGCCATGGCATTGGCTTAAAGTCCTAGAGTTAGTAAGTAGTAAAGCATTATTGCCTTAGAGTGTAACAAATTCTATTGTGTAACAAATTACCATAAATGTAGTGGCTTAAAACAACATCTATTCATTAGATTACAGTTTTGGAGTTCAGAAGTCTGGGCACAGAACCGGGTTTAGAGTCATGGAAGACTGAAATCAAGGTGTTAGTGGGGCTGTGTCCCTTTCTTCAGGCTCTGGGGAAGAATCTGCTTTGAAATGCCCTTGACCAAATTCAGTTACTTCTGGTTGTAAAACTGAAGTCCCATTCCCTTGCTGGTTGTTATCCTTTAGCCTCTTTCAGCTCTTAGGGAGCACTTACATTTCGTGCCACATAGCCCTCCCTATCTTCAAGCCAGCAACTGAGAACCTTTCTCATTAAATCCTTCTTCTGCTTCTAATCTGTCCCTCTATCAATGACCTCTAGACTCAGGTTTATGTGATTAGGTCAGGTCATCTCAGATAATTTTCTTCTCTTAAGATCAGCTGTGTTATATAATATAACCTACTTATGGGAGTGAAATAGATCATATTCACAGTCCCTGGGATTATTCATGGGGGTAGGGATGAGGCAGGGGATCCATTTCAGAATTCTGCCTGTAATAAGTACTAATACCCAGGGGCCTTGTTAGCAAAATGAGCATTATGGTTCTGTCCTTTACTAACCTCATGAGAGGTTTATACTTCTGTAGGCTATTACTATTAGGGTTGGCCATGTCACTTACTTTGACCAAGGAACCGTAACCTGAAGTAACATATTACTACTTGATATAAAAAGCTTTGAAAGCCCTATGTGTTTTTCCAGAGTTTTTTTTCCTCCTATCTAAGACCAGTATAACCCAGCTACAAGCTGCTTTTTCAGCACAGATCTTGGAATAAACAAGACTCATGGAGAAGAACCACAGCAGATGTGCAGCATATATCACGGGCAAGAAATCAACCATCTTTGTTGTAGGCTACTGATAATTAGGAGGTATTTGCTACCTCAGCATAACCTTGCTTAAAAATAATTGATATAAAAACTGGAACCTAAAAGTAAGATTGCTATGAATAATAAAGGAGTGTATATAAATAAAATAAAATTTGGATTGGCTTTGCAGTCAGCTGGTAGGTGGCAATGAAACTCAATACATATTGGAGGGTGGAAAGATGGTGACCAATGTTATCTAATTGTAAAACCAAAAGAAAACTGAGTCATATGGATAAATCATGTATATATTTTTGAGCCTCAGTGTTTTCATCTATAGCATGAGATACTACTTCTATTTTAATTTCAGAGTTATGATATTTTTTAAATGTGCAAAACAGAGCTCTACTTTTTCAGTTCCTGAAGTAGTTCTTTCTGATTACAAGCAGGGAAAAACACTTAATTTTCCTAAACCATAATCAGTTTACGAATAGTAATATTAAATAATGATAATGCCTTATGATTATTAGGCTCTTATTATATAATAGACACTTTCCTAAACAATTGAGCATGCCTCTTCATAGTTGATTTTCACAACTATCTTGCAAGGAAATAAATGAAGGAAATAAAATATGAATAGTTTCCTTATGCCCACAGATCCAGAGTGAAATTAGCCCATATGCATTTACCCCAAAGCCCAGCTCTTAATTCAGATTTTTAATGCTTATTTTTCTACATTCCTATCTCTAATATGGTAGATTTGGAAATACGATTTCTCAAAGACAGCTTCAAAACTGGAGACAAAATAATTGTAATTTTTAAAATAAGTCTCTTCATTTAGAGCCATAAATGTGATTTTTCAGGTAGGGTAACCCATAGGATCATAGGCTTTTTGAAAACAAACCCCATTTTTTTCTCCCTGGAACATAACATTATGTTAACTCTCACAACCTTTCCTCATCCTGCATATCTTATACTTAAGTTCTTGCTATTTTCCTCTGTCACAAATAGTCTCCATTCTTTGTATCACTTTTTGTTAAAATCTGAGGCATCCCTTGACATTCATTTCTACAGCTGTCTCCTGCTAAATCTCTAAATATATCTCACTTTCCTTTGAGTTCCCACAGCACTTGGATCTCTACTGGCACTTAAAGTACCTTGGGTCAGTGAGACAAAGTGAGGACTTTGGAGTCAGACTATGGCCAATCCTTCAAGATTTTGAACTTTTCAGGGTCTCAGTTTTTTGTTCTGTGAAGTGGGGATAATATTATGTATCTCACAGAGTCATTCTGATAGTGAGATAATATATATATAAAGCTTCTGGTGCAATTTCTGAAATCTCCTATTTAGCAGCATTAGTAGAAGTTTGTCAACAGCAGTATTATTACGATAATGATAAAAATCAGAAGGACTTTGGGAAAATATAAACACTGAAATGTAATCACTAGTGAAGAAACCAACTTCCCACTCTGTTAGAGACAGTCACTGTGATTTTTTTTTTCTTTTGTTGCTATGACATTGCTCAGTTAGGTCACCCTCAGTGAACACTGATGCCATTCTGCCCTCAAGTAGCAAAAGAGAGTTTGGGAAGTTAGAGAATAGAGAATGAAAGGAAGTTTATAATCCATAATTCAGAATTTTGTTTTTCCTCAGAATAACTTTAATTATAATCTCTTCTGGCTTTCACTCAACAGAGAAATTGGAGAGAAAAGGAGGAATGGGCATATTATTTAGTGAATCCCGTTTGCCACTGCATTCATAGATCACCATATGTTCATCATGTATGTAAAGCCTATTTTAAGCTCATTTTCGCACATGTGCCCCCAAATTATTTCCACCTTATATATCTTCATGGCGACCCCAGAAATTCAGTTTTTAACAAACAAAGGGTAGAGCTTTAAACCTTTTATTACTCTAAGTCTAGTTTATTTTGTTTTTATATTTCATAATTTTCTTATTGATGGCTTTTGGAATATTATTTTCAGGCAGCCTGGACTGATTATGATTATTATTTTATAGCCCAGGGTGAACAAATATATAATATATAAGATTCTGCAAATAATTAAGAGTTTGGAAAAATTCAGGTAACATTCAAGAGGAATGTGAAACATTAACTGGCACTGTGACCAAATGGTTGGTTATTTCTCAACACTATGAAATGTGGGTAAGAAAAAGCCTTTATGTGAATTCTCATCTGTTACCAACCCAAATTTAAATTTGAATGTCCCTTCATTTTCATTCATTTCTAGAACATACATACACCTCTCTAACTAATTTATCTCATGTCTTCTCAAATATAGAGAAAAGAAGAAAAAAAAAAAAAACCTGTGTACTGTAGTTAGAACACATTGTTTACAGTGGAGGCAACTGTCACATAGATTTATCTAATCCTAAACCCAAAACAATAGTTACATTGTTTCAAATCCCACTTTATCTTTAAAATATGGATTTGTCCTTTTCAGGGATTCTAGAATCATTAAGGCATCATTTAACAGAGCAGTATTTAGATTATTTCCACTACAATTCCCTCAAATTTGATATCAGAGGAAAGAGAAAATCAACAATTTTTTAATTATTGCAAAAATTGTTGCATTTTCCCCTAATAATATATGCAGGTTTAATTTAAATCTCATAAACATGAAGGTCACTAAGTCAGAGACCCCAAATGCAAGCCCAGATAGGGTTCATTTCAGTAGGTCACAAAATCTCATTTTGGTAGACACGCATCGTCTGCGATAATGCCTTGATTAAAGTGACCCTAAAGGGGCAAATGTGCATTTGGGCTTTGGAAATGAGTTTATCATTACTTCTGAAGAAGTGAAGCAATCAAGAGTTTTATCACTTCTTTTCCCTCCCACAGATTTTTGGAGGGAAACTTGTAGTTAGTGGATATTTATATTAAAACAGAAATGGCAGAAAATAAAGACCACCAAAAGAAAGCAAATATATTCTAGCCAACTTTTCCAACATCTAAATAGCAAGCCTAAAATTATGAAGCTTAATACGGTTAAAACAGTATTAGTACTTCAGTATTTCAAAACACATATGTGTATTACTTCATTTAAATTTTTGAGACAGAAGAAAACACGTAGAAGTATGGAAAACCCAAGACACAAACAAGATATACCCGTGTCCAATTACACAAGTTTCTCAATTTCTAATTATGACACGAGACCCTATTTCAAATAATCTGTGCAGGATGT
The DNA here is from genome assembly GCF_037043125.1 of Eumetopias jubatus. Lineage (NCBI taxonomy): Eukaryota > Metazoa > Chordata > Mammalia > Carnivora > Otariidae > Eumetopias > Eumetopias jubatus. The sequence goes on from NW_028274811.1 coordinate 98,674,099, forward strand.
TAGGATCCTGGGTTCCCTGCACCTGCTAACATTGCTCAGTAGCCTAATAGGTACCAGTGGACTAGGAGGCACTCACACATCCTTTGGCCAGTGATTGTTGGAACTACTAAGAGACCCAAGAGCACGAATGCCCAGGTTTGCAAATTCTGCTTCACTAAAATGTGCATTTAATGAGGGCAATGACTGCATATTTCAGCAATGCCTGGCACAGAGTGTACACTAGATAAACATTTGCTAATGCTTCAAGAAAGTCTCTTCTTTTCCACAATATATGTACAGCCTCAGATCTCATAACCTCTGTCACCACACACTCCCATTTCTACCTTAGTTTTTTCATCCAGCAGTTCTGTGACTTTCCAAGACCACACGCAGAATATTACACATGAAGTCATAAAATGGAAATAAGATTAATTATGAATGAGAGCTGGTGAAGGACACCACCACAAGAAGCTACAAACTGAGTGACATTTTAAACAGACTCCCTGATTACAATGCTTTATGCAGAAAAGGTGGAAAGATACCACTTCTAAGCCCTTAACACAGCAATTCTTAAATAATCAGCTTTGAAAGACTAACAATAGATTTTAGCTCTAACCCAGCAACAGCATAACAATGTCACACACACACACAAAGCTGAAGACCGAGTTGAAATATTTGCATCTTAGATATCTTCTAAAAAGCAATATGAGCACAAAAGATGCCACTGCTGTTCCAACACATGAGCCTTTGATGTTCCCTCATCTTTACATCATAGAAGGAGCTCAAAGGGTTAATTAAAATTTAATGATATCGGCAGTACTTTGAAAAAGTTATGAACTTGGGCGAGATCAATCACTTTCTTGGACTGCCTGACTTCAAAGCCGACATTATGCAAAAGGAGAGAGGGGAAAACTGCTCCCATTCTGAACTGAATTCATAAGCAAGGATTTTCTCATTAGTGGTCTGTACATGGAGGAGATTCCAAGTTCAAACTAAAAAGAGGTAAGATGCCAAAAAGTGGTTAATCTGAATGTTAAGCCTTTGATGCTGATCGCATTTATGTTTGAATGAACACATTACCAGAAGCACTGAAACTGAAAGACCCCAAATCAGGAAATTTAGGATTATGGGGAGTTAAACAGCTTTTTCTTTTCTTTATTTCTGCTTTTGGAATCACAGTTTGTTTGGCTGGGTTTAGCAAAAAAAAAAAAAAAAGAAAAAGAAAAAGAAAGAAAGAAACAAAGAAACAAAGAAAACCAAACTAATTAACTTGTTTACTCATTCTTAGTGACATTTTATAGAATGACATTTACAATGACTAATTTAACTTCTGTCAAAACATAAACTTTTAGCTGTCTTTTAGGTCTTTTCTTTACTTGTGGCATCCTTGCCAAAGCCCCCTAACCATACTTTCACTCTCTCTGAAGTCCATTTATAAGTATAAATGGTTATGTTTTTTTTCAATCAAGGGAAGATAATTTTTTTTTCTACATACATGGTTATGCTTCATTTGGGGATATTCAGTAAAGTGAATATGTTCATTCCAGAACAAGTTATAAAAATACTAGAAATGCCTGTTTTGAAATAATTATGAATTGTCACTGAAAGCCAGGAGAAGTTCCCAGCCTGGCCCTTTTTGAAAAGATCAAATACAATCAAATGCTGCTATCTGGTAACATCTTGCCTTAAACATGTGGGCACCAAACGTTTGTGGTGAAATAGGAAGGGAAAATCAGCAAGCATCATATATATTTGTTTGTTTGTTTGTTTGTTTGTTTTTAGCAACATATATATTTGGAAGTGAGATTTAGATTGGATGCCTGTTCAGGAAAGATTGCGAGAAAATCAAAAATTGTATATATTCTCATCTGCCACAATGTTAATAGAGAAATCAAATCATAGTGCCTAATTTGGGAAAAGTTGAAAATATGCACTTATATTTGCATATTCTCATATAATCATCTTACTCTTATGAATGTATTTGATCCATTTGTAAACTGCAGAATCACCTGTGGACTCTTACAGATTCAACAATTAAAAACAGCCTATTGGCACAATTTTTTATCTGATTAAATAAAACATATAAATTAAAGCCATTGTTTGGAATTTTGACTCTCTTTTTATTCAAAATTTTGATCTGAAGCAAGGAAGGGATATTCTATGGTGATTCCAAAGGTAGAGGTGGGGTGACCTATTCAAATGCACAGAGGGGTCCCCGAAGGTGATAAGCATGAACAGGAGGTCAGTCATAGGACAATTGCAAGTATGTAAAGATCTGCTAGCTCAGCTAAAGTCTTCCACATTTTATGAATTTTAAACCACCATCATAACCTAATAAAGCACATCTTGTGGTGAGATTCATCCAGCAGTCGCCAGCTGGAAACTTCTGAACTACATTTAATTTTTGTGAATTAAATATAATGATTGTGAGAGATACAAACATTGATGTTCTCCATATTTTCAGAAGCTTAACAAAACACTTCTTCCTCTCATATACTCTTTATTCATGCCTATTCTCTGGTTCATTAGGAAGTAGTAGTAGGTTTTCTTTTGAATATCCCTTCTTCATAATCTCAAAAAAAAAAATCCCTCCAGCACCATACTTTTTATTTTCCCTTTTTTGTCATTCCTTTCTTCTGTTGTTGTTTTTTTTAATTACAAAACAAAATAACTCACTGCATCTACTCTTCCTGTCCCTCTTTATTCACACACTGAAGAAAGGATTTTTGAATGATTAGTATTCTTATAACCATTTTTATTTTCTTTCATTTATTTCTGAACATTTTTAACCTCTTACATAATACATAGGTAAATGATATAGTAGGCAGAATATACTATGAAAAATAGCATAGGGTAAATAGAAGTTTGACATATTCAGAGGTGGTGAGAAGATGTGGGTATACAGGTTACAGTTTTAAATTGGATGAACATGGTTGAACAGACTGAGAAGGGGATATTTAAGTGAAGACCTGAAGACAGTGAAGAAGTGAATGAACATTCAAGGAGAAAAGTATCTAAGATGAAAAGAGCCCAGTGAAACCCAAGGGAGAGAATGGCTGTCATATGCAAAATGAAGAAATTGGCGTGGTACAGGAGGCAAGGGGAGATTCTATACATCAGGACTCTGTATCAAGTCCTACTTCAATGCACATTTAGCAGAGCTATTTGATAGAGTTTTATTAGCTTCCTTTATTCTTTCCCCATCTTCCCACCCATCTAGTGTTCTCCTATTTCCCTACCATAACCCTGTTCCCTCTTTTTTTTTTAAGATTTTATTTATTTATTGGAGAGAGAGAGAATGAGATAGAGCATGAGAGGGGCGAGGGTCAGAGGGAGAAGCAGACTCCCCGCTGAGCAGGGAGCCCGATGTGGGACTCAATCCCGGGACTCCAGGATCATGACCTGAGCGGAAGGCAGTTGCGTAACCAACTGAGCCACCCAGGCACCCTTCCTTCTTTCTTATATTTTCCTCTAACACGAATCTGAACTACAGTATCAGGATTATTTTTTCTAAATCTTTTTATTATTTTTACTTCTATAAAGAAAAATATCAACATAGAACAATGTCTAAAAACAAATAAATTTAACAGGACATTTCGCTAATGATATAGAAGATAACAATCAGCCTTTTCATCTTACACACACTTTTAGAAATCCTTGAGGGGCTCATAAATATTTATTATACCTGCATTGCCAAGCCATACTTGAACTCTCAGTTCGGGGTTCATTATCATATTCCTTCCTATTGGTACTGTGTTTGTACTCAAAATTATGAAGTTGTCAAATGAGGTGGCACTAAATTTAACTGGGGTACAGGGAAGAGGAGAGGCTTTTTATTTAATTATTCCTAAAACTTTTGGCTCATTTGTATATTATAATTTCTTTCTTGGAATCACCTGCCTCCATCTTGACTGGGAAAGAAATAGACTCTAATACTTTGACAAGTAGAGTACTTGAATAACAATTTCACTTCTCACTCAGAATAAATTATCTGGGTGCTTTTGAAGCTACTTTAATACCACTTCGTACAACATATTTCATGAAACAAAAGGCAATATATGTCAGTACTGACCATTTATGATACTCTTTCAAGTCTATAGTCCATTACTTTCACAGTTTGCATATAAATCTTTCTATAATTAAGAAAATAATATTTTGATTCAACTTTAAGTTTTTGACATGAAAAAGAAAACTCTACCAAGCTCATTTTGTTTGGAATAATCAAAACCGGTAGTTGAAAATTGGTATTTTCCATTTTACTTAACTTATACTTAAAATCTATTTTTAGAACTTGGGGCTCAGTTTTCGTTTCTGACTTACACTGTCAAGGGTATCCAAGAAGGTCACTTGATTTAATAATACTGATGCAGATAAAGGAAAGAACAAATCCTGAGCTTATAACTACTGGTGGCCATAGGGAGATTCCTGTAGGTGATCATCAGTGGGGAAGTCCTATGATTGAAGCTTCTAGTTTAGAAAACCTTACTGAGATGATGGGTGTGTAATCAGAGAAAGGGAGAGATCAATCATGGGAGACAGATGAAATGTGGTGCAAAAGAGTCCTGCAAAGCAGGCGAAATGAGGGCATTAAATTTGCCAGTCTCAATAAGCAAAGAAAAATTTGAGAGGAGGGGATGAAAAAAGAAAGGGAGAAAGAAAAGAAGGGAGAAGAACGAGTTTTAAAGTTACAGAAGGAAAAGGCAGTGGAAAGCCAGACTAAATCAGCTTACCTGGTTGCCATGATATACAAAAGGATAAGTTTTTTAAAGAACATTTATATTAAAATAAGTGGGTAGTGAAGTCTTAAGAGCATACTCTGAACTCAGATGACCTAGATTGAAGCCCTGTTTACATTTAGCACGAGCTAAATTTCCTGGATTCATCCCTAACTTTGAAGTCCTCAGTTTTCTTATCTGTAAAATGTGATAAGAGGTGTATAACCTACTGAGTTATTATCAGAAATGATGAAGAATTAATGAAATGATGCCTGTAAAACTTTATGGTACCCAGAACACAGCCAATAACATAAAATGTCACTTACTATTCTTATGTCAAGCTTACAAAGTGTTTAAGGAAATTTACGCTACCACTTTACCCAATTCACTCTTTTCTATAAACCACTGTATTTTGTATTTAACTGCACATGCTATCATTTAAATATCAACTACATAAATAGCAAGCTTGTTTTTCCATGAGCATAATTAATTGTAGGTAAACTCTAAAGAAAATTTGTTTTTTTATTCCATAAGATCAATGTCCCATCTCCCAATTTTGGTACCACTTTCACCTCAATAAAAACAAAGTTCTTAAGCTAAGGATATAATTTGGCAAAATCAATTCACACAATGCCATACCCATATGGGGTATTCACTCAGAGAAGACTCTACCAAATGAATGTTGGAATTACAGTTAGCAGAATTTGTGTACTATGGGATGTGGAATAGTGGGAGGTTCCTTTAATCATTGGGATCCTTTATATGTCACTAAGCTGCAGCTATAAGACACTAATCTACTCAGCAACTTCTCTCTGCTATATTTCCTTGACCTTAGGCACCATTTAATTCGTTCTTGATCGGGGGAAACAGGACTCCTACATGCTTAAAGAATTGTCCAATAATGAACTATACATTTGTAAGCAGGGCAAGTTCTCTCTTGCCCTCCTTATAAAGGTTGTGAGTGTTGATACTGTCGAAATCCAAACACATTATGAGATAGAGGTATCATTATCCTTGGGTTCTTTCTTGACAGAGGTATTTATCTCCAGATAAAACTAGTGCTACTTGGCAGATTAGTTTCAATAAATATATCTTCTTCTCTCTGCTCAAGAAAATGTAGTAATAAGATATTTCACTCCTAAAAATTGAACACGTTAAGGCAGTTGGAAATAACAGCAGGGGAAGAGAGAGAAGGGAAATAAATGTTTTTGTCTGCTTGGTTGTTATTCGTTGTTTTTCCTCATGTGTATATGTATCCATGGACCTTCTCAATGGAACCTAAAATAGCCCAGATAATTAGAGTCCTCCAGCTGTCTGAAAAGTGGGAACTGTAGTATGTTGTTCCTTAGCCCCACAAGCCTGTCCTCTGCACCAGCAGCAACATGTACCTCCCATACGTGTGGCAGAACCTGGGGCACTACCTCCGGTTTTACCTACGTGAGGGAAAACCCAGCTTCCTGTATACATAATTGAGGCAAAATCTGCACATTTTTAGATATCAAAATGACTTTAAATGCTGATCCTTTGATGTCCTTAAGGGATACTACCAAGAAATGCTGAATATTAAGAACAAGGCATGAATATGTATGTCCAGATTATGTATAAATGATACATAATCACTTGTTAACCTTTATATTCCTTTTAGAGTAAGTGTTAAATGAATAAGGCTAGGAGGAATAAGTTGTCTTTTGCCCTTTCCCTTCCCCAGCAGTTTTATAGTTCAACATACCCCACCCCATTTAAAAAATATGGTTTTAATATTCTTTTAAGAATGTGTTTTACACTTTAGTATAGTTCACATACTATCCAAACACATTCTAAGCACATGTTTCCACTGTGAATGTTCAATTATTGTTGTTAGAACAGAAGTCATAGAAAGGAATAAAATCCTACTCTGCCATGTTTATCCCATTTGACACTTGAGGTCATAAGGATGGACACAAGACTATTTTCACCCATTCTCAGAGCCTAGAAAATGGTATCCACCTATATTTCTATAGGGTCAGAGTATTTGAGAGACAAATTAGAAAAGGATGGAATTAATCTGGTTTAAGGGAAGGGGACAGAGCCTTGCCCACTCAGACACTTGGTTTCTGCAGGACCATTGAAAAAATTCTTGGGAGTGGAGCTTGAAATTTAAGAATCCTTTCCAGCCTCCCTGGGTTAAACTGTAAAAACAAAAGGTCCAATGCAGCTCTGTGACTTGCCAAAGGGGATGAGGTCCAATTAATTGTCAAAGATTGGAACCAGAGAAGGTGGTTTGTTCTTTTACTATCTCATCAGGCTCCAGGGCACTGGGCTTTTACTCATCAAATAGGTTAACTGATTTTCTTAAATACTCTGATACATTTGAGTTTGTGACACCCACCTTGATTCAAGCATTTTGATGCTGCTTCTAAGAGGACATAAAATGTCAAAAAATGAAAACATAGATTAAAATGCCATTGGGATGTTAAATTAATTGAATAACTATTTATTTTTGTTATATGTTCCATGACGTGTTAGAAACACAGGACTAGACATTGGTTTTCTTTTGTAAGGGGCCTCGGAAGGCTTCCTTTAATCTTTACTTTTGGTCCCATTGCCAAGAAGAGTTGTTCAAAAGGTCGTAATACCTGAGTTCGGAAGAAACAGCTTACAATCGAGAAAATGCCGCCTCTTGAAATGGATATAGCAGTGGAAACAGAAGAGAGAGTAAGGTTTGAGCATCATATAACACAGGAGCTTAAAGATCTATGCTCATTGATAAAGAGGCTAGTGTCAGAGCGCTTGGAAAGGAGAGAGAGATAACAGAAATGGGCAAGCCTGATCGGTCACAAAATCGAATTACCGAAGTAAATGCAAAACAAGAGAAACATGCAGGAAAAAAAGGAAAAATAAAAGAGAAGAAGAGAAATCTACAGGATCGATCCAGGAGATACAATCTACACGTAATAGGAACACCTGAAATGGGAAAGCAAATGAAGCTGAAACAATAAGGGTCTAATTGAAGAAAATATTCCAGATTCGAAAAACGAACTAAATCTGCAAATAGAAAAAGTTCATAGAGTATCAGTAAAACAACGAAAAGAAAGCAACACCTAGACCTAGCCCAGTGACGTTTTTAAACTGGAAGGAAAAAGAAAAAAATTCTACAAGTATTCAGAGAAAACAGGTTACTTGTAAAGGGGTAAAAGTCAGACTGACGCGATTTTTCTCTTGTAACTCTAAATGCCGAAAGTATCTACAGCTTTAAGGGAAAATGATTTTGAACTAAGAGTTATATATCCTGCCAAGTTATCGTTTCTAAATGAAAGCAACTGGAAGACATTCCTAGATATGCAGGGGTTAAGAAAGTTTATCAGCCAAATACCATTCTTGAAAAATTTGCTAAATGATGTTACTGCAGAGCACAAAAACAACTCGAGTAGTGAGGCAATTGTATGGAAAAAAAATGGGTAAGCCTTAAAGCTAGTTAAATATCATTAAAGATTAAATTGTTACATGTAGGGTTATAAAACTAAATGCAAAGATAAATTCTTGAGTTGGGTCTAAAATTTCAGTTTGTCTTGTTTTAAACCGAAAAGGTGTGCTAAATGTTCAATGCAGACAGCAAGTAAGTACTGTTTTTAATATGTAATGTAGATAAAGATATGCATGCTCTTCAGCTAAATAAATAAAAAGGGCTTTGTTACTGTGGTGGACAGGACACCTAGGGGAAAGGCATTCCAAGTGTTAATCTGATAAAATGGGAAATTGGTACAGTTTTGTGTCCTTTATTTTTAATTATGGGGGGGGAAAGTAACAAGTTTGTTTATAATGTTAATGCTGACAATGTAAAGAAAATTTCCAAATCCCTGACTGAGGAGTACATAAAACCTTGTTTTATGTACATCTTGCCTACGGAAAATCAGTAGTAACCACTTGATGTAGTAGTTCATTCTAAGTAAATCTGACGTTGAGATAAGTGTGACAGATAAAAGAGGAGAGGAAATGGTGATAAAACAAAAACACTAAGAAAACATTAAAATTAGCATAAAATAGACTAACAGAGATAACAGGTGAATTATCACGCTCATAAACAGGCTAAATATCCCTGTTAAAAAGATTCAAATTGGGTCAAAAATCAGTCTCTGAACCTGGAGGTTTACATTTGTGTAAAACAAAGGATAAAGGAGTTTAAAGATAATGAAAACTGTTAAAGCATAGAAATTGAAATAGGGAGCAACATTTTTATCAGAATTTAAGCTATAACAAAGTATAAAACTGTAGGATGTAGCATTTAAGAAGCTTTATGTGGTAAATAACATGGCATTCATCTGTAAAATGTTCAGTATCTTGATGTGAGTGGTAGTTTTACTGCTGTATATATAGTTAAGTGCATTCTAAGTACTTAATAAAGTAATTCTTAATTCAAAAAAAAAAAAAAGAAAGAAACACAGGACTAAATCATGATCCAAAAAGCCACTATCTCTGCCTTTACAGAACTTAGAGTCTAGTGAAGGACACTGGTCTTTTTTCTTTTTTTAAGATTTTATTTATTTATTTGACAGAGAGAGACACAGCAAGAGAGGGAACACAAGCAGGGGGAGTGGGAGAGGGAAAAGCAGGCTTCCCGCAGAGCAGGGAGCCTGATGCGGGGCTCGATCCTAGGACCCTGGGTTCATGATCTGAGCCAAAAGCAGACAATTAACGACTGAGCCACCCAGGTGCCCCAAGGACACTGGTCTTAAGTAAACATGAAAATAAATGAAAAATGGCAACTGTGATTAGGATGATAATGGACTGGCACATGGCAATATAAAGAACTACAGTGGGACCCTTTCTGGAGCATCAGGGAGAGTATAGGGATATTTTGGACTGAAGTAGTTTAAGAAAACAAATTTTGTTGACATAATATGAAACAATTGAAAAACAGTTAATTGCCTTGTTTCGTTTAAAAATGATTTCATAGTTTTACCTAAGTCCAAATTGACTTTTGCTTCAGTTTTATGTCAAGATACACCATAAGCATAATAGCTCAATATTCATAATGGTACATTCTTACAAAATAAAGAACCATCTATTTCCATGATCTCACTAAAGATAGCTATACAAATACTGCATTTCCATGAGCAGCCTATATTCTAATGGATGATGTAAGACCTATCCCAGGCATGCAGATGCTTTCTTTTTGTTAGCAGTAAACTTTTTATTATACTAAAGGAGAATATCTTCAATAAAAAACAAACAAAAAAATAAATAAAACTAATTTCTATTGAATAAATGGCATTGGGATAAAATTCTTTCTGTAACAGGTAATACATGTGTCCGATGTTATCATTTCAATTGCTGATAATTACACTTCACTAACAAATCACAAAAATAAACAAAATATGGATTTCTTCCTGACAAAGAGAGTGAGACAGAGTATGCTAAAAAGACTGAATGGGGGTATGAGGAAGCATGGATATATTGTCAGGAAAGATAGTCCATCATGGAAATGATTCTATTGTTTGAAATAATAAAGTGGATATTTTAATAAATAAAGTAGAATATGCTTTTTTAAAAAATCAAAATAACATGAACTATATGACTTAAAATATTTTAGATTTTTAAAGTTTTGAAGAGTGAAATTTGACACAATGTTTTTATGTATTAATCATTATTAAGCATGAATACAATATTTGGAACTTGCTGTACTTGGCAAACCTCTCGAGAGTAAAGAAAGAAAGTCATCACAGCAAATGATGGCTAATTAGTATGAAACATGTCAAGATATCTATAAATCCCTCATTTTCAATTTAAAAGTGTACTTAAATTTCAAATTTGTACAAAATACAAAAATCTTTAATTTCTTAAATATACTGTTAACAGACTTTCTTTTCTTCATAACTTTACCACAGAGAAGATTTAAAACTTCTATACCGCTATCAGAATGAGGAAACTGGTTGCTAGTTACCTTCAAATTCCAGCTTATATAGAGTGCCTCTATAAGAAATAGAATATATGCCTTACTAGAAATTCTTAAAACTCAGGGTGGGGGAGAAAGGCAAATGTTAGAAAACCTTGTTTTAAAGTAAATTAGAAGTAAGCCTTAAATTGAAACTCTTCATAATCTCCCCTTTTACTGGAAAGTCTTCGGTGCAGGCATTAGTCAGGCTTTGACTGAATATGTTTTTATATTTGTCTGCTCTGTTCCCACTGCACACATTGTCTGTTCTCCAAAGTGATCACTTTTCACTGTTGTCTCATATATCAGTTTTCTTTTAATTAAGAAAGAAAAAGACTAATTTCAATTCAGGATATTAAAATGATGAGCTCCACTGCATTCAGAGTCTGACTGCCCTGTTTGTATGTGTGAACACATATTCAAGGTTCTAGTTGCTCCGTGTTGATGTCACTTCCGGGGAGTAAGTTATTTCTACAGCACTCTCCATAGTCTGCTAATAAACTATCAATGTTAATGCATCTTCCTGCGTATCTCACATATTCTAGGGAAAGACATTTGCATTACAGAGAGCCTCACTGTGGAATAATATAAAACACTGCACGCATATCAAAATACAAAGACACAGTGGCCAAGACACTCACACTTGGTAATCTGAATTCTATTTTCATTTTTTATTCTGGCTATAAAAATATTAAATTAAGCAGGGCACCGCCTCCTCCATTTATATGCCTTACCTGTTTATAAGGTAAGCCATCTAGAAGTTTTCTTAACTGTCTTTGCTGCCATGTCTCTATCTGTTATTTCCATCAGTCATAAGTCAAGGAAGTTAGTTCTCATCCAGAGATTTGCTCTTTCTAGTTTGCAAAAGCTGGGGGGGTAGTATGGCATGTGTTTGTGATTACTTTTTTTCTTCTTTTTTTTTTTTTTTGCATTAAATAAAACTGAGTTCTCCTCCTGATTCAACTACTTCATGGTTTTGGGTATTAGAGGGAATAAATGGTAGGCTGCTGTAATGAGATTAAAAAATTCAGTGTTTCAAATGAGGTAATAACAGTTTATTTATATCTCATGTAGGAGTTGATGCTCCTCAAAGTTATCCAGGGCTATGGTCACGTGGAACAGCTTTGACACCATCCTCAACACACAGCTTTCCTAGTGGCTTCAGACATCACCCTTTCTAGTAACAACAATGAAGGTAGAAAGTGAGGACATGGACCTTTAAATAGAAATATATTTAATATATATAATTATTATATAAATATTTACATTTATATTTAGTTATCAATATTCAAATTAAATTATTTCATTTTTCATAGTCATACCCAATTATTGAGTTATTTAAAAAATATATCCTGGATTCATAGCTTGTGTCAGCAGGGATTAGGCCCTGGTGATAGGAAAGGTTTCGGCTTCCTTAATACAAACAAGATTAACTTGCTTCCTGAGTGATAAAGCAATGTTATTGATGATGATGAGGAGGAGGAAGATGATGATAATTTAGCTCACTGGCCTGTATGATGGGTGTTCCTAACTCCTCTGGTTTTCTAGGATCACTTATAATATGATCCCTCTCTTATGTCAGGTTTCCTGACAAAATCTCTAAGGTGAAGACTTAGAAGCCGGAGGATCACTGGGAACAGCCCACAGGATACACCCCTACTGGACAGTGAAGGAAATAAGATTAGATGGAAAGCTGAACTGTGACACAGGAGCTTCAGCACATTCCACAGGAAGCATTTGACCTGAGATGGTCTTTAAAAGTTGATTCAAAATGAGGCAAAAAGAATAGGCTTTTGCATCTCATCCACACCAACCAGTGACAGGATACAAAATTCTTCATGGAAGGAAGTATGCCTGGGTGAGTCTGCTCCTTTTTGCCCAGGGCAAATTTGGGAGAGGGAATTATTGTACTGAGGACTCTTCATTCACTAATTCCCACTATCCTCACAAAAACACCTTATAAGAGATTAATATCACGTCTGAAATCTTCTCTGTATGGTCTTGGCTAGGGTTGGTGCCACACACACACACACACACACACACACACACATTATGTGAAATTTAAATGGTGAAAATGGATCTACAGCCATTTTTACACTCCAGAGTTTTGTGTGGGGCTAGGGGCTTTTGCAGCCCATGTACTTTGTCACTGATCAACTGGCAAATCCAGTTGATGAGGGTCAGTATCCACAGTGCGTAGCTTGTCCAGGTTCTGCCAATCCCTTTCAGCTTTTCTGAATCCTCAGTCAGGTGTGCACCGTGATATGCTGACAGGCACCAATTTATCCAGCAAGTCAACCACATCATCAAGGCTGGAGCTGGTGTGAGATCAACATGGGTATCAACTGACCGTGTACATTCCAATTTGTTCACATGGGTCCCGGTTTGTCCTCATTCGCCCCTATTTCATGTCAATTTTTCTTCCTGATTGCCTGTCCATCTGACTTCAGATCCCAAACTGGAGGCAATATTCTTACATAGACTACTCTCATAACTATAAGGTCTAATTCCTATTCATTCCTTATTCTCTCTCTCTCAGAACAGTCTGCTTCTCTAATCAAACCCTCATTTGAAATTACTTGAATTTAGCGGAAGAAACTGTGGTCCTGAGAAGTTAAGTAACATGTCCATAGTCACTCAATAAACTTGTATTTAGACCTAGGATCCGAGTCCTGGTTGAATGACTCCAAAATCACCCTTAGGACACTGGTTGCAACTCTTACAGAATTATCATAAGGATAGAATGATATTTGTATTTAATATTTGTAAAGCACTAAACAAGTGTTTGCCTCTATATAAGAATTTGCTATCTGCATTATGTATTATTATGACTGGAATCCAAAGATTATGCTGTTAACCACTATACACACTGCCTTCCATTGAGTAACTACGCGAAGGATACAAAATAGCTTTCTCACTCTTTTCTACCCAAGCATTCTCCAAGGAATCAAAATCCAACTTCTAGAATTATCTGATTAGAGATAATAGTCAGCCAATATATAGTAAGAAGTGAGGGATATGAACACTTTAGAGACTTGGTTAAGGATTGGAAAGGGACAGAGATTAATCTCAAAATGGACAAATGGTAGTGAAAACATGCTTTGCTAAGTTAGTCAACTAATATCAGTTGATCACTTTAAGTGAAAATAGGACCTTTTAGAGGGTAAGAGAAGCTTAGGCCACAGACACAAGTCTATGGCTTTTGATGAATATTTTCTTTCATTCACAAGTATTAGGATATTTCTGATTGTATTCATAGCTTCCTTTGGAGAGAGTAATATATTTTATTTTTTTACATTTTGATTGAGATGCAACATACGTGAGTATAAAATGCACATTAATCTTAAATGTATATAGTTCAGCAGATATGTACATATTTAGATCCTCACTCTGATTAACATATTGGCCACATTAAGCACATATTTAGTATTTTAGTATATGTAGCTTTGCTTTCTAATCTCTTCTTTAATTTTTACAAATGAGAAAATTTTATTGGTAGTAGAAAAGAACTCCTTTTTTAGGTGTCATCATTGTTTTCTTCATTACCATCATCATCTTCATAGTAACTACCTTTTATGGACTGTTTACCACATAGCAGGCTGTGTGCTATTTATCCTGTCACTTCACTTAATAGTAACCACAGTCCTATGCCAAAAGTACCATTACCTTGTTACCTCTTTATAGATCAGGAATCTGAGGCTAAGGAAGCTTAAGTAAATTGTCTGAATTTAAGATTATCTGTAAGTGTTGGAACAGAATAAACATTTTATCTGGCCCCCAAATCTCTGGTCATAAGTATTAAGCTACATTTGTTGGAGGGGGGGGAAAGTAAAGTAAAAAGAGAGAAGTTAGAAATAGAAGAAGTTTGACAATTGAAGTAAGAGGTAGCATGTATAGAAGAAAAGGAATGAAAGTTTTTACAGTGAAGCATTAAAAGAGAGAGAGCAGAGACTATTCCTAATCCTTAGACAATCCAACATGAAGTAGCTACAACGCATTTAAGAAAAGCCAATAACATGTGTTGGGGAACTGTTTCATTTTGGGGACCATGATGAAATCAGGGAGGTGGGAATCTAAATATACATGCTATTTGGAAAAATTCCCTTTAGAATTAGTATCATCTGCCAGTAAAGCAAATTGAGTTTTCAAGTATCTTATGGAAACTGGAGAAAGATAATTTTTAAAAGAAGCAGAGATCACACATGGACATTATTCTTATCAATTACAACATATTTAAAATATAATAGAATTGATATTTTCTATAATGTATGATAATTGTTTTATTTTCATGAAATGGACATATTTACAAGGGACTTCATAATCCCACTTTCTTGATTTTTTTTCATTCCTCAATGATGAATGATAGACTCTTACCATATGTTTTTTCTTTTAATACTATAACTTCTCCATGTGTTTGGAAAAAAAAGATACACCATGTCATTTCTCAAGGTATATTATTAAGAAGAATGGACAAAGTAAAATGGTCTTTTTAGACCCATGGTATTATTAAACCATGGATATTTTAATTTATATATCTTATAAACTTATAACTTACATATTTTATAAACACATCTTTGTATAGCCTGTTCCTTCTGTTTGGTACACTCTTTCTTCAAACAAGTACTTGGCCATGTAATTTCTCCTAGCTCCATCATCTTTGAATGTAAAGTCCAATCTCTATAATTCTGCAATTACTATTCCATATAATTTTTATAATTTAAAATTATTGTGAATTTAACTTCTAATTTATTGATGGTTTTTAAATTGCCTATCTGATGTTCTTGTGAAAAAAATGTTAATCCCACTCTACAGTGTTTAGCAACACATAGTGATGAAAAATGGGAACTGACTGTATAACAAAATAGAAAAGGCATTTACTTAAAATAGACATGATGAGCAACATTATATAAATGTAGGTATTTTATTCAAATTTTCCTGCAATCTGTCACCAACAGAGATGCAAATGCTTGTCAGGCCCGATCAAGATCATTCGACTGACATCTGTATTTGGCTGTTGTTGCATGGGGGTAAAATGTGATGGCAGAATCCAGATGTTGGGGGTGGGAAGATGTTATGTCAGTTTTGACAGCAGGAGTCTTAATCAAGGGGCAACAAGAAAGTGACCAACAGAAATGAGCAGAGAAGAAAGCTGAAATGAGCAATCCCACAAAACTAAATTGATTTGGGGCCCCCATAATTAAGAATAGACATTTTACTGGCTAAGCCTGTTATGTTAAGTTCTTTTGAGTTTTTACCTCTTCTTGAGAGAACAGGCATAGACACAACTGTGTGTGAATGTATGTTGCCATGTGCAAGGGCTGGGGGAGACCCTGAGAAATGAGAAAGTGAGGCTTCTGCTAAATGATCACAGCTAATATCCTTCACTCTACAACATCACATAATTTTCTTCTTTCCTTTGAGCTTTCCTTGAGCTCATATACACATTTATTTCGAAGGTGGAAAAAAAATCCCTACATGATTACTTTTTCTCATAATAACATATGGATGTTCCCCCTAAAATTTACAAGGAAAAGGTGTTATGGACAAGTAGTTCTTGGCACCAGTATTATGTGTTTAGAAATTCTGTACCAAACAACACCTAGCAACAGACTGCATACAAAAATTATGACTCTTTACTGAAATATCAAAAAGCAGGTGGAGGGTTTCTAGAAAGGAAAGATGATCTTTCTAGGAGTCTATAAAGGAGATAAAGGAAGGAATTTAAACTTGCTGGTAAACATAATTAATAATATCTAAGGCCATAACTATTTAATAATATGTAGTATGCAGTAGGCAACTTCTGATATGGTCTGCAATAATCTTATTGCCTGGTATTCATGTCCTGGGAAATCCCTTCGCCTGCCTGCGGCCTGGGTCTATTGACTTGCTTCTAATGAATAGAATATGACAAAAGTAATGGGATAAGCCTTCCTGTATTCGATTATAAAAACCTATGACTTCTGTTTCCCTTTCTCCCGCAACCCCATCTGTGCCTCTTTCCATGCACTCGCTTTGAAGAGAAACAAGTTGCAGAAGCCCGTATGGCAAGGAAGTGAGTATGGCCTGTAGAAGAAATAAGACGCTCAGTTCAAATATGACCTTGGAGAAACTACAACCTGTCAACAGCCACGTGAAGATGTGAAGATTCTTCCTCCACCTGAGCCTTCAGATGACTATGTACCTTTACTGATACCTTGACTGCAGCCCTGTGATAGACCTAAAAGCAGAGGAATCATCGAAGTCTGACTCATAAAAACTCAGATAATAAATGTCTGTTGTTTTAAGCCACTAAGTTTTATGCAACAATAGCTACAGGTTTTGATGAGGAAATATAATTCTTAAGCAGTTCTCCCAGAAAACTTGCCAAGTGGTCTCAGTAAGAAGTTTACCAATGTCTGTTTTCTGATTAACAAATCAGAGCTGGGGGCTGGTCTAACTTTTCTTTCTGTGCTATCAGAGAGAACAATCTGAAACAACCATTCACTTTGTTATATCTTTACGTGAAACCTTCCTTGCCCTCTTTTTCTAATTCTAACTAGACTCACTCTCTTCATAATTTCATTTAGTTGTACAGCTTTAACTACCATCTATATGCAAACAACTTCCAAATTTATATTTTCAACTACACTTGGTTCTAAAAATCAAGATATATACCCTACTACCTACTTGATACTCCACTTGAATGCTCGATAACACATCTCAATCACAACTAATCCCAAACTGAATTGACCTCACTCCCACTCCAACATGTTACACTCACAGTCTTCATAGTTTAATTACTGGCAATTCCCTTCTTCTAGTTGCTCAAAGCCACAATCTCTGAGTCATTCTTGATGCCTCTCTTTCATATATGACCTCCAGTTTCCCAAGAACTCCTGCATGCACCATCAAATCCTATTTAGAACCCACCAATTCTTACTACATATTTCCAAGCCACCATAATCTTTCACCTTAATTATGGCAATAGGCTCCTAATTGGTTTGACTGCTTGTAATAACTCCCTCCCCTGTCAATTCTCAATATGGTCAATAGGGTAGTCTTTCAAAAACACTCAGATCTTTTGCCTCCTCTACTTAAACCATGCAGTCATTCCCCATTTCATTCAGAGCAAGAGATAAATTTTCTTCAATGGCCTACAAGGCCTCTTTGATATCACTTACCAATTTTCTCTTCTGTACTTGCTCTTCTTGACAATGCTAACTTCCTTGGTCTTCCCTTAATATATTAGTCATGTCTGTTGCTCAGTAAGTTTCCTTCAAGTTTTTACTCAGATATTACCTTCCCAGCGGGACGTAGTCTGACCACTGTCTTTGTAAATACAACCTCCCGGCACTCTTTAACACCCTTATGCTATTTTTTCTTTATTCTGAAGCATTTATCACCACCTAATATACTGCATGTTTTACTTATGTATTTTGTTTCTTGCTTATTGTCTGGACTACTTTATTATAAGCCACAAGTTTAGTGACTTTTATTTTGTTTAATGATGTACATTTTGTTCACTTGATAAAAGAGCGCCTGGTATATAAAAATTTTTTTTGATGAACCCTCCATAAACATTGGTTGAGTGAATGAATACATGAATGAAGGAATGCAGGAATGAACCCCAAAGTAATGCATCCTTTTTTTTAAAGGTTTTATTTATTTATTAGAGAGAGAGAGGGAAAGCAGAAGCAGGGGGAATGGCAGGCAGAGGGAGAAGGAGGCTCCTCGCTGAGCAAGGAGCCCGATGTGGGACTCGATCCCAGGACCGTGGGATCATGACCCGAGCTGAAGGCAGACAGACACTTAACCGACTGAGCCACCCAGGCATCCCCAAAGTAACGCATCCTTAACATGACTTGTTGACTTCTAAACTTTCTCTCTCTTGGGGTCAACTCAAGTCACACGAAAATACTGCATTTCTCTAATGACTTTTCTTCCTTGTCTGTGACTTTTACACCTGCTGTTCTCTGCCTTTCATACTTTCATTGTTCATCCCTCTATTTCTCTAAAATAAATCTCCCCATTGGGTTAACCATACCTTGAGAGAGAGCACAGATGCTGACTCCTTTAGTATGTTTTTCCTGACATCCGTTCAAAGCTCATGTCCCCCACCAAAGCTAGGCTTGATGCACACCTGTAAATTCCCAAAGATTTTTCATTTACCCTTAATACTTATTCAGTTCTGACTGTGCCAAGGACTCTGTAAATGTTACATGTGGATATTTTATTCAATCATCATAAAATTTATGCTGGAAATATGTAGAAGAAATGGCTAGTGCTTCTTCAGATCATCTTGCATCCTTTTCACAGTTTGCATATGCCCCTTTTCACCACTTTAAAGTTGAATTGCCTTCAAAAATTTTCACCTGTGACTTTTCTATTGCAGTCAGACTTCAAGCTATTGGAACCACTATGTACCCAATGCATTGAGTCAGAAGTTCTTGGGAATCTCATTCCTCTGGGAAAGCCCTTAGTCAATGACTGTGGCCTAGAGGACTAGAAAAGCCCAGCTCCCTTAATTCAGAATGAGACAACTCAGGCTTAATATGGATCCCAGATTTCCCCGGGGTTGCGGCGGGGTCAGGGGAGCATTCAGGCTGAAACAACCCTCTGCTAGACTTTGCTTAAAATCTCATTCTGGCTATCTTATTCTTCTGTGTACCACCCATGACTAGCATTCTACCAAGTATGGAGTAAAAACTCAACAAATACGTGTTGAATTAATATGTGTTAATTGTAGGGACACCTGGGTGGCTCAGTCGGTTAAGCCTCTGCCTTCAGCTCAGGTCATGATCCCAGGGTCCTGGGATCGAGTCCCACATCAGGCTTCCTGCTCAGCAGGAGGCCTGCTTCTCCCTCTGCCTGACACTCCCCCTGCTTGTGCTCTCACTCTCTCTCTCTCTCTCTCTCTCTCTCTCTGGCAAATAAATAAATAAAATCTTAAAAAAAATATGTGTTAATTGTACTAACAAGCTTGTACTCTAGAAATTGGCTCTGGTTAAAATATTTTAATAAAACATTAAGTAATAATGAAGAATTAAAAATAACAAGGATGACTTTAATGAGTCAATATCCTTGATCAGTCTCAAAAATTTCATAGAATTAACCTATAAAAGAAACCATTCTTAAAAATACAAGGAATGAAACAGCACATTTGGGAATAAAGAATAAAATCTCCCTACTATAAAATTTTCTTTATTTCCCCCTTCAGAGTTGTTCAGTGAAATTAAACCATCTCTTTAAGATGTGAAGTCATATAGAAAAAAAAAAAAAACTTTTCTGAGATGATTTCTCTTCAGTGTCCCCTGTGTGATAACAGGGGAGTCCTAAAGCTAAGTGCATTACAGATACTGTCTCATTAAATCCCGATAAATATCCTCCTATATGAGTACTGCTAACATCCCCATTTTGCAGATAGGAAAGCAGAAGTAGAAGGAGAGTAAATAACCTGGCCAAATCACACAAATAATATTGCAGGTAAAGCTAAAAGTAAAATGGGATAGTAAGATTGAAGTAAATTGTACGCAGCATTTAAGGGCTGCTCCTTCCATTTTCCACTGATGGTTGATAATCTGTTTTCAATCACTTCTCTGGTCCATCCTTCCTTCCTTCCTTCCTTCCTACCTTCTTGATTTCATACTTCCTTCTATCAAAGTAGCAGAGACTGTCAAATTATACAGAATATAATTAAAGTAAATATTTCTGCCTAAGAGAAAATTACTTTTATTGTATGGCATTAAAAAGAATACAATTACCTGAGATTTAACATACTTAAGCACCATAGATGTACTTACTTGATTTATTATTTTTATGGCTGGGAAAGTCTTTATGTATATCACTTATGTGGGTTAATATCAGATATATGCATAATTTTCAACTTTTCTATATAATTATGTTAAATAATCAAATCAACTATAAGAACAATGTTCATGACAGACATGGCCTCATTTTAAGAGAATCTTATTTTAATTTCATTTAATGTTTCAAAATGCAAGCTTTCCGTAGCCCACAATCACCACAAGGAATGTTCTTTATATTAATATGACTCCTTAATAGAAATATGCAAAATATTTTAATTTCAAATGAAGTAAATCCATCTTAAAGAGAGGTTGATTATCTGTAATTCATGTTTGAAAGCAGTTCTAATAGGCTAAGTAATAAATACTTTGGCTAAAAACCTTTCAAAGTAATGCTATTGTCCCAGACAACAATTATATGTCTTATATCCAGATGCAGTTTATTCATAAATCCTTCACTTAATGGCAATTGCTTTAATATTTGCCTAAGGAAAATGTTAAAATATTAATAAACTAGTAACCTATTCTTTGACAGTGAGTCACTTATTTGAACTTTCAGTTCAATAACTTACCAAAAAACCCCTTAAGATTTAATATAAACAAGGAAATAGAAGTAGATATGTTATGAAAGAAGAAATATCTAGGCCTGTATTTTTCCAGTCAGCAGTGGCAACTCTAAATGTAACAAAATAAAGGTAGTGCATGTGAAAATTAAATAGAAAAAGTTGATAAAAATGAGAAAATCTTCAGTTTAAAATGTTCAAGAGACTTCAAGTTGTAGTCTTCTGTAATAATCATGCATTTAAAATTAGTTCTTTTTAATCAAAAAGGATGTGAAACACATTTGAGAACATTTCATTACAGAAATAATATATATCATTATCTGAGAGGAATGTATGTAAAACATTCAACTCTTTCTCTGTATAACCACTATAGAATTAGGCATTACTGAAGAGAGCATTAACAGTCCATTAAATTTGCACAAGCGTAAAACACAAGTCCCCTTTGTTTTGGCCCTTGTAATTACATAATTGATGATATGTTCCACATAATTTATTCAACACGATAAGTGAAATAACTTAAACAACCTACTGACTGAAATGTAACTATTACACCTACATTTGTAATTTATAAAAATTCTGAGCAATTTAGGTAACTTTCTTCTCTGTGTTTAAATAGTAGTTTGTGTGTTTGAACACTTCCCACAATGCTATATTTCTAAATAAAAGGCTGCAATTATTTGAAAGTAAACACGAACTATTTCTAACAGGGAAGCAAATGAAAGATTGAAAGAATCAGAGTTGAACATGTTATCTCCACACAAATCAAGCCAGGGGGAAAAATAAAAGAACCTCAATTATCTAGCTTCTTGAAAAACAGTTGCTTTGCTCTGAGTCATCTTTAATACAGTTTAATATCTAGACTTCATTTGGCATTTATTTGTACTTTTTTGCTTTAACACTAATATGTTAATTTGCTAAGTTGACTTACTTTTTTTATATAACTGATCTCTAGTATCCATACCCTTTTTATAATTTTCTTTTTCTACTGCCTGATTTGAGTACACACAATCTTCCTCAAACTTCTGCAATAGTTTGATCATTAGTTTTCTTGTCATAACATCTTACAGCTTATAACTGACACTCAAACTGTTAATCAAGTCACTGTAATCATATTATTCCACTGCTTGGAGATTTTTGTTAGTTTTCTGTTGCTTAAGCATAATTTACAAAGTCTTTAGCATTGCATTCATGGCTCTTAATTTGACCTAATCTTACCTCTCTAACTGTATATTTTAATGCTCCTTATGCATACATTGACCTGCCAATATAGTTTTTATAAGATTTAACATTAATGCTGCAATATGAATAATTGAATAAATATTTGAATAAGTTGTGTTGTATTAAACTGTTGAAACTGTCAAAAATAAGCATTCTCTATATATTTGGGTCTATTATTTATATGCTGTGAGCATTAAGCAGCATATTCTAGATTCTTAATATTTGCAAAATCAAGACAAAGATCTCAATTTTTTCATCAGTAAATTTAAGAAAGAAATATATGCTTAAATTATAAACATCATATATAATGAGTAATAAAAACGTGTACATGTACTAGCATGTGTAAAAATGGAATAAACACAAAGTAAGTGTTAGATTTTGTGGTGAAGAAGATGATGGTAAAGGTCAGAATGATATGAATAGAAGACCATGGAATATTAGAAAGATAATAAAGAGACAAAATGTCAGAATAAGATTTAGAATAATGTCAGGGTTTGTTAACACACACAAACACTTATTAACATATTATTTTGTAAAGTAACACTTGAGCAGAGATATAACTCTAGAACTATACACACAAATCTATTAATAGCTAATCTCAGTGACGTTGGAGGTATACATCTATGTATACATGTGTGTGGTTTCATATATGTTGATGCATATCTTAGCATATCTTTCTTTAAATAGAGATTAATATTACTTATATATTTTTCCACAGCGTATTATCCTTTAAAAATTAAATAAATAAGAAAGGCAAGTAGGTAAGGGGATTAAGAGGTATAAACTTCCAGTTATAAAATAAGTAAGTGATGGAGATAAAAAGTACAGCATAGGGAATGTAGTCAATAATACTGTAATAAAGTATGGTGACAGAAGGTGACTACACTTACTGTGATGAGCACTGAATAATGTACAGAAATTTTAAATCACTGTGTTGTACACCTGAAACTAATACAATATCACAGGTCAGGTATACTTCAATTAAAAAAATATGCCAATGCTTTACAAAGAAATAATAAGAAAGGCAAACAACATGCACAATGGAAAATTATGAGTAATACTTATAGTGATAATCCTTCCACAGATAATAAATATAACTGTACACAATACATGAAACCTAACTCAAGGTACTGGAGAGTAAACAAAAACAGATATACACTGATGGGATACTGACATGAGGAAGAAATAATTGGCCTTATTTAAGCTCCACCTTTTTTGCAGTTTGTACTCTGAGGATAGGATTCCAGTGTTTGCCATGTGGAGTGTTTAATGTGGGGATAGAAAAGATGTACTCTCACAAACTTGAAGAAATGAAGAAGAGAATTTGGGGAAACCACAGCACTTGGAAAGTGAAAGAGGAAAGTGAAGTGGAATGGTGCCATCATTGGGAAGCCCCACATAACGTGGAAAATCTGCCCAAACTGCTGGTTGAACAATTAACCTGATACTGATATGCACAAGGCATATTCCAAGAAATATAGTGAAGACTGAAGACCTGAAGAGATTTCAGTTGCTGTCTCCCTGAGTGGAGACAGAGTTCGAAATCTGAGTTCAGCCAAGCTAATTGCCTATTTTTTAAAGGCATATTTTTCAGAGAAGCAAAACAAAATTCAGAATCTCTATAATTCATTTTTCACAGTGTCCAGCATACAATAGAAAACTTAAATAGCACCCAAAGAAACAGAAATATGTGATACACCACCAAGAGAAGAGACCATCCCCCCAATGAGAGAGATGTCAGCAATAATAAACAAAAATTTAAGGTAGTTTTTAAAATCATGCTGAATGAAAATTTGTTTGTAATAAATGACAGGATAGAAACACCCAATCAAGAATTAGAAATGAAATGAAGAAAACAGAATTTTGTAACTGAAACATGAAGTATCTATTTTTAATGCAATAGATTAATAGCAGATTCATATTGAAAGAATTTGTAAACTTGATACTTGAGGAAAGAAATAAATTATTCAATCTTTAGAAAAAGCTTAACAAGATGAAAAAAATATAAACAGTCTCATGAACCTGTGGGACAATATTAAAATGCTTAACATTTGGAATCCCAGAGAGGGAAGAGAAAATGTAGCATAATATTTATTAAAGAAATAACAGCTGAAAATTTCCCCAATGTGGTTAGAGATAAATTCAAAAAGTTCAGGCAACGTCAAACAGAATAAATACAAAGGTATTCATATCTAGACCCTCAAAAGTCAAATTAGTGAATATGAAAGCAAAGAGAAAATCCTAAAATCAACTAGAAAAGAATGAAAAATTACATAAAGGAATGAATCAAATTTAGCTATCATTTCATTAGAGGCTTTGGCAGACAGAAGACAATGAAATAACATCTATACAATATTGAAAGGAAAAAATCATCAATCCAAAATTGTATATGTAGCAAATATATTTTCAAAAACAAAATTAAAACAAAGACATATTCCATTAAAATAAACTAATATGACTTTCACTGCAACAGAAGCTATAGAAAGATTTTCAGACTGAAGAGGGATATCAGATGATGTCCTACAATGTATGTAAAACATAATTAGAATCAGAAATGATGGAAATAGGTAAATTTTTTAAAAACACTATTTTCATCTGAAGTTTCTTTAAAATAAATGTAATTATTTAAAATACCAAATTATTATAGTAGTTTTATAATATCTATAAATGTGATACATATAATATTATAATGTATATATTAGAAAAATGGAATGCATTTTTCTACATATTTGAAACATTCCTACATTTTACATATGCTGGCACTTCTATTACATTCTGATTGTCCCAAATGGGACAAAAGAGAGCTTTGGAAAACATTTTTGAATATCCTATGTGCTCTAGTGAAAGTTCAGTGTGGAGCATAAAACCCTGTTCCAACAGAAATTAAAATGAATGGTTGCCTTATATATAAAGGGGACTCAATGCTTGAGGACCACCTCTAGGATATCTTAAGACTCTCAATTATCTGGGACATGGTGGGAAGTAAGGGTTATTTGTTGAAAATGAAAAATCTGATGAAACTATCAGATGCTAAAAGGATTTTGTAGAAAAATAGAGGAATGTAGTCAGAGAGATAAGATCTAAGCCTGTATTCATACCAGTTATACTATGCTACTGTCTGAAGCCTTCTTTTTAACCCCCACTTTTTCTTTTTAAAGCTTTTCCAGTAGCTGTGAAAACTCTCAGAACATTCCTAAAGTGCAGCTTTTAGATGTTAACTGTTAAATAATACCACTATGCTCAGGTTGGGAGAGTTCATTCTGTATTAAAAGTGGGGGCTTAGAATAAATAAGTAAGTAAATAAGTAAATAAATAAATAAATAAATATGCTGGTACAATATTAATGTTAAATAAACTATAAAATGTCAAGGAAGAATACTGTAATCTTTAAAGAAATTCTATAAAATGAATGCAAAGATAAATGGACATATCAAAATAAAATTCTAAAAAAATATATGTTTAGTTAATCCAAAATAATGTGGGTAAAGGGAAACAGAGAAACAAGGAGAAAGGAGAATTTTAAAAAATGTAAAATGAATAAAAAATATAAAAATTAAGAATATAAAACAAAAATTTTAGGATGTAAAACAAAAAGCTATAAAATCTCATCTACATAAAAATGACATATACTAATATGCAAACACTTCAATTAAAAGTTAAATTATAATAAGACATAAAAAAGCAAGGTCTAAGTGTACCTACAAAAGGGAAAACTGATTTATATAAATAGATATATTGAACCTCACTAGTTAGGGAAAAATATATATAAAATACAGACAGTAGGCATAAGAAAGTTACAGGGCTACATGAATATTTCTTATGTTTTAAGCAAACTCGTATGACCAGATATATATATATATATATATATATGGACATTTTAAAATGACAAATAGTCAAATATATTTTCTCCAGGAAAATATAACAATTTAAATTTTTATTTGAGTAACAGTAGGCCTTCAAAATATATAAAAAAAAAATTGACAAAATTAAAAAAATAGATAATTCCACAATCACAGGAGATTTCAACAGCCCTTTTTCAAAAATTAAAAGAACAATTAAACAAGAAGGCAGAAGAAATATAGATGATTTGAATAATGTTATCAAGCTACTAGACCTAATGAACATTTGTAGAATACTTCTACATAAACGGTAGAATACACATTCTTTTCAAGTGCAATGGAAACATCAATCAAGACAGATCATATTTGGGTCAATAAAACAGACTCAATAAATTTAATAGCATTGAAATCATACAGTGTATGTTCTCTGGCAACAGTAACATTCAATTAGAAATACATAATAATTAGTCTTAAAAAATTAGCCCCAAATATTTGGAAATTAAAGAATGCATCTTTATTTTTTTAAAGAGATTTTATTTATTTATTTGAGAGAGTGAGGAGCACAAGAAGGGGGAGTGGCAAAGGGAGAGGGAGAAGCAGACTCTCTACTGAGCAGGGAGCCCAATGTGGGGCTCGATTCCAGGACCCTGGGATCATGACCTGAGCTGAAGGCAGACCCTTAACCGACTGATCCACCCAGGCACCCCAAAACACATCTTTAAATAAGCCACTGATCAAATAATAAATCACATGAGTAATTAGAAAATATATCTTAGTGATTCAAAAAATATATCAAATTATATGTGATGCAGTAAAAGCAGTATTTGAAGGGAAATTTATAGCATTAAAATGCTAATGTTGGAAACTAAAAGTCTAAAATCAAAACCTAATAAGGTTAAAATACAAGAATAATCTGAGGTCAAAGTAAGTGAAAGAAAGTAAAAAGAACAGAAATCAATTAAATTAAACACAGCAAGAAACAGAAAATTTTTATATTCAAAAGTTGGTTCACTGAAAAGACTAATGAAACTTGATAAACACCTAGCAAGAATGAGGAAGTGAGTAAACACAAAAATGAAAAAAAGGTATCACTAGACATTGCGGATATTAAAAGGATAAGAAGCAATTTTATGCCAAGAAGTTTGACAACTTACATAAAATTGACACTTTTTAAAAAAACACAACTTGCTAAAACCAACAAGATACAGCAGAGAATTTTGAATGCCCTTTATCTATTAAATAAATTCAGCTTTTATCAAAAACTTCCTTACAAATAAAAGTCCAAGCCCAGATAATTTTACTGTTAAATTGCAACAAATATTTAACAAAAAATTTTGTTTAATCACCGAGTTTATACAAAATCTTTTGAAAAATAGAACAGGGAGCACTTTTCAATTCATTTTTCAAGGAGAACTTAATCCAAGTACCAAAACTTGATACCATTTTTTCTAAAGAAGTTAGAGACTAATATCTTATACACAAAACATCATCAAATCAAATCCAGCAATATATTATAAGTGTGACATATCATTTCCAGTTGGCATTTATCCAAAGAGTTCATGGTTAATTTAACATTTAAAAATTAATCAATGTAATTAAGCATGTTAATAAAATAATTGAGAAAATTTGTAGGTTCATTTCAATACATGCAGAGAGTTAGAAGTATTCAACTGAATTCATGATTTTAAAAAAAAGTTCAAACTAGAAAAACAAACTTCCACGGTCTGAAAAAGAGCACCTTAAAAAATCCTATGGATTATATATTTTATGGTTAAATATTGAACACTTTCATCCTAAGATTAGAAACAAACTAGGATACCCAGCCTCATACTTTCCATTCAACTTTGTACTGGAATGTCTAGCTGTTGTAACAAGGCAAATAAATAAATAGTATAAAGATGTAAATTTTCCTCTAAATATACATAAAATGATTACATAGAAAATCTTGAGAAATCTATAATACACCTTCTAGAATAAGTGAATTTAGCAAAATCACAATATTTAAGTTTAATGTAATAAATTATATTTTTATATATGAACAGCATACTATTAGAAAATAAAATTCAAAAGTTATTCTATTTACATTAGCATCAGGAAACAAATGAATAGGAATAAATTTGACAAATATATGCAAGACTGCGACAGTGAAAACTCAAAAACATTCATGAGAGAAATTTTAAGACAAGAGATATCCTATGCTTATAAGAAGAGTTAATGTTTGGAGGTCAATTATTCATAAATTATTCTATAGATTCAAACAATTTCAATCATAATCCCAGCAAGCTATTTTGCAGAAGTTGACAAGTTACTTATAAAATTCACTTGTCGTTCAAAGTAACCAGAATGTCCAAAGCAATCTTAAAAATTACGTAGAAATAAAGGAATTGAAACTACCTGCCCATAAAACTTATTACAAGACTTTAGTAATCAAAACAATTAAGAAATGATAAATAAGTCAGTGGAACAGTATAGAGCACCCACATATATATTCTCATTTGATTTTTGGCAGAGGACAGAGCAATCCAATCAAGAATGGCAAGTGCTTTCATCAAAAGGTACTGCAACAATTGGATATTCATGTAGAAAAAACAATCTTCAAATCTTTCTATATATATATACCCTTAATAAAAACTAATTCACAGTGGGTCATAAGCCTAATTATAAAAAAAACTAAAAATAGGAAGGTATGTAATGTTTTCTGTTAAGAAATTGTCTCCCTCTCTCTACTCCATTGGGTCTTAGTGGGCCTGTTGTTTGGCCATTCATGATACCTGAGTACCATAAGGGGTGGGCACATGACCTGGCCTAACCTCTCAGAATACCCATCCCTCTTGCCAAAGAGATTTGCTCACTGAGGAGTATGTAGCTCAAACTTTGGGAAATGTTGTCTCCCCCTTCTCTTCAATTTCTCTTGAGATCTTGATATTGTAGAGTTGTTGAGATGCTTATTGACCTATGTACTTACCTCTCTTCTAACAGACAATCATATCCTCCTTCCCTTAGAAGCAGAAACGAGAGCCCCGCCCCGCCCCGCCCCGCCCCGCCCCTGCCGGCTGGGGTTGCCGAGCCCCTTGAACCGCGACTCCCGCACGTCTGTGAACATGGCGCTGCGAGCGGTGCGGAGCGTGCGGGCTGCGGCCGGCAGTGTGCGCGTCGCCTCCGCGCCCGCCGCACCCTGCCTGACGCGGCCCTGGGGGCTGAGGGCGGGCGCCGTCCGGACACTGCGCTCGGGCTCCGCTCGGCTCTCCGTGCGTAAATTCACAGACAAACATGAACGGATAACAACAGAAAATGGTATTGGAACAGTGGGAATCAGCAATTTTGCACAGGAAGCTCTGGGAGATGTTGTTTACTGTAGTCTGCCTGAAGTTGGGACAAAACTGAACAAACAAGATGAGTTTGGTGCTTTGGAAAGTGTGAAAGCTGCTAGTGAACTCTATTCTCTATCAGGAGAAGTAACTGAAATTAATGAAGCTCTTGAAGAAAATCCAGGACTTGTCAACAAATCTTGTTATGAAGATGGTTGGCTAATCAAAATAGCACTCAGTAATCCTTCAGAACTGGATGAATTAATGAATTAAGAAGCATATGAGAAATACATAAAATCTATTGAGGAGTGAAAATGGAACCCCTAAATAAACTAGTATGAAACAAAAAAAAAAAAAAAAAGGAAAAAAAAAAGGAAGAAGAAGCAGAAACGAGAAATGAGGAGAGCAATGAAAGTACTATTTGGGTCCCTGCATACACATCTGTCTAAAATCCTCTCTATACTTGCCTTTCCCCAAAATACTTATTTTTCTTATACTATTCTGAGATGTGTTTCTCTCCCTGGCATCTCTAAGCATACTGATTAATACAAATAATAAGAGAGTAGCTATCAAAAGAACAACATGATCAAAAGTAAAGGAGTATAAAAGAATAAAATGTGCAGGGTACTGTGTAGATAAGTGTGTGAGGGGAGGAAGAGTAGGAGTGAAGGGGTTTAAAAAAGCCTACACAGGTAGATTGCAGCAAATTTGTGAGGGTTTCATTGCATCTTACCAGTTGTCAATGCCATCACTGGAATGACATGGCTAGACTTGCATGGTGGGAGAATAATGATAAAGGCAGCTTGGAGAATACATTTGAATACAGGAGAG
Source organism: Eumetopias jubatus (assembly GCF_037043125.1). Classification (NCBI taxonomy): domain Eukaryota; kingdom Metazoa; phylum Chordata; class Mammalia; order Carnivora; family Otariidae; genus Eumetopias; species Eumetopias jubatus. The sequence goes on from NW_028274811.1 coordinate 98,704,245, forward strand.
CTTGGAAATAGTGGAGAGGGTCATCATTAGGGAAATGCTGCCATGATTAAGAGATGAGTTATTTTAAATGGTAATGAAAGTAGAGGTAGAAATGAGAACAGTGATTATTAAAAACAAAACAAAACAAAAACCAAAAATCCTGAGATCAAAGACACTAAACTTTGTGAAAATATGTAGAATGTTGAGTGCAGGAAGGACCAATCATTTTGAGATTTCTAATTTGAGTAACTTAGTGGATGGGAGAACCATTAACGAGAAAAAAAAAACTAAAATAATATTTTAATAGTTTAAAATATAAAATTCATATATTTCATAATTTTTACTAGCTTTGTATCAATTAGAAATCAATGCCTATCAAAATTAAAAAGAAAAAATAACATGTAAAATCTAGTTCAGTTGCATACAGTATTGCTGAGAATGAATGAAAGAACAATTATTGTTACCTCTATTACTGCTCACTCTGGGTCAATTTCTTCCTAATTGAGGGCAATAGCATTCTAGTGGACATCCTGCATTAATTTGTGTCTCCCCCTCCAACCCATTTTCCACACCGTGTTCAGAGTATTCTGGTATTGATGCAAACTTATAATGTCAACTCTTAATGGCTCCCCCTTTTCTTCAGAAAAAAAACCCAACATAATGTGACCTACTCAGACCAAACAGGATGACTTTTTTGTCTTCACTGTCTGACCTCCAGGCATACCAAATTCCCTTTCAGTTTCTCAACTCGTCATAGTACATTCCTGCTTCAAAGTCTTTGTGCATTTTCATCCTTATGCCTGGAATCTGCTTCACCTCTCTCTACCACCATCACTTGGTTACTAAGAATGAGTTCATCATTCCAGTTTCAGCTTCAGGTACCACTTAGGGAAATTTTCTGACTTATCAGATCTGTTCCTCTTACTACCTAATCCCATGACATTCCCTACTTCTTCATGGAAGCATTTCTTCTATATATATTTTCTTCTATAACTATTTTCACTCTGATTTCCCATCTCTCATCCTTACAGTTACAGATATAGCTTATAGAGTGACCAAAGACATCTTGGGAATGCACTAAAGAGGAAGTTGTATTGAGGATACATTGAGTTTTGATTTAGAGAAATTTATTTGTATGGTTTGCTGTCACTTCCATGATAGTAGTTATTCCTACATGTCCCTGTGAAGAAATGGCTTCCTGTAATACCCCTACAGGGTGTTGTGCCATTGTGACTTGAAAGTAAAGGGCTAAATGTTATATGCCGAAATGAACATGTCCCACAAAATCTGGCACTAGAATTATATGGGTGGTGGCAAAGGAAAAAGGTTTGAAATATAAAAAGCTAGAAACCAGCCTGTGGAAAATTTTCCAAATCTTTCATCTTAAATATGAAAGGTTTTCTCATATTTGATAACATTCTAAAAATTTACTGGCATTGCCTACAGCAAGTTGTGATGTTGAAATAAGCTTTTTTAAAATTCAGTAAGAAAAAAAAATAATCACCCCCATTAGAAGAATAAAATTAATTACCTGTTTGTTATTCCTATAGAAAAAGATTATAAAATCTTTGTTATATGAAGAGAAACTCATATAGTATTCAGTCAAAAAAGAGAGAAATGTTACACATAATTTTTTTAAAGATTATTATGAGTGTGTTTGTTAGGTTATATTGGTAATTATAAGAAGCTTAATGAAATTTCAATCCTTTTGCTTTGTGAGTACGGTGTGCATTCATTATAACTGTACAGGAGGACACTATAAAAATTACATATGAACAATAACATGCTAAGAAATGTCAGATCCTTTTAGAAGAAAATGATCAGGATTCCACTATCATTAGCATCATCATTATTACTTACCATCTTCAAAGGAGGAAATGAGAAGTAGCTCTGTGTTTTCTACCAAAGGTCCCATTCCAAACACAGATATTCCAGAAACATGGTGTTTGGGCATATTTAAAGTCACCTTTGGCTTTTGTAGGGGCTATACCCTCAGTTTTTTCCACCTACTCCATAGTCAGACAGCATTCATTGAATAATGATTAGTAAAAGGTGAGATGGAACATCCCACATTGTTGCTTTCATGGTCATTATTCTTTCTCTACTTTTAAAATGATCTTTTGGTAAGCAGACAACAGTTTACTACAACAGAAGTCACTATGGTCAGATCTCTCTACCTAGCAATTCATTTCTAAGCTAGTTATAATTGCCATGGCAAAGGAAACAATCGTAAAAAATGCAACCTACAGAATAGGAAAAAATATTTGCAAACCATATATCCAAAAGAGGTTAATATCCAAAATATAAAAGGAATTCCTACAACTCAATAACAAACGCTCAAATAATCTGATTTTAAAATGGACTTGAATAGATAATTCTCCAAAGACATACAAATGACATTATTGTATATGAAACAATATGTAGAGATGCTCGACATCACTAATCATCAAAAAATGCACTACACCTGTAGTGCAGCTATTATGAAAGAAAAAAAAAAGATAACATCTGTTGGTGATGATATGGAGAAACCGAAACCATTGTGCACTCTTGGTAGAAATGAAAAATGGTGCAGCTGCTGTGTTAAAAAGTAAGTAGGTTCCCCAAAATATTAAACATAGAAATACCGTAAGATCTAGCGATCTCATTTCTGGGTATATATTCAAAAGAATTGAAGTCAGGATCTCAAGGAGATGGCGGCAATTCCAGGTTCACTGCAGCATTATCCCCAGTAGCCAAGACATGCAAACAATGTAAATTCCATGAATGCATAAATGAAAAAAGAAAATGTGGTATATACAGACAATGAAATATAATTCAACCTTAAAAACCTGAAGGAAATTGTGTTATATGTGACAACATAGAATCTGTATTATGCTAAGTGAAACAAGCCAGTCACAGAAGGACAAATACTGCATGATTCCACTTCCACAGGGAATAAAAAGTAGTCAAACTCAAAGAAGCAGAGAGTAGAATGGTGGTTACCAGGGAATGGGGAGAAGTATGACTGGGGAGGTGCTGTTTAAAGTGTATCATTATGCATGATGAACAGAGACATGCTGTTCAGCATTGTGCCTACAGACACCAATACTATATTGTGCACTTGAGAATTTATTGAGGATAAATCTCATGTTAAGTGTTTTTACCACAGAGAAGAAGGAGGAGGATGGTGGGGAGGAGGAGGAGGAGGAATAGAGAAAGGGAGAATATGAAGGAAGAGGAGGAGGAAGAAGTGAAAAAAGTAGAAGACAATAGGGAGAAAGGTACAATAGAGCCACACCCTCTCCTCCTCCTGATTCCTGGGAATCCTTGTTGTAAAGGGACTGTGTGGACTTTTAGGTTGGTGGTTTATTCTAAGCTAGTCAATTCCCAGAGGATTTGTGGGAAATGCTGACTAAAGGAGTGATCCTTCATCCAAACAGAAGGGAAAAAAAAATCTAATGTAGCTCTTGAACTTGGAGGATCTGACTCAACACGAACATACACACAAATAAGATTAGTTGAATGAGCCAAGTACTACTGTTGTTTTTTTTTTTTTTAACTGTGAACATTTCCATCCTTATATGCAGGAAATTGTTGAGTAAACTATCCTACATCTTTAGTTTTCTGTAATTATAGTATTACTCTTACGCACTTCTGAATTCCATAGCAATTTATTTCTAGAAATGCTTGTAAATTAATGTGATGCTAAATAGGATGTGAGTTCAGAAAAGGCTCCTTAGATTTCTAAAATGAAAATTCAACTCTTCTGAAACTAAAGCCTGTCTTTTAAGCAAACAAAGTAAGTAGACACCAACCTGGGTAAATTTGAGGACTAACAGATGGCTCCTGTTCTACATGAAATATTAGCATCACAGAAATCTGCATTTTTAATATTAGATTCTCTTTTCCAAAATGAGTTGGAGGACCAGCTGGAGAGAGAAGACAACCAAGATTTATCTCTCAAAATCCATTTAACATAATGTGACCCAGGACCCAGAAAAATTTAAGGGGGTGGGGGGTGGCAAGGGAATATATTTCATTAATACTTCTATACACTTTTTTTATTCTCAGATTAGCTAATGATAACACTGGAAAAGAGAGAACAAAATCAGAACAGTGAGAGATAAAGGACAGGCAAATTTTTGTTGTTTCCACCCTTAAGGGCAGAAGGAAGAAGAAAGGAAAGGTCTGATCACACTATCTGTAAGAGAAGAACTATATTAAATGAATTGTACCTGCACCAAAAATACACTTCAGTCTCTGCCTAGCTCAAGATGATGAAGGTAGCAGATATATTTTTAAAAGCACAAAGTATTTCTATAGCAACCCAAAGAACAAAACAAACTATATTTTTTGACTTCTAGAAGTAGTTTATGCATATTCATGCTCCTTTAAGTCTTCCAAATGAGTAAATAACAGGCAGTTTTATAGTAATTACTGGATTCCAATATTTATAGAAAACTGACCACCATGAATACATAATTATTCTATTATGTCCACTCTAATAAATAGAAAGCCTCTTTATTCATTTACCAAGACACAAAATTTTTTTCTTCCTTACCATACAGAATTGAACTGAAACACTTGGTGAGGAAACATGTGAGCAGAATTTCTATCTTAGAGAAATTACATCTGTACAAGATTAATATACTTAATTTTGATGAAAGTGTACAGAAATGAATAATCTACTTCATTAATAACAAAACCAGATTTGGCTTAAAATGGAAGGATTTCATAAAGTAACTTTATGGACATGAACACATTTATTATTCTTACAAACTTCACTCTGACAATCTGAGTATTTCTAACAATGTTTACCTTGGTCTCTATAAAAGTAATTACACATTCAGCTGTGTCATTTATTCTTTTTTTTTCTTTTTTAAAAATTTCATTTTATTTTATTATGTTATGTTAGTCACCACACATCATTAGTTTTTTTACATTTTTTTATTATGTTATGTTAATCACCATACATTACATCATTAGTTTTTGATGTAGTGTTCCATGATTCATTGTTTGCGTATAACACCAAGTGCTCCATGCAGAACGTGCCCTCTTTAATACCCATCACCGTGTCATTTATTCTTAATGAAATGATAGGGGCACTGTGATTACTCTCTTGGATGGGACTTGGAAAAATTTAACAAAACATGTAATAAGAATTATTTTTTTAGATTATTTTATCGAAATGAAATACAGTAATGCAATGGAGTCATTTTTATACATTACTTCAAATTAAAATTGATGGGTATGTATTTGTTAAAACAAAGCAAAACAGAAAAGAGAGCATGATTCATAAAAATTTTGTTTTTGGAAAGACGTTCCAGTTATTTATGTCACATATAGTAGAATTGGCAAATGGAGATTTTAAAAAACTGAATAAAACAATTCACACATTTTTTTCTTAGTTTGTCAACAACTAGCTACAAACACACACCCCTTGCTATGAGCCTGCTACTGTTCTTAGCGCCTTACATACATTATTCACTTAATCCTATGATACAGGCTTGAGGATTATTTTTATTTTACAGGTGAAGACACTGAGTTATGGAAAAGTACAAACCCTAAGCCGCATAGCTGAACTAAAATTCAGGCCTCAGCAGACTAGTCTTGAATCTGAGTGCTTAACCATTATGCTCCAGCACTTCTCACAGCACAGTTTCAATTGACCAAAGATTAAGCAGAAGACAGAAATGGAACCAGAAGTGGCCCATAAAGATAGAACAACTCTACAGTAGTTCTAAATGGGAAAAGAGAGGTTTAGGACAACTGTCAAACCTACAAATTTCTAATATAAGTCCTTGACATGGTCTCTCTCTCCTAAATTCCACTGTAATCTCTAGCATAAAAAAAGCTTCTAAGTACTATTATTGGCTCCATGTCACACATAAGGAAACAGGCTTAAAATGGTTAATCAGCTTGCCCAAGATTACACAGTAAGTGCCAGCACTCTGGTTTAAAACACAATGGCAAATCGGTGCATACTCTTAACCATGATAATATACTCTTTTTTATTTTTTTCCAGCTTTTCTTCTCCATTTTTTTATTTTTGCAAATAATTTCATCTTTCTGATACTTGGTTTCTCCTCAGTGTAGGGAAAATACTAATTTAGAGTATCACAATATTTCAAGCTGACATTTCCATGGTTACAAATGTCATATATTTAATGACCACATGGAGCAGTTAGTTTTGTGGTGATCTTGCAAAGGCATGTCCTTAGTTACAAGGGAAAAGTGTGTAAATGGACTTATTAATAAAACTAATTTTTACCAAATTACCCATATGAAATGCCTCCCCCCCAATTAGGGTGATACATAATATTAAGGGCCCAAAAAACTGAGTCATGACATACTTTTTTAAACTCCTATTTATCCAAATAGAAAATATTGATCTTCTGAAAATGTTAATTTCCTTAATGATATTTAAAATGTATTTAATATTTTATCTTATTAGAGGTAGCTGTAATCTAGAAGACAAAGATTCTACCAAGGTTTTGATGCTTATTTGGTGGTTTTGGAGCTTAAATATTTTGACCTAATGAATTAACCTTTGTGTTAGATGCTCTCCTTTTTTTCTCTGTCTCTGTCTCTCTCCCACCTTAAATCTCTTAGGATCTATTATAGGCTTCTGACAGAAAAAAAAAAAAAAATCATTGACAATAAGGAACTATTCCTGGAGTAGTATGGTGAGTCAAGAATGAATACTTGTTTTTCATTTTTCCAAAGTCAATATGAATGTGCTGAATTCCTTGGAGAAAACAACTGCCTAAAAGCAAGGGCTATTATATCTTTAAGCATATAATTTACTTTATAAATGTATGCAATGCATATTCACTATCCTATGGGAATGCAACTAAACATATACACTAGGGAATTTTGTTTCATTTCAGCAGGAAAGTAGAATATTGATGTGTATTCAAATTATTCATTACAGAAAAAAAGTCTCTAAATAAGACTAGAAACACATATAATTCTTATAGTCAACACTGAAGGAAGTATTTCAATACACATTCTTTGATAAATGGTGCCAAAAGTTTGTTATTTGTCTCACATACAGTAAAATTGGAGATTTTTAGAAAAGCTAATAAAACAATTCACACATTGTCTTAAAGAATTTCATAGTTGTGCATTTATTCATTTGATGTATTTCTCTATTTACACATGCATATGGACAATCTCAATCTCTTTCTTTTTTAAGATTACACTTTGATTTTCCTTTTCATTTAAATGACATAGAGCCATAGAGTCATCCATCCCATTCCTAGGGGACTAGTCATAATTGCTGACTCAAACATTGCTGAGTTTCATAAGACAAGGAAGGTCATGAGTCCTTACTTAACCATACTGAACATGTGAAATATTGCTGAGGAAAGTCAGTATGATATAATGTTCAGTAATGTTTTAAGTATGGGATTAACATATTGGTAATACCCATGATTTACTACTTTTTTAGCCATAGAAAGAGAATTACCCTTGAGGGGAAAAAAAAAAAAAAAAGACAGAGATGTGAGATGCCTCAAAGGTTTTAGCCCTGTCCTCTTTAGCAAGTCTATGAATTTGAAAGAGACAAAAATCATATTAGCATTAGTAATAGCAGCTAAAATTTATTAAGGGCTTATTATATACTAGGGCTTGTGTTAAGACTTTTAAATGTATAATATAATTACATTTAATCCTTGCAATGGCCCAGTGAGATATCTGTTATTATTTCAAGAAACATTTATAAAAAATAAAATTAAAACTGAAGTAACAACTTCCCTATGGTCACATTACTTTTCACCATATGTGATTAAATTCAAATCTGTCTGACTCTAAATCCTCTAATGACCATGTAGGTAAATTAAATAAGCCTTTATTTATTTATTTATTTATTTATTTATTTATTTATTTGAGAGAGAGAGAGAGAGAGAGAGAGAGAGAAGGCAGGGTGGGAGGGACAGAGTGAGAGGAAGAATGAGAATCCTAAGCAGGCTCTATGCCCAGAGTGGAGCTCGATCTCATCACCCTGAGATCATGATCTGAGCCAAAATCAAGGCTCAGATGCTTAACTGATTGGGTAACACAGGCACCCCTAAATAAGTCTTTTAAATGGCTTTTAAGTGTTTAGTAAGACATAGTGAACTATGTTGAGTGGAAAAGTATGATAGGTTCAAGTTATTGTCCTTTAATCAAATATAATTATTTGAAAATAGTTTAATGATATAAGAGTACATGATTAAATTAAAACTGAGTGATAACATAAACACTATGGAACTATTTACAAAAAACCAGTATATGGAGCATAATGACTTCTTTACTGGAGAGGTTATAGAGTTATAATTATAATATAATTATAAAATATGTTATAATACAAGTAACCATATAGAAGTCTCAAGTTAAAAAGTATTAGTAGTATAGGGGGAGGAGCTAAGATGTTTGAGGAGTAGGGGGACCCTGAGCTTATCTCGCCACTCTGACACAGCCAGGATAGTTAACAAATCATTCTGAACACCCAAGAAATCAATCAGAGGTCTGAGAGAACAAAAATTGCAAGTCTACAAGTAGAAAAGCGACCATCTTTTGGAAGTTAAGAGGTATGAAGAGTTGACTTGGGGGAAATATAGCTGTGAGTACCCAAAGCTGTGGATACCCAAAGCAATCTACACATTTAATGCAACTCCTATCAAAATACCACCAACACTTTTCACAGAGCTAGAACAAACAATCCTAAAACTTGTATGGAATCACAGAAGACCCTGAATAATCAAAGCAATCCTGAAAAAGCAAAACAAAACTAGAAGCATCACAATTCTGGATTTCAAGCTATATTACAAAGCTGTAATCATTAAGACAGTATGGTACTGGCACAAAAACAGACACATAGATCAATGGAACAGAATAGAGAACCCAGAAATGAACCCACAACTATATGGTCAACCAATCTTCCACAAAGTGGGAAAGAATATCCAATGGAAAAAGAAAGTCTCTTGAACAAATGGTGTTGGGAAAACTGGACAGCCACATGCAGAAGAATGAAACTGGACACTTTCTTATACCATATACAAAAGTAAATCCAAAATGGATGAAAGACCTAAATGTGAGACAGGACACCATCAAAATCTTATGGGAGAACACAGGCAGAAACCTTTTTGATCTTGGCCATAGGAACTTCTTATCAGATACATCACCAGAGGCAAGGGAAACAAAAGCAAAAATGAACTATTGGGACTTCATCAAGATAAAAAGCTTCAGCACAGTGAAGGAAACAATCAACAAAACTAAAAGGCAGACTATGGAATGGGAAAAATATTAGCAAATGACGAATGAGATAAAGGGTTAGTGTCCAAAATCTATTGAAGAACTTATCAAACTCAACACCCAAAAAGCAAATAATCCAGTTAAGAAATGGGCAGAGACATGAATAGACACTTTTCCAAAGAAAACATAAAAAGATGCTCAGCATTATTCATCATCAGGGAAATACGAATTGAAACCACAATGAGATACCACCTCACACCTGTCAGAATGGCTAAAATCAACAACACAAGAAACAATAGGTGTTGGCAAGGATGCAGAGAAAGGGGAACCCTCTTGCACTGTTGCTGGGAATGCAAACTGGTGCAACAAACTGATGCAAACTCGGGACAATAGTATGGAGCTTTTTCAAAAAGTTAAAAATAGACCGACCCTCTGATCCAGCAACTGCACTAGTACGTATTTACCCAAAGGATAAAAAAATACAGATTTAAAGGAGTACATGCACCCTGATGTTTACAGCAGCATTATCAATAATAGCCAAACTATGGAAAGAGCCCAAATGCCCATCAGCTGATGAATAGATAAAGATGATATAATATATATATGTATATAACATATATATATGTATACTATATATACATATACATCCCTTGGTTTTCCTAAATGTCCCCAATCCCCTCTGCACACTTCCTTCTATGTTATACAGAAAGGATGTTGATATTGACAGAAGAAAACTTTGAGAAACTATTTTTGAGTTTAGAAAAGCTTTATAAAACCTCATTCTGAGTAGGCTTAACATTTAATTAGTCATGGAGAAAAAATGAATACAAATTTTTAAAAAATAATCATAAAGAATAGACCTGAATTGAATGATAACAGTATGGGGGAAGGTTGTAAAAGCTCTAGGACAAAAGTTTATTTAGGCAGATTTTCATGTAGAAAGTACATAACATTATCACAAATTCTCTTCTCAACTGAAGTAAAAGAAAGGAAGGAAGGAAGGGAGGGAGGAAGGGAGGGAGGCAGGCAGGAAGAAAAGGAAAGAACGAAGGAAGGAAAGGAGAGAAGAAACAAATGAACTGAGAATCAATGTTGAATTTGGGAAGGTGTTTACTGATAATCTTACAGAGCAGCACTCTCCAATAGAAATATAATGCAAGCCACAATTGTAAATTTTCAACTTTCTAAACAGGTAAAATAGTTTTACTAGTATCTTATTTAAATATATCTAAAAGTTATCATTTTAACATATAACCAATATAAAAATTATTATTAAGATATTTTACTTTGTTTGGTACACACTCTCAAAAATCCAGTAAGTTTAAACTAAGCTGCATTTGAAGTGTTTGATAGCCACAAGAGGCCAGTGGTTACCATATCAGGCAGTGCAGTTCTAGAGAAACATTTCTGTAACTGGAGATAAAATTTATACATAGGAGACTAAAAGGGTGGGGAATGAAAGATAGTTGGTTATTTAAATATTGGAGAATCTGATAGGAAAATTCTTAAATAGATAATGATATCTAATTGATTAATTAATATCATTCATTCATTCAATTTTTACAGAGATTTGTAACTCTGATAGTTGAGAAGCAAACTTTTCACCACAAGGAAAAGAAGTAATACTGAAAGACTATGTGCGGCAACAAGCAGAAGGACATTTCCCAATTTTTTGCTTATTAGATTGGCAAAAATTAAAAAATATGGCAATATGAAATACTGGTTAAGTTGTGGGTCAACATGAACTCATATACATATTGTAAACGAGAATGAAAATTGATGCCATCACTTTGAAAAACAATTGGGCATTATTTTAAAAATTTGAAGGTACTCACACTATAAAGCCCCGCAATCCTGTCATTAAAACAGGTCACTGCAGCTTTTGCAGATGACTCCCCTGTACAATTGACTGTGCTACATCAACACTTTCTTCTCCTTTGAAAACTTCAGATACAAATGCCTTCTCTCTCTCTCCGTTGAAGTTGTTCCCTATCACTTCTTTGCTTTTTTCTCCTGCTCTATGCCCAAATCCTATGTATACATTAAATCAATTTAGCCCATAAAAGAAGTACTCATTCATTTAAAAAATATTTAGTGAGTAGCCACTACGTACCATGTATTTGGAGCACAACAGTAGACTAGCTAAGTATGTCTCCTACCCCTGGGCTTCTTCCTTTCACATGTACACACACGGACACTTCCTAGTCAAGATTCTAAGCTTCCATACATCACAACCCATGTTTGATTCATCATTTTATCCTACTCAGTTTTAGCCAAGCACCTCAATATGCTCTTACTAGGGCATGAATAAATGCTACCAGCTGAATAAACATGCACAGTCGTCAGTTGCTAAATAGCTTTCTTCTGTGTTGCCAAGGTTGTAACGCTTCAAGGTGAGTTTTGGCTGGAGCTCCCCTGCCTTCTCCACTGACCTCTTCCCTGCACAAAAGCCTGATTGCCCCCTTATCTTTCTCTATATTGACTAATTTGGAGGACCTGGGCATTTCTTCATAAGAAATCACTGTGACACTTACACAGACCTTGACAGTTTTATAATCTGAAGGCAGATTATAAATCAAGGTTAGGGACAAGTAACTTCCAGGCAGTGTAAATATATAGAGAAAACACATTGTTTATCCTACTTTAATAAGTAATAGTAATATTTAAAGAATGCATAGGGTAAACATAATCAAAGTTTTTCTTTGTTACAGCAGTACTTTCTTCTACACGATTCTCTGAATTGCTAACCTACACACACAAGTTGTCTGTGAGACTGCTTATGTCTTCCAATCCACACAGGGAGGATTTTTATCTTTTTAGAATGTTTGTTGCGTTAGACAGCAAAAAAACTAAACAAAACCAAAAAAAAGAGGGGCTCTTTTATGTTTTTTAAAAAAATTTCATTCCCTTATAACTGAAGTTCAACTATTTTCATATGCTTATTGTTCTTTTATAGTTCTTATACTTTGAAATTTCTTTACCACCATTGACCATTTAAAAAAAAAGACATGGGTGTTTTTAAAATTCTTTAACTTCTGTACTTCTGAAAAGTACTTCCCCAGTTTTTTTTATCATTTTATTTTGCTAATGACTTTTTGATGTATAAACGTTTGTAAATTTTAATTCAAGTATATTGATCTTTCCCTTGGTGATTGTCTCTGTTGCTTTCAAACTTTAAAAGTTTGCTTATGCTTAGAAGTCCACAGATCACAAAAAGTAATTATCTAAATTGTCATTACATTATAAGAATTTAGCTTTACGTTTACCCTACATTGACTTTCCATTAATCCACGAATTTAGCTTCTCTGTTTCCCTCTCGAATTTATTTTGGTATATGATGTGAAATGAGGATCTAAGTTATTGTCCCCTCCTAAAAATAGCCAATATGTTGAATTCTGTTTATTAAATAATCATTCTTTTGCAAATGGTTTGTGGTATTTTCTCAGTTCTGTGCTTTGAATTCATATACATGTGATTACACATATGTTCCTGTGTTTTCTATTCATTCTTATTAATCTGTTTCGATATTCTTATGTATATTGCTGTTTAATGTAGTGTGTCCTTCTAATATGTTCCAAAACTTAGAATATGCTTCAATTTGTTTTAAATGCATTTTAAAAATACATCTTAGAGCATGTTTAGAGTCACGTAAGTTCTATAAATCTTTTATGCCTTGTTAGCATTTTTAGTGTCTGATTTTGAAGAGAATCAGCATTTTAGATAGTTTTGTCTTTTTTTGTAATTTTTTTCTCAATGGAATCATCTATTTATTCAATTATTAACACAAAGGATCATAAACAATTTTTTAAAAACAAATTTTGGCAATTTAAACAAATAATGATTTATATCATTATAAAATAACATGTAGCCCTAAAAAACAAACTTTTCTTTCACAAAGAATCATTAAATTAAACTTTACTATTCTCTAACCTATAAAACAGCTTCAAATTTGACTTACAGATCTAAAATATGCCCATAAACAGGTCACTTGAAACCTCCGGTGAGTCTGGTAGAACCCTGGCATCCATGAAACAATGCTTTTAAAAACACGAACATGTCACTCTCTGATATTTTTCCAATATAATGATTGTTTATAGGTGCTAAGGAGTGACTGAACCAAATTCAATGCCCACGCTCATTAAGTAATTATGGACCCACAATGATGGGAAAAGAGTCAACTGCTTTATACTTATACCATTCCAAGGAACAATGGAGAATCAAGGGGGAAAAGGTATGCATAGGGAAGAAAAGTAAGGAAGGGGAGCTGGAAAAGATAGGGGAAATGACAGGTGAGCAGGAAGGAATTGTAGAAGTGGGCATTTGAAAGGAACTGATGAGCTATCCTCCCCAATACTCTCTGTGTCTTTCACACTTCAGACATCTATGCCCATCCAGGAAAGGGAAGAAAATTAAAAAATCAGGCATAGTATCTTGTTATAGATGTTTTATTCTAACAAGGAGTGCTTCATTTAAATATAATGCTGTTTGCTTTGTGCAAAACTGAAACTGAAACATTTGTAAAGGTTTCTTTGTACTGTTTCTAATCTATAATTTAACAGATTTGTTCCACCAGAATAAACATTTGCTGAATGTCATGGAAATGGTTTTGAAAAGTATAATGTCAGCAAGATCGCCTCTGAACACAACAGTTGAACAAGGCAGCACCTGTACGCTGAAATACACAGACGTACCCACAAAATGGGCAATGTTTCAGATACAGCCTGTGTCACAGCCATGGTTGTGTTCTTGCAAACACTTCTATTTTTTTCAGTCTTTAAGACATGCCCTCAAAATTTTCCTCATATTCTACACAAGCGAGGGGCATTAATCATCCAAGTCTACATGCCCATTTGTCCAGAATTGTTGCCTATGATCCATCCTTTGAATAACTTATACCCCTGACCTTTCTGATCAATAAGATGAATGATAAAGGCAAAGACTTGTGGTTTACATCTTCGTAGAAGTTGCCATCTCCTCTGAGTAGTTAAAATAAATAATTCCTTAGTGTTATTCATTGCCTCCTGCAAGCACTATTTGTATGTGTGTGGGCGCGAGATGTACTGCATCTTCTTACCTTTGATGTTTGGTCTTGTTTTGGGGCTGCTCTTTTGACAAGCTTTCAAAAGCCCCCTACTATGAATGTCGAATTAAGTACCCTTATGAATATGCATGAACATAAACCTCATATACTCATTTTGGTGGCTACTCACTGTGCTGGCTTGCCCTGGAAGCCATTCCAAATGGTTTTGATTTTGCGTTTGAGATTCTTAATGGTGGTAATTATCTGTTGCAGCCATGCAGTACCAAATATGATGCGTGTTAGAGATACTTTAAAAAATAATAATAAAAACGACTAAAGATGTTAATTCCCACATTTTAGTTCCTACAGGGCAATTAGCCCCTAGTAATGATGTTTATATTTATATGCAAATGTGTCAGGAAAAATGAATCTTAACAGAGACTTCATTTCATATCAGTACAATTGGGGGATGAGAGCGTTCCATCTGTCTGTAGAAAATGCCTGCCATTAGCTCTACATGTAGCCTATTTCTGTAATAGAAACTATTTAATCTTAAGTAATTCATTCTTCATTTTGTGTTATTTTCCCTTCCTTCTGTTCTTTTATCAAGACTCTTAACTAATGTACAGTACATACAGCTCTTTAGGGCCCATACATAGGTAGCTTGCCACATTTTCTTTTGAGTATCATCTGTTCTTTGAATTATTACCTAATACCCTCACTATTCCTCATTTTGGGATAATAATTGAGTAACCAGAGCAGGCCTCTCAGGGGACCCTCACTTGTTAATGTCCTCTGTTTTAGGGATTGTGACAATATGCAAGACACAAATATAATGAAGAAGCAAAGTTCTTCATGATGGTTACAGCTTTTGATTAGCTTCTGGTCTGTGGAAACTAAAGCTTACAGCTATGTCATGAACTCCT
Source organism: Eumetopias jubatus (assembly GCF_037043125.1). Lineage (NCBI taxonomy): Eukaryota > Metazoa > Chordata > Mammalia > Carnivora > Otariidae > Eumetopias > Eumetopias jubatus. The sequence goes on from NW_028274811.1 coordinate 98,719,386, forward strand.
GTTCAGAGTTAGGGAACAGGCTAAGTCTAGAGTCAACCTCCTATTGTAATGCTCCTTCTACTCTAAGACAATCTCTTAACACAGAGGGCCCCTTAATAACAAATATTTTTTTCTGTACTCCCTTTGCCTCTGCAAGACATTTTAAACAATCATTTGACAATTCAGTTATTTAGTTAATGTCATTTGATATACTGCTCACTTATCCTAGATATGTTCTATTGCCGAGAAATAAAATGCACATCCATTATGCCATTTAAGAGCTGTTATTTGTCATGTGTTTTAAAGACAGAAATAATAGTTCCTTTTTTAGCTATCCAAATCTAAATCCATGATTACATAAAACAAAATTGTTACGGGAGTATAGAACTCTAAAATTCTGCCCATTACTATGAAAACACTGGAGAGTTAGTTGAGGATAATGAGGAAAAAACAAAACAAAACAAAGCCGTATAGTAAGAAAATTGAATCATATTTACACCACCTCCATCTCTATAATAGAAATTCCTTAAGAATACTAACATGTAAAGGCAAGGGTAAAATCTGGTAAATCAGCTCTCCTTAACAATTTGGGTATATGGAAATGACCCACAAACTTTCTATAGGAAAAAATCATCCACCTGACATCTGTGTATATATTTTTCCCCTTTAACCTAGAACAAACAAGTAAGGAAGGCAACCCAGATTTTCTAAATAAGAATCAAATGACACAAATAACAACATATTTCAAAACACAGATGCTCACTGTCACTCACAGTCAAAATCTGGAATGAAGGAATCTGGGAAAGGGAGAAATTCAGCATCCTGCCAGGGGAAAATCTCATTAGAATCTCTTGAGATTTATCTGTCACTCTGACAGGATAATTTGATTTTAAATTCCATCACTGCTAGCCCTAATTTTTAAAATTAAATTGGAAAAAAAGTGACTTCTCTTTCTCCCATATAATGAATAATAGGATAATATAAATCAAAATCAAGGGTGCTATTAATCAAAAATTACAAGAAAAAGATCTGAAAATTTTTAGGGTTTGAGGGAAGTAGAAAACTTTCCCTCCCTCATTCCCACCCACCCATTATGGAACCAGAGTGAAGATCAGTTAAAAGAGATTCCTTAGGAGGTTCAATTTAGAGAGTCTAAAGTTTTCTTATCAATGCAGAATTTTAATACTTTCTCAAAAAATCTGGTCTCTTTCAAAAGTGCAGCACTTATTCAACCCCTCACTGAGCCCATTTAGTGCATTATTATCATAATTCATTCTTGAATAAGAGTTTTTCAGAAAGTAGACAAAATACAGGAAAATGTCATAAACATGCCCTTACTTTTAGGTGGTACAGTTAGTATCTCAAATCATATAAATCATACAGAAGTCCAGTCCCTTCTCTTTCCATGTCTCAATAAAAGACAAATAAACAATTTAATGCCAGTGTTGGATGAAAGTAATGCCACTTTGAGAAGATGATCTGCTTGAAGATCATCACTTGCTTTTTCAGTTGCATTTCTGTATAGCACCTCAGAATTTAGGTATTCTCAGTTCCATAGTGATCATCAAACTATTCATTAAAAAGAACAGAGTCACATCCTGACAACACTGGAACAGAGCACCATATCTTGAGAATTTCTTTTTACGTTTCCAAGTGACACACTCCATATACTTCCCAAATACTAAAGTTTCTAAAGAATGAGGGACTTAATGTCAACCTGCTTGTTAGGGAATCAGGTTCATGAAAGGTGAGCAGCAGAATTTTTTAATATGAAGTCGAGAAGTCAGAGGCGCCTCTCTTTGAACCTCTTCATTTAGCCCAACCAACTCTGATTGGCTCACCTTCCAAAAGAGTTCTCTCTTGTAACATTTACTTTCTCTTTTGGGAGTTTTTTACATGTCCAGTACCTGTCACACTTTTAGTCCTACTTCCACGTTTTTTCCCTGCCACATTTCTTCTAGGTAAATGAATGAAGTGACAAACTGTGTCCCATTACTTATTAAAACATCATTGTGGCTTCCCAGGAAATAGGCCAAGTCCAAAATAGTCTCTCTTAATTGAAAGTTAGAACCAAAATGCTTCATACAATTTCATATTTGAACATGTTGGAACATCATGATTCTACTATTTGGGACATCAAGATATTGAAACATTAAGCATATTTGTATTATTAAAAATGATCACATTTTCTACTTGTTAGCCAGCAGATAAAGTCTTTTGATAAAGCTTTTTGATATATGCGTGCATACTCATCCATTTATATACATATATATGTATATACGTGCATGTGTGCACGTGTACACGTGTGTGTATTGTATAAAGTCTCATAAAAGTGGTGATAGACCTGCCACCAAAATATGAATTAAGGAAATGTAAGTGAGAAATGTGAGTTAACTTTACTCCAACTTATCAAGAAAAATCAACTATAATTATTTTAAATGATGGCTTCTTACATTGTCCAGATTTTAGAAGCTTAAGGAAGGCACTTACCTTACAAAATTACTAAGATTCCTCTCTCATTCATGTGATTACTCAGGACACATGCCTGATTCCTCATAAAGAGTGTAGCCTTAGTAGCAACTTCCCACCTGTTGCAAATTTAAAATTGAGATCTTTTCAATACAGAAAAAAAAAGCTCTCAAGTTTTATATTCATTTAATCGACAAATTTTCCAAAAATGTAAGTACACACCCATAGGATTTGGGTGCTAAATCATCCTTTACAAACTCTTTTCTTTTTTTCTAGAAAATATATTATTATTTTAAAAATAAAATACAGAAAATAGAAAATATATTATTATTATATATAATAAAACCCAAATGATGGAAAAATACTATGAAAAAAACTACATAAAGATATATACTCTTAAAAATGCCTTCGGGTGCCTGGGTGGCTCAGATGGTTAAGCGTCTGCCTTCGGCTCAGGTCATGATCCCAGAGTCCTGGGATCGAGTCCCGCATCAGGCTCTCTGCTCCTTGGGAGCCTGCTTCTCCCTCTGCCTCTCTCTCTCTCTCTCTCTCTCTCTCTGTCTCTCATGAATAAATAAATAAAATCTTAAAAAAAATGCCTTCATCAGAGATGTTCAGTTCTTGTTTTCAGGAAAAACTCCTCAAAGATTTCACCTTCACCCTGAATATAGTTGTGACAAGCCAGTCAAGGTCCACCGAATCCAATTAGAGCAGTTTTCTGGGAAAGAAATTGTGATTCTTGACAATATTAGGGCAAAATACTGGAAACTGTTTTAACCTTAAGGAGGGCAGTAGTAGCTACAATCATCTTTAGTCTGTGGTTTAAAACTATGTCATCACGCCATAGGAGGCCCAAAATATTTAGCAAGCTCTAGCGGAAGCAGTCATTGGGTGTTCTACACTACAAGTCTATAAATTTTCTATATTCTGTTACATAAGATCAGGAAGATGTTCAGGGGTTCAAAAAATTCAGAGCAGTGGACAGAAAAGTCACTGTCATCTGATATAATGTGATGTTTTGTGAATCTTAGGAAAAAGAACTTAGAAGATTTACCAATTCAGAGATGTTCAATTTACCCACCTCTTCCTTATGCTAGCAGTTCAATAAACACTGACAAATCTGTCTCCTAAATATCCCCTTTTTTTTGTTTCCTATTTCAGGTTTCTTGCCATTTCCCCCATTACCTGACTTTGCAATATAGCAAAATCCCCCTAAACAGTCACCCCCACAAAGGCTTCTCTCTAGTCCAGTCTGTACTCTGCCAGAAGCACCTTTCCAAACATAAATATAAACATTTGACTTATTTCACATCAGTAGTTTTTCACCCTGAGATCCTTAAGGAAAATGAAAATATTCCTCATGATCTGGCTTTTGCCTGTTATGCAGACTCAATTTTTCAGTGTCTGTATGCTTTTCCAGTTCACTTTGAACCCCAGCAATATCAAGCTCCATTTAATCTATAATCACACTTTGTGTATATGGTTCATTCCACCTTTTAACCCACCTAGAAAAGTTCTATTCTTCTAAGTCCTGCTTTAAGATGTTGTCTTGTCAGAGGCCTTCCCTATTTTACCTCCTGAAGGAGTAAATCACCCTCTCCTCGAAGATGCCCGTATACCTGGTTGTTAGTGCATTCATCTGTTCACAGGTCCATCATCCCTCCTTGAACGTGAGTCTTTCTGTGTAAGTCCCATACATCATTTGGTTCTGAAGTGCCTTGCACAGTACCTGATTTATAGATGCAATGCATGGTGGACTGATTATATAGACTTTTACTTTTGTTCTCATATACCATTGGAGATAAAAATTTCTCAACTTAATATTGGCCATCCCCACTACTTAAAGATCTTTGGCACTTAAATTCAAATTTGAGGCAGTAGATGGCTCATGAGGCCCCAGGACTTTAATTCTGCAATTTCACACAATATGTCTTTAAGTGACAAACTATATTAACTCACTTCCATTATGCCATAGTCCCCGCATATGCTCAGAATCTTCTTAAGAGGGATTCTGGGTTCTTGGAAGTACTTTGAAAGAAGAGTTTTTGAAATATAGTCCTTCATTTTAACTGAATTCTTGCCAGTCAATAAACAATTTACCTGTCAAGTATGCACATGACCTAATAGACCATAATTAACTGACTGTCATAGATGGTATTTTTAGTAATTCATGTGGCTGGCATAGAGAGAGAGAAAAAAAAAGAAGAAAGAAAGAAAGAAAGAAAGAAAGAAAGAAAGAAAGAAAGAAAGAAAGAAAGAAAGAAAGAAGGAAGGAAGGAAGGAAGGAAGGAAGGAAGGAAGGAAGGAAAGAAAGAAAGAAAGAAAGAAAGAAAGAAAGAAAGAAAGAAAGAAAGAAAGAAAGAAAGAAAGAAAGAAAGAAAGAAAGAAGGAAAGAAAGAAAGAAGGAAAGAAAGAAAGAAGGAAAGAAAGAAAGAAAGAAAGAAGGAAAGAAAGAAGGAAAGAAAGAAAGAAAGAAAGAAAGAAAGAAAGAAAGAAAGAGAAAGAAAGAAAGAAAGAAAGAAAGAAAGAAAGAAAGAAAGAAAGAAAGAAAGAAAAAGAAAGAAAGAAAGAAAAAGAAAGAAAGAAAGAAAGAAGAAAGAAAGAAAGAAAGAAAAAGAAAGAAAGGAAAGGAAAGGAAAAGGAAAGGAATAAAGAGGGGAGGGAGGGAGAGAGAAAACAGGAAGGAAGGAAGGAAGGAAGGAAGGAAGGAAGGAAGGGAGGGAGGAAGGGAGGGAGGAAGGGAGGAAAGAAGAAAGGAAGGTTGCTTTATTCCTGAATATCCAATGGCCTCCCAACTATACATAGTAAAGTTCAATAATAAATTTCTTCCTCCCTAGATTTAATCTCCACAGGTACTACTAGATAGATATTTGTTCCCATCAGGTTAATATTTTCACAGCTAATATTTGGTAAATAAAATCAATGAAACATCTGTGCTAGGTTTTGTTTGTCAGTGTTAAAGGAGGCTGGATGGAGTGAATTGCATAATTATACCAATCCCTTTACTTACTATCACATGCTGGACATGAAGCTGTAATATCAATATAAACTGCATTTGATCAACATGCAGGAGGAATGCAAAGTCACTCTCAGGTTTTTCTAATGCTCTTTTCTACCTTTCGAAATTGAGTGGCTTTATATAATCCTCCTGAAACTTCACACCTCACACCCCTTCAAAGCCCGATGCTCACACATGGTAGCATTAGAGGAAGGATTATTAAAGACCCCCATTGGAACTGTGGCCTATTCATTTTCTGTGTAAACCATGGGGTTCCTGTGCAGACAGTGATGTGCCAACACGAACCCAAACAGCTGCTATCCTAAAGCTGCTCTGAGTGCAGGTGGGGAAACAGCTTGTGATATTAACAAGACTAGATCCTTCTTGTGGCTTTCTATAGCCTTTATTTAAAATACAGAAAAATGCTTTCAAAGACTTATTTATAACTGTATCAAGCACAGATTGCACCAACATTATGCTGCAATGAGCACATGTGTTATTCATACCAATATTAAGTATTTTTTCATTTTTGAAATAGCCAAAAAGAAAAAAAAAAATTTCCTGAGCATGATTTCAGATAGGAACTACTAAAACCCTATCAGTGAAGCTAATTTGTGTAAAAATAGCTTTTTTGAAATTAAAAAAAATCATGAAAAGAAACAAACAAAAAGATTCAGTGTAAACAGATAAATTGAGACGTAAGAAAATTTTTTAAACAAAGGTTTTATGGATATCACAGCTGTCACATGCATGGTTTTCCTCCTTCATATAAAGATTATAATTAAATTAGATTCAAATGTTCCACATCACCATGGGTTCATATTTTATTCTTTCTTTTTAACTCTGCAATAAGCCTTACCAGAGTTCTTAATATTGAAAGCTTATTCATTGTTTTCCCTGAACTTTTATTATGCTCTTACTATGTGTTACTGCTCTGTTAAGTCTTATGACCAACATAAAAATATTCAAGCTATGTGGTTGGCTTTAAGGAGTGTATACCTCTTTGGGAAGGCAAAAATGTCTATTAAGTGTCAATGAGGATGAAAAGTAGATAATAATAGTAAGCAGTTACGAGCCAAACAATGCAGGCTCAGCCAAGTAACAGATATGCAATCTTCAGAAATTTACTTAGTCTCTGGCCTCAGTTTACTCATCTTTAAAATTAGGATCAAAATATTACCTATCTTATTGAGTTTTCCTGAGAAATAAAAAAGAACACTTAAACACTATCAGCCACACAGTAAGCACTCAGGAGGTAGGAGTTGTTATTATCCTGTGGTAATGCATAGGAGGTGGGGTATTTGGGGATGTCATTGACTAAAGAAAATGATCTTTTGCATTCAGAGCACTGGAAATATTTGATTTAATAATTGAAGAGGAGAGAGGACATCTCAGGTCTGGAGAAAGTAGAGAAAAATTATGAAACTCTGAATGAACAAAGTATGAATTTTAGAATGTGATAGAGTCATAGGAGATATATTTGAAAGGGATGAATGAATTTGTAGAAAATCTTGATGCTAGATTGGTAAATCAATATCAAAGAGGAACATCACTAAATAGAGGGAAGGACAACATTCAAATGATTTTCTATCTAGTATTTTTACTCAACCATTCTCACCTATGATAAGAGAAATAATTTTTACTAAATTATCAGTTTTATTTGGCATTCCAATTATATTGACACCCAGTTTAAAACTATGAGTTATCCATTTCTCTGTCCCACTGTATCCACATACTCACATTGTTTTAATTCTGTTGAATTCTCATAACATCCCATTTTTCTACAACTCTATCTTTATTCCTTTTTCTTAAGGAAATGCATTTTTAAATTTGATCATTCCAAGCACCCCAAATATCTATTTTAGCCTGAACATACACACACACACACACACACACACACACACACACACACACAGTTTTTCTCTGATTTAACAATCAGAAAAACTCTGGTTTGCCATTGGGTATTGGTTTTAGAGTCTTGGGAAGTCATTTATTCTCTTTGGGTAACTATTTCATTAATTTTGGAAAAATAATGCCTGCTTCATTTACAAGTAGCAGTGAAGAGAACAGGTAACAGATCAAACCCAGGAAATTACTATAAAGTATGAAACAAAAGTTATTATGTTAATATTCTTAATGTTATTGCTTTGTAAAAACTCTTTAGGAAAAATATTTCAATATATGTGTATTAGTCAAAAAATACTGAAATATTTTTTAATGGATAGCTAAGCTGATCAAAATCATACCCTTATAGAAAGCTCATCTTATCATTGGGAAATACTAACAAACTATTCTTACAAATAAAGGAGGAACAATTGTTTCAATATTTTCGTTTCAATACTTGAACCAAATATTTTCAAGGTGAAAAAATAACTTAAAAAGTAGAGTGGGATTACATTAATTACACTTAAAAACTGGATTAAAGTAATTGTCAAAATAATAATTTTGAATATTATTGACTGGGAAATTTAAAATATCTAGACAGAATTATCAATATTTTATATTTTACTTTATTATACTTGCTTTATTAAATTATCTATCAAAATTGATTGCCAGTATCAGATCCAAAAATTAAAATTTTTTGCTTAAATTTTAGACAGCATATGGTATCATGTCACTTATGCAAAACTATATTATATGTTATGGTGTGAGATCTATCACATATCATGTAGATTAGGATAAACTTAGAGATAATTCCATTATTTTCTAGGCATGAAATATTGAGAAGTGGAAAGCTTGCCTAGAGAAAAAGTACAATATCCTCTCAATAACATAACCAAAAGAATACTTTAAAAGTAGGCCTCAGGTCTTCAAATTTTATTGCAAACAATACAGCCAGAAAACAAAAAACCAAGTTTGGGAATGCTTGGGTGGCTCAGTCAGTTAAGCGTCTGCCTTTGGCTCAGGTCATGATCCCAGGGTCCTGGAATCAAGTTCCACATTGGGCTCCCTGCTCAGTGGGGGGTCTGCTTCTCCCTCTCCCTCAGCTTTTGCCCCTGCTTGTATACACACTCTCTCTCTCTCTGACAAATAAATAAATAAATCTTTAAAAATCAAAACAAAAAACCAAAGAATCAAATTTGTTCTTTAATAGTTATTTTCCACTGAGGGAAATAAAATGTTCAGTTTATTTTTCACATGTTTAAATAATTTCACTTAAAATATGTAATGATATGCTTAACTTGAAAAATAATGGTAAACTGGAATGCTATCAAATCAAGAAAATATTTAAAATATTTGCTAAATTTTAGATAATCATAAATTAACATAAACTTCTAGAAAGGTATATGAGGAAAGGTTATAGAAGAGGGACTGGAGTTGATTAGGCACCAAATTTTATACTTTTATCTAGTATACAAACATATGCATTATAATCAATAATAAAATTATTTTACTATGTGTCACTACATAAAGAAATAGAATAATGAAAAGGCACTGTAAACTGTCCAAGATTTCAACGATTGCTAATATTTATGCTATTTGTACAGAGTAGGGAAAATGGGCACTCTTGGACTGTGTTGATGAAGTCTAAAGTGACATGGCCTTTAAAATGCACATATATTATAAAACCAGCATTCTAAATCTATGAATTTCACCAAGGGAAATACTCAAATATATAGATATATACGAGGATGTGCTAGAATGTATACAGCAGTACTGTTTAAAATAATCAACAATTTAGAAAACATTCCAATGCCAGCCCGTAGGAAATGTGTTAAAAATTTCCCCATAAAATGACATGTCATATGGCCAGGTAAATAATTGCATATCCAGTGTGTAGTGTTAAGAAAAAAGTAATATAGGGCAGCATGATTAATAATATCAGTTAAATAATTAATAATTAAATATGTCTGGGGCGCCTGGGTGGCTCAGTCGGTTAAGCGGCTGCCTTCAGCTCAGGTCATCATCCCAGGGTCCTGGGATCGAGCCCCGCATCGGGGTCCCTGCTCGGCGGGGAGCCTGCTTCTCCCTCTCCCTCTGCCTGCCTCTCTGCCTACTTGTTCTCTCTCTGTATCTCTCTGCCAAATAAATGAATAGAATCTTAAAAAAATAATTAAATATGTCCAAATATTTTATTATAAATATCAGAAAATTCTGTAAAAAATATAAACTTAATACTTTATCTTTCAAGAATGAGATTATATAGGGCTTTATATCCTGATTATATAGTTTGACTTACTGACTCTTTCCTATAGGAAAAGGAAAGATGAAACAGAACTTCCTAAAAATAATTTTAACAGATACAATTATAATTACTCTGACATCCCATATTTTGCTTCCTTTCAGACAATCCATAGAGTATTGGGGGACAATGATTAATTTATGTTTACAGAAATCACTTCTTTTGTTCAGAGAACTAGGAGGAAAGTACATAACAAATGTTTAATGTTTTGCTTGTGATTTTAGGCCTATCAATAATAAGGAGGGATGAGGGAAATTAATGAAAAAATACTTCCTAGGAGGGTGTTATACTCAATCTCTTAGAAGAAAAAGAGATAGTTAATGATAAAACAATAACAGACCCTCCGCCATCATCCATGGTTTGTCTTTCCCTTTTCAGCATACAAGTAACCTAATACAAAATGTAAGAATTGTATTACATATCAAATTAATTCAGAATATGACAGGAAGGGCAGAGAAGTGGCGGTTTTAGAAGTGAATAGAGTTCATGAAGTATTTAATAAGTATTGATCCTAATTTCACCAGAGGGTAAGCTACTCTTCGCTACTAAGTTAAGCACATTTGAAAGCTCTATCAACTGTGGGGTCAGTAGTTCAACTAATATCCAGTCACGAGCTATTGGCTCAATGCACTTCATGAAACTGAGGCAGGTCTTTTCCCCAGATCCTTCTCCTTTGGTTACCAACCCCAGTTGGAAATTACAAAGAACATATATTTAAAGATAGGGCAAAGTGTAGGGGTCATCATTGACAGGTGCTGAATAATGGTATAGAAATGAGCCTGTAATTTGCTACTGCCATCAACAGGCAAAAAGCAGGACATTTTCTGCAGATGTTTTAAAGCCTTCAAAGAACCACTGAAGTCCCTTTGTGAAACTTGATTCCAACCTAGTTTTCTTTTTTCTTTCTTTCTCTCTCTCTTTTGTTTTTGTTTTTTTATTTTCAGTTTGTATTACGAACCTAGCTACAGTCTCAGAATACCTACAAGAAAGATCTTAAGGCACAATACTTCTTTTTCTAAATTTTTAAACTATGTGCTTATATGTCAGTCTCTTTGGACTTTGCTTTTCCATCTGAGCTTTGATGCTTATCAGACTCAAAAGCTAACTGAACAGGAAAAGGTGATTTAATACTTATGCTTCAAAATGTTCCGTAAAAGAATTAGCTAATGTATTATCCACTTTATAGTCGAGCTCTTCCTTCCCTTTCTCTTTCATTCTGGGCTTCTAGATTGGCACATCTAACAGGAAACTTGAAATCCATTTTCAAACTGAGGAGAGTAGAGATGTCCTGAATAGATTTTTTTAATTATTATTTTTTAATTTAAAGAATGGCTTATGCTATGGACAATGTAGCCACTGCCTGGAAACAGTCCTTAGTCTTTAAAAGGATTTGTCTTAATTTCATCAATGTGCATCCCAGTAGATCAGAATAATCACTTACCCCTATGGTTTCATGTATTTTGCAGCTATATGAGATATTTTCCTAAACCCTAATAATTAAGCCAGCTGGACTGCATAGATTTTTTTTTTTTTTAAGTAAAACCTGAGCTAGTACGGGAGGGTATAAATGCAATGATAGGATGAGCAATTTTACTACCATTACTTCAACTGATAGAGTTCAAATTCAGGTTAATTTGCCTAATACCTCAAATGCAGATTGGTCACAGTTGTAATCATCATCTCTATTTGTTATGTGGTCAAGATGAAGAATAGAAATAACCAGGCAATTTCAAACCAGCTAGAAAAGGAGCTCCTTTTTCTTAATCTCTATCCAGTGCTTTCTGTGCCTGAAGTGAATATCAAGCACCAAATTATTTTGTTTAATTTTAAGTTTACTATAAAGCTAATAATATATATTCAAAAAGAACCTTGAATTGTGAAATATCCTTAAGCAATGATATCCTCCATATTATGCCACCTTGGTTTTTTGTTCGTGATTTCCTTTGAAAGCGATCTCCTAGGTATGGCTTATCAGTTAAAATAGCATGGCTCTCAGAGGGAAAACATGCATTTCACTTGTGAATGTTGTTTATTTGTATGTTAGCAGTTTCCTTAATGATTCCCATAAAAAATTTTTGAACTATAAATAAAAATGGGCACAATATTATATTTTCCTTCTAGTGTTGGTTAACAGAATTTTCCCACCCTCATTCAGGCATAGGTTGTCCCTTTGATAAGCCTGATGAAAATTCTAGTAAATTTTCAAAATTATATAGTGATGGAAAACATTTTTAACAAGTCAGAAATTTAATCCAGCTGCAGGAAGGCAGACATTGTCTATAAAACAAATGAAATATACTCCCCAAAAATAGGTAATGTGTTCCAACCAAAAATCCCAAAAGATATTTTATAGCAAGGTAACAAATATATTTTAAAATGCCCCTTTGATAATAACAAGAGTATATTATTTCGATGTAGAAGAGTATTGAAAAGACACTAACTTTGTCATCCAATTATTAAACCTGTGAAGCACTAGCACAAATATTGACATTTTTATCTGCAAAGTAGAATAAAAATTCAGAATTTTATCTCTAATAGGAAATTTAAAATACAGAAATAAATACAAAGGATAAGAAAAAAAGAATTATACACAACTAGTTTGGGAGAACTTATTTTTTGGTCAGAGGTGTTACATCTGTAACTCATACCAAATAATAAAATTACTCTTTGATGGATTTAAAACTTTTCATGGTAACTTTTAGGTAATTATAAATGAATAGGTGCTGAGAAGAGAAAATGAGAGGTGATGTAGGAACCAAAGCAGTAGAGGTGTTTTTGTTACAACACTGGGAAAGAGCTAAAAGCTGAAGTTGGTCTTTGGGTTTCTCTCCCTGAATCTCTTGGTGAGATAGGAACTGAGGCATGGGTGTAAGGGAGGATCTAAGTCGAGATAAGTCAGGCTACACATGAACTTCTACGGCACTTATTATCATAGGTTGATTTGAAGTTACTTATCATAGAAGATACAAAGCCCTATGTAATGGAGAAAAATTAAACTACCCTCCTTTCAGATAGTTTAAATATATTTACACCAAGTAATTTCCATCTTGTTAAGACACAAGTGAGTTGCCAAATATTTCAGGACATATCGTAAAGTGGTTTCCCCAAAGCTGTCCCTTAAATTAGAGTTGTCATCGATCCAAGTTTGTCATCTATCCAAAATGCCATATATTGCAGAGCATAATCTCAATTATTATATTTTGAACAAAACACATTTCCCAGGTAATACATGGCTTAAAAATGAAGTCAATAAGTGAAAACTTTTGATACATTTAGATGTCACCTAATAGAGTTTAAAGAAAAAGAGCCAAATATATTTAATGTAGATGGCAATTTTTTTATACGGAAGTGACCATAATTATAAGTCTAGATACTGTCACTAATCTTTTTAAGAGGCTTGATGTATCACCATGTGATACATTAACTGGCTATACTTAACTTCTTAAGGATCATGAAAATAAACCTACAGGACAACACAAGTGAGCATAGAAACAAATAAATGAACTAACACCAATCCATATATTTTGCAAATGGATATTTATGCCTCATAATAAAACTCTAGGAAGAGCAGCATATGCAGATTAAAAAGGATATCTATCTTAAAGAACTTGGGTAGCAGTGTAAATGAGGTGTTCGGGAAACTACGTGGATGACAGAAATCAATTGAAAAAAGACGGGGATAGAAAACACACAGATAAGGTTTTTGTACCATTACTTGAAATGAGGAATGAAAAAACTACAGTATTTCCCAATTAACATATTATATTTGGTAATATTATTTAAATGTCTATAACTGCCATATGCATATTCATTTAATTAATATTTTATGTAGAGCTGTGGCTAAACTACATTCCAAAGAATTTATATATTCAAATTGCATAACATGCAAAAGCAAACATTGAAAATCCAGTGGGAAGTAAATCAGAGTATTTGTCTGATGTTTGAGAGCATTATACCTTTCCAAAATTTGAGGTGAGTAAAAGTAATTCAAAGATAATAAACATCAACATATTTGGGTGTATAAAATTATATTATAATAAATAATAGTAACTAATTAAAAGGTAAACAAGGGGCTTTAGGTTTTGGTAATAACTGGGTTCTTTTTTGGTTGCAGATTACACAGAAATCTTTACTTTGTGAAAATACATAAGGCTGTATTGTTACTATGATTTGTGCTATCTCTGTATGTATGTTTTATTAAATAATGGGGGATGAAGACAACAGTATTTCCAAAAGTGATAATAACGATATTACTGGGGTGCCTGGGTGGCTCAGTCATTAAGCGTCTGCCTTCGGCTCAGCTCATGGTCCCAGGGTCCTGGGATTGAGCCCCACATCAGGCTCCCTGCTTAGCGGGAGGCCTGCTTCTCCCTCTCCCAGTCTCTGTGCTTGTGTTCCCTCTCTTGCTGTCTCTCTTTCTCTCTGTCAAATAAATAAATAAAATCATAAAAAAATGACATTACTATTGCTATATAATAATGGCTTTATGATATAGCAATTATATGTAATAATACAATATAGCAATATATAATATTAACAGTTTTCTAAAGAAAAAGCAGATCTACTTGAATAAGACAATATAACAGTTACATCAGCAATATCTCTATTATATTCATATAATTTGATAACTATTATATTATGACTTCCTTGAATAAAAAAGAAAAAAAAATCCAAGAAGAGAATATGTGTTTGGAAAACAAAATATTGGATATTTTTTCATTTTTGAAAGTAAAAAAGACTGCAAATTAAACAGCAATGGATGCCATTTATAATTTTCAAGCCAGAAAAAAATAAGAAAATTAATAATTATACCCAATGTTCGTTAAATTAGTTTGAAAGCAATAGATGATGTGTTTATATTCTGTTTCTGGAAAGATGAATTGCTTGAGTACCTTTGAAGAATTATTCAATAAAACATTTATAGCTTTTGACCAATATTCCTACCCCTTAGAATGTTTGTGAAAATATTTCAAAATATAAATGACTATATTTACTAACGTGTTTATTCTAGCACTCCAAAGTGTGTCAAAAGCAGAAATGTAGGAATGCCTGGGTGGCTCAGATGGTTAAGCGTCTGCCTTCGGCTCAGGTCGTGATCCCAGAGTCCTGGGATCGAGTCCCGCATTGGGCTCCCTGCTCCGCAGGAAGCCTGCTTCTCCCTCTGCCTCTCTCTCTCTCTCTTTCTGACTCTCATGACTAAATAAATAAAACATTTAAAAAAAAAAGCAGAAATGTAAATGTTAAAAATAAAAAAAGCATTTTAAGAAACACCTATTTAATGAAATAATATGAAACTATTAATGCCATACACACAAACATTACATAAATTTACATATATATGCAAAATTTTGTATTATATGTACAAAGATGATAAATAAAAATTAGTTACTTTTAAAGTATGGCAGATTGGAAAATTTAGTTTAAATTTAAAATTTATTTACTTATTTATTTTTTAAAGATTTTATTTATTTATTTGACAGAGACACACGAGAGAGGGAACACAAGCAGGGGGAGTGGGAGAGGGAGAAGCAGGCTTCCCGCTGAGCAGAGAGCCCGACGTGGGTCTAGATCTCAGGACCTGGAGATCATGACCTGAGCTGAAGGCAGATGCTTAACGACTGAGCCACCCAGGCACCCCTAAATTTAAAATTTAACTCATTTTATTTCCAACAGTTGGTTTAATGCTGATTTTCTATAACAAGTGTAAATAAATGCAATATAAATTTATAATTAAAATGAGAAATATTTGTTTTAGTAAGATATATTTTGGGTTTGGATTTTTTTTTCAAATACATACTTTATTATTATTTTCTGAGTAGCTTCTTTTATCACTTAACAATATGTCTAGAAAATGTCTCCATTTCCTACAGATAGATATGTGTTTGTGTATTTAGATTGCTTTAACCGCCACATAAAAATTCCACAATATAGATTTAATACCTTCATTTCTTCAGTAAAATGCTTATGAACACTAGAATGTTTTTTAACACATATTGCAAAACAAAGCTATAATCAAAGTCTGTTCATGACTCTTTCTGAACACATGCTTTCCAGGCTAAATACCAAGAATTACATTGTTGGCTTATCAGCAGTTTTAGTAATAAGAGCTAATGCATTTTGCTCTTCGACGGGCAGCACTCCCTTGAGCAAAATTTGCCTTCAGCAAGCTTATTGGTACATAATTTCATCGATCTGTATTTTTCCCCAATCTGATGAATAAAAATCTCATTGTTTTAATTCGCATTTCTCTGATTACTTGTAAGATTAATATATGTGTATTTTGTATGTATATTTCTCAATTGTATCTATCCCACTCTCATTGTATCTATTCTACATATCTATTTTTACTGTGATAAAATATGCATAAAATTTACCATTTTAGCATTTTAAGTGTACAGTTTGGTGGCATTCAGTGTTTGCATTGTTAGCAATCATCACTACTATCTATCTCTGGCATTTTTTATTTTCCCAACTTGAAATCCTGTACCCTGTAAACAAGAACTCTCCATTCCTTACTGCACTTCCCGACCTGCCCCTGATAATAACCATTCTACTTTGTTTCTATAAATTTTGCTATCCTGGGTACCTGAGTAGGAAAAACCTACACGACTCCTTTACTCTCACATTGCTACCAAATTCACACTTCTGACACCAAACACGTGGGGGGTTTTCCCCCACCAAGCAGTTCTCCACGATACCGGCAGGGTAGCCTACAATTTGGGTTGATTTGTTTTTGTTGTTGAGTAATAGAGTTCTTTATATATTCTGGATTTTAATCCCTTAACAACTATACGATTTGCAAATGTTTCTTCCAATTCTGTAGGCTGTCTCTTTACTTTTTTTTTTTACTTTCTTAACTTTTTTTTTCTTTGTGATAATGTCCTTTAATGCACAAAAGTTTTTAATTTCAAAGCCCAACTTATCTAAGTTTTACTTTTGTTGCCTGTGTTTCTGGTTCCATATCCAAAAAAACCGTTGCCAAATCCAATGCCTTGAAGCTTTCTCATGTTTTCTTCATAGTTTTAACTCTTATTTTTAGATCTTTGATTCATTTTGACTTTATTTTTGCAAATGTTATAAGGTAAGGATCCAATTTCATTCTCTGATGTATGAATATCCAGTTTTCCCAACATCATTTGTTGAAAAACTGTCCTTTCCACATTGAATGCTCTTGGCACCTTTGTCAAAAATCATTTTACTATATATGTGAAGGCCTATTACTGGGCTATTTTATTACATAGGTTTACTTGTCTGTCTTTATTCCAGTACCACACTGTTTTTATTACTGCAGCTCTGTAGTAAGTTTTGAAATCAGGATGTGTAAGACCTCCAATTTTCTTCTTCTTGGAAATTACGTTATGCCTCATAGTCCATCTACGTGTATTATTAAATTATAGTCTTCAACCCTCTAGTTTTTAACACAGTGACTTGAACATATCAGATTCCTTACAAGTGGTTGACAAGTGACTAACTTACTAGCTTTCCTCCCAGATATAATTTCAAAATTAATTCTTGTTACATTTTACCTTAATTCCACATCTCTGTTTTCCTTCCTATCTCTATTCTTTAACAAAAAATATCTTTTTAATTTTTAATATTTTTTATTATTTATTTATTTGAGAGAGAGAATGAGAGATAGAGAGCATGAGAGGGAAGAGAGTCAGAGGGAGAAGCAGACTCCCCGCCGAGCGGGGAGCCCGATGCAGGACTCGATCTCGGGACTCCAGGATCGTGACCTGAGCCGAAGGCAGAGGTTTAACCAACTGAGCCACCCAGGCGCCCTTAATTTTTAATTTTTTTTTAAAGATTTTATTTATTTGCTTGAGAGAGAGAGACTGAGTGAGCGAGCGAGAGAGAGTGTGTGTGCAAGAGCAGGGGCAGAGGGAGAGGGAGAAGCAAACTCCCTTGCTGAGCAGGGAGCCCACTGTGGGGCTCGATCCCAGGACCCTAGGATCATGACCTGAGCCCAAGGCAGATGCTTAACTGACTGAGCCACTCAGGTGCCCCAACAAAAATGCCTTAATTTTACCCTTTGCAAAAATTTCCAGCTAATTTAAAAACACTGATCAAGTTGTATCATTTCATGATGCTAAATTTGTTTTACAAAGTCACTGCCATCATAATTAAGGCTAATTTATTATACTAATGCATTATATATTATCATCTGAGGAGTGAAACTAAATACTCTTTACAGTGATATTAGGAAAATGTAGGCTAAAATAAATTAGAACTTTAAGTTACAAAGTAAAAATCCCTGGCAGGGAGGAGTTAAAATATATAAGTAAGGAAGAAGAGAATATTTTTAGCTGGGTTTTAAAGAGAGCTAATGAAATGGAGAGTACTGGAAGGCTGTTCTAGAAGGCAGATGGTGGATGGCAGGAAGTGTAGAGCCATCCTGATGCAGTCCTGGCTGTGACATCAGTTGAAGGAGTTGGGACTGGAGTAGAAGCTTAGAAAATATAGTGATTCCTGAGTCTTCAGTGGTTTCAAAAGTGCATCTGTGAAAGTTATATAAAATTCTATCATGTTATCAATAAAAAGCAAAACCCTCCTGATGTATCCTCAGATAGAAGAGAGTTATTACAAAACATAAGGGCGTGTTCTGTAGGAAATGATAAAATGCGAATACCTGACCTCAGTATTATATGTTTGCTATTTCGGGGTGTGGGGCTAACGACATTCTAAGTATTTCCTTGTCAGCTAGAAAATGGCGGAAGTCAGCTGGCACCCAGGTCGGCCTGACTCCAGAGGCAGTCAGGGCTCTTGGCCTCGCTCCTCATTTGCTTCCTTCAGCTATTTGTTGATAGTGCAACAAGGAAAACAGCAAGGACTCTTTTCCTGTATCCTTGTTTTCTTTTAATTTTTTAAAGTCGACAGAAAGAGACTGTCCCTATTCTTCGCACAAGTCCACACAGGGAACATTTTACCATACATGTATGCTTTAGGACAATGTCGCTGAAAAAACAAAAATCATACCACAGCTCTTGTTTTTGTTTTTGATCTTTTTGTCTTCAAGAACTCTTGTTTCAAAAGGAATTTTTAGAGCAAAATTTTGTGATTGTATAGAATCAAAAAGTAATGTTTTCTATTCAATAACCTATTTCAAATATTTTTCTCTAAATAGGAATATATGTACTTTATTATTAGGAAGTAAATTCAAAAGCGATGATCATTCTGAGGTAGTCTAGTGTTATATTTATCACTTCTGAATCCCTTCTCTCCCAATTAGACAACAGTTTGTCTTGTTAGGTATGTGTAACAATCATTAAGAGCTGTCAACATACAGAGCACTCCACTCATTACTGTGGGAGTACAAAATCCAAGAATAATTTTTGACCCTATGATTTAGTTGAGAACATGAGACATAAATAAAATAAAATTAAATCACTAAATGTATGGTGAAAATGAAAAATGCTTTGAATCTTGAGTGGAGAGAAATCACTGTGAATTTCTTCTGTCTGATGCCTAAAATTTGGGGAGACTTCTGTTTGTGTGTGTAAGTGTATATGAGCATTTTGGTGATAAATTACATATTTCACTTAGGATTTCAGGAGCTATGTGTATTCAATACTTACATGTAACTGACAAGTACTGCAAATTCTAAACAACATGTATCTCAGAATGTGGATCTTTTTTATTGTTAAACTATGTCATTTTTACTTTTGGTTTCTCTTCTTTAAATTAGATTTTGGAAAATATCCTTAACCTTAATTTCTTAGCATAGACCAGATTTTGTCTATTTGCATATGACACAAACATAAGAAATAATATACATTACAAAATACATTTTAAAACAAAATAGCTTGGACTAGAAAATAAAAAATATGTTTCTATTAAATATTCACATTGATTTATACTAAACTTATTTTCAAGTGGATTTGCCCACCTATGTGTTATAGAATTATTAGTCATCTTTTACTGAATTAAGTTTCATTATAGAATTTCTCTAGGGTCTGTTCCGGCGGTATTCCTTTTTCTGCTTCATGACAGCCAAGATTGACACAGTGGAGGCTAGTGCTTGATTAAAATAAATGGTAGTCAGTGTATTTAAAATCTGAATGTCAGCATGAATATTTTTGCAGATCTTTAAAAAATATATAATCCTCTACCAAAGTTAAAAATATAAAAATTTATTTACTTAAGGCATTCAGGTTTAGCAGATGGAGTTTTGAAAATAAAAGTTTCTAGTTCATACCCACTTCAGAATGGAAGCAAGGTACAATTTGTGTTAATTTTTTTTCCTAATGGCAGAGCAGACTGAGCTGGTTAAAACCAAATCCTAGAGTCTATGTGATTTATTTGGCTATGTCTTTAGAGCAATCTCATAAAACCTAATCCCATACCACTAAGTAGGGTCAGTTTGAACAGAAATCAGGGCATTAATCTTGGTATCAAGATACAACTGGGAATTGACACCAACTAGACTTGAGCAAGTAACAATATTTTCTTAGTTCTTGAATGACCTTTTAATAGTCGCAAAGATAATCCTAAAAATCCTGGTTCACAGTTCCTTTACCTCCTCTCGTTAAATGAATATTCTCTACTCCATAGCACACTGTGGTACAGCTCAATATTTTTTTTAACCAATTATTATGTTTTCTCCATTACCTCTATTTCAGGCATTCTACTCTCCAAAACATCACCTCCTATATTTCAAGGACTTCCCATTAATTTCCTAGCTTCAACAGTTGTTATTCTTTCCTAGGGTCTGCAGGCCATTATCCTAGCATGTGTCCATTGTCTTTCAACCTTTCATATCTTAACTTCTATCCTTAACCAATTTGAATTACATGGTCCATTCCAGACATGAGGCTCATGTCTCTAACCTCAACCCCAACACTTTTCTCCCTGTCACTTATAATTGCCTGGAAATACCCAAATCCTAGCTCAATTTAATTCTCTCTTTAGTTTATTCCTATCACTGGACAGATCAGTGAGCCTAGAGCAAATATAATGATGCTGACTCCATGTTCCACTGAATACTAAACAATGTAATTTGGGATAGACCAAATTTT
This sequence comes from Eumetopias jubatus, assembly GCF_037043125.1. Lineage (NCBI taxonomy): Eukaryota > Metazoa > Chordata > Mammalia > Carnivora > Otariidae > Eumetopias > Eumetopias jubatus. The sequence goes on from NW_028274811.1 coordinate 98,740,030, forward strand.
ATCTCATAACTCAAGGATATAACACCAACATTTTCCTCTTTTTTAAAAAAATAATTTGCTTTGCCTCTATACTACATCTTTCTCATTAGCATACACTATGTTAGGATATCTGTGATTTAAAAAAAAATCACTATATCCCTAATATTCCTTTCATCTTATCACTCTACCGAAACAAATCTTACTGAAGTCACAACATTCACAGTGCTAAATTAAATAGATAGTTCTCAGTTCTCCTTTTACTCAACATTTGAGTAGAATTTTGTAATGATGATTATTCATTCCTTGAAATATTTCTTCCTTTGGTTTTTGGGACCGCACTCCTTTGGCTCTCCTCCAAACACAAGGGCCATCTCCTCTTACTCCCTTTTGTTATTTCTCCTCATTTCCTCAACACTCAGTTCTTGTTTTACATTCATTCTCTTTGGGATCTCATGCAGTCTTATGACCTTAAATATAATTTATGTACTGGCAGCTTCCAAATTCATATCTCCAGCCCATTGTTCCCCCAAAACTTGATTATCCAATTGCCTACTCATCATCTCCCTTTGTTAGTCTCATTGTACACCTATTTCTTCCATGGAATCATTTAGCAATCAGTCCGTCTCTCAGTTGCTGAGATCAAAAATATTGTCTTCATCTTCAATTCTTACTTTTTCCCCTCACAGAGCCCATATCCATTAGCAACTTCTGATGGTTCTACCTTCAAAATATATCCCAGATTTGTTAGCTTCCAACTATTTCCCCTGCTGTCATGCCAATTCGAGTCACCATCATTTCTCCCCTGGATTATTACAATAGTTTCTTGCCTCCTTGCTTCCATCCATAACCAACTGCAATCTATACAAAACAAAGCAGCCAAAATTATCTTAATAAAGTTTAAGTCATAAATTGTATTACATAAGAATTAAGAATAAAGGCAAGTTAAAATTAAAAGATAAACTTTAAAAAATATTTGTAACAAACAGCACAAACTAAAGCCTATTCTTCCTATATATTAAGGTTACTTAAGCTGAAAAGGAAAAATAAATCTAATTTCATAAATTAGTAAAGGAGAGAAATATATATATATAACAGAAAAAAATGAAGTGCTAATGTCTTAGAGGCATATGAAAAGATGCTCAATGTAATTCTCAAAAAGACAAAATCATATCCAAATGGTAGCTAGTGAGAATACAGATGATTAAAGCACTTTGAGGGGATCTAGTAATATTTATCAAAAATATACACATATAACCTCACACAGCAACCTCAGCTCTGAGAATATATTCATTTGTGGGACTATAACTACTTCACACATATGAAATTAAATATTTAGTTTTCCCATTGCAACACTGTTTATAATAACCAAAATTGGAAACAACTAAAGTGGTCAGAAGTAGGGCAATAATTATTAAATTATACCACATCCATACAATGGAATAGTATTCCATTGTATGGATATAGCTGTGTAAAAATAAAGAAGGAGGGTAATCTTTATTTACTGATATTGAACTCTCCACAATATATGACTAGATGAACATAGGCAAGAAGAAAAATATGTGTAAAGTAGGAAAATATTGCTATAAAAAGTGAAGCAGTGGGGAAAGAAATATATTTATAAGTCCTTATATATGTCTAAAACTAAACTTATATAAAAGCTCATAAAAATGGTTACCCAAAAGTGCAGGTAAACCAAGATAATGGAGATAGATGTGGAAACAAGAACTTTTAGTGTAAAACTGTCATACATCACCTTTATTATTAAGTCCCCTAAATGTATTATCCATTAAAAAATTAAATATCTTTACTTCCCTACTTGAATCTCTCCATTAACTCTGTACCTCATTCACAGGAATAAAAATTTAAAATAAGTAGTCTGGATATTGGTCTGGAGATTCCTACTTCTACCACTATCATCCTGTCTGCTACCACTATCCTTTTGTATTAATCTGCTCAAAACACATTGACTTCCCCACTGCTCTTCAAAAACATCCAACACATTCCCACACCCAGACATTTGCTCTTATTATTCCTTTTCCTTTGAACACTCTTACCTCAGTCATCCTCAGGTGTCCTTCTTTCCTTTCCTACTGGTGGCTGTTCAAGTGTCATCTTATCAGCGATATCTATTTTGATTATTTTATGTGAAGTAGCTTGTATAAAGCACCTCCTCACTTTGACACTCTTATTCCTTCAGTGGAGATGCTTTATTATTATTTTATATATCAGATATCACCACTTGATATATTACAATTTCATTTATTTACTAATCTATTTACATATTCATTTTCCTCTTTTATCCCTCTATAGCCCCAGGATATCAGCTCTACAGGGACCGTGTTTTATCCCCTAGTGATTTTTCAGTTCCAAAAAGGTACCTAGCACGTAATAGGTGCTCAAAAAATAATTCTTAAATGAATGAATTTTAGATAACTAATCCAGCATAAACTTCAATTTGTTCTACCAGGACTAGATAAACTCTGTGCATGTATGTGGGAGTCATGGATCTCAAGAGCTTTGGAAGTGCTTTATGGAAAGTAAGAGCCATGTGAACAAAGGATGTTTTTCCTCTTCCTCCTCACAGCTTAAACCTAAGGAGCACCTTTGTCCCTTGCATGGGAACCATAACCACCCAATTTTAGGAGAGAACTGAGTGAATAATGTATGAGTAAAGGATCTAGATTAGATCCCATACCTATTTTCTACCTCTCAGATAACAGTCTGGCTAGCTTTCAAACATTGCACAATCATTCATGAGAAAACAGCCTGAATCGACTCAGCAAAACTAATTTTTTTTTCCTCTGAAAACTCAGAGTATCTTGGTACCACACCAAATAATTCTACTGAGATTACCCATTCTAATTATTAACGGATGTTGATATATAAATCTTAAAACTGTCTACATATAACAGTATCAAGAAAATTGTTTTTAAAATACATGTGCTTTGTGTATATAATCTATACATTAAAAAAAAAACTAATGGTTGCTCTCTATTTCTTAAGTGAGTTATACTATATGCTGAATAAGAGAGGCAGGTTTTTTTTTTTCTCTTTTTCTTGTGGCTCCCACTGTTAGATGATATCTTGCTTTTGTAATTTTGCCTTAGTTTGAGTAGGAGGCAGATAATTCTTTTATTTCACTTGACATTCCAAATGAAATTGTATGAATGTTTCCGAAACGACCTCTTGTCTTCAGTTATATCTGCATAACTGCCCAAAACTTGTTTCAGCCCTCTCTCTTATTCCAGAGCCCTATGTGCTTTTAGTGCAGACTCCAACTGACTTTAAAAAGTTCATGTTCTCTATAAATCCAAGGAGTTCTTTCACATGGGGTTGCCTAAAGTTTTCTGACATACTTGTCTACCCTGCATTTTCCCCCAAACATAGAATCTTTATTCTTTTTTCTCTCCTTTCAGTTTTCTTCTTTCTTCCAGTCTTTGCTCTTCAATTAAGTTGGCCTGACTTCATCAGAATTCTGTTTTTTTTTCCCCTAGTCTCCACCCCTTCCTCCACTCCTTCAATCCGTCCTCATCCTCTCTGCCTGCCATCAACCACACTTTCAAGTATAACTCAAAATGGCAGAAGAGCTAAGAAGCATAAGTAGATATGGGTCATATAACCTAAGGTACTGGATCCAGGGAAGATGAATTTGCACTGTCTTTGATTCTTAGAACAGGATTTTTTCTTCTTTTTTAAACTTTGGGCCCTTTCAATTGTTCCTTTTGTCCAAAATACTTTTTTGTCAGCTCTTCTCTTATTCCCTCTTATAATACAATTGTCATCTTAGAGAAGCTTTTACTGGTCACTCTATCTCAAGTTATTCTATTAGCCAGTGTATTGATTTCCTGTGTAACACCTACCAAAATATATAAGCATATTGCTTATCTATTTGACTTCTTTATTATTCTCTATCCCCCCACCATACTGTCATTTCCTAGAGAAATGGCATCTTGCTTATCTTTTTCACCCTCTCCTCATTGCATCCAACTCCAATTCAGATGAATAGCAAGCACTCGATACACATTTGAGTAAGTTAGTTGATTTTTCCCTTTTCTGTACATACCACCTCAATCTAGTCATTGAAAGGATTATTTTTTCTTATCATTTGGAGATATATTTATATTCCTCTTTTTAAAATTATTTTTTATTTTGGTAAAATACACATAACATAAAATGCACCATCTTAACCATTTGAAGTGTACAATTCAGTGGTATTAAATACATTCATAATGGTGTGCAGCCATCACCACCATCCATCGCTATGACTGTTTTTGTCTTGTAAAACTGAAACTCTACACTTACTAAATTATAAATCCTCATTCCTCTCCTCTAGCTTCTGGCAAGCAAGCAATATTCTGCTTGCTGCCTATGGAATTTGACTACACTAAGTACCTTATAAGAGTGGAATCATACAATATTTGGGGTTTTTTGTGACAGCCCTTTCTCACTCAACATGATATCTTCCAGGTTCATCTTTGTTTTAGCATGTATCAAAATTCCCTTCCTTTTTAAAGCTGAATAATATACCATGGCATATAGATATGCCACATTTTGCTTATCCCTTCATCCATCAATGGACTCTTCAGTTTGTTAAAAACAAGACAAAATGGGCCTCCAAAATGGAGTTGCTTATGCAAACTTCACAGCATCAAATCAAGACGTAATTATAGCTTTGACTTTCCTAGAAATGGAATATTAAACCAGCCAATCAGCACTAGTTAGGTAATCTGCCAAATAGACGTCTGCCATCTCCTAAAGGAAAGTTACTTTGCAATAACCAACCTACATTTTTACCTAGTATAACTTCCCTGTTTCTGCTCCCTTCTGCCTGTAAGTATTTCACTTTGTACAGCTCCTCAGGGCTCTTTTCTCTCTGCTAGAATGAATGCTGCCTGACTCAAATCAATTTTTGCTCTAATAAACTCTTAAAATTCTTAATATGCCTCAGTTTACATTTTCACAATTACCTTTTCACAATTCTGATGTCAGAAAAGGAAACCAAAGGAGACCCCAAAGGACAGCCCAAAGAGCAATGAGCAACCAGCCACAGGTACCTGTTGAGCCCCTTGGGCTCATTGCTTTCTTGTTACCTCTGGAGTCATGGGTAAGTCCCTCTGGGATCATAGCTCTGTAGCTTTCACATTATGAGCTTTCAAACGTTATTTGGGCATTTCTTTCCCCAGACCAGGTCTGGAAACCTTCTGGAGTCAGAGTGGATCCAACTTAGAAATTGGACCAGGTCTGGGTCAGACTGGGTCCTTCTTAAACTGGATTGGGTCCAGTGTGAGGTTTTGGATGAATAAAATTTTGTTTTAAGGCTAAACAAGTAGGTAAACTTACCAAAGATAATCTTGAATTATAGCAGCCATAGTAGAGAACTTTTAACCTACATAAGCTCATCCATTTATGAGGTGCCCTAGAGAAAAAAGAGTCTCAGCCAAGCACTCAACATAAAGGCTAGAGGAGAAGTTATTTTTTTCCGCTCTACAGTTTTTGGTGACTAGGATGAGACCCTCTAGTATACTTACTCCAGAACCTAGATAGGATCCTGGGAAAACTGGCTGAAACCAGCAAAGAGTGAGAATTCTAACTAAAGTCAGCTCTCCCAGATCTCTCTGTTGTATCCGGGTAAATGAAACAGGTAAAATTCATGTTGTCCTTTCCTTTCCAAATTCAGATTAGCAGGCAAAAAACCATATTTAAGTATTAGATCTTTGAATGGTGACTCATTATTTTGCTTTTGGGTACCCACTAGTTATAGATCCTTCCTTTCCCAAGACAGCCATTCTATTCTTGCATATCTCAGTTTGTGTCCTGAGAACTTGACTTGGCAACTGTCAGGTTAAGGAACCAAAAATATGGTTCAACAGAAATGTCAGCTGCACCCTATTTGCTGTTACATATGGCTGGACAGAAACATAGGTAGTACTCCATTTGCAGCTAGGGTCCTACTCATTGTTGCCAACTTTCAGGGGAATGTCTGACTCTTTCTTTTGGTTACTTTTGGGAGTAGGTCTGGGTCTTGGGAGGGTAGTATCTTGTATACTCCTTGGGAATGTCTCTTGTGTCCAAGTGATTATTCAATACTGCCAGAAATATTTATGGTTTGTCTCAGCTGAAACCTGACAAGGTATTTAAAAGGATTTTTTGCTGGACCTTATGGTGATTCTAATTTTGTAAAAATCTGCTATATTGTTCTCTATAGCAGCTATGCCATTTTACATCCCCACCAACAGTACACACTAGTTCCAGTTTCTCCATATCCTAGCCAACCTTTGTTATACTGTTTTTTTTTTTTAAGATTTTATTTATTTATTTGAGAGAGAGAGAGAGAGAGAACACGGAGCAGAGGAAGAGGGAGAAGCAGACTTGCCGCTGAGCAGGGACCCCGATATGGGGATCTATCCCAGGACCCCAGGATTATGACCTGAGCCAAAAGCAGACACTTAACCAACTGAGCCACCCAGGTGCCCCTCTTTTTTGATAATAACCATTGTAATGGGGTACAAAGTGGTATCATTGTAGTCTTGACTCACATTTCCCTATTTATTAGTGATGTTGAACATCCTATCATATGCTTATTGGCCATCAGTAGATCTTCTTTGAAGAAATGTCTATTCAACTTCTTTGCCAAATTTGTTACGTTGGGTCATTTGCTTGCATTGTAGTTGCGTTTAGGAGTTATATCTTCTGGATATTAATCTCTTAAAAGATATACGATATGCTAATATTTTTACCCATACTGTGGGTTCTCCTTTTACTTGGTTGATAGTTTCTTCTAATACTTTTAAATTTTTTAAAAATATCAAATCCAACTTGCTAACTTTTTCTTTTTCTGTGTCTTTGAAAGAATTTGCATATTGATCTTCTCTAAAACTTACAACATATTTATATAGTAAACATTCAATTACTTCTCTTAATTTACAGTTAATTTATATTTTTCTGCAGATTTTAAAAATCTATTAGGCAGTAAAGACAAATCTTGGTCATTATTCCGCATTTATTTTCTAAATTCATATTGTTTACTCTGACATGAATGGGGAGTATTTCACTTATAAATGTCATTTACATGCAACTCTGTCCTAGAAAAATACTAAGATTTGTAGTTATCATGTTATCTTTTAACATGTTCATACTTCAATGATTTTTTTGTAAAGAATTTTTATTTATTTATTTGACACAGAGAGAGAGCACAAGCAGGTGGAGTAGCAGGGAGAGGGAGAGGGAGAAGCAGGCTCCCCGCTGAGCAAGGAGCCAGATGTGGGGCTCCATCCCAGGAACCTGGGAACATGACCTGAGCTGAAGGCAGTCGCTTAACCAACTGAGCCACCCAGGTGCCCCATATTTCAATGATTTTGATTAAATATGATTAAAGTTGCAAAAGAGCTTGATTTAAAGCATACGTAAATATACCTATCACTTAAACTTTTTAAAAAACATATTTAATATTTGTGATCTCAGCACTATTATATGTTGACTTAGCAGTGTTTTGGCATCTTATAATTCTGGCATTTAAACATTATTAGAGAAATTTAGTGATGCATCAGTAAAATAAGGAGATCTATACCCTCTGTTGTTATTCTGAGGTTGTTCCCACAACATCTTCCATAAATGCTTGCTAAGAGTTAATAATAACTTAAAGGCAAGTAATGCTTTAAGGGTATTGTATAACCTATTAAATTATTTTATGATTTGGATGGTGTTTTTATTATATATTCCATAACTGATTCATAAAATAATTGTGTAGTTTTAATTCTTGACCTTATTAAGGATGTACTCACATTTTTTTATTATCTTCAGTTTTCAGAGACTTGTAATTTTAAAAGGGTTGGGATTCAGTTTGTACATTTTCTACAGTAAATTAATGTTTCTTTTCATTTACTTTCATTGCTAAATGTCATTTTTAAATTAGCTGCCTAAAATAGTTTTTAGATAGATACAAAATATATTCCTACCCATGTTGCATTTAATATATAGCTCAGGTATGTTATTTAACAATGTTGCAAACAGAATATACTTACAGATTCTTTGACATTTCACAATAGAACATGCAAGTGCACATAAGTCAATGGAATGGTTAAAAGCACAAGCTTGAATTTTAGCTTTGCCATTTTTTTTAAAGATTGTATTTATTTCTTTATCAGAGAGAAAGAGAAAGCACAAGCAGGGGGAGTGGCAGGCAGAGCAGACAGAGGGAGAAGCAGGCTCCCCTGCTGAGCAAGGAGCCTGATGTGGGACTTTATCCCAGGACCCTGGGATCATGACCTGAGCTGAAGGCAGATGCTTATCCCACTGAGCCATCCTGGCATCCCTTAGCTTTGCCGTTTATTAACTATGTGATGTTGAGTATTTCATCTAAAATCTCTACACCTTTGTTTCCTTAGCTGCTCAATGTTCTCATGCTGCAACTTTGTCCACAGATTAAAGGACATGATGCATGTAAACCCCTAGGCCAAGAGCTTGGTATATGCTCACAAATTTCAGCTATTGTCTTTACTGCCATTGCTATGGTTACCATTACTATTGAATTCTAGTCATTATTCTTTCTAGGCAAATCCCTTTAATAAAAGAAAAACTTCTCCTCTTTCCTCACAGTTAAGTCTACGTGTGAAAAGCTGACCATTTGAAGGTTCTGTTTCCCATGTAACTTCTCTCACAATTTAAGTTCAACAGGCTTAGTATGCTTTGTGGAGTTCCTTATTTCTAAATTTGGCTGAAAGCCAAGGTTTATTGTTTTTCTACTACTTTGAAATTTAGAAGTTGGTGGTTTGAGGGGATACAAAGATGAACAAGCCACAATTACTTGTTGAGGGAACATCAAATCTGGTGGAAGAGCTGAAATGCCCTCAAATAACTACTGTGGAAAACATAATGTACTAAATATTGCCCCAGAGCAACAAAGGACCTCAGGCATGTAGAGCAGAGAGCTTAACAGCTGAGTGCTCAAGGCACATTGGGTTGACAAGCAAAAGTTAGGATAACACTTTCTATTTGAAAATGATTGAGTTTTCTTATGAGTTGAATTATGCCCCCCCTCCCCACAAGATATGTTGAAATCCTAACACTCAGTACCTCAGAATGTGACGGTTTTGGAAACATGGTCTTTACACAGGTAATATATTAAAATGAGTCATTAGAATGGGCCCTAAGCATTGTGATTACTATCCTTACCAAAGGAGAAATTTGGATACAAAGACAACATGCACAGAATGAAGATAATGTGAAAATACAGGGAGAAGAAGCCCGTGTACCTGGGGTGAGGCACCTATAAGCAAAGGAATGTCAAAAATTGCCAGTAAACAAGTGAAGCTAGAAAAAGGAAGGAAGGATTTTCCCTAGAGCCATCAGAAAAAACATGGTCCTTTTGACACCTTGATTTCAGACTTTTAGACTGTAGAACTACAAGACAATAAACTCTGTTGATTTAATCCACCAAGTATTCATACATTGTTTCGGCAGCCCCAGGAAGCTGATATAGTTCTAAATTACTCGATAGTGGAGAAACAGAAAAATACTGAATACCAGACAGGGGAACAGGAAACTAATAACCATATTCTAATTATATTTAAATCTAATGTTAAAGTCCTTTAAAATATTTGACTTGTGGAAGTGAAAAACTATACAGTGTAAGATCTTAATATAAGACCATTTTTATACATGTCATTTTAAAAGAGTCGACCAGCTACAGTAATATTTCTACTAGAAATCAAAATATCTACAGCTTATCAACTTTTTTGCCTTCACAAAAAAAATTCTTATATTTTTAGGGCTGTACAGATGGTAGGCTTTGTAAATTATTTGTCAATTAACCTGTGAATACAGCATATATTATTCTTTCTTTCAAATGGGCAAATACTTGCCCCAACTAACTCAAGGATGTTGTTAAAACCAGAGAAGATGAGCATTAAAGTGTTTAAAATGTTTAGTAAAGCACCAAGAAAATATAAAAGTATTATTATTACTGAACTATTTAATATGTTTAGAATTAAAAAGCACACTTTAAAAATAATTTAAGTCTATGTCATTTACAGAGATATCTTTTCTTAGGCTTCCTTGAGTTTTGCATTAATTACATACCAAAAACTCAATAAAATTAAAACAAAATTATCTAGAAAAGCAAAATTAGGGAATATTAATTTTCTTCTTTTCTCTCTTTAGGCAAGAGTTGTAAGTCTGCACTCCACTTTCTGAATTATCTATTCCAATCAGATTCAATGAGTATAATGTGCAGATTCTTCCCTAGGTTAGACATTAGAATAAATTGCTAGTAAAATTTGACACTTTCTACGATTAACTGGGCAAGTTGGAAACACTTGGAACTTGTTTTTTTGTTTGTTCGTTGGTTGGTTGATGTTTGTTTAATAAGAACCTAATCATTTTTAATTCATGCTAGAGACTTTGAATCCTGGTCTCTTGGAATCTGTGGACCTATTGGTCACAACTATTTCATGTTTCTGACAATCATCTCTCAACTCCTTGTCTTGTTCTAATTTGGTACCTCTAAGAAATACAACAATCTCCTTAACTTCTCTGGTGAATAGTTCTAAAAATACCCACTTTAGCCATCACTCATCACTAACTCTCCATCCCCTCATCTTGCATATGCCCCCTTCTTCTGTGTTCAAATACTCTTTCTAAGAAAGTCTAAGATGAAAAACAGCTTTCTTTTAATAGCGGAGCTCCCCTTAGAGCAGGTGGACTCTTCTTTCTAGTCCCCAGATTGCTGGTCAAGGAGGTAGAATTGACAATTTGGGGATCCCCATTGTCAATTCCAGATAATCATACAAAGTATTACTAGAGATAATAAGGTAAATACCGACAGGAGTTAAACACAGTCGATTCAATAGAGGACTCTTGGCTTCAGTGCAGGTCAAAATCTCAGGGTCCTGAGATCGAGCTCCATGCTGAGTGTGGAGTCTGCTTACGACTCTCTCACCCTCTCCCTCTGAACTCCCTCTCAAATAAATTAATTAATTAAAAAAAATACTGGCAATAACATGGTAAGTTTGCCTAAACTATTTTCTTCCAAACTTATTTCTTCCTTATTTCTATCCATTAAAGGGAAGATAAATAGTTTAACAACTAAGATTGAGAAACTCATATTTTTTTCTAGTAACTTTTGATGATACATGTTTGTAAATTGTCAGAAAAAATACAAAGCTAGTATGTTAAGATAAAAATTAAGAAAGGGATTAAGATAAAAATTTTATTAACATATTGCTGACAAAATAAAGAGGGGAAGCAATTTTGATCTGAACTCTGGAAAAGGATTCAAAGAATTTGTTTCATTTCTATTGTGAGCTGAGTCCAAGCCAATATAAGATCTTGCAACATCTGATCTTATTTAAGCCATGTGAACACCTAATGTAGCAGGAAAAACCATATATTTGTGTATGTAATTTATATGCTATTTTAATCATTGAATATTTTTTATTTACAAGAATTGTTTGGACATTTGGGTTTATCACAGATAAATATAGATATTTTGCTATATAAACATATGAATATATATCAATGTGATCTTCTCAAAGACATACCCCAAAAGTCCTAATAAGAAATACTTATTTGAGGGGTGCCTGGTGGCTCAGTTGGTTAAGTGCCTTTGGCTCAGGTTGTGATCCCAGGATCCTGGGAGGGAGCCCCAAATCGGGCTCCCTGCTCAGTGGAGAGCCCGCTTCTCCCTCTGCCTGCCACTCCCCCTCCTTGTGCTCTCTCTCTGTCAGGTAAATAAATAAAATCTTAAAAAAAAAAAGAAATACTTATTTGATTATTTAAACAGTGTTTTATATTGGGTAGGCCTCAAAGGGCACACTGGAGTTTGTTTAAAAACCTGAATGGGAAGAAATGAGAGAGGGAGACAAACCGTGAGAGACTCTAGACTCCGGGAAACAAATTTAGGGTTCAGAAGGGAGGGGGTTGGGGGAACGGGTAACTGGGTGATGGGTATTAAGGAGAGCACGTGTTGTGTTGAACACTAGGTGTTATACACAATTAATGAATCACTGAACACATCAAAAACTAATGATGTACTATATGTTGGCTAATTGAACTTAATAAAAAAATTTAAAAAATAAAAACAAAAAATATAACTAAAAGGCAGTACGACATCTCAAGAAGTAAAGTAATTTAGAACCATCAAGCTTATTTTATGTGCTGATGGAAAAAATTAATTGCCAAGTTGGCATCCTACACAGTGACTGAACAAAGGAACCTTGGTGTTTTGTATACATCTCTCAAGTCTATTTGGAATTATGAAGGTGTGTAGCTGATATATTTCTTGTATTCTCAATGCATTAAACTTACTATTTCCTGAATTAAATGAACAGTTTACCAATAACAACAGTTGTTAGAGAACATTATGCTAGCCATCAGTCTATGTGCTTGATAAATGGTATCTATTAGCTCTTGTAACAGTCCCAGGAAGTGTTACTATTATTTCAATTCAATAAACCCAGGAGGTTTATTTTCATTTATATAAATAATAGAACTTTAGCTATGAATACAAACAACAAACCTTATTCTGAAAAGAAAGAAAACAGGAAAAAGTGGTGACAAGTCTTACCCAAGGTCACACAGCTTGGAATTCAGTTTAGTGCCCATCTAACAATAACCACCTTGGTAGTGTTTTTCCAGATACTTTGGCATTGTAGAAACCTAACAAAAAGTGTCCAAACATGATTGAATGTAACTAGAGACAATGCAAGGCAATAAGCTTAAGTGAGAAAGGATTGGGGAAAGGGTGGTAGAACAGGTCAAAAAATGAAGCTCACCTTGTGAATCATAGAAATGAATAACAAAGAGAGCAAATGTGCTTCTCACTTTTGTAAAATTTAAGGATATAGCTATCTTTTATGAGAGCGTGCATGAAGTACTTCCACTTTATGACCTCTCAAAGTCCCTTTTATCTCATATAGTCTCTGATTCTATAATGACTACTGCTACAAATAATATTAGTAGACAGATAAGAAATAGACAGAGGAAAAGAAGGGAAATCACCTTAAACAGCGATAAAGAAGGTGGAATTAAGTCATTGTTATACATGGCAGTTCTGCCTTTCAAGACATCACTTTTGTAAAGCTCCTAAGAGAAAAGGGGATTTAAAAAAAATTTTTCATATTAATTAAATTCTATATTGCATCAACCCATCATCCAGTCTATTATGATCATATTATGGGAAATAATTTGTCATTCAAGAACTTGCTAACAATCTCAATAGCAATGGTCTCTTAGAAACAGATCTTAGGAAGGTGAATAACAACAGGCATGTGTTGCTTGGGAACAGATTTTTCATTTCCCTACTAGTCTGAATAGCCAGTTGATTTATTTAGGAACAAAAGCACAACATTCAATATCTTATGAAAGACACCTGCATAAAACCCCTTAAAAACTAATGAGTTCTAGGTATAATTTGAAAGATGTGTTCAAGTACTAAACCGGAGTATAAAATCAGCCACTTTATCAATTCATACTAGTGATTAGCTGTGAAAATTTAATGGAATACTAGGAAGCAGAAAGAAAGAAAATGTCTTTAGGGAAGAAAATGTCTTTGGGGGAAGAAAACTATGTGTAAATCTTCAAGGGCAGAAATTGGGGAGTATGGTATAAAGGGGTATGGAAATGTAAACCAAAGTATATGAACAAGTGATTTTAAGCACTGTATCACAGTAGCTAAGAACAAGGTCTCTGGAGTTATGCTAGCCGTTTAAAATTCCTGACCCCAGGGCTACCTTATTTTGGCATTGTAGAGATTTATTTATCACACCACTAATATACTTGTTACTATTTAAGCAGTGAGGGAGGTGGGGAGAAAAGATACAATTACAACCTTCAAGGAGGTTCTAGTGAGTTCTTGGCACTTTTGCCTTGTGGGCCTCCTTCTCCATATATATATATATAATTGTACTTTATGACCATGTTGGTATAGAAAGTATATCAGCGTGTTAAGACATTTTTATCGATATTTTTTCTTCTGATTTTAAAAGACATTAGACACTTTTGTGAGTCTTAGGTACTGTGCCCGCTGTACCTAATAGAGAAATCAGCCCTGCCTGTTTCCACTTAATACATTTACGACCTTTGGCAACTTAACCAAGTCTCTATGTCTCAGCTTTGTCATTTATAAAACGAGAGGACAGTAATAGTACCTATTCAATTTCATTTGGTTGTTGTGATCATTGAATGACACAATCCACCTTGAAAGATGGAGGGTGCACAGGCTGGAGCAAGAGTGAGGATTGATGGGATAGGGAAGTGTGAGAGGCAAACTTGTTAGACAAGAATGAGAAATGGGAGTGGAGTGGCCTTAAGGAGAGTGAAATTTCTAAGCCCAGTAACTCTTTTTTCTTGACTCAGTGACTTTTTCACCCATTTATATGCTGCTATTTTTCAAATATAGCTTCTATTGAATTAAATGAAATATAAGTTGATCTGAATTTATCAACTCCATTCTTTTTGTCACATGACATTTTATCAGGCAACTCTGAAAAAAGTACAGTTATTCTTAATGTAGTATTTAAGGAAAAATTTATAGCAAAAGAAGGTCATCATTGGTGTAAAGGAAATAAACTAGAAGATTAAAGAGTCAAAGTTCTTAAATCAAAGTCAGAACTAAAAGACACCACTGTTCTTTCATGAAAGCCACACATTTTGCAGCAGGTATCATTTGAGTATCAGAGGAGTTTGCCTAATGCCATAAATGGGTTATAACCCAAATTCCCCAATTCCTCCCTTTGGGGCCCCATCTCACTCCACACCGAAGGTAGAGTATTTCTGAGACAATGATTTACAAAATGACAGTCACTATAGATGGTGGGTTTTGATAGAAGAAAAGCACTGTTTTCATTAATTCAGAAAGATCTAATATACAGCAAATGTGCCTGTTAGTGTATATGCAATGTCGAAAAAGAAATACATATTACAATTTTTAAGGAACTTCTAGTTTAGTCATCAGATTGCACATTCAATAGATGATTAAAGCAGTTATCTGTATCACTGCAACTGTGTAAGTTCTATGAAAGAGAAGCAAAGTTCCAGCAAAGTGGAAAACGGGATCTCATAGTGGAGTTGAAGGGTTCAGGGAATGCTTCCTTGAGAATGAGTAGGATGAGACACAAAGGTTGAGCTCAAGCAAAGAAGTAGGAGAAGGTATTCCAGGCAGAGATTATGAAGGTGCAGGAAAGTGACAATACACTCAAATTACTTCATGAGCAGAAAGAAAATCAGTTCAGCTGGAACCTTATGAGTGAGGAGGAAAGTAGAGCAACATGAGGATGGGGGCTGGGGGCTGGGTACAGGCGAGATCATCCAGGAATTTACAGAATAACGGAAGGATTGTGCAGTTTACTCTAAGGGCAATGGGCTGTCAGTCAGTGTTGACGTGATATGAAAAGAGAATGGATGAAAAATGACAATAGTTTGTGGTAGGCTGGCAGTGGAGTATGAAGAGAGAGAGAAGGAATTAAAATATCTTTAAAGGTAAAATATGCAGGACTTGATTTTTTGATTGTAGGAGGTAAGTAGTGCGAAGGAATTATCAAAGATGATTTTGATTGTCTGATGCAAGTAAGTAACTGATGGATCAGGCTATGTTTTTTTAATAGGGTTTATACTGTGGAAGAAATGGGGATTAAATGTTTTTCTTCTTTTCTTCTAGTTCATCCTACAAAGTTAGTTTAATAGGGTTACAAGATCCAAACAAACCTAAGATGGAGTCTAGAAAAACAAGTACTCAATCAGGTAGTTTAATACTAATTTATAACACCACTAGTTTGTATTTACTGGTATCTGCCATTCGCCAGACCCTTTTCTAAGATATTTATATGAATATTATATTTATAGTCATTAAATCCTTATATGAAGTAGACACTACTCTTATTTTCTTATTTTACAGAGGAGGAAACTAAAGCACAGAGGTCAAAATAATTTAAGCAGCATGGAAATGATCAAGACAGATTTTAAATTCAGGCTTTGAACTATCAAGTGGTTCTACCTCTCTTAACAGACCTTTCTGGTTAATCTTAAACAAAAGGTATAAAGGAGGCCTTAAAAATCCACCTAGGACCTAAATCCTCTATGTGAAAAGGCTGGTTGAGAATTTGAGACTTAAACTGTAGATAACATTAGTGTTACTGCCCTCCTGTCCTCTTGGGAACAAGAAGCACTGTAGTATATCCCTGGGTGAAGTTGGAAATTGAGAAATTTGTGTTACTGGCTCAAGTTCTCATAATAAATATAACCCAAGTGAGTATTTTGAATTTATTTTTCAGTCCTTTTTCAACTGCT
The DNA here is from genome assembly GCF_037043125.1 of Eumetopias jubatus. Taxonomy (NCBI): domain Eukaryota; kingdom Metazoa; phylum Chordata; class Mammalia; order Carnivora; family Otariidae; genus Eumetopias; species Eumetopias jubatus. Next base: position 98,756,290 of record NW_028274811.1, read on the forward strand.
TTGTCATTTAAGAGCCTCCAGTTTTATGACACAAAAATAAGCACCAGAATAAACTTGGCTTTTATCAATAAAGAAGATATATTATATTGTTATTATTTGGCAAAATCTTGTAAAATCATTAATCCTGCTAAAACATGAAAAGCAGAGACCTGTGATCTCTGTTCTTTAAAGGAGATACATGAAACATTAGCTTGCTTAGAAGAATAAGTGATGTCTTAAGTTACTGAATTGTTCAGTTTTATTACCACATGAATTCCACGTAATCAGTTCTTAGCAAAGCATTTTGCCATAATACATTTCATGGTTCATTGACAAAAATGATCCTTCAACCCAGGTAAATAACAGTATATGTCATACATGTGTTATCGGATTCTGAGTCAAGCTTTGAGGACCTGAGGTAGTTAAATTTTTAGTTGGAAATCTAATTCATAAGTCAAATTTAAAAAAGTCTGAATAACATGTCTGCCTACAGTATCTTACACTGTTCTTACGTTCTGTGAAAAAGTCAAAATGAACAGAATGTAGATATGAGTGCACCCGTGTACAAAGATGAATCCTTTCTTGTTAACTGCTTTTAATGCAATAGCTCATCAACAATTATCAGGTATAAAGCACAATGTAAACGAATCCTACTTTAAATTTACATTATTTAGCTTAACTTGGAGATTATGAATAAATTTATCTGACGTGGAACAGCATACTTTAGTGAACGCTGATAAAAATCCTAGTGAGACCTTGCTGTTCATAGAAATTTGTCTCTGAAGGACATAACCTTTTCTGTCATGATTGCAACTCTCATTGCAAAATGAGAAAATTAAATCACTTGGGAATGCTAGAAAAGACAGAAAACTTTAAACTAAATGCCACTCATAAGACTAGAAAGCAGAGTAAATGATGTGTTGACTTTGATACAAGAAAACATCTATGACATTATCTATCATTAAGTCGAAAAATCTGTCAGGTATGTTTTCCTTACGATGATGGTTTTTTAACTAAGTCTGGGATTGAGCTGTTTAAATAATAATTGGCACATATATCAATTTAAACAAACTTCTCAGCCATACTATAAAACTTAAACCAATGAGAGCTTCAGAGTTCTGGATTCCTTAGCTGTTTTAAGCCTAAAATATAAGCCTAAATAAACCTTTTGCACCACCTTAACCCTCTGTCCTACCTCAATTCACCCTGGCCAAACATTCTCTACTCTACATAGTTAGCCCAGGGGTATCCACGATACATGAAAATAGAGTTACATAATATAGTTAGCAGCAGACTTTCCAAAGGTAAAAGGTGGCATATGGGTAGAAAAAGTAAATTAATGCTATAGGGAGAAAAATAATTTGGAGGAAAATTTTTGTTTGTTGTCAAGTAGCTATACCATTTTCTGTACACTTACAGAAAAAAAAAAGAAATTCTGCCTTAAATTTAACTACATCTAAAAATTACATATCAGAAATTTGGTAATAAGTTGTCCCATAGATATTTTTCTCTAAGAAGATAAAACCCAATTAGTTTTTTCTCTTATTTATAAAATATCAAAACTTTCATGAGTATTTATGTTTCTCTGCTCACTGTTCCTATTTTCAAGAGAACATGTAAAAGATCCATGATGTAGATCTAGCAGAAAAGCTGATGGTTCAGCCAGTTTAACTCATATTCAGAACAAGAGGGAATATGGAAAATTTTAGACTTCTACTTTAAAAGGTTTGTTGGAAATATTGTGTAATAGTAGGCTAACTTTGAAACATCCATACAAAAATGTATGTGTATGTATATGTATGCTTTCCCAAATATCAAATTGTAGTTCATACCTGAGGTCTTTTTCTTTTAGAAGTACCTGGTACTTCATGATATGCCTACTTAAAAATGAATCTGCTAGTATACAGTAAAAAGTAAAAGGGAACTTTATCTCAAATATAATATTTAATTCTTCTGAGCAATATGTAGATTATATTTACAATCATCCACTCACTTGTAGAGTTAATAATACATGGATCAGTTGTTTTCAGGACATAATTTTCCTGGTAAAAATTTGTTATACCAAGAAAACGACACCTCTCACTTTGCAACTATCATATAATCATTAAAAGGGTCTTTATCCAAAAATATTTTGGTGTTTATAAATTTTCCCAAGGGCCTTTCAACTCTGATATTTAAGCCATAAGTCATATGCTTTTGAAGTATCAAACATTTCCCTGTTCTTGTTAATTTTTCCTTAAGAGATAACTTTTGAGTTTGGTCAACACTCTAATCCGAGATGCCCCTATATGAATCAGTGACTTGACAAGTTATTTGAACAGTTCTCCAATCGTCCTCATCTACTTCATGGAATCCCGTGGCTTTTTCCAAGATTTACTATGAACTTTGTAAACCTGTTGCTCTGTCTGTATAACATCACCATATTCAAAACTAAAAATCAGCAAAATCTCTAAAAGTGTTCAGGCAATAAATAGTATTGTTCTGTGAGAAGATATGATTAAATAGAAACAAACTTTATAAGTAGTCATATTTTGGTAAACTTGGTTCATATAATGATGGATTTTGAGCCTCTGATTCAGGAGACAGCAAACTTATTCTATAAAGAACCCAGTAATAAATATTTTAGGTGTCTGTCACAACTAAGCTCAGTCATGGTAGCATCAAAGCAGTCATAGATAATACATGAAAGAATGAGCATGGCTGCAATCAAATAAAACTTTATTTACAGAAACAGGTGCCAGGGTGGATTTTTTTCTTGATCCCCTCTCTAATATAATAAATATTTGGATAATGAGGATCCCTCCCTAAGAAAAATGTTTCTCCAGATAATAAACAGAAAAAAGGACTTCCTCTATAATGCCTCCCAAATCTAAGGGCTTTAGACATTAAATATCATTTGTATGTTTTTTTAACATAATCTCCTAAAGATCAATATTAACTATTTGATGCTGTTCTTTCTCTCCCCCATTGTAGTACTTTAAAGTATATGGAAGAATTTTCTTTAAAAATATCTGAAAATGTAAGTAGTTCTCAAATTTGCAAGTTTTTGACCCTCTCATTGTCATTATTACAGATTAGTAACCCAGTTAACCCAACACAAATATGATAATCACATGGAAAACTAAATAGTTATGATGAAAATGGAAAGGATATTACTTCAGAGTTGAAAGTAAAAAATAAACTGTTTATTTGAATCAATTGTTTATAATTATTTGTCCTTCATGAAATGCCTCAAGTAAGACATTTCACTTGGGAAAGTTCCCATGGTACCAAGTCATTAACTAGAAGTAATACAATGATCTATGTATTTTTACCATTGTTGAAATAATGTGGCTAGTCATCTTTAGCCCCTCTGGTCCCTTTAGGTAGTATGATCAATCCAGTCAATAATAAAAAAGTAGATCAGTAAGGTGTCGCCATCTTATACACACAAAGCACTACTGATTTGTGTGTATAAAATGTTGCCTATGTCTCTCTATGCTATACGTAATTTTTACTAACATGTTCATTTTACTATATTGCAGACTAAATTCACAGATATGCAACTGATTTTTAAAGGAAAATAAGGCCTTTGTTATCCATTCCAAACCATTTGATTCTGATTTACAAAATTTCTACTTCTAGGTTTGGTGGTATAGTGGTAAGCATAGCTGTCTTCGAAAATTTATACTTTTCTTCAGTGCTTTAAAATTATTTTTTTTGTTTCCTACAAATGATTTTGAAAGAACAATTAGATGTTATTGTTTGATTTAAATAAGGGAGTTGAATAACCTAAAAAGTACAATATTTATAAATATCTCCTTGCAATTCATACATGTAAACTTTCTTGCAAAATCTAAATGATGCCATATTTCTAAGGAGTTATCACATCTTGCCCTGTTGATGTTTTCTTGTAAGTATTTTGTTTTAATGGTAAAGAATATAACATTTAAACTGGATGGCTATAAATAGATATGGGAAAAAAATCAGTGCATCGGGCGCCTGGGTGGCTCAGTTAGTTAAGTGACTGCCTTCGGCTCAGGTCATGATCCTGGAGTCCCAGGATCGAGTCCCGCATCGGGCTTCCTGTTCAGCAGGGAGTCTGCTTCTCCCTCTGACCCAACCCCCTCTCATGCTCGCTCTCTCTCTCTCTCTCAAATAAATAAAATCTTTAAAAAAAATCAGTGCTTCTACTTTTTAAAATAATTACTAGAGAAAACCAGATTTCTCTATATGAGTATTTACTTCTTGTTGCTGAAAGAAAAAAGATTAGGCCAAATGAGCCATAGCTCTGAGCCATTATAGTATTTCCAATTTTCTATAATGAACCTTAGGACAATCTTTGTGGGATAAAAAAAACAAAATTCTCTATAATATTATCAACATTTAGGATTTTCATTGAAGCCCAATTTAGTCAGAAGAGGTCAGAATATGGGACAGTGAAGGAGTAAACCATTTTAAAATTATAAATTTTTTTGTGCTCAACAAATACTGACTCTTAGATAATAGGTCTTAGCATTTGGGATGTCCCACTACATGGATTACCCATCAAAGAAGCTGTTGACTACTGCTGGATAAAGTACACGTTAAATAGTTTCTCTATTTACCAATTCAGAATGAGATTCTCTTCATTCAATAACTCTTTTCCCCCTTTTATCTCTAACTTTCAGGAACCAAGTATTAGGATTTATAACATTGACAAATAGAAATTATCATCCGTGTTATCAAATCATATAATTTATTAAGAGTAGAAAATTTTCTTCATACATGTTATGCTTTATACAAACTATAATTCCAAAGCAACAAAAATAATTAAAAATAGATAAGAATGGGGTGCCTGGGTGACTCAGTCGGTTGAATGACTCTTCATTTTGGCTCAGGTCAAGGTCTCAGGGTCCTGAGATCAAGCCCTGCATTGGGCTTGGTACATATCATGGAGTTTGCTTGATTCTCTCTCTCCTCTCCCTTTTGTCCTTCTGCCCGCTTGCACACACATAGCTTCTCTCTCTCACTCTCTCTCTCAAATAATAAATAAAATCTTAAAAAATATATATATAAAACTTATGTATACCCCTTACTATGTGCCATACCACGCTTTATGATATAGAAAGTTAGAAAAATCAATATAGGTATAGATATAGATATGTATATACATCAATTTATCAATCTGCATATACATTTATAGACACTTATGTACACACATGCAGGTATATATACAAATAAACTATTTTAATCCCCAAACAACTCTGTAAAGCCAACTCTATTATTATATGTGCTCTATAGATATAGAAAATGAGTTCTGAGTGTTGATTTGCTCCAACTCACAGAGCTATTCATTGGCAGATCCAAGACTGGAATTCAGGTAGTCCAACTTCAGAATCCATGCAATTACTGCTCTTTTTACTATGTTACTGATGAAGCATTCCTTTCTCTTCCTAAGCCCTAATTCCATTAAAAATATTATTCTGATGGGGCCCTGAGGGACTTAGTCGGTTGAGCGTCTGTCTTTGGCTCAGGTTATGATCTCAAGGTCCTGGCATCAAGTCCTGTGTCTGGCTCCCTGCTCATTGGGGAGTCTGCTTCTCCATCTCCCTCTGCCTCTCCTCCTGCTGGTGCTCACTCTCTCTCTCTCTCTCATGCTCACTCTCCCCCCACCTCTCTCAAATGAATAAATAAACTCTTTTAAAAACTATTATTTTAAAAGGCCATACTCAAAATTTGCCTAAACTAGACCATACAGCTTTAAAAAGTTCTTTCATAAGTCCTTCCATATATATTAGAATTTATGACAATGCAAAAGCCTGTTCTGGGAGGTGACCATTGTTTATCCATCTATCTTCTACACTTGCCTATAAGATTTTTTTCAATTCATCCCATCTCCTAGCAGAGATCCTCAGAACACTTTTTTAAAATTACAAGGATGAACAAATCACTAAATTAGTCATCAGAACCAAATGTTAATCTATTATTCCCTTGCACTTGGCTTTATCAAAAAGATACAACTCATGAGACAGGAATATATAAAGTCTTTTCCAAACAAATAAATGGCAATATATGTCCTCAAGTCAATATACATTTCTGATTCATCATCTCTGACTCCTTTCAGTTAAACCAGTAAATTTACATTCCCAAAACAACCCTTCTATGTTTTCCAATTAATAGGGTTTTAATATGTTTAGAAAATATCTGGTTGAATTTAGTGAAACAGCCAATTATGAGCCAGGTGTTTCAATTGTATAAATAGCCTAATATATGGACTGCATTAATTATGGCAAGTTTTTATCTCAGTTCCAAACCATCCAACTAAAAATGGAATGAAGATTATTGCCTATTTCCTCAACTTATATCTAGATTGTGTTTTAATATCTCATTACACTTTTAAAGGATAGAACCAAGATCTCTAAGGCACACAGAGCTCCTTGGTAATTATAAATACAAGATGGTATTAATGATATACTTTTATTTCCATTCATTTTTCTCATTAATTCATTCTTTTAAATTTTGTATATTACGATGGGATTTTTTTTCTCCCCCTGTACAGATGTTTGGATTCTGTAATCCCCTGAGGTATGAGGAGCCTGCATATCCCATCTGCAGTGATAAACATATCTGGTGATTAGAATTTCATACAAAGCAAAATACTAATACATCATTAAGCCTACAAAATATTTAGTCCCCCATATGTTGTTTGTGCTTCAGATTTCTCAAACATTTTGCTATAAAATACAATGCAGAATAAATAATAGATAAAAGTAAAGTCAAAGAAAGACTATCTGGGTTTTTTAACTTCTTTGTTTTATATTTTGTTTACATCAAGTATACAGTTCAACTCTCAGTGTTCCTTACTCCCTTGACATGAAACCGAATATTCAGTGTATGAGGTTTGCAGAAGATATTGGTTTTAATGATACATTTGGCATTAAACTGAGCTTAGTTTAGATGGGTGGGAAAATTCATTAGAATTTCCCTGATTGGGTATTAATTGTCAGTCATCTTGCACAAAGTAAACTCTATTTTCCACAGTCTGTGCAATGGAGTGAGAATTCTGTTTTGCTACAAAGCTTAAATGCAGCTTCATGTCTTGCTCCAACATTTAAGAAATAAATCAATTAAGCAAAACCTACATACATTTTCTTGCACAAAGTAAGTGAGCAAAGCCCAAAGACGAAATGTACCCCAAATAAGAAGTTTCAACATAAAGAGAGCAGAAAGCAAAAAAGAAAAAGTTTTTCCTTGTTAGCCCAGTATCTGTTTTATACCTGGCAACTGTACCAAATAGGCAACAGAAGCAAAACCACATCAATTGTGTGAAATAGGACTACAGAATTAACTCTTAAGTTTGGACTGTCCGGTAATTATCAGCAGGTTAATGTGTTAAATTTTTCAGCTTCAACGTTAGAGTCATTTACTTTTCCACTAGCTTTCTTGACTACTGTGTTATATAAATTCTGCTCAACCCTTTTCTTTCCTGAGTTCATTTCACCTAGGGTTACTTCAGTCTGGGATTAGAATAGTAAATACTACAGGGACCAAACAAGTCAGTCTCCTCTATTGAAAAGATGTAAATAATACAATATTGCACCCAATCAACAAAAAAAATCAAAGAACTGGATGCAGCACAGCTGTATATTTTAGTTTGGAATGTAAACATAAATATGACCCTAGAGATAACAATTTAATATTTTTTCTCATTTAATAAAGACTGAGGCCTCCCGAGTGTTTCCTGAGTATAAACATCTTAGAAGCATATTTTTCATAAAACTAAATTAACCCAAAATGGAAAAGACCTTTCAGGTCAGTCAGACCATCCCTTGGAGACCACAGAGTGCAGTTGCCTCGAATAAATACACCAGTGTTTGGTCCCCTCGAGTGTTAGAGTTCCCTAGTGTTAGGCCAGCTTCTGACCTTTTATTTACAGTGTTATTTATTATTCATATTTTATTAAATATTTAAAATGCCACCTATTGTATTTGATGACTATTATAAGAAGAAAAGGTCTCTGTTCTTCAGATCTAGCTAGTTAATATCCTGGACTTGGCATTAATTATCTGACACTTTCTTTCAAAAACTCCTGAAGCTCCATGCCTGTATTTAATAGCCAACAGTTGCAAACCACTTTGGCAGAAACCAAACATGGTCATGAAGATACACAGACTCAGGAGTTAGTCCTTCCTTGATCATTTCACTCATAAATGAATCAATCCTTTATTTCATTTCCTCAGGAGTACCAATGATAACTGTTATTTATTGTAAAGCATATACAAGTGACAAGGAAGACATTTGTTAAAAAAAAAACAAAACTAAAAGGTTTTCCAAATTCTTTGTTGTTTCTTTCATAGGGGTGGGTTTTAGGCACTTCCTGGTTATCATTTAGTTACCTATTTGGAATTTACTAAACCAACAGAAGCTATGCTTGTCTGTCTATGTCTGTCTCTTTTCCATGGGGTTGGAATTTGAAGTTAAAGTGAAGGAGTATATTATCCTGATTATTTAACAGTTTGTCTCCTAAGCCTAGCGTCTAGTTCTTCCTGCAGAGCTCTATATTCTCACAATAAGAGAAAAGAAAAATATCCAAACTTTAGGTAAATTAATCCTGGGGCTGTGCATAAGAATTCTATAAGGAAATACGATATCATTTGAGTGAACAATGAATCGACAACAAAAAGTAAAACCAAAATCAAACTGATAAAAAACACCCAAGCATCACTTTTCTCTAATGCTGAGAATCAATTCAGCCCAGCTACAGAGAAACAGAGGTGCCTGGAGGATTTTAATAGTGGGATGAACCAGCTGCCCCTGGCCAAGTAGAAGCAGTTCAAAGACAAGGCTGTTAAGTGGTAAGATAAGGGAGCTTGGCATAGATCTAATCACATTTCCTGAAATGCACCCTGCCCTTAGTTATTTCTATAAAATTTTATTTAAAATGATAGTGTATCCTCAGTTATGCTGTGATGCATGAAAACTCTGGGAAGGATAGCAACATTTTTGTCATAGCCAATGGTGTAACAGTGGAAAAGACAAACGGAAGAGGTCATCAAGAGCAGGGTGACAGTGAAGAGCTTTGAGGACAAGGCCAGAGTGAAGAAGCAGATAAAATAGTTCATATATGTGGCCTTAGGAAAACCTGGGCAGGGGATAATGCCCCTTCCCTCAAATTAAGTCCATGCAAGTTCATTCATCATGATTTGGATTGTGCTAAATCTCATCCTGCTGCTTATTGCTAATTTTCATTCCTCAAATCCTTGTTATATGCCTCCCCAAATTTATGTCTTATTTATTGTCCTTCTTATTTATTTCTTTACTCCACAGCCCTCAACAATTTCAAAGGATTGTGGCATCAGGTTTGATTTCTAACTCAACAGAGAACAGATGTTAATAAAGAAGCTGGACTTCCTGAGATTAAATCTTAGATCTGTCACTGATTGTTTGTGTGACCTTGGAAAAAGAAACTCATCAGAAACTCAGATGCCTTATGTATAATATAGAAAAAAATAGTACATATATAGATGTTTTTGATGAGTAAATAAGATTTTTTGGGAAAATCACTTGGCAGAGTGCCTGGCATACAATATTTTCACATTAGCTCCAATTATTATTAGTTATAATTAGGTGATTCTAAATAGGTAGTTCCAACCATGATACTTATTTTCAGCTTCATCCTTTATTTTTAGCCCTTTACTCATTCTGTCTCACTACTATTGCATATTCAACATTTGTTAAACTAAACTCATAGTGGTTTTTTTTTTCTTTACAAACTAAGGTATTTCTTACGCTATTACCCCCTTTTCCTCTATGTATCAGTCCAATCAGTTATGAAATTCTCTAGCTACTGCTGATATGCTTCAGGCATTCCTTCCCTCCTTTCATTTCCTCTAGTGAAATCCTCAACCTCTGTCACCTAACTTTGCAATTATTGCAACTACCTCCTAACTTTTCTTTTCTAATAAATTCATGCTCTGATCACTTGGAACTTTGTAGACAAGTCAATATTCCTAAATCACAGATCTTAATCTATAGACTTTCCAAGTTTATAGTGATCTTGTAACTTGGGTCCTTCACAAATTTTGGCCTGATCTTCACTTCTAGCATTTACTACTTTCATACCAAAATTTAAGCTCTAATAATATAAATATATTTATCTTCCCTGAATATTCTATATTTCTCTAACTACCAGTCAAAATTTATTCTCCTTCTGAAATGCATTCATTATTATTATTTTCTGTGTAAAATAATAGGTACCCTTCCTGGGCCAACTCTAATGAAATGTCATGTATAAAATTTTTCTTGATTATGATGTTCCCTTGACCAAGCCCTTCTAACATTTGATTTTTATATTTCTCCTGCCATTATAACATGGGAAATAATAGGTCTTTATGTATTTTATACATCTTTCCTTTGTCTTCCCTAGTTATAAGTTTACTTGGGGAAGGTTTATAGGCACATTCAGGTTTGCCTTTACATTAGTGACCTGCACAATGTGGGTGTCCCACTGTATGACATTCAGATGTATGATTAATGGACACTTGGTCATTTCAAAAAGTGACAGAAAAATAATTTCTTATATCATTCAGCTAAAATTAGTACCAAGTGAGAAAAAAAATTACTAATTAGTTTCATTATGGATATTAGCTCCAGGTAGTAATCTAGCCAAAAACTTATTAACTTTAATTTCTTAAAGAATTAGGTCAAAAAGAAATTCAGTTATGTTTTTAACAAAGCAGAGTATGTTAGAGATGATGACACGTACTTACGCTCACATTATGCTTATAGAATTGAAGTATTAAAACCTAATGATAGAGGTTCTGATTCTGGATGGCCAGAAAACATCCTATCCAATCTCATCCTCCCACATATAACAAATATAAAATCTGGGGAAAATATAAAAAAGTAACAATGAACTGAAGACCTTCAGAATGAAAAGAAAAACAGCACCTGAAGAAGTCTTGGTATTCTGAATAAAAGATCATCATGGATTTGAGTTATCCATTTCTATAGCTTTAAGACTGAAGGCTGGTCATATCCAGTCCTGTGCCAAGTGGCAAACACACAGACATTCTGGCCTCAATAACTCTGGAACAGTTTGTGGCAACCATATAAATTGAAAATTAATCCTGAAATAAAGAGCCAGAGAGAAGATACCCAAATTTTGTGTACAAACTGCAAAAATTTCTAGCTGACCTCTGAACAATCCAAGCATAGAAGTAATTTGAGTCTGACTCAAAGCAACCAACCTACAAAAAAAAATAGCTGAACTGAGATTTGAGCTGCTCTGCTAAAGACAAAATTTTCAGTTTATGTCCAGCAAAGATAACTACCTGCTAAAACCATGATAACAAACAAAAATCAACTTTTTTCAGAGAAATATAACCAAAACTAAAATTCTCACAATATATAATGATCCAAATATTAGACCCATAACTATACTAAAAAATTTAAAGAATAACATGTCCGCAATGAACAAATATTATAATATTTTAGAAACAAAATAAAATTGTTAGAAAAAATGGAAATTTTAAAACAATTGAAATTTAAAAATTACTGGGCATGCTTAACAGCGTAGCAGAGGTAATAAAGGAAAAGTCAATGAATGTGTAGAGATAGATTGATAGTAATTATTCAATTTGAAATACAGAGAGAAAAATGTATTGGAGAAAATATGAAAACAACCTCAGACCTGTAGAAAAGTTTTAAAAGGTATAAATTTGTCTAATTGGAATCTCAGAAAAACAGGATAGAACAAAGTAGGGGAAAAAAAAGTTGTAATTGGTGAAAGGAATAAATTTACAGATTTGAGAAGTCCACTGAACTCCAGGCAGAAATGGGGAAAAAAAAGTGCATCACAGTCAAAATGCTACAAACCAAAGATAAACAAAATCTTAAAAGCAGTCAGAGGAAAAAAACATCTTAATTACAGGAGATTATTTGAATTTTTGCTCATCAGAAACTGGGGACATCAGAAGACAGTGAAACAAATTGAAAATGTTAAAAGGAAAAAAAAAGTGTCCACCTAGATATCTATATTTAGCAAAAATACATTTTAAGAATAATAGATAAATAAAGACATTTTTCAGATTAGGAAAAAAAAAAGCTCTCAGAATTCACTGCCAGCAGATATGAAACATAAGAAAGGCTAAGAAAGTTTTTCTGGCTAAAAGAAGTTGAAAACAGATGGATACATGGATCCTCAGCAAAGAATAGAGGATCAGAAATGGTACATATCTGGGCAAATGTTAAAATCAAAACAAACCTTTTGTTTCCCCTATTAATTGCTTTAAAAGAAAATATATAATTGTCCTGTGAGCTTTTTAATATAGAGATAGATATTATACATATAACAACTGTAACATGAAGAAGAAAGAGGAATTAAATAGACTTAAAAAGCTGTAATGTTTCCTTATTTTATATGAAATGATACAATATTAATTCCATACAGACTATGAAAATTAAAGAAGTACACTGTAATCCCAAGAGCAACCACTTGAGACATAATGCAAAATGGATAGCAAAAAATTAAGAGATAAATAAACATAGAATTCTTAAAATAGACTTAAGTAATTTTAGAAAAAGAAGAAAAGGAGGAACAATAAAAAATCAGAAGGACAAAGTAAAGACATAAAGCAAAATGGTAGACCTAAGTCAAACCATAGCAAAATTACATAAAATGTTAATGAACTAAATACTCGCAGTGAAAGTCAAAAATTGTCAAAATTGACACAAAAGAAAGACTCAGTAATATATGTAATACAAATATAACTTAAATAAAAAGACAGGTTACAAGCAAATGGATGGGAACAGACATTATGCAAAGAGTAAGCAAGTAGGCTAATGGGCTAAATTAATATCAGAAAAAATAAATTACATGGCAAAAAAATATTACCAGAGAAAAGATATTTCAAAATGATAAAAGATTTAATTCATGAAGATGATATAACAGTTGTAAGTATGCATGTATCTAATGATGGAAACTCAACATATGTGAGATACAAATTGACTGAATTAAAAATAGGAAAAGATAATACCAAACGTAGAGCCAGAGACAGAACTCTCAGCACTAAAGAGAACAAGACAGGGAAAAAAAAAATAATAAAAATAGAGATGATTTCACCAGTACTATCAACCATATTGAGCTAATATATTTTTTAACTATACAACAATATACCAACAACTTCAGAAAACACATTATCTTTCAGTTGCATATATCACATTCTCTAAATAGTCAAATCTGCTGTCTCATAGAAGAAACTTAAGTTTTAAAAATTCCAACTATGCAGAGTATGCTGCTGCTACAAAGGAATTATAAAAAAAAAAAAAACTCAGCATATTTTTAAGAATGCCCAACTATCTGGATATTAAATAACACATTTCTGAAGTAGCAAGGGTCAAAGAATTAAAATCATAATGAAAAATAGACTATTTTGAACTGAGTTATAATGAAAATATAAAAAAAATTAAGATACTAGTAAAGCAGTACTTTGAGGGAAATTTATAGCATAAGGTTTATTTTAGAAAATAAGAAAGATCTGAAATTCATGACCTATGATTTTACTGTAAGAAGTTAGAAAAAGAAAAAAAAAATACAAACTAAAAGATAGCCAAAAGAAAAAAATGATAAAGATGCAAGTTAAATTGAGAAAATTTAAAATGTCAGAAGTAATTTTTCAAAAAGAATAACAATATAAATAATCTTCTAGCTAGACTAATCCAGGGGAAAAAAAGAGATCGAGCGAGTGAGTGCACACACAATTAGTATCAGTAATGAAAGAAATGTTATCATTGGTAAAATTACAGACATTAAATGGATAAAATAATTATGAGCAATTTCACTACCATAAATTTCACAATCTAGATAAATGAAAAAATCCTTTAAAATTATGAAAATAAGACAAATTGAAATGGAAAATACAGTATATCACTTAATGTAAATAAAAAATGGAATTTGTTATAGTGTATATTTTTTAAAAGATGCACAAAGAAAATTCCAGGCCCAGATGGTTTTGCTTTTGAATTGTGCTCAAATTCTAAGGTAAAAATAAAATCTATTTTACACAAAATCCTACTGAAAATTGAGAAGGAACTCTTCCCGACCTGTCTTATGAGGAGAGCATAATTGTAATACCAAAATCTGTCAATGATAGTACAAAATAAGACAATTACACACCTCTACCTTTCATGAATATGGATGAAGTTATTTCAAATTATTAGAAAGTCAAATCTGGTAATACATACTAGGGTAATACAGCAAGACCTAGTAGAATTTATCAGGAAGGAAAAGTCAGTTTCAATTTTGAAAACTAATGTAGTTTACCATATTAACAGAATGAAGCACTAAGAACACAGTAAGTACATAAACTATACTGATAAAATTCAATACCTATTTATGATTAAAAATAACAACAAACACCTCTCAGCCAACTACTAAGAGAAGGAAACTTCCTCAACTTAATAAAGAGAAAGAGCATCTATTTGTTTTTTAGGAAAACCATAGCAAACACCCCACAATCAGAGTCAAAGTAAGGATGCCCACTCTCACTATTCTGGCAACATTGTCCTTGAGATCCTAGTTCTTAAAAATAATGTATTAAAAGACCTAAAGATTCCAAGGTATGAATGAATTATCTTTCTTTGTTGATGAAATAAATATTTATAAAGAAAATCCTAAGGAATTGACACAACTATTAAAATTAATATCTTAGGATCTGAGGTTAATATATGAAAAATCAATTATATTCTGTCAGCAAGAGATAATTTGAAAATGAAATTTTAAAAGATTTACCTTACAAGAGTTTCCAAAAAATATTAAACATTTGGGCTAAATATAAATTAAGAGATCTCTTCCCTGACAATTACAAAGCACTGCTAGGAGAAAATAAAGAATCTAAAGGAATGGGAAATATACCATATTCATGGATGTTAATACTCAACATTGTTGTGATGTATTTTTGCCAAAATTGATCCATGACAATAATCTCAATCATGATCCCAAAAGCCTATTTTCTAAAATTTGACATGCTAATTCTTAAATTTATATGACATTGAAAAGGACTCGAATATATAAAACAGTCTTCAAATAGAAGAATAATGTGGGAAGACTTACTGTAGCTGACATTAAGACTAACTATAAAGCTATAGTATTCAATACAGTGATACTGAAATATCGCTGAATAGACAAATGGAAAACAAAAAGTCCAGAAATTGTTGCACACACAGCCATTTTTTTAAAGCAAAGGTGCTAAATGACTCCACTTTGGAAAAGAAACTTTCCCAAAAACGGTTCTGGAAAAACTGAATATTAATAAAGAAATATCAATATATCAAAATAATTTAGGATTCATCAGTGATTTAATTAAAATAGCTAAAACTGCAAACCTTTACAAGAAACTGTAGGCAAATATCTTCATGACTTGGGAGTAGGCAAAGGTATTTATACAGATCAAAGAAAGCCAGAAACTTAACAGGAAAAAAAAGTAAATTAGACTACCAAATTAAATAAACTGTGTTTTCTCAAAAGACATTGTTAAAAAAGTTAATAAGCTACAACTTGGAGAAAATATATGCCATCCATGATAATGGATGAAAATTTATAACACCATAATAAAAGAAAAGCCCTCCTTTCCCCAAATAAGCAAAATATTTTAACAGACTTTTCACAAAGGGAGATATATGAATGGTCCATAAATACATGAAAAAGCTCAATATTGTTATTCTTCAGGGAAATGAACATGTAAGTCACAAAGAGAACTGCACACCCACCAGAATGGCTAAAACTGAATGGCAACATACAACAAATGTGCCAAGGAAGTGCAACAACTACAACTCTCATGTTTTATTAATAGGAATTTTAAATTATATCTCTAGTTTTAACGAAGAAAAAAATGTATGTACACAAATGAATTTTATAATAAGGTCCCATAATAGGTTTATCCATGATAGCCAAGTATTATAAATATCCTAGGTATATATCAACTGCAAAGTAGATAAAACAAAACAAACAAACCAAAAAAACCCTATCGTGGGGCATCGGGGTGGCTCAATCAGTTAAGCGTCTGACTTTGGCTCAGGTCATGATCTCGGGGTCCTGGGATCGAGCCCCGCATTGGGCTCCCTGCTCAGCAGGGAGTCTGCTTCTCCCTCTCCCTTCCCCCACTGGTGTTTGCTTGCTCTCTCTCTCTCAAATAAATAAATAAAATCTTAAAAAAAACCCTATTGCATATTCATATAGTAGAATACTATTCAGCAATAAAAAGGAAAGAAGATAGACCTAGAAGCGTGGACATTTAAATAGATTCATATATATACACATTGTACATTTTTATGTATTTAAAATGAGATAAAAGTACATAATGTATGCTTTAATTTATACAAAACTCAGGAACAAGAAAAAATGTTCTATATTGAAAAATAAGCCAGAACAACATTTATCTCTGGAGGGTATGGATAGAAATTGACAAAAATCAAACATAAGGAACTTTTCTAGATTGAGTGATCTAAAGGTTCTACCGTGTAATAGGAGTTTGTGTTACACAGTTTATTTGTATTTATCAAAACTCAATAAATCTATACTTAAGAGTCTCCAATACTTCTTTGTTCTTTTGCATATAAATTTTTATTCAAAAAAACAAATATTGCACATAAATCTTGAAGTCTAATGATCTGCCAGCTGAACAATTTAGGATACAGTGTACTGATGTCTGAAATTTAGTATTAAACTCAACAAAAATAGAATGGATTGATGGAAAGAGAGATGAATGCATATTTAGATATGTGGTTTAAAAAAAAGAGTATAGAGTTAAATATTAATGGTAAGGTTTCAGAAGATGATATATATATATATATGGGACAGTTATTCAGTCATAAAACAAGAATGCAATCTTGCCCTTTGTGATAACACAGATGGACCTAAGTATTAGGCTAAGTGGAATAAGTCAGACATAGAAAACAAACATTGTATCATTTCACTTTATGTGGAATTTAAAAAACAAAACAAACCAACAAACAAAACGAAACAGAAACAGACATAAATAGAACTGGTGGTTGCCAGAACAGACAAGGTAGGAGGATGGGCAATATAGGTGAAGGGAATTAAAAGATACAAACTTCCAGTTATAAAATAAGTCATAAGGAAGTAAAGTACAACATACGAAATATAGTTAATAATACTGTAGTAACTTTGTATGGGGACAGTAATTAATCTCATAGTGGTGATCATTTCATAATGTATAGAAATGTTAAATTACTATGTTGTACATGTGAAACTAATATAATATTTTGTGTCAACTATACTTCTATTATTTTTAAGTTTGGAGGTGGGTATACAGATTCGCTATAAATTTTTTCAACTTTGGTATGTGTTTGAACTACTTCATAAGAAAATATTGAGAAAAGGGGCACCTTGGTGGCTCAGTTGGTTAAGCGACTGCCTTCGGCTCAGGTCATGATCCTGGAGTCCCGGAATCGAATCCCGTATCAGGCTCCCTGCTCAGCGGGGAGTCTGCTTCTCACTCTGACCCTCCCCCCTCTCATGTGCTCTCTCTCTGTCTCATTCTCGCTCTCTCAAATAAATAAATAAATAAAATCTTTAAAAATATATATATTGGGAAAAGAGGAAGAAATAATGATAATAGACATTTACATAATCTTATAATTATTTCTATATTATATATTAAATTTTAGAATTATTTACATATAATTTTAACATATAAATTATATTTACATAATATCATTATACACACACACACACATTTCCATCATATAGGATACAATAGCTTGTATCAGCCAAACCTTCCAATTTAGAACAACCTTAGAAGCTCCATCAAATAAAATAAATAAATAAAAAGCAAAAAACAAAACAAACAAACAAAACCAAGCAAACCAAAATAAAAACAGCTAATGGAAGCTGTTGATAACATCTTGAGAACATCCAAGGCAGCCAGGACTTGAGGAGCCAGGTTTTCAGATAAAAGACAAAGCTCCAAGATGAACAAAATTTTGTCAGTTTTTGTACTGAGGTCTTTGCCATGCCTTAAGCTGTTTGGGATGAAGGACAGTGCCAAAAGCAGCAGTTTAAACTTTCTGCGATCCCTCAGGGATGCAGGATAAAAACCACATTTCAAGTTTACCAAGGAGGCCATGTCTTGGGGGGCCCAGATCCCAGAGAAATAAAAGATTACAGAAATTTGCATTATCCCCCCCCCCCCCACAAGATATTTGTCAATTTCTCAGTCAGTGGGGAAGAGATTAAGAATCCAATGAAAAAACTAATTCTAAGAGGGAAAGAAAAGTAACAGCACTTTTGGTAGTCTCACTTTCCTGTGCTCACAAAAATTGGAGATTGGAAATGCCATAAAGGAGGAATTCTGTTAAACATCCTCCTTCTAGGCTTTCAGGTGAGAGCCCCGAGGGCTGTGCTTGAAAAGTATCTGCCAACCGGAAATAGTGTAGACCTCAAAAGACTGAAACACAGATTTAGACCTTCTCAAAGTCTGATTTCCTTTCCTCTAACTGCCTGCTAGAAGAAAACTAAGTCCTCTCTGGAGGAGAACATCATACTCAACAACCTCTATTTTTGTTTTTAATACACAGTGTTCAGAAATGAATTTAAAAACACTGGATGCACCACTTCCATTCAACATTGTACTGGAGTTATCAGTTTAATAAGATAAGGAGAAATCAAGATGTAAGGACTTGAAAGAAATAACACTGTCATTATTCTCTGACAAAATAATTATGTGCATAAAAAATCTAAAGGAATCTAACAATTATTAGTAAGTAAATTTAGCAGGTTTGCAACGGAGAATGTCAGGATACAAAAATCAAATGCATTTTCATATACAAGCAACAAACAACCAAAATTGAAAACTTAACATTATGGCAGAGCACAGAGGAATTTTAGAGCTGTTAAAATACTCTGTATGATACTATAGTGATGGATACATGTCATTATACCTTTATCCAAACTCACAGAATGTACTGCATCAAAAGTGGACCATAATATAAACTATGGACTTTGGGTAATTATGATGTCAATGTAGGCTCATCAGTTGTAACAAATATGCCTTTTTGGTACTGGAAATGTTGATAATGTGGGGGACTATGTTTGTGGGGGCAGGGGATATATGGGAAATCTGTATCTTCCACTCATTTTTGCCATGAACCTAAAACTGCTCTAAAAATATAAAGATTTTTTTTTAGTTCACAATAAGATCATAAATTATCAAACATCCAAAAAAAATCTGTAAGAGATATAGACATGAAAGACCTCTATATAACTTTCTTTAAAACACCACTTAAAAACTTTAAACATTAAAATAAATTGAGCATTAGCTAATTTTGAAGATGAACAAATTGAACAAATTACACTATCAGATACCAAGCCTCACCTTAATATAAAGCCTCAGTAATTAATATGGTATCATTTTTGTAAATGAATACTAAAAAATAGTAACTTTTTAGACCTTTTATAAAGGTACCACTGACTAAGATGGGAAAAGGATGCTCTTTTCATTGAGTAATGCTGGGTCAATCAAAAATCAATATAAAAATGAATCTCATTTTTTTTTAAAGATTTTATTTATTTATTTGACAGAGAGAGACACAGCGAGAGAGGGAACACAAGCAAGGGGAGTGGGAGAGGGAGAAGCAGGCTTCCCGCGGAGCAGAGAGCCCGATGTGGGGCTCGATCCCAGGACCCTGGGATCATGACCTGACCTGAAGGCAGACGCTTAACGACTGAGCCACCCAGGTGCCCCGAATCTCATTTATTTTAAATTATATACAAAATGAATTACAGATTGGTTTTAAACCTGCATATGAATCTAAAACAATAAAATTTCTAGGTGTGCCTGGGTGCCTCAGTTAAGTGTCTGACTCTTGATTTCGGCTCAGGTCATGATCTCAGGATCGTGGGATCAAGCCCTGCATTGGGCTCCATGCTCAGCGGGGAGTCTGCTGGAAATTCTCTCTCTCTTTCCCCCTCTTCCCTCCTCGCCCCCCCAACACACTCTCATTCTCTCAAATAAATAAATCTTTTAAAAATACTCTTATTTAAAAATAAATAAAACAATAAAATTTCTAGAAAATAACAAAACTGACTACCTTCATAGCTGCTGCATGAACAGATATTTCTTAATCTGGATCCAAGGTCACTGACTATATAGGAAAGACTAATAAATTGTGTTTCATTAACATTAGAAACTTCTGTTCATCATGCCTCTTCCTCTTGAGGAAAAAAAGAAAACTATTAACAGAGTGAAAAGACAGACTACGAGAAGATAGTTGCAATATATATAACCAATAATGGCTTGTGGCCAGAATATATAAAGCTTTTCTACAAATCTAGAAGAAATCAACAGGTAAACCAATTTATAAAGAAAAGGACAAAAGACAGCAACAAAATATAGCCAACAAACAAAAAGACTCTCAGTACAATTAATCACCAGAAAGAGAGAAATTAAAACTTTAATGGGAACAGATTCTCTGGAATGGTTAAAATATGTTTGATGATATCAACTGTTGGTAAAAATATGATTTAACTAGAATTCTCATACTCTGCTATTATGATTGTTAATTGGTAAAAACCAATTGCTATATATTCCATGTTCCTACAATCCCCACCCTTAGGTATATACCAAACAGAAATATGTACATTTGAGCACCATAAAACATGAATAAAGATATCCATAACAGTACAATTCATAATACTTAAAAAAATAGAAATAACAACCCTATGTTGGAAGAAGTCAGGAAAGTGGTTATTAACAGGGTGGATCATAGGACTGATATGGGACATAGGTAGATTTCTGAGCTTATGGTAATATTCCATTTCTTCATTAGGATTGCAGTTACACAGGTGTGTTCTCTTTTTTAAAAAGTCATTGAATTGAATAAATATGGTACACAAATTTTCAATATGTATATTATACTTCAATACAAGATTTTTCTTAAAAAACAATGGTGTAGGGGTGCCTGGGTGGCTCAGTTAAGCGTCTGCCTTTGGCTCAGGTCATGATCCCAGGGTGCTGGGATCGAGCCCTGTATTGGGCTTCTTGCTCAGCAGAGAGCCTGTTTCTCCCTCTCCCTCTGTCTGCTGCTCTGCCTACTTGTGCTATCTCTCTGTCAAATAAATAAATAAAATCTTTATTTTAAAAAATGGTGTAAACTAGGTAAACCTCCAAAACCTCTAGAATAAGATTCCTGTTTCTTATTTACCAAGAAGCAAAATGGTTTGAATATTTAGTTGTCTGCATATGAAACTTCCTTTAGTCTACATAGATTAAATAATACATCAATGTGATGATTTTAACATATTCCTGTAATTCTTCATGTTTTTCTTTCCTATGTATGTTTATATACCATACAGTTTTCTAAATTCCTTTTGAGAACTTGGTCATTCAATAGTAAGATTCAGTCTAGGCCCCTATAAATCTGATAAATCAGAAAAATTCTGAAGGTGCTATCTGAA
The DNA here is from genome assembly GCF_037043125.1 of Eumetopias jubatus. Lineage (NCBI taxonomy): Eukaryota > Metazoa > Chordata > Mammalia > Carnivora > Otariidae > Eumetopias > Eumetopias jubatus. The sequence goes on from NW_028274811.1 coordinate 98,777,705, forward strand.
TGGGGTGTTACAAAGAATATACGGTTATACAATGGGCATCAAAAGCTTTCTGACTCACATTTAATAGGGGCCACAAGAAATACTTGGCCATTGGCTCATGTTGATATGCTCATTAATTGGATCTTGCACTGCTGAACTTATTTTAAATTGGGACAGAGTGATGTCTACATATATATGTGTATGTGTATGTATTATATATTTATATAAATGTACATGTGAACTGTATATACTTCTCTCTATATATATGACTAGGTCTGTTTTCTTGGAATATACTGTGCCATATTACTAAAAAGTTTTAAAAATTTTGGTTTTGAGATTACACAATTTACAAAAATATGGCATACCAATAGCCAAACAATGTGACCTCACTCTAAATGTGCCTTTTTATTTCATTTTTTGTCCTTAAGTAACTTATAAGTTGTGACACTTGGATACAAATTATTATTATTAATTTATTTATTTTTTAAATTTTTTGCTTACTTCCAAAAGCAAGGCAATCAGGCTAATAGTGATGCTACCTATGGTTAGGAGTGACTGGCCATAGTCAGGCTCCTGGAATATATTATTACTACATTTGTGATAGGATTTGTAATGAGAAAAAATAAATAGCAAAAGCATATGATTATTTCTGTAATTTAACTTACATTTTCTAAAACCAGTAATAACTAGTATAATTTAGATCTCATAAAAGGAACAGAGATGCTCTACTGAATCTAAAAGCAAAGCGCATGAAAACCTTTTATACACAATGTAAACAGACATGTTTAATATAAGCATCTGCCAATCTAATCTGATAATTTTGCTCATGTTGTATTTTTTGCCCATTTGGCATGTTTTTATGCAGCAATTTATATACAACACTGTATCAGCATATATGGGGTATACAACCAGCTGTGTCCTATTATATAATTTACAGAAAAAATTTTTGACAAAGAAAATTGCTGTATAATAAAATATGGGGGGAAATTCTGAGATGAGAAACCTGTTGACCTATTTTCCAAGTGAGCCCACAAGGGCATATCCCATACCTAGACTTTTGACTGTAATGTTGACTACCCTTAAACAGATTAGCGTATGCACTCTAATGCAAAACTTACACATTTGCCTCACAAATGAGCCTACCAATTTTGAAGGCAATCTTTTCAAAAACAGGAAACAGCAGCATGCACTTGACTCCCCAAAAGGGGATTGTTTCTGGAAAAAATTCCCCCCAATCAGAAAATTGTAGTTCGTAGTAAACAGAGTAAACAGTGATGGTGAGTAACAATGTACAATCAGAACCGTGCATGAGATGAGCAGCTGCTAGTAGTTAGCATAGTTTCTGTTCACTGTTTTCCAAAGTACTGTTTATATTATGGTGGGGGTGGGGGGTGGATCAAGAGAATACAATTGTACAAAATGAATATGGGTCATAATCCTCCTATAAGTGCTGCTCCTCCCATCTTCCACCTCCAATTAATTTTTCTATTTGTTTATTTGGTGAGTTTTCTAAGTAAGAATCCTTTGATCATCTGTCTGTGAGTCAGCAACATTCACTAGTAAACATCTCTTGCATACTTCTTAGGTTTTAGCAGTCCATCGTCTTAGAGTATTTCAGACATCTCGTCAAGATTTCCTCTTCTGCGAGATGGCCGCAGAATTCATTTTTCTCATGCGTTCAACTTCTGTCTAATTCTCTTCATTTTTGTGCAAGTCTCATCAGTCAATTTTGTCCTATTTGGTGGCCCATGTCAGTATACCTACAGTATGGCGTTACAACCCTCTGTAACTGTAGTCTGTATCCAGAGGTGAATAAATGTGTTTTCAGAAAGCTCCAAGGTGGTTGTGATACGCATTCTATCAGATTTGAGTCACTGACTTAATAGACAAGAATGCACTGGTCTAATGGACTTCCAATGTTTCTGGTTCCTGACAGTGATTGGCTCTAGAGGATTAACACAGCAGCTTCCTTCTATGAGTTAAATTCCCACATGGTTTGATCACAAAGACACAACACTGATCATAATGGTGTATTTTAGTTCATGGTTGTAGATCCCATAGTATATTAATACCCTGGAATAACTCTGAGATTTGTCTCTTTTGGGCATGGCTTTTGGTTAATCTGTCTTAGAGTTTGCAAGAATTTCAAGGACAGGGTCAGATTCAGGAATATGATAACTTCACTGGCATATGGACTGAGTTGTCCAGCCATGTTTAACCTTGCCTCATTTGAAACCAGAACCATTTTATCTTCCACTATCAAGAGATTAACTCTCAATTAACTGCCCTTTCTATTAAAACCATCAAGGTTTTGGGCACCTGGGTGGCTCAGTTGGTTAAGCGACTGCCTTTGGCTCAGGTCATTATCCTGGAGTCCCGGGATCGAGTCCCACATCGGGCTCCCTGCTCAGCAGGGAGTCTGCTTCTCCCTCTGACCCTCTTCCCTCTCAGCTCTCTATCTCTCATTCTCTCTCTCTCAAATAAATAAATAAAAAATCTTTAAAAAAAAACCATCAAGTTTTTATGACATTTATCCTTAGGTATTGGGCAGGTCACACACTAACCACATTTGGGCAATGGATATTTTTAGTGCCCCTTTCCAGCTTTCTAATTCCCTTATAGTATTCCGTGCCTTTCCAGGATCATACCCATAATACAACTATGGCAAATAATAATTATTAATATTTTTATAATAAAAATAAAATAGAAGTTAATCTTTTGAATGATTTACTGCATTGCAGAGCTATATGTGCCAAGCACTCTGCATTATTTAATTTCCATGAAACCCTCTCAGGTCGGTACTACTATTTTCCCTGTTTTACAGATAAGAAAACTGAAGCACAGAGAGGTTAAGCAACACTCTGGAGGTAATATAATTAAGCAGGTCTTGCCCAGGCTTGCATGTGATCAAATTCATCACAGCACAGTCAGCTATGCTGAATCAGAGGCTGATGTTACTAAGCAAACACGCTCACAGGTTAACGTGCTGCTCTTCACAAAGATGCTTTGAGACTTAGGTTTTGGTTTAGAAGAAGCATCTTTTTTTTTTAAGATTTATTCATTTCTTTATTATTTGAAGAGAAAGAGCACGAGGGCAAGAGGGGGTAAGGGGGACGGAGAGAAGGAGAGAGAGTCTTAAGCAGACTCCATTCTGAGCATGGAGCCCAGCTGGAGACTTCATCTCATGACCCTGAGATCATGACCCTGGGATCATGACCTGAGCTGAAACCAAGACTCAGATGCTTACCTGACTGTGCCACCCAGGCGCCCTGGTTTAGAGGGAGCATCTTAAAGGGAAGGGGTGTTAGGTATTGCTAGAAGGTTAGGGAAGTACTGGGTTTTGGATGATAGAATTACTAGTAACCTTTCATACCAGACTATGTTAAACTGCTGTCCAATTCACCCAAGGCATATGAGATCAGCCATATGTGGTGATTTCAGTGTAGGGAATTAAAATGCTGTTTCATCATCCGCCATAGGAAAATAACAGTTCTTCTGGTAACTATCATCACAGAGCATGTACTATTTACCAGTTACTGTCCTAAGCATTTTAGCTCCATTTAAAAAATTGGTGTATGGAGACAATGGTGAGGGATCACTAACAGTAGTGGATATAATACAATCTTTTGGGAATTAAGCTATTAAAATCCATACACAATGGATGTGACAGATATTTCTTACAAATTCATGAATGGAATATTCAGGAAAATCCATGACTCTGACACAAGTGAAACGAGGAAAAAAACTTCAAGGATGCAGGACAGGAATGTCATCACAGTTGAAAAACTGAATCATGTAGGCTATACCCTATTCTGAGAAAGGTTATGATCAGGCAGAGGAAAAATTAGATTGGTTCAGCAACAGAGCTCAAGCAAACAAATGACAAACATGGAAACATTGTCAGGCCCTACCCAGATACCATATGAGGGAGGTGGTAGCCAGTGACAATCCCCGCTTCAATTGCTATTTGACATAGATACGTATTACAGAGATTGAGTCAAGCAAGTTCTCAGAGCCTAAAGGCAAACATTTGAAATGTATAAATGGCATTTCTTTTTCTGATTTAGTATTTAATAGGTAAACTTATGATTATACATTTTCACATGTGGTTTTCTTTTAAGAGAACATGCTGGTTAGATTGATAGTAACATCCGGTATGTTTGATAGTTTTTCCTTTGTAGATTAATACACTGACATGTTGACATCTCTGTGTAGCTATGGCTCTACGGGCACATAGGATTAGACCAGTAATGTGAGTCAGCCTATGGGTAATCAGTTAGTTCAAGAAAAAAATCTCTGAGCCAGCTAGAAAGCTGGTCAGATTAGTTATGAGGGTCAATGTCATTTAGTGAGACATAGAGGTTTGCCATCACCTGGATAAGACTCCTTCAGCATATCTGGGTTCCATTAGCCATTGCATTTCAACTGTAATGATTCCTAATTATCACTGCATAGGACTCATTATCTTTGTTTTTACTGATGAGGAGACTGAGGATCACAGAGGTAAAATAACTTCCTCCAGGTTAATCAACTAGTAGGTACAGAGCCAAATACTGAACCCAGAACTGTTGGGCTGAAAATTCCACATTCTTTTCACTTTTGGCTAGGGCACATTCCCTGAAAGAAACAGAGTTACATACCATTGATGTGGAAAGAATAGTATGCCTGAAAAAGGATTCATTTTGAAAACTCTAGAAAAAGCCAACAGCAACCAGATCAGAGAACTTAACTAATAGGTAGGTTTTTGAAAGTTTTCTCGTCTCATTTTTTGTCATTTTTCAGGAGGATAAAAATAAATCTTAAAGCTTGTGTATGACAGACACCCATAGGGGAAACACAGTGCCACTTATTGTTCACACAAAGTGGATTTAGTATATTGGAAGGCTGTTGCCTAAATAAGGAAATGCAAGCTGATGGCTCCTTCTCATATCCGATGTCTCCAATTATTCTAGAAGTAGGCAAGAAGCAACAAATTGGCAAAAGACTCGTAAGGAAAAATACTTTTGTAAGAAAAGATTATTCATTATGCTAAATTACATTTGTCTTTCATGAAAAGAGAGGGAGGGAGTATTAACATCACAACTCAAATGACTCTCCCTTCACATAAAGACTATTTTTCAGATTTTTTGAGCCAAATTGCACTGTCAGAGAATCGCTCCAAATTTCATAACCATTATTATGACTCAGGAGCATTATGAACTACTTAAAGTAGAGTTTGCTTTAGGCACAATTGTGAAATAAGTGAAATACATCTTCTGGGTCCTTACTGTTCTTTCTACGTATTCCCCCACCCCTTCTGGCACTGGCTGCTGCTGTTCCTGTTTTATTGTTTCTGTTAATGCAAGAGTTATCAGTCATTTACACTTTAGTGTGAGTACATTTTAATTAGCATAATTAGTGCATTTCTTTATTTAGGGTGAGCTCATTTTAAGAATTATCTCAAGTTGTAAAATAAAAGGCTGTGTTAAAAATTTTAAGACATCAGGGAGAGGATGGAAGAGCTCTTAAGGAAATCACTGAGTTCTCTCGTATTATTCTTGAAATGATACTAATAAAGGCAATCACCTAGAGGAATGATGATAAATAATCAGTGAATATTATAACTATCCTAATTTTAAAGGAACTCTATATCTAAAAACTAGGAATAAAGGAAAGATAAAGGCAGGTGTGATGAATCCTTTTCTTGCAGTAACACAATTTTAGATTAGATAGAATGTTCAACCTACCATCTGTCCTTCCTCTTTTTCATGTATGCCCCTTCCTCTTTTGTTGGAAGCCTCCAGCTCTTTCGGTCCACACTCCACACATAGTTTCTGCCTCGTAAAGCATTGTTTATTTGGGGCTTCACATTTATTTCTCATTCTCAGTGACACATTCCCCACAAACCAAGGCTTCCATTTCTCAGTGCCACGTTTTCAACAAATGACTATGTTAGATAATAATCTGATAAATTACTATTTACCAGAATGTGCATGCCTTAAAACTGCTTAAGGTTTTAGTCATCCATATTCTTAAATCTGTTTCTTTTTTCTTTTTTACATATTTATTTTTGTTTCTTTTTTAAATATGGTTTTGTTAAGCAAATGAAATGTGGCCTAACTTAATTATAAAGTTTTCAACTATAGGTCTATAGCAGATATTCATTAACATGTGTATAGGCGAGTGACCTTCCCTACTTCAGATCAGCAACAAAAATAGCATGACCAGACAAGCGACAGAAGGGGAGAAGATATTTGCAAATGCAATATCAGATAAAGGGCTAGTATCCAAAATCTATAAAGAACTTATCAAACTCAACACCCAAAGAACAAATAATCCAATCAAGAAATGGGCAGAAGACATGTACAGACATTTCTGCTAAAAAGACATCCAAATGGCCAACAGACACATGAAAAAGTGTTCATCACTCGGCATCAGGGAAATACAAATCAAAACCTCAATGAGATACCACCTCACACCAGTCAGAATGGCTAAAATTAACAAGTCAGGAAATGACAGATGTTGGCGAGGCTGTGGAGAAAGGGGAACCCTCCTACACTGCTGGTAGGAATGCAAGCTGGGGCAGCCACTCTGGAAAACAGTATGGAGGTTCCTCAAAAAGTTGAAAATAGAGCTACCCTACCCAGCACTACTGGGTATTTACCCCAAAGATACAAATGTAATGACCTGAAGAAGTACGTGCACCCCAATGTTTATAGCAGCAATATTCACAATAGCCAAACTATGGGAAGAATCTAGATGTCCGTCAACAGATGAATGGATAAAGAAGATGTGGTACGTGGTATGTATGTATGTACACACACACACACACACACACACACACACACACACACACACACACACTGGAATATTATGCGGCCATCAAAAAAACCGAAATCTTACCATTTGCAATGATGTGGATGAACTAGAGGGTATTATGCTGAGCCAAATAAGTCAATCAGAGAAAGACAATTATCATATTATCTCACTGATTTGAGGATTTTGAGAAACAAGACAGAGGATCATAGGGGAAGGGAGAAAAAAATGAAACAAGATGAAAACAGAGAGGGAGACCAACCATAAGAGACTCTTAATCTCAGGCAACAAACTGAGGGTTGCTGGAGTGGTGGGGGTTGGGAGGGATGGGGGCACTGAGTGATGGACATTGGGGAGGGTATGTGCTATGGTGAGCGCTGTGAATTGTGTAAGACTGTTGAATCACAGACCTGTGTCTCTGAAACAAATAATACATTATATATTAGAAGAAGAAGAAGAAGAAGAAGAAGAAGAAGAAGAAGAAGAAGGAGAAGAAGAAGAAGAAGATAGTAGGAAGGGAAAAATGAAGGGGGGAAAATCAGAGGGGGAGACGAACCATGAGAGACAATGGACTCTGAGAAACAAACTGAGGGTTTTAGAGGGGATGGAGGTGGGGGGATGGGTTAGCCTGGTGATAGGTATTAAGGAGGTCATGTATTTCATGGAGCCCTGGGTGTTATACTCAAACAATGAATCATGGAACACTACATCAAAAACTAATGATGTAATGTATGGTGACTAACATAACATAATAAAATAAAATTAATAAAAAAATAGCATGACCAACAGCAGCAGGAGTAAGAGCAGTGAAGAAGCAACACAAACAGCCACTAATACAGGGCAGGTGATTTTCTACTCTAGGTATAAGATTCAACTCACCTTGATGGGGCTGTGGCAAGAATGGTATTCATTACACTGTGTGTTCGTCACACAGAGTTTTATACAGGATAAGCAGTTTTCCATAAACATCTGTGAAGATTCCATTCATTCCGCGTGTCAGAGGATGCAGAAATAGTTATCAATATCGAATAGCACTGGAATGATTGGATTTGCTGGCAACCCCCCACCTATCTGTTCTAATTGATGCTTTAGAATTATTCCAATCACATCTTAAGTCCCATCAGTGCCAAAGCTTCTGGGAACAATCTGTAGGATTCTATCTCTCCTCTAGTATATACATTGTCTCTTCCGTAACCCAGAAATATCTAGAGTTTTTTTATCTCAACTGCTGAAAGGAAGTTCGGATTAAAATCTTTAAGCAGTTATAGAAAATGAAGTGAATCCTGCTCCTATACAGGCATAACAAAAAGTAGCTATGTGCATGCAGATACAATTCTCTTTCTCAGTCTAGCAGTTCAGATCCCCTGACCATTCCTCTTTGATCTTCCTCATGGTCTTGCTATCACTTTGAAGCAGCATGGCACACACTCTGGGTACCAGCTTATTAAATACAGGTTATTGTTAAAAGAAAATTCCGACTGAGACTGAGCTGATTCATGTTGGTCTCCCTTGTTTACTAAGAATACTTTTGACTGGAAAATATTAAAAGGAAGCCTGCTTTTCATTTTTTTAAAGAAGTTTTAACTCCCTTTTATTTAAAAAAAAAAATCTTTGAAGTAAAATTTCACCGATCACTTCCCAAATTTGTTTAATCCCAAAGCTTTTGTACTTGAAGATAGTTCTGCACACAAGTGACTCAGTTAAATATATATCCTACTGTCCCATTAACTAATATTGCCACTTCTTCCTTAAAAACAGAGGTTGCATAACCTAGGTGCTACTGGAAAGAGTGGAGAGATTTGGAAAGGCTGGTTTTGCTTACCTGCACCAGTCAAGTTTTGTAGCTTCTCTTTTTTCATAAAAGCAAAACATGGAAATTTATATATAATTGTTATAAAACACTATTTTTTCAAATTCAAATGTATAACTATAAAATTATCACACTTTAAAAATCACATTACATACACACACTCCCGTGGAAGTTTGGATTATGAGTCAAACAGACCTAGGTTTTACGCCTTGTACACACTATGTGGCCTTGAGAAGGTTTTGTAACCTCTCTGGACCTCCATTTCCTCTTCTAGAACATAGGATTGCTAAACCCATCCTGAAAAGCTGTTGTGAGAAATGATGAACATGCCGACTAGAGTCCCTGACATTGAATAGGTTCTAATAAACAGGGGATGCTGCAGCTGCGTATGGTGCTTGGGAGGTCATTAAGCAGCCTGAAGTAGAAAAACACCCTTATCCACTCACTCAAGTCGTTTCTGGGAGAAGTAGCACCATAGGAAAACAAACCTGCAATTCAAAACGTCTGCCCCTGAGACTTTCAACTTGGGGTCCATATTTTACAGCCTGTTTGTTTTCTTTGTCCTTGGTACCTTAATACCTACGGTGTGTGTTGCTTATTGAAGTCTCATGAGCCTCGAGTTTTACCTATTTTGGCTATTCTGGAGGAGGCTGACCTACGCTTTGGAGCCCTCCAATTTGAATTTCCATTATGGAACAGTCCTTCAGTTAAAGTCAAACTATCTCAAACACATTTTAGATATCTTGTGATAATCCATCTAGATGCTCTATTGAGGCAGTTAGCAACCACAGGTAAATAATTTTCCTAATGTAACTAATAATAATGTTCTTACCAGAGGCCTTCTGAAAAAAATAATTCAAAAGAAAATACACTACAGTGAAGACACAGATTTATATAGTCAGTACATTCTCATATCCAACAAATACATGGCTTAGTCATTCTTACTATTATATTGTGATTGTAAATCACATGATATCATTCTCTGACTCTACCTTATTCATTGACAAAAAGACCATGGGCTATATCAACCAATCTATATCCCTAATCGATCATTTATTAAACCCTTGCTGTGTGTGTCCCATTATAGTAGGTGTTGTGGGTGCATCTCTATGCCTTATGCTGTTAAGATGGTTCTAGTAAAAGCTTGGAGATCCTCAGATTACGTGTCCAACCTGGACTCTCAGCCCTCAGATACCATTCATTAAGGTATTGAACAATACCTTGAGCTTATTTGCTGCTTCTTTTTTGTCATCTGTGTAATGAGGAGACAGAACCAGATGATGTCCCTGGTCACTTGCAGTTGTCAGATTCTATGATCCTCCTCCTCTTTCCTGAGATGTTAGGTGAGATTTCCTGCATGGTTCATAGGACACACTCCTTGCTCTACCCATGGGGAGTTATATTCGTTTTTATCTCACTTCTAGGATCTTGCTAGTGCTAAGACTTTCCTCAGGGCATAGCCCTCTACCCTTCACTGGAGTAACTCCAAGTATGCTTTAGGTTCTGATTTCAAATGTCATTTGTTTGTCCAGTGGTCTTCCATAATCCCCTCCCCCATGCTGAGTTGAAGCTCCTCTTTTGTGCCCACAGTATCTTAAACTCCATCCGTTGCTTATAATATTCATTACACAGCGCTGTCTTGTTCATTTGTCTAATTGAATTCTTCACTCAATGGTTGGTTTTTTGCCTTACTTGCACATTAGGTTTTTGGCTTTAGTGTGCAATCAGGCTTATATTAGGTGTTCAAAGATTAGTTGTTGTTGTTTTTTATTTAAATTCAATTAGCCAACTTATAGTACATCATTAGTTTTTGATATAATGTTCAATGATTCATTAGTTGCATATAACACCTAGTGCTCATCACATCATGTGCCTTCCTTATTGCCCATCACCGAGTTACCCCATTCCCCCACCCACCTCCCTTTCTGCAACCCTCAGTTTGTTTCCCAGAGTCAAGAATCAAGTATGGTTTGTCTCCTCTCTTATTTCTTCCTAAACGAATTGGGAGTTGAATTCTCTGTTTTAAATCCTTCAGTGGCTGCCACATGGACACCATGCTACTCTTTCCAGACTCCCCCTTCAGGAAGGAGGAGCTCCTCCAGCAGCTGAAGGCATCAAAAGAGCTATTGGCAGTATCTCTCTCCAGGAATTGCCCTGAGCAGAAGGCTGCAATTCCTTCCCAGGTGCAGCCTACACGCAAGGATTGGTTGATGTGGGAGTATAGAAGCCCAGCCCCTTTGCCTAAATGCAGGACAAATGACAGAGCCATTCCATTGTCACATCTTCTGGTGGGGAAAGCTGAGGGAAGCATGTGAGGCAACTGCACTTCAGTTCAATTCCTCCACGTTTCCAATCTTGTTTTCCTTACTGTAAGTGTTGTGCTCCAAAGCACTCTGCGATAAACTTCCTGCCCACAAAACTGCATTTCAGAGTCTGTTGTCCAAGGAACTGGACCTTTGACACCACTGGTCTGAGAATAAAATCTCAAACCCCCTTGTACAACCATGACTAATCTGGCTTTCCTCCCTCTTGAATCTATTCTCATCACCATGGCACTTCAATAATACTGTCTGTCCTTCCTTACGTTTTACTTTTAGTCCCTCCATCTACAATACTCTAGACTTCTCAGTATATTTCAGGGCTGGCTTGCTGATATCCTTAAGATATCACTTCTGGCACACTTCTCACAATCCTAGTTATTTACATGATAGCATTTTTTATAACTAGGGATTATGACACGTCCTGATTTATTGTCCCCATTCACATCTAAGCATTTGATGTCAGAGCTAATAATAGCAACAACACACTTATTATTAACTAGGCACAATTTGAAGGGCTTTGCATATTTAATCCTCTAACACCCTATACATACTATTATTACCTCAGATTTACAGATGAGGAAACTGAGGCACAGAGAACCCACAGGTAGCAGGAAGTGACACTGAAATCCAAACTCGGGCAATCTAACTACCAAGTCTGTGCTTCTAATCCTGGTCACAGGTACTACATAACATGGCTTGCGTGATGTGGGATAAATTAACGAATTAATTGGAGAATACAAAAACTATTTTTTCACTAATTTTTCTAGAGAGGGTATTACAGTGGAACATAAGAGCTTTAAATGTAATTTTAATTTCATGCTCCTTTAGAAAGAGAATTTATGAATTCTGTCTCACCTACTACATTGAATCAGTGTTTCTACTGCTGCTACAGAAAGAAGCATATTTTACACTGCTGCCAAATCTATTATGTTGCCTTCTTTGCACTCTGGTACTAGTGTTCCTAACCTCTCCTTAGTAAGCCAACAATTCAAATAGGAGTAAGCCATTCAAAAGTAGACATATCTGGAAATATTACATTTTGTTATATTAAAATAAAAATTAAGCTTAGTCCTAAATTTGAGGGCACATGTTCTCCTTTTATATCACTAGAGAGATATATTTAACTTCAGTATATATAGTACATAGTATATTTAGCTTTATAAATTATAGAATGATTAATTCTGGTTATGCAATTCATAAGAAGTATCAGCTCTAATAAAATGTTTCACTCTCCAAATTTACTTAGTCAGAGGCTTTGTCTGTAAGATTCCAAATTTCTGGAAGCAAACTGAAAAATGTGATCAATCATCTGAAAGTTTTGTCTACATTACATTGAACATGTTGTTATTTATAAATTAAAAGGCAAACATTTTTTTTACTTAGTATCCAGAATACTTGGTAAAGACACTAAGTCAATGGAATCTGGCTCTGTTTGTGTAGAATAATAAAGCATAGTACATTCTTCCCCTAGATTTTGCTTAGGTATATTTAAAACATATTTTACTATATCTAAACTGTGTTTGCATTAATATTATACTTAATTGAAAAGCATAATCAGAAGTGTGTTTAATAGGTAAATTACTGATGAATTATACAAAATGTGGTAATCTTCTTTGATGTAACAATTTTAGAAGCCATTTGGCAAGATAAAGCATTGCAAAGGAGATTAGTTCTCCAGATCAGTGTTTATTACTGGTCTTCTACTTTTATTCCCAAAATTTCAGTATCAGTTGTAAAATAATTTCTTCATAAACATAACTAAAGACTTATATATTTCTATCTTTGAAACAGTGTTATATTTCATAAAAATAATCTTTCTCTTAGAGTTTATACATCTAGGAGAACAACTAAATTCTTGCTAAGAGTAAGACAAGTCAGTCCTAAACAACAATTATAGCACAACCAGTCTAACCCCAACACCATGTAGAGTATCAGTAACTGATTTTCTAATTTCTTTTTCCTTTTAGAGCCATTACCATATACATAGAGCACTGGACGTACTTTAAATTTCTTTGTTCTTCCTTTCTTTTTTAAAATTTATTTCAAGAGAATATTTTCTGTAGCAAACACCAGTTAAATTTTGAGTTGGAATGCAAGTTGGAAAAAATCACCTTTACAAAACTTCCAAATAAAATATAAAACTTAAAAAAACCCTTCAAGATTTCAGGAACTATGTTTTATCTGCTTATCAATGTCATTGCTCTGTTCTCTATTGTCAGGGAAAGAGTCAATCTGAAGCAGATCTTGTGGACACTTAGACCTTATATTTGCAAAAAATGAATTATTTAACCCAGCCTGATCATGACATTAATTTAAAATTTCCTTCCCCTCTAATTAAGATAACCACTAGATAAGTATGAACATGATTTTTAAAAAATCTTTGACAATTTAAGAGTTTGGGAAGTATTTCACTAACTTGAAATCTAATTATTTAACTCAGCATTACCCAGAATATCTTAAAGAAAAAAATATTTTAACAGTTGAAAACATACTCTCCCAAAGTATGTGATAACTTGTAAAGGAAAAATTGAACTCTTTTCCTTTCTGAACACTACCTACTACTTCCATGACTGGAAATTATACAATTAAGAATGTCAATTTTTGTGGCAGTCTAAAGCAGGATTTTAAAACAAAAGTATGATAAACAGATACTGGTAATTATTAAATGTCTTTTACTTGAAGGCCTCAAAGTCATTGGCAACAATTGCTGATTCATTATCATAGTGTGCTGTTATTCATTTATGCAAAAGGTTCACTGATGTATTTATACCAATTTGAAAATTAAAATGAGTATAATATGTCTGGAACCAAAAATATGTGCTATTATTTAATCAGTTTTTATAAGTTGAACTCTGATTCATTAGGAAGAAATTTCTCTGGGACTTCTCAATAGTAAATTAAAAAATTCACTTCAGAAATCAATAATACACATATATTTCAATTTAAATATTTTGAAGTGAGAAAATGGAAGCAAGCCTGAGCAAATAACATACAGGAAATGGAATTCAATTACATATCATCATGAATAATATTAAATAAGTCAATTGGGAAAGTCATATCTAAAGAGCTATTAATAGTAACTTCAAATTTAGTTGTTTTTTTTTAATTTTTTTTTTTACCTTTCAAACCACTCTAACTCGGAGAGTACTTGCTTATTTTTCTTCTATAAGAAATGAATAAACATAGAACTTGCATTAACAAATGGCCATCTTCATCACTGTATATTTGTATTATTATTATATATAAATATATATTTATTATTACTTAGTTAATATTAATTATATATTAACATAGTGTTATATATTATATGCAATTGCATATAGTATATAATGCAATTCATTATGCATATAATATATAATATAATTATTATTTATATTTATCTGAGTTGACTAATCATTTTAAGAGAAATTAGACATTTTTGCTTAAAATTTTAAACAATTATCCAGGTATAAGTGAAAAGAAAAAGATAGTTGAATGGCACAGTCAGGAGGAGTCAACCCCAAGCAAGTCATGATCATTAACCTTAGAACACACTTCATAGCGATAACATGAATCGTATTTTTTCTTTTTTTTCTTTTATGAATTATATTTCTAAGAAATGTCCATACCATCGGTTTCCTGTCATTTGTACCTTTTAAAGTATTCATAAGTCATCTCAAAGAAAATTCTTTTGTAATGAGAGAGTCTTTAAATTAAATTTTAAACACAAGCCATTTTAAATATCCTCTTTTAACATAACAGTATCTAATAGACTTCCCTCTCTGTCTTAATTCTATTTCAAAATTCAAAGTTATCATTCACATTTTCCTTCTCAACGTCATCTCATGTAAGAATTGCCTCTTCTGTAGTAGGCATCTTTGGAGTGTTCTCCCAGATGAGGCCTCTCCCTCTGTGAGATTTGAGGTCCCACATATAAGGGGGGATATCACAGCAACCATATTTTTACTACATGACCCTGCTCCGTGGCAATACTCCCCTGGACTGGGAATGGATATCTGGCCCAGGTTGGACATTCATATTTGCTCTTTCAGAGTTGAAACTGGACTGGGAGAAGTCAGTCAAGCATTAATGACCCCCACGAATGAAAGACATGTTATTTGCAACTGTGGGGAGGACTTTTGCCACAAAATACAATGCAGACAGCAGAGAAAGGACCAAGTGAAGATACAGGATTATGCATCTTAACGGAGTCTGAGAGTCAAGGTACTGGAGGCTGAATGCTTTCTGGTCTCCATTTCTGTTCCCCCTGAGGTGGGAATGTCTTTCTTCCCCTCCCACACTATGAGCTGGCTTTACATTTCTTAACCAATTTCTCATCTTTGTGTCAGCAAGTGGCAGTAAGTTTCTGTGGCTTGAGTTCCAAAGAGCATTGATTAAGACATCCATTCTTTTATATTAACGCCATTTTCAACATTTTTATATATATAAATACACTTGGACATACGTTTCATTATTGTGAAAGTATATATAATTTTATTTGATATGTTAGCAACAAATTCAAGAATTACTATCCCCCATCATATATTTTCTTCCAATGAAATGTAAACATCAAAAAGTGCTTCTCAACTTGGCAATTCCTTGAAACATTTTTTCTTTGTAGTTAGTCACCATGCCCTTCTTTGGGCTTGCTAGCATAGCTCCAAAGTTAACAAGCATATTACTTGCACAGTATGTCCATTTTTTATCCAGTCTGATGACCATATCCCTACTTCTATCTTAAAACCACAACCCCTGAAAAGTAACATGATGTGTCTTACCAACCAAGCCCCTTAGAAGCTATTAAGCAATTTCAGGGCTCCCAGACCTACTAATATTGAACTGCAAGTCCTGGAGTGCCTCCTATAATACTTCACCAACAAGAACTCAAAAACAAACAAAAACCCCAAAAAACAAAAAATAAATGAAAAACAGGGTTGCAATCAGGTCTGTAAAACAGGTCTTTCTCTTTCATTTGGACTAAGAGGAGCCCTATTAGCATTTCTTAATAAAGCAAGAAATTGCCAAAGCCTATCTTTCTTAAATATATTTAAAAGTGATCTACTGTGAAAGTGAAAATTATCTATGAGGGAGGGGAAGAGGGAGAGAGAGAGGGAGAGAGACTTGGTTAACAACTATTTTCTGTACTTGCTTCAACATATTTTAATGTGGTTTTACATTTTTAACTTCCTTACATATTGTAATTGGAGTGTAGGGGCATATTTTTTTATTAGAAAATCATTTCAGAGACTTTTTTGGGTAAAGCCTAATTAAGATAATATTGTTCTCACTGATCATGAGAGGAGTTAGTGTCACAAATGGTTTTCCAATTAGTCAGTAACTTGTAGTTGGTTAATAGTGAGCAGTTACAAAGTACCTAGTCCATCAGTTAACCATGAATATTTATGGAGTAACTAGTAAGAACACTAGACTAGGGGCACCTGGGTGGCTCAGTCGTTAAGCGTTTGCCTTCGGCTTGGGTCATGATCCCAGGGTCCTGGGATCGAGCCCCATATCAGGCTCCCCACTCCACGGGAAGCCTGCTTCTCCCTCTCCCTCTCCCTCTCCCCCTGCTTGTGTTCCTGCTCTCGCTATCTCTCTCTCTGTCAAATAAATAAATAAAATCTTAAAAAAAAAGAACACTAGACTAGGCACGCATAGGTGATATTAAAAAAATAAAAACTTCAAGGAGTTTTAGGGGAAAGCATAGGTGAGTGTGATTAAACATAAGTAGATTTCTAATATCGTTAAAAAATAAAGCAAGTCCCTGTCATATGCTACAATATGAATGAATCTTGAGGACACTAGGCTAAGTGAGAAAGCCAGTTACAGAAGGACAAATACCGCATCGTTCCACTTTATATGAGGTATCTAAAAGAGTTGAACATACAGAAGCAGAGAGTAGAATGGTGGTTGCTAGGGTCAGGGAGGAGGTAGAAATAATGACATTTTCAACAGGCATAAAGTTTGTTATGCGTGATGATTAAGTTCTAGAGATCTGCTATACAACATTGTGACTATAGATAACAATCGTGTACCATGGACTTAAAAATTTGTTAAGTGGGTAGATCTCATGTTAAGTGTTCTTACCACCGTAATAAAATAAAATAAAAAAATAAAATAAAGCATCTTAAACCTGTGCAAAATTCAACTGAGAGATTGTAGCAAACCTATCTGCCTGGGGAAATGTGCCTATATCCATGAACTAGATGAGCACAGCAGAGAGCTATCCAATATTGCTTTGTTGACATAAGGGGGAGAGGTGTGTGTTCCTATCATCTCTGCTCTGGTGTGAGCTGGTGGCAGCCGCACCTCTGTGGCGGGGTCTGAGCCCTGCCCAGCCCACAGTAACACAGCAAGTACCGCCCGGAGCGCCTGGTGCCCTGAGATATGCTTCCTCTCCTCAGTTGGTCTCCGGCAGCTATTCAAATGCAAGTTAAATATGTTAGGTCTGGCTTTGCAAAACATCTCTAAGCAAGAACTACCACTGAAGAGTAAAATGGAAATTCTGCTCTTGAAAAACCTCCAGAATTCGGTTTTATTTTCAACACCTCAGATAACAATAGAAAAATTTTGTTTTCATACATTCAAAGCGCTTCGCATACATTATTTACACTTTCTACATTTGTGAAGAGTTGGGGAGAAAAAAAGAAGAAAAAAATGCACGTAAGAAATCTAAAGCATAGAAATGCTCAGTGATCTCCAAAGACACACTGATAACAGTAATTTCTACCACGACCACTGCCCTTGCCACTAACACCTCTCCCTTCTCATGAAACTTACTACTGATGTGCCAAGAAGTATGCAAAAGATTCCACATAGAGTCGTGCTCTTATTTCTGATGGTACCCCTGCAGGGGCTCTATCACCCTATTTTCTTGATGAGGAATACGAGGCTCATAGAGTTATGTGCCCAAGCACACAAATGTACAAGGGGTGGAACAGGGTTGTCTAATGCCGAAGCCCATTCCTAACTACTACACCACCATCCTTAAGTATCTTACACAAGGCTTTTCAGGACATAGTTATACTCTGTTACTATGTTTCTGTATATTTATGTGCTATTTTCAAAACGATTTTACGTATTTTATTCTCACATAGTGTGCATAAAACTGGTCAGTGATTCTCTAATACTATTTCAAATGTCAAACAGATATCCCACTTGACTGTTCTTTGAAACACTTACCATGACATGATATACCGATGTGTGTGTGTGTATTCATCTGTTTATTGTCTGCCTCCCTCACTAGAATGTAAAGTCTAGAACAGGGACTTTCTGTTTGAATCATTACTCTAGACCCAGACTCTAAAATAGTGTAGATATTTCATACGTACATGGTGATTGAATAAGTTATAATCTAGACTCAAAATATCAAGGACTACTTCTACTATTCTAGATCAAAGCTATTATTATTTTTTAGATGCATTCATAATCAACAGCTCGTTAAACTTATTTTTACTTGAGCTATTTAACCAGATTCTATAAGCACCCCAACATAATACAAGAAGCATGCCGTGGTCAGAAGCTGCTATACTGATTTTAAGTGAAGGACAGATGAACTAAGAGAATGGATATTCAAGAAGCAAAACCTTGTGGCAGAGAAAAATCAGTCTTTGAAGTTTCTGAGAATGGAATTCAAATTGTGACTCTGTCACATACGTGACTACAGGTAAGTTATTTCTCTTCAAGTATAAAAATGGGGAGTAATTAAGACTGAACATACGGATTACTATGAAGATGAGGTAAAATATTAGTCTACGACTCTTAAAGCATAATTTTCTGCACTTCCTCTAAAATGCTGCCAAGCAGCAGAGCACTCTCTTTCAAAAAATTGCAAATCTCTCTACCAAATCATCCATGGCAACAAAACAGGAAAGAAGAAAAAAGATGCTGCAAGGCCCCCACAGACCTGGAGGTCAGCTGAGAAAACATCAGACAGAACATGGCATCCTGGGTGATACCTAAACAGAATGGCAAAGCCCACAGACGAAAGAGAGGCATGAAAAGCAGCACAGAAAAGAAAGTGGACAACGTAGCTTTAGAACTTAGAACTGCGTGGGGGGCAAACTTCAGAAGCACCTTAGTGCGATGGTGAGATAGTGAATAGAACTAAATTCAGACTAAAAAGCCAGAGCTTTTCATTTCAAAGAGAGGGACCGAAGGGCCAGGCTGGTTTATGTTTCAGGAAAGCTC
Organism: Eumetopias jubatus; assembly: GCF_037043125.1. Classification (NCBI taxonomy): domain Eukaryota; kingdom Metazoa; phylum Chordata; class Mammalia; order Carnivora; family Otariidae; genus Eumetopias; species Eumetopias jubatus. Next base: position 98,796,779 of record NW_028274811.1, read on the forward strand.
CATAGAACTTCACAATCTTTGGGAATTCCCCAGGGTGTACAAGTTCAATAAAAGAAAATTGGCTTAAAGGACTCAGAACTAAGTGAATATCTCAAGATTAGTTAGGTAGTCCACTTCTCTCCTTCCTTAGCTCTTTACACTGGACACGTGAAAGAATCAGAAACAAAACTAAATAGTTATTAAGGAGATAGAAAAGTTTACAGGCAAGTACTATGTGTGAAACTCTCAGGATAAGATTATAAACAGAGTTTCAAAGAATCCCTCCTTTTTAAAAAAGAATAGGTTATGAGGTGATTAGCACTTGGCCACATGGTAGATGGGAACAGAAATTTTTTAAACAATGATTTTTTTTTTTGCTTTATTTTCAGGATTCTTACATTACATGTGATGCTGGGACTATACAATTTATAAAGAAAAAACCTAAGTGAAATATTTGTAATTATCCAGAGGATTTGGATATTTATAATAGCCAGTTTCGATAATACCCCTCAACAACATTAGCCGTTTCTTTTTATTCATGTTTCTTGAAAGCACAAGCTTTATCTGACCTTTTGATAAACAGTGTTAAGATATTTAAAACAGACATAAGAAAGAAAAGAGTAGAATTCTTTCTTGGAATAACATGTGGACTTTGACTTCAAAGTCTTCAGGCAGAGAAGAGATATGAATGGAGGCTATTCTTATCAGTTAGGACATGAAACATTGTGTATTTTGTAATAATAGTGTTTGTCATAAACTCTAAGACGTATGTTTTTAATAAAAGATAAAAGCAAATACTTATGCAGAAAGCACATGTTCCAGTTACTGTTTCTAGTGTTTTGCATATGTTAAAATGTTTCATCTCCAGGCAATTCTGTGAGGTAGGAACTATTATACCAATTATATAGATGAAGAAATTGAGGTGGGCGCCTGGGTGGCTCAGTTGGTTAAGCGACTGCCTTCGGCTCAGGTCATGATCCTGGAGTCCCGGGATCGAGTCCCACATCGGGCTCCCTGCTCAGCGGGGAGTCTGCTTCTCCCTCTGACCCTCTTCCCTCTCGTGCTCTCTATTTCTCATTCTCTCTCTCTCAAATAAATAAATAAAATCTTTAAAAAAAAAAAAAAGAAATTGAGGTACATAACAAGTTGTTGTACATAACAAACTTCCTGAAATTACTCAGCTGGTGAGTGGCAGGGAAGAGGTTTAAACACAGAGAGCATAGCTGCGTATAGCATAGGGCCACTTGCGTCTTACTTGATTTCGTTCAGAACAAAGTGGCAGAGGAAGCAAGTCTGTCTGCTGTTGATCAGAAACCAAAATCTTAAAATGTAAATATATGTACTATCCTTATAGTAGGCTATAGCACTTACTCTCTCCTCTCAGATGAATTTTTTTTTCCTTGTTGAAACGTTTGCCCAACTGTAGCAATATTTGTAACCATACATTGTCATTTATTTTAATGCAGTTGTTCTTTTGATACAAAAGGAAGGTTTAACCTATGAATAAATGGCATGGGGAGGGCAAAGAGCTCAAAGAGTACCACAGTTGGAAACAGGGTTTTACCACATTGAGAGAATGTTGGTGAGACACAGAAATGTGCATTATAACTCAACAACAATGGGACAGAAGAGGAGAGCAATAGAGAACTCAGGGGGAAATCTGGGTTGGTATCTTAGGTCACCTTGTATAAGTCACTAATTTCTCTTGAGCTTCTAGCTTCTTCATTGTAAGGTGGTAATAATCGCGGAAGTTCCCTTATGTGGTAGTTGTAAAAATTAAAAGAGACAGTTCAATAAATTGTAGCTGTTATTAACATTATACACATAATAAGGGGAATAAGGGATATTAAAAATTATACTTGACTTTTTTTAAAGAGGTTTAATAAATGAATAAAATAGTACCTTATAAGAAGTTGAAGACTACCACAGGAGTTGGCATAATCTCCCAAATCAGAGAAATACAGATGCTAATTCTATTACTTTTAAGGGCAAAACTAATTGTTTTTGTTAGTTGATTTGCCAAACCTATTTGAACTCTTTATGAAAGAGGAGCATAAGAAAAACTAAAATATTATAGACCTTTATGTGTTCATAAGTCAATCTAGATGTGTGTGTGTGTGAATATATATTTAAAATTTATTCTATGACCACAAAGTCACAACCATAGTTCACATTTGTATACAGAACTTTAGTATACACAATTAACGGTAGAGATCTTTATGATTTTATGGAGTTTTTGGTTTCAGTTTTTAAATGACCTTTTTCAAAATTTACAGTAAATGTATATGAAACATTTAAGATCCCTTGTCTTTGTAAACAGCTTAGCCAAAGCCTAGCTTAGAGACACTTGACTTCATGCCTACAGTTCTAAGTCAGTGTGTACACTGTTTAAAAGGTATAGAATGGGTCCTCTGGTGGTTTTATGTTGATAGGTGATACACGAAAAACCTCTTAATAGTTTCCTATTTACTTACATTTCACAATAATGATTTCCTTTTAAAGCAGGGATTTACAATTTTATTTTGAAGCATTTTTGAATTTTTAAATGTTAAATTTTCAAAATTAATTATTTAAAAAGTGCATTAAATTGTTATTTAAGCAATATTAAAATCCACAAATAACAGGAATTAGGGAAACATTGGAAAGTACCAAGCATTTAAACTTTAAATAAATATAAACCACTTTTCCAAGTTTCTTTTTGAAAACAGCATTTTGTATCATGTAATTTTCTATTGTATCTCAAGAGTTTAATAAAACACAATCATCACCAACTGAATAAACTATTTCAGTTGGCTATTCAGTGTGTGTAGGTAAAAATAACCTGTTTAATTTTCTTTGCATGTGTATGTATGTGTGTGTGTGTTCTTCAGTTCATATTTAAAGAGATATATACACAGTAATTACAATCCAAATATCATTCACCACTAAAATCCTAACCATGTGTGTCTTTTTCTCTTTTCAACTATAAAAAAACTGAGAATTTGATTTTAATTACATTTCATTTGAATTAAAAACTTTTGACTTCTCTGATTCCAACATTACGCTCTCACATGTATTGCCAAACCAACAGAAAGTGCACTCAGGGACAGACAGACAGACAGACACATACACACACACACACACACACACACACACTCAAAACACCACTTTGCCCCAACACCCCAACAGTTCCACAGTTCTAATTAAAAGCTGCCTTTTGTTAAGCAAATTAGGAGTTACAATAAAGTGGAGGGAGCATGTGAAATGAATAATTAACATTGTATAGACTTCAGCATCATAATTAAGATTAAATGCCGCATATATTCAAACTAGATTAGCACAGCCATTGAAAGCAACGATGTGCTCAGTGGGAGAGTATGCTTTTGCTAAATAATGTTTTATGAAGAATATTCTAAAAACATTACGCACAAAGTTGTCATATATAAAATGATTAAAGTTTTATACAAAAGCAGCTGTAATTCCAGTAAATGAAGTAATTTCATTTTCCTGCTGTTTTCACCTTTAGGAACACACTGTAAATGGAAAGGAACTCCATGTGATATCTTATTAAATAGAGTATGAATCCCCTTGTTTGAGATTAATGAACTCTCACTACATAAATTTGGGGTAACGGACAGCTCTAGGTACTTAACCTTACTTATTTCTTTGATATCCCATGGAAAGATTTATTTTAACTCTTTACTTAATGCATCCCTCAGTCTTGCTGGCAAGTATTTTGGGAGGCATTACACAACATAAACACTGATTTAATCTTTACCTGATTCTTTCTTGGATCATGCCATAATTCCTGAAAACTCAGGCTGGACAATAGTCATATATTTCCATAGCATGTACATTTCACTAATGCTGATAACTAGAAACCTTTATGATGAGATCAAACTTGATTCTCAACACTTTTATTCCCTTTTCTCCTTTGCTATTTCCCCCCAAATTTCAACAAACTAGAATTTTAAAGCAAAATGTGATTTTTACACTAATTTTATTGGTTATAGTCTTTTCCTGACTAACCTACTTCTGCATTTTGTTATTGACCTGGAACTGTTTAAAAAGAAAAAAAATTCAATCTAGTCCTATGATAATATTATCAAATTTTTTTTCCACTAAGCTCTATGCCCAATGTGGGGCTCAAACTCATGACCCCAAAATCAAGAGTCGCATGCTCTACAGACTGAGCCTGCCAGGCACCCCAATATTTATTATCAAGTTAAAAGGACAAAATGAATAAAAAGATTCAAAACTTATGTTTAAATGAAATGTAATTTTACACAAATATATTTATTTTGAAATCAGAAAATCTATACCCTGAATCAGTAAAAATTATATGCTCAAAGTGGTCAAGTACTGAATAAGTAACCCACCAAAAACATTGAAAGAATAGGTAGCAAGATTTACACATACAAAATTTTAAGCATCTCATTATTTCAAGATCTCATTATTTTGGTCTGTGGAAAAAAAAATCCCCTTATAATGTTAAGTATAAAAGTTATACTATTGGGAGATATCTATTCAGGAGAGAAAAAGGGGAAAAAAGTAATTTTTGTTTTTTGTACATTTTTTTCTTCCTATAATTACTTAAATATATTGCAATATAAAATATTCCAAACAGCTTTTAGAAAGAAACAATTCAGGGAATGCATTTTTTTAATTAATTAATTATTTTTGTCAGTCATTTGTGGAATGGGTAGGGGAGAAATGGGAGGAAGAAAACAGTTCCTTTAAGAAAATAGTATGATTAGTCAGTATGATTATTTAAAACAGAGAAGAATCTGAGATTTAATTCACCTTTTTCAGGTGCTTGTTTTATCAAAATCATACTAAATTTGATTTCAGGGTAGGGTTGCTATAAACTGAGGGACAGACTTCTAAAAAATTACTTATCCTACTTTCCTTGATGACAAATTCTTCTCTGAAAATAGAATTCAGTACTCTAAAAACAAAACAAACCAAAAAAGAAAGATTTTGAATACTAAACTAAAAGCTGTCACTCTGTCTCATTCATTATAAATAAACTAAGGGGAAATACTAACACATAATTTATTAAATATCTATTAAATATATACCAGACAAAAAATTAGAAAAAAACCTCAAATTATGGAATTACTAAGAACTCATCAGTTTTATTTATTTCTTTTACACCAGCTAATGCTAGAAGACAGTCGTGCAAATAATGGAAAGAATAGGTAACAACAACAAAAAATTGAGCTGATAAGGTTTAAAGAGGAAAAAAATGCAGTTATTATCTTTCTGACAATTAAACAAATTCCCTTTTTAAAATTGTATTAGTCACCAGTTTTGATGTAAAAAACATTATTGCTTTATGGATTCAAGCATTAGGATGAAAGTTAGATACTATTACTATAACTATAAATTACATTTATTGCAACATAATTACAGGTCCTACAAGTAGGTAGCACTAATAGTCTTATCAATTACAGTGCCATAAACATTGTTTATGGCAGCATAAATATTGATATTAATGTAATCAAGAATCAATAGCGGTTATTCAAAGTGTCATGCAAAATATAACTAACTTGTTAGATGAAATACTTAACTTTTAGCCTAAATGAAATGTATATTCCATGCAAGGAAATTCTGTGTCAGGTCTAATCTCATTTAAATATTGATTACAAATGAAAAGAAAAACTGTATTCACTGGACATTCTGGGCATGGAAAAAGTTTTTATTTTACAAAATAAAATTTTATGATTTTATATTTTTTATTTTTATTATAATACATAATAATTTTATTATTTTATTTTATTTTGCACTAAAAAACAGTATAAATAGATACATGCAACAGTGATTTTCAGATCTGTATGAATGAGTCTCATGAAGCAATCAAACCCAAACACAGTACTCCATTTTACTCTTGGTAAAACTAACTTGAGAAAAACACTAACAACATTGTTGGTGTTCCTATATCAAGATTCTACTTAATTCTACTGCTGTAAAAAGAAGATTCTAATATGGACACCAAAATTCTTGCCGCTTGGTGTGCATGCCCTATATAATCCCCTCCCCTTGAGTATACGTAGGCCTTATCTAATCAGATAGTTTTACAAGATGATCTAGAGGTGAGAGAGGAGGGAGAGAAGTCAGAGTTCTTAAGCTGCAGTGAATGGTCTCCTGTTACTCCTAAAATGAGCAAAATTACATGTTTTGGGGCATCTCACATGGCACGGAACAGCAGGATGCCTCTATAAGTTGAGAACAAGCAGCAAGTAAATGGGGTCCTCACTGATAGAACTGAAAGGAAATGAATTCTGCCAATAACCAGTGAGACTTCAAGGGGACTCTGAGCCTCAGATGAAAATACAAATCCAATCCGCACCATTATTGTGGCCTGATAAAACCCTGAGTAAGACCCAGTTAGCCCACACCTAGACTTCTCCTCTATGGAACTATGATGTACTAAGTGATGTTCTTTTAAGTCTCAAGTCTGTACTAATTTGTTACATAGCAATACAATAGAAAAACTAATATGCCTGCTTTACCGCTTCTGTCTAAAAATCTACTTATTTCTTCTGCTTACCTGTTCTAGAATTAAAACAATTGAAAAGTTAAGAAACCACCGGGTTTTCCCTGATTCTCCATACTTGTTCCAACTCACAGTTAAATCTAAGATTTCATGCCTCCAGTTTGAAATGTGGGTGCCCATGCTGATTGTGCCATCAGAAGGTTATCTACAAACACTGATGATGTTTGCATATGAACGATGCATAAACGTAACCTTCACTGGTATATACACACAGAGTCATTTAACTTTGAAAAAATCAAGTTGGAAGGATCATAGCATTAAACCTACGTAAACTTTAAATTCAAGTCCAAACTGTAGGAACAAGCCAGATGTGTGTCACCCTATTAGTGGGTAACAGAATAAATTAGTTGTTTTAAAAACTCAAATAGGATTTCCTCTCTCAAATTCTCCATTTTACAAGAAAACAGGTCTAAGAGAGTTGAAGTATATTCCCTAATTTCACCCAAACAGTAACATGGTCTAGAAGTATCACACTTTCAAGAAAAGAAGGGGAAACAAACTTATTATCTTTCATATGCCATGTACAGACTAGATGCTTTTACCATTTAATATCCTATAATTATCTGCCACATTTGTAGGGCAGATTAGAAAGAACAATACCAAAAGTCTGAAAGTCAGGTAGCGTCAATCTATGAACCAACAAATGTAACATAAGAGGGAGTACTATGGAGAGTGGAGAACTGGGAGTGCATACCCATTCAAATGCTGAAAAAAAACCAACAAATTTTGAAAAATCCGCTCATGACCAATTGAAATATACTGTTCCTATGGGCTAGTAAGAAAAATATAGTGAAATGGCTAGGAACACAGACTATAATTTGAGTTCAGGAAACCCTGTTAGTAAATTACCTAATCTCTCTAAGCTTCAGTTTCCTCACTTTTAAAATGGTAAAATATACTGTCTATTCTGAAGCAGTCATAATAATTAAATCAGATAATACAGGTAAAACAATGAGAATACTGGCAGACTAATAGACCTTAATATAACTAGTAGAAATTAATCAGAACAGTGGTGACTGAGTAATAAATAGTATCAACACTGAAGTCTATTTTCTCAACTCCCATCATTTCTTGCTACTGGGGGTTGTATACTATATAATCTTCTGGTCAATTCCATATATACACACATACACACATATGTATATGTACACACATGTATCTCAACCACTGAATTGTTGCTATCTGTATTCTTTGTATTTGTCCTTGCCTACCAATTTCTGGATGGAAGTACTGATATTGCTACATCATTTGAAATCATTCTGATTATAATCACCCTGATCTAATATAGTTCAGAAGGCAACACTCCCTCTCTCTCACCCCCAACACATACACCATACACAGGCAGGTACACAGTTGAGCAATTTGTGAAGGAATCAATACTTCTGAAATATCTTTTATTCCCTCCTTGTGGGAACATTAGTCTAAATCAGAGGTTTTCAACTTGTAGACCATAGACCAGATTTGGCTAATGAATGTTTTACTTGACTAGAACAGTGTTGGTTCTTGCTGTGATATAGAAAAATCAATACATATTTTTTGAAGTATTATTTTAAATTTTCTACCCTTTTAGAAGGGGTTTCATTATTTTTTAAATTTTAATTCCTGTATAGTTTACATACAGTATTATTTTAAGTTTCAGGTGTATAATAAAGTGATTCAATAATTCTATACATTTCTCAGTACTCATCCAAAGTGTATTTGATTCCCCTTCACCTATTTTACCCATCCACTCCAGCTGCCTCCCCTTTGGTAACCATCAATTTTATTCTCTATAGTTAAGAGTCTGTTCCTTTGTATGTCTCTTTTTTGTTTCTTAAATTCTACATAAAAATGAAATTATATAGCATTTGTCTTATCTTATTTAATTATTTCACTTAGCATTATACCCTCTAGATCCACCCATGTTGCTGCAAATGGCAAGATTTCTTCATTTTTTTATGCTGAGTAATATTCCATTGTTTATATATACACCACATCTTCTTTATCCATTTTTCTATTGATGAGTACTTGGGCTGCTTCCATAATTTGCCCATGGTAAATAAAGCTGCAGTAAACATAGGGATGCATGTATCTTTTCAAATTAATGTTTTTGTATTCTTTGGGTAAATACCCAGTAGTAGAATTACTGGATCATAAGGTAATTCTAGTTTTAATTTTTTTTGAGGAGCCTCCATACTGTTTTCCACAGTGGTTGCACCAATTTGCATTCCCACCAACAGTGCTAGAGGGTTTCTTTTTCTCCACATCCTCACCAACACCTGCTTTTTGTGCTTCTGATTTTAACCATTCTGACAGGTGTGAGGTGATATTGTGGTTTTGATTTACATCTCCCTGATGAGTGATGTTGAGCATCTTTTTGTTTGCCTTTTGGCCATCTGTAGGTCTTCTTTGGAGAAATGTCTATTCACGTCTTCTGTCCATTTTTAATTGGATTATTTGAATTTTGGTGTTTTGTATAAGTTCTTTATATATTTTGGATACTAACCCTTTATCAGATGTCATGTGCAAATATGCATCCACCCTGCCTTGAAATGATCTAACAATTCTGAAAATTATTTAGGAAGCAGATATTTAAAAATTAGGGTTCGAAATAATGTTGTTTGAATAATGTTGAAATTGCATGCTGATGGCATTGTTTCTTACTTCAGTGTCCTAGAGGACCTTGATAAGTTAGAAGTGACGAAGTTGAAAATATCCCATTTTTTATATGTTTAATAAATTAAATTTGCCCAGGATTAACTTATTAGCTTACATTTTTTTCTAGAAAAAACTCAGTGAGATTTGTAAATGTTCATAGTAATTTCAGACTTTTAAATTTACTTATATATGCATATGTATATAAATTTATTATTCATAATGTATATATTCAGAAAGAGGACTAACTTCATTATATTTGTGGTATTATCTAAGCACTGACATTTTCAGAGACTTAGGAATAATCTGACCTTCACAACACTTTGTTCTAAAGATTTGTACCTAGAAATAATTTGCCATAGTGCTAAAATGTTTCATTCCTTCAAGACTTTGGTTAAAGTTACCTCATAATGAAGAATTTTGCCCAATCACATTAGGATTCAATCAATTATTTGAAAATTGAATTAAAGTTCAGAGAAAAACTTTCTACTGGTACAACAAAAAGATTTCCCAAATGCCCAATTGCTATGGTGTTCTGTGAGTACATTTGCAGCTGTTGCATACCCTGTATTGCCATCCAATTTTAAAAAATTATTATGAAATGTATTTTGTTGTTGCTGTTGTTGTTTGGAACAGACTACATAATGTAATCCCTATAATTTATTGCTGAAATATAGGCTACTGTCTTTTAAATGTCGGGCTGAGTCCTAATGAGTCACTGAGTCACTAAGATGACTTCTCACCCAAATTTTTAATTACTATATTGATATGTTGGTAAATACTCAATGCACATGATTTTAAAATGTTAAACATAAAGGGACATTCTAATCACCCATGAAAACATGGAGGAAAAAAATCAGAGTTTCCAATATAATAATAAGTGTTAAAAGTTCAAGGAAGTTTAACACCAGTTAATAACAATCAGGTAATTTATGCTAGTTTCACGGTTAGGGTTAAGTACTCTAGCAAAAGCACTTGTTCACCTTAGAGATTAGGTTTCATTTCCAACATAATCCTCAAATTAAAAAGATACACATGTTGCCATCAGCCCTGTTTCTTATGCACAGTAGCTCCCATTGTCCTAAAGTGTCCCCTTGGGTCATCTTGCTATGGAAGCAGTTAACATTTTTTCAACATTTGTAACCTGAAACTGCATAGCTGGAAATCAGTACACAGCTCTGCATACTTAGTATGTTTAATTACAGGTTCAAAAATTACAAGGCAGTGGGGGTCAAGATTATCCCAGAACAAACCATCAAATTGACAAAACTTGGGGCTATGGTACTTTGTGGTAGTCCATAAGCTTATTTATGCAACTCCTATAGATATAAATATAGAAACAGATATATAGATCTCTTACACCAGGCCAACGTTTTAAAAATAAGAGGTTTTCTATTTTTCTTTTTTTTTTGCCCCCACTAAGAATTCTAGTTTAGGGCCATGTTAATGCTTCCCTTTAGAAATCTACAGGGAGGTTTAACCTTCAGATTAACTTGAATACCCAATGGTATTCAGGCTGTCAGGAAAGGTTGTAGAAAGACTCTGATAATAAAGCATTCAAGGAGGTTATTTGCATAAACTGTCTTCCTTAAACTAAATATTAAAAATGGTATTTTTACCCAAAGCCAAAGTAGTAAGCAATTAAAATCTGAACCCTATTTCCATGGCTACTACTCTATAAAGAAGCTGTCTTGTTTATAAAACTGCCTCCAATTCTTGTTTCAAGTGTCCCGTTAGAGGTCCCTATATCCAAACAATTAGAAATGTACATGCAGAGTACAATCTGGGATTTGTGATGATGTCAAAAAGATAAGGTCTGTTAATTAGTTTGCTAGGGTTGCCCTAAAAAAGACTAAGTATATTAAACAACAAAATTTATTTTCTCATAATTCTGGGGGATAAAAGTCAAGGTATTCAGCAGGGTTGGTTTCTTTTGAAGCCTTTTTCCCTGGCTTGTAGATGGCCATCTTCTTCATTTGTCTTCACATGGTCGTGTGTGTGTGTGTGTGTGTGTGTGTGTGTGTGTGTGTGTGTGTATGTCCCCTAATTTTCTTTTATAAAGACACCAGTCACATCGGGTTAAGGCCCACCATCTTAACCTAATTTTTATTTAATTACCTTTTTAAAGACCCTTTCTCGAATTACAGGCATTTTCTGAGGTACTGGGGGGTTAGGACATCAACATATGAATACTGAGAGGACTCAACTAAGCCCATAATAATCTGTAAGGAAAGACTGCTATAATTGGAGATTGCAGCTCATAGATTGTTTTTTAAGATATATTTCTTTGAGAGAGAGAGAGAACCCTCAAGAGTGGAAAGAGAACCAGAAGGAGACAGAAAGAGAATCCTCAAGAGGACTCCCCACTGAGCACAGAAGGAAAACAGGGCTCAATCCCAAGACCCCGAGATTGTGACCAGAGCCAAAATCAAGTCAGACATTCAACAAACTGAGCCACTCAGGCACCCTACAGCTCAAATATTTTTAAATTGATGATTGCACTTATAATTCACATTATTTTTATTCTTACTTTGGCTCATTATCAAATATGTATAAAGTGTACAAAGTGTTTCTCTATTTAAAATGAATGAGCTTAGATATTTACAATTGTTAGATCTTCTTGTTGGATAGACCCTTTAAGTAGGATATAGTGTCCTTCCTCATCTCTTATTACAGTCTTTGGTTTAAAATCTAATTTGTCTGATATAAGGATTGCCACTCAGGCTTTCATTTGGTGTCCATTAGCATGGTAATTGGTTTTCCACCCCCTCACTTTCAATCTGATCTGGGAGTGTCTTCTGGTCCAAAATGAGTCTCTTGCAGACAGCATATCGATGGGTTTTGTTTTTTTATCCAATTTGATAGTCTGTGTCTTTTGATTGGGGCATTTAGCCCATTTACATTCAGGGTAACTTTTGAAAGATATGAATTTAGTGCCATTGTATTGCCTGTAAGGTGACTGTTACTGTATATTGTCTGTGTTCCTTTCTGGTCTATGTTACTTTTAGGCTATCTCTTTGCTTAGAGGAGCCCTTTCAATATTTCTTGTAGGGCTGGTTTTGTGTTTGCAAATTCCTTTAGTTTTTGTTTGTCCTGGAAGCTTTTCATCTCTCCTTCTATTTTCAATGACAGCCTAGCTGGATATAGTATTCTTGGCTGCATATTTTTCTCATTTAGTGCTCTGAGTATGTCACGCCAATCCTTTCTGGGCTGCCAGGTCTCTGTGGATAGGTCTGTTGCCAATCTAATGTTTCTACCATTGTAGGTTCCATATCTCTTCTCCCGAGCTGCTTTCAGGATTTTCTCTTTGTCTCTGAGACTCCTAAGTTTTACTATTAGATGTCGGGGTGTTGACCTATTTTTATTGATTTTGAGAGGAGTTCTCTGTGCCTCCTGGATTTTGATGCCTGTTTCCTTCCCCAAATTAGGGAAGTTCTCTGCTGTAATTTGCTCCAATATACCTTCTGCTCCTCTTTCTCTTTCTCCTTCTTCTGGGATCCCAATTATTCTAGTGTTGTTTCATCTTATTCATGAAAGAAATCGAGGAAGACACAAAGAAATGGAAAAACGTTCCATGCTTATGGATTGGAAGAACAAATAATGTGAAGATGTCAATGCTACCTAGAGCTATCTACACATTCAATACAATCCCTATCAAAATACCATCCACTTTTTTCAAAGAAATGGAGCAAATAATCCTAAAATTTGTGTGGAATAAGAAAAGACCCCAAATAGCCAGAGGAATGTTGAAAATGAAAAGCAAAGCTGGTGGCAACACAATTCCAGACTTCAAGCTCTATTACAAATCTGTCATCATCAAGACAGTATGGTACTGGCACAAAAACAGACACATAGATCAGTGGAACAGAATAGAGAGCCCAGAAATGGACCCCCAACTCTGGTCAACTAATCTTTGACAAAGCAGGAAAAAATGTCCAATGGAAAAAAGACAGTCTCTTCAACAAATGGTGTTGGGAAAATTGGACAACCACATGCAGAAGAATGAAACTGGACCATTTCCTTACACCACACACAAAAATAGACTCCAAATGGTTGAAAGACCTAAATGTGACACAGGAGTCTATCAAAATCCTAGGGAGAACACAGGCAGCAACCTCTTCGACCTCAGCTGCAGCAACTTCTTCCTAGAAACATCGCCAAGGGAAGGGAAGCAAGGGCAAAAATGAACTATTGGGACTTCATCAAGATAAAAAGCTTTTGTACAGCAAAAGAAACAGTCAACAAAACCAAAAGACAACCGACAGAATGGGAGAAGATATTTGCAAATGACATACCAGATAAAGGGCTAGTATCCAAAATCTATAAAGAACTTCTTAAACTCAACACCCAAAGAAAAAATGATCCAATCAAGAAATGGGCAGAAGGCATGAACAGACATTTTTCCAAAGAAGACATCCAAATGGCCAACAGACACATGAAAAAGTGCTCAACATCGCTTGGCATCACGGAAATCCAAATAAAAACTTCAGTGAGATACCACCTCACACAAGTTAGAATGGCTAAAATTAACAAGTCAGGAAACAACTGATGTTGGCAGGGATGTGGAGAAAGGGGGACCCTCCTACACTGTTGGTGGGAATGCAAGCTGGTGCAGCCACTCTGGAAAACAGTATGGAGGTTCCTCAAAAAGTTGAAAATAGAACTACCATATGACCCAGCAATTGCACTACGGGGTATTTACCCCAAAGACACAAATGTAGTGATCTGAAGGGGTATGTGCACCCCAATGTTCATAGAAGCAATGTCCACAATAGCCAAACTGTGGAAAGAGCCAAGATGTCCATGGACAGATGAATGGATAAAGAAGATGTGGTATAGATATACAATGGAATATTATGCAGCCATCAAAAGGAATGAAATCTTGCCATTTGCAATGATGTGGATGGAACTGGAGGGTATTATGCTGAGCAAAATAAGTCAATCAGAGAAAGACATGTATCATATGACCTTACTGATATGAGGAATTCTTAATCTCAGGAAACAAACTGAGGGTTGCTGGAGTGGTAGGGGGTGGGAGGGATGGGGTGGCTAGGTGATAGACACTGGGGAGGGTATGTGCTATAGTGAGCGCTGTGAAGTGTGCAAGATGCTTGAATCACAGACCTGTACCTCTGAAACAAATAATACATTATATGTTAAAAAAAATAAGAAGAAAATAACAGGAGGGGAAGAATGAAGGGGGGGAAATCGGAGTGGGAGACGAACCATGAGAGACTATGGACTCTGAGAAACAAACTGAGGATACTAGAGGGGAGGGGGGTGGGGGATGGGTAGCCTGGTGATGGGTATTAAGGAGGGCACGTTTTGCATGGAGCACTGCATGCTATATGCCAACAATGAATCATGGAACACTACATCAAAAACTAATGATGTAATATATGGTACGCAAACGATGAATCATGGAACACTACATCAAAAACTAATGATGTAATGTATGGTGATTAATATAACATAATAATAAAAATAAATAAATAAAATAAATAAAGTAAAATGAATGAGCTGATAACTTTTCAGTAACCTAAACACTGAATCTTTCTAAACAGCTATTAAGATCTTTTTACAGGTTCCCCCCCCCAATTTTTTTTTTTTTGCAGACCAATATACTTCGACAATAACATTGCCTTAATACTTTCTATCTTTGGATTATGATTACAGGTACAACTTCCAGACCATGATACTCTGGAAGTAATCATGGTAGGATGCTCCAATCTTGGATATAAAAACTGAGGGATGACAAAGCTTCTACGATATACATTTTGTTCAGCAGCAAGTCTTCTTGAGGTTTTCAGTGAGAATGTTTAGTGTTTCCCAGAACAAAATCCGTCTTTACTTGCTGTATACAGAAAGGCATTTGGCTCTGAGGGCATTGAGTTAATTGGCAACTTGTAGAAAGAAATTTGCTTTCTACATGCCAGAGACCTTAGGGTATATAGTAACTAGTGGACAAAAGACTTACAGGGCTGAAATTCCAGAAACTTTAAGAAAATTAATTATACCACACAAATATTCAGTCAAAAGATAGATATAGAAGCTCATCACTATTCTTTCTAAATACCCAGCTTGTTATAGCAGAATACCTTGTTTTATATGACTATAGTTAATGATCAACTTGCTATTTGTGTTACAAAAGATAAATGAAGTTAAATCATATTTAGATGATTTAATAGATAATTATATATTTTTAAATTATTAATGCAAACATAATGCCAGGAAAATGTAAATAATTAATGATGTACTTATAAATAATTTCTATTAGTGAAATAGATTAGGAAAATGATTTGTCCTTACTAGTGGGCTCATAAATATTTAACAATAAATACTACTGACATCTTTTAGATTCACCTCAAAACCCTAACATTTAACCCTCTGTTTATAATATGGAGTGCATTTTTAAAATGCAAAAATTGTGTACTTATGTGTAATCTTTATTTACTTCAGATAATTTAAAAATGATTTTAAATGGATGGATGGAATATAAACATTATCCCGATTGTATTTAATAAAGAGGGCATTTTTTTAAGTTTTAAATCTGGAAGATGCGAAAATGTATGTGTTCATTGAAACATCCGTTAATTTTATAGTTCCAATCCATAGCACGCTCAATTTATATATTCCATAACATTATACATCATGTTAAAGAAAACATAAATATGTCTTAGGAACCTATTTATATAGTTGCTTTTCCAACAGTAATGCTTACAACAGACCCCAATACATGTTCAGCAAGGGAGATAGCGCTTGTGGGTAGTTTACCTACACACTCACCCTTGTAGTAAATAAGCAGGGATTTGCTGGGGTGGTTAAGCAGTGGTTACTTGCAAAAAAGAAAAAAAAAGGAAAAAAAATGGGGGGCAACTATCATGTAACCAGCTTCTTCAGAAAAGGAAATGCTTGCAGAGTCAGAATAGCAATGGCCAGCTGTCATCCTTGAACTGGAAAGTCTTTAAGTCCTTATTAGAGTATGTATGCTTCTCATTTGATCTAACAGTTTCTGAATCTTAACCATTAGAAAGACCTCATGATCTCTAACTAGGTTTGTTCTTGTTTTTCTACCATTTAACATTAACTTTATGGTGACCTCACAGTATATCATGGATCTATACAAACCTTTAGTACACATGTAACTGTACATGTAACTAGATATTACAAATGTAAACTACATTTAAGTATTATGTAAAATATTAAAATATGTTTTATATAAATGTGTATAAATATCTTTATCTTAAGATATTCATATCATGAACTCCTCCATTTTTTTTCTTTTCAATTATCCCTTCAATAACTACCTCTGTTTCATGATATAATATTTAACTATTCAAAAAGTCCAATTGATCTCATAAATTCAATGGTGATTTTTTATGTTATCTTTGATTTCTCTGTTCTAATTCATGATTTACTCATCTCTGTTCAGATCCATTATAAGTTGATTTAATAATTTACTTATAGTTTTCTTTCCACTAGCCATCTTTTTTTCCAAGGATTTTTTTCAGTGGCCCAGATATGGGGAAGTCAGCATTCTTTTCTTGTGAATCCTTAAAATAAGATCAGTTTACTGTTACTAGGCAATTTGTTTCTTGTTCTTTTATCATGTTATATGAACAGTTAGAAGCCTTTGCTGTTCTTGTTATTGATGCATTTTTGTATCTTTTATGATTTTATTTTTTTCTATAATTAGGTAGTACTCTATCCCTGAGGAGATATATGGAGACTGAAAATTCACCGAAGGCAGGATTTTTGTTATATATATATTGTATGCCCTTCTTATAGCAAAATAACCATTTGATAAGGGTTTATTAAACAATAAAAAAGAAAAGGTGTTGAGGACTATATGGGACAAAATAGAATTAGACAGAGTAAGCCACATTTCACAAGGGATATATTATATTTATGAAACTTAGCAGCCATTATTAAGCAAAACTACATGAGATGCAAGGAGATTTAGCAGAAATACAGTGATAATAGAAGGATAAGAGATTTTAATATACCACTCTCAGCACACAACAGATCAAAGTACACAACAAATGAGATAAACAACAACAAACATAAGAGATGGAAAATCTAAACATAAAGATAAATCTTATGAATATATATTGAAATTTACACCCTTATTACAGAGAATACACCTTCTCAAGAACAGTGGAAATTTGCCAGTTGGTCATATTCTAGGGTCACACTGAGTTCTAAGTTCCACAAGGTAAAGTAATATAGACAACTCTGATCACAAAGCAACTAAAACTAAAAGATAGAAACAACAACTCAATTAAAGTTAATACAAAACCTCTATTAAAAGACTACACTGGAAAGGGAAGCAAAAATTATGAAATTTCTAAGAAAACAAAACAAAGCTACATAATAGAATCTATGTGGTCCATTTAAAGCAGTAATGAGAGGAAAGTTCATAGTATTAAACAGTTTTATTAGGATAAATTAAAGAATAAAAGTATTCAGCTTAAAAAAAAAACCATCAAAATAAGCCAAAGACAGTACAAGAAGGGAAATAAAGAACTAAGATTAATGGGAAAAAAATAGAAAAAAAACGGTAACATAATAAATCATAATAAGTAGTAATTTAAATAAATCCAAATCCCTTTATTATAATATATAATTAATAAAACAAATTACTAGTAAACTTGTTTCAAGAAAATGAGGAGAAATCACACCTATACATATTAAGAAATGAACAGAAGAAGATATTGAAAGAGATACATTTTCTTCTTCTTTTTTTTTTTTAAATGATGTATTTGAGAGAGAGAGAGAGACAGAGTGCACCCTGGAGTGTGAGCAGGGGTGGGGTGGGACAGAGGAAGGGGCAGAGGGAGGAGGGGGTGAGAAGCAGAATCCCTGCTGAGCATGGGGCCCAGCTGGGCTTGAGGTCTCAGGGCTCCATCCCAAGACCCTGAGATCATAAGCTGAGCTGAAATCAAGATGCTTGTCCCACTGAGCCACCCAGGTGCTCCAAAAGAGGTAACATTCTCAAAAATCTTGAGACACACCTGCAGGTCACTAAGCAAAAAGATAAGGAAAAAAGTGAAAACTTAGATGAAATGCATAATTTTCTAAGTAAAATCAGATACAAAAAACGATTCCATTACAGAAGGAAAGCTTTCACAGACCAATTTTCGTGGAAGAAACAGTGTTATTAAGGAACTGTTTTGCCAAGGTCCAGATCCTTTTTCAGAAGAATTCTAACAAACAGCATGACTTAGTTCCAATGCTAAGAGGTTCAAAAATGAAGACAAGCTTTCTAATTTCTTTTTACAAAGCTAATACAATGCCAATACTAAAATCTTATAGAGATAATAGCCCTCAGAAAAGAAATCTATAAATATTACTTAGAAAGTATCAATGTAAAAATAGTAAATGAAACAGTGAACAAACGTAAATTCCACATTAAGAAATAATATGCCATGACTAAGTGGAATTTACTTCAGAAGTACAATATTGGTCCAGCAAAAGAAATCCATTAGCATTATACAGTAGTGGAAACAAGACAGCAGGTCCAAATTTGAATCATGTATGTTAAGCCACACATCACCAAACCAGGACAGTTTATAGTTTTGGTTTTCCCAGGAAGAGAATCCTCAGTCAATCAGGAATCACCCGTTCAGAGCTAGTTAGGTATATCTACCTGATGGACTCCTCTGTCCAAAAAGGGACGTGACTTTTCAGTAACGAACTAGCATTTTGCCTAATATAACTTTTTTCTTCCCACTCCATTCTGCCTATAAAACTTTTTCATCTTGTACCACTCCGAGGAGCTCTTTTCTGTTAGATTGGATGTTGTGAGATTCAAACAAAATTTTACTCAAACCCTCAAATATTTTAATATGCTTCTGTTTACCTTTTAACAGAGTATATATTAATATATATTTATCTATTAAGATATTTTAAAAATCACATTATCTCTAGAGATGCTGGAAAAGCTATAGACAAAATTAAACACTTACCCCTGATTAAGAAACAACACTGAATAAATGCAAATTGATTGATAAGTTAACACATTATAATGTTAATTGTTAGCCTTAAAGCCAGTATTTTGCTTAATCTAGAAACAGGAGAACATTTTCACTTAGATCAGAAAAAGGCAAAATGTCCACTATTTCCATATTTGAGAAATCATTTAGAGGTATAAAGTTATGAAAGAAAATTATCTCTGTTTGACATCTGATTCTATATTCACACAATATACTTCTGAAAGACAAATTAATAGGCCTGAAAAATTATGTATAATCTTAATAAACATGCCAAAAAGTATTTTTATGGAGTTAGGTAAGTTGATATGAAAGTTCATATGGAAATAAAGATGCAAAAATAATCGGGAAAAGATTAAGAAGAAAAACTACCTGGAGAGAGTAACTCTGAGTTGTGAGGGCATACTATGGAACCTCTAAAACAATGTGTCATTGGTGCATCAGCAGACAAACAGACCAGTTAAATGGAGCAGAAAAATCCAGAAATAGACCCAACTACATACACAAATTTCACATGCAATAAAGGTAGCATCTTAAATTACTGGGGCAGAGATAAAATTCTTAGTATTGCTGGGACAACTGGGTAGTCACTTCGAGAAAAATCAAATTAGACTCATATTTCACAGCATATATAAGAACCAATTCTAATGAATCAGAAATCTAAATATAAAATAAAAGTAAAGTAAACCATAGAAGTACTACAAGAAGAAAAATAGGTGATTTCCTTTTTAATTTAAGTGTAGGAAAGGTTTTAATTATGACCCCAAAATACAGAGATAAGACAGATTGATAAATCTATGTAAAAATTATTATTTTTGCATTGCAACAAACACCATGAAAAAATTCAAAAGACAACTGAAAACAGGGGAGAAAATATTTGTCACATATATATGCAAGACGAAAAGTTAATAATGTCCTTAACATACAAAGAATTCTTAAAATTTGAGATAAAGGGTACCAAAATTCCCCCCAAAAATGAGAAAAAGACAGAGACAAACAACTGACAGGAAAGTTATAAAATGGTCCTTAGACTTAGGAAAAAAATGTTCAAGACCGCTGATAACTGATGTAGAAATGCACACTAATATACTATTTTTGGCTATTTTAGCATGTTAAGATTTTTATTCAAAGATTTTATTTATTTATTTATTTATTTATTTATTTATTTATTTAAGAAAGAAAGAAAGAGGGAGTGATTGGTGGAGCAGACGGGGAGTGGTAGGAAGGAGTGGGGGAGTGAGACAAGTAGACTCCACCAAGAGTGCAGAGACCAAGGGGGGCTCAAACTCACAACACTGTGATCCTGACCTGAGCCAAAACCAAGTCTGACACTTAAAACGACTGAACCCCTGAGGGGCTCCATGTTAAGACTTTTTTAAATGTAGGGATCCTGTGGGGATGACTGTGGAGAATTAGGCATTCTCATACACTGTTGGTAAAAAATCAAAATGGTAATGCTCTTTGTAGCTGAACATCATAATACCAAGTAAAATTACATGTGCTCTTAACTTTTGGTCCAACAGTCCCACCTCTAAGAATTTACCCTGGTGATACATCCTCAATAATATGAAACTATGTAGTACAATGTTACTCATTGCAGTATTATTTATAACTGCAAAATAGGAAAAACTCCCAAACGTCCATACGTGGGAGAATGCTCAGTAAGAGACGGTACATCTACAAAACAGAGTACAATACAGCAATAAAAAAAAATGAGCAAGACTTGGTCAACTGATATAAAAAAATTTACATGATATATTTATTTTTTTTTAAAAAGCAAAAGAAAAAAACCCATAAATTATTAACTTTGTGTTTGATGGAAAGAGATAAGAGGGGCACCCGGGTGGCTCAGTTGGTTAAGCGACTGCCTTCAGCTCAGGTGACGATTCTGGAGTCCCGGGATCGAGTTCTGCATCGGGCTCCCTGCTCGGCGGGGAGTCTGCTTCTCCCTCTACCCCTCCCCCCTCTCATGTGCTCTCTCTCTCTCATTCTCTCTCTCAAATAAATAAAATCTTTAAAAAAAAGAATAAGAAAGAGATAAGAAATATGCATCTGCTAAGTTGTGCAAAGCAAAGCATAACAAAACAAAACAAAAATCAAAAAAACACCTTGAGGTTTGCACCAAAAACTACAGAGGGTAGGTAGGAACAGAGGAAAACTGAGGGAAGGGGAACTGGGCAGAAAGGATGACAGGGAATGACATTTCTTGAATATACTTTTTTTAAAAAGATTTTATTTATTTATTTGAAAGAGAGAGAATGAGAGAGAGCACGAGAGGGAAGAAGGTCAGACGGAGAAGCAGACTCCCCGCTGAGCAGGGAGCCCGATGTGGGACTCGATCCCAGGACTCCAGGATCATGACCTGAGCCGAAGGCAGTCGCTTAACCAACTGAGCCACCCAGGTGCCCTTGAATATACTTTTTTATGTAGTTCTGATGTTTAGAACCATAATGATAACACACATACTCATAGGGTACATAAAAATTAAGATCAACAAGGATGTAAGGGAGACCCAAATTTAAATAGAAAGAGTAACAAACGAGCATACCTAAGTATTGCAGATGGAAACCATAACCATACTTGGGGACTTGGATAAGGTGATGAGGATGGCGGGCGTGGGGGGCTGGGGAACTAACCTATGTTACCGTAGAAAGCAGTGTGTTGATGCTACACAGTAAGTCCAAAAGACCAAAACAACTATATAGAAATATTGTATTCCAGTCAATAAACTTGTTTTCCACAAGGGTATGGGTTTACAACTACCAAATTACTTTATGTGAATTGAACAAATAAAATGTGTGGTTAGTGTAATCCAGGTTCTTAGTGTTGGAGAAAAGATTTAACCAATAAAAAACAGGTAACACAAAATCACATTGTGATAGTCTTGTTAATTACATTATCCTATTTTAATCATGAAGAAACAAATAATCTCAAACTGAGGGACAAGCTATAACATAAATGGCTATTATTTGTTAAAATTGTAAAGCTCAAAAAAGACAAAGAAAGACTGAGGAATTAGCCCAGATTGGAGGAGAGTAGGAATATAAAATAACTGAATATAACGTGGAATTCCAGATTTGACCTTAGATCAAAAAAAGGACATTAGTGGGACAACTGGTGCAATTTTACTAAGGTTTGGATATCAGTAAAAAGAATGGTGTCAATGTTCATTTTCTGGTTTTGCTAATTTAATTGTACAATGGTTATATAAAGTATTAAAATTGGGGGAATTTGTGTAAAAGATAAACAGGACATACTTTTGTAGCATTTTGGCAGTTTTCTAAAACTGAAATCATTTTTAAATGAACAGTGTACCTAAAAAATATTTGAAAAAATAAGTGGTTGTTAATAAAATTGGACTTAGCCTGCAATGGCAGAAAAACAAACCAACAAGCATAAACAGAAGGTAAATAAAATATTTATACCATTACTGGTTTAGGGTATTGAGAAATTTATAAAATGTTCCCATAAGTCTTCTTTTCTGACTCTGCAATCTGATGTCACTTCTGAGAGTAAGGAACTTGGATTAAATTTTAATAAAAATCTTAATTTTTAAGAAAGGTGTTCGTGTCACCAATGGCATGTCCTTTAGGATGACTCATTAAAGTTGAAACCACATCAATAGGTCAGGTTATAATATTGCACATGATAGAAGCATATAGAAAAAGCTCAATTGTTTCTAAAGGCAACAAAAACTATCGATGTCAAGAAAACAGAAATCAAATTATGAAGACATTTGAGGGCATAGAAATATTTAATTGTTATTAAAAACACAAAACTTGCTTTATCAACTGTATTCATCTAGATGCTACCATTTAAACCCAATCCTAGAATACCATACCTCTGTACATTTCTAAGTATATATAATTTCATGTTTAAAAAAGAGGATGGTTTCTCAGAAGTCTTCAATAGGTGTGTCTGTGTGTGTACAGACACACACACACACACACACACACACACACACATTTTTCTGAAAAATCTCTTCCATCAGAATTCTGCCTAGGCTTTAATCTTCTATATTTGCATTTATTTATGTGAACTTAAGTCCTTTAATCCCTTCAGTTTCTCCATGTACTGCATTTATGATACCTATGCTAAGGTTCTAATTAAAAACTAAAAAGCCTATGTTTCTAATTTAAATCTTCCCATTCTATATAATAGAGCTATGGCTGGGAGCTTCCACTGAGCTTGAAAGCACCTAGTAAAAAAAGAATCATTTTATTGTTTGTTGAACTATGGATTGAGTAGGCTACCTGACAATTTTGTAAGCTTACTCTAAAAATAAAAAGAAAAAAATAAGTTCTTTCTTTCATGGAACATTATCGTTTAAAAAAAAAAAGGCAGTGGAATAAGACCCCTGATATCATAATAATCATATAATGAAAAGTTATCATCAACTGACTATAGTTCAAGTAATACTTTCATTCACATAACAGAAAAAAAGTCTCTTTCAACAAATTCAAATATCCAACCCAACAAAGTAATACTGAGTTCTGTTTGCTTGCATAAAGGTGGTTTTCCACTTATATTTGTAACAGTACAGCATTACCATTACAGGCATTTCAGGGATCTATGATGGCCTCCAGACTGTTTCTTTTCTATTAGTTGGAAAGAGACTGAGCTATTTTAACACAATTTAATCACATTTCTTCCACAGCTCCATGGATGCTTTTCATGTCAAACAGGTCTACAGCCTGCTCACCAGATAGAGAGATGGAAATAAAGTACTGATTCTTGAATGGCAAGACACGGGCTGTGCAAAGACCATGATAAGGGAGAATGAACTTTCATTCTCTTTTTAACCAGTTCTATTCTCCTTCTCTATCCTCCCCTCTGTCTACTTGGCACATCACTGCCACTCAGCAGAACCTTTGGGTTTCAAAGAGGATTATTTTGTTATTGACAAGAAATAGGAGGCTTGTATTCTTCTACAGAAACCTGACAGAAAATAGTACTATTCTTTACTGATACTATATTATTATAAATCTATTTTCAATAATTTGCTCTCAAGAAAATATGGGCATTTCTATACGACGCCCATTCAACTTCCTGTGCTTATGAAGAGCACAGAATTATACATTCATTAAACGTATTGTAAGTATCAACTCTGTGCTAGGCATAGGGTATATCATGGTCAACAGAAAGGAAATAGTCTCCACCATAAATGAACTTATGATCTTAAACATGAAGGCAGAATATATATAAATACAAAAGTACTTGAGTATAATTTGAAGGGGGAAAATACAGTTAAGGTGATGAATATCTTGCTTCAAAAGAGTCACACACCTTAGATTGCATAGTCAGTAAGAGCTTCTCTGAGAAGGTAATATTTAAGAGATTTTAGAAGGCTCTCTCCATGTAGTATTTGGGAGTTGTTTTCTAGGCCAATGTAATAACATTTGAAAAGGCTCTAAGGAATGGTCTATAAGTTGGTAAAAGGTTAGACTTAATGGAAAGCACTGTGCATGGGAAAGAGTATTTTTATATATGTTTGGAACAGTAGATGGTGCCAGCTAATGTAGGTTCTCCTAAGCTGTGGCATGGAACTTTCTTTTATTTTTTCTTCTACATGCAATGAGAGAAAGTGGTGGGTTTTAAGCAGTAGACCATCACAATCTAATTTATTGTTAAAATTCTGGCTGCTGTATGGACTCTGGATTAAACAAGACAAATAATGAATCTTAAAGCAATAGTCTAGGTGAGAAACAGATCATGTTGACTGGATTAGGCTGGAAATAGTAGAGGTGTGGAAAAATGTAGTTATTCAAGATACTTGGCACTGTATGTAGCAGAACTTGCTGATGGTTTGGATGGTGGGAATTCAGGAGAAGAAAATGTCCAGGATGATTCCAAGATTCTGGCTTAAGCAACAGGTTTGCAGTGGTGACATTTCCTAAAATATCTCTAAATGTCATTAAAGAGAAAATGGATTTGTTCTTTGAGTTTTATTACTTCTTTTCCTCTCTGTAGAATCTCAGGGAAATAGCCAAAGAGCATACAAAAAGATTCACATCATCGTTAGTCAATAAAGAAATGCAAATCAGAACCTCAATGAGGTATTATTTCCACACCCTCTAGGATGGCTATTCAAAAACATTAATATAAGGCAGGCGCCTGGGTGGCTCAGTCAGTTAAACATCTGCCTTTGACTCAGGTTATGATTCCAGGGTCCTGGGATCGAGTACTGCGTTGGGCTCCCTGCTCAGCGGGGAGCCTGTTTCTCCCTCTCCCCCCTTCTCATGCTCTCTCTCTCTCACTATCTTCCGCTCTTTCAAATAAATATATTAATATATTTTTTAAATATTTTACCTAACAAAAACAAGTGTTAGCTAGGATGTAGAGAAATTAGAATTCTCATACATTACTGATGGGAAAATAAAATGGTTCAGCCACTGTGGAAAACAGTTTGCCAGTTCCTCAAAAAGTAGGATTACCAAATAATCTAGTAATTCCACTTCTGGGTATGAAAACTGAAAACAGGTACTCAAACACACACAGACACACACACACACACACACACACACACACAAGTTCATAGCAGCACTATTCACAACAGTCAAAAGGTAGAAATAACACAAATTCCCATCAATGGGTGAATGGATAAATTGTGGAATATACATGCAATAGGTGGTCATTCAGCCACAAAAAGAGTGAAGTACTGATTCATGCTACAATGCTGATGGATCTCAGAAACATGATGCTAAGTGAAAGATGCCAGACACAAAAGCTCACATATGACAGCATTCCCTTAATATCAAGCATAGGCACATCCAAAGAGACAGAATGTAAATTGTTATTTATCAAGAGAAGGAATTAAGGAGGAAAGGGGGGAACTGCTTAATGAGTACAGGGTTTCTTTTCAGGTGTTGAAAATGTTTTAGAAATAGTTGTGGGATGATTGCAAAACACTGTGAATGTACTAAATGCCACTTAATTGTTCACTTCAAAATGGTTAATTTTATGTTATATAGATTTTATCTCATTAAAAAAATGAATGCAAATGTGATTTTTATACTTTAAAATAAAACTCATTTCCCAAGGCATACATATAAAACCAAATATTCTTAGAAGAAGAAGAAGAAGAAGAAGAAGAAGAAGAAGAAGAAGAAGAAGAAGCAGCAGCAGCAGCAGCAGCAGCAGCAGCAGCAGCAGCAGCGGCAGCAGCAAGGTTTCTTTATAGCCCAAGTATTCAAGAAGCATTAAATGGCCTAGAGGTCATCAGTCTATCATCTATCCAACCATTTATTCCCTTAAAAAATAGTTATTAAGGGCACCTGGGTGGCTCATTTGATTAGGCGACTGCCTTCAGTTCAGGTCATGATCCTGGAGTCCTGGGATCAAGTCCCGCATCGGGCTCCCTGCTCAGCGGGGAGTCTGCTTCTCCCTCTGACCCTCCCCGCTCTCATGCTCTCTCTCTCAAATAATAAATAAAATCTTTAAAAAATATACTTATTAAGATTCTATCAAATGCCAGCCCCTAATAGCTCAGGGTATATATAGATATATAATTTGTCTTCAAGGAATGGATTTCATAGTACTTGAGTACAAACACGTTAATACATAAATAAGAATACCTTCCAATCTGGTCATGGGAATGCTAACATCTATGCCACTGACTTATGTGGATCAAAAGAGGAAACATAATCAAGGTTGACAGAGAATCCATCAACTAATATGTTGGTGTATGCTCCATCAAGGCTGTTTCCCATGGCTTTTCCTTCTTATTATTTCCCCACTTTAATCAAACAATGGGGAAAAAAATCTAGCTTGAAATTTATAAATGGGTGGTATATTATCAGTGGTAGCCATTTCACAGTTATCAGACCTTTTTGCCTATTCTTTCTTTTGGTTTAATTTATTTTTACCCTGCTAAACTATAGATGCTATCTTAGAGGCTATTCACCCAAATGTACTCTACAAATTGAAGAAATTAAGGGTTGGAGCACATGTAAATAGCCATTCTTTACATAGCTAGTTAGTCCATACTTCAGCCAAGCCCCCTGGGCACCTGCTCAAGGTCTCATGCTACCCTTGGTGTCCTACATTTGGTGGCATCTACGCCAGTTTCTCATTAATAGGAGTGAAATAGGGTAAAGTCTGATTGCCAAAGGGCCAAACCTAATAAATCTTAAGTTTGAAATGCTAGTTATCATTATATGCTACTAATCATCTAACTCCTTATATATATTTTTCTGAATAAAAAGAAACCACAACTCTATATTCAACTATACAACACCTTAGTTGGAAATCTCACATTGAGTCATCAAAAAAAGAAAGACTATTTTTAAAACTATAAAACAAGTAAAAACAAACCCAAAATCTCATTTTCAAAAAATTCCCAAGTACCGAAATGTATAAAGGAAAAATTAAGTAGTGTATAACTAAGAAGTGGCTCCTAATGATATTTTGGTATGTTTCTTCCTGTTTTTCATATTGAAGTTCATCTTTCAAGTCACAGCTCCAGGATGAAATAAATAGTTTGATCCACTCTGTATTCCATGTTTCATTTGGAACTTTTAACAGAGACTGTAACTAATCTTTAGCACATCTGGCCTCTAGGCACCCAGACTCTAATTCCATCCTTGCAATGTGAATTTTACTAAAAATAGATAACTGAGCCCTCCCTTGACTTCTCCCTCCCTTCCAGATGTACCAGCCCTCTTGCAGGGATCCCAGGGCTATTAATTAAAATGAACAAATATAGTTGAACACATAGCTCTAAATGTTCTCCATGGTCTTTTGCTCCAGGGATGGCAGATTCAGATCTTGAAAATATTTCCTACTAAGGAAGATAGGAATAGAATGAGAAAAATATTCCTGTATTCAACCTTCAACAGGCAATTCTAGAATACTCACTGGGAGTGCTAGGGCTATGCCGAGTTTGGGGACTAGAAAGATAAGAGCCCAGCACTATTTAGCTTGGTTGGGGAGAAAAAATACAAACCAGTGGTAGCTGCATTGATCACTACAATGATAGCTTAGAGGTGGTAAGGGACTCCAGATCCAAGAACTGAAAACTGAAGATGTGGGAAGGTAAAGAGAAGGGAGGGGAGATTAATGGGCATATTCCAAACAGAAACAGAATGTGGGCAGCCTGCAGAGAGGGTGCACACACCTCTTCTAGGAACTCTAAGAAGTTCATGATTAACCTGTATGTCATGCTCTGGCAAAGGGAATAGAGTATCTGGAGATGAGCTGGAGGGTACAGGTGAGACCATTTAAGGTCTTGAGAGTAGGCAAAGTAACCTGAACTTGAACGAAAGAGCTACATTTTTTTTTTTTTAAACAAGGCGTGCGGTGAGTATTGGGGTGTGTGTGAAGGAACATTTCTCTGCCCTTTCTATCCTTCACCTGGTTTGGGCCCTACTCTTAGTTTGTAATTTTTTTTTGTTTGAAAAGTATTTCCCGAGCACCAATTTCATGATGAGGGTGGTACCTGGAAGGAGCAAGAATAACAACCAGACATCTTACATGAGTTCCAGGAGGCTTAGAATTTATTAGTGGAGAGAATTAAGTCTATAAACAATTACAAAATGTGTTGACTAGTTCCTAGAGGAGAGATCAAGGGGCTATGTGGTGAGAGCAAAAGGAGGGTGAAAGAGAGGCTTAGTGAGACTGAAATTTAATGAGCTATTTTCATAGAGCTTACAACAACGGACAGAATACTGTTCCACCCACAGGAGGCCTCCCCGAGATCCAGCCCTGGTCATAGTGCCCTAGGGCTGGCGGAGAACTACAGGACCTTGCAATGGCCAAGAAAGCCAGGGTCAAAGGGTCAGCCTGGACAAGTGCTTTCCACGTGGATCCAGGCACCCCCTGTGGCTCCTCTCTTGCCCTCCCTCTCCTGATCTCCTCAGTCGGCTGGGGTCCTCAGTCCTTCCTCTCCTCTGACCTCCCCAGAGCCCCATTACCGCCACCTGTGCTCCTTTCTTCCACCACCTAACTCTGCTTTCTCTGACCCTCTGCTTCTTTTTCGCTTCAATAATGCACACTAGCTAGGAATAATTTCTTTCACTTTTTAAAATAACTTACTTATATTCCTGAATTCCTTTTTTTTGGGGGGGGAAGATTCGTTTAGTTATGCATTTTCTTTTCCAAAAGGCAAAAAACAAAGGAGGAGCAGCATTCTTCTTGTATGTGGCCCTGCATTGATTTTTTAATGCAGACTCAGACTGAAAGGGAAAACCAAAAGAAAAAAAGGAAATGAAAAAGTTTTCCTCCCTCTTAGGTGGTCATGCTCTGTGGTTTGTCCCCTGACTCTAACATCAAGCAATGTGTTTAAGTACAATTAGTGAAGAATTACAAATGGCCTCCTTACCACTGTTACTTGTGATGCCTATTTTCATGTATTTCATAATCCCAATGTCACCTAAAATATATGTCCTCCTAACACATGGGTCAGTATTACTGTTTTACTGTAAGAAGTTTAATGTACTGTGGTAATATTTTCACAGCTGAATCCTGCACAAAGCTGCCTATTTTCTAAGGATGTGGTAAAATATATGTAATGTGGGAAGTAGGGATTTCTGGAAAAAAGAACATAGATTAAGCATCAGAAGATTTGCAGATAAATCACATCTCTACTACTTGCCAGTTTTGCCACTTTGGGCAGGTTTCTTAACCTCTACAAGCCTCTTTCCAAATTTGTAAACGAGGATAATTCCTTGTTTGAGGATTTCCTTGAGATGCCCCTGACTAGCCTACTTGCCTGCCTTCTTTATTCTCTTCCTCCCAATACTGTCTATTGAGTGCAAGTTGGTACCGACTAGAGAACTTGCTATGAAGTTTAAATAAGATACATGAAGTACTGCTTCCCGAACAGACACATAATTAACACCTGACACACGATAAGCATCTAATAAAGGTCAATTCGTTATTATTGCCTGTATGGTTTATCAAATAATTTACTAAGCAAACGTTTTTACAGCTTCTGAAAAATGGGGGATGCTTACTTGTTATGGTGTACAGATGTCGCATAAGCTTAACAGTTACTTTTTTTCATTTATTACTAACTATAGATTCTTACAAGCTAAAAATACCCTGGCACAAACCAGTCACTAGTCACCTGTAGAAGATGCTACATTTGCAATTTAAAAAAAAGTAAGTTCTTGGTTGATTTTTAAATGCTGGAGGTAAAAATCCTTGTTAAACTACAGAAGGGCGGAGCTGATAAATTTTTAAATCATTGCTTTTTAATGTAACAGATCACTTTTTAAAATTTTAATGCGTATTACAAAGATAATATAAAAATGGCACACATCAGTCTAAAATGATAAAAATGTCATTATGACCTTCATGGATTTTTGTCTAGCCTAACTAATCCCAGTAAACCCTACAGATTGAAGATTGCATCTTCAATCATTTCATTGCTTTTGCCCTTGATTGTGGGTTGTTTTTCCTTTTTTTTTTTTTTTAACATTTCTCACTAATACATCTTTTTTTTTTCCTTAAAAGAATGACATTAAAAATGAGAAGGCTTTAAATGAAAGTTAGTGGCTTGTCAAGGGGACTGGCTTAGATCCTGATACTATAGATTTTATTTGTTTTAATTATATCAGATGTATCTAGTGTGTGCCTTGCCTTTTTAAAGGAATCAGCATCTCTACTGTGAAAGCTTTACAGTTTTGTTCTAAGAAACCCCTTGTGGTAATTTTTGTCATGCAAATTTCTGTTTGAAAAAACAGACTCACAAGGTACTAAAATTAAAGTGGCCCTATTTCTGGCCAATATATCTGATATTGATGCAGGAACAAAGAAAGAGTCGTGGAATGAGAACATGAAGAAGAAACCTGAGGGCCTGATGGCAGCATCTCTGCCTGTGTGCCTAGGACAAGTCTGATCTCAGACTGTCCACCAAGGGGTACACTACTGCCCCTGACCCAGCAATAGGAATGACATTTACTTAGCATCTGATTTAAAAAGTGAGGGTACATTGACAAAGTACAGGCTGTCTTCAAGTTGGACATTGGTACTAATGAAAAATTCTGCAAGACTGTAGAAATGAGATCATTTATTTCCTGGAAAGGGCTCTATTAAGGATACTGAGTTATTCAAATACTAAATATTAAGTTAGGCAGTAGATTGGTGAAGAGAGTGAAAAAGAAGTAGTGTTGGAGGAGGGTCAAAGGAGGGCACTAAAGATTGAATGCTGGGGAGGTGGTGAGTGGTCCCCCACAAACCAAATCTCACTTACTTCACAGTTTTGCCAGAGGCCAGTCCTACAGTTTTTGAAAGAGAAGGAATCTCTGCCCTTGTTC
Source organism: Eumetopias jubatus (assembly GCF_037043125.1). Classification (NCBI taxonomy): domain Eukaryota; kingdom Metazoa; phylum Chordata; class Mammalia; order Carnivora; family Otariidae; genus Eumetopias; species Eumetopias jubatus. Next base: position 98,828,179 of record NW_028274811.1, read on the forward strand.
GCTCTACTGCCCAGATTATTTTGTCTCCCCAAAGCAATCCAAATAATCTACCTTTCCAAACTAGAGCAAGTCATCATCTGTTGAGGCAGATGATCTATTTTTCCCTTTACTTCACACTTAGTTATGGTGGCAGATAGCCCATCAATAGTAGTTCTTCCAAAAGAGGAGTCTAGTTTTCCAAAAAAGAACGGAAGAGAGAAATTCAAACAAGTGTAGAAGAGTTTCTAATTTTGAGTAGGGGGCCACTATGTGTAAGGCAAGCCAGAAGTGTTGGAGGGTTGCCTTCTGCTCTTGCTGGATGTATGTAGCTGATACTAACGTGTTACTCCATACCCATTAGTTCTCACAGATCTCAAAGTTATTTTCCCCACTTGGGCTTTGATTTTGATTTGGGGAATCGTAGCAGTAGGAAGCAGGGGCGGTGTTAGCTAACCTCCAGGCCAAGTGCTACCTGCCATTGGTACATTCATAGAAGACATTTTTTTCCAGAGCTATCTTTCTTTTACAAATACTTGACAAACTGCTTTGTATAAAAATTTGTAAAAAATTCTTACTACTATTACTACTACTAATGCTAACAATGGTGGGATCCCAGATGAGGCAGAAATTTTAGAGAAAAAAAAATCATTTCAACTCTGGGCAGTTTGTAATGAAGATAATAGGAAGTCACTAATGATTTCTAGTAATTTATGGGCATAGACTATACATTCTACAGGTTTATAAAATTCAAAACTAAATAGGCCATTTTCCCTCAACCTTCAACATCATCATCACAAGGAAGAGATAAATGTTTAATGGCCTATGTCCTATAAAACTTATGTTCTTAATTTAGTAAGATCACCTAAGGAACTCTTTACTTATACAAACACTATTGTTTTTGAGAATAGCCAGGGCTGTGATATATTCTAATACCAAATATTCCAGAGTGGTCAATTAAGGGTTTGGACTAAATCTCTGCAGGTAGTTTATATGAGCCAGGAACAGGGACTTGGGTCAGGGCAGAATGAGACGTTACTCTCTCTCTGATGAGAAACACACCAAAGTGAAGAGGTCTAATATGCAGTGGATTTTGTCTTTCTATGTACTTCTTTCCTGTATCTTCAAATTTTAAATAAAGTTTGCAAGTCGGTACAAATTGGGGTCAGTTAGGTCTTAGCTAGGTTTAGGGAAAGAAGAGCAGAAACTGAACACACTTGAAGGCAACAGGGGGGCAGAAAACTGGAGCAGCTAGAGAGCTCAAGCAACTTCCAAGAATTGTCCCTTGAAACATGGGTGCCATCTCAGGGCCTTCTGAATACTCAAAAGAAGGCCAAAATTTTTAGAAGTCATGCAGCATGAGGATTGTTATGATTCAACAGGGGCAGGGAAATTAACAGTGATCTAGGAACTTAATATTCCTTGAGTTAAAAGTAATGTATTTTTCCAGCATTTCCAAGAGCCAGACATCATGCTACAAAGACCTCAGTTAATTTTCACAATAACTCAATGAAATGGTTATAATCATTATAATCATTTTGAAGATGAGTGAACAAAGGTTCCAGGAGAGTCAGTATTTTGCCCAATGTCATGTAATGATTAGAGAGCAAATCTATATCATAATCAGATGTGCCCCAACTTTTAACCATCATGAGGTACTAATTTTAGCAGGACAAACAATCTATAAAACTTAATATTTATGAGAGGAAATCAAACACTATGCCTTCTCAAGACAACCCCAAATCTTGGCCATGAGTAGGTAATCCTTAATTCATATAATTCATTAACTTCTATCCTAAATTATAAGATAAAGTTCATATATAAGATTACCTCAGAAGATGGGCATCTATGCCCATAAAACATACCCAGGGCCCATGACACAAGGCTGAGGTGCTCAGTTTCCCTTTTAGAGATCATTAAGTATCTACCACCATTAAATATTGGTATTCCCCATGATAAAAGGCCAATTGTGGTGTCTCTGGTATGAAGGATGTCAATCAGCAGGAAATGCTAATTCCATAATTCCCATGCAGTTCAACTATCGGATGCATACATCTGTACCATTATGGTTAATACCTTTATTTCAAGGATTTTGGACAGTTTCAAGCAATCATTCTTCAATAGGAATAATCTGAACAGTAGGTTTCTAAGACAAATGTTTTCTAAAACACACCCTTCTATCATCTCATTATTATGCAGTACTACAAAGGAACTGCTTAAATGTTATAAAGATACTAAGAGATTATTGAACTTGTCCCAACTCACCATCATCTATTTGATTAACAAATAATAAGTTTAAAGGCTGTGATAAATTAACCAAGTCTTTGGTGGGAGTGAGAGGGAAGTGGGAGAGGAAATGCGTGGGGGGAGAAAAAAGGAGGGGAAAGAGGGCAGGAGAAACAAAGAACGTATGAGAGAATTCTAAAATAATGGCTTACTTCCTTCCCGTACTCTGCTCTTAGCAAAAGTAGATTCAGAATTCTTGCTTTTCCAAATGTTGATAATGACCTTTATGTTTCTTTCCCAATTTTTTATGTTTATTAATTTTATTTTTTCCCATTTAACCAGTTTTAAAGTTTGAAATCTTGCTTTCATTTCCTTTCGGCTATACCCAGAGTAGCTGATGAGATGTAAAAAATACTATTTATTAGAGTAAAAAGCTAATTTAAAAATCCAATGATAAGAATTATAATTACTTTTCACTAAAGATGTAATTATACATAGATAACTTCCAATTACAGAAATAGTGGAGAGATGGGAAAGAAAAAAAAAATAACTCAAAGCACCCAACAATTATTTTCTCAATGACTATAGAATCTCAGGTCTTTTGAGACTGTGTGAATCAAAACTTTCTTGGATTCACACTAACTCTGTAAGCATTTTTATATCACCTAAAATTGAAGTGCAATAGAGTCACAAATTCTGGGTTCAAAATTTTGATTATATCAGCCACTTCCTTGTAGTGGGTGCCTTTTATACTTTAGACTTTAGACTGTGCCTCTCCTGATTATAGGCAGTATTTGCTTGTCCCTAATCACCATATCCTTAGCTGAAAGATGAAATGTGCTAAATGTGCATTACTGAATAATTAAATGTTTAATATCGTGATGATTTATAAAAGGTACTAATGTTCTAGCAATTTATTAATATAGATTGCATACTCTACCTATTTATGAAATGTAATACTAAACAGGCCATATTCCCTCACCTTCAAAATCATGCTCACAAGGAATAAATATATTTGTAAAGCTATATAATGGCATGCTATGTCCTACATAACTCATTTTATTTGTGTGTGTGTGTGTGTTTGAGTAGACTAAAATTTACACAGGGGACAATATGCACTTGATGGGTGATTTCAAGTTAAATGACAAAAGCATATTTTCATCATTTTGTTACATAAAGTACACTCAAGTTATTGGCAGATGTTTAATTTCCAAATCAATAAGCTTCGAGTTTCTCAGTCTTTTAAGTCTGATGACTGGCTATTAAGCTTGTGGAATTCATACTTTGAACAAACGGAACATTGACCTAGAAGTTTACTTGTGTGTGTGTTTTCTTCTCTTTTTTTCAAATCAAATGATATATTTTTTTAATTGAAAATACTGTTTAAGTTAACCTGAATCTGATGAGGTAGGTTAAATATGGGTCCCAATCAATTACAGAGAAGAAAGCCTTTCAGTCATAGGACCAAAATAGATAGATGGCTATTATTATCAGGTCAAACATTATTAATCCACCATTGAACTAAAGGAGCACCAAAAATGAAAACAGTTACTTAAAAAAAAAAAAAAAATCACAGTCCAAATGATGGCATCCAGCTTGAGATACATTTCTTCCACTTCCCAAAAAGTTGATATATTTTAATGTCTTACCATTAAAGTGACAGAGAAATCACAGACCGAAGGGCCCTCAGAGATGTTCTTCAAATATTTAAGAGTATAAAACAAAAAAGAAACTGTATTCAGGAACTCATGGCCTTCAAAATTGTTATATTTATAGCAAATGATTATCCTTTCATGGTCAATGGGGGGTGTCTTAGCATTTAGCTCTACTTGAACAATTTTCTGGCCACATTCAGCCACTAACATCAGCTCTTATGGCAAGCCATCTTTAGAATTAGGGTATCCCCCAGAATGACAAGTTAATAACTTTTGATTATGAAAATTTCAAACATATTTCTAAAAATAATTAGAATATCTATGTACATATCACCTAATTTCAACCACTGCTCTTATATTTCATATATCCCTCCATTCACCACTCCTTCCCCCACCTCCAGCATGTGGGTGTGCCCGCCCCTAACTTTTGTTTGCTTATTTCTGGAGTACATGAAAGTAAATCTCAAGCATCTTATTATTTCATCTTTATTACTTTTGTAATAAACCTCTCAAAGACTTAAAAATTAAGCCAAAATATATTTTCACATCCAACAACATTAACAAAAATTCACAACTATCATCTAAAGTCCAAAAAGTTTTGAATCCTCTCCAAATGCCTTAACGTATCTTTTTTCCAAATAGTTTGTCTGAATGGATTTTGTTAGTTTCCAGTGGAATTACACTATTGTTTTCATGGTGTGATATTATATGAGATCCAAAATCAGCCTTTGTAAATAGTATTTTTAAAACATATTAATTTCCTAACTGACTTTATCATAAATTCCTCATGTATGGAAACAAAAACAAAAAATAAAAACAAAATTAAGCTGTGTAGGATAAAACAAACATGAGTAGCAATCACTCAAATTCAAGTCAATATTAAAAATCAGTAAAAACCATAAGGCATACAAAGTTTTTATATTAAGAGACACTCCTGTAGACTTGATTGTATAAAACATTTTGAAGGTAACACAAACTTAAAGATGAAGAATTTAAATTGAACTGAAGCTTTTGAATTTCCTAGCTATTTTGGACAAATTTGAATCTATATTGCCTCACAGTCTTCTTAGATGAGGAACAGCACTAAGTGCTTCTGTACAAAAATTTGTGAGGATCAAGTGAAAATATGCTAGAAACCACTCAGCACACAATATAAGCAGCCACAAAATGTTGGCTCAATATGTTCTATGTAAATTTGATCTTAGCTGTAGTGAAAATTCTATGATTCTCCCAACCCAGGGGGCTTCCCAGTCCTTTCATTCTATGAACTTTTCTTAAGCCCTCATCTACCAGATCTCCTCACTTCCCATATTCCCAGTTAAGGTGCCATGGTTAAGCATCATCTCTCCTTTGCATACACCCTTCTGTTCCTTGTCCTTCTTCAACTTTGAAACCAAGTCTGACAAAATCACATCCCTATAAAATTCAGCATTCCACCCACTCTACATCTGCACCCATGAAGTGGCAAGTGTCTCAAGAAAAGCTCACGTTGTCATTCATTGGTTTCACTTTAACTTTATATCCAGAAATTTCAAAATGAGTCCTTATTGCTGCCAGGCAGTTATGAGAAAACTTCTCAGTCCATTCATGCTCTCTCAGTTATGACTATTTTCCATCTTTTTTCTTTAAACCACTTTCATCTCTTCCTCTAGCCTCGCTTCCCACAGGTGACCTTGCTGGATGTTTCACAAGCCAACTTAGAGTAATGTGAACAGGACTTCTCAGACAATCACCACCACATGCACCTACATTTGCATCTACACTCTCTCACCCTACATTCTTCTACTGTATCTCTTATCTCCAATCTCTTAACTGCAGGACTGTCTTTGGAACTAACTACATTCACTTTCTTGGTGAGCTTATCCATTTTCTCCATTTTAAAAACCTCAATATGGGGCGCCTGGGTGGCTCAGTCATTAAGCGTCTGCCTTTGGCTTGGGTCATGGTCCCGGGGTCCTGGGATCGAGCCCCACATTTGGCTCCCTGCTCGGCGGGAAGCCTGCTTCTCCCTCTCCCACTCCCCCTGCTTGTGTTCCCTCTCTCGCGGTCTCTCTCTCTCTGTCAAATAAATAAATAAATAAAATCTTTAAAAAAATAAAATAAAATATTAAAACCTTAATATGCCAACCCCTAGATTTATAGCTCCAGCTCAGACGGCTCTTCCAAACCTCATCATTATTCCACAGATAGTAATGTATCAATACCAAAGGTGAACTTCTGATCCTACACCAAAACTGTGCTGTGATCCTATTCGTTCATGCTGCTTGGGACACACTGGCCTCTTGTTTTTCCTTTGACATGCCAAGCACACTCACTTTAGGGCCTTTACACCAGCTGTTTCTGTACCAGGAATACTCTTCCCTCAGATTATTTGTTTGGCTTCCTGCCTCATTCCTATGTATGCTTGCTTGTTTGTTTTTGGTAGCTATGAAAAAGCTCTGTACCCACGCAACCCTGCCTTCATTTATCATCCTCTTTAGGTTGACAATTAGGTTCTGTTTGTTCTAAATAAACGAAGAATTATCCTGGCTAAGTTGCTAGTTACATTGGTTTCCTCTCCTGTTTGTCATTGTGAATATGGAGGTATAATGACAGCCTCCGCTTACTGGGTTCCAAGTGAACTTGGGGCAGGTATTTTGTGTACATTAAACCTGATTCTCATAGCACCCCTATACAGTAGGTTTTAGTTTATCTGGCTGTCTATCCAGCTGTCTTTTCATCCATCTATGTCTATGCCTGTCCGTCTCTCTCTTTCACTCTCTCTTGCTGTGTCTCTCTCGCTAGTTCTCGCTGTCTCTCGCTCGCTGTCTCTCGCTGTGTCTCGCTCTCTGTCTGTCGCTCTTTCGCTCACTCTCGCTGTCTCCCTCTCTCGCTCTGTCTCGCTCTCTTGCTCTGTCTCGCTTGGTCTCCCTCTCTCTCTCTCTCTCGCTCTGTCTCTCCCTCTCTCTCTCTCTCGCTCTGTCTCTCCCTCTCTCTCTCTCTCGCTCTGTCTCTCCCTCTCCCTCTCTCTCTGTAGCTCCCTCTCCCCCTCTCTCCCTCTCTCCCCACCTCTATCCCTCCCTCGGTCTCTCCCTCCTCCCCCTCTGTCTCTTTCCCCCCCTCCCTCTCTCCCTCTCTCACCCCTCTCTCCCCCTCTGTCTCTCCCCCCCCTCACCCCTCTCTCCCCCTCCCCTCTGTCTCCCCCCTCTTTCTCCCTCCTCTGTCTCCCCCCTCTCCCCCTCTTGCCCCCTCTCTCCTTCCTTCGCTCTCTCCCCCCTCTCTCCCCCTCTCCACCTCTCCACCTCTCTCTCCCCCCTCTCCCCCTCTCCCCCCTCTCTCTCCCCCCTCTCCCCCTCTCCCCCCTCTCTCCCCGTCTCTCCCCCCTCTCTCCCCGTCTCTCCCCCTCCCCCCTCTCTCCCCCTCTCTCCCCCGTCTCTCCCCCTCCCCCCTCTCTCCCCCTCTCTCCCCCGTCTCTCCCCCTCTCTCCCCCCTCTCTCCCCCCTCTCTCCCCCCTCTCCTCCTCTCTCCCCCTCTCTCTCCCCCCTCTCCCCTCTCTCTCCCCCCTCCCTCTCTCCCTCTCTCACCCCTCTCTCCCCCTCTGTCTCTCTCCCCCCCCTCTCTCCCTCTCTCACCCCTCTCTCCCCCTCCCCCTCTGTCTCCCCCCTCTTTCTCCCTCCTCTGTCTCCCCCCTCTCCCCCTCTTGCCCCCTCTCTCCTTCCTTCGCTCTCTCCCCCCTCTCTCCCCCTCTCCACCTCTCCACCTCTCTCTCCCCCCTCTCCCCCTCTCCCCCCTCTCTCTCCCCCTCTCTCCCCCTCCCCCCTCTCTCCCCCTCTCTCCCCCCTCTCTCCCCCTCTCTCCCCCTCCCCCCTCTCTCCCCCTCTCTCCCCCCTCTCTCCCCCTCTCTCTCCCCCCTCTCCCCTCTCTCTCCCCCCTCTCCCCTCTCTCTGCCCCCTCTCTTTCCCCTCTCTCTCTCTCTCTCCCCCCTCTCTCCCCTCTCTCTCTCCCCCCTCTCTCCCCTCTCTCTCCCCCTCTCCCCCCTCTCCCCGTCTCTCTCTCCCCCCTCTCTCCCCCCTCTCTCTCCCCCCTCTCTCCCCTCTCTCTCCCCCTCTCCCCCCTCTCCCCGTTTCTCTCTCCCCCCTCTCTCCCCCCTCTCTCCCCGTCTCTCCCCCTCTCTCTCACCCCTCTCCCCCTCTCTCTCTTCCCCCCTCTCCCCCCTCTCTCTCCCCCTCTCCCCCTCTCCCCCTCTCTCACCCCTCTCCCCCCTCTCTCTCTTCCCCCCTCTCTCCCCCCTCTCTCCCTTCCCCCTCTCTCTCCCCCTCTCCCCCCTTTCCCCCTCTCTCCCCCCTCTCCCCCTCTCTCTCTCCCAATACTTATATTTGTTTAAATGGTTGATACTGCCCTTTCACTGCCGGCAGAAATTGTCAGTTTATATATGGCAGTTACCAAGAAAAAAAAAAGAAAAACTTTAGATTTGTAAGTCAATAACCCTTCACCTTAAGTACTTTAAAAAAGGGACATAAACCATAATTTTAAAAAAATACTGTATTTTCTATTTTAAGAGTTTACTGTTTTATTGTAGGAATCACTGAGTAGTTTAAGAAAAAGAAAATTACATCTTATGTCTTTTATAGACAAAAGAAGGAATCAGCAGAGAAGGCTTGAGCTGATAAATTAACATACTCTTGGGTGTGACTTTTGACAGTTAATCTTTAATTAATTTAGTCATTGTCCTTCAAAAGAAAAATGGATATCTATTCATTTTGGGGCCATTATTTTATTTAACACAATGAACTTAAGTAGAAACTCTTTTGAGTGGTAAACTTTATTACAATTATATCCACTTTAAATTAATAACATCTTACACAAGGAGACTTTAAGATATGTGGAAGCCTGAGCAAAGAAAAATTAGGTCCTCATCCTTCCCCAAGCTTGTATTTAGTTGAAAATAGAAACGTATTAAATTTGAATTAAGTATGAAGAACTTAAAATACATTTTTCCCATGTTGACAACTTTAATGTTTTTAAATTACCTTTTTTTTTTTTTTTTTTTAGTGACAGGACAGACTTTATTGAGGCCCTCAGCCCTAGTTCTCCTTCTCCTGCACAGTCTTGGTTCCCCGGAGACGCCCAGTCCGGCGGGCAGCAATAAGACCCACTTTGCGGCCAGCAGGGGCATCTCTGTGGATAATAGAAGGTTTGCCGATGTGCTGGTGGTTGCCACCTCCAAAAGGATGCTCCACAGGGTTCATGGCCACCCCCCGCACACGTGGCCAGCAATTCCTCTTTGCCTTATACTTGTGGTAGGCACGGCCAGCCTTCAGAATGGGCTTGTCAATGCGGCCACCTCCAGCCACCACACTGACCACAGCTCTGTTGGCTGAAGAAATGACCTTTGAGCCTGAGGACAGCTTCACTCGGGTCTTCTTGGTCTCTGGGTTGTGGGAGATTACAGTGGCATAGTTTCCGGAGGCTCGGGCCAACTTGCCCCCGTCACCAGGCTTCTCTTCCAGACAGCACACGATAGTGCCCTCGGGCATAGTGCCCACCCGGAGCACATTGCCTATGTTGAGCTGGGCCTTCTTGCCGCAGTACACGAACTGGCCGGTGTGGATGCCCTCGGCGGCAATGAACAGCTCCGTTTACTTCTTAAACCGGTACGGATCCCGGAAGATGACCTTGGCGAGGGGTGCACTGTGGCCCGGGTCGTGGATGATGTCCTTCACAATGCCCTTGATGTAGCCGTGCTGCTCGGCGAAGTCCACCGCGCGCAGACACGCGGCGCCCTTGCGGTGCTTCACGTGCATGCAGAATACCGAGCCCGCGCCCTTTCTCTGCCCACGGATGATACGGCCCATGGCGGAAAAATTACTTTTTAAAAATAGGTAATTTTACATAATGTAAGGTTCTAGCACTAAATTGAAGAAGTTACCTCAAAACTTCTGACTGACTCCTCTGGGTTTCAGTCTTACTTGTCTGCTCTTGTACAGCTAGCCTACTACTCAGATGATGACAGGTTTACACACATTTCTTAACAGGTTATTGGCTATATTGGGAGGAACACACAAGGCTCTCCCATTCCAATTTCTTTTGGGCATATCCAGCCTCTCTCCCTACTCCGACTGAGGTCAGATAAAACTTGCTCACACCAGCATGCTCGATGCATTAGCTCATCAAATATTTTTGCTCTGTAAACCAATCCCCCTGCTTTGGGGAGCACAATGCTTTATACAAGAAAATCGATGTTCTTCTAAACCAAAGTTGCCAAATATGCTACTAACCTTGAGTAAATTTACTTTCAGCAGCGAATCTCTTTCCTCATTTGTGACCAGCACCTTCCTTCTGAAGTTGGGGAAAACACCTTTATTGTAAATGCTTCACAGGCACTTTATTTATAACACCTGGAGATTCTAGTCAATTAGCTACACACTGAAAGCAATGCACATCAGGTGTATTTTATAACTTTATGTGCAGTGCCATGATGAAAAGTACATATATTTTTTTCCAGCTGAGGGGAGCAAAACTGAAGGCTTACAGGGAGAAAAGAGAAAGGAAGGAGACAAAAGCATTGTTTTTGATGGTTCCACTATCCTGTTGATAAGTGATAGAGAAAGTTACCTCAAAAGCTGCAATTCTTCCCCTACCCCATGATTGGAATGGAAACTAGTGGAACACTCTGCTTCATTTCAACCTAATGTTCCAGAGGATTTTAGGAAAAGGTATAATACACATTCTTATTTAAAGAATTTTTAAAGGCATGAAATATAATCTCTGAATTAACTTCAAAGGAACTGAATCCTGATACAGATAAGAGGCGCTTAGCTTCAGCAGTCAAGTGGCCCTTTGAAGACCTTCAATTGTATTTCATATGATGTACCCACCTCTTTCCTACTTGGGGAAATAAAAAAAGGGACAAAGATGAATGTTTTTTACCTGCATTAGATATAAGAACTAAGAGGGAAGCTAAAGTATTCATGAGGATAATAAACTATTGTTTGTGGCTGGCAAAACTTACTCAAATATCAAAGGACTCAATGAGAAAAAAGAGTGGAGAGGGGGGTGTGTATTATCAAACATTTTACTATTTTATCTCCATTACTCTGATCCCAGACTATTTTTCCCCTCCTTTTAAATAAAAATCCAGCATCACTACTAAGCATTTAAAAAATTGCTTTGTTGATTTTATCTTATTAGAGAATAAATATACTTTCCAATCCCTGTGATACTTAAACTACAATTTTTTTTCTTTTTACGTATTTTCAGATCCTATAACAAATTATAAAGGCTTATGCAAACAAAATGGGAGAAGAGTTGTTTTGTAGTTTGTAGGCCACACACAATGCACTGATTGTGCTACTTTATGCAATAAAGTTATTTTATGTCAAAATACTACCTTCAATGCAGCTGGAATTTAAGAATTTTCCTCACTTCCAAAATAAATGAATCAAATGGGAAAAAAATGCATCTATATCTGTCCTTTAATTAAAAGCACAATCAGGAACACAACTGCTGACTATCACCTATGAATTAAAATGCTAATTCTTTCAAAAGAAGAATTTTTTTGATGTCCCTCTTTGAAATATAAGAAATATACAACAAAGAAAGGAGGAAAAAAATGCCATAGGAAGTCAAACACACATTTGCAAAGCTAATTGAGCAAATTCACCACCATTTGACATTTTGTTAAAAGAGAAGCAGTCTTGCAGCTGGATAAAAGAACAATGCAAACAAAGACAGAAAAATACACAGTCTAAATTGATCTGTTGAACCCCAAAGCACTAAGATAGCCTTGTATGAAGTGTGAAATTGAACCATGAGTAACAGAAAAAAATTTTGTCCTAATTCTTCCCAGGATCAGAGGGAACTGTAGGTGATCTCTCCCTCTTCTTTTGTTTTCCTTTGTAAGAAACTCACCTATTCGAAGGACAAGAGTCTTAAATCTCTAAACCCTCTTCAGGGTTAACAAATTAAATATACAAATGAGGATTAAGATTTCCCATCAGGAACGTTGTAAAGGAAATTTATGAATGGTGGGGCAGGGGCCTGGGAGCAGGGGTCCTGAGAGAGCCTAAGAGCAAGCTTGGAAGTAATTACCTTTTCAGACCATAATTAAGGCAGTATACTAATTTGCTAGACTTGGCTTACTTTTGAATCTAAAACTTTTGCCAAAATTTCACTTTTGAAGGGAAAAGTGAAAATCAGATTCATATTTTGTGTTTCATAATAATAACTGAGGCTGTACATCATCTCTCCACAGCCAGCTTTCCACTGAACCCATTACTGTAATGAAAATGCTGTGATTAACATCCAGGATCCTATTGGCATGGACCACACAGTGTGTTAGGAATGCCAGATCCACATGGAAAGTAAAAAACTTCTTGTAAGCTCTGCATGGGATGCCAAACAGCTGCCAAATCAGAGGACCAATCACACTTTCCCTTTGCAAACATCCCCTTGGACCTCATCAAATTCCAACAAAATATTGAATCCATAACTGATAGGAACCTGGCTTCAGGTGATACTGTTAACCTCCTAAGGTACTTATAAGGCCTTTTCAATTTAACCTGTATGTCTTGCAGCTCCTTTCCTGTACCATTGGAAAAATAATGGCTCTTTCCTTTAAAAATGTGGCCTTGGGCATGGGCAGATGCCTGGTGTGCTTATAAAGTTACCTGTCTGCTTTGATACTGGCTTCTTCTTTAATTGCAGTAGTGTTGTGGGTAGAAAGGCCACAGCAGGATTTTTTCCTTTCACTGGCCTGATGAGTACTTTGGGGTCTGTCTTAATAAAGTCCTGTAGGAATATTTTCACCACTGTTCAGAGGAAATGGGGATATCTTGTTAAATTAGTTTCACTCTACAGTGAGGATTTGTGGGGAGGAGGCAGAGCTAGAGATGTTTGCTCAGGAAGAATTGTTTCTGAAGAATTCAGCTTCTCCTTATATTCAGCCCAGGTGGCCTGTGTGCTTTTTCCCTCTTCATCAGTTCTTTCTGGGGAGGTTTTCCCACAGCCTCCAGGCGGAGGGAAAGCAATGAAGGCGCTATCTCATGTGGATCTTACTTCCTGTGTCTGAGTGCAGCATCTCCCGTTCTGAACATGCCCGAATCAGAGCACATTAAATTCAGAAAGGTAGATTGACTTCGCTCAAGACACAGTAGGGAAGCAGCACACAGAAAACAATATCAAATGAGTGCAAGGGGACCCTTATAAGAAGTAAATTAACTCAACAACCAGCTGTGTAGATAGTCCTATTCACAGAGCCATCGCAGTTCTGCCACCAAGGCTTGATTAATATTAAAATAACAATTATACATATGTAAGATTCTGGAACAAGGAATCCCTTCCATTCCTGAAATCTCCTCAGGTTTTTGTTTTTTGCCCCCCCCCCCCCCCCGCTGCCACCTACTCAGCTTTTGTCTCCCTAGAGCGTATCAGAGCCAGAATAAGGAGTTCTGTAGGGGACCCCATTCTTTGTAGAACTGCAGATTTCTTATGCAGCAAATCCCAGTAGCCAGACAGCAGTGATTTCATGATTTATTAGCATTCAAACAAACTCTGTATAGATTCTCCCAATCCCAGTTTCTTCCTTAATATTCTATACCAACCCAAATCTTGTACGTGTCTGGGTTTCAGTCTGAATAAAGATCCATATGTGAGGTTCCTAGACCCTACAGGCTCACTCTAAAGATACTTTTCATTTTTACATGGTCCGTTCTGCATTTCACCCAGCAAAACTGATAAATTATTAAGCAAATATAGCATTATGAGGGAAATGGCAGGAACTCAAGAATACATAAATGAAAAAATAAATTTCCTTATATATTATGAAATGACAACATTTACCAAAATCACTTTGATTCAGGAAAAGGGCATATTGAACACCAGCAGTGTGCCAAACTGTATTTTGAGCACTAAGTTGCATTTTAAATTATAAAATAAATGTTCATTAACTATTTCCATTGAAATGAGAACTCTGCACACTGAAAAATTAATTGACTTTTCCAAGGTCACTCAGCTAATAGAGCAGCAGAGTCAAGTCTGAAACCAAATCTCCTTATTCCCAATCCAATTTCCTTTTAACTCTACCACATTCCCTACATCTCAGTGTCTAATTTCAAAGTCCAGGTTTTAGAAAGTCCAAGGATACAACACTGAGGCTTTGATTATGGCAGAATGTCTCAGCCATATTAACAGATCTCTGGGGAAATTACAAAGATCCCCAAGTGCTTAACCAATTATCTCCCCCCCTCCCCCCGCCCACCATTTTCAACAGGCATAGTCTTTGGAGAAAACATTTGCACTAAATTACTTTGATCATTATATGGAATCACAACTTCTCTCCCAGTCAAACCAGTCTACTTTTCTAATCATCATCCTTTGAGATGATGGAAAATTCTTTTATTCCTTCTAATAAGATATCTCACTATGGACTCTGAGAAACAAACTGAGGGTTCTAGAGGGGAGGGGGGGTGGGGGGATGGGTTAGCCTGGTGATGGGAATTATATGAATGGAGCACTGGGTATTATATGCAAACAACGAATCATGGAACACTACATCAAAAACTAATGATGTATGGTGATTAATATAACATAATAAACAAATTTTTAATTTAAAAAATAAAAAAAAGATATCTCACTCAAATATTTTATGTTTCCTCCTGACCTTTATCTTTATTATTCCTTCAGTTTCGTGTTTCCTTTTTGTTCTCAAATTTAAATAGAAGATCATTACAAATATTTTAAAAAGAGCCATCTTCTGTGGTATTTACTCTCCCACGAAGAAAGAGACTTCTGAGTTTATATAGGTTCTTTTCTAAACCAAGAGTTTATTTTCTGAAAATTGTCACTTATCTATAGACTCTATTTCAAAAGTATTGGTTTGAGAAATAGATAATTAGAAAATTAGATGGTACATGGATAGATAGATCTATGATGTTTAATGTATAATCTGCTGCCATTAATTCTTTACTTTTCATAGCCATTTGTAAACACTAACATGTTCATTTTCATTCCAAATGCAATTGTCAACACACACAAAATCTTACAATTTATCTTCCCTTCTAAAATAACCAAATTATTTGTGATTCATTTTTCTCTGAGAAATAATCACTTAGAATTCTTAAATTATTATTATTTAATCGTTTCTATATCCGTGTCTCCATTAATTCCCACTTTTAGAAATATATTCTAAGAAAAACCTCATGGATATATGAATGGATTTCCTAGAATATTAAAACATTTTTTGTACTAGCAAAGTATTGAAAAATAATGTCCAACAATAAAGGATCAAATATATTGATTGGGGTATATTTTATGTAACAGTATATTACACAGCTACACAGCTATTTAAAATTATGTGAGGTAGAAGACAGCAAAGATGCTCTTGATTTACTTTTGTATCAGTGGGATTACAAAATAGTATGAACATTAAGAAGTCATATTTGTAAAAGAATGTATGAATGGACAAAAGATTTGAAGGATATATGTTAATATAGTGTATTGTTTTAAGATTCTATCTGATACTATTTTGGTTACTCTTGAAATCCTGCAATTAGAGTTGGTCTGATGAAGAGAAGATTGCAGCTTATTATGGAATTTGAATTTTAGGAGTTATTTCACAATATGCTCCCCTCCTTCTCACCTTCCTCTTTTCCTCCCCACCTTTTGTGGTCCTCTCTTGGTGTAATGTCATCGATTTTGCCAAAATAACAAATATTACTTATTAAATAAACTTATATTTTGTCAGTCATTTGTATCTTAATGAAACTGAGTTCACCAGAATATTTCCAAAGAAAGGATCAAGAAAGAGGGAGGCAGAGAGGGCATGCAGTAAACTAAGTACACGCCAGCTCAATCTCTTTATTTTTCTGAACATCATTTTCCCCCTCAGTAATGAGGAGATTAGACTAAATTATCTCAAAAACCTTTCTTGAACAGGCATTCTATGACTATGATAGGAAGTAATGCATATCAAAGGAAGAAAAAGATACAAGAAAAAACAAACAAAAACAAGAGCAGCCCAGAACAATGCCGTACCTAGAGAGCAATTTTATTGTAATGGTTTCCTAATCTGTCTGCCCATCCAAATCACCTGAAACATTTGCTAAAATTAGAAGTCTTCCTTTCTGATTCCATACATCTGACCTTCTATTTAAGTGTCTGTATTCTGAAAACTTTAGGTGGCTTATAGTAGGAACCAGTGTTTGGGAACCATTGGTCAAGGCAGGATTTTCTAAGCATATTTCTAGCTTGGAGTTTCGTAAATAAAACAAGTATGAAAGCATTTGATCTGCTTATTATTTGTGCATTAACGTTTCTTACCCCTTCTGTACAAGAAAGGCGGGCAGTGATGTTATTTTGACTAATAATATAGAATACTTTGCCGCCATGTTCTGAAACTATTTCTATTCATAGCCATTTTTCAATAAATATTTTTCCACTAAGGGTCATAGGTTAAAAGTCCCTTTGCTAATTTGATAAGGTACTGAATTACTTAATATTCTATCTGTTGAAAGTCTCAGCTTTTATGTGACCATTACACACAGAAGAAAGCAAGAGTTTCATGAGATTAATAGAGTTATTGCTCCTGTGTTCAATTTATTATGTGGAGCTACAAGGATGCCAATGGAGATGGCTTTGAACATTTCAAACAGATTCAATTTTAGTTTTTGATTCAAAATTCAGTAGATGCTCTGGAAGGACCACAGTATGTAATGGAAACTATATATCAAAATTGTATAAGGGAAAAAAAATCAGAAATAGAGCGATAATAGGGGAATCTAGTCTGGAAATTAAAATCTAGGACATTAAAAAGGCAAATTCCTTCACACCTAGCCTCGATTTCTTTTTGGGGATACTGTCATCAAAGTAAAATTACTGATTTCCTTTCTGCCATACACATACACACTTCAAACTTGAAATGACCTTTCCGACTGGTGTCTCGGGAGTAGGGATCAGTCATGAAAGTCTCAGCCCATTCCCAATTTTCTTTTTAGGGCTGATGCAGAGAACACAAATTCTTGTTTGCTCTCTCCCCTGTAAGGAATCTTGGCGAGGCAGGCTCTGGTACAGGGGGCATGAGAGTTAGGTTGTCCACTGCAAAGAAGGGGTGGGTGGGTATAACCAATTTAGGAGAGAATTATCAAGCCCATATGACTTCACATATGAGCCACTTCCTTCAGTTTGTAAGGCTTCCAGTTTTATCAATAATAAGGTTGATGTGTTGATCCTCATTTCTCTGAATTGTATGCCCGTGTCTAAACTGAATCTAAAGAGTGAAAGAAGGGCACTATTTATGGACCCTATAAAATCTAATCTAGGCAATCCGTGGATTTTAGTGGGCCTCTCCAAATCATATAGAAAACCTCTACTTTCAATTTGTATCTACCCTCTTAATCTGTACATGATTGCCTTATGACTCAGCTACATGTCCTTGTCTTAAAAAAAAAAGCAACAACAACCCCAGGGAATCTTTTTATAATCTTTTTATAAAAGGTGCACCCTTAAGGGGCACCTGGGTGGCTCAGTTGGTTAAGCGACTGCCTTTGGTTCAGGCCATGATCCTGGAGTCTCTGGATCGAGTCCCGCATCGGGCTCCCTGCTTGACAGGAAGCCTGCTTCTCCCTCTGACTCTCCCCCCTCTCATGTGCTCTCTCTCTCTCAAATAAATAAATAAAATCTTAAAAAAATAAAAAATACAATAAAAGGTGGCTTAAAAGTTGCAGGGGTATTTTAAATTAATGATGTAAAGGGTTTGATGGCCAGTGCTTATCTACATTCTGGTAATCCACAGTCACTCTCATCTTTCCACTAGGGATGGATATGTGACCCTTGCAAAGGTACAATGATTTGTTTAGAGATGGATATCCAGGCCTGCCCCACAGAGCTATTCTGTTAAAGCTAGTAGAAAAGAGATTTCCTTTTGTATCTCAATTTTAAATTTAATCTCAATTTTAAATTTAATTTCAAGTACAAAATGTGAATCTGAAAGCTCTTAGCAGTCATATTCTTCATCTCTTTGAATAAATTTTTTTAAAGAGCTTATTTTTTTATTTGAGAGTGAGAGAGCAAGAGAGAGCATGAGCAGGGGCAGGGGAGAGGGAGAAGCAGGCTCCCCACTGAGCAGGGAGCCCGATGCGGGGCTTGATCCCAGGACCCTGTGATCATGACCTGAGCCAAAGGTAGATGCTTAACTGACTGAGATACCCAGGTGCCCCTTCTTTGAAGAAATTCTGTTGAAGTACAATATAAAAGACCAAACAGGTGAAAGGCCTGTGGCACCCTGGACCTTTTGGCAAAACAGTTGTACAATCCAGTATACACCTTGATTTGCTTAATCCAACTGCTATGCTTACAACCAAAAGAATCTTGGGTAAAGGAGAAGGCATAGAGACTTAAAACAACTTTTTACAATGGAAGTAATATATATTTATTGTCTTGAAAATTAAGACAATACAGAAACAGAAAAGAATTATTCCAAACTGAGGTCAAAATATCAATGCATATTTTCTTTTAGTGTATTTCCTACACTTTTATTCACACATGCACCTGTCCAATGCAGTTACTATACAGATTGATTTTTAACTCTTTTTTTGTTCACTAAAACAATTTATTATGAAAAATTACTTAATGCATTATAATTTTTATGTGGCAGATCTTACTACACAACAAGGACTCTTAATCCTTCCATATTTTTCTTTTTCCCTTCTTTCCAATACATCTGCTAACCTTAGAAGTTTCCAGGATAACAGTGAACAAGAGAGGTAGAGTACCTTTTTACATGAAGATGTCTTTTTAGTGGGTGAGAATGATATTAAACAAGTAAACAAATAAATTCAATAGTATAAGTAGCAGTAGGAGAACACCAAAGATTGTGTGATAACAGTGACAAGGGAGTGGAAACGACAGCATCAGAGAAGAATGAATGCTAATAAGGGTCCTTTGGGAAGGTGAGAATTGAGTTAACAATTAGTGAGAAGAAAAAGCCCATCATTTAACATTGGGATGGGAGTTTTTGAGACAGAAGGAAAAGCTAGTGACTGGGCCCTGCAGTGGGAATGAGTTCAATGTATCTGAGGAATAGAAAAAAGTGATGGTGCCTCAAATATAATGTGTGGAGAGAGCAAGAGAAAATTAGGTCAAAAAATACTCTGTGGCCAGGACACAGGGTTTTGGAGGCCATGTAAAGGAATTTGGACTTTATTCTAAATGAACAGAAAACATCATGTTTTGAAAAGAGGAGTGATGCAATCTGTTTAGGCAATTTAATTCACCGGAGACACCTGTGGCTTGCATGATTCTGGTGGCAGTTGACATAAAGTAGATATATTTGTATATATTTTTGAAGTAGAAGCATTAAGACTTGCATTTGGGCATTGAGAGATGAACATCCTGAGTCTCAGTCCCTCATGTATAAATTGAATCAATGGCATGAAATTATTCTTGAACTGCCTTTCATGGTCTCGGTCATGTTTCCACAAATAGCACACAAATTTTAATAACACTCTGATCCACATAAAATTCTGAGGAGGTAACTTGTTTTCTGTTTTTCTACTGACTACTGTTTAGTTTCTGGAAAATTACATGAGTGGAAGGGAAATGACTGATCAAGCTAAACTCCTTTGCAGAGAAGCTATCCTGTTGGAGGGTGGAGGGTTGGCTTAGGAGGCTCAGCAGCTGGTTCAAACATTTTGAATCCCTGGACAGAGAGGCTTAGATCTCAGCACGACTCACTCAACCATTCATCTTTCCAAGGTAGATAAATTGAGTGTTGCACAATTTAGAATATGTGCGTCTTTCAGATAATGCCTTAAAAAGCAAATTCTGGGTGAACATTAAAGACTACATAACACTATAGAACAGTAGGGGCCACCCCCGTGTCCTTGGCCTAAATTTCTTCCTTGGTAATGTGGTAGGGTGAATTATTTCAGTCACCAATATTTTACTGTCATTAAATCCATGCAGTTTGTCTGAGTCTTTGGAATCTTTCAGAATGAAATGAGCTTTATTAACAAAAAATACCTGGTTTGACTTACTATAAGTCCCTCTAAAGTTGACTGTAGCTCTCTGTGCTTTTTAATGATGTCTCCATTACAGAGGCTCCAGACTGGAACACACATTTTGTAGGTGAAAGGTAGCTTGATCATTCCTGTAAGAGGCATAGAGTCACGCCCTGATACCACTAAGGGCTCCCTGCCTGAAGATAATCCAGCTGCCACCAGAATCAGGCAAGCCACAGGTATCTCCAGTGAATTAAATTGCCTAAACAGATTGCATCACTCCTCTTTTTAAAACAACATGATGTTTTCTGTTCATTTAGAATAAAGTCCAAATTCCTTTACGTGGCCTCCAAAACACTATGTCCTGGCCACAGACTATTTTTTGGTACTGAAAGGTACCAAAAGATGTGGGAAGGGACATGATGAGTGGGACTGAAGGGCAGGGAACCCAGATACAGTCATCAGACTGCTGTACCTTTTCTTTTTTCCTTTTGCAGATTACCAGACTCTACAATGAGTCTGGGAGGTTTCAGTTGGAGATTCAACACTAAAGTCTTGGTCACTTATTTGGCCATAATAACTAATGATTTTTTTCTAAGATTTATTTATTTGAGAGAGAGAGAGAGTAGAGCAGAGGGAGAGAGAAAATACTGGAGCAGACTCCCTACTGAGCACAGAGCCCAATGTGGGGCTTGATCCCAGCACCCTGAGATTATGCCATGAGCCCAAACTAAGAGTCAGCCACCCAACCAACTGAGTCACCCAGGTGCCTCCCTACCTTTGCAGACCTTTTGTATGTATAAAACTTTCAACAGTATATGTTCTTATTAAAATTATAAAAATTTTTTCACTCATTCAATAGTGCTATAATGGTGTGTGTGTGTGTGTGTGTGTGTGTGTGTGTGTATGAGATATATGTAGCATATAATGGTATATACCCTCAGTCCCCACCCCCACAATTCCTGTTACCTAGTGAGCTATTGCTCCCTAAAAAACTAGTCAAGTGGATTCCATTACCAGACAGAAAACCAAAGAAGTGAGAAGTAATTTTTTTTTTTTTTTGAGTTCCAAAACAGGAAGTGCAAGTGTGAGAAAAAAGACTTGGAGAAATATTAGTCCTGATAGTAAAAGGTATTTCTTTCCTTTCCTTTCCTGAAATCTAAGTAGAATTGACCTGATAAAAGGAGAAGGGGTGAGATATAGTGTAATGAAGGGGTAAAACCAGGAGTTAATGGAACTGGATTTGAAAAAACTGGGGCCAACATCCAGAAATAGCTCAGCATTGCCTAAGTGAGGAATGGAGAGCCACACAGGAAGTGACTCAACCTTTCATGCCAACATACAATTCATTCATACTATTAGATTTTATTAGGTGCCTACCACGGTGACAAATTTTGTGCCAAAAATTTTTTTTAGGGGCACCTGGGTGGCTCAGTCAGTTAAGCGGCTGCCTTCGGCTCAGGTCATAATCCCAGGGTCCTGGGATCGAGCCCTGCATCGGGCTCCCTGCTCGGTGGGGAGCCTGCTTCTCCCTCTCCCTCTGCCTGCCTCTCTGCCTACTTGTTCTCTCTTTGTATCTCTCTGCCAAATAAATAAATAAAATCTTAAAAAAAAATTTTTTTAAAGATAATATGGATGTAGAATTAGCTGTGGAGAAGTTCAGTGTTGAATGGGGAGACAAATATAATAATTATAATATAGAGTAAAAGCATCTGGGAAGTCTTAGAAGGTTATATTTGATTTCAGGACTGTGGTTTTTGGAGATAAAATTTTATTTGGTAGGACTCTCTTGAGATACCATAGAATTAACTGTACCAAATTTTGTTTATTCCAAAAAAAAAATAGAACCTCTTTTGGACTGGATGTTTGAAAATAACACAACTCCTGCTCCACACCTCAGGAAAACAGAGGAATAGAAATAAGTAAACTCTGTGTAATGATAGAACATAGAAGGAAAGTGAATCACTAAGAAAGATTCTGCTTTCTTAAAGGACCAGAGAGAATTTAGGAAACATGATTTTTTTTTCTGTAATGTTAATGAAATTTCATGAGTCATATGTGAATGCATACCACTACATTAAACATTCTTTTGAGGTGTCCTGGGGCCCAAATTTCCAATGTGTGCTTGAACAGGTTGTTTCCCCAGGCCAAAAAGCAATTCTTAAACACCCTGCTGGTATCTGAAAATTTGCCCCAATTCTGACATTATTCAACTCAATTCTGACACCATCTACCCAGAGATAGCATCAGATTCCACAGGTTAAGGGTTTAGTCCTACAAGATTGCCCCCCCCAACTTTAGATGCCAGTCAGAGGGCCAGGTTCTCACCTATACTTCTGGCTATAAAGCAGAGGTTCCTATAAACTCCTCCTCAGATGTGATTAATTTGCTCACAGAACTCTCAGAAACACTTTATTTACTAAGTTATTGGTTTATTATAAAATTATGTAACTCGGGAATAGCCAGGTGGGGGAGATACATAGAGCAAAGTATGTAGAAAGCGTGTGGGGCTTCTGTGCTCTCTCTCTGAGAGCAGGCCATTCTCTCCAAATGTCCATGTGTTCACCAAGCCAAAGGCTCTCCAAACCCTGTCCTTTTGGGTTTATGGAGGCTTCATTTCATAGACATGATTGATCAAATCATTTACCATTGGTGATTGATTCCACTTCCATTGGCCAACAGCTCCCATCCAAAAGTCACCTCATTAACATAACAAATGACACCTTTATTAATTTTAACACTTAGGAAATTCCAAGAGTTTTGGGAGCTGTGACCACAGAATTGTAGAAGACCAAATATATGGAAAATATATTTTGGTTATTTAAATGACCAAATATGTACATCTTATAAATCACAATATTGCAAGCATTGACTAAACTGTTTCTTTTGTACTGGCTCAAACAGATATAAGTGAAAATGAAATGTAAAGTAAATGAAAGTAAAATATTTGGCATGATTTGGTTTAAATGACTCTTAAAACCAAAATTTACCATTTGTCTCTGAATTGAAAGGAAGCAGAAAAAGAGAAAGTGCAGAAGTTATAGATCCTTTGGAAATGAAGTGACAGATAAAGGAGTCTAATAGGCTTGTGTTTGGGATGAGGAGGGTGGCAGATGGCAGGATGAGGATATCAAGTCAGAACTCAAATATTTTATCATAATAGAATCACTGAGTTAAGATGAATTTGATAATCATCAATCCCATTAAAATATTTTGAATCTATCTATCTATCTATCTATCTATCTATCTATCTATCTATCTATCTATCTACCTATCTACCTATCTACCTATCTACCTATCTACCTATCTATCATCTATCTATCTATCTCATCTTTTGGACAAATATATTATTTAGTTATTTACCTTTCTTAGTCAATCATGAGCATAGAATATGGTAGAATAAATTCTGGAGTAGAATACAGAAATGCATTGGTCTAAATATGCATCTTGTAGCTTGAAATATGTAATAAAATTATGTATGATTTTTATCAATTTGATCTAAGAAAATTTTAAAAATGAAAACAAAATATTTGCAAAGGAAGTCAACTTTCCTCTACTCTGACTGGAAGCTATTTTGGAGGCTGCAAGATGCTTTGAGAACTCAAGGTGGATGTCTTCATGTGGGCTACCATGCTAATTTCTCCTGGTTCTGTCTACTTAATATTCTCAGAGCTAGTCACTGGTGACTCTATCTGAAGGAAGAGTTATTCAGCCCTCTCAGAGGCAGAAATTACATATATCAAGAGTCTCACAAACCCACCATGTTAGGAAACTTGCAATTGCTATATACTCCAAAAGGGGAGACTATCTATAGATACATGAGTGACTCCTCTTCTCACAATTTCCTTCTCACCCATCCCTCTTTTTTATATCTTATCCCCTCCGTCCTGGGTGTCCTAACTGAACAATGAGTCCTAGATTATATTAGACTCTAGAATTGCTAGATTCTGGATTCAATAGGTCTTAGATTACATTATTACTCCAGAATTTTTACTGTCCACATGCTTTGACCCATGTCATTCCTTTGTTTCTACCTGATTAGACTGTCTCTTCTCTAAGTCCCCATCTAAAAACAGTCCCCTTCTATAAAATCTTTCTGTGGTGGCTGGTGACCTCGCTTTCCTATATAACTCATGCCAGAAATCACTCCCTACATTCTTATTCTTTACTGGTGGAACCAGATAAATCAATTTATATGGTCTTAGTACGCTTTTTAAGTTGCCGTGGAGATAAGCACCGGAAAAACATATTGCCAGTTTCCACCCACCAGACTGAACCTCCAGACATCACAATCGCCTATATTTTGCCTGTTTTTAGGCAGTATTTTCCAAGACTTTTCTTTATAGTTGTTTCAGTTTTGTCTGTTCCTTTTCTGCTGTAAGAGCCCCACATTGATGCACAGGTATAAGTAACTTGTGGCATGAAAACTAACTAAAAATATATAGATAAACTGCAGAGGCAGGGCTGCAGAGGACATGAGTGTATTTGAAATACGCAGCTGGCTGAAAAAAAGTAGGGTCTTTGGGATATGGTGAGCAATTATGGCAGGAAAGTGAAGAAAAGTCATTCACTTTCCATGCCTATTTTTCTTTTTTTTAAAGATTTTATTTATTTATTTGAGAGAGAGAGAATGAGAGATAGAGAGCACGAGAGGGAAGAGGGTCAGAGGGAGAAGCAGACTCCCCGCCGAGCAGGGAGCACGATGTGGGACTCGATCCCGGGAATCCAGGATCATGACCTGAGCCGAAGGCAGTCGCTTAACCAACTGAGCCACCCAGGTGCCCTCCATGCCTATTTTTCTAACAAGACAATATACAGATAGTAGGAACATCTGAAGTTCTTCTGAAACAGGCTTCTTTAGAGTCTTTTCACACTCTCTGTGATTGAGCTCAAATGTTCTTACCTCATACCACATAGTCAGCTAGGAACAATATGCTCCAGAAAAGTCTATTGATTCATAGTATCAGATATACATTATACATCTTGCTATTGGTATACTGCCAAAGTAGGTATAGAGATATTTAAAATATGACCTCTTCCCCGAGGTTCTACATAGTCTATTTAGGAAGACACGACTAAAACATATAAAACATCAAACAATATAAAATATAAAATTATAGTTGTTAGAAGTACAAACAAAAAGTTTTGGAAAGTAAGACACAGTGTGGACTGAGGGAAGGATAAAGTGTGGAGAAGCAAACTGGCAGGGACCTGAGTGGTTCAAATTTCAGGCTCTTAAATCAAGCCCACCAGATTCTGAATATTGACTCTTCCATCTACTCATAATTGGGCCATGTATTTCAACAGCCCTTGCCTCAGTTCTTATTGGTAAAATAGAAATAATGAGACAACCACAGGTTTGGGGAGTATTTGAAAATGAATTTTCTAGTACATAAGAAGTACTTAATGTAAGTTAAATGCTATTACCAATTAAATAAACATTCCCTAAGAGACAGCAACTCTAATAGTAGAATTTAGAAGTGTGATGTTTATGGGCATCTGGGTGACTCAGTAGGTCGAGCCTCTGACTCTTGGTTTCAGCTCACGGTCATGGTCTCAGGGTTTCAGGATTGAGCCCTGAGTCTGGCTCCAGGCTCAGTGGGGAGTCTACTTGGAATTCCTTTTCTCCTTTTCCCTCTGACCCTCACCCTGCACTCTCTCTCAAATAAATAAATAAATCTCTAAAAATTGTGATATTTAATGAATATAACAATTAACAATTGGTGCTCTATAGATAGATCTAAATGGCTTGTGCTCATAAACTGGAGAACTAAAGAAAGCACAGATCCCTGAGGATATACCTTAAAGATTGAACAAAGTCATCTATGTCTAAATTCCTCATATGATATTAGACATCTGTCAATTTCCAGTATTGTGCTAAGAAATTTCATGTGTGTGATTCCATTTAAACTTCACAACAAATTATGAGTCAGTAATATTACTAGGCTTTTCTAGATGGGAAAACTGGCATTCAAAAAGTGAAGTGATTTTCCCCAGGTCTCATATTTGTAAGAAGAATTTTTGGGTTCCTTGAATCACAGCCTGGGACTCTGTGATGTGTATACTCCTCATTAATGAAACAGAAAAAACAAACAACAGAATAAAAAATAGGGAAAGAGATGTAAGAGATGGAGTGAATCATCCTGAAAAAGAAAATCCAATGCTCAACCACCAACAGAAAAGAGGCTGCAAAAGAGACAGTTAATGTAAAAATTAAAAGAGAAAGATAGAAAAAAAGGCTCTCCGGGTGACAGGTTCATATATATGACAGGATTGAAAGGACTTAGGCAAATGCATCAGATTTTGCCATTATGTGAATGAACAGCAGAATGTTTAGAAATATAATCTTTAAATGGAAAGGATAATGATTTTTATGGATAGGTTCACATTTGCTTAGAATGGTCTATTACAAGCAGGGTTTTATTGGTATTAAGGAATAGCTCCACTCAAGTTCAGGAAAAATATGCTTATAATAAGAATAGACATGTCTTAAAATTTGTCAGGACCCTGAAGAGCAGACTACTTTTTTGTCACAGCATCTCTGCTTTTATCCTGCACATATTCTCTATCTGTTAAATAATTAGCTACCCATTGATTACCCTTCCTCTTATGACATTACTGATGTTTCAAAACATGGATATTCAGTTTGCCCGGCCAGCTCCAACTCAAAATCAAGGAATTCTTATTGATTATACTCTAATACTCCACCTCTACCTGGTAAATGCTCCAGAGAGAAAGTATCTGTTGGAGCCGACCATTTTTTTTTTTTTTTTTTTAATCAAGGAGGTCTTGGGCTACCTTTGCCCAGTGATCATCCCTTTTGCTAAACAATGTGCTGGGGAAGTCACACAGTGTAGAACAGAGTCATTCGGACAGTTGTGTTTCAGAATGATTCCCTTAGAAGTCAGTATATGTGGGATAGGTTATTACATCTGTTAAATCTTATGTCAGAAAAAAATGATATAACATTTAGGGGAGTGTGCTGGATCATACAGATAGATGATTAAATATAATGCAGTGATTTTAACAATGTGTGTTATTTTTAAAAAGTCAGATTAAAGGTTTAGTGCAAAAGTTAGATGAACATTAACTGTTGGCATTATACCCTAAATGCCATAAAATCTCAATTAAAAACTAAATAATTTTCCTTTTAAAAAGTAGTTTCAAAGGTATACTGAGAAAAATATATAAATCATACTAGAATGAACTACATGCTGGTTTATATTTACTAACTTGTGATGGGGAGGGGACGGACCCTGAAA
This sequence comes from Eumetopias jubatus, assembly GCF_037043125.1. Taxonomy (NCBI): domain Eukaryota; kingdom Metazoa; phylum Chordata; class Mammalia; order Carnivora; family Otariidae; genus Eumetopias; species Eumetopias jubatus. Next base: position 98,855,272 of record NW_028274811.1, read on the forward strand.
ATAAATGATTTTTTAAGTAAGTAAGGCTTTTAAAGTAAGACTTATCTGAAAACATGATAACAGGAATCCTAGGAAAGTTACATAACACTTTCTTCTTTCTTCTTTACCTTCTTTTTCTTTGTTGTCAAGTTCAGATAAAAAAATGAAATATTTTCTCCTCAATAATTTGACCCCACTATATTATACTATTTGTTTTTCTTTCTGGGCTAAACTGTGCAACTAGAAACATTCACAACTGAAGTGGGTTGGTAGGAGATCTTGCCCTCACTAACACACTTTATACAGGCCATTTGTCCACATGACCATTTCCCATAAATTGTCACAGCTAACCTACATTCTTACTCCATTTGTTGGTAGTATTCTTAAAGTCATAGTTACTGACCTATTTTTCCCTGCTCCCTTGCTGAAGCCTGCATGCCAGAACCTTTTAGTTTTGAAGAAGACACTAACTATTCACTGGTTGCAAACTTAAGGTCATTTCATGAACTGTTTTGGACTTAGAGACACCCATCCTCAATCAAAGAATATTAACGTCAAATAAAAGAAACAGTTCAGATACTTTTATCAATTTTGGCTTATCCAAGCTATATTTTATTTGATATGCAACTGTAAGTAAGCCACCTAAAATTTCAACCAATTCAGGGGAAAATTATTTAATTTCAATCTTGTAAAAAGTAAGGAGTCTTCCTATTTAAGAAGTTCTTCAGTCAGTAACTGCAGTTCATTTGCTAGGAGACTTTGAAATATACCAGAAAACAGGCTGGCTGGCAGGTTGGTTTGTGCTGCAAGATATTCTGACAACCTGTCAAAGTTCCACTTTTCTCACATTCTACCAACTTCTCTTTTCTAAAGAAAGCATGAAATGTCAAAATGACAGGTGCCAAAGCGCAGCAGCATCCAGCTTCTGGGCCTATTACCTTAGGAAGGAAAGAGTTGAAAAGTTGTGCAAGTGACATATGCTGAAGAGTGATATAATTTGCCAGGTAAAGGAGTGGCTTGATGGTGCTTGTGTTAACCCTTTGTAGCTAACTAATTTGAATTATATCCTCTGGGAATAATTTCTATGAGTATATATAGAAAAATATAGCTTTTGAAGCAATAACTTCAATAAGTTATTGGGCATCCCTTTCTTTAGTGTTGGTGACTTTCTTCTGTTAATTCATTGAATGTAATCAACATCACATGGTTAAAAGTAGCTGATGTTGTAATTTTGTTATATTTTAAATGGATGGATAAAGCAATATTGCCAGAAGAAAGATTAAAACATGGGAAACTACTGCAATTATATCTGCATAAAATCTGTTTGTTAGTGTGTGTGTGTGTGTGTGTGTGTGTGTGTGTGTGTACATACCTACAGGGAGTGTTAAGAATGACTTGATTGATTTATACTAATTGGGGAAAAGTCAGTTTAAGTTAATGGGCAAGACTGAGTTATAAAACAAAGTTTAAAAATTTATTTTATTACTTTCAAGTTCAGATCCTGTCTGATGAATATATATGACTAACTTGCCACTTTCAGCTATTTCTTTATAATGTGCAAAGATCTACAAAAGAGCATTTTTCCCAAGTGATAAAGAGGTCTTCATTATTTGTGTTAATTATTATTTTGTGTTGCAAACTGTTTTGTTTGAGGACAATGGAAATAGATAAGTAATGTTTTGTGATCATACCATTTGGCCAGGAGAGGAATGAACAAGAAATCTAATCAAAAACTAAAATACAGCTTAGATTAAGAAAAAAAAATTTGAATTTCCAGAGGGAAGGTGGGAAGGCTTTACAAAGTTAAGAAGGAAAATAGGAAAGGATTCTTTAGGAGGGAGAGAGAGAAAGAGAGCAAGAGCGAGAGAGCGAGCAAGAGAGAGAGAGAAAGGGAGAGAGAGGGAATGAGATTTATTCTACATTCTGGGAGAAAACAAGATTTGATGGTACAAGTCTGGAGATGTAATCCTATCTGTACTCTGAAAAGTAACATCATGTAGCAGTTGGGAGTTAAGAGTCTGCAGTTGTACTGTTTAATAACTGTGAGTTTGTACCTGCTACTCAATTCAAGTGGTCCACAATTTATCTACCAGTAAAATAGAGACACTTGAAATATCTGTCTCATTGTATTGTTGTGAGAAATTAAATGTGATTATGTGTATAAAGCTGCAGTTATTCCATGATTGTATCTTTGGAAAACCAGTTCTATTTTATTTTAATTTTTTAAAAATATTTTTTTTATTTTTAAGTAATCTCTACATCCAATGTGGGGCTCGAACTTATGACCCTGAGATCAAGAGTCTCAAGCTCTACTGACTGATCTAGGCAGGCACCCCAAGATTCAAAGGACTCTCTTCCCATGTCTTCAGAAATTAAAAAGGGATATTGAATTACAGTGGAATGGGAAACTGGACAAAGAATTCTCAGCCTGAGAGGAGTTAGAAATCCCTCACTACAAGAGCAAGGGGGCTTTAATTAGCTAAACTGTTTATTGTATACTTTGAGAATCTTTATGCTACAGTAGTTATATGTACTTACAACAGCTATAGAGACCATTAATTATGCGTGATACTACTGATAAAGATTTATAACAGCAATAACTAGTAAGTAGGAAGCATTTCTTCTAATCAATTGCCATGCAGTACTGTAAGAGTTAAAGACTACACATAATATGTAACTAACCCCCACTTATAACCCATTTGGGAATACTCTAGCAATAGATGTCTAGCTTATCTTCTACCAATGAAATTCATACAAATTAGATTGAAAGGTGAAAGGCAGACAGAAGAGATATTATTGTTACTCTAGCAACAATAAGCAGGTGAGTAGATTCAAGTCTTGTAAAAATTTGCAGGAACTTCTTAGCAAATCACCTGATTCTGGGCTCCAAGCTATAGTGATTATTCCTTTAGCTTCTGCAATTTTTGACACTGAATGAAAATGAAAATGAAATTTAACAGCAAATATGAGATATCAGCAGTTTCCCTGACCTTAGATTCTCTATTTCTGCCAGTGGTTCTATAAGCACCTAATTTCTTGCATTATGTCCCATCCATCCCTCAAGGACTAATTAGAGGGGTTTATGGTTTTGTTTTGATCAATCTCAAATACAGTATTTGTTACCAGAAGTAATTCCCGAAAAGAGACCTTCAAAGATGGTGATGTAGGATAGCTAGTGTTTAATGGTCAGTGTTGAAGGAAGCAACAATAATGGAGAGCAGAAAATAGGATAGTGATATTCCAAAGCATTCAGTGTCAAACAACTATTTAAATTATTACCTGTATAAGACTTAAATGAAGCAAATCAGGTAGCTTCAGCAATACAATATTACATAGGTTGTGAAGCACTCAAGGATTGTAAAGTAGCATGGCTGATTCTAATTACACTGGTGAGCATTCAGGAAGAAAATGTCAAGATCAGCACTTTGGATTTTCAGCTTAAGGTGTGGTCAGAAATCCATAGAACTTCTATGATTGTCCTAAGAAGTCCCCACTTATATAGCTGTAAAACTGATCTATCTGGAAAAAGAAAATGGAACGAACAATTAATTCTTCAGGTTGGAAAACCAATTGAGTTCGTAGATGTATCAGGTCTCATATGAAAGCTAGGACAGTGTTTGGAAAACGGCAGGACCTAAGAACTGAAATGGGGATATTTGGATAGATGCAGATGAATATGAGTACCTTGACTCTTTAAATCTTATAGAACTTCCCTTCCTGGTAGATGCAGCTCCCCTGCATCCCCTATCTGAAGAAATAATGTACTTTGCTTGAGTGCCTATAATGAGCTAATTTGAGGCAGTGCTCTTTCAAGGGGATACTAATTCTTTCGGTATCAATGCCACTACCCAACTTTGATTCCAGTATCCAACTCTGCTTCCAGACCCTTATACTAGAATCAGATTTCAGAATAATTTCAAGGAAAAATTACAAAGACCCACAGAAATAGTGTATACATGAGATGGATTTCAATATTTTGAAACATGAGGTTTTCTATCTATCTATCTATCTATCTATCTATCTATCTATCTATCTATCTATTTGTCAATCTATCATCTATTTAATCTTTCCATAAATGAATTCCAAGAGTGCTAGGGCAGGGAAGAAAGAACATAACATTGGATTTGCCTAAATCCATTAATAACCATACATATACCAGAAATTCTGATTTTGAGGTGTTAACATGAAGAGCTGGCCATGGTTTTCATAGTTTCTCTAGTTAAGAGACTGAACATGGACTCAGTGTTGACCTATATTAAAATATTGAGATAAGAATCCAAAGGTTTAAAAGAATAGGAAGGTTGGATTAATCTGTGCTTTCCTTTTACTCACCCCTCACTATGTTCCCTGGAATGACTCCAAGCAGTCCCTTTTCACCAAAGCACTGGTAATTACATTAATGATGTTAGGAATGCAGTTTTAAGAATCTCTATAATTGCCATCTTCTACTGTTTGGGATAACAATCACACTATTATTTATTATTTCCCCCGGGTCAAATTATTTAAACTCTCTGAGACTCAGTTTCCTTAACTATAAAATGAGAATAATAACCATTTTGTTCAGTCATTGATAGACCTAGCACAAAATAACTGTTAATGTTTTATTGAGTATTTTATATATAACACACTCTGTCAAAACTTTACATGCATTGTATTCTTTAATTTTCGCAGTAATCAAATGAAGTATGCACTTCATCTAATCCCTTTTCTAGGTAAAACAGTTGATGCTTAGCTAAGTTATGGTAATAAACCTGTAATTTGAACTAAAATAGTCTGACTCTAGAACTTACATTTTTATTTCTTTAAAGGTTTTATTTTATTTATTTATTTGAGGGAGAAAGAAAGAGCAAGAGGGTACAAGCAGGGGGAGAAACAGAGGGAGAGGGAGAAGCAGGCTCAACCCCAGGACCTCGGGATCATGACCTGAGTCAAAGTCAGATGTTTAACCAACTGAGCCACTCATGTGCCCCCAGAACTTACATTTTTAACCACTATGCTGTACTGCATACAGTAGATTATCCATAAATGTAAATTATTACCATTGTCAATATGACACTATAATCAGCATCACTATTATTATATGATCATTTATCCTTACTTTTGGTCATATTTCTACTATAGTAAGGCATTTCAAGTCATTGATGGATGGAGGAGGATTTTTAATAATAAACATCTGGTAATCAGAGTACAACAACCAGAGACCCAAATCATAACTTCTATGGACTTTCCTGATCTAAAAAGGAAGATGTACAATTGCACACATCCTGAGATCTCTTTTAGTTCTATTTAGCAAGTTTTAGTAAGATCAATCTTTGAAGATTGTTAGCTCATGATGCATGGACATATGCATGGTTTCAGTTATAAGAATCATTGGTGGTGGCACCATCAAAGCCCTTCACTAAACATCAGTTATGCTAAGCCTCATCAGAAGTCCAGGATATGTTGCTTTTGCTTTTCTTTTTTCTTTTTTTTTAAAGATTTTATTTATTTATTTGAGAGAGAGAGAGAATGAGAGATAGAGAGCACGAGAGGGAAGAGGGTCAGAGGGAGAAGCAGACTCCCTGCTGAGCAGGGAGCCCGATGTGGGACTCGATCCCAGGACTCCAGGATCATGACCTGAGCTGAAGGCAGTCGCTTAACAACTGAGCCACCCAGGTGCCCTGCTTTTGCTTTTCTTGATTAAAAATAAATTATTCATAGAAGGTATCTTTTTACCTAGTCAAAACAGAGTGTCACCAGATTTTTTGCTTTTATTAAGATTTCATACATTCATTGAAGTTATATACTTAGAATAGTGGTGACTTAAAAAGTCAGAAATGTGCTATTTTCCTTAATTTTTATACAATGATTTCCACTACAACCTGATAAGAGAATCTTCTTAGATCTATTGGGAAATTGTAGCTCCTTCTGAAAACTCAATGAAGTGAGTTTACTTGCATCTTTCAAATGTAAAACTCAGTAAAATTACAAAATGAAATGCAGGTGGAAGGGGGATTATCCCTTTCATCATTTAGACTTTTGAGGTCTTAGGTTTAGAATTTTAACCAATGTATTATAAAACTCAATTCTTTCAGCACTAATTATTATGTTCTTAAGATGTATAAGATATCATTTCTAATAATTATTGTAAAACATAGATAATAAAAAGCAAAAAGTCTGTCCTAGTTTCAAAATTTACAAAAAACAAAAAGATTATAAGATCCTTGCATGCAGATTCTACATCAGGCCAAATCAATCAGCTGAAAAAAATAATAATTCAGCCAGGAAGTTCATTGTTTGATGGACACAATGCCAATTAACTAATTTGACACAATGCAATTAACAAGTTTGCCTTTTTTTTTAATGAATTGACTGACTTGGCTTCTTGTTTCAGTGTCATGTAGATATGGCAGCAGATAACAGTAACAATATTGAACTGGAAGTTTAAGTGATTTAATTTTGAAGACATTACTGTTGCAGAGGCCACATTTAATAAATCAATGTTGTTTAAGATGTTTGGAGATCTATGGCTTAAAGATTACTTTGCTGGTGGAGTGCCTGGTAATCATTATACACTGCAAAACCATGCACAACACTAAGAGCTTGTCTTTCCTAGTTGTCAATAATACTATGCATCTCCAGGTAGCCTCAGACTTCTCCTCCACCCAACACTAGCAGGTTTTCTTCACCAGATATCATCCACTGGTCTACAGTAATAGATCAAACCCCACACCTCTTTGCCTCAGCTTCAGGTAAGGGTGCTTGACAAGTTTAGTTTGGAATACCAATACAATAGTTATAGTAAGCAAGTGCACAAGTCATTCATTATTTGAGCCAAAGATGCTATTGTGTTTGGGATTTTTTTTTTCCCCAAGCAAGCAGGGTTACTTGTGTGAATAAGGGAAAAAGAATTTCAAATGTTCCTGTGCAGAGAGATGCAATGTCAAAGCAGACCTCGTGGCCCTACAGGCAATTGTTCAGCACTGCTCATTAATTGTAACGTGCAGGCTATTACACAATGTTAACCTCAGTGCATGTTATGAAACTTATGTAGGAATAGCAGGAGAGTGTCCTGTTTAGGACATATGGGATATTATATTTAAAAAAATAATAAAAACTTTATTTTTCCCCAAAGATAAATCTCCAGCTATCTTAATCCATCGTGTCAATCAATACATTTTAATAATCATTTTTCATAATGAATTCTAGTGGAAAAAGATGTGAACATTCAGTTTGAGTGAAATATCAGGAATAACTATAATGGTCACTAGAATCATAAAATTATGGAATGTAAGTTATGGATTGGAGCTTAGGAAAACTCTAGTTCTATCTTTGATTTAAAAAAAATAGTAAAGTCCAGGGACTTGTCCAAGACTACAAATTTATCACGACCAAAGTTGAGTCTAGACTCTGTTTCTTCCTTCAATATTCTTTCCAGTGTCACCTTACAGTATGCTCTGAAATAACTTTAAATTTTAGGAAATTTCATACCCAGGAAGAATTTTGGTTTTCTGCCCAGATTGCAGCTGTGTTGTGTCATACTTTGGGATAAATCTTAAGTAATTTTATTCAAAGTATTCTTTGTCCAGGAGAGCCCTTTTGGTGGGTCTCTTCATTGAACTAACTACCAAGGAACATATTTTGGGAGACTTTGCTCTCCTACATTCTTCGTGTGGTAGTCCAGTTATTATGCCATGAGATATACCTCAAAATTTGCTCTGCATTAATTCTACAGGCCAACCCCAAGCATAGAGATTCCATCTTGCCAGCACAAAGTTATGCTTGGGTCAAAATATTGGGATTACATAGGTAGAGAAAATAAAGAATGAATTTAGCCCTCCCTTTGTTCAATCTGAGTTTCCTTCTAGAACAATGTTTTCACTCATTTGCTGAATAACTTCGGGTCAGCCACTTAACTTCTGGATCTTCAGTTCCTCATTGGCATAATATAAAGGGTTTAACTAATGATCTCTGATGCCCTTTCCACCATAAATAAAAATAAATCTAAATATAAATACACACACATATATATTAGGTTTTCTGTGTATCCAATTGATGTTTTACAAAAAACAGATTAAAACAAAAGAGTTTGAATTAAACAGATCAGTTTTCACTGCCATGGGCTAGGAAGAAAAGCAGATTTTAGACAGAACAGAAAGGCAGACATCAATTTCTAATATCTTCTGACAAAAGATGTATTCATTCTGGTTTTAGAGAAATATTTCCCAAAAGAAAACTGGATGCTCTAAAATAGAATTTTGTTTCAGGATGTACAACTGAGGCACAAGCATGATATATAAATCCCAAATGAACTGTAAATAGAAAACATTCACATTTCTCAGTGAGAAGCAACCTCTACATCAGACGTGCAATCTAGCAGTATTAATTCACTACACTAGAAAAGGCTGTTATGCAAAGTTCTATATAAATATATGTGTAGACACTTAACCAAACAAATTAAATTTGCTAGGCAAGCTTATTTGGAGAAGAGCAGTTACGAGTAATGCCTTCCAAGAAAGCCACCCTTTTGCCTTTAAATTTACAAAATGAACACGTCACATTTAGAGTTGGAAATCCCTTACCTGGTCCTATTTTTTAAATTAAATAAAGGGGGAAAATTATTTAAATATGTACTTCACCCTGTATATAGATGTAGATATGGATAGAGACAGATAGACTTTAACTCAGAAACAAGTCTTGAAGAGCAGACATTTAAATTTACACCTTCCCCTGTTTTTATAAAAAAAGTCACAATTTGATTACAATTTTTATAGTAAAATCCAGAGTTACAGTTGGAAGAAACCTTCAAAGTCATCTGTTCTAACCCCTTCATTTTATAGATATGAATGTGGAGTTTCAGAAAGATGCAGCCCACAGTTGGTGAGTGGCCGAGTTGGATCCAGAACCCAGCTTCCTGACTTGAGGCAGAGCTTTTTTTTTTTCCCACTACTACAAACTAAACAGGAATTAGTCAAGCAATTCAGGAGGCCTAACACAGGGCTTGCTTGTGGAATCAACGAGCATTTGTCCCATGGAATTTGTTATCTCCAATTGTGCTCCTGTTATGGGATTTGTTGTTCTGTTTTCTGACTCTGCACTTGATTTGCAATTCTGGGCCGGAGCAATATGCTTCCCCAGAGTACTGAGCAGTGGTCAGTGAATTTAATCCGTCTCACACTGTGATCTGTGAGCTAAATTGTTACATCTCCACCTAGTGGACAAATACACATAGATGGGAATTGCAAAGGAGATGTGGCCCACTGAGGATGGATCTGCAGGCGAAGAGCGGAGAGGTTAAAGCTGCAAAAAAAAAAAAAAAAGAAAGAAAGAAAAAAAGTTTTACTGACAACTGGCAATAAACTAAAGACTCTTATGGAGAAATCAAAGTATAATTATTAGATAGGGGAAAAATCAGCTTTCTCATTACTTCAAGGACCTCTAGAGACTTTTTTTTAGCTTCTGGAGGGTGCTGTGAGGTATGAAGAGAGACAAGTCAGAGGATGGAATGAATAGAACTCTTAAGTGAAAACTAATTCTTCAAATTTTCCTAAAAGTGCATACAGACAAATGTGCTCAGCCTTTGGAATCCGACTGGCCCCCCAAAACCTCTTGAAGCCTAAATAGAAAGACAAGTCCTGGGCCACAGTTAAATAAACAACCCTCCCTGCCTCCAAGATTCCTAACAGAAATGTTATGCTCTGTGCTTCAGCGGAGCCCTCACTAGCTTAGGTGTATCATCTGCCTTTTACTGCTTTCTAAAGAGCATGAGAACAAAGGATTGAGTTAATATGCTATATCCCCTGAAAGCAGGGGCAACATTGTCGCTGAGAAATGACATCTCCAAAACGTAAGTGTTACGTGTGCACATGTGTGGTAGGGAAAAAGAGAAAATTAATACCTTTTCAGTATAATTTTCAACATTGGCCCTTCTCCTTCTTCTCTCTACCCCTTTCTTACATTTTGGCTTTTCATTACCAAGGAGCCAAGTAGCTTAGCTTCCATTGCATTAATTTCCTCTCTACGCAAACATCACTGGGACATGTGGCTCCACATTAAGTACAACTGCTTTCTGAGAAGAACTGACAAGACAACCGCTGCTAATTTTCTTTTATTCAAATCAAGTTCATTTTTTTTTCTTTTTATCAACATCTATACAGTGTATTCAGAAAGCTTTTGCATCCATAGCAATTTTAAGAATGTCCTTGACATTAACAAATTCTATATCTGAGAGACAGTCTTTTCTGAAGAAAGCCTATAATGCTCTAAGGCTGAGTTGGCATAAACACTGAAGAATCACAGGTAAATGACACCTTGCATGGAGCACACATACAGTAAATATTTCAAGAATTAAATTGAAAAGGCAGTTCGTGGTCTAATGGGTTTGATTTGATATGGTTCCCGAGGCCACTGATTGAACAACTGAGTACCCTAGGAGGCCAGGACCTACAACTCATACTAAAGATTTTGGGGTTTGTGATAGAAAACTGAGGTCAATCCTTACTTTGTCCCTCATCTGCTGTGTAATCAAAAATATGTTACTTAAACTCTCTGTAACTCAAATTACCTGACTAAAAATTACAGTGCCTAGGAATAGTATTTAATTGAGAAATTTCTGGTGATAATGCAAAAAGATACGTAAAGTTCCTTAGCACAGTGCTAGACACAGTATAGCAAGCCCTTGATAAATCCTGGAAATCTGTGAGTGCCATACTGAGAAGATGCATTTTTTTTTAATCAAGAATGGATCCTAACAAAGGCTTCACGTAGAAAGAATGGAAAAATAATGAGAACAAAGGTAACTGACCAAGGATTATGTATTATTCAATTAATTATAAAGCATTCTCAAGAACTTCATTTTTAAAGCATAACTATGTGTGACATGGGTTTGAGAAAAGTTTTAGGCAAAAATAAACAAAACTCTGCATTAGAGATTAATAGAAACTAAAGAAGCACAGCTATTTCATCCTTGGGAAGGTGATAGCATTAGTAAGGGAAGGAGGAGAAACACACAGCAAACTAGCAAAATGTCCATGTCACTAAAAAATAAAAAAAATAAAAAAAACTAAGAAATCTAGTAATACTTGCTCTTAAGCAGAAAGAAATATGTAAATGAGTCTTGAATACTTAATCCAAAGATCTTGATGATAGAGAAATGTGGAATGAATGGAGTGGAATGGGAGAGAGGTGTCATGAAAATCTCACAGGATGTGAGTTTTGGAGTCAGAAGAGTTATACAGATTGATAGAGGGGGAAAAAAAGATATTTTGGGATGTTTGGGAACATACAGTCATATTTATTACAGATGTAGATTAAGAGATTAATAAGCAAGTTCATATGACTTATAATTCTATTTTTTAAAGATTTTATTTCTATTTGAGAGACAGAGAGACAGCACAAGTGGGGTGAGGGGCAGAAGGAGAAGCACACTCCCCGCTGAGCAGGGTGCCCGACGTGGGGCTCATTCCCAGGACTCTGGGATCATGACCTGAGCCGAAGGCAGACGCTTAACCAACTGAGCTACCCAGGCACCCTTGTAATTCTATACTCACATAGTTTCTGCTTTTGTAAAACATACATCGTGGTCAGTAAAAGAATGAAATTTAACATTCTGTGTGTGGTAGGCTGAATACCCCCCACCCTCACCCAAGATGTCCACATCTTTATCTCCAGAATTTGTGACTATGCTACATTACATGGCAAGAGGGGATTAAGATTACAGATAAATCAAGGCTGCTAACTAGCTGGTTTTAAAATTAGGAGATTACCCTAGATTAAGAGTTACCTCCAGTATAATCATAAGGAAGAGAGAAGGAGAAAAATTAGTGTCCAAATGATGAGATTTAAAAAATCATCTATTGCTGGCTTTGAAGAGAGAAGAGAGTGATGAGCCAAGGATGCAGGCAGCTTCTAAGAAGCTGGAAAGAACAAAAAACAGATTTCCCCCAGAGTCTCCAGAAAAGAGTGGAAGCCTGTCAACACCTTGATTTTAGCTCAGTGATACCTGTGTCATGATTCTGACTTCCAGAACCATAAAGTAATACATTTATGTTGTTTTAAGCTACTAGGTTTGTGGTAATTTCTTACATGAGCAATACGAAATTAATATATTCAGCCTTTTTACTGAAGGGTGAATGCAGGAAGCCCACCCACACTCTTGATGTGTAATTGTAGCAAAACACTTAGGGGGCATTTAGAAATAAAGGAGGGATATGAGAGCAGAGAAGGTCCATTATAATTGCTAAAGGTTAAAGTAGGTTCTGCCTTCCAGAAGCATCCTTGGAAGTCCCTAAGAATAGGCTTTCTAGAGGTTGTACTATCAAACCCTCTAACTTCATGCTTGTAGTAATCCAAGACTTAAAGAACTGGGATAATTTGGACAAAGTGCAACCAGAGAGGTTGCCACTGGAAGCAGCAGCAGAAAGATGTATTAATGAAGTCTATAAAATATGCAAACTGTAGGGGATAAGGAAAGGAAAAGGGAACAAAGCTTGGAGAATAGGGTCAGTGGGTAGACTTCTATCCTTACAGTGGAAGGTGTTCAACTCCTATATATAGACACATTACAAGAAAAATGGAAAATGTAGGCTGAACCAAGTCTTAGTGAGGAAAATAAATTGACCTGGTAAAGTCAATTATAACCCCTACTCTGAAACTATATTTCTTAGGTTTATATATTAGCTTATTTTCTCATAAATCCTCTGATTTATCTTGTTGACACCTAGGTAGGTTATTCTATAAAGTGGAAATAACAAGAAGATCTATGTCATATAATTATTTTGAGAACTGTACCATGTCAGACATTAACTATAGTATCTAGAACATAATAAGCTATTATTATTGTTGTTATTAGATCTAGCTAACAAACTATCACAAATACATTAAGAAGGAGTAATTTATGGTGTAAATTCTATTTGTATTTGCATAACTGTGCATATCTGTATAGCACCCACAGACTAGAACAACGTTTCTCAAAATCTAGCATGCATTTAAAACACTGGAGAACTTAAAACAGATTGCTAAACCCCACCCCCAGAATGAGGCATGGCTAAGATTTTGAGTTTCTAACAAGTAGCCAATGATGGTGATGCTACTGGTCCAGGTATCACGCTTTGATAAAATCCAGCCTGGACTGTATAACTTGAATTTTCACTATGAATTACTCTATTAATGTTATTCTCAAATAAGCCCTTTTAGTTTAAGATCCTGTAGCACATAGCTTTATGTCTCAGTGGAAACCCGCATATAGGGAGGGAGATAAGAGTTCATACGACTATTTTCATTCAGCAAGATGAGAGAAGTGATGTGCTTTACTGCCAGGCTAAATAATTTAAGAGCTGATGTGTGGTCTTCATGTTTTCACCTATCTCTGGTCAATGCCAAGGAAGCCATCATGGGGACATTGTGTTCCCAGATGGTATATCTATCAAATGAAGAAACATTATATGCCTGGGTTCTTCAACAGAGTTCCTCCACTAACCCAAATAAACATGTAATATGACTGAGAAATAAGCTTTTATCTCCTGTTCATCAAATAAGTGATATTAATATAATCATTCCCTTCTCAATCTCAGTTCCTTTTACCTGGCAGGAGTCCACATATGTTTTTTTTTTTTCCCTCAGCGATAATATTTTAGCTTAAAATGTGCCACAGTGAATTGATATATCATATTAGTTTTCATAAATGTATATACACAGAACACGTGCTCATTTTGATACACATTACATTTGCCTTTCTCTTTGTCTTTTTTCATTCACTTTTCTTCTTTCTCCCTTGAGAAACGTGCAGTCTGGTCTGCACAGAGAAGAACAGAGAGAATAGAGACAAGAGACTAGATCACCTTGGAGAGACCCTGAGTAAGTATTTGCCTGGATTCATTAGCAAATGAGCCTGTGAAAGTGAATCCTTGCAATAAATTCCCTTTTCTGTTATAACCAGCATGAAGATTTCCTCACCTCGACCTCCAAATGATGTTCTCCAGACGTTCCACACACCTAACCAGAATTTAAGTCACACAAATGTACAATATGTTTTCCAGGGCTGATATGAAAAAAAAAAAAAGATGGAAGAAAAAGAAGTAAAGTAAATGAAATTACTATACTGTTTATTTAAATATTTATAAAATAATCATTTGAAAATTGTATTAGTTTACATGTCATGGTAACATTATTGAAGAAGCTAACAACTGGAATCTATTTTTCTTAGAATTAAAGAAGCAAGTATTTTGTATATAATAAACACACACACACACACACACACACACACACACACACACACACACAGTTCCTGGACCTTTTATTCTCATGATGTGCTTTAATAAATAGAAAATTCTAGCATGAAATAGTCACAGTCTTCAGAACAGTCTCTTTCTTTCTCCTTAGACAATGGTATACTTTTTAGATTCTTAAAAAACAAAAACAAAACAAAACAAAACAAAAAGACCCAAACTTTCTTGAAGTTATTTCCCCAAGGAAGTCTCTTTTTCAGCAGCTGTATGAAGATGTAAAGTCACAACTAATCAAAATCCCTTTGTGTAGTGGTTTTATTCATGTATTATATGATTTCACTTCCCCTTTTCCTTAAAGCCATGTCCACTTTCTACTCTAGATTGTAATTTGCTTGAGGGCAGAGGCTGTACTTTCCCTTTGTTGAACACAAGTATTTTGAAGGAGAACTACAGTATTGTGAGCACTCAATAGAATTTTGTTGATGACAGTGATGTTTCTGAAAATGTCTAAAAATAAAAGCAGACAATTCTGGCCTGCTGTGGCCTTCACTTATTTAATCTAAAGTACCTTTCCTTCCTCCCATAAACAATAATGCACCCAGGCAGCACATATAAAGGAAAGTGAGTCAGAAGAGCAATTTATTTTTCCAGGGCCCTTATGTGACTCCATCAATGCCTTAGGAATCTGCTTGAGGATTTATTTTAAGCATACCAGCCATGTAGTTTCCAGACTCCATAAGTACAAGATCTGATTCCACACTCTCCTCCTAAATCCTCATATTCTTAATGCTTAAAAACTGTGCCCTTGCGACTTTTCTGTTAGTTAAGAGATGTACAACATAAGGGCAAAAATCAATCTTAATTAAGGTGAACTCTGGAATTATGATCAAAGGAAGGTACATTAGCCCAGTGCTTCCAGACCCCCATACACTGTTGTTATTGATGTTTGGACAGATGGGGAAAGTGAAACAGGAGTCAATGCTTCGATCTACTGTGCTCTCTAAGGATCTGAATTTTTAACACATCCATAATGAGTGCTGGTGGTGTGTAATAAATATACAGCAGCCCCTAAGAGTGGCTCTGTGTGTAAAAGACACCAGCAAAGTCCCTGAAGCTTCTGGTTGGTAGATAAAAGTAGGCTCAGCCTACTTTTTCCCAATGACTTTAAGGTCTGGGATCCTTTTCACCAAGGTGATTAGTGCTACTCACATAATCTTAGGCTTTCCTCTTAAGCAAAATTATTTACTTTGAGATGTTAAGAATTCAATTATTTCTCCTATCTAGATGTGGTAGACAAATGTTGCCCCATCCAACATATCCTCCCCTCTTTGTCTAGAACTACTATCAGTCCAATAATGTCATCTCAGAAGTAATCTATCTCAAGTCTCCAAATTCCCGACCATTGTTAATTAGTTTATGAACGTCAATCAGATTCTCTCTGGCAAAACTCTTGTTAGAATTCAAGAAGCTTCATTGTTCTTTATAACATGATTGAATGAAAAAGGCATTTAAGCAGAAGGTCATGTTGGGGTATCTATCCTCTTCCCTCTTGTATCTGAGATTCAGAGAAACCAATCTAAAGAGGAAAGGAATGAAAATGTTTCCAGAGGGACAAAGAAAAGAAAGCAAAGAATTTCCAGTGGTGAGGAACTGATTCAGCTATGGGACTAACAGATCAACTGAGTTTTGGCTCTACTTTCTAATCTTTGGTTTTATGAAATGCTCCCATATCTTTTTCATAAATTTCTATTTTTGCTTAAGCTAGTTTGACTTACTGTCTATTTACTGGAACTGAAATATTCCTAAGTTCATTGCTTCCTTTGTCAAAAATTTGCTGATCTTTCAGCAATCAGCAATCTTTGAGGCACTGCACTGCTATCTGGGACATGGAAACAGAAAAGACACACTTTTGGGTAATTGGGTAGGTCATTTAGGTAGCTGGTAAGACAGATTGTAAAGCAAGAAATTTAAACACAATGTTACAAGTGAAATAAAAGGATCAATACAAGACCTGGAGGTTGCTTAGAAAGTAAATAGACTGACAATTTGGGGAAGAGACTGGGAGAGGGAGATAGTGTCTGAAACAGATTTTTAATGGTCAGTAGAAGTTTTCTAGGTGGATAAGAAGGTGAAGAGAATTCTTTGTAGAAGAAACAAAGTATGAAAACAAAAGCCTAAGAAAGTAATATATATTTGATGCACCCTCCCTGAAAAAAGATGTTTTCTGGCTGTTGAACACAAAATATAGCCAACATAAAAAAAAACTAAGAAAGAGAGAAGGGTCAGATCCCAGCCCATCCTAAAAAAGTATGGATTTATATTATATTTTAATAGATAATTTATGTACCTATGGACAAAGCTATGCTCACTGTTAAGGAAAATGCCCCAAATGAGAATATCCTAAGTAATAACTATAGTCCAGCAATGGATAAGAATGGCCTCAGAAGTCTCCAAATACCCAGCTGCTTCTCAGGACCTTATGCAGATTGTTAGAACTCCTAAGGCTTGCACAATCCGGCTGTGCATCTAGTACATGTGGATTTGGCAAAGATAATTCCTCTACTCTTGGCTTATGGTCAGCCTATGAATGCCCATTTATCTTTGCTTTTCACTAAACCTCAATAGGTCTCTGGAAAAGGGAGGGATTCCGCAGGTAGGGAGTAATCTTCTTTGGCTTGGAGAGATTGAATCCATCTGTCTATAATGAACACTTTCCCAGTTTTCTCACAGAGCATTGATTAGACCAAGAAAATTGAGAAATCTTCCAAGAGGGAATTATTTTAGAAGGTATCATAGATCATAGACTACATAGAAATGGTAATAATTTGTATTATTATGACCAACTTGCTATTGAGCCCTTACTAGGTAACAGGTATTGTGTTAAATTCTAATGTATACTTTTAGTTTAATCTTTTCAAGAATTCTCTGAGGTATATCCAATTATTGACTCCAATTTATAGATGAGAGATAAAAGAATTAAAGGTATTAACTAGACAATTTTATACAACCAGTAAGTGTTAGAAACTCTACATATATTATCTCTAATTTTCACAATGCTGTGAAATGAATTAATACTTTTTAAAATTTTATTGGTAAAAATACAAAAAACAAAACAAAACTAGACTCTAAGTACTAAGTAATAGGTACTATCACTAAAAGCTGTTCTTGGTGCTTTATAATACCTCATTTAATCATCACAAATACTCCATTAAGCTGATACAATTGTTATCTCCACAAAAGACTAAAAACAGAAGTTGAAGAATCTGTCAATAATATTTAGCACTTGTCATAGGCAAAATAATGGCCCTCCAAAGATATATACCCTAATCCCCAAAATATGTCAATCTGTTAGTTTACATGGCAAAGGGGACTCAAGAATGTAGATGAAATTAAGGTTGCTAATCAAATGACCTTAAAATAGCTAGATCATCTGGGATTATCCAGATGGTTCCAATGTACTCACAGGGGTTCTTAAAAGTACAAGAAGGAATTAAAAAAAAAAAAAAACTGAACTAGAGAGATACCAGTTTAAGAAAGACTTACATTGTTGGCTTTGAAGATAAAAGAAAAGGCTATAAGCCAAGGAAAGTAGGTGGTCTCTAGAAGCTGGAGAAATGAAGGAAATTAATTCTTCCCAAGGAACTCCAGAAAGGAGAGTACCCTGCCAAAACTTTGATCTTGCCCAGAAGATCTATTTCAGACTCCTGTTCTTAGCGAAATGTAAGATAATAAATGTTGTTTTAAGACAGTAAATTTGTAGTTTGTCACAGCTGCCACAGGAAATTAAGACAGCATTTTACAACCATATTGCCATTTAATCTCCACATCAGCCTCCCAAACTTGACACTATTATTTCTATTTTACAAATAAGAAAACTGAAACTTTGATTCTCTAATTCAGAGGCATTTGCCCAGTTAACAGGGACCTGCTCTCCCTGATTCTGAAAATTTGGGGCACAAATCATATTCTGAGTGAACCAGTAATTCTATAAAGTTTCTAATGAGACCTTTTGGTTGATGTATAATTGGGTGTTTCAAAGCAATAAATAGTTCTCTAAATTCCTTAACTTCCCTCTCAATCATTTCTCATATCGAACTGTAGAACTCTTGCCGTTTCTCAGAGATATACTAAAAGGAGAAGGGATTTAAAGATAAATGCCTATTATATTACATTTTATCTTTTCCCCAAACCTCAAATTTCAGTTAAAAAATGTGGCATGCTCCAGTGCTCTCTAGAAGTATTAAGGAATTAGTGGAAATTCCTCCACAAGCCCACTCTGTTCTAATGCCTTGAATTGTTTCCTAGTGGCCCAGTGAATTTTCATTCTTAGAGGTACCTAACTTATTCCACCTGTGAGCTATCTGAACAGATAAGGGACTATAATACAATACTGTTTCATTTTTTTATACTGAAGAGTAATTTTTAAGGTAATAAAAGACCTAGAGAAAGAAACTACAAATGTTTCTAGTATTCATTACTTAGAAATATTTTTTTAAAGATACTAGGGTATCTTGAGAATGCATTCTTCCCCTGCCCCAAAATTACCAGACTTATGATCCTGGTGGAGCTGAAGAAAGAAATAAAAATGGCTCCATCTATATGACACATCTATTCTTGAGTGGGAAAGGGCAAAATATAGTTCCTTTTAGAAAAGCAGTGTGTATATGTATTCTTCTATTGTACTATCACCTTGCCCACCCACCACCACCATCCATCCATCCATCCATCTATTGATCCATCCATGCATCTATTCAATGCATATTTTCTAAGTTAACATATGCAAGTCACTTCAAGTTTGAAAATACATGTATAAAATATAAAGTGTGTAACTTTAAGAGGTTTGCAAACTATTGGAATAGGCAAATTAACCATTGCGACAGTGTATTAAGTGATAGAAAAATTATAAATGTTGATAAATATAGTATTTGTTACCTGTAGAAATCAATAAACTGTCCAAAATAACTTAAAATTAGAGAAATAAAGTGTCCTTTGTATATGAAAACACAATAGCAAGAATCTGCCTATAAGATCAGAATGAAAACAGTTACTTTAAATGAGGAAAATGATGGCTCCCTGGCTTAAACAAGAATAAAATTAATGAACTACCATCAATTAATTACCATAAAATTAATTAAGTACCAGAATAAAATTCTGGTTCTGAGTAAACTGGAGTGAATACATTCCACCCTGTTTCTCCCAATGAGTACAGATATAAAACTTGAGCAAAAGTCATGTAGCAAATATGTTGGGGGTCTCTGAAAAGTAAAAAGCATCAGGCAAATTTGGAGTAGGAGGCCAGAATTCAAAATGCCACCGAACTAGTGATGAAGTTAGCATTTTTTTCCTCCACCATACCCTTGCCTAAATTCAATTCACCAGAAGCAGGTACTAGAGAACAGAAAGAGGAAGCTATAGGAAAAGCCCTCTATTTCTGGCTAAAAGGAGTGAGAAACTGAACATCTAATTCTCACAGGAAATGTGAAAAATCCCCCATTTTTTTCATTTATTTTCTCTGTTCTCCTTTACCCCAGAATCTAAGCAATCCCATTGTGGCAGCAGCATCTAGCAGTAATAGCAGTTTATGGGAGTTAAAACATCTGAAAGTAAGGAATCTTCCTTACCAGTCGGTGGAATTGTGGCTCCAAGAGAATGGGACCAACATTATTTTTCTCTCTGGCTTCCCATTGCATGGCTTTAGATGTGGGCACAGTTGCAGGAATGTATTGCAGAATGGGATAGCCTTAGGTTTCTAAACAGAAGACAGAAAAGAGGAAACCCAGGGAAATGGAAAGTAATGGAAAGGTTACAGAGAGGGATAAGCTTAGAAAAGCAACCCCATAAAATTTTTTTATGAAATCCTGAGTTTATACCCAAGAAGCACATGCAAGGATTTATGTTATTCAGCAAAGGAAAGCCTTTGAGTGCCAAACTAACAGACCAATCCCCACACACCCAGCTGACCACTGGGTGATGCACACACAGGACAGAATGCCACTGTCATCTGAATGTCACCACAAAGACTTTACAAAATGAACTGATACTGGAACCACAGCCCAAAGAAAACAGTATGGAATTATGACATGAACATAACTCAGTTGACCAGCTGATATAGCAAAAATATAAATATCCTCCATAGGATTTAACAAGACCTAGAGTCTTAGGACATAATATTCATAAATGTTCAGGATATACTTCAACATTACTCAATATACAAAGAACCAGAACAATCTAAACTCACATAAAAAAAAAATCAATAGATGCCTAAGCTGAGATAACACAGATGATACAAAGCTATTATAGAGATGTCCAACAAGTAAATTAGGCCTCTGTTAAATCCAATAGAAAAACAAAACTTCTCAGTAAAGAAATAAAAGATACATATAAAAAATTAAATGACTATTTTAGAACTGTAAAATTCAATAACAAAAATGGGCTGAACGGAGTTGACAGTACAATAGAGATGACAGAGGAAAGAGTCCGTGAACTTGAAGATAAACTGATAGAAATTATGCAATCTGAACAGAGAGAAAATACACTGGAAAAAATAAAGAGTATCTCGGTAATTTATAGGATAATAATAAATAATAAAAGGTCTTATATTTGTGTGATTGGAATCCAAGGAGAAGAGTACAGCACTGAACACATATTTGGCAAATAACAACAACTTTAAAGATTCACAAAGCTCATCAAATGCCAAACAGGATAAACCTAAAAAATTTCACATCCAAAGACATGAAAATAAAAGAGTTAAAAACTAAAAGCAAATAGGAGAAGTTTCTGTGAAGATGTTGCCGAGTAGCAGGACACTAGGCTCACCTTGTCCCATGGATTCAACTAGATAATACTCACATTAGTGTAAATAACCCAGAAAATGACTCAAATGGCAGAACAAATTCCACAACTAAATGTAGAGAAGAGGCTACATCAAAGAAGATAGGAAGGGCAAAGATTAGGTTGGGAACGAAACAGCCTCCCAGGACTCCTGTCCCAGGAAGGGAGGATGCTTCATCACAGAGAGGGGAGAGAAACAAACCCCCACACCAGGGAGCCTGCATGGGAAAGATGAATCCCATGACATTTGGCTTTGAAAACAAGAGGAGCTGAATTACATGTTTTTACAGCCAGTAGGACTTAAAAACTGGAATTTTTAAAAATCAGTGGGCTCCACTCTGGGACTGCTGTGAGGGCAGGAGGAAACTGAATCCTTGCCCTTAAAAAGACAGCACAACAAACGGCCCATGGAAATATAGCATAGAAGCAGCAGTTTGAAAGTTGCTTGGGGCATATGGGAGAAAGGGTCATTTACTAATTTTGGAGTGTATCCTGGAAGGAATAAATTTTTGGAACTCTTTGAGGAACAAAGGAACTGACAGATGCCATTTCCCTCCCCCCCGCCATAGGATAAACATATGACCACCTGCAGGACTCCCTACCTAACTTGCTAGTACCACTGCCCCAATGCCCTACTGCACTGTGCTTCCACCAATCCACCCCTCCAAGCAGTCTGCCTCAATCCTGGCACGCCAGGGCCCCTCACAGAGAGAACTGGGGGTGTACAGAGCTTGCAAGCACTGCCATCTGGCCACACTACCCCCACCCTCTACTTTGGTGGATCTGCCCCCTTCAATACATTCTTGGCCAGAGCCCATACAGGGTGTTGCCACAAGCCTGGCAGTGTGCAAACAGTCCTTACAGTGGCCAGCACCACTCCAAAATGACTCCTGTCCTGAAGAGAGAGAAAGATAACCACATACACCAGTAAGATAGGGGCCCCAATAGTGGACTGGGAGCAGACAGCTGATCTGACTGCAGGCTCTGCTCACCAATGAAAGCTTCTCAGGGGACAATGCATGGAAAGTTCCCTGCAGTTTGGTGCTACTGCATCTCTGGCAAACACTTGGTCTAACTCAACTCAAGTCTGACCCCAGACTGACACACTAACATCACAGGAACAAACACTGTCTACAACAGGCAAAGAGAATCCCTGCAGTTGACTGGACTGAAGAAAAAAGCAGCTCAGCCATAATAGCAAGGAACATGGATCACACATAGGAGACATTCCTGAAGCTCCTAGTTCTGATGAACAGGGGACACTGCATGGCAGGGCACTATAGACCTCTTTTTCATAAAGTCATTACTCTGAAGTGCAGGAGACATAGCTGTCTTTCCTAACACAGAGATACAGAAAGTTAGACAAAATGAGGAGACAGAGGAATATGTCCCAAATGAAAGAAAAGGACAAAATCACAGAGAGAGAACTAAATAAAATGGAAGTAACTGATATACCTGATAGAGAATTTAAAGTAATGATCATAAAGATACTCAATGGATTTGAGAAAAGAGTGGAGGACATCAGTGAGACTCTTAACAATGAGATAAAATAAGAACCAGAGATGAAGAACACAATAAATGAAATTTAAAATACACTAGATGAAATAAATAGTAGACTTGACAAAGCAGAAAAATGAATCCACAACCTGGAGGACAGAGTAATGGAAAGTAATCAAACTGAGCAGGTGAGAGGGAAAAAATATGCAAAATGAGGACAGGGAACCCAGCAACACCATCAAGCATAATAACATTCATATTATAGGGATCCCAGAAGGAGAACAAAAGAAAAGGGGGGAGAAAATTTATTTGAAGAAATAATAGCTGAAAACATAATAGCTGAAAACTTCTCAGATCTGGGGAAGAATGTGAAATCCAGACCCATGAGGCACAGAGGTTCCCTCAGAAAATCAATACAAGGAGGTCCACATCAAGACATATAGTAATTAAGATGGCAAGAAACAGTGATTCTCTTTTAAAAGAGAGAATTTTAAAAGCAGCAAGAGAAAAGAAAGCATTTATAAACAAGGGAAACCCCATAAGGCTATGAGCTGATTTTTCAGGAGAAATGTTGCAGGCCAGAAGAAAGTGGCATGATATAGTTAAAATGTTGAAAGGGGAGCACCTGGATGGCTCAGTCAGTTAACTGTCCGACTCTTGGTTTTGGCTCAGGTCATGATCTCAGGGTCATGAGATTGAGCCTCACATCAGGCTCTGCACTGGGCATGAAGCTTGCTTGAGATTCCCTCTCTCCTTCATCCTCTGTTCCTCCCACCCCAACTCCCCTCCACCCCCCACTCACCCGTACTCACTCACTCTCTCTCTCTCTCTCTCTCAGAATAAAAAATAAATAAATAATAAAGTGCTGAAAGGGAAAAAATATAAGAAGGGTATCATTCAAAATAGAAGGAGAGATGAAGAGTTTCCCAGACAAACAAAAGTTAAAGGAAATCATGACCACTAAACCAGCCCCACATGAAATGTTAAAGAGTACTCTTTCAGTCGAAGGAAAAGACCATTAGTAGCAGTAAGGAAAATAGCACAAAAGCAGTAAAAATAAGTATACCTGTAAAAATCAGTCAAGGGACTCAAAAATAAAAGAATATAAAGTATGACACCATATACCTAAAATATGGGGAGAAAAAGAGTAAAGAATGGGTTCAAACTCAAGCGACCATCAACTTAATATAGACTCCTATGTTAATGAAAAGCAAATGGTAACCACAAATCAAAAAACAGTAATAGATACACAAAAAATAAAGAGAAAGGAATCCAAGTATATTACTAAAGAAAGCCAACTAATCACGAGAGAAGAGCGCAAGTAAAGAAAGAAATGGAGAAAAACTACAAAAACCAGCATAAAACAAGTAACAAAATGGCAATAAATGCATACCAATTAATAATTACTTTGAATGTAAATAGACTAAATGTTCCAATCAAAAGAAATAGGGTGATGGAATGGATAAAAAGAACAAGACCCATCTATATGATGCCTCTAAGAAAATTATTCAGACCTAAAGACACATACAGATGGAAAGTGAAGCAATGGGGATGCCTGGTGGCTCAGTCAGTTAAGCATCTGCCTTCAGTTCAGGTCACAATTCCAGGTCCTGGGATCAAGTCCCATATTGGGCTCCTTGCTCAGTGGGGAGCCTGCTTCTCCCTCTGCCTTCCATTCACCCTGCTGTGCTCTTTCTCTCTCTCTTTCTCTGACAAATAAAAAAAAAAAATCTTAAAAAAAAAAAGAAAGTGGAGGAATGGAGAAGCTTTATCATGCAAGTGGGTGTGGAAAGAAAGCCAAGATAGCACTACTTATATTGAACAAAACAGACTTTAAAACAACTATAACAAGAGACAAAGAAGGACACAATATAATCACTCAGGGGACAATTCAACAAGATATAACAATTGTAAATACGTATGCACCCAATATGGGAGCACCCAGATACTTGAAGAGGTTAATAACAAACATAAAGGAAGTAATCCATAATAATACAATCATACTAAGGGACTTTAACATCCCACTTACTTCAATGGACAGATCACGCAAAGAGAAAATTAACAAAGAAACAGTGGCTTTGAATGACACACTAGACCAGACAGATTTAACAGAAATAGTCTGAACATAACATCCTAAAACAGCAGACTACACATTCTTTTAAAGTGCACATGGAACATTCTCCAGAATAGATGGCATATTAGGCCATAAAACACATCTCAACAAATTCAAAAAGATCAAAGTCATTCCATTCCATGATTCTTTTCTGAAATAATGCAATAAAACTATAAATCAACTGCAAGACAAAAATATGGAAAGAACACAAACACTTGGAGGTTAAATAACATGCTATTAAACAGTGAATAGGTCAACCAAGAAATCAAAGAGGAAATCAAAACTACATGGAGACAAATAAAAATGAAAACACCATGGTCCAAAATCTTTGGGATGCAGCAAAAGCTGTAATAAGAGGGAAGTTTATAGCAATACAAGCCTACCTCAAGAAGAAAAATTTCAAATACACCACCTAAACTTACAGTTAAAGAACAAACAAACTGCAAAACCAGTAGAGGGATGAAAATAATAAAGATTAGAGCAGAAATAAACAAAATAGAAATTTTAAAAAATTAAAAAAAAAACAATAGAACAGATTAATGAAACCAGGAGCTGGTTCACTGAAAAAAAAAAAAAATCAATGAAATGGATAAACCTTCAGCCAGACTCAAAAAAAAGAAAGAAAGAAAGAACACTCAAATAAAAATCAGAAATGAAAGAGGAGGAATAACAACTGACACCACAGATAATACTAAGGATTATAAGAGAGTATTATTAAAATTTATATGCCAACAAATTGGGCAACCTAAAAGAAATGGATAAATTCTTGGAAACATAACCTACCAAAACTGAAGCAGAAAGAAATAGAAAATTTGAACAGACCAATTATCAGCAATGAAATTGAATCAGTAATAAAAATAACTCCCAACACACGAAAGTCCAGGATGAGATGGCTTTACAGGTAATTTCTAAGAAATATTTAAAGAAGAGTTAATACCTATTCTACTCAAACTATTCCAAAAAAATAGAAGAAGTTGGAAAACGTCCAAATTCATTCTATAAAGCCAGCATTACCCTGATAACAAAACCACATAAAGACATCACAAAAAAGGAGAACCACAGGCCAATATCTCTGATGAACATAGATGCAAAAGTCCTCAACAAAATGCTAGCAAACTGAATACAACAATACATTTAAAAAAATCATTCACAAAAACAAAATAAAACAAAAAACAAAAATCATTCACCACTATCAAGTGGGATTTATTCTTAGAATGCAAGGATAGTTCAATAGTCAATAATCAATCAATGTGATACATCACATCAAGAAGAGAAAGGATAAAAACCATATGATCAATTCAATAGATGCAGAAAAACCACTTGACAAAGTACAACATTAATTCATGATAAAAATCCTCAACAAAGTAGGTTTAGAAGGAATATACCTCAACATAATAAAGGCATTATATGCAAAACCCACAGTGAACATCATACTCAATGGTGAAAAACTGAGAGCTTTCCCCCTAAGATTAAGAAGAAAACAAGGACGTCCACTCTCACCACTCTTATTCAACATAGTACTGGAAGTCCTAGGCACAGCAAGACAAAAGAAAGGAATAAATGGCATCCAGATTGCTAAGGAAGAAGTAAAACTTTCACTATTTGCGGATCATATGATACCATATAGAGAAAACCCAAAGACTCCACCAAAATAATACTAGAATTGATGAATGAATTCAGTAATGTTGCAGGATACAAAATCAATGTACAGAAATCTGTTATAATTCTTCTATACAGTAATAATGAAGCAGCAGAAAGAGAAATTAAGAAAGAAATCCCATTTACAATTGCACCAAAGATAATAAAATACCTAGGAACAAACTAACCAAGGAAGTGATAAGGTCAATTAAACTTTGACAAAAGAGGCAAAAATATGCATTGGAAAATGGCAGTCTCTTCAAAAAATGGTGTTGGAAAAACTGGACAGTTACATGTAAAAGAATGAAACTGGACCACTTTCTTACACCATACACAAAAATAAACTCAAAATGATTAAGGACCTAAATGTGAAACCTGAAACCATTAAATTTTAGAAGAGAGCACAGGCAGTAATTTCTCTGACATTGACTATAACAATATCTTTCTAGATATGTCTCCTGAGGCAAGGGAAACAAAAGCAAAAGTAAACTATTAGAACTACATCAAAATAAAAAGCTTCTGCACAACAAAAGAAACAATCCACAAAACTAAAAGACATCCTACTAAATGCGAGAAGATATTTGCTAATGATATATCCAATAAAGGCTTAGTATCAAAAATATACAGGGATTTATTTTATTGATTTATTTTAGAGAAAGAGAGAGCAGGGGGAGGGGCAGAGGGACAGGGAGAGGATCTCAAGCAGACTCTGAACTGAGCATAGAGCCAGACACAAGGCTCAGTCTCACAACCCCAAGATCATGACCTGAACTGAAGTCAATAGTTGGACACTCAATCAAATGAGCTGCCCAGTGCCCCTAGTATCCAAAATATATAAAGAGCTTATACAACTCAACACACAAAAAACAAATAATCTGATTAAAATGGGCAGTAGACATAAGCAGGCATTTCTCCAGAGAAGTCATACATATGGCCAATAGATGCATGAAAGATGCTCAATACCACTCATCATCAGGGAAACACAAATCAAAACTACGATGAGATATTACCTCACACCTATCAGAATCGCTAAAATCAAAAACACAAGAAATAATATGTTGGCAAGGATATGGAGAAAAAGGAACCCTCTTGCACTGTTGGTGAGAATGCAAACAAGAGCAGCCACTGTGGAAGACAGTATGGAGGTTCCTCAAAAACTTAAAAATAGGACTACCCTATGATCCAGTAACCACACTACTAGGAATTTACTGAAAAGATACAGAAACACTAGTTTGAAAGGATATAGCCATCCCTATGTTTATGGCAGTATTATTTACAATAGCCAAATTATGAAAGCGGCCCAAGTGTCCATCGATTGATGAATTGATAAAGAAATACACACACACACACACACACACACATAAATATATGTACGTATGTATGTATGTATGTATATGTGTACAGCCATCAAAAACAATGAAATCTTGCCATTTGCAACATGGATGGAGCCAAAGAGTATAATGCTAAGTGTAATAAGTCAGTCAGAGAAAGACAAATACCACATGATTTCATTCACAGGTGGAATTCAAGAAACAAAACAAATGAACCAAAGGGAAAAAAAGAGAGAGAGAGAGAGAGAGAGTCAAACCAAGACACAGACTCTTAATTATGAAGAACAAAATGATGGTTACCAGAGGAGTTGTGGGGTGGGGAGGATGGGTTAAATAGGTAATGGGGATAAGTGTACACTTATCATGAGTACTGAGTAATATATAGAAATTTTGAGGCATTATATTGTGCACCTGAGCCCAATATAACACTGTATGTTAACTATATTGGAATTGAAATGAAAAAGTTAAGAAAAAAAAAAAAACAACTTAAAGAGAAAAACTAAAGGCAAGCAAACACAATTTAGAGAGGAAAAAAAAGAAAAACTGGTGAATTTCCTAGTAGGAAAGAAGAATTTTAAAAACTATTCATCAAAAACTATGAAGGCCAGAAGAAAATGGCACATTTTTAAAGTGATGGAAGAAAAGGCTTTCAAACCCCCAAATGCTATATCTGGTGACAATATCTTTAAGTAATGAAAGTGAAATAAAGGATCTTCAAATGAAGGAAAACTAAGAAAATTCCTAGCCAGCAGACCTGCTCTCAAAGCATTGCTCAGGGAATTTTATCAGAAGGGAAATAATACTACACAAAAATGTTGAACCACTTGAATGAAGAAGAGCAATAGAGATAAAAAGTATTTGAGTAAATATAATAGATTAATCCTTTCTTTTTTATTTCTCTATGTCTTAAAATTAAATGCAGACATTGTAACATTGTTTGATATGATTGCCTATATATATAGATGCAATATATAAAGACAACTCTAAGATAAAAGAAGACTAAAGGGACCTATATGGTAGTAAGATTTTTACATTCCATTGAAGTGCTAAAATACAGATTTTAAGTAGCAAAAAGTTAAGTGTATATATACTGTAATTCCTAGAGCAACAACAACAAAAACTTATATATACATTTTAATGTAAAACACAGTTCAGATTAAAATGGCCTAATACAATTTTGAAATACTTAAAATAAGAAAGGGGAAACAGAACAATGAAAAGCAGGGAAACAGAAATCAAATAATGTGATGGTAGAAATAAATTAAAACATATTAATAATCATAAATGCAATGACCCAAATAGATCAATTAAAAGACAGGTATTAGCAACATGGATTAAAAAAGTATACAGACCATACATATGTTCTGTATAAGAAACTCAGTTCACATATAATGATACAGTAGGGTGAACAGTGCACTTCCACTTTATGTAGTTAATGACATCCACATATGATGCCTGGAAAAGGATCAATGATCATTAGATTATGCACCTTTTCAGTGTAAGAGCACAAGTTTACAAGATGAGGATGCCAAATGGAAATGTGGGATAAAATTTGACAGTTGTTGAGCTATATGGCCTACCAATTCTGGAAACTTTCTGTTAACTTTTTGGTTTGTAAAATGTAAATGCCCTTATGGTTTAGTGACTATTTGTTGGTTTTTTTACGTTAGCTGGAGAAGAAAATGTTCCAGATGATATAGGCACACTTTTCTATTATAACCTATCATAAATTTCTAAATTTCTGAATAAATTTTTAGAAACTGAGAGGTCTAACATCCTAACATTTTTGTTTAGGTCCAAATACCTATAATTCTTATAAAGCATGGATGAGGAAATAAAAAGCAACAGAAAAAAAGAAAAATATATACTATCTTATCTTGTAATCCACCAAAAACACTGATGGTGTGTTTTTAAATGATATTAAAATACAGGATAGTAGAAAGGACTTTTGATTTGGCAACTGGGGAACCTGAATTCTTGTCCTGATTTTGTCATTAACTAACTGTGTGATCATTGGTAAATGACATAATTTTTCTGCCTCTGTTAATATTTAGTTTCGCTAAATTGAGGAGCTTTTACTATATATTCTCTAAGTCTTTTTCTGTTTATGAGGACAGGATCTTGGTTCTATTTTAATTAACAACACTAAATGATAAATGAAATATGTTAAAATTGTGCCTCTTCTATGCTTTTCTTGGTTGAGAAGAAGGAGGAGGAGGAGTGGAAGGAGGAGGAAAAAGAGGAGGAGGAGGAGGAGGGAGGAGGAGAAGGAGGAAGAGGAAAAGGAAGAAGAAGATGATGGTGAAGAAGACAACAGTGGTGATTGGTATCAATGAATATACTGTGATAAATATGTTCTAAGTGAAAATTGGAAAAACTAAAATAATCCATCTTTAGTTTCAATGGTTGATTTCTTAATTTTTAAATAGTGGGGATGTACTATAATTATTAAAATATGAAACCTTGAATATTGTACCCCCATAAACTTGAAACACAAAATCCAACATTTAATTTCATTATTTTTTTTAATTTGTAAAATATTCACCAATGATCAAGACTGACATCTCCTTTAATTGGTCTATGTTCTTGTATTGTAAAGCCAGTTTTATTAAATAAGAACTTTTCATATTTAATATGAAATATTTCATATTTCAGCAGAAATGGTTACAAACCATGTAAACTCTAAATCTGACAGGGGAGTATGGACATTCACTATTAACTGATAATGAACTGAGATGTAAATAAGGCATCTGTCTAAACTTTAAGAATTAGAAAATTGAAGAATTTATTTCAAGTGCTCAGCATTTATTTAACAATAATTTATTGAGCACCAATTATGTGTCAGGCACTCTTCTAAGCACTTAGAAAAACATACAACAAAAGAGATGAGTCTCCGTGGAGCTAAGGTTTTAGGTTGGATGATGATAAATCTCATAAAGAATTAAAATGTAAACCAAAGTAAGCGGGTTTACAGTGCCACAGAGTGGGTAGGCTAAATTATAGTACTAATAGGAAGGTCAGAGTATGTTTAATTGAGAAGGTAGTATTTGAGTATATACTTGAAAGAAGTAAGGGAGTTAGTCATGTGGATAGCTGGGTGAAGACTGTTTTAAGCAGGGAGAGCTATTAGTGCAAAATCCCAATCCAGCAGAATATCTTGCTTGTTTGTAACACAGCAGGGATACCAGTGCAACTAAAATGGGATGATCAAATTGTAGACTAGTGAGAGATGTCATCAGAGAGGTGATGAGTGGTAGACCATGTAGGAGTTCAGTTTAGAACATGTTGAGGTGTCTACTGGAAATATAAGTGCAAATGGTGAGTAAAAACTGTATATACAACTCTGGAATTTCAGAGAATGATCTATATGGTAGAAATAAGGGGTGGGGGTACTGGGAGAGATGGAATAACCAGCAAAAGAAACAAAGGAGCAATGACAGAGTTGTAAGAAAAAATAAGACTATAGTGTCATAGAAGTTAAATGAAGAAAGTATATCCAGAAGAAGGAAGTTATCATCCTGCCAAATACTGTTGATAAAGCAAATAAAATGAGGATTGAGAATTGACCAATGGAGTTTTACAAAACAATAGCAGCATGATTCTGAAATTTCCCTTCACTTTCACAATATAAGCAAAATATCAACAGGGAGAACAATCTTCAGCATTACTAGGAGGCAGAGAGAGGCAACCTTCAAATTCTTTCAAGTAGAAGTAAAAAGAAACACATTCCTACAACCCCCATCTGTGGCCACCATCACAAGACTGTGGGTGGAATGATCAGGAAAGGCAAGGCTGGAAAGACTGCATGAAAAACAGCAGAAAGGAACTGAGGTCTTAGGAAGTATAGTTAAAATTAGTCTCAGAAGTAGGAAGCAAAACAATAAATATCAAGAGGTTGCACATCTAAGATATTCCTGGACTAGGAACTATACCAATTAAATGAATAAAACTAGAAGAAAGCAGACTACATCCATACAAAATTATTGTAAAATGTAAGACATGCAAATAAAAGATCTGCTGATAAAAAGACTTCATCTCAGAATAATTACCACATGAAGAACACTGAAATACAGTAGAGTAAAAATTGAATTAAATATCATCAAATGAGGAAATGTGAAGATATAAACACTTTGATTGAGAAATACAAACACAAAACAAAACAAGCAAACAAAAACCCTAATGGAAGAAATGGAAAAAAATAAAATGAGAAGAATTTAAATTAGTGTTGCATGAACTAATGACATAAATGGGAACAAAAAGACAAAAATCTCATCAGAAATAAAGACTAAATTGCAAGGTGCACAAGGAAGACTAGAATTAAATAAAAACTTAAGACATTGAGGAAAATCACAAAGCCCAAGAGAATGAAAATGAGATAAAAAATAAAATAAAAAGGGATGAAGAAAAATTGATTGAAATGGAAAACATGTAAAAGAGGTCAGACATTCATATTATCAGTGTCCCTGAAAAAGAAGATTAAACAAAAACATGGAAATGAACTAATATTTAAAATTATAACTCAAGAAGAATTTCTAGAAATTAGAGAAGATATTAATCTTCACATTGAAAGAGCTCACTAAGTATAAGGGAAAAATGACTCAGAATGATAAATTCTGAGACATACCCTAGTAAAAGGACTAAGTGTTGAAGATAAGAAAAATCTTTTTTTTTAATTTTTTATTGTTATGTTAATCACCATATATTACATCATTAGTTTTTTTTTAATTTTTTATTGTTATGTTAATCACCATATATTACATCATTAGTTTTTGGTGCAGTGTTCCATGATTCATTGTTTGTTCATAACACCCAGTGCTCCATGCAGAACGTGCCCTCCTCAATACCCATCACCAGGCTAACCCATACCCCCTTCCCCTCTAGAACCCTCAGTTTGTTTTTCAGAGTCCATCATCTCTCATGGTTCGTCTCCCCCTCTGACATACTCCCCTTTTCTTCCTCTCCTGTTATCTTCTTCTTTTTCTTTTTTCTTAAAATATGTTGCGTTATTTGTTTCCGAAGTACAGATCTGTGATTCAACAGTCAGGGACTCAAGGCTAAAATATATATTCAATCACTTATTTTTGAGAATTAGATTGGCATCATATTTTTCAAAACACACACAAAGAATGGCAAGGTAGAGCTTTTTAATAAATGGTGCTGAAACAACTGGGCAGCCATATGGTAAAAGATAAGAGTTGGATCCACTGTCATACCATACACATACATGCATAAGTTCTAAATGTATGAACAATCTGTATGTAAAATGGAATCGACACAAGGACAAGAAATATTATAAATTCCTCTAGAGTTAGGGTAAGCCTTTCTAACTATCACTAAGAATCCAAAAAATACCAATAAATTTTACCATATAAATGAAAAAGAAACATGTTAAAAATAAAATCATAAACACTATTCAAAAATAAATGAAATATTTGTAATATGTATCACAGACAAAGGGTTAACATGCATGATTTATAAAGAACTTTTAAGATTTGAGGCTAATAAGACCAAGAATGCTATATTGGAATGAGCAAAATATATGAGCACACCGTTCACAAAATGAGAAGTAAACATGACCACTAAACACACGAAAAGATATTCAATATCACTCAGAATAAGATAAATGCAAATTAAAATGACACTGAGATACCATTTCTCTCATATCAGATTGGCAAAACCTCAAAATCTGACAATAATGTCTGTTGGCAGGGCTGTGGGAAAATAAGCACTCTCATACACTGATGATGGGAATGTAAATGACATAACTTCTATAGAAAAGAACTTTGCAGTATCCAGCAAAAAATCACGTCTACATTTACTTTTCAATCCATCAATCCTACTACCAGAAATTTATACTGAAGTGTCACCTCCAAATATATGAATATACACAAACAAGAATTATTCATTGCAGTATTATTTGTGATCACAAAATACTGGAAGTACTTACATTTTCAAGCATAGGAGATCGTTTTAATAAACTATGGTACATATAAAAGAGTACTTTGTAGCTATAAATGTGAATGAAAAAGATTTCTATGAATGATATAGAATAATTTCCTGAAGATAATTTAAGTGGAAAAAAGAGGAGTAAAAAACATACAGCATGCTACCTTCTGTGTGAGAAAAAGAGAAAAAATATATATATGTATACACTGTTCATTAAAAAACACAGCACAGGAAGAATAAACCAAAAAAGACAATGCATTTGGTTATCTACAAGGAGTAAGGAATATGGTGAAAGAGATAGCACAGGAATAATATTTCATAACTAAAATTATGCTGTATTTTTGGGGAAGTGATGGGTAAAGGGGAAATACTCTAAAACCAAAAGAAAATTGAAAGAAAATAATGTAATTTTATTGCAAATAAGTACCATAATAACATACAGCAAGGAGGAAGGTAGGAAGGAAGAAAGAGAGGAAGGTTTAATTCAAATAAATATACACAACATTTGTCTATATGCTTTCTGCATTGGGCAGGGCAGGTAGAAGCCTACAATTCTTTTTAGTACCTTTGTTTATTGTAGTGGCATACACATAACAATTCCAAAACTATCTTAGAATCCTAAATTACATCTACTATTTTAGATATAGGATTGAGTAAATGAATAAATGCATTGAGGTTGTTGGGAGCCAAGATTATCACTATAGGAAGAATGGAAAAACAAATATTGAATGGGGTAAGGAAGAAAAAACAACCCATGAGAATGAATTAAAATTAAAGGAATTACTGTGAACACATAATCTCTAAAATGCAGTCCATATGCACATGTAAATGTTGCATGCATGTAAGTATAAACATGTATACTTGTATGCATATATATATGTATATGTGTTTATATATGCATGTCTTCCCTAGCTCTGATTGTTGAAAGGGCTGAGGCAAAGTTACCTCAATAGCAATGAGCCCAATCTTGTGCCCAAATCTTGGTCTCTACTACTTTTCCCCACTGCAGGAAACCAGACTTCCTAGGAGAAATGGCTGATTCCAAAGGCAGTGCATGATAGGTACAAAGTGAGCCTGGAACATCTTATTAAGCCAGAAAGTAAGGAACTACTCAAAAAATGATGAGAGCATATCACAAGAACACAACAGCCAGAATGAACGGCTTTGCACTGGCCAAATCTAGACAACATTAGTATCAAAACAATGGAGTACAATCATAAACTACTAACCAAGAAAGCTCAAGAAATCCAGAGTCCATAATAATTGTAAACAAATAAATGAGAGGGTAAGAAAAGATCTTGTTTAGTAAAATGCTGAAGAACAACTGGTGAACCTGGAAGGAAGCTGGAGTTAGAAAAACCTCATTTTGTAACAACCATGGTAAAGCTTGGATCAGGCAAGATTATCATGGAGCTAAGTCTAGGGGGGAGTTTTGAAAGAGAACAGGAAATTTTCATTTATGTTTTCCTCACATACTGTTTATCAGTTGTAGGGAGAAAAAATAACACTAATCATAAGATGGAAAAGTCGGATGACACCTTGAATGTGTGAGGGAAATTTAAATCATCAATGAGGAACAGATGGACATTGCATACCTTCAGATGTGATACTGCAAGATGGAGACGATATTATCTATCTTAGCCAAAAAGGAGTGTTCTATTAACAAAAATAGCGTGAGGGACACATTTTATTTTTAAGAAATATTGGTGTCATAAGAAATAAAACTGGTGAAAATGTCTCAAAATGGGTAAAGAAATATGATGATGACATAGAATAACTAGCTCTATGATAGATCTTACATGGGGGTGGTAGGGTGGAGGGAAGGGGTGTATAAAGACATTATTTGAGGGGCGCCTGGGTGGCTCAGTTGGTTAAGCGACTGCTTTCGGCCCAGGTCATGATCCTGGAGTCCCGGGATCGAGTCCCGCGTCGGACCCCCCGCTCAGCGGGGAGTCTGCTTCTCCCTCTCCCTTGGTCCCCCTCTCCTCCTCTCTGATTGTGTTCTCTCTCTCTCACACTCTTTCAAAATAAATAAAATCTCTTTAAAAAAAAAATAAAAAAATAAAGACATTATTTGATCAACTGATAAATTTGAAATAGGGATGGTAGTTTATATAAGATTATGGTATTATATAAACATATGAAGATGATACCTATGCTGTGGTAGTATAAGAAAATATTGTTATTCTTAGGAAATACAGAGCAAAGTATTTAGGATTAAAGGACTATCAATGATATATAAGTCATTCTGTAACATTTCAAAGTTAAAATTGGTGGTATGTTCGTTTCAGGGTGGGGGGGTTAGATGGGGAGGGAATGGGATAAAAAGTTAGCAATAAGTAAATATAAGTAAAGGCTATATTGTGTGCTCTGCACTATTTTTATTTTTGAAACTTTTGTAGGTTTGAAACTATTTCCAAATAACAGCATTAAAAAGCACCGACCATTTGGCAATATAAAAGTTATTGATGACCTTGCTATGGTCATTTTTGAAGGCATGGCAAGATAAAAACCAAACTGAAGTATGCTTTAAAAAAAATGAAAGCCAAGGACGTAGAAACCTTAAGTATGAGTATCTTTCCAGTAGTTCTGAAGCACAGTAGAGCACAGTAAAAGATTTTAGCTGGTAGGAGTAAGTAGAGTTGAGAGAGTTTTCATTGAAAAATTGGGACTAAAAGCAGCATATTATAGACAGATGATTCTTTGGAGAATTAAGAGTAATAATGTAGGCACGTGAAAGAAAGCTAGTGGAGTGATATCCTTGAAAAGGCATGAAAGGAGGGAATCTATTGTGCATGTGGAGAATGGGGATTAGATATGACACCTATGTTTTATTGATGGTAAAAGGAGGGAAGAAAAATTGAATTGGTGTGGATGCTGCGGAGGGGGTAGACGTGTTGATGGAAGTCTGTAAAAGTTCTATACCTGTCCTGTGTTAGTCACTTCAATAGGTACCAAAGATGTACACATGAATACAAAATAACCCCTGCCCTTGAAGTGTTTGTGTATGAAACACTTTCATACTAAAAACATGGCTTTTGAGGTGGTTTGAACACTGCACAAGATGAAACAGGAGACACAAAGGTCAGATAATACATGTCCTTCTCTGCCATGTTAACAGTTTTACCATCATCTTCAAGATAGTGGTTGGCCATTTAAAAGAGTGGTAAGTACACCACATGATTAAGTTGCTTTTAAATCTACTCTTGCTGCTGTTATGTGTGGCATAATAAAAATAGCTAGGGGGCGGAGCAAGATGGCGGAGGAGTAGGAGACCTGGATTTCGTCTGGTCTCAGGAATTCAGCTGAATAGGGATCAAACCATTCTGAACACCGAGGAACTCAACAGGATATCGAAGATAAGAAGAGTAACAACACTCTGAACAGAAAATCGACCACTTTCTGGAAGGTAGGACGTGCGGAGAAGTGAATCCGAGGCGATATTCGGGAGAATAGACGGCGGGGGAGGGGGCCTCCGTCGGCCGCTTCTGTCAAGTGATAGAGCCGCGGACCACAAAATTGGAAATTTTAGAAGCCGGCTCCGCTGAGAGACGTCGCTCCAGTGGCTAAGCGGGGGGTGGAACCCTCGTGGGACAGTGTGGTCTCAGGACCCTCGGGGTCACAGAAAGACCAGGGGTGCCTGAGTGCAGCAGAGCTTCCAGGTATTGGAGCAGGGAAGCCAGCTGCAGAGACAGAGCCGAGGCGCGAGCTCTCAGCTCGGGGTTGCCATAAACTGTGATCCGTGGGCCAGTCGGAGCTACTGCTCCTCCAGCAGGGACCCAACAAGCAGCAGAGCCGGGGAGACTCCCCTTCCTCCCCTGGGAGGAGCAGCATGGAAGTGCACCGCAGGGATCTGCTGGGTTTGGAGACTCCACACGGGGTCGGATGCCAGAGATAGAAATGCTCGGTCACAGGCCGGGTGAGCACGGAGTGCAGCCAGAGACCGGAGAGATGGGAGTGACTGCTTTTCTCTGGGGGCGCACTGAGGAGTGGGGCCCCGAGTTCTCAGCTCCTCCGGGCAGAGATTGGGAGGCCACATTTTCACCCTGGTCCTCCAAAGCTGTACCGAGAGCTTGCAGGGAACAAAAGCTCCTGAGAGCAAACCGGAGCAGCTTGCTTAGCCCAGACCAATAAGGGTGGGGTAATTCCACCTCCCGCAAAGACATTTGGGAACCACGGCAACAGGCCCCTCCCCCAGAAGATCAGCACGAACAGCCAGCAAGCCAAGACCAAGTTTACCGATCAAGGAGAATGGGAGAACTCCAGCGCTAGGGGAACACTGCACATAGAATTCATGGCTTTTTTACCATAATTAATTAGTTTTTCAAAGTTAACTTTTTTAACTGGTTTTTTTTGAATTTTTCTTTTCCCTTTTTCAAACAACATCTTATCAATCCCTTTTTGGAAAAAAAAACATTTTTTATTTTTCATTTTTAGAGTCATATTTTTATCCCTTCATAGTAGTTACCCTTATTTTTCGCATATATAGATATACGTTGTTCTCTCTTTAAAATTTTGAGATACAGTTTCTTCTAACAGATCAAAATATACCCTAAATCACTAGTGTATGGCTTTGTTCTAGTCTCCTGCCTGATCACATTCTCTCCCTTTTTTTTTCTTTTTTTTCTTTTTTCTTTTTCTTTTTAAATCTTCTTCTTTCTTTTTAAAAACAACTTCTTATCTTATCAATTCCTTCTATAAAATCTTTTTTTTTTTTAAAGATTTTATTTATTTATTTGACAGAGAGAGACACAGTGAGAGAAGGAACACAAGCAGGGAGAGTGGCAGAGGGAGAAGCAGGCTTCCCGCCAGGCAAGGAGCCCGATGTGGGGCTCGATCCCAGGACCCTGGGATCATGACCTGAGCCGAAGGCAGACGCTTAACGACTGAGCCACCCAGGCGCCCCTATAAAATCTTTTATAATTTTCATCTTTACAGTCATCTGCCATCCCTTCATTGTATCAACCCTTATTTTGTACATATATAAGTCTTTCTTCCTTTAAAATTTTAGCAGGCACTTTCTTCTAACAGACCAAAATATGCCCAAAAGCTAGTGTGTGGCACTGATCTATGCACTAGCCTGATCATATTTGATCATATTCTGTTTTTTTTTTTGTTTTGTTCTGTTTTTGTTTGTTTTTATCTTTTTCTTTTTCTTTTTTTTTTCTCTTCTTTCTTTCCCTTTCTTGTCCCCTGGTTTCAGGTCTTTTCTGATTTGTATAGAGTATATTTGCTGGGGACGTTGTTAACTTGTTAGCATTACATTCTCTCATTCATCTGTTCTGCTCTGGACAAAATTACAAGACGAAAAAAGTCACCTCAGCAGAAAGAACAAGAGGTAGTACCGTCTGCCAGGGACCTACTCAATACGGACATTAATACGATGTCAGACCTAGAGTTCAGAATCATGACTTTAAAGATACTAGCTGGGCTTGAAAAAAAGCGTGGAAGTTATTAGAGAAACCCTTTCTGGAGAAATAAAAGAACTAAAATCTAACCAAGTCGAAATCAAAAAGGCTGTTAATGAGGTGCAATCAAAAATGGGGGCACTAACTTCTAGGATAAGTGAGGCAGAAGAGAGAATCAGCGATATAGAAGACCAAATGATGGAAAATAAAGAGGCTGAGAAAAAGAGAGATAAACAACTACAGGATCACGAGGGCAGAATTCGAGAGATAAGCAAACAATAAGACGAAACAACATTAGAATAATTGGGATCCCAGAAGAAGAAGAAAGAGAGAGAGGAGCAGAGGGTATAATGGAGCAAATAATAGCAGAAAACTTCCCTAATGTGGGGAAGGAAACAGGCATCAAAATCCAGGAGGCACAGAGAACCCCTCTCAAAATCAATAAAAATAGGTCAACACCCCGACATCTAATAGTAAAACTTACGAGTCTCAGAGACAAAGAGAAAATCCTGAAAGCAGCTCGGGAGAAGAGATATGTAACCTACAATGGTAGAAACATTAGATTGGCAACAGACCTATCCACAGAGACCTGGCAGCCAGAAAGGACTGGCATGATATCGTCAGAGCACTAAATGAGACAAATATATAGCCAAGAATACTATATCCAGCTAGGCTATCATTGAAAATAGGAGAGATAAAAAGCTTCTAGGACAAACAAAAACTAAAGGAATATGCAAACACAAAACCAGCCCTACAAGAAATATTGAAAGAGGTCCTCTAAGCAAAAAGAGAGCCTAAAAGCAGCATAGATCAGAAAGGAGCACAGACAATATACAGTAACAGTCACCTTATAGGCAACACAATGGCACTAAATTCATACCTTTCAATAGTTACCCTGAATGTAAATGGGCTCAATGCCCCAATCAAAAGACACAGGTTATCAGATTGGATTAAAAAACAAGACCCATCGATATGCTGTCTGCAAGAGACTCATTTTAGACCCAAAGACACTGCCACATTGAAAATGAGGGGGTGGAAAACAATTTACCATGCTAATGGACACCAAAAGAAAGCTGGGGTGGCAATCCTTATATCAGACAAATTAGATTTTAAAACAAAGACTGTAATAAGAGATGAAGAAGGACACTATATCCTACTTAAAGGGTCTATCCAACAAGAAGATCTAACAATTGTACATATCTATGCCCCTAACGTGGGAGCAGCCAATTAGATAAGGCAATTAATAACAAAAGCAAAGAAACACATTGACAACAATACAATAATAGTGGGGGACTTTAACACCCCCCTCACTGAAATGGACAGATCATCTAAGCAAAAGATCAACAAGGAAATAAAGACTTTAAATGACACACAGGACCAAATGGACTTTACAGACATATTCAGAACATTCCATCCCAAAGCAACGGAATACACATTCTTCTCTAGTGCCCATGGAACATTCTCCAGAATTGATCACATCTTAGGTCACAAATCAGGTCTCAATCGGTACCAAATGATTGGGATTATTCCGTGCATATTTTCAGACCACAATGCTTTGAAACTAGAACTCAATCACAAGAGGAAAGTCGGAAAGAACTCAAATACATGGAGGCTAAAGAGCATCCTACTAAAGAATGAATGAGTCAACCAGGAAATTAAAGAAGAATTAAAAAAATTCATGGAAACCAATGAAAATGAAAACACAACTGTTCAAAATCTTTGGGATACAGCAAAGGCAGTCCTGAGAGGAAAGTATATAGCAATACAAGCCTTTCTCAAGAAACAAGAAAGGTCTCAAACACACAACCTAACCCTACACCTAAAGGAGCTGGAGAAAGAACAGCAAATAAAGCCTAAAGCCAGCAGGAGAAGAGAAATAATAAAGATCAGAGCAGAAATCAATGAAATAGAAACCAAAAGAACAGTAGAACAGATCAACGAAACTAGGAGCTGGTTCTTTGAAAGAATTAACAAGATTGATAAACCCCTGGCCAGACTTATCAAAAAGAAAAGAGAAATGACCCAAATCAACAAAATCATGAATGAAAGAGGAGAGATCACAACCAACACCAAAGAAGTACAAACAATTATAAGAACATATTATGAGCAACTCTATGCCAGCAAATTAGATAACCTGGAAGAAATGAGTGCATTCCTAGAGATGTATCAACTACCAAAACTGAACCAGGAAGAAATAGAAAACCTGAACAGACCTATAACCACTAAGGAAATTGAAGTAGTCATCAAAAATCTCAAAACAAACAAAAGCCCAGGGCCAAATGGCTTCCCAGGAAATTCTATCAGACATTTAAAGAAGAATTAATACCTATTCTCCTGAAACTATTCCAAAAAACAGAAATGGAAGGAAAACTTCTAAACTCATTTTATGAGGCCACCATTACCTTGATCCCAAAACCAGACAAAGACCCCATCAAAAAGGAGAATTACAGACCAATATCCTTGATGAACATGGATGCAAAAATTCTCACCAAAATACTAGGCAATAGGATCCAACAGTACATTAAAAGGATTATTCACCATGACCAAGTGGGATTTATCCCTGGGCTGCAAGGTTGGTTCAACATCCTCAAATCAATCAATGTGATACAATACATTAACAAAAGAAAGAACAAGAATTATATGATCCTCTCAATAGATGCAGAAAAAGCATTTGAGAAAGTACAGCATCCTTTCTTGATCAAAACTCTTCAGAGTATAGGGATAGAGGGTACATACCTCAATATCATAAAAGCCATCTATGAAAAACCTACAGCGAATATTATTCTCAATGGGGAAAAGCTGAGAGCTTTTCCCGTAAGGTCAGGAATGCGGCAGGGATGTCCACTCTCACCACTGCTATTCAACATAGTATTAGAAGTCCTAGCCACAGCAATCAGACAACAAAACGAAATCAAAGGCATCCAAATCAGCAAAGAGGAAGTCAAACTCTCACTCTTTGTAGATGATATGATACTGTATGTGGAAAATCCAAAAGACTCCACCCCAAAAGTGCTAGAACTCATACAGGAATTCAGTCAAGTAGCAGGATAAAAAAATCAATGCACAGAAATCAGTGGCATTCCTATACAGCAACAACAAGACAGAAGAGAGACAAATCAAGGAGTCGATCCCATTTACAAATGCACCCAAAACCATAAGATACCTAGGAATAAATTTAACCAAAGAGGATCTGTACTCAGAAAACTATAAAATACTCATGAAAGAAATTGAAGAAGACACAAAGAAATGGAAAACCGTTCCATGCTCATGGATTGGAAGAACAAACATTGTGAAGATCACAATGCTACCTGGAGCAATCTACACATTCAATGCAATCCCCATCAAAATACCATCCACCTTTTTCAAAGAAATGGAACAAATAATCCTAAAATTTGTATGGAACCAGAAGAGACCCCGAATAACCAGAGGAATCTTGAAAAAGAAAAGCAAAGCTGGCGGCATCACAATTCCGGACTTCCAGCTCTATTACAAAGCTGTCATCATCAATACAGTATGGTACTGGCACAAAAACAGACACATAGATCAATGGAACAGAATAGAGAGCCCAGTAATGGACCCTCAACTCTATGGTCAACTCATCTTTGACAAAGCAGGAAAGAATGTCCAATGGCAAAAAGACAGTCTCTTCAACAAATGGTGTTGGGAAAATTGGACAGCCACATGCAGAAGAATGAAACTGGACCATTTCCTTACACCACACAGAAAAATAGACTCCAAATGGTTGAAAGACCTAAACGTGAGACAGCAGTCCATCAAAATCCTAAAGGAGAACACAGGCAGCCACCTCTTCCACCTCAGCCACAGCAACTTCTTCCTAGAAACATCGCCAAAGGCAAGGGAAGCCAGGGCCAAAATGAACTATTGGGTTTTCATCAAGATAAAAAGCTTTTGCACAGCAAAAGAAAGAGTCCACAAAACCAAAAGACAACCGACAGAATGGGAGAAAATATTTGCAAATGACATATCAGATAAAGGGCTAGGATCCAAAATCTATAAAGAACTTATCAAACTCAACACCCAAAGAACAAATAATCCAATTAAGAAATGGGCAGAAGACATGAACAGACATTTTTCCAAAAAAGACATCCAAATGGCCAACAGACACATGAAAAAGTGCTCAACGTTGCTCAGCATCAGGGAAATCCAAATCAAAACTTCAATGAGATACCACCTCACACCCGTTAGAATGGCTAAAATTAACAAGTCAGGAAACGACAGATGTTGGCGAGGATGTGGAGAAAGGGGAACCCTCCTACACTGTTGGTGGGAATTCAAGCTGGTGCAACCACTCTGGAAAACAGTATGGAGGTTCCTCAAACAGTTGAAAATAGAGCTACCATACGATCCAGCAATTGCACTACTGGGTATTTACCACAAAGATACAAATGTAGGGATCCGAAGGGGTATGTGCACCCCAATGTTTATAGCAGCAATGTCCACAATAGCCAAACTGTGGAAAGAGCCAAGATGTCCATCGACAATGAATGGATAAAGAAGAAGTGGTAAATATA
Organism: Eumetopias jubatus; assembly: GCF_037043125.1. Lineage (NCBI taxonomy): Eukaryota > Metazoa > Chordata > Mammalia > Carnivora > Otariidae > Eumetopias > Eumetopias jubatus. The sequence goes on from NW_028274811.1 coordinate 98,898,751, forward strand.
CACAATGGAATATTATGCAGCCATCAAAAGGAATGAGATCTTGCCATTTGCAACGACGTGGATGGAACTGGAGGGTGTTATGCTGAGTGTAATAAGTCAATCAGAGAAAGACATGTATCATATGACCTCACTGATATGAGGAATTCTTAATCTCAGGAAACAAACTGAGGGTTGCTGGAGTGGTGGGGGGTGGGAGGGATTGGGTGGCTGAGTGATAGATATTGGGGAGGGTATATGCTATGGTGAGCACTGTGAATTGTACAAGACTGATGAATCACAGATCTGTACTTCTGAAACAAATAATGCAATATATGTTAAGAAAAAAAAAAGAAGATAGCAGGAGGGGAAAAATGAAGGGGAGTAAGTCGGACGGGGAGACGGACCATGAGAGACGATGGACTCTGAAAAACAAAATGAGGGTTCTAGAGGGGAGGTGGCTGGGGGGATGGGTTAGCCTGGTGATGGGTATTAAAGAGGGCACATTCTGCGTGGAGCACCGGGTGTTAGGCACAAACAATGAATCATGGAACACTACATCAAAAACTAATGATGTAATGTATGGTGATTAACATAACAATAAAAAATTATTTAAAAAAATAGCTAAATGTTGAGTTCTTACTTTTGCTAGGCAATGTACAAAGCTCCTTATATATGATATCACTGATCTTTACAACAGTCCTGTGAAGTAGATGCTCTTATCCTCCACATTTTATAGAAAAGTTAGCAAATTAACAAATAATTTTCTGAAGGCCTATAATATACTATGCACTACTTAAATGATAGGGATAGAATTGTGAGCAAGACAGAGTCAGTTCCTGTGTTTAAGTTTAAAAAAAAAAGCAAGTAAATTTCTGGAGCTGCTACTTGCTATGAACAAGATAAAACAGGAATATTTCTGAACTGTGAATGAGAGTGGAGGTGGAAGCTTTTTGAGTTTGTATCACCAAAATAGGATCTCTCAGTTGACATTTAGATTGAATATGATTCAAAGATTCATTCAGCAAATATCTGTTAAAGGCCTACTGTGTGCTAGGCACCCTTGTAGATATTAGAGAGACAGTGGCAAACAAAACATAAAAAGCCCTATTCTACTAAAATTTATGTTCTTTTGTGGAAATAGAGCAAAAAGAAAAATCAAGAATATATAAAAGGGAAAATATTCTAAACAGGAAAGAAACTAAGGGTCAAAGAGATTAACAAAAGATTGAAAGTATGATAGTTAAGGGGCAAATCTTTGAGGTATTGGTGGTGTTAAAGGAAAAATTTAGGGCAAGTAAGTAATAAAGAACCTGAGAGGATGTGAAGCTATGAGGCTTGGTCAAAAGAAGGAATGTTTGAATATAAGATTTCTATGGCAAAGCAGACAAGACCCAGGGAATCGTTATGAATATGAAACTGGATGGAGGTGAATATGATTAGAGATGAAATGGAAAAGAACTGAGACTTCACAGTGTTTGGCTGTTCAAAAGCATACCTACAAAAAAGGTGAGAGCTCAGTAGGGATAGAGAGTAAGACCAATTAGAAAAGCCTTCAACAAATGAGGAGAAATGTCCATGACAGTGATGAAGAGAGAAAAGATAATAGCAATAATTCTCAAAGGAGCTGAGGTTGTTCCAGAAGGGTAGAAGAGTAGATGAATAATGTCTTGGAAGTCACATTAAAGAGCAAGGCCCTAATGATAGCTAGGTTTCAGATCAGTCATGAAATGGTGACCATTTAATTGATCATATAAATAGGCATGCTTATTTGAGTAAAAGGGAGGATTATTAATAGCATGCTGAGATACCAGGCATAAGCTGGAACTATCCTGGGCAACTTGGGATACTTGTTCACCCTAATCACTGAGTAGAGAGAACATCCAATCAAGATATTGAGGTACCAAAGATTTGGTTACCTATAAACATTTTTAATTAATAAATATATTATTTGTAAATTTTATTCCAGATACTTTGTCAATATCTGTGTCAACAGGGAAAAGAAAAACAACTTTGTCTACGTTGGCATCTTGCAAAAGAGTCATAGATATGATAGAGCCTCTATGAGTAAGACATGCGCATATATGCAATATAAATTAATAATTAAACACTGCAACTGTCAATATAATATAAGCGAAATAGCATGTTTGGAACTTATATGTTTGGATAACTTATAAAAACATGGAAGCAAGGACATGTGAACATTTAAGACATCACATGAACAGGTAATACAACAGGATAGAGGCATGTATGTTACATACGAAGTTTTAATTTTTTTTGGTTGGAAGTAGAATACTGGGTCTGGTTGTAACTGCCAATATGAACAGGATATTAATTCTTTTATTTAAAAAAATGTATTTTTAATAATAGTGACCATAAGGAAAATATTTGTAATCTTACTTTTTGCTTACTTCTCTTAAATTCCATCTTTAAAACAAAAGAAAGAAATTTGAGGCAAGGCTGTAGACTCTCCTCTTGGTATTGCTGATGTATCCGGCAACCAGGATTAATGAGAAAATGTTTGCAGCCACCAGAAACTACATGCTATTCTGTGATATGTTAAGCTTCACATCCCATTTGAGGCCATTTAAATGGTAACAGAGTGAAGCTGAGTCGATAGGCTGTTAAAAATTCTTCATTAACTCTTCATTCTTTAGGAATGGCTTCTTTCATTGGCTATTTCAGAGCTTATTTCTTCAGCACATTAGATTTTCTATCACACTACTTAGGCTGGAAGTTGATAGGGAACAAAAGAAAAAAAGAAATGCAACCCCCAATTGTGAAAGGAAGGAAAGAAGAAAAGGATTGTAATCTATCTTCCTCAGTCACAATTTCTGGAGGAAGGTCAAAAAATTTCATTTGTTCTCTCTCCCTTTTTCTTTGAGACTTCAACATTTTTCTTCAGTGATTCACCATCCCCTAGTTTTCCTCTTTTCTTTTGTAATTAGCACTTAAATTAACACTTGCCTTCATATATATATATAGTTTCATGAGGGCAAGGCTCATTGTCTGTTTTACATATGTTCCCAAGTGTCTAGGGAACTTCCTTATATATAGTAGCCATTAAATAGATGTGTGTTGAATAATAAATCTTTCTTAAAATCACATAATTGCATTTATGGACCAAGTAAGGACATCCACATCATCAACAAATTGATAATCAGTGAATGTTATAATGGGCTGGAATCAGATGAATTAAAGGTTTTATAGGGGTATATCTTTTTCTTAAATGGAGATATAAAACCTCAGATGTTCCTTGGGGTTGCAGGTTTTCCCTACATGTGGTATGGGCAAAGAGAAGAAAATAAAATCCTATTCTGATAGCTAGGACCACAAAAATAGGGCTTATACAAAAATAATTGAAAATCTTGCTATGACCCAACAATGCCAAGCAAAATTCTAACGATAAAATTCCAATGTAACCAAATAATGTGAATTGTGTTTAATATTTTTTTGGAATTGTATACATGTCAACAAACATTTATTGTGTACCCTAATATAAATTCAGAACTGAGATAATATCTGGCAAACAACATGGGCATTATTGGTTTCCATCCTCAAAGAATTTACATTTCAGGGCAGGTGTCATGACTTCACAAACAATGAATACTGGGTAAGGAAGAAAGAGAGGCATGACAGAATTTTTGAATTGACTAGACACAGTAAATAAGGACACTCTTAGTTTAAGAATAAAATATAGGTGAAGAGATCGAGTTTTCGGGAAAATAAAATGTGATGTTTGGGGTGAGGGTGGGGTAAATTTAAAATACAGGTAGGTAGAGGAATCTAGTAGATGAAAATGCAATTTAAAATGTAGACACAATAGAATCAGTTCAGCCCATAGGTATGAATAAGATCACTCTAGGAAAAGACATAAAGCAAAAAGATACAAAGATTTGAGGAGATATTTATGAAAGAGAGGACCTAATCATAAAGGTAGGATTATAAAGGGGAAGAAAGGAGTAACAGTGTCAGACTATGAGATGAAATAAGGATTAAAAATAGCATGTTAGCTCTTGTGGTTTGTCACTTTCTGATGACTTTCATTTCATGAACTGTGAAAGGGAAATTGACATTTCTAATGATAAATATGATATGTAGTTTCAGTGGCCACATAGATCAATATGTGCTTACCCAGTTCTCTTTACTGATAAATATCTCAGTTTATTTACATTCTATGCTCTGGCATAATCTAAAAGCTTAGGGAAATGGGTGTCTTGAAAAGTTAATGCACTTCCCTAAGCACCTGAGTGATAAACTCACTGGGGAAAACAAGATACCATATGTCTATTTGGGAAATTTATAATGCACATAATTACTCACATTACATTGTCACATATGAATTATTTCTCAATAAAAAATCTAATCTTAAGCTTCCTGTAATAGAGTATTATCTAAAGAATAAAGACTACATAGAACAGTTAAGTATGAAAAAATTCATCTTTCAAGTTCTACTCCAAAGTTAACATAACAGAAAGAACAGTGAACAATTTTTGACACAAGAAATCAAGGAGAAGATTATAAGTAATAAAGTACACATTTTAATTGCAAGTGAAACCACTCATTCTATTTTAGGAACAAAGGTAAAATTGCTAAATCATTTTCCTACACCGCCTCTCTCTCTCTCTTTTCCTGTAGTTTCATAGTTTGCTTTTTCTGTATGCGATGATATTTAAAGTTAACTTCCTAAATTTCCATTCCATGAAATGAAATAAAGCAGATTATCCTGATAATTTCTTTTTTTAGATCACCTTTTCAAATTTGAATTCATGTATATTAGGTGAAACACATAGACAAAGATTGTTAGTGGGGCTCATGGGGCCTTTCTTCTGGTTTTGAATTTCTGGCAAACAGATTGCTGCAGCTTTGACAGTAAAAATAGCAGATGGGATTAATTAACTGGGTGACAACTCTTCAGACCTACCTAAATTAATATTTTTCTCCAAACAATGTATTCTGATTATCATAAAACTAACTGATGTTTATAGAAATAGATTTTGGTCCCAATGATTTTCAGCTTATCAGGAGCTATTTTTTTTTCCCCTTACAAGAGCTGGTTTAGTCTGTTATTTGCATGTTAATCTTTCTAATCATTTGCTTGAAGGAAGCAATCATATATAAGGAAGTACATCTTGTTTGTAATGCTCGAATTTGTCCTGACGGCGGACACTCCTTCCTCTGCAAGAGTAAAAGGTGCAGGAGATTAATTTATTTGCAGAAATTCTTCTCAAACCCAAACCTCCAAGGAACAATTATCTGTATATGAAAATTCAAAATCAACACATCAATATAACATTTTTACCAGGCTCTTTAAACTATATAGGATCCGAGGACAAAAGTTCATTTAGTTTTTTAAAAATAAAGATGTACCACATTTCATCAAAGCTGGTATCCATAGGCTGACAGAAAGATCACAATTTAATAGATCTTACTATATGAATACATCCTCCATCTCCTTCTCTCTTTCTATATATATACATACACACACACACATATGTATATATGCATATAATATGTGTATGTATATATAAAAGGTTATAAAAAGAAAATCCCATATTTCATAGTCTATATGTATACATATATTTCATAGAATATACATGAACATATATGCATATATGTGTACACATATGTGTATATTTATATTCTATGGGATTATATAGTATATTCATATATATGTACATACATATTTATATTCTATGAAATATGAACTTTTATTTTTAGAACCATTTGCAGTAGCACAATGTCAAATAATGCCTTGCATAGGATTGCAAAGACTAGTGTAGCACTTTTGTTAGGAAGACATATAACTTTTAATTTGGGGCCATTTCATGTCTGACAATGAGAAAACTGCAGGGAAGAATCACACATTTTGGGGCTTCCTTAGAAATTGTTTTGCATACTCTACCACTTGACATTATGAACTCTACCTACATCAAGAGACCCTAACAGGAAAAGCATCATGAACCTGTTATTTATTACACAAATACTGTTGAGAACTCTCCTCTTCCTCAGTCTACCTTTGTTTTCTAGCTGTAAATCCTAGTAGGAAAAATGTTCTTGAAAGTCAGGAAAAAGCCTTGTGCAACAGCTGTGAGAAATGTCATTTAAGTTACTGGTTAGGTTCCCCTTTCTGTTTTGATGGCCAAAGAAGCATAATACCATATTTCTTGGTAAATTTTACAATGTTTAGATATTTTGGCTTATCTGTTTTCTAATATTTCCTTTGGTATTGAGGTCCTATTCTAAGTTTGAGCTTTATTTGATGATTTTTTACATCTAGTTAGATATGTGTTTACACACACACACACACACGCTTACATAAATAGATACACACATATACTTCTATCAATTTCAATTTATGAATCTTTTAATCCACAGGTAATCCTATGTAGAAGAAATTTGGTATAACAAGCAAAGAAGAAAAAACAGAATTCTGGGTCCCAAAACAACCCATTTTAAGAGGAAATTCCTTATCATTTATAAATTATAATTAATAATAATAAAGGTTTTTTTCTTTTCTTTCCTTCCTTCCTTCTTTCCTTTTCTTCCTTCTATCTTCTTTATTTTTATTTTTTTGCAGATGGCTATGAAATAACAATATTCTTTCCTCATGTGCTATACCCTCCCTCAAATTTAGACATAAAGGGAGGGATGGGGTGGCTGGGTGATAGACAATGGGGAGGGTATTTGTATGGTGAGCACTGTGAATTGTTTAGGACTGTTGAATCACAGACATGTACCTCTGAAACAAATAATACATTATATGTTATAAAAAAAAAAGAAGAATATAGCAGGAAGGGGAAAATGAAGGGGGGGAAATCAGAGGGGGAGAAGAACCATGAGAGACTATGGACTCTGAGAAACAAACAGAGTGTTCTAGAGGGGAGGGGGGTGGGGAATGGGTTAGCCTGGTGATGGGTATTAAGAAGGGCACGTACTGAATGGAGCACTGGGTGTTATGCACAAACAATGAATCATGGAACACTACATCAAAAACTAATGATATAATGTATGGTGATTAATATAACATAATAAAATAAAAAAATAAATGCAGATTTATAGCTACAGCTAGTTTTGTTATAAACAAATAAATGCAGACTTACAGCTATGAACCAGAGAAAGACGAGAATAAGAAGTAGGGCTTTTTTTTCTCTGTTAATCTAATCTGCAACAAATTTTCTGGAAGAGTTTTCCTAAAATGTTTTATACAAGAGAGACAGTTTATTAGAGATCGTGCTTCAGAATATGCTATCTTGTACCATGTTTGTTACTTCAGAACTCTCTATTATCTCATCCAAGCCCCAAGGGTAGTATTTAGCAAATGCCTGCTTTAGTCAACCAGCTAAGTAAAGCAAAGGAACTTTAGGTAGAACATAGGGGGAAAAAAAAGGTACAGAATACATACTTAATTTTAGCCAAAAATTCCTCTTTTTCTTTTGTTTAGTATTTTATCAATTTTCTTTACTTTAAAATATTACTATTTCTGCAGGGCCTGGGTGGCTCAGTTGGTGAAGCTTCCAACTTTTGATTTCCCCTCAGGTCATGATCTCAGGATTGTGAGACTGAGCCCCGCTGCTGTGGGCTCCATGCTCAGTGGGGACTCTGCTTGAGATTTTCTCTCTCCCTCTCCTTTTGCCCCTGACCCCAAGCTCTCTCTCTGTCTCTCTATCTCTTTCTGTCTAAAATAAATACATCTTAAAAATAAAAATAATAAAATATTACTATTTCTTCCTGCTTCTTTCATTTTTGAAAAGATCCATTAATAAGGGGTAAGACAGTGAAAGTGAAACAAGAGTATTTTAAGAGAAACATCAACACAGGTTTTTTCTGGGCAATTCCCTTAGTTTCTCTGGGTATCAGTTTTTATTTTCGACTAGGTAAATTTATGCCATGCTTCATGTCAGACATTAACTATTCAATCCAGTTTAAAATACATGAATCTTTGAGTAATTAAATATAATTCTCTATAGTTTAATAAAAAATATAAAACCAGTTTATTTAAAAAAAAACAAAATGTTACAAATTTTTTAACAATGAAAATGGACCAGTTGCATGCCAAGTTCCCATACGCATTATCCTTCTCACAACTTTGAAACATTAGAAGCATTAAAAATGTTAAAACATATTATCTGAAATAATGATGTTTCTACTATTAAAGAATTTCTGGAAACAAAATTGTTACTTTTAATGTTTCTTTGATAAAAGTGTGTTTTTAAGTGTTAATTTTTTATGTACCCAGTTTTTAAATGACAACCAGGAACGCTACAAATTTTTCCAGCATATTTTTTCCTAATCTGTGACTTTTGCAGAATCCCTCCTACCCCACCCAAGATTGGATACCTATGCAATACATTTAAAGTATATTCATCTAATGTGGGAATAAGTACATAAGTCAGTAGTGGAGGTGTATTTGTAAAAAGTCTCTGACCCATTCTTTAGTTACAATTTTTTCTTAGATTTCTACAACTAATTAAAAAGCATCAATAGCATATAATATTCTAAATAAAAAGCATCAATAGTTGGGGCAACTGGGTGGCTCAGTCAGTTAAACATCTGCCTTCAGCTCAGGTCATGGTCCCGGGGTCCTGGGATGGAGCCCCAAGGCAGGCTCCCTGGTCAGCGGGGAGTCTGCGTCTCAGTTTCCCTCTGCCCCTCTTCCTTGCTCATGCTCTCTCCCTTGCTCTCTCTCTTTCTCAAGTAAATAAATAAAGTCTTTAAAAAAAATCAATAGCATATAATATTCTAAATATTCATATTGGGGTATATCATGGAAATACATGGAAAACAGTTTTTGGTCTTTACTAACTCAGAGGCTGACATCCTTAATGAATATATCCATGGTTTATATCCTTTGATGGACATTTAAGAGTAAGTTAGGGCATCATATCACTTTACTCCTAAATAGTATTTACTATTTAGTATTTACATACTAAGATGTTCACCTTCATAACCATAGTGTGATTATCAAAATAAAGAAATTGAACCTAAATATAATATTATTACTTAATCCACAATCTATATCTAAATTTGATTGTTTCAATAATTTATGTTTTACTATATTTTTCCCTAGCTCAAGAAGCATCCAGGACATGAATTGCATTTAGATATCATTACTCATTAGTCTCTTTTAACTTAGAAAAATATTGACTTTTCTTTGTGTACATTGAGCTTGACAACTTTGAAGAGTAAAGGCCAGTTATTTTATAAACTACCCCTCAATTTGAGCTTACCTCTTGTTTCTCATGGTTAGAGTCAGATTATGGTTTGGGCAGAAACGTTACAGAAGTGATATCATGGACTTTTGAGTGTTGCATATTGGGAGGCCTATGATATCTGTCCCAATATTAGTGATGTTAACTTTGATGTGTTGGTTAAGGTCAGAAACTTGGTCTACAGGTTTCTGCTCTATAAAACTATGTCTTCCTTTATAATTAATGAGAAACATTAGTAAACATTGACAATTCTCTAGGTTCATAATGTTTTCTAGATGTATTATTTGATATTCTACTTAAGGGGAAAATCTATTTTTTTATTTTTATTTTTATAATTTTTTATTGTTATGTTAATCACCATACATTACATCATTAGTTTTTGATGTAGTGTTCCATGATTCATTGTTTGTGCATAACAGAATGTGCCCTCTTTAATACCCGTCACCAGGCCAACCCATCCCCCCACCCCCCTCCCCTCTAGAACCCTCAGTTTGTTTTTCAGAGTCCATCGTTTCTAATGGTTCGTCTCCCCCTCTGACTTACTCCCCTTCATTCTTCCCCTCCTGCTATCTTCTTCTTCTTTTTTGTTTTTCTTAACATATATTGCATTATTTGTTTCAGAAGTACAGATCTGTGATTCATCAGTTACATTAAATGTAACACATTTAATTTGTTTTTGTAATTCATGTCACAGTGGATACTCAACACATATTCTCTTCCCCTTTAATGTTTTTGTTTATTTGATTTCTTGCTGTTAAGCAAGATGTAGGCTGGCAGAAGACTTTCAGTCTGTAATCCCTTGCCTTTAAATCATAAGAATCCTCAGCTTTCCTTACAAATAGCCCTTTGGTAGCATTCATTACCCTTAGGATTTCCAGTCTACCCCTTAATACTCTTGTCCAATGCTAATATAACAACTGCTGTATACTTTTTCCTCAACCCAAAAATTTCATCCATTTTTCTGTTTTGCCTGACTTAGAATGTTCTCCCTGATGTCATGTGTGCTGAAAGTAGAAGAGAAGTCCACTCTAAGTTAACAACTTGGGTCAGGGAAAAAATTTATAGTCCTTGCTAAAAGAGATGTCAGTAGTCACAGAAAAAAATCAGATGACACTGTTCCTTGTTTAGATATAATGGACATTATGGGATTCTGATTTACATATTTTATATGAGTATATAAATTATAAAAGATATATATAGACTATTTAAAATATTCCAGTATACCTTATCAGCTAATTCCTATGTATAATCATGCTATATGTTGCTTTATTAATATTATCTCTTATAAAATCATAATTGTAGGTCTTTTTTTCAGCCAAGGACCTTGACAATCATTTTAAAATGATTCATAAGAAAAATTTCTGTCTGAGGTTGTTATTAGGAAACAAGTTTTCTGTAATCCATTTCCAGAAAGCAAAAATGATTTAACAGTATTTCCATTCCTACCCCAAAAAGCAGAAAACCTAAAGACAATTGCATTACAAATCAGATAATACAATGAAAATAAACAAATGAAAACATGTACTTTTTTTTGATAGTTTTTCTCCTCTATTATCCTTATTTGTATTTGCCAAAAGTTTATATAACTTTAAAAATAAAAAATGTAGAGCTTAATTTATAAGGTGATATAAATATTTTTAAAGGAAATGGGCAATAAAATGCATCATGAATTTTACCAAAATTGATTTATTTATTGATGAATAGAATCTTTAATTTGCATATCCTCTTGACTTATGTCCCAAGTATTGAGCTGATGTGTCAGATTAATAGCAGCCTACGATATTTGTGTCTTCCTCACTATAGGAAAAAGTTATTAGTTTTGGTCTGTCTTCTACTTTTGTATGCAGTGAGCTGATTTCGTTTTGACTTCCATTTTTAGCATTCTCCTCTCTAAATCCACTAGGAAGAGCCATTTATGCCTCCAACTCCAGGAAAGAAGTTGACTGGCTTAAGAAAATTCTCAGCACCCAAAGAGTGGTTCAGAGATGAGTAGTTGACTAACTTGTATGGCAAATCAGGTGCAAGAAGATATATAATTGGAGCTTCTGGGAAAAATAATTTCTTGTATTTTCACAAAATTTACCTAGATTGACATCTTCCTTCTGGAGGTGAACTAGGAAGAATATAGTCACCAGAATCTGCTGAGTGCTGTCTTGCACCAGGAGGGAGCTAATATTAGGATGAGGTAGATGCCTAATATCAGGTTTCTTTGTAGATTTTATTGTGTCACTGGATTAAGCCTCCCCTGGAATCCATTGTCCCTACATCAGTACTTCTTGGTCAATTCCATTTACTGTTTAAGACAGAATTGCATTTTCTGTCACTCGCAATGGAAAGTTTCTTCAAAGACTTCATACCAACTGTAGTTGTTTGGAGGATGGCATCAAATTGCATAATATTGATAAGGAACAAAATAAGCATTTGCTTTATTTTATTTTATTTGTTGGGTTAGGAGGAAAGGGCAGACCAAGGAAGAAAAGAGGATGCAGTTAAATATCTACCGTTGCTTAATCTTAACAGAAAATCATGAGTATTATAGTTCTACTCATATCTATCCTTCCAGAAGCAGAGGAAGAAAAGTGTCAACCTGATTAAGCTTACATCAGAGAAGCAGATTTGGGATTTAAAACATAATTATGGGGGAAAAGGTACACACAGGAGTCAAGGATATCCCAGGTGTGAGTATGCAAGTTATCTGTGGAGGTCTTACTGGTTCTTCCTTAGAAACGATGAACATTTACATTACTGGTTCTAAAATCTTAATGGACAAAGTAAATCCTTGAGGAATTTATTTAAAAAATTATTTTACTTGATCTCCACCCTCAAATATTCTTATTTAATTGTTTTGGGATAGAGCCAAGACATCTGCATTTTTAGCAGACTCCCCAGATTATTCTGTTGCAGATGTTCCAAGGACCACATTTTGCACAATTACTGTTTTAGAGTAATGTAGATGTTAGCTTCTTTCATTATACTTGAAGGATTCCAACAGAGTCCCTCACCAGATGCCTTCTTGCCTAGGGCTTGGCTGAACTAAAACATTCCAGAGAGAGGTGAATTAACTTCCTCAGGCTTCCTCAAGACTCTAGGCAATAACCAATCAACCAGAAATTGATATTTCAGTAAAGAGAAGGAGCAACAAAGCACATTACTCTTCTGTGTAGCAAACCTGAACAGAATGTTGGATCTTGAAATGAGATCTTTGTCAGGAGCAAGGTCCCTTTCTCTCAAACAGTGAGAACTGGCCTTGTGCCTTGATGTGGTTGGTCTTCATTTAATTGTCTAATTGACTTAAGTTAAGGGAGAAAATCGAATCCGACACCAACTGCAAGATACGTTTTAAACATCAGGAAAGAGGTGAGTTACACTTTTGCAAAACTGTTCTGATGAACATATGATGGCAAATTGTGTTTGGATCTTTCTCTGAAAAAACAGGATTAGTGGTTTAGCTTAGAGTGCCTAACTGAATATTTTCTACTTTATGTAACATATTTGTTTTTAAAACAAACAAACAAAAAAGTGGGATTAAAGACAAATAAAAATTACTCATGATCTATCTCATCATCCAAATATATATATTAGTGTCTTTTCGTAAGTATTTCCTCAGGATCACTTTATTATGTGTAAGAAATGTTTTCTAGCATGGGCTATAAATGCTATTTTATATTTTAAATACATAACTATAAGTACTTCCCCTCCCCCTTAACTGAATAATCTTTATAAAAGTCTCCAGTAAAAGTTGTGCTATTATAGCCCAAATGCGTGTAATATATGTTATTAATCCATCCCTCATGGTTGGATATTGTGAATGTTTCAACTTCAAATAGTAATTATAATAATAATGGCAATGATCATAATAGTAATGATAATAAAACAAACACCTATTATTTTTGAGTGCTCACTATTTGCCAAACACTAAGGTATTTGTATACATTACATGATATAAAAATTATTTTTATTACAAAATATATGAGGATTTGATTCTAAATTTTATTATATTAAGAGATGCACCCCACGAAAATCACAGAATTAGTCATGTAACAAAAAGTAAACCATTCTACTTAAAAGTATCTGCTTTGATACTTAACATTAGCACAAATGTGTAGAAGTAAAAAGAAAATAAATGTTTTATTTACTATTTTTTTTAAAAGAAACACTTTAATGATTATATTTTTAGGCAGGTAGAAAATGTAGCCTGATGCCCTTCTGCCACCTTCTCCACCACACAGGCAGGTTTTATATGAAAGATTTAACTAATAGAACTGGTCTCAAAGTTAACAAAGATGAAAAGAAAAAAATAATAAAATAGTAGATTTTCCTCTAATTTCTCACCTTTTTTCCCCCTGAAGTTTAAGGAGGTAAAGAGAAACAATAGGGGGGCCTCACACAAAGAAGCTCTTTTGTGGCTCATGGTTGCTGTAGATTGGAAGTGGATGAGAAGAGTTCACAAAAGGCCTTTATCTAGCTGACCTAGGGGTCTTCAAAGATGATGGAATGACCTGAGAGCCTGCATATTTACAGTGGCTAACAAGGACATGGCTTTCCTCTTTGAAAATATATATATTTTGGACCCCAGGTACACCTTAGCAGAGCATTCTCTGTAAATATGTGATCACAGATTAATATTAACATCATTGAACACATGGAATTCCTCCAATAAATCCTTTGTATTGTGGCTAATCTCAGCTATTTTGTGTTTAAAAACCATTATGAACCCATGAATTCCAGTGTTATCAAAAGATCTCCTTTATAACAGAGGAATAGGAGAAAAATGCTAAATATAACCAAGAAACTGCTTCAATTTTCTTTTCTCTCCCTCTTTCTACAGTAACTTAGAGGTCTTAAAAACAGAATAAACTTCCTTCTTAACCAGAAGAAACCCTATTTGGAGTGGGTTAGAGTTTTATATTTTTTTTCCCTTTTCACTCTTCCTCTAAAACCAGAAATTGCCTTTACATGGTGATTTTTACCTGGCCAAATAGTCCTAAAACCACTACTAAGAAAATACTTACATATATAAAATTGCTACCTTGGGTTCGATCAATTATGGAAGAAAAGCTATCATTCCCATACTCTTAAAAATGACATTTTCAACTGCTTCACATAGAGTGGTGCCCCAGGGGGTTCTTGGAGACTCAGAAGTAAAAATTATCCATTTCATTTCTTAAAATTTTAGAACTAGAGACAGATTTTCCTTAAGTCTCTTTGCCAAAAGTGGCAAAAAATAATCTGCTATGACTTTGTACTCATGAAATAATTTTCAGTCACACTCTTTCTTCTTGGTCAGGAATAAGTTTATTTTTGATGTACAGTATCTCTGAGTATTTTTGTCAAAGGATAAAAATTTTAAAAAGGAGTGCACATAATTTACTAAGGTAAATGAATTCAGGTTAAATAGTGATAAAAGAGGGGAAGGGATACAGGGAAGAATAGAAAATTGGATATAAACAAATCTAGTTATCTACATCAGGGCTTGACAAGAAGAAATTAGAAATGGGTTATATTAATAAACTGTTAGTTGTTAATGTTAGCTTTTTAAAATTAATTCATGTATTAATTCTATAAAAAAGAAGAAAAATAGGAATGTTACAGTCAAAGTGAAGCTTAGATATCATGTGTTCCATTAAGTTCCAAACTGCGTTCTAAGGAAAACTAATTCCTAACATGACACTAGAGTTTATTTCCAACAAATAAGAAAACAAAACAAAACAAAGTTTATCTTTTCAAATAGATTCAGGAATCAATGAACTCCACCTACTGTAGGAGAATCTTATTCTCTATATTAAAGTCCTTCTGAGGAGAACCAAGACATTTAACTTTATCCAAGTATTTGCCAAGCCTATTTGGTCATGGAAAGTGTTTTTCATGGAACAAGAAATAATGACTTGTAGAACTAAATCTGTGGTCTGTCATTTGGTAGACACTGACCTAGAATGATATCCTTATTAATAGATGAGGAAGTTGATACCTCGGATACCCCTCAACCACAATTACAGGGATATTTAAACAAGTTAATAATATGGCAAAATAGTGTAAGTTAAAATTTCAATGCCCCATTAATTAGATATTATATTAAAGAAATATGAATTTCACTAGATGCCTTGGCTCAGAAATCTTCTTTAGCTAAGATCTCCACTAGTCTCAATGTTAGACAGTTGCATGTAAATAAATCTTATGCTAAAGATAAATTATATATCTCATATAAGAAAAGTGTAAGTTATTGTATGAATTTAGTAGAAGTAAATACTTTAAGTCACTGAATTCTGGGAAGATACGGCAGGTAAGAACACACACCCACACACAAAAGAGACTAGAGGGTGTCCAAATTCTTTTAAACACAAGAATGAATGATCCAAGTGTAGAGTTGCAGATGGACCAAATAGAATAGAAAACTCAAATAAAAATTGCACATTCGACACCTGATGGGGTTCGAGACACACTACCCCAAAATATAGCACCTGTATATATTGAATATTTTAAGCTGAAGGTATTTGAAAACTGGAAAGTCCAAGCAAGATTTTCTGATCTCCCCCCTTCTTAAAAACTTCCTTGAAGCAAATCCTAAGACCCTTGTTGAGTGCCCTCTCCATGCTTGGAGGAAAAGAGCATGCTTATATCCAAAGATGGAGGAACACCAAGAGGAATCTGAATGAATGGACCTCACTAAATGTCCCCCAGTTTACTACCATTAGCTCATACCCTTTGTCCTATCACATTTTTCCATGACCTTCCACTCTTTATCATAGCTAGTATAAAAAAATGCTCAGGTTTAACTATTTCTTCAGGCTTTCATTTCCTTATTAAGCTCTCATGTCACATAAAATTATAGTAAATAAATTTGTGTGCTTCTCTTATTAATATTTCATCAGTCTGATTTATAGGACCCCAGTCAGAGAACCTAAGATGGGTAGAGAAAGATTTTTCCTCCCCTATATACCTCTAGTTACCTCAGTTACTATGCTCACTCCTCATATTAATAATAGAAGAATTAAAAATGCTACATCAAGTAAAATGAACAATGGATATGATAACTTATCTAAGCTAACTAGGTCAAGTTTACAGGAAACTCTGATATAAACTTAGAAGTTCACATAGAAGCAGGGAGATAACTTGGTCTATAAAGGAATTTCCCAGAGTCTCTGAGTTTGCCAACATCTTGAACATTACAGACCTTTCTCTGCTAATGTGGTTGTCATCAGTATTAACAAATAAATATTTTAATAATTCCATGTGCATGTCTAGGAGGAAATCCCAGAACTGACCACTGTTGTCACTTTGGTAAACTGTTTTAAATTATCAGCAATTACGGCAGCTTCACTCCTTAATTATTTTCCCCAGCCCTTGCTGCCACCAAGGAAGTTCGTTCCTGATCAGATAAGGTTAGGATCAGCTAATCAGAATCATTTTGTCTATCTACTACTATGTTTTGGCTATATAATTGTAAAATCTTCAAGACTGATATAATTCAGAATCTGCCTACTTCTAGTCATAAGAATATCACCTACCTTATATAAGGCTTTCAAAAGTGGAAATTCCTTAACTATCCTTGGTACTACAGAACACTACAATGCTAAATAAATAATAATAGTTAACATATGTGTGTGATTTATTAGACACTTTATATGAACTATTCTTCTAAATTCAAATACCATTCTATGAGATGGTTACTACTATTAAGATGCTTACATTACAAAACAAAACAAAATATACTGATACACAGAGAAAGGTATAATTTGCCCAATTTTCATAGTTAAAAATGTAATCTGTTTTCAAATATACACAGTTTGACTCGAGCCTGTTCTTATGAACATTATCCTACATGCACTACTTTTCTGTGACTACTGTATCAAATTACCATAAAGTTTGTGGCTTAAACAACAGGTATTTGATGAGAGACTATGGACTCTGAGAAACAAACTGAGGGTTCTAGAGGGGAGGGGGGGTGGGGGGATGGGTGAGCCTTGGTGATGGGTATTAAGGAGGGCACGTACTGCATGGAGCACTGGGTGTTATACGCAAACAATGAATCATGGAACACTATATCAAAAACTAATGATGTAATGTATGGTGATTAACATACATAATAAAAAAATAAATAAAACATAAACAACAGGTATTTGTTCTCTCACAGTCCTGGAGGCCAGAAGTCAGAAATTAGTTTCAGTGGGTTAAAATCAAGGTATCAGCAGGACTGTGATCCCTCTGGAGGCTCCGTGCCTCTTCCAGACTCTGGTGGTTGCTGGCATTCCTCGGCTGTGGCTGCATTGCTTATATCTCTGCCTGTATGATCATACTACCTTCCCCAATTCTATAAAACCTCCCTTTGTTTCCCTCCTAAATAAATACCTGTGATTTCATTTAGGGACCACCAGATCATACAGGATAATCTCACTATCTCAAAATCATTAGCTTAACCATATTTGCAAAGTCCATTTTTAGGTAACATTCACAGGTCCCTGTGATTAGGACCGGATATACTTATGAGATATTATTTGGCCTACCACATGATACATTCTCTCTTATATGCCTTATATATATATATATATATATATATATATATATATATATATATATATATATATATATCCAACTTTAACACCCTAAATATAAAAAGAGACCCTAAATATGTTAATAACAATTATTTTTCTTTGGTTAGTTAGAAAAAAAGTTGAGGATAAAAATTGGTGAAGTTATTCTTATCCTCCGCTTGATAGACTAAATTGGGTAACAGGCTTAACAAAGAGGTTTTAACAAAGTCCCCAAGAAGAATAGAAAAGATCAGCCTAGATGTCCTTCCTAGCAAGCTAAACCTGGGACTCCATACCCAGCAGAACAAAACTGCAAAGCACAGGACTTTTGTATTTCCAAAAACAATATCCTATTTGGGATTACTCCAAAAATGTAGCCAGAAAATTTGATATGGCATTTCTCCAAAACAAGAGATAGAAAAACAAGGTAAAATAAAGAAATTTGGAAAAGATGATAGGTTTAAATGCTGGATATAATCCTTGAGACATGGGAGAATAGCTTTTGGAGCCTTTTTTTTAGAATAAAGGTACAGGTTGAAAGCAGGATTAAAAATAAAGAAAGAGGTTAAAAAAAACAAAACAAAACAAAACACAAACATAGTCTGGAAAGTCAATCCAGTGTTTCTTATCTTTGTTGATGACATCAACATCTACCTAAATTTTTGGAAATGAAACCTGGGAGTCATCTTGGCATCTCCCTCTCTCTTCTTCTTCAACTCATCCCCCAGGAGAGTTGATTCTAGCTCTTAAATAGCTCTCAAATCATCTATCATCTACATTGCCTCTTCCATGCTAAGAAAATCTCTCACCATGATAATTTTAATACCTTATTAACAGGCATTCACAATTAGACATAGCCTCTCCTTTATTGATATATATTAAAAGTTCAATGTATGTAATACAGCTTAATAAACTAGAGTGGTTATATTTTCCAAACAGTTTAATAAGAATTTTCCAGTAGTACTTCACATACAAAAAGAGAAAATTCTCTAATTCAGATGTAAACTATTATCCTAAAATTAAAATTAAGTAGAATTTAGATGTGAACATCATGAGAAATAGTAACAAAAATATGTAAAAGCACATTTTTATGATTTTAAACTAATGTTTTCTCCTTAAAAAATTTCCATTAAAAATAAGGAAGAGTAAGCTTATGTCCTTTACTGTTACATGACTTACTAAATTATATTAAGCTCCTGCAAGAAATGACACATATGGGATCACTTTTTATTTGAATTTTTGTTTCCTATACCAGGGTTCATCAAGCTGTTTCATATTTATTTTTCTGATTAATGATATGTCAAAATTCTAATTCTAGTACCAATTTATGGTGTGTTGGCAACTGAAGAATGAAACAGCAATGTAGACAACAGGCAAAATTGATTTTTATCCATTTTCTTTGAATTCCAGTAAATGTTTCCCAAATGTGCCTTTCTGTTCAACCAAACTAAAAATTATAGTCTTATTTCTCTCAACTATTAATTATGCTACTTCTGAGAGTCCAGAATTTCTTAAATCACAACAGTATAGTTAGATGTTATGATTTAATGTGTCAGTCATTCTGAATTAGAGGTTGCATATTTAAGAGTCCCTACCATTAAGTTTCCTCATCCATAAAGACATATCATATTTTAAATGTTATTTAGTGCAAATGGGTTTCATAGGAGTTTTTAAAATGAACATGAATGCTCTGAATTAATAAGAAGTGAAATACAACTGGATGATTATATTGCACATGGATTCAAACGAAAGGGAGAAAAGAAATGAGCTAATAAGAAAAAAAAGCAAAACAGAAATAATATGAGAAAAAAAGAAAGAGGAACAAAGGAAGTACAGAGAAAACACACAACTCATATAATCAGAAGGTGGAACACTTATTCCACCTGTTTAACAAATAAGATAATATCAAGAGAGATCTAAGGAAATAAGCACTTCTTCCAGAGGCAACTGTAGCACCATCAAAATGGAGATTAGGACACTGAATTGCTTTGGTTTTCAATGTTCTTATGGAGGCAGGGCATGAACTATTGAGTCAGACAAGAAAAATAACTATTGGCATTCATGATAAAATGCTAACAAAGCCAACTTCTTATTCTTTTTTATATCAAATGGTATTAAAAATAAGCCTACCTCTTGCTTGTAGAGATTAATGAGCATATTTTTTCAGACACAACCATCTTTGCCAAAGTTCAAATAGTGCAACTGTGCTTAAAAACACACTATTCATATTTATGAATCTTGCCACTTTACAAATAACGACAAAATTGTTATTTCAACAGTATTTATCAAACAAGACTCCTTGGAGACCTGACGATAATGGGATTTTGAATGTTGACTAGAGGGAATGCTGCTTAGTCCATTTCAAATCACTGTTGCAACAAGTCATCTTATTCTACCAGGAGTTTAGCTTATACAGTAGCTAATTGGTGGCAGAGAGGTTCACCTTCCTTCCATTAGTCAAGGAGAAACTAGAGTCCTGCATGCACAATCAGCACATATCTAGGGATTAGGGCCGAATGAAGAGGAATGTGACTCAAACCGAGAGTCTTAACTTAAAAGTTTGAGAGATACCTGATTAGTTTTTCAAACAGTATGCATTTGAAGTACAAATGCAAAGAAGAAAATATGTCCGTGTAGCTCGAAAGTACTACCGATATCCCATGTAGAAGTGCTTCCTAATGCTGTGAGGATTTCTCATTTGAGGTCAGTCAGGTTCAGTCCCTCCTTGTATCCCCTCTACTTTCTTTTTGGCTAATTACCTCTTTATCCCTGTGTATAGGCTTGGTGGGAGTGTTACATCTCCTTGTAGTCTCCCAGATTGAAAGAGAAAATGACCGTAGTTGTAATTCAAGAGATACTTGACTCCTCTTCTGCCTGAGGAGAACTAGGGGGCCAGTTTGTGACTTAAACACTTCATCTCCAAGGCACTAGTGAAGCAAAGGGGAGGCAACATATGCAGGTCATTCAACATAGCAAGTCATCCAACATCCTGCCCATGTTGTTTCACTTACAAGACTGTCACTGCCTATCTCTCTTCTGGGCTTCTGTTAATTTCTAAGTTTGGTCTTCCACCTTCCTACTGATTGTCTGAGCCTCCATAATACTGCTAATAAATTAAATTTTACTTAGATGCAATATCATCACTGAGTTAACTGAAATGAGCAAAAACAGAGAACATTAGAAATAGACTTATTGTCATGTGAATAATCTCTAACAATATATTGAGTTAGCTTTGGACCTTATTCACTTTAAAAAATAAACAATTCTTCAATAGTATAATCAGAGATTTTTATAATTAAAAAGACCCTTAAAAATGTTCTAGTCTAATTTCTCATGTGTGGTTTCCTTTTATCTGCATGAACAATGGCAGTGATGTAGGTGTAAAGATGTAAAGTATCTTTGAAAACAAAGTCATAAACTCTGTATTTGGAAGGAACCACCCAAATTAAGTTACATTTATATTTGTAACTTAAAAAGGATATATTCAAAGAGAGACGATTAATATTTTTCCTATTCTGCCACAAAGTCTTATGTGTTTTATATAATTGTTGCAGTATAAGAAAATGTTTTACCTTAGGCTCCCAATTCATGAAAGCAGGTATATAAACAGTAAGAGTAAAACATGGAATTTCTTGAAATATTCTCAATCCACTCAATAATATTTATTGAGCAATTACCATGTGATTAATTGTGTTACACAAAAAGGTAAGCAGCCAGGAAGTAGTCAACTGATGTATCTTATTTTCCAAAGGAATATATTAGGGATTGGGGTGTCTTATTAGATAGTTCTGTACAATGTCATTCTTAAAACTATAAATGCTGAAAATAGAATGAACTATAGCAAAAAAAAAAAAAAACTATGTATTTTATGGGCCATGCAAAACCTCCTGTTTGACATGGTAGAAATTGAAATATATCAGTAGGTCTAAACTACATGGAGGCAGAGTTGTAGTTTAAGACCAAAGATATGTACAATAAAAAAAAGTCTCAGAGTAGAAAACTAAGAAAGCAGTGATATAAATCTAACACCAGAAAGCCCTGCCAGCTCTGTTTCTTTTTCTTTTTCTTTCTTTCTTTCTTTTTCTTTTTTTTTTTAGCTGTCTTTATATTCTAACTAGACTAACTCTGTAGATCTGTCATCAGGGGTCTTGAAGTCTATAGCTTTTTGGTTAAGTGGACATATATTTCAAATCTAGATGAGTTGGCCCAAATCCTGTTTAATGAGAATATTGAGTCTGCTCCCATTATGATTTTGGAAAACATTTGGTGTTGATGATGTTGAAGACCATAACCTGGAGAGTAGCAGTGTGAGAGTCGAAGATAACAGTGCCCAGAAACTTGTGAGAATGACAGGCATTTTCATAAAAATGGCTCAGAATCTTTCTTTCCCCTACATCCAACTGAAAATTTCTCTCTTTCTCTCTCAATCTCTCTCTCTCTCTGTACAGAAAAACTGTTATGTACTCTTGCCTAATTTAAACACTGGACAGAAAATACAACATCTATTTTAAAATGCACATAGAGATTCAAAATATATTGGAAGGAGAAAAGTTTCCACAAAGCTAAGCAAGAGGGTGCATCTGTGATTGGAGGAGTCAGACAGATGCCCCTGATGCTCAACCAACTTCTGAGGAGCCTTGGATAAAGGCAACACACTTCCCCTTTCATTGGAAATGAATCATAACCATTCTCTGCTTATGGTGCTGGAACAGTTTTCTATTTTTATTACAAAGAAGTGCTATCTGGCAGGAAAACTGAACAACCCCCATGCACTTAAAGAAAATAAGTGAAAAGGAAAAAGGCACTAATTGATCCTTCTTAACAAGTTCTTCCACATCTCCATTTTAATTTTTTTCATCATCATCTCTTTTATTTTTTTTAAGATTTTATTTTATTTATTTGACAGAGAAAGAGAGAGCACAAGCAGGAAGAGCAGCAGGCAGAGGGAAAAGGAGAAGCAGACTCCCCACTGAGCAAGGAGCCCAACGCGGGGCTAGATCCCAGGACCCCCGGATCATGACCTGAGCCGAAGGCAGACGCTTAATCAACTGAGCCACCCAGGTGCCCCAATCATCACCTCTTTTAAATGAATCTTTTTTCCTGTTCTTTCTCAGTTATTGCTTAAATTAAAAGTGTTCTTTAGAGCTGATGAAAATAAATGGAAATGAGGACACAAACAGAAATGTATATTTTCCTTTGGATATTGGCATTCAGGTATTTTAAGTCATTACTCTCAGCATTAAACAAATGGAAGTATAAAAAATATATTTTTTTTCCTAAGGATTTGGAAACGATACTACAGAAATGTCAGTCCTATATAATTATACCAGCCCCATTCATTAGCACACTATATGGGTGCCTACTAGTGCATATCAAAGTGCATGGCTCCATTTCCTGAAATTATTTTTGAACCATCTGGGTCAGCTCCTTCATTGTATTTAATGCCCTCTTCCTGTATATACTGCTTCGTGTACATACCTGTAATCCTGAATATACCTGGTTCTTGATCTTGGCTTAAATTTCTTCTTAAGTTGGCTTGGTTTTGGCTTCCTTATTTTTTTACCCCTTGAATTTACACTCTTGCTTATCCTTAGTCTGAATACTCTGAGGAGCAGTTTACACAACGGAAGCCCTGGCACCCAGAACCCTTCCCATACCAGCCTGCTGGATTGGTTCATACCTCATCCCCACCCATCCCACTCCCATCAACACAAACAGGTAAGATCAAACAATCAGTGATTTGATATTTTAAAATTTGTTCCATATTCTGAACACCAGAGAGATGAACAAACCATGGGGACAATAATAGAAAATTCGAAGTAGATTCTTGTTGGCATAATGTCTGAATATTTTATATTTCCACCTATTTGAAATTGTGATAAGTGTGACAGTCTGTCTAGATGAATAAAATGAAAGTAGAAATCATTCATCTAATAGATTATAAGTATTAGCATATTCTTGGAAGAATGTATTCATTTAATTAACCATTTGATCAGTGTAGGTAGTTTTCATACTTCTTACTGTAGGAATAGTATTACTTTGCCATAATGATTACAGAGTTCCTTGTGGTATTTTTTGTTTATGGTAGCAATAATTTTGCAAAGAACTGATTGTTAACCACTTATAACAAAAGAGTAGTGTTCTTTAGCATGGTCTATTTATAGATCTGACCTCACCTTTTCTCTTGATTCATCTCTTTCCTGCTTTAATACAAAATTTTTGTTTGATTAAATAATTTACAGTTCCCCAAAGAAATATGCCTTTTCACTTTATCAGCAAGAAAAGTCCCTCTCCTCCTTTCATGATCCTGATGAATATTATTAAATCATCTCATCTCTTGATACATATCAGCCATCATTGTGTTTGGAAGCCTCTCCTGTCCAAGCCCCCAACCAGATACTCTGGCATGATTATATTCCTCTTTCTGTCCTTAAAGTATGCCCTATTTATACTTTTATCAGTCACAAAATATGTAGCACAGAAGTACGGGTATAGCTTTTGTCCCTATCGCCCCCCTATCTGATTCCAGCTAAATTTAAACCTCTGGGTCTTATTTATCTCTCTCATTTGTTGTCAAATCCAGCATAATACTTGACATAAAACAGGTACTCAATAAATATTGTTAAATTGATGTATGAGGCTTCCAAAGTTATTTTTAAGTAATCTTCAGTATTTTTAAGGGTTCTTTAATTTTCAGTGCATAAAATCTTATGTGCTTATGATAGTTTCAAAAACTTTTTAAAAAGAATTCTTTTGAAGATTGAAAGGGTCCTGTGGTGATTTTAAAGTATGTCTACAAATTATTTGATACTATTATTTTTAAGGAGTGGAGCTTAATTCTTCTCCCCTTGAGTGTGAGCTGGACTTAATGACTGCTTCTAATGAATAACATGGTGTCAATGACAATGTGTAACATCGAAGATTCGGTCTTATAGGCTTTGTGGGCTCCTTCTTGGCTCTCCGCCTTAGATTACTCATTCTAAGGGAAGGTACCGTCCATGTAATAGGAACCCTCAGCAGTCTACAGAGAGATGCATGTGGCAAGAAACTGAGGCCCTCCTGTAAACAACCATGTGAATGAGCCATCTTGGAAATGAATGCTCTAGACCCAGTCAAACCTTCAGATAACAGCAGACCCCGATGACAACCTGAATATAAATTCATGAGAGACCCTCATCTAGAACTACCCAAATAATTGTTATTTTATCCAGAAACATGATGTAATAAATATTTGTTGTTTTGGTCCACTAAATTTTGGGAGCAATTTGTAATATAGCATTAGATAACTAATGAAGGTCTTTTAAATAACACTCAAATAGTATAGTATATACCTTTTATAGTCCTTTTAGTAATAGCTAAATATTGTAGTACAGAGAGATAGAAGGGGAGTTATAAGACTATAAGAAAAGTTTGAGACCAGAAGATTTTAATTATTTTAAAAGATACATTTCCCAATAGTAGTATTAAATACTAGAGTGGACTACCTGAAGGATATTGTATCATCTCCCAAAGCTTATTAAAATAAAATAGAGTTTTGTTGTATGTGATATGCCTGTATAAGTTTTTAAGATCTTATTGTTATATAACATCAAAATTAAAAATTTCTATAATCTGGTATATGAATTGCAGTTCTGCCATGCCTGTCATGTTGTAAAAGATTAATGAATATTTAATTTTACATCATTAAAACTCAATGAATGAAATGGAAAATGTGGGTTTTTTAAAATGTATTTGGTAAAAATAAGTATGATGAGACAAATGCAATTGTTGAACATCTACATGAATTTGGAATGTGGTTCTTAATATTGGCTTCACATTAGAATAACGGGAAAATTTAAACAAGAATGATGCATGGATCCCATTCTTAGAAGATCTGATTCATAAGTTGGGGAAAGGCCTGGGTTTTTGGATCTTAAAGATTTCCCAAGATGATTCAAATGTACAGCTATGTATGAAAACCAGTTATTTAGAATAGCTTCATCAGCACCTGATTACAGCTCTGAAATGGCTCATCAAATCATATGTCAGTAGTTAACAAATGTTAGTTAGGGTGCATAAGAATCACTTGTGGAATTTGTGAAATATACAGTACACTGAGCCATATCTTGAAGAGATCCCAATTCATTAGATCTGGAATTGGGCCCAGAATACTGTCATTAAGCAGTACCCCAGAGGATTTTTGATGCATGTGGGACATATAACATGAAACACTGACTTACACCAAAAAGAACAGAAAGCTTATCAGTAAGAACACTTAAAACTCAACAATAAGCAAAAACACACTCAACTTAAAAATGGGCAAAATATCTGTAAAGATACCACATCAAAAAAGATATACAGTAGGCAAATAAACTTTACTTAATATAATTAGAGAAGTGCTACTTAAAACCATGAACATCACTATAAATTTATTATAAATTGCTAAAAACAAAACAAACAAAATACCTAGTAACAACTGCTAGGAAGGATGCAGAGCTATATGGGCTCTCATTCATTACTGGAAGAAATGAAAAATGGCACAGCCACTTTGAAAGATAGTTTGGCTGTTTCTTATAAAGCTAAACATAGACTTAACACACAACCCAGTAATTGCCATCCTATATATTTACTAAAATGATTTGAAAACTTACGTCTATACTAAAACTCTCACATGAATATTGATAACAGCTTTATTCATAATCACAAAAACTAGAAAGAACCTAGATATTGATAGATGAATGGAACAAACTGTGCTGTGTCCATACTTTTCAGCAATCAAAAGGAATAAGCTATTAATCACACAAAAACATAAATGAATCTGAAATTTATATTGTTAAGAAAGCCAGTTTTAGAGAGCCTGGTGGAATATGAAATATGGAGTATTATTCGATGTGTATGGCATTCTGGACAAAACAAAACAATAGAGACTGAAAACAGATCCCTGGATGACAGGGGTTTGGAGAAGTTTTAAACAGGTGAAGTACATGGGATATTTTAGAACTATGGAACTATTCTTTATGGTCCTATAATTGAAGATACATAACGCTAACCATTTGTCATAACCCAGTGAAGTATACCAAACTAAGTTTACTGTATGAAAGAAAGACTGTTTGAACAGACCTGTACCTCTGAAACAAATAATACATTATATG
Source organism: Eumetopias jubatus (assembly GCF_037043125.1). Classification (NCBI taxonomy): domain Eukaryota; kingdom Metazoa; phylum Chordata; class Mammalia; order Carnivora; family Otariidae; genus Eumetopias; species Eumetopias jubatus. Next base: position 98,925,598 of record NW_028274811.1, read on the forward strand.
GTTTAAAAAAAAAGAAGAAGAAGAAGACTATAGCAGGAAGGGAGAAATGAAGGGAGGAAAATTGGAGGGAGAGACGAACCATGAGAGACTATGGACTCTGAGAAACAAACTGAGGGTTCTAGGGGGGAGGAGGGGGATGGGTTAGCCCGGTGATGGGTATTAAAGAGGGCACGTACTGAATGGAGCACTGGGTGTTATATGCAAACAATGAATCATGGAACACTAAAAAAAAAATTAAAAAAAGAAAGAAAGAAAGACATTAAGTGGAAGAGAGAGATCACACAATTGAATGCAGACTGTAGCAAAAGAATTTAACTGTATTAAAAATACATGACATAATCTTACTGAAGGGAGTGGAGAGAAAACAATGCTGATCTAAGTAATTTTGGAAGTGAATGAACACAGTAAGACTAAAGACAAAGGAACTATATATAAGTGCTATCCTCTAGTTGGTAAAGTTGTTTTCATGGAAATATGAGTTAACAATTCTGAAAGTGCTGTAAATGCATACTAGGGTTGAAAAATATGTAAATGATGGCAGCTGGTGGAAGCCAGATTTCTCACTGTTAGAGTGGGAGGTTACAGATAAACAGGGGGGAAAGCTAGAATAAACCAAGATGAACCATGTGATACCTATTTAGAATCAGAGATATTAGCATGAACTCAGATTCCACTTAATATTGATACATATCTATATCTATATCCATATAAATTGGTTTTGTCCACTGAGAAGCTTGAGAAAAAATGATACCCCAGTCAACGAGGACATCCAGTGCCCAGCTCTTTGTATCTAATATTATTCTCCAATAAGAAGAATCTAGATTCTCAAAGAAATGGATGATTCTAAATCTGGGGCAGGAATATACAATATGAGCCTGGAGCATCCATTAGTGCAAGAAAAGTAATTAAATGATAAAACAAACAATAAGAAAAATTAACAACCAGGAGGGTAGGTCAAAAAACACAGAAGCCAAATGAAAGAATTCTCAATGGCAAGGCTACAACAAAATAATTAACACAGTAGTAATAATTTTATATATGTATATGTATATATATACATATATATGTAGAGTCAGCCAATAAATAATTGAATCAATCAATCAATCGAGGGAAGAGACAAATTTCCAGTGCAGAAGGATTCCAATGTATGTAGATACTCCCCAGTCAAGAAAGTGGGGTAGGAATCCCCATCCCTTAACTCTGGGCTATGATTAGTGATTTGCTTAAAAAGAATAAAGTGTAGGAAAAGGGAAAGTAAAATAGGAACTTTGCTGTGGAGAATCCTTGCAAACACTACCTTAGCTAGGTGGACAAGGTTAGCATCACCAGTAAAAAGTCATGTTGATAGAATGCTTCCAGGATTCTAGTCCAGTCTATTGTACTGAGAATGGCATGCTACCTCTCTGGTCTTCCTCCTAATAACCCATAACCCCAGTCTAACCCTAAGAAAAATATCAGCCAAACTCAAATTCAGGGACATTCTGTAAAATACCTGACCAATACTCTTTAGAACTGACAAGATAATAAAAATAAAAATAAAAAATAAATAAAAATAAAAATAAAAATAAAGAAACAAGAAAAGTATGAACACCTATCACAGTCAAAGGGAAACTGAAACATGGTGACTAAATGTAGTATCCTCTACAAGACCCTGGAACAGACAAGGAACATTAGGAAAAGATGAAATTCTGAATAATGTATGAAGTTTAGTTAACAGTAAGATATCAATATTTGTCTATTAATTGTAACAAATGTACCAAAATAGTATAATATATTCAAATTGGGGGAATTATATTCAGGGTGTATAGGAAATCTCTGTACTATCTTTTTGACTTTTCCATAAGTCAAAATTCTTCCAAAATAAAAGGTTTATTTACAAAAAAAAAAAAAAAAGGGCCAAATTCCATTTGCCCCTGGCATACAGCAAAGCGCTGTCCCAGTAAATTACAGTAAAGAAAGTAGCCTTCATTAAGCTCTCTCCCTAAACTTGGGGGCTTAGTTTGGCCTAACTTTTTATTGAAAAACAATGAGTGAGTTTGCTCACTATGGCAGCAGTTTTCCAAGTTCAAACAGCTTTCACAGAAATCTATTAAGGATAAAAAGGAGCTTAAACAGCCTATATTACTACTTCTTGCTTTTGTTTATACACAGTGAGGAGTATTCAGAACGGACCTCATCTCAAGCTTGCACTAATCCTTAAATAATTACAATTCATCTACCTGATACTGGAAACACCTCATGGAATGTAACTTTGTTTTGCTGGCTTGTCTAATCCGATTCAATTACTGCATGTCCCTCTCCCAAAGGCTTCACCCTCAGAAACTGAGCTCTGTGTGGAAGGGAGAACTTGGGAGGGGTGATTCAGTTTCAATAGAAATGAGCTGAACATTAAAAACATTTTTTTTTCTTAGTCTTTCCCAAATATCAGTCCATCAATAAACATGAGAAACAGCTTGTAATTCACAAAGCTTGGGGCACCTCTGTTGTGATAAGGGCAGATTGGTCTGGCTGAGGAAATGCTGGAGATGGGAATAGTTCACTGGCTTGGACCAATTTGAATGGATGAAAAATCACAAAAGTCCCTGAAGCTGGAGAAAATGAAGCTCTGAAGCTGGCAGAAGCTTGTCATCTGCATGCAGAAAGTGACAGAGATATTACAGATTTCCTGTACAAAGGGAACTCCTTCAGTCACCTGTAAAGAGTTCCCTTGTCAATTAGAACCCTCAGAGAAAGGCCGTGACAACTAAGGAATGCCTCATTCCTCTCCTTGCCAAGAACAGCCACCTGCCCAGAATTAAAACTTTGATTTAAAAAGAGAATAAAATATCAGAGTTCAGTGATTGCTCAACAGAAATTCCTTAAAAGAAATTGCAATCCAAAAGAGCAGAAAGGCAAAGCACATTCTGTATCACATGTAAGGATGGATTTTAGGTTGTGTGATCTTCTCAAGATGAAAAAGACCACGTTCTTAATTAATGACCAAGTTTTTGTTGCCAGCAGTAAATGATATAATGAAATAAAAGGGTATTGCCATTCTACTCGTATGTCCAATTCCTGACCCTGTGTTATATTACTTTCAGTGAATCATGTCTCTTATCTCAAAATCATCTTCATCACTTTCCTAAACTGCCTACAATTTTACAGTTGAGAAATGAATAATGAAACATAGGGATGCATGAGAGATGAATTTGGAGACAATAATCTTTAAACGGAAATTTATATCTTTTTCCAGGTCCCTGACTATAGTGAAAATGAAGACAAAGTTTACACCTCAGAATTAAAAATGTGTTTTGCTGTTGATGCTGTTATTTTCCTGGTAACTGGCAAACTATCATGGATGCTTTTAAAAGTAGCTAAACATTCCAAAATAAATGTTGCTATATGAAAAACATCATGAACATTTTCAATTCAGTAAGCTTAATTCTCTTCCCTGACACTGAGGAATGACAGTAAATAGATTATCAGGATTTGGGGATATAGCAAAGCACAGATTAAAGAGCTCTGTTTTCAGAAGCCAAGAGACAAGTGACCCTGTTGTTTTTTCACTGCACTATTTGATGCTAAATACTTAAGTTCTCTTAGCCTCAACTACCTATAAAATAGTGACAACAACAGTACTTAGTAGAGCATGGTGAGGACTAGCGCAATAATGTGAGTTTAAGTGCTCACCTACAGAGACTATCACATAGAAGGTACCCAATCACTGTGGTTGTAATCTGTAATAATGTTTATTACTGTTGGTGAATGTTTCAGATAAATAAGATACTAGGCATCACACAAACTCTAAGTAGACTTATAATCTAGTAGGTAATATAAATAAGAATATAATTCAATGACGTATTACTTCATTTATTCAGCAAATGTTTACTGAGGTCCTCTCATGTGCAGGCACTGTTTTTGACGCTAAGGATAGTGTGACAATAAAAAAAGATAGACAAGATTTTTGTGCCCAAGGAGATTAGATTCTGGAGTAACGTACCATGTACTAAGCTAAATGACCTAAAACTTCAAGAGATTTTTGTAAATAGACTATGCCACTGCTGTTCTTTTGATTTTTCCAACAATTATCTGAGATAATGTTTAGAGGTATCAACAACCAATTGTTAGTATACACTTTCAGCAAGTGTGCTTTATTGTCACAAAATAAAGGATGGGGGCGTTTGGTTAGGATTTTCAGAGATTGCAAGGTGTCTTAATCAGTTATTTTATACAGATCTCTTACATTTTATATTTTGTTCCACTCCAAGTGATTCTCAACAAAACCTTAGTCCTTCTGAAATGTAGCTACTTAAAGGTAAGAAAACAATAGCAAGGGATAATACTGTAAAGATGTTTTCACTAAATTTTCAGGTAGAATTCTAATCAGAGAGATATTCCAAATTGCAAAAGATCACATTTGAACCCTGACATGGAATCTACTAAAGGGCTTAAGCATCCTTCCAAGGAGTCCAACTTCAACTACAAAGGTTCTAAAACATTACAAAATAAATTCTATAAGGAGGAAAAAGTCCTGCCCTTTGGTTTGTGAATAACTGCTTTGAGTGGGGATAAAAAAAATCCTCTGAATCCTGGGAGCATTGATATTGATATTCAACCACCTATTCTTCAATGGTAAGGACTAAAATAAAATCCACAGTAAGATATACGTACTTAAATTTCAACTCCCGGTGACTTTATGTGGCACAGGTAACATAACACAATTTTCTTTTTTCTTCTATTAAAATTGTTGTTCCTTATTGCCACAAAAAATAAATGAGTATAAGTATATTGTTAATTAGTAAATTTATTATAAAGTTTAAAACTTCTCATACTGTGAGTTCAGTTCAAGGAAAGCATTCAACTCCTGGCCAATGTTTGCTAACATGTTAATGTTGTATATCATGATTTAAGTTCACCATAGGCATTTCCTCCTCATTTAGAGATGAGAGTTAAGAGATACAGAATTGTTTCATATTATACTCATGTGTAGATGGAAAGATATGCTCATGGAAAAGATCAATAATTAGTACCATGTATGTAAAAAACAAACAAGGAAAGAAATATCTTGTTAAATGTTAATCATTTATGATGAACATAATTCCCGGATAAAAATCAGAAATAGAGCAACTACATTAAAATTGATAAAGGGCATCTATAATAAAGTACAGCAAACATCTTACACAGTAATGAAAGGTTAGAATTACCTTCCTTAAAATCTAATAAGACAAAGATATCACTGTCTGTATTCATATTCAACATTGGTCTGGAATAAAGTATAAAAAATAAAATAGGTATAGGGATCAAAACAAAGAAATGAAATTGCCATTATTCACAGATAGTAATTTATGGTTACTTCTATAGATATCCAGAGAAAATTATACATAAGACATTTCTTTTTTTAAGATTTTTATTTATTTATTGTGAGGGTGAAAGAGAGGAGAGAGGTATAGAGCACAAGTGGGGGGAGGGGCAGAGGCAGAGGGACAAGCAGACTCCTTGCTGAGCAGAGAGCCCAATGCAGGGGTTCTATCCCAGGACCCTGAGATCATGACATAAGCTGAAGGCAAATGCTTAACCGACTGAGCCACCCAGGTGCCCCTACATAGCGCATTTCTAATAATAAGAGTTTTCAGTGAGGATTCTGGATATATAATAAATATATTGAGAAGCCAATACAATTCTTTACTCAGCACAATTAGAAAATGTTTATATAATAATAAAATTCCCAAACAACAACACACTTAGAGAATGAATGTGAAAAAAATGCGTAATTAGGTAAATGGAAATAAACCTCATTTTCTGGTTTGGTATGATAGAAAAGTATACAGATTTTACATATTTTTTACATATCACTCTAACATTAGTTCAAGCAATTTCACTAAAACTCTTCTCAGAACTTTTCAGAGTATACCAAACTTTTCAAAAATTATCAAGTATAGAAAGACTCAAAATTAACACAATTTTGAACAAGAAAAAAGTGTGTAGTTCACATGACCAGGTATGAAACATACTATAAAAGGCTTCCATTATAATTCTAACATGAAGGTAAAAAAGTGTACTCATGTACACCATGACGTAAGTTTCTCATATATTTATGAGCAAAGTATTAAATACTTATGTTAGAAGTGATGTTTTCAGAAGGAAGGAAGGGAAGGACCATGGATACAAAGAAATTGCATTTTTATATTTCAACCCTAATCTGGATATCACCTCCTTTTTGAAGCATTATTATACTTAATTCAGTTGATTTCAAAACTCCGTACTCTGGTGCTATTTAACTTAAGCCGGTTATTATAGTTAATACACTGTATTTTAATTATCTCCTCATTTACCTTTCTCTCTTAACAGACTGAGTTCATTCAAGGCAAGATCTATGGCATATTAATATTTATATCACAAATTCATCAAAAGGATCTGCAGTCATCAAAGTGTCTGATGCAATATGTTTTTTAAGCAAATAAATACAACTGTGGACATAGAGGTCAAACTTCAAGGGAATTAAGCATGGCCCTCTCTATATTTCTAAGAATGAGAAAAAGAACAAAAACCTTTTTAGACCCAGGAATAGTTCTTTGGATACATCTGAATATATATCACAAATACACACACACACACACACATCTGTGTTTACCTAATATATCAAGCAAACATTTATGCAGATATATGCATATTTATGCACATTTATGTGGATACCCAGGTTACCTCATTTGACGCAATCTAATATAAACATTACTTAAATGACGTTTTAGTCTAGACCATTCCAAGCCTCATTCTCCATCTCTGTCTGTCAGGAAGCCACCCCTTGCAGGCCTACAATTCCCTCATCTTTGCTCCTCAGCTCTTATTCTCTGTCCTTCTGTCTGCCTTTTAAGTTAACACTCTAAAAAACCTTCTTTGAAATGTTTACTAAAGCTAGCGTCAGACCATGTTTCTTCCCTGGTGTTAAATCAACACTTCCCACTACATCTAGTTTTTGACTGCTGAGTTTTAACACTGGGAGGAGGTGAGGATTTCTGTGTCTGCCAATTGGCAGTGCTTGGAAAGAAATCTGGCATCAGAACAATTGCACATTTAAAGTCGATGTCACCAGGCCTCTTTTCACTGGGCATTTTCTCTGTTCTTTTCATGGACTTTTGTTCCTCCAAAACTTCATACAACTCTCACAAAGGATAACAAAATGAATGAAGTCTTTGTAGAAATTAAATTTTACACAAAATGGAATGTGTAATCTGGGCATGACAGAACAGAATATTGAAAGTGAGTATCATGAAAAAAAAACCCTTATGTTTCTATATGGTTTAAAGAAACAAACTGTATCTAGGCAAGAATGAGCTTCTTGAAAACTAAATTGAAATACTGCACTTGGCCAATTGACAACTGAAGATCAAGAAAATGAAATAATACACTTCAAAAAAGTGATCATTCTAAGATTTGTCTTTCTGACTAGGAGATAGTAGGCTAATATTTCCACTGTAAGAGTTAGAAAGAAAATGGGATAATTTATAGTCATATTTTTAAATAGACCATATTGCTGAGGAAAAACAAAGACTTGATGAAATAAAGTTTTGAAAAAAAGAAATGGCTCTTTCTAGGAAGGCTGACAATGGTTGTGGACCTTTGCTAATTCTAGTTACAAGCTACAGATTAGACTTGGGCTGGGCAGAGTAACTAAACTAAAAGAAATAAAACCAACTAAGTACTCTTGGTCTGGTGGGCACGCATGACAGACTGAAATCCAGAAAAAACATGTTCAGTTTTCCCTTAAAACTTGCTGAGTTCTGAAGAAACAAGGGAAGTTAGGGGGCTCTCTACAGACACTTCTAAAAGGTAGAAAGAAATCTCCACCTTTATCATGATACTTAGGAGAAAAAGTCCTACTAGAAAGATGTCTGCCTAAGACTAGATGTCCCTCACTATATATGCCAAAATATAAAGCACATTAGGCAGGAGGCTAAGGATTTTGATTCAAAACCTCTAAAGAGGAGAATTGAATTACTTCCCATCTTTCAGAGCTAAAAAAACAAGAACTGTAAGCCTCTCAATCAAGAGTCTGTGAGGGACATGTTTGAAAAATTACAGACACTCCGTACATGAATTAAAGCTTACTAAAATTGCTACTCAGACCAAATTCACCTGATTGTATTGAGTAATTAATTAGACATTCATACTATTTACCCACCAGAGAGAAGAATAAAGGGGAAAAAATCATCTGCAGATTCTTTGGTTTTCTTACACAACTTCCAGATTGCCATATAATCTATATTTGATTTATTTAAGGAAGGCAAATTTTTCATGTGTAAATGAAAGTGCCTAATGAAGTAAAAAATATTAAAACATAATTGAGAAATACTTATTTTTTAAAGGAATCTCAACTTAGGGATATAAACATGAAATGATTTTACTTCTTCCAATAATTACCTCTTAATTTCCCATATTAAAGTCCATTTTCTTGCTAGAACGTGGTTTCTTATTGTCATTTGGTCCCAATTCTATAATTCTTCATCAAGTTCATCCAACTGAACTTAAGAGAATGATCTTATTCTGATAATGAAGAATGAGTCTTTGTAGTATAGGCTAGTTACTTCTTCATGAAACCCATTCGCTGTGTCTCTAGGCACATGGGTAGAATAAATATTTCAGCCTCCCTTGCAGTTAAGTGTGAATGAATGTGACATTTCTGATCAATGGAACTGATGTGTTCCACTTACAGCAAAAATGCTTTAAAAATACCCATGTGGAATCCTTAACGCCAGTTAATATCAATGGTTATTGTGATCATGGATGTCAAGTGGTATACATGGCAGAGTCAGCCTTGTTTCCTGAATGGTAGCTGAAACTGTCCATCTTCTCCACATCCATCCCATTCCAAAGGAATATTATGAAAGCAAGAAAATGTCTGTTGAGTTGACATTAATATTTCAGTGTTTATCTATTACAGAAAATAGTGTTATCTTCATTAAAACTTCAATCTTACACTTGACTCCAAGTTTTTTTCCTATGCCCTTAGCACTCCAGGGCAGCAGCTCAGTGACTCAGATGGAGATGAGGGGACGGCACGGGCTGGTGGATATCAGAAATCTCTTTTTCTGTCTTACTTCTAGACTCTTACAAGGTTAGGTTACATATTTTTTTGTCATGATTCCCATATAACGGAAAATTTTACTTGGTGCAAAATACAATCCTATCACATAAGCAAAACTTTGAAAAGGGACTCCATGAAATAGATTCTGAGAGGGATACAATTAGGGCCTCTAAATTTTAGCATCTAATTTTCCAGAAATGTTTTCTGGAGAAAAATAATCTTCAAGTGCACAGGTAATTAATGGATGAATATTTTAAACTATAAATTCTGCTTTGAGTGAAATGTGATTATCCTTATTTTTCACCCAAAAGATGGCTTTAAAAATGTTTTGAACAGAATCTTCTAGTTATGCCCACATTAGGATTATTGCCTTGCTGTTGTTGTTTATTAGAGTATCATGGAAATCACCGAAATGCAACATTGTGGTCTGCCAAAGAGAGTTCCTTTCAGTCTGTTCGTGTCTGCCAGCATAAGACAGGAAAGATACATAGGGACAAAAAGATATAAATTGGAATAATAAACAAGATTGTTATATCTTTTGTGATAAATATAGACAGCATATGAATTCTGAAGAAGCTGGCAATTTATTCCTTTATACCAAATTAAACCCACCAGAAATGCTGAGGCCTTTTTAATTTTTTTATTATAAAAACATGTCCTTGAAGATTAAAAAATAGAGACTAAATGAAAGATGAGCTTAGGGACGCCTGGGTGGCTCAGTCAGTTAAGCATCTGCCTTCGGCTCAGGTCATGATCCCAGGGTCCTGGGATCGAGTCCCTCATCGGGCTCCCTGCTCGGTGGGAAGCCTGCTTCTCCCTCTGCCTCTGCCTCTCTCTCTCTGTCTCTCATGAATAAATAAATAAAATCTTTTAAAAAAAAAGAAAGATGAGCTTATTCATCCATATTTTAGGATAAGCAAATGCATATTACCTTCTTTTTCTTTTAAAGTTTACACACACTGCACGCACAGCACACACATGTGCAACTTACACACTTGCAAACATGCACAGAAACACGATACTGTAATGTAGAATCTGCTGATAAGAACACACCTCAACAATGTATAAAGTGATTCCATGATTTAGAAAAGTTAGAAATTATGAAAGTCATAGGAGGTTTTATGCTTTTTCCCTTTATATCCAATTTAGCAACATGTACTGTAGTTTCTTCCTTCTTAAATACCTCTAAGTTTATTCCTTTTCCTCTATTCCTGTCACCACCAATCCCTGAGCTACTTCATGTTTATATTACTTCAGTAGACTTCTGATTGCGGTCTCTTGCTTTAAACTTTTCCAGTCTCACTGGCAAAGATACCTTTCTAAACTAACCACTTTCATTGTTACATGTCCCTCTTCCAGGCCCAATAATATATGGCTCCTTTGGGAAAATCACTTGGGAAATTGTTCAAAAATATTTTGAACTTTTGATGTCATGTTTAAATCTATGAGGATGTTTTACATGCTTGATGGAAAAATGCCTTTAACATAAGACTACATGACAAAGGAACTTCTTTTTTATTATGTTCAGCTAGCCACTGTATAGTAGTACATCATTAGTTTTTGATGTAGTGTTCAATGATTCATTAGTTACATATAACACCCAGTGCTCATCACAACATATACCTGTGACAAAGGAACTTCTATGAGGCAAGCCAAGCTGGTAAGATACATGGAGTACAGAATTAATTAACAAAACAAATAAATCCAAAGAACAGACAAACAGGGTATGGCAGATATCTGGATATGCATCACCTAATAGAATGCTGAAAGGAAGGTTCCTGTAGGGGCTAGGATTTTGAAATAAACGTCTCCAAAAGTACCTTAAATACAACATGTTCAAAATTAAACTCAATATATTGTTCCTCCAAAAGTATTTCTCCTTCCATACTCTTTATCTTAATGAATGGTACAGTCAGACTCTGTGTTGATCAAGATGAAAACTTAAGAGGTCTAGCCACATCCTATTAATGCTACTTACTTCAGATCTCAGTCATCTGCCTCTTCTGATCTATCCTTAAGCCATCCAGGTCACTTAACTGCAGTGGTGATGTCTAATTTATATTCCTGTTTTCCAGTCTCCCATTTTTCCAATGATTCACCACACTTGTTCCAAATTTATATTCCTGAAATTTAAAGCTACTTAAAATTTTCCACAGACTATCCATGACCTATAGTAGAATTCAGAATTACTTACTAATTAAATCATCATCATAATCATCATCACCACCACCATCATCTTTTCTCTAAGTAACTCCAATCTTCTCTCATACTTCTTATTCAATCTCCTCCATAATTTGAAACCTGAACTGGTGATTCCTTGAGTGACTTATCTCCTTTGAATATACTGTTTTCTTTTCCCAGAATGCCATTCCCCTCTTTTTGAAGTAGTTTATATACACCCATAGTTCAGTTTGAAATATTTGCTAATCTTCCATGCAGACATAACCCTATCTCTTGGGCATGCTCCACACAGTACATACTTCTATTATAACACCATAGCTCTCTACTTCACTTTATCTGTACATAGTTTATTCTTCATCTACTAGTTTTTATCAGTTTCTTGACCACTTCTATTATTTATATATAATTAGATTATCTGTAAATCTTCATTCAGTGAGTGAACAAATGGATGGATAGATACCTAGATGGGTGGGTGGATGGATAAACATGTGGATGTATGGATAGTTCTTTCCCAATCTAATATTTTATTATTTTGTGAATTTTTTATGAAGTTCACCTTTAAGTTGTGATCATAGTGGATCATGAGATTGAGTAGAAGATGCACTATGTCAAGCCCACCAGAAGAAAAGAACAAAATCACAGAATCTTTCCTTGCCAGAAGTAGAAATCTTAAAGGTAAGAATAGGTTAGAAAGGCACATATTAGGTGTCTTCTCTTTTTGACCTTGAGAATTGAGTTACCTTAAGAACAGGCCCAGGGAAAGTCTCATCCCTTCATTGTGACTGACACCAACAAAAAGACATTCAATCTTCTACTTAAAAAAAAATCATTTGAAATGCTTTGGTTCTAAAATCTTATAAGCTTCACATGGAAATGTTTTATGAAAGAATTCAGGACAAAATGCTGACTCAGTTCCTCCTTCAAAGAATTTAGGAGGGACAGACTGAAATATTTTCATAAAACATATTTTTAATTTTTCCTGTAGTGAGGGACAGACAGGAGAATTTCAGGGTGTTAAGAGAACATGAGGGGAAGAGGCATGTGTAAGTATAATCAGGAAGTTCGCAAAGGTATGATTTAAGCTGGGACATGAAGAATGAAAAAGAGGCTAAATAGGTTGAAATTAAGGTATTGTGAAGGGCACATGAGAAGAGAAAATGGTTCATGCTTTCACTAACCCAAGAGTTCATGGTGCCAATTCTGTGATCATTGCCAATGATTTGCAATATAGTTAATCAGATTCAAAAGGACTTCGTGGCTATCATTGGATTTTGGTTATAACAAATGATAATAGCCCAGATTTAAGTGGAATTTAGGTAGTTTCCTGTAACTGGGGGATTTTACTATAATTTATTTTTATGTAATGAGATTTTGACCCATATTAAATCATTGCCACCTCTGCCACCAAGTCAATGTTAATTAATGGAAAGGCTGTGGTTTTTAAGTCAAGTAATATCAGAGTTAAATAGACTCTACTATTCTGTTTGATAAACAACAGTCTGGCCAAGATGAACTATTGAAAGATTATTTTCTCTAGAACAATTATGAAATTGGCCTAACATAAGTACACTAATTTAAGTAGATAGAGTATGTTTGGTTTATTGAAATGAATCTTTTCAGTAGTGAAAAAAAAAACACCCTTGAGAATGTTGTTAAGACAATATAACAAGTTAGATTAATATAGATTTGACCAGCAAATGATTCTTCACTTACTGGCCTTTGGATTTCAATAATATTTAGCCAGAGGCTGTTTTTCAAGTACTGTCACTTGGGCTTTTTATAATGAAAGGCAGAAAGGAAGCTTTAATGAGCTCTACCCAAGTTCATAACATTCAGACTCCAAAAACCAGAAAACAAAACCAGCCACCTGTAAATGTTTGACCTATTGTTCAAAAGGGAATTCTTTGAAGAGAGGTAGAGATTTGTAGAATATAGAAGTGAGGGAGGGAAATACCAAAAGATAAAACTTTTCTACTTACAAATTTAACAAAGCCAGGCTGATTCTACCCTTTTAGGTAAAGTTATTCAGGAGTATAGTCCCAGAGTGATCTGGAAAAATAGCTTGCATTGAAAATTGTGCACAATGTGTTAGCACGATTGTGACAACTGTGACAGGTCTGTTACTCTCAAAGTCATAGTGAATGTGTTAAATATTTTTTTTCTTCCTGTTAACCCAAAATTTTAGAGATCTTTTGGAACATCTTTAGAGGGAGTAAATAAAACTATATCTCATAGGAGCTTAACTCTACACCTACCATTTGCTCAGTGGGCACTGACATGTATTAGCAAAAAGGGGGAAAATGCCTTAAAATAATACAAAATAAAAAGCTCCACTTATAAAAGGCTTATGATGAGCATTTGGCTAGATATTTTATTATGGTCACTCTACAAGGAAAGTGTTTCTATTTTACAGATAAGGAAATACTTACCTATTACTGATAGGTAAGAAACTTGCACAAAGTCATGTGGCTTATAAATAGGAAACCTGGCATTCAAACTCAGAATTTTCTGATTCCAAGGAATAAACCTTAGTTGTTTTTTTTTTTTTCCCAAATGTGAATCCTACCTGTACCAGTTTAAATTCACATCTCCCTGAAATATGTCATTTAGAAAAAAAGTTTTTATGGTCTTTGTATTTGTGTGTGTGCGTACAAGTGTGCATGTGTGCATCTATGTGTATGTGTGTGGTATGTGTCCCCTATAGACCTAGGGAGTATCAGAAGAGCTGGCAGCATTTCTACCATATTCTCAAATTCTTTAGGATTTTAATGTAAATTCATAAAGAAACTGGGGCATGAAGTGATGATCCCGTGATTATTTTTATGGAAGCTCGTTTTTTAAAGAATTTGAAACATCTCATTTGTTTGAATAGAGAATACTGACATATGGTTCCAAATTTAAGCATAAAAGTGTATGTAATGATAGTCTCCCTCCAAACTTTGCCACCAGCCAACCAGTTTTCCTGCCTCAGGCATCTAGTGTTGTCAGTTATTTGAATACCCTGGCACTTCTCTTCTTTCTTTTATACTTACACATGTGAATACACACACATGCACATGTAAAACATATGTATATATGTATGTCCCATACATATATTTTCTCTTTATTTATAAAATGATAATTGATTACAACTCTGCACATCTTAGCATCTTCATTTGTTTTCCTAAAGCATTACATCTGGAAGATTATTCCCTGCCAATACATAATGAGCTTCCCTGTCCATTTTTATGGTTACCTATTATTCTATGTATATACCATAATTTATGTAACCAGTTTTTTTATAACAGATTTTTAAAATGTTTCTAATTTTTGCCCCCAAGAAGCTTCAACTCACTCTTTTTCATACATAAGTGATTTCTTATAAATTCAAGTGTAACTGACAGGTCAAAGGATATCTTTATAATTTTGATACACAATTATATGGTCCATGAATCAGGTTATGAGTTAAGGAAAACAGCCAATGCAAAAGGAAAGCCCATATCAGTAAAAATAGAAATATCTGTAATTCACAGAATGCAACAGAGCTTTATTTAGCAATAAAGCTAAATTAAGAGAGGGGCACCTGGGTGGCACAGTTGGTTAAGTGGCCAACTCTTGGTTTCAGCTCAGGTAGTGATCTCAGGGTCATAGGATTGAGCCCCACATCGGGCTATGCACTGAGCATGGATTCTCCTTGACATTCTCTCTCCTTCTCCCTCTGCCCCTCCCTCTTGTGCACTCACTTTCTCTCTCTAAAAAATAAATAAATCTTTAAAAAAAACTAAGAGAAAATTCAAAAATCAGATGAATCACAAATTCTCTTCCATAGAGCTCTCTCTCTTATCCATTATCAAATTAACAGGTACAATAAAAACTGCCACTTAATGGACACTTATAAAGACTAGACTATGTACACAATATCTCATTTAATCCTCATAACAACTCTGCAAGGTGGATACTAATAGTACCATTTTATAAATAAGGAAGTTAAGACTGAGAAATTAATTAAAAGGGGAAACTTCTTATGTCAGGTAATTAATGGGGCCTGAGTAACAAACCCAGACATAGCTGATTTCAAATATCTTTACAAGACCACATAATGTTGTATCTCAGAGGGAATAAAATGGACAAATTTAAACTTTGAAAAGCATCTAAGGTAAAATTGTCTCAGTTTAAATTTGTGCTATTTATACTTTAAAAATGGAGGGATGCTTCATTTTTAAATGGATGGGGGCTCACTTGGTTAAGAGTCCAACTCTCGATTCCAGCAGGTCATGATCTCAGGGTTGTGAGACCTAGCCCTGCTTCAGGCTCACACTGGGCGTGGAGCCTGCCTGAGATTCTCTCTCTTCCTATCCCTCTGCCCTCCTCTCTCTCTCTCTCTCTCTCTCTCTCCCTTTCAAGAAAAAAAAAGGAGCATCTGACACTAGGAGGAATTTACAAACCACACCCACAGTTTTAGAAACTGATTACCATTAATTATGTAATTTTTTAAATTTCTGCAATGGAAAAAAATATTACAACTAATTTCATAAAGCTCCATTTCAAAGGAAATATCCCAAATAAGGACCAGTTTTTTTGTTTGTTTGTATTTCTTTGTTTTCTTTCCTTTTAGGTGTTACTTCCCAAAACCCAAAGCATATCATGAAAGAAATAGGGTAAAATTTTCACGACAAATGTTGGTTAACTTCTAGATAGAGTTCTATTCAGCCATTTTGACATACTAGATGAATCATGAGAAAGGCAATGTTTAGCTGGGTAATTTGTTTAAAATTATTATTACTATTACAATTGTTAATATGGTTCATATTATATATTTTTTTTTATATTGTCAGAACTCCACTACCCTGTGTCCTTTGCAAAACATTAGTGATAGGAACTTGGAGACATTATCATATGACAAAAGCACTAGAAATAGGGTGCTGCAGAAGTGCCTTTTTTCTTTATTCATGTGACACTATTCAACTTTAAAGTGAACATGCAACCTTCAACTATATATCCCAATTACTAAGATGGACTTGGCTTTTGTGTTATTTTGTTGTTGTTGAAATTCTTTATAATGGGCAATTACAGTATTACTAAGATATAATTTTTAGATTGTGTGCTTCTTTTTTAAATTAAAGGGAAAAAAATGGGTCTGTTAATAGCCCACCAGCTTTTATAGTACAGTTCTCTAAGTATAATAAAAAAAAGAGTGTTAGAATATGTTTCAGATTATTTTCACATATAATAATAATTATATGAACATTATTCTTTTAGGAACCAATAGTAATTCAAAAATAAAACAGCAAAGTTAATAAAGTGCCTCATTTGATGTCATTAGTCCTGTACAATATACTGTATCTGCTCTGTCAATTCTATTTCCTGTCTTCAACAGAAGCTTCTATCAGCTACAAATTCTTATATACATTTTTAAAATAAGACCTTGCTGGAGGAAAAGATGTTGGAGGAGTGGGGGACCCTATTCCAACTGGTCCCTGGAATTGAGCAGGATATCTACCAGACCACTCTGAACACCCACGAAATCAGCCTGAGATGTAAGAAGATATATCTGGATCTCTACAAACAGTATATCACAGGTGGTTGGTTTTGAAGTGGGGAGCTGTGATTCCGCAGCCATATATCTGAAGATAAATGGAAGGGGGAGGGAGCTGAGCCATTGGGATCCTACACCACTGGTGAGTGATAACCTCTTGTGCTGGGGACAGGCCACAGACTCACAGACCAGTAGCAGCACGGAAAGGATTTTAGGGCAGCGCCCAGGACTGAAACCTGGAGCAGCGGGGCCATGCCTGTGAACTGGGGGCAGCTGGCAGTATTAAAAGCACAAAGGGCAGAGACATGCACCCAAGCCCTGACCTGGAGGTGAGGACTGGGAGCCCTGCTGAGGGGTGCACAGCCCAGGACACTGCAGTTTATAGCAGAACAGACTAAAATGGAGATAGTGTGGCCTGGAGAGCTCACTGAAAAACAGACTGCGATCTCTCTGTTCTGAGGCAGAGGGTTGGAAACGATCTCTTCTGCTCTGACACTTGGAAGAGATGCAGAAGCCACCAGGGAAAGCCACCAGAGAACAAAAGCCCCCCCAAAATGGTTTTCACTGAGCCCATCCCCCCCACAGGGGGCAGAGCAACTCTGCCCAAACAGGGTTGCCTGAGTAACAGCGCAGCAGAAGACAGCCTGGGAGAACAAGAGACCAACAACCCTAAGGTCCCTATAACAGGAGTATCTTGCTTGGGTTTGGTCAATAATTTGGACTCAGTACATTCCCTCAACCATCCCTCAACAGAATGACTAGGAGAAGGAACCCCCAAAATAGGAAAGACTCAGAAACTGTGACTTCTGGCACAGATTTACAAATGGATACAGATATAACCAAGATGTTGGAAATGGACTTCATGGTAGCAGTTGTGAAGACAATAGCTAGAATGGAAAAATCAATTAATGGTAACAGAGTCGCTAAGGGCAGAAATGAAAGCTGAACTGGCAGAACTTAAAAATGCTATCAATGAGATCCGATCTAACCAAATGATCTAACAACCAGGGTAAGTGAGGCAGAAGAATGAATTAGTGATCTAGAAGACCAATTGATAGAAAAGAAGGATAAAGAGGAGGCCAGGGAAAAACAATTCAAAAATCCATGAAAACAGAACCAGAGAAATAAGTGACACCATGAAATGTTCCAATGTCAGAATTCTTGGGATCCCTAAGGGGCGTGGAGAGAGAGAGAGGACTAGAAGATATCTTTGAGCAAATCATAGCTGAGAACTTCCCTAATCAGGAATGAAACAAACATTCATGTCTTAGAGGCAGAGAGGACCCCTCCCAAGATCAAGGAAAACAGGCCAACACCCCATCACGTAATAGTAAAACTCACAAATCTTAGAACCAAGGAAACCATCTTAAGGGCAGTTAGGGGGAAGAGACTCCTTACATACAGAGGGAGGAACATCAAAATAACATCAGGCCTATCCACAGAGACCTGGCAAGCCAGAAAGGCCTGGCAAGATATATTGAGGGTACTAAATGAGAAGAACATGCAGCCAAGGATACTTTATCCGGCAAGGCTGTCATTTAGAATGGATGGAGAGATGCAGAGCTTCCAAGACCAGCAGAAACTGAAAGAATATGAGACCACTAAGCCGGCCCTGCAAGAAATATTAAGGGGGGTTCTATAAAAGGAGAAAGACCCCAAGAGTGATCTAGAACAGAAATTTACAGAGACAATATATAGAAACCAGGACTTCACAGGCAACACAATGACAATAAATTCATATCTTTCAATAATCACTCTCAATGTGAATGGCCTAAATGCTCCCATAAAATGGCACAGGGTTAAGACTGGATAAAAAGACAGGACCCATCCATATGCTGTTCTTATATCAGACAAATTAGATTTTAAGCTAAAGACTGTAGTTAGAGACACAGAAGGACACTATATCATTCTTAAAGGGTCTATCCAACAAGAAGATCTAACAATTGTAAATATCTATGCCCCCAACATGAGAGCAGACATCTACATAAACCAACTGTTGACCAAAATAAAGAGTCATATTGATAATAATATGTTAATTATAGAAGACCTCAATACTCCACTCTCAGCAATAGACAGATCATCTAAGCAGAAAATCAACAAAGAAATAAGAGCTTTGAATGACACACTGGACCAGATGGACCTCATAGATATATACAGAACATTCCACCATAAAACAACAGAATACTCATTCTTCTTGAATCCACATGGAACTTTCTCCAGAATAGACCACATACTGAGTCAAAAATCAGGTCTCAACCAATACCAAAAGATTGAGATTATTCCCTGCATCTTCTAAGACCATAATGCTTTAAAACTGGAACTCAAACACAAGAAAAAATTTGGAAGAAATCCAAACACCTGGAAGCTAAAGACCACCCTGTTCAAGAATGTTTGGGTCAACCAGAAAAATCAAAAAAGAACTTAAACAATTCATGAAAACCAATGAGAATGAAAACACATCAGTCCAAAACCTATGGGATACTGCAAAGGTGGTCCTAAGGGGGAAATATGTAGCCATCCAAGCCTCACTCAAAAAAAATAGAAAAATCCCAAATTCACCAACTAACTATACACCTTAAAGAACTAGAGAAAAAGCAACAAACAATGCCTAACCCACACATTAGAAGAGAAATAATTAAGATTAGAGCAGAGATCAATGAATTAGAAACCAGAAACACAGATCAGAAACTAGAAGCTGATTCTTTGAAAGAATTAATAAGATTGACAATCCACTGGCCAGACTTATCCAAAAGAAAAGAGAAAGGACCCAAATTAATAAAATGATAAATGAAAGATCATGACTAACACCAAGGAAATAGAAACAATTATTAGAAATTATTATCTACAACTATATGCCAATAAATTAAGCAACCTGGAAGAAATGGATGCCTTCCTGGAAACCTACAAACTGCCAAGACTGAAACAGGAAGAAACTGACAACCTGAATAGGCCAATAACCAATAACGAGATTGAAGCAGTGATCAAAAACCTCTCAAAAAACAAGAGTCTAGGGCCTGATGGATTCCCTGGGTAATTCTACCAAACATTCAAGAAGAAGTAATACCTACTCTCCTGAAGCTGTTTCAAAAAATAAAAACCGAAGGAAAGCTTCCAGACTCATTCTATGAGGCCAGCTTTACCTTAATCCCCAAACCAGGCAAAGACCCCATCAAAAAGGAAAATTTCAGACCAATATCCTTGATAAATATGGATTCCAAAATCCTCAACAAAATCCTAGCTAATAGGATCCAACAATACATTAAAAGGATCACCCACCATGACCAAGTGGGATTTATCCCTGGGATGAAGGGGTGGTTCAACATTCACAAATCAATCAATGTGACAGAACACATTAGCAAGAGGAGAGAGAAGAACCATATGGTCCTCTCAATTGATGCAGAAAAAGCATTTGACAAAACACAGCATCCTTTCCTGATTAAAACTCTTCAGAGTATAGGGATAGAGGGAACATTCCTCCAGTTCATAAAATCCATCTATAAAAACCCACAGTGAATATCATCCCTATGGGGAAAAGATGAGAGCATTTCCCTTAAGATCAGGAACGCATCAAGAATGCCCACTTTCACCACTATTGTTCAACAAAGTACTAGAAGTCCTAGCAACAGCAATCAGACAACAAAAAGAAATAAAAGTTATTCAAATTAGCAAAGAAGAAGTGAAACTCTCTCTCTTCACAGATACATACTTTATGTAGAAAATCCAAAAGATTCCACCCCCAAATTACTAGAACTCATATAGCAATTCAGTAATGTGGCAGGATACAAAATCAATGCACAGAAATCAGTTGCTTTCTTATACACTAACAATGCAACTGTAGAAAGATTCCATTTACAAGAGCACTAAAAACTGTAAGATACCTCAGAATAAACCTAACCAAAGAGGTAAAGGATCTATACTCTAGGCACTACAGAACACTCATGAAAGAAATTGAAAAACACACACAAAAAAAATGGAAAAACATTCTATGCTCGATGGATCGGAAAAATAAACATTGTTAAAATGTCTATGCTACACAGAAATCTATACTTTCAACACCATCCCAATCAAAATTCCAGTGACATTTTTCACAGTGCTGGCATAAACAATCCTAAATTTTGTATGGAATCAGAAAAGACTCCGAAACACCAAGGAAATACTGAAAAAGAAAAACAAAGCTGGGGGCATCACATTGCCTGATTTCAAGCTATATTACAAAGCCATGATCACCAAGACAGCATGGTACTGGCACAAAACAGACATATAGATCAATGGAACAGAATAGAGAGCCCAGATATGGACCCTCAACTCTATGGTCAAATAATCTTTGACAAAGCAGGAAAAAAATGTGCATTGGAAAAAAGTCAGTCTCTTCAATAAATGGTGTTGGGAAAATTGGACAGCTATATTCAGAAGAATGAAACTCTACCATTCTCTAACACCATACACAAAGATAAACTCAAAATGGATGAAAGACCTCAGTGTGAGACAGGAATCCATCAAAATCCTAGAGAACATAGGCAGTAACCTCTTTGACATCAGCCACAGCAACTTCTTTCAAGATACATCTCCACAGGCTAGTGGAGCAAAAGCAAAAATGAACTTTGGGACTTCATCAAGATAAAAACCTTCTGCACAGCAAAGGAAATAGTCAACAAAACAAAGAGGCAACCCACAGAATGGGAGAAGATATTTGCAAACGACACTACAAAGTGCTGATTTCCAAGATCTATAAAGAACTACTCAAACTCAACACCCAAAAAACAAATAATCAAGTCAAGAAATGGGCAGAAGACATGAACAGACACTTCTCCAAAGAAGACATACAAATGGCTAACAGACACATGAAAAAATGTTCATCATTAGCCATCAGGGAAATTCAAATCAAAACCACATTGAGATACCACCTTATACCAGTTAGAATGGCAAAAATTGACAAGGCAAGAAACAACAAATGTTGGAGAGGTTGTGGAGAAAGGGGAAGCCTCATACACTGTTGGTGGGAATGCAAGTTGGTATAGTCACTTTGGAAAACAGTGTGGAGTTTCCTCAAAAAATTAAAAATAGAGCTACCCTATGATTTAGCAATTGCACTACTGGGTATTTACCCCAAAAACACAGATGTAGTGAAAAGAAGGGTCATATGCACCCCAATGTTCACAGCAGCGATGTCCGCAATAGCCAAACTGTGGAAAGAGCTGAGATGTCCTTCAACAGATAAATGGATAAAGAAGATGTGGTCCATAAATAAAATGGAATACTACTCAGCCATCAGAAAGGATGAATACCCAACTTTTACATCAACATGGATGGGACTGGAGGAGATGATGCTAAGTGAAATAAGTCAAGCAGAGAAAGTCAATTATCATATGGTTTCACTTATTTGTGGATCATAAGGAAGAGCATGGAGGACATTAGGAGAAGGAAGGGAAAAATGAAGGGGGTGAAATCGGAGGGGGAGCTGAACCATGAGAGACTATGGACTCTGAGAAACAAACTGAGGGTTCTAGAGGGGAGGGGGGTGGGGGATGGGTTAGCCTGGTGATGGGTATTAAAGAGGGCACGTATTGAATGGAGCACTGGGTGTTATACGCAATGAATCATGGAACACTACATCAATCAATCAATCAATCAATCAATAAGGGAAAATAAAGTTCACAACTCCAAAAGACAATCATCAACCACTGAGTTTGTCAATTAAACCTATTTTCTTTTCTTATTTTTTTTAAAGATTTTATTTGACAGGTAAATAGAGAGCACAAGTAGGTAGAGCAGCAGGCAAAGGGAGAGGGAGAAGTAGGCTCTCTGCTGAGCAGGGAGCCTGACCTGGTGTTCAATCCCAGGATCCTGGGACTATGACCTGAGCCAAAGACAGACGCTTAACTGATTGAGCCATGCAGGTGCTCCATAAACCTATTTTATTTTCAACTAAAGTTGGCATTAATAATCAGATATGACCCACATCATTTTTTATAACTTGATTAATAAGGATTAATAATGAATTGTTTGAATTGTTTTAGTTGTCAAAGCATTATTGGAGATTCCCCCCACCTTCCTGCTAACACACACACACACCTTGTGTTTCAGGAGGGCAAACTTAAAAGAACCCATAGTCAAGCCTTTGTGGTCATAAAAGACTAGATCACTAGGGCCATTGTGAACTGACTCCCCTTCCTCTTTTAAAACAAAAACGATTCATAATTAGGATATCCAATTATGAATTCTGCAAAGATGCAATGCCATAATTTTAGCACCATAAATAACTATACTGTTTAATCTGGTCCTCTTTTTTTGCACTAGCACCTTCTACATTGGAAAGTGAGTGTGTGTGGGTGTGTATGTTACCTATATATGTCTTATTCCCCCAATTAGACCAGAAGTTGCTCCTGTGCAAAATTCATGCTTGATGTATCCACTGTTGCCTACTCCAATACCTTCCATATGGAGACATTCAATGAATGCCTGATGACTGAATACGCTTTATTATTTTGTTTTGTGACATTTTTATTTACTCAATGTTTTGTTTCTAAATAGTTATAATTTAATCAATGTGTTTTTCCTTGTCACTTGTATTAGAAGAAGTATATTTATAAAGTGTTCTTAATTGGCTTGTTATATATCTTGAGGGAAAGTTATGCCTTTTTTTTTAATTCCCCAAACATAGTAACAGGAGGAATGTTATTGAATGTTGGGGTAAGAAGCATTAATTCCTGCCCCCTAAGATTCACTGTTAGTCATACAAGACATTCAGCAATATTTAAATATAATTTTTTGAGAGCATTAAAAAGGTCACACATTTCTCTTTTCTAATTTTTCTGCAAAATTGTTATATTTGTTTTATAAATTATAAATAACTGAATTTTTAATAAACTGTATAATCTAAACACATTTGTATGAATAAAATTATAATTTTAAATACACTACACTTACAACAACTGTGGTAAGCTGCATAAGACAAGTCCTCAAAAGATAACTCCACATTAAACAAAGCATCATAAAAAATACATGGAAAAATGCAATAAGAAGAAACATAATTACTTTGGATTTAAAAAGATTGCATGGACGGAGAATAAAAATCTATCAAGTCCCTAGATTATATTATCTTAATTGTGACAAACTCTAAAAAGTATTATAATTAATGTTACTACTCTTAAATACAATAAAGGTTAAAAGTGGGCTTAGGGCCTTCACTTTAGTTTGTTGGTTAATATTTGACATTTGAGTCAGGTAAGTCTCTTGCCTGGACACATCAGGAACATAGGATTTTGTAAAATACAGAATTTCAAACTAAGCTCCTATCCCAGATGCCTAGATTTTGGTTCAATTATGTAGATATAGATTTCTTATGGATTATCTGAAAGGAATTACAAGAAAATTAAAGAGCTATTTTTATATTTCTATTACAAAATGGCCCACTACATTTTCTTAGTTGTCCCTGGGTTTCAGAAAATTGGTTCAAAGCTATGAATTATAGACAGTAGTGAGAATACTTCTGTAGACTTTATATATGACATAGGAAATTGAAACCATTTAGCTAATTTTGATCAGTCATATAAATTGTCTTAATACTACAATTAATCTAGAGAGATGTTCTACTCAGAATCCCTATAATTTTCCCCTTTGCTTAGACATTCATCCTTGAAGGTCACCATATGAGTTTTCTAAGGGCTTACATAACAAAGTATCACAGAATGGGTGGCTTAAACAACAGAATATTATTTTCTCACTATTTTGGATTCTAGAAGTCCAAAATCAAGGTGTTGGCTGGATTGGTTTCTTCCAAGAACTCTTTTTTTTGTTTATAGATGGTTGTCTTCTTCCATTGTCTTCACATAGTCTCCCTTGGTATCTATGTCCTAATTTCCTATTTTTAAAAAAATTTTAATTTTAATTTCATTTATTTTTAAATTTTAATTCCAGTGTAGTTAACATACAGTGTTGTATTAGTTTCAGGTGAGCAATATAGCGATTCAACATTCCATATATTTTACTCAGTGCTTATCAAGATAAGTGTACTCTTAATCCTCCTCACCTATTTCACACATGCCCCCACCCACCTCCTCTCTGATAACCACCAGTTTGTTTATTATTGTTAAGGGTCTGATTTTTTGTTTGTCTCTCTCTTTTTTTTCCTTCTTTTGTTTCTTAAATTCCACATATGGGTGAAGTCATATGGTATTTGTCTTTCTCTGACTGGCTTATTTTACTTAGCATAATAGTTTCTAGATGCATGCTTGTAGTTGCAAAAAGCAAGATTTCATTCTGTTCTATGGTCAAATAATAATCCAGTGTGTGTGTGTGTGTGTGTGTGTGTGTGTGTGTGTGTGTGTGTACCACATCTTTATCCATTCGTCTATTGAAAGACACTTAAATTGCTTACATAATCTGGCTATTGTAAATAATGTTGCAATAAATATAGGGGTACATATATCCCTTCAAATTAGCATTTTTGTGTTATTTGGATAAATACCCTGTTAATAGTTCTATTTTTAATTTTTTGAGGAACCTACATACTGTCTTCCACAATGGCTGCACCAGTTTACATTCCACCAACAGTGCACAAGGATCCTTTTTCTCCACATCTCCACTAACACTTATTTTTTCTTGAGTTTTTTATTTCAGTCATTCTGACAAGTGTAAGGTGATATTGTGATTTTGATTTTCATTTCCATGATGATGAGTGATGTTGAGGATTTTTAATGTGTCTGTTGGCCATCTGTATTTCTTCTTTGGAGAAATGTCTGCTCATGTCTTCTGTCCAGTTTTTAATTTGATTATTTGGTGGGTTTTTAATTAATTTTTTTTTTTTGGTGTTGAGTTGTGTAAGTTCTTTATATATTTTGGATACTAACCCTTAAACATTAATGTTATTTGCAAATATCTTCTTCCATTTTGTAGGTTGTCTTTTAGTTTTGTTGGTGTTTACTTTGCTGTGCAGCTTTTTTAAATTTTATTTTATTATGTTATGTTAGTCACCATACAATACCTCATTAGTTTTTGATGTAGTGATGTAGTGATCCACGATTCATTGTGTGCAGAAGCTTTTTATTTTGATGTAATTCTAAGAGTTTATTTTTGCTTTTGTTTCCCTTGCCTCAGGTGACATATCTAGAAAGATGTGGTATGGTTGGAGATATTACTGCTTTGCTCTCTTCTGGGATGTTTATGGTTGCAGATCTCATATTTAGGTCCTTAATCCACTCTGAGTTTAGTTTTGTGTAAAATGTAAGAAAGTGACCCAGTTTCATTCTTTAACCTGTAGCTGCCCAATTTTCCCAACACTGTTTGTTAAAGAGACTGTCATTTTCCCATTGCATATTCTTGCCTTGATTGTCAAAGACTAATTGACCATATAAGTGTGGGTTTATTTCTGGGCTTTCTATTCTGTTCAATTGATCTATGTGTCTATTTTTGTGCCAGTACCATACTGTTTTGATTACTATAGCTTTGTAATATAACTTGAAGTCTGGAATTCTGATATGTCCAGTTTTGTTTTTATTTTTCATGATTCCTTTGGTTATTTGGGATCTTTTATGGTTCCATACAAATTTTAAGATTGTTTGTTCTAGTTCTGTGAAAACCTGTTGGTATTTTGATAGGGACTGTATTAAATACGTAGATTTCTTTGAGTAGTATAGACATTTTAACAATATCTGTTCTTCCAATCATGAGCATGGAATGTCTTTCTATTTCTTCCTGTTGTCTTCAATTTCTTTCATCAACATCTTATAGTTTTCAGAGTACAGGTCTTTCACCTCTTTGGTTAAGTTTATTCCTAGGTATATCATTATTTTTGTGCAATTATAAATGAGATTGCTTTCTTAAATTCTCTTTCTACTGCTTGATTACTACTGTATAGAAATGTTACAGATTTCTGTACATTGATTTTGTATCCTGCAACTTTACTGAATTCATTCATCAATTCTAGTTTTTTTTTTTTTTTTGGTGGGATCTTTAGAGTTCTATATAGAGTATCATATCATCTGCAAATAGTGAAAATTTTACTTCTTCCTTAGTGGTTTGGATGCCATTTATTACTTTCTCTTGTCTGATTGCTGTGCCTAGGACTTCCAGTACTAGGTTGAATAAGGTGACAGTAGACATCCTTGTCTTGTTCTTTATCTTGGGGGAAAGCTCTCAGTTTTTCACCTTTGAGTGTGATGTTAACTGTGGGTTTTGCATACAAAGTCTTTATTATGTTGAGGTGTGTTCCCTCTAAACCTACTTTGTTCATGTTTTTTTTCATGAATCCATGTACTTTGTCAAGTGCTTTTTCTACATCTATTGAAATGATCGCATGGTTTTTATCCTTTCTCTTATTGATGTGATGTATCATGTTGATTGATTATTGAATATTGAACCACTCTTTTATTCCAGGAATAAATCCTACTTGATCGTGGTGAATGTTTTTTTTTTTAATGTATTGTTGGATTTGGTTTGCAAATAGTTTGTTGACATTTGCACCTATGTTCATGTAGTTCTCTTTTTTGTGGTGTATTATCTGGTTTTGGTATCAAGGAAATGCAGGCCTCATAAAATTAACTTGGAAGTTTTCCTTCGTCGTCTATTTTTCAGAATAATTGAGAAGAATAGGTAGTAACTCCTCTTTAAATGTCTGGTAGAATTCACCTGTGAAGCTGTCTGATCATGCACTTTTGTTTATTGGGAGTTTTGTTTTGTTTTAAATTACTGATTCAATTTCATTCCTGGTAATTGGTCTGCTTAAATTTTCTATTTCTTCCTACTTCAGTTTTGGGAGGTTATATATTTCTAGGAATTTATCCATTTTCTCTAGGTTGTCCAGTTTGTTGGCATATAAACTTTCTTAACATTCCCTAACAATCTTTGTGTTTCTGTGGCATCAGTCTAAATTCTTGTGTCATCAGTCTTATAAGGGAACTATTGATATTGGATCAGGGCACCCCTAATGACCTCATTTTAACTTAATTACCTCTGTAAATACCCTATGTCCAAATACACACTCTGAGGTACTATGGGTAAAGACTTCAACATATGACTTTTGGTGGGACACAATTTAACCCATAACAATCACATTCTTGAACAAATTTTCTCCAGTGTCCTCATGTCATCCCTCACATCCATTCAGGCCTCCAAAAATTGCTATTCTGTAATAGGCTCTCAGTGTATATTGTTCTCCAACCTTGATAATAAAATATGCCTTATGCTAGCTTTTTTTTAAATATCCTGAAGGAAAATGGCTATCATTTCTCTTTATCATTTTCACTATAGGGATTTTCAATAATTACATCTGTTTCATGGGATTGTCATGAATATTATATAGTGTAAGATAATGTGGCATTGTGCCTGAAACAAAATTTGCACTTATAACTCAATAAACAATCATTTTTCTTCACTATCTCCCTCTCCCTCATCTTTCTTTCTCTCTCTTACATACAAACATGAACATACACACATAGGCACATATGTAGGACACACAATTCTAAAAATCTACATTTAATAAGTGGCTAAATATCTGGTCAAACTGAATGTGCTGAACTTTTCTCATTTTCCTCCAGGGAAGCCACAATATGTTCCATAAGAAGAAAATGTAATTCTGTAAGCTTTCATTGGATTTCTTCTGTCTTTTCTAGTAATGCTATCAATGTCTATATTGAGAGATTATTCTTTAATAAGAATTTATCTTTTTCATAATTAACTTAAATAGATAACAATATCTACCATTTTCTTTTTTTTTGAAGATATTTATTTATTTATTTATGGGGGTGGGAAGCATGAGCAGGGGGAGGGTCAGAGGGGGAGGGAAAAGGAGACTCCCCACTGAGCATGGAGCCCAATGTGGGGCTCGATCCCAGGACCCTGAGATCATGACCTGAGCTGAAGGCAGATGCTTAACTGGCAGCCACCCAGGCGCCCCCTACCATTTTTTGAATACAGTTTTGCTCATGGCTCTGTTCTAGGTACTTAGTATACATAACTGAATTTGATATGATAATAACCATGTACTGCAAGTGTTACGCCCAGGTTTTACAGAGTGAAAAATATACACTAAGAGTTATTAAATAAAAGGACACATATTAGACAGTGGCAGTATTAAAATTTTAGCCCAGGTATTTCTGTGTCAAAACTCTCTGCTCTTGTTATTATTTTATTTTTTTCTTTGACTTGAAACAATAATCACAACAAAGACAAAATGATTCTACTTGGTTGAATAATGTCCCCTGACAAATTCTTACCTACATGAAACATACACATTTGAAATACAGTCTTTGCAGATGTAATCAAGTTAGGATGAGGTTATCCTGGCTTAGGGTGGGCCCTAAATCCAATGGGATTGGTGCCTTTATGAGAAGAGATTCTGTATGAAGACTGCAGCAATAACTTCTCCTGGAGTTTCCAGGCTGCCAACTTGACCTGTGAATTTTGGATTTGCCAGCCCCCACAATCACACAAGTCAATTCCTTAAAATAAATATCTTTAAATATTCTTTTGGTTTTGTTTCTCTGATGAGCCCTGACTGACATATCAATCTCATTGTCTATTTTCAGTTACTGTCACATCTCTCCATTTCACCTTAAAAACATAGAAAGTTTCCCTGTGATGAAGACTGAAAAGGTTGGATAAAATATCTTCTTAGGTATGACAGAAAAGATGGTCTGGTGTCTTACAATTTTTACAATGAAAATTCTGGATGCATGAGGATTTTTACACTGTCCAAAATATTTTTCTAAAGTACACATTCTAATACATTTCTTATGCAAATCAGTAACTTGCTTTTTCTTTGATCTTAATTTGATACTCCACTAATTTTAAAGCAATAGAATACTGTGATTGTATAGTTTAAACCAAGTAATCACACCCTTCACACTGGATAAGACCTTCATGTGCTGTACACATTTATATGTATGTTCTTCCTCAAAATAAACATGCATTTAAAGTACTGGCTTACTATACTATTAATATTTTTATTTAAATTAAACAGTCTTATCCAGAACAAATGAAAGAAGGAAAAAAAGGAGAAAGAAAGAATATTACTATAGATCTCTCTTAATCAGTCTGGTATTCTTACATTTGAATGAGCATTTTAATCAAGAACATTTTTTTTAAACACTTGAAAGCCTCCTGTTTCTTAGTTTCCAACTTTTGTTGAAATATAAATGACATACATCATTGTATTAGTTTAAGATGCACAACATAATGATTTGATATATGTACATATTGAGAAATGATGACCACAATGAATTTAACATTCATCATCTCACGTAGCTAAAATTTTTTTTTCTTATGAGAACTTTTAACATTTACTCTCTTAGGAACTTTCAAATATACAATACAGTATTGTTAACTATAGTCATCATGATGTGCATCACATCCCCAGGATTTATTTACCTTATAATTGGAAGTTTGTATCTTTTGTATTTTTATTTTTTAAAGATTATATTTATTTATTTGAGAGAGAGAGAGAAAGAACATGAGTGGGGGAAGAGACAGTTGGAGAAACAGGTTCCTCACTGAGCAGGGAGTGTGACACTCTGACACAGGGGCTCGATCCCAGGACCCCGAGATTATGACCTGAGCCGAAGGCAGACACTTAACCCATTGAGCCTCCCAGGTGTCCCAGAAGTTTGTACCTTTTGACCACCATTATTCTATTCACCCATCCCTGAGCCCCCACTTCTGGAAACCATCAACCTGTTTCCTTTATCCATTCACCCATCGATGGATATTTAGTTTGTTTCCATGGTCTTTGCTGTTGTAAATAATGCTAAAATGAACATAGGTATGCAAATATCTTTTTGAAATAGCGATTTCATTTCTTTCATATATACCCAGAAGTGGAATTGCTGGATCATATGATAGTTGAATTTTTAATTTTTTGAGTAATCTCCATACTGATTTCCACAGTGGTTACACCAATTTGTATTCCCATGAACAGTGTGCAAGAACTCCCTTTTCTCCACAACCTCACCGATACTCATTACTTCTTGTCTTAATAGCCCTTCTGAGAGGGGTGAGGTGATTCTAATTGTCTCCCTAATTAGTACTTTTTCATGTTCCTATTGGCCACTTTTATGTCTTCTTTGGAAAAATGCCTACTCAGTTTCTCTGCCTTTTTATTAATCAGATTGCTTGTTATTTTTGCTATGGAGTTTTATGAATTCTTTATATATTTTGGATATTAAACCCTTATCACATATATTATTTGTAAATATTTTCTCCAATTCTGTAAGTTGCCTTGTTGATGGTTTCTTTCACTGTGCAGAAAGGTTTTAGTTTGATGCAGTCCCACTTGTTTATTTTTGCTTATGTTGACTGTGATTTTATTGTCAAATCCAAAAATTCATTGTCATGACTGATTCCAAAGAAATTAACACCTGTGTTTTCTTTTAGAAGTTTTATGTTTTCAGGTCTCCTGTTCAAGTCTTCAATACATTTTTATTTGATCTTTGTATATGGTGTAACATAGTGGCCCATTTCACTGTTTTGCATGTGGCTGTCCAGTTTTCCCAACACTATTTATTGATGAAACTATCCCTTCCCCATTGTATATTCTTGTCTCCTTTGTAATGAATTAATTGTTCGTATATGTGTAAATTTATTTCTGATCTTTCTATTCTATTCCATTGATCCATGTGTCTGTATATATGCCAATATCTTACTATATTAATATAGCTTTTTAATATAGTTTGAAATCTGGAAGTGTGATGTCTCCAGTTTTGTTCATTTTTCTCAAGATTGCTTTGGCTTCTTGCAGTCTTTTGTGGTTCTATACAAATTCTAGGGATTTTTATATGGATTGCATTGAATCCATAGATTGCTTTGTGTACTATGCACATAACTCACAATATTAATTCTTTCAATTCAGGATCACAGAATATTTTTCCATTCATTTGTGTCTTCTTTAATTGATTTTATTAATAGCTTATAGTTTTCATTTTACAGATCTTTCACCTCCTGGACTGAGTTTATTCTTAGGTATTTTATCCTTTTCAATGAAATTATAAATAAGACTGTCTTCTTGTTGGTGTTTAAAAATGCAATCAATTTTTGTATATTGATTTTGTATATTGCAACTGTACTGGATTTGCTTATTTGTTCTAATAGTTTTTTTTTTTGTGAAGTCTTCAGGGTTTTCTATATATAATATCATATCATCTGCAAAAGTAGACAGGTTTACTTCTTCCTTTCCAACCTGGATATCTTTTATTTATTTTACTTGCCAACTGCTCTGTCTGGAACTTCCAATACTATGTTGAATAAAAGTAGTGAGAATAAACATTCTTGTCTTGTTCTTACTCCTAGAGAAAAAGCTTTCAGTTTCATTGTTTGAGTATGATGTTAGTTGGCCTTATATAGCTCTTATTATGTTGAGGTATTTTCTCTCTAAACCAAGTTTGTTGAAAACTTTGTCATGAATGAATGTTGAATCTTATCATATGCATTTTTTGTATCTATTGAGATGATAATATGATTTTTATCCTTCATTTTGTTAATGTGGTGCATCACATTGACTGATTTGCAGATGTTTAACCATCCTTGCAATCCTGGAATAAGTCCCACTTGATGGTGGTGTATGATCCTTTTAATGTATTGTTGTATTCAGTTTGCTAATATTTTGTTGAGGTTTTTTCATCTATATTCATTAGGGATATTGGCCTGTATTCTTTTCTTTTAGTATCCTTGTCTGGTTTTGTTATTAACATAATGCTGGCTTCATAAAGCAAATTCTGAAGTGTTCCCACCTCACTAATTTTTTTTTAAATTTGAAAAGAACTGGTATTAATTATGCTTTAAATGTTTGGTAGAATTCACAGTGAAGCCATCTGGTCCTGAACTTTTCTTTGTTGGGAGGTTTTTGATTACTGTTTCACTCTCCTTATAAGTAATTGATCTGTTCAGATTTTCTATTTCTTCATGATTCAGCTTTAGTACACTGTATATTTCCAGGAATTTATTCATCTCTTCTAGGTTGTCCAATTTACTGGTTTATGATTATTCAGAGTAGTCTCTTATGATGCTTTGCATTTTTGTGGTATCAGTTGTAACATCTTCTCTTTTGTTTCTGATTTTATTTAAGTTCACTCTCTTTTTTTTTGGTGAGTCTAGCTAAAAGTTTGTCTATTTTGTGTACATTTTTTAAAAGCAGCTTTTAGTTTCAGTGACATTATCTATTGACTTTTTAGTCTTTATTTAATTATTTTCACTCTGATTTTTGTTATTTCCTTTCTGGGAAATTCCTTATCTCCCCTTTGATTCTGAAAGAACTCTGTCAGGTAGAGTATTCTTGGTTGACTTTTTTTTTTTCTTTCAGCACGTTGAATATATCATGCCACTCCCTCTAGGCTGCAAAGTTTCAGCCAAAAAGCCTTTTATTATTATGGGGCTTCCCTTGTACATAACAAGTTGTTTTTCTCTTGCTGCTTTTAAGATTCTCTTTTGTCTTTAAGTTTTGACAATTTAATTATAATGTGTCTTGGGGTGGGTATATTTGAATTCATCTTTTGGGAACTCTGGACTTGCTGGATGTAGGTGTCTATTTCTTTCCCCAGGTTAGGGAATTCTTTAGTTATTATTTCTTCAGATAGTCTTTCTGCCTCTTTCTATCTCTTTTCTTCTTCTGGGAGGCCTATAATGTGAATATTGGTCCATATCATGGTGTTCCTTAAATTATCTTCACTCTTTCTGGTTTTTTTTCTTTTTCTTTCTTTCTTCCTTTTCTTTCTTTCTCTTTCTTTCTTTCTTCTTTCTTTCTTTCTTTCTTTCTTTCTTTCTTTCTTTCTTTCTTTCTTTCTTTCTTTCTTTCTTTCTTTCTTTCTTTCTTTCTTTTCTTCCTTTCCTTTCCTTTCCTTTCCTTTCCCTTTCTTCTTTCTTTCTTCCTTCCTTCCTTTCTTTCTTTCTTTCTTTTCTTTTCTTTTTTCTTTTCTTTTCTCCTCTGCTTAGATGAATTCCAACCACTCTCTTTAAATATGTTGATCTAGTCTTCTATTAATCCCTTCTACTGAATTTTCAGTTTAATTATTGTATTCTTTAGCAATGTGATTGCTGTTTGGTACTTTCATATATTCTCTATCTCTTTGTTAAAATTATCACTTTATTCATATATTATTCTCTTGACCTCACTGAGAATCTTTATGATCATAACTTTGAACTCTTTATCAGGAAACTCATTTCGTTAAGGACTATTTCTTGCGTTTATCTTGTTCTTACATTTGGAACATATTCCTTTATTTCTTCATTTTCTTTGACTCTCTGTGTTGGTTGGTTTCTGTGCATTAGATAAAACAGACAACTCCCCCAGTCTTTAAAGAATGATCTCATGTAGATGAATCTTATTCGGCCTGGCACTAGCTCTTGGTTGTCTCTCAAACCTTGTGATTGTCCAAGCTTCTTTCTATGTTCTTCCTGGTTTCCAGTAGTTGAATGTTTGCCAACACTTGTCAGTATTCCAAAGGGGAAGATCTCAGCACCAAGATGCAGTATTCTTAAAAGCCAGACACTTAGGCAGCAGCTTTTCAAGTATGCAAATTGGCTTTTTTTCAGGAAAATACCAGAAGATTGGCATTTTTGGCTGCTCATTCCATGCTCAGCCCTGGATAAGGATGGGAGTGGGGGAGATACCTGGCTAAGAACTGCTTCTTCATTTGCTGTAGTCCTGTGGGACACATGAACACTAGCACCACTAGCCACCAGAGCCAGATAATCAAGGGATGTGTCCTCTGGGCAGCAACTGCAAAAGCCAGGGTGCCAGATGTGTGCACAAGCTCTTTTCAGGGAGATACAAGTGAACTGGAGTGGGGCAGAGGAAGTACACAATAATGCTGCCCACTGGCTTACACAGTCTCTAGTGAGAATTACAGTTAGCCCTTACTTTTGTGTTAAATTAGGAGCCTGATTCCGAGGCTGCAGCTCTTAAGATATGCAAATACTCTTCTTTCTGGGAAAGATGGGGAGATGGGCATTTCAGTCTGCTGTCTCAAGTCCATGCAAGCTTGTTAAAAATGGTTTCTCTATTTGCTATAGTCTTGGGGGCCACATGGACACAAGGCCTGTTGGGTTTTAGAGCCAAGTGTTTTTAGTGTTTTGGGAGCCCATTTCTTAGATGGAAGTCTTAAAATTCGAGGCACTAGATATTGGGTTCAAACTTTTTGCTCCTCAGGGAGAAGCTAAGAGTTGCAACTTGCTCCTGGTTGTATGTTGCTGTGCCAGGGATGAAGTTTATGGTAAGTAAAACTTTGTCTCCACTTTTCCTACACATTTCAATCATTTTTTCTCACATGCTTAATGTATAAAAGTCACTCTGCCAATTTCTGGATTTTTTTTTTCAGAGGGAATTATTCTATACATAAGCTGTGGATTTGGTGTCTATGGGAAGAGATGAGCTCAGGAGCCTTCTATGTTACCGTTTTCAAATGGAACTTAAAACACTTGATAGCATTCTAGAAGCCCATAATACAGCTTTTTTTTTTTTTTTTTTAAGGGCACATTCTCCATCTCTGCATTTGCTAACAATGCATTTGTCTGAGCAAAAAGAGGCAAGAAAGTGGGCCTCCTTTAAAACTCTTAAAAGCTATAATAGGTGATGGCATCAAACATTAGAAATTTTTTTTCCACTAAAACATTTGTATATTTTTGAATAGAGTACAGAGATATACTGAGCGGATGTCTTCATCCCTCTGTGAGGTGCCCACTAAGCACCTGGGTTATGGGGCAACAAGCACATAGCCCATTGTAACACCCCCTGGCTCATCAAGTTACAAACTTTGTCAGCTTACTATTTGTTGACCTTTCATAATATTCTAGGTTTTTATACATTTTCACATTTGATTCTCACAAACCCTTTTTAAAAGGGAACTATGATATGTGAACTTACAGAAGAGAAAAACTGAGACTGAGAAAGGGTAAGTAGCTATCCCAAAGTAACACAGCTCTAAGTTACTATTCAAATAATTCTGTCCCACACTTTTAAGTACTATATGAATAGTCCATAATTCTGCCTCTCAGTCCTAAAGAGAAATTATAAAGATGAGTAGGAGAACAACTTAGTTTGGGTTTCCATAACAGTAAACCTTAATAAAGGATTCTAATTCAAGTGGTTTATTTGGAAGGTGAAGAAACCACAGCTAGCTGAATAAGGAGGTAAAAACAAAGACAAGAAGACAATCAAGAAATGTGTTACCAGGGCACTTGGATGGTTCAGTCAATTAAACGTCTGCCTTCAGCTCAGGTCATGATCTCAGAGTCCTGGGATCAAGTCCCACATCGGGCTCCCTGCTCAGCAGGAGTCTGCTTCTCCCTCTCCCTCTACCCTCCCTGCCCCCTGCCTTGCTGGTGTGCTGTCTCTCTATCTCAAATAAATAAAATCTTAAAAGAACAAAAGAGAAAGAAATGTTATCAAGTCAGACATCACAGTGAGCCAAGAATGTTCTGTTTTGTTGGAGATAATCTGGGGAGCCAAGGTTAAACTGGGACCTGAGAGGTCTCCTAAGGGTGAGGATCTAGAATATTTAAACCCCAATTCCCCATATGTCATTAGTTGAGGGCTGATTCTGAGGGATTGTTAATTTCTTGCAATTATTGTCTCACTATGCAGGTGGTAAGGCAGCCTCCAGCAGAAAGAGAATGTTCTTTTTTTAAAGATTTTATTTATTTATTTGAGAGAGAGAATGAGAGAGAGAGAGAGCATGAGAAGGGGGAGGGTCTGAGGGAGAAGCAGACTCACAGCTGAGCAGGGAGCCCGATGCGGGACTCGATCCTGGGACTCCAGGATCATGACCTGAGCTGAAGGCAGTCGCTTAACCAACTGAGCCACCCAGGCACCCAGAAAGAGAACGTTCTTTAACCATGCAATTCAGGTGCTGACAGTGAGAAATCTGGCCAGTATGCTCTTAAATGCTAAGGGCTGAAGATATGGAGGGGCACCACCCGTGCTTGCTATAGAGATCATTGTATAAAACCACAACTCAGATTGGTTGGTTTTATGGGAACAGAGGTAACCTATTTGTAGCAGAAATTGTTTGGAAGTGAATAGATGGACCAAGTAAGGAAAATAAAGGAAGATTATAATTGTAGGACTATTTCAGGGCTATTTATAAATTCTACTAGAAGGATGGCTTATCTTAGTAAATAGAAACTCTTTCATTATATTCTGAGAATAGAGCTGACACTCTTTGGTGGATATTAACTCATTTCTCGTTATTATTGTGTTTCATGTTGATTTGAGTTATGACTTTTTAAAAACCAGGTGTTTTCTAACTCCTTCCAGTTTTCATACCATTTAATTATTCAATCACACAGTGGTTTAACCAGCATAAAAAGTCAATCTGGGCGGGGGGGTCTTCATACAATGACAAGTAATATATTGCAGTGTCACTGTGGCAAACAGTCTAAAGAATATCTGCCTTCTTGAGAATGTTTAGTGGCTATTTCTGTAAGAGCCAAAGTGTTTTCCAACTCATAAACATTTTAACAAGGAAAATCTAGTGCTCTCATCACCACAAAGTTCCTTTTTATAGGATCCAAAACATCGAAGCATAAATTATTCACCCAAAAACAAAGTAGCATACCCTACACAATATTTGAAGTGTTCATCACAGAAGGAGGAAATGTCCTGCATCTTTCAAGCATAGTAATCTTTGCCAAATGAAGAAAAGAATGACCCTTAAAGAAGACATAGTTTCTATGCTAATCAGTCCTACACCTTTTAAGTGGGGGAAAAATGATTGTATCAAACTGTGCCAAGAGAAATAAATGAAAAATAGTAAAAGAAAAATCTATTTGGATTTCCCTTTGAAGCCAGAAGTAACAAGGTATTTCTTCTTTTCAACAACTTAAGTTTGTCATGCATGTGGCAGCTCAGAGTATGCACAAGGACAGCAACCTAAGGTTGCAGAGCCTCTATTTTCCATTTAAACTATTATGTAGGCTGAGGATGAGAGTAGAAAAAGATAACAGAGAATGTTCTTATGACCTTGTACAAGAAAAGAAAAAGGCCACTTAGAGTGATTATAAATTCACAGCTAATTAAAGGTTAAACACAAGTTGCCAATTATTATGAAAGATAATTGTTCTTCTTTGGCAAACTGATTATGTGTACCATTTGGTAAAGAAGAATAGTGTTTTCATGTTATTGGTTAATGTGGTCACTAGCTCATGCTGCAGCTATAACTTTAAAGAGACTTATCTTTGGAGGTCAAGGTTGAGAGGAAATCCTCCAGATTTGTCAAGAAAAGATAAATTTATACAATTTGTAATACTACACATTTCTGATGATTGTTAGTATTGCTTAAGATACTTTAATCTAAGGGTTAATATAAGTATTAGGGAGTACAAATTCTATATTAGAGAGTAAGAGACTTTGTCCAATGCATCTTCTTTGGGAAAACTATACAGCATATCATAAAACATGGTGGGGGCATTAAGCAGGAGTGTGTAAGTAGACAATGCAAGATATATGAGACAGATATATAGAGGATTTGTGTCAGTAGTGGGTGTATGCACATTAGCATTTAGAAGAAAGTGACAAATTATGCAAAGATTGCAGAGTGTGGAGAGCCTGTCTAGTGATATCATCACCACATGGCACAGAAGGAAAGGATCTGAAGATAAGAACTCCAAAGTATATAGTTTCATCGCAAAGCAAACTTGAAGCACCATGCAAGTACAGCTCAGAGATTTTGTTAATGTTGCCTTGAATCGTTAGCTCTGAAAACTGAGGTAGAGTTTGAACTGGAAGGCTAATCTTATTGCCTGCATTGGTATCCTGATTGCTCTTCATTTACTTGTTTTTTTAGTGACTTTGAATCTGTGCATAAGCACTCCCCAAAATGTTTTACAACTATGTTACTATATTATTCACTTTTTCACAGATTTTTTTGTAAACCTAGATTATGTATGTGTCGAGGTATATCATAAAAGCATAATTATTCTCTTTTATTAGATGTTCAGTTTAAATAACCATTTAGAGAGTAACTTCTGGGCTACAAACATGGTTTTAAATGTTGCAAAATAGAGGATATACCCTGGTACTGTTTTCAGCTGTGTGACTTTGAATTTGGTATCTCATCTTTCCAAGTCTTCCTTTCTTCTTTGTTCAGCTCCTCACCCAAAGGTGGGGCAGGAGGTGGAGATGGTGATAATACTTAGCTCTAAGGTTACTATAAAGGATATAAAAGGTAATATGAATGAAAATATTAAACAAAAATGAGAAGGATTAAAC
Organism: Eumetopias jubatus; assembly: GCF_037043125.1. Lineage (NCBI taxonomy): Eukaryota > Metazoa > Chordata > Mammalia > Carnivora > Otariidae > Eumetopias > Eumetopias jubatus. The sequence goes on from NW_028274811.1 coordinate 98,964,547, forward strand.
ACCTGTGTTCTTCCCACATCCTATTTTCACATGTGCTACATTCTCTGGAGAAAGAAGAAAAAGACTCTGTTTCTACTTCCAGGATCTGAGAATTAGAACACGACCACCAATTCTGGTACATTTTAGATATATTCTCATAGAAAGAGTCAGACACTTGTAAGGGATATTTTTCTTAGCTTGAGAGGAAGGGATAATTATATATCTTTAAGCCACCTATATCATAAATTTGTGACAATATTTGTTATTTCTAAGAAATATTACTTATAGGTTTGAGGAAGATACTGCTTTTCTTAAACTTTTGGAGCCCAGGAAATGCTTGGTAGGCAAAGTAAAAGAATAGGGAAAGAAGAAGCAACACACCTTATAATCTTATCACAATACCTAACCAGTACTGGGTGTCCAGCATGTTCCAGGAACTGGGATACATGATTTCCATGTATTAAATCACTGACTCTTCACAATAGTCCTGTTAGATTAGGTGGTTTGCCCAATAGACAAATCAACAGCACTTTAGAGAAACCTCTGAGGAAATGGACCACAAATGTTTGTTTTTAATCATTCCATTAAACTATGAAGAAATCTCCAGGAAAATGCCCATAAGGAAAATGAAATTGTACAAAGTGATACCAAGAATATATCCAAAGTATTTTTCTAGAAAATGATACTTTATATTGTCAGTGTATTGATGACCTGAAGTTCCAAATCATATAACAAACCACAGTCTTTCTTCTGAAGCTTTAAACTCAACAACAATGTGTATTAATTTCAAATGGCAGTTATAATCATGATTATCAAAATTATAATTTTCATGATCTGATTTTCATATTGGGTGGATGCTGCTATTTAAATATAGGCCTGGTTTATAATTGTAAGTCTAGAGAATATTGACTGTAACATAACAGTTTTAGGGTAACCACATTTTTTTTCTATTTTCAGAAAATAGTAGTCCGATCACTGTAAAATTTATCCTTTCATGAACACACATTATTTTTGGTTATTTTAAAGTCATGACTACCATTCCATTTCACCATAATGGAAAAATAAAATCTTACAATGATGTTTTAAAATTTTTTATCATTAAATACCTAGCTGAAGTGATATGTAAATAGCCATGTTAATTTAATTTCTGGAAATTAATAATTAAAATTGAGAACATATTACAGTTGTTATTTAAATTTATAGTTGTTTCAATTTTCTGCTCTTGCTTTTATGTGTTATAGCAATAAAAATGAAAGATAAACATGATCAGAAATATATATTTAGAAAAACACAAATTAAAGTTTTAAAACTTTAAGATTTTGAAATCACAAGTCAATCAAAACTCTAATTTGATTTTTGGTTTATAGTTCTTCATTTATATTCATTGATATGGGACAATCAAGATTATTACTAAAGGTTGCCAGATAACTGTAAACAAAATTGACTGCATTTAATAAAAACAAAACCAAAACGAAAACCAAAACAAACAAACCTTTTTTTGTTTTTTTCTGAAAAGGAGATGTTTTCACATAGCAATTTGATGTTTTAGAGTTGTGTTCCTAAAGACAAACTATGTAGGTAAGCCCAAACTTTAAAATTTATTAGCTGTATGATCTTGGAAAATGTACCTTATAGTTTTCATAAAAAGTAAGGTTAATGTAGCTGTCATCTAGGATTCTTCAGAGGAATCAGTGAGCTTATATTCATGAAAACACCAGTGTGCCTAGAAGAGCACACATTCAATACACATTAACTATTATTATTTTTCATGTTTTTTAAAACATTGTAGCCAAAAACACTCTTTATAAATGGCCAAGTAAGTAAGCTTTAGCATTGCATAAATAATACACTGTCTTTATAAACCACGCTGCCTTTGGTTCCAAGTAACTGGAGCCGGAGAAATGAAATATTTGCCACTTACTTTGACTTAACTTGAATGGTTACAATCTAACTCTTGAATTCCTACAGAGCTTTCCAAAATCTACTCTGGAGCAAACCAAAAGGAATTGCGTAGTCATTTTTATTTTCTATTCCTGACACATTTTTCTCTGTTTTATAGCACCAAAGGTCTTGACATAAAATAGGAGAAAGTTTTCAAGAAAGAAGGTAGATATTTTGGAAATCTTTTTCACTTGAACTTCAGCTCAGAAGTATATTTAGAAGAAATATAAATCCTTTCTAACCTCATTCAGTCAGTTGCTTACATTTTAGGTTGCAAGATTTCAAACTGTACTCTATATTTATTGAGCTCAGTGAGGCAGATGTCTATTAAAACCTCAGCAAGCAACTTAGAGACTATTAAAAATCCTCCAAAGGGACGTCACTGTTAAAGTCAGTCAATAAATTAACCACTGGGTTAGGCAGGATGGAGACTCATCTGTCTTTTGAACACTGTTAATGAAGCCTACATTTTTGTATGTTAGTTTCTGCGAAACTGCCTGTGACACATGTTCCTTAGCTACTTTGCCTCATGTCCAGGCATTAAGTATCTCGTAGTTCATTAGAACACTGATGATGTCTAATTAGCTCACAAAGGTTGTCACCAAACAGAAATTTAGAGAACAATTATAATAGTTGGGAATTATCATTAGAGACACATTATCTGGGCATGCTACATGACTGCTCTTACACAGACTGAAGAGGCTTCAATGATAAATCTATGGACTGACCACTTGCAGTATTATTTTTTTATATATTCCAACTAGAAATATTTTAACATAACACATGCACACAAACACACAGACTGACAATGTTAAAAAATCATTATTTTTTTCATAATTTAAATTCCAAATCAATTTTTTACTAATGATATCTAGTTTTCTCCCCTCTTTGATGGAAATTGTGAGCTATTCTAACATCATGTGCAATATCATAAGGCAAAACAGGCTTTGAAATGGAAACCTATATTCAGTAAACTAAACAGCATTATTGTGCTCAACATCTATACTTTCTTGTGGGCCTTAATTATGGAAATCATCAGATTTCCTAGAAAACTAGTAAGTCATCTATATAGATCACCTGCTGCCTCTATTATTTGAAGGGGAAATAAATGTTCTAGTCATTTATTTTTTTTCTTCAGTATAATTAGATATTAGATGTTTTAAAAAATAAAATAAGAACATCATGATGTCATCAAGTGATATTTCAAAAATAAACTATGACCTGGTTATAACCTAATAATTAAATGGCATACCTAATTTTGTGTTATAGTTAAGCATCTCTCCTTACATCTGAATAAAGTCTGTTTTCAATGGTAGCAGTATAACATACATAAAGTTAGAACATAATGAATAGAAAAACTTTATATCAAAGAGGTCAGGAATTTTTTTTGAAAAAACCTTACATTTTTCTTCTAAATATTGTCCAAACACTATTTCTCAGCTTAAGAAAGAAGTTTCCAAACTGTTTAATAATTAACATTTTGTGAAACTGCTGATATGTTTGCTATGAGAAAAGGCATGAGATTTAGTCAGAATAGAGAATATTGTCCATTTTTCTGTGGTCTTTTTTTCATGGAGATTGCCATGTTTTTAGACTGAAAACTTCTGTTTAAGGTCCATATCCTGACAGATTTTTATGAGAAAAAGATGTCACTATGAAGATGCAAATGCCAAGGAGTCACATGACACCAAGTGTCATAAAAGAAGGGAAATAATGGTCTTTTTAAAAATTATCTTCCCAGACTCTGGCACAGTGCCTGGAATATATTGAGTACTAAATGAATGTTGTAGAATAAACCAGCAAAAGTATAACAAATAGAATATATGAAGATGATGTCAGAACAGAATTAGACTCAGAATCATTCTTTTAAATTGTAAAAGAAGAGGACAAAATTTAATTAGGAATATATAGAAGAACTAGACAGCATAAATATTATAGATTTACATGGATCTATTGAGAAAGAGACCGGGAGATAGTCATGTAGGTATATAATTCCACACAGCAACAATATATAGTACAACTTATTTTCAAGGACATATAAGTAATTTTTAAAAGCTAACCAAATAGTATGTACCTCTAAAAATCATAGTATCTCATAATATAGGAAAAACATGAATAATATTCTCTGGTGGCAATGTAATAAAACTAGAAGTAAATTACAAAATTTTATAAACAACATCCTGCTTGGAAATTTTAAAATGTTCTACTAAATAATTCTCTCATCTATAAAAGCTACAGAACAAAATTACATATACATTAAAAATAATTAGTGAGAAACCCTCTCTCAGAATCAATAAAACTTAAGTAAAGCAGAGATCACAGGACAATGAAGAGCCTTAAAAATATACATTATTAAAAAATTTTAATGACAAAAAATTAATTATCCATTTCATATAGTTGGAAAAAGGAGTGCAAATAAACAGAAAGAAAACAGAGTAAAGGAAACAATAAGCAGAAATCAATAAATAATAAATATAAGTGGATAAATCAATCAATAATTATTGATAAATCAATAAATACAAAATATAAGTAAATGGAATAAAAAAGTAAAAAGCTTGACTTTTAAAAAAATTTAAAAATAAAGCTGCATTAACACAGTCAAGAAAAAGTGATAGACACATGTACTTTTTAAAGATATATCAGAAAAAATTAATGATGAAAGAGAAATGACATTGGAACAAAAGGAATTAAGAGATCATGCTATTATACAAATTAATTTTAACACTTAGATAAAATTGATAAATTTTTAGGAAAATATGAATTAACAAATTAAACTAATGCATATATAAAAAACATAAGGTTAAAAATTTCTCTAGAGGGACGCCTGAGTGGCTCAGTTAGTTAAGTGCCTGCCTTCGGCTCAGGTCATGATCCCAGGGTCCCTGCTTCTCTCTCTGCCTGCTCTGCTTGCTGTTCCCCCTGCTTGTGCTCTCTCACTCTCTGACAAATAAATAAACAAATCTTTTTTTTTTTTAAAGATTTATTTATTTCAGAGAGCGAGAATGAGAGAGAGAGAGTACATGAGAGGGGGGAGGGTCAGAGGGAGAAGCAGGCTCCTCGCCGAGCAGGGAACCCGATGCGGGACTCGATCCTGGGACTCCAGGATCATGACCTGAGCCGAAGGCAGTCGCTTAACCAACTGAGCCACCCAGGCGCCCTAAATAAACAAATCTTTAAAAAATTTCTCTAGAAAAAATTAAGGAAGTTATGACATCAGAAAAAAAAAAAAGCACTAGTACCAAATGGAATCACAATGGAAATCTACCCAAACTTCCCAAATCAGGAAACTCTAATGCTATTCAATATGCACAAAAGCACAGGAAAAACAAGAAAAGAAGCCAAATTATTTTTTTTGAAATGAGTATGATATAATATAAAACTTGATAAAGCATATACAGAAAAGAAAGCTTTAAACTCTTCCTGAAAACTGAGGATCTCTACCTATTTTATAAAATCTACATTATTCTGATATTAAAACCAGAAAAAAAATCAGAGAAGACTGCAAACCAATGTGTCATGAACATAGAGTAAAAACTCTTAGCAAACTAGAAATGATAGAGAATATCTTCAAATTGGTAAGGGTTATCTAAAAATCCTATAGATAACATGATATTTAACTGAGAAAGATTGTTTTATCTTTCACATCAAGAGCAAGATATGGAAGTGTGTTCTCATCACTTCTTTTGAACATTCTACTGGAGATTTTAGACAGTGAAATAAAGGAACAGAAATTAATAAAACAGCATATTGGAAAGAAACAAAATTCCTATTTACAACTAGCATGATTATGTTTGGAGAAACTCCAATGGATTCTACAAAAATGCTACAAGAAGCAATAAGTTAGCTTATCTAGGTTGTAGGATATTATGATAAATATGCAAAAAAAACCTATTTCTCTATACTATCAATGAACAACCAAAATTTGAAATTCTTGAAAATGCTATTATAATAGCATCAAAAATATAAAACATTTAGGGATGGATCTGACAAAAAATGTGTAGGATTTGTACACTGAAAACCACAAAATGCATTGGAGAGGGCATTTAATGTACATCTAAGTAATGTTTTACACATTAAAATCTGTTTTTAAAGTTCTTATATAATAGCATAGGATGTTGAATATCCAAAACAACGTTGCAGAAGAAAACAGTAGAACTATCACTGTCCAATTTCAAAATTTATTTTAAAGTTACAGTGATCAAGGCAATATAAGTTTGGTGTCAAAATAGATGAATAGATCAACAAAACAGAGTCGAGAAACAGACTATCTTTTTATCTAGCATCTATGTACCTATGTATCTATGTATCTATCATCTATCTATCTATCTATCCATTTATCTATCTATCCATTTATCTATCTATCCATCTATCTATCCATCTATCCATCTATCTATCCATCTATCCATCTATCTATCTATCATCTATCCATCTATCTATCTATCCATCTATCTATCCATCTATCTATCCATCTATCTATCTATCTATCATCTATCCATCTACCCATCTACCCATCTATCTATCCATCTCTCTATCCATCCATCTATCTATCTATCCATCTATCTATCTATGTATCTATCATCTACCTATATCTATCTACATCTATACCTATATCTGAATCTAAATCTATCTAATATGCTTTCATTCTTATCAAGAGAGAAAGTATTGTCTTTTCAACAAATAGTGCTAGGAAAATTGGATATCCATATGCAAATACATGAACTTTGATCCATACTTCATACCACATACAAGAACTAATTCAAAATTAAACATACTATAATTGCTCTTTTAAAACCTAAAAGTATAAAACTTCTATAATATAATATGTTAATTTGATATGATACATAAATATAGGAGAAAACCTATAACTTTAGATTAGGCAAATATATCCTAAATATAAAACCCAAGCACAATTCATAAAAAAGAAATTGATATCCTAAATATAAAACCCAAGCACAATTCATAAAACAAGAAGTTGATTAGTTGGACTTCATCAAAATTAAAAATAGACAATTTTTGTTTCTGCAAAGACACTGTTAAGAAAGAAGAGAAAATGTTTGCATTATACATCTGATAAAGGACTAATGTCTAGAATATAAAAAGAACTCTCAAAATTCAGTAATAAGGAAACAAAAATAAAACAATAAAATACATGCAAAACAATTGAGCAGATACTTCACCAAAGAAGATGAAAAAACAGCATATACCTAATTAGACTTCATATAATTCTTTAAAAACTATAAACTAATCTATGGTGACAGAAAGTAAGTCAGTGTTTATCTTGGATTATGAATGAGTTGGAGTTAGGCATTGAGAACAGAGAAGGATAGTAGTGAATTACTACAAAGGGTTATGTGGAAACTTTTGAAAGTGATAAATAAATTCATTTTCTTAATATTATGGATGGTTTCACAGGTGTATAACTATGTCAAAAGCATATCATATTGCTTGCTTTCAATGGGTATAGTTTACTGAATATCAATTATACTTCATTAAAGCTGTAAAAATAAATTCATGGGGAGTATATCCTAAGGCTCAAAACAGAATTAAATTAGAAATGAAGAAAAATAGGATATTTAGAAAAATCCAAAATATTTATAAATTAAACAACAGATTTCTAAATACAAAAACCATGGGCTAAATCTCAAGGGAAATTAGAAAACATTTTCAATTGAACAATAATGAAAATACAACATATCAAAAGTAGGGGATTCATTTAAAGTAGTGCTGGGGAAAATATAGTTTTAAATGCTTTTATTAGAAATGAAAGATCTATAATCAATTGACCTGTGATTCTAAGGAGAAATATAATTCTAGAAATCAATGAAATATTCAATATATGAAAGTATAAATCTTTAAAAAGATCAACAAAATTGATAAATCTCCAGAGTATCAAAGAAAATTAGAATACAGTACACCTATATCAGGAATGAAAACCTTTATTTTTTATGTATTTATGTGTGTATGTATATATTTATTTATTTATTTTTAAGATTTTATTTATTTATTTTTCAGAGAGAGAGCACAAGCAAGGGTAGGGTCAGGCAGAGGAAGAAGCAGACTCCCTGATGAGCAAGGAGCCTGAATCGGGACTGGATCCCAGGACCCTGGAATCATGACCTGAGTTGGAGGCAGACGCTTAACAACCAACTGAGCCACCCAGGCATCCCAAGAATGAAACCCTTTAAATACTAAGGAAGTAATAGGTAATTTTATACCAATAAATTTGTTAAGAAATAGTATATACAAATTTCTCAAAAAGCCAAACTAATAAAGTCACTGTAAAAGGGAAATTTCAAATCCATCTGACTTAACTGGTGAGTTTTTTTCAAACATCTAAAGAAATGACACCAACCTTATACTTTTCAACATATTTCATTCATAGACCAGAATTATGCAGTTATTAAATCCTGACAAAAAAGGCATTGAAAAAAGTTATTCTCTAATATGCCTCATTAATATAGACACAAGAGTCCTTATAATGTCATAGAGTTTTCTCCTAAGATTATGAACAAAGAATCCCCATCCCCCCATTATTTTGATTCATTATTGTTAGAGGTGACAGCCAATGAATTAAAACAATATAAAGACATAAAGAACATCCGTTTGGAAAGGAAGATGTTAAGATGCTGTTATAGGTCTATGACTTCATTGTTTATATACAGAATCCTAGGCAATTTACAAAATAACTAGGAGAACTAGCTAGCACCTGGATTTACCAAGTTTATAGGATCTAAGTTTAAATACAAGATACAATGCGTTTTTTTATGTACAAGTCACAAATTTTGACAAATTACATTTTAAAATGTGCTATTTACACTAATTCAAAAAGGTATATGCACCTCTGTGTTTTGTAGCAGTATTTAAACTGACCAAGATATGGAAGCAACCTATGTGCCCACTGATGGAAAAATGAATAAAGATGTGGTATATATACAATGGAATATTACTCAGCTATAAAAAAGAATGAGATCTTGCCATTTGCAAAAGCATGCATGGACCTAGAGAATATTATGCTAAGTGAAGTAAGTCAGACAGAGAAAGACAAATACCATATGATTTTACTCATATGTGGAAGCTAACAAAACAAAACAATTTAACAAATAAACAAACAAAAGCCAGACTTCAATACACAGAATGAACTGGTGATTGTCAGAGCAGAGGAAGGTGGAGGTGGATGTGTGAAATAGATAAAGGAGATTAAGAAGTCCAAACTTCCAGTTATAAAATAAGTCACAGGGATTAAAAATACAGCATAGAGAAAAGAGTCAATCATATCGTAATAGTGTATGGTTTAAAAAAATGTGCTATTTACAAAAGCCAAAGAATAATGAAAGAATTAGGAAAAAATTTCACAAAGGACATGCAAGACTTCTACAATGGAAACTACAAAAAATTCTTGAGAGATGTTAAAGAAGATGTGCATGCAGGCATACCTCAGATATATTGTGGGTTCAGTTCATTACTACTTTAATAAAGCAAATGTCACAATAAAGTGAGCCAAATGATTTTTTTGATTTCCTAATAAATTAAAAAAAATAGTTACACTAAACTGTAATATTTTAAGTGTGTAATAGCATTATATGTTCAGAAATGTATATACCATAATTTAAAAATTCTTTATTGCTAAAAAATGCTAACCATCATTTCAGCTTTCAATGGGTTGTAATCACTGATCACTGTAACAGAAATAATAATGAAAAAGTTTGAAATATTGTAAAAATTACCAAAATGTGACACAAAGACATGAAGTGAACAAATGGTCTTGGAAAAATGGTGTCAATAGAGTTGTTTGACACGGGTTGCTACAAACCTTCAATTTGTAAAAAAAATGTAATATCTGTAAAGCATAATAAGATGAAGCACAGTAAAATGAGATATGTCTATAAGTAGATACAGCTGCTTCATGTATTAGATAACTCAATATTGTTAAAATGTCATACACCCCAAAATGATCTATAGATTCAAAACAACTTTAACCCAAATCCCCTCAGGCTTTATTTATTTTTTGGAAATCATCAATTTTATTCTAAAATGTATATGCAAATTGAAAGAATTTAGACTATCAATGTAATCTGAAAAAGAACACAGTTGGAGGATTTACATCACCTGATTTTAGGACTAATCTTATAATGCTAGAGTAATCAAGATAATTTGATACTGGAATAAATTTTGACAAATATATCAATGACAAAATAAAGAACTCAAAATAGAACCTCTCTGCCATTTGATTAAAAAAAAAAGCCAAAGCAATACAATGGAGAAAAATATTTATTTTTAACAAACTGTCCTAGAATAACTTTATCTGTAAGAAAATGAACCTCAACATCCACTTCACTCCATATACAAAAATTAGTTAGAGATGAATTTATAGACATAAACATATCTAAAATTATAAAGCTACTGTTAGAATACACTGGGGAACATCTGCCTGATTTGAGAGTAATACAGGTTTTTAGACAGGACAGAGAAAACAAAACTTTAAATTATACCTTATCAAAATTAAGAACTTTTTTCTCATCAAATGATTCTATTAAGAAAATAAATAGGCATATCAATATAAAATAATTTTATTTTCTGTATGTAGAGAAACATAGATGTAGATAAAAAACAGATTTTTTAAAATTTCCCTATTAATTGAAAGAGCCCAGAGCAATGACAATTAAGTATTAATGAGCACACCTAGTGCCCAGACCTTGCTTTCTACATACCATACATAATTAAAAGGAACCAGGTCTTGAGAAATGTTTTATTTTGGTTCTGAGTTAAGAAAAGGGAGCCTTGGAGAGTGAATGTAACACATGCAATAAATAAAATCCTTTAGTTAATAGTGGTAAATATGGGGGAAAAAGCAGAGAAAATGAAGATAAATAAATTTTTCATTGGAGTAACTATTATATCAAGTCTTTACTATGAAAATTGGTAATGGAAGGGTAAGAAAAGGGCATTTATCTATTGTCTTCTGAAGAGGTGTGGTAGTTCATTTTCCTTTGAACTGTAGAAGTTTGAGTGAGAAGATCACTTTCCAACTCAGTAAAATTTTTATTTCAAGCAAGGGTTAGTGAATATTAAAAGCATTAGTTGTTGTCAACTAGTAGCCACAAAGCTTATTTCAAAGGGGAAAAAATACTTAACTAGTTCTGATGATTGGCCCCTGAACTAAGTAATCAAGTTTATTGTCCCACACTGTGAGGAAAACTGACATTGTTTGCAGTCCAATGAGATGCAATATGAAGTAGATATTGTCACTTGAAATGGATGTTTCCCCAGAATAGTTAACCTGAATCTATCCCACCTTTAGATCTAACTTCTACGATAGTGTATATGATAAAGGCAAGGCTCAATGATACACTATATAATCAGAAACATCTCAAATGTAAAGTATTTCACAAGGAAACTATTCTGGCATCTTTACAAAGTCAGTGTCATAGGAAACAACAAAAAAAGACAGATGGGTGAGAAGATTGTAGATATTAAAATTATGAGCCTAAGAAGATATAACCTAAAGGGAACAAACTTGATTTTATCTTGGTATAAAAGAGCAAACAAAAAGAGCTGTTAGGGACATTTTGGAACTTTGAATGTGGATTGGATTTTAGACAATATTAGTAATTTTTTTTAAATATTTTTTTAAAGATTTTATTTATTTGACAGAGAGAGACACAGCGAGAGAGGAAACACAAGCAGGGGGAGTGGGAGAGGGAGAAGCAGGCTTCCCGCTGAGCAGGGAGCCCGATGCGGGGCTCGATCCCAGGACCCCGGGATCATGACCTGAGCTAAAGGCAGATGCGTAACAACTGAGCCACCCAGGTGCCCCCAATATTAGTAATTTTAAGTGAAATTACTATTTTTGTATAATGATGTTATGGCACATATAGAAAAACAAACTTTAAAGAGAAATATGTTGGAGTATTTAGGAGTAAAGTTGTCTTATGACTGCCAATTTCATCAGTTCAGAAGAAAAAAGCATATACAAAAACAAATTATACAAATCATAGGTCAATAGATACATAAAAAAAATATCACAAAATAACTAGTCTAGCTGCTAGGTATATGGATACTTAGTGTCCTTTTACTTTTTTGTGTAACTAAATTTTTAATAATAAAATTTTGATTGATACAATGTAATCATTAATTTAATTTTATGCACCAGTATCAATATCAATCCCTTTCTAAGTATGCCCCCCTTTCTCCCTAGTCCCTTGGGTCTAGTGACCCAAGTCAGAATTCCACAAACAATATCTCATAGAGTAATGATATGCCTCAAAATTACAGAATGTAGGTGAATGCTCTAGAATTGGCTTTTCTCATTCTAAAGAAGTTCCAAGACCCACACAGAAAAGTCTCAAGAATTGAACAGGAAAAAGGCAACACGGAAGAATGGATAGAGTATGGGATTTAGAGATAGAATTGGATGAAAATCTCTGTTCTGCCACTTTCTAGCACATAGTCTCTAAGACCTTTCATGCTTCATCTGAAAAATTAATATGACAATGTGTAACCCCTAAGAATTGGGTTGAATTGGTGAGAATTAAATGAAGAATTAAAACATGTAAAGAGTATATTGTAGGGACTGGCATAGTACATAATAGCATAACCAATTATCTCAGTAAAAAAGACTTCAAGATGCATTGCTAAATTTAATGGAAGACAGTTCATATGAGACAGACTGGGCCATTAGTGATAGAAAAGGTTTATATTTACAACTTAAACTCTGTAATGGAGGCAGTGTGGGAAAAAGACGATCTCAGCCATTTCTTTGATGAAGAGCAATGAAACTCCAGCAATCATGGCCTGCTAATGTAAGCTATTAGGAAAACAGCGGGGGGCAAGAATCTGTTCACTGTAAGGGAATGCAATATTTATCAGTGCTCATTAGACTGTGCACATTATATGGTTTTGCTCTTGCTGAAAATGGTCATTGTACTCAAAACTAAAATAAAGTACAAAAAGTAAATACGTTTTATAGCTAGATTGCCAGGTAAATTTGTGTCTGAACAGTCAAAGGAGCCCCCCTAACTAAACTAAATAGGGCAGGTGGTTTTGTTGGAGATTCTATGTGGAAGTGGGACAACTCATATCCAAAAAATCTTAAGAAAACATAAAGGGAATACTGTATGGCAGGCAAGTTTTTCTCTCTGTTCCTGTATTACAGATCTATGAAATGGACAGGTTGGATTAAGTTTACTTTAAAAAGCCTTAGGACTCTAGCATTTCTGAGATACATGAGGCTATCTGTGTTATCCAATACTAAGTTCATTATTGTTATTCTCTTATCTGATGATACACATCTTGCCATTTTCCCCTTTTCTCATTCTCCTCTGACTGTTCCTCCGCAGTTCTAGGACCACTCCCCCCCCAAGAAACCACACTTTTTGTTCCTTCTATCTGGAAGTCTCCTTACTCAGGTAGCTGCATGGTTCATTCCATTATTTGTCAGTTCTGTTAAATGTCATCTTCTCACTAATGTTTTCCTCACCAGTCTTATAATGAGCTGGGCAGATGTATCCCTCTCTCTTCCTTTTTAATTTCTGAAACATTTTGTTTAAGATAGAAAACAATTGCCCTTGAAACATATAATAAGTGCAACTTTTACTTCCCAGTAAGTTGTGGAAGACTAATACTCCTGTTGAAAATAGAAAAAAATTCTAGATAAAAATTTTAAAAATATTTTTAAAAATGTTAGAGGTCTGTGGAAGCAAAGACCAGATGAACTAAAATCCTTAAGTGAGGAAACAGTTTTCTTCTTGGGGACATTTTGCTGAAAGTGGACACACACTGAAGATCAGACCAATCATAGAGCAAAAGCTTTTGTTGGTGGGGAAAAAATTAAAAAAAAAACACACACAACATCCAGTGGATACATGACAATGGAATAAAAAACAAATAAATATGATTTTCAATGGTCTTAAATGCATAACCAGATTCCTCTAGGGGGCATTTGCTGAGTTACTGCTGTGCATGAATCAAGGAATTAGGGTATATTAAAAGCATCTAAAAGATTGAATATGATCTCTTGCTTCTTCATAGTGATTATAAAACAGATCCGCTAGAGAGAAGGGTCCATCTCAAGCATAAATCCTGTCTTTCCCTCAAGATAGGCATCTGATTTTGAGGCTTCATTTGATATAACCAAAGAGAGATGGGCTAGGAACTTGTGAAAGAAGAAAGAAATTTTCCAGAGGATTTCAGGGCTGAGGATATACATACAAGGAAGGTTCTCAAATAAAAGACCAGAGAGGCTAATCCCTAAACAAATCCAAAACTGAGATAAATTGAGTTTTACCAGAAATGCAACCTAGCCCCAAACCAGCTTAATTCCTGATTAAATTGAAGTTATCACTCTCTCACCTTATTTACTTAACAGAGAAAAAAAGAGAAAAAAAGAAAAGTCTCTCTGGGAATAGATAATATCACCAGAAGTTTCCACCTTTCCTTCACACATAAGCTCTGGCATAGAATTAACAGTTGTTCAAAATTGCAAGAAAATATGATTGATAATCAAAAGAAAAATAAAGACAATAGAAGCAGTGCACAGGTGGTTCAGATACTAGAGTTTTTGTTTCCATTCATCCTATTACATTTTCTAATTCTCTTTGTTATTTCTTCCTTAAAATATTGGTTATTTAGAAATGTGTTGTTTTATTTCCACATATTTTCCAATTTCCCAAGTTTTCCTCTGTTATTGATTTCTAATTCCATTCTATTTTGGTAATAGAACATACTTTGTATGATTTCAATCATTTTTTAATTTACTGAAACTTGTTTTATGGCCCAGTGTATTCTCTACCCTTGAGAATGTCCCATGTGTACTCAAGAAGAATGTGTATTCTACTTTGGGAAAAGTACTTTATACATATCTGTTAGATCTGGTTGGTTTATACTGTTGTTCAAGTCTTTTATGTTCTTGCTGATATTATAATTGTTCTTTTATTAAATGTGGGAATTTTAGGTTTCAAACTATTGCTGTTGAATTATCTATTTTGCCCCTCAATTTTTCATGTTTGCTTTGTGTCTTTTCAATCTCTGTTGTCAGGTGCGTATGTATTTATAGTTGTATATCTTCTTGATCAGTTGATCTTTTATCATTATAAATGTCTTTATTTTTCTGTAGAAACTAATTTTGCCTTAAAATCTATCTTGTTTGCTATTATTATAACTGCCCCAGCTCTTTGCTTTCTGTTTGCAGAAAGCCTTTTACTATCAACATATTTACATCTTTTTTTCTTTTGATTTTATTGAGAATTACCTGACATACATTGATTTATAAATTTAAGTTATACAACATGATGGTGTGATTTACATATATTGTTAAATGATTACCACAATAGGTTTAGTTAACATCCATCATCCTGTAGAGATGCAATTAAAAAAAAACTCCCTGTGATAGAGAACTTTTAGGATCTACTGTCTTAACTTGCCTATATATCATATGTCAGTGTTAACTATAGTCACTATGTTGTCCATTACATCTCTAGTACTATATATATATATAAAACCAGAAGTTCTTACTTTTGGTCACCTTCCTCTGATCACCCCACCTCCAATCTTCCTGCTTCTGGTAACCACAAATGAGATCCCTTTTTCTGTGAGTTTGATGTTTTGTTTTGGTTTGGTTTGGTTTTGGAGGGAGTTGTTTGTTTTTTAAGATTCTACAGTAAGTGAGATAATATATTATTTGTTTTTCTTTGTCAGAATTACTTTGCTTAGCAAAATGCCTTCAAGTTCCATCCACGTTGTCACAAATGGTAGGATTTCCTCATTTGTTATGGCTGAATAATAATCCATTATGTATATGTACCACAACTTCTTTATCCATTCATCCACTGATGAACAGTTAGGTTGTTTAATATTTTGGTTAGTGTAAACCATGATGCTATAAACATGGGGATACAGATATCTTTTAGAGTAAATGGTTTTGTTTCCTTCGGATATATTTCTAGAAGTAGAATTGCTGAAGTATATGGTAGTTCTATCTTAGCTTTTTGAGGAACTACCGATTTGTGACTGTGAATCTAAAGTGTGTATCCTGTAGACACCATATAGCTGGGTCATGTTATGTTTATCCGTTTGGCTAATATCTGCCTTTATTTGGAGTTTAAATTAAACTAAACAAAGTAGTTAATCAATATATTTAACATAATTACTGATAAGATATTTATCTATCAGTACAAAGTATTGATAGAATTTATGTCTACCATTTTGCTATTTCTTTTATATATGTCTTATATCTTTGTTTCTCCATCCCTTTATTCTTCTGTTATATATATATATTTTTAGTACACTGCTTTAATTCCCTATTGATTCTTTTAGTATATAGTTTAAAAATATTTTCTTAGTAGTTGCCCTGGAGATTACAATTAACATCTTAATTTATAACATTTTAGTTTAGATTAACACCAACTTAAACAGTACAGAAACAAACAAACAAAACTTCGCTCCTATATATCATTCCTTCCCACCTTCTTTGTGCTTTTATTGTCCTACAAGTTACATATTATATATTATGTGCTCATGAACATGAATTTGTAATTATTGCTCTGCACAGTTGTTTTTTATATCAGATAGGAGATAAAAGAGTTACAAACAAAAATACATCTATAACAGGGATGCCTGAGTGGTTCCATTGGTTAAGTGTCTGCCTTCAGCTCAGGTCGTGATCCCAGGGTCCTGGAATTGAGTCTCGCATCGAGCTCTTTGCTTATCAGGGAGCCTACTTCTCCCTCTGCCTGCCACTGCCCCTGCTTGTGCTCACTCTCTCTCTCTGACAAATAAATAAATAAAATAAAATAAAAATCCATCTATAACATGTTGTATGTATATATATGTTGTTTGTTTCTTTCTTTCTCTTTCTTTTTTTCTTTCTCTCTCTCTTTCTTTATTTCTTCTTTCTTTTTCTTTCAACCAAGGATAAGCCTACATTATCACATTATAATCCATAGTTTACCTTAGCTTCATTCTTGGTGTTATACATTCCATGTGTTCAGAAAAATGTATACTGACATATAGCCATCATATGGTATCAAACAGGTTTATTGCCCTAAAAATCCTCTGTGCTCTGCCTATTCATCTCTCTCCCCAGAGCCCAATCAACGACTGATTTTGTCATTGTCCTTGTAGTTTTGCCTTTTCTAGTTTGCCATGTAGTTGAAATCACAGTATGTTGCCTTTTCAGATTGGCTTCTTTTTCATAGCAATGTGTATTTAAGTTTTATCCACGTATTTTTATGGCTTGATAGCTCATTTTGTTTTAGTGTTGAATAATATTCCAATATCTGTATGACCCACAATTTACTTATCCATTCACCTAATCAGGCCCATCTTGGTTGCTTACAAGTTTTGACAATTATGAATAAAGCTGCTATAAATATCTGTGCACAGAATTTTTGTGGAAATGTTTCTTCATTTTTAAGACTTTTTTTTTAAGAAAAATTTTAAGTTCACAGCAAAATTGAGAAGAATGTACCATGATTTTTCATATCCCCTCATTCCCTATATATACTTAACCTCTCTCATTGTTAACATCTTCACAGAGTGCTAGTTTTGCTACAACTGATGAACTTACACTGGCAGGTAATTCTCCCAAAGTCCATGTTTTCCATTATGGTTCACTTTTAGTGTCCTATATCTATGGGTTTGGACAAATGTATTATTTGTATATTATAGTATCTTAAAGAGTATTTTTACTGCTCTAAAAATCCTCTGTTATCCACCAAAATAAACTTGAAGGAACAAAAACTCATGAATAAAAATAACAGTATAGAAAAAACACACAAGTGAATATAAAATTACAGTTCTTTTTCTTTTAAGTAGGCTCCATAATGAAGCCCAACATAGGGCTTGAACTCTTGACTCTGAGATCAAGACCTGAGCTGAGATCAAGAGTTGGACACTTTACAAACTGAGCTACCCAGGTGCCCCTAAAATTATGATTCTGATAAAAATTATGAAAATAGATACAAGAAGCTATGAGCATTGAATGAGATTGGATCCAGTCTCTCAAATCAGGAAATATTTATGTGAGAAAGCAACTCAATAATGAGTAGTAACTAAAGACAACTGTACCAGGGCACCAAAAAAAGGTTAAAAGGATGTAAGCTGTCAGTAGCAATTCATCAACAATCTGGAGTCACACCCTGTGCTTAAAGTTAGTTCTTTCCTGGAGTGCTTAGGGTCTCAGTCAGTTAAACATCTGCCTTAGACTCAGGTCATGATCCCGAGGTCCTGGAATTGAGTCCCGCATTGGGCTCCTTGCTCAGCAGGAGGCCTGTTTCTCCTCCCTCTGCTACTCCCCTTGCTGTTCTCTCTCTCTCTCTCTCTCTCTGTCAAATAAATAAATAAAATCTTTAAAAAATAAAAAGTAAAGTTAGTTCTTTATTAGGTACTACTAGGTATTTAGCAAATTTTCATGAATGATGATATTACTTTTGTGAATATTAATATTAAATAAACAAGGTCTATAGCTAATTTTAGGGGCAAGGAGAGATTTCTCTCACTGGAGGACTAATAAATAAGAATCCAAAATCCGATCTTCACTCATATTTTTAAAGATTTGTTTTGGCTACAAAATTAAATGTCTCATTGGAGAACAAAAATTTAATCTCTTAACAGTTACCTACTCCTTTATGTAAATTCAGTTATCAGTGGCTTTTAAAAGACTAAAACAGAGAAGACAGAACAGAGTATTTGTATTTTGGGTGTCTGCATCAGGGTGAAATATAAGAGGTGTGGTATAAAATGCTGAAAACAGTAAAATCTAAAATGTAAGGAGCATGAACACACACATATTTCATCAATATCCCCATTGTACTCAGAAAGGATTTTACCCTCCCTCAAAAGTTGGAAGGATGATGGAGACAGGGATTAGAAGAGGGATACATTTACTACTAAAGATTATTAAATAAAAATTCCAAACTTCAAGTTTCATTATCAGAAATACTATAGAAATAAGCTGAGAGTTGGGATATCTTCTTCCAGGAACTATTTAGTTTTGTTTTGTGGCAGGTTATGGGGCAGATGATATTTGCTTTGCTTTGGTTTTAACTAGATCAGAGTTGGCTTTTAGGAGTACTTGTCTATTTCCTGTTTTCAGCTGCCAATCTCCTATTTTATCCTTGACTGGAAAGCTAACACACCACATAGAGTTTAAGTAATTGGTGACTAAAACTTGGTCATGGTGTTAGTCATTTATCTTACTTGCTGCAGTTGTGTTAATTTCAACTCAATTCAGGTAACAAACTTCCAGATCAAAATTGTAAAAACCTCATTCTCATCCATATTATCCCATTCCTAGTATGCCAACCTCATGTTTTTCTAATGGTAACACTGACACCTCCCTCATCATTACAATCTGGGCATCTGTTTAATACTGATATGAGACACACTGTGATAAATTTAGTTCCCTGGCCTACCTGGACCTATGATCTGCTATCCTCTCAAGGACTTCTTTTTAATTGAGTAAATTTTAAAAAAATGCCTTTTCTTTTCTCCTTTCAAAATAGAACTTAAATTACAGTAAAGGATGTTTTTTTTAAAATCACACAAAGACAATGTGAGAGCAGACAAAATCAGATTAATAGAGGTTAGGCCAATTTTGGAAGATGTGAAATGGATTGATTTCTGACTTAGTAAAGAAGGCTGAAAGTGAACTTCCTGAAAAAAAGTAACAAGAAGTGAGCTAAATGTGTGGCAGAACTATAACAAACTTAAACTAAAGCTTAAGGACATGTGGACTAGGGATACAAATATAGGGATTGGTTGAAAGTCTTAATAAAGGAGTATTTAAACCCTCTCTTAGGTAGGGATGGATTCTAAGAAAAATAGCCTCAGATGAGGATTATTATGCAAGTGATTCATTGAGGAGTGTCCTTAGGAAAAACCTATAAGGAAATGAAGTGGAAGAAGCTAAGCAAAATGTTGTTTCAGCTGATATCTAGCCTCAATCCAATCCCATGGTGACTCTAGAGTATGAATGGTATCACAGAGATTTCTACCCTTCAGGATAGGAAGTCATGTTTTTATCTCCTCATAGGAGTCACTCATTGACTGAAGGAATTACCACTAGAGTGACCTAGGCAAATATCATTTTTTTAATGGAGGTGCATCTATTAAAAATGTCTGATTTAAAAACATTTTATAAAATGTATGAGTCCATATGAGTTATATTGATTTACTGATGGATATTTTGAACAATGGGATACAAAAGATGTGTGTATACATATTTGTTTATTAACTAATCAGTGCACATGAAGATTCTCCATAGTGCTCAGGTAATATTTTTTCATCTTCAAGTAAAGAAACAGTCAATTCATGTTCTAGATTGTCATTCCAGGATAATTTCACATCTCTTATTAGGGAAAAAGGTAGCAATATTGTTCTTCAGAACCTGTTTGTATTGAAACAATATAATTTTTTTTACCTCTGCAGCTACTTACTATCATTTATTTAATTAAGTTTGAACTATTTCTCATGACAGTGTATCATCCATTATGCTGGTCAGTAATAGTGGAGTCTATTGATTTTCTGGAAGGGTGTAACTGTTTTTTGATGATGACCATAAATGCAGGTCTAACCCAAAGTACACAGGAAAATGTGAATGATAATTTTTTTCATCATATTAGGTTTACCATTTTAGAATTTTAATGTAAAGATAACACAACGCAATTTTCAACTATGTCTTCTCTTGGGTGCTTTAGGCTATAATCACTGCATTCTTAGAGTGTTGCTGGCACTCCTACCTTCCACATCACCACCACCAAGGAGGATAGGGAAGGACCTATGGTCAGAGTGAGAAGAGCCATTCTATTATCATAAGGAATGTCCATTCTTTGTCCAACATGGCTAGAAGACAAATTAGGAGGGTACACATTTAAGACAGAGGCAAGAGAAAACATTAATTGGAAGGGCCACTGGATTAAAAAGCAAAGATCTTGGAAGTCTTAGGAGGCAATAGGCACAGGCACTAGAAGACCATACAACATGTGGTGTAGGTTCTGAAGGGATGTTGATAGCACTGGCAAAGTGTTAACTAAATAAAAACACTTACTACCACTCCACCACCATTGGGGGCTGTAAAACAGGGGGAGCACTATGATAGAAACACAGACAACAGGCAACACATAGGCTCATACACAGGTTCAAACTCACAGGTTAGTGATAAACCATTGGTAACCAAGAGATCTGACCTCATTCTGTGTCTAACGTAAGTAAGAATCACTACAAATTAGTATGTCAACACCATTCCAGGGCCCAAACTCACAAAAGATACAAAAGAAGTATCTTGCTGGTCAGTGGGAACAATTCACTTGCCAGGCTGCCTTTCTGGAATTGGGATCTGCCATGAGAAGCTGGGATGACCCCAGGGATTGAGTCCTGGATTTCCTCAGGATATCTGGTTGACCCAACATGAGTGGGGTGACAAAAGTGCACTAAAGTGGAGAAATAGAGTATAGATCCAGAGTCCAGGACCAGGACTCTCCCCATCCACAGCCTTCTTCAGTGGTGCTTCTTGCCCCAGGTAGTCCAAGGCATGAGAGTAGACTTCTGCTGAAGAAGGCACTGTAAAGCACACAGCCCTCTCAAAATACTGGCACTCACATCTCCCTTACCCTCAAGCAAAATTATTATACCATTCCTTTTTTTGGAAGCTAAAAATCCCATATATATGATTTTCATATACCAGATATTTCATGATTCCCTAGAAAGTGGTCACACACCCCACCCTGTGACACTATACTCATAAAACAAGGTGTGCTTCTGCACGTAGAACAATCAACGTATTATATAGTTTCTTGCTGTTAAATGTGAATGAAGTCAATAATCAAAATTCAAAACCTCATATCTGAATAAAAAGGAACTAATTCAAAGAAACCTGGAGGAAACAAATAATGTAGGGAAAACTAAATACTTTAAAATCACTATTTCAGTTTAGTCAGAGAAACACACACACAAAATTTTGCATATAGATAACAACAAAAGCAAATGCACACATTAAAAGAACATTCTGAGTACAAGGAAGAGCTCATGTAAGTACAAAAGTAGCATAAATACAATGGAAACAGATTAAAGACTTAGAAGAAAAATGGAAGTTTCCCCAAAAATACAACTGAAAGACAAAGAGATAAAAAATAAAAGAGAACAAAAAATCCCATAAAAAACTCTATGAAATGAGAGGATTAACAAGGAGAACCAATGCCCAATTGAAAGAAATCCCTATTAGAAGTGGAATGAAGTTGAAAAATACTTACGCCAAAGCATATTATCAGGAAATATCAGAAGAAGAGAAATTAAAAAAACAAACAAAAAACTCTTTAAACCTTCCCAGCCTGTTATAAATAAATGTAACCCAAAAAATGATCATATTGAAAGATCTGGTTATCAGAGTAGTATCAGAGAGTTCTATTCCATCAATTTTGGATTGTTCAAGGGCTTATTATAGAATATTTTACCTTACTTTTAGCTATTAAGTAGATGTTAATTTTCAAAAGAAATACATCTTAACTCATTAGAATTAACATGCCTCACACACTGGCTGATAAAAAAAAAATGTATGAGGTACTTGAACTTGGATAAATAAGTAATATATTTTTTAGAATGTATTTATTTATTTTATTTTTTTAAGATTTTATTTATTTGACAGAGAGAGAGAGCACACAAGCAGGGTGAGCAGGAGAGGGAGAAGCAGGCTCTCCACTGAGCAGGGAGCCCGGGGGGGTAGGGGGGCTCGATCCCAGGACCCTGAGATCATGACTTGAGCCAAAGGCAGGCGCTTAACTGACTGAGCCACCCAGCCACCCTACTTATCTGTTTTAAAGAGGGGTAGAGGGAAAGAGAATTCTGAAGCAGACTCCCCACTGAGCGCAGAGCCCAATGTGGGGTTGGATCCTAGGACCCTGAAAATCAAAAGTTGGTCACTTAACTGACTGAATCACTGAGGTGCTCCAATAAATAATATTTTTAAAGGTGAGAAAGAGGAACATTTTATCTTGTTAAATTAAAGCAGGTATAGATGTACACTGTAAAAAAATATGGGTATGTTTAACAATTTTACTGAGGAAAATATATCAAGAAATGCTGATGTCATTCTGACAAGCAAGGAATAGTCTATAAAAATAAACTAACCTCCTCCATGATGTGAAAAAAAGTCAGTAAAAGGTAAGACAACTAGAAGATCAATGAATCATGTCTAAGACTTTAGTAGCAAACAAATAATAATTTAAGTAACAGCAAGAAAATTATTTTAGAAAAGCATTAATTATATTGATTGATACACTGAAAGGCACCTGTGTGGCTCAGATGGTTGAGCGTCTGCCTTCGGCTCAGGTCATAATCCCAGGGTCCTGGGATCGAGTCCCACATTGGGCTCCCTGCTCCTTGGGAGCCTGCTTCTCCCTCTGCCTCTCTCTCTCTCTCTCTCTGTCTGTCTCTCATGAATAAATAAATAAAATCTTTTTAAAAAAGTTTATATTGATACACTGAAAGCTACACTGTAGAAAGGAAAGGATCTGGATAAAATCCTCAAAATCCTGAAAAAGCCACAAGTTAGACCTTAACTCTCTTCTTACCTCTGTTGGTTTTGGAAATAAAATATTCCATAAGGAATTAACTTGAGATTGTCTTTCAGCTCTAAAGTACAATTTGCCACAATACTGAGAAAAGTCACAGGCACACACATACACATGATCCGTAATCCATTAAGCTACTTAATTATTTTATATATTTTTCTACCAACATATTTGTTTTCTGGCTACCTATATATAAAAAAAAAGATTCTCAGAGCCTAATGCCTGATTTAATCTATTTAGCCCCTGTAACAAAGTGCTCCACTAAAGGAGTAATTATTTGGCTTCCTGCTTAGATTTAATACAACCGACAACTTCCCTTTTATTGGTATTCTTCAATTCCTTGAAATCTGGAAAACTTTTTTCCTTTTAGAAAATAAGAGGATATGGAAGGCAAGAATGTTTTTTGGACTTTTAGGCTGAAAGTTAAAACCCTTAGGATGAAATTCTCATTGGTCTTAAGTCGGTTCCAGGAGTTTTATAGAACCAGGGTGGCATCCTGTAAATTAGGGTCTAGGGGCTCTCTAACTTTTTGTTAATTGTATAGAAATGTGTTATTCCTATGTCTAAAATTATATTTGGTTAAAATACTAAGCAGTTTGACATAAATTTATGTCAAAGTGATTCTGTAGTGCACTTCACTAAAGAACAGAATATATGTCTTTCTCAATTGTTGTTTTAAATTATATTTTAACTGATATTTGGCTGAGTTGCTCTTTTTTTGGGGGGGAGAAAACATATCTTATGAATATGTATATGCAAATGTTAATTTAAAACAGTATGTGAGCTACAAGATTAAATTAAAAATAAAGTATTTTAGTCTGAAACATAATATCCTCAATTATAAATTTAGCAGTATGGTCCAGTCTATAAGGCCAACCAACAAGGCAGGATGTTAAATTGTACTGTGAGAAATTCAGTTTAGCTGTTCAAACCATTTTCTTATCCTAGCAGTAGTCAAAAACATATTTCAATTAAAAAGTTACAAAATTTAGGGATAGAAAAATTTTGTAGATAATCTAATCCAAATGCATCATTTTAGAGAATGGGAAACAAAGGCCTTCAAAGAGTTATAACCTCACCTTTTGCAAAGCATGGCTTACATGTTAA
This sequence comes from Eumetopias jubatus, assembly GCF_037043125.1. NCBI lineage: Eukaryota > Metazoa > Chordata > Mammalia > Carnivora > Otariidae > Eumetopias > Eumetopias jubatus. The sequence continues at coordinate 98,989,134 of NW_028274811.1, forward strand.
TCTAGCAGTTGCTGGTATTGATATTTGTAAGATTTCAAACATCTGATTTGACTGATTTTTCTATATTTGACTACCTGTTTGAATTGACTAATTTGTAGTCAATATTCAGATGAATTGGGAAAAAATCATGTCAACAATTACTCTCCTGTCTAAAAGAGATCTTGCAGAAAATGGGCATTGAGCTCAAATTATCTTTTTTGGCTCCCAGATTTATCAGTCTCGCCAGTAAATGACAACTTCCCACTTCATTTAACCTGCCTCAAAGTGGGCCAAAGGTAGAAGAAAAAAAGGCCTGAATACTACGTGACTCCCCAAACAGCAACTAGATGGGTAGGGAAAGCCGTGAATAAATAATCACTTTGTAAAGCAAATTAACATATAACTTTAAAGGGTGGGAATAAAAAATAAAAGCTGAGCCAATACTTTTCAAGGGAAATAACACTGAAGTCCTTTCCCACTGAACCCAATTTCGTCTCTTGCCCTCTGTGCTGGCAACATGTTTAGACTTTGTCTCTCTGTGTACGAGGATTGCTTTATTTCCCTTCATTGTTAGCAGGCTTATCTACTCTTCTAGCAAGAGAAATCTCAGGAGAACATTTTCTCTAATCCTACTCCCAACTGTTAGTTGGGTTTGTTTATCTACTTTCTTGACTCACAGCCCAAACCTTCTGTATCCGTTTTGTTCCCAACAAGGGGAGCAGGAAGAGAACTCGTGTGGCATTTTCAGAGCCATTTGTTATGGTGGCAGTGAGGAATGTGTGACGCTGCACAGATTGTCACTCTGTCCTATGATGGGAGAAACAGGAATTAGACAAATAGGAAATTCATGGTTTGCTTTCTAAAAACCCTTCCACATTTTTACAACCATGATGGAAATAAAAGTGAGAAGAGCCTGGGAAATTAGAGTTGGGAGTGAAGTGTTACATCTTCCCTCTTGTTATAAACTATAATCTCAAAGAGAACCAAAGAATGAGTTTACTGATTCGTTTCCTTTGGTTTAACATTTCTGGCTCATAGGTACCCCAATATATAGGTTCACAATGCCCCCTCAAATATGTGTATATCACCTTTCTCAGTTTTCTCAGCTACAAAGAGAGGAATAGAGTAAGATTAACATGAAGGAACTTTCCAGTTCTACCATTCTGTGAAATGCTCTATCAAATCAGTAAAATCAAATAAATGCTATCATTTGGCTTCATTAAAATGAACATGATGTACTTCTCTTTACTCTTTTTATTGGAGCTGAAATTTCTGATTTCTGAAAGATTTCTTCATGATATTCATTTCAAAATGGGATTTGCTTTGCTTTTTTGTAGTTTGTTTTAAAGCAGGACTTCTTTTATCCAGTGTTTTCTTTTCTTCTGTTAATTTTTATAAAGATACATTACTGGGGCACTTGGGTGGCTCAGTCTCTTAACCTCTGCCTTTGGCTCAGGTCATGATCCCAGGGTCCTGGGATGGAGCCCTATGGGCTCCCTGCTCAGGGAGAGTCTGCTTATCCCCCTCTCTCTCTCTCTCCCTCTGCCCCTCCCCTTGCTCGTGCTCTCTCTCAAATAAATAAATAAAATCTTTAAAAAAAGATATATTACTACATTGCAGAAAGTTAAAAAACACACTTTTGGCAGAGGAACCAACATGTTTTATAAACATAATTTCAATATATTTTCCAGTGTTTTTTCATATTTATTTTGTATGTGTATATTTATGAGGGACTTATAACATTATTCTGTGTTTCCACATAATGTTTCACAGTCCTCAATGCAATTATTTTAGTGCTTAAAATGTTCTAACCATTGAGAGGATATAGCCAAATTTTCTAGTCTATTTTCTAGTTGGACATACAAATGGTTTACCGAATTTTTACTATTAAAACGATGATTCAATAAACAAACTTACACAACTTTTTTTTCTTTATTCAAAATGACTTTGTCTTTCTAGCTAATGAAATTTTGCATTAATTTAAAGTAGGTACAAGTCTATACAGTCACTAATTGTCACCTTCTCTCCCCTTTTCCTGGATCACTCCCAGCAACCTTCCTTAGTTAGCCTAACATGCAATTTTTCTCTAAGTCTCAGCCTAATATATCATTTCCTTAGGGAGTCCATTCCTGAGCCTCTCCCCAGAATAGGTGGCTTTGACAATCGTGTATTTCCATAGTACTTCCTTTCAGTGCTGCTGGATGTTACATGTTTAGTATCTGTCTTCTATAATAGGTTCTAAGCATTATGAAGACAGAAAAGACACCTTTCTTGCTCATCACAGTAACCCAAGTACCAGCAACAGAGGATTCCTGGTGCTTGGTAGGTATTTAATAAATTGTTATAAATTTTAATTCAAGAATAGGATTAATAAGAGAACAAAAGCATGTTCGCATTGACAAGTGAAGAAGAGTTTTACATATTCAAAATAACTCTCTTGAAGTATTTTTTTTTACTTGAAATCTTTTAAATCCAACTGCTGCTTTTTAAGTGAAAGACTTCAAATTCAAAGCAGTTTAATAAAAACAGCCACAGTCTCCATGTAAGTGACTGTTGGCATTCAAACCATTAAATTACTAAAATAGAGACACCCATTTTTTTTTTTCTTAATTCACTAGGGGTGGTTTCTTTCTTTCACAGAACCTTTCCCAAATTGCTTTTGGTTTTCCTAGCTGGATCCAAGTACATGTGAGAAGGAATTCCAACATTGTTTTAGTATTTTCTAAGGTCGGTTACATGCAAGTCCCATGATAAAGTGTTCACATACTTGCTATAAAAGCAGATAATAAAATCAGTAATGAAAAGATTTTAGAGAAATTCAAATTAAGAAGAATATCACACAAATGTATTTTAGGGAGAACAAGAACAGCTCTTTTAAGCGATCTGGGTTTTGAACATAAGGTGCCAAAACAACAACAATAAAAAATGACCATTCACACAAGTTTCTTGGCATCACGTGCCTGCAGTTTTTACATAAATTTGCATATAATCTTAGCGTTATTTGTAGGACGTAAGAGGAAGTCCAAGTGAGCAGGCCTGTCCATTCATCCCAGTACTTTTTCACCTGTTTTTTAATACTGAAATTTGAATATAAAAATTTTTTGATAAATAGTTTCTGCCACTAGCCCATTTTTTTTCCTAAAGGATTTTGAGGCTACCTAAGTATTTGACTAAATATGTAACCTCATTAGTTCATTCCTAATAGATTTAACAAAGTATGTGGCTAACACTATATTTAATGGGAATACATGATGAATAAAACATGACTATCCAAAACATAACACAAATGTGTAAATCTGAAAGATAGTATATTAGAGGTATTATGTGCTTAGTGACGAATAAAGACATAATGCTGCCTTAAAGATCCATGAAAGCTTCACATTTGAACATGTGCTTGATGGTTAATAGAGGATTTCACAGTAGAGAAGTTACACAAGGACTTTAAAGGCAACAAGGCAACTCATGTGAAGTACATGGCATAAGATGGACAGTTCATCTGAAGAATATAGACACATTATAAAAAGTTCCTGTAGGTTTGTGCTGTGGTATTGGAAGAAATAAGTTTGAAGAGGTAGTCTGGGGCCATATTTTGAAGAAGTGCAAGTTCTGGGAACACTGTGAAAGTAAAACAAAACAAAACAAAACAAAACAAACACTGAACTGGGAAACAGGAGAGTTTAGGTCAGGAGACTGGGTGGGACTGTCAAAATAATAGAGATGAAAATTAAAGAGAACCTAGATTACAAAAGGTAGAGAAGCAGGGTAAACAGTATAGAATAGATTTATGACCTATTTCTGAGACAGATTATATGAAGTTTTTGACTGAATGTGAGTGGCAGAGATGAGATAAGAATGACTTTAAATATTTTAAGTTAAAAGGGGAGCCTGCAGAGTCACAGAGAGGTGATAAAGAGAATAACTCAGAGACAGACCTAGGTTCGAACAGGTAATTGTGCTTGTTAGCCAAGTGATATTAGGCAAGTCACTTCACCTTTCTAAGGTTTAGTATCCTCTTCTGACTAAAACCTGGGTGTGTGTTTTAAGTACTCAAAGAACTAATGTACTACAAATGTTTCATAATGTGCAAATATTTGATGCACTGTAAGTGTCCATTAAATCTTTACTATTACTATTATTGGTTCAGAGGCTAATGTTTAATGTAAAGTCATAAGATTTCCCATTCTTTTTGTAAGAGTGCTGACCTTTCCCAGATGGATTAAATGTGAATATCTAGATTTGTGTATAATGATTTATCTGCTGTTTTTCTGTTGTCCCAACTAATGGAATTACAGTGGATTTAACAAACATTTATTCAGTATCAAAACATACCTAGTACCCTTCCAGGTGCTCAGGACACTGACATTTACAGAGTAGAATTTAAGAAATGGGCAGAGAATCTCAGATATTTTTCCAAAGACATTTCGATGACCAACAGGTATATGAAAAGATGGTCAATATCACTAATCATCAGGATAATGCAAATCAAAACCACAGCAAAATATCACTTCACACCTGTTAAAATGGTTATTAGCAAAAGACAAGACATAAGAAGTGTTGGTGAGGATATGGAGAAAAGGAAGCCCTTGTGCTCTGTTGATGGGAATGTAAATTGGTACAGCCAGTATCGAAAATAATAAGGAGGTTCTTGAAAAAATTAAAAATAGAACTACTGTTTGATCCAGCAATTCCACTTTTGGGTATATATCTGAAGGAAACAAAATAACTATGTCAAAGAAATATCTGTAACCCCATGTTCACTGCAGCATTATTTACAACAACCAAGACATGGAAACATCTCCCCATGAATGAATGGAAAAAGAAAATGTGATATAAATATACAATGGGGTATTAATTGTCCACAATAAAGAAGGAAATCATGACAAATGAGAGAAATGGACGTTGAGGGCAATATGCTAAGTTCAATAAGTCAGACAGAGAAAGATACTATATGATCTTACTTATATGTGGACTCTAAAACAAAAACAAAATTCAAGAAAGAAGGAACAAATTGGTTGTTGAAAGAGGTAGGAGGTGGGATAAAGGAAATTGTGAAGATGGTCAAAAGGTACAAACTTTCAGTTTTTCATATGAATAAAATTAATAAATGCTAGAGGTGTGATGCACAGCATGGTGCCTATTGTTACTAACACTGTATATTTGAAAGTTGCTAAGAGAGTAAATCTTAAAAATACTTACCACAAGAAAAAGAACTGCAGCTATGTGAGGTCACTGATGTTAACTAAACTTATTGTAATCATTTTGCAATATATATCAAATCATTATGTTGTATAGTTTAAACAAATACAATGTTATATGTTAATTATATCTTTAAAAAAATTGGGGAATATTTTCAAAATGGGCAGAACTTGTCCAAGGAAAGATTTTTTTAAAAGAAGGCAAAGAGGGGCTCCTGGGTGGCTCAGTTGGTTAAGTGTCTGTCTTTAGCTCAGGTCATGATCCCAGGGTCCTGGGATTGAGCCCCACATCGGGCTCCCTGTTTGGTGGGGAGCCTGTTTCTCCCCCTCTCTCTGCCACTTCCCCTGCTTTTGTGCTCTTGCTCACTTTCTCACTCTCAAATCAGTAAAATATTTTAAAAAGCAAAAAAAAAGGGGGGCAGGCAAACGAACAAAAACCACTTCATTTCAGAGCTTGTTTAAGTAAACAAACAAACAAAAAAAACCTGAACCATATCAGACAATTGAAAAACATAAAAAAGTGGTGCTCTTTCAATACAATGGCCAGAAAGTATCTGGCACATTCTGAAGAGGATAGGGATTGATACTGGGATGCATATGAATTCCATAGGATGATCTGGAAGGGTACATGAGGCCGTATATTGAGTTTGTTACAAAAAAAAAAAAAAAGAGGCAGCTAATAGGGAGTTCTATTTAAGTATAGGGGTATGAAATCTAAGTTTTTCCCATTAATATCACGTTCTCCTTCCTTTCCAAGCATTGAGCACTCTATCTTTCTGTATTTCTACATTTTTATTTTATTTTAAAGATATATTTATTTATTTTAGAGAGAGAAAGAGAATGCAGGGAGAAGGGCAGAGGGAGAGAGTCAATTTCAAGCAGACTCCCCACTGAGCACGGAGCCCCATGTGGGGGGCTCCATTCCTGGACCCTGAGATCATGACCTCAGCCAAAATCAAGTCAGATGCTTAACTGACTGAGCCACCCAGGCGCCCCTGTATTTCTACATTTTTAAACAGAACAGCTTTCCCTTTCACTAGTTGATGTGTAGGATCTATGGAGTTTTGGCATTTGTCACAGCCATTGAAGCTAAATGACGACCCTCCAAAACACCTGGGAACCCAGGAAACATTAAAAACATCAATAATGTTATGAAGGTATAAATTACACATAGTGTCACAGATCAGGAAGATAAGATAGGAGATTTCCAAGGGCAAAGTTCCAAATAAGGAATGAAAACAGAAGTGGCAAGTCATGACTTTCCTTTTCCCACTGATCTTGTTATCTTGCAAGGAAGCTATAGGATCTAGAGAGACTGTAATGTCACAATGGAAAAAGAATTTCCTGTAATTTACATGTAACTTGTTCATGATTCAATTATTGATCTAGGGCAAGAGACCTCCAAGAACTATGTCATCAATAAAATCTTCCAAGATTTTTTTTATCACCCAGGACCCAGGTGAGTGTTCATGATAGTTGGATTTGCAGTTATTTATTTTTCAGAAAGGATGGTTCAGAGCCTGATTCACAGAGGGTATTCAAGAAATAGCTAGTATTGTTGTAATCCAAGAATGAAGTGATCTCTATTTCTGTGTTTATTTTGAACACTGAAATAATGTGTTTATTTTAAAGTAGTTAAAACATGCTGGATACTGTTTCTCTTGAAAATCCACATGATTTTCTATCTCTCATATACTTAGTCTGTGTAAATTTTTGGTCCCCAAGAGTTCAACAAAACTAATTGTTTTACAAATTTCTTAAATTTGACCATTATTATAATATTTTACAGGAGCACCTCATTTGTTTCTGATACTTTATCAGAACTGAAACTGCTTAATTCAGACAGTACTGAATTTAGCACCCCCCCCACTTTTTTTTACAAGTCTTAACACACAATACCAAAAGGGTGAGATGGTTGGTGGCTTCAAATGACTGATTTCTACTCAACAAGGCACAAAAGAACAGAACTCCCGGGCAACTTGATTTGAAATGTGTCATCCACAGGTCAACAGGCTGCAACCACCCAAACTCATTTGTTTAGGCCTGATTAAGTCCAGCAGGGGGAGTATGAAAATGAATTCAAAAGGATCAAATAAGAGAGAAGCATCAGGAAAACCAAGTATCGCAGGCTTTCATTTCTTCCTACAATAGGAAGCTGTTGCCCTGTGCTGTCAAGTTCACGAACTTGCTAACAGCTTTTTATAGGAACAGTACATTTTCTACATTTGATCTAAAAGAGACACATCTGACTGTTCACCAGTGTCCACTTGCATCCTGAATTGTGGCAGCATGGAACTCTTCACTGTCTGACATTTTAAAATTGGCCTTGGATACAGTGCTTTGTGTGAGGTAAACCTACTGCACTCCAATACTTCCTTGAAAAGGTTGACAAGAAAACCCAAATGAGACCATGTTTCACTGCCTGGTTGTCACTGTATGGTAGAGTGCAAGTTGAGTTTGGGGGTGAATTCGGGTCAGGAAAGAAAAAGATACAGCATGTAATTAAAGCACTCATTATCAATAAGAAAAATCTGTTTTTTCTTTGATAAATAAGGCAACATTCTGTATCCATAGGAGACAATGTATTTTAATCTTTTAATAAAGTATTGTTTCTGCTTTCAATATTGGAGTGTTTGGTTCATGTCCTTTTACTGGTCTTTGTTCCATGCCTTGTTTAGACAACTTGGGAACAAATGGGCTCAGGTAGATGGAGAGTCTATGTTGCCCCTAGTGGCGAGTGATATTATAACCATGATCTTGGAGGGGCATTCCAGCACTCTTGCTTTGTCAGTCTTTGGATCTTGCATATTCTATGGCTCAATCTTTTTAAGCACACGAGTAGAACTTTCAGCTTGTTTCACTTTCAGAATTTACTACTTATAGACTTTGAATGATTTTCTTATTTTCTCTCAGCCATTGTTTCCTCATCCATCATATGGGGATATTAATACCACTCACTTCAAGGGGTTGTTTTGAGAACAAAATTTGATGATGTGGGGGGAATCCATTGCACAGTGCCTTTCAGTAGTGACCATTCAGCAAAAAGCTAGCTCTAATGATAAGTAACAGTAATATTCATAGAAAACTTATATGTGTGAAAAAAGACCTCCATAGGGTTCCCTATGGAGTTTACTTTTTATTGATATACAAAGCTGCATTTGTATGTTACCTTCAAGTTTGAAACCAATGAGGTCCCTACCTGTGTAAACTGTCTTTTCACTCCCTCCACTTAGCTGTCTTCCAGTTGAACTCTACACATTCCACCAAACTTGCTCTATTCAGAATGAACTAGTAGGCCATGAAACGTTCACACTATGGATCAGGACCAAATACATGATTCAATTCTCTCTTTTTAGAAACTGTCACTTTGGAAAGGCCACACCAAGTGACAGAAGTAATATGGAGGCAAATCTTATTTCACATTGCACTGGCAGATAGATATAAAATTTCTACCCCAATAATTAATTCCTCTGCTGCCTCTGCACCTAGTCTACAATAGATAATTCCTTTAAATGTGCAGAGCGCATATGCCAGAGACTCTTTGCAGCAATTTACACACATTGGTTCCTAACTCCTTTCACGAAATTTTAAATGGCGAAAAGAAATAAACACTCTGATTACCTATATGTCTGATAAATGAATGCCGCCACAAAATTTTACAGCTAAAAAGGTTATTTACTTAAGTGAGATTTTTTTGTGTGCATTGAAAGGTCAGATTTTTTTTTCTTCCATTGCTGTGAAATTGCTTCTGCTTTTTAGCAAATCTTCTAAGATGGCTCTTCTCCTTGCAGTGTTGACAAGGACACGAGAAGGATGTGGCCTGAGGAAATCAAATGAGCAGCATAAAATCCTGGCTGGAATCACAGGCAGCCCACAGTTTGTGGTTTTTGAAAGTCTGTCAAAAAAGTTGCATAATATGAAAGTGGAGACAGGACTTCTGAACAAAAATCAATAGCTGGATCTTTTGAACTGCCCATGTACAAAGTTCTAATGAAAATGTCCTTGAGGGGAGTTTTAATAGTGGACTTTGAGATCAGTTTCACCACTGGTCTGATAACACTACAGAGCATTTGAAATTTTCAAAGAATCCAAGCCCTGGAAAGTTTGGCTCAAACACTAAGGATGTAAATGCCTCTGAGGGGTCTGAGAAATAGCAAACCACCGCTGAAGAATATACGATGTATGTGTTTCCTGAACCATGTCAAATTTTAGCCACAGGATACAATTTACTTCAAGGGGGTTGATAGCTCTCTAAAAAGCGGCACTCCATGTTCAAACTAATAATTGATCAGGCACCAGGTACCATGAAGTAAAGGCGTAAGAATGACTAAAAATAAATCACCCAAGAGAGCTGATTAGAAGATACATTTTCTAAATATGTCTGATCTAATCTTCTGACCAGGTGGGTGCTTATATCATATTCATTGATAGTGTTTTTCTCTTTTTTTTCTCTTTCTTTCTTTGTTCATCTCGATCCAAGCTAGAAAAATTATTAATGACTCTAAAAGCTGCGATGTTACAATGTACAGATTGGAAATTCACACTTTAGGTCACTTGCTGCCAATTATTTTCTTTTCTCATCTCTAAATCTTACACACAAAAATATCCATTACTTGTGGATGAAAGTTTCTCAGTAGATTGAGAAAAATCAAGCAATAAGCAACTTATGCACACATTAATCTTCACAAAATCTGGCCTCCAAAATAAAAAATGTTTCAGTTCTCAATTGAGCTGTTTTTAGAAAATTTATACTTAAGTCGTCCTTGAAAATGCCAATGTACGCACCCAGCAAAGACAAGCAAAACTGTTTTCGTGGGGTAAGCAATAAAGAAAACTGATTTTTTTTTCTGTTGTTCTCCACTCTGCCAAACCCCTGCCCCACATAGAACAGAGTAATAGTTTAAACATAAAATTATCAACCAGTATTTAGAGGGTTGTATCACTGATTTGAACTATTTTTTTAATGTTAAGTAAATATACTACAGTTATTTGGCGATTAAGATAACATGGGTAGAAATGTTACTTTTTATTACTATTAATTATTCATCGAAGTCACTATAACTAAACTGTAATTTTTTCTTCCTATTATTTCAGACCAATTCTATGTGAGTAGAATATTTTAAAAACAGAGAGAGTTGAGTAACTTTTCCCACATTAGGATTTAAACCCAGACTATGTGACTCCTGAACCCACGCTCTCCATCAACATGTAGTCATACTGCCTCTACACACTCAAAGATCAGCTATTCAGACTCCACCAAAAACAGGACAGATCGCATCACCTAACAGTTCTATGTTAGAAATCAACAGCCATCAGCGATGCTGTGAGTCTCAGTATTAGTTACTGTCTTAGACTGGGCTCCTGAGAAGGAGTTTGAAAAAGGCAGGCTTGTGCAGGTGATTTACTGAGGGAGTGCTCTTGGGAAAAAACCAACAACCACAAACCCACATGAAAGTAGGAAGAGCAGAAAAGAGAAAAAAAGCCAAGCAAAATGTGGCTAAAATCTACCCTCAGCCTGATCCCACAGGGAGCTCTGGAGTATGAGGAATATCACCAAGTTAGCCCACCTTGACACAAGGGGGGCAGGGCTTATCAGTCATATACTGACTATTGTCCTCCATGGTAGCAGGCGGAGGGACATAAACTCATAGGTATCTCTGTGTAAAGTGACTCCCATCAAGGAAGGGCGATCCTCCAGATAAAAGTACCTCTGTGAGCCACCTATCATCAATTATCACAACAGCTGGGAGAAAGGTGTCCTTTCAAACGAATAATGTGGGAAGGATAACAACAGCATCAGCTAGAGGTAGGAAGACAAGGTAGGAGTTTGCTTGACAAAGTACGTAATTGGTGTGTACTTTGTTTTCTGGTGTAACCACCAGGAACCTGGAGGATGAAACTGGCTTCTCCTCCCAATCTACTACTAATGCTATTCATTAAATTTTTCTTAACTTCTTAAGGTCTCAGGTATCTCAATAGTAAAATGTGCTTTGTGCACCAGATTATCTCTAAAGTGGATTATAGTTGTTTTCTGTGTTTTTTTAAAGATTTTATTTATTTATTCATTTGAGAGAGAATGCACACACAAGTGGGGGGAGGGGGCAAAGGGAGAGGGAGAGAGAGAGATAGAGAGAGAGAATCCCAAGCAGACTCCAAGCTGAATGTGGAGCTGGGTGGAGGGGGAGGGGCTTGATTCCATGACCCCAAGACCATGACCAGAGCCAAAACCAAGAGTCTGACACTCAAACAACTGAGCCACCCAGGCGCCTCTGAATTATAGGTTTTAAACTTATGGTTCAGTATCCAAAATATCTCCCTAGAATATTTTTTTCTTCCCAGAAACAAATGTTTAGTTAATTCTCATTTCCTATATCTAAGGTCTAATTGTAAGTTTCCTAAAATAAGAATTAGGTTCCCTGAAGGAACAGGAATTTCCTTTTTAACCATGGGAATAATCTGCATTTTATGTGCTATTCACTTGCTATTCACATCTGTTAAGATTTTATGGAGTTACTGCAAAATCAGGAGGTCTTATCCACTTTAATATTTTTCTTAAAATTGGCCTCAAGTAATGTGTTCTGTAGGTCAATAATTAGAATATATTCCAGCATATTCCCTGACACTCAATTATGGAAAGAGGTATCATATTTCTCCAACTTTTGTCATATTGCACTTTCCTTCTTGCATTTCCAGTTATTGCCATCACCTGCATCACATGCTTAACCCTTGATGGCTATGTTGTCATTGGTTCCATTCCTCTCCCCTGATCCACTTTGTGTGTTGAAAGATGTCTTTCTGCAGCTGCACCTTTTTATAGAATCCCCTCCACTAAAAATGGGAAACAGACAAATGAAAAGAAAAAAGGAAAAAAAGTAAAAGAAGAAAAGAGCATCACCAGAGAAAAAAAGAAAAAAAGGAAAAAAAAGTAACTGTGAGGTGATGGATATGTTAACTAGCTTGATTATAATGATTATCTCACAATATATCATATACCTTATATATCAACTTATATACCTTAAGTACATATAATTTCTATTTGTTAATTATGTTCAATAAAGCTAAATAAAATAAAGTAATTTTAAAATGGAAAACAAAAACAAATAACCCCTCAAAGATCTTTTAACTTGGCATTGAACTACCTTCAAAAGAAATCTTTCAAATCTATGGCCCAACAAAAATTATTATTAATTATTATCTCTGTTTCAAACAGGTCTATTCAATATCCAGAAATATCCCCTCTAACTTTTCAAATATTCATTTCCTTATTAATTTTTCAACAGCTTTTTATTGAGCACCTAACATGTACAATTATCCCAGTACCAGTTTAGTGGTATAAAAAAACAAGAAAAGATTCTGCCTTTCTGTAAGTTATAATCTAAAGGTAAAGCAGACATTAGTAAGTAATGCCAATAACTGTCCACATGCCCGTACTATGTTCTTCTTTTCTCTCACTCACAATACTCTCCTTCTCGGGCGCCTGGGTGGCTCAGTTGGTTAAGCGACTGCCTTTGGCTCAGGTCATGATCCTGGAGTCCCAGGATCGAGTCCCACATCGGGCTCCCTGCTTGGCAGGGAGTCTGCTGCTCCCTCTGACCCTTTTCCCTTTTGTGCTCTCTCTCATTCTCTCTCTCTCTCAAATAAATAAATAAATAAATAAAAATCTTTAAAAAAAACAATACTCCCCTTCTCATTCTCTACCAATTTATTGCTAACCCATTTTTCAATAGCTCAAACTCAAGGAATTTACCCAGAAGAGTGTTATAGTCGAATCACATTTTTTTATAGAGTGTTGCTCAGTACTATACTATTCAATTATGTTCTATTGTGTTATGGAGTTATTAATTTATACATTCTTAGATCTTCTTTTAGAATGTAAACCATAGCAGTCACGAGGGCAGAGACCAAAATATTCTCTTGTGTTTTTCTTCAAATTCCTGTCAAGATCTTGAATCAAAACTGTGAAAAAAAATATATTAATTGGCTAGTGATCAATCTTTTGATCTATAGCCTCAGACAGAGATGGCAGCGTGATGGCCTGTTGCCACAGATAATTTCTGCCCTGCTTTATAGTGATGAAGGAATAGTCTTGTTCATCAAAGAAAGAATACAAGTGAGTCAGATCTATTCCACTGGGAAAGGGAAACTTAAATGAGAAGAACCAGAGAACACAGAAGACTAAATCTCTGATTTCTCCAATGTAAAGAAACAGAAAACCAAAGGTCCCTGTTGCTGAAAAGTATAGCCTTTGATAACAGAGAGCTCTTTCTTCAAGATGGAGGAGAATTTGTCTAGCTTAGAGCTGGCCAAACAGACTGCAAAGACCTAGGGTAAAGGGCATCATTAACTTCAGATCTTGGGCAAGCAAAGGGATTTCTTAGAACATCTATGATTCTTGCCATAGAAACAGAATTCTAGCCTGCCATACCAGCTATCACACATATTTTTGGCTCTGGCTTAAGAAACACGCCTTTATTTCATTTCATCCCACTTGCTGGCCACAGATAGGACATTAGTCCTGGAATTCCTCTCATCCCATCTCATCTAATCACGTCTTCATACAACCTTTCCTCCCCCACTAATAGAGCCTTGGATACTTAAACCACTTCAGTTTCAGCCCAGCTGGGAGTCCCCAAAGATTTGTATTCCTCATGCACTTTATTTTTAGGAGCCTACTTTAGCCGGGCATTGTTCTATGAACTTGGGATATAACCAAAAACCAAAAAGACAATTTATAAGACCCATAAGGACCTCATACTCAAATAGAGGGTTGCCAAAATAAATAAACTACTAAATAAATATAATATATGCAGGGACTTAATAGGAGCTGAGGAGAAAAAGGGACAGAATAAAAGGCTGTGAAATGCCCATTTGATGGTAGTGGGGTGGAGAGAATAATCACTATTTCATATGGAGTGGTCTGGGAAGGCCTCTTTTTCTATAGTAGTTAAGAATCCAGGCTCTAGAATTACATTTCCTAGATATGAATCTCAGATCCTTCATTAACTAGTCTTATGATCTTTGGATTTTTTCAGATTTTAGTATCTTACTTTAAAAAATTGAATGTAAAATAATATCAACTGTATAAAGTTACTGTAAGGATTAAATGAGAGGATAAATGCCCAACACTTAGAAAAGGGGCCTCGCATATATTAAATACTCGACAAATACTCACTACTATTGTTATTACTATTAGATAAAATCTAACTGCCAACCCCTCAAAAATCTTAAAGAACATTACTCACCCTTTCATAAGAGTTTGGACATATTTAGAGAAAAAGTGACTTGAGGCAATTTGACTAAGCATCTTATTATCTAGTAACCTTTGGTCTTCTTTTTCATGAAGGATATGATACAGTTAAAATATTCTCCATGTTTGAAGGAATACATCCATATAATCTAAGGTATAATATGTAGCATGATCCTACTCCCATGGAAAAGAACTAGGGAAACTAGTTGAAAGAGAAAAGAAATGGAACTCTCCATATTAGGAACACTTCATTTACTAAGTGCCATACATGAACTTGGATTTCTGCATAAATGTATTTAAAAGTTTTAAAGGTGTTCTTATAACCTCATTTTGCATAATAGGATAATAGCAGTTATCCGCAAATTCAGTTCTCAAATTATAGGCATTCTCAGTGACCCCTTGTGATTTATCCACCCCTTGCCCCTGCCAGATGCTGAGGAAAACAGGCAAAATCATGATTTTTTTTTTTACTTTAGTGGTTAGAAAATACAGTCTTGTTTCCATACCTTCCATCAAGGGAGGGAATTCCAAAGCACTGCCTCTTTCATCTATAATGTACTTGAGTCAATTTAATATCAAGCAGGAAAGAAGGTGAGAAATTAATCATCACCTGCTTCTTGGTTAAACTTATAAAGTCCACTTTTCTTTCCTGGTGAATACTTAGCTCTAATTGAATCAGTACTATATACCACAACTGGACAGAAAGAAGTCTTTGGAGAGATTTTTCCACCCCCACCATTAAAATGTTTTCTGTTTTAACTACAGTCCAAGTATGTCATGTTTTCCTACCACTGTAACAAATGTATAAGGTAGAAATATAAGTGATTGGAAATGAAAAAGATTTTTGCCATTATTCCCATTCGCTAATCTGTTTTGCAACACAAAATGCAAATCCACATGGGGATGCTTAATATAAAACAATGAAAAATGAATGAAATGAATTTTTCATTATGTTTTTCAAACTAGCATAATATACAAAGAAGCAAGTTTTGCACTCCACTAAAAACAAATCAAAAGAACACTAGAAAATCAAAATAAAACAACAGTAGAATTATTTTTAAAAATGCAATTTAAAGTTAAATAAAATGTCAATTAGTTGTTTTTGACTGAAGTAAACAGATGTATTCTAGAAGGGCTAAATCTACCCTTTAGTATAAAAGAATCAGCAAACTCCTTGCATGTAGGACATTTGAATATTGATGTAATTTAATAGAGAAAGGTAAGTTATTCCACTCAGTCAGGAAGTACTGTGTAACACTATGCTTCTCTATCAATTATTAGCAAAATGATGATCTATATCATACTCTCTAAATATATGGAAACCACTTTCATTACCATTATTAAGTTATAATACTGATAATGTTTATTGAGGACAATAGTCAACTACATGATACTTTATTAAGAGTGGATTTATCCTTCTCTACCTAACAAGTTTTTAAAGAACACCTTGCCAAAATTTCTCCCCACAACAAAACACTCTCAAATCTGCTTCCATGGAAATCCTGGTCTGGCCAGTAATCTATCAAAGATCAAAGCAATAGAATCCTACAAAGAACCTGATCTGTACAAGCTTGGACAGGGTGGAAGGATCTGTGACCTTTGAGGCTGAACAGAGCCTCTGAAACCAATAGCTTCAGACTTTGAAGTTGCATGGCTTGTTGAAGTAAAAAAAAAAAAAAATAGCTTATCGCAGGAGGGGAGAAGGCCGAGCAGGAGAAAGAAGAATAAATACATCTTCATAATTTTGAATTGGTGAGCTTCCCTAATAAGGGAGAAATTATCTCAATTTGGGATAATTTTCCATTAGATATCTTCCTTTTTAGCACCAGGTGTAAGCATCTTCTCTTCTTATATCTTATCCTACCACCATACAATGAAACACAGAAGACTTGTTGCACAATGTCTTAGCCCAAACTGGTCTTGGAAGGTAATAATTCAAGCAATACTTAGCAGTATAAGAAAACTACTGTTCATTGAGTCCAACTTGTTGATTATTAGCAATTACATGTAGTTCAACCAAAAAGGGAAAGATCAGAATAAAGGATAGAAAACCAGAAATTATATTTTTGTGGAAATATAGGACACTCCACTCAACTGGCATAGAGCAGGTGCCAGTGGACTAGAGCACTTCACCTTTACAGATATCTGTTACACATTATTTCATTTCACTAGCAGCAAGTAAATCCTGTTAGAAAGAATGAACATATCAACAAAAAAATGATACGGAAAGATAGCCAAGATGTATTAAGTAAAGCAAATAAGCACATTGCTAAACTTGGTCTCATTTTTATACAAGTCTGTTTATTAGTGATCATATACAGCAAAAACCTAGCTAACTATAGGAACTAACTATAGCTAACATGGGAACTATTAGCTGTTATTAACGATTATCTCTGGGAGTGAGATTATGAAAGTCTTTACATTTCTGTGTTATGTTTTCTGTGTTTATTTTGTAACAGGAGTGTTATTTTGGTATTCAGGGAAAAAAGATACTTTAAATTTAATAAAAACAACATTTATAAGAAAGGATTGACTTGCCAACAACTCTACATTTTAGAATACAGAAAAAAAGGAAGTTAACTTCTGAGCAATACAGAGTTAGTTGGGCAAGTGAAAGTGAGATTTCTTTCTTTCTTCCATCTCTTATTCCCTTTCTTCCTCATTTTCATTTTATGACTTATTTTTTCCCATAGAATCTTTTCCACTATATTATTCATGTAACTTAATATTTATTCCTATCTTACAAGTGAGAAAAAATGAGAACCAGAGTTATTCAATGATATATCCCTGAACATAGCTCTAACAGGGAAGCCACCAAGAATTTGAATTCGGGTTTTGAAATTCTACACTAATAAGTTTTTCCTCTAGTCTACATTATGAAATAAAACATGTTACCTTAAGGTTATTATATTCAAGTAAGGGAAGCTGGGGTATAGTTAAATCTATTTAAATCTGATTTCATAAAATCACAGGAGAAAAATGGTAGGCATAACCCATTGTTTTAGATAGAGAAGCTACTGCAAGAGTTTTGAGAGACAGAAAATTAACATGTAATAATACAATTAGGATAGGGCCCAGTGAAGAAGAAATCAGGAATTCACTGAAAATAAACTCCACAACAGATTCAAAAAGATCAGAACCTTCAGGAATGAAGAGAAATGGTTGTCTAGATTATAAAAATGGTAATAGGAAAGCTAAAGCTCAAAATGAATTAGGCTGATGAATAATGCTAAATATAACAATTGGTAATCTTGTAATATTCAAAATAGGAACAACTACCAGGCAAAGAACTGATGCTTGATGAAGTACAAATGGTATAATATAGTCGAATACTATTTTTGTTCAATATTATTTGTCAAGAAAATGATCTTCAGACTGGAAGATGTAGAGCAATAATTGAAGCCCAATTAAGTGGATAAATTATTTTTAAACCTATCCAAATGAGTGCAGATACAGATGAGTTGCATTCCAGTATCCTGAAAGAACTTATAAATGTGATTGTTGGCAGATAGGCAAATTTAAAAAAGTATTTTATATGAGGATATTTTCTAAAACATGAAAAATCTGGGATGAAATAAAGTGTTGGCCAGAGAGCTTGTAACTGACTGTGAAAATGTCAAAAAGCATGATGTGTGAGTATTTAGAAAAGCAAGGAATAGTATGCAA
This sequence comes from Eumetopias jubatus, assembly GCF_037043125.1. Classification (NCBI taxonomy): domain Eukaryota; kingdom Metazoa; phylum Chordata; class Mammalia; order Carnivora; family Otariidae; genus Eumetopias; species Eumetopias jubatus. The sequence continues at coordinate 99,007,221 of NW_028274811.1, forward strand.
TACCAAAATGCTTGTGTCATAATTAGCTTATTATATTTTTTAGTAATGGGACTAGACTGATAGAAAATTAGGTAACACAGTATATATAGAATTAGGAAGGCATTTAGCATTGTATTTCATGATATTCTTACAGAACATGCTTGAGAGGCATGCTTTGATAATGATGTAATTAGGTAGATCTACAGTTGGTACTTAATCCTTAATTTAAGGGTCCTGATAAAAGGATAGGTGACAACCTGGAAAAAATTATCTAGTGTTGTGGTGTATAATTTCACTTCTAAGTCTGTATGAACTTACCCTTCTACCAGTCAACATTTTCTAGATGAGTTACATAAGGACATTAACCCAATGATGATTATGCTAAATTTGCCTATGACCCTAATTCAGAAGATCTAATAATGAGAATGATAGATCAAATCTAATGATGATACTTAATCAGTAAATGTAATTCCTGCACTTTGATCTATTAATAAACTGTAAAAGTAGAGAACAGATGGGACTTGGTATATATATGTAGGGAATATATACATATATATGTAATTGTAGGGAACATATCTTTTTTTGCATGCCCCAAATGTGTTTTCTCCCCATCTAAAAGCACCATGGTCTTCCATCAAAGAACCAGTCTGCTCAACTATTAGGCCAATATCTATTGCTTTATGTCTGACCTCATTTCCTGACCCCAGGATGTGAGCGTATGATTCAGGGCAGACAATGAGAAAGCTGCATCCCTGTAGGCACAGGGACTGGTACAGAGGTAGGAAAGTAACACAGATGGATGAACCAAATCTCTAAGATTTCTGCCAGAACCATTGAGAAGACACTTTCTACTGAGGTTGCTCAGCTGTAGGAATATACATCTGGAACTTCTGGCAGCTATTTTAGTAAGCTATGGGAAGAACTTACCAGAGGATCATGGCAACATAAAGGAAAGCCAAACTGGGAGTTGGTAAGATATGGATTCTTGATGGCATTGTTTTAAACTAGGATCTAGACATGCCTAAATCCAGAGACCATAGTTGGAGTGTTATTTACAATTCTGAGTCATGTGTTCCAAATGTAAGTGAAGACAAACTGAAGAATATGACATAGTGAATTCAGTCATCTTGCGATAGGTTTAACCAGCTAATTGCTAAAATTTGCTTCTAAACCCCAAATATTATTTCAAAAATTATTAAAATTTGTTATTGTAAAATGTCTACTTAAACCCATCTTCTTATTTCTGATTAAGAACTGCATTTGCTCCTATATGAAATTCTGATGAGGCTCTTTGTTCATTATTTTAAAAGACTGAATTCTTTCATTAAATGAACTACTACTGTGTGACAAATATGTATCAAAAATATCTTAATTCAAGTAACATGTCATTGTGGTATTACTGTAAGTGATAAAACTACTGCACACATCAAAATAAATTCAAGAAGTTTTAAAAGAAAATTCAGTAAGATTATTAAACATACATTTCAAACTCCTTTATTTTCAAAAAATATACAAACTGATAGGGCACTAAGTAATTTGAAAGAATATGTGTAATAAACAAAGTACTATTATAATTAATAAAGAATGCTTTTAAATCAAGAAAAGAAAAAAGTTAAGCAAGAAAGAGAAAAATCCCTTACCTAAAATGGAAATGGATCATGCATCAAAATTAGTTATAGAAAACAATTATTCATTAAACATATTAAAAAATTAAACTATATGAAAATAAAATTATTCTAATTTAATAATGAGATTAATTTGTCTACTGGGCAAAGATTGTTAAACTTCATTATTTTGTTCCCATCAGTTTATGGGAGCATAAATTGATAAAATATTTTTTGAAAGCAATGTGATAAATTTATCAAAGCCCAGCATATGATCATATTCTTTGACTTGGTTATCACACTATTTAGATAATCCTGAAGAAAATCAGCAATACAGAAAGATATTTGTTGCAGCATTATTTATAGTATTGAGAATGCACAAAAACTATTCAGAAAGAGAAAAATATTTTTAAATTGATTTTTACTTATACAATTGGATGCTATATAACCATTAAAAGTCATTGTCCTCAAAAAAAGATAAATATACATCACTAAATTAAAAAAATAAATATAATGTATATGTTATGATTCAAAATTTTGTTAAAAATTCTAATTTTTAAGCATTCTAAATGGCTGCATATAAATATATCAAAGCACATTTTTGACTATATGTGGTTTTCTTTTGTAAATATTATTATCACACATTAAGAAAATTCCACTATTCTAAACATAGAATTTGATGAAATTCCTGAAACCAACTTGAACCTCTCCCAAGCCCTACATCAGAAAATACACAGTTACTATCATGACTTCAAACGCCATGAATTAGTTTTGCCTGGTTTTGAATTTTATATAAATGGAATAGTGCACTCTTTTGTCTTGTACTTTGGTTCAATATCATATTCATGAAATGTATCCATGTTCGTGTGTAAAATTGCAATTTTCAATAAAGCATTTTCATTGCTTTTTGGATTTCATTCGTAAATGCACCATAGTACATTTATATCAGTTCTACTGCTGCTGAACATTTAGGTAGTTTCCAGTTTTAGTTATTACTGATAGTGCTGCTATGAAGATCCTCAATGTTCATGTTTTGCAGAGGATGTATATATGCATTTCTGTTGGTTATAGTTTTAGAAGTGGGTGTATAGAATCATAGAGTATGGCTACGATAAGCTTTATTAAATACTGCTAATAAGTTTTCAAAGTGTTTTCACCAACTTATACTACCACCAGTAGGATTCTTGTTTCTCTACATGTTTGTCAAGATTTGACATTTTTCTTTCCCAGCCATTGTGGTGGGCATGTAAAGGTAGGGTTTGGTTTGGTTTTAATTAGCATATTTTTGATGATTAGTTAAATATGATTGGATGTGATTTTAATTTTCTTCCTTACACTGTTTTGTAATTTTAAATATCTCTACTATGAACAAGTATAAATCCAATAATTACAAATACAACTTTCTAAACAAATGTGCATGTATTGCTTTGAACCATATCATTTTTCTGAAATCAACTGTTGCTTATACATTTTATCTCAGAAATAAGATTGCAACTATTGCCATATGGTTTCACTTATATGTGGAATATAAGGAATAGCTCAGAGGATCATAGGGGAAGGGAGGGAAAACTGAATGGGAAGAAACCAGAGAGGGAGACAAACCATGAGAGACTCTGGACTCTGGGAAACAAACTGAGGGTTGCAGAAAGGGAGGTGGGTTGGGGGGATGGGGTAATTAGGCGATGGGCATTAAGGAGGACACACAATGTGATATGATGAGTACTGGGTGTTATATACAACTAATGAGTCATTGAATACTACATCAAAAACTAATGATGCTGGCTCATTGAATTAAAAAAAAACAAAAGAAAAAAGAAATAAGAGTGCAACAACAACAACAAGGATAACAATTCTTATTATATAATAAGCTATATAGCTTAGAATGGAGTATTTGAATTTGGAAATGCCAGTTAAGGTAATTTGTTCAAATATTTTACTCATTATTTGAAGGCTTAGGCTTGGTATTTTATTTCTTATGGCAGAAGGAAATGAAGAAGTAGACTGAATGTTTTCCTCCTACTAATTCAATTCAAACTACAGCTCTTGCTATGTTAAATAAATGTACATTCCAATGCATACCTTTTGCAGTTTATGCATATTTACCATAGGCATATATAACCACTTCAAAGAAAAAAATATATGGGATTCTTAAATGAATAAATATTATAAACTATTACAAAATGTCTATGCAATTTATTATATTAAATGTTCTTCAATGATATCAACTATATAAAACTTTTTCTGCATATCATATAATCAAATAAGTTTAGACTAAATATCTCCCTGGTAAACTCCTCCATAATAATGCCTTGGTAATGTTGAGCCACACTAGTTCTAAATCATCTGGGTTCTAACACTTTTCACTAACAAAGATCTCAGCCTGACCAAATCATTCATGGAATTATGGGAGAGAGCTGACTCTTCCACCTTTGTAAATCATGGACATATTTGGCCAAAAAGCTGTCATTATTTTATACTTTCCCTCAGGATACAGAATGCTGGTTTCAGTAAAATACCAAGTTTTCATAGGTTGAGAGGTGAGGAGAAAGAAAAAGCAAGGAGATATATTCATTTTCTTCATTGATATTTAACTATAAGCCTTGTTAGTAGAAAGATGGGAATTGTTTCTAGTGTAGAAAAGCTGTTTCTGAGAAATACAGTGAAGGAAACTCTATTCACTGCAAAGCACACACCAAAATGTCAGCAAGTATAAATGAATATTCACAAAGCTTAAATTAGTTGGTTTGTCTCCTCTTAAGAATTACCTTTATCTTTCTTATGACTAAAAGAAAACCCTTCAGTGGAGATATTTCCTCTTATCCTTTAGAATGGCACTTTGGAGACATTAGAAGAGATTTTTTTTTTTTTTATGGTGGGGGTTACTTGCTTAAAGAAAAGCATCAGTTTGTGTAGAAGGATGTCTGATACTTAAGTTATGAAGCAAATGAGAAGATTATGAAACATTTTTCATATAAATCATAAGAACCTTTTAGAATCTAAATCTGATTTAAGAAGGTAAACACGTTGTCATAAGGCATTTTGAATGACATTATTAAATGTTGTAAACCGAAGATTAACTTTCCTTAGTATAAATTTGCTTATATTTGAACAGCAAAGATTCTAAATAATCCCTCAAAAGACTGGGTAGAGGTTGGCAGCTTGTATAAGCCTTTTACCCTTCTTTAATGTGAAAGTAAACTGCAAAAGCTCTTATATCTAAGAAAAGGGTAATCAAGAAAAATATCATTAAAGTGTATTTGAGATTAACTGTTACATGAAAGAGCTCATCTGATACCTTACACAGGTAACTGGATTTCGTTTTCCAGTGTATGCTGATTGACTCAATGGTCAGAACAGACTGAATTGTATTTTTGTAAGGCTCTTCAACAGGCAGCCAAATAAATAGCTTTTCCCCCGCTGCATGGTTTGCTGTTTGCTTAAGCAAAAATCCAATTTCTGGAGAGGACTCCATGAGGGCTAAATTCCCTGCCATTTACAAGTGTCCCATTAGAGTAGCTTTCTATATGGAAATAACATTCCAAGACAAGGAGAGAAACGTTAGGTCTGAGGTCTGCTGTTCCTGATGTGTTTTATTATTTCTTTTTCATTTGAAGAGTAGAGCTATTCTCCCAGGAGAAAGAGAGAGTCCTGTTTGAATACAAATGTCTCAAGAAAGTGGAGCTTCTTTTAAAAGTGAAATCTCTCCTTTTTTTTTTTTTTTTGTTATGCATCAAGGACAAGGGTAGAACTGACAGCTTCACACTCAAGCTGCCCCTCATTAAAAGATTTTTTAATTAAGAATTCAAGGGAAAAAAAAATCCAAGTGGAGTAGCATATATTAGAGATGGTGAAGCTTAGGTTTGATTACTGTTTGCTTTAGTACATCTGGAAGAAGTTTTTATTTGAAGACAGTAACGATTAAAATAAGACAACCTGTATGGCTGGCTTATAGGATGACATATAAAGGCCTGGTAGTTTTACGATACCTTTTTTCTAGAAGGTGAAAAATTACATTTTAACGAAGGTTCAGAATTTTCAGGTATGTTTTAACTATCAAAATTAGTGGTGTTGCTGTTAATAAAATGTTAATTGATTATCCTAAAATAAATTATTGGGGTATAAAATCTCTGGAATAGATTGAAATGTCTAATCTAATAAACATTTTTTTAAAATTGATTTATAGCTCCTGCAAACAAATAGCCATGCACCTTTACATTAGCAGCTTTTATTTAATTTTCAATTTAAAGAAATGAACACAGATTTAGTAATATAATATGGTTATTCCAAATGAATTTACAAAACAAACTCACGGAAAGTGTTTTAGAGAACATAATTGTGTTACAGTGTTAGCTTGCCTGAATTAGATAAATGTCTATTGACTTAGCTATTGTACATACTATAGAAACTGAAAATAAAATGGTGTTACCACAAAACTTCACTGAAAGAAAAGTTTAAAATATCCCATGAGGTCAAGATGATTCTGCTTATCAAATTTCCTTTTCACATAGCTCAAGGGTAGTTGAGTTTGTTTATTCATGATCATCAGTGCTCTACTTTAATATTACTAAGTGTCATAAAAAATATTAAGCCAAGTAAAGCCCCAGTACTACATAACATTTTAGAAACAAATTTATCTAGTTAAATAACAAGTCTGAAAGTTTTTTTTTTTTTTAATTTTCAAAATCCCCTGTTAGTCTGATTCCACATTAGGAAATTACATTATAGTGAAACACAACTTTAACTGGAATACTTTATTTAGTGTTAAGAGACGAATTCTACTACTTCTTTGAATATTATGATTCCCGCTTGGAAGAAAATAAGAAAGACACATGCTCTAAGACACCCAAGAGAATATGACTATTAGAGGGCTAGTAATGCCCAAATCCTTATACGTATTTAACCAACTCAGGATGTATTAGAAGAATATGAAACAGAGAACAAAACAGTAGGCTGAGGGCAAGTTCTATGATGTTGGGTCATCACTTCCCATCCCTTCACTTTTTAATTACCTTCTTTGTAAAAGTACCTTTACAAAGAAGGTAATTAAATAAATTTCCTTCTTTTCCAAAGGAAATTTGACTAAGTTTTCTTTCAGGTCATTTGACCTTCCAACTTGGTGATCCTACATGATTTACAGGACTTTATAGAAATTCTTTTTCTCGTGCATTAAACTGTCCTGAATTTTATCACCTTTTCTGACTGACTCACAACATAAAACAAACCTGACCTTCTCTTTAGCCTCTCCCTTACCAAGATGTGGGTTTTAAGAAGAAAGGAATTTGGTCAAGACAGATTTGCTTGCACACAACACGAAGTGGTTGTTCATTTTTCAAAATAGAGAACTTAGGGGATCCATTTAGGGGATTTTCATTGTCTAGATGTTAGAACTAAATTTTTCAAAGCAAGCAAATTTTTGTTCATATTTCTTTCACTCATTGATGTGTAGTTATAGTCAAGATGCTATACATATCACACATTAAATTATTCCACTCTCTTAAATTACCAGTTGAGCTGAGAAATTGTGTCACTAGAGGCCAAGGTAATATTTTCAGATGCCAAATGTGTTTATTTAAAAAAGGGATAAAGCACTTCATTCAAATTAGATAAAAATGCCATTCAGAATTATTTGCAGATGTCAGGAAAAGAAAAAAATAAAGTACCCTACACAGCCACATTCTTTCCTGTCACTGCGACTTTGAAATTCATTTTTGAGAAGTTATCTCTCATCACTGGACAACTACTGAGCCAGAAGCCTGTTGTTTTCGATGGCATTTTAAGATGAAACCATCAAGGTGCATGTGGTTCTTGCCACTTAAAGTTAAAAGGGAAAAATAAAGAACATTTATTATCATTTTGTTTCTTAATTCAAAATTTAAATTGAGTAGTTGGGAAAAATGATATAATCTGCAATAAATTCTGATTCAGTCATCCAAAGACTATTATCATACCTTTGTTATCACTGAGGGCTGGATACCCTTTTGATCCACAAGTTCCTTAGAATGAGAAAATCATACAACAGGCAGCAGGAGGTTTCCACCAGAGCTGACTCCGCAAGGCCAGCAGCTGAAATGAGAAAGCAAGATCTTGTAGACATTTTCATCTGGCAACATTCTGCCTGTTTCTGAGAACCTGGAAGCATTTGACTTGTCTCAGGAGTTGAAGAGGGAATTGAACAAATCCAGGTTGGGTTTTTGCTCTTCTCCTTCTAGTAAGGAAACATGGAAAATTTCATTGAAATGAAGCATGGTTGATCCACACCAGCACCTCTGGATTCAACTTGAAAAGAAATCTTTAGAGCACCCCTAAAAGCCAAATAAAAATAAACTTGTCTACTCTATATAATATTCAGTTTATTATTTCCATCATTGTTTTATTCTTTCAATTATATTTTGTTGCCAATGGCCTAATGGCTATCTTTTCTTAATTATTTCAGAAATATTTAAGATTACTTTATATATATATATATACATATATATAATTTATTTGTTAATGATTAAGAGGATCTCAGGGAATTTATGTTTCAGAACTCTTAAATTCTGTAGAAGCAAACTATAATTTTATAAGAAAATTCATTGTATTAAAAACCTTTAAGACTATTGATGTGAACGAGGTCTGCATATGTGGGTAACTTTTCATGATAAGTACAAATTTTTTATTCAAGGAATTAATCAAATTTACCTATCCAGACAACCAAACATTGTCACTGTGAATGTAAGGAATATTTCTGTGTGCCTTTTGGGTCTATGTGCCTTTTACCTAAAAGTGTTTATTAGCTATACACCTGTATCCTTCCCTCATTACCCACATCCACTTCCCCTAAGTCTCCTCTTTGATTGTGATCCTAAAACTTCCGTTGAATAAACAGTGTACCCTTCCTTATCAGTCTTGGCCACACCCATTGGATTAAAGGTGAACACTTGACTCAAACTGGATCATATTTTGTCTACCTGGTATCTAGAATTAGAATGGAGAGATTCAATGTGGTGATGAGAATCTATGTTTCCCTAAAATTAGAGTACCACAGCAGAGAAAGCTAACGTGTATGGAGTGAAGTAAACACTTGTCAATAGTAAAGTACATGTAGAAGAACATACAGCAGCAGAGAAACAAGTAACTTTCTGCCATTCCAGTTCTTTGTTCATTCCTTTCTGAAGGAAGAACTACGCTTCCTCACCTTTGATTGAGATGGCCTGTATTCTGGTAAATTCTGCTTTTTGTCTTTTTCTTTTAACATAATCTAGTTTGACAGAGGTATCTGTCATTTGTAACCAAAAAACATCTCATACAATATACCAGACGAGAAAAAAACAATGAAAATCTGACCACCCTCAAGAAGAGAGATAGGGCGCCTGGGTGGCTCAGTTGGTTACGCGACTGCCTTCAGCTCAGGTCATGATCCTGGAGTCCCGGGATTGAGTCCCGCATCGCGCTCCCTGGTCAGCAGGGAGTCTGCTTCTCCCTCTGACCTTCTTCTCTCTCATGCTCTCTCTCTACCATTCTCTCTTTCTCAATTAAAAAAAAAAAAAAAAGAAGAGAGATAATAAGCAAAATAATTACCCAAGCAAGTTCCAAAGAGGAATGGAAACTGGAAAATATAGTGCACTTTATTATAATACTGGACTATCAAGCCCAGTACTTCCTTAATTAAATAATATTTGTTTTAGAAAGCTCAAGGGATATCCTGAGCGGAATCCAAGTGTATCCATACTGCTTCTGATCTTTGCCTTCTAAGAAAATGGTTTGGATACTTACTTCTGAGACTTCCAGTTTGAATCAGATTCCTACTTTAATATTCACAATTCAAAAACTTTGAAATAACTCAAAATAGATGTATTAAAAAGTGTGTTCTGAGATAGTACATGTCATCATGGAGTTCTGGATTTTATGCTTAAGGCAAGAATAATAAATATAGAATTGCATTAATCTTGTTCAAAGAACTTTCTGCAGCATCTCCTTCTGACAATTATATTTTATACCAAAGTCAAATTTAAATCAAATTTTTTAAAAATTAAGAGGCATAGGAGACTTAATCCCTTACAGATCCAGGAGAGATAATAATGTTAGTTTTTTTTAGGGGAAATTTTAATCTTTAAAATAAGAACTAAGACAGAAACAAACTCAATTAATTATGCTTCAACTCTTTTAGACAAGATTAAGTTTTAAAAACATAATGCATCATCTTCACTTATTAACAAAAATATATATTCTCACTAACCTAACAATGTGGCCAATTTTCATTATGTTAGTAATTTGATTTATATGGACATTTATGTATGACTACTCACATATATGTATATCATTCTTTGTCGAGTTTTTCATAAAGTGCTAACTTTAAATTAGTACTGTCAAGAATTTCAGTAAATATGCCAAAGTTGTTTTGTGACTTATTTTAAGAATAAATTTTACCTCTATGTAAATTACTCTTGTTTTGCTCCCTGCCTGTCAATGCAGTGACTATTTTAGTAATATATTCAAAAATTGATATTTCAAGTGCCATTAAAGAATGTGATCAACAATTTGCCATGGGCAAATCTAGAAGTTCATACTTGAATTAGTAGAAATTCTCAGTTCTTTTTTTCCTGCTAACCCCCACCATCCCATCAGATTCATGTGCATAGTGATTCAGTTTCCATATTAAGCCTTCTGATTTCTACAAAAAATTACTGTAGTTGAACATACAAATTTTATTTCATATTTGTGTGGTTAGCTAAAATCTCTTAGACATACTTGCAGAATAAAACTTTAAAACTTATTGTTTGTAATTGCCTATCATTTTACAGTTTTACTGAAAGTATAGATGGGGCAAAATGTGTCACAGAAAATATTTAGTATGTAACAAAATTTAAAATAGTAGATGCTCAGCTCAACAGATGTATAAAAAGCATTTGACAAAGTACAACATTCACTCATGATTAAAAACTCTTAACAGAATGGGTTTAGAGGGAACATACCTCAGCATAATAAAGGCCGTATGTGAAGAACCCATAGCTAACATCATACTCAATAGAGAAAAACTGAGAGCTTTTCCTCTAAGATCAGAAACAAGACAAAGATGTCCACTCTCACCACTTTTAGTCAACTTATTACTGAAAATCCTAGCTGCAGCAATCAAACAAGGAAAAGAAATTAAAGGCCTTTCATATTGATAAGGAAGAAGTAAAACTGTCACAATTTGCAGATGATATAATATTATATGTAGAAAACCCTAAAGACTCCACCAAAAAACTATTAGAACTGATAAATGAATCCACTAAAGGATACAAAATTAATATACAGAATTATATTTCTATACACTAATAATAAAGAAGCAGAAAGATAAATCAAGAAAACAACCACATTTACAATTACACCAAAAAGAATAAAATACCTAGGGAAAAAATAACCAAGGAGATGGAAGACCTATACTCTGAAAAGTATAGGACACTGATGAAAGAAATTGAAGATGACACAAAAAAATGGAAAGCTATACCATGCTATGAGTTGGAAGAATTAATATAGTTAAAATTTCTACACTACCCAAATCAATCTACATTTCAGTGCAATCCTCATCAGGATAGTAATACCATTTCTACAGAACCAGAGCAAATGATCTAAACTTTGTATGAAACCACAAAAGACCCCAAACAGCCACAGCCATCTTGAGCAAGAAGAATAAAGCTGGAGTTATCACAATCCCAGATTTCAAGATATACTACAAAGCTATAGTAATCGAAACCTTATGGTACTGGCACAAAAACAGACTCATAGATCAACAGAATAAGATAGATTTCCCAGAAGTAAACTGAAACACATGTATGTTCAATATATCTATGATAAAGGAGGCAAGAATATACAATGGGAAAAAGGCAGTCTTTTCAATAAATGGTGCTGGAAAAACTGGACAGCCACACACAAAAGAAAAAAATTGGACCACATTCTTACATCACACACAAAAATAAACTCAAAATGGATTAAAGATCTAAAGATATGAGCTGAAAGTATAAAACTCCTAAAAGAAAATATAGGCAGTAATTTTTTTGTTGTTCGTGATTAAAATTACTGGTCTTGGAAGATCATACACACCATATCTTGCTTAGTCACTTCAATTTATTCTGAAAATCCCTCTTGCTAAGTGATAAAGTCATGTTACGAAAACATATTTTCCTCTAGTTGTAATGAGAAAAAAATATGATGCAGTCCAAGCTAATCCAAGATACACAATATTTACAGGTAGAAAAATATATCAATTAATAAAAACAAGTTTATACAAGTGATGAATAACAATCTGAAAATAAACACTGTAGTTTTTACACAACACATTATATATTGAACATATATTATACTCTCCAAAGCAGGATATGTATTAGTGGCAGGTGACTGGCAGAAAATGTGCCTAAGGGAGTAATTCTTTGAAAAATAAATTCTGTTTGATACATTTTCACCAACTTTACAGACTTTATAGACTCAGCTATCTTGTGCTGAATCTGTTTTAAATATAAAGTTAAGGCACTTTTGGAGCAAATTTAAGGACAAACATGAGGGCACTACAAAAGAAGTGTGGAAAACATATATGGATAACAGACAAATATTTATAGAAGATTCTACCTGTACCTCTTCCTTGCTAATCATATATAAACAAAGAAAAGCATGTTAGTATCACTTGAAATTGAATGGTGCACAATTCAACTTTGTTCCATATTATATGCTCTGAATACAAATGATTGTGTCATGAAAATGGATTAGTGTTTCATTGCCTAAAATCATGTGAAAATATCACTTCTTATAGTGTATTTATTATATTTTAGGATGAAAAAATTCATTGTACTGAAAACAAGAGCCATTGTGAATAAATGGTATAACTTCTCAAGAGATGTTATGAAGAAAAATAATTAAAAGAAGAGAAGTATGTGATGTAAGTCTCTACATGTTTGACTGATTATCTAAATATCCTGCTATATCAAGAGAAAAGTTAATACATTAAGAAACATATGTTGCTCTGATTACCTCACAGTGCTTTCATTCCCATTATATTTTCTTTTTGTGGAAATAATTATAAATATTACAGTTGGTTTTACGTATAGTAGTCACTCATTCACTCCCTTAGAATTTCATTATTGAAACAATTAATGTCATTTACTGTATGCTTTCTATTTTCCTATCACTGTATTAGATGATATGTACAAAATTATGACCATCAGAATAAACATATTGGGATAATGTAATTCTAATAAAATTCCAAAGGCCAAACTAAATCCCAATTTTGCCTCAAGTTTATATGACCCTTTCTGAAATCCAGTGGGTTTTAGTGCAATTTTTAAAAATAACATAAAGAAAAAAGCATAAAATACAGGTTTACAGCACAATGGATTTTTACAAAATAAGGAAGGTCTCTAACTAACACCAAAATCAAGAACAATACCATTAGAACTCTCCAGAAGTGTTATCAAGCCCCTTTACTAATTACCTTCTCCAGGGTAAGCACCATTTTGACTTCTCATACCATAGTTTGAACTTTATACAAGTGTAATCATATAAGTTTATACAAGAAAGGAGTACATATATCTTCGTTCAGTCAATATTATCTTTGTAAGATCATCCATATATTTATGCATTTTTAATTCTACTGTATGTATTTTTCCCTCAGTTTTGGGCTACCATAAATATAAATACATTTGCTATTAATGTTCATGTAAAGTTATGTATTCATTTTAACTCATGTCAATATGTTTCCATTTCTTTTGTGTAAATAAATATCTACATGGCTGGATTAACTGATAAGGATATATTTAAATTGGTAAGAAATAAACTGTTTTCTAAAGTGGATGTACCATGTCCTCTCCAGCACTTCTCATGGATTCAAGTTGCTAATATTTTAAGGATTTTCACAAGAATGTTCATAAAAGATATTATGTTTTTATTTCTGTAATGTTCTTGACTAATTTTAGCATCATGATCAGGGCGAGGTGGAAAGTATTCCCTCTCTTCTCTATTTTCTGAAAAAATTATGTAGGATTGATATTATTTATTTCTTATATACATCTGGGTCTGGACTTGTCTTTGTTGGAAAATTCTTAATCACAAATACAAATCTAATTTCTTTAATAGATATAAGACCATCCAGATTTTTTGTTCCTTCCAGTGTCAGGTTTGATAATATATATGGTTCAGTTTAATTATTGTGTAATCAAAAAAATAAAATTGCTTATAAATTCCATTTCCTTTTAGTATCTCTAGGTTATTAAATCATATGCTTTCATTGACTCCACTTGTTTTCTCCTTTTTTTGTGATCAGTACTGAGGCAGATCAAAATTTCAATACTTTTATTTTTTTTTAAAAGATATATTTATTTATTTAATAGAGAAGGGGGGGAGGGGCAGACGGAGAGGGAGAGAGACAATCCTCAAGTAGACTCTCCACTGAGCCCAGAGCCCATTGGGACCTCAATCTTAAGACCCTGAGATCATGATTGAGCTGAAACTAAGAGTTGGACGATTAACTGACTGTGCTACCCAGGCGCCCAAAAATTTCAATAATTTTAAAACGCCAATTTTAAGTTTTCTTCATTTCTCCACTGTTTCTATATTTTCTATTGTACTCTTATCTATTACTTTTCTACTTATATTGCATTTAATTTATTCTTCTGTTTCTGGCTTCTTGAGATGGAAATTCAGATCATGAATTTTATACTTTCTTATTTTCTAATACAATCACTTTAAGCAATGCATTTTTCTCTAAACATGCTTTTTGCTGCAACCCACAAATTTTGATATATAATTTTTTTCTGTTTATGTTTTTATCTAATTTTTTTCTGGTTTATTCATTGACCCAAAGGTGACTTAGGAACATTAGGAATTTCAGAATGTTAGCTTAATTTCTAAATTTGGAGAATTTTATTCATATATTGTTCTGATACTGATTTTTAATGTAATTCTGTTTTGATCAGAGGACATACTGTAGATGAATTAAATATTTTGAAATTTATTGAATATGGTGTATGGCCTATATATGGTCTGTTTTGTGGAAAATATAGAGTGTATTTGAAAAGAATATATATTTTTAAAGATTTTATTTATTTATTTTGAGAGAGAGAGAGAGAGAGAGAAAGAGAGGGAGAGAACAAGCAGAGGGGAGGAGCAGAGGGAGAAAGAGAAGCAGACTCCCCGCTGAGCAGGGAGCTTCATGCAGGGCTCCATCCCAGTACCCTGGGATCATGACCTGAGCCACCCAGGAGCCCAAGAATATGTATTTTTTTTATATGGTTAGATTCTAATAAGAATGTAAATTAGCTCAAGTTGGTTGATAACCTATCAAATTGGTTGTTTGAATATATCTTTACTGATTTTCTGTCACTTTGCTTTACCCATTTTAGAAAGATATGAAGTATTCAAATCTGAGTGTGAATTTGTCTTTTGGTTCGGTCAGTTTCAGTTTTAATATATTCTGAAGCTCTTTTACTAGGCACATACAAATTTAAGACTACTATAAATTCTTGATAAATTATACTTTTAATCCTTAAAAAATATTCCTCTACTTTGCTGGTAGAATGCATTGTCTTCAAGTCTACTTTTTCTGGTAATATTATATACAATTCAACTTTCTTCTGATTAGTGTTCACATAGAAGGTATTTTTTTCATCTTCTTATTTCTGACTCCTTCAATTTCAATTTAAATTTCTTCTGTAAATAGAATATATTTAGATCTTAATTGTTTTTATTTATTCTGGCAATTAAAGCTTTTAATTGGAAAGTTTTGTCAATTAATATTTTGTGTAATTATTGAGAAGGTTGATTTTAAGTCTACCATCAGTTTTATTATCTTTGTTTGTTCCCTCTGTTCATTTCTCTTGTTTTTTCCTTTCCTCCCTGAGCTTTCAAAATTAGTCAGGTATTGTTTGGTGTTCATTCTTTTAATCTCCTCTCTTGGTTTGTTGGCATACCTATTTTGGTATACCTCTTCGTTTTAATTTTTGTGGTTGCTTTAATGATTAAAATATATTAAGAATTAATGCAACTTTACATATAATTTTAGAAGCTTCCAGGAATATAATTCCATTTGTCACCATCTAGCCCTTTGTGATATTATATACATTTATTTTACATATGTTTTAAGTCTGAAACACTTTGGTAATATATTGGATATAAATTCTTTAATAAATCTTTTTATTTATTTACATATTTACTGTTCCCTGTGTTCTTTATCTCTTCATGCAGATCTGAGGTTCCTTCTGATATCATTTTAATTCACCCTGAGGAATCTTCCTTAATATTTCCTTAACAAAGGTCTGCTTGTAACAAATTTTCTCAGCCTTAGCTTATATGAAAAAGTCTTTGTTTCACCTTCATTTTTAAATGATATCATCTATAGGATTAGATTTCTACATGACTTTTTTCCTTTGGTCCTTTAAAAATATTATTCCTTTCTGACCTACACTGCATCTGATAAGATGTCAGCAATTATTTTCATTGTTTGCCTATATATAATACTTTTTATTTTCTGGCTGCTTTCGATATTTTCTCCTTGTTTTCATTTTTGAAATGGACTATTGGTAAGTTTTCCTTGGATCTATGAGTTTTATATTTTATAAGATTTGAAAGTTGTTCTTCTTTCCTTCTTTCTTTAATTACATATACATTAGACAACATGAATTTTTTTCCCACAAGTCAGTATACATGCTTTATTCTTATTTTTTTCTATCTATGCTTTTGTTTGCTTTCATTTCTTCTGATGTGTGTTTACATCTATTGAAGATTTTTGTTCTTCTCTAGTATTTAGTCTTCAGTTGAGCTATACTGAAAAATATTCATTTCAGTTTTCGAACACCCATTTGGTACTGTATCATATTTTTAATTTCTCTATCGAGTTCTTCCATCTGTCATTCATTTTATACACATTTTATTAAAGTACTGAACATTTTCATAACAGTTGCTTTAAAGTTCTTGAATGCTGATTTTAACATATGTAGAATGTCTGGTGGTATTCCTATTGACTGCTTTTTCTCATAGTTATGGTTCGTTCTTGTTTTGTTTGTTTGTTTTTTCCTTAAGGGGAGAGAGGATAGGGTTACTCTTTTCAGAGGTATTCTCAATATTGTGGTTACTACTTTTATGTCTGATTAAATTGTGTTTTCTTTCTTTCACAGTTGCTGAGCTGTATAATTTTATCCTGTCATAGTTTTAAGATCTGTTAGAGTATATTTACCTAGACATACTGCTAAATTTTGGCCTTTTTGCTAAACTGAATGGGTATTCAGTGGAATCTACTGAATGTTTGGTAAGTTCAGAAATGTTTCTCTATTGATAGTAAGAATACCAATGTCTCCCAGTATTGTGTAGTTTCTGAAAAAAAAAATTTTTTTTTCAGCTCACAGCCATTCAACAGCTGTTCTCTACCAAGTCTTGCAGTGTTTTACCACGTGCACATATTAGTATTTGGCTAAATACTCAAGTGAAACCTTATGCAAATTTCTAAGACTCCCTCTCTGCACAGATCTCTCATCTCCAATACCCTGTTCCACAAATTTCAGGCCCTGAGCAGCCTCAAACTCTGATTTCTATTTTCCCCAGTTATTGAGGCCTCTGGTTTCTGTTTGAGTTTCATTTCTGTGTCACATTTTGGCAAGTATCTTCATGTAAAAATCTGGAATGCAAGCTAAACACATCTTTTACATTTCTCTTTTTCAGAGATCTCTTCCACATGCTGCCTATTATTATAGATCTTAAAATGTGGCCTCAGATATTTTATCCAATTTCATATTGTTTATGGAGGCAAGTCTGATACCTATTACTCTATCATGGTTGAAATCATAAATCTGTACATGACATCTTAATAATGTTGACATCGTTTGTGACATGAAATATTTGACTAAAATTATGACTTCTTCTTTGACTATTCAAGCTGCTCCTTTTTTTTTTTTAAGATTTACTTATTTATTTATTTGACAGAGAGAGAGAGTGAGAGCAGGAACACAAGCAGGGGGAGTGGGAGAGAGAGAAGCAGGCTTCCCGCCGAGCGGGGAGCCCAATGTGGGACTCGATCCCAGGACGCTGGGATCACGACCTGAGCCGAAGGCAGATCCTTAACGACTGAGCCACCCAGGCACCCTCAAGCTGCTCTTTAGTACAACTGCTTCTTTGAAAGAAAGCTCATCATTCTTGCTAAGCCATACAAAATGTACCCTTCTCAATGAATGAGATGCATCTAATAACTTATTGCGTGTGGGGGAAAATAGAAATTAAATTTCATTTATGAAGATTTTTCATTTAAAAACATACCCTGAACCCAAGAGAATATGACCGCTCCTTTTTGATCACTATTTGGCAATGTCATGTATTTTTATAGAAAGAATAATGTGTGAAGAGCAAAACCTGTAAAGAAACTAATGTAACTAGTGGTGATTCATTGTTGACTACCTTCAAATGTATGAGTAAATTTATCAAATGTACTAAAAATATAATGGTGTGAATGTACATCTTTTGCCTGCATGGCTCCTATCAAATTCAAGTCATTTATACTCATTGGCTGAGTGATGAAAATAAAGTCAAGAGTTCACACTGCTGAATAATATCCATTTCTATAGTAAATGAATCATTCCTTATCCCAAGTCTCAGTGCCTGTTTGGCAGGAACTTAGAAGATTTGAGTGGAAAATAGAGTAAGTGTCACAATTCACTTCTATGTATTATGTAACACTCAGGTGATATAGCCAAATTTGAAAGGGGAGATTAAATCAAATCAAGAATCAGAGACCCTATATATTAGAGCTACACAAAATCTAAAAATATTAATAATATAACCCAGTCACTTCATTTTACAAAGGGAAAAGCTAGTTTCAGAGAGAGTACAGAATGGGAGGAATAGAAACTTTGGGGTGAGATAGGTCTAACATTGAATACTTGCTACCTGACTGCTATAAAACAAATCAACTAATATATTTGAAATTTAGTTTCCTCATCTCTAAAATTAGTACAACAATGTTAAACTTACAGAATTATTATGAAGAATAACATTCAAATACTTGCACTTCACCCGAACAAAGTTCAAATTTGCACCTATTTTATTTGCCCAGAGAGGCATATAAGCGAAGGACACCTCCACAGCCAGCCCAGTGTACTTCACAATCAATCTTTACACACACACACAGTGTACTTCACAATGGATCTTTATTTGTACTTAGCAACTCCCACCTACAGAGAACATAAACAGGTTATATACTTAATATTTTGTATATGTATGACCAAAACAGCCATTATACAGTGAAGCTGCAAAAGAGTTTGTTGTAAGGAAAATTTCAAGTATTTTTCAAAGGACCTACAGCTACTTTGATAATATTTTTTTCATGTCTGATTAATGAGAAACTTTTGAAACAATTTAATCTATCCAGGGATGTGACTGCTAGCTTCCATTTTTCAAGCCTGATTACAGAAGTACTTCTAAAGCAGTTTAATCTGTTCAGGGATGCTAAACAAATATGTCAACATTCATTTTGCATTTATGTCTGCAGCAGTTAAAGGAAGAAACATGGAAATAAACAGAATTTGGAATTTGCTCTCTCTTTTTTAAGAAGAGACTCTAGTGCATTTCATTTTTTATGGAGGATTCAAACTCCTAACTGAGATAAATGTATTTCAGATTGAAGTTTTTAGTAGCAGTTTATGGGTTGGCACTCTGCCACAAAGTGATCTATAACCTTATAGCTCACTATTATGCAAAATACAAATTTGGCAAGAAGACATGTGTTCTAAGATTTTCTCTAAGGACAAATACATATTTCAAATTTTGAATTCAAAATTATATTTGACATTAACTTTGAACCTGGCTTACCCTTAAAAATAAATAATATAAAATCTGTCCTGTAATACTTTGGTTGAAACAAGTGGTTTTCTTCTTTTTCTATATTTTAGGTGTGGTCCTTTATATCTGCAGTAAGTATTACATATAATGCACAGTACATCTCTATATGCTATGTAAATAAAGCATATATTTACAAACATATATATATGTGTGTATATATATACACATATATATATGTGTGTATACACACACACACACACACACACACACACACACACATATATATATATATATATATTTGGAAGCTTCTCTGGGTCTTAGGAGAATCATAAAACATTGTCCCAATAAAAAACACTGCATGTTAGAAAATATATTTTACATCAGTAAACATATTCCACATTTTTGGAATTCACACATCTAAACACAATTAATTAATTTTACAAAGTGGGGCTGACAAGATCATATGCATTCAACCATATTGAACAGGAATTAATCCTGGAGAATGACAGATGAAATGTCATCAGGATTGGATGTGTTATTAATTTGAGATAGGTCAGTTTGGGGAAGAAAGTTTTCCTTTCAGTCTTCTTAAATTTGTGGCCAGTACCCATAGCTGTGACCGACAACATTTCCCATCACTCTTCCATCTACTGAGCTACTTTAATGCAGATACAGCCCATTTTCAAATCTCAAAGGTGTCAAATCAAGATGAACAATAGTTTGAATATCTGAAAATAGGCTGAACACTTTCTTTTATAATTTTTTTATTATTATGTTAATCACCATACATTACATCATTAGTTTTAGATGTAGTGTTCCATGATTCATTGTTTGTTCATAACATCCAGTGCTCCATGCAGAAGGTGCCCTCTTTAATACCTGTCACCAGGCTAACAACACATCCCCCCACCCCCCTCCCCTCTAGAACCCTCAGTTTGTTTTTCAGAGTCCATCGTCTCTCATGGTTCATCTCCCCCTCTGACTTACTCCCCTTCATTCTTCCCCTCCTGCTATCTTCTTCTTTTTTTTTCTCAACATATATTGCATTATTTGTTTCAGAAGTACAGATCTGTGATTCATCAGTCTTGTACAATTCACAGCGCTCACCATAACACATACCCTCCCCAATGTCTATCACCCAGCCACCCAAACCCTCCCATCACCCACCACTCCAGCAACCCTCAGTGTGTTTCCTGAGATTAAGAATTCCTCATATCAGTGAAGTCATATGATATATGTCTTTCTCTGATTGACTTATTTCACTCAGCATAACACCCTCCAGTTCCATCCATGTCGTGGCAAATGGCAAGATCTCATTCCTTTTGATGGCTGCATAATATTCCATTATTTATATATACCACATCTTCTTTATCCATTCATCTGTCGATGGACATCTTGGCTCTTTCCACAGTTTGGCTATTGTGGACATTGCTGCTATAAACATTGGGGTGCACGTACCCCTTCGGATCCCTACATTTGTATCTTTGGGGTAGATACCCAGTAGTGCCATTGCTGGATTGTATGGTAGCTCTATTTTCAACAGTTTGAGGAACCTCCATACTGTTTTCCAGAGTGGTTGCACCAACTTGCATTCCCACCAACGGTGTAGGAGGGTTCCCCTTTCTCCGCATCCCCGCCAACATCTGTCATTTCCTGACTTGTTAATTTTAGCCATTCTGACGGGTGTGAGGTGGTATCTCATTGAGGTTTTGATTTGGATTTCCCTAATGCCCAGCGATGTTGAGCACTTTTTCATGTCCATTGGCCATTTGGATGTCTTCTTTGGAAAAATGTCTCTTCATGTCTTCTGCCCATTTCTTGATTGGATTATTTGTTCTCTGGGTGTTGAGTTTGATAAGTTCTTTATAGATTTTGGATACTAGCCCTTTATCGGATATGTCATTTGCAAATATTTTCTCCCATTCTGTCGGTTGTCTTTTGGTTTTGTGGACTCTTTCTTTTGCTGTGCAAAAGCTTTTTATCTTGATGAAGTCCCAATAGTTCATTTTTGCCCTTGATTCCCTTGCCTTTGGCGATGTTTCTAGGAAGAAGTTGCTGCAGCTGAGGTCGAAGAGGTTGCTGCCAGTGTTCTCCTTTAGGATTTTGATGGACTCCTGTCTCACGTTTAGGTCTTTCAACCATTTGGAGTCTATTTTTGTGTGTGGTGAAAGGAAATGGTCCAGTTTCATTCTTCTGCATGTGGCTGTCCAATTTTCCCAACACCATTTGTTGAAGAGACTGTCTTTTTGCCATTGGACATTCTTTCCAGCTTTGTCAAAGATGAGTTGACCATAGAGTTGAGGGTCCATTTCTGGGCTGTCTATTCTGTTCCATTGATCTATGTGTCTGTTTTTGTGCCAGTACCATGCTGTCTTGATGATGACAGCTTTGTAATAGAGCTGGAAGTCCGGAATTGTGATGCCGCCAGCTTTGCTTTTCTTTTTCAAGATTCCTCTGGCTATTTGGGGTCTCTTCTGGTTCCATACAAATTTTAGGATTATTTGTTCCATTTCTTTGAAAAAAGTGGAAGGTATTTTGATGGGGATTGCATTGAATGTGCAGATTGCTCTAGGTAGCATTGACATCTTCACAATGTTTGTTCTTCCAATCCATGAGCATGGAACGTTTTTCCATTTCTTTGTGTCTTCAATTTCTTTCACGAGTATTTTATAGTTTTCTGAGTACATATCCTTTGCCTCTTTGATTAAATTTTTTCCTACGTATCTTATGGTTTTGGGTGCACTTGTAAACGGGATCGGCTCCTTGATTTGTCTCTCTTCTGTCTTGTTGGTGTATAGGAATGCCACTGATTTCTGTGCATTGATTTTATATCCTGCTACTTGACTGAATTCCTGTATGAGTTCTAGCAGTTTTGGGGTGGAGTCTTTTGGGTTTTCCACATACAGTATCATATCATCTGCAAAGAATGAGAGTTTGACTTCCTCTTTGCCGATTTGGATGCCTTTGGTTTCTTTTTGTTGTCTGATTGCTGTGGCTAGGACTTCTAATACTATGTTGAATAGCAGTGGTGAGAGTGGACATCCCTGCCGCATCCCTGACCTTAGCGGAAAAGCTCTCAGCCTTTCCCCATTAAGAATGATATTCGCTGTAGGTTTTTCATAGATGGCTTTTATGATATTGAGGTATGTACCCTCTATCCCTATACTCTGAAGAGTTTTGATCAAGAAAGGATGCTGTACTTTGTCAAATGCTTTTTCTGTATCTATTGAGAGGATCATATGATTCTTGTTCTTTTCTTTTGTTAATGTATTGTATCACGTTGATTGATTTGAGGATATTGAACCAACCTTGCAGCCCAGGGATAAATCCCACTTGGTCATGGTGAATAATCCTTTTAATGTACTGTTGGATCCTATTGCCTAGTATTTTGGTGAGAATTTTTGCATCCATGTTCATCAAGGATATTGGTCTGTAATTCTCCTTTTTGATGGGGTCTTTGTCTGGTTTGGTGATCAAGGTAATGGTGGCCTCATAAAAGGAATTTGGAAGTTTTCCTTCCATTTCTATTTTGGAACAGTTTTAGGAGAATAGGTATTAATTCTTTAAATGTCTGATAGAATTCCCCTGGGAAGCCATCTGGCCCTGGGCTTTTGTTTGTTGGGAGATTTTTGATGACTGCTTCAATTTCCTTAGTGGCTATAGGTCTGTTCAGGTTTTCTCTTTCTTCCTGGTTCAATTTTGGTACTTGATACATCTCTAGGAATGCACCCATTTCTTCCATCTAATTTGCTCATAATATGTTCTTACAATTGTTTGTATTTTTTTGGTGTTGGTTGTGATCTCTCCTCTTTCATTCATGATTTTGTTGATTTGAGTCATTTCTCTTTTCTTTTTGATAAGTCTGGCCAGGGGTTTATCAATCTTGTTAATTCTTTCAAAGAACCAGCTCCTAGTTTCGTTGATCTGTTCTACTGTTCTTTTGGTTTCTATTTCATTGATTTCTGCTCTGATCTTTATTATTTCTCTTTTCCTGCTGGCTTTAGGCTCTATTTGCTGTTTTTTCTCCAGTTCCTTTAGGTGTAGGGTTACGTTGTGTATTTGAGACCTTTCTTGTTTCATGAGAAAGGCTTGTATTGCTATATACTTTCCTCTCAGGACTGCCTTTGCTGTATCCCAGAGATTTTGAACAGTTGTGTTTTCATTTTCATTGGTTTCCATGAATTTTTTTAATTCTTCTTTAATTTCCTGGCTGACCCATTCATTCTTTAGTGGGATGCTCTTAGGCTCCATGTATTTGAGTTCTTTCTTACTTTCCTCTTGTGATTGAGTTCTAGTTTCAAAGCATTGTGGTCTGAAAATATGCACGGAATAATCCCAATCTTTTGGTACCGGTTGAGACCTGATTTGTGACCTAGGATGTGATCAATTCTGGAGAATGTTCCATGGGCACTAGAGAAGAATGTGTATTCCGTTGCTTTGGGATGGAATGTTCTGAATATGTCTGTAAAGTCCATTTGGTCCTGTGTGTCATTTAAAGTCTTTATTTCCTTGTTGATCTTTTGCTTAGATGATCTGTCCATTTCAGTCAGGGGGGTGTTAAAGTCCCCCACTATTATTGTATTGTTGTCAATGTGTTTCTCTGCTTTTGTTATTAATTGCCTTATCTAATTGGCTGCTCCCATGTTAGGGGCATAGATATTTACAATTGTTAGATCTTCTTGTTGGATAGACCCTTTAAGTAGGATATAGTTTCCTTCCTCATCTCTTATTACAGTCTTTGTTTTAAAATCTAATTTGTCTGATATAAGGATTGCCACCCCAGCTTTCTTTTGGTGTCCATTAGCATGGTAAATGGTTTTCCACCCCCTCACTTTCAATCTGGGGGTGGTTTTGGGTCTCAAATGAGTCTCTTGCAGACAGCATATTGATGGGTCTTGTTTCTTAATCCAATCTGATAGCCTGTGTTTTGATTGGGGCATTTAGCCCATTTACATTCAGGGTAACTATTGAAAGACATGAATTTAGTGCCATTGTATTGCCTGTAAGGTGACTGTTACTGTATTTTTTCTGTGTTCCTTTCTGATCTATGCTGCTTTTAGGCTCTCTTTTTGCTTAGAGGGCCCCTTTCAATATTTCTTTTAGGGCTGGTTTCATGTTTGCAAATTCCTTTAGTTTTTGTTTGTCCTGGAGGTTTTTTATCTCTCCTTCTATTTTCAATTGACAGCCTAGCTGGATATAGTATTCTTGGCTGCATAATTTTCTCATTTAGTGCTCTGAAGATATTATGCCAGTCCTTTCCTGCCAGGTCTCTGTGCATAGTTCTGTTGCCAATCTAATGTTTCTGCCATTGTAGGTTACATATCTCTTCTCCTGAGCTGCTTTCAGGATTTTCTCTTTGTCTCTGAGACTCCTAAGTTTTACTATTAGATGTCGGGGTGTTGACCTATTTTTATTGATTTTGAGAGGGGTTCTCTGTGCCTCCTGGATTTTGATGACTGTTTCCTTCCTCACATTAGGGAAGTTCTCTGCTATTATTTGCTCCAATATACCTTCTGCCCCTCTCTCTCTTTCTTCTTCTTTTGGGATCCCAATTATTCTAATGTTGTTTCGTCTTATCGTATCACTTATTTCTCGAATTCTGCCCTCGTGATCCAGTAGTTGTTTATCTCTCTTTTTCTCAGCCTCTTTATTTTCCATCATTTGGTCTTCTATATCGCTGATTCTCTCTTCTGCCTCATTTAACCTAGCAGTTAGTGCCCCCATTTTTTATTGCACCTCATTAATAGCCTTTTTGATTTCGACTTGGTTAGATTTTAGTTCTTTTATTTCTCCAGAAATGGTTTCTCTAACAACTTCCACAATTTTTTCAAGCCCAGCTAGTATCTCTAAAGTCATGATTCTGAACTCTAGGTCTGACATCGTACTAATGTCCGTATTGAGTAGGTCCCTGGCAGACGGTACTACCTCTTGTTCTTTTTGCTGAGGTGATTTTTTTCATCTTGTCATTTTGTCCAGAGGAGAATAGATGAATGAGATAACAAAATGCTCACAGGTTAACAACGTCTCCAGCTAATATACTCTATACAAATCAGAAAAGACCTGAAACCAGGGGACAAGAAAGGGAAAGAAAGAAGAGAAAAAAAAAAAAGGAAAAAGAAAAAGATAAAAACAAACAAAAACAGAACAAAACAAACACAAAAAACAGAATATGATCAAATATGATCAGGCTAGTGCCTAGATCAGTGCCACACACTAGATTCTGGGAGTATTTTGGTCTGTTACAAGAAAGTGCCTGCTAAAATTTTAAAGGAAGAAAGACTTATATATGTACAAAATAAGGTTGACACAATGAAGGGATGGAAGATGACTGTAAAGATGAAAATTATAAAAGATTTTATAAAAGGAGTTGATAAGATAAGAAGTTGTTTTTAAAAAGAAAGAAAAAGATTTAAAAAAAAGCAAAAAAAAAAAAAGGAAGAGAATGTGATCAGGCAGGAGACTAGAACAAAGCCCTACACTAGTGATTTAGCATCTATTTTGACCTGTTAGAAGAAACTGTATCTCAAAATTTTAAAGAGAGAACAACTTATATATATATATATATATATATATATATATGCCAAAAATAAGGGTAACTACTATGAATGGATAAAAATATGACTCTAAAAATGAAAAATAAAAAATGTTTTTTTTTAAAAAGGTATTGATAAGATGTTGGTTGAAAAAGGGAAAAAGAAAAATTCAAAAAAAAACGGGTAAAAAAATTAACTTTGAAAAACTAATGAATTATGGTAAAAAAGCCATGAATTCTATGTGCAGTATTCCCCTAACGCTGGAGTTCTTCCGTTCTCATTGATCGGTAAACTTGGTCTTGGCTTGCTGGCTGTTCTTGCTGATCTTCTGGGGGAGGGGCCTGTTGCCGTGGTTCCCAAATGTCTTTGCCAGAGGCAGAATTGCCCCGCCCTTGTGAGTCCGGGCTAAGCAAGCTGCTCGGGTTTGCTCTCAGGAGCTTTTGTCCCCTGCAAGCTCTCAGTACAGATTTGGAGGACCAGGGTGAAAATGGTGGCCTCCCAATCTCCGCCCGGAGGAGCTGAGAACTCAGGGCCCCGCTCCTCAGTGCGCCCCCAGAGAAAAGCAGTCACTCCCATCTCCCCGGTCTCTGGCCGCACTCCGTGCTCACCCGGCCTGTGACCGAGCGTTTCTATCTCTGGCACCCGACCCCGTGTGGAGTCTCCAAACCCAGCAGATCCCTGCGGTGTGCTTCCGTGCCGCTCCTCCCGGGGAAGGAAGGGGAATCTCCCCAGCTCTGCGGCTTGTTGTGTCCCTGCTGGAGGAGCAGTGGCCCGACTGGGCCGCGGATCAGTTTATGGCAACCCCGGCTTCCCCGCTCCGATACCTGGGAGCTCTGCCACATCAGGCACCCCCGGTCTTTCTGTGACCCCGAGGGTTCTGAGACCACACTGTCCCATGAGGGTTTCACCCCCCGCTTAGGCACTGGAGCGATGTCCCTCAGCGGAGCCGGCTTCTAAAGTTCCGATTTTGTGCTCCGCGCTCTATCACTTGCCAGAAGCGGCTGACAGAGACCCTCTCCCCCGCCGTCTATCCTCCTGAATATCGCCTCGGATTCACTTCTCTGCATGTCCTACCTTCCAGAAAGTGGTCGCTTTTCTGTTCAGAGTGTTGTTACTATTCTCATCTTCGATTTCCTGTTGAGTTCATAAGTGTTCAGAATGGTTTGATCCCTATTCTGCTGAATTCCTGAGACCAGACGAAATCCAGGTCTCCTACTCCTCTGCCATCTTGCTCCACCCCCTATGCCGAACACTTTTATTTACAGTTTTCCTAACAATCAAATAAATGCCTAACAAACTTCATCTCGAGGTGCTGGGTAAATCAGCACACATATTAAGCAAGATGTATTATTTAAAATTCATCGCAACTTTTAGCTTGTTCTTCATTGTGTTGGGATTTTCAGTATCAAACTAAATTGCATAATGGATCACCTCCAAAGAATCCATTGAGTTTGTAATGTAGAATAATGAAATCTACAATATATAAAGTAAAATATCTCATATTTTAGCCTTCTGCTAAGTGAATGTAGCAGATACAGATGGATCCATGTTTTGAGAGTGTTTTCTTAATGTGTTGGGAGGAAAGCTTACATGTATTGTGACATATTATTTAGTCTGTAGACTCTGCCATACACCAAGTAAAATTCACAGTATTGCCAAATTCCTTGGATTTTTACTCACCAAGGCAGCTTGAGGTCAGCACCATGTGAAGGCTTAATATTTGGTATAGTTCAAGTGATTTCAAGAAAATATAGATAATAGATAATATTATGGTCTATATAGATATTGGTAGCACGATATAATAAGGAGAGCCACCATAATCTCACTGGAATTCTTGTTTATTTTCTAATGTTTGACTGTAGGCAAATCACACCATCTCACCAAACCTTAGTTTTCATGATTATAAAGTATAAATATCAATTCCTATCTGAATAAAATAAATTTAATAAAAAAATAGAGATAGATGTAAGGAACACAGTTCAGCACTCACTATCCTAATAATATTCAATATCTGATAAATAATATTATTACTTTAAATTTGCCAGGCTTCCACTAAGCAATGTGGCACCAAGACTAATGAAAATAAGTGTATAAACCAAAATATTTGCAACATTTTCTCTCTCTCATACATGTATTAATTTTTCACATACACACACACACATATATCCAGAACATATAAAGAACTCCTAAAAGTCAATAGAATAAAGACAATTGGTCCAATAAAAATAGGAATTGTATATGAGCAAGAAATTTATAAAGGAAGACATACAATGGGTAATAAAAGTGATCTGAAAAATGCAAATTAAAACAAAGAACTATCTGTAAGAATGAAGATATCTAATTTTGATGAAGATGTAGAGGAATGAATTTTCATATGTCCTTGGAAACCAATTTTTAAGGATCTATCAAAATTTAAAAAGTATATTCCCCTTTCCTCAGCAATTCTGCATGTAGATTTCTTAGAGAGATATGCTTTAGTCAGGGGAAAAAGATGTTCACTGTTTTTATTATTTATATAAAAAAGAAAATATTCTAAGTTCCATGAATAGAATAATGCTTTAATAAACTGTTGTCTATAATGCAGGATGGTATTCATAGATTTAAAGCATATATAGAGATAATTTATATTATCAATATATCTATCGATTTAGCTATGTATACCTATGGAATTTCTCCACAAGGTAGTTTAAACTAAAAAAAATGTATAATACCATTGTTCAAAAACATTTATGCAAAAACACCCATAGATTCACATATATCCACACACAAACATACATGAAACCCCAAACTATACATTTCTGTAAGTGTATTTCTGTAAACATATTGTAAAAGCAGATGTTTTTAGATGGAAAATGTAAGAAATGTGTAAGAAAATAAATCTAACCCTTGTGTGGGGTACCTGGATGGCTCAGTAGGTTAGGTGTGAAACTCTTGATTTCAGCTGGGGTTGTGATTTCGGGGTCCTGACACTGGGCTCTTGGCTCAGCAGGGAGTCTGCTTGGGATTCTCTCACACTCCCTCTACCCCTCCCTTCCCAACCCCCCACCCCAGTACTCTTTCTCTAAATAAAATTAAAAAAAAATCTAATCCTTGTGAAGGGAAGTAAAAATTGCAGTGCTATGGGATGAAGAGGGCATTTCACTTTTTTATTCCAATCATCTTTTTAGTGTTAAAAAATACTGAATAATACTTCCATGACTTTTAAAAAATAGATTACATCCTTCTGAAACTTTGCTGCAGGGTTGAGAGGAAATAGGCTATAGTTGGGAGTTCTAAAGTTTAGATTGAGCTCAACGTTGAGCATACAAGTGTTAGAAATTAAAATCAATTATAAAAATATTTCATCTTAAAGTATATGAGTACTCAAAATGTCATAATATTAATAATTATTATCATTGGCCAGTTTGAATTATACATTACATTTTATGGTTCTGAGAATTCCTATCAAGTGTTGTCTGCAAATATACAATGATAAGACATGGCAAACTGGGTGTAACATCAGCATAGTAAATCTTCAATACTAGTCAGTTTCAAGTTTAACAGAATTGTGCAAGATAAAATATCTAAGCTACCATCCATCTGATATTATTAACCAAGGTCCATGATTACAGATCTGTTACCTTAGAACCACAGGCTAATGTATCATAACTTTATAGCACATATCACAGAGTTTCTCAGAAAACTGTGCTTTGCTTTAATCATATGCTTTTTTGAGTTGCAACTTATTGAGCAGGGGAGGAGGGGAGAGTTGGGTTACTATTCACTACCCAGTCCTGCATAACAAGGAAAATGTTAATTATCTAACAGCATGTTCACATTTTCTACTAGTTGGCAAGTATAGAATTTGGCTGCTATCACTTCTCCAATAGGTATTGAAGTTTTCCACATTTGTTATCAGCACAGAATTTGCCTTGTCTAGTTGTACTGCCTACATATTCTTCTGTTCCAGGAGTCATTTAAGCATATAATAAATTGAGTTTCAATGAGCTGGAACCTCCCGCTTCAGCCTATTTTTCAGCAAATTATTTTCCAGCTGTAGCTTCAGCAGGAGTTTCTCCCACTTCTGAAAAGATGACTGTAATGGCCACATATTTTATATGCCAATCCTAAAATCATTTTAATCAGCTAGTTACTATGCATTAAGTCAGTGATGAGTAAATTTAAAAAGGGTCAAATTACTCTATGGATATGGCAAGTGTCTTTAATAGACTTCATGTTTTGGCACTAAAGCCTGATATGACAAAAACAAGGCCAATACATTTGTGGTTTTGCCACACAGCAGGAAAAATGATGTTTTGCTATTTATAGCATACCTTTCTGCATATCCATGTTCCAAGAAACATCACTGGAGTATGAAGCCAGTATTGATGTTTGAGGATCAGAAAACCCCAAACTGACTCTAGGTTAATCACTTGCATCCATTCCCATGTAAACTCAAGTTCTCTTTTGAAGCAAATAGATATGAAGTGTGTTCAAATGAATCAGACTGAGATGGACCTTGTGTTGTGGATCACTGGTTTATCCCATTAGGATTCTATACATACTTGGCAGTAGCCTAACTGGAGATATAGATATAGTTTTTCCCACCTCTACGCGCACCTATAAGGAATGGAAGGGAACAATAGGAAATGCAGGGAGAAATAAAATAGAGCATGCCTCAGAAAGTTTGCAGGCCTGTTGAAAAAAGTCACAAATAAGTTATATTTAAGGTAGGGAGTTGAAGAAAGCAGTACTCAAGAACCGGCAAGCCCAAGACACTGAAAGGAAAACTAATCATATGCAACAGCTGGGATTTTTCTGTGGCTGTGCTTTAATTTTCATTTGGGAGACTTCAAAGTTTTCTGAGCACTCCAGACACCAGTAGGGCTGCCATCTCTGTTCTAAAAGTGAATGTGTCCTCAGAATGGCTGTGATTGTGGAGCTCTGAACATTAGCAATTTATGTGACCTTAGACAAATAATTTACCAACCTTGAGGCAACATTTCCTTATCAGTAAAGTAGGAGGATTGAATTAAATGATCTCAAGTTGCTTTCTAGCTCTAAAATCTTTATCTTTCTATTGGAAGAGGGGGTCATTCTGTTGCTGATTATCTTGTTCAAGTTCACACAACTCATAACCTGTAGAGGCAGGGTTTGGATCGAGGTTGTTATTGTTGTTATTGCTCGTTGTTTAATGTGACCAAAGCCCATACTCCTAACCAACAGGTAACACTACTTCCCACAGCAATGGTCTTTGTTCTGAAAGAGTGCATTGCCTAGCTTCCTAGGGAAAAGAACCTGCAAATAGCAAAATTTCCACAAAACAAAGACTTTAAACAAATTATCTCTCTAATGTAATCATTGTTGCAATTCATTTTTTTGAAGTATACTTTTAAAGGGTACTCTTTTAATACTTAGTTCTGCCATTCTTCATCCTATTTCCTAAATCTTATTATTTTGTTTGTTCTATATTACTTTGTTTCTTTTTTTTTTTTTTCCGTGCTTAGAATATCATGTTGACTGGCTACATCTCTGGACCACACTGATGATATTTCCATTCTTCGTGGAATTTTATTGTCTTTACTTGGTCTGTATGAAGTGAGTATTAATGAGATGGTCAGTCAAAATCCTTCGGTTTAACCAATTAAATTCCTTTTTATTAGTTTGTTCAACTCACATCTCTAATTCAATTGGCAAGTACAGTGAGTGGTTACAATATCAACATTTGGTTGTTATATTTTACTGACAGTTCAGAGGGCCATTTTCATCCCCATGTGAGCACATACCATGTTTTACTTAGGGCTCTGCTTCCTTCAGCACTTAGTATGGAGCTCAATAAGTAGTTTGTGAATACTGACAAAATTAAGAATGAATTTACTTTCCCAACCAATATTCTCTTCCAGCATTTTTAGCCATTTTGCCACTTGCAATAACTAGGAAGAAGAAGTGAGCTTCTTTATAGTCATCAAGTGAAAAGGATAGATATGGCTTTATATGCTCTATTTTTGCAGTAAATAAACTGGTAGGTTGGGAGACATGCTTAAAACAGAAACTAACTTCAATTTCTAATACACTTCACCCATTAAGATATCTGATCAGTAGGGCCCTCTAAAATCAGAATAATCATTCAATAACATAAATTACATCCACTAAATACATACTTAAAACTTTCCAGTGGCACATCAATGTACCTAATATAAATCTAAACTCCACAGGATCACAAACTCACTCCCACTTGATCTGGGCCCTACATACCTGTTTAAATTGATCTGAGATGCCAACACCTTTCATCCTCACTCCCTAGTCTCCAGGTACACACTAACGTTCTTTACATTCTTAATTACAAAAAGCATACATCCACAAATGTCCTGAAACTAGCTCTCCTATGGGCTTGAAATGTTCTTCCCCCAAGTCTTTTAGTGGCTAGCTTATTATACTCCAATCTTAGCCTAATATCACCTCTTCAGAGAAACGTTCTCTGATCACCCAAGTAGCTACCCAGTCACTATCTTATAAACATATGTTAAATCTCATTGTAAAATGTAAAATGATCTTTGTAGGGTGTTTAATGATTTCTTGTTTGTTTCTCTCTCACCAGAATATAAATTCTGTTTTCTTAAGCAGTGGGAAAAAAGTGACTAAAGGCAAGGGTTATAAAGTCAGACTGCTGTGATTGGAATTCAGACACCAATGATTCCTACATGAATTACTTTGGGCAAATCCATTCTGTTTTTAAAATTCAGCATCTCCTGCATAAAAAAAAAAAAATGGGGATTGAAACAGCATAACTCTCATAAGGTTGTTGTGAGGATAGGATGAAATAATGCAAAAGTCTCAATAATGTTATTATTATTCAACATCCTATGCTCAGGACCTATAATAGTGCATAAGGCCTTGTATGTTGGTATTTATTGGAAGAATAAGTGAATGGATACAATAACATTACTATGAAAATTGTTAAAAAATAAATAAACCTTTCTTTCTATGTTTCCTGTCACATTTTCTCCCATCCACTCAGTGGTTTTTCTTCATCATTTTTCTCCCCTCCCTCTTTTACCATATCACTCTCAACTGGCTTTCATTATCTTTTGTACTTCAACACACTCATGATTCCCCCCTCTAAAAAGGAAGGAAGGAAGGAAGGAAGGAAGGAAGGAAGGAAGGAAGGAAGGAAGGAAGGAAGGAAGAAAGAAAGAAAGAAAGAAAGAAAGAAAGAAAGAAAGAAAGAAAGAAAAGAAAGAAACTCCCTATGTACCCCTTTCCTTTTTTATGGCCTTGAAGAAGCAGTTAAACTTGTCTCCATTCATTCCTAAACCTATTACATTAAGGTTTCTATCTCATTACTTTCCTAGGATTTTTGCTGACAAGGCCACCAGAAAATTTCTTTGTTTTTAAGTCTATCAGAAAATTTCTAATCTTTATCTTACTTACTTATCAGTTGCAGTTTACTCTTTAGATAACACATAGGCACTGAAGCCAGAGAGACCTGAATTAAATTGTGCCCACACATTAAGGAATTTTGAGGCCTTGGGCAAGTTACTTAATCCTGAGTTTTAATCTCCTCAAATGCAAAATGATAATGAAACTAATATACCTCATTCAATTATGTACCCAACACTTATTTATCAAGATCATATTCTGTGTCAGGTTATGTTTTAAGCACTGGAGGTAGATCAGTGAGCAAAAGAGATGAAAATTCTTGCTCACATAGATCTTATAATCCAGTGGTTATTAAATAAACAAACATGTAATATGTTAGTTCTTGATGAAAGGTGAAAGCAAATTATATATAGAATGATGAGTGAGTGAGGAGAGTTGCTATTTTAAAAAGAAAGTTGCGATTTTAGATAGGGTGTGCTTTCTTGAGATGGTGCCATTTAATCAGAGATTTGAAGGAGGTGTAACTATTGGTAAAGAGTAGGGGTAGGAATGGAGGATGTTCCAGGCAGAGAGAACAGCAAGTACAGAGGTGCTCAGATGACGGCAAGAGAGCATGTTCAAGGAAATATAAGAAAACAATGGCTGGAGTGATGCAAAACAGGAATAAATAAAAAGAAGGCCAGAAAGGTAACGTGGGATGGGAGGTAAAGGAAACAGCTCATGCAGGGCTTTGTTAGCCATCACAAAGATTTTTATTTTTACAATGAGTGAAATGGGAACACACTGGAGTGCTTTAACATACCAGTTAAACTGCTGTGTTGGGAGGAAGGCAGAAGAAGTAGCGGATAGACCACTTAGGATGCTATTATAATAATCAAGTGAAACAAAATGGTAGTTTAAATGAGAGTGATGGCAATGGGAATAATGAGAAGTAATCAGATTCCTAATATTGAAGTGTCTGAGAAAGAGAAGTCAAGGACAACTCAAACTTTGGCCTGGGTGATTAGCAGAACGCATTTACTATATACAACAATGGGGCAGATTTCAGGAAACACAAATTGATTTGGGGAAGAAGATCAAGAACTCCATTTGGTTGACGTTAAGTTTGAGATAACATTATGTATCCAGGAGTAGACATTAAAAATCTGAGTTTGGTGTTCAGAAGAGATATCCAGATTGTAAATAAAAGTTTATGAGACATCAGCATATAAATGGTACTTACAGTCATGACACTAGATAAGAACATGAAGAGACGGAGATTTAAAAAAAAAAAAGTAAAATCTGAGAAGTAAATCCTGGGAGATTCCACTGTTGAGAGGATGAAAAGATAAGAAATCTGAAAAAGGGAAAGACTGAGCAGTCACAGAAGTAGAAGGAAAACCAGGAGAATGTTTTCCCAAATGCCAGTTTTAGAAAGTAGACTAAAGAGGAGACTGTTCATCTGTCACAGTTGCTGACTGGCCAAGTATGAAGACTGAGAGGAAAAAAACAAAACAAAAACACAAAAATACTGGAGTTAGCAATGTAGTTTCATTAGTAACCTCAACAAATACAGTTTATCATGCCTCTGGAGGGAAAAGTTGGAATGATGTGTATTCAAGAGAGAAGTTATTTCAAGCTGAGAATGTAGATTGAACCCATGTATGTAAATTTTCTTGCTCCCAAACACCACTACAAATGTAATAGAGTGTCTATTCATTTGTTTCCTATTTGGACATAAACCCATAGAATGGAAAGAGCAGGAGAAAAGAAACCAGCAACATTGTGGAAGCTGGAAATCTGATGAAAGAGGAGAAAAAAAAAAAAATTTACCGGACCCTAGACAGAAGAATTGCCAGCTGGCAGGGAAAATTCCAGAAACTAACCTGATTTACACCTCAAATTGGTAAATGTCTGTATTTGGAATGCTTATTTCAAAGAATCACAACACTTTTTCCAGAATGCTAGCTCCCATAATACCAGCACCTAGACCTCTACTCTCTAGTAAAAGTTTGAAAGAGTTTTCTCTGGGAAATCTGACCAGTCTAAGAAGAAATATAAAAAATAAAAACGCCGATCTAAGGAAGTTCCGAAAAATGCCTGGCCCAGTGAAGTACACAGTGAAGATCAAAGTCAACAAACATCACCTAAGTATTCATAGCTTCAAATTATCTCTTAAATTTCCAAATTTAATCATGAACAGACAACCAGCATTACAAAACATCTGAAGAAATCCCCTAATATGGAAGATAAAGACCAAAACCAAATAGTCAAATAATGAAACGTGGATAAAACAGAAATTATTCAGAAAACTATCATCATTATCTTCAGACTGATAAGAGAGTATATCCTTTCATATGGCAAAATTACATTGTTGTTTTTGAAGAATTATTTACAGAATAAAAATGGCCCTAGATAATGAAAAACATAATGGAAAAATTTAAAAAAATAAGCCAATCAATAGAGGGATTCAAAGATACAATTAAGGAAACAACTAGAAAACATGTCAAAAGGACACAATAATGGAAGATGAGGGAAAGGATGTGAAACTTAGAGCACATAGCAATATTATCTCATATGTGAATAAGAGAAGTTCTAAAACACTGGGAAAAGGAAAAAAAATAATGTGTTTGAGAAGATTTCCAGCTCTAAAGGCTATGAGGTTTTGGATTAATTAAATGTCCAACAGACTGGCTAGAACAACTAGTAAAAACAGGTGAAATTAAAAAAAAAAATAGGTGATATTCCAGAAAAACTGGGACAAAAAGGATATTCTAAAATCTTCTAAAGGGGAAAGTTTAAGTCACAAGCAAACATTAGAAATCAGAAGGGGTTGAGATTTCCCAATAGCTCTATCCGATGCTTGAAGACAATGGAGCAATACTTCAAAATTTTGAAAGAAAACAATTTCCTACTTAAAATTATATATAGAGATAAATTATAGGTCAAAGGAGAGCCATTATAAGTCAAAAAAGAGATTTAAAAAATTATACCTCTGACACACTTTTTTTTTAAACATTACTAGAGAAAATGCTTCGTCAAAATAAGGGTGTAAACCAAAATAGAGGATTGTATGACACGCAGGATTTCTGAGTCAAGAGAGAGCCTAGCAGGTTTACCATGACAGAGAAGAACTAAAAAGATCTTTCCACTTCACCTTTTGCTACCGTCAATTCCCTCTGTACTTTTAACTGCAGTCACATTCTATTTCCTCATTTATGCCATGCTTTTCCTCTTTATGCTTTGCACATGCTGCTCCCATGACACAAGGATGTTTATCTCTCTCCTAACTATCCTGTAGTATTCAGTACAGAAATACCTACCCTTCTCCTTACTCTCTAAAAAAACCTTCAATGATGTCCTACTCTGAGTAAAATGCCTTTGCTATGAGCTGTCCAAGCCTCTAGGGAAGCATTAAATATTCTGTACTTTGTCTCCTTAGAAATCTGACTCTTGCCTACTGAGCTACATATCCCTTGAGGACAGGCGCTGTGTTATATTGCCTTTGTATCTCTAGCATCCAGTCTGATGCTCAATAAATATTGAATGAGTAAATGAAGGAACAAATTTAATTCATTATTTAGAGATATGCCTCTGATTAAGGAGCTCATTAAGTTCCTAAGTGATAAAAAGACTTAAAAAAATGAATAGTATATACCTCTATAGCTACCCCTTATTAAGTGCTTATTATATTCAGCAAGGAGCTCACTCACAATCTCCCATTAATTGACAGAATTGGGATTTGAGGGGCGCCTGGGTGGCTCAGTCATTAAGCGTCTGCCTTCGGCTCGGGTCATGATCCCAGGGTCCTGGGATCGAGCCCCGCATCAGGCTCCCTGCTCGGCGGGAAGCCTGCTTCTCCCTCTCCCGCTCCCCCTGCTTGTGTTCCCTCTCTCGCTGTGTCTCTCTGCGTCAAAGAAATAAATAAAATCTTAAAAAGAAAATTGGGATTTGAACTCATGTGTGGTGAGCTCTACTGTCCAAGTCCAAGTAAGCTTTTGTTTTGTTTTGTTTTTTACTATGTAGCTCTTCCTTTCGAGGAAAAAGGAGAGGTTCTAATGCACAAATATAATATATAAAGGCTAATTAGACAGCCTGTTTTTAGAGAAAGAGGTTTTGCAGGAAAAAAGGAGTCTATGAACTCCAATTTTACAAGAAGAGACAAGCCAGTATATTCTTTTTAAACAGTTGGTAAAAAATAA
This sequence comes from Eumetopias jubatus, assembly GCF_037043125.1. Taxonomy (NCBI): domain Eukaryota; kingdom Metazoa; phylum Chordata; class Mammalia; order Carnivora; family Otariidae; genus Eumetopias; species Eumetopias jubatus. The sequence continues at coordinate 99,044,646 of NW_028274811.1, forward strand.
CACCTTTCTTCCCTAGATGAGAGTTTATCTGCCAAAACTAATCCTGGAGTGAGTTTTATGACCACGTTATAAACCTCTGTAAAGTAAAGAAAGTAATAGAAATGCTGACAGAGCCCTCCTTATGATGGGTTTAGAAGGTATAGCTATAAAACAGAAGTAATCTCTAGAATTTGGAAATTATGCATAACGGTAAAGACAAATATATTGGCCATAAATTGAAGCCCACACCTGCATGGGGATATACTGGCTCCCACTTAATTCAAGGTCAGCAATAACTTTAAAACAAATTCTATTAAACTCTCATCAAGCTGTTCAAGTGAAAATTAAAGGGAGAGAAAAACCCACAACAAAACTCTCTGCAGAACACTAAATCATGCAAAATTTCAAATAAACTTAAATTCCACTAAAGGAAACTAGGAAGAAATCCTCCCTTTAAAATGCTCCTCCTATAACAAAAGAATTCAATAGTTTGATAGCAAAAATAGCAAGAGCTTTTCAGTGTTTTGCAAACAAAACACTATGAATCTTGTTACATAGAAAATGATAACAAAACAAACAATTTATCAATAGTTCAAGAAGCCACCTAATCAATTGATGTCTCTTTGATGGAATTTTTAAACTATCTGTCTTCCATCGCTAGGGAAAGGGGCAGACTAAGAAAGATTTCAACAGACACAAAGTTAGTCTACTGACACTCCCGTCCTGGGTTTTCTGTTCTACTCAGGCAAAAATGACTATGTATTTTCTACCCAAAGTTTCATCCAGCTGTTTTCCTTGTTTCCTCCTTTTGAAGTCGTGCTCCATGATATACTCCCCTTTGTGATCCTTTTGTTCCCATTCAGTCTCACCCATCTTCTGTCTCTTGATTTTGCGGCATTCATATTTGAAAGATCCTAGGCTTTGCAATCAAAGAGAACTATATTCAAATCGTGTTTTTGTATATACTTGACTGAGTGAGATTTCAAAAGTTATTCATTTATCCTCATTGCTCATTTATGTTATCTATAAAACGGGGATCCATAAAACATATCCATATTAATAGAAATGCCCATAAAAATACCATTTTGTGGGACACTGGCCCTCTTGTTTGGGCACTGGTAATGACAGCGTTATGCACATTAGTCACCCAAATATCTAAATAATTAGGTGAAGCTACCATCTTAAATTAAAATCATCCTTAGATGACAATAGAGCTAGATAACTTCAGATACAAATGCCAAATCTGTAACCTAAAAGTTTCACTAATGTTTTACAATATTTTATAAAAGCATTGTTGAGTTATTTGGGTATGGGCACACCAAGGCTTTAAAACATATTTGATAAGAGATAGGACACCAGAAAACAAAGATCCTTATTATTACCTCTTGAGTGCATCTCAGACAATAGGACATAGGAGATACAAACTCCTATTGTAAGTTAAGTACACCTGTGAAGTCTGTGTTCTTTTGTTTTAATCCTGTGGTTTGGCACAATGCCTGACACCTAGCAGGTATCAATAAACATTTGTTAAATAAATGAAAGAATGAGTGTAGTGAAGATAAGAGTGTGTCAACAGGTCTTTTGCTAGTTGCAAAGGGAGTAGAGTGGTATGGAAATAGCTAGAATGGAAATGGGGGACTTGAGGGTTTTTTTTTTTCTTTTTTCTAAATCTCTCTTTTTAATGGTGAAACAAGAGCATGTTTGAATGCTGATGGGACCAAAACAGTGGAGAGAAATAGAATGATGATAGAGATGAAGGAGAGAGAATTAAAATAAATATAACTGAACAGATCACAGTGTCTGTGAAATGGAGAGAAAACAGGCTCCAGAGGAGAGATGGACAAACTGGCCTTTGTTTCCAGGGGGTACAAATCCCCCCTGGTTAGAGGAGGGAAGGAGAACACAGCTCAAGAAGCTGCTAGGGTTATACTTATATGAACTGCAAGTTGGAGTTGCATATAAGGTCCAAATGCCTGAGGTCTGAAGCTTATAAACGTTTGTGGGTCCCTTTTACAATAAAAAATGCAAAATTATAAATTTATAAATATAAATCCTTGGAAGGAGCCTGTAAAAGTGAGGGTTCCTGAATCTTAAATTTCATTAGTTTCATGGAAAATCTCTTTCTCTGCTTGAAACTAAATCCTGGTTCCCTAGCTTGTCAGCTATGTGAATTTGGGCACTTTACCAACCTCTCTGTGCCTGGGTTTCCTCCTCTTTAAAATGAGGACAAACATATCATAGGGCTTTGGAGATGATTAAATAAAATGACACATGTAAAACAGGATTGGAAAATAATATAAAGGATCAGATACAATAGTCCATGTGGAGATAATCCATGTAAAGCACTTAGTTACTTCTCAATACATGTTATCATTTTTATAGAGAGTCCCTAACACATGGGAAAAATGCAGCATCTCATTCCAGCTAGATGAGAAGTAATTTTTAAGAGTTCATGTCATACTTCATTTGAAGTTTAAACAATTCTTTGTGCACATTAGACTCTCTCTCTCCCCCCCCCCCACACACACTGTTACTATCCCTCTCCCAGTTCCTCCTTCCACTTCGGTTCTTGCTTTCCCTCCTTCTCCTCTTATACGATTGGAACTATGTGGGAGCAGAAAAATTCATATGTAAACTAGCTAGAATGCCATTTCTAAGGGTAGGAATTGTGCCATATGCCATTTATATCTGAAATGCAGAGCATTATGCACATGATACCTATTCAGCAATTCTTTGCTGTTAACAAAATTATTGATATTATGCTATCATTCATGGTTCAATAATCCAATAAAATTTGAATGCTAAAAACTGTCTCAGAACCAGTGGTGCCTTTGGTGACCTTTTAGAGTATATGACATAATTCTCCTTCATTGTTGTAGCCCTAAGTGTGAGCACAACGTAACCTTATCTCTGATAGAGAGTCCACGTTCAGTAAATGCTCAGTGGGTAAGAGGTTCATCATGAGAGAAGGAAGTCAAAAAGGGTGACTGACTGGAGTTTTTACACACACCACTAAACTCAAAGAGAGAATGCCTACAAGGCATTCTCTATCAGAAAATGTTCATTTTGATAAGTCTGTCACTAAAAGAAATGCAAAACAATGCTAAAAAATTTACTTCCAGTATTCATAACCAAAAAGCTGTTCATTCAATTTTCTGCAGTGGCACATACTCAAATGATGCATAAAACATTTAACACTGTTGTTCTCCAGGTTTATTAATGCTTGCTAGCTCATTTATTCTCATGCTGATAATCTTGCCTTAAGCATCTCACTTTTTGTAAAGTACTAAAGTGACTTGGGTTGCAACCAAATCTGTAGTAATTAGTCAGTTTAATCTGTAGGAAGCTATTGAGATACTTTGTTATTACACAAAATAATTCAGAATTCTAAGTATTTACCTCAGAATATTTCTATCTACCATATGTCCATGCCTGTACAACTTGAAGGACTAAAAGAGAATCCTTGTAAATAAATTTTTTAAAAGGGTTTTTATTTTTGGCTTTGTTGGGTAGCCCCCCCCTTTTTTTTTTTTTTTTTGAAGCAATAGAAATTTATTATTTCACAGTTCTAGAGGCTGCAAGTCCAAGATCAGGGTACTGGCAGGATTGATTTCTCCGGAGGCCTCTCTCCTTGGCTTGCAGATGGCCACCGTCTTTCTGTGTCTTCATGTGGCCTTTTCTCTGTTCTTGAGCATCCCTGGTATCTGTTTCACTTCTAGTCACATTGGATTAGCACCTTATCCTTATAACTCAGTGAAATTAATTATTTCTTTAAAGGCCAGATCTCCAAATCCGGTCATAATCGGGGTTAAGGCTTTAACATATGACTTTAGCAGCTGGGGTGGTCGGTAGGATGCAAGACGTTTCACTCACATGCCTGGTACCTTGAAGGAGATGGCTTTGTGTGTATTTGTAATAAGCAAAGCAAAAAAAATGAAAAATATGAAAGAAATGCTTGTGGCAATGAAAGTATGTCTTTTTATCCTCTACACGGCTTTCTAAAAGGCTTTCTTCAGTAAAACTTGGATGTTGGAGAAATCTATTTCTCATAAAGTTTGGATGGAAATGTGAAAATATTTAAGCTACAAACTTAAAGTTATGCAATATAAGAGGCAAGAAAACAATATACAAAATGCCAAATCACAATGAAACAGATTCAAACCTGAGCTAGTCCCCAGTAGAGGTAGGCCCTGGGCAAAGGCAACCTCTCCTCTTTTCATTTCCAGTCTTTCAGAAGTGTTATAGGGGTATTGCTTATGGGAATTGTGATTTGACACTTAGTAAGACATCTTATATCAGAGATTGAAAGTAGATAGCATCTTGTCCACCTCCTTGATTTAACAAAACAATCTATCAAGTCCAGAGGGGTTAAACGACTGATCCAAGCTCATACAGCTAATCTGAACGCCACAATGGAAAGTGGAACAGCAAAAGGTTGAACAAAGGACAGGATCTTGCCATCGCATACTTCAGGGTGGGAATTCCAGCTCTATCACTTACCTCCCTACCAAACAGATGGTGTGGTATGTCTAAAAGCTAACGCTTAGCCAGGAGGACCTTACTAAGTTAGCTTCCACCTTCCTTAGCATCAGAAAACTAGTGATCACAATTGCCCTTTTCCAGCCTGTTTCAACCTTTGCATTACACAAACAGAAGTGAACGCAGTGTTCAAACACCTAGGATGTGTCTGTGATTATTCCACTGGAGATACAGCCAGAGTTGCTTGAGAAGAAAAGCTACGTATTTATTTATTGTTGCTCCTCGGATGGGCTCAGTTCATAGACATGCTGGGAACTTGGGGGACTGAGCTGACAGGGAAGGAGAGGAAGCCAAGATAGATAGTAGCAGATAAACAAATTATCCTGAGTGCTGAGCTCCATTAGTAACGTTCTAACAGGCAATGGTTACCTATAGGAAGCTACCTATTCAGATTCAATCTAGGCCAGTGACCGTGTCCACGACACTGTAATCTAGTAGAGAGAACAGCAAGGGTTTCTGTAAGTGATAATACTCAAAGTCAAAGCAATATAGCCTTCAGTCTCAGTAAACCAACCTTTTAGGATGAGCTGAGTCACAGTACGTAATGGGAAAATAGGGAGAAGTACCTAAGAATATCGGCCAGTGTTAAGGCCCTACCAAAGAAGTTACGGCTTTGAGAGGTACTGAATTCCCTTGGGAGTTAGGAGAACAAAGTAGAAGAGTAGTCACACAAATAAATAGAAGTAACAAGTTGTGGGAACTTAAACAGCTAGGCCTACCAAAGCCTAGTGCACTTCCACTCTGACCCATTTTTATGGGCTGTGGCAACTTCTCTGAGAGACTAGGGAATGGGGCTGAGCCTTTAGGAATAAGGTATCATGGAATCCAAGTTGGTCACAGTTGGACAGGGGTTGACACTAACATCCTATAAATCTTGACATCCTCGACATGGCAAGATCGGCAGTGATTAGGATGTGACTAGATGAATGGGAATCACTCAACAGACAGAAACACAGTTGAGCTTCATCTAGAAATGAGTCCAATTTTATCTCATCCTGCTTTCAAAATAAACATGTCCTTCTTGAAATGCCTTTTGAATAGGTTTTACACATAAATAAAGATTTACCCAAGGATTGTCATACTTCTCTATTTCACATATATTTTCCTAAAATGAATGCTTAAAAACCCAATGGTGTGTGTGTGTGTGTCTGTGTGTGTTAAGGGAGGCTCCAGCAGCTAAATATCAAAATAGAAGAGCTGTAATACAGGGGTAAGAAAATAATCATTCTTAAGCACTCTCTGGGTGAGGAGCTAGTTGGTAAATGGGCCAACAGAAAATAAAGAGAATTGCAGGAAGAAAACGGATTCATCTTCAACTAGAAATTATTTGAATGATAGCACTGAATGCAAATCACTTTTTTCCATACAAAAACAAGATAAATCTTGATAATATTCTCTTATATTTTAAAATACACCATTAGTTGGAATCTCTATCAAATACACAATAAACAAGTCAGCATTATGCTACAGAATGGAAGCACAAAACTGTATATTCATCAATGAGCAACCAATAATATAAGAGTAAAATCCACGTGAAAGGCTACTCTATATATTATACAAATTTATATCTTATATAAATATTTATATATTTGTCAAAAGATCAGAATGAGAATTATAGGAGGTAAACATTATCAAAGGCAGTAAGTAATGCAAGAAAGCATCTTCAGGGACACCTTGGTGGCTCAGTCAGTTAAGCATCTGCCTTCAGTTCAGATCATGATCCCAGGGTCCTGGGATTGAGTCCTGCTTCGGGCTCCTTGCTCAGCAGGGAGCCTGCTTCTCCCTCTGCCTGCCTCGCCCCCCTGCTTGTGCTCTTTATCTCTCTTTCTGACAAATAAGTAAATAAAATTTTAAAAAGAAAGAAAGAAAGAAAGAAAGAAAGAAAGAAAGAAAGAAAGAAAGAAAGAAGAAAGAAAGAAAGAAGGAAAGAAAGAAAGAAGAAAGAAAGAGAGAAAGAAAGAAAGAGAGAAAGAAAGAAAGAAAAAAGAAAGAAAGAAAGAAAGAAAGAAAGAAGAGAAAGAAAAAGAAAGAAAGAAAGAAAGAAAGAAAGAAAGAAAGAAAGAAAGAAAGAAAGAAAGAAAGAAAGAAAGAAAGAAAGAAAGAAAGAAAGAAAGAAAGAAAGAAAGAATCTTCAAAGAAAAATTACCAGGGCTCATTGCAATTCTACCTTTATTAGTCATGAAATCTTATGTTCCTACAACCTCGTTTTGCCTCAGTTTTACCCCAATGGGTCACCCCTTATACGGTTGATTAAAGTAGTCAAATGAAATAATTTGTGTGAATATAGCATATGTAATAATTCATGGTTGTCACTCAATAACTTTTAGTTATATTTATTAAGGCAAGTTTTAAGGAGATGTTCAGAAATTTACCCCCAAAAATAAATAAATAAAACTCAGGTTAACACAGCAGTAAATTAGGAAACCAGCATTAATATGCCTATTTGTATTCACCTGCTTGTCAAGGACTTGCTTACTAAGTAAGATAATCCATTTATCAGACCTCTCTAATTAATAAGTACACAGCTCCTCTCCCTATGCTCTTTTATCAGATATATGACATTAGTTGCAAAATGACATGACAGTGATATAAAAATTACAATATTAACAGGCTCTGAATAAATAAAACCTGAAACAAAATCTTTCCTGGTGCCAAGAATAGAATAGCTGAGATGCAGATGGATATTTCAGAACTGAGTATAGAACAGTAAATCATACAACACTGGCAGAACACTGGAGATGATACTTTTTCAAAATAAAACTATGAAATATTGGTGGGGACATACAGCTCTGCTATTTCATTGTGAATGACACAGTAAGTCTAACAAAGTAGCTGATTTATTGAAAACCTTATCACATTTTAAAGGGAGATGTTTTACTGATTCTCTTTACCCACAACAGAACTTGTGCTGTTGTGCCAAAAGAGGGTTTGATCTTTGTTCAAGCAAAAACCAATTTCTTCTACATAAGAACAGTAGGAAATCCAGCCTTCACTCCTTTGAATATAAAAATTTCAACATATGCACTACCACAGGCACATGTTCATACTGAAAAAGTGAATCGATTTTTATAATCAATGACTATAGTTGCTCATGTTATTTAGAAAGATGATTTTGTTCTGTTTAATACCATGATTTCTACTGCATATCCATGCTTTCCTTACACTGACAAAGGGTATTGTTTTCCTCTCATTTTTCCAGAGAAGGAATTAGGGTATATTCCACAGAAGAGGGGGGATGGGGAGGTATGGGGAGCTTGTCCATTCCTCTAACTCTATTATTAACTTTTGGGCTCCCAAATATCTCAGTTAAGGCATCTGTTTTTACAGAGTCACTGAGAAAAAAATAGCTGCAATATTTACTTATAGGCCTCTTTCTGATTGATGGAACCATGTTGGGTTAACAAAATAAGCCTCTTAATATATATTCCCTGTTTTTCTTCTCAGGAAACTACACACCGATTTTCCTCTTTGGACTCATTTTCTTTGTCGCTACCTGCCAGACCCTCCTCCCCACCAGAAGCCATCTACATAGGATTGCATAAATATACATCTCACTGTTCAGTAGTAAGACCTTGATTCCAATTCCCAGCCCCCATTACACAAAGAATGGTCCTTCAAAAATAAATTAAAAGGTTTTTGTTTCCATTTTGGTAGCAACCTGATTTCTTTGAGAAATTGATAGATGGTAACTACAAATGTTTATAACCTTTGTTTTAAGGAAACATCTACTTACTGGATGTACCTCATAAATATCCTTCAATTTCCATAAAAGAATGGAGCATGGAACAATTAAGTAATTTTCTAATCAGTTTTTCAGCATTGGCCCATCATTACAATATATTAAATTTGCCATCCAATAATGCAGTATTAAACCTTCAAAAATTATGTATCACTGAAAGTCTTAAACTATTTCCAACTATTTTTTTTAAATGGGGACTTCTAATTTCTCAATATAAATTCAAAGAAAGTTTGATAAAAGAAATGATGTATCAAAAATCCAGTTTGGGGACTATTAATTTAAAGAAGGTATTTGACCTGAGAGCTATTCAGAAGTTTTTTATTTTTACTTTTTTTTATTTTGTATTGTTTTATTTTTTACATCTTAAAATTTGATTTTTAAAGGTACAGCATAGGGAATATAGTCCATTATACTGTAGTAGCATTGTATGGTGGCAGATTTAAGCTACACTTGTGGTGAATATAGTATAACATATAGAGAGGTTGAATTGCTATATTGTACACCCAAAACTAATGCAACATTGTGTGCCACCTAATCTAAAATTAAAAACTTAAAATAAAAAGTTATTTTATTTTGGAACATAACTATTACTCATGTTACTGATTTCCAGTCTCTGGGCACCAAGACTCCTTAGAAAAAGTGTCATAATAACATAGAATATAAAGATACATTTTAAAGCTGAAATCTGTTCTAGAAGTGTCACTACTGGTCATAACATTGGCTAAATCATTCCAAGATATTTGACAGTATTCAGTGCCTCTCTTCCTGAATATTATTTGCTTCTGTTTCCTTATTTTACTTAGTTTTCTGGAATTCAAGAGTATTTTGCTTATAACATCAGTTTGCTATTCTTGTTTGATTTTCAATTGTTCTTTACAAGATTCCCTATTCTAATTAAATGTGGATATTTAATATTTATTTGAAAAGAAAATTAAGACAATCAAAAGATATTGAGACAACAACAGTGTTTTCCCTGCATTAATGTAACTCCTCACCTGATGATTACACTAACCTTTTGTAGAATGCTGTTAAGCCTTATTAGTATTTCAATCATTTTTATGTTAGAGAGAGAAAAAAAGGAAAAAGCACATGAAAAATAAGATTTAATTAAAGATTAAGAGTTTAGAAAAGTCAACTGATCATTTCAAAACTGTATGACCTATTAGTGTTGATAAAAATTAACCTTCATAAACACAATATTTAACCAGAATTTCAGGAAGTTCTATTACTTATTAAAAAACCAAAGCAACTCCAAGGAAGGAGGCCTTAACCTGGTAGGCTTTTATCTAAGATCCTTTTTAGAACAATGGTACTTTCACAAGTCTGGTGATTTAAAATGACTTACGTTCTATGTTCACATGTTCTAGACAGACAAATGAACTTTTAAAATGTCTAATAATGTGCTTAAGCAAGAGGTGTTAAGTCCTCCCTTATAATGAAAACATCCTCTCTTCCTCACCCTCTTGAGCTTTTTATTCTCTTAACATCTACAGAAATCCTTAGGATGAGATCATGCTACCTTAATATAAAAATGCTGAATTTATATAACATCATTAAACTGCTGCGTCCACTTGTCCACATGGTTTTGCATATGGACTTTATAAAGCATTTATGCAGCTTAGGGTAAATTCTAGATTAGCAAAATTTTATTTGTGTTACCCAATCAAGAATAACATCAAAATAGTCCTATATGTTCGAATACATAGAAAACACTATAAGAATAACAAGGTATTTTAAAAACAGCTTTATAATGAACTCTATAACTACTGTGAATAAAACAAACCTGCAGCACCTTTTATATATTACATATTAATTAAAAACAATACAGAAAAACTGAATATATTATTAGTTTTATATTTCTTCATAATATATAAAACAATTTAGTTCATAGGATCTGCCTAAGAAAGTATTATCCTAAACAAAAGAAATACATTTTTGAGCAAAAATATTTGCTGTATTTTTTAATTTATTCTCTCTTAAATGTGCTTCTGTTCTACTTCGTCCCAAGTTCAGATTATATCTTCTTTAAAATACTAAAAAAAATTTAAAAATAAAAAAATTTTAAAATGTTGTCCACCTAATTTAGACTACATTTTCTCCTTGACATATGGAATGGCAAACATTTTGAAGATGATAGGAAACAGAAAACTCACATGAAAACTAGAGACGTTTTTTCCTGGAAAACAGCATGCACCACACATCAATCTGTGTACGCCCCAACATTTTTAAAAATATCCATGGATCATACATAGGTTAAGTGTACCCTACTTAGAAGATTAAAGGAACAATATTCTATTTTTCTACTATAAAAATCTCATATTTCACTTTGGAATAAATATCTGGCCATAATTTATGTCACTAGAAGCTTGAAAACTTAAGAACGAGAAAATCAGAAGTGAAACTATAAATATGTCACTAATAGCACAATTTAGAATAAGTGTATGGGCTGAAGAGTCAGATACCCTAAAGCTTGACAAGCTTTGTCATTTTCTAATTCTTTTGCCACACCCCCAGTGACTGAGAATATATAATTATTATTTCTATAGTTTCAATAATCTCCTTTTTTCATATTGATACCTTCTTTCCCACAGACATTTGAAGGACAGAATATGAAACCTGAACTAGATGGCGTCTTGTTAATGTACGTCCTCAGGTTAAGGGTGGTTGTACATCTTATTGACTGAGCCAGGATGCATCAGCTACCACCTAAGGAGAAAAAATGTAATAAGTCCCCCCACTGATTTAATGACATGTACTGTCTCTTGATTAAGTAGCTGGTTTAGGGGCACCTGGGTGGCTCAGTCAGTTAAGCATCCAACTCTTGACTTCAGCTCAGGTCACAATCTCAGGGTACTGGGATAGAGCCCTACATCAGGCTCTGCGCTCAGCATGACGTCAGCTTGTCAGCTTGTGCTTCTTCCTTTGCTCCTCCCCCACTCTCTTTCTCTGTCTCTCACACTGTTTCTCAAATCATTCAATAAATAGAATATTTAAATAGCTAGTTTGGATTTTTTCAGTCAATACATTCAAAAAGATTGATTATTTCTGGATGAAATCAAGTGCCTGTGGTTGTATGGCATCAAGAGTTTTTTGTGTCATTGTTTTTGAATAGATAAATATTCAAAATGGGAATTTCCACACAGGAGTCGAGGCTGTTGCATTTCATAAGCTTATTTGACCTCAATTCCCCTCATTAGAGGAGAGCTTAATAATTTCGTATTTAGCATCAATAGTTTCATATGGCTCAATATGGTGACTTGTTGGAAAGTACTGTATAACATCCGTGTAAAAACATACAATCTGGAACCATGCTGCTTGGGTTCAGATTGTGGCTCTTCTACCTTCTGTCTGTCACTCCTTGGCCAGGTATTCTACCCTCTCTGTTCCTCAGTTTCCTTATCTGTTAAATGGAGAGAGTGTTTGATCCCATTCTAGTACCTACCTCATAGAGCTGTTTTGTAGATTAAATAAAATTCATTAATTCAGTTACTTAGTTACTGTGCTAAGAAATCTACCTAGCATATATAAGTGCTACAAGAGAATTTGCTATTATTGGGTATTATTTACTTTAAGCTTCTTTAAATAAAATATTTTCAGGTTAGAGGTATTTTTCTCTTTCTAATTACTACTGAAGCCAGCTGTCAATGATGACATAAATTTAAAAAGAGAACTACTCTGAAGTTTATATCCAGACATCTTAGTATTAATGGACTACAGCTCCACAACTATGGACTCATTTATTTCAAAACCCAAAAACACACAATGCTAGAATATATGTTTGTCATTTTCCATGTTATTTAAAACCTCTCTGTTCTAATCATTATCAATAATAAATGCCAATAAAATTGCATTTTTACTAATGAATGTGTATACTACAAAGTTTCCTTGGATTATATAATTAATCACTTTATTTTTCTCTTTGAACTGTCAACATTTGTGTGGAGCCTTTATAATTTTTTCCAACTTGAGATTCAATTTCTGATATTTTCCCCCATGCTTGGTTAGTTTCTTGTTCTCAAATAACTGATAAGTTTGACATGCCCTATTTAAAACTATGCAGGGATTTCCATATTTTTCTAATGCATGATATAATGCTAAAATATAAAACTATGTCAGTCGCTCTCCACAAAAAGTGTTTTCTCTGTATAAAAGAGTATTTCCTTCAGTATTTTGAAATACAGCTACTCCAGGAATTCCAGCAGTACATTAATGTTGTGGAGATAGCTTATAAAATAGATTCTCAGAAGATGAACAACAATGACTGCATTTCTTAAGGATAAATGAGTTGTGGTCCTATACATTAACACAAAATTACTTTAACTCCAACTGGTATAATATAATTAAACATTTTAGCAGCCTGAGAATACTGAACTAAGTGTTACCTATATAAAAAATAAATCTATTAACTTAAAGGTAGGAGAATAATATATTTTCTTTATAACAAATGATGTTTCTCAAAGTATCTTATTTTTCTCTTTGAGAACCCTTTTCTAACTTTTTAAGATCTACTTCATGGAAAAGGGAAAATACAAATATAATACACTATATATTATATATATTTACATATTTTATATGTGTATATAGGTACTGTATATATCTCTCTATATATTAGTATATGTATATGAGCACATATATATTTAACATACATTATATCCTGTAGCACCTATAAGTATGATACAGTATTAAATGCCATTTTTAAATCAAATTTACACAGAAATATATTCAAAAGAAAGTTCATCCCAGTTTTGTTTATAATAACAAAATACTAGAAATGGCCTTACCACTCAACAACAGAAGACTCAAAAAAATTGTGATAAATTCATACAATGAAAGAATAGGCAACTATCAAAAGCATGTTGGATAAAAATATTTTGCAACTCCCTGTAGTTAATTCGATTACAAAAACAGCATATATGTATGTGTTTTTTTTAGTATAGTTTTAGATATGCAGACAGAGACACAGTTATGCATATGTAAATATAAAAGAAGCCAAGCCAAATGCTTTATATACATTATCCCAGGAGGTAGAGAATTGACACTCAAGGAAGTGAATTAATTTGTTCAAGGTTACACAGCTGTTAAGTTGGGTTGCAACTCATGTTTTCTGTTCTCTCAACTGATATGCTCAACTCCTTATTTGTGAAATAAGGAAAAGCTGTAACAAAGGAAAAGCTATAATAATTTTTACTTCTAAATAGAATAAATTAATTAAACATGGAATATAAAGGAAAGAACAAAACAAAATATTTCCCCTGATGGGTAATAATGTAAATAAAGGAAATTACTAACGAGAAAAATAGTTGTGCTTATTGTTTTACATCTTTACTGATTTTATACAGAAATCATACGAGAATTCTTCTTACTGCATGTTTCATCAATATTGAAAATTTATTTTTATACTTAATATTATTTTATCACTTCAAGTTTTTCAGTCATTTGGGACATGATACAATTCATAATCAAGAAGTTTAGTCTTAAGCAATTTTACAACATCGGATGCTAGCAATTTTATTTTGGCATTAAATTTAGAATAGAATCCTTGGTCTGCATTTTTAAAATTCAGATAGGGTGCTCAATTCATTGTACAAACATAGTCAATCTTTTTTTTCTTTTTTTTATTATGTTATGTTAATCTTAAAGAGCAGTAAGATGCTATATTGTGGGTCATATACATGCTTGTAGACTTGTGACTATGCAAGTATGAAGTTGGTCAAAATTTACAATAAAAAATGCAAAAATAAATGGAAAATATACAATTTGGCAAGTTTAATCTTGTTTCATTTCTTCATTTTTAAATTTATTATTACTATTTATTATCATTTCCTATCTTTATTAATGCTTAACAATGAGTAATCATTAATTTGCATTACCATAGGTATGCCTTTCATAAATTTTGCAGAGCTTAGCATGCAGAAAGGCAGATACACTGAAACCTATGATAAAGAGAAGTCTCAATTTAACAAATTATACCTGACAAAATAATATTAAAACCAAGAATTCACAAATGGGCTTATTGTTTTCCTTCCTGTTTTGGAAATTATTCTTCTTTGGAGACTTGTACTTGCGAAGGTCTTAAGTGATTCACAGAAGTTTTACCTATCATATAATTGTTTTATTTTGCAGAGTACCTTCTAAGTTTCTTATTATTTCTATGTGAATAAGGTGTAACATCTCTGGTGTATTATTCACATACTTGACTGTTTTTTGAGCAAATGTATTAAATGTTATTAAAAAAAAAGGATTACAAGCCCAAATTCTCACGAAGGCAAAGCAGGGTGAAGAATGATTGCTACAGGGGAGAGATGGGAAAAGGAATGAACTAGAAGCTGCCTCTATCCATTAAAAGGAAGCAGCTACGATATAATTCTGGTCAATATTTGCCACATTGAAAGTGGATGCAGGCCCAGTTGGACCACATCTTCAGTTTCCTTAAGAGAATACAGATATTCTCATTTTATATTAAATCAGCTAAATTTTAAATGTTGACAAGTAATTAATTTTTTAAACACTGCATAGAACAAGCCAATATATACAATATAAATATAAATCAAATATATAAGCCAAATATATAAATTGAATATACTCGTGCAAGAACACTCCAATAGAGTTTAAGCTGATGGTATATCCCAAAAATTGTTTTTTAAACTTAAATCCCTAGATAGGCTAAAAATAATTATCTATCATTAATCAATAAAACAGTTTACATTTTTAAAAATGGAAATATCAGAAAAAAATGATTGCAGCACTTCATATGAACAAAGACACATGGGAAGTTGACCAGGAGGAGACTGGCTACAAAGTAACTGAAACAGGAACAAATTGATCTCAGGAGTAATAGACAACTTTAAAGGATAGGTATTTGTTGACATAGCTCTCTGAGTTAGAAAATCTTGAGATACACATTATAGCATATTAGAGAGATTAAAAGGAGAAGAGGGATTAGCAAATGCTCACATACCAGTTACTTCACAATGTAGGTGAAGTCTGCTCTTACAATGTATTATTTTATTATGAAATTAAGTTCTGTAAAACTTTGCTTGCTTAGCAGGACAACATTTTCTTAAATATTGAAACTGGGTGTGTTTTTGTTTTTGTTTTATTCTTTGTAGGTGAGTCTGAATATTTGTTATAAGAATCTACATCTGCTAAAATATTTGTTGTAGAAAAATATTTGTACTCATCTAAAATTTGTAAACTATTTTATCATAGTAGGTTGATTTACAGTTTGGATAATTAATTCACTGTGACGTCTCTTATCTAGCTTTAACTAACTCAACCTGTATAAAGATACTGTGGGTTTGTTTTTGTTTTTGTTTTTAATTAGTATCATAGCTAATAGTATATTTCCCCTTTTAAATAAATGTTAGCAAAATGCAACAAGTTTAACAAAATAGCTTTGATGCACAATACATAATCCCCATTGGTGACTATACCTAAAAAGTTGATAAGCACTGAACATGTGATGAAACGATTAAAACATTTCAAACAAATCTGTTAAAGCAAACAGAATAATGGCTATTCAAACAAAGGCATGGTGTCAAGAAAGTGCGATGTAACAAACTAAATCATACTGGCAAACTATTCCTTAAATGTCCGATTTAATTCTGACAAATTTTAAAACATTATAAATAATAAAAGTGACTCTCTCTCTCTCTCTCCCTCCCACCTTTCTTTCCTTCTTCTTCTAGGGCTTAGTTCTTTTTATTTTCTTCATAGAATCTCTTTGAAAATCTATCCTCCCCACCCACCCCGATAGAGAAAAACATGTCCCAGCTTTGGCCCAAACTCAGCACCCTCCTAGTTTTTCCTTGTTGCTATCTTTTTGATTTTCAACAAGATATTTAATTTCTCCATGCCATAGCATCCTCATCTATAAAATAGGAATAAAAGTAGTTCTTTGAACACAGAATCTCATTTAATCCTTTTAACAATCCTATGATCAAAGAATTACTCTTATTCCCAAAAAAGTAACTGACTTATGATAAATGTTCAAAATACAATAGCTATTGATATTATTACTATTAATTGAATTCACTATTATTATAATACTGCTTTTGTGATCTATAGGTAGATAATTGAAACTTCCAATAATTTGTTAGGTTACTCACAAAGGAGATTGGGTCTTAGCAAACTTCTTTAAGTTACCACATCGAGTATATTAAAAAGTGAATAGTGGAATTAACTGAATATAATCTTTTAGGTATTCCTTAGAGAATTGTATAATTTCTAAGTAAATATGAACCTACCAGGCCAAGAACTCCTGTTGGAGTTCCTAGATAGTGTGATCCAGAGATCATGTTTTCATTCATATGGTGATGATGGGACATGCCCTGGGTAACTCTGTACGATTGTGAGCTAAGGATATTTTTCTTTCTTTATTTTTTTTTAAGGATATTTTTCTTTATTGAATTTAAGTTCATTGGTGGTATTCATTTATGAAGTCATCAAAAAATCAGAGATATTAAACAGTGGCATAATATTAAACATAAATTCTGAGACAGAGTATTGGGCACAGTTTCAATTTAACAATGGACATTTGATTTTGTTGTTTATTCTCTATATAATTTTCCAAAAGTGCATTTGAGGTGGCTTAATTTAAACCATTATAGTTATAATACAACAAGGACATGCAGAAAGCCACATGAAACTTTTTTGGAAATTGTTGTATCAAACATTATTCTCCGGGTTAGTTTAAAAATTATTATAGGTGGAATGAGTGGCTATAACATACTACAATCCATCACCTTAGTTCACCTCCCTAAAATCTCCAAAGTCCAATTTCTCTTCTGTTCCATTTCCCTTGGCTACCTTTGCAACATGACACCATATGCATTTTAGTTTGATTTTACCTGTTTAGAATTTGGGGAAGCAGGGAGGGTGGGGATCGGTATAAAATTTGATCTGTGCAATGTTCTTATCTCCCTAGAGATGCTATCAGAGATCTTTCTTTCTTATTTTCTTTCATTGAATCTAACTTTAACATGCTTATTGAACTCTTTCTTTCTTTCTTCCTAGTAGGTGTTATAGGTTTTACACTGGCATTCACTATGGCCTCCCACCATGCCAAAGAGATCATCTGATTGAATTCATAGTCCTCCTTCCGGTGGAGTCAGAAAACATCAAGCATCGTATTTTTTAGAACTTAACACAATTTATATTTTAATAAATATTCTCAAATATACAACTATTTCAATAAATTGATATTAAGTACTTAAGGGATTTTAATTTCAAACGTTACGTGACACTGATTTATTGAGTGACAACTATGGAAAAAATGTAATCTAACAAACTGAAGCTCTTTTCCTGTGGGGATCCTGAGAGAACCATAATTAGGAGGATTATAAGTTATGATTTTTAAGTAGGGAATGTAATTGATAATAATGTAATTATTAACTAATACTGAAAGAACGAGATTCTTCCCTTTCCTTTCACTTTATTCTGCTTTGTCCTTGTCCCAGTACTATTGGGATTAGAGTGAGGGACAAAGCAGAAGACCAGCAAAAAGATGCAGTGGCCTAAATAGTCTATATATGAGGATCAGACTCTGTACTGCATAGCAGCATTCAAAACCTATTCAGCAGCGTTTCTCAGACTTCTGTGAAAAAGCACCAGCTTTTTTTTTTTTAATTTCCTGTCACTTGCATACTGATTTTTTTTAAAGATTTTATTTATTTATTTGACAGAGAGAGACACAGTGAGATAGGGAACACAAGCAGGGGGAGTGGCACAGGGAGAAGCAGGCTTCCCATGGAGCAGGGAGCCCAATACAGGGCTTGATCCCAGGACCCTGGGATCATGACCTGAGCCGAAGGCAGACGCTTAACACCTGAGCCCCCCAGGCGCCCCTGCATATTGATATTTTTGTAAATAAGTAAATTGCTACAAAAATGATCATGCACGTGAATACCACAATAATGTCAACATGCTATAAAAGGTTCTAAATGGATAGTCTTATTTTCGGTATCATCTCATTTCACATCAGCAATAAATAGTTCTTAGATTGGCACCAGCTAGTGGATCATATTTGAGTAGGGAATATATTTAAGAAATAAACCTGGTAATAGAGGTTGCATATCCCATGATTAGTTTTAAAAAACTTCATTGGAAGGGGAAAAAACACAACTCAAAGTAAAAACTTCCTACCACTGGAAAAAAAAATCAACAAATTGATATTTGCAGATGCAGTGACGACATCACAAAAAGAAGCACAACATGTTCTTGTTCACAAAAATATATGGCAACTTAAAAAAGTGACTACCTGGCTTTCATCCATTTTGTTGTTGAGCAAATGATCCTGGAGAGGCTAAAATAGTTTTCTGAATTTGAATCCAGACTTTTGGTAATTCATCAGATACCTGGGAATTTTTTCCATTCTTCATTCCATTGACTACTGACTGTAGGAAAACAGTCACCCACATGCTGATTATAGTATTCTTACTTTGCAGAAGTCCCTCCTAATCTACAGTTTCAATTTCTGTGATTTCAGTTACCCATAGTCAACCACAATCCAGAAGCAGAGGATCCTCCTTCTGACATTTAGTCAGAAAGCCAACAGTAGTTCAACATTATATCACAATGCCTACATCCTTCATCTCACTTCAGCTCATCACAGAAGCATTTCATCATCTCTCATCATCACAAGAAGAAGGGTGAGTACAGAACAAGAAGATATTTTGAGAGAAGAGAGAGACTAATGAGACTCATATAATGTTTATTATGGTGTATTATTATAATTATTCTATTTTATTATTAGTTATTGTTGTTAATCTCTTACTGTGCCTAATTTATGAATTAAATTTTATCATAGGTATGTATGTACAGGAAAAAAAACATAAATATAGACGTTGGTACTATGTGTAGTTGCAGACATCTACTGGAGGTCTTAGAACACATCCCCATGGATAAGAGGAGGAAGAGCTAATGTACTAAAAAATTTCTGTCAGTTTCCACCCAGTGCCTCCATCCTTGGCCCCTCTGCCCATGCCATTAAATTTTCAAATGACTGGCACTCACAGGAAAATTTATCTTTGAAAAAATAGTTCAGTTTCAGATTTTCAAACAGAACCAATACTTATCAAAACCTACTTAAAATCAACTCCCAAAACACAAAAATAAATTGTTAAGGTTTTTCCCCCCGACTCTATAGCCCTCCATAGTCTGAATGTTCATGTTAAGTCAATGGGTTGTTTATTATTATTATTATTATTATTTCTAATTTTTAAAAAATATGAATTCTGGACTAAAACTTTCATAAAAATATTTATTTTGAATGCATATGATCTGATTACTGGAAAAGAAAGATAAAATGTGTTTAAAATATAAAGTGTGTTTAAAAGATTCTCAGGGGATATTGTAATGAAATATTTCTTGTAGTTGGTGCCAGGAAAGGAAACTCTCTCATATTAAAACAAAATCCACAATAAAGATGTTTCAAGATGTAGTCTGCTAAATGTAGTATTTTTGTCAGTGAGAGAAGCAGTGACCTGATCAATAGGTGCCAAGGAAGTTTCAGAAATTACACCATAAATTTCATAATGTTCATTTTCCATTATGCATTGCACGTGTTCATTCATTTCAATGCAGTGCAAGGAAGGAGATGCAGGAAAAAGAACATCTAGAGCATTGATCAAATGGAACTATTAGACCTGACTAGGCGATATGCTTTTAAAATACCTGTGGCATTCCTTTGACAATGATAGAAATCACTTGAATGAGTTAAAACACATGAGCAGAATTAGTGCATATTGAGCTTTAGAAAAAATAAGTAGTCTATTTTGAGTAATTATTTCATGCCTCAGTTGCATTAGAGAGCAAGCATCTGAGGGATAAGATAACTTTACCATTTAGGAACAGGAGTTCCTTTGAAAATATACTGCCTAAGTAACATATTGTTATTATAAATCAGTTTTTTAAATAAAATGTCATATGTTTGCAGAAAATGACTTACAGACAGTAGCAGTTATCTATAACATGTAGTAATTTCTAATTTTCCTTAAAATTCCACAGAGATACTTTTTAAAGAAAATAACTGATATTGAGGAATTCACATTCTCAGAAATCTTACTCTGAAACTTTTCTTAATTCTATAGTTCAGCAGGCAAGACTGAGGTTGATTTTCTTCCCATCTTTATTCCTTTTTCCTTTCACATTTACTGAGTACCTATTAACTACAGCATCTAAACTGGGTTTGCAGTGGGTTTCTTATAGGGATAAAAATGAGAACATTCTTGATCTAAAAGCCCTCAACCCCAGTGATTGAATTAGGTGGTTGGCTTTACTCAACCAGTATACTAAGTTTTTCCCTGGCCTAGAAATAATTTTATGGAAAATGAACCCATCATCCAGTCTCCAAATTCAGAGAGTGTTAACATATTTGATGAACACAATCTTAAAACTAGATGCACAGCACACATCTTTTGAATACTTATGAGATATGATTACTCTTGGAACAAATATACCAGAAATAAGAAATCTAAGTATATTAATGTATTAAGAGGCATATTCAGAGACTATATGCTTTCCAATGATGTTGCCTTTGCTCAAAATATATTCGTCATCTTTCTTAGGGAATAGCCTTAACAGTATGTATTTAAATGTTATAATTTTTCTAAGTGTTTGTCCTTCAGTATTTCATTTTATGGAAACAGTCTAAAGTTATCCAGAACTAAAAGGTAATTTATTTTTTTTAATAATTTTTTATTGTTATGTTAATCACCACACATTACATCATTAGTTTTTGATGTAGTGTTCCATGATTCATTGTGCATAACACCCAGTGCTCCACGCAGAATGTGCCCTCTTTAATACCCATCATCAGGCTAACCCATCCCCCACCTCCCTCCCCTCTAGAACCCTCAGTTTGTTTTTCAGAGTCCATCGTCTCTCATGGTTCATCTCCCCCTCCGACTTACTCCCCTTCATTCTTCCCCTCCTGCTATCTTCTTCTTTTTTTTTCTTAACATATATTGCATTATTTGTTTCAGAAGTACAGATCCGTGATTCATCGGTCTTGTACAATTCACAGTGCTCACCATAGCACATACCCTCCCCAGTGTCTATCACCCAGCCACCCCATCCCTCCCACCCCCCACCAGTCCAGCAACCCTCAGTTTGTTTCCTGAGATTAAGAATTCCTCATATCAGTGAGGTCATATGATACATGTCTTTCTCTGATTGACTTATTTCACTCAGCATAACACCCTCCAGTTCCATCCACGTCGTTGCAAATGGCAAGATCTCATTCCTTTTGATGGCTGTATAATATTCCATTGTGTGTATATACCACATCTTCTTTATCCATTCATCTGTCGATGGACGTCTTGGCTCTTTCCACAGTTTGGCTATTGTGGACATTGCTGCTATAAACATTGGGGTGCATGTACCCCTTCAGATCCCGACATTTGTATCTTTGGGGTAAATACCCAGTAATGTGATTGCTGGATCGGATGGTAGCTCGATTTTCAACTGTTTGAGGAACCTCCATACTGTTTTCCAGAGTGGCTGCACCAGCTTGCATTCCCACCAACAGTGTAGGAGGGTTCCCCTTTCTCCACATCCTCGCCAACATCTGTCGTTTCCTGACTTGTTAATTTTAGCCATTCTGATGGGTGTGAGGTGGTATCTCATTGAGGTTTTGATTTGGATTTCCCTGATGCCCAGTGATGTTGAGCACTTTTTCATGTGTCCGTTGGCCATTTGGATGTCTTCTTTGGAAAAATGTCTGTTCATGTCTTCTGCCCATTTCTTGATTGGATTATTTGTTCTTTGGGTGTTGAGTTTGATAAGTTCTTTATAGATTTTGGATACTAGCCCTTTATCGGATATGTCATTTGCAAATATTTTCTCCCATTCTGTCAGTTGTCTTTTGGTTTTGTGGACTCTTTCTTTTGCTGTGCAAAAGCTTTTTATCTTGATGAAATCCCAATAGTTCATTTTTGCCCTTGCTTCCCTTGCCTTTGGCGATGTTTCTAGGAAGAAGTTGCTGCGGCTGAGGTCGAAGAGGTTGCTGCCAGTGTTCTCCTTTAGGATTTTGATGGACTCCTGTCTCACGTTTAGGTCTTTCAACCATTTGCAGTCTATTTTGTGTGTGGTGTAAGGAAATGGTCCAGTTTCATTCTTCTGCATGTGGCTGTCCAATTTTCCCAACACCATTTGTTGAAGAGACTGTCTTTTTGCCATTGGACATTCTTTCCTGCTTTGTCAAAGATGAGTTGACCATAGAGTTGAGGGTCCATTTCTGGGCTGTCTATTCTGTTCCATTGATCTACGTGTCTGTTTTTGTGCCAGTACCATGCTGTCTTGATGATGACAGCTTTGTAATAGAGCTGGAAGTCCGGAATTGTGATGCCGCCAGCTTTGCTTTTCTTTTTCAAGATTCCTCTGGCTATTTGGGGTCTCTTCTGGTTCCATACAAATTTTAGGATTATTTGTTCCATTTCTTTGGAAAAGGTGGATGGTATTTTGATGGGGATTGCATTGAATGTGCAGATTGCTCTAGGTAGCATTGACATCTTCACAATGTTTGTTCTTCCAATCCATGAGCATGGAACGTTTTTCCATTTCTTTGTGTCTTCTTCAATTCCTTTCATGAGTATTTTATAGTTTTCTGAGTACAGACCCTTTGCCTCTTTGGTTAAATTTATTCCTAGGTATCTTATGGTTTTGGGTGCAGTTGTAAATGGGATCGACTCCTTGATTTGTCTCTCTTCTGTCTTGTTGTTGGTGTATAGGAATGCCACTGATTTCTGTACATTGATTTTATATCCTGCTACTTGACTGAATTCCTGTATGAGTTCTACCAGCTTTGGGGTGGAGTCTTTTGGGTTTTCCACATATAGTATCAGATCATCTGCAAAGAGTGAGAGTTTGACTTCCTCTTTGCCGATTTGGATGCCTTTGATTTCAAAAGGTGAGTAATTTAGAAGACATGAAATATGGCTGAGGTTAAAAGAAATATAATAAAGTTATATTATCTGCAATGAGATTTTTTATTTAAGCTCATAAATAGGTCAGAGGCAACTGCTCAAGAATTTCATAAATGTATGAGCTAATGGCAACAAAACCAGAAAACATCTAAACCTTATTGTTATTTTTTGGAAGCATACTCTTCATTTATACATATTCAAATATAAGCATTATTAATGCCTCATTAGCTTAGAGTTACATGGACAAATGTTCATGACGTCTAAGGTGTTATATTGAGTGTGATGAAATAGAACCTTCCATTACTTGTGTTGAAGTTATTAAGAAAATTCTGATCTCTAAGAAGCTGTGTGCTCCCAAACCAATCAGATATTTCCTCAGGGAATAAGGACTCTAGTTAAATGGACTCAGTAGGACTATTCTATCAACTGAAGTCCCCCACCCCTACTCAAAAACATAGTAACTAGAGTTCAGTTAAAAGGATTAGAGACTTTAAGTAGGAATTCAAATGCAAAAATGGCGCTATAGTTTATATTAGTGATGCAAGAAAGTCACAGAATTAAAAATCACAATTAAATTGACCTTTCGGTTTTCCAGGGAATTTCCAAGACTATGTAAAAGTCCTTCTAATGAATGTTGAAATATGTTACCAAATTTATTGTATATTTTTAAAGAATATATATTAAAGGATAATTTTATGTTGAAATTACTACATGATTTTAAAAATAAAATAAAAAAGATTGGTTTAAAGACAACACTATTATAGTTTTATAGTCTCAGATTACAAAACAGAGCAAATCATAACATTCTGTTATTTGTGAGCACAATGGAGGAAGATATGGTTAAAATAAAAGTTTGAATTATTTCTAAATAGGGCAGACTAATATTCAGTTATATTAGAAGTTGCAGTATAATAAATATATCTTCTGGATTCATACAATTTATTTAAGTTTACTGCTACTTGACTAAGGTTTTTATAGAGATCAATACTCACACATGGAGAATGCAAGAAATCAATAGTATATTTCTAAAATTGCTAGTAGCCAGTCGATAGTTTAAAAAAAAAGAATCATTGTATTTGATTACATGCAGATTTAAGGTGCATGGAAAATCCATTAAAATCTATTGGTATCAGCCAAGGAAATTAAGAAAAGCAGCCAGTGGGAGAGGAAGAAAACCAAAAGAAAATGGTATGCTGCAAGTCAAGAACAAATGGTGGGAAATGCTACTGATAAGTAGTATGTGGAATGGGATAATTATTGTGGAAAGGACTGGTGCTCTTGATAAGATAGTTTGATGGAGAGTTGAGGGAAATAGACTGATTGGTGTGAGTTCTAGAGTGTATGGAGAGCATTAAATCTCTGGATGAATTTTGCTTTAAAGTAGAAAGAAATTGAGTAATAGTTAAAAAGGGAAGTGGGGTCAAGAGAAGGCTATTTTAAGAGGAAATAACATATTTATGTTTAATAGGAAATATTTGATTGAGACTATGAAAATATAAATTAAAAAGTTAAAAAAATGTTAGTCTCATACAAATAGATAGTGATCAATTCTATTTAACTTATTAATGAGAGAACCAGCATGATGGTAAAGATGATTCAGAAAAAGGAGAGCTTGGAAAAAGAGAAGGTAGGGTAAGATTGCAAAGTTATACATAAAGCAGATTGATATCTTACAGGAATTAAACTACATATATATGTATACACACATATATTTTTAATAACCCGTAGGACATAAAACATTTGTATGTTTCCAGATGAAAATAGTTGCAATTTATCAATCTTCCACAAGTTAACATCAAGCTTTACAGGTTTGGGGTCATAATCAATAGCAAATAGTATATCATATAAAATTGTACCTTTTTTATAATTTATTTTAAAATGCACTAAAGATAAGATCAATAAATGGATAGATAGTGATAAAGAAAATTTCAACTTTTAATGTTGTAGGCTCTGCTCCTGGGCTCCCAGGGAAACTGTAGTTTTAACTTTTACCAAGGTCAGAATGGCTTGACCCAACTTCAAAGCATGGGCTCTATTTCTGCCCAAAGCACACATTGTACATCTGCTTTGTTAGCAAATAACCTAAAAGAAATATTTCTAACATAAAAATAAGAATTTCCCCAAATTCCCATGCCTCTGAAGCCTGCAACCTTGCACAATCTAAAAGCATAAGATAAAGTTTGTAATTTTCTGGAGTGTCTTATGCCATGACGATTTGTAATTCTTGAGATAAAAAAAACAAAAACATATATAACCCTGTATCAAACATTCCTTCTCGGGAGCACTCTTTTCCTGAAGATTGTGTATACAGGGCACCTGTCCTACCTTGGGCTCAAATAAAACTCTTTTAGAAAAAATGAAAAGCTTTGTTTATTTGCAACAAAAGCGGGGTAAACTGCTGGAGTGATATGTGGTAAAGTAAGTAAAGTACATTTTACTCACTGCAAAATTCCTTTAATCGCAATATGTTTGATAATTTTATAACTTTCACAGGAAAAATACATCCCCAAGGATTAGGTGATTCTTAAGATTATTAGAAAATGTTCTAGTGTAAGTTTAGGAAAGCCTAAAGTAATCTTACTCAATTTCCAAATTTGTATAATTTTTCCTAAAAGGGAAAAATGATAATATAGGACAAAGAGAAGAATTGCTGGAGGAAAGATCAATACTCACGTATGCAAGAGGAGAAAGGATCCTATGCACAAGTAAACACGTTGCCCTTAGCTGGGGTCACTGTTCATTCAGAGTATTCACAGAAGGCAGAGTACTGGCACTAATGAAGGTAGTTCAGGATATGTGGTAGTGGGAGTTATAGAAATTCTCTTCTAAATGCTTGTTTTGGAAGCAAGAACTAAGACTGGAAACAAGAAGAGATTTAAGACAGTTGGGAAGGTGGGAGAGCAGCCAGCAGCCATGTGAGTTTCCACCTGTGTTCAATTGTGTAGGTACAGGTGTGGTATTGTTAGCTAGTTGCACTTAAAAAGTTACAGTTTTGCCAGGTGAGTATTATAGAGTACCAATATCTGTGTGATCCAAAGAGAACAACCTTTGGTCCATGATGTTAAGTCTTTAAATATTATTAATGATTAGAAATACAGTAATTTTCACCTAGAGAGAAGCTAATTCAAGACAAAAATTAAGATGTATGAATGGAGTAATCCATCTTTCCATTTCAATTATTCAATCTACATTTTGGAAAAGATTCTCTGCTTTTTAAAATTAAATAGTGGCAATCTTTCTACTTAAGGACACAGGTTTTGGGTGTAGCTCATACATTTCACAAATAATGCTGATTTTTCTTCTCCATTAATACTGATAGGAGCGGGGCGCCTGGGTGGCTCAGTCGGTTAAGCATCTGCCTTCGGCTCAGGTCATGATCCCAGGGTCCTGGGATCGAGCCCCACATCGGGCTCCCTGCTCAGCGGGGAGCCTGCTTCTCCCTCTGCCTCTGCCTGCCTGCCTGCCTACTTGTGCTCTCTCTCTCTCTCTGTCAAATAAATAAATAAAATCTTAAAAAAAAAAAATACTGATAGGAGCACATTAATAAACTTGGTTTAGCAAACAAAATACAGACAATTTCACATTGTTCTAGAGAGACAATATTAAATATAGAAACTGAGCTCTCGTAAAGTCACATGTACAAATAAAATTTAGCTCACAAATAAGACTAGAAAGTATCCATAATGAAATTTCCTACTGGTTTTTTAGAATATATTTCATGAGACTCTGCATTTTAAGTGACTTTCTTTTTAAAACTCATTAGCTTTTAATTTAAATCTGAGAAATTATCACTTGTTGTACTTCTGCCTAAAAACTCAGCCTATATTATAATGTTAACTCACATCCAAACTTTCTGTTCTTAGATGCATGCATTTAACTCCTCCTGTTATTTTTTTAAAAATCACTTCATGCAAATTTAATGAAAACCTAATTACAGTTTCCTACCAAACAGTGTACTTAGGCAAATAGTAATTGTATTGGTCTGTCTTCTTTTCTTTTTCTCTGAAAAGTTGTGTTCCTCGAATAAATAATTACATACAGAATAATTAAATGTTGCTGATATTGTCTATTCATCCCCTTCGTACACAAAAACACCAGAGTCGTCTTCTCAGAAATCTGTCTCCATCGTGTTGGATAAGCTTACTGTCCATCACACAACTGGAATCAATTCCTACTCAATTACACAAGAATATAGTACTATGTTAAAAGGCAAATAAGGTTTAATTTTAATCGCTGACAGCCTGTGAGTCCATGTTCTGTTATAGATTAAAAGGACCAATTATTTTTTAAAATAATGCTCTAATGAGGAGGCTTATGAGTACATGGGCAGCATGGCTCTGTCTGCAGTCCAAGCTGTACTCTCAGGAGGTTTGTAAACCATTTAGACGATCATAAACATGTCCATTATTTTTATTTGAAAACATATCTTTTGAAACCCCTGAGAAATTATGACAACATTGCCCCTATCTGCACATCTAACTCTGACATACTCCAGTGCCAACCAGCTGTTTGGACATGCAGTTAACTGGGTGCGGTGGTATCTTGGGCTCTGCTGGGACCTTGTCAGAGATATGATAAAGGGATTTCTTCCCAGAAGTGCTTCAGCGAGATGAGGGGACCATCAGGTCACAGAAGTAGGGACAAGAAGACAGTGCATTCAGGTAAAAGTTTTCAGTTTAGAAAATTGTGGACCTCTTGCAGAATGGTCACCATTAAGCATGTGTGAATATGCTTGAACTTTAAAATCATCAAGAATCTCCTTGAGCCCCCAAAGTTAAAGACTGCTGGGTATCCCTCCCTTGGAGTCCAGGAGGGTGCCACTCTAGGGTATTGTAGCTTCAAAACTTGGTCCTAAAAGACCTTTTAGCTTCCACCATCCACAGGACACCTATATAGGCACTCCCATAATAGGAACTGAGCCCAGTGAAGAAGTGAACAATACCACCCTATATCAGGGATCCTAATAGCAAGATCAAAATCAGGTAGAATAACCACAATACTTAGTGAAACAGAACTGCTAGATAAACACCTAATGAAAACAACAATAACGAAAACAAAAATATGTATGAAGAATACTTTAAAAGATTAAAGTTAAAGACACACATGTACACAAACCTTCAACCTTCTCTTGTCTCATTCCTCTTTTAATTTTTTTAAATAGCATTATTGAGGTGTAAATTATATACAATAAACTGCATATATTTTAAATTGTTTTAAATAGCATCATTGAGGTGTAAATTATATACAATAAACTGCATATATTTAAAATGTCTGATTAGTTAACTATACACCAGGGAATCCATCACCATAGGCAAGTAAATAAATATATGCATTATCCCTCAAAGTTTCCTCATGCCCCTTGGTAATCACCATGCCCTACCCTTATCAAACACTGCCCCCTCCACCCTCCACTCCCAGGAAACCACTAATCTGTTTTCTATAGATTATAGAATCTTGAGAATCACTATAGATTAGTTTGAATTTGCTAGAACTTTTTTAAATTTTATTTTATTATGTTAATCACCATACATTACATCATTATTTTTTGACGTAGTGTTCCGTGATTCATTGTTTGCGTATGATATCCAGTGGTCCATTCAATACGTGCCCTCTTTAACACCCATCACCAGGCTAACCCATCCCCCCACCGCCCTCCCCTCTAGAACCCTCAGTTTGTTTCTCAGAGTCCATAGCCTCTTATGGTGAATTTGCTAAAATTTTATATACAGTTGACTCTTGAACAACATGAATTTGAACTGTGCAACCCTGTCAACTTATAAGCATTTTTTTTCAATAAATATACTGGAAAAATTTTTTGGAGATCTGTGATAATTTGAAAAAAAACTTCACAGTCAAACCAAAAAAAAAAAAAAAAGAAAAAGTTAGATACTATTGTAAGAAGATGGTATATAATACATATAACACACAAAATATGTGTTAATCGGCTGTTTACAATATTGGTAAGACCTCCAGTCAACAGTAGATTATTAGCAGTTAAGTTTTACGGAAGTTCAAAGTTATATATAGATTTTTGACTGGGGTAGGGAGGTGCTCCTATTTTCCCTGTTGTTCAACAATCAACTGCATATGTAATCATATATTATGTACATTTTTTCCCCTCTGGGTCTCGAATTCAGCATAATTATTTTTAGATCCATCCATGTTGCAGTGTGCATCAACAGTCAGTGTTCATTATTTTTTCCTTTTAATGCTAAGTAATGTTCTATTGTCTCTACCACATTTTGTTAATCCATTCACCTATTGAGGGATATTTGGGACATTTTCAGCTTTTCAAATAAATTACAAATGATGCTCTTCTTAATATTAGTGTATAAGTATAGTGTTGATACATATTTTTATTTGGTAAATGCCCAAGTGTAGGACTGCTTAGTCATATGGTTAATATTTTCCCAAGTGGTTGCACAATTTTACAATCCCACCAGCAGCATACAGGCTTACCAGTTGCTTTACTTCCTTGATAATATTGAGTATGGTCATTTCTAACAATTTTAGACATTCTAATGGGTGCTTTGAGTTAAATACCAATCAATCAATCAATCAATTAGTGGACTTTTCTTGTTGTACCAAATAAACCTTTGCCTAAGCCAAGGTCATAAAAATTTTATTTTATATGTTCTTGTAGAAGCTTTATAGTTTTAAGCTCTTATGTTTATGTTTTTGATTTATTTTGAGTTAATGTATGCATTTAGTGCAAGGTTAGGATTGAAGTGCTTTTTTTTTTTTCTTTTACAGGAGGATACACACTCTGTTGTCCAAGCACTATTTGTTGGCAAGATTATCCTTTCTCCCTTGAATTTCCTTTAAACTTTTGTTAAAAATATATTGACCATATAAGTAAGGGTCTGTTTCTGGACTTTGTTTCCTCTTCCATTAAACTATTTGTTTATCAAATAGCCTTTATCAATGAACCTTTGAAATAATATTTAAAGTGTGAATCCTCCAACATTGATCTGTTGTTTTGTTTAGGTCCTTTGTATTTCCATATGAATTTTAGAAATTAATTTAGAAATTTAGCTTGTCAATTTTATATAAACTCTACTTGAATATTACTGGGGTTGGGATGAATCAATATATCATTCAATAAATCAATAACTGGCTTCTTAAATAATATAGAATCTTCTCATCTATTAACATAGTATATCATTCCATTTATTTAATTCTTGAATTTCTCTCAGCAATGTTTTGTAAATTTGATGCATGAGTATTATATATCTTTGGCCATATTTATCCTAAATATTTCATATTTTCTAAGTCATCAGAAATGATTATTTAATTCCAATTTCCAGCTGTTCATTACTGGTATAGAAATACAATAGAATTTTATATAACCTTATTTTGGTATAGTCACTTGATTCTACTGTATTTCTTTGTTTTTAGGTTTTCTTTTTAGTTTTTTGTTTTTATTATTTTGTTTGTTTTAGGTATCTTCTGTAAATAAGGTTGCGTTATTTCTTTTTTCAATTGAGATCCCTTTCTTTTTTTTCTTACCATAAGACACTGGGAGGACCTCTAGGACAATATGAAAGAAGTGGTGAGAGGAGACATATTTGCCTTACTTATGTAAAAAAGCATTAATTCATTTTTAAATATGATGTTAGCTGTTTTTCATAGATGCCCTTTATCAGCATGAGGAAGTTTCCTTATATTCCTAATTAGCTGAGAGTTTCCTAATATTTCTAATTAGCTGGGATAGATGATGGCTTTTGTCAAATGTTTTTTCTGCATCTAATGAGATGACCATCTGGTTTTTCATTTTAAGTATATTTATATAGTGAATTGCATAGATTGACTTTATTTTCAGAATAGTTTTAGATTTCAGAAAATGTGAAAATATACTACAAAGAGTTTGCACATATTCCACACCCAGTTTCCTCTTTTTGTAATATCTTACAACAGTATGGTACATTTGTTACAATTAATGGAAATATTGACATATTATTAACTGAAATCCATAGTTTATTCAGATGTCCCTGGTTTTTACCTAATGTCTTTTTCTTCCTCCAAGACCCATCCAGGACATCACATTACATTGGTCATTGTCATAGTTTATATTGGGCTTTTAAAACAAAAATATCATAGATTGGGAGGCTTATACACAACAAATTTATTTTTCACTGGGTGGAGGCTGGAAAATCCAAAACCAAGGCACAGGAAGATAGTTTCTGGTAGGAGCCTGCTTTCTTGTTCATAAATGGCAGTCTTCTTGCTATAACCTTTCATGGTAGAAGGGGTAAGGAAGCTCTCTAGAGTCTCTTATAAGAACACTAATCTCATTCCTGAGGGCTCTGCTGTCCTAACCTAGTCAGTTCCCCAAAGCCCTACCTCCAAATCCCATCACATTGGGAATTTGGTTTCAATATATGAATTTTGAGAGGGCACAAACATGTATTCTATAGCAGTCATGTTACCTTAGAGTCCTGTTGGCTGTGACAGTTTCTCATACTTGATTGTTTTTTATATACTTAACAATTTTGAGGAGTAGTGGTCAGGTATTTCATAGGTAGGCCCCACTACTGAAATTTGTGTGCAATTTTTTCATGATTAGATTAGGATTATGGGTTTTTGGCAGACAATCAGGGAACTAAAGTGCCATTTTCACCATATCATATCAGGGTACATGCCATCAATATGACTTATGACTGTTGATTGTGATCTTAATCACCTGACTGACACAGTGTTTGTCAGATTTCTCTACTGTGAAGTTACTTTTTTATCCCCCCTTTTCATACTGTATTCTTTGGAAGGAAGTCATTGTGCACAGCCCATAACTCAAGGAAAGGAGAATTCATTGATTTTTGAATGTCAAATAACATTTGTATTCCTAGATAAATACTGCTTTATCATGTATTATCTTTTTCATAAAGTGTTACATCAGATTTGTGAAAATTTTAAGAATCTGGCATCAACGTTCATGAAGTAATTGGTCTGTTGTTTTTGTTTCTTATAATGTCTTTGTCAACTTTTGGTATCATAGCAATGCTGGCCTTATTGAATGATTGAGAAATATTACTCGTATTAAATTTTATGAAAAAGTTTAATTAGAATTATTTGTTATTTTCCATCCTTAATTGGTAGAATTCCCCAGCGAAGCCATCTTGGCCCAGAGTTGTCTTTGTAGGGAGAGTTCTGGTTTCTTTAATAGTTATAATTAAATTTATCCATTTTTACTCATGTGAGCTTCAGTAGTTTGTGTCTCTTAAGAAATTTGTCTATTTCAGCGCACCTGGGTAGCTCAGATGGTTAAGCGTCTGCCTTTAGCTCAGGTCACGATCCCAACATCCTAGGACTGAGTCCCACATCGGGCTCCTGCTTGGTGGGGAGCCTGCTTCTCCCTCTCCCTCTACCATTCCCCTGCTTGTGCTCTCTTTCTCTCTCTGTCAAATAAATAAATAAAATCTTTAAAAGAAAGAAAGAAAGAAAGAAAGAAAGAAAGAAAGAAAAAGAAATTTGTCTATTTCATCTAAGTTGTAAATTTATTAATTTGACATTGTTCGTAATATTCCCCTATTGTCATTTTAATATATGTAAATTTTTAGTAATGTCACCTTTCTCATTCCTGACATTGGAAAATTATGTATTTTCCATTTTTTTCCTGATTAATTTGTCAAATGATCAATTTAGAGTTCTATCAGTTTTATTGATCTTCTCAATCTTTAGTTTCTTAATTTATTTCTATTGTGTTTCTGATTTGGAATTCAATGATTTCCACGCTTGTCTTTATTACATTCTTTATTTTACTTCCTTCGGGTTTATTTACTTTTTTTTTTCTAGCTTCTTAAATGGGTAGATGAGATAATTCCTTAAAACTTTTTCTATTTTCTAACAAAGGCATTCAGTGTTATAAGTTTCCTTCTGAGTACAGCTCCATCAGCATGCTCAAATTTTGATACATTGTTATTTTCATTTTCAGTCAATTCACAAAACTATATAATTTCCCTTTTATTTTTTTTCTTTGATTCATAGATTAATTGGGAGCATATTATTTAGTTTCCAAATATTTGGGATTTTATGGATTTTTTTTGTTGATTTCTAACTTAATTCCATTTCAATCAAGGAATCTATGTTTTATGACTTAAATTACTTTAAATATATGGAGACTTGTCCTACGGTCCTGAATATGTTTAAATTGTTAAATGTTTGGTGTGCACTTGAGAAGAGTGTATATTATGTTGGTGTTGACTGGAGCATTCTATCTTTTTCAATTAGGTCAAGTTGGTTAATAGTTTTTGTTTTCTATATTCTTATTTATTTTCTATATACCTGATTTAGATTTCTTAAAATATAATACCAAAAGCAAAAGTGATAAAAGAAAAAAAAATAAATTATATTTCATCAAAATTAAAATTTTATTTCAAATTTGCACTTACAAAAATACCACTAAGAAAGCAAAATGACCAGATCTGACTGGAAGAAATATTTATAAAGCAAATTTCTAATAGAGGATTTGTATCTAGATTATTAGAGAAAAAGGGAAAAATACAACTCTTACAAGTTAATACTAAGATTAAAAACCATTAAAATGTACAAATATTTGAATAGACATTTCATTAGAGCACATGTATGAATGACCACAAACACATGAAAAGATGCTCAACATTATCAGTTGTTAGGAAAATGCAAATTAATATCACAATGAGATACCACTTTACATCCACTAGGAAAGCTTTAATAAAGTAAGACAGATGGTAACAAGTGTTTGTAAGGATGTACAGAAACTGAAGCCTCATTCATTGTTGGGGGGAACATACAATGGCACAACTACTTTAAAAAAGAAAAGCTTAGCAGTTTCATAAAAGGTTAAATAGGGGCACTTGGGTGGCTCAGTTGGTTAGTTTAGCATCCAATTCTTGATTTAGGCTCGGGTCATGATTTCAGGGTTGTGAGATAGAACCTCACATCAGGCTCCAAGCTCAGCAGGGAATCTGTTTCTCTCCTTCTCCACCTCTCTCTGCCCCTCTCTCCACTCATGCATCATTTTCTCTCTTTCTCTCTCAAATAAATAAATAAATAAATCTTAAAAAAACATTTAAATATAAATTTACCCTATGACCTAAAAATTCCAGTCTTAGGTATCTAACCAAGGGAGATGAACATACATCCAAATACTTGGTGTAAATGTTCATAGTAGCATTATTCATAATAGCCAAAAAATAGGACAACATTGACAACCACAAACTGATAAATATCTAAACAAATATGGTATATCCACACAATATAATAATATTTGCTAATAAAAGGAACAAATTATGAATACTTATAACAACATTATGACCTCAAAAACATTTTGCTAAGTAAACTGAACCAGTCACAAAGTAGCGCATATTGTATGATTTCATTTATATGGCATGTTAGAATGAATAAATCTATAGAGAAAGAAATTAGAGTAATGGTTGCCTGGGGATGGAAGTCAGGGAAGGGTTTGAGAGTGACTGCTTATGGGCACAAGGGATCTTTTTGATGGGATGAAAATGTTTTAAAATTGGATTATGTTGGTGGTGTATAATTCTATAAATTTACTAAAATCATTAACTGTACACTTAAAATGAGTGAATTTTAATTCAAAGGGATACACACACCCCTATGTTTATAGCAGCATTATTTACAACAGCCAAAAACGGAAGCAGTCTAAGTGTCCATCAATAGATAAATGGATAAGAAAGATGTGGTATATACACACACCAGAATATTACTCAGCCATAAAAAAGAATAAAATCTTGCCATCTGCAATGATATGGATGGAACTAGAAAGTGTAATGCTAAGCGAAATAAATCAGAGAAAGACAAATACCATATGATTTCACTCACATTGAAATTTAAGAAACAAACAAAAAACAAGGAGAGGTAAAAAGAGAGAGAGGAACTAAGAAATATACTCTTAACTATAGAGAAAAAGTGTATGGTTACCAGATAGGAGGTTGGTGGTGGCGGAGTATCAGTGAAATAGGCGATGGGAATTAAGGAGTGCACTTGTCATGGATGATGTATGGAATTGCTGAATCACTATACTGTACACCTGAAACTATGTTATACTGTATGTTAACTTTACTGGAATTAATTTTTAATGTTATAAAACAAACAAAAAACAAGTAAATTGCCCAACAAAATGTTAAAAGAGCTACAACACCCCACCATGGGAATGTGGAATAAAAGGTACTCATGCATTGATGGTGAAAACTGAACTATTTTTTTGAAAGTAATTTGAAAACAGAGGGGGAGGAGCAAGATGGCAGAGGAATAGGAGACCTAAATTTCGTCTGGTCCCAGGAATTCAGCTAGATAGTTATCAAACCTACAAACTCCACAGAATATCAAAGAAAAGAATAGCAGCAATGCTATGAAGAGAAAAGCAACCATTTTCTAGAAGGTCTCTTCTGATTTGTTTATTGAATATTTTTCTGGGGTTGCTGTTACCCTTTTAGCATTTTGTTCTCTCATTCATCTATTCTTCTTTGGACAAAATGACAAAATGGAAAAACTCACTTCAAAAAAAAGAACAAGAGGCAGTACCAACTGCCAGGGACCCAATAAATATGGACATTAGTAAGATTTCAGAACCAGAGTTCAGAATAATGATTATAAAGATACCAGCTGGGTTTGATAAAAAGCATAGAAGATACTAGAGAATCCCTTTCTGGAGAAATAAAAGAACTAAAATCTAACCAAGTTGAAATCAAAAAGGCTATAAATGAAGTGCAATCAAAAACAGAGGCTCTAACTGCTAGGATAGATGAGACATAAGAGAGAATTAGTGACATTGAAGACCAAATGATGGAGAATAATGAAGCTGAGAAAAAGAGAGATAAACAACTACTGGATCACAAGGGAGGAATTTGAGAGATAATGATACCATAAGATGAAACAATAGTAGATTAATTGGGATCTCAGAAGAAGAAGAAAAGTATATTGGAGCAAATTATAGGGGAGAACTTCCCTAATTTGAGGAAGGAAACAGGCATCAAACTCCAGGAGGCACAGAGACCCCCCTCAAAATCAATAAAAACAGGTCAACACCCCATATCTAATAGTAAAACTTACAAGTCTCAGAGACAAAGAGAAAATCCTGAAAGCAGCTTGGGACAAGAGGTCTGTAACTTACAATGGTAGAAATATTAGTTTGGCAGCAGACCTGTCCACAGAGACCTGGCAGACCAGAAAGGACTGGCATGATATATTCAGGGCACTAAACAAGAAAAATATGCAGCCAAGAATACTATATCCACCTAGGCTGTCTTTGAAAATAGAAGGAGAGATAAGCTTCCAGGACAAACAAAAACTAAAAGAATTTGCAAACACCAAACCAGCCCTACAGGAAATATTGAAAGGGGTCCTCTAAGAGAGGGCCTAAAAGAAAAATAGACCAGAAAGGAACAGAGAAAATATACAGTATCAGTCACCTTATAGGCAATACAATGGCACTGAATTCATATCTTTCAATAGTTACCCTGAATGTAAATGGGTTAAATGCCCCAATCAAAAGACACCGGGTATCAGACTGGATTAAAAAGCAAGACCCATTGATATGCTATCTGCAAGAGATTCATTTTTGACCCAAAGACACCTCCAGATTGAAAGTGTTGGGGTGGAAAACAATTTGCCATGCTAAGGGACATCAAAAGAAAGGTGGGGTGGCAATTCTTATATCAGACAAATTAGATTTTAAACCAAAGACTATAATAAGAGATGAGGAAGGACACTATATCTGACTTAAAGGGTCTATTCAACAAGAAGATCTAACAATTTTAAATATCTATGCCCCTAACAAGGGAGCCGCCAATTATATAAGCCAATTAATAACAAAATCAAAGAAACACATTGACAACAATACAATAATAGTGGGGGACTTCAACACCCCCCTCACTGAAATGGGCAGATCATCTAAGCAAAAGATCAACAAGGAAAAAAAGGCTTTTAATGACACATTGGACCAAATGGACTTCACAGATATATTCAGAACATTCCATCCCAAAGCAACAGAACACACATTCTTCTCTAGTGCCCATCGAACATTCTTCAGAAAAGATCACATCCTGGGTCACAAATCAGGTCTCAACCAGTACCAAAAGACTGTGGTCATTCCCTGCATATTTTTGGACCACAATGTTTTGAAACTGAACTCAATCACAAGAGGAAAGTCAGAAAGAACTCAAATACATGGAAACTAAAGAACATCCTACTAAAGAATGAATGGGTCAATCAGGAAATTAAAGAAGAACTAAACCAATTCATGGAAACAAATGAAAATGAAAACACAACTGTTCAAAATCTTTGGGATGCAGCAAAAGCAGTCCTAAGAGGAAAGTATATAGCAATACAAGCCTTTCTCAAGAAACAAGAAAGGTTCACATACACAACTTAACCCTACACCTAAAGGAGCTGTAAAAGAACAGCAAATAAAGTCTAAACCCAGTAGGAGAAGAGAAATAATAAAGATCAGAGCAGAAATCAAAGAAATAGAAACCAAAAAAACAGTAGTACAATGAAACTAGGAGCTGATTTTTTGAAAGAATTAATAAGATTGATAATCCCTGGCTAGACTTATCAAAAAGAAAAGAGAAATAACCCAAATCAACAAAATCATGAATGAAAGAGGAGAGATAACAACCAACACCAAAGAAATACAAACAATTATAAAAACATATTATGAGCAATTATATGCCAGCAAATTAGACAATCTGGAAGAAATGGATGCATTCCTAGAGACATATAAAATACCAAAAACTGAACCAGGAAGAAATAGAAAATCTGAACACACCCATAACCACTAAGGAAATTGAAGCAGTCATCAGAAATCTCCCAACAAACAGAAGCCCAGAGCCGGATGGCTTTCCAGGGGAATTCTACCAAACATTTATTTTATTTATTTATTTATCTATTTATTTATTTATTTATTTATTTATTTAAAGATTTTATTTATTTAAAAGAGAGAGAATGAGAGAGAGAGAGAGCACGAGAGGGAAGAGGGTCAGAGGGAGAAGCCGACTCCCTGCTGAGCAGGAAGCCCGATGTGGGACTCAATCCCGGGACTCCAGGATCATGACCCGAGCTGAAGGCAGTCGCTTAACCAACTGAGCCACCCAGGCGCCCTCTACCAAACATTTAAAGAAGAATTAATACCTATTCTTCTGAAACTGTTCCAAAAAATAGAAATGGAAGGAAAACTTCCAAACTCTTTTTATGAGGCCAGCATTACCTTGGTCCCAAAGGCCCCATCAAAAAGGAGAATTACAGACCAATATCCCTGATGAACATGGATGCAAAAATTCTCACCAAAATACTAGCCAATAGGATCCAACTGTACATTAAAAGGATTATTCACCACAACCAATTGGGATTTATCCTTGGGATGCAAGGTTGGTTCAACACCCGCAAATCAATCAATGTGATACAATACATTAATAAAAGAAAGAACAAGAACCATATGATCCTCTCAATAGATGCAAAAAAAGCATTTGACAAAGTACAGCATCCTTTCTTGATTAAAACTTTTCATAGTGTATGGATAGAGGGTACATACCTCAATATCATAAAAGCCATCTATGAAAAACCCACAGTGAATATCATCCTCAACGGGAAAAAACTGAGAGCTTTTCCCCTAAGGTCAGGAACGCCCAGGGATGTCCACTATCACCACTGCTATTCAACATAGTACTAGAAGTCCTAGCCTTAGCAATTAGACAACAAAAAGAAATAAAATGCATCCAAATCGGCAAAGAAGTCAAACTCTCACTCTTTGCAGATGATATCGTACTTTATGTGGAAAACCCAAAAGACTCCACCCCAAAACTGCTAGAACTCATACAGGAATTCAGTAAAGTGGCAGGATATAAAATCAATGTACAGAAATCAGTGGCATTTCTATATACCAACAACAAGACAGATGAAAGAGAAATTAAGGAGTCGTTCCCATTTACAATTGTACCCCAAACCATAAGATACCTAGGAATAAATCTAACCAAAGAGGCAAAGAATCTGTACTCAGAAAACTATAGAATATTCATGAAAAAAAATTGAAGAAGACACAAAGAGATGGAAAAACGTTCCATGCTCATGGATTGGAAGAACAAATATTGTGAAAACGTAACTATGCTACCTCAAGCAATCTACACATTTAATGCAATACCTATCAAAATACCATTAACTTTTTTCAAAGAAATGCAACAAACAATCCTAAAATTTGTATGGAACCAGAAAAGACCCTAAATAGCTAGAGGAATGTTGAAAAAGAAAAGCAAAGCTGGTATCATCACAATTCCAGACTTCAAGCTCTATTACAAAGCTGTCATCATCAAGACAGTATGGTACTGGCACAAAAACATATGCATAGATCAATGGAACAGAATAGAGAGCCCAGAAATAGACCCTCAACTCTATGGTCAACTCATCTTTGACAAGCAGGGAAGAATGTCCAATGGAAAAAAGACAGTCTCTTCAACCAATGGTGTTGGGAAAATTGGCCAGCCACATGTAGAAAAATGAAACTGGACCATTTCCTTACACCACACACAAAAATAGACTCAAAATGGGTGAAAGACCTAAATGTAAGACAGGAATCCATGAAAATCCTTGAGGAGAAGGCAGGCAGCCACCCCTTTTACCTTAGCTGCAGCAACTTCTTCCTAGACACATCGCCAAAGGCAAGGGAAGCAAGGGCAAAAATGAACTATTGGGACTTCATCAAGATAAAAAGCTTTTGCACAGCAAAAGAAACAGTCCACAAAACCAAAAGACAACCGACAGACTGGGAGAAGATATTTGCAAATGACATATCCAATAAAGGGCTAGTATCCAAAATATATAAAGAACTTAGCAAACTCAACACCAGAAGAACAAATAACCCAATCAAGAAATGGGCAGAAGACATGAACAGACATTTTTCCAAAGAAGACATCCAAACGGCCAATAGACACATGAAAAAATACTCAACATCGCTCAACATCAGGGAAATACAAATCAAAACGGCAATGAGATACCACCTCATACCAGTCAGAATGGCTAAAATTAACAAGTCAGGAAACAACAGATGTTGGTAAGGATGTGGAGAAAGGGGAACCCTCCTACACTGTTGGTAGGAACGCAAGCTGGTGCAGCCACTCTGGAAAACAGTATGGAGGTTCCTCAAAAAGTTGAAAACAGAGCTACCCTATGACCAGCAATTGCACTACTGGGTATTTACCCCAAAGATACAAATGTAGTGATCCAAAGGGTATGTGCACCACAATGTTCATAGCATCATATCCACAATAGTCAAAGTATGGAATGAGCCTAGATGTCCATCAACAGATGAATGGATAAAGAAGATGTGAGACACACACACACACACACAAACAGACACACACACACAGGAATATTATGCAGCCATCAAAAAAACTGAAATCTTGCCATTTGCAACAACATGGATGGAACTAGAAAGTATTATGCTAAGCGAAATACGTCAATCAGAGAAAGACAAGTATCATATAATCTCACTGATATGAGGAATTTGAGAAATAAGACAGAGGATCATAGGGGAAGGGAGGGAAAAATGAAACAAGACAAAACCAGAGAGTGAGACAAACCATAAGAGACTCTTAATCTCAGGAAACAAACAGGGTTGCTGGAGTGGAGGGGGGTGGGAGGGATGGGTTGGCTGGGTGATGGACACTGGGGAGGGTATGTGCTATGGTGAGCGCTATGAATTGTGTATGACTGATGAATCACAGACCTGTACCCCTGAAACAAATAATACATTATATGTTAATAAAAAAAACAAATTAATAAATAAAATATTTTAAAAATATAAAAAAAGAATTCATAAAAAAAGTAATTTGAAAACACACACAAATCTTTCACACAGAAATAAAATTATATATTAAATAAAATCAATGACATTACTTGAGCTCAATCCCTCCACCAAAAGAGAGTCCATGATACAGTTTTATTGTTAACAGGTTAGTAGAGGTATAATCCAGAGCAGTAAGAGAGTCAGGGAAGAAGGGAAAGGGTATATAAACTGTTGTGTTATCAAGCTAGCTACAGCCTCACAGAAAACATAGCCCTTTACTCAATCACAAGTGACATCTATTGAGAGGTTCTATAAAACTAGTGCCCTTGAGGGGCACCTGGGTGACTCAGTCGTTAAGTGTCTGCCTTCGGCTCAGGTCATGATCCCAGTGTCCTGGGATCGAGTCCCACATCGGGCTCCCTGCTCCGCAGGAGGCCTGCTTCTTCCTCTCCCACTCTCCCTGCTTGTGTTCCCTCTCTCGCTGTGTTTCTCTCTGTTAAATAAATAAATAAAATCTTAACAACAACAACAAAAAAAAACTAGTGCCCTCAGAATAGTCATGCATGAGAGTAAGGAAAAATGATGAATTTTCTATCTCCAGTTCTCCTGTCTGCATGCACCCCACCCCACCCATCCGCACCTGTATTCTGAATGCTTCCTCTGGGAGCTCCTGGTGAAAGTTAGTACTTTGGACATTAGTGCCTCTTTCATGGCAGGTGTGGTAGAAACCCGCCCTAACCCTCAAAGAATGCTTCAAGAACCAGTGATGAAGATATGAAGTAACAGTGGCCATTTGACTTTCCCTGGAGCAAAAAGCCACTTGTGGGCATGGGGACTGCAGGTGGAGCTAAGCCAGTTTGGAGAGTCTTATATATTAGGTCTGGGGTGGACGTGAACAAGAATGCTCGAGGGACCATTTTTAATAATGGGGGGAAAAAGGAAACAAAGCCAGGGTTCAGAAAGAAGGGTGGTTGAATAAATTCTGGGATATCCATATCATGAGAAAATTTGTACAATTGAAAAAACAAAAAATAATTAGAAATAGTCCAGATGACTCAAATGGTTTGCATCAGGTACTACTGAATGAGACAACCAAGTTTCAAATATTTACGTATAATTGATATCCTTTTGAAAAACCATTTAATAAAACCTTGACATGCATTTTATAGGTACATGTTATTGAAGTGTGTCCTTGAGTATACATACATGGTTTTGTGTACATTTAGAGATAGGTAGGATTCTTTACATATGAAGAAAAAATATATTACAGTATGAATTTAAGAGAGGGAGTCAAAGAAAATACTACTCTAAAGATACAAATATATAACCACTTTTTGCATTCATATACGCTTTGTTCATACATGTCTTCCTGGAGTAAAAGCTAAAAATTTAAAAGGAAAACACAGATACAGCATTAACATGCAATTTAATACAAATCTCAGTAATGACCATATAATTCTTCTATTATTCTAGTTGCCATTCATATAACTTAATTTCACTGCATGCCTTGTGGTCAGTTTAAGTTTCCTCCAAACCTATGTTTGCATTATCATCCTTCTACTCAAATGGCATCAAAGGTGGTACCATCTGCAAATCCAGTCCAACTCATTCAAACTATGATGGAAGATTTTATCATCTCTGTCACACCTGCCTTCTTGCTTGTCAGCGTGTTTTATGAATGCATTTCCATCCCCAACTCTCCAACATTATCATCACTCCTACCAAATCAATATGTTTGCTGTGCCAAATTAGAGTTACTGCTATTTCTTTA
This sequence comes from Eumetopias jubatus, assembly GCF_037043125.1. Taxonomy (NCBI): domain Eukaryota; kingdom Metazoa; phylum Chordata; class Mammalia; order Carnivora; family Otariidae; genus Eumetopias; species Eumetopias jubatus. The sequence continues at coordinate 99,087,380 of NW_028274811.1, forward strand.
GTCATTGCAGTTCCTTCAACTAAAATATTCCCCAGTCACCTTTTTACCAGTTCATGTCATTCATTTCCCTTAAAATACCACTTTATTAGAAATTAAAAGACTTAAACCCATCCCTATTCATTGATCCATTTCTGGAAATAGTGAATGAGGGTTCAAAAAGATTTAGTGACAAGGATGTTCATTGAAACTTATAATAGCAACAACACCGGAAACTGCTGTACGCTGAGCAGGGGAGAATTAGTTAAATGAACTATATACCACAACCATACAACAACAAAAATACACATTAAAAGTCATGATGTTGAAAACTATATGATCTCAAAGAAAAAAAATAGTGTTTACCCTTAAATTATAAAAAGTTTCAAAACAGCAATTGTTCAATTGATGGAGTTTGAAGTTCTGCAACACTACAGATATATAATTTGTAAGAAAACATAGTAATTAGTTTCACAGGGTAGTTTCTTATAATATTCTTCATGAATGGATGATGGTATCAATGCCAAGATCAATTTGAGAAAAGTGATTTAAAAACATTTGAAAGCAAAAGGATCAAGGTAGGAGAGTTCATGGTGTTGAGCTAGATGGCTTACTTACAGAGTAGAACTTAAAGTATTTGGAATGGACAGGCTATATCCTCCAGCAAAGCTTTCTTAAACATTGTGTTCTCTTGGCCACAGTTATGTACAATTATGCACACTTAGTTAGAGGCAGTGAGGTAGAAATTACATTTTCTGGCAAGGATCTAGAGTAGAGACATTTTATGTTATCAGTTAAATGAAATCAACAGAACTTAGATAAAATTTAAATTATCGGGTAAAAATTTTAAAGCCTGATATGATAGATGTTAACCCAATAGCCCTTTGTATTTTTCCTCATTCTATAGAAGTATAAAGACTAGAAAATTAAATACTAATTTTCGCAGCCTTCTCTGTAGCTAGCCTTGCCCATGTAACATAGTTATATACAGTGAGTTGTAAGCAGTAGTTTCTTTGTGGGTTTCTGGGAATTTCTGTGTCCTTATTAATAAAAGACAGATATAGCCAGCACCATTCCTTCTTACTTTCTTCTTCCCTTAAACACAGATATGATGCCTGGAGCTTTTCAAGTTACCATGAAGAAAGGGCCAGGGGGATTGTAGATATTAAACAAGAGATTTTCTCAAGTCATTTTAAGTACTATAGTTTTGATAAGTGCCTCAAAGGAAAAGTAGAGGGTCTCCAGCTGGTACTAAAACATTTGATCTAATAAATAATAAATACATTTATTAATTAAACTAAATATGTGAATATATTCTCATGGTAAACATTCAAATTATCAAAAAGTGTAGTAAGTAAAAAATACACAGATACACCGCTCCTTATCTCTAATTGCAATTTTCTCTTTATTTTTCAGACTATTTTTTAGAGCAGTTTTAGTTTTACAACAAAATTAAGAGAAAAGTACAAAGATGCATTTCCCTTTTTGCAGGGAATCACTGTAAAAAGCTTGCTCATTGTTCTTCAAGACTTCTGTTTCAGTATTTACATGTAGCATAAAATTATGTTTAGTTTATATGATTTAGCCAGAAATAGCTTAATGTGTATTGTTCTGAAATATTCTTTCCTCATTAATATGACATGAAAGTCTCTCTCCAGGTCTCCCCATACAGGTTTCACTTCATTTTCTTATCTACTGTATTATAAAACTATGAAGATACCCTTGTATATTTAATATTCCTTTACTGAAGGGAATTTAGGTTATATTCATTTTTTTTGCTATTCCAAATGCTGTTCTATTAAACATTCATGAACATGAAATTTTGTGCCTATCTCTGTATTTCTTTGAGCTAAAAATCTAGTTCTATAATGGTGGCAGGAGGAATACATCAGCAAATTATAAATTTTGATGGTTACTGTCAAGTTGACTTGGTAAGAATGCTTTACAAATGTATGTTGTCACTGGTAAATGAGATAGTGTTTCCCCACAACCTTACTCCAAACTGGTACCATTAATCACTTTGTTATTCTTGCAAATGCAAAAGTTGAAAAAAATCCATATTAATTTGCATTCCCAAATTCAGTTACTTGGAATACATTTATTGAAACATGTATATTTTATTGTTTTGTTCGTAGCTTATTCATATATTTCATCTTTTTTCTGCGTCACCCTCTTTTTTGTTATTGAATTTTAGTATTTCTTTTTATATTTCTGTGTTAATTTTTGGTCATTATAGAAAGGAAATAAATATTTTACCCAAATATGCCAATTAAAATTTTGTCTTTGTTTATGTATTTCCTTTACAAAGATCATTTAATTTTTATATAGTTAAAATTACCAGTTGTTTCTTTAAGATTCAGCTGCATTCTCATGCTTAGGCAGATTCATTCTTAATAGAAAATTATAACAATTATTCAAAACTACTTTCATATTTGGACCTAAATTTACCTCTTTAGCCCATCTCGGAAGAATCTGTGTGAATATTTTGATTTTGTCAGTTTTCTAAGTAGAAGGTAAGAATATTTTTTTATGAATTAGTTCATCTTTCATGAAATACCATTTTTGCCCTTCTTCACTTGTTCATACTTTCATGATATTTTACATTAGTATGAAATATTTCAGACATCAAAAAAATCACAATGAATAACACAGCAATCATTGGGGTGGCTACCATCTAGTTATAGCTAAATTTCATTTTTTTTAGATTAAAGGGTAAAAATATTAGTACAGATAATATCCCTTCTACTTCTAATGTTACTGCTCTCTCTCTTTAGACATTGTTACTTTCCTGCAGTTATTGTGCATCATCCCCATTCCTGTGATTATAATTCTGTACTAGTATGTAGCCATACACAAGAGACAGTAAAATTTCCATGCTTTAAGCTTTACGTTAAGTCACAGAATATTCTACCACAACTCCACAATTTCCCTCCCCACCATCTTATTTCTTTGAAATTTCTTTTTCTGGATGATTATTCTATTTTAAAACCAAAAGGTTTTTGTATTTAATCATATTACTCACTGACTTCTCTGCTCTGTTCTTTCTCTTACTCTATATCTGCTTTTTGAATTTTTAAATCTATCTTGCTAGTCTATGTTCTCTCAAAATGTTTAAGAATATCACTGTGGGTGGTTAAGAATTCTCAGTTCTTATATTCCTAAAATCATACTTGTTTTTCCTTCTTTCTTGTATATTGCTATAGCTGAGTATATAATTTTGTATTACCATCTCCTTGTCATCTAAAATTCAGCAGCCCTCTTGACTCCATTGAGTTACTGACTCTTATTTTGTAGTTCATTATTACTAAATTCTATTTAAAAATCTTAAGATTTCCTCATCAGCCTTGGTTTAATAACTTTTCTGCACACGTGTGATGTACTTCTTTTTCCACGTATGCCACTTGAGCGTTGGTTGTCATTTCCGCTGTAAATAATTATGACTGCATTAGCTTGTGATTATTTTCTTCTATTGCCTCTAATTATTTCTCTTCCTTTTTCAGCAATTTCTGTTTAGAAGTTGTGTTAGATGAATAGTGATATTTACTTTTCTTTTTCATCTAAGCATTTTAAGTTTTCTTTCATAATTTTTTATCTTTGTTCTTCTTTACTGTAGTCTCATTAAGTTCATCCCCATTTTCAACTTAAAAAAAGTCTCTTCCATCCATGTACAATTTAACAATATATTCCTCCATGATAATATTTTTCCATTTTCAAGGATTTTATTTGATTCCCCCAAGCCCACAACCCCCAACCATATAATATCAATTCTCACTCTGAGAATATAAAATATATTTTACGTAAACTTGTGATTACTCCATTGACATTGTGGAACTGGATATTATTTTTTTTTCATTTTTTAATTTGGCTGCTTAATTTTCATGCCTTTGATTTTCCTCAAATGATTGTTGATTTTTAGTTACATGTTATATTTGTATTTGGGATTCCATATCCACTCATTTTAAGATGCCATTTCTATTTACCATAAACTGTCTTCAGTGACTATGGGTAAGTCATGGGATTGCTGTCAAATGAAAAGTACTGATAGCTTGACTTCTGCCATTAAGATCTCTGAATCCCTAACCACTGATAATACCCATTAGCCTTTCGGACGCAGAGCATTGTTCATAATTCTTTCAATCTTGGGACAAATATCTCTGTTGTTTGCTGCTTGATATAAAGAGGGAACAAAGTTTCAAACTAGTCAGTTAGCTTGACTGATCTGTTTTCTCAAATACATTGATAGTTGCCCTGGGACTTTCAATCTCATTATATGTACTGCCTCTGAGTGACTAAATGACTATGACATCAGAGATCATTTATTTGAGTTCCAGGGAATTCTAGATTCATGGAAAGAGCACTCACTTAAAAATTAAACACTATTATATAAATCCTCTTCATACTACTTGGTATAGACACGTGGCCATAGAATGTGAACTTCCTCTGAAGGCCAATTTCCTTATTTGTAATAAGGATGATAATAGCCTTACCACAGGTTTATAGTGAGGATTAGAGATACCATTTAAAAAGTCATTATAATAATATTTGACACACAGTACCTGATTTAGAAGTGATAGTTTACCCCACATATTTAAATCATTATCTTTAGAAATTAGTGAATTTTTATCTAACAAGACATTAACAGTTCAGAACATCGATTTAGCTATTACATAGTAAAGAGAAAATATTTGAGAAAATGAGGGTACCAGATAGCTAGATAGCTAGATTTTACTTAGTTCAAAGACTAGAAAATATTCATTGTATGAGGCACTACACTGATAATTCCACAGTAAAAACTTAATAATTTGGAGGAAGAGGTAAAAAAATAAAGCCTTGCTTCTTCAGAAGGGGCCTCATATAATGCCTCATCTAGGTGCAAATACAAATGATTGATACTATTGTCGTTTCAACCTCAGATTTTATGAAGATAAGCAAATATTTGTGATCACGCATTCTTACTGTACTATGAAAGAATTCACAATTCATGCAATAACTTTGGATACCAAGTTTAAAGAGTAGAAGAACAAAAGTTGCAAGAAACATTTATATAGATACATAGATATTTATCTATACCTATCTCTACCTACAAAAAGAGGTAGTTTATTTGGAATCCAGATATATTTTTCTTACTATCATTTTAAACTTTCCACATTTTATAGACAGGGATCAGCTTCTGGGGCTGCAGAGTAAATTAGATGGCAGGATAGATCTGATTCACCTCTTCAATGATCAATTTGATTCATTTTTCAACAGCAAATAAAATAAATAGGCCAGCTATGCAGATGGGTTGTTATCTGTATCATATTGTCTCAACTAAACTAACACTTTGGTTTCTAATCCATGATATAGAATAGGTTAATAAAATCAACTAGATTTCCAACTTAACAAATTGTTTTATATTTATTCAATCAAAATTTGTTATATTAAGCACTTAAAAAGTAAACAAGAGAACCTGTAAACTTTATTTAATGCTGATAATATGCACACATCACATATTTTAGAAGGCTCGTGTATTTCATTACTTCTTCAATAATGAATTGGAAAAACATATTTTTTAAAAATTAAAGAAAGACTAGAAGTAGAATTATGCGGTGCTTATATACACTAACTCTGAAGTCAAATTATAAGAAGAATTTTGATTTACCCATTTAAAAGCTGCATGACTTTAGGCAACTACTCTAACTTCTCTAGGCTGATTTTTCAGCCAGTCTGTAAAATAGAGATAACAATAATACTTACCTCATAGGGTTGGTGTGAGAGTTAAGGAGAAAAGGTACACAAAGCACGTTAACACAGTGAAAATAATAAGTACTGAGTAAATATTAGTTATGATTATTTTACTTGCATATATTAAGCCCTTTTCATTCCACATTTTACAGGAAGAATAATGGACAAGTTTGACACATTTTAAGCAGATTTTGTTTTGACAAATACTTAAACCTGCAAGGAAATCTCACCCAAAGGCAGGATCGTTTTCTGTATATTTTTGTTCACCTCTAAACCAATGTAATATAGAGAACTGAAGAAGAAAACAAATCCTCTAATTTGGTTCTCAGTTTAATCAAGGCTGTGAAAATTAGGTCAGTTTTTGGAAAAAGAATGGATTTGTAGAACAAATAAATAATTGATTAGCAAGTCAATAAGAGACACCAACTCCTTTAGTGTGTGATCTTTTTAATTGCAAGTGAAGACAGAGATGATCAGAGAAAGGCAGAACTTAGGATCAGGATATCTTTATTATCCTTAATTATAATACAGAAACTTACATGCTGGCTGACCTCATATTATAAAAAGACAAACTATGCTTTAAGATAAATTTATGTTGATTGCGCCCTTCGATTGTCAGTATGTTCTTTCTCTTGTTTCCTTTCCTTCTAAATAGTACCGAGCACTAACCCCCTAATAATGGCTAAAATCTTTGAATGCTTTCAATGACTGCATAAATAAGCCAGGTATATAAGAATTTCTTCTACACATCTTTGTTTAAGTTTCAAAGCAACTGATGTGATGGTCTGGTTACCATAGTATCTTAAAATTTTGAGCTCTTATTCAGTCCCTTTATTTTTTCCTTGCCAGGAAGATTTGTTATTTATATATGATAATTAACTTCATCTTTATTTTAACACTTGAATTTAAAGATAAGAGGACCTGAAGTCTTTCAGGATGATTTAGATAGGTATTTATCCCAAATCAGTAGGCAGAGACATTTCCTTCTTCATTCATTCAAGTGTTCACTTCACAAACTGTTTGTGCAATAGAAACCACCAAAAATTATTCAGTTTGGGATGGGGTGGGGTAGTGGGAACAGGAAGGAGCTATTTGGCAAACAGAAAATTGTATCTCTCAATTTCCTTAAGCTTTACTCACTGTTTAAAAAATACCTAAACTGGCCATTATTGAGTCATTTAAAAAATACCTTTAGCTTTGCTGTTGTTAATTTTTTTACATTCAGATTTTTCAATGCAGTGGTCATTTTATTAGACTGTGGTTTTAAGTACATTAAAAAACAAATTCTATTACTGCTTATGATGAAACTGTAAGGGACCAAAACTCCTAATGAGAACAACTTGAAATGATGGATACATTACAAAAAAAAAAAAAGAGTCTTTGAATGCTTCAAGTCCAGCTGAGGGAAGCAGGAACTGGGGACAACAAGGTAATGGACAGAGGGAAAAGAGTCAAAGCCAAAAGTCAGAAATTTTCAATACACAACATATTTAAAATACTGAAAGAAAATAACTGTGGGGATGCGGAGAAAGGGGAACCCTCCTACACTGTTGGTGGGAATGCAAGCTGGTGCAGCCACTCTGGAAAACAGTATGGAGGTTCCTCAAAAAGTTGAAAACAGAGCTACCATATGACCCAGCAACTGCACTACTGGGTATTTACCCCAAAGATACAAATATAGGGATCCGCAGGGGTACATGCCCCCCGATGTTTATAGCAGCAATGTCCACAATAGCCAAGCTGTGGAAAGAGCCAAGATGTCCATCGACAGATGAATGGATAAAGAAGAGGTGGTATATATATATACAATGGAATATTATGCAGCCATCAAAAGGAATGAAATCTTGCCATTTGCAACGACATGGTTGGAACTGGAGGGTATTACTCTGAGAGAAATAAGTCAATCAGAGAAAGACATGTATCATATGATCTCACTGATATGAGGAATTCTTAATCTCAGGAAACAAACTGAGGGTTGCTGGAGTGGTGGGGGGTAGGAGGGATGGGGTGGCTGGGTGATAGACATTGGGGAGGGTATGTACTATGGCGAGCGCTGTGAATTGTGTAAGACTTTTGAATCACAGACCTGTACCTCTGAAACAAACAATACATTATATGTAAAAAAAAAAGAAGAAGATGATAGTAGGAAGGGTAAAATAAAGGGGGAGAAATTGGAGGGGGAACCGAACCATGAGAGACTACGGACTCTGAGAAACAAACTGAGGATTCTAGAGGGGAGGGGGGTGGGGGGATGGGTTAGCCTGGTGATGGGTATTAAAGAGGGCACGTTCTGCGTGGAGCACTGGGTGTTATACGCACACAATGAATCATGGAACACTACATCAAAAACTAATGATGTAATGTATGGTGATTAACATAACATAATAAAATGAAAAAAAGAAAAAAAAAAGACCTAACTACCTTCTTCATGCAACACAGACAAGTCTTATAAACATAATATTGAGTGAACAAACCAAAAGAGCAAAGTTTATAAATAAATCTAGAGACAGCAACATCAGGTATCAGTATAATGGTTCCCTTTGGGTTAGATAGGATAGAGACTGACACAAAGCCTCTAGTGTGCTGACAATGGTCTAGTTCTCAATCTGGTTCCCAGTGGCATGGTGTTTTCACATTGAACTGATGATGAGTGAACTTTTCTGTATGTGTTATAGGCCAGTAAAATACATTGTTAAAAATAAGTTTAACAGGGTACCTCCATTGGTATAATTTACACTAAAGCTTTAAAAACTACCACTTTTACTTTATCATCAGTCTCTTTTTTAAAAGATTTTATTTATTTTTATTTGAGAGAGAGAGAGAGCACGAGTGGGGGGAGGAGCAGAGGGGGAGAGAGAAGCCGACTCCCCGCTGAGCAGGGAGTCCAACACAACAGGGGGCTCCATCCCAGGACCCTGAGATCATGACCTGAGCTGAAGGCAGATGCTTAACCGACAGAACCACCCAGGTGCTCTATCATCAATCTCTTTAACAAAAAAGCTCATCAATGATTTAAAAGTGTTTTGATGTCTTGAAAATGGCTACTAATGAACAAATGATGAAATCAACTCTGGTTTTATAACCATTAATATATCTATATTAAACTATTTAAATGATGCAGGCTTCTGTGGAAATATCAAATATATCCACATATATGCCTCATCCAATAATTTAAACATTATAGGGTACTTAATTAGAAAATCAGTTTTCCTTAAAATTGAAATATTTACTAAAATCTATTTTAAAGAGAATTTTCAAATACATAAACCACATTTGCTTCATCAGATCCCAAAAGAGAAGTGATAAATAAATTAAATTAAATTAAATTAAATAAATAACTGAATATGCATTTAGTAAAGAAAGTTTCAAAGTTGGAAAGACACCTATTATAACCTAAATATCTACTCATGGGCATAATCCCAGTTCTTTAATTATAATTTCTATTATAATACACCTCATTAGAGAAATAAAACAATTATACTTCTCTACCACCACCTCCAAATAATTCCTTTGAATAGAATGATATTCAAAAGAGTAGTTCATTTGTTTTATTCTTTCTTTCTCTCTTTCCTTCTCTCTCTCTCTCTCTCTCTCTCTTTCTTTCTTTTTCTTCTTTGATCTTTTGATTAAAAAACATTGTTTCCAATGAGGGGCAAGATCAATGTACAATCAAATTAGCATGTACAATGACTTCTGTAAATCAGCAAAAGACCCTTTCCTCTGTGGGGAAATAGACCAGGTTACCTTGGCAAGGAGAAAACAGACTAGATTTCAGCTGCATTTGCTCCTTCATTTAGGCGTCCCAGTGTAGGACATAACCTACCAACTATACTCATTGACCCTGATGAAGTGAATGGAAAACAAAATATCAAACGACATCCCTTTCCCCCAACATGGGACTAGTGATGGGTCTAGGAATATGAGAATGGAAAATGGACTATAACTGAGTAAGAGCAATAGTTAGAGAAAGAATAACAATTTTTAAAAAGAGAAATGTGGAGAAAGATAGGACACCTCAAGTATGTTTGACAAATTTTTTGAAACCCTGGGCAGAGGACCATATGATACAAGTCACAAAAGTCTTGAAAGATGCAAAAAGCTTGCAAATGATTATGGCAAGTGAAAATACACCATTTTAAGAGAAAGGTCAAAGTGAGGCAAACAGAGAAACACATATTGTGTAGAAACTGATTGCAATTTAGAAATGAACAATGACCAGTAAAGTTAACTGGTGGTAATTTCATCACAAGTTAGATGTTCTTTATATAACTCACCTAGAGAAGCAGTGAGGTCATTTGGTGATCCTGAAATAGAGTACTCTAAAGGCAAAGAAGACTATAGTGGAGAACCAAATACTTTTTTTTTTTTTGCCTCAGTCTATACTGAAAAGACTTAAGTGAAAGTCAAAAATGCTTTTGAACTGGGCAGGTTGGAGGGACCAGATCTAATCATACTAAGTGCACAGAATACCAAGCAGATAAACTTGAAGTAGATAAGTCACTACTGAGGGATGGAATCCACTCAGACATTCTGAGGGAATTCAAGGGTAAATATTTTACAGTTAAGTAAAATGAGTAGCCTGTCCTTACAAAAAGACTCCCATGCTGGAGAAATGTACAGTGCCAGTGTAACCCTAATCCACAAAAATGGTTCTGGAATGACATCTCAATGCTAGAGAGATAGCTTCCACACAAGACAAGCTGGTGGGATCTATTGTTAAAAAATGTGGAATAAAAAGTGACATATTTTTATAAAGGAAAATCATAGTATGCATATTTGGCAATAATTTTATTTTGTTCACCTATTTATATCATCATAATAGCAACTTCACAGATAAGTACTATTATTATTTTTATGTTGTTGAGGACAAAACCCCACATACCAAGTAAACTGTATATTTATTATGCAAATGTTTAGTGAATACACTGAAAGCAAAGACATGATCTCTGTCTTCCAATACTTAGGAAGAGTTAAATATAAAAGCACAATAAGAGAAGAGAAGTGTTATAAACTATAAGAGAGGTAATACTGAATGGAGCCTACTAGGAGGATATTACTTATCGCTGAAGTAAGTGGGGTTATTCTTCATCCTAGAGGAAATATTTGACCTGGGTCCTACAGAATGTAGAGGGTATGTTCAATACTAGGAAGTTCTAAAGGGCATTATGGCAAATAATAATGATTGAGAAAATAAGAGAAATGTAAATATTGGAAAAAAAGAGAGTCAAAGTTATCACTTTTTAGTTTTATCATTTATACACAGATGATATGATTTTACATAAACAACAAAAAGAATAAACCCAAATCTTGGATTAATAAAATAATTTAATCAGAAGTTTAGAAAAGACACATGTCAATGGTTTTCTTAAACATTATCAATATCTAATTAGAAAATGTGTAATGAAAAGATCTAGCTCACATCAACAACAAATTTTAAAAGTCATAGAAACAAACTAATAAGTGATCTGTAAAAGAGGAAACTACAAAACTTGAAAAATGAGTATAGAAGCACTTGGATTAATGTAGAGCCTTGCCAAGACAAATAATGGAGATAATCAAGATGGAGATATTTCAATTCTCCCCAATTGTTAAACAATAGAAATCAACGTCAGTCAAAATCTTATGTTTTGGTGGGGTGTGGGGGAACACAGTTTACAAAATGATTCTAAATTTTACCTGGAAGAATATATGAAAAAAAAAAAAACCCTCCAGAAACACTTTAAAACACTTAAAAAAAAAAGCAGTAATAATAAAGAACAGTCTCCCTTTTTCTCATGGTACCAAAACACAGGTATTAATCAAAGGAAAGTTTCCCAAAAGTGTGGGGGAGTAGAAGAATGGACTCTTGAAAGAAATGAAGATAGGACACTTGTTCTACAGCTGAAATAATAAAATCCACAACAGACTTGTTCATTGCATCCCTGGGCTGCTGGAACAGAAGATGCTTTTAACAAGCACCTTATAAATGACTTTTATAAATGTGACTTTAAATAAGAGTCAGTTTAAGTTATCAAACTGGACAGAGTTTAAGATGATTATCAATAAAAGAACATAAAGCATCGTTAAGGTTAGCTAGAAAGTTTGGGATTTCTTTGTAAAATACTGATAACGATGGAAAAAAGACTAAATGGCCCTCCTACCTCCTGATGCCCTATAGATTAGGTATTTCTTCCTCTAGGATCACACTGCAGTGGGAATGTCCTATAAGACTTGCAGATTAAGCTCAGTGGGGAGAAATCATCACAATGTGTCCCCTGTACTTGGCAAGGAAAAGACATGGCATTATACTTAAATTGTGAAATTCATTTTGGCTGAGAAAGCCGGGTCTTGAAATGTGCTTGCCAAGAGAGTAAAATGATACAAATATGCATGCTGAATTATACATAAATATGCATATATACATAGCCACCCACACACACCATGTTTGGATGATAAATAGACCAAGGATTGGTATTGAGCTATTTAGGTAGATAGTCAAAGGGTAGTCTAGGAAGGCTCGGGATGCATTGTACTTCAGGAGAACTCCAAGCCTCCACACACAGCAGCATGTTTTCCAGAACCCATTTAATCTGAGTTCAAAGGGATTCGAGGCTTCTGAACTGTTAGGACTTGAAAGATGAGAATGGGCTGCCAATGACAGGAGCCACAAATCTTGAGCACATGTAAGGGGCTGACCCGCTGTGCTCCACACAGGAGAAATTTGTCTCTCTTGGCTTTTTAGGAGGTGCTTGTGCTGAGACCCTGGGAAAGAACAGCTCTACCAGCAAAGCCTGAAGTGACAAACACGTTATTCACAACACCTTGCAATTTAAGTTTGAGGCTGAAACTAATGTGCTGGGAAAGAGGTCAACTGTAACAAACAAAGGGGAAAAGAGCTCCACAGCTGTAACTTTCACCATCAAAGCTTCTCACCCCATTTATATTTCAAAGGGGAGGTAGTAAAGGTTTTGAGGAAATAGTCCAGTTTCCCTCTAAACAAAATAAAATGAGAATATTATGTAGAGTCCACCTTGTGAAACTGACAACTGACACCTAGGGAAGTTGGCTTTGAAAACCTTGGGAATGAGGTAGAGATGGGCTCCGGTTTATTGAAAAAGGTTTATTTGATTTTACTGTATTTTTTAAGCAAGGTAAAATAACTAAAGGTCAAATGATAGATGACTCTTAATTCACTTCCAGTTTCTCCTTTACCTGTGATTTTTAAAAGTACTGATGGTTTGCATTCTTTGCCTCTGCTCCCTCAGGCTGTGAAATATACAAAATGCCAGTGAACTGAAGAAGCTGAGCTATGTTTACATTGCTAGTGCTTCGAATTAACTTCATCAGGTGACACTTGTTGCCTTATTAGGCAACAGTGGAAATAATTTGGATCTCTAATTGCTCTCAGGAATAAGAGGAAACACCTGCACCCTCAGTCATTCCTCATCTCTAAGGCAGGCTTATGGGATTCTTCACAAACTCACTGGTATTATGACTCCTCAGATCAATAATTGCAGTCCTTAAATTCTATTCCTTATGATGAGTATTTTTCCCCTCCTCATAAAGTCATTTTTCACTTGTCCCTGTGAAATATATATCTTAATGAAATAATGGGCCCAAACAAATGAGTTTCTCTTTGGATGACACACTGGTATGACTTGCTGGATACAAGATGAGGTAAAACACGAAGGTGGTGTTGATAATAGTGATTAAAACACCAGCTCTGACAGGTCAATAACTATAAAATCTTGCTGCTAGTAATAATCTCTACAATACAACCGGGATATCAGTGCACCATATGTCACAGCATAGCAATCCATCTCTACGAGTGTCACTTACTTAAGCAGGCTCCAGAAAAACCTATCATTATTTTTAAGTGGGGGGAAAGAAGGACACAATTCCATCGCCGTACTACATTAGTCACTCCAGTTCAATCCTTCGGCTGGCTTATTTATTTTCATGAAAAGGAATCTATATACTTCATGTAATTAGATCAAATATCATGAGCTCTGTGGTTTACATTTTTTGTTGGTATTCTTTGGATCATCTATTCCTTACCCTGCAGCCTTTTCGGAGTATGAGCTTGTTTTTTAATCATGTTTAATTTGGACAACCAAAACGTTTCTGAAATGTGTTAGTACTTATTCAAGATGTGTGATTTATTATTATTGGCTATAAGAGGAATTGGGGACCTACAGCTATAGTACCAGGTGGGATTTAAGGCCACAACAGAAACCAATAGCAACAGAAGGACAAAACAACAATTTGGCGAAGAGAATCTTTAGAATTTAACAATAATAATGGTAACTTGCCTTTAAATTATACTGAAGCTTGACAAGGGGAGTCTCCTGCATTACAGCAAAGGAGCAGTGACTAAAGTTAATTATTACCAGGCTCCAAGTTTGCAAAGCAACAGACTTTGATAATGAATAAATTAATTGTATTACCGAAGTGAAAGTGAAAAAAAATCATTTTCCCTAGCAAATATTTGTTGAAAATATCATCTAGGGACTATGATGCACCTTATAAATTTAATGATTATAATTTCAGAAGGACCCGCTTTACTTCGCATGTTATATCTCATGTTAATAAATTATTGGCATTAATGGGTTTCTGTGACTCAGTCCCCCCTCTGTAAAATGAGGATAATAGTAATATCTACCTCAAAGGGTTGCTGTGATTAAAAAGTTAATATATGTAAAATGCTTAGAACAGTTCCCAGATCATAGCAAATGCAATACAGGTGGTTGCTACTATTGTTTGTTGTTATTTATAAGAGTCAATTATAGAGTCAGAGGAGACTTAATTCAAATCCTAGACTGCCAATTACTTGCTGGGTGATAGTGAGATCAATTGGCAAATGACTTAACCATTTTAAGCCTCTATAAGATAAAGACAATGACAATTTCTTCCTCAAGCTGGGAACAGTAGATGAGACCCTGTACGGTAGGCTCTTACACCTGTGTCTGGCATGGAGTGAGGTATTTTTTAATAATAATACAAGTATTTGTATGACCACATTCTTAGCCACATTACAATAAGAAAATTAATCTATCCAAGTAAATAGAATCTGCTTTTGTTTTCCAACCTTTTAAGTTAATGGGTCACACCAAAATCCACTGTCTTTTCCCTGAGTATGCCCAGACAATCCCTGATTGCTTCTATCTTATATGGTGCTTTCTCAAGATTTTATGAAAAGGTCTGAAACAAAGAAATGATTTTATAGAAATGGATGCAATTTTTTTTCCCCTCAAATGTAAGGTAAGATGTAGCTGGCTTGGAAAGATGAGATAAGTTGTAACACACTCCTCTCTAAGCACTTTTCCAACAAGGTGGTATTTCAAACTCCCCAGCAGATGGGGAAAAAAAAAACAAAAACAAACCACGAGGCAGCTCGTTAGAAAAAGACTCAGACCGTTGAGTCCATCATATCTCCCTTTTTCTTTCCTCATTAATTCCCTAATCCTTATTCCATTATATAACTTAACTATCTCAATAGGCAAAAACTGTGTCTAGTCCTCACTACCGCACTTTAGAAGCTTGTACAGTTCTTGAGGCATAAGCCAAGAGGTTTTCCCTAAATGAGAAACCGGCAGGAAACTTTCACCTGCTCTGCAGGCGGGCAACACTTTTCAGTGAATCTCAATGAACTCAGTACAACTGCTCTTTTGTTTCAGTGTTTGATGTTGCAGGTAGAGAAGATATTTCACTCCTATGAGTACTATAGGTCGGACTACCTCATTCAAACAGAAACATATCACCAAAGATTTAAAAGAAAATGATGAAAGAGAAAATATGGCTATACACAGAAGGAAAAATGTGTTTTATTTGGCTTTTACATGGATGGAATATTAGCTACCTAAATCAGACCTACAAAGATGTGCACTAAATCTGTTTTGTACTCCCATATCTCTACTCTTGTTGAGATTAAGCCAGTGGTGTTCCCATGGAGATATCGCACACTGTTCACTGAGGGTTTCTTCTCTAATTAATGATTAATGCCATCTCCTAATTACAGAGAGTGACAGATTCAATAACATGAAGGATAGTCAGAAACTTTGAATTCCTGTGGTTTTCTTTTCCGTCTGTTACTAATTTGTGGGACTAATGTGCAACTTTACCTTCCATTGTCCTTATCAATAACAGGGAATAGAGTTCTAAAACAAAGAAGGAAACTTCTGGAAAGGAAAACCATTTGGGTGGCCTGTGTACCAGATCCAGCCACAGAGATACTTTTGCTGGCAGAAGTTTTAAAAAGGGTTTGGACTATTATGTTAATATTGAAGGGAGTTTTGAGAAGTAATGATTTGGAAAAACTTGAAAATGTGGCAGTATTACACTAGAACACCTGCATGACCAAAGATGGCTAAGAATCTAGTGCTTCCTTTAGATGGGGCATTTGCTCTTCAGTTTATCAGCATTTCCATAATGCTCTCCTATCTTATCCATCTCACCTTTCACCCATTTACTGTACTTAAAAATGCCTCTGTAAGCCTTTGATTTTATGACCTCTACCTCCAATTACTGAAAGCCAAAACCCTTCACCATTACGTCAATTAAAAACCAACCAAACAAAAATGATTGTGCAGGTCACTCTGTTACTGCTGCAGGGTTACACTGACCAATATGATCATCTCTGTTCTCAAGGAGGTTGGAATCTAGAAACGTTGATCAAATGTACTCCAAAGATAATACAAATAGTTCCATAAACCTCCTCGTGCAGCTTACAAAGACACAGGATGCTTTGATAGTTTGGACATAGGAGTGGGGAAAGGGAAAGGGGAAAATTCCATAAACTACTCATCAAAGGGTGTTTCTAGGTCAGCTCTGTCCAGTGAAAATATAATGCAAGCCATAAATGTAACTTAAACATTTCTAGTAGTCATAGAAAAACAAAAACAAAAACAAATTCAAATTAATTATAATAATAAATTTTATCTATCCCAATAAATCTAAAATATTTCAACAGTAATCAATATGAAATATGTAAGATACTTTACGTCTCATTTTCATACTATGTCTTTGAAACGCAGTGTGTATGCCTACTTATGGCACCTCCCAATTCAGACTAGCCATATTTATCATGCTTAGTAATCACATGAACTTAGGATAGAAGAACACATCATTGAAGATAGTACTACTGACAGTACAATTATTGAGCACACTACAAGTGGAGAGAACCACAGAAATGCAGGCACACCAAACATATGAAAGCCCAAGTCATTTCCTGGAAGTACTATGTCCATTTCAATTTGATATGGGTCAAATGTATAAAAGTAACAGACACAGGCAAAATTCTAGGTAAGTTATGCAACAGTTTTTAGGCTGTAAAAACAAAAAGTTTTCAAACTAATTTAATGCACATTATTGATGTTGAACAAAAAAATTATAAGTAAATCACCAAAATTTCTAAATTCCTAAGAAAATTTTCCAGTTAGTGATATATGCACTTTTATGTATGAAATTATTGGCTCGCATAACTTAATAGTCCAGAGATAGCCCTAATTTCGGGAAGAGGCAGATTTAGGTGGACTGACTAGTTAGGATATTTTATGTCTTATCAATACAACCATTATGATCACTTATATAAAACTCCACTGCACTATTTCCAGGTAATTTTGAATTACCTTTTAAATATTTTCACTATGGGGTGCCTGGGTGGCTTAGTCGTTAAGTGTCTGCATTTGGCTCAGGTCATGATCACAGGGTCCTGGGATTGAGCCCTGCATCGGCTCCCTGCTCAGCGGAAAGCCTGTTTCTCCCTCTCCTAAACCGCCTGCTTTGTATTCCCTCTCTCACTGTGTCTCTCTCTGTCAAATAAATTAAGTCTTTAAAAAAATAAAAATAATTTTTCACTAATTTTACTCTTGATTGTTTCATTTAAAATTTAGCTCAATATACTTTATATGATTTAATGAAATGTATATAACCTTTTATTTTTTATTAACATTATTAAGATGTAAAGAATAAAAGTGTAAAGATAAAGGTATAAGTGGTTAAAACATCATGTATATGTATTCTGTGTGATATCTGCACCTTGTCTTAGAAATTGAGGTTCATCTAGTTTATTACTTCTTGGTAATTCCTTTCCAACAGGTTCTCAGGTGTTTAAGTGTTCACTTATTTTCAGAGTTATTTTACTTTTGAAAGGTTAATTCTATTTGATAATATTCTGCTATTCAGGCATATATACTGAAATATGTAACTTCAAATAAAATATTCAAATACTTTGAGGGAAATTTATAAATATTGGTGGGAAAATACCTCCAATTTAAATAGCTTCTTTCCTTCCTTCCTTCCTTCCTTCCTTCCTTCCTTCCTTCCTTCCTTCCTTACCAGCATGGAGCCCAACACAGGGCTTGAACCAATGACCCTGATATCGAGACCTGAGTTGAGATCAAGAGTCAGATGCTCAACTGACTGAGCCACCCAGGCATCCCCTTACATAGTTTCTACTTGGACAACAATAGCATTTGCAATAAGTATCCAAAAAGTTTTATTTATTATATCAAAATATAAAATCAATCTAATTTCAATTAGTTTAAAGCTTTATACAATAGTTGTATCATTATATATGATATAAAGTTAGATTTAAAAAAACATAGTATCATCATAAATTAATACTGTATTCCAAGTGATAATTTTCAAAGATAGTTGTCATGGAATCATTTATGTCTTTTGATATTTTTTAAATACCAAGTGTTATCATTCTAATAATGTAGTATGAATATAATATAAAGGCACAAGGTTATAAAGAAAGAGACTAGGTTTACAAAATTGCAATTACTTTGGAAAGTCAGAGTTTAAAAGCAGCTTCTGTTAAGTCCTGATTTAATTCTTATTTAATAGAAAGTAAATACCTAACAAGCTGCTTTACGTATTTTTATAGGTTAATAGGAATTAAATCACCAAATAATTTAAAAATTATATTTTTATTCCATTATCCCAAGATATCTAAATAGTCTCTTGAGTCTCTTATCTTAGGAAAGGAGATTACTGAGGCAATTTTGCAAAAGAATCAATGAAAACAGTATTTTAGCTTAAACTATCAAGAATTTAAGGACTATGCATATGTTTATTGAGTGAATTACCTTCAAGCTTTACTATTAAGAAAGTACTGTAAAATGCCAGTCATTTAACTTTCAATAATGCAAATGTAATGTTAAGAATCCATTATGTACATTTTAGTCACTCAGTAGATAACTGTTGAATGAATGAATGTATACATGGCAATTGTAATCTTTTTGTTTTACTTTTTGTTGTTTTGTTATTGTTGTAGCTATTGTTAACTATTCTATTCTAGAGTATTGTGCCAAGATAGAATATTTGAAATGAAGACAAGTCAAAGTAAGAGGTTTACTGTGTTCAGTCAACAGTACTGAATGGCAACATTTCCTGCTCATAATAAAAGGTACTATTGTGAATTATTTTCTTATGAATACCTACCTGAAATTGTCTAAATGTTCCAAAGGTACAAGTTAACTATCACGGTTTACAGTGCATAATTTAAAATTAGATCTTGTAAAAATTCCTGCACTCCATATTTGCAGATTCTAGTTCCATAAGACTTATTGTATAAGGCCTAAGAATCTGTATTTTAAACAAGTAACCCATATAACTTTTTATCTGGCCATTCTTAGACAGTATACAAAACATTGTACTTATCCACTTAAATATATAATAATCTTTAGGCAATACTCGTTCTGTATCCTACCTCTACCCATTATCCTTACCACCATGTTCATTGAATTACAATTAATATTATGTACTTGTCATTAATTAATAGCAGTGACATAAGAATTGATTATAGAGGGGCACCTGGGTGGCTCAGTTGGTTAAGCATCCAAGTCTTGGTTTCAGCTCAGGTCATGATCTCGGGGTCATGAGATGCAGCCCCATGTCAGCCCCCTGCTTGAGATTCTGTCCCTCCCTCTCCCTTTGCCCCTCCCCCATGGTCATGCACGTGCATGTGCACACGCTCTCTCTCTCTCTCTCAAATAAATAAGTAAATCTTAAAAAAAAGAATTAACTATAGAAAATATTACATATATTCCTTAAAACTGCCAAAGATATTATAAAATATTATATTTTATTGAAAATATTTTAAAATATTTAAAATAGCTGTTGTTTCTTGAATGTCCAAAAAAATTGAATGTTCAGCTATAATGAACAATTATCATTAGTATATTCTTCCTTCTGATTAGCATGATAATTCTTTTTCTCTCTCTCTCTGACAATAACAAGTGCATACCACAATCATAAGGAAAATAGTTTGAGAATCCACAGGCACTCTACTAGAATGGAATCTTATTGGAATCTAATGTTAATTTTGAAAGTGTTTACTAGGCATTTCAGACTTTGACTCTCAAGTAAAATGAGAATCACATCTATAGGTAATGTGATGAGGTCATCATCACCAGAATGTAGATTAATAAAATAAAAATACTACCCTGCTCTCAACTAGTCCCTGCCACCAGATCTACATGCATCAATAAACCAAATAGCACAAATTCCAAATTCTCCTCTAAAAGAAAAATTCCCGTTTCCTTTACTTACAGCACTTCTAACAACAAATGTGTGGGTTTTTCTTGCTTATTGAGCAATTCTGACGTTCTCTGGAGTTAGTTCAGAGCCCACAGTTTAAGGGCTCAGCAGCACAAGACTGCCCCCAATCGCAAATCCAGGCCTCCCATAATTTGACCGGCTATAAATTAGTGTTCCCCCAATCCCCTTCTCTGGTTTCAGCAATTTGCTATAATAGCTCATGGAACCGAGGGAAACATTTACATTTATGAGTTTATTACATTATGAGTTTATTATAGAAATGTAAAAGATGGATGGAAGTTAAGATGGACATGCTAATCCTTCAGCAAGGCTTGACTTTGAACAAATTTCTCTCTTCCTCATTCTTGAAGCCTCCCCCTCCCCTTCACTTCTCGTTCTGTAGAATCCTTTGTTCCAGGAACTCAGTATCGATATTGACATCTTGCTGACCTTGATGTATACTTAGTAACAAGAATCAGATGGCCGGTGTCAGCACTAGTCATGAGACCACCTTGAAGACATGAGGAACGTGGCTGGCAGCTCATACCAGATTGCTACTGAAACCACCCAGATCCTATATTTTCCTATAAAACCTTTTACCCCAGGTGGGTCTGCAGTTTTGAAGGCTTTAGACTGCTACAGCCTCCTTTGCCTGGCAAAGTAATAAAACTATTTTTCCTCTTTATCACCAAACTCTGTTTTTATGCTATGTTTCAGCTTTGGAGCACAGAGGTTGGTTTTCAACAATATAATAAAGAATACAGATGAATAGACAGATAAAGAGGTACATAGGGCAAGATATAAGGGATGTGCACAGAGCTTCCATATCTTCTCTGAATGCATCACCTTCCTACCACCTTATTGTGTTCACCAACCTGGAAGCTCCTCAAACCCGTTCTTTTATGGTTTTTATGGAGGTTCCATTACTTAGTCATGGAAAATTAAATTAATAGCCATTGGTGATTCACTTAGTCCCCAGCCCCTTTCTTCTCCCCAAGATTGGGGGATTGTGCTGAAAGTCCCAACCTTCTAATCACATGAGTGGTTCCTCTAGCAACTAACCTCCATGTTCCAAGGGTCAACTCTTCAGCATAAACTTAGATATAATGAAATGGGGTTTATTATGAGTAATAAAAATTATTCTTCTCACTCCTATCACTCAAGAAACTACAGGGTTTTAGGAGCTCATGCCAGGAACTGGGTATGAAAACCAAATGTATATTTTTTATTATGTCATAATATCACATTCTCCTGTAGCATTGCTGAGTAATTTTTATAAAATTTTCCATTGGTTTTATGAAGGCATGAATGGAAGAGAGTATTATACCTGACAAAATTTATTTGATTATTCTTTCCTTTCTCAAAGTTTCTCTCTCTCTCTCCCACTGAAATCTCTCCTTAATCCTAAAGTATCTAATGCCCTTAAGCCTACACTGAACTCTCAGATTCACATCCTATCCACACCCATTCTCCCCAAAACAGAGGCTGCTCTTCTTTGGATCTACCCTCCTCTTTAGAAGTAAAGAACAAATTAATTTTTCTTTTCCCGTCACCTCAGTAAAATGGAGTCAACTAAAACATGTCTGACTTGAATGGAGTCAATTATGTTATTATATTTGAAGTTAGGTGGTATCAAGAAAAGAAAGCTGTTAAACAAAAGAGAATCAGAAAATTGAGGTCAGAGAGAACAAAGTTCACAGAGACTATCTAGAACACTTGAATCTGTTGGGCAAGAATAATGAGGGTGGCATTATCTCATGGGAAGCCTGCTGTTAGTTCAGGAGTCAATTTCAAATACCTCTACCAAGCTGCCAGACATAATAAAATGGATCTGTATTCATTGACCTTGTAAATATTTATAGTACTACTTGGATATTTTTAAGGAAAAGTAAATATTATGATCATTTATGAATCTCCACTAAAACAAATAACCCAACCCCACAAAAAAATTCTTAATCCTGAGTGAAGTATGTACTGAAAACTTCAATACCTGAATTTACATGTTTAACAGTAGAACACATGTCACAATGGAGCATCTTACATTTTTCTGCCTTCCTTCCTTTGGACATTGGTCAACACAGGTAATTTTAAATGCTAAATAATCTCTAAATACTTAAATTCTTAGGATGATAGAAATGCTTTAGTCCTGTAGCTCCTTTTTTTCTTTTCCCAAATAAAGTATAGATTCTAATAAGATGATGACACATAAGGTAAACACAACCATAAAATATGTAAGATATACTATTAAAAATTATTTCATATACATTAATCTACCTTAAGTAACCAAGCACTTAAACAAATACTTCTTATGTTTGGGTAAGCACTCATTTTGCTATGTGAGGTCATGTGTTTGCAGATGACAATCCAAGTCAGAGTATTTTGCCCCTAGAGTCTTCATTCAGAGTATTTTCCTGTGGTGTCAAAAGTAGATAAATGCACCTAATTACTAGATTGTACATCCTGATATATGTTTATTTGACTAAACAACCTACCAACTGTATAACTTTCTCTTCTTAAAGAAAACATTGTAACTTAAATGCAAAAGATATGTTAATCACTATTACCACTGAGATTTTTTCATATGTCAAGTTGGGATCCCTGGTATGATGATTTTGTTGTCAGCAATAAAGCAGCTTACACTGGAAATCCTTTATGGAAATACCCTAACATTTTCAATGCAAAGGACCCATAGTCCCCCCTGTCAGACCAAGGCAGTATGGTACTGGCTTTTATAACTTGGTACGTATAGAGTGTTCCCAATAACAGTAGGGAGAGGTAAACCCTGGGCTCTAATACTGTAGAAAAGATTCTATAAGGCATTAAGAAGAACAAAAATTTGAAAATGAAGGAATAAATAAAATGTACTCTTCCAAAGTACTGTACAAGTTCTTTTGAAGTCAAAGTAGTCATTACAATAAGTAAAATTTGAAGTTGAGGGGTTTTAATCATAAGAGAAGTAGTGGGAACTCACCAGCATAAGGGTGCTCCTATTAGCATTTCCTGCAGTAATTGTTATTTTAATTGGTTGAAATAAACTATAATGCCTCGGGCCAGTAATAAAACTGTATAGGCTGGCAGCTTTTTTCCCTTTAAGAAAGAGACCCATTAAGAAAGTTTATACTTTGAGTTAAAAAAAAATTAAAAAGGAGTAATTGTTACTCATTTGTATCATTGCAAAATAGTCTGGAAACTCCTCTCTGTGCCCCCTCCATGAAACTATCACATTTCAGATTTGTATTTTATTTTCATTTGGGAAGTTGTTTTCTAACTAGGAATTTACCCAAAATTGCCTCCAAACCTCCACCTCTGCCTTCCCACTTCATTTCCGAAGACTTGAAAATTCTAAAGCATTGTTATTTTGTTACAAATTCTTTTTTTAAATTTTTATTTATTTATTTATTTTACAGAGAGAGAGAGTACAAATGGGGAGCAGCAGAGGGAGAGGGAGAAGCAAGCTCTCCGCTGAGCAGGGAGCCTGATGTGGAGCTTGATCCCAGGATCCTGGGATCATGACCGGAGCCGAAGGCAGATGCTTAACCTACTGAGCCACCCAAGGGCCCCTTGTTAGAAATTCAAATTAATAAGGTGAGCACATATAAACTTCTGTGAATCTATATGCTTTAAAAATGCAATTATTTCATTTCTGATACATTCAACAGTATACTTCCTAAGTACAAAATTATGCACTAATCATATGAGGTTTCAGAGGTGAAAATGCTATTCCCCTCAAGTTTAAAATGAAGATAATGAAATGCATCTAAAATTTTATGAACTGGTAGAAAGAATAGAAGTGCTATTTAAGAAATCTCTTTTACCTGGGTATAGGCTGACTTTCAGTTTTGAGGTAGAGAAATGGAGACCTATTAGCAATAAAATGTGTTAGTTTAGAGAAAGGGCATGAAAGCTTGAACAAGGATGAGGTTGCAGTGGGATTCTGCAAAAAATGGGTAAAAGACTTGATTTAAAAGTAGAAACAGGGGGCGCCTGGGTGGCTCAGTCATTAAGCATCTGCCTTCGGCTCAGGTCATGGTCCCAGGGTTCTGGGATTGAGCCCCGCATCGCATCAGGCTCCCTGCTCAGCGGGGAGCCTGCTTCTCCCTCTCCCACTCCCCCTGCTTGTGTTTTCTCTCTCGCTGTGTGTCTCTCTCTGTCAAATAAATAAAATCTTAAAAAAAAAGTAGAAACAATAAGATAAACGACTGTGTAATCAGGATAGAAAAAGAGATGAAGGATCAACAAATAATTATATAAATAGTAGAAAGCCTGAAAGGCTGAGAGAACTGCAAAATTGGAAAAGGAATGTTGAAGTGAATGATGATTAGCTCACATGGACATATGACATAACAATGGCAAACATATTTGTTTAATATTTAGAGATCTACATTTCTAGACGTTTGTGAATGAGAAAGTACTAAAGGCAGTACAAGAGAGATTCAGTTATAGATTTAAACTTCAGTAGTCCCAGAGACTAAAGAGTGTTTGGCCTCTCCAAAGATATGATGTAAATATTATAGTGAAAGCACAGTATACATATATCAGTTCAGAACACCATCTAGTATAGAATCCAATAAATTATGTCAATAGATTGAATATACAAATAATATGATAATAGTGATAAGTAGTTCTGCAATTTCAAGCACTATGGTTTAATAACATAAGAGACATTGTGATAAACACAACCAAAGTTTTACCATAGCTTCCAAGAAATTAAACAGTGAAATATTCTCCAAATAAAACTGAACTTTGATCTTCACTAACCTATCCTGTAAAATCTGTAAGCTGTCTGCTTTCCTCAGGAGGCTCACTTTGGAGCTACTCCCATGTTGCAACTGTTTTAACAAAGGCTTGAGTCAATGAATTCGTTGGTGATTCTCCTCCCATAATCTTTATAGCAGGTTAACCTTAGATGGTTCTACATCTTGAGGATTCTACATCACCTTCAGTTGAATCCAAGCCCCACTACTTTTCAAGCAATAGATTTATAACTCCTTCTGGAGATGGGCAAATTTACCCAGAAACATACCAGAAGGAAAAAAAAAAAGAGAGAAAACAAGCCATATTATATATGGGGAATCTAAGAAACAGACTCAGGGAAAAAGTACCATCAACCTGATGTGGTTTTTCTACAAGACTGCAAATCCCAAGAAAACGAACAAAAAGCCTAAACTTTAACAAAGATTCTTTGCTTGACCAAACTTGAGTCAGCCTCCTAAACCTTATTCTAGGTATATCTGTTCACTTTCTTATAAAATTGAGTTTGAACAAAAACCCTGCTAGGTCACTTTAACCATAACACCCCACCCTCAATTTCTGATCACCTTTGATATCTGATCAGGTTCCTCATTCTCCACCATTTCCCGGATGATATCTGATCACTTTGGACTGTCTTCAGTAAGAATCCTGATGATTCCTTTTAGCAATTTTCTATCCACTGACCCCCACCCTGCTCCTTGGCTTTAAATTCCCACTGGCTCGTGCTATATTCAGAGTTGAAGCAATCTCTCTCCCCTGCTGTAAAATCCTATTGTTTTGGTTCCTCTATTTATGGTCATGGTCCATAATCATGTTTACCTTACCATTTTTAACAATTGTTATTGAATTTTTTTTTCTTTAACATCTCCTATTATACTAAGGCTGTCTCCCACATTAAGATAACAAGACAATAGTAACTGAAAATTATTTATATTAATTTTACTTCAACCTAAAACATATCTGCTTCCATTCGAAACTGAATGAATCCCTTTTCTGGAAAAACAGAATCCTTGTGTTCATAGAGATGAAGTGGTTCGATGCAGAAGTATCAAAATGGCTGTCAACATACCACATCATTTAAAGCAACTTTTTTAGAATAAACGATGAGACGTCATCTGCAGAATTCCCAAAGATGATTCAATATAGAAACTACTGCATTTCCTACTGAATAAAATCATTCCATTTATAAGGGACTTCAGTAAAATCTTTCCAATTTGGAAAGTTAATTTTATTTTTCATTTTAGAGGTAAGGGAAAAATAAAACTCTCTTTCCTATGAAGGACATTTGTAGAAAATCTTAAAAGAAATATATGTTGACAGACCTACCTGTGGTAAAGAACAGGTTTTCTGATGATTGGAGCCAAGATGAGGATTTCCTGCAGATTGAGGTTTCTTAAAGTGCTTCAGGGTCCCTGTCTGCTATTTTCTTATCCAATGTATCTTCACCCCTCAGCCCTTAATGACAGTGTTTTAAGGACCTAAAAGGGGGGAAAAGACATTTTTGAAAAGACTGCTGAGTTACAGCAAAGTCACCTTGTACTTGCTTCAGATGCTGTGCACTCAGGAATATAAAACAGAAACATCTTTTTATAGCAGTCAACCTGCTGAATACATGGTCAGGGTGGAGAGGCTAGGACACATTCAAGTAGTGTAAAAAAGGAGAAAGATTCTCACTATACACATAAGGCCAGTTTGGTTTCCAGAACTGCATTTGCAAAGGATGCTGCTGCATTTTGTTTGAGAAAGGAAGTGGTAGGGGTGAGAAGAGCTGGGAGAAAAACCTAAACGAGATCATTATTCAATACCTATTTATGGAGTGGCCGTTAAACACAGAACAATGAACAAGGCTTGCCTATGCCTTCCCAGAGTTCCAGTGCAGCTGGGTAAAATATAAGAAAATATGCAATTATAATGCAATGGGATAAATATGATGGCAGTAGGTGAAGTGCAAGAATATGGTAAAGACTACACTTTTCCTAATTTGGGGAGGAGAGATGAGGGTCAAGGAAGTCTTCCCAGGAAAAAAGACTGTCAACCACAGAGCTGAAGGCAGTGCAGTGGTTAACCAAGTTAGAACACTAGAGGCACAGGTATAAAAAATTATATACAGGAAGACGGGAAAACAAGAGCTTGAAGTGGAAAGCTACACAGGGAAGTTGAGGAGACAGATCTTACCTTAATTTCTCTGCCTTGTTTAGGAGGAAGGACCTGAACCTATAAATCACAATTAGATTTTGAGCAATAAAAGCAATGCCTCGTGGAGCGTCAGGCTCACAGGAGACCTTAAGAAAGTCTTACTAAATTATTTTTACCAACTCACTTTTAACTCATTAATAAAGGCTTTTCTAAAGTTAAAGTGTCTCAATTTAATGTGTTTTTGGATCTAAATCGAATGAATATATGTAACATATGTATTTTTTTTTTAAGAAACCAGCTTTTATTTTTTTAAGACTGAACAAAGAAACAAGTTTTTCTTTAGATTTGGCTAAGCTAAGATGCTGTTAAGATGGCTGTTTGCAAATGGACCAGTTTGTGTCCACAGAGTAATATATATATAGGCACCCATATAAATATGCATTCACATATGTATACACATGCATGTTTTTCTTGTCTTTTCTCTTTTCTTTTTTCTTTTCTTTTCTTCTTTCCTTTTCTTTTCCTTCCTTTCCTTTTCTCCCCTCCCTCCCTCCCTTTTTCTCTTTCTTCCTCTCTTCCATCTTTGGTAATTATGCTGGCAAACCTGAATATGTTTAGGAATTTGTAATACTTTTTCAAAATGAGTTATTTTTATATAATGAACATATACAACAGGCAATTTAGCAAGATAGTAAAAAATCACCTAAATCAAGTATATTTTAATACTTTAATCAAATAGATTTTACTATTTGATCTAAAGTTCTGAAACAAAGCCATACCCATTGGTCTGAGGAGTAGTTTGCAAAATCCTCTATATAAATTGGATTTTTCAACTAGTTTTCCTCCAGTTTCCTCTAGACAGAGTGAGGAGAGTTCCCCATTTGAAATGCATAAGCATGGTTTTAACTCTTCAAATTTTAGTCCTCTCATAAAACACTGGTTGTCAATACATGGGCTTGTTTTCCTCCCTGATAACTTGAGAGCCCGATCTAATTATCTTTTACCTTAAACACCAGGCAAAAAGAACTATCAGAGATGAGATGCTACAGGTGGTAGGTCAAAATGGATCATATGTTTTATTCACTGAAAGAACTACTGAGCATATAAGCCATCAACTTGGAGTACACTGAGTTATGTGCCTGTCAAAACCTGGTCAGTGGTGTAGACACAGTCACATGAATGAAATAAATGAGAGTTCAGTTTCAAGCCAATTAATATGTAGTGACACATCAGTTCTTATGAATCCCTAATTATGATGATACATAGAAATCACACCATATCCTTTTATACCTTTAAGTCATGATCATATTATGCTAAATTTTAAAAGCTATTACTAATTGTCTGTTGTTACAATAATATGTTACCAGACCTAAGTGAAAAATAAATTCTGCCTCTCAGTCTAAAAACTCCAAAAGAAATGAGGTAGTAAAACAATAACAACTTATTTAAAACTTTAAAAAAAATACGGTTTCAATCATCAAGAAAGCATACTTGTATCATTATACATATGGTATATTTTGTTATGTTCTTTAATTGGTCAGGAAAAGGGGTTCTATTCTACTCATTGAAGCTTGCTACAGTCAAAATGTGTTGTGTTTGCCTGCTCAGAGCCATCCTCTCTCGTCTGTAAATAGATGACCTCAATTACTTGTTAGAGACCACAATCCTTTCATTTGGCTGTAATTTTGATGGGACACTTAATATAAGGTGCTGATTATAATATTAGCATAATATGGGAAGAAAATGACCTAAATTAGGTCAATCAAAATCTCCCCCAGGAATTTGGATCCTGAGTACAATGAACTAATAGAAAAGTTTATTCATTCTGTGACAGTGGGAAACTGATGATTCTTTTAATTTGTTTTAAATCCCTTGATCCTAGGAGTTACCCTATTTCTGCCTCTCCTTAAGCCTGGTGGTTCTACTCTTTCATCCATTCCATGAGCTGCCCCATATATTAAAACAAACAAACAAAACAAAAAACTTTTTGTTTTTTAATTCTCAAGTTAGCCACTGATGGTTTCTATTGTTTGTAACCAAAGAAACCTGACACAAAGACTGATAGCAAAGCTCATAGGGGATAAGCAAGTGCTAAAAAACGATATTATAATTCAAAATTTTTA
This sequence comes from Eumetopias jubatus, assembly GCF_037043125.1. Taxonomy (NCBI): domain Eukaryota; kingdom Metazoa; phylum Chordata; class Mammalia; order Carnivora; family Otariidae; genus Eumetopias; species Eumetopias jubatus. The sequence goes on from NW_028274811.1 coordinate 99,116,614, forward strand.
CTACTACAAGAAGAAACAAATAGTACATTATTCAGGAAATAAAAGAGGGAGAGCTAGCTCATGTTTGCTTAAAAATAAGTTTCTATCATGAAGTGAAAGAATGGGTGGAATTTTCAGAGAAGACAGGATTAGAGCCTAAGGAGGAGGGATCAAAGTCAATAAAAGAATCAAGGAAAGACAAGTTCATGATGTGATCAAGCATTAGCAATGACGTCAGTTCACACATATATCCTGGGGAACATGGAAATGGGGAAAAAAATTGGGAAGGGTGATCTGTCCACTTTTAAAATAAATGTTTATTGTGGTTCTGTGATGTAATGGTAAGACAGACGTGTTTCCGACCTCCGACAAACTTACACTTCCATGGAGGAGAGAGAAGAATGGCTAACAAAAACATTCTCCAACAAACAAATAAAATACTTTAACATACAATAAGTTTTGTGCAGGAAACAAGGATCTAAGAAAGAGACCAATGGCATGGATTGGGGGATGGTATGGAGGGAGAATTGGAGGAAGACAGTGATATTTTAGATACAAATCAAATGATGGGGAAATGAGAAGAATGGGGCATTCTGGGCAAGTGAACAGAACATATAAATATCCTAGGGAGAGAAGACTTTGACTTGTTCTCAGAATTGACTGATGATGACTCCAGCCAGGTAAATGAAGGAGAGTATAGGATCAGACAATGCTGGAGAAACAGGCAGGGACCAGATCACATAGGTGTTATGCCTTAGAGAGGGGTTTGGAATATATTTTGAATTTATGAATAAGCTCTTTACATTTTAGAAAGATCAACTTAATGGTTATGGGGGAGGGCAATTTGTCTTGAATGATGGGTAAGATATATGTGATGAAGAAATGTGAGGAATCAAGAAAGACATATTATAGCAAACATAATGGGAGATTTAAATGCGAGCATGATGTAGTTTTTCTTTTTAATTCAGTACATGACATAGAACTACTGAAAGTATTTATTATAATAACAACTATCATCCATAATGATATAATTCATATTACATATTTCTACTTCTAATCTACTGTAGTGTTTGTATTTCCTACTATAATTAGCCTTTAATTACATACTGACAAATACAGTATGGTTTACATTATATTTTGTTTCCCATCTTGACTGAAAACATCTTGAGAGCAGTTTCCAGGCCATCTATTTCTGTATCTCTCACATTACCACATTACCCAACCTATATTTGATATAAATATGAATTAGTAATAATAATAAATATATATCTAATGCTTACTATATTCTAGGCACTGTGCTAAGAACTTCACATGTATAATTTCATTTAATCCTCATTCTAAATCTATGAAGAAGGCCCAGTTATTATTTTACAGAAGAAAAAAAATTGCCATGACTAAGTCCCTCGTCTACTTGCTACTAATTAATTAATTGACTTACAATGTTTTAGAGATTTGAAAAAAATAAAAGTATCCGGTCAGATAGGCTACTGATCAAAGTATTTTGAAAGAATACATGTGAATGACATTTTCATGATATACCATTTCCTGATCCTGTTGGGAAGCAGTCAAAAATCTGTTCATTGTGATAGAATCCCACATATTTTCTCCATCTACACTTGTTAGCTTTTCTTCTCAATGTGTGTCATTTAAATGGAAGAGTTTATTTAATACAGATTATATGACCCTGTCTCATTTATCCTCTCTTTCATTTAATTAAGCCAAACCATATTTCTCTCACCAAAAATCAAAAACTGAATACAGATTCTATGGTAGATGTGGCTGGTTCATTTTGTCTAGATCCTAAGCATTTCTAACATCTAAATATATATGCAGAAATACCCATCAAATGATGATTGTGACACAGATTATGATTGTGGCCCAATTATCTCAACAGATACAGATGCCATAAAGTTTAAAAGAGAAAGGAGACAGTGATATGAAGGGGAAAAAATAACAAACAGAACACTAATGGGAATAAGAAGAAAACATAAAGACTGTCAAAGAAAATTACAGTTGGGCTCACTACAGGAGGACACAAAAAGGAAAACAAAAATAAAAATAATTTAGATTCTACCATGAGGCATACAAATATAAAAACAATGGAGGAATTTTAATTGGGCAAAAATGCTCTAAATGTTTGCTTAAAACTATTTCTCTCCTTAAAACACAACTACAGTGATGACATACTTGACATTTGCTCACAATCCATTTTCCTCTTCCAAAGTTTAAATTTTGTAAACAGGCAATTCCAGTTTCTATTTTGGTTCCCATTCTGAATGCAAATAATTATGTCTCACACCCCCTTAGGAAGAGAGCATTTAAATAATAAGTGGAAGATGGTATTAAAACAAATATCAACACACCAATCTGTACAGAAAATCAGACAGATGAGACAAGATGTTTGGCAAAAGGAGTAGTGATGATGAAGAAGGAGAAATGGGGAGACGAGGAGGAGAGGAAAAACACTACCACCACACACACACATACAAACACACACACAGCCTTAGACCCTGATTATTTTTAAAACTTCAAGCATTTAGATTTGCCCAGTTCTTCCAGGAATAATTCATTTTCTGGCCATGTTCAATTTCTTTTCCACCCTCTCTACTCCCTTCCCCCACTCCTAATTTGGTGAAGGTTTCTTGGTTTACAGAAAATTGTGTCATTCAGAAATATTAGGATCACAACAGGCTGATTAATAACTATGTTGAAAAGCTAAATTTTGGTGATAGACCACATAAATCTTTCTTATATGAGATGTCGGTTCTGCAGGCTGTAGGGTTGATAGAGTTTAGATCTTAGGTTTAGCTGAATTTCTTTAGGAGCTCTGGCAAAACAGGATCACAAAGAAAATGCCATTAATGGAATTCATATTTTCTTAATGGAAAGGCAGAAACTTGGTTTAGGAAAACTTCAAACCCTCATTGGCTATTTGGGTAAAGTAAGAAAAAGTGCCATAATAACATGTGAATGAAAATGCTTTTAAAATGTTATTTAAACGCAATCCTCAATTCTTCAAAAATTTAGAGAATTAGTCACTCGTTGCCTCATTTAGTACTTAAAATTCAATTTAGCCTAAAGCATTTTAATAAATATAAAAGATCCTAGAAATATATGAAAATAACATTTTGTAAACATCATATGGCTTCATAATTTGGGGCCAATTTACACCATATTACATTTTTTTCTCATATGTATTACAAATTATTCTTCTTTTTAACCATTTACTTCTCTTTAGTCATACATTCTCTCAACACAGAAGTAGTTTTTAAAGGGAACACCTATCAAAATATCATGGAACACTAGTGTTCAACAAGCATAATTTAGGAAATGCTAATTTAAGATTTTTTTTCCCTTCCCTGAATAAAACACTAACTCAGAAACTTGGTCAAGGAAGCAGCACATATAAGACATGCAGAAATTAGTCTAGTTGAAGAGGTTGTTGAAGAGGAAATGCAAAGGAATATTGTGCAAAGTGAAGTCCCAAATTTAAAGCCCTCACAACATTGTGGAACTTTCTGAAAATCAGCCGCTCTTTACACAATGGACTGAATTGTGCGGTTCTATCTCAAACCTTGCAGATCTTCTCTATTCCTAACATTGTCTTAATAGCTAACAATCAAGTCAGTGAACTGTTGTGCTAATAGCACAGACCCTGGAACACGACTGTTGGTTCTAAATCCTTTCTGCCTCTTACTAGCTTTTTGGACATTTGGCAAGTAATTTAATTACCCAATATCCCCCTCCCTTTTTTTATCTGTAAAATGAAAATAATACCAGTACCTAACTCATAAAGTTGTTATATTGGTTAGTATTTATAAAGGGTTTAGAAACAAGGCTGGGGCACAATAATGTATATATCATAAATACATGAAATTTAAAAATGCAGTAAGTCAGTATCAATTAGGCACCAACAGTAGTCCAAGTCATGTTATACATGATGAACAAGGTAAAATAGGTCAACTCTTTGAATTATTCAGCTTACATTCTAGAGAAAAAATAATAGAAATAAGTGTGTCAACAAATAAATAAGAGATTTTTCGATGGAGGTAAGTGCTATGAAGAAATGAGTGTTGAGTGATAGTGAGGAGGAGTTCTGATTCAGGAAGGCTCTGCTGGGACCTGGTGTCTGAGATGAGAAGGTAGTGCAGGCATAAGAAACAGGGACTCTCAGAACTTCACAACAAGAATTACAGTCTTGTTCCTGAGACGAGGGTTAGGGGGCACAGAGAAGGAAAGAGAAAGGCAGTATATAATGCCAGAGAGGAAGACAGTGCTCTCCCAGTTAGCCAGGGATTGGCTTGTGGATTTTAAGTGTGATGGAAAACCACTGTAGGATTTAAAATTGAGGATCAAATTCATCTTGTTTAATTGCTGACAAACTCCTTTATTTCTGAATTGTAATTTAAAACTCTGCCCAGGGGCACCTGGGTGGTGGGGTTGGGTAAGCATCTGACTTCAGCTCAGCCCAGGTCATGATCTCAGGGTCCTGGGATCAAGCCCTGCATCAGGCCCTCCACTCGGCTGCAAGTCTGCTTCTCCTTCTCCCTCTGTGATCTCTCTCGCTTTCGCTCTCTTTCAAATAAATAAATAAAATCTTAAAAAAAAAAAAAAACCTCAGTGCCCACTGGTCTGACTTTTTGCTTTGGCATGGTGCTTTTGACCCTAAATTGTACCTTATTGTTGAGTCAATAAATGCAGAAGATACTTGCTGGATGGTATATGTATATCTGTCAATGACAGGTTTTAATTCCAAATTGCTTGGTAGCTACATTCATCTAGTTATATATAAATCCATTTGTACTTTTTCTCTCACTGTATTCCACTCATCCAAACTTGGGCAATAATTCCTCTTTAGTTTTTTGCCATAAACCCTGGACAGGATCAGCTATATGCAAAGCCTACAGGCAGCTAACTCTATTTATATGATGTTGGAAGGCGCTACTACTTTTACAGAATAAAGGCCTTCTTTATTACTAGTCTATGGTGGTACTTAAAATTTCTCTGTTATTATGTAAACACTTGGTGCTTGCTTACTTAGATGTCTTTCAAGTTTTGGGCATAGCTAGCTGGTTGCTTGAGGTTATTAATCATAGTATTCAAACATGTAATTTTAATTTATGCCAATTTTGTTTCTCCAGTAAAATCAAGTAGTAAAAACCACATTTGCAAGAAAAATCCCTATTTTATAAATTCATTTGGTCACTAAACTCGGACTATATTAAACTTTGGCTCAGTCGTTGGGCATCTGCCTTCAGCTCAGGTCATGATCCCAGGGTCCTGGGATTGAGCCCCGCATCAGGCTCCCTGCTCAGCAGGGAGTCTGCTTCTCCCTCTCCCTCTGCCCCTCTCCCTGCTTGTGTTCCCTCCTTTGCTATCTCTGTCAAATAAATAAAATAAAATCTTTAAAATAAAAATAAGTAAAACCAAGTTTTATTCAAAATGGACTGAAATTATTTAGCATTTTTAAATTGTAGTGACTATGATCTTATCAGAATGTCTTCCTCCAAATCCATGTCTGAAAATTGAATAATTATTATTATCTTCTCTTCTTTGTGAATGAGTTTTTCCTTAATCATTCAAGATTTTTTGCCACTTGAATACCCATTTTGGAAAAGCTATATTGGTAAAACATTAATATTGGTTTTTGGTATGTTCCAATTTAACAAGAAATTATGGGATTTGGTTTTGGGATCCAGGTGCTTCCCTGCTTAGATGAATAAACTGATTAACTGGACTCATGTTTTAGCCTTTAGAAGTCTGTGATTTGTTCAATGCTTTGAAACTAGAACTCAATCACAAGAGGAAAGCCAGAAAGAAATCAGATACATGGAGGCTAAAGAGCATCCTACTAAAGAATGAACGGGCCAACCAGGAAATTAAAGAAGAATTAAAAAAATTCATGGAAACCAATGAAAATGAAAACACAACTGTTCAAAATCTCTGGGATACAGCAAAGGCAGTCCTGAGAGGAAAGTATATAGCAATACAAGCCTTTCTCAAGAAACAAGAAAGGTCTCAAATACACAACCTAACCCTACACCTAAAGGAGCTAGAGAAAGAACAGCAAATACAGCCTAAACCCAGCAGGAGAAGAGAAATAATAAAGATCAGGGCAGAAATCAATGAAATAGAAACCAAAAGAACAGTAGAACAGATCAACGAAACTAGGAGCTGGTTCTTTGAAAGAATTAACAAGACTGATAAACCCCTGGCCAGACTTATCAAAAAGAAAAATGACCCAAATCAACAAAATCATGAATGAAAAAGGAGAGATCACAACCAACACCAAAGAAATACAAACAACTGTAAGAACATATTATGAGCAACTATATGCCAGCAAATTAGATAATCTGGAAGAAATGGATGCATTCCTAGAGATGTATCACTACCAAAACTGAACCAGGAAGAAATAGAAAGCCTGAACAGACCTATAACCACTAAGGAAATGGAAGCAGTCATCAAAAATCTCCCAACAAACAAGAGCCCAGGGCCAGATGGCTTCCCAGGGGAACTCTGCCAAAAATTTAAAGAAGAATTAATACCTATTCTTCTGAAACCGTTCCAAAAAATAGAAATGGAAGGAAAAATTCCAAACTCATTGTATGAGACCACAATTACCTTGACCCCCAAACCAGACAAAGACCCCATCAAAAAGGAGAATTACAGACCAATATCCTTGATAAACATGGGTGCAAAAATTGTCACCAAAATACTAGCCAATAGGATCCAACAATACATTAAAAGGATTATTCACCATGACCAAGTGGGATTTATCCCTGGGCTGCAAGGTTGGTTCAACATCCGCAAATCAATCAATGTGATACAATACATTAACAAAAGAAAGAACAAGAACCATATGATCCTCTCAATAGATGCAGAAAAAGCATTTGAGAAAGTACAGCATCCTTCCTTGATCAAAACTCTTCAGAGTCTAGGGATAGAGGTTACATACCTCAATATTATTAAAGCCATCTATGAAAAACCAACAGCGAATATCATTCTCAATGGGGAAAAAACTGAGAGCTTTCCCCCTAAGGTCAGGAACGCGGCAGGGATGTCCACTTTCATCACTGCTATTTAACATAGTATTAGAAGTCCTAGCCACAGCAATCAGACAACAAAAAGAAATAAAAGGCATCCGAATCAGCAAAGAAGAAGTCAAACTCTCACTCTTTGCAGATGATATCGTACTTTATGTGGAAAACCCAAAAGACTCCACCCCAAAACTGCTAGAACTCATACAGGAATTCAGTAAAGTGGCAGGATATAAAATCAATGCACAGAAATCAGTGGCATTCCTATACACCAACAACAAGACAGAAGAAAGAGAGATGAAGGAGTCGATCCCATTTACAATTGCACCCAAAACCATAAGAGACCTAGGAATAAATCTAACCAAAGAGGCAAAGGATCTGTACTCAGAAAACTATAGAATACCCATGAAAGAAATTGAGGAAGACAGAAAGAAATGGAAAAACGTTTCATGCTCATGGATTCGAAGAACAAATATTGTAAAGATGTCAATGCTACCTAGAGCAATCTACACATTCAATTCAATCCCCATCAAAATACCATCCACTTTTTTCAAAGAAATGGAACAAGTAATCCTAAAATTTGTATGGAACCAGAAAAGACCCCGAATAGCCAGAGGAATGTTGAAAAAGAAAAGCAAAGCTGGTGGCATAACAATTCCGGACTTCCAGCTCTATTACAAAGCTGTCATCATCAAGACAGTATGGTACTGGCACAAAAACAGACACATAGATCAATGGAGCAGAATAGAGAGCCCAGAAATGGACCCTCAACTCTATGGTCAATTAATCTTCAACAAAGCAGGAAAGAATGTCCAATGGAAAAAAGACAGTCTCTTCAACAAATGGTGTTAGGAAAATTGGACAGCCACATGCAGAAGAATGAAACTGGACCATTTCCTTTCACCACACACAAAAATAGACTCAAAATGGTTGAAAGACCTAAATGTGAAACAGGAGTCCATCAAAATCCTAAAGGAGAACACAGGCAGCAACCTCTTCGACCTCAGCCACAGTAACTTCTTCCTAGAAACATCGCCAAAGGCAAGGCAAGCCAGGGCAAAAATGAATTATTGGGACATCATCAAGATAAAAAGCTTTTGCACGGCAAAAGAAAGAGTCCACAAAACCAAAAGACAACCGACAGACTGGGAGAAGATATTTGCAAATGACATATCCAATAAAGGGCTAGTATCCAAAATCTATAAAGAGCATCTTAAACTCAACACCCAAAGAACAAATAATCCAATCAAGAAATGGGCAGAAGACATGAACGGACATTTTTCCAAAGAAGACATCCAAATGGCCAACAGACATATGAAAAAGTGCTCAACATCACTCAGCATCAGGGAAATCCAAATCAAAACCTCAATGAGATATTACCTCACACCAGTCAGAATGGCTAAAATTAACAAGTCAGGAAATGACAGATGTTGGCAGGGATGTGGAGAAAGGGGGACACTCTTACACTGTTGGTGGGAATGCAAGCTGGTGCAACCACTCTGTAAAACAGTATGGAGGTTCCTCAAAAAGTTGAAAATAGAGCTACCGTACAACCCAGCAATTGCACTACTGGGTATTTACCCCAAAGATACAAATGTAGAGATCCGAAGGGGTACGTGTACCCTGATGTTTATAGCAGCAATGTCCACAATAGCCGAACTGTGGAAAGAGCCAAGATGTCCATTGACAGATGAATGGATAAAGAAGATGTGGTATAGATATATAATGGAACATTACGTAGCCATCAAAAGGAACGAAATCTTGTCATTTGCAACGATGTGGATTGAACTGGAGGGTATTATGCTGAGTGAAATAAGTCAATTAGAGAGAGACATGTATCATATGACCTCACTGATATGAGGAATTCTTAATCTCAGGAAACAAACTGAGGGGTGCTCGAGTGGTGGGGGGTGGGAGGGATGGGGTGGCTGGGTGATGGACACTGGGGAGGGTATGTGCTATGGTGAGTGCTGTGAATTGTGTAAGACTGTTGAATCACAGATCTGTACCTCTGAAACAAATAATACATTATATGTTAAAAAAATAAAAAAAGAAGAAGATAGCAGGAGGGGAAGAATGAAGGGGGGGAAATCGGAGGGGGAGATGAACCATGAGAGACCATGAACTCTGAAAAACAAACTGAGGGTTCTAGAGAGGAGGCGGGTGGGAGGATGGGTTAGCCTGGAGATGGGTATTAAAGAGGGCACGTTCTGCATGGAGCACTGGGTGTTATAAGGAAACAATGAATCATGGAACACTGCATCAAAAACTAATGATGTAACATATGGGATTAACATAACATAATAATAATAATAAAAAGAAATCTGTGATTTGTTATAGTTTCATGACTTTTGATACCATGATCTAGTTTTTATTCTTTTCAATTTTTATGATAAATATCCTTATATCTTTAAACTCAAACCATAGAATTATGTGTATGTATAGTGTTAGTTTCCCTGAGTCTATGTTAAATTTAATATTGACTTTGTGAGCTCTATATCATTTATTATTTACCATTCTCAATCTGTGGAATTTATTAAAAAATTGATAATGCCTGGTGGTGAAATCCCCACAGATGTCAAATTGGATGACCCAACCAAACCAATTACAAAATTGACAAATCTATGGTTACTTCAATAGAAATGACACAATTTGATTTTACCAGGGACTGATATTTTTAAAGGACACTTTGAGATATTTTCTTTGAAGGAATAATGTTCTTCAATTTTAGAAAACTACATTTTTTTCCCCTCTCAGAAAATTGCTTTCTTGTGAGCCTTGTTAGCCTTTCTGTTCTTTCTGCCTTTTTCCAGAAGTTGATTTCTCATTCTTTGGCACTTTAGAAAATGTTGGGAGAGAATTTCAAGTATTTAAAAAAATATATATTTTTAGCAGATTTACCTTTTGTGCAAAGTGTCAGACAGTTCAAGGGGGCACCCTGAGCTTTCTCACATCTTTTGTCAGCAGAACAGAATTTCATTCCTAAAGAACAGTTGTTCACATTACAAAAATAAGTTTCCTACGTAGGTGCCCTTGCTGATAGCCTCTAGAGAAAGGATAAAAAATAAATGATCCTGTAGGCTGATTAACCTACTCTCTCCCATCACCAAATCTAGGGCTCTCGGTTAGGTGGTAATGAAGGTTTTTGCAGGGGGAAATGTTTTGCAGTTTTCTAAACAGTTTTTTTAACTTCTACAGTACAACTGTTTTCTAATTCAGCTTCTGTGGGCAAAGGTCATATAAGTAAAGAACAAAATGTCAAGTGAAACAAAGTAGTCTTGAGGATAATGTTAAAAATATCTGCAAGCATTCTTTCATACCCATGATGTTAAGCATATCAATAGCCTTAGTAAAAAGAAAGGGGGAAAAAAACTTGCTATTTTCAATTCTACACAATTATCAAACAAAAACTCTTTCCCTTTATGGCTCAATCTATCTGTTCACACATAAATGACACAGTTTCTCAAGCCAACCTGCACTTTAGAATCACTTGGGGAGCATGTAAAACTTACCACTGCTGGAGTTCCAGCCCCAGAGAATCTGCTTTGATCTTCCCACAAATGTGAGGAGGTATTAGCATGTATTAGTGCTTCCCCAGATGACTCTACCGTGCAGTCAGTCAGGATTGAGAAACACTGGGGTAGACGGACACCTCTCTTCAAATGTATGCTTGAAAATATCTAAAAGGGAAAATCATTGGGAAGAATTATTCTTTCTGATGAAAATGAGGCACCTCTGAGGATGGTCGACTGTATGTTTCACTGGCATTTATTTATTCGAGATAGGTAATTATTCACTCCATGTTTTTATTATTAGTTTAAGTATCATTATTTTTTAAAGATTTTATTTATTTACTTGAGAGAGAGAGCAAGAGCACAAGCAGGGGGAGAGGCAGAGGAAGATTAGAAAGGGAGAAGCAGACCCTCCGCTGAGCAGGGAGCCCGATGTGGGGCTCGGTCTAAGGCCCCTGGGATCACAACCTCAGCCGAAAGCAGACTCTTAACCGACTGAGCCACCCAGGTGCCTCAGTCTAAGTATCATTATTAGTAGTAGTATTATAGATTCTGTAACCCATCTTTCGATTAATCAATAAATCAAGATAAATATTTAGATTCATTGCTCGTGGTAAATCTCAAACAACAACAGAATTAAACTTGATCCTTCACCTCAGGGCACTTACCCATGTTGCCCATGTTGCTCTGATGATACAAAGGCTGAGGAGGCATATAGGTGGTAAGGAGAAAAGGACTGGGTTTACACACTGTTGCATTTCTAATATTGAGGTTTAGAAGACAGAAGTGCTTAGGCAGGTGCCATTTGTTAAGTGCTGCGCTCTATCACTGAAAATACTGTAGTCTTACTCTTTTGACATTGGACAAACAACTTTATGTCCCATCCGTTCCTGCTCTCCAATCCATTTAATACTCAACAATCAGAAACCTGGGATAGCAGAGCATGTGTTAGGTAGTGTGCTTTTTATAGTAGAAAAGGAGTGTTCTGCAATGAGGTATCACTGTACAAGTAGATTGGTTGGGAGGTGTGGTTACATCTGTGTTATTGACATAGATTAGTAATAATCTGTGGTGAATCTTTGAACAGCAATGCCTACGTGTTTCAAAATTTTATGATAATATAATGTTTAAGAGCATGGACTCTGGAATCAGACTCCCTAAACTCTAGGATATCCTATTTGGGTGTGCTCAGACTAATAATAATTTAATCTTTAAGCCTTGGTTATCCCTATCTCTAAAATGAGGATAACAGTACATATTTCATGGGGTGCCTGGCTGGCTCAGTCAGTGGAGAATGCAACCGCTGATATCAGGGTCATGAATTCAAGCCCCACACTGGTCATGGAGGCTCCTTTAAAAAAAATAGTACGTATTTCAGATGATTTTTGTAAAATTACTTTCAGAATCCATAGCAAGGGCTTAACAGTGTACCTGGTACATGTCAGTCCTCAAGAAAATGCTATTGTATAGTTATTATTTTGTTGCTGTTATATTATTATTATTTATTACTACAAATAATGTAACTATGCCTCACTGTGCACCCTGGAGTAACAGAGCATCAAGTAACAAAATAAACTTTACTTTACTAACAGAATCATAGTTTAAAAAGTTATAATGGTAGAAAATCATGCTCAACCTAAAACAATGTGGAAGATGCATAAATGATAAAATGTCCTTCATGAAAATGGGAACATTGGGAATTCTCACCACCTATAATGTAAAATTACAGTATCAACTTTGGCAATGTTGGCTAAATGTGGGTGGTAGTCAGACTGCTCAAGAAAATTAAATTAGAAATGCTAATTTTAGCTTTTATATGTTGTACTTTAGTAATTAAGAGTAATTCAGTGAACAAGTACTAGTGAGGAACACTGAGACATTACACTATCAGAAGTTTATGGAGTTTTCATAAAAAAATATCTTGTAGTTCCTATGAAAATACTAGATCCAGTAGAGGACATTTCAAGGTATCTTAAAAGGAGTGTTTATTATTAAATCTAATACATGATTTCCTAGGCCAATTTTAAATTTTTTGAAAGATCAAAAGTAAAACCAAGAGGAAAAGAAGTCTTATTCAATCAAGTTCATATCAGGAAAACCCTCAAACCCTACCAAAATGTTTTCTTTTATAAATAGCTTTGTTTTTTTGTTTTTTAAGTAGGCCCCACACCTAGCATGAAGCCAAAAATGCAGGGCTTGAACACATGACCCAGAGATCAAGACCTGAGCTGAGATCAAGCGTCAGATAATTAATCATGATTGAGCTGCCCAAGGATCCCTTTTATAAATAGTCTTAAGAGATGAATGGACTATTTCTGATGTCCAGAGTATCCGTATTTAAATGTTGAGCTGTGATTATACCATACTAGGGGATACTAAGACACACTTAGATTGACTGATGTAGCTGATACAAGGGGCAGAGAAAGCTCCATTACTGTTGATGAGAAGGCAATGAACTTGAAGATAAACAGATGTTTTCAGATTAGCTTAAGATCTTAGACTCCTTTGAAATATGTGGCACGGTACTGGGTGCAAGTGTGAAAAATTAGACACTAGAGCGGGAGGTTGCAAAATGGGTTTGACTGAGTTAGAAACATTTGCATATTTAAGGGGAGTGGATGGAGGGCAATTTGAAAACAGAACGCAAAAGATGAAAATAAGATTGGCATCATACCATATAGAGATTTTCAGTGTGGCTGTAGAACCTGTGCCATAGAAATTCCTTGGATAAAGAAGTCCATGATTTGAGTCTGAGTCCTTAGGTACATTTTCTATAAAGCCGAGATACCTGGGCAAATCACCTGGCAGGTGTGCAATAAGTGACTGATGAATGAAAAATAAATAATGAATGAAGAAGGAAGTTTCAAAAAAGGCATCATGTAAAGAAGGCTGAAACAGCAAAGATTCAAAATGATCCAAAGGAGGTAGAAAAAGGACACTCTAAATAAGGAAAAATATGTGCACAAAAAAATTCATACAAATGTTTAGAAACAACAACCTTTATTCCATATCCAGGTGGTAGGTTTCACCAGATGGCTTCCTTGATTGTGTCAAGTAATTGTACACTTTGTACACTAGCATTTTATTAAAAGCATATTTTAAAGAGCTTGAAATGTAATGTTTATGATTTACCTGAATAGCTCTTTACCAGCCAGAACTGACTTTTGAAGAATAGAAAAAATGATATAAAAAGCTTTACTTATTTAGATATAACATTTGACTTAGACTTTATAATGATCCAGATGAAACAAACAGGGGGGTATAGTATATGAATTTTCATTATGTTTGAGTACACTATTAATAAAGTTTTCTTTCTGGTAAATTCATTGCAGTCATATCTATCAATACCAGCCCTCCAACATTAATGCCACCAACAATAAAACAGTGATCACAATTTCACAACTGCTTATAAAGAGCTTAAAAGCTTTTATTCGGTAATGAGTTGCACAGATGGTCCATGACTCTCTTAACATGTGCAGTGTGTGTCTGTGTGTGTGTTTTCCAGGAACCAGGATAAGATTTAAGAGGCTCCCATCCTAAATGTTTGTGTTTTGTTCACCACTTAAAAATGGAGAAGAAAACCCATTATGTAAAGATATAAGTAGGAAAATTCTGAGAGGAAGAGTGAAAGTGTCTGATGTTATAAATACCCACTTATTGAGTGACTCAAACTAAGGATATTTTATTTCTTTAAAGATTGATTGACTGATTGATTAGAGAGAGGATGAGTGGGGGAGGGGTAGGTAGAGACAGAGGCAGAGAAAGAATCCACAGGTAGACTCCCCACTGGGCACAGACCCCCCCCACAAAACTCTGGGCTCCATCCCAGGACCTGAGCCAAAACCTAGAGTCAATTACTTAACTGACTGAGCCACCCAGGCGCCCCCCAACTACAGATATTTATTTAAAGAAGGAGGTTAATTTGATTCTTGACGCTTCTACATAATTCTATTTGACTTCTCACTCTGTGATAAAAGACAAATTTTAATTCACTTAAATCCACAAAATGGGAAATTCATTTTACCTCAGCTGATTCATTTCCTTCAATGGAAACATTTTTATTATAATGTGCTTTCGTTGGGATCAAAGTGGATTTTTAAGGGGGTCATTTAATTCTACAGAGAATTGTGATTCTAGTGATAAGTTCTCAGAATCTGCAATCAAAAATTGCCGTGACATGATTAAAATAAAATAACCCGTATTTTATTTGAAATTACATACTGCATAGGAGGATTCCAAGTTGCAAATAGTTAATGCTCCAAAATTTCACCAGAAAATAGATTAGGAATTAGTACAAAAATTTATCTACTAAAGTATGTAAAAAACAGTGTTTAGATTGCCGGGTACATCCCCCAAATTAAATATATTTGCACTAGAAACAAAACAAGAAAACTAGGTGACAAGGCCAAAGTTTTAAATGATTCTGGCATTCTATCAGATAAAAACCGTAACTCTAGAGGTAGACTGCTTGGGTTTGTAACTTGCCCTCAACTCTGCCAGCCTCAGTTTTGTCATCTCTATTAAGGGATAATACTGATACTTCTCATGATGATTCTTATGAGAATACAGCGAGTTAAGACATGTGGCACTGGATTTCAAGACATACTACTAAACTGTAGCACTCAAACCCATATGGCACTGGCACAAATATAGACACAAAGATCAATGTTACAGAACAGAGAGTCCGGAAATGAACCCACGCTTATATGATCAATTATCTTATGACAAAGATGCAAGAATATACAATGGGGAAAAGAGTCTCTTCAATAAATGGTGCTGGGAAAACTAGACAGTTACATGTAAAAGAATAAAACTGGACCATTTTCTAACACCATACCCCAAAATAAACTCAAAATGGATTAAAGATTTAATGTGAGACCTGAAACCATAGCAATCCTAGAAGAGAACACAGGTAGTAATTTCTCTGACATCAGCCATAGCAACATTTTTCTAGATATGTCTCCTAAGGCAGGGGAAACAAAAGCAAAGATAAACTATTGAGACTACATCAAAAGCTTTTGCACAGCAAAAGAAACTATCAACAAAACAAAAAGGGAACCCACTGAATGGGAGAAAATATTTGCCAATGAAGTATTCAGTAAGGGGTTAATATCCAAAATATATAAAGAACTTAAGCAACTCAACACCAAAAAAACCCACAAACAATCTAGTTAAAAAGTGGGCAGAAAGGGTGCCAGGGTGGCTCAGTCAGTTAAGCGTCTGACTCTTGGTTTTGGCTCAGGTCATGATCTCATGGGTCATGGGATCCAGCCCCACATTGGGCTCTGTGCTCAGTTGGGAGTTGACTTGAAGAGTCTTTTCCTCTGTTCCTCCCCCCACTCGTGTGCTCGTGCATTCTCTCTCTCTAAAATAAATAAATAAATCTTAAAAAAATAAAAATAAAAATTGAGCAGAAAATCTGAATAGATATCTGTCCAAACAAGATATATAGATAGCCAATGCACATGAAAAGACATTCAACATCACTAATCAGAGAAATGCAAATCAAAACCACAATGAGATATCACTTTACACCTGTCAGAATGGCTGGAATCAAAAAGACCAAGAAATGCACAAGTGTTGGCAACAGTGTGGAAATAAAGGAACCCTCATGCAATGTTGGTAGGAATGTAAATTGATGCATCCACTATGGAAAACTGTATGGAGGTTCTTAAAATATTAAAAATAGAAATACCATATGAGCTAGTAATTCCACAACTGGGTATTTACCCAAAGAAAATGAAAACATTAATTTGAAAAGATATATGCACCCCTATGTTTATTGCAGCATTATTTATAATAGCCAAAATATGGAAGCAACCCAAGCGTCCATCGATAGATGAACAAAGAAGATATGGCATATACAATGGAATACTACTAGCCACAACAAAAAATGAGATCTTGCCCTTTGCGACAACATGGATGGACCTAAAGGGTATCATGTTAAGTTAAATAAGTCCGAGACAGAGGAAGAAAATACCATACGATTTCACTTACAGTGGAATCTAAAAAACAAAACAGATGAACAAACAAACAAATAAAAAGCAGAAACAGACCCATAAATACAGAGAACAAATTGATGGTTGCCAAAGGGGAGGAGGTTGGGCATGAGCAAAATGAATAAAGGCAAGTGGGAGATACAGGTTTCCAGTTATGAAATGAATAGGTCATGAGGATAAAAGGTACAGCACGGGGAATATAGTCAGTGGTATTATACTAGTACTGTATAATGACGGATGATAGCTACATCGATGGTGAGCACAGTGTAATGCATAGACTTGTCAAATCACTGTGCTATACACATGGAATTATGGTAACATTGAGTGTCAACTGTACTTCAAAAAAAAAAAAAAGAGAGACATATGACACCTGGAGCAAAGTACCTGGTTCATATCAAAGACAAATAAATGTTCACTATTATTACTATTAAGCCAAAGAAATATAATTGTTCTTTATTTTTCTTCTATATTATTTATGATTATTTCAATATTTGTCATGTAGGCAATCTAATATACTGAAGAAGGGAAGAGTTTTAGGTTTAGTTGGTAGAAATGAAGTATGTTGTTAATGAGTTCAAAGGAGATGTTGGGAGAAATAGAAATACAGAATATCTGTATTCCTGCAACCACAAGGATAAGATAAACCAAAGAACACATTTGGAGTTTTATTAAATAAAGAAGAGGGTCTTTATGATACTGGATCGCATAGATGCCACTACTTGCATTTCAGTTATGGCTGTCCCTTCCCTATGTTAATGATATTATAAATTGATAAGCTATATGCAAATGAATTAGATAGTAATTAAATGCTGAACAAAATGAGATCTAGCTCATTCCATCTTAGGAGCAGACCTGGGGTTGGTTTGGGAAGGGTTTGCACATGGGACAAAGGATTGGTTACTATAAAATGAATACAGCTTTTAAATATAGTTGACCCGTGGGTGCCTGGGTGGTGCAGTTTGTTAAGTGCAAGACTCTCGGTTTCTGTTCAGGTCGTGATCTCAGGGATCATGCGGAGTCTGCTTAAGACTCTCTCTCCCTCTCCCCCTCAGCCCTGCATGCTCTCACTCTTTCTCTTGCTCTAAAATAAATAAATTAATTAAAAAAATAAATATAGTTGACCTGTGAACAACATGAGATTGAACTATGCAGGTCCATTTATATACGGATTTTTTTTATAAATACAGTATAATAAATGTATTTTCTCTTTCTTATTACTTTGTTATAACATTTTTTCTTTAGTTTATTGTAAGAATATTATATATAATACATATAGCATACAAATCATGTGTTAATCAACTATTTATGTTATTAGTAAGGCTTCTGGTCAACACTAGGCCAGAGGTTTTTGGAGAGTTAAAAGTTACAAGCAGATTTTTGACTCTGTGAAAATTTGTTACCACTAACCCCAGAGTTCTTCAAGGGTCAACTACAAGAGGAATTATAATGAGTTTGCTTGTTCAAAAATTTATTTGGTCTTACAGAATTCTTGCCTCACCTGCAAATGTGGTTAAATGTGAGTAAACTACTCATGGATACCTTCTTTACTTGGTAATACCTTCATAATATTGTTGCTGCATGGAAGTAAACCCAAGGAATGAGATTAGATAGAACTCATTCTGATGATATGGTGGCTTTTGATAATTTGATTGCATTCTAATTTGTAGTACCCTTTCGTGGGAAATGTTCTCCCTGCCCCTGCTACCATCAAGTAGGACTAAATCTATTTTGAAAAGAGAATCAGTGGAAAGGAGAATATGAAATTATTTAAAATGGCACTTATTAATATTTCATTTGAAAAAAATCTCAGGTGGGGTTAATTGACCACACAATTACAATTGTGAGAGATAGATTTCAAATCACATTCAAAGACTGACCTCAATAGATGTTTAAAATACATATTTAGCCTTTTATCCTCTGTATACAAGTGGTTTTGTTTTCAGTTTAAGGTGCCATTTTTTGGGTGAACTGGAGATAATCTATAGGAAATTAATATGTGAAGAAGCATGAAGACTATTTCGTAAGAAGAAAATTGGGGAAATCTGTGAATGGTGAGGTCTGAATAATATAATTTGGGGTCATAATAGAGCTGATCAAATGTTTGAAACTACTCAGAAATCTTAAAGCTATATTTTATTACTATCAAAGATAGAAATAGCAGTAATAATTATAAATTGAAGAGAAACATATTTCAATTCAACATCATTTAAAATTTTTGAAAACAACAACTATATCATGAGCTGTTTAATAAGATGACAAGCATCTTCCTCATCAATGAATTTATTAAAACAGAAGCTGGATGTCATCTGCTAGGATAGCTGTAGAAGGCATTTCCTAATTGGTGTAGGATGCTGGAAGAGATGACATTGTATACCCTTTCCAACTCTAAGTAAACAACTCATTTTATTGAGTGTCTATAATTTGCAAGGTGTTACACACTAGATTTGGAGATGCAGAGGAAAAGTCTACAAGCCCACAAGAAGCTTCAGTCTAGATGTTAAGCCAGATCATTTAGCAAAATTTCAAAATGATAGAGTGATACACAATGTTACTGTATCAGAGAGGTGGAATAAAACTTGAGCAATAGTGGAGAAGATGATGTGGCCAGTCCTGAAGAATATATATAGTGAATAGCAAGTAAATAAAGAGAAGAAAGATACTCTAAAATTCTGTTCAATACATATATGTAATATAATCTTTATTTTGTTCACCTGGTAAAAGAGCAAGAAGACTTAAGAACATGGATTGTCTATACCATGGTTACCTTTAATTCTGTGTATGAAGTTACCCTAAATTAATTCAAGTACCATGAAAAAAATAAACAGTAGAAATACAAATGTCAGCAGCTTTTCAGCATGCAAACCACAGGGGAAATATGTAAATAAAATCTTGTTAATAATTGCTTTTCTAAGAGCATTGAAATTTGGAAACTAAAACTTGTTATCTTGTCCAATTAAAAAAATCCTCAATAGTTAATAATTCTTTGCACATCTCAGTTGCCATAAAAAATCTTTGAGAAATTCTTTAGGAATGTGAGAATAATAATATGAGATCCCTTTATGACAGGTGTAGTAAATATCATAATGTTCTAATGGATTCCTTCTATAAAGTGAATTAAGTTGAGAAGTATGGCTTAAAAAGTCAAGTCATTGGAAATATAACAGGAAATACTCAAATTCTATGGAGCTGTCCCTACTTCAAATAGTTTTAATGTAAAATATGTATTTTAATTTAAGGTTAGAAAATGTGGGTATCAAAGAGGGCAAATACTGAATGAAGCACTGGGTGTTATACGCAAGAAATGAATCATGGTACACTACATCAAAAACTAATGATGTAATGTATGGTGACTAACATAACATAATAAAATTAAAAAAAAAAGTAAAAGAAAATGTGGTTAGAGAAGATACCACTTAATGATTCTCATCTACTAAAAGTCACAGCCTTGTGTAGCATCTTCCAAAAGTAAATAGGGCTGGCCTGTGTAGCAATTAAGATACTGTGAAAGTGACAATATCTGACATCTAAGACTTGGTCATAAGAGACATTGTGGCTCCTGCTTTCCTTTTTAGGATCACTTGTTCTGAGGAAAGTATCTACCATGTCATGAAGACACTAAAGTTGCCCGGTGTAGAGAAACCCATGGCAAGGAACTGAGGCCTCCTGCTAACAGCCAATTGAGTCAGCCATACTGGAAGTGAATCCTCCAGCACAGTCAAGTCTTCAAATGACTGTGAGTCCAGAATACTTTTTTCTTTTTTTCTTTTCTTTTCTTTCCTTTTTTTTTTTATTTGAGAGAGAGAGAAGAGAGAGTGAGAGAGTGCACAAGTGGGGAAGGGTGAGGGTGGGGAGCAAAAGAGAAGGAGAGAGAGAATCCTAAGTAGACTCCATGCCCAGCATGGATCCAGACGCAGGGCTTAATCTCAGGACCTTGAGCCAAAATCAAGAGTCAGCTGCCTAACTGATGGAGCCACCCAGGCGCCACTCCAGGTTGACTGTAACATCATGCAAGGCATTGTGTCAGAACCAACCAGCCTAGCACACACACACACAAATATGATCATAAATGTTTATTGTTTTCGTTATAATAGCTTAATTGAGATGTAGTGACATATCCTAAAGTTTTCCAGTTTAAAGTGTCCAATTTAGTGGTACTAAATAGATTTACAAAGTTGTACAACTATTACCATAATCTCATTTTAGAATACTTTTATTATCCCCCAAATAAATGTTTACCCAACAGCAGTCACTCCCCACCCCCTCACCCCATCACCTTCTGCTTCTCAGCCCTCAGCCCTAGGCAACCACTGATGTAATTCAGTCTCTAGACATAGAGACATTCTGTCTCTATGCTTATGGACATTTCATATAAATAGAATGATACAACATGTGGTCTTTGTCACTGGCTTATTTCACATAAAATAATGTTTTGGAGGGTCATCCATGTTGTAGCATATATCACTTCATTTCTTTTCATTTTACCAAATCATATATATTCTACTGTATGGATATACCATATTTGTTTATCCATTCATCAGTTGATGGAGATTTGAAT
Source organism: Eumetopias jubatus (assembly GCF_037043125.1). Lineage (NCBI taxonomy): Eukaryota > Metazoa > Chordata > Mammalia > Carnivora > Otariidae > Eumetopias > Eumetopias jubatus. Next base: position 99,137,696 of record NW_028274811.1, read on the forward strand.
TGTTTCCACTTTTTTGGCTATTATAAATCATGCTGCTTTGATCACTCATTTGTAATTTTTTTTTACTGGAAATATGCTTTAATTTCTCTTAGATGTATGCCTAGGAATGGAATTGCTGGATCATAGGATAATTCCATGTTGAAGTTTTGAGGAACTGCCAGACTGTATTCTAAAGTTGCAGCACCGTTTACATTCCCACCAGCTGTGTATGATGGTTCCAATTTTTCCACATCCTTACCAAAACTTGTTATTATCTGCCTTCAGAAATTTGCTATAGTAGTGGGAAGTAGTAGCTCACTGTGGCTGTGATTTGCATTTCCCTGATGACTAATCACGTTAAGCATTTTTCTCTGATTATTAACCGCTGACATCTCTTATTTGTATATATCACTATTCAAATCTTGGTCCATTTTAAAAGATTGGGTCATTTGTCTTATTATTGAGTTGTTTTTTATTTTAAGTTCTAAATTTCAAGTAATTTGGTAAATGGTAATACATAACTAACACAAGCAGTACATCTACATTTTCTTAGAAAAAATGTGGTACTGATACAATTTAATTGAGCAGAAGGAAATATACTGTTTTGCTTGAAGATAAAAAAAAATAGCATTACTATATTCTTAGCTCTGGGACTCAGATATATATAGTTGAGGTACAAAAAATGAAAAAAAATCAGAAATAGAAATAGAAGCATAATTCAAATGCATATGCTTGCCTAGTTACTACAGTGATGATTATTGATGAACCAAAACAATTTCTTCCAACAATATAGGAAAGAACTGAAAAAGTTTGATACAATTTTTTAATTCTTCATCTACAAATTTTCAGTACCTCTTTTAGGCATTCCTTTGCTTATAAGAAATATAAAGAATAGCATAAAACAAAGAACCGCATTTCATAATGCTTTTAAAACACATGCATAATAAGCTCGTGTTTTTTTCTTTTAAGAAGTTATGATTCAAAATGGGACAATTTTGAATGATATAAATTATTTGATGAATGGGTTCTCATTGTGTTCAGATTTATTTGTTTATTTATTAATTTATATTTATTTATTTATTTGAGAGAGAAAGCATGCAGGAGCAGGGGGAGGGGCAGAAGGAGAAGGAGAGAGAGAGAGAATCCCAAGAGGACTCCATGCCCAGCACAGAGCCCATCGCAGGTCTCAATCCCATGACCCTGAGATCATGACCTGAGCCTAAATCAAGAGTTGGATGGATGCTTAACTGACTGAGCTACCCAGGGGCTCCTGGGTTCAGATTTGGAAATCATATGAAGTTAAGCATTTTGCAAATCTGTATTGATATTTGTATTTGGAGAAAAAATTCATTTAGTATGGTTTTAAAAACTATTTCTATAGAATTTTTTGTCTTCAGTTACTTTATTAATTTAGTCCCTACAATGGGATATAAGTATGGGAAAGACAAATACCATATGATTTCACTCATATGTGGAATTTAAAAAACAAAACAGATGAACATAAGGGCCAAAATAAAAGAGAGATAGAGAAATAAAATAAAAAATAGAAAACAGACTCTTAGCTATACAGAACAAACTGAGGGTTACTGGAGGAAAGGTAGGGGGATGGGTAAAGGGTGATGGGTAATAAGGAAGGTACTTGTGATGAGTACTGGGTGTTGTATGTAAATGATGAATCACAAAATTCTACACCTGAAACTAATATTACACTCTATGTTAACTAACTGGAATTTAAATAAAAACTTGAAGAAAAAAATAGCTATCTTAAACCAAGAATGTGAAGTGAGTGAATGTGTGCTTTAAAGCAACATCAGCACTATTCACGTAGGTTAGAGAAATGTTGCACTTCTCTTCCTCAACTGATAAGAAAGATCCTTAAAATCCTGCTATCATATCAAAGAGATTTAAAAATCCCCCAACTATATTATCTCTCAACTATGTTATTTTTAATATAATTTGCTTCTACTTTTCTAGACCTATAATAAAGAAAATCTAATCAGTTTACGCGGACGTTCTCATTGCTATTCAGAATTGCATTCTTTTATTTCCAAATGCCTATGATAAATAATGAATCTAACTCAGTGAATATAAGCCTACATGCTTTAAATTTAAAATTACCATGGCATATTTAGAGAAAATGGCAGCAATATTTGTGTTTATTTTAAATAGAAAGTTACTAAAAGTATATTTAATGTTTTTTTCATAACATCCGGATGAACACAAAGAATTAAATTTCAGGAATTGGTAATATTATAGAGACCCCCTAATAAGTATAAAAATATCCAAAGCAGCTCCATCTGAAGATATAAAAGTTACATTGTAATGAAGTATGACAATAAATTATCCTCATTATTTAGTGGAAGCACAAATTTAAGCAATATAAGACAGGTTCTTGAATATAGGAACATGAATTCAAAAGGCAGTTCTGTAAGTGAAAGAAGAAACTCTGTGGCTGTGTGAAATTTATTGTTCTGAGTGTTTTCATGATTTATGTAAAATGAATCACTCTTAAATAAATTATGGTAGAATCTTTGTGTTTTTTTTCTTTTATGGACATTTTAGAATATAATTGTTACATTATACTTCAGCTTTTACATATTATCCAAACATTTCCTTCTTCAGCATTTTAAAAATTACCAGAAGGTAAAATTAACTTATGCACTGAAGTATGATGGAGAAACACCACTGTATTTCTACTCATGCTGAGTTGATTGACACGTTTCCTATGCTCTATCGATGTCCTACCATCATGTGTGCCCAATCTTACAGGCTTTAAACGAAATCTAATTTGCTTGCAACTTTACAGATTATTTCTAAATATAAAAATTTCTGGCAATAACTGGATAGACAGTGGGATTTTAGTGATTTATTGTTTTCACTATGTAAAACTAGAATAACTGTTTGTTTTAAACATCCCTCCACTCTTGCCATCTTTCATATACTTTTTTCCCCTCCTGCATGACATACAAATATAATCAAAATTCACACTGCTTACTGTGGTCTAAAAACTGTGCAAAATCTAGCACCAGAGCTTCTCTCCAAATTGACCTGAGGTTGTGCACATTCTCTGCCATTTGGCTTTCACAACACTGGTTTCCTGTCAATTCTTAAAATATCTTCACTTTCCTTTCCCCCCCCCCCCCCCAAATTAGGCATATTCACTTTCTGTAGGGCAGACTCTTTCTACACGTGGGTCTTCTTTACCATTCATGTCTCAGTTCAGCCTAATTTTCTGGGAGTCCTTCCCATTTAAGTAAATCCTCTGCTTCCAATTTTTGATCACACCAGCACATTTATTTCCCTCATAGTGGTTTTCACAATCTGCAATGATCATTTTCATGTTTTTATTTTGTGATTATCCCCCCACCACCACCACTATCAACTCAAACCTAAGCTACAGGAGGACAGGGGCTTTTCCTGTCAGGTTCTTCCTTGTATCAGAATGGCAAATGTTTGTTGAATGATTAAACCAACTTGTACAAATGATCTAGTTGTAACTAAGATCTAAGATCCTCTGAACTGATAAAATCTATATACTACACAGGTCATGTCCTCAGTTGTTTTTCTAGTTTGAAGGCCAATTAAATGTTATGCTTTGTTTGGTTTTCAAATTAGAAGTAGAAAGAGGGACATTTCAGAAAGGACCTTCTTAAAAAATTCAAGTAACATAATAAAGATAAAATGTGTAAGTAATCTCACAACTCTACATTTCAGCAGTTGTTTTCCTTACAAATGTAATCTATCTTTTAAATATTTCACTTGTGTATAAATGCAACATGTAGGGTTTAATCAAAATATTAAGAGGAATTCTAACACAAGTTGCTTCATGACATGCTCTTTGGGAAAAGTTGTTAAAAAAAAGAAAGAAAAAAGTCATTTTTTTCCAAGTAATTAAAGGAATGGATCCAATCATGCCTTTTGAAATTCTCATTGTATGGAGAGGATAATTTATTTTTAGCTAGAACTGAAGCTAACAACCTAGGGATCATCTTTTTTTTTTTTTTAATTTTTTAAGTGTTAGCAGTGACATGAATTTGAGTAAGCCTAAGTACATTATTAAATTTGTTCAACCAAGTAGCAAAAATGGATTTAAAAGTTAAGGAGGTAAAGAGCTCTTCATAAAAAAGTCAAGATATGTATATACATGTATCCATCAAGGTAGGCATTTCAAGTATTTTTTCAAGACATCTAAATATAAAATCCTGAAGTTAAAAAAATGATAACTGGAAATTCCAGATATAAGAATTTATACACAAGATATATAAAAAGACAAGAATAGGAAGATACAAGATATAAATTCATGAGTTTTTCTTTTGGTTTTAAATTTATTAGACTGATTGTTGCAATCATGAGCCTGACATCACACTGTCATAATAAATCTTTTGGGAAAACCTCTGTCCACTGGGATAATCGGTTTTGCTTTTGTCAGGACAGAAAAGAACATTTTCTTTCTGTTCATACAGAGTTGAGAGAGAAAAGGGAAAGAGAAGAAAATAAATCATGGTAGATATATACAAATTTAGTCATCCTTTCCTACTTGAAAAACCAAGCCCTCTACTTTTTCCCCTAATTTCTAATAAGATATTGAATTGAACATGGTGTTTTATATGTTTCCCTCCATACTAAGATTTGTAGAGAAGAATGAAAGACAAAGAAAGAAATCAACATTTCTGTATACTCTTTTTTTGGTTATTCCTCCACATAACAGGGTAAATAATTTTAGGAATAAATAAACAGGTTCATTGAGCTGCTTTGTACATACCAAGGAATTGATTTAGTGGCTAGTGTCCTTAGGTCCTAAGCATTTTTTTTAATTAAGAAAATAAAATATTCAAGGGCAAAACATCACTTATCCTCTCTAGTTCCACACACCTTCCTCTAATCCTTTCTTTTCAATCCTCATTCCTCTTCCCCTCCTAGCACTGATTGTAGGATGTGGCCCACTGGACAGTAAAATTAAAACAAAACAAAACAAAAAAAGCAAAATAGAAACTCAAAAAAATGTATTTTTTTTCTTGAAATAAAATGCATGGTTAATTGTAAGACAAACAAACTTTTATGGGCTCTTAAAATTTACAATTGCTACATGGTTTTAAACCTCAATTAAATGAGGATGCTTACTAGACACATGTGACTAATTATGTAAGATGTCCCAATATTCTTTTTACCTTTACTAAGAAAACTTCAAGAGCATTACATTGAATATATTTTATTTAAAAATATTGAATTATAATTTTTTGAAGCTTACCATATTATTTTTCATTTATTCTGTCTTTTAGCTTTGTTCAATTATAAATAGGTCTCTAACTATCCTTAATAAGAAGAAAAACCTTATTAACAAAATTGAAATTTAGATAAATTTCTTAGACCGGATAATAAAAATGGTACCAATCACAGGGCATATAAAGTAAGCATTCAAAACATTGTAGCCTTACAGCAATGAAAGTTGTTATATACACTAATAAAGAAAAAAACATATTCATAGTGAAAATCACAGATCCAAAATGGCAATGCCATGTCAGGAAGTTCTGGGACTAAGTATGAGTTTACATAAGAGAGCATTAGAGTTAAAGGTTAAACAACAAGACTAGTCAGGAAATTTGGACATTTGCTTATAACTTGTCAGGGCCAAGTGAAGTTTAATAATATGTATCCTTTTTTCACTTGGTTCTAGAAATTGAAGCAGGTTGAGAAGAGCAGATCTGGGCTGTAAACAAACACTTGCAAAGCATGCAAATGAGTAAGGCCAAATAGTATAAGAAATGTTTTCCTACCAAAGGAAAACAAGAGTTCAAATGCAATTAAAATGGCAATTAACTCCTTTAGTCAGCGTCAGAAATGATAGGAATGGTGAGGACTAGGGCTAACTGGAGAGCATCTGCCTCGACCCATTTGTCATACAAACCTAGCTGACACTCCCTACCTGAAATGTAGGGCCAATGGGGCCAAACCTTCAGACTTCTCGGAGTCATAAATCCGGATTTTTATTTGACAATCCTTGATCATAATCTCACTGATGGCTCAATTATAAAAACAATATTTTTGTTGGCAAAACAAAGTATGTCTGCTGCAGGTTTGAGAGAAAGAGGGAAGAAAAAAAGAATACATTTTATTTTCAACCATAGAATTTTGGTTTCGAGTGATCTGTGGTATTTATTCCAGTCCAAACATTTGTGAAAAACCAAGTTGTGAATAGAACATATACAGAATTTTTTCATGATAATAAATTTAAAATTCACATTTTTAATGGTTATTATAATCTGTTTATAGATGAACCATAATTTATTTATTCAATCTCTAAGTGATGGACATGTGACTAATTCTAATATGCAATAAAACATTATAAATGAAACCTTTAATAAACGTAATTTATATTTACCTGTTTATTATTTATTGTGATGGTGATTACATTATGTGTTATCAATTCATTTTTATGAATTTAATATTTTTAAAATGTCATTGTTAAGTGTGTACTTTCTTAATTATTAGTAAATTTTAGCACTATTTTATGTGTTTATCTAATTTAAATATCCTCTTTTATAGGCAACCCAAATTATAAGTTTTATAATTGGGTAAATTAAAATATTCTTCAAATGGTTGGTAAGTAATCCTATTTAATAAAGTTATTAACTCTTTACTACATAAGTGCGGCAATGTTTTTCCAAGTTTTCATCTGTTAAAACTTTTTTATCATGAATTTTAGTATAAATACATTTTAAATTTGGATGTAGTAAAATCTGTCAATTTTGTATTTTTTTCTAGATTTGGTAAGATTCTTAAAAACTTTTTAAGATCTCAAGTTTACATTTTTTAAAAGATATATTTATTTACTTTTGAGAGAGAGAGAGAAAGAGAGAAAGCATGTGATTAGGAGGAGGGGGAGAGGGCCAGGGCGAGAATCTCAAGCAGACTTCCCACTGAGCACAGAGCCCCATGTGGGGCTCTGGATCCCATGCCCCTGAGATCATGATCTGAGCCGAAATCAAGAGTCTGACGCTTAACTGACTGAGGTACTCAGGTGCCCCAAGGTTACATTTTTAAAATATAAATTCACTTAAAAAAATAAACAGGTTGACTAAATATTTGAGCATGCCATAGTTTATATAGCTATGTGCATTTGTACAACAAAAATAACTCACATTTTGCCACTAAACATTTGCTGTTTAATCTAAAGGCATATAATTGTCAAGGAATCAAAGTGTTACCACAAAGTATACAATTTAAAAATGAATTTCCATAATATATTAGGACCAGTGTATTGATAATCAGTACTTACAGAACTGCATATTTGTTTTCTCCAATTTCATCTTAGAAGCTCTACTAAAATTGTGGACCTGATAAACAAAATGATTTTAAAAATCTTAACTATAGGGGCACCTGGGTGGCTAAGTCAGTTAAGCAGCCGACTCTTGGTTTGAACTCAGGTCATCATCTCATGCATGGGTCTTGGGATCCAACTGGGCATTGCCCAGAGGGCTCTGTACTCAGTGGGAGTCTGCTTGAAAGATTTTCTCCCTCTGCTCCTCCTCCTCTTCTCTAAAATAATTAAATAAATCTTAAAAAAAAACAAATCCTAAGTATACCTACATATGTATTCTCTGTTTTGTACCATATTAGAAAACTTACTCAAATTTGCACAAAAAGATATACATACAAACATCACATGCCATCTAACGTCATATATTTTTTAACACTTTAAGAAATTATCACGCACGTTATCACAGTCCTCAACTGATTTAGGAGACAAAATAAACAAAGCTACATTTTCGAGATAAGTAATATAATAAAATTGATGTCCAAGTTTGAAAAATTATATATAAATTAAATTTATCTTTCCTGAAGAAGGGAGTCACCTCCATGGGTACAGGAAGGGACCAAGAAAGCGAAACAAAACAAAAAACATATTTGCTGTCTCCCAGGAGTACACTGACAAATATTAATATATTAAATTATTATGCCAAAATTTGGTAAGATAGATTGGTGATTTTATATTTATACCAGGACCATATTGAGGGCATTCAATCTAAAAACATTTATATAGTCCTTTCTAATAATTTATATTTATGTTAATTTCTCCTCTGTTTATTAGAAACCTAGCAAGCTTGTAGCACTTTAAAAGCCTCTTTTTGGTTATAATTTTTTGCTTTTGTTTGAAATTACCAAATTTATATTAATTGTAATAAAAAGTTTTTTTTTCCTTTCTATTCCTCTTGTCTGATAGCACTTAGCTTTCTTTTTCTGCCCCCTCCTGTGCACTTTAAAAAATGAAAACCCATATTCCCAGACTGAAATATTTGTTCTCTTTAGTAAGATTCTTTCTGGCTTCAGGGAGAATAAATTTACAGAGACATCCTGGGACTTTGAGACTCTAAAGATACAAATTTTTACCTTGAATATCTATTCTTGACTTTTCCTTCTATTTGAATAAACATCCCCTAAAGAGAATACTGGCTTTGTGACTTACTTTATTGAATAAATTATGCAATGCCTCTGTCTGCAGCTCATGTGAGTGATGCGAAATAAAGCAGACGTAGCTGTTGGACATCATTTTAGGCCCTCTGTCTGATTGGCAGATCACAGGAAGGAAAAAATGTCCCATGAGCCCCTCTGTGAGGTCATTACCAACTGATTGAGTATTCGCTTTAAATATCTGAAACCCAGGTGTATTGTAGATTAGCACAACTTACAAGCACTGTGTGGAGATTTTTTATGATAATTGTTGCTTTTATTTTTTATTTCCCTGAACTCAAAAGATAATTAATGTCAGTATGTGTCCTGGTATCTGACTCTCTTAATTGGTCCTATGGTGCCTTGGGTGTTTGAAAATCCACTCACTTAAAGCCTTTTTTTTTTTCTTTTGACTTGTTTTCCCGGAGCTGTTCTTTAGTGCCTAAAATATTTGATTACATTTAATTGTGATGTCTTCAATTTTGTGCACCTGCTGCAATTTACATGAGGGGGAAAAGGCTTGCAGAAGCAGAAAAAAAATAAAAAAGTAAGAGGAAGGATTAAATTTTTAAAGAATTCCCCTGCACAGGGTAATTGGGGTTAAATATGGAAACAAAATAAACTTAATAGGTAGTTACATTTTTCTAACTACTATGGTTATACAAAAAGGTTCCAAATCAAAACTGCTCTGTCATATATACTCAACATATATTTTCACATTTTTCTTCAAAGGCTTTGGTTTCCGAGGGACATCCATATTTACTTTAAATTTAATATCTTGTATTAAAGAGCCCATGTGGAGATAAGAAGAAAATATTGAATCAAAAGCATAGTTGGAAGTGTTCTTTGTTTCTTATGATTTTTTTAATGAAACATACCACTGCTTTTTATTTCAACAAATGTTGAGGCATTTTGTCACCAATTTCACTAATGGTTTTGTATTATATTATTGTTTCATGATAGTTGAAATGGCCAAAAGTTTCCTGGAAGCATGTGAAGTTCCTTTGTAAATGTCTTAAGTAACATATAAGGAACAAATTATATCTACAAAGAATTACCAGTTTCAAAGAATGAGATTGACCTGAATATCAATTCCAACTGACCATACTATAATTCAGCAGAGGCAGAGGAAACAACAGGGTATCTACTGCATTTTCAGTAGAAGAAATAAATCACCTTTCTGTCGCTTTTGTAAAACCAACAGTTTCTTTTCCATTTAGTTTTAAGGAGCAATGAAATCTAAATCTGTTTCACAACCACGCTTTTAGAGGAGAAATAATTAGATCTAGTCCTTCGACTTATAATGGCAGTGATACACAATGAGATCTCTATTTTAAATATGGTAAAACAATGCAGTGATTTACAACAGACATTCTTATTCATAAGACATTCTAAGGGTCAAGAAGGAAGAGTAGTACTGGTAGCCCTTTATGGAAATTCCTCTGTCCAAGGGCCAGCTCAACTTTTGTCTCCTCCAAGAAATCTCTCTGTTTCAAGGCAATTTGAAATGCCTGCTTTGACATTTGACTGACTTGGTGAACTAGAGTATGAAATACACCACCTCGTTCTATTGTTTCCTATAAAATTTATTTCTCCATGTTTTATTGATGTTAGCATTTTTGCCCTGAAAATATTCCAAATTGCTTAAGCATAAGGGTAGTAAATAAAATGATTAATGCATGTGTAATATTTGTCATTTTCAAAATTCTTTCACATCCACTGCCTCAATTGATTCTCAGAACAGTGCTATGTCACAATGATTCCCACAAATGTGGGAACCAAGTTTGTTTTTCACCATTGTATCAGTTGGGTTTCTATTATCTTATAATGGGCATTTAGGAGATATGAAATGAATGGTTGGTGAATGAATTAATGAATAAATGAATGAAGTGGTATCTACACTTAGTAGCTGCTCAATAAAGTCTCAACTCATTTAAATATATTTGGGACTTCTATCACAGCACAGGTTCTTGGAATGTAAACCCTAATTAGTGAATAAACATCATAGGAGATATGCTAGTGATAGGAGTGTGTTTGGGTTAATAGTTTGACCAAAGGTCTATTTATGTGAGTCTGTGGGACTGAGGGCCCTCATAAATTGAAATCTCGGAATCCAGTTGAAACAGCATGAATGGGCAAGTATGAGCCAAGGAAAATGACAACCAGTGATACTTAACAGATCTGTTACACATGTTGGCCCTTACACAATTTGTACAACTATTTGCAATGACTTTAGTAAAATATGTGGCTCCATCCCAGTCCCTATGGACAACTCTTAGGATTCCACACAAAGCACCATTTTTGTTATATAAGGAGTTATAATGCAAATCCAATTGTTGCAGCATAAGAGGAAATAGGAAGTAGCAAAGAACTTCTGTGCAAAGTCACAAACAAGAAAAGCCCACTTTGATCTGGGCACCTGAACACATGGACAATGTATGCCAACTCAGTAAGAAGCCTAAGACAAAGTGACTGAGAAACAAAGAAACATGAATGGTTTCCTGGTACTTGTATCATACTTCTCCTGCATGCACCTAAACTATTGTGGTTAGGGCTGAACCACAGAAATACTGTTTGCTTTGCTTTGCTATATGGTCATTGCCATCCTCCATATCCAAAGGACACCAGGTTACACATAGCCTCTGCCTGACCTTCCTTCTACAATCTCTGCCCCTCCAGACACACTGGCCTTTGACTTTTTGGACTATGTCATGCCCCCTTCTACAACAGGGTTGGCCCCATCCTCTGTGTCTCCTGAGTCATCTTTTAGAGATCAGCTCAAGTCACTTCCTAGGGGAGCCTCTTTCCCCAAAAGACACCTTAGTTCAGACTCCTTTGTTCTGTGTTCCAGACTATTTCATAACATGTTCTTGGTTTGTGTACAGTTATTCACATTATTAGTATTTTATTTCTCCTACTTGACTGTAAGCTCCATAAGTAGAGCTTAGGTCTGTATTTAGTTTTGCTCCCTATGCCAGAACCATATCTGAGGGTTGATTGAATGAAGCGATGAACATATATTTACATGAATATGTATCTTTATCACTTCTGACCCAGGTAACCATCATTTAGAATACAAGAGATAAAAAAGTGAATGCAATTTTCTTTACTTAGGTGATTTGTCTTATCACACACAGTTGTTCTGGCTCTACCTGGTTTGGACATGCTTACCAGTAAGCTCAAAGATATTTACATGTACAATCAGAATCTATGGTAATTGACCACAGTCATACTCAATATAAAATATAAAATTATACAATGACAAAAGAAATATGCTGGCATATGGGTATCTTTGTGCTTCTACACAGTGATGAAAGTTACTTTTATTTTTTCTCTTCGTCGAATCACACACTTATACAGAATAATTAGTGGGCTAGTTTCAAAGGTTTATAAGTAAACATCAGAAAAGGAAACTTTGGGGATTATTGACTAGAAGCTAGACATTTAAGTCCTGTTATGGCAGAGCCTGAATAGGGATGACTGCACTTGCTCCTGTCCCCAACTTCCCTGCTAGACTCTAAGCTTCATGAGATCCGGCTCCACATTGCCTCTTCTTCACCACAGTGCCCGGCACATATTAGATCCTCTTAAATGTCTGTTGCTATCTGACTCATTCACCTTGTTTTCCAAGAAGGGGAACCAAGAGTAAGTTCTCTGGAAATGAAGTCACATGGCAACCATGTGCCAAAGGGAAAGTGTCCCTGGACTATGTTGGACAGTGACTAATGATACACATTGCTCTTAGGATAAAAGCAGGTGACACACTAACTCCTAGGTTTTGTTCTCTTGCCTTATTAACCATTCTTATCTCCTGGATTTTAAGGCTTCACAACTCTAAAGTCTATGGTCTTTGTGTTTATCTTCCTTCATCTCCAGTGTTATTTTTCTTCCTTTCTCCTCTCTCTCTCTCTCTCTTCTTTTCTCCTTCTCCTTCCTTAATGCTAGGCTGCTATTATTTCAATAAAAAAACCTCATCCTACTGGTTTCTCATCTGAGCCCAACATGACTTTTAGTATTCTTACTCAGTCAGGCAGATGGAGCCATGATGTGAGGAAAGGATCTGGAAAGTAGCTGTTTAGAAAAGGCAGTATCTTCCCTCCAGTCTACTGGATAGTCAAGAATCTCTACCAGGTCAAATATGGCTAGGGGCTTCAGGAAGGTCAATGAAACTGGCCCAACAGAGGGAAACACATAAAATGACAAAAGCCATTTGTCACAGAGTCATATAATTGTTCTTACTATGACATGGTTCCAACAAAAAATTAGTCACTGATTCCAGAAAAATTCCACCTGAACAAATCAGCAGATGTCATTTTTCATTTTTTTCTCCAACCTTTGACTAGTATTTTGCTTTTAATTTAGTTGATATTTACTGAGTGTCCATTGTCTACATTTAAATTTGTGTGACATGGTGTTCAGTCTTGGTATGCTAAGTGTGGTCTAAGGACCAGCAACAAAGTTATCACCCAGGAGCTTGTTTGAAATGCAGACTCTCAGGCTTCACTCCAGACCTGCTGAATCAGAGTTTGCACATTAACAAGATCCGCAGGGGATTTGTCTATACATTAAAAATTTGAGAAATGCTATTTGAGAGCACTGATTGTGGACTTTCACAGGCCTGAGATTGAGGATACTTAACTCCTCTGAGTCTCAATTTATTTATCTGAAAAAATGGAAATTATTATGGATTTTTTCCCTCAGGATTATTGTGAGGATGCAAAGAGATCATAGTAAGTGAAGGACAGCTTAGCATAATTCCTAACATATATTGAGTCTCAGTAAATGATAAAACTACATAATAAATATAGAGCTCATAGAACAAAGACACTTTGAAAGAAGCCATATTTCTTCTTTCAGAAGTAATAAAGGGAATCTGAAAACCTGAGAGAAAGTAACTTTCTTTCTGGCCGATGATAAGTTTTAATAACAGGTAAAGATGTTGAACAGTTTTGCAACAGCCATAAAGGGGGAGATGGGAAGTAACATCAGTTGAGTGATTTTACAAATATCATCTAATTTAATTCTTCTAACAACCTAGTGAAGTATGTAATGCTGGAAGATGAGGTATTATACAGATGTGAAAGGCATAAATATGATAAATTTAAGTGACCTGCCCAAGATTGCACACTTCATAAATAAACAGTGATGGGTCACAAAGCAATGATTACCACTGAGTAATTACCTCCTTGCCCATATCACTTTATTCCAGAGTATCCATATATAGAAGAAATGACTGGAATGTTCTTCAGTGTCAGGATAATTTCTATTGTTTTCTCCATGATGGAAAGTATCTCTTTTAAACACAGAAAGATCGAAGGAATTTACCAAACCCTTCACATTACCTTCAAAGATTATCTAGAGGGCGCCTGGGTGGCTCAGTTGGTTAAGCGACTGCCTTCGGCTCGGGTCATGATCCTGGAGTCCCAGGATCGAGTCCCGCATTGGGCTCCCTGCTTGGCGGGGAGTCTGCTTCTCCCTCTGACCCTCTTCCCTCTAGTGCTCTCTATCTCTCATTCTCTCTCTCTCTAATAAATAAATAAAATCTTTAAAAAAAAAGATTATCTAGAAACTTTAATAACTCAGGCTTATGTTACAGGATTTCCTAAGTGAATTTTATATAATAAATTTATTCTTAGGGTCACTAACCTGGGTATTTTTTTCTTCTTTTTTAATAAATGGAGAGAAAGGAATGAAAAAATCAAGCTGAGAAGGCATTCGTTAACTTACTTCCTTATTTATAGTTGTCTTGGTGACTATATAGTCACCAAGTAGATGACTTGGTGAAAATGAGAATTGCTTGAAAGGAGTATTTTTCTCAATAGCATGTAGGCTGTGGAAAGAGCTTTGTTTGTGTATCTGGAGGAGAGAAGATGAGAGACAAGCAGTGGTCACGCTTCTTGTGTTTGGTGGCATGTGGTGAATAATTGATCATCCTTCTTGATGTAATCACTAATTCTCTCAGTGTGCACGTCTACATGTGTCATGATTGCGATTAAGCCAGCAGAGGATCCTGATGAACCCAGTGGGCTTCCTTCTATTTGAGATGTCATTTATAACCCAAATGAAAAATTAAATGGGAAAAGCAAGAAAATGCCTCTGAAGGTTTACTTTTTTTTCCCCTCGACCTTTACTCTACCTTGTATTGTTTGACAAGGCAGGCCACACATTCTCCAAGCAAATGCCATACTCAAGGCGCAAGCCAAAGAATTGAATTCATGTAAGAGTTTACAAAAGGAGACAGAATCTTCTGGGTAATTGGTGATGGCTCTAACAATCGAGTTTCAAAGGATGCTTTTACAGTGCTTCAAAACAGTACTAATTCAACCTACTATTGTTCCAAGTGCCTGATAATTTTAGATTATCTCAAAAGCAAAGGAATATATATCGTTATACTTTTAGGAAAATAATACCTCTTAAGTCAAGGGGCATATTTTCAGGCGCACATTTTCTTTTTTTCAGGTTTACACTTTCGATTGTCATATTATGTATCAGTAACGTGCTGAATACAAAATTTTGAGGCAAAACAAAAGATTTTCATATGTGGAACTAGATTTCAGAACTTAAAAGTGTTTTCAGGAAAATTTCTGAACCCCCACCTAGGAATTGAGTATAGCCATGTTACTTTAAGGTCAATTCCTCATATTTGGCTTTTTGCCCTCCAATGGAAAAGACAAATCCTGCATTACCTTCTCATTAAGGAAAAAGTAACTGCAAAGACAGCATATTTCTAGAGTAAACAAATCTCCCAGAGGCTGTATTTTTGATAAGTATTTGTGCAGCGCTAGTTTGAAGGTTTAACGGTGTGTAGTGTTTCACTTTAATAGTCAGACTAGCAAGCTATAACAAATGCACTTTAAAAACTTTACACTCTGTGAGCTATGCTTTGACAGGCCTTCCTTGGAATCAGGAGGTAATACGGCTTCTCAGTGAGCCATAGTTACATTTCAAGCTGAAGAGGAAATTATTCTTGAACCATTGGATCTGTTGGTAATTTGTGGCTCAGTTTATGGTGGCCTTTTAAAATTCACCCTGTCTCATTAGGTTTGCCCAGCTAGAGCTCAGGGTAGACACATTATGCAAAGGTGATGACTGCTTACAGAAGGCAGCAGCCCAAGTTGGGGATTCAGTTCAGAGATCTGTTGAGTGTGCAGATCAACAGTAGGCACCAGCGGCCCAATTATGCCCATTGTACAAGGTTACATTTTTTACTCAGGCATGTAATATGTGAAGGTATTCCCAGAAAACATAACAAAATACAAAAGCTGGTGAAACTTTTCAGATAATTTCATGTATGAATTTTTTCATATGTAACCAATAGCCTAACACAGCTAAATAAGTGAATCTCTGTTTATATAAGGATATAGACACATAGACACATACACATGCACATGTGCACACATACATATGTACACACGCACATAGACATACACACACATACGTGTTTTCTCACAAATATTTGCATATCCCCCCAATACTATATGTTGGAAATAATCTCCATCGTTATTATTTAATTTTCAAAACTGAGTTGAGGTGCGCAAATATGGGTTCTGTACCAGACTGGATTCAAATCCACATTTCATCAAGAGCACTCTTGCAGTATTCTTAACCTCTTTGGGCCACAGTGTCTTCAATTATCAAGATGAAAATAATAATACCAAAGTCTCACTTCAAAGTCATGAGAATTTGATAATGCAAGTAGTGTGCTTTGTATATGAAGTACATCAAAACAAAAGTTATAAATAATATTATCTTCTCCCAAGAAAAATAGTTTCTGAGAGAGCAAGTAATAGAAACTTAATGCTAGTTAGTGGATGCTGGTTAAGATTGTTCTGGCTGAAAATATCTGGCTAACTAGTTCTGGCCTAGCATGTTCAAGGGTCAAGGGGCATGTGGTACAACTCAGGAGCAAAACATAAAGCCAGGAATCATAGAATCAGAAAATAAAAAGTTATAAGGTATCAAAGCTTCCGTTTTCTTGATTTCTTACTCGCAAGGGTCAAATAGGCTCTTCTTAACTGGTGTGCTTCAATCTGCAGACTGCCTTCCTCTGATTTTCTCCACATGCAATACCCATACAGCTCTTGAAAATGTGTCCTTGGTTCCACCCGTGTGCTACCAACCAGCTGGAGAGAGAAGCCGGTTGTCCAGCTTGCACTAGGAATCCACTCCTGAGACATTCAGCTATGCCACAGACTTCAGGCACTCAGAGCCCACTCTTGTTGGGAGATAGAGAAGTCCTCAGAGCAAGGGAAACATTAAGAGTTGACCACATTTCCCAAAAGATACTAATGACAATATACGTACTGATTATAATCTTTGGTTAAGTGAAAGCATGAAACAATAGTATAGTCTTAAACAATAAAGGTTCCTGTTCATTAAGTGTCATGAAATATTTTTTCTTTCCTCCTGCTAGTGGGTTGAAATATTTCTTAGATGTGTTAGTCCATATATACTTTGGAAAGTACATTGTAGAAAACCTAATTTATTTTTCCCATGATTCATGAGCAGCCTCAAAGCTAAAAATTGGTTCACCAGAGATCAGAATTAATTTTGACTGATCCTAGTTACATTACAGAAAAAAAAATTATTCACTTATGATATAATTCTTTTGTCATAGCTATTGTTATTGCTATTAAATTCTTTATCCTCCACTTGGAGCTCAGGAAGAAAAAGAAAACAATGCTGATTAATTGACTTTTCCAGTTAATCAGTGGTTCACTCTATTTAGAATCTCAGTGGGTCGTTGGAGGAGATTCACAAGGAAATCTTGTTGAGTATGATACAACTTAATAAACGTGGTACAGAGGGCATTCGAAAAGGAAGTATTCCATGGGGAGTCTCTCAAAAATATTGTCAACTATAGATGGTACTCAGACATTCATGGATTTGAATGCTGCTAGTCTGTGATAAGAAAACTTCAATTCAGAGAAAGATCAAAGGACTAGTAGTAAACATATTTCTTCCTAAAAGTACAGAAGCCTATAGGAATGAATGTGTCCTTAAGACTCTATGTTATGTACCTGGTCCCAGAGTCCAGGGTCCTTGCACTGCCAAGTCATAAAAAGATGTACATATAACTGATAAATTTCTATAATTTCCTTATTCATACTTCTAAAAGTTTATGCTTTCAGAAAAGATTCATATTTATCTTACTAAAACCCTCCTATTTTAATTGCCAACCTTATATAGCAAACATAATTTTATTATTATTTATTTAATTTATCATTATTTATTATATCTATTGAAGGTGCTCAAAATTAAACATTATTGTCAGGGGAAGAGCACACAAAAATGGGAGATGGGTGAAGAATTTGAACTAATAGATTAAAAATATTTTTAAGGACGTTTGGGTGGCTCAGTCAATTACGTGTCTGACTCTTGATTTTGGCTCAGATGATGATCTCAGGGTCTTAAGATTGAGCTCTGGACTGGGCTTTGTGCTAGCCCTAGAGCCTGCTTAAGATTCTCTCTCTCCCTCTCCCTCTACCCCTCCCCCCCATTTGCTTGCATATGCTCTCTCTCTCCCTAAAAACAACAAAAAGAAGTATTTTTATAATTTTATAAAAGTTTTATAATTTTATAATTATAATTTCTAATTCACTAAGAAATGTCATTTGTATAGCAAGAAAAGTTATTACTTTAACATTCTTATTCCATGTGGGTAGAAAAAAAATTAAGGACCTTATAGGTAGATACCTTAGTAGTGACAATCTTGCAACCTGAAAAAGTACATTGTTTAGTATTTCCTACCTATTTTTTTCAAATAAGATTTGTTCTAGAGAACTGGAAGTCAGCAGCTGGGTTTTAAAGAAAGCAACATAAAGACTTCTTGCCTTTGGAAAAGAAACAGAGAAAGTGCATCACTGGCAGGATAACAGCAGTTTTATAAATCAGTAAAGATCAAAACATAGATGCACCTGGCCCATTATAGAAAATAAAAGGCTACCACACCCTCCAGGATTAGTGTTTCTTTTGATCTTGATATTTCTACAGATCATTATACATGGTAAAGTGATAACTAACAATTAGAGGGAAAATTAAAAGTTATAAAACATATTTCCTGACATTCAACATAATTGTGAGAGTGGCCAGAATTAACTTGATGAAATCTGAATACTGTTGGGTAATACAGGTATATCTCATTTTACACAAAATCTTTGTCAATAGCTCAGAAAAAGTAGATCCTATAGACTTGTAGAGAAACCCAGAAGATCCAGAGACTTGATTACTGAGTGGGGAATGATACGGGAAAAACCAATGTTAAGTTGTTAAGAATCAACAAATATATGGCATGAACTTTAAAGGGTCAGATTTTTCATCACAACATTATTTATAATAGCCAAGATATTGAAGCAACCCGTGTCCATTAGCAGATAAATGGATAAAGAAGATGGCACATATGTACATACACACACACATATATATATAGCTGCATACACATGCAAAAATATATGTGTCTATGTATATACACACAGTGAAATATTAGGCATGGAAAAGAATTAAGTCTTGCCATTTGTGACAACATGGATGGACCTGGAGGGTATTATGCTAAGTGAAATAAGTCAGAGAAAGACAAATACCATATAATTTCACTTATATGTGGAATCTAAAAAACAAGACAAATTAATAAAAAAAACAAAAATAAACTCATAGATACAGGAAACAAACTGTTGGTTATCAGAGTGGGGAGGAATTGAGGGGGGTAGGTAAAATAAGTGAAGGGAATTAAGAGGTGCAAACTTCTAGTTATAAATAAATAACTCATGGAGATGTAATGTACAGCATAGGGAATATAGTCAATAATATTCTAATAACTTTGTATGGTGACAGACATATCATGGGGTTCATTTCTTAATGTATAAAAGTATTGAATCATAGGGGCGCCTGGGTGAATCAGTCAGTTAAGTGACTGACTCTTGATTTTGGCTCAGGCCATAATCTCAGGGTTGTTAGAGTGAGCCCCACGTCAGGGCTTTGTGCTGGGTGTGGAACCTGCTTAAGATGCCCTCTCTCCCTCCCACTCTGCCCCTCCTCCACCCGCCTTGCACACAGGTGCTCACTTGCTTTCTCTCTCTTGAAACAAAAATATTCAATCACTATGATGTACATCTGAAACTAATAGGATATTGTACATCAATTATACTTCAATTAAAAAAGTCAAATTTTATCCAAGTTGCTTTAACCTAAAAATGTAAAAGATTATATCCCACAAATAATTTTCTCTAAAAAAATTTCTGCTCAAACTGAAAACCATTAGCAAACCAAATCTGATCTTAGTCTCTTGTTCAGGAATCTTTAATGTGAAACTATGCATTGGGCCCTGTGAAGGGTAGAACAAAGAAGGAGAAAATAGCGTTCCCTTTCTTTGAGATTTTTAGCCAATTCACAAATAGTGCTGGAGATCAGAATACTTAGATACTAGTCTCAACTGTGCTCTTTGCAGGCCCCTGTGGCTCAATATATAATATCCCTATATAGATAAACATAAGTGGGTGCAGTGGGGCATTCTTATTGAGTATTGATTATTAGAGTTCCTAAATTTACAAAGTTAGAAGAAAAGCAAAAATTGTCTTAAATAAAAATATTCACTAGTAAAGACGATTTGTAAAACTAGTAACCACTCAAACATTCCTTCTCACATAATGTAAGAGTCAATGGAAAATGTTACTATAGGATACCAAAGCAAATGATTCTCCAAAGGTGTTAAAAGGAACACGCCCCACATATAATTTTAATGTTTATGAGAGAAACTTATTTTGGAAGTGGATGCCTTTGTTTTAAATATGTAAATTTTGGAGGCTGCCTGGGTTCAATATTTTGCTCTATCATGCACTAACTCTGAGGTTTTGGACAGGTAGCAATCTCTCCATGTTCTAGTTTTTGATTTATAAAATGGGACAACAATAGTTCTTATTACACAGTGATGTAAGTATGAAATGAGATAATGCCTTTAAGGCATTGAGAACAGGGCCTGACCACATAATGGGTATCCAAATGTTAGATATCATTAAAAGAAAAAGAAAACTATGCAACTACAGAGTTGATGGAAATACAAATAATTACCAAACAAGCAGTAGTACTTGAGGAAGAAAAACTGGTGTGTGTTTTAAAAGGGTGGGTTTTAAAAAAACACTGATTTAGGAAAATTGATGAAGCTCTTGAATATTTTTGTAGCCACGAGTCTTATGATCTTACTGCAAAAGCCAAAAGGAAAGTAAATAAAGTTATGTATTTGTATCATTTAATTTGGTGGAAGTTGCATATTAAAAATCGGCACTTCATTACTTATTTTCTGAATTATTTATACTCGATTTTTTTAAAAGATTTTACTTATTTGAGAGAGAGAGAGAGAACGAGAGAGAGAGCACATGAGAGGGGGAAGGGTCAAGGGAGAAGCAGACTCCCTGTCGAGCAGGGAGCCCGATGTGGGACTCGATCCAGGGACTCCAGGATCATGACCTGAGCTGAAGGCAGTCACTTAACCAACTGAGCCACCCAGGCGCCCTATACTCGAATTTTTTAAATATAAAAAGTATTTTCACAGTTCTTAATTTCTTTTCATGCAAAGTTCTCATCAAACTTACTTTCACTAGTATGACAGTTTAGGTTTAAGTATATTCATTTTAACTGAACTTCTTCTGGTTCTTCTAATAATTAACAGGAGAAGTTTGGGGTACCTATCCATAAACACGCATATCTGTTTGCCACATTGGATTTTGTGTGTGTGTACGTGTAGCCACAAAACTGCAAATAAAAGTATTTCTTTTAGAAATATAAATAAAATGATGAATCAAAGTTCACAGTAATAAATAACCAACCAGCAACTAATTTAATATTTCAGTGTAGAAGCTATATATTATCTATTATAAATATTTTGATTCTATTGGTTATCTGGAGTATCTTATATACCTCATTATATATATGTAACTAAAATAGAGGGTCTTATAAGGTAACCAGCGATTATCCTTCACAAAAGGCAAACTAAACTAATATTGATTCATGAAAATACAAACTTTCCTTTTAATGAAGCAAAAGTAAATAAACAAATAAAATATTTAGCTATAATAAATAAGGTTTGAGGAGAACTGCCATTCCAACAGAGTTTTCCAGTGGACAGAAAAATGAACAAATAGCAAGAGACCTGACCTCTTAACCAAATTTTTTTCTACTTTTACATGAATTGTTAAATCTCATATCTCTGAAATCTAGTGTCTCTATTCTAAAGACATACCCTTTGAATAGATTTCCAATAGCTGAAATAGAAAACCTTGCCAATGTGCTTGGAAACCCTACCTCACATCAGAGAACCATTTAGATGCATTAAAATTCAAATGTGAAGTTAATTTTGACTTGGCCTGACAGATTCAGCAAAACAATGCACTTATAAGGAGGGCACATGATGTGATGAGGACTGGGTGTTATATGCAACTGATAAATTATTGAACACTATATCTGAAACTAATTATGTAGTATAAGTTGGCTAATTTAATTTAAATTAAAAAAATAAGTTAAAAAAAAAGTGCCAGCTAGAAAATAGAGGGCATGAGAATTTTCCAAGATGCTTTGAAAGGTTAAGAAAGGCAATACAAAGTGCTTCCTTCTTAAACAGAGGACTGTTTTAGCTTAACTTGCCTTGAAAATAATTTGATATTTTCATTATTGTGCAATCTTGCATTCAACAAATATTAATTAGATTCTGATTATGTATTAGGCCCTATTCTATGTATTAGAAATGATCCTGAGCCCAAGGAGCTTACATTCTAGTAGGGAACATACACAGTGACAAAGTAATGACTAATAATAAGTGTAATGAGTGTTTCTTTAAATGGATGGAAAAAATACTGTAAGAAATTCCATTTTAAGTGTATTGGCTTTACATTTATAAATAGATGTAAAGTCTTTCCAAATTTTGAGTCACACACACAAAAACAGAGTGCTTTTAAAGAAAATAACTCTCATATCTGTAACAGAGCTGAAACAGATTTTGGAAACTAAAGTTTATTCTATAAAATTGTTTCATAACTATGGACTTTTAAAAAACGTTTTGCCTTTATGATTGGTAAAATTAATATTAAAAAATAACAGAATGCTAAACTCTCCATCACTCCCAAATGTATTAGTAGACCCAGTTTAAGAAACCACTTTAAAAGACTTTCTAAACTCTTAACCTGGCACACTTAACATCACTATCTACAATACCAAACCATTTTGACATAATGCCTTTATGTTATAAACAATAAATGTCACTACTGAATGATATTCATCCATTCTTTTATGTATTCTTTTTGTTTGTTTGTTTTAGGGAGGGAGGTGGGGGAGGAGCAGAGGGAGAGAAAGGGAAAATATCTTAAGCAGGCTCCACGCCCAGCGCAAGCCCAATGTGGGGCTCAATCTCACAACCCTGAGATAATGGCCTTAACTGAAAATCAAAGAGTCAGGTACTTAACCAGCTGATCTATCCAGGCGCCCCTTTTATGTATTCTTTAATTCCTACGTTCTTTAATTAATTACTTCACTCATCTATTCATATACAGTGTTCACTTCAACCTGAGAAATCTAATAATCTAAAAGAGGAGTAAGCAGATACCCTTATGGTCAAGATAGGCTTGACATAAATGTAATGAGAGATAATGTACAATCTCTTTGTGAGTTTTTTGTTTAGAAACAAATAAACTAGAGATATGTTAAGTAAAAGTATTTGTAATTAGCACACTTGATATTTAATAAGTATGCCAAAAGCCATAGAGGACAGTCAATAACTGTTTCATAGAATGACATGGTCATTAGCATTCCATAAATTTGAACATCATATGGATAAGAAATATGATTTCCAGGGTTTTAGGTGAAGAAAGTAACAAAGGTGAATACACAACACAAGTTTTCTATCACTTGTCTTAAATTAGTTTTCTTTTCACAAGGATATACAGGTCTTTTCCAGAAGTGCACCTGGAAAATATTTCAGAATAGTGTATTTTGTTGCTGGTTCCAGATAGTGTTCCAAAATATTCTCTACCACTTTAGTTTTGTAAATTCCTTTCTCCAAAATATATCAAAATTTCTCAAAATCACAGTTCACTATAGTGGCATATAAAAGATATCCTATTAAATACCACATGCAATTGTACATAATAGTCTTTACACCAAGCCAGGGATAAAATTGCAATTGTGTATTTTCACTTTTAAATAGAGATAACCCTCAAATAAGGATATCAAAAAGAGCCATATCAAAGATATGGGTTGAAATATATTCTTTATATTAAGAAAAAATACATTTAAAATTTAGAAAATGATTTTCATTCTTTCAAAATGAAAAATATCACAATTATGAGCTTTTGTCAAAAGAAACAATTCAAAGTTTCAACACCTACATTTAGAAAAAGTTGGAAGACAAATATGCTGTATAATTTGTAATCACAAATTTAAAAATACTGCTGTTATTAGTGTTTCTGATAATTTAGACATGATTCAACTCTTAAATGACCATATTTAATGATACCACATTATATTTTTGTGATGTTTATCGTAGGTTGTCCAACTAGAACAAACTGGACAACCTAGAAGAAATGGATAAATTCCTAGAAAATACAACCTACCAAGACTGACATTTTGAAATATAAAACGTGAATAGACAGATTATTAGCAGGAAGATTGAATCAGAAATCTAAAACCTGAAAAGAAAGTAACATCCAGGACCAGATGGCTTCACTGGTAAATTGTGCCAAACATTCAAAGAAGAGCTAATACCAATCGTTCTCACACTCTTCCAAATAATAGAAGACGTGGGAACTCTTCCAAACTCATTCTATAAGGCCAGCATTACCCTGAAACCAAAACCGGACAAGGATGCCACCAAAAAAAGAAAATTATAGGTCAATATTCCTGATGAACATAGATGTAAAAATACTCAACAAATATTAGCAAGCTGAATTCAGCAGTACATTAAAAAGATCATATACCACAACCAAGCCAGATTTATTCTAGGGATGCAAGGATGGTTCAACATTGGCAGATCAATCAAGGTGATATACCACATTAACGAAATAAAGGATAAAAATCATATCATTTCATAGATACAGACAAAGCATTTGACAAAATTCAATGTCCATTCAATATTTTATGGTAGAAAAACTCAATAAAGCCAGTACAGAGGGAATGTACCTCAGCATAATAAAGGCCATAAGTTTTTCCTCTAAGATCAGAAACAATGCAAGGATGCCCACTCTCACAACTTTTATTCAACATAGTATTGGAAGTCCTAGCTGGAGCAATTAGGCAAGGAAAAAATAAGGGATAGGAACTGGAAAGGAATAAGTAAAATCGTCAGTATTTGCAGGGGACATGATATTAGATATAGAAAACCCTAATGACTGCATCAAAAAACTGTTAGAACTCATAAACAATTTAAAGTTTCAGGATTCAAAATCAATATGCAAAAATCTGTTGCATTTATATATGCTAATAATGAACTATCAGAAAGAGAAATTAAGAAAACAATTCCATTTATGATTGCAACATAAAGAATAAAATACTTAGTATAATTTAACCAAGAAGGTGAAAGACCTGCACATTGAAAAGTATAAGACATTAATAAAAAATAATAAAGAAGACACAAATAGATGGAAAGATATTTTATGTTTGTAGATTTTAAAAATTAATATTGTTCAAATGTCCATACTACTGAAAGCAATCTACAGATTCAATGCAACCTCTATCAGAATCCCAATGGCATTTTTCAGAGTAATGGAACAATTTTAAAATTTGTATGGACACATAAAAATCCCAAGCAGCCAAAGTAATCTTGAGAAAGAAGAGCAAAGCTGGAGATTTTATCCTAATGTGATTTCAAATTATATTACAAAACTATAGTAACCAAAAACAGTATGGAATTGGCATAAAAACAGATACACAGACCAAGGGAAGAGAATAGAAACCCCAGAAATAAACCAACACATATATGGGTTTATACATCAATTAATTTGTGATAAAGGAGCCAAGAATATACAGTGGGAAAGGACAGTGTCATCCATAAATGGTAGTGGGAAAACTAGACAGCCTAATGCAAAAGAATGAAACTTTACCACTATCTTACACCATACACCAAAATTAATTCAAAATGGATTAAAACCTTAAACTTAAGACCTAAAACCATAAGACTTTTAGAAGAAAACATAGTCAGTAAGGTTCTTGACACATGTCTTCATGATGACTTTTGTTTTTAATCTGATACTAAAATTGAAAGCAACAAAAGCAAAAATAAACAAGTGGGGTTGTATCAAACTAAAAGCCTCTGGACATCAAAGGAAACCGTCAATGAAACAAAAAGCAACCTGCTGAATGGGAGAAAATATTTGCAAATCATATATCTAATAAGGGGTTAGTGTCCAAAATATATAAAGAACTCACACAACTCAACAGGGAAAAAATCTGATTAAAAAATTGGCACAAGCTCTGAATAGATATTTTTCCAGAGATTACATACAGAAGCTCAACATATACTTCTTTTGAATAAAAGAAGCTCTACATCATAAACCAACAGGGAAATGGAAACCAAAACCACAATGAGGTATCCCTTCACACCAGACAGATTGGCTATTACCAAAAAGACAAGAGATAACAGTTGGTGAGGTTATGGAGAAAAGGTGACCTTTGTGCACTGTTGGTGGTAATATAAATTGGTGCAACCACTGAATAAAAGAGTATGGGGGTTCCTCAAAAAAATAATAGAACTACCATATGATTTAGCAATTCCATGTCTCAGTCTTCACCTAAAGAAAATGAAAATACTAACTCAAAAAGATATATGTACCTCATTTTCATTACAGCATTATTTACAGTAGCCAAGATACAGAAACAATCTGTGTCCATCTATGGAAGAATGGATAAAGAAACTGTGATACATATGAATATTATTCAGCCATAAGACAGAGTGAAATCTTGCTATTTGTAACAACATGGATGGACCTCAAGGGCATTATGCTAAGTGAAATACATCAGACAGAGAAAGACAAATAACATATGATCTCTCTTTTATGTGGAATATCAAAACAAAACAAAACAAACAACAACAACAAAAACATGCTCATAGACAATACAGAGAAGAGATTGATGGATGCAAGAGGTTGACAGTAGGGCAAAGAGAGAGATGCATGAACTTTTTTTTTTCAGTTCAAATAAATTCAATAAAAATTTAAAAGAAAGAAAAAAATAAAATTGAAAACCCCAAAACCAATAGAGCTGATTTAGTATTAGTTCCATATCTGGAAGTGAAAGTTGATGCCCATAGTTGATTTTCAATAGAAATAATCATATCTTGGTTTTCCGAAGCTTATGTATACTATGCTAAAATATCTGTAGGAAAGTGGCAAACTCTATTATTTTTCTGCTTTTTCTATATAACAACTGAATAGCTAATCAGATTTTTGTTTGCAACTTTTCACTTGAATATATGATACTGTGTAGGCATAGGGAATGCACACCTGATATTTACAATATTTATTAACGTCTACCAAAGACAAGGAAAACATTCTAGTCCTCTTTCTAATATTTTGTATAAACACTGTTCTTTTTGTAAGTTGAGTTAAATTTGAGTGAGTGTAATATTTTTTCTTTTGTCTCAATCTCTGATCAATGCGGAGTTACTGTCATCTGTATGCAACTAAACATGTCCAAACATAGTTTATACACTGTAAGTTCACTGAGAGGGGTTAAGGGTAATAATAATGCCATGATGCTTCTTCATGTTCATTTAAGAGTTTGTCATATTTCCATCTCTAACCACTCTGGCTGAACAAGATTTAATTCAAAACATTTTTGCTCTTATTTTCTAAGCAAATTTAAGATTCTGTTTACTTATGTGTGCTCACTGGAGGTCATGCTGAAAAATGAGCCTCCAAGTATGCTGGGGAGGCCATAAAATATGAAATGGTAATAGTTAAGCTTATAATCTATTATTCTCTTTACATGAAATAGAGCAACCCAGCATGTTCATTGAATTGAAGATTATAAACTACTTGCATAATGCCAAAAGAATGCTCTTTCAACTAAGAATTTATCACCAGAATGCTTGTTATATGTAATGTTTGCTTTGGAATCAGACATAAGAATAAGAACAATATCATATTTAGCTGATTCTTCATCTTAAGGGACATTTAAGATAATAAGTGGCTCATAAGAAGGGAAAAAATACATTTTATGTAGTATCATAAGCCCTTTCCTGAATGTTAATATATTCATGAATGTCTGAAAACAACTAGATACCATAAACTATTTATAGTATGTTAAAATTTTTCCAAAGAAGTAATATCTTATTATATTGCTATAAAGCATACTATTTGATTATATTTTTAGTATGTTACTTTTTTTTTAAACTTCAGAACACTAGCATATTGCCTTTAAAGCTACTGACTTCTCATATATTGCTGAACTGGTATTCAAATTATATCATTTCTGTCTCTCAGTAGTACTATATTACACCCAGTTCTACTTATTTTGCCTGAAGTCAAAACAGATGATTATATGTGGCAGAGTAAAGAAATGGGCATATATCTCTGATTTTGATTAGCAATCAGAATATCTACTCCGTGATCAGGAAGATAGAATAAATCAGAGATGCACTGACTCAGAGTCCTGAATATAATATTATGGTTAAAAAACCAAGTTTTTATGTCATGCAGACTTGAAACATTTGTTTACAGCACTTACAAAGTATATAAATATGGGCATATTATTTACTTCTTCTGAGCCATGGTTTCAACTGAAAGGTAGGTTCCATAAGGGCAAGGGTTTGGGTTTGTTTTATTTTATATTCTCCATAGCTAAATGAGTGCCTGGGGTAGAGGTGAAACTCAATCAATATCTACTGAATGAATAAATAAAACACATAAAGAGTAGTTTAGGGGTGCCTGAGTAGTTTAGTTGGTTAAGCATTCCACTCTTGGTTTTGCTTAGGTTATGATCTCATGGGTCATGAGATCGAGCACCCTCATAGGGCTCCTCACTCAGCGGGGAGTCTGCTTGAGATTCTCTCCCTTTGCCCTTCCTCCACTCACATGCACTCTCTCTCTCAAATAAATAAATAAATCTTTTAAAAAAGGTAGCTTACACAGATGTTGAGAAAATATGGTGGGATAATTATATGCAAAAATTTCATTGTGAAGAGCAAGCACTCATAAATATCCACTACACATAATGCCCTGATTTTTCCTGTCTGAATAAAGAATTGTTAGTATTTTCAGACTTAGTGTGTAGCTACCAATTTCCAAAATAAATGTTTATTCAGTGGAAAAAAAATCCAACATTATTGGATACCATGTTGAGAAAAATCATGGTTAACTGGTTTATTTTTCACTTTTCATTTTTATAATCTGGCATGTTTGAATGCATCATTTTATAAGTATACTATTAAATTCCAACTTTGGGCCCAGGGTTATATACTTCAATTGTTAGTCCGGGTTTACCAGGCACAGATAGCTATTAGGAATAGTATCAGAATAGGTTACTTAAATTAGAACTATTCAAAATGTCATAAAAGTATTAGGTGGTAATGCCTGACTGGCACTCTGGAATAGCAGTAATGCTGTGTTTACTAAACAGCTAACAGACTTAATGATACTTAGAACAAGATACAAACAAGGCATGGTTTTGTTCTAGAATGAACCTGCAGTTGGTATTCAACTTCAGAGGTGGTGAAATCTTCGACTGTACGTGGGTAAAGAAACTATTGTCAGTAGGGCAGAAGAATTTAGAACCTCTTCTTTCTTTCCCTAGTTCCCTGATCCTCTTCGATCAGCCCAACACCAGTCAGTTTCAGTTGGAAGGGAAGAGAAGTATTTAACAAGGAAAACTTTCATTTTTTTTTATCCTTTTATCCTGGCTTCCCAAAGAAAATACTGCAATTTCTAGCCCACACTTCCCCTCTTCTCTCTTAAAGACAAAGAGTTCTTTATTACTGAATTGGGATAAAGTCAATCTACATACAAAAAGAACGGAGAAACCAGAAGAAAACTGAGAGCTGGGACTTGGGGGAAAGGTTTTGGGAATAAAGTTGAAGATCTGAAGCATCTAGAGGGAGAGAGAAGTGGGTAATAGAAGAATTGAGATTATAATATGCTTTGTTATACATATATTTGTATCGCCTTCACAGTTTTTGAAAATGCAAGTATTAAGTAAAGATACTGATGTGATGCTGCTCCAAAACTTGGCACTTTATGCTCCAAGATTTACAAAGGGGATAATTCGTTTTTATTTTTAAATTAGAAACTTTACTATTAAGGGCGCCTGGGTGGCTCAGATGGTTAAGCGTCTGCCTTCGGCTCAGGTCATGATCCCGGGGTCCTGGGATCGAGTCCCGCATCGGGCTCCCTGCTCCTTGGGAGCCTGCTTCTCCCTCTGCTCCTCTCTCTCTCTCTCTCCCTCTCCCTCCCTCTCTCATGAATAAATAAATAAAATCTTTAAAAAAAAAGAAACTTTACTATTAATTGCAAGGGAGGGGGACTTGTTTTTTTGGTAGTTTTGTTCTTGTTTTTGTTTCTCAGTGAATCTATCTTCAAAAACTCATTGTTCAATCTTTAATTATTGAGTCTGTTCAAGCTCTGGAAATCTCAGGAATGAAACTGCCTGAGACCAAAAGTGTTTATTCTGTTCCAATTCAGATGGTGCATTTTTTTTCACTCTCTCTTAGGGGTGGCTTCTTTTTCTCACTATATTGTTTCTCAAATATGCGTCCTGTTGCCAATATGGGGAGAGTTCATATAAGCCTATCTTTTTGATCGAGAGAATAACTTCCTGATAGAGCCTAATCTAAAAACAAAAACAAACAAACAAAAACTTCCCAATGTGCACTTTAATTTCTATGATCATTCACTTGTAGCAACATACTTTCTTCTGTCATAGCAATTTAGTTTTATTTTATTTTTGCTTTTATTTATTTTATTTTATTTTATTTTATTTATTATTTTATTTTGCTTCCTTTTGTTTCATCTCATTTCATTTTACTTTTCCTTTCATTAGTGGTTCTCATTTTAATGGGCATCAAAATCACCTGAAGGACTTGCTAAAACCCAGACAACTGGGTCCCACCCCCAGAGTTTATGATTCAGTAAATGTGGGGTAGGGCCCAAGAATATGCATTTCTAATAAGTTCCAGGTGATGCCGATACTATTGAATACATATGATCATGTACAGGAAACAAGCTTGAGGGAGCTGATGCAGTCATTACTGAAGTCTTGCTCTACATTGGGATGTTAACCCCAATATTCAGTTTGTCAGGAAAATCCTGGAAATTTTGTCAGTTATGTTGTGTGGGAAGAAATGGCCATCTTAGTAATATGAAACTAAAATTAATCTTCATCCTTGCAGAAGAACAAATTTCCATATTATAACCAAGTAATGGCTCGGGTAGTTCTCTTTAAACCATCATCTCTGAAGGAAATGGTACTCCTCTGAAGTTAACTCCATGAAGTAAAAAAATAGAGTACCAAGGTAATGACAAGCTTAGTATTTGGGCTAATATGGACGCATTAATCATGCATTACTTTAGCCCCTGTTTGAATCCAGTTATTGTATCAGCCTCTGTCTACCTCTGGAAGTAAAAAGTTTCGTCCATTCACTGCTCATTATGTATAGTATTTTCTTGTATTTGTTCTAAAGCTACCCAATCTTGTGGCAAGATAAAGTCTCATTTAACCCTAAAAAAGTACATTTTCATGAGAGACGATGGACTCTGAAAAACAAACTGAGGGTTCTAGAGGGGAGGAGGGTGGGGGGATGGGTTAGCCTGGTGATGGGTATTAAGGAGGGCACGTTCTGCGTGGAGCACTGGGTGTTATGCACAAACAATGAATCATGGAACACTACATCAAGAACTAATGATGTAATGTATGGTGATTAACATAACAATAAAAATTTTTTAAAAAGTACATTTTCATAGAAATAGTTTCCTATTTATGTCTTCTATCAACTAAGGAGACTCATGGCAGTGTGGAAGTACTGCTATCTGCCAACATTTCATTACATTCATATAAGGCCATAAATCTAACGCATGTGCATCTTTTTATAATCGCAATGTATCACAATACCCTCTGTGTTCCGCTTTATTCATCAGATCACTAGCAATACTATTGCATTAAGCTGGGGAAGGTACAACTTTGTAGCTCACATTCATTTGTATTTATATAACCAGACTGCAAATCTTTCCCTCATTCGAACCTTTTCTCTGACTGAAATCAAGATCCTATTGAATACAAAATTGGGTGGTTTTGGGTGGGTGTTAGAATAAAGCAACCTCAATAAAGAGAAAGCATTTTTTGTTATAATTTGGAAGATTCTGTGATGCAGAATATAAGTAAAAATTGGCCCTTAAATATTTTCACATTTATTTCACTCAGCTTCATTTCTGGGAGAATCACAGAATCATATTAGAACATGAAAATCATATGAAAATAATACAGTGTCCCAGTGTTACCTTGCATCTCAAAATACATTATAAGGACCACTTTATGAAGCTCCTAAAAATCATGTGTGACTGGTAAAGAGTAATGTGAGCACTGAAAGTTGAGGAACATAAACTCGGCTGTGCAAAACTGCCAAAAAAGCAGGTGGGGGATACAAATGATCTCAAGTAGGGTCTGGGGTAGGATAACTAAAGTTTTTCGAGGTGTCCTCTCAAGAAAACCTATGGACGGTGGAGAAACAGAACTGGGCAGAGGAAATGGTGTACCGCATTAGAGTGGCAACACAGATCTCAAGGATCCCACAAGAAGCTCAGGAGCTGGGATCGTCCTTCGGATTTATCCTATCTGTGAGAACAGGGCCTTTATAACCTTGATTAGCCATTGGATGCAGCTGCCCTTGGAGATGGGTTGTTACCTTGGTAAAACAGCTCCCTTCAGAGGAGGACAATTCCAGATTTCCAGACAGCGGTTTAGCAGCAACCAGCACTCCCAGAAGAAGGTAAGGAGACAAGTGCACATTCATGGGGTGAGAGTTGTGGGTAAACCAGCACACAGTATTCACTTTAGGGCAGAGATTAGCAAATGACGGCCTGCAGCTCTTTCGGTATGGTTCACAAGCTAAGAACAGTTTAATTTTAAAATGGCTGAAAGATACCAAAGTCATAGCCTTCATATTCAGTATTTTATAAAATTTCATAGGCGCTATTCTACATTTTTTTCCTGAATGCACTTATTTTACCTTAACACAACTCTAACGGGTAGGGCAGTATTACTTACTTTATAGACAGGGAAACTGAAGCTTCGAGATAGGTTAAATAAGAAATCAAAGTCCACAAGTAGTTCAGCTGGAATCCAAGTCCAGGGTGTCTTACCCCAGAGCCTGTCCTTTAACCTGGTTCCACATGCAAAGTTCTCTAAGACTATGAGGGTAGTATGGATATGCCCAAACAGGACACGGAAGACATTTTGCTGAGTTCCCAGAAGGAAAGATCGCTGTGTTTCAGAGAAGCAAGGAGAAGTTTTATGGGAGAATGAGGCCACATTTCTACTATGATGATAAGTAACACTAATTGTGACCTACAGTTAAGTTCAATGTTCTTCTTATTAGTAGACCTGCACTATAAAAAACTTATACTCAGTTATCATTATTTGAATGTCATCAATAAAAAATTCATAGAAATTGACTTCTTTTCTTATTTCACAATTCACTACATACTAGTATCAATTTTGTCTTTTTAGCCCCACAAATCCAAAAATATTTATTATCTGTACCTTTACAGAGAAGCTTGTCAATTCTTTAAGAGCAGGCTCCTTTTTTTATCATCTGAGGTCATGCTACTCTAGTGAAAAGTCCTGCAACCATTAGCATCTAATGCACCAGTTTTGTAGACTGCTTGAACCCCCAGCTAATGCAGCAGATATATCATACTTATGGTAAATGAGTATTCTATATTAACCAGAGCAGTTTCACTGATACATACTACTATGCACAAACATGAACCTGAGATTTGTCTTCTGACTTATTGTTAAGAATGAAGCTGGACGTAAGATTCATTGAGCCTACCAGCTGCATGGGAAACTCTTGTGAAACCCCACTATAAGTAGAATATATTTCAAAATCCTGAGGATCACAAGAAACAATGTTTGATTTAGTGATGCAAGCAGGATACAGAGTTTTACATACAGGATGATCTCAAGTATACATCATGTATATTTACTATTTTGCATTTTCATTTTTTTCCTTTATAGTAATAATAGAAAGATCTCAAACTTATTTATTTATTTATTTATTTATTCATTCATTCGTTTATCTATTTTCTTATTTATTTAAATTCAGATTCATATTAAGATACGGCTGCTTATGCCCATTGGCTTTGGAGTGTTATGATTAATACCCTGGAAATATCTCACATGGAAGAGGAACCTGATATTCTCTTCTAACTCCACATCTGTGCAGAAAGCACATTCTGCCTTAGTAGATACCCAGACCAGTGATCACCACAAAATCTCCACTGACTCTTCTGAGATATTATCATTGGAACTGTATTGAAATTGATTCAGTGAAAGACCCTTTCATGAATCCCCTGTGAACAGCATCAAATATGCCTTTGCTTTTGGGAGTATTATGCTTTTCTAATAAAGCATTAGCTGATTTGTCTCACTATATGGAATCTCATCAAAAGTTATTATAACTTCTTTTTTCTAAAAATAATGTGTGTGTGTGTGTGTGTGTGTGTGTGTGTGTGTGTGTAAGTGAGAGAAAGAGACAGAGAGTGGGAGAGAAGGAGAGGGAGAGACCTAGGGAGAGTGAGAGAATAGAAGAGATCCATGCATGTTTAGCTCTGAAAAAGTATTATAAAATTGACTCTGACTGTTTCCCTGAGGCATTCATAATTTTTCACCACCCTCCCTTTCTTTCTACTACAGTCCAAGAGAGGATCTTCTCTTTTTGGATATCTAAAATATGCTTTCTCTTCTAGATTATGAAAGATCCATTTTACTTGTTATAATTTAAGAAAGGGAGAATCAGATTCCCACTGTAATAAAGGCCATGCCTATTAAACAACACATTATAAAATTGACATCTTGGAATTTATTATTATTATTATTATTATTATGCCATTGGCATTTGTAAAAATATTTTGAAAAGGCAGAGTAAGCTAAGCCTTTACTTTCACATTATAACATAATCTGAAATAAGCAAGAGACTGATACTGATGGTGAGAAATAAACAGCCATTATCCTTTAGTTTCTTACTTGAACATAGTTTGGATATAATTGTAGTAATTTGTATATAATCTTCAACTCAGTAAGTAAGATGTATTTTTTTTAAAGATTTTATTTATTTATTTGAGAGAGAGAGAATGAGAGATAGAGAACATGAGAGGGAAGAGGGTCAGAGGGGGAAGCAGACTCCCTGCTGAGCAGGGAGCCGGATGTGGGGCTCGATCCCGGGACTCCAGGATCATGACCTGAGCCGAAGGCAGTCGCTTAACCAACTGAGCCACCCAGGCGCCCCAAGTAAGATGTATTATAGTAAATCAAGTAAAAGAAATTTAATGGATTGTCATTCTTGTTATAAGTATTCAGTTATTTATTTAAGATTAAGATTTTAATGCATTTGATATATTAAATACCTGGTGATTTTCAAATTGCTCTCCTGTAAATATACAGAAGTTACTAAAACTGATACTGAAATAAATAACCACCAGAGAGCTTGCTGTGATAGCCATAACACATTTAACACCTTTCCCCAAGCACTTGGTATTCTTTTATACTCTCGGCTCTGTTCTGTATTTTTATTTTACATTTTTTTAGGGGTGGATATTATTTTCTTCTTATCTTTCTACTCAATCTATTACTCATGTGTCAAGATGCAGCAAAACCTCTTCTGTGGTTTTCCAGCTTCTCCAAACATAACTTTTTCCCAATCTTGTTCCCATAGTGTCTTATCCATGCCTCCATTAAAAAACAAACAGGAAACATTCTGTCATGATTTAAAATATAATTCTGTTCATTTATATGAGAATTTATATGCAATTTTATCAGTCATTATGAAAAGGAGTGAAAGGGTTCTATGTATGGGGGCGCCTGGGTGGTGCAACTGATTAAGCACCTGACTCTTGGTGTTGGCTCAGGTTATGATCTCAGGGTCGCGACACAGAGCCCTGAGTTGGTCTCCTACCTCAGTGCAGAGTCTGCTTGAGATTCTTTCTCCCTCTCCCCCTACCCCTCCCCCCATGCACATGCTCTCTCTCTCTCTCTCTCTCAAATAAATAAATAAATCTTTTTTAAAAAAATCTGTATAGATCTGTATAGATACAAACAAAAAAGTAACACATGAGGATGGTAAGAAGGTTAAACAAGAGTACATACATCTAATGTTGTTGAGGTTAAATGAATGAACATCAAATATATCAAAATACATCCTATAAGTAGTATAAATTTAAGAGTGGGCAGAGCAAGAATGAATTTGTGATCTCCTGTTATAAAACGTCATAGAGTCTATTCAGTGAGAATAAAGTAGTTGCTTAGAAAATTAGAGGGTTTTCTTGCACCTGAAAGACATTTTTCATTGGACAGTCATAAAGAGCAAATGGAATAATGTCATAGACAGGGTTAAGCAACATTCCTGCATTCCAATAATCACTGTGACCAAGACCACCATCTACAAAGATACAACCACCACCAGCCTAAGTAGTCAGGTAGTAGGATGACACAGATGAATCCCAGGAATGGCACAGGAAGGAATGAAAGAAGATGAACAGACATTTGATGAGTACTGCTGTGTTCCTGACACTGTGATGCTTACTTTTTATTATATTAACTTATTTGGTTATTCATGAAAAGTTTGTAAGGTAACAATTATTCCAATTTTTAAATTAAGAAAATGAGAGTCTAGGAAATTTAAATTCTTTTGAGGTAATAAAGCGATTAAATATTGGATATGTAGAGGTAAATGATTTCCTTATTTTCACCAGGGGTAGCCATTTTCAAAACTCATCAGAAGGCCGATCCCATTAATTTCAAGGATATTTATGATAGAAAAATTCAGATTATGGTAAAAGAACCCTAGATATATAAGGACATGGTCCCTTAAATATAATTTGAATTAGTGTATATGGGACTTCAGCAACTTAACACCAAAAATAGAATATAGGCAAAGATTAAATTAATAAAGTAGATACATATTAAAAGGCCAGATAAGAAACAGTGTATTTCCTAATTCAGCCTTACCGAGTACTTTATTAATATAAACATTGCTATACCCACTCAGTTCTATAGATAGATGGCTCTCTACTGCTATTATGATTTCATATATAAAGCAAAAATATTCAAATTAGGTATAGATACCTCATCTTTAAAATAGGAATGAGGGTGCTATTTATTTATCCCCAGATATCAATGTAACAAATATTACTACATGTATTCAAACGAAAATATGCATATTAATGCTACATTATTGCTATCTTCAAACAAGTGTATTGTCAATTTTCCTGTGCACTTTGTATATTTATTGAATTATGTGTTAAGTAAGTTGTTGTCAAGCAATGATTTTAAGCAACAGCACAGAAGCCTCCCTCTGCTAAGACGTGACACCTGGCAAGCTGTAGTAATTGGGAAAAGAGTTGAACTTGGTGATCAATGAGTTATTTGAGCAAAATGAAAAATCCATGAGCATAAAAAACACTATGGAGTCCTGGACAGAATCACCAAGAAAACCAAAGCCAATGTTAGAAATGTTGCTAGGATGTGCTGCCAAATTAAACACCTTCATCTTTAATGTATATGTATACCCATAGATACTCACAGACACTCACACACATTCACACATATTCCATTCTCTCAGATCATGAAGTTTAAAGAAAACACAACACATAAAATGTAAAGGATTGAAATGAGGCCCATGTCATTTTTGCATGTGAATTCAGTTTTCACAGAATTAGAACAAAGAGAATCATGATTTTTATACTCTGAACTCTCCAATACATTCCCCATACAAAATTTTAAATGCTTTACTAAATGAGGTAACAATATAAACTTGTCCAAATTGAGGGTGAATTAATAAGGACATACAACAATTTAAAAGTCATTTTGGTATAAGAATATACACCTAATTTTGGAAATGTATCAGATAAGAGAAAGGTGTTTCCATCACCTCCTTCAAATAGCCCTCACTCTCCAAATCCAATTATTTAAACTTTAATTAAAAATATAAAGCTTCAATATCGGACCTTTGGGGATTTGGGATTATTGTTATCTTGATCAAACTAAACTTTTTTTCTCCAAATTAAGTATCATGTTTATAAAAGAAAAAAATGCTTTGATTTGATTTTAATTTTAAAGCATTGAAAATGATAAGTATTTAATGCAAAAAACTTTCTCTTCCTCCCTTCCTGAGGTACTTAAACTATTGCATTGCCTAGACAGTTGTGGATGATACAACTGTAACTTACACAATAAGCACGTTTACAGTGTACAAAGGAGCTAATATGAGTTGTAATGAAATTTAACAGATGAAAGCTTCCATTAAATTTTGTTTATAAAGTGTTGTCCTGGATCTGATAGTAACCTCTTAAAGAAATCATTTTTAGAACAGCAGAAATATGACAGGAGAGAAGTGCAATAGAGTGTGCCTAATTCATTCCAATTCACAGAGTAATGCATTTCAATTCACACAGTGATGCATTCTACTCTCCAACATGAGAATGCAATCTAGTTGATGCTTAGTAGAGTTGAAACAAACTCACAGCACCAGAAAACTGACAATGTCTATTTTGCTAAATAGAAAAATACCTTAAATATTTTTTCACTATTTTCTAAACTAGGCTATGCCCTATTTACCAAACTATGTGTTATGATAATAGACTAATACTACTTATAAGACAATAGACTTTGATGTTTGAAGTCATCAACTATTTTCGTAGTAATTAAAGCTTTTTAAGAGTCAGCTTCTGATGCTCATCTGATATTCTGGAACAGGTTTCAAAGCCTAATTATAGTCAGATATTTCAAGCTTCTGGAAAACAATTTAGGGTTTACCATGAGCAACTGCGTCACTGGTACTGGAAGTCATTTCTGGAAATATACTATCACATACAATTTCAGTCATTAAATGCCATTATAAATCTTTGACAGTTTGATTTGGTGTTAAGTATTAAATTTTCGGACTCGTATTTTTTCATCTCTTTTGTTGATATATATTAATTTCGTGCTAATTCTCAGATTATTCTTGGGAATTCTTTTATCCATATGAAATTCCTATTTTCCAGGTTAAAAAAGAAATGAAATACAGAAAAGACACTAATAAATTGGTCAGGAGATTCCTGGGAGGCAGAAAATTTGAGTTCACAGGATTCTAACACTGGCAAGTTACTTTGTGTATTACTTTGTGGGGGAAAAACTGGAAAGAAAAAAATAAACACAAAGAAGAGCTCTGTAAAATCTGCTAAAGGGGTATAATGGGGCTTTATACTCATCTTTGCACTGAAGGAGACAAAATTGTGTCAAAGTAAAGGTAGATAGAGATTTCAACATTTAAATATTTGTGTCTTTTTTCTTGAAAGCTGATTTATTTTGCCTGGAGCCTGGAGTGGGGCTATGAACCTCTGATTTCTTTTACCCACTTATCACATGCAAAGTCATAATGAAAAGGACAGAAAAAAATCCCTTAGGTGTGTAGATACTATAATCCTACTCTCGATATTTCACTCTAAAAAACAACCGTTATTCAGCCATTGACCCGTTACCTACAACATTTCCATTTTATAGACTGGGCCATTTAAACTGAAAATGAGCTGACGTTCTAAGGTCATCGAAGAAATTTTAGCTGAGCAGAGTATTACTTTAAGTTCCAACATAGTGCTTGTGCCTTGCAAATGACTTTCCAATTTGAAGGCTATATTTTCTCTGAATTATAAACTAGGCATTAAAATGGTAGAAACTCTTTAGAAATTTAATTAGGGTAACATCTTGCTCATTAAATTACATGGATTCAAGATACAATGTCATTGTCAGCCAATCTTCCCAACATACAATCTTCTAGGTAATTATAATGTATTTTAAATTAAAATGCCAATTTGATGTTAAACCACTGTATTTTGTTAACAGTAGATTAAACTAAGTGCTGTAGCTTTTTTTTTTTTAATGGAGGGAGTGGTTATTCTATGTTCATCCAGCAAACATATCTTGAGTACCAATAATATATCATGCAATGTGTGAGATAATAGGAATAAGCACATGAGTAAGACAATAACACTGATCTCAGTCTCCTAAGAGACAAATAAGTAAAGCAACACTGATAGCACAGTAAGTCCAGAGTAGTAATAAGGATACACTTAAAGTATTATGGGGGTATAATGTGGTATACCTATCTCAACAAAAGCAGGGGCTTGGGTAGTCAGTCACATGGTGGGGACTCACTCAGAAAATATGACAAGCTATCCATCCATGCACTCAACTACAATTTAATAAACACTTATTGAGTGTACGGTATTGATCTATTTCTAGATATACAATTGTAGAAAAAAAAACATTTACTTTCCATTATGAAGATTATGCTATAGTGAAGAAAACAGACAAGAAATATCAAGCAAAAACTATAATTTCAAATAAGGAATCAAAATTATATATGGCAGAGGGGACAAAGCCTGACAAGCACTCTATTTTTGATGGAGAAGTCAGGAAAGTCTTCTTTGAGAAACTGACATTTGAGCATATATTATAAGGATGGGATGAGTTAGTGATGCTAGGGTGTGGGAGAAGAGAGTTCCAGTCAGTAGAAATGAGCTTGTCATGTTTTGGAGAGTACTATAAGATTGCTGCACCATGATTAGCTTAGGAACATTTCTAAATAAACCTATAGATGGTTTTAAGCAGGAAAGTGACATGCTCTCATTTAGGATAAAGATGACCTTCCAACCTTGTATCAATCTAAACAAATGTACCACAACAAAATTTATTGTTCAACAGCCTAAATGAATTTATAATAGGTTCCCAGCCTATAGACATATGGTATCTATCTCTTGAATCCACTATGTAAAGTGAGAATGATGACTGGAACATAAATATTAATTATGCCCGTGGTTTCAAAAATGTGTAATGTAGCCTGTAAGGCAACTTCAGTTTTTCTTTCTTTCTCTCTCTCTCTTTCTTTCTTTCTCTTTCTTTCTCTTTCTTTCTTTTGTTTGTTTAAATCCTAGAAATACAAAATGTGAATTAATATTATTCTGTAGGCAAAGTAAGATAATAATGAGGAACATAGCCTCAGAGTCAAGTATAATCAGGTTTAGATCCAGGTTTTGTTCACTTAAAAGTTGAGACACACTGCGCAAGTGTCTTCTCTCTGTAAATTTTAGTTTCCCATATCCAAAATAAGGATAACGATGTCTTTGTGTGAGTGAATTTACACCAGGGATATGAAATTTAGCATTGGTATGTGTGACCCCAATTCTGACTATCAAAAAATACTCAGGGCACCTGGGTGGCTCAGTAAGCTAAGTGTTTAACTCTTGGTTTCAGCTCAGGTCATGATCTCAGGGCTGTGGGACTGAGTCCCATGTCTGGCTTTGTACTCAGTGTAGAGTCTGCTTGAAAGATTCTCTGCCTCTGCCCTTCTCCCCAACTTGCATGCATGTTTTCTCTCTGTGTCTCTTAAATAAATTAAAAAATCTTAAAAAAAAAAAAAAGGTGGCTACTCTATCCCTTCCCTTGAAACAGACTGATCTTATAATGAATAAAATGCAGTGGAAGGACCCTTTTTCAGGTTCAACCTTAGACATTAAGGAATCCTGCAGCTTCCGTGTTTATTCCATAGAAGCAATAACCCTGAGTACACAATTCTGTGAGAAATTCCAAGCTAGCCATTTGAAAAAGCTACTTGGGGGATGCCCTTTGGCTCCGTCGGTTAAGTGTCTGCCTTCAGCTCAGGTCATGATCCCAGGGTCCTGGGATCAAGTCCCACATCTGGCTCCTTGCTCAGCGGGGAGCCTGCTTCTCCCTCTGCCTGTGGCTCCCCCTGCTTGTGCTCTCTCTCTCTCTCTGACAAATAAAGAAATAAAATCTTAAAAAAAGAAGAAAAAAGCAAAAGCTACTTAGGGTAGAAATGAGGTGTCAGACAAGAATATGAAACCTTGGATCTTTCAGCCCAGGTTAGTTGCTAGCTA
The DNA here is from genome assembly GCF_037043125.1 of Eumetopias jubatus. Taxonomy (NCBI): domain Eukaryota; kingdom Metazoa; phylum Chordata; class Mammalia; order Carnivora; family Otariidae; genus Eumetopias; species Eumetopias jubatus. The sequence goes on from NW_028274811.1 coordinate 99,179,239, forward strand.
AAACCAGTTGAATTAGTCAACAACCTGTTGAACAAAAGAATTGCTATCCTAGCCATGACCAAGGTCTGACCCAGAAAGTTGTTATAAATAGTAAAAAATTTATTTTTTTAAGCTAGACGGTTTTGAGTCAATTGTTATATGGCCATGGATAACTAAAATACCCTCTAAAGGCATGAAGATGACAGCAGAGCTCTGTGTTTTCTTATTCAAAGGATACTACCACAATCATGGGAAGTTTTATTTGAAAAAGGGCATCCTTTCTAATGCCCCAAACTGGACATTGCCCAAATCTTCAAAACAGGAGAAGAGATCAATTGTGGTAAGTCTGTATAATAAAATACTACACAACAACAGTAAAGAGGAACCGACTGCCATTACACGCAGGACCATGAATAAATCTCACAGACAGAGAAATGACTGAAGGAAGCCAGATACAAAGCACTATTTACTGAAAGATTTCATTCAAGTCAGAAAAATGGTTTCCCTTTTAGTGTGGTATATTCACACTAAGAAGAAATATTAGGGAACTTTTAGGATGTTTTAAATGTTCTAATTCTTCATTTGAATTGTACATTTACTGTGTGTGAATGTATGCCATACCTGATTAATTTAGGGGAAAAAAGTTCCCCTTTTTAAACTTTAAAAAAAGTTTAAAACCTCAAAATACTAAAAAACAAAAACACATAAAAGCATTCCTATACTTGAATATTATTATAAAACAACTTGAACTCAAAATGTTTAAGTGACTTGCCCATACTCACATTGCTAGAAAGTAGTAAAAATTGTTCTAGTGCCCTTCCTCCAGTTCTCAATATTTATTTAGAATGCAGTAGGAAGGGAAAAATGAAGGGGGGGGAATTGGAGGGGGAGACGAACCATGAGAGACTATGGACTCTGAGAAACAAACTGAGGGTTCTAGAGGGGAGGGGGGGAGGGGGATTGGTTGGCCTGGTGATGGGTATTAAAGAGGGCACATATTGAATGGAGCACTGGTTGTTATACGCAAACAATGAATCATGGAACACTACATCAAAAACTAATGATGTAATGTATGGTGATTAACATAACATAATAAAATAAAATTAAAAAATAAATAAAATAGAATGCAGTAGTGCCTAGATCATGCAAGTTTCTGTCTGATTACTTTACTCTATTTTCTTAAAAAAAGAGAACCTGGATCAGATTTCGAAGTACCTAGGGTTTCAAGGTCTATGCTTAGTACTGAGGTAGCACCTTGGGCTTTATTAAGTCACAGAAGTTTTAGAGAAGGCAATTCTAGAGTGTTGTAAGAATCCATAAAATGCAGCAAATTTATGTGTGGGAGACAGTTTTTGTATGGACTATACCATATAGAGAAGCTGTGCTTCTCTTGCATAGGACAATAACAATGGTAAAGACTGAAAATCACCTTGAATATTATTATGTTAGTAGACCTTTTTATGACCTGACATTTTATCAGGACCATCTAAATGTTGTGAGTATTAGAGAAAGCATATCCATGATATGAACTGATTTTAGTTCACAAGAGGTTCCATTTGTTTTTATTGAGGTTAATGGATCTGTATTCACAGATCCATTAACCCCAGAATTTTTAAATGTTAAATCAGCAGCTTTAAATAAATGTTAATGTGAGACACCAATTACTGATACTGTAATACCAACTAGAGGGCAAGATTTGGAGCACTGCTTAGCAAGAATATGTTAAAAATTCTGAACTCCTTTATTAGCAAGATAAAAATGATGTAAAGATATTAATATTTTGTTGGGTCAGAGCCAATAAAAATAAATTATTTCCCCTTTAAAAAATGTATTTAGCAAATAGCTGCCTAGTCTCTAGGAGACTTTATGTTTCCAAACTTTCATAGGATTATGGTTATTGATATTAATGTTACCATTACTACTCTTGCAATGCCATTACTACATAAAGGAATTGATTTAGTCAGATCTTATGTCTGTAATTACCACATGCACTCATGAAACAGTACATTTCAAGGATATATGTGGCTCATTGCTAAGACAGCGATTCTGCATACTGTTCCATGCAGGCTGGCAGTGATATTTATTTTACTCTATTTTAAATTATTTTGTATCATCTATGTACCCAAAGTGGTATTGGTATTTGACTTCTGTTTTTGTGGTCAGAATTTCATTACAGTGAAGGGAATTTAATTCAATTCAACATGCATTTACTTAATGCTTCTTGTACCTAGCTAGCCCTATTCTTAAGTAACATTCCTGGTCTCTAGGGAAGTCTCAGCATCTGGAATCAAGGTTTCCTGGTTCACATTCTAGTTCTGATCAGTTGCTGAAAAGTTAATTTATTTATGCCCCAATTTCTTCATTCATTAAATTAGCATACTTTTACCTATTTCATGAAGTTTTTATTAAGATACTGAAAATATAACTGTTAACACTCTATGTGCCACATAAGTAATGCTTCATACATTATAACTATTATTAAAGCAACATATCTTTAGAAAAATTCCATAAAATATGATTATCACACAAGACTGAAGAACTACAGAGAGCAACTATATGTTTGTGTGTAGGGTACTACTTCTCTTCTATAACTATGCTATTTTTTCAGTCAGCTTAATTGCCCCAATATTGTTTCATATCAAGATGGTTTTGTTATGTGAAGAAGAATATACCATGTAGTCTTAGAATAATGGAGACTCAGTGCCTCTAGGATTATATAAATCCTGTTTCTTATGCTATCTTTATGGTCAAATACATGGTCTATTTTGTAAATGTTCATGTATGTTCAAAAAGAACATATTCTTTAAATTTTGATTATAGATTTCTGTCTACTTATCCATCTCTCTCACACACACACACACACACATGCACACACATACACATATTATAATTCAAATCTTAAACATTTGTCTATCTACTCTTACACAATATATATCTATAAAATAAATATTTGAATCTTGTATTTCAGGTCTCCAATATTTCTATTTATTTTTGTCTGCTTGATCTATTACTATCTGTGAGTAATGTATTAAAATCTTGACCTAGAATAGTAGGTTTATTGGTACTTCTCTTCTGACATTTGCAGCTTTATATATTTTGAGATGATATTGTTGGGTGCATAGAAGTTTATATTGATTATGGCATTTTATTCTCTTAGTCTTTTTAATGGAATAGCATACCCTTCTTAGAACTTTTTAAATCATATTTTGTCATGTTACCTTGTTCCTACTGTTTTCTATAGGCATATACTTACCTGGTATATCTTTTCTACCTTTCCATTTCTTTTTGTATTAAATGTCTTTGTAGACAATGTTTTTAGTTCTTGTTTTTATTTAGTTATTTTCATCTACTTTGAGTTACTAAGTGCTTCAGCTGAGGAGTTTAACCTATTTATATAGACAATATTTCTGCTGATTTAAAACTAAGCTCTTTATCCTTAACTGTTGCCTTCTGGAAAAGTTCCTCAGCTTGATCTTTCAACAAACTAATTAATTTTTCAGCTTTATCCTTCTAGCTCTGTATCTCATTGATTGTGTTCTTTATTGTAATTATTACATTTTTCATATTTCCTAGTACTTCCTTTTATGATTTATTGTTCTTGTTTCATATTGCTATTATCTAGCCTTATATTCATCATGTTAAATTAAATTCTCAGTCATCTGTTTCAGTAATTATGCCTTTGATGCTGTTTAATTAATTAATTTATTTCATTTCATTTATTTTCATCCTTTGTATTTCTTAGGTATCTGGTTATCTTTGTCTGTGAATTCATGTTCCCCTGTGAGCATGGGTTACTCTATCTATATGATAATATTTATTTAGAAAGGGCCACAAGCCAGGCTGTATCTGTATCTCTTTTGTTGAATTTAAAGGGTCGAGAGGGGATTGCCCCAGAATAGATAGCCACACAGTGCCTCAGAACTCCCCTTGATCACTTCTATTTGCTGCCTCTCTCCTGGTAACTCTTCTCCTCATGGTTTTCTTTTTAAACACTTAGGATGAAGTGCTTTGATAGGAGATAGTCACTCTAGTTTTTAATTTTGATAAATACTGTTTATTTTCAACCAGCACAACTGAGAAGGGAGAAATATATGGAAAAAGAAATAACTTATATTGTAATTATGATTCCTAATTCTTAATCAAAATCATTATTCCATGAATTTGCCAAAGAAAATATGGTATAATACAGATTCTTCTAAAAAACAAAACAAAGACAAAAACAAACAAGAAACCCGGGAGTTCATTTAACATCCATCAATAGCATTTGTGGCCACAGGAAGCTGGAGCTACTTGATTACATTCCAGTTTGCATAAAAATATTTTATCATATTAATTCAATTTTGATGTTAACAATAAAGGATGTTTGTTATTATTTATGTGGAAACTGAGTTACAAAATTGCTCAATCATATTAAAAAGTGTCATAATCTATGCCAGAGGCCATAGTATATCAGGATTTTCACAGGCTTGACAAATGAACTCCTAGCTACACAGAAATATATAGTAACTACATGTATAATATATGGGAAGTAATATTAATGCTTTCTTTGATTCATTCATCCATCCTTTCATTCATTCAACAATTTACCAAATATTTATTATTTTCTTGCTCAATACCAGACTGTATTCTAGGGATTGGAAACACTGTGAAGAATGGAATGAGACTGCTCTTCCGAAGACAACAAATGGAAACAATTAAGAGCAAGACGATGTGGCACATACTTAAATAAACACACACACACACACACACACACACACACACACATTCCATGACTCGTTAAAGAGTTATAGAAATAACCAACAACCCTGTACAAGAGAATAAAATTTGAAGGATACAACTCAAAAGGCAAACATCATAAAGATTATTCTCTCACTGTTATTATTAAGCATAACTATTATAACCTGGAATTGATGACAATGGGATATGGCTTTGAACTGGCAGAAGATTAGAGAAGGTATTGTAAAATTAAGTCCTTACCTGGAAAAATATCAATCCTGTGAGTTATGCCTGAGGCAGAACATAGAGTCTGTGATTCTGATAGGCATTGAAGAGTTTTAAGAAAAATTCTAAACAGGGGCACCTGGGTAGCTCAGTCACATAAGGGTTTGCCTTCAGCTCAGTTCTTGATCTCAGGGTCCTGGGAACAAGCCTCATGTCAGGCTCCCTACTCAGTGAGGAGACTGTGTCTTCCTCTCCCTTTCCCTGTTCCCCACCACACCACTTGTGCTCTCTCTCTCAAATAAATAAAATCTACGAGACAGAGAGAGAGAGGCAGAGGGAGAAGCAGGGTCCCCGCTGAGCAGGGAGCCCGATGCAGGACTTGATCCCAGGATCCTGGAATCATGACCTGAGCCGAAGGCAGACGCTTAACCATCTGAGCCACCCAGGTGCCCTCAAATAAATAAAATCTTAAAAAAACAAGAGCACTGGGTGTTATATGCAAACAATGAATCATGGAACACTACATGATGTAATGTATGGTGATTAACAACACATAATAAAATAAAATAAAAAAAAACAAAACTGTAAACATGAACTCAAAAATATTTTTTATTTTTCCATACTACACTGGCATTCTAGGGAATTACAGCTACATATACAAATATAAATAGTCAAATTCAGTTAAAAAAGCTAAATTGTAAAAATATGAGAGAAAAGTATAAAAATGGCATATATTTTCTTTTTATTTGGGAAAAGCAAGCAAGAAAGAGGCCTTTCCTTACCTAAAAGGCTTGCACTGGACATACAAATAAATTAGTAACTTAATTATATATCAAATGCACAGAAAGAAAAGGTCCACAAGAGAAGTCTTATCTCTTTGTTGTGCATATAAAAAGCTATAAGGAGAAAGAGAGTCAGGGAAAGAAAACCAGGTAGAAAGATATAATTCAAAGGATAAAAGGCCAGTATTAGGAAAGATACTATGTAACAAGCTTGTGACCAGTATATGTGGAGTTTCATACTAAACCAAAATAACAGCAATTTTTTTAAGATTTTATTTATTTATTTTAGAGAGAAAGCACGAGTGGGTGGAGGGGCAGAGGGAGAGGGAGAGAGAGTCTCAAGCAGACGCCACACTGAATGTGGAGCCCAATACGGTGCTGAATCCCACAACCCTGAGATCATGACATGAGCCAAAATCGAGTCAGAAGCTCAACCACTGAGCCACCCAGGCGCCCCCAAAACAACAATTTTTATAAGAGGAATTTCTTTTATTGTTCCAGTCTGATGACAGACCTGGCTATTCTGTGAGAATAAGAGATGTCCTGGAAGGGGCGCCTGGGTGACTCAGTTGGTTAAACCGCTGCCTTCAGCTCAGGTCATGATCCCAGGGTCCTGGAATCGAGCCCCACATCGGGCTCCCTGCTCATGCAGGAAGCCTGCTTCTCCCTCTGCCTGCCACTCCCCCTGCTTATGCTCTCTCCCTCTCTCTGTCTCACTGTCTCTCTGTGTCAAATAAATAAATAAAATCTTAAAAAAAAAAAAAAGATGTCCTGGAAAAATATGTACAGAACAATGAGGCAGGGAAATCTGATGGGGCATTACATTATAGAAACCTCAATTATCAATGGTTTAAACATTTATTGTCTACTTAACTAGAAGCCTGGGGGTATGCAGTATCATGGGTTGGTTTAGTAGCTTCACAATATCAGGGTGCTGGGTTGACAGCTCTGCAATTCTTCAAGGTTTTTCTTTCATGGTCACAAGATGGCTGCCCCAACTCCAAGCATAACAGGCATGTACAAAACAAGAAGCACAAGAAGCACAAGTAGCCAAGGCAATAAAAGTGTATATGTCCCCTTTCATTGAGAAGGAAAATATCTTTTCATGGGTTTCTGGTCTTAATGATCAGAACTGACTCTCCTAACCATTCTCAGCTGCCAGAAAAGCTAGCAAAGTAAGCACCTTGCTTTTTCAAGCTCTTCAGTGAAAAGTAGGCAAGACATACATAAAAAGAGATTAGGCCTGATATTTGGGAACTAATTAAAAGTATTTTTCTCAGAGAGTAAGAAGTTGGGAAGCATGATAGCTCTTCTCATTGAGCAATACAGATAAAAATTAGTAAAAATATTTCTTTCTTTGACAAATATTTATTAAGTTTTCACTATGGACTAGACATTCTGCTAGAAGCTGGGTACACAATAGTCTTAGTGAAAAGAAACAAGGATAATGCTTGTAGGCCTGAAGTGGACAGCATTCACTTAAGGGACTAAACACAGGGCAGGAAACTGGATTGTATGGCGCAATTCCATCAGTACCTTAGAAATCTGTGATGGAATCTGCCCAAGATTACCTTATGACATGCCTCTCTCCTCTTACATGACTGTGCTCCAGTCAATCCCTTAGAACTGTCAAGCCTGTTCCTTCCTTGGAGCTTACTGCATTAGCTGTTCTCCCTGTCTGGGATGCTCTGCTCCCAGAATTTTGCAAGGCTGGCTTCTTTTTGTCATCAGTTCTAAGTTCAAATAGTAGCTACTTGAAGAAGCTTTTTCTGGCTACCAGATCTAAGCTGATTATCCCTGCCTTAGTCATTCTTCATTAAGCAGCTGTTATTTCCTTCATGACATTCATGATTATTTGCAATTACCTTAGTTTCCTCATTTATTTTCTGTCTTCCCCATTATACTATAAACTGTACCTTTAAAAGCAAAGATCTTATCTATTTTCTATATCACAGTAACTACAGTGCCTAGTACAGAGTGGTCTGGAAAGATGGGCTAGATCAAGAACACAGGTTGTAATTAAGAATTCTGGCCTTTACCCTAAGATAAATAGGAAGTGGTACTGTTTTATAACCAGGAAGTGACTTGATTTTCTCAATTACTGCATGTCCCACTAGACATTTTTCTAAAAAAAACGATTTTATTTATTTGAGAGAGAGTAAGCATGGGTGCACGTGCGCATGAATGGGGGAGGAGCAGGGGGAGAAGCAGACTCCCCTCTGAGCAGGGAAGCCAGAGGAGGAGGGGCTCAATCCCAGGACCCTGGGATCATGACCTGAGCTGAAGGCAGCCGCCTAACCGACTGAGCCACCCAGGCGCCCTTCAGTAGATAGTAACTTAAAAATACCGTATTCTTACACAAACACCCTATATTACAGAGTATATATATAAATATGTTTTAACTAGTAAATTTCTAGTAATTTTGATTAAATTAATGATGATGATGATGACAATGAGGATGACAATAATAATAAAATCTGAGCTGAGCATTGACCCTTACTGATTATAAATACTGGAATATATGGCAATGTTTCTAACACCTGAAATGGCAGCATGACAAAATCAGTTTTCAGTTTTTCTGAGAGGTCAAAGTGAAATTTTAATAATAGAAATGTGTAGTGATCAATAACAAATCCACAATGGTATTCTAATTTTACACCAAAAGATCTACAATAAAGCAATAGTTACCATCAGTATATCATCTTCAAATATGAAAGATAGTGAGATATATTTTTTAAAAATGACTTAAAATCAAGCTCTACATACATTTGACACTTTGATATGGCAAAATTGTTCTGATTCAGATTAATAGAAAACAGTCTATTTAACTAGATGGTAATTACTTTAGATGGAAACTCTGAGTAATGTATCATGTTTACTTATTTTAAAATTCAGAAAATTAAGTTACTGAATTAATGACACATTCTCTCCTTTTTATTTCCCTTACCCTTCACATAGAGTCTACTGTTCAAACTCAGTGAAATCCATATCTATCCATATCAAAAAGCACTACACAACCATAATCAAAAACATGAAGTCATAAAGTTAAAACCATTTAATCCTATTAAAGCCTCATTAAACCCAGGCAGTATTTATAGGATGGGACTTGATTCCCTTGTACACTGGCAAATCTGCAACCCGAGTCAATGTTCACGAATTAATTAGCAACTGCTCTAAGGGCAGGTGTTTGACTGACATTTCCCTTGATCTCTTCCCTCAAGGTTACATGCTGTACAGTCATGCAATTCCTTGCCATTAATCCTTAACCCCACTGGAATGTTTGTTTACTTTGCTGAATAAGAGTAAGAGCATGAACTACAAAACAAATATGCAGAATGCAGAGAAGCTGCTTTTTTGAGACAACCTTTCTTACATCAAAACATAATGTAAAGAAAGAAAGCTTTATATGGGCCATGTCTACTATCTGTGTTGGTGGGGGAGGGATGGAAAATCCTCATTGTGGAGGACCAAGGTCACTTTTAAAATAGTTCAAACATATCAGCTAAAGCTTCAGGTAGGAAATGATAAGATTTTAAAGCTCGAGAAACTTGAAGTATCATTTACCCAAAAGCCTTCATTTTTCAGTTGGGGAATCTGAGACACAAGGAAAATTTTATTTCTCTAAGAGACCCAACTGACTGTTAGGCCAAGTCTAAAATGCCTAAATCAACTAAAATAGATTGTATTTTAGTTCTTTTTTTGTCTATTTGTATTCTTCTGATATAAAGCAAGAACTTGACACATGACATTTGTTATTTATGGCTTTGTTGGCAGTGATGATAAAAACATGTTTAGGTCTTGAATGACATGTGAATAATATCCTCCTCAAAATATTGACAGTGGTCAAGACATAACTTCAAGTTCAGGTTGACGGGCTTTTAACTATCATGTCATCAAAAGCAGTTGAAGGAGTGAGAGATTTTTATAAGCTTCTATATGTCATACATAAGCATTTATTTTTAATTTTTCATGGCTGAGTTAGCTTTGATTTCTTTTTTCAAACAATGATTCCATAATATAGCAAAATCGCTTTGTTGAAAATTGAGATCAGAGACTGAAGGTATATTATATTATGCCTATCAAGTACAATATTAAAAACAACCATAAAATTCACTGCAGTCTGATTATGATTTCCAGAATAACTGATATATTTTTCAACTGGGTACTCATTTTGCTCTCCAGATAACTTATACAAACACTGACATGAAACAGGTGTTCAAGTTATAGGGTTTTTTGTTTTAATGTACATTTTTCTCTATCTGCTTCAAGTGTTTAGATTATATAAATAATTAATATAATTATTAATAATTATATATTTTAAAAATAAAAATAATTAATATAATTAATAAAATAGATATATAATTAACGAATAAATCTTGGGAAATCATTTACTCTTCTAGGTATAATATAGAGATCAAAATAGAAATAATCAGAAATAATACAAAAGGTATACGAATAGATAAATTATAAAATGACAGAATATTTTCAGCAAACTTTTAATTCTATAAATATTATTTGCAATGTTAAATCAAAGCAGAAAATAATAGCAATAACTCAAGATATGTTAATTACTAATTATAGTAAGAGAGGTTAAGGGTTTTATTTTTTCCTTGAAAATTTTATTTTTTAAATAATGGAGAAAATGTATAGAATATTTATTCTTAAATGAGTTATTCTGGATATTTAGTATTGATCAATGTGCCACTAAAATGGCATGGCAAGTCTTAGCATTATTTTCTCTATATTCAAACCCCTAATTGTAGAAGTTAAGCATGTTATATAGAAGCTTTTTATTTTTTTAAAGCATGGGAGAGAGAAAAGGACATGGGACCTTTGGAGAAGAATTGCTCACAGATCCATCTTTGTAACTGGAACAAAGATCAAACTTACCAAATTGTAATGATGTGATGGGAACCAAGAGAGCACCTCTGAACAAATTTCAAAGGGAACTCAACAAGTTGATCAAAACGGCACTTTAATAAGGCTTGGAGTTCCCTCAGACTAAGAGAGAGCTGTGGTTCATATTAGAGCACAAGTTGAATCAGTCAGAATTTCAACATTGTGGGTAATAAATCCAACATGATCCCTGGCAATCAAACATAAAGATGAACTACACTGGCTCTGGAACAAGGTTAGGTTAGCACATTGGGCCCACTATTTACTAACTCTGTGTGCTTTCAAATTCCTTATCCTACATCTTAGTTTTCTCCCCCCATAAGAGGGAAACAACAATGCTTACCCTAAAGAGTCAACAGGAACATTCAAGGGTAGACAATGTATGCAAATGTCCAATTGTGTCCCTGGCCTGTGGTAGGAGCTTAATTAAGGTGATTAAAATGAGAACTGAAATCCATGAAGAGAACACTGACTGTAATGATCACGTGGACAAACAACCTATGAGCAAGAGCAGAGAAGCAATCCTTCTACCAAAACTAGCATTTGAAATATGAATAATATATAATAATACTGAAAGACATTTACAAAAAATTTCACTTCTGGAGAAGTTTTGTGAATCTGACAGGGAAACCGATATACTAAGTTTCCTCTGAAATCTCACAAAAAGAAAAAAGAACTATGGAAAATCAATTATAACAACATACAGAAATTTTCTGATGCAATTTATTTTACATTAAAAATATTTATACTTTGTATGAATGTTTGAGATAACTTATTAACTTAGCAGAAAGATTTTTTCCATTCATAACGGGAAATATGGATCTTATATTACTAAATTATAATAAGCATGTAGACAATTTTGCAAGTCAATATTATCAAAAACAAACAAGACAGCTCCAGTAAAGAATACAGCTCTGGTGCTGAAACATATTAGTTTGATAATGATAGGGAAAGTGTATCATTAGATTAATTGAGCAATTAGAAAAACTCACAGCTGCACTTTTTGAGAACAGGAGAAAATAGTCACTTCCTTATTCAGAAGATATTTGAAAGAATATTTAAATGCCTGCAAATAATATCTACCCTCATAGAAACTAATCTCATATGCCTTAATAAAGAAAAGAGAAGAAAATAAAAGAACGAAATAACAACTCCCTTTGAGAGTAACAAGATTTTTGATTTGTATTTTGCCTGATGGAGACACAAGGCTACAACTCCACCACCTCATTAGTGTTTCAATTATGAAAACCAGTAATAAATACCTTACAAATAAACTAAAGATATGCATATAAAAGTACAAATATACAACAAAATTTTGTGTATAATTATGAATAAAGAAATATAAAATCAAGACTATAAAAACAGGACCTTGATTATTATCTACAAGAGCTTAGTTTCTTAGACTATAAATCCTTTTATCATCAGCTTTCACATTAAATATCTAATAAATAAATGTTTCTGCAAATATCAGCTTTAGAAAGTTTATGGTCTACCTCATTAACACAGACACATTAAATGTGTTGTCAAAGGTGCAGTTGTGAATTTTTCTAGTTATCTAATTAGCCTAATAATATATTTCCCTACCATTTTCAAACTGAAACACTGCTACACTTGAGAATCTAAAAGAAAAATCTTGGTTGTTTTAGACAATGAATAATAGAATTTCAGCAGAAGCCTCATTTCTGGTAGACTTAGGTCCACATTCATAATGGGAATCTGGGAGTCATTTTTTATCTTAAAATTAAAGTAGAGGAAGCTTTCTCTAATTTGCCAAAATCTCAATCTTGTACCACACTGTATTCATTCACTTCTATGTGTGTTACAGCAGAAAATTTGTGTTTCCTGAGAAGAGATAAAAAGTTTGATGAAGTTGGTATAGTTCTTGAAAAATCTGTGGAGAGAAATGCGTGCTTGAGAGTAAACATTATAGTTACTAGTAAATATTCCTTCAAATAACTTAATAAAAGTTATTGAGGTTTACCAACCAAATATTCCCTGATGTATTTCTCCTCATCAAAGCACCTTTATAATTATTATATTAATATATTTTATTTGAAAACATCTTGGCCTAGCTTCCTTCTCTCCCTGAGGGCTTGGTTCAGTTTCTTGATCTATGCTTTACAAGAATGTAATATTAGAAGACGTGTTTCATAAAGAGGAAAGTAAATAGAAAACAATGATTCTCTTTGTAAGGTTATACAGAAAGACGTTCCCTATGAGATTTCATGGTCTGTTTTCCAAACTCAGCCAAATTAGACTTAGAAACTTTTCATCCTATTTATAAAATTGATGTTTGTTAAGAAAAATCCTCATAAATATATATTATGTATGAGTAAAGTGGCTTCCTAAAGCAAACATGGTGTGTATTTAGTGATATTTAAGCAATACCAAAACAATGGATGAAAAAAAAACCCAACTGGTTTGTTTATTTTCATAGCTCCTTACCTTGTTTTCTTTCTCAGTTTATCCTCCTACTAAGTTCCTAAAACAGTGGTGTCTGAGCATTAGTGTATATCAGAATCACTGGACAATTTGTTAAAAGAGCAGATTTCTGGGCCCACCCCTACAGGATTCAAATTCTCTGCAGATCAAGGGAAGGGGGAGTTGGCCAGATTCTGACATTTTAAAATAAGCATTCCAGGTGATGCACATGAAGGTATTCTTCTGAGCACACTGAAATTTCATTTCCGGAACCCATTTCTAAAGTTTATTTTTCAAATTATTGAGAGGAAAAAATAATTAGAGGACAATGAAAATATCATGGAGCAATACTTAAGGTAAATGTACAAAATCAAAACTGACTTTTAAAGCATGCTGTCCAAGACAGAGATAGAAAATTTCCTTTAAATTTCCATGTATTTAGAGGAAAACAGAGAAAATGCAAACCTCCTATTTCACTCCCAGTAGTAGAAGGAAAGGGTTATACCCTCAGACTATAGTCTGAACCTCTAAGTCTCTCTTGCTAAGAGAACATTCAGAGGGCATTCTGAGTTGGGCCTCGCCTGGCCAAGCTCCCCTGGTTCTGCTCTGTAGTTTACATAATCTCCTTACTCCTGGCTATACACGCCTCCTCCGGCAAATTCTGAAGGCAGCTTTCAGATCTTGTACAAAGCCTCCCAGATTTATTACCAGTTTTTCTGCAAGGAGTGATTCTACTTTCTCAGCCAAATCCCTGCTGCGTTTTGTGGATATTCGTGAAGGATAAATACAGCATGTGCAGGACAAAGAAAATTTGCTCTTCCAATCACCAAGCTGGATTGCTCAGTTACTGCTGACAGAAGGAGGCAGAAATGATACATTCATTTGATCATGCCAAACTCTCTCATGCCTCGGCATAGACTTCACAGGACAGTTGCCATATATTAGTATTTTAATCAGGAAGCAGCTCGGCTGGGGGAGTTGAACAAGAGAGCGCTTCCTTTCCTTTGCGTGTTTACATCCTTTTATCTATTTTTTATCTAATTCTTCTTCCGAATAGACATGTAGACAATATGCAGGAATCCAGATGGCACTGGAAAAGTCATTGAGATGAAGATTCTGTTGCAAATGCTTATTGTCCCTCCTACACCCACATGTCCAAAAAAGCTCTAATAGCACTAAGAAAATATGGGATGCTATATACCATCGAAAGGACTGACATTCAAAAAAGACAAAAGAAGATTATTCCAATTTAGATACATTTCAAACTTGGTTGGGAAATAAAGATGAAGTACGGATAATCTCCAAAATCAACCTGGGCGAATTCACTCCCCAACCCCCTCAACTCTTCTCTATCTTATTAACGGTCCTCTATTGAATTTATAGATTTAATATAGATGTTTTAAAGTTTCTTCTATAGACATAATCTATAGAATAGGTCATTAGATTAAAAGAGTCAAAAAATAAAAATGGCATACTATATAAGAAAAGAGAATACTAATTTTGGTGGAAATGCCTGGACCAGAATGATTACTAGTCCTAATCAAATATTCTTTTCAGTATCTTTTGTGGCAGGTGATATCCCCTTCTTTACTCTCTACCTGCCTGCCCCCGCATGGTTCCATGCACCTCAATTTATAAACCTTTCAATTACTTATTTTATGTCCAGATTATTATTAGCTATAAAAATTATATTTCAGTAATTTAAATTATTTTGGTATAAAAAAGTTAGAGCATATTTTAGAAAGAAAAATATTTATTATACTATACTCCTACAGAGCTGTTTTTCATTTAAATGACAGAAATAACTTTTTACTAACTTACGCCCTAGAAAGAATGCAGTTTTCTAAAGGTCAGAAAATTGTCTTCTAATATAAGTTTTTTCCAAAACAAGTAATGTATTCTGTACTTTATGTTTTCTTAGTTATTGAATCACTTTAATATAAGAATAAATAATTTTCCCCAAGCCAGAGTAATACATATATACTCTGCTTTGAACTTGAACTTGGGCATGGATTATTAGAGATTCCCCCAAGTCTTATTCAGATATTTTGCCAAACATGACAAATCTGTACTTGGGCTCTGCTCCTGATATATTCCTTTTTGGTCATGGGAAACGGGAATTATAGTTCTTATACAGCAACTTGGATGCTTTTGTATGAAGCTAAGAGAATGCATAACTGAAAGTAGTCTACATTGTCAAGTTGTTCTCATATAGCAGAATCCCTAAAACAGGAAGTCCTCAGATTACTCAAGGCCCTCGATAATGTCAGGCACCAATATTCTCTGGTATTCTCTTGGCTTTTCTCTCATAGTTGAAAAATACCTGCAACAATTCCAAGAATGAAATTCTTATATGATAATGTCCAAATAAAGAAGAAAGAGATGTCTTCCTACTCAGCTTTCTCTTTTTATTACAGAGGGAAATCTTTCCAAGGAGCTGTTAAGTAAGTTTTCTCTTACATCTACCAGGCTAGGACAGAGTCAGCTACCCAGGTCTAAACCTAATCATTGGCAGAGTGGAATGAGGGTTACTGTGACTGAATCAAAAAATGGTTTAAAAAATGTGATTCATCCTCTGCAGCTGGGGAAGAGTCAGCATTCCCAGAGCTCACTGGTATCTAAGTGCTATGTTAATAAATTATGTTAGTAAGGGAGAAGCAAGAACTGCCTGCTGAGTAGGTAATCAATAAGATATGCCACAAGCCAACATCTTTGTGTGTGTGTGAGAGAGAGAGAGAGAGAGAAGTGTGCAGGGGTGGGGAGTTTTTGGCATTATGGTTATGACACATCTTCATTCCATGGGACTGTCACTCTTATTTCAGGATTTGTAGCATCCATGACCCTTGCCCACCACACACCAGTGTCATCACCTCCCCACAGTCACTGCTATAGTCCTAAAGCCACTTTCCAAATGTTCCCTGGGTAGCAATACTGTCAGCTGAAAACCACTGGCACTGGATATCTTCCCACTTAAATTCTGGGTATGTTTTAAAGGAAGAAGAACTGATTTAGAAACTAATAATTCCTTCTTAAGGTGAAATATCATTGAATGTTTGAAATCAAGTTGTAGCAATTCTCACAGTATATTATATTTTATGGCATGCTTATGTACATTCTCACTGTTCTGAGGTCTTTGAGGTAAATTCTTTTTTTCATCACAAAAGTGTGTAGAGATTTTATACACATACCCATGCACAAATATGTGGAGAAGACAAAGGCTTTAAGTCGAACATGGACACTTCAAAACTACATCCAAGTTTCTTCATTGCTGCACACTTCATCCACATCCTTTAAAATGAGGATAATTACACGAAATTTAGAGTATTATCCTCAGGATTAGATGAGATCATATATGTGAAACACTGAAAACATTATCTAGAAGATACTAAATATTTATATAAATTCTATCCCGTATTTAAAGACCCATAATGAGCAAAATAACTAGGTTCATTCTTTGAATATTGCCCCGGCAAATATTACTCATACTTCTGTTTTTCATGAAATAGAGTAGTATCAGGGCAAATGTCAAAAAAGATCACCCTTCTAGGGGCATCCAACTGGCTTAGTCAGTAGAGCATCTTGAGGTCTCACGTTGGGTGTAGAGATTACTTTTAAAAAAATCTTAGGAAAAAAAAAAGATCACCTTCTAGAAAAAGGATTGGCAAACTGCAGTCCTCAGATCAAATCTCACCTACTGCCTGTTTTTGTAAATAAAGTTTCATTGGAACACAACTATACCTATTCATTTATTGTTGTCTAGCTGCTTTCAGAATACAGTGGCAGAGTTGAATAGTTGCAACAAAGATTGTAAGGTTGGCAAAGCTGAAAATATTTACTATCTAGCTATTTATAAAAAAAGCTCACTAACCCCTGTTCTAGAAGATAAAACATTTTGTCAGGAAGATATATCTGAAAGAAGGAAAGGAAAGAAAGGAAGGAAAAGAAGGAAAGGAAGGAAGGAAGGAAGGAAGGAAGGAAGGGGAGAGGGACGGAAGGCAGGACAGAAAAAAATAAAGAGGAAAGAAAGAAGAGAAAGGAAAACTCTGTTAACTTTTGCAGAGCCTAGGAAACTTTATCTGGTAACTTCACTGAATGTTTTATTTCATGTTGTTTCACCTCAACCTGTTTCCTTATCTGAGCTGTTTTCCTTATTTACTTCAGCTATACTCCTTGCATTTAAACTTGTACTTGGCAATTATTTGTTTAAGTAGTCTTCAGATTTTATAGCATGAAACAGGTTGTTAGCAATTGTTTCTGTGCCAGCACTTTTCTCTTTAATATTAAAAAAAATAAATATGCTATCAAGACATTTCCAGGGTCATAAGAGCTGCCAGCAAGAGCTCCCAAATACCATCTCTGGTAAAATTAACTTAGATTAATAATACATTCACAAAATATGTCATGAATCCTTTCTATATTTCCAGCATCTATCTGTACAATTTTTAATTTAGTTCTGTGCTGCTGGTAATCAATGTTTTTTTTTAATTAGCCTATCTGTATCTATACGGACATATAAGCCTAACTATATCACTATCTACATATCATATCTATATATATCATATAGAAATATACAGAAAATATTAAGCCACAACTGAAATATTTTTATTATTTGGTAAGAGATACAGTGTCTTAAAAAGGAGACAAATACTAGAACTTAGTTTCCAAATTTGGCCTTGCCAATACATCTTACAAATTGCATTCAGTGATGGATAACCCACATTTTCTTTGACTTGTCAATATTTAGATATGATGTGTAGTGGCCATTTACACAGTCTTCCTTATCAATTTCAAACTCTGTCTTCTGGTGCCCTATTTTGTCATCAGAAAATATGGCTTATATGGTAGATTGCAAGTTCATCCTATACGTACTATCTCTGCAGAGACCAAAAACTCCGTGGGCTGATCTCAGATATGAACGTGTGGCTTCATTTGCAAATAACTGACTATATTCCAGGGTTAGGGATAAAGAGTAAATAACTTGTTTTGTATAAATCCTGCCTACCAGTGAGCCAATATCAGTTTCCAAACACTCTCTACCTCAGAACACAGAAGGATAACAACCAAGTAAGAGGGTTTATTTAAAAGATTGCCATAAATAGCAGTGTTCGAGATTTAAACATCCAGCTACCTTCACTCTGAATTCCTCTGGGTTCTCATTTCCATTAAATCTAACTTTTCTGAAGATTAGTTTAGATTAAATCCTAGAATTGGCATTTGAGACACCTGTCCAAGACTGTACTTAATAAATGATTCAATCCCTCCCTTTGGCATTACTAGAATTCATTTCATCTCATGCAGTAAACAGCAAATACACCAAATAAATTCACCATGTGTTTGCTAAGTTCTGGAACAGAGAGTTGCACAAAGATTCAATCCACAAATCTTATTATTTGGACAGAGTGCTTTAAGCTGATGATTGAGTTACCTAGTGACATCAAGTACCCATTTACTGGCAGGTATTAGAATCCACATTAATGACAGGGTTTGTGATGGGAAGCCCACAGAGCAGAAATTCCTGTACCCAGATGCCCATCTGAAATTTGGCCTGGCTTCCAGACCTGCCTTAAATATGCCCACATGGAATTCAGTAGCTAGATAGCACCTGCAACTCTGCCCATTCACCCCTCACTGGGGAGAATAGAAAGAGCTGCTCTACCTTATATGCTGGGAGTTAGAAGCATTGAACTTGGAGGATCAGTGGTAAAAAAAAAAAAATCAAAAACAAAAAAGAGTATCACTAGTTCATTCTAATGCATTACTCTTAATATTGTTATGTCTCTTTTATTCGTTTCACTTTGATTTGTTGTGCTTACTCTCATGGTAAGCTTCCAAGATGAACATGACTCTCAAATGTAGACTGGGAATAAGACAGATTTGGGATTCATATTTGAATAGAAGACTTGTCTTTTTCTGTTTATATTAAGGTGGCCTGGACCACACTTCCCTCATTTATAAAGAGAGATGTTTAGATATTCTCTAAAATCTGCTTTTAAAGTTAATACTCTACCAGTTTGGTTTTGTTTTTCCCCTTGCCTCATATAGAACAGTGCTATTTATTTTTTCACTTTCCAAACATCTCTCCATAGCCCAAAAAAGATCTTTGCCACCTGGTCCTTTCTTGCTCCTCAAGGTCAGTTCTCCTTTATTACTTATCCTCATTCCACTCCAGCCAGGCACAATGGTTTTGCTATTGTCTTTCTCAGTTCCTTGGCATGCACACTTTCCTCTACCCAAAATGCTCTACTCCCAAATTTCCCTCAGAGATGCATTTCCTGACCAGCCAATCTATCTTAGTTTAGGTCCTCTGAAAGGAAGGACCTAAGACAAGGATTCAAGTCAACAGTTCATTTGGGAGGTAAAATACAACACTGGAACAGAAGTGAGGAATTGATATAGACAAATAACAGAGCCAATAAGGCGCACATAATTAAGCCAGCCACCACCATGGGCCAGTGGAACTCAATCCCACAGAAAATTCTAGAAAATAGTATAGAACATACTTTGGAGTTATCTTTCATGAGGGCTGAGAAAGCTTAGGATGGTTGTAGACTGAGTCCTAAAAGTCATTTGTTGACAGCTATTCTAGGAGGTGTTAATTCCATTCCACTTCAGTTCTGCCATTTTCCAAACCAGAACATTCTTCCTTTGGCTTCAGAAAAAGCCCACAGACAAAGGCATGCAGGTACAAGTAGTTGGACGTTGGCCTGAACCTACTGAAGTGGTCAAACCCAAGGGCTATCTGTAGGGTACTGACAATATCTGCTCTCTGCCATCTAAAATAACATCTTCCCCCTCAACCATTTCCTGCTCACACGGTTTTCTTTTTCCTCATATCATTTACCACTTCCTAAGGTTATGTTATATATTCAATTACTTATTTTGATAGGCAATTTATTGCAGTATTTGAAAAAATAAACCCTAAATCCAGGCTGCCCAGCTTTGAGACCCAGCCCACCATGCTACTAGTTATACATGACTCTTCCCCAGTTTACTTCATAAAAATAAAAACTTCCTCAATGGGTTGTAGTAAGTTTTAAAAGATGTTCCCTACTCATGGATTGGAAGAACAAATATTGTTAACATATCTATGCTACCTAGAGCAATCTACACATTCAATGTGATCCCAATCAAATAACATCAACTTTTTTCACAGAGCTGGAACAAATAATCTTAACATTTGTATGGAAACCAAAAAAGACCCTGAATAGTCAGAGGAATGTTGAAAAAGAAAACCAAAGCTGGTGGCATCACAATGCCAGACTTAAGCTCTATTACAATGTTGTGATCATCAAGACAGTATGGTACTGGCACAAAAACAGACACATAGATCAATGGAACAACATAAGAGAGCCCAGAAATGGACCCTCAACTCTATGGTCAACTAATCTTCAACAAAGCAGTAAAGAATATCCGATGGAAAAAAGACAATCTCAACAAATGGTGTTGGGAAAATTGGAATGAAACTGGACCTTTTTTTTATGCCACACACAAAAATAGACTCAAAACAGATGAAAGACCTAAACATGAGACAGGGATCCATCAAAATTCTAGAGGAGAACACAGGCAGAAACCTCTGTGACCTTGGCTACAGCAACTTCTTGCTAGATACATCTCCAAAGGCAAGGGAAACAAAGCAAAAATGAATTATTGGGACTTCATCAAAAAGCCACAGCAAAGGAAACAGTCGACATAGCCAGAAGACAACCGACAGAACAAGAGAAGATACTTGCAAATGACATTATCAGATAAAGGGTTAGTATCCAAAATCTATAAAGAACTTATCAAACTCAACACTCAAAGAACAAATAATCCAATCAAGAAATGGGCAGAAGACATTAACAGACATGTCTCCAAAGAAGACATACAAATGGCCAACAGACATGAAAAAATGCTCAACATCAGTTGGCATCAGGGAAATCCAAATCAAAACCAAAATGAGATACCACCTCACACCAGTCAGAATGGCTAAAATTAACAAGTCAGGAAATGACAGATGTTGGCAAGGATGCAGAGAAAGGGGAACCCTCTTACACTGTTGGTGGGAATGCAAGCTGGTGCAGCCACTCTGGAAAACAGTATGGGGATTCCTCAAAAAGTTGAAAATAGAGCTACCCTATGATCCAGCAATTGCACTCCTGGGTGTTTACCAAAGATACAAACATAGTAATCTGAAGGGGCACTTGAAATGTGCCAATGTTTATAGCAGCAATGTCCACAATAGCCAAACTATGAAAAGAGCCTAGATGTCCATCAACAGATGAATGGATAAAGAAGATGTGGTGTATATATATACATTGGAATACTACTCAGCCATCAAAAAATCTTGCCATTTGCAATGACATGGATGGAACTAGAGGGTATTATACTAAGCGAAACAAGTCAATCAGAGAAAGACAATTATCATATGATCTCATTGATATGTGGAACTGGGTGATGGATTAAGGATGGCATGTGATGTAATGAGCATTGTGTATTATATGACTGATGAATCACTGACTTCTCTATGTCTGAAAACGATAATACATTATATGTTAATTAATTGAATTTCAATATGAAAAATATAAATTAATGGTTTTATGTGAAGCCTGGTAATGGCACCTGGCACAGGGTATGTACTTTATAAATGTTAGCTATTATTCAATAATTTGTATATTGTCTGTCCCCCTCAAAAATGAATGCTCCGTGCAAGATCAAACACTTTTGTTTTGGGCCTGTTCACTGTTATCTGCAGGGTTCACCAAAACAAGAATATAGTTGCTCAGTATAAATTTGCTAGTAAAAAACCGGATTAAAGATACTCCTTCCAAGAATTCCATTTTTAAACACTACCTCTTACCCCATTTCCCCCAAAAAAACTCACCTTCAAGTTATTATTTTCAGTTTTCTATTAGCTTTCTAAGTCTCATTTCAAAAGTGTCCTACTTTTTAAGGAATCCTGCTCTGACTCCATCCTTTTTCTCCCAACTGCCTAGTTTTCCCTCCTTCTTCATTAATCTTGCTTTGATCACACTTTATTGAAATTATTTGCTTGCTTGTCATTTCCTTGAGGATGGAGAATGTATTATGTTTGAGGTTTTTTTCCCTAAGTACCCAGCTACATACCAGGTGCTCAATAAATATTTGTAGAATGAGTGAATGAATAAATTTGCCCAGCTAATGGTTTTAAGACATGGAAGCTAATTCTCCAAATTCTGTCTAGATTGCCCTCTGGTGTGTAGACAAGTTGAGATCCTCAGAAGTGAGATGCCAGTGTTACCTCCAAAAACTCTGAAATAGCCACAAAAGGACTAAACTTTTTTGTGTGCCATGAGTACTGTGGAAAACCAC
This sequence comes from Eumetopias jubatus, assembly GCF_037043125.1. Taxonomy (NCBI): domain Eukaryota; kingdom Metazoa; phylum Chordata; class Mammalia; order Carnivora; family Otariidae; genus Eumetopias; species Eumetopias jubatus. The sequence goes on from NW_028274811.1 coordinate 99,201,585, forward strand.
TGACTCCAGAACAGGGGGTCATCAAAAACTTCCTCTTTTGCAGTATATTGTAGTAAAGAAAACAGAATATCTTTACGTGGAAAATGAGAAACCTCACTGTTGTTATTCATGGAATCAGTTGTTATTTCACAAGGATAATTAAAATTTCTTTGTTTCCCTCTAGGTTTACCTAGTGACTGACCAGCAATCAGAATTGATACCATACAAGATCCTGGAGCAGAAGCATTTTGATCCTAAGTATTGCTCATTTCTCTGTTAAAAAGGTATTCTTTTGTTATTGTTGTTCTTTCCAATTAATTTATTCAAGCATCCAATAAGAACCCTAAATTGTTCATCTATATCCTGTCAAATTAAAGCTAAGTATCATGTTTCTGTATATGTCAGATATATGTTAACTTGTATCTGGAGAAGCTACAGGTTAGATTAGCAGATGAAATGTCTCTAGGAAATTCTTGAATATCCACTGAATACTCATAATGACCTAGTATCAACAAAAAAAGATAAAACATAGGACAAATACGTTTAAATCTCCTTGTATCCACAATTCAATTGAAAATGATTCCTCTCTCAGAAATCAGAAAGTTTGGTTAGCTGTTAATTTGTTTTATGCATGATTTAAAATGTGTGTGTGTATGAAAAGCAAGAAATTTGTATCAAACTTCAAAAAAAAAAAAAAAAAAGCAAGTGGTTCTGAAACAAGGAGGCTCAAATGCTCTGATTTCATTCCCTTTAGGCAAATTGTTAATCTCCAATTTACTATGAAATATTTCTTCTAGCAAGTTGATTTCTAATTGGGCTCCTTTGTGTGTTCAGCTCCTGGAAGGTTAGAAAAATTGTCTGATCTCCTCACTGACTACTCTACTTCATCTCCAGTTTCCCACACCAATCCTCCTTTTTCTTTCTTGTCGTAATACTTCTTCATTAGTTCCACATTCTCAGCCTCATTATAAATTCTTCTGCTATTTCTGTATATAGTGCCAATCAAATCTGACACATTTTGCCTTATTTTTTTCCTTCCAATTATTACATTCTGGAGAAAAAATAAGTAAAGATGTCCACATCTTAATGTCCCCTAAGGAATCGGTGCTTTTGCTATTTTCTTTCTGCTTCCTTCCTTCCTTCCTTCCTTCTTTCCTTCCTTTTTCTTTCTTTCTTTTCCTTCCCTGTCTCCCTTCCTTCCCCCTCCCCTCCCCTCCCCTTCCCCTCCCATACTCTCCCCTCTCCTTCCCTCCCCTCCCCTCCCCTTCCCTTCTTTCATTTATCATTAACACAGCATGGTCACATTTTCCAAAATTAATATTTAATGTAATTCCTTAGCCTGCACATCAGGACAGATAAAAATTTTTTTTTGCACCTGGAGTTCCCTTTTGAGTCCATTCATCTCAAATATCACCTCAGTCTTTCCCAATGCTCAGCACTTTGAATTATTATTGCTTCACCTCTGTTACCAAAATATTTAAAAATAAAGTATCCTATAGTAACAGTGGGCTTATTCATTAGATGCATGATGAAACCACTTGCTAATGAGATAAGTATTACATGCATCTTTAAATTTCATGTATATGGTACAAAGGACTGGTTTTAACTTACAAAATAAAATAATATTATTAACATGATAATAGAAACTTCAACAAAATTAGAATACATATAAATCATTTTTTATATAGAAATGTTGCCTGCCTATGTTCTACCAACTTATTTTTCTCGTACATCTCACATAGTAGCTCTCACTATAATGAAACTCTCTTCAATGATTTTATTTATAAAACAATAGCCTCAAGATACATGGAATTTCATGGTTCAGTGATTGTCATCTAACCAAGTCATATAAGATTGAATCATCCCGGGTTAAATAAAACAACTGCCTTCAAATATATATTACCTGAGGTTTCTCTGATTTCAATCACACAATCAGCGAGCTGACCTCAGAGATGGAAGAAGAGATGAAGAAAAAGAAGGATTTGAGACACTGGCTCTGTAACTAAACTGTGTCAGCAAAACATTACATATACTTTTATTGTTTAGAATGGACCTTCCCAAACCAATAATATCTAAAACCACCAATTCAATATCTCTCAACACCTTGTAAAAAATGACATTTATATATGTTTTAAGATGAAAAACTTAAAATAAAAATCAAACCAAAAAAATTTGTTTTGTATGTATCCCAGGAGAAGATAGTTGTCAATAAATATTTTTTAAAAGGTGCTTTAAATGCAATTCTCCAGAGATGGATGTGTCTTGCCCCTGCATTTATTTTTTTAAGCAAGCAGCTCAATACTTTATACATTTAGACTCTGTAAATTTTTGTTGAATGAATTTATCAGTGACAAGTATCTGCTATTTAGTTGTATTCAGGGGCAGAACAAAGAGATGGCATTTCTACCAGCAACAAATGTGTTCAATTTTAGTCTCAGCCTTTGGCCCTTTCCTCTAAGTCCTCCACTATGTCTCCACCCCCTCCCCCAGCCCATTGCCTATGTTGTAGTCAAATCAGTCTCTATTTTCTAATCTCTGTGTAGAGTCTAATCTCTCTGTAAGCTTATGCCTATTGTTTAAATTCATAAATGTTTTAAGAAGGGATCTATTTTCTCCTTAATTTCATGATTCTTAAGTTGGAGTTAGTTGATCCTATGTTCCTGGCTCATGTGTCTTGGTTTCTAAACTGTACTTAGCCACAGTATATCATACATAATAGATAATTATTAAATATTTTTAATTCAGTAGACAAAGTTCAGTTAAGGAGTAAATTGTGAACAAATATCATTAATGTATTCTTATGACTAAATGTAATTAATTATGGGGAGAAAGTTATTCAAACCTGAAAAAAAAGTTCAAATATTATCACATAGGATAATGTTTATAAAATAAAATCTGTGATGTTTTACTATTTACTTTTATTCTTCTATAAACATTATAGATATTACTGTGTGATTCCCAGAACATTAAATATTCACTAAGCCAACTTAAGTAGCACATATCTTCTTCCCTTCCAGAAAGTAAAAGGTAAAAGAAAAAAAAAAATGTCTAGAACAACATAACTAAGAATTAGTCCATGTGGGGACTGACTGACTGAGACTGACATCAAGGAAATCGAATTCTGTAACCTTGTGACCTCCACAAACACAATGGAAAACCAGAACCTGTGATCCTGTTAGTGAGTCAACTCACCTGTCTTTAAATGTCAAAGGGGAAGTCTCCACACAGTAAAAGACCCCAGGACACCATGAATCTCTAAAACTTTTAAGCAGTTTAAACCTACATACTAATTTAATTTATATTTGAAATTATCACTTTAAACAATGAAAATATTATTTCAAATGTAAAATTAGAATAAGACACAATTAAACATATTACATAATAAAATTAAGATTCCCTTTGGTTTTATATTTAATTTTATATTGATTTATAGCTATCTCCCTTACTCACTACCCAAGTAGCTGCTAAAACAATACGTCTTTATTCTAATTAAATTAAAGTTTGTAATTTCAACTTATCCTGAAGGCTGCTGTAAAAAAAAAAAAAGTTAATTCATTGGCCTCAAAATATTACCACTTAACATATGCAGTATGGAAGGAAGAAAGAAATCTTATACATTTGTTCCATAAATACAAGGGTTAAATTTTGCTGCAAAATAAGATTATATCCTCAACATACATATATGACCATTAAAAAATTCCATAGTAGCAATATTAGCAGCTGAAAATATAATCCCATTGCTGTGATAACTTATTTCATCCAGACACAATTCTGAAAATGGTATTACCAATTTGGCATTAGTAACTTTTTTGTTTATAATAATCCTAAATCTACTCAGTCCAACTATCAACATATAACATCTAGAGAGTTTTTTGCTGACTTGAAAATCCATCTTTGTGGTTAGAGTCTCTCTCTCTCTCTCTCTCTCTCTCTCTCTCTCTCTCTTCCCACACACACACCCCTCCACGTATATGTATACAAGGTAGCATCTACTGGATTTGAATCCCAGCTTCACACACCAGTTGAATAACTTTCACACACCAGAGTATAACAAATTACATACTCTCTGAATATTTTTCTTTTCCATAATAATGGCTACTTTGTTTACATAAGAAGTAAAGAAATCATTTATTTTTTCACCGAAAGTATAGAATATAGTGCATAGTAGAGTCCAAAACACCAGTAAATACTGTCATACATAGTTTCATCTAATTAAACAATATCCTTTCTTTCCTGGTTTTTATTTTCCTCCATTATTTGCCCCTTTCTACTGACTTCCATCTTTTTTTAATCCAAGCCCTTTCTTAGCATCACAAATAATGTGACTAAAAACATATACTCTTATCTGTTTTACTTATGATAGCTTGTTTTACATCTATAATTTTGAATATTAAAAGTTGATTGGTTACTTTATTCTTCCTGAAAAAATATGTAATCTGGAATTTTCCAGTGATATCAAAAAATTTTTGTAGACTTGAAGTTATACTAAATTTTTCATGCACAACAATAATTAAACTTCACAGTTCTAGGCTAGAGTATTTCCAGAAGCAGCAGTAATCCTGGTGTTGCTGGATTTTTTTTTTACTGGGGGGCAGAAATTGCAGTCTGGGGAGCCTGGGTAGCTCAGTCAGTTAAGCGTCTGCCTTCGGCTCAGGTCATGATTCCAGGGTCCTGGGATGGAGCCCATGTCAGGCTCCCTGCTCATCTGGGAGCCTCCTTCTCCCCCTGCTCATGCTTTCTCTCTCTCTCTCTCTCTCTCTCAAATAAATAAATAAAATCTTAAAAAAAAAAAAAAAGAAATTGTAGTCTGCTTTCCTTGGTATTCTTGTAGCCTTGGGTAAACCCCACTGTTTTCTTGAAATCTCTCCCTACTCCTGTTTATCTGTTCATTTATTCACTCTACAGCAAACATTTTTTGAAGAGCCTTTTATGTGCCAATTACAGTGCTAAACAGATAGGAAATAATAGGCATAATCTTGAAATCAGCTGACAGAGCTAATGGCCTCATGAAGAGAAAACCAACTGTTCAGTGTTATTGCAGATGTGTAAGAGATATAATGGGATAACCAAATTATGCTATAGGGACTTTTAGGGGACACCTAACTTAGGTTTGTGAGGTTCAGGCAAGAAAATTACTTTCCCTAAAGAAGTAATGCTTAACTTGAGAGCTATAACAGAAGCAGGAAGAAACCAGGAAACCGGGGATAAGCTTTCTTCTACCTTCTACTACCTCCCCAGTACACTAAGTATACACTAAGCTTTGGCTGAGAGACTTCTCTACCTCATGTTCTACCACATCCTGGGTGACTTCAACGTCCATGCAGAGGAAACAAGCAATACCTAAACTTTTATTTCACCACCCCCCTCAACATCAGGGACCTTTGTCTACTTCCTCTTTCAAAACACATGGACATGCCAGTGACAAACCAGACAAAACATATTTCTCAGTATTTATCTTATTGAATTCTCTGAATATTTCACTATGTTGTTTTTCTGGATTTCATTTCATTCTTTCTCCACCAAAACAAAACAACACAAAGCAAGCAAAGAAAATCCAATAACTCCCGATTTTTCTTAGAACATTCTGTTTTCTTCATCTCAAAAAAGTTTTTCTTCTTTTGATTTCTTATTTCTTAGCCTAGCCCTTCAATGCTGCTAGTCCTCAGAAATCTAATTCTCTTTCTTTCTCACTCTACATACTCTTCAGGGAATGGCTTCACTAACGATCTAAATGCCAATGATTCAAATATCTATTTCTAGCTGAGATTTCTTCCTTGAATTCTAGACTGTGTTCATTTAAGTTACTAGGGTATTTCTCTTGAACATATATCACTTGTGCCTCAAAGTGAAATTTGTCCAAGCTTGTGATCTTACTCCCTATTCAAACTTCATCACATCTTGTTTTACATATTCATTTGTTCCCTATCTTTGAATAGTATCACTATTGACCTTGTATTTCAATTCAGAATGCTAGATAATGATCCTCACTTTTCCTTTCACTCTACCACCCACACACAATTAATCACACTGCCCTAGATCTAACCTGTTCAGTATATCTAGAGGACAGCTACTTCTCACCAATCCTGTCATAACACTCATAGTTTGGGCGATGCCATTTCTTGTCAGTATTATATTATTCTATTTATGATAGGCAGATTTTTATTCCCATTTATGTTTTGCCTTTTTGTTAGATAATTATAGTTCCCACAATATTAACCTCACCCTTGGTGATACATGTGGCTTCAGATTAGAAACCAGCCATCACGTGACTCAGCCATCATTTTACCATTTCATTGTTAAGATAAACACAGATACAGAAAACACATGAAACAAAAGTATGTAAATAAGACATACTTCCTAGTTGGGTGGGGCTATAGACTATGTTCTGATATTGGGCGGGTTCACCAGCTGGAGTCCTCACTTAGATGAGGCCACAGGTGGTGTTCAGCAGCTGGGCAAGGCTGTAGGCTGAGCTCTGCTGTGGGCAGGGCTGGCTGGTACCATAGGTTAAGTTCCAAGGCTGTTTAGAGTCACTTTTCAGGCTCCTTGGTTGCAAGAGGCCAGAGGCTGTACTCAACAGCTGGAGAGCACTGCTGGCTTGGCTTCTTGTGTAACCTCAGCTGTAGGATGGGATTTGTAGCTACCTAACTTCTCTCATCAATTGGGACCAGAGGCTATACTCAGTAGGTGCGTCGTGGTTTACATTTTCTTCCCTGCCTGAATGGAGCCATAAAATAGATTCTGTGACCAAATCAGCTTGTTGACACAGAACTTCCCACCAAGCTCCCTGGCCAGATGGGGCCACTGATTTTGTTCTGTAGATGGGCAGAGTCACTGGTTAGGATCTCTGCTCAGGTGCCCCTGCAAGGAGGAATGTGGTAGACCAAGATCTGAGGGATGGTTTCAGTAAGCTCCACCTTCCATTTCTTTTTATCCTAACTTAGCGGTTAGATCTCATAGATTACCCCAGTGATCTATGTGAGATGAGACAGAGGTGGGCTTCCCAGGAAGGTCCTGCCAGAGGGGTTGGATGTCTATCTTGTGCTTTTATTTTTTCCCACTGGAGAAATCATAGCTCAGAGGGTGGGTTTGCCTGGAGGAGGGGCAATGCAGTCAGAGTGTAGCTGCCCTTATTCTTACCCTTCTAACATGATCCTTCTCAATCTCTGTGGTTCAAGTGGGGTGGTTCAGCCTCAGCTTTGAGTCCTGGGATTTTTACATTGGCATCTTCTCTATGGATAGTTGCTAGTTGGCTTTCTTATGAGGGAGACTGAAGTCAGGAATGACCTATATCACCATCTTGTTGACATTACCCCAGAAAGACTATCTTAATGTGAATATCCATTTGATATCACTTTTACTGTCCTGTATTTTTTTCCTACTGACCACTGCCCTTAACCATGTGACTGTCAATTGTGTGAACCTCAAGCAAAGCTCTTCCAATCAGCCAATTAGGTTACTAGGTTAGTGTCAACCTAGGCACAGTGATTTGTTTATATAGGGTGTTATGAACTGAATTGTGTCCCTCCAAAATTTATTTATTGAAACCTTAACCTCTAATATGACTGTATTTGGAGATAGGAATTTTAAGGAGATAATTTAGTTAAATGAGGTCATGAGGGTGGGGACAATAGAACTGGTGTCCTTGTAGGAAGGGGAAGAGACACCAGAGCTCACTCATGCTCTCTCTCTCTCTTTCTACTCACACACAGAGAAAAGGCATGCAAGCACATTGTAAGAAGGTGGCCATTTATAAGCCAGGAAGAAAGGTCTCATCACAAACCAACTATGCTAATGCCTTGATTTGGACTTCAAGCCTTCAGAACTGTGAAATTAATTTCTTTTGTTTAATTTACTTAGTTTGTTGTATTTTATGGCAACGAAGTAGACTGATCCATGTGGGCATATTATCAAAATATAGTATATTAGAGTTTATAGACATTGAGGGAGATGGAGTAATTCTCTTTTTTTTAGGATCATTAGCTCTGAGGACAAATTCTTGGAGCTTCTAGAAGCCACTATACCTGATACAGTGGTTCGGAAAGCCTGCTAATACATATCAAAGCTGAATGATGGCAACACAGAGATGGGGCAAGGAAAAAGCAAGTAGAGACACAGAGATAGAGAGCTGGCGTGTTGTTTAAAATTCTGGATCCAGTCATGTCAGAAGCCAGTGATACTACCTTATTTCTTATTTATGTGAAACAATAAATTACCCCTCCTTTCCTTTCCTTTCTTCCTTCTTTCCTTCTGTCTTGTTTTCTTTTGTTTTGTTAAGCTGATTTTTAAATTGAATTCCTATCTCTTACACTTGTAGGAGTCATGACTTGTATATAATGATTCTGTTTCAGTCAGGTGGCCTATATATACTCTAAATAAGGACAGAGTGAGATCAGAGAATCAGTTGACTTAGCTCACAAGAACAAAAGCAGTATACAGATATTTAGGAAGGATGGGATGAGTGGGCTTCGTAACACAATCTTACATGATGTTTGGAATTACTGAAATAAATTTGAATATTGGTGAGGGAATAAAATAAAAGAATAATTCTACTAGAGTTAGTCTTTGTGTCTAACAAGGTACATTTATAGTAGTTCTCCAAATTTGGAAAACATACATCAACATTATTTAAGTGTTAAATACATTTCTTTGGACATTCTTATCATTAAAGGGGGAAAGCTCCTTTGTCAGCATTTTTTATTCAGTCAATAACTCTCTATCCCATTATATTCACCCATCATTAAGGCTACTAAATAATTTCTTTATTTGCATATCTATACAATATCCACCTCTATAGATATTCAATGCATCCATATTAATAGGATCAGTTTCAAAAAAGAGGAAAAAATAATGATTTACAAATGGTAAAACAAATTTACAAAGACCTGTAGCAACTTCCTTTTAATTCCCTAAACCAAAGCATAGATTCTGAAACAACAAATATGGTTTTTAAACCTCTACAATAAAAGCAATCATGAAATTCACAGGCAAATTACTACTCCTAATGTTTAGTGCATGCTCACTGCACACCCCTCATGATTTTAAGGGCTTTAAATATTTTAACTCAATCAATTCTCACAGCATCCCTGATTAAGGTATTATCTCTACAGATGAGGATACTGAGTTTTGAGAAAGCCCAAGATCTTGAAAAAAAATCACACAGTTGACATAACTGGGACTTGATTTTCAGCATCCTAAAAATACAATTATTTTTTCCATTATACAATGAGGCCTCTAAAAGGTTATCTAGTACATCCCTTTTATTTTACAGCTGAAGAAATGAAGGCCAAGTGAGAACAAATGACTAACAAAGGTCACGTGTCCAGGTAATGATGAAACTATGACAGAAACTCCCAATCCCCCGATTCCCAATTCCTAAATCTTCCTACTATGTCTCTTATAAACAAAATTCTCCAAACTAAAATATATGGTGATTTCAATCATGTAGGGATCTAAAATTTATTGCAATTTAAACAGGGCCAGTCACGTTCAACTTAGCTAGACTAAACTCCTTTCTCCAAAATTCCTTTCTTGTATGTTTCTGGTCAAGGTGGGCAACAAGGAGATTCTTCTATGAGATTTTGAGGAAGAAAGTGAAACAGCAACGAATTTGTGGCTCGTGCGCAGTGTCACAGATCTGTCTACTGACCTCATTGGTGTGAATCTATAGCCAGGTCTGCAACTATTCTACCTTTCCTTGAATCTTCCCTCAGCTTCTCTGACTTCTGGGCATTTTGTTTATAAAAGACATAGTAGGAAGATTTCAGAATTAGGAATCTGGGGATTGGGAGTTTCTGTCATAGTTTCATCATTACCTGGACACGTGACCCTTGTTAGTCATTTGTTCTCACTTGGCCTTCATTTCTTCAGCTGTAAAATAAAACGGATGTACTAGATAATCTTTTAGAGTCCTCATTGTATAATGGATAAAATAATTGTATTTTTAGGATGCTGAAAATCAAGTCCTAGTTATGCCAACTGTGTGATTTTTTTGCAAGATCTTGGGCTTTCTCAAAACTCAGTATCCTCATCTATAGAGATAATACCTTAATCAGGGATGCTGTGAGAATTGATTGAGTTAAAATATTTAAAGGTGTGTGTTTAGTTACATCATAAGAAACTGGCTTCTGTAGAGCACCCATAGCAGAAATTTCAGAGACAACAACTGTCACAGGTTTTTATCTGTTCTCATGGGGTTCCAGCCCGTTCTTAATCTCCCTGACTTCATATATATTTTCCATTCCTAACTGCTTTTCCAGCCATTCTTGTCATTATGCAATGGCTTCATGAAAAAAGTGTCCATTATGATAAGGATAGAAGTTATTTATAGGGTCGGCTACATGAATATCCACTTACCTAGGTCAGTCTTGCTACAGCCACTCCTGAATGTCCCTTTTGCCAACAGCAGAAACCAACACTGTACCCCCATTATGGCACCATTTCCGAAAGGATCAGTCACCTACTTGCTGCCAGGGTGATTATATTGGACCTCTTCCAACATAGTTGTTGCAGCACCTTGTTCTTATTGAAATAGACATTACTACGGATATAGAAGTGGCCTCTCTGCTTGCAGTAGATCCCCCAAACTACCACAGATTTTCTGGATATCTTATTATCCACAGTATTCCACATAGCATCACTTTTGACCAAGAAACTCATTTCACAGCAAATAAAATTCAGCAATACACCCACAGCCTTAAGATTTACAGGTTTATCATGTTCTCCATCATGCTGAAGCAGTTAGCTTGATGGAATGATGGAATGGCCCTTTGGGGATCTCAGTTACAGCACCAGTTAGGTGGAAACATCTCGCAGGGCTGGAGCAAGGTACTCTAGGATAAAGTATATGCATGAAATCAGCATCTGGTATATGATTTTGTTTGATAACCAAGGATCAAGGCATAGAAATAATAGTGGCTCCTTTCAATATTATGCCTAGCATTCCACTTTCAAAATTTTTGCTTTCTATCCACACAATCTTTGGTTCTGCTCTTCTAGAGGTCTTTGTTCCAAAGGAAGAATGCTTCCACATAAACAAAGTTCTCTAAACCAAAAACATATGGTGATTTCAATCTTGAGAGACCTAAAAATTACTACAATTTTAAAGTAGTTTGGCTACTTATTGTTCAACTTAGCTAGTCCAAACTACATTTTCCAGAATTCCTTTGCTTGTATGTTTCTGATTAGAGTATACCACAAGGGGATTCTTCTATGAAATTTAGAGTAAGAAAGTGAAACAACAACTTTTTAGCTCACCCTTGTTGCTGATCTGCAGAATGACCTCAGGAGACACAAAATGATTCCACTGAACTGCAAGTTGAGTCTGCCACTTGGCCACTTTGGGATCCCAATTCCTGTAAATCAACAGGCAAAGAAGATAGTTACTGCACTATGGAATTATTAATTGTGACTCTCAAGGAGAAATTGAGTTGCCACTACACAATGAGGATAAGAGGAACATGCCTGTAATACAGAAGATCTTCTAGGTGATCTTCAGTACTCCCATGTTCTGCAATTACAATTTCAGAAGTTCATGTATTTCAAAAGTGGCATGTGGTATGGTATGAAAAGTATATATAGAATCAGTAGAAATTTAGACTTAAAATGAAGTCCATAGAGATTTTTCCTCGCATATCTCTGAGCTAAAAATTAGGAAATACACATGACTTGAGAAAAACAGTATCAAGCAAGAGGTAATGAGAGTAAAACATAAAATAACATCCTGTCTTTTTTTTATTATGTTATGTTAACCACCATACATTACAGCATTAGTTTTTGATGTAGTGTTCCATGATTCGTTGTTTGCGTATAACACCCAGTGCTCCATTCAATATGTGCCCTGTTTAATACCCATCACCAGGCTAACCCATCCCCCCACACCCCCTCCCCTCTAGAACCCTCAGTTTGTTTCTCAGAGTCCATAGTCTCTCATGGTTCGTCTCCCCCTCCAATTCCCCTCCTTCATTTTTCCCTTCCTACTATCTTTAAAATCCAGATATGTTTTTTTTCTACATGTACTTGATCATAGCATTTAGTTCTTTAATAGCTATAATTTTGATTATTTTCTTGATGAGACTATGACCATCTTAATGCCAAGGACTATAAAATTTAATTTTACATACATTATTCTTGGACAAAATAGATGTTCAAGAAGCATGTGTTGACATGATGAAGTGTAGATTGAGATCTGAAAGTATTAGAAGTTTTATATATTCAGTTACTGCTGCTGACATGTCAGTAGCATGAAACAGCTTGTAATTGTCAGAATGATATTATTTGCCATTTGCTAAGTGGAGCACAAGCTTGGCTTAGAGTTTCTTGCACTGTTTTCTGTAGGGTGATGGAACACTTGGAGTTTGTCAGCCAGTATGGATAAATTTGTCATTGGGTATAACCCTTTCTGGGTCATTCAGGTGTAGGTTAAAAAGAAAAATGACTGTAATGCTGGTGAGAGGTATATTCATTTGGCAGCCCTTATGCTGAACTCAGTGTACTGAAAGCAAAGGCTGCAGGCAATAGCCTGGAGTCCAAGCTTCCAGGGAACCCTTTACCCCATTGCTCCTTGCTCCTGACCTCACATCCATCTTAAGAGGTGAAGCAAGAGTTCATGTCCCTGGCTCCTTCAAACTTGGAATTATAGCCCAACTCCCAGTCAGGCTGTCAATTACTGCCAATTTACAGGGCTAAGGGAAAAGGCTTTATGGCCTCTTACAAGCAGAGAAAGAAAAGAAAGGGAAAAAAATGTGGGGTGAATATGAGCTTGGTAGATGCTATCAATATGCAAATTTTGCTTTGCCATTAATTTCCTAAAGCTCTCTGCCTTGTAAAATTCAGCTATCACACTGACAGCTAAAGGAAAAATATTACAGAGCATTTGGTCTTCACATATCAGTTGGATAAATTGTAACTTTGCCCAAAATGAAGCCTATAAACCAGTGGATCTCGAACTTTAATGTATATTAGAATCCTCTGGAAGGCTTGTTAAGGCACCCCCAGAATTCTGACTCACAAGGTGTAGGATGGTATTGAACAATTTGCATTTCAAACAAGTTCCCAGATGAGGATGATACTACTGATCAAGGCACCACAATTTAGGAATCACTGCTCAAACCACTATCTTAAAATTTAGTTTTAAGATCATTTTGTTCATCAGTTGATAAAAACACTGCACATGCACTTAACCTTAAAAAAACAAACAAACAAAAACTCTGTGAAAGAGGTATTAAATCCAGTGTAAGAAAGGTGCATTACAGGAACTGAATCCATAGGGCAGAAGTGCCTTTTCATTGTCTACACATATTCTAGAAGAAAATGAGGATGAATAAGATGACAGGCATGCCTGACATTAAAGAAAAGCTTATCCGTGCCTAATGCAATAGGAAATGTGTTTAAGAACAATTCACAGGCATGAGAGTCTGACCCTTCAGTGAGCCAAGTTCACGAAGTCCTTAGCTGTTGGCTGAATACGTGCAAATAAAGTACAATAGGTGATAATACAGGCCGATGTCATGCAAAATGTGACATACCTTCCACTAGTGTCAGAATTAAAAAACAGAGTGTTTGACCTAGACTTTCCTTAAGTTTCTTTTTTATTCTCTTCTACAAATCTTTATGCCCACTTGGAGAAGTTGACCTAGTTATATAGATATAGGCTATTTGGATAGGTAAACTGATATTTTTAAAATGATATGCTTACATGTTAGAAGATATTATAGTTGACATCAGTAATGATCAATTGGAGAAATTTTCACCCCCAGAGGATATTTGGCAACGTCTGGAAATATTTTTGATTGTCACAATTGGGGAGGTACTACTGACATCTAGTGGGTAGAGGCCAGAGCTTCTGCTAAAACATTTTACAACGCCTAAGACCCCCTACCCGCACCCCAACGCCCACAGAGGATCATCCAGCCCAACATGTCTGTAGTGCTAAAGCTGAGGAACCCCAGTGTACCCCCAGGGAATAAATGGACTGAAGAGAATTCATCTGTTCCCACGCATTGCCTCAGATGTGAAAGAAATATGATTGGCCTATGGTATAGAGAATTAGGTAATCTTCAGAAATTTGGTCACACCCTGCTTCAACCTCATGGTTATGGACCTGGCATCTTACAACCTTACACAGGAAATGAATATACTAGAATATGAAATTAAATTCCCACCTTAACATACAGTATAATTTACTTATTTCTTTGTTTTTGTTCATTTTAATAGGTACTCCCTGTTATCAAATGTGTAAGATTCTAACTGGCTCTGACATTCCATTGGTGGTGATATTGATGAGCACCCTCCTGACGGTCTAGGACTCACAGCCAAAAAGTTAGAGAAGCAGTCTTTCCAAATTTTACTTAAGCAATCCAATTTGTCTTTTGTAATAAATTTGGCATATTTAAAACCTTATAAACAGAAATTGCTCAAATGAAAGTATTTGAATAGTCTTCTCAACAGGGTTTTTTTTTCACGCTTCAGTGATAGTGATTCTTTTTATCAGTCACAGTAAAAGTAAATCAATATTTATGTAATCCAAGAAATCTGACTAATGCTAGGAATTACTGAATAGGCAATTACATTTCAAATGCAAAATTTAACAAAATAGTGGTATAATACAGGAAGCAAATGAAATAGCAATACAGTAAAACCAAGTGCATTTCAAAGAGCCCATTGATTTGAAGCTTTTCCATAATCTGTTTTCAAACCTTCTTTTGATATTCATAAATTCAAATTAGATAATAGAATTGATGAAAGAAATAAAAGATGTCTTAAAGGGATCATCTTTCAACATAATATTCTTGGGTAGTTTATGACTACGATCAGAGTGGCAGCTTTATCTACTTTAACAGTGAGCTTCAGGAAACAAGGTTGAAAAGTATGTTCATGAGGAAATATGTCAAGTTCATTAAAGGCTTAACATATCATAAGTAAAGAGTTATTTTTTTATAAAGGCATGCATATTTTTCCCTTACTCCAAATTCTAACATACATTTATTAATCTAAAATATTTCCTTTCCTGTTATGGAATAGGAAAAAACAGTATGATTCAATAAAATCATCCTTTCAATTTACTTATTTGGTGATTGGAGTTGTCAAATTAGTTTGACAAATTATTCATATAGCATTCAGCACAGGACCTAGAATCCATAAGTAATAGATAAACTGCTGAGTCATCCCACTTTATACATGATTTCATTTATTTATAAATTTGTGTATCTCTATATTTGTATGCAAATCAATATAAATTCTACACATTGATTTTTTCTAAAATCACAAGTCACTTTTTATTACCTAGAAGAAAATGTGCAATAGATTTTATTTATGCATCCATTCCATTAATAATTTTTTAATGCCCCCCCCATCCTACCTTCCTTCCTAGAGGCTCTTCTAGGCACTTAAGATGGCCAACTCTATGAACTGCCTGCCACTTTCCTAGTTTTAGCACTGCAGTTCCATTATGTTTGAAAGGAGAAATCTATATAGAAAGTTTTATAACCTTTCACTCCATCTAGTTATAATGTCAAGAGTTTTGTAATTCTATGGGTAGAAAAGCAGAGAAAACATCATATGTATGTAAGTTTACAAAGCAAAAGCAATTCCAAATACATTGATCCAAATAATCCTGAAGTTGCGTTCTGTGAAATCTTTGGACACAATTTTTCTTAAACCTTTCATTCTAAATATCATAAAAGAGATACAGGAATTACAGTTAACTCAAAGTCATGGATTCCAAGCTCATGATCTCAGGTTATTTATTCTGTTCTGTATCCTCTGTATTTATTTACATTTTCTCTGGCCTCCAAACCTGCAGTTTTCAGTAAGGAATCTGTCACAACTAGATTTTTGTATTCTACCCAGAGAGTCCATGTCCCACTGATTTTAGGTGTACTCTCTTCCTAAATCTTAACCATTCTCCTACTAGACACATGTAAAATCACCATGAATTCACAGGAAAATACAGAGGCACAATAAATGGCAGACTCAGTAATGGAACAGTTGAACATTCATTACAAAGTCAGATGAGTTCTTTGTCATTTAAGGAGACAGAAGAGACTGACATTAAAATACAGTTCATTAAGAGTGAATTTTAGCGTGGTCATTTACAGTGCCAAAACATCTGGAGACCATTCTAATTTATACTGGAGTGCCTTCAAATATATTTGAACTCCTAACAAAACACAAGGGAATTGGTAAGTATAAAGCTTTGGGTTTTGCACCGAAGTGACTTATCTATTTATTTTTTAGAATGCTGCCATATATCAGCCTAAGCACCCTTCAACACAAACTCAGTTATGCTTTTTAAAAGTGCTATATTTTCTCCTCACCCTTCAATTTTTACCTTACTGGAATCTTTACTGGAATATGTGTTGATAAATGGTTCAGGAAAATAAGTGGTTAAGGAAGGTAAACTAACCCCCACCCCCAGCACACACACAGATTGCTCCTCCTTATCTAAATAAGACAGAGGATCAGAGCTCAGTAAGGGGATATAGAGCGAAGGTGCAAGTGAATCCGATGCACCAGATGGCTGCAGTGAAACTGTCCCTGCTTGTTCCTTGTAAAGCTAATCTATCAAACTACTGCAAACAACATACATGTTTTCCTCTCCAACATTTAAAATGAAGCTGTTTATTTACATGATACTTTATAACACCTTTAGCTTTCACATTTTTAATCCCTCATAATATCTTTTTGGGAACTAAGTGGCAGCTCTTAAAATGTGA
This sequence comes from Eumetopias jubatus, assembly GCF_037043125.1. NCBI lineage: Eukaryota > Metazoa > Chordata > Mammalia > Carnivora > Otariidae > Eumetopias > Eumetopias jubatus. The sequence continues at coordinate 99,218,279 of NW_028274811.1, forward strand.
AAAGAATCTTAACAGTGAGATTTGAGGAGTATGTGAATCACGGTGAGATAAATGCTATTTCATAAGAAAAAAAAAATTACTTAGTTAAGGACCAAAGGCTGTTTGACTCCTTTTGACTGATATTATATAACCGTTTTATTCTCCTAACATCTCTTTTTCACCAAGAAGAAAAAACACAGAAAACAAAACATCACAACTAGATCTTACTAACAGTTTTAGCACCCAATTTCAAATTTCATCTTAATGGTGAAGACTTTCCTGGTCTTACCAGTCAAAATAAATCAATCCTTTCTGTTTTCTCTCACTGGGTTCCTCAAACCTCTACTGGTTAATTTCTATTTGCTTTGGATAAAAGCATATGCCATCCTTCCTAATTCCAATTTATATTTTTTTCAAAGGCAGAGACTTTGGGACTTCAGTGTATTTTCCTAATACTATGTACAGTGCCTTCCCTAGGACAAGGTGCTCAATGAATGCCTGAGATTAGGCACAGTATGTAGATGATCATCAGAGTCCGTGAAGCATCATGCTTGTTTCTTATTTTATGTGTAGTGTCATTTACATTACAGTTGAAAAGGAGTTTCAGCTGCATGTGTATATTCCCTTTCCCACCATTTTGTTTACAAACACATTGGAATTCATCATAACACATTGGAATTCATCACGTTTACCGACTCATCATTCATTCATTCATTTAACAAATACCTATTGTTAAGCATGCATTCATATAACAAGCCCTATATGCCTTACTTGTACTCTGTCTCATAAATACAACAAGGAACAGAATCCTGATTTCAATCCAGATCTCTCTGAAGCTTGGTCTCCTTAATCTCTATCGTTTTTTGTCTTCCCAAACTTTTTGGGCTGATTCCAGTATGTCAAACTATACACTGAGTCAAATTAATTTCTTATATATTTTGTTAGTGACAACTGAAATTTATATTCATATTGTTCTTATATCTCTTTTCCTTCTACTTTAAATTCTTTGCTCTGTAACTCCTTTCCAATGCTAAGGATGATACAAAATCTGTTTATAAAATATTCATAAATATGACAGTCAATATTATATTTATTTATACCTATATTCAGAGCTGATATTCATGTGGGGCATGCCAAAATGAACAGACTGCTTGCTTAGCTTGCCTTCAGTTTCTATTGTCTAATGCATATGCTATACCATCTTCTATAGCAATCTCCCCTGATCAAAAGTCTCCTACAGAGCCTTGTGACCAGGGGAACCAAGGCTATCCTAATTTCTGACGGCCATTGTGGCACTCATGGAGCCAGTTGCCAACCTGGGGCAGACAAGGCAAGACTAACTAAGTTATGTGGTGCACACTTTTACTTTTACTTCCATTGCACTTTTCTTCTCTTCTGGTAAACACACCTATTTTTCCTGTAGGGAATGACCTCTTTGATATTGCGTGAAGCCTGGGTAGGATATCAAAGCGCTCTATCAGTCTCCTCTATTTCCTGCCAAAGGATGGGCTTGTTGTTCAAACATAGCCAATCTAATTGTGACTTGAAGAAATCTGAATCTTAAACAAAGAGAGAGAAAAACTAAAAATAATTAAACAGTTTGTCTGACTGGCAATACTCTGACAATACTGTGTATTAGTTTCTACCATGTGTATTCTGAAGTGTAGCTCTGTTTTTGTGTTTCTGAGGGCCATTTTCCTTACTCCACACACCCCAAGCATTCCTTCACCCATGTCAGTATTATCCGTTGAACTGTATCCTCTAAAAATGCATGCTGAAATCTTAATACACAGTACCTGTAAATGTGAAATTATTTCGAAATAGGGCCTTTCCAGATGTAATCAAGTTAAAATGAGGTCATTGCTATGGACCCTAACCCAATATGACTGGTGTCCTTATAAGAAGAGAAGGGATACAGAGATGTAGGAAATAGGCCATGTGATGACAGAGACTGGAGGGATACATCTGTAAGCCAAGTATCACCAGCAACAAAACTAAAGGGTCAGAAAACAGATTCTTCCCTAGAGCCTTCAGAGAAAACATGCCAACACCTAGATTTTAGATGTCTGACCTCCAGAAATATGAGAGAATACATTTCTGTTGTTTTAAGCCACCCAGTTTGTGGTACTTTGTTATGCCAGCCTTAAGAAACTAACATAGCCAGCTATTCCAAATTCTTAAAAAAAAAAAAAAAAAAGCTTAAAAAAACCCTTAGAGAACTTGATAGTCATTACTAGTTGAGCCTCAATTTTATTTGAATATCATTTAGATGACTGTATTTATAAGGAGGTTGGGTCTCTCCTCCAGCCCAGATAAAGTAATCCCATTCTAGGTTGTCACCCATTGATCCAAAAAAGCCCTGTGATCCAGCTCTACCCAATGACTCACAAAGAGAATCTGCTGAGAGACTTCTGGAAATGAGTTTTCCTCCTAAGGAAAGAGACTGGCATGTGAGAAGAAATGCATTTTGCCTTACCTGTTTACAAGATATTGTCTTGTGGGGTATGGCAGATGTCTCATAACTATGTAGCAAGACATTACCAGTGCACTGAGTATCAGAAGTGGAATGGCCTTGGGTGCTTGGTGTAAGCCATTGCACAAGCCCTAGAATCAGGAGACTCTGGACTTACTATGTGAGCTTGATATACCCCATTACTTTAACTACTTCCTGTTGTGTATTTTGGTATCTCCAGTCAAAAGCATCTTTTTTTTTTTAAGATTTTATTTATTTGAGAGAGAGAGAAAGCACATGGCGGGGAAGGGTCAGAGGGAGAAGCAAATTCCCTGCCGAGCAGGGAGCCTGATGCGGGACTCAATCCAGGGACTCCAGGATCATGACCTGAGCCGAAGGCAGTCGCTTAACCAACTGAGCCACCCAGGCACCCACCAGTCAAAAGCATCTTAACTGTACAATTTCATAGCCTTGGAATTCTCTAAGTACTTCAGTCCAGTAAGTCAGCTGGACAACAAAAGGGGCATTAGTGATCAGATACTCGAAGGTAATCTCTGATTAGTGCAAGAACTATTTGCATTTGTCATTTGGTGTTATACTATATGACGTGGATTTCTCCTTGTCACAACTACAAAGTAATCGAGAGTTCTACAACCCTTGCATCAGTCATGCTGGAATCCCTAAAATGTCCTGAAAACTGGATTCCTCTTTATTCTTGTTTTTACATTTTTAAGGTCACTGAGTCACAGAATTTTGGGTATTTTTAGCTTCTATCTGGGGGAATAATAAGAGAAGAAACTGAGACAAGGAAATAAAAGGAGAGCAAAGAAACTAAATGAACATCTCTAACATAATGCAAACCTGAGATAGATTAAGAGTTTTATTTTTATTCCTGAAATTTGGATATGGGGTCCTGAATCATGGTAGAGTTGTCCACTAAAAATTTTGTTTTGATAACAAAGTCTCTTGTTCAGATTTAAAATCAAAAATTAGGTGGAGAAGAAGAATTAGAAAACAGCCTGTGAGTCAGACAGCTTCTATTCTTTTAAGTAAGCCAAGCTAAGTGTGGGTGAGGAATGGTTTTTTCTCTCTTTCTGCTCTACCATAATCAGCATATTTGCATTTTTTCTTATATTTGTCTCCTCCTGCAAATCTGGACACCATGGTCATGTTCATAGCAAGAAGTGGGCAGTGAGACGGAGGGGCAGCTTTGTCTGTACTAATTTACCAGACAACCCTGTAAGACTTTTCCTTTAGGATTATTAACTTCAAATGGTCTCAAAACCACCTTTAGTCACAAGGCAGGATGTCAAAGCAAGAAAGAGGATTCTGATGGTTGAGTAATATCAATCATTATCTATCATCCACCATAAAACAACAACAACAAAATTCTAAGCATGATAGAAAGAACAAATAGATCTGGGGTGGGCAAATGGTGGTGTCTGACATACTAACCATGTTATTAATAAAGGTGTCTCGATAGTTCCTTATCTGAGCATTTGGTTAATATGAACTTCTTTTGCCACAACTTCACATATATTCAGAAAAGGGTTAATTTTATCTTCATGGCCTAGATGAGTTCAAACAGAATAAATAATATTTGATTAATGTGTTTTAATGGCTAGGCTAGTGCTTATTTGAATGCTGGCATTATAAAAGGTTTTTTAATATAAAATCTGAGGCACTAAATGGGGCAAAGACTTTAAACTTATTAAATGTTGGTTTAATATTTTAGAAAATTATCATAGAAAACTCTCTGGAATTATATAGTGATATTTACTTGATAAGATTTTATGGTATGTATTACACATTTAAATAGATGTATATTTGTTACGCTATATTGTATTTGGGGTGTCATAGGTGCTGAGTTATCTTTTGTGTTCATATTTTATCACAGGCAATTTTTCATATTGGCCTATTATCATAGGAATACTTCCTACAAAGAAAATGTGTTTAAGACATTATGCTAAATGCATGGTAACTACTATATCTTATGTTACGGCTTTCTATATGATTTATATTATCAAGTAGGAAAACAAAGGAGGAATTATGTCCTCTTTATGTAATGTTTACTTTAAATTCTATATAGTGCAATGTATTTATTTTCTTGGACTGTGTTTTGTTCCTCTTATCTCAAACATAGTAAATATTTGCACTTGTGGGTTGCCTGTAACTTCCATGTGCTAGAGAGTGATTAGATAAAAAGATGAAATGATACAGGAAGAACAAAATTTACCACCAATGTCCATGCAATTGCAATGCACAGAAGACAGTCTGATTTGGGGTGCCTGGGTGTCTGCCTTTGGCTCAGGTCATGATCCCAGAGTTCTTGGATTGAGCCAACACTGGGCTCCCTGCTCAGTGGGGAGTCTCTTTCTCCCTCTCCCCCTCCTTCCTGCTCATGCTCTCTCTCAAATAAATAAATAAAATCTTAAAAAAAGAAGAGATTCTGATTAATATTTCTATTATGTGAAATTAGGATTCATTTCTGGCTTTCCCACTTACAAAGAACTCCTATTTACCATGGCAGAATCATGGGTCTCACCAACAAGCTGTGAAGCTCTGTCACCATCTCAAGTCCAGCTGTGACCTTGGATTGTCAAGTATATTAGGATGAGGGAAAACTTTCTGAAGACTGTTTCCAGTATCTATGCTTGAATTCAACCTATGAAGGTTTTGTGATAAAATAGGAATGATGAGTCAGCTTGCGCCATCCAGGCAAAATTGATTTTTTGAAAAATAATGAAAAATAACATACGTGAAAAATGCCAGCCATAGTTGTCACTTATAAATTAAACTTAGGAAATCCTTTCTATTCATGAAATGTAAAATTAGAAATATTTATATATATCATTCACCTTCTTCAAACTCTCAGGACACCCCTTGATCTGGTGTGAAAGTAAGGTGAATGTTGTGAAGTTACTGTTCTGATTCATGTACATAAATCCTTGTTAGGTTAGACAAAGGAAGGTGTTTTGACCTTGAATAAGCAAGTATTATTCCCTGAAATCTCCAAGTAAAAGCCATGTTTTCAGCAATGGTTCAGTGAGGGAGTTGGGTAGAGGGAAAATGCCTGAAGGCAGTTTGTGAAATGACCAATTCTCAGAAAACTATCAGAAAAATACGTTAAATCCAGTCCAGGATAATTTGCTGTAGCTGTTTATTGCTAGAGGCATGAGCAGGGGCAAAGACAGGTAGGAGGCAGGAGGAGATTTGAGTGAAAATGCAAGGGCAAAGGGATGGGAAGAAAGAATCAGGGTCAGAGGAAGTGAAAAGGCAGAGCATAAGACCTCAAAAGTAAAGAGAAAAATCTGTGTTTAAGGGAAAGCTTGTCCATTCTTATGAAACATTCAGAAATGAGAAACTACTAAGTGTTTAAAATTAGTAATTCCATAAATTATGGGGTTGATTTGGCAATATTTGGCAAGTTGATTTTCACTGAATTGGATCTTAAAGAACTGATGTTGGCTGAATTTGACAGTGTCAAAAACCACCACACACTTTGGATTAAACTCTTTTGGTATGCATGGAAAGTATTCCTTACATTAGTATGAATGACTTTAATCCAATCAGATCAACAGCTGGCTCTAAACTGCATGAGAGGGTAGGAGGTCAAATTGAACTGAGTGAGAAGGAAGGGACATTTGGTCTCAGGGATTCCACAGGTGGAGAATTATTGTGAATAATAGAAAAAGGTAGAGAACAAACTAAATGTCTGGCGATAGGGCAAGGTTAAATAATATATGAAATACAGATTTAGACATTTATGTGTTAATGAATATTTATCAACATGGAAAGATACATTATATCATAGACTGTGAAAGCAAAACTTCATCTGCTATGCTCACTATTAAATCTACCACAGTGCCTCGTATAAAGGAAAAAAACTATGCAATGGACATATGAAAAGGGCAGTAAAGTGCTTACTGCACATTAGATGAGTGGTAATGACCACAAGTAAAAACAAACAAACAGAAGCCATGCTCAAAGAATCCTTTTGGAGAGGAAATGAGGACATAACAGTTTAAGCAGTATTAGGAAATACTCCTTAAAAAGCTAATAATCATCCCAGAGTCATCATTAGCACATAGATTTGGGCATAGAGGTCCATTAATATAGATTCATTAATAGTTAAGAATGGCTTTTTATACTCATACTTTCTATACTCATTCATTACCCAAACTCACACCAAGCTTCTAAATGTTTCTACAGGTCTTCTAGGTAAAATTTGGTTTAGTAGAAATCTTAATTTGGAATGCTTTCCTTAGTTCCAAAGCTTTAAGATATTCCATGTGAACTAATGTTACTGAAATAATAAAATCTTCTTCCTATCCCATTCCACTGCAATCCATTTCTTTCTTCAAGGGAATGATATTTGTATATTATTACCTTTTCACACACAGTGATTAGTAAAAGAAATATTTGCTTAAGAACCAATTCTGTGTCAATGTATAGGAATTTTTCCTTTCCCCACAAAGGTTCTGTGGATTTTTAACAAATTATACATAGAAAAAAATAGACAGATGTTGCTATTAGAAAAGGACCTCTGTTCATGGTCTAGAAATAAGAGAGTGAGAAAAGGGGAACCAATGATGTTCTATGTAATAATGCAAAGACCTATTTCTATCGCTAATAGGAAATTTTGCTTGAGGTGACAAAATACACTTTCCACTATCTCCTAAAATAGTTATTTTAGACAAATAGAAATGAATAGAGCTACCATATGATTGAGCAATTGCACTACTGGGTATTTACCCCAAAGATAAAAATGTAGTGATCTGAAGGAATACATGCACCCCGATGTTTGTAGCAGCAATGTCCACAATAGCCAAACTATGGAAAGAGCCAAGATGTCCATCGACAGATGAATGGATAAAGAAGATGTGGTATATATATACAATGGAATATTATGCAGCCATCAAAAAGGAATGAAATCTTGCCATTTGCAATGATGTGGATGGAACTGGAGGGTATTATGCTGAGCGAAATAAGTCAGTCAGAGAAAGACATGTACCATATGATCTCACTGATATGAGGAATTCTTAATCTCAGGAAACAAACTGAGGGTTGCTGGAGTGGTGGGGGGTGGGAGGGATGGAGTGGCTGGGTGATAGACATTGGGGAGAGTATGTGCTATGGTGAGCACCGTGAATTGTGTAAGACTGATGAATCACAGACATGTACCTCCGAAACAAATAATACATTATATATTAAAAAAAAAAGAAGATAGTAGGGAGGGGAAAATGAAGGGGGAGAAATCGGAGGGGGAGATGAACCATGAGAGACTATGGACTCTGAGAAACAAACTGAGGGTTCTAGAGGGGAGGAGGGGTTGGAGGATGGGTTAGCCTGGTGATGGGTATTGAAGGGGGCACGTACTGAATGGAGCACTGGGTGTTATACACAAACAATGAATCATGGAACACTACATCAAAAACTAATGATGTAATGTATGGTGATTAACATAACATAATAAAAAAAGAAATGAACTATGGGAAATAAGCTGAGGATTTAGTGGCCTCATGAATGCCTTTATGAGTGGAAGAAAAATGAATTCTTGGGAATATTAGTCCTTGAAGGAAGGAAGTGAAGATATGTATTCTGAGGGACTGAATGCAAAAACCTGTTACCCTCCCCATTATCATTTCTTTTCTCTTAGTGTGTATTGTTTTCTTCCTGGTATTCATTACTATAGCAAATAATATCGATTGCTTATTTCTGGTTTCTCTGTCCTCTCCCTGTACTAACATGTGAGGTTCATAAGAACAGGAGTTCTCTCTATACTGATTATGGATATATCTCTTTCCCCCAAAGGGTATCTCGAACAAGGCAGTTGCTCAATAAACACTTGTCATTTGAATGTATCAATGAGTAATACTATGAGGAATTAAGAAACAGAGTAGTTAGGAGGAGCTGAGGTTAGTAACACTGTTTACATCTAAGCAATATAATAATACTAGAGAACCAGAGTATGATACTCAGGGGAAAGAGTAGAATGTTAAAGTAGATATGAGAGCAGTTAGGAAGAAAAAGATAAACAACAAAGCAACTATTGTTTTGGCAGACTCACATACAGATGTTAGAAACCATTCCAGAGGAAGATGTCCTATGAAGCAGAGGAAATGGATTCTTGATTTACTTTGAGAAGAGATGAGTTGCTCAACTTACCAGTTCTCATAGGACTTAACTTTTAATTTTTGAATTCTAAAGAAAGTTTATCCAATCCATATTTCCTGAATTGTGTCTACACTATGTTTTCATTGCATGGCAATTGTAGATTGCAAAGTACATCTGTATAATCCTTAGCATTTCTTGGCTTGCAGTCTGGAAAATGTCAGTAGCTTATATCCCATAGGAAATGCTGTAAACATTTTAATTAGATATCATTCTGCTCCTGGCTCTTATTTTCTGGAGAAACATGGCTCCTGCTATATCCCACCTCTTGAGAGATATAGATGGATGGCAGAAAACATAGGTTACTCCAACATTGCTCACTACTGTGTGTGCATGTGCGTACAATGTGTATCTTTATGAACAGTGAGTGTGTGTGTGTGTGTGTGTGTGTGTGTGTGTGTATACATCTTTCCTGACAGGATAATAATTCTGATAGGATGAATTGTTGCAAGACCATCATGATTTTCTAGCAAGTAGAAACCTAGGTTGTCTTAAAGTTCTAAATTCCAGATGACAAAAAATTCCAGAAGGCAGTGAACATCTTTCATTAAGCAGGGGCTCTGAGTAACAGTCAATCATTAGAGGCCAGAGGACCAAATGAAGTGGTGAGGGATCATATATTCATCACACATAGTCAGAGACACATTAAAGTGACTTGGACTGAGAAAAGACCACTGTGAGCTAAAAATAAATGTCCTGCAAGATGTTATTTGAAATTGAATAATTCAGATATTGGGAACTCTGGTGTATCATATTGCATTCTCATTATAAAAGAGACAAAAGAAACAAATACTTATTTATATTTGTAATATGATACAAATATAATGAAATTTAAGCACTTTGGGCTTGTTATGGAATGACCGACCTACAATCAAACCATCAAATACATTTCTGAAAAGCTGTAAAAAAAAATAAAGGATGATTCTTACATATGGAAACATGGCATTACTGGGACATAATGAGTATTTGTGAAAAAAAATATAATTGTGTTTCATGTATACCCTTAAAAGTTTTTTTAGGACCTGCATCCAAAGTAGTTCACCATCAGTGAGAACTGTGGCAATGGAATAAAGTGTATCTAACTGTGCAGTTGACATATCTACTTAGATGTATAACAGGCCAAAGGTGGCATGTCCAAAAGGAAAAAATAATCCTTTTATATCAGCTTCAAGTCTTGCTTTTTCCCAATCTTTCCCATCTAAGTAAATGTTATTGTTACCTACCTATTTAGGCCAAAAAATATCAGTATCATCTTTTTCCCTTTGCTCTCCTCTTTCCCTAGATTCTATCTACTGGCATATTATTTTACTCTCACCTTTAAAGTGTTTTCTCTTTATGCAACTCATATCTTATGTTTAAACTGTCAATAAATATCTTTTCACAATTAAGTTTCCATATAGCAGCTCAAGTGATCTATTTGAAATGTAAATCATACTATATTTATGATCTGATTAAATCCTTCAGGGATTTCTAATTTTTGTTAGAATAAAATCCAAGCACTTTACTGTTTATAATATTGCCCAATCTCTAATTTTCAGCTGTACCCTCTCCTTCAATTTTATCACTTATTCTTCTCTGCATAACTTTTCAAATTTCCTCTTTTAAACAGCCAAGACAGGGAGATTCCGCTTACAGAAACCTCTCTCACTGAATGTACCTATAAGTCTTGGACTGAAAAGAGATATCTGAGGACTCAAAAATATAAATAACAGCAGATGGATTGGGAAATGAGACATGAATTCAAAGTACCACTTAACTGGTGGTGAATTTACGATTTGTATTGCATGGCCTACACTAAAGGGGAACACAAAACTGATACTAAAGACAGAAACAATTCCAAGAGTACCCTAAGGAATCTACAAAAGAGGAAAGCATGGATTATATGAATTAAAGACCAAAATATCAATATAGGAAATCTTTAAGTAGAAATAAATCCATAGTAAAAGACAATGTATGTGTTTTGTGTTGGGATGGGAGGAAGACAGGAGTCTGAGATACAGGATATATTTAAGGCTGTGATTCTCAAAGTGATTTCAGAGATCTCTATACTCATGGTATCAAATCACCCACTGAGGAAAACCATGTGAGGACAAAGCAAGAGGCAACAATTGCAGGCCTGGAAAAGAGCCCTCACTGGAAACTGAATCAGCCAGACTTTCATCTTGGACTTCTAACTTCCAGAACTGTAAAAAATAAATTTCTGTTAAGTCAGCCAGTCTGTGGTATTTTGTTATAGTAGCTCAAGTGCACACACTAGTTTAACACAAAGATTACAGACCGCTGACAGTACTAATCAGGAGAGAGAATACGAAACCCATATGTAGCTACATTTTTGTGACATTTAAGAACATCAAAGACAAAATAATAATGCTAAAAACTCTTGCTTACAGAAAGATATAGAAAGATATGACCACCTGATTAGCATCAGAATTTTCAAGGATGGACCTAGAGAGTTTTATGGTAAGTGAAATAAGTCAGACTGAGGACAAACACCACATGATTCCACTCACAAGGGTAATCTAAAAAGCAAAAATAAACAAAAAGCAGAATCAGGCTTATAAATACAAAGAACAAGCTCTTGGTTGCCAGAGGGGAGGGAGGCCAGGGGAGGGCAAAATGGGTGAAGGGGAGAGGAAAATACACGCTTCAAGTTACACAATGAATAAGTCACAAAAATAAAAGGCACAGCAAAAGGAATACAGTCAATTATATTATATTAGTGATATAACAGGACAGATGGTATCTACAATTGTGGTGAACATAGCATAGTGTATAAACTTGTCAAATCACTAAATTGTACACCTGAAACTAATATAACATCATGTGTCAATTATATTCAAACAAAAATGAATGAATGCATTAATTAATGAATTAAATAAGCAAATAAATAAATAAATAAAGTGTCAAATAAGTGTTTTGAATTCTACCAGAATAAGATATTGGGACATGACCACATGAAAAATTTAAGTGGAATAGTATTTTTCCTCACATTGAAATATAATACTAACACAATGAAGCACTTTTTACTTCTATTTACCAAAGAACCGGTAAGACTAACCAATTTCATAAAATACAGTTAGCAAGTAACTTAAGGTAACAATGTTCTGTCACTTTCTAGAAAATTCTACCATTACTACAATGCTATTCATCCTAGAAATTTATACATGTTATATTCTTTTTTAAAGATGTATAATCATGTGGCCCTAGTCTATTAAACTACTTAATGTCAAAAACAAACAGTAGTCCTTATTAATTTATTAATTTGATATTTAATATTCCAGGCACTGTTCTAAATTCTGGAAGTACAAAGTTGAACAAGACAAACAATCTTCTTCAACTGATAAAACCTACTAAGGTAACACAAATGAAATTTGATGTCAATTATTATCTGTAATAACAAAGTGTTATTATTTATTCTTAGTCTGTTTATCAGAAAACACACTTGTGCAAACCAAGCTAAAATAAACTAATCCTTCTTTTTTTCAGCATAAGGTGAAATAATTATCTTTCTCTTAGTAAAATATTAAGATACTGGTTTTTAAAAAATGGTATCCCTTCCTATCTGTAGGAACTATCATGGAAATAGAACCATTTTCATATGAACCCATTAGATTTTATTGAGAACCAATGAATAATTTTTCTGAAGTTATGTACTATGGATATTTAAGTATAAATATACAAATATAAATATAAACATAAATATAATCTCTGCCTTTGAGGATCTTATAATATAGGTAAGGAATCATCTACTTATAGAATTTGTCAAAGAATAAACATTAATGACTATGCAAGCGGCAAGTTAAAACATGTATACTTCCAAAAAGTGAATTTTGAAATTTGTGTCTACTAAATACTTTTTAAATCTCAGTTGAAAAAACTACCATTTTGGAGAGTATCTGAACAACATGTTGTTCAACATTCCTCTAGATTAAAAAAACAAAATTTCCTTTATACAAAGCATCAAAAAAACCAAACAAACTTATGCTTTGATCATGTCATATCCAGGATCGGTATATATGGCACTGGTTTACTAAACTGTGTTTAGTTTGATGCTGCCAGACTTATTAAGAGACAATAAATAAACAGATTAATAGAATCCACTCAGTGTTTAAGGATGTTTTCCAGAGTGTTGCTCATCACTTACTTAATATTCTTTACCTGAAAATGCAGGGAATCATTTTTTTTTCAGTGTTAGGAAATAGTCTGATACCCTTGATAAAAAAGGTATGTGTGTATGTGTATTTACATGTCTATGTGTGTGCACATGTTATGTTAGTTAGATTATATTAATTTTAATAATTCTGTAAATTTAATAAGTAATTAATTTCCTTCTCACACTATCATACAGCTTATGGATAAATTTGTAGTCCATTTTAAAATGGAATAGTTTTCTTCATTACATATAATTTGTGTACTAAAGTCACATATGTCTCTGCTTTATTTAAACCAATTTTTTTCTTCACTGTTTTTATTTATTTTAATCTCATTTCATGTATTATATTGCATTAATGTATGTATGTCAACTTAAATCCAATAGAGGAGGTATTATATAAAAAACTAAATAAATATTGAGATATAAAAATCAAATACTAAACAATACTATTCAAAAATTTAGAGTAAATTTTGGACTGAGAAAATATTTGTAATGTAATGATGTAAAAGTGAAACTATAAAAACAAGAAGCTTTGAAGATACCTAAATAGTTTCAGAGCACAGAGATCTTTTCTATTATGTATCAAAACCTAACTAATTAAAACCAAATTACGAAATTTACTCATAGAAGAATTAAAAAACCTACATAGGGATAAAAAAAACCCCACTATATTAAACTCAAGACAAAAGAATGCTTTTCTTCATATATAAAATGGACCTTGAAACCAATAGGTAAAAACTAACAATCCAACAGAAAAATGGGTAAAGGATATGAACAAATAGCACACAAAGATAAAATACAAATTTTTTAAAAGATTTTATTTATTTATTTGAGAGAGAGAATGAGAGAGAGAGAGAGAGAGAGCACATGATAGGGGGAAGGGTCAGAGGGAGAAGCAGACTCCCCGCTGAGCAGGGAGCCCGATGCTGGACTCGATCCTGGGACTCCAGGATCATGACCTGAACCGAAGGCAGTTGCTTAACCAACTGAACCACCCAGGCACCCAAAATACAAATGTTTCTTAGAAAAGATGTTGAAGCTCATTCCTGAGGAAAGATGGACATTTACCACCACAATGAAATACTTATTTTTTTCACCTATCGGACTGGTAGTTATGTAAATGTTGCTAATGTGTTATGTTGGAAAGATAGATAAAAAGCACTTGCATACTGTTGGTGAGAGTGTCAAGTGGTCCAATCTCTCGGGAGGGTGACCTGGTATTATTTATCAAAATGAGAGGTGCACAATATCTTCTTCTAGCACATCCATTCCAAGTATTTATTCTATAGATATTCTCACACATCTGATACAGTGTTATATGGGCAAATACACAGACTGAAATATTGGAATTGGACCAGTTACATAGATGACGCCCTATTCATAGAATGGAATATTGTGCCATTGTTAAAAAGAAGAAAACAAAATTACATGTTCTGATATAGAGAGGTGTTCATAGGTATTATTAAATATTTTAAAAAGCAATATTCATATGGGTTTGTATAGTATCTTATCTTTCATCTTACCAGGGGGAAGCAGAGAAGAGTTGTTGAAGGAAAAATCATGTCTGTTTGTGAATACATTATTTCTGAGGGAGATATAAGATGCTAGTAGTAGTAGTTGCCTCTGGGGAAGACAGCTGAGTGGCTTGGAATTAGGGTTAAGGAGGAGGTTTATTTTTTTACTATATATGTTTTTTAGTATATATGTTTATTTTTTACTATATATGTTTTATTTCTTTTGAATTTTGTATTATTGGCTTATATCATCCATCCTTACTCCCCTTTTCACCAAAAAGAAAAGTGAGTATTACTGGCAGGATGGAAACAAGATGCCAGAATTCTCAACCACATAGCTATACAATTAGAATTACCACCAGTATTTTAAAATACATTAACCCAAGTTTCACCCGGGATAATTAAATCAGAGAACAGAATAATGAGATTGGGATCTGACTCTCTCTCTCTCTCTCTCTCTCTCTATATATATATATATATATATATATATATATTTGCCTTCACTCAACAATTCATTCAACTAATATTTACAGCCGTTCATACACCAACCACTGTGAATGAGTCTGAACCAGTACAAGCTCATAGTCCTTGACAGTCCACGTCTTTACTTCTTTACCAAACAGAAGTCTTACCAGGGGTCACAAAATTTCTTTGTCCAGCACTGCTCCATGGACTGTCTTTCAACCGTCATCATCAATATTCTGTGATATTAAACATAAAGTTTCAGAATGTCCTTGAAGTTTATGTCTGTCCACTTATACCTCCCTATATATATATATATATATATATATATAGAGAGAGAGAGAGAGAGAGAGAATTATATATATATATATAATTCCATTTTGTTTAGTTATCTTAGTTTAAAATAAATTTGTCATGACACGACTTATTTTTCAGAAAGTTATTTATACCATCAATCTCCAGATTGGTTGGTTTCATTCATCTGAAAATAAAGATATATATATATGAAATATAGAAATATAAATATATATTTTATATAATATATAATAAATGAGATAGGAAAGTTATATACACCGGATTATCTGAGTAAGGCTATAAAAGACATTTATGATATTTAGTATACTCATTAATGGAGAATTTTGTGACACTTTGGGTGGCATGACAGTTAAGATAAATACCCCATTACCTATTTAAAATTATCACTGATAAATTTCAGTACGTACATGTATACACCTATAAGTACTATTGACCATATGCTACCATCAAAATGTCTTTTGCAAAATACTACAGACTCTGTCCACTGTCAAAATAAAATCTCACTGATCTTTTGTTTTAGACTGAGAAAGATGACACTTTGCCAGGCAGTGGCTACATTTTTCAGAGCACAGTAAAACCAAAGGTGATGGAAAGGTACTGCACTTATGCAGATGTACACCAAGTGTTTGACATGTTGCATCACTAAATATTTTTACTGAATCCTAATATTGTTCCTTTAGGAAGATTTTGTAAGTCAGTCAAATTCAAGCCTGTGGATAGATGTTAAAAGTAAATTTTTGCTCCTTATCCTTAGGTACATGTATGAAGCATTTTCAATTCCTATATTTAAAAGGCTCCTGAAATCTGCCTGTGGCTATGCCCTAGAACACCCAGACAAATTTTTAGGCTAGAAATTCTATGAAACTGTTTACCATAATTCCCTTCTGTGGGCAAGCGGTGGTATTTAAATCATGCAACTGTACAACGAATTAAAGCTTCAATATAAATTTTACTATCCAGAAAAGTCAAGTTATTTAACTTCATTACATATTCTAAGGAGAAGGTGTTTTCCAGCATGCTCAGAGTAGAACTT
This sequence comes from Eumetopias jubatus, assembly GCF_037043125.1. Classification (NCBI taxonomy): domain Eukaryota; kingdom Metazoa; phylum Chordata; class Mammalia; order Carnivora; family Otariidae; genus Eumetopias; species Eumetopias jubatus. The sequence continues at coordinate 99,234,361 of NW_028274811.1, forward strand.
GGAAATAATCATTGTCACATTTGGTCTTTCAAAATATTTACCCATGACATGTGCAGGCAAAATGGTTACCACATCGGAGAATAAAGTAGAATGGAGAGCTTTTGAAGTAATGCTTACTGGGTCAGGCTGTGTGGGATTCATCTGGCAAAGAGAAAAAGACATTCTCAAAGGTCAAAGCAGTTTCTATGTGCCTTCAAGTACAGGGAGGTATAAGTGGACAGACATAAACTTCAAGGACATTCTGAAGCTTTATATTTAATATCACAGAATATTGATGATGACAGTTGAAAGACAGTCCATGGAGCAGTGCTGGACAAAGAAATTTGTGACCCTGGGTAAGACTTCTGTTTGGTAAAGAAATAAAGACATGGACTGTCAAGGACTATGAGCTTGTACTGGTTCAGACTCATTCACAGTGGTTGGTGTATGGATGGTTGTAAATATTAGTTGAATGAATTGTTGAGTGAAGGCATCTATCCATAATGGATAAGGTCTGCCCTACAATGATCCAGAAGATATGATAAGAGTAACGCAGAAGATGGAATTCTCTGTAGGCTTTCTCAGAAGGCCAAGTGTCAGAACTTGGTGCAACTTAAAACCTTCCTCAGAAAAAGTGTTGCTTGTCAAAATTTCTTCTCTTCTGAAGCAGCTAGAGGGAATATTACTTAGCAATTTCATAAGCCCCTAGATTTTAACAAGCCTGTAACTTGTATAAATTGTTGCTTACTATTTAGAAGTACTATAGTTTATTTTATTTCAAAATTTTACTCTTCTCTTAATTTCTCTTAAAAAATGTGTTCTAAACAAAAGGTCTACCCTAAGTGTCAGGACAGACTTAGAATTATGCTGTATGCACTTCTGCATCACCACCCCCCTACCTTACATACACATATTCTAATAGAGTTAGTCAAACTCTTCCAGTGTAAACTATCAGAAAACAGAAGTTGACAGTATTCTGCATTATAACCTTTTGGGAATGTAGTCCTTAGTTTAAAATAAATCTGCCACAAGATGATTTATTTTTCACAAAGGTATTTATACCATGAAACTCCTGATTAGTTGGTTTCATTTATCTGAAACAAAGATATATATAGATATATCTTTATGTATCTATCTATATAAGATGAATTTTATATCTATATATAGATATATAAACTATAAATGTATATATAATATGTATATATAAACTTCCGATTAGTTGGTTTCATTTATCTGAAATAAAGATATACATAGATATACCTATCTATATCTATATATATAGATAGATGGATATATATAAATTATCTATATATAAAATATATCTCTATATAAATATATCTATATCTATATATAAAATCCACAGCCACATGGTTCAACACAAAGAAATGGACATATTTATACGTGAGGGCAGACATTATTTTGTGTCTTGTGGTCATCATGTCAATCATAATTCATTCACCATTACCACTTTCCAATATAGGTCTTCCAATCACGAGATGATACCAACTCATGTAGTTTTGTGAAATATTAATTCTTGTTAGTAAAATTACATGTTATATCCATTATATGTTTGTATTGATTTTTTTTAAAGGAGAATAATAAATTTTCTGTATTTGCCATCTTCCTGGGGAATTCATTTAGGCATGGGCAAACGTGAAAATGAAGACCACTAGATGTCAGTATAAACAGACCATTTTCTCTGATACAGATTTATTTTCTTGCATTTCCAGATTCCCTGGACTGTTTGGAAGAAATTCTTTCCAGCAGTATTGATTCCATCTCATCCCTTGTTTGTTAGTCAAAGGTTGCTAACTGCTAAATTTACATCCTTTCTGGTGTCCCTTTGCATATCTGCAAAACAGTTTTCTTTAAAGAAATAATCACAGCATAGGGATTTCAAAATTGTCACCATTTTAGTAATTAGGTGATGGTGTCGTGCCGAGTCAGTTTATTATTCCTTAAGAAAGATCTTGTAGTGAGTTTTATCTCATTACAGAACTGGAGGAGCAGACAGATTAATGCACATATGCTACAACATTAATTAGAGAGTCAGGTTTTTTCACAGGATAGATAATTTGATTGTGACAATGGCAGCAGCAATTAATTGAGTCTCTTTCAGAAAGCATCTAAGGGGCTTGAGTTAAGGAGAAAGCCCACTATGATTTGCCCAAGTTAAATGTAGAAGGGACACTAGAATTATACGATCATCAAGTTAGAAAGACTTTACAGGTTTTCCAGTTGGTCTAAGGGTTTGTGTTCATTCTTCCATCAAAAGCAGAGTTTTCTTCTATCAAACCCCTGAGCAATGGTCTTTAAGAGCATGTAATCTGTGGCTCAGTGGGAGTTTCAACAATTATATTACAATTATATTTCATTGTGCAAATCCACTTAATGCATTTTGGTCAAGAAAGGGATATGCAACTGAACTATCCAGCAGATTCTGTACCATGTGATTTTTAAAAATTATGTCACCTTAAATCAATTTACACAAACCAATGCTTAATTAGGAATATCAGCAATCAACTACTAAAATGCTCTTAATAATAGACTTGTGGAGTAAGAATAACAGGAGAGATTGAGTAGTCAAACTTCCTTGTTAGCTGACATTTAAAAATTCACATTTAAAAAATGACCTTTAGCAGATGAGATGATGATGCAAATGAAATCTATATTTAGGGAGGGGTGAAAACAGCATCTAATTTGTAGTGATTATATATTCCATTCTACCTGTGGAAATTCTGCTTAAGTTTGTCTAATGTTCCTTAGAAATCTCTCTCTCTCCCTCCCTCTCTGTGTCTCTCCTATCCTCTCTTCTCCCCTTCTCTTCCTGTATTGGAAAGGCATGGAGAGACCATGGGAAGCCATTCAAATCCACACACCAACTGAGCTACCAGAGGACAACCAGCAACAGCTGCCCATCACATGATGAATAACCTTAGGCAAAAGGCCCAGTCAAGCCTTCAAATGTCCCCGACCTTTGATTCCATTTGACTGAAAAGACCGCAACCTAAAACCATTCAAGTGAGCCCAGTCAATTTATAGAATTATGAGATATAGTGATCACTTGTCTTAAGCTGCTAAAGTATGGATTGGTTTGTTACATAGCAGTAGATAACTGGAATGGTAGGCAATTTGTTTTTGAATGAAAAGGGGGGAAATTGTAAGAACTTCCATGGACAGACAACTTTAAAGAAGGTTTTTGATCTTTTAACTTAAGTTTGCGGGTAGGAGCACATTCTATCTCAAGTTTTCAGGTGGAATTTTCTTTTTAATAAATGTGAGCTATGACTTATCTTTCTTCTTCATTTGTCATTGTAACTGATTTTACTTTCATCCATTATCATTTTCAAAAGTTGGTGTGTTTTCGTTTAATTATGAATAGCATTAGACAGACATATGACTAATGTGGTATCTGAGCACGTATACAACACTTAAAAATAAACTTCAGCCCATGTTGTGTGAATGTGTATGTTAAAAGAGTCTGAGCAGCAAAGGGACTACAGTTTGTCAAATAATGTGCAGTAGCGCAGTGCTCCATCCCATCTCTGGGATGATTACTAGGCATTTTTTCAAATAGTGATTCTCAAACTTGAGTGTGCATCCAAATCACATGGAGATCTGTTAACAAATAGATTTTTATCAGGTAGGACTGTTTGGGCCTGAGAGTCTACAATTCTAATAAGCCTCTAAAAGAGCAAACAAAATGAGTAGCAGGATTCCAGGATGTGTCAGTTTTCTATATCTTTTACCACCATTCTCCATCTCCGTAAAAATAATCACACAAACCTCAAACAGGGAATATTACTTATATGCATTTCAGGAAAAAAAATTATTAAGGAAATAGGGAACTTAATTTTCTTCTAAAGCTTTTGCTTGTCCTCTGCCCACATGTACACTTTTCTCCTTACCAAAATACTCTCAATTACCTGTCCCCTGTACTTTCTATGCTAAGATTTATTCTTTTTTAAAAAAAATGATTATATTTAAATTCAATTAACATATAGCGTATTAGTAGTCAGAGGTAGAGTTCAATTATACATCCATTGCATATAACACCAAGTGCTCATTACATCAAGTGCCTTCCTAATGCCCATCACCCAGTGACCCCATCCCCACACCCACCTCCCCTCCAGCAACCCTCAGTTTGTTTCCTCGACTTAAGAATCTCTTATGGGTTGTCTCCCTCTCTAAGATTTATTCTTATCACAATAGCAACCATTTAAAAATTCTGAACCTGTACCAGAGAGTGACATTTAGTTTGAAGATGTACTGGCCCTAGCACTATGAACAACCTCTGACAAATGTTGCTCTTTGAGAGGGAGTGGGAGGTGTTAGCTGCATTACCTGCTTGCTGTTGCATCTATCTGCATATGGAATTTTTCCCTCAAATATGTCTCACATTTCCCCATTCTCTTAATCCTCTCCAATTGCACTCTGAACCAATCTATCTTCATCCCTCCCCAGTCCTAAAAGTAGACTCCATCCCAGTCAGCCAGATCTGTTCTTAATGATAACAAGTCCATTCTTCGCATTGAAGTTTGGCTTCCAGTTCTCTTAAGATACAGGCAAAGTTTCTTTACATGGCTTACAAGACCATGAATAATCAGACTTGGGGGTCTGCAGCTCTTTGTATGCTCATTTTCATTCTTTAGCTTCATATTTTTAATCTTTCACAACTGATATTCTCCCTCCAGCCAGAGACTCTGGCATGCAGTGTTCTCTGCCCAGAACTGCCCCCAGAACTCTGAACTCTGCCCAAAACTGCCCTTCTCCACTTAACCAAATTCTTATGTTTTCTTCCTATCTCAGCTCAAAACTTACTCTCTCAAGAAGGCATCATCTATATATCAGTATGCCTTCCCTATCATATTCTCTTATCACCCCACTCCCCTTACCCACAATAACATAGCTATAATTTTATATTTATGTATGTCATTCTTTTTTTACTTAAGTGAAGATTTCAGAGATTATCTTTGGTTTTATACACTGTAGTATCTCCAGGTCTTTGCATGGTGCCTGGAACAACAAAACCAAAAATAGTGGCTCAGTAAATACTTGTTGAAGGAATGAAGCATTCTAAGCTACCCATCCAAATGTGCCATTGTCATATTCATTTTGCTCTGATCCATCCTTATATTTTATGTAACCTGTACTTGTTTGTGCTTTATTTATTGAAAAGGCATAAAAAAGCATCAGTATTTGTGTTAGGTGCTATCTTGGTATAGGATCTTTAGGAAAGTTTTTCACTTCTCTAATTTTAAAGTCATTTGAAAATGCCATGTTCCATTTCACTGGTTGGTTCTGTCTTTCTGCAACTATACCATCTTTTGCTAGTCCCACTTACCTGGATTTAGGTCTTTAGCTCTCTCCCAAGTCTATCCACAATTATTCTCCTATAGTTCCAGTTGCAACACTTTTTTCTAAGAACCTGCTGATGCCTCCTATCCTGGTACTGCAAAGAAGCAGATCAATTTTAGCATTTCCTGGGACTTAACGTTACTGCTTTCTAAAACAGAAAGGAGATCTTTATCTCCAGGATGGAAGTTTTGTTGTTGTCGTTTATTTGTTTTTGTTTTTTGTGGGTTTTTGTTTTGTTTTGTTTTTGTTTGGGGCAGGAAATGAATGAAAACTAATCAACACTGTTTGGAGATTGGAAACAGAACGTCAAAAAACCTAAATTTTCCATGTACCCTAATGAGGCCCTATTTCTTTCCTCATTTTTGAGCTGCAGACTAGCTACAATTGGTCAGTAGGATGCTCTTGGCCTAGGGCTTTTCTCTCCCTGGGTCTCTCTGGCCAGGCAAAGCCAGAGAAATATTCCTGATTAAGCATTTACAGTTCACATGAATTTCACCTCAAGCAAAGAAATGGAGCCCACATTAACGAACTGAATTTGGGTGTAGCTGAGTACGTGGTGGGGGACTTTTTTATGGCTAACAATCCTTTCAAGTTAACACTTCATCACAACAGGATTGGATCTGGCCTTCACAAACTCTATGCACCTGGGTATACACATCTCATTCTAATTTTGTACATTTCAGATCCGGTACCCATCTGACTACACAGTAGGTATCATATATTTAAGAGCAGCACTGATAGCTAGAAAAGCAATCACATTCAAGGTCAAGTTGAATTGTGAAAAGAGTATTGTGTAAAGGAGTTGAGTTGGTATCATCCAGATGCTGGCCAAAATGTGCCTTCCTAGTCTAAGAGAGAATTATTTGGTTTAGTCTTTTTTGAGCTCTATATCTATTACCAAATCAACAAGAGTGTACTTTTGATAAGAGACTTCCATTTCGATGAATGTAGGATAGCATGCTCACGTTTCTCTCTCTCAGTCATACTCTCTAAGTTATACATATAATCTGAATAGGTATAGCTTATTAGCAAGAGAGAATAGAAATTCACAGACTAAAAACTATTTTTTTAAACCAGGAATTAAAAACTTAATTTCCTTTAGTTTATCTTTTATCTCTTACTTCCTGATGTAATAAAGTATATAAACATATTTGTAAAAGAATGTGGCTGTACATATTGTACATACTTCATACAGTCTGGAAAAAAATCACAATCACAAATGTATTTAAATTAATAATCTGCAGTAGTAAAAATTGTAAATAAACTTAATAATACTGTATTAGAGGTTCATATATCTAAGCAAGGAATACTAAACATAAAGAATTGTATCCTAAAATGTCCTAATGTACGTTAGTGTATTATTTTAGACATAAATATTAATATTACATGATGACATAATATAATGATAGAATTCAAAGTGGGCCAGCACAGATTAGTTTTTTAATTGTTAATACTGCACTGTACCACCCAAAATCAAATAACTACAAAGATGACTTTTAAGTGTCTTTTGAAAAGAAGAATATCTTGTGTTGGGTTGAACGGAATGATGGAATTGAGATAATACATACGAACACTTTGATAAGTGCATCATAATAATAATAATAATTCAGAAAAAAATACATACCCTTACTATAGTCAACCTAGACTTGGGAGTAGTTAATTAGGTCTGAGTTTCATTAATAGTAGAAGGGTCTCACAGCTGTGATTACTAGAGTAAAGAAAACCAAAGAAGAATGAGGAAAGCAACTGCGAGTTTTCAATGAAAGAGGCCAAAATGAAGATACCTGGGAAGCAGAGTAGAGAGCTGCTTACTACAGCTATCATAAGAGAGTTCACACTATCTAATCTAGGGGTTTAAGTTTTAATGGTCATTCAAGGACAAGAGACAGGGACCTTAGTGTAGCAAGACAAACAAAACGAAAATAACAGTGAAAACAATAAAACAGTGTTAGCCAAGAGAGGCACTAAGGAAAATTTCCTGCCTTGACCTTGGCTTTGGGTGGAAAGAAAAAGGATTTCCCTTAAAAGTCTGTGAGCCTTTACTTACAAGGCTTGCTGTCCCACTTCTATTTGCATTTTTCCTGAGTTACTAGCTTTCCTTTATATAGAGAAATGCATCATCAATAAATAAATTACATAATTCACATAGCATGTCCCACCAAACATGGGTTCACAAAGCATACTGACAGATGAAGCAGGCAGAAATGACAAGAGGCAGGGCAAAAAAAGGTCACATAAAAGATCAAATAAGTGAATTGGAACTTGGAAACTACATTATCAAAGCGCCAGACCAATTGGGAAGGTAGAGTGGATTATAAATAAATGGCTAGTAGGTAATTTTACAGAACAAGAACCAATAGATGCTGTTAGAAGGCGGGGGGGAGAGACCAAAAGTATCCCCTAAACTGAGAAGGCACTTTGAGACCAGAAAATGAAGGAGGTCACTGCATACAGTTTACACGAAGTTTTATTCAGGGTAAATTACTGATGGGGGGATTGGGCAGAGAATGATCCACAGCAGCTGCAAATTATTCTCCACCAAATCCAGACTTTACTCCACAGGTTTTATAGAGCAAAGGGACATGAAGAAGGGCATCCTAGTAAGATCAAATACATGCACCTCAAAAGGCTTGCACACATTTAATTGATAGCTAAACTTTAGTTAGATTTTGTGGTATCTGTATCTCTAGCAGACTCATGGGAGGCCAAAACAAGCCTCCTCCCATCCCAGGCTCAGTAAGCATTTTTAAGGTATGTATGCTAATCTCCAAGAGCCTGGAACACATAGCCCCAAGAAAGGTCACTGAGCAAACATGAACAAGATGAAGGGCCAAAGATGGTGTCAGTATTGTCAGCACTCCTACAGAGGCATACTACATATGTAGACATTCTAACACAGTAAGACTGAACTCTTTTGTCTGTTTTGACATAGTTGAAATGGATGCATCAAAATGTAAAATCATTGTTATCTGTCTCTTTTTTAAACCACGAACTCTGTACAACAGATAAACTTGACCTTTCTTTAATTTCTTATCCTTACCTAACCCTGACTATAATCGTATGTGATTATGAATGCTTACTACTGACATTACTAATTCAAGCTACATGGATACTAGTAGAACAACTGAATATTTTACCCTAATTTTATCATCTACTAATGGTTACTTATTCAAGTTTTTGCCATGAGTATTAAAAAAAAGGCAAAAAAGCTCAACGAGTATATTTGGCCTTGTCCTATGAAACATTTTTATCTATGTGGTAGCTAGAGATAAAGGAGGTATGCTTATCACATTTTCAGATGACCTCAGTCTAGAAGGGTAAGTTAATATGACAGTTGACAGAATCAAGATTCTGAAAAGACTCAACAAGCAGGAATGGCAGTGAAAAACCAGTAGGATAAAATTTATAGGAATATATCTAAATCATATGATTATGTTTAAAAAGCAGTCAAACATCATGATAAAGAGAAGTCTAGCCTAATATTAGTCTGCCGTTTTAAGATTTGACAATTTTTCTCGACTACACTCAATGACTCAACAGTTTTTAGTAATGATTTAAAGTTCCCAATTCAAAAAATTTCTACAAGATGTCACGGAGTACAGAAGTAATTATCCTCTCCATCCCCCACTCCCATCACCAGCCTCCATTCACTTTCCTTCCTCTTTTTTTTTTTTTACTCTTTTTTTTAATTTAGATTCCAGTTAGTTCACATACAGTATAATATTAGTCTCAGGTGTACAGTATAGTGATTCAACACTTCCATACAACACCTGGTGTTCCAAGTACACTCCTGAATCCCCATCACCTACTTAACCCATTCCCCACCATCCCCCTCCCCTCTGGTAACCATCAGTTTGTTCTCTATGGTTAAGAGTCTGTTTCTTGTTTTGCCTCTTTTCTCCTCCTATGATTTTTTCTTTTGTTTCTTAAGTTCTATGTATGGGTGAAATGGTATAGTATTTGCTTTTCTCTGACTGACTTATTTTAATTAGCATGATACTCTCTAGCTCCAACCATGTCACTGAAAATGGATCTTCCTTATTATTTATTTATTTATTTATTTATTTATTTATTTATTTATTTTGAGAGAGAGAGTATGTAGGGGACAGGGTGGAGGGCAGTAAAGTAGAGGGAGAGAGAATCCTAAGCAGGTTCCATGCTGAGCACAGAGCCCTAGGCAGGGCTCAATCCCACAACCCTGAGATCATGACCTGAGCCAAAATCAAGATTGGACACTTAACTGACTGAGCTACCTAGGAGCCCTATCTTCCTTATTCTTAATAGTCTCTGAATTATCTTGGTAAAACCCCTTCTCTCTCAACCACTGTTCTCAGTCATATGGCTTAAATACAGTTGAAATCACCCTCAGTTCTAGGCCCATGCCAATCAGCATGTCCTGTTATCTCAAAAGTAACTAGGTTCAGAGATAGACTGATATCTTAAGTAGGCTCATGTGATGTGATGTGATATGAGCATATATTTGTTGAGGTTTTCTATAAGGGAAAACTTTTCACTTTCTCTTTTAAACTTTTTCTTATCAGAAAAGACTGATTTTTATTTCATAGAAGATGTAAAATGAGAATATAAAACCTGGACTCTACCATAAGAGGAAAAGCCTAGACAAGCAGGGCCAGTGTAACAGTATGTGGAGGTTGGTGGAGAAGCCAACACCACTGTAGTCAAAGCAGAAAGAAGTCAGATCTCAGCTTACTTTATTGAGCTGCTGACTCAAAGCCTGTCTGAAATAATTTTGATTTTTTTCACTTTTCAGCTGTATAAATCAATTATCTTTATTTTTAAGTCAGAGTAAGTTAAATTTTTCATCATTTACAACCTGAGAGTCATAATCTATAGAGAAAAAGTCTGTGTCTTAATAATTTGTATACTTATCAGAGGCAAACCCGTGGTATGTACTCAAGAGATTTTTGTTGAATAATTAGGTTAAAATGGACCTAATGAAAAAAATCCAATGAAAGCTTAAGTTAAATGTATATTAATATACAGAAATATAGTAAAGAATAGCCTCATTGTATTGTATACTCAGATAACTTTTGTGTTTAATTCAGGGCATCACATTTAAATGCTCTTAAGAGCACTAGATAAAGAGACAAAAAAAGTTCTAATTTGTCTTCTGTCCTATAGAAACTATGGGACAGACAGTAAATTGTTTGTCTTACTCATTTTAATTTTAATATTTGAGATGGAACTACTGAAACTTTTCTTATCATCCTCATTATAGCATTGTAAGAATTATACATTGTGAATTATACAGCTGTGAAAATTATATAGGTTAAGCTTTTTCGGCAATATGGCAGATGGGAAATGGACAAACTGTGTCATTAAAAACAACTAAAATTACCGGGTAAGTTCTCCTCCATGACAAGATTCATTGGCAAGAATATAAGTGACTGAGTGAAGATAGGAACATAGAAAGTAAGCAAGATATCTTGCCTTGAAGTGTTTACCAAACCAAGTGAATGCAAGAGTGAGTTATCATAGTCATGCAATTTAGGGGACATAAACTTTACAGACAAAGCCATAAACTGAACAAGGTAGAGAAACCTATCAGAAAAAAACCAACCATCAATTTTAGCTGTCCCTCCACAAATGGTTAAATGCTCAACATAAACACGCAATGTAAAAGAATGATTTTCCAAGAACTGATTGTTAGTGAGTAAAACCAATTCCTTAATAATGGTATTAAATCTAGCAACCCCAATTAAATAATTTATGTATTGATTCTTTTGAGTATTCTAAATAAGCATCTGAAGACAATTCTAGTTTTCTTTCTTCCTTTATAATCTTTTCACAATTTATTCATTTCATACATTACTGTCTGGCTAGGAAACTTCAGTAAAATGTTGAATCAAATTGCTAAAAGCTAGGTACTCTTGACTTTTCCCTATGTTTGATACACTTACTGTACTAAAATAACAGAAGAGTGATAGTGAAGTAACTAAAAAGAGGGCAGGGAATAGAACCATAAGAATTAGTGTAATAATTGCATTAAAATAAATAGTCTAAGTGCTCCCAATTAAAATGCAGAGATGATCAGATTGAATAAAAAAGAAAATCTACCTAGGTGCTACCTACAAGTAACCCACTTTAAATATAAAATCACTAATAGATACATAGTAAAAAAAACAGAAAATGATATGCCTTACTAATAATAATCCATAAGAAGCTAGAGTTGCTAAAGTAGTATCAGATAAAGACAATTTTAGATCAAGTAATAACACCAGAGATGTAAAAAAGTTCTTTGTAAAAATGATAAAGTGATTGATTAATCAGGAGAATGTAAAACTCCTTAGTGCTATGGCACTAACAAAGCTTCAAAATATATGGAACAGAAACTGATAAAAACTTCAAGGATTAGTTTCTAGTAAGAATGAAAGATTTCAGGGGCACCTGGGTGGCTTAGTCAATTAAGTATCTGACTTCAGCTCAGGTCATGATCTCAGGGTCCTGCGATCAAGCCCCAAGTCGGGTTCCCCGCTCAGCAGGACGTCTGCTCTCCCTCTACCTCCACCCATCCTCCCTGCTGTGCTCTCTCTCTCTCTCTCAAATAAATAAATAAAATCTTAAAAAAAAAGAATGAAAGATTTCAATATCCCATCTCAATAACTGAAATAAGAGGTAGACAGAAAAATCAGTAAAGTTACAGAAAATTTAAACAACCAATCAGCAACTCTTTATATTATAAAACACTCTATCCAAAAACAACAGAACATCCATACTTCAGAAGTACACATCAAACATTTACCAAGATATTCATATTTGGGTCCCATTATATCTCATTAAATTTAAAAGACAAGTCTCATTAAATTTAAAAGGCCTTAAGGCATACAAAGTTTGTTCTATGACCACAATGGCATTAAATTAGAAATTAAACACTGAGAAATCTCTGGGAAAAAACTCCTTGGATTTGGAAATTAGACAACATATAATTAAATAACCCATGAGTCAAAAAATAATTCAAGAGAAAAGTATTTTGTGCTGAATGGAAATGAAAATATAACTTACTAAATATGGTAGATGTTGACAAAGCAATATTTAAGGGAAATTTTGCAGTGGTAAATACCTATGTTAGAATAGAAGAAAGTGTCAAATCAATGACTTCAGCATCCAATGTAAGAAACCAGAAAAATAAGGGGTGCCTGTGTGTCTCAGTTGGCTAAACGTCCGCCTCTTGATTTTGGCTCAGGTCATGATCTCAGGGTCGTGAGATGGAGCCCCTTGTCAGTCTCTCTGCACTCAGAGCAGAGTCTGCTTGGGATTTTCTCTCCCTTCTCCCTATGCCCCTCCCTCCACTCACACAAGTTCTCTCTCTCCCTCTTTTTCTCTCCCTCTCAATAAATAGATAAATAAAATCTTTTAAGAAAAAGAAACTAGGCGCCTGGGTGGCTCAGTCGGTTAAGTGTCTGCCTTCGGCTCAGGTCCTGGTCGCAGGGTCCTGGGATCAAGCCCCGCATCAGGCTCCCTGCTCCGCGGGAAGCCTGCTTCTCCCTCTCCCACTCCCCCTGCTTGTGTTCCCTCTCACCATCTCTGCCTCTCTCTCGCAAATAAATAAAATCTAAAAAAAAAAAAAAAAAAAATTAAAAAAAAGAAAAAGAAACTAGAAAAATAAGAGAAAATGAAATCCAACTGAGAAGATTGTAATAAAGGCAAAGTGGGGATTAATCATACAAAACACAGAAATTTTAAAAACCAAAGAAACCCAAGACTGGTTATTTGAGATTAATGCAATTGGCCACCCTTTTCCAAAACCAATCGGGAAAAAAAGGAGATGACACAAATTATCAATATCAAGAATGAGAGAAGCAGCATCACTACAGAAATTTTATAGAAATTCAAAACAAGAAATATTATGAAAACCTTTTTGCCAATAAAATTCATGCTTAGATGAAAAGGAAAAATTCCCTGAAAGATATAAACTACCAATGTTCACTAAAGAAGAAATACAGTAATCTGAATACCCTACATCTATTAAAGAAATTCAAGTTGTAGTTAATAACGTTTCCACAAAGATGATAACTATGTCCCAGTGTCTTCACAGGTGATTTCCATTAAAAAATTAAGGGGTTTGGGGAAGGCGGATTTCCATATAAACTCTTCTGGAATATTGTAGGAAAGGGAATACCTCTGAACACATTCTATAAAAATAGAATTACCTTGATACAAAACCTGAAAAATACAAGGAAAATAAACTACAAACTAAATATTCCTCTTGAACATAGATGTGGGAATTTTAAAAATAATTTTAGTAATATATATACAGGAATATATAAACAGGAATACATCATGACTACCTGGGATTTATCCCAGGAATGCAAGGCTGGTTTAACATGCAAAATATAATATAATTCACCATGTTAACAAACTGATAAAAAAATATGATTACTCCAAAAAATAAGAAAGAATTTCTTTCTTTGAGAAAATCCATTGTCCATTCCTGGTAAAAATTCTCAGCAAACCAGGAATACAAAGGAACTTTCTATATCTGATAAAGGTCATCTACCAAAAACCTACACCTGACATCATACTTAGTACTTAAAGACTGATTTTTTTTTTTCCAATCAGATCAGGAATAAGGTATGGTTAGCCACTTCATCACTTCTATACAACATTCAACCTGAACTAGAGGTTCTAATGAGATTAATTAGGCAAGAAAAAGAAATAAAAACATGCAAGTAAGATGCTAACTTACTAGTACTAATAATGTGGGCTTGGGGAGCAAACACATATAGCTTTTAGGTAGCAATTAATTTCAATATAATTTATACAACTAATGATCTAAAAAAATTCATTTAAACGTATAAAAAAGTTATTAAATTCTTTTTCAATATGTCCTCAAAACTCAGTATATCTTTTAACTTATACCCTATATTTGATTTGGACTAGCAACATTTGAAGAGCTCAATAGCTGCATATATCTAGTGATTACCATACTGAGCAGTATAATTCTAGATTATACTGTCAATTTTCTATTGAACATGTTATAATATTCTTTATTCCTTTAGTGGAATATGCTTTATTGCATTTTCTTACACATGCAAGCCCTTTTGGTATGTGTGTTGTTTTCCTTTTAGATAGTAGTAGTTACAAAGATACATTCCTGTATTTCTCTTTTCAGGTTCCTTGATTAATGATAACTGAGTAAATATCTCAGTTATCACTGGGACCTGAAGTGAATTCTAATTGCATGCCTGATCTAATAGGATACCCATTTGTCAGCTCCAGCCCATCAATGGCATTTTAGAATGCAGCTTCAGTGCTCCCACATTTTCCCTATCATTCAAGAGAACTAAGAAATAGGGAATCTTTGTAAAAGCACCAATTTTATAAATGTTGATCTATGTTTGTAAGCAACGTCTCCATTACACACAGTGTTGGCTGTTTATGTGTCAAGTGCCTGACACTGAGGTCATGGTCTTCTGAACAATTAAGGAAATTATTGGAAACACATGGAAAATAACACATGGAAATGCCAAGATCTGCCTGTATCTATGCTTCAAGATTGTGAAAACCCTTGGAATAAAAACTTCTTCTTTATTCCTTATTTTATACCACATATATAATATATACACACACATAAACATACATACACGTGTGTATAACTTAAGATCTTAAAACTACAAGAGATAACCCTGTATACTTTTTTTTAACTTAAAATTGCAAGCAGTGATCCTTACTCCTGTAGTCTTGAATTGATTATGTAAAATGGCATTCTCTTTGTTTATAAACTTCAAAATTTCATAGAATTCATGTATCTTCTTGAAACTTCCTTTTTTAGGCTAAGTTCTTGTTATTTTTTGTTTGTTCTTCTATAAGCACTTCTGACATGAATATCTCTGGTACCTTGATGTTTAACAAGTTTGCTTTTCATTCATTCAGTGACCCAGTATATATTTCTTTATGAATGTATACCGGACAATAAACATTATATGAGAACAAGGCAAAGGTAAGATTATGTTTTTGATACCATCATAATTCCCTTTCATCCCTGGGGAGGAGAGGAGCTAACTCATAAAGAGTTGAAAAAAAGTATAGCATTAATTTTCAGGTATCCTACTCTCACTCTTACCTTTGAATCTCTTTTTTTCCCCCTTCTTCAATTAACTGAGTGTCCCCCTCCCAAAATCCATAGACATGTATGTCCTATTTTCCTTTACATTAGAAATTAACTTTTAAATAGTATCAGTTACTAAGGAATAGGGATAGTAATACAGCTCAGCAAAAACAGTATGTAGATGATTTCATAGTCCCTCTTAGTCAACACTGCATATTCTTGGAAGAGCCCTTGATTTTGCTTTGAAAGTTTGGAACTCTTTAATATTCTTTTAGAATTATCTCTCCTGATAAAATGACATTAATTGTGAAAGATGACAATGCTATTCTTTATCACAATTTGCTTTGCATATCCAACAAATATAAACAAATTCTCCCTTTTCTAATAAAAATAGTAAAAATAAAACAAAAAACAACAAAACTTTAGTTAGGATTGTGTCCTGATACTAACAAAAACAAAAGCAAAACAAATAAACCCAAGGAACCGCATTTTGTAGTAGCTTTAAAACAGAGGTGTATTGTTTTTCCTACACAACAAGCCCAGTGACAGGGAGTAGTAGCCAAGAGTAACAGCTCAGCCCTATCCTCCGGGGAAGCTACTTCTTCCTCTCTCACAGCTCTGCCATCTTTGGCATGTTGGCTTTTGTCCTTATGGTTGCCTGTGATTACCACTTTTCTAGGCTTAATTTCTATACCTTGGGCAAGAAGAAAGGGAAGAAGAAAATCTGTGCGGCAGTATTTGTATTTTATTTTTATTTTGTGTTTTATTTAGAAAAAAATAAAGTTTCCTCATGACAACATCCCTTCCTTAGGAGACCTGTAGTTATGTCTTTTGCGTAAAAACTGAGTTCCATGCCCCCAGCTATAAGGGAGTCTGGAAAATTGAAAGAAAAGGCAGAAACGATTTCTAAAAAGTCTGTTACAACTTTAACATTGCAAACTATTGCCAAGTTATTAGTACTATTATCTAACTGCAGAATAATACTATATTGATGTTTTGCTGTAGTTAGGTATATATTCATTCCCATGACTCCTACTCATCTTTATAAACAATTAATATAAATTCAAGTTATGTGAGGGTGAATTTTATATATCAACACAGTAGCATATTGTACCCAGTTACTTAAACACTTATCTAGGTCTTTCTGTAAAAGCATTTTATAGATGTGGTCAACAGCTATAATCAATTATCTTTAAGCAAAGGAGATTATCCTCAGTATTGTCGGTGGATGTCATACAATCAGTTGAGGGCCTTAAGAACAATATTTGAGGTTTCCTGAAGAAGAAGAAGAAATTCTCCATGACTGCAATATCAACTCCTGTGTCAGTTTCCAACCCGGTGGTCCTCTCCACAGATATCAGTCTCAGAGCTGCAGCATCATCTCCTGCCTGAGTGTCTAGCCTGCCAACCTGCCCTACATTTTTAGACTTGCAACCCATTCCCCATCCCAAATCACAAAAGCCTAGTCCTTAAAAGAAATTCCTTAAGGGAATTCTCTCTACAGGTAGGTAGGTAGGTATGTAGATAGGTAGATATAGATAAGATAAAGATATAAGTATCTCCTATTGATTCTGTTTCTCTGGAGAATCCTGACTGATACAAGATAAAGATCCAATCATATGAATAGACTCAACTTTTATAATGTTAAATATGAAAATGTATCAAGTGTCTACTAAATATATAAGCTAAGCAAATAATTTTATCTTGTTATGACTTAACTATGTATGTTTGCCATTGTGCAAAAGACAGCAACCAATACATAAGAAGATATTACCACTGTGACTTTAATAAAAGAAAATTCACAGAAGCAAATGCATTTACATAATATAAGTTATTGAATGGGTTATTATATTTAATGAAATTAAAACAATGCCTGGCACATAATAAGTATTATATAATAAGTAGTACATAATAAGTACTATATAAATGCTCTTCATCTTCTCATTATTATTACAATTATCATTGTGATCAGGAAGCATAAAGCACATTGACACTGAGATGATTAAAAAAAGGAACACCTTTGTTCCTGAGCTGCGTGGCATATGTTTTAAGGCAATAAACTATCAACTCCACTAATGGAACTAATAGGTTAAGTTTCCCATGTTGCTTGAATTATTTCCCCAGGAAAATTAAATTTTCTTAATAGAAAATCTAATTTTATTTCCAGTAACTTGAAAATCTTAATTAGTGACACAAAAACCATGTTAAAATTACTTAGATCAGAAATAAACACATCATTATACCAAAATAAACAAATTGAAGAGCTACTATAGTTTAGTTGACATTCCACACATGGTATCTTGATAAAATAAGATACGAACAGGCAATTTCAAAAGGAAAGAATTAACATCAATCACATAAATTAAATTGATTAACTTTCATACTTAATCAATCACAGGCATGAATCTTACACAATCTACTGGTGACCTCAGTTACTTTGTTTAATCATGCACACCAATATCAGTGCAATGCTTGATTTTCCAATTAAAACAACTTTGCAATTAGATCTAATTAACATGTTCCAATTAAATAGGTTAAATGCAGCAGTATTCAATAAATTTAAGCCCCCTACTTTTCACATGGTGAAAAGCTTCTCTAAAATTGTTTGGATACATAATCCTTTTGGTGCCACAGCTTAACAAAAGAAGTGAGAAAAGGTCAACAGCTTGGCTCAGAAATAACATAAGCCAGATTTGGTAGAGAAGAACAAGCATCCCAAATTTCTCAATTATCTCCTGGATCATCATATAAGCCCTTCATGATAGCCCCATTAACAATTTGCCAATGAAAGTATTTGTTAAAGGAGTATTTGTTCTTTTCACAAAAAAATACCTATTCTTACTTGGAGTCATGCAATTTTATAGTTGTTCTTCATAACCCTTACATGAAGGAAATATGGCTTATTGGGATGCTGAACAGTGAACTCTTCTTTCACCTTTGAGAAAAGTAATATATGGTAACTTTCCTTTCCAAAGTTTCCTGTAGGGAGAAATGCAGGTAAGAATATTTTATTTCTAAGCCTTGACTTATAGAATTGCGGACTTCAGACTCTTCACTCAGTTTCCTTTAATGAAGAGCCCCTGTTCTGATTAATTTATTATAACAAGGATCAGTAAGTCCCCCTGGAGAATCCACTGGCCACAAGGAGCTCTGAGAAGTCACACCAGGTAAAAGCCAACTCTCTGAGGCCTCTGGGGCTTGGAAGAAGAGCAATACAACACTAACTTCATTTCCATGCCAGATAAGAGATAAGTATAAAAGAGCCCAGTCTTTCCAGTTAGACTATTCTGCTACATGTGCATTTTCCTCTTCAAATTCTTTCTCAAAGTTTCTCTTGCCTCTACCTTATAAAGGAACTGACAAAACAGAACAAGTGGATGTAGCTATTATATAATAAGCATGCAGTATTTGATTTTTTTTGTTTTTTTTTCAGTAAGCTACTTTGTCAAACACAGAGTTTCCATGTTTTTTATCTCTTTTTTACTCTTTGCCTTCACTCACTGTGAGAGTATATTCTACTTAAAAAAGAAAAGCCCTAATTTTAAAACTATCAATGCACAGCCTGCAGTTCAATAAATTTATCTGATCATTAATATACTTTTACATATTTTGATAGTAAAAATACACTGCTCTGTACTATATTAGGCAAAGTCATCCTATTTTAGATGTTTATCCCAAAGAACTAATGAACGTAACTTTTCTTGACTTTCAAAAGAGGAGAGGCCTGAGTTTTCATGTAGTCCAGGCCTATTTTCACCACTACATAGTTATTAGTGCATTATGCTCTATATGTAAAAGTTGACAGGATCATATGTACAAACTTGGCTATGATTTTTTTAAGATCAAAAACAGATATACATATTACAATGTTCACTTCAGACAGGACAGTCTATCATTTTTAAATCTTTATAAACTCTAAAGCAAACTGGGAGATGAATAAAATGATCCCGCTCACCACCATACACACACCATAATAAGCTATGTACAGATGCCAAGGAGATAGGGAAGGCATCATATGACTGGTGGAGAGAGGCCATAGAACATACTGTGATTTGCAGACTTAACAGAAATTAGATAAATGGGGGAAGATTATTTAAAATTATTCATGAAATGTATTTCAAAAACATGATATTTACACAGAAATCCTACACACACACACAGAAAAGTTTGGTATCTGCCATTCTAAGTGCCTCTAAATGTCTTCAATGGCATGGACATACTGTCTTTGTAACTGGGAAATGGCTCTGAGTTTCACATCAAAGACATAGTGGTGGATATGTCTTCTAGAAGCTAAATATCTGGGATATATTTCTCCTTATAAAATAACAACAACAAAAACAAAGAAACACAAAAACATTTTTAATACCTCTAACCCCATGCTTCCAATGCCCTCATCTGTCAACAAGCAATATTTTCAAGAGAACAGTCAATTCCAGACCTTCACTGTTACCTGAAGTACATTTAATAAATGACTTTTCCACCCTCTCCTTAGTTGCTAGCAATTGAAAAGATTCACTTGTTTAAACTGTACAATTTATAAGTGGTCAAGTAACACTGTAACTAATGCTCTTCCAGTTCTGCAGGAATTACAAATTTGACCAAAAAGAAAGTGTTGTAGTCACCAGAATCACACTCATATATCATTTCACCATCAGAACCCTAGGCTCTGAATGCCCATTTTTTACATCATTCCAATAGTCAGATGCCAAACCCATCAAAGTTCATTCAGCAATTGGCAAGAAAAATGGTGGAACAAGTTTTGGTTAATAGGGAAACTGAGACCCATCTCTACTGATGTCTATAGTATACGTACACAATGATTTCCCTCTTGCTTAGGAGTACAAAGGACTTTTGTTTTAAGAAGTCTCTGTTAAGATGGTTTCCTTTGATATTGGCACACCTTTAAAAGACAAAATCAATAACGCATAACTGGTTGGTACCATACTGAGGTCTGAACTTGTTCTACTAGGAGGCTAGGAAATGAGACATGCATTCCAGGGGGACATTAGTGGGCAGTGGAGAATAAATAGGAAGTCTAAGTAATCTTGATTGGTGAGTGATCTGTTGAGGGTAATAGGATGAAAGGTCAGATTAAGAATAAAGTTGGGAATATATATATTGGATTCCAATTATGAAGGACCATACTGCCTAGGATGAGAATTTGGGATATTTCGTCTCACAATGAGAACCATTAAGAGAGTTTGAGAAATGTAGTTAGCTAATTAAACTTTGGGTTTAAACTTTGACAAAACTTTGACATCAGAGATAGGAATTGGAGGGATCAAAGAGTAGAAGCAAAGACATCATTTAGAAGGTTATCCTCATAGATTAGGTGTGAGCTAATAAATGTCTGAAATATAGCAATAGGAATGAATGTAGACATATTAGGCAACTTAAGAAGACATTCCTGAGTTGTATCCAATGGACTTGGAAGCAAGCACAGTGATTCTTTAGAGGCAAAGACACCAACTTTTACAATCAAATAATTAACTTTGAAGTTCGGAAAATTTAACTAGAAAATAGAATATACTAACAAGGATAATGAGAGTTTTGTGGTATTTTGAGGAGCATTTGCCTTAGTGCTACTCATATCATAGTCTTAGTATTTTCTTATTGATGGCAATTATAAACAAACAAAACCCAACCTACCAAACCAAAATGCCTCCTGGACTTATCTGTTTCACTTTTACATTTATGTCCCTATTAGAACAGTGCTTAGTTTCATACATTTTCAAGAACTTAGCTCCCTAAAAATGTCCCTCACTTATTACTTGGATTCCCCAAAGACATGCCTCCAGGTGACTCATAAATTAGTGTCACAGTTACAGTCACCAAGTTATGTCTAGAATATTCTTTGCCAGCTCTAGAATTCATTTATTGACTTTCAATGCCTTCCAAGTCATTTGAAGGCAAATCACTTCCAAATCAACTGCTGCCATTGCTCATGGGTCTTACGAAGTAAGCACCAGTGGCTACATCAAGAATCTTGTTTCCTTATGTTTCCAACACAGCAGCTTTCACAGTGCCAGCCAGAATAGGAAAGTAATAAGAATACTTGACTGTTCCTTAGATCTATACCACACTTTGTTACAGGGATCATGAAAGAAATCTGCTTTGGCCCAAATTCTCAATAACTCAGGAAAAAAAAAAAGATTTTTTTTCAACCTCTGGTTCATAACTTCTCAATATACAAGTTCAAATCCCATCTGACTACGGTAGGGAAAGCGGCAAAAATATAGTCTCAATATCTCTACTTCCCTTCTCAAAACCCTGTCTCTAAACAAAAATCTCAAATCATAAAATGCAAATAGAAATTTGAGTTGCTGTATGTGGTTTGGAGTGAGGAGGGAGATAATGTTGCAGGCTTGAGAGGGAAAATGATTTCATCACATCCAAAATTCCTTATCTGGAATCCTTGGGGCTAGATGTGTTTCAGAAATCAAAATGTTTTTGATTTTAAAAAGAGAGCATCCTATACAATATGACACCACATTAATATGCTGGCAAAATGTTTGACTATTCACACAAAAATTTTAAAAAAGACTTTATCACTTTCTATCAGGCAAAGTCAAGAGACGTTTTGACAACAAATGATTCACCAATTTTTTTTAAATTTAGGATTACTTGGATTTTAGAATTGTAGCTAAAAGCTTGTGCACCTGTATCATAGCCTGATAGCCTATTCATGAACCAGAATAACTTTGCCTACCATTGCTACATGCTGCTGTTAAGTTTTTCTCTAGTTTGCACAGTGGCGGAAAATGATCTTCAATTAAATGCCCTGGGTTTTTTCTTTTTTCATAGACAATTACCACAGTGTGATTATTCCTCAAGTCTTTGGAAATTTAATAGTATGTTAAGAATGAAAATACCAGAGTTTATTTCACCATCTTTCCCTCAGCACAGTTACACTTAAATTAATTTTCTTCTCATATTAAGAAAGTAAAACCTACCTTGAAAATTTCATTTGAATATTCTTATACAGTTTTTAAATTTCTATACAGCTGCTGGAAGATAATTTTTATTGTGTCCATGCAGTATATAATAGAGATGTATTGGATTTTAGAGGATTTAATAAAATGGGCCAAGGCACAATGTCTAAAATGCATGGACATAAAAGAATGGACAGAGAGTGAAGACCTAATATTTCACATATAGAGAAAGACTGGATTCTAGCTTGTCTGTCTTTGCTCGGGCCTGACTTCCTTTTTGTTAGCTCAATCCAAACACCACATTTTTGTGAATATGCATCATATTCATTTTGGATTATTTAATTTAACTTCCTTTCCAGATGAACTAGCTTTATTAAATGCTTGCCATGGATGGGCAAACAGAGTTTATGCAGGCTATAAATATCTATGATTAGTTTGGTATAGTATATTGCAATCTAAGGTGTAGCAATTATGTATAATATTTTCTCCCAAGCTTGATAAACCATTTGGGAACAAAAAAAAAAAATATCTAGAGTGTAATTTATGCAAACTCTGTGAATGTTTGACATTTTCAAACCTTGTATTTCTCAGAGATCCTGGTCAGCAGCACAGATACATACAGAATTTAAGTCCTGAGCTAAAGAAAAAGAAATATTTAACTCTATGCCTTAGGAATGGGTATAATCTAAGAATTATATTAACTGTGACACAAGTTTTCATCCCTCCAACAGAGGTACTAATTTTGGTGCGATATACAGGTCGCCACCCAAAGCTGAATGCTCCCACACATATTTATCTACTACAGCTATTATTCTACTATATCTAATATACATATACAGTGTTTAATGTGTCTACATTGCTGAGCTTTTACATAATCTCCAGTCTTATATATTTAACCACTATGAAGATAATATGCTGCAAGGTATAAATATGTACATATATGGTATATCTTTGTGCACAACTATCTAGGAATTGTAAATAAAATTGAAACCTCATCTCTGCTTTTCAAAGCTTCGATATTTACTGCAGATGATAGCACATGTAAACATAATATAGGATAGGTTGTATTAAATGCTTCTATAAAGACATATCTGAAATATGAATAGTCCACATGAGGAAAAAAAGCATGCAACTGGGCAGAACCACGAATGGATTTGAAAGGATTTGGGATCAAGATAGGATCCTGAAGAACAAATAAGACTTTGAGGAGAACAAGAAAAAAAAAAGACATGAAAAATTAGGATTATTCTAGGTGGATGAATAATATAAGTAGAGTTACAGAAACAAACTATTTCATGATGCAACTGCACCACAGGGGATAGAGTATAAATGATTCTGAGCTACAGTTTCTGTCCATTTGGATTTCCTTTGTATCTCAAACTGAATATTTTCCAACAAGATATATATTTTCTGCCAATTCCCAGCCATTCTCTTAATTCTCATGCCTCAAATTTCAATAATCATTTTTACTTCATCATATTCATTATTCACTAATTCATTCACCCATTCATTTATTTAATTCAGGCATGCAATAATATTTCAAATAGTATGTAGTAAGTAATAAAAAACAAAAACATGAATAAATTGGGAAGATTTCTCTTGATAAATTCACAGAAAATAAATTATAGTACAGTGTATTCATATTATAATAGACAGTTGTAAGAATACTATAGGAGTAATGGCACAATTCTGCTCAGTTTTGCCAAAATTCACTGTGTACCTACCATGTGGCAAGTAGCTAACTAATAAGAATTTAAGGATGAATGAAACTTGGTCAATTCACTCCAGTTCCTCATAGTCTGATAGAGAATACAGAGAACAAACAGATAATTACAGTACAGCAGTAAAAGCTGAGACTGAGGTGTGGCCATGAAAGGGATTAATGGATCTATTTGAGGAGAAAGATGGGTTAAGAGAAGTTTCATTTCCTATGTGCAGCTTCCCTTAACCCATATTTCCCTTCAAATAGAACCAGTTCTTGAAAAAATGCCCGTGAGTGAGTATACCTCAGGAACAACTTAAAATGCAAACAGTGGATCAGTTTAGCTTTATACTTGACAGAATCAAAGCAGATATAAGGTATGAATGCTAGACTTCAGACATGCAGAATCTTAATAACTTCTTTGGAGGAGGTCCCTTTGCACTTTGCAAATCTCAGATGTCTACCTTAAAGGGTGTGTTTTGCCCATCTCCATAGACAAACAGAAGAGTCAAGGAGGATGGTATGTGAAAGATCACTGGGTTTAGTGGGTAGAAAGTCATGAGTGACCTCAGAATAAGAAAATTAGTAGAGTGGCTTGTAGGAAGTTTGGGGGGAGGGTGGGAAGGGTGAAGAAAGCAAAATAAGGAAGGGAGTAGGAATTGTGAATAGTGACTACCTAATCCAGACAAGAAAAAAAGAGAGAAATGAATGACCTGACTGGAGGAAGAGGGGGATTTAATTTTTACTTACTACCAATAAATCCTTGCCAATCAGTTGCTTCCTCAGGTGTTCTCCAAGGACACCATGCTAGTGCTATGAGCTAGGAGAACTGAAGACTGATTCATCCTACACGTACCTAACCTTTGCCTTCCACCTCTCCGTTATGTAGTGTTCAAGTTCATCTTTCTCTCTCAAATCCTATCAGATTACTTTAGTTAGTCCACACAAATTCAATTCTTGATACTAGTTCTGTGCTACTCTGACACTTAAATCCTAATTAACAAAACATCCTCTCGGTGCTTCAGTTGTACCCAACCACAGCTACACAAACCTCTGTCACCATATCCCAAAGAGCCCTGCATACATGTTTTTTTGACAACATACCTTATCCACTATACTCAGCTTGTTACAATGCACAGTGAATTCAGTTCTAAATTGTCTTCCGTGTGTTTAAGTTTTTACCATCCATGCATTGATTGTAGTAGTTAAAATCTACACTCCCCTTTAAAAATTTAAAAATGCCAATTATTCCCCATCTCAATCTTTCTATTTTCTTACCTGAAAGGTTTTATGCTCTTCCTTCAGTTTTTATATACTAATTTCTTCGTGTTTTTTTGCTATTTATTTTGGCAGCTGTTTCAACTTCCCTTATGATATTGACCAAGATTACACATGATTTCTGTGTTTAAAAAAATGTGTTTTTCTTTTTTCATTTCCAATTCCTTTCTTGATGATGCTCATAACTGTTAATTGTGCACTTGGATATGAGTAGGTACACAGTAGATCTAATCATATTAGTTACAGCTTATTTGTTTATAAGTGATAGAAACATAACTCAAACTAGGCAAGACAAGGAATACTGGTTTTAAAAGTACTAAAATAAATAAATAGATAAATAGCAATTAAAAATAAATAAATAAAAGTACTATCTCATACAATCAAACCATTACAAAGGCAAAGGTACATCTGGATTTCAAGTTTAACTGGACACAGTACGTTTATGCTTCTCAACTGCTTTCGTTAATCATTTTCTATGCTTGTTGGCTTATTTCTCTAACATTTTAACCACTTTAACACTCTAACCATTCTATTCATATGGACGGAGATTTAGCTGTCAAAAGCCAACAAGTTTTATATCCCTTAGCTATTATCATCAAAGAGGTAAGAAAAAAGAACTCTAACTTAGTTTTGGATTGTAAAAAATATATTTAAAAATTACAGGAAATGACTCTCAAAATCCATCTCTAGAAGTTATGGAAGAATCAAGGATAATAGAGCAGAAATCTGACAACTGGAGAATTCCTCTGATCCCATTAAAGAAGTAGGTGTATCAACCAGACAGCAACATCCATTTTATCTACTACAAATTTACTATATAATGAAAAGGATTTTGTTGGCATTGTTTATCACTGAATCTCCAGAGTCTAGAAGTTAATTATATGATTTTTTTCTCACAATTTGGAGTGTTGTCAGAGACGGTCTAGTCATCTTTGTCTAGATAATACATCTGTATTTCTAAATTGAGGAAATAGAACATGACATTTCTGTGATTCAGGAAATTTACTAGTATTATATCGGCTCTACAGAGAATTGTGATAAATTAATATCTATATTTCGCTTTAGCATAGCTATTGAGAATAGTGGTGGGCAACCAACCAGCATTGTGGTTAACAGAAGATCTTTAAAAAGTAATGTATGCAGTAAAATCAGTGTGGTTGTCATAAACTGCAGCACGCGAATGTCACTTTTAGTAATTCACTAAATGAATTGCCTTCCCTGTGTTTATTATAACTTGACTAAACTGATTCTTCAAGAATATAGGAATGTTAAGAACAATTATGCTCTCTCTTGAAGAAAACATATCACAAATACATATAAATCATTCTGTCTTCTAGTTTATATTATTCTCTTATCTAATCATATGACTTAGATATATACATACTTTGAAATAAAACATATATCATTTTATCTTATCTAACTGCATGACTTGGATGTATACATACTTCAGAATAAAGTATAGAACATATCTTTAACTAGAGCTGATATATTTCAAGCTTTAAACTTTCACTCTCAGGAAGAATGTTATTGTAATATATATGTTAAATTCTTGTCTGTGCCTAGAGTCTACAATGTGAATTTGGAAGTGACTGTTAATCACTGATAATTTAAAAAAGAATAGATTCAACTTAGAATATTCTTTCTTTTTCCAGGAAAACAACGAGGTGTTTTTCTTCTTTAACAAAAATTATCCCTATTATTGGCCCTATCTCAACTTTTAAGTCCCTTCAGGGGGTATGAAAATAGCGTTTTATTCTTTACACTCTAATATATGTTATTTAATCACTTTTCATTACAGTAATTATTATTACTGTTTTTTAAATTATCAAATAAGTGAATCAATCTTTATTAAGTGCTTTCTTTGTGCCAGGCACTGTGTATAATATTGCCACTCATTTATTTTTTAATATTTGTTCATACATTTCTCCATTCAACAAATATTTGAGTTTGTACAGTGTTTTAAGCACACAAAAACTTTTCTTCAAGGTCCTAATGGTGCAGTAGAGGGAATGTTAGCTAAACAAATAGATAATATATATTGTCAAGTAATGCTAAGACCTATGAAGAAAAATAAAGGGTGCTCCTGGGTGGCTCAGTCAGTTAAGCGTCTGACTCTTGATTTCAGTTAAGGTCATGATCTCAGAGTCCTGAGATCAACAACCCCCCTAACTGCCACGAGGTCCTGCACTCAGTGGGGAGTCTGCTTGAAATTCTCCCTCTACCCCTTCCCCTTGCTCCTGAGCTCAGTCTCTCTCTCTCTCTCAAATAAACAAATAAATCTTAAAAAGGAAAGAAAGAAAGAAAGAAAGAAAGAAAGAAAGAAAGAAAGAAAGAAAGAAAGAAAGGGAGAAAGGAAGGAAGAAAGAAAAAGAAGAAAGAAAGAAAGAAAGAAAGAGAAAGAAAGAAAGAAAGAAAGAAAGAGAAAGAAAGAAAGAAAGAAAGAAAGAAAGAAAGAAAGAAAGAAAGAAAGAAAGAAAGAAAGAAAGAAAGAAAGAAAGAAAGAAAGAAAGAAAGAAAGAGAAAGAAAGGAAGGAAGGAAGAAAAAGAAATGCAGGCTAAGAGATAGAGTGGCAGGGACTGTTATTCTGGATTGCATAGTCAGGACGACTTCTTTAAGAAGTTACTGTTTCAGCAGAGAACTGAATGAAATGAGGAAGTAAAATATATGAATACCTGGAAAAAGAAGTTTTTAGGACTGAGGCCAAAAAGTGCTGAAGTCTGAATGGAAACTTTTGGAAAGTTGTACATGGGAGAATAACATAATTTGACTTACACTGATCAATCAATGGTGATTAAAACACAGTTTCTAAGGTCAAACTAGGTGTCTGAATTCAAATGAGCATGCCAAAGCATCCTGATTATGTGACCATGGTAAGTTACCTTACGTAGGGTCTCAGTTTGCCCAATTAGTGTAAGGATCGTATTCATTCCTTCCCCATAGTTTGGAAATGAGGATTAAGTGAGGAAATCCACCCAGAGAGATAGGCACAGTGTGAGGCATATAGTGAGTGTCTGAGAAGTGTTAGCTATTGTCATTGCTCTGTCATTACTTTTTTTAATGTTACAAAACAAGATCATTTTCCTGCCTTTAAAGTAGGACTATAATCTATGGTTTTTGCCTTATAGATAGAACTTCTGGAGAAACTGCACAGCTGAGAAGTGTATACTAATCATGCACCTGTGTGTATAGAGGTAAAAGCTCTGATTTGGGGGAACTCTATGCTCTTAGTTACTTTCCATCAAAGGAAGAATAAATTGAGAATGATTAAATTAAGTGAACTGGAGAAAGCCTATTACTAATGTAAATCATTATAAAAGCTTCAGTAGGCAAAGAAGTAAAAAACTAGAGAATATAATGTAGTATCTTTGGATAGTCTCTGTAGACAATTAAATTGCTAGAAGTGAGACAGTACCATTAATAATTGCACATTTCATTTAATATATAATTATTCATTGTGGCCTCGCTAGCTTTCTTAAGCTTAAAAATGGAAGTGACCCTTTTATTCTGACTACTTATTCCTCTGAGTATCTAAAAATGTCTCCATTTATCTTCATTCACCTTGTACCTAGTGCATAAGGAAGGAAATACTTCTTTGTCTCTTTAAGACTGGAATGTCAGATGAAAATATTCGTTCCTCTATAAGAGGACAAGAAATACTTACCTCCCTGGAGATAATAAATATGCTGATTTATTACATGAATAGTACCCCAAGTGAAAAGGATATTTCTGGACAGACAATTCCAAAAAACAGGGATGAACTATGGTAGAATATAATGACTCTAAAAGAGCCCAATTCTCTACTCAAAATATGTCACAAATTAAGAAAAAATATAAGATAATTATTCAGCAAAATACTTACAGGTACTACCTAATCATTTATTGTATGACTAATTACTAAACACATAATTATATCCTCTGTTTATAGTTTCAGTTACAAAAAACCTTCATGGTCACTATTTTTTCTGATTAAAATGAAAGTAAGTAATAATACCTGAGATTTATTGAGAGTGCTTACTATGTGCTAGGTTGCTTTCCAAAAATAATCACCTTTAATTCTCATAAGATCTCTGATGTGGATTTTATTATTCCATAATTTATAGATTAAAAACTGAATTCAGAAATCCTAAGTGATTTGCCCAAGCTCTCCCAGATACTGAGTTATATATCCTGTTCCCAAATCATCTCCTTAAGTATGATCTTATAGTTTCTCTTACAAGCTTACCCTCTGAAAAGATAACAGGACAGGCATTAATGTTCTTTTTGTTTTGTTTTGTTTTAAACTTTTAAGTAATTTTTTTGAATAACAGCATCCAAAAAGACAAGTAATTTGTACAAGATGGCATAGTCAATCAGAGGCAACCACGACATTCAGTGGGGAAGAATGATCAGTGTGTCTTTTGTGAGTAACAGCCAGGTGTTGCCCTTCATGCAATCAAAATCAGAAAGTAAAAATAGTGCAACTTTTTGCACTTAGAAAGTATGTCCCACCAAATTAAAGTTTCTA
The DNA here is from genome assembly GCF_037043125.1 of Eumetopias jubatus. Lineage (NCBI taxonomy): Eukaryota > Metazoa > Chordata > Mammalia > Carnivora > Otariidae > Eumetopias > Eumetopias jubatus. The sequence continues at coordinate 99,264,184 of NW_028274811.1, forward strand.
TATAAATAAAGGTGTTCTTAATTTCAACCTCATGGCTGAATTAAGTTTATTTTCAGCTAATTTTTGTTTGAAATCTTCAAATTGTTCATTCCGTCTAATCATTTTGGTCATAGCTCAAATATCACATATTCTGCTATCTCTTCCCTGACTCCTTATATAAAATAGCAACTCTCTTCTCAGTCACTCCTGCTGCATAATGATCACCCTAACCCGCTTTCTTATCTTTAAGCTTACCACTATGTTAACTTATTTATTTGTCATTATCTTTCTCCATCACTGAATACAAGTTACATGACAGTGTTACCCTTCTGTTTGGTTTGCTATTCCATCTCTAAGGTTTAGATGGGAACCTGCAGTCATAGAAGATAGTAAATTTCTAGTCAATAAATTAATGAGTTTGGTATAATTTCTGAGTTCTAAAATACAATGTAGTCACTATGTGTATGTATGAATGTGTATATGGATAGATACAGATACACAGACACAAAAAACATACACACACACTTCATTTTTAAAATGAAAATTCTATTTTAACTCCAGACCTTTAATTAGCAATCAGACCACCAATCATATTGTTAACACTTGAAAAAGGGCCTGATGAAAACATAAATTCAAAGTTGTGTCTAATGCCTTTAATGGAGGACAACTAGCCAAGAGAGAAATAAAAATCTGTCCCCCAGCCTTCATTAGAAAGCATCTCAAGCCCATCAGATTCATAAGCACTTCAATGTTTGACTTTTGGAAGCAATGTAAGAAGCTTCAAAAGATAATAAAATGATTGGAAGGCACTCAATGAAATAGTAAGGTTAAAGGGCACAGTTCAAAAGAATCCTCAAGGTACCTTAGAAATTATCTGACCAAAAGAACATATATGGGCATGTCAGTGAATCACTATACTCTGATATTTTTGTTACTTTCCTGCTTAAATTAAAATAGCTGATTAGTTAGGTCCAAATCATAGAATAAGAGACCTAAAAGTTGTATGTTTGAGTGAAAAAACAGGCACACCAATTAAATGTATTTATGAAGCTTAATTTAACTCACCTTCTAAACAACAAAATCTCTAGTTATGGATGTGACCCAAATTCCATCTTCACATATTACCCATTAGTGGTTCTAATGGATTTGAGTCAAATTTTGAAAAAGCTTTATAAAGCTAATTTTTTATTATCATCCTTGATCTCTTAGGCTTAAGGTCTCTTGGTATTTAATGTACACATTGCAAACACTGATAAAAGTATACATACAACCTGAGATACAGTATAAAAAGAATCAATATTATTTTACAGGTTCTGATAACAAAATAACAGGATCTAGAATCATGTGCAAGGAAGGTTTTCTGAGGAAATTACTCCAAATTTGATTTTAAGTATGAGTAAAAGTTCACTATGATAAAGAGAAGGGAAGGGAAAAGAGGCAGACAGAGTAGCAATGACAAAAATTTCTAAATTGCAGACAGCATGGAACTCTAAAGAAATTAAAACAGCCAGGTGACCAGAGCTCGAGACTGAAGTAGCAAGAAGTGCTATACAATACAGAAGAGAAGAATTGGAAAATCATGCTGGACCTTGTAAAATGGTTTAAGGATTCATAACAATGAGAAACATTGAAAATTTTTAATGTGTGGGAGTGTGTGTGTGTGTGTGTGTGCGTGTGTGTATTTGAGTGAGTGAGTGTGTGTGTGTGAGTACGTGTGTGTGTGTGTGTGTGTACATGTGAGTAATAAATCAAGTTTCGGAAAGAGGTATCAATGAAAGAGAATCAGTTTGGTAGGGTAAATGTATAATTTTTAGGTGGTATCAAGAGCAATAACGTAGGAAGCAATGCTTTAACTCAATCACTTGCCTTCAAACCTCCAGTATACCACCAATTTCCAGTTTGTACTCAGCAGCTTCTTTAACCTGAGAAATTAATTCCCTAGTATGAATGAAACTGGTTATTTCACTGACTATTGTTGTTCTTAGTGATTTAGAATGGAGTCAAACCAGTTCTAAAATCAAATAATAAGTGAAGTGGAATCTGCTGGTTGTCCACTCAGCATCCCATCTTCCTTCCTTAGAGACTTACAAGTTCTATATAGGGATCCACCCCATCCCATACAGCTAATTACCTCCGGGGAATATGCAGACCCAGCTGCATAATATTGTAAGGTTCAATGCAAAATGAAAATGCATGTCCCTTGCTAAAAATTATTAAGAATTTCAAAATGGCACTAGCAGCATATTAAACGAAGCCAGAGATCCTGTGCTGCTGTACAGATGGCAGGGCCATGAGGTCAGCCCTGGGAATGTGACCTGTCGTAGCCCAAAGAATGAGCCTGATTATACTAGGAACGGTTATGGGGCCAAAATTTCATCAATGAGACATTGGGATGGGAGAAAGTTTGTTCACTGGCTTCTGGGAATTTTCTTGTTTCTTAGGAGAGGATGAAGAAAGAGATGATCTCTTTGCTTCCTCTTATTATTCTTTCTGGATTTGATAGCTGAAAATGTTGCATCCATCTTGAATGAAACAAATGTTTATGATGGCAGAGACCAGAAATAAAAAGAAATGGTATAGTTGATCACACTGTTGTGCCAATAAATCAACCAACCCAGACAGACATCATGAATCAAGACTTCCTATTACACCAATAATACATTTTCCTTATTATTTGTCATTTTGAGTTAGGGTTTTCGTTATTAGAAGGCAGAAGCTTTTCAACTGACAAAAATAATACTCTTTCAACCCAATTTGCTGAAAGAAGTATTCCTTTTTTCAGTTAATAATATTTGCTGCATTGTTAAATATTTTTAGAGCTGTGCATGCTTAGAAGAAATGAGTGTTACCTAGAATAACAGAAGTTGTCAGCATATTTCTCAAAAGATAAAGAGATCATATGACATAAAATAAAATGCAATAACATTATCTATGTTGTTATATTCTAGGGGCATAAAGGTTTAATTGCAAGATAACTGCCAGGTGAGTAATAATATTCCCGATTTGCTTCTTCTAACATTAAATATAAATATGTATTTTGGTGCTATTTTTGTAAGAAAGTTTTGTAATGAAACCAGGTATCATCCAGAGCTCTCCAACAGCAAAAGAAAACGACCACACATCGCCATCAGGTAAGTGTCAGACAAGAGAAGAGCAATGAAAATTAATCAGAATAAAATTATGTAAAACAAAGGTGAGAGTGTTTTCCCTGAGGAATTATTTAAAGTAGCTGTCCCAGTCTGCAACACCCTCTCTATCCCTTTCCTTCTCAGTTTGTGTATGGTTACATATACCCTTTTAGTTTAAACAAAAGAAAAATACGCCATAGAATCTATCCACTTTACCATAGTGAGTCTATAGAATAACAACAACAAGACATTTTGGTTTCATTCATGGACAAAGTTATTTTTAGGCACTGAAATGAGCACAATGTAGTTGTTCTGTGTAATAGAGACAATAAAGGGGCAATGTTAAGTGTGACTCCAAATCTGACTCCGAAGCCTATCCTCTTAATTCCTCCAAATCAAAATCTTCACTCATATTTAAAAATCATAGCTATAGTGGAAGGAACCTCATGGTGCTGAGCCAACAAGAGGAAATAGAAACAAAAGCTACCTAGAAAGGTTAACCAAATCGTGAAAGACACGATTTAGTTCCTGAGTGAATCTTACAGGCTAAGTGGGAAATTTGCACGTAAAAGTAGTAAGTAAACTTTCAGTCAGAAAGGGTAACATATATAAATATTTACTGCAGTTCTATCCTATAAGTGGTCTTGGGGTTTGTTGTGGGTGGTAGAACCTATTTAGTGAGGTTAATTTGAAGATACCGTACAAGAGTTCCTGGGGCAGGAGAGGCTAGGTAACAAGTTCCTACACCATGATTTTTATCTCTGCCCCAAAGAGAACTTAAAATCCTCTTGGAGAAAAAAAATTGAAAAGAAAAATGGTAAAAGAAAATAACACATTCATATAATGTTTCAACATAAAATAAGGGAAATATATTCCATGGAAATAAATTACTTTCCAAGTGAATAATAAAGAATGGAATTTGAGACATTCAAAGAATTTAGAAGACCCTTATCAATGGATTGTTCAGAGCAATTTATGTATATGTAGAAGGAAGGTCTGAGCCAGATTCCAAAGCATAGGTTAAACTTACAGTATAGGGATAGAATAGCATTCTAGGATGATGGAAAATAGTGGGTAAAAGTACAACAGTACACAAATTTAAGTGAAAACAAATGTGAGAGAAACTAAGACTTCATAGAAAGAAGAAAGAGAACAAAGTGGGAAGTTGGTCTTGACTACCAGGTTTTGACTTTGGAAGTAAACATTTAGATACACTCAGAAATTCATTGAGTGGCATGGTTGTTCATATGGCACTATTGGGCAGAATGAATTAAACAGGGAGAGTCGAGAGTCAGAGAAACCAGTCAATAGGCAAATATAGCATGACAAATTAGGATGTGGCTGTGGCAGTGGGTTTGGGGAGAATAAAGGATATTATAAGAAAAGAATCAATAGAAGTTATTAACTGATGAGATAAGAAAGTGAGGGATAATGAGGTGTATCTGATAATTTTAGTTATAGCCACATAGCCACAAAGAGAGCAATAAATCCAGAAAGAGTTTTTTTAAGGTGACAACAGACCACATAAATGGAAATAATGAGCGAGAGTCCCTGTAATGGAAAGTAGAATATAGATCTAAAAGATATCCTCATAGAGAAAACTGCTGTGATTATTTGATGAACACTCTAAAGTAGAGAACATGGGCAAAGTATTGCAGAGGCATTTGTATTTCCTGCTTCAGAGGCACCAGATCACTTTTCTGCCTGAAAAGTTCTTGTCTACTTTCCTACCCGTAAATCTTTTTCTTGCCTATAAAGTCTAACCACAAAAGTTATTTCAGCATAGCTTTGTCTGACAATTGTAGAGTATTTTCTCTTTTGTTCACCTTCAGCACCTATGTATTTATTAACCGAATATTCATTGAGTACTTACAATGGCCTTTACATTGTTCTATGTGTAGGGGAACCAGCAGTGAACAAAACAAGCAATATCCTCGCTCTTATGGGTATGCTTACATTCTAGATTGATTAGACAGCCACCTACTCAAACAATCAAAAATATATAATATTCCAGATAGTGATAAACCTGTTTAAGTGGGGAGCTATTTTGGATTATGTAATCACAAAAACCCAACTGACAAAATGATAGTTGATCAGGGACCTAAAGAAAGTAAGTGAGTAAACTTACTGGACAAGGAGAATGTTCTAGGTAGAGTGACCAGCAATTGCAATGACCTTGAGCAGGGACATGCTGAGCATGTTTGAACAAAGAGGCTAATGTGACTGGAGTTGAATAGGTGTGTTGGGGGTACCAGTGACAGGAAAAAGTACCAGAAAAATATTGGAGATCTAGATCTTTAGAGTTTTGTAGGCCATGCTGAAGGATTTGAGAAGTCATTCAAGGCTTTGGATTAGAAAGTCAACTAGTCTGAGTTGCAGGTATCTCATGACAATAAGTACCACCAATGGATTGAAGAAGGCCTGTAGTACCAGTGGAACTCACTAAGCAATATTAACACATGGGTGACAAACATGGAAAGGATGACATAGTTAAAAAAAAAGTATGTGTTGGGATTGTTGGAAAAATAGGAAACTAAGAAGTAAACAGCCAAGTGAAAAAAAGAGAAAAGAAAAAGACCTGTAGTAGATACTGTGTCTATTTCCTCTAGCAGGCTGCATACTCCCTTAGCTGAATGGGGCTCACAGCTGCCCCTCCTCTGGAGAATATCCCTAGGCTAGATGATATCTCTAAGCTTCTCACTTGTCAAAGCCTCCTCATAGCTGATGATTGACAGACATGGGGAATAAAGAGCCAGGGCCCTTTTGCCTCCATGACAGAACAACTCTACGGTGCTGGTCACGTTGTAGGGCTCTCATCTGTGGGTAAGACCAAGGCTGCACTTTGCCTGAGACCAATCCTTGCTCAGTTCCTCTTTCCTGCCACATTTGGTATCACTCCCATGCTTCTAGAGGGTTTTCCTAAGGGGCACTCCCTGTCAGTCACTTTTAGGCTTTGCTTCTCGGAAACCTGATTTAAAACAAGTCATGTATTTTCTGCCATTTTCATTTTCCACAGTATCTAATAAAATGCTGAATATGCCATCAGTATATAGTAAATGTTCATTGAATTAAAGAACAGACATCAGGTTTTATAAAAGAGTAGAGAATGCTATCTATTGATATGAAATTCCATATGCTATCTTAGCTTTCTGGGTACTTATTTCTAATTTAAATAATTTGAGTAAAACTGACAAAATAAGATTATATTTGCACATATATTTGTTTTATTTGTACATTATGGGTACATAATTAAAAATTTTTATAATGAGTCACCCTTTCTATGTTTAAGATAACTATGTGTATTTGTCACTTTTTAGGTCTATAATACAAATTAGAAATTTTGCAAATTAAGTGCTTTCTGCCTCCTCTTAAGACCCTTATTAGATTAAAGATGAATATGTTAAACTGCTTACTATCTCCCATGACATTTAACTTTAGTCACCTGATTACCCGGGGATGCTGAAAAAGATTTTGCTTATTTGCTGAGCTTGTACATTTTAAACCTAATGCACTTGATTTGGTGAGATGAATCACAAGAATACTCTATATTTAATTGGAAGTCCATGATTATAATATTTGACTCCTTTGGGAAAAATACTTTTTGGGAAGTTCTATTCTCTACTCAAGTCAGTCTTTTCCAGTATATTATATATCACTCTTCTTCTCTTCATGTCCTCTCCATTCATCCTAATGATTTTCATTCATTGTCATGAAAAATTTCATACTTTTCTCAGATGTCATCTGTTGTACCTTTTTTAGTTTGGTCTCATGCACTTTCACATTTCATTTAATTTTATTTTCTCATTGAACTTTCCACCCTATTAACCCCAGTATTACACATGTGTCTTGCCACATGCTTTATGATCATATATCCATTTTGAATTGCCAATATAAGTAAAATGTCCTAACTAATTAGAAAGTTTATTATAACCATTCCAATATAATATAACCGGAAATTATTAGCCTTATTAGTTTCATAATATCCTTTCAAGTTTACCCTCTGGTAAGTCAATTTCAACATTGTTTCAAGTATTGGGCTTGGCAGGACTTGCAAAATGCAGATATATAGTCATTTTCCTCAGATTTCTTGTGATTTGTTATATGAAAATTGCTGTACATATTGCCATTGACTATGTATAAGTTTCTGTGGGTAGAAAGATGACTATAAAAGTCCCAATGCCTAAAGATCTCATCGTTATCCCAAAGAGTTATAATATGTGGCATAAAAGGTCCTATATAGAGGTAAACAATGAGTCATGAGAAAGAGTTCTCTTCTTTGGTACTTTCAATTGTTCTCCACTACTTATAAAATTTAAAAAAAAGTCATAACTTGGCACTTGCTAACCTCTAACCTTCTTTTGTTCCTATTCCCCATATTCACTTTTCTTTTACTTATGATAAGAAAGTAACTCAAGGTCATTGTAGAAGTGTGTGGAAGATACAGAAAAGCAAAAGAAAGTGAAAATAGCCCTAATTACAGTGTCAGAAAAAAAACTACCATTAATACATTTTTTACAAGTTTCTAGCCTATGTCTATGTGTATTTAAAGTTACATTTTCTAACAACATGAGAATAAATATGTTACCATCATTTTTGTATCTCTTTAGATATTTGCAATGACATTATTCTATTCCATTGTATGGATGCTCCAATTTTAACCAACCCTATAAGATTAGACATTTAATTTGTATCTAGCTTTGCAGTCTTATGCTATAATAACTTCCATTCACATGAATGCAATGACTATTCTTAAAGAATGAATACCTCGGGGTGAACTATTGGCAAAAAAAGATTGAACTTATTTTCACTGGTTTATTAGCCATTTGTAATTTATTTTGTCCATTAGTCTATTGGCAGTATCGTGTTTTATCTTAAAGTTAAAACATAAACACTTTATATTATCAAAAGTTTGTAATATGTGTAAAATTCATATCACAGAGTTTATAATTTTCCTGATTATTTAAATTACTTCTGTTACGTAGGAGTTTCATATTTCTTATTTTGTGTGTGTCTATATTAACTGAGCCATCCAGGAGCCTCAGGGTTGAGGTTTTTATTTATTTTCATTTTCTGTTTCTGCATATAAGTATTAAATTATTTCAGCATCATTTGTTCAAAGTGTCATTTTTTACATTAATTATTCAACTACTTTGTCATTTCTGTTGAAATTCAATTGGCCATATATTTATGAATCTATTCTGTTCAAAATATCTATTTGTTTACCTTTATGTCAGTAGCTACTATCTTGATTACTATAGGTCTATAGTAAGACTTAAAATGAAGTTAAGTCTTGCACTGTTTTTTTCTTTTTCAAAGCTCTGGGAAGATCTTTTGTATTTCCAGAAAAAATTTAAAATCAGCTAGTCAATTTATGCAAAAGAAAAAAAAAACTTTTGGGCTTTTGATCAGGAGTAAACCTAATGAATATAGAGTGAATTGACATTTTAGTAATCAAATCCATGATTATGATGCATATCATTTTGTTTTTTCAATTTAATTAACATATAACATATACTGTATTATTAGTTTCAGAGGTAGAATTTAGTGATTCATCAGTTGCATATAACACTCAGTGCTCATTACTTCAAGTGCCCTCCTTAATGCCCATCATCCAGTTACCCCATCCCCCCAGCCACCTCCCCTCCAGCAACCCTCAGTTTGTTTCCTAGAGTTATGAGTTTCTTATGGTTTGCCTCCCTCCCTATTTTCATCTTATTTTATTTTTCCTTCCCTTCCCCTATGTTCATCTGTTTTGTTTCCTAAATTCCATACATTGGTGAAATCATATGGTATTTGTCTTTCTCTGACTGACTTATTTCACTTAGCATACATAATACCCTCTAGTTACTGCAAATGGATCTGCCTTATTCTTTTTTTTTTGCAAATGGCAAGATTTCATTCTTCTTGATGGCTGAATAATACCTCTTTGTATTCAGTTTTTCTTTAACTTCTTCATTGGTTTTATAATTTTCAAAGTATTGGTTTTGCAGATATCTTTCATATCATCCATAAATATTCCACATATTTAATTCTATTTCAAATGCTATTTTAAATTTTAATTTCCAATTATTTGTGTCTAGTATATAAAAGTTCAATTGATTTTGTATACTGATCTTGTAGTCTACAATTCAATAGTGATGGCAGGGTTTTTTTTATTACATTCTATAGGATTGACCCAACTTCAATAAAAGTTTATTTCTCCTAATTTATGCATTTTTTATAGCTCTCTATTGACTTATTATCTTTATTGGTCCTTACTGCTTCATTTCATTGAGTAGAATGTAGAGAGCAAAGTTGAATAGAAGTGATAAGAACAGACCTCTTTGCCTTACTACTAATTTTAAAGGAAAAAATACTCAGATTCCATACTTATGGTTTGAGCTGTAGGTTTTCCATAGATGCCATTTTTTTGGTTTAAACAACTTCCCTTCTCTTTCTTATTTGCTGAGAATTTTTATCTATTTTTTTAAAAAATCACAAATAAATGTTTTTTTCAAAAGCATTTTCTTTACACATGCAGATGATCACATAGATTTTTTTTCATTTCTAGTCAGAATTACACTGACTGATTTTTCTGATGTTAAACCAACCTTGTATTTCTTTGCTACTTTGACTCAGTCATGATGTATTATCCTTTGCATTTCTTGTTAGAATTTATTCTGCAAAATTTTGTTTAGATTTTTGCATCTATATTTATATGGACACTTCTCTATACTTTTCCTAAAATAGTCTAGTCTGGGTCTGGTGTCAGGGTAATTGAGGCCTTATAGAATAATTTGAGGAGCATCCCTTATTCTTTAATTTTTTAAGAGTTTGGGTAGAGTGTGATCATTGCTTCTTTAAATGTTTGAGAAAATTCACCAGTGACTCCATCCATCTAAGGCTGTCAATTTCTTTTTTGTTTTTTGTTTATCTGTTTGTTGTGTATATACAGGCTTGAGATTTTTAACTAAAAATTCAATACATTTATGGTTATAGAACTATTCCAGTCATCCATGTCTTTCTTGAGTGAGATTTGATAGTTTGTGACTTTTAAAAAAATTTAGTATTTTATTTAATCTTATACTGTTTTTTCTATCTATGATAGTTATTCAGCAAAATCTCTAGCACAAGCATGGCAGCTTTTCCTCATATCTAGAATTGATGCTGGACTTTTTCCTATTTATACTCTTGATCTTTGTAACTGGATTCGGGGGGGATAAAGACATGTGATATAAATTAATTGCTCGCCTGGGAATCTTCCAAATACTTTTTAATCTACAATATGTTTACTGAGTTTCTGTGTACTCTGTCTACCATTTTCCCTTCTCTGCATGGATAATAGAGGCTTCTTTACTGCAGTGGTTTCATATTTGCCATTGCCGGGACACAAAGTGTCTCACCACCTCACAGTTTTTATTTGCAATGTTCACACTGACTGGCTTGAGTCAGTCACACAGGTCACTTTAACACTACTCAAAACCCAGGATGGATGACTGGCTTTTGTGCCTAGTCCCATGTCTAGTGGTTTTATTTTATTTTTTAATAAATTTCTTGATTCACAGAAAGGACTACTCCTTTATGGTGTCATCCATTATGTAGGGAGCCCAGTTCCCATTTTCTGCTATGCACACTATTTTCCCTGTTTAGGTTTTTTTGTGGGTGTTGAGAACCCAGTTTCTAAATCAGTGCCTGATTCTTGAGTTTTTTAGTTTCAACACTATCTCACCACTATGGGTTTGAGTTTCCTTCTCATTTCTGGAACTTGGAGATTACCTTTTATTGTTTTTTTACCTTTTGAACTGCGCATTTCCATGTGCAACCCAATCCATTTTAAATAAATCTTCCATTCTCCTTTTAATCATTGTTATAATATATATATATATATATATATATATATATATATATATACACACACACACACACACACTTTCTGGGAACTACTAAATGATGGTTAAGAAAGAAAAAAATATATATGTTTCTTATAGTCTCCTAGCTTCTAATAATTGTGAATCCCAGAAGTACATATCTCTCTTTAAGACAAATTTAACACTAACAAAAACATCAGAAACTCTTTAAAAACAGTGACTCTCAAACATAGGAGAGAAAAACTGTTTTTTCCACAATCTACTCAGTATTGGTGGTAGGGATAAAAATATCTCCTTAGAACTATTATCTTGAAAACTTAAAAATTTGAGATCTTATCTTAATTCTGTGTGGGAGGACTGCTTCTGACAAGCTTAATTTTTTTTTGTTCTAGATAACTCACCTCTCAACTTGTCAAGTCTCTGATGTGAGATTCAGTGTTAAACAAAGAGTCACATTGAAAGATTTACACAAGTGGAAAAGTTTAAAGTAAGGTAAGATATGGCTCTCATTAACGAAGGAAAAAAAAACTCTATAACCTCAGAGATGATTCTGTCTCTTTCATGAAAATAATTTACAAATGGGCTTTCTCTAATCTAGTCAAGTCTTTGTTACAACTCTGGATAAATAAGAAAGGGGGTCAAATTAATTTATTTTCAGTTCTACCTCAATTCTTCAATCCTGCCTTTAAAATATTTTTAATATTTTTTCCATTTCATTATTAACATAAACTGGAATAATAAATGTCCATTATTTAAACGAATTGAGCCACAGTAGTGATAGTGACACCATGTCATACAACAGAGAATATGTTTTATGAGGCCTCTCAGACAATTTCTAGTAGGCAGACTAAAAGGTCAGGGAGTCTAGATTTCCCAAGGCCCGTCCAGTTCCTTCATTCCTTTTGGAAAATTCATTATTTCAATAGCACGGTATCCAAGTTTAACTTGATATATCTGTTGATGTTCTATACTCTGAAGCTTGACAGATATTGTCTAAGGAGAAATATGCAATGTCAGTGTTTGTGAGAAAATTGCAATTATTTATCAATAGATGTCCTGTCAGTCTTGTAAAGCAGCTTGATGCCTAACACATAGTGATCATCAATAAACATAGCTGATAAAGTTAACACTATTTATTATTAACATTATTATTAATAGTTATTAATAATACCAACATCAAAACCACTATTTTTATCTTCTTCAGTCAAAAATAGCTATTCTACTAATGTCCTCACCTCTACCTTTTTGACATTATTCCCTTTTTCCAAATCTCTCAGCACATTTCTCTTCTCTCTTGTTCTATAACTCAATTCATATAATCAAATGATCCCCATACCTACTATAAATATTTAAAATAAAGCTTTCAAAACATCTACTCTGAAAACTATCATTAAGTTTTAGTGTGCAACAGCATATACATTTATAAATTTTGTTCTGTTTTACCTTATTTCTTCTTTGTGTATATATCGCTCTATGACAACATATGAATCAAAGATCCATGAGATCAAATACTGGATGTCACGTTAGTGCCTCCAAGTCTCCAGTAAACCATTGGTTACAGACTGAAGATGCAATGAACAGCTGATGATGATGGTAATAACAGTGATACATCTTCCAGCTCTGTGTGGAAATTGGATTCCTTCCAATATTTAGATGTAAAAAATCTATGACATTTAATAATAGGATTAACGAATTAGGTGTTATTAAGGAGTTTAACTTCAAAAAAACCAAGCAACACATCATAATATATTATCTTCTGAAAATACACTTTAACTCCTTGATCTTCAGGCAACCATGCCTTTCTGTATATCAAAATAAAGGACTGTGAATCATTACACATACTCCCACTAAAAAATCTAGAAAGAACATTTTGAAAGATAAAGATGCTCTCAACTAAGCCCATAAGTATTGTTTGACCAATTTGGTTCCTCCTTGTAGTTTAATAACTTACAAATGCCATTTCCAAATCTGAGCTGTATTCTGAGTTTCAGAAACTCAAATGGGCATCTGAAACAACAAAACTTATTCCATACCTTCTCCCCCGCAACAAAATATGATTTCTCAAAAATCACTTTCTTGCTGAGGTCTTGTCCTGTATGTCAAGTTTTTGCTGGAAGCCAATTTTTATTGCCAGGTTATAAACCTCTAAAATAGTAGCTCTATTATGAAAACACTGACACAAGCTTAGCCATAGTGATGTGAATGGCACAAGTATAATACACTGAACACAGCATCAGCCATTAGCTCAAATAGCTTGATTATGCCTCATTGTTGTTCATTGTCCCCTATACGTTTGGTATAATGCCTGTGGTGCCTTTCAATACTATTTAACTATAGGCTGTCCTTTAGGAAATGTCAGGCACAGCCACCTATGGTGACATGCAGACATGTGCTAGTTAGCACTAGTTTGTCACTGAGATTTTAACTTGATACAGTTAAATTTTTTTCTATAATAATACACTCCTTTACCAAAAGAACACACACCCCCAAGCTATACTGCCATGTGAAGCTGCCAACTTAACCTCATTATAGCCTATTGTTTTTAGGTAGTTTACTAATGAGGAAGACGTCTAAATCAACCTGCTGTTGACAGAGTGGTGGAAGAAGATTTTCCCCCAATTTTTTACTTAACTAGTTCTTTAATCTTAATGGTGTTGGTGCTTTATTTGAATGTATACCATTATAACACTGTTTTATGTAACCATGTGGTAGATTACAGTCTAATCAGACTGAAATAAAATCTTGAGCCCTTGGTGAGTTATCAGTGTGAGCAGGGGCATCAAGCCATGTGAAATGAGACATTCTCAAGTCTGACTCCCAGAAACTCCCAATAGATGAGGAAGAAATACCTTGCTCTCTTAAGGGTAGTGAGAAATTCTTGGGAAATATGCTGCAGATATGTAGAAAAGAATATTGCAAGATTTCTGGCTCATAGCACCAGAGCTAAACAAAGACAAGTGTAGCTTAATAACATATATGGCTTTTCTTCATTCTTTTTAAATTCACAGACGTCTGGTGGAAAATATGTAAAAGACATACATATGACTTTGTGTCAAAGATAGGCACAACACTTTGCATCAACAATACTAATATTGTTATGGTAATTTTTTTTCTGGAGTGGTTGGCTAATAGTGAGTGAGAATATTAGTGAATTCTAACAAGATCTATAACTTTTCGTGTGTGGCTAATAATTTCATGACAACACATCCAATCCTCCAAAATAATGTCTCAATAAATGTGTTAGCAATAAGCCTAGATAAAAGGAAATAAGGACATTATTTTGTTGGATTTCCCTTTCTACTATCCTGCTAATATGAAACAGAATGTTGGAAATTTAGGTGCATCTGCTTAATTTTTGAAGCATCATGAACTGTGACATCAGGCCACAATGAAATAGATGATATTACTCTTCTCCATATATACAGTGGTCTAACAACAAAATTTAAACAGGAGCATTAGGTTATAATTGTAATCCAAATCATAAAAGAAGTCAGAGAAATTATTTTTCCAATCCCAGGTGCACACTCAAGAAATTGAGCTACAACACCTGACTGCACTGAAATTCCAACACACACACACACACACACACACACACACACACACACACACACACACACACACATCCCTCAAATAAGAATACCCATTCTCAGTCTTTGAATAGTAAAATCTTAAATCTATTTCAAATAGACTATGATACCATTGTAAGAAGGGTCATGTCTTACCTAATAATTTCTAGAGACAAAATCAGGATGGAAAATTTCTCTGTGATTCACATCCTGCTGAATACAGAGCCAATAAACGATAGAAACATTTGTTGCTTAAAGGTGTATATATTTTATAGAATTTGACTGTAAAACAAGATGACTCAATGTAGATATATCTATTTCATCAGCCTATGGCTGTCTCTATTATATTTCATGGGAATACCATCTCTGAACATAAAGATCTCCAAGAGAGGACAAATTACTCAGAAACTTCCTGCAGTAACTCACAATCATAACCTGGGTTGCACACGGAGACTGCTACATTCCAAACCAAGATCCACCAACTGGAAATATGTTGGCATGACAGGTAGATAATAAAACAGCCAGCATCACAACATACTTTGAGGAACTCAAGGGGAAAGCCCTGAGACAAGATTCTGTTCCCCTCATTTCGGTCATCACATCCATGAGAAGGTGGATGAAAGTGGTAGACTATGATGCACTGTCAACTAAGTGAAGATTTGAGGGAAAAAAAATCCTACTTTGAGCAGATGATATTCAATAATAAATGCTTGGAGGGGAAGGACTGAAAGAAAACATTAGAAGATTCTTCTCGTAAAACCAAGTAATACTCCTGTGGGGGGCAGGCTATGATCCTCTCATTATGTACATGAGACATTTGGATTAAAAAGCAGAGATGTCTGCAGCTTTTTCGATGAGGCTATGGTTGTTTTTACTCCAAAAATATCAAGGAAAGATGATTAAATTGAATGTTTAAAATTATATGCAATGGGCAGTGTGTAAGACATTCTTCTTTGTGAGTTTATAAGGTCATGCTTTCTGAGATATCCTAACATGCCTAGGAAAATCCACAAGTTATATAAATGTGCTTGTTTTTTCATCAAAGGTTAAAAAAATTGTTCAACCAAGTCAATTTCCCTTTTTGTAATAAGAAGCTCTTTCCAATTTAGACTCCTTTTCTCTTACTGGATAACCTTCTTGACACATCTCTTTTTCTGCCTCTCTGAAAACAGCCAACTTTTATAAAACATCTTGTTTTTTCATGTTTTATGTGACATATAAAATAATTATAATGAAACAGCCTTTAATTTCACTTGGGGGTATACAAAAAATTATTGATATTAATGGTAATTATAAACTCTTTTTTTATTATGACTTAAGTTTCATAATAAAATCTGACTGAAAATCTAGCTTTGGATATCATATTTTAAATAATGAGATATTTTAATATAACCTAGATCTCAAAAGCTACATTTGCTCCCTGGGTATTTTTACCACCTACTCAAAGCTGATATATGTTCCACTTGTCACTGAAGTTTTATGTATAATACTCTTGGAAACAGAGGGCAATTATTGGGTTAAAGTTGACACCAACACATTCTTTATCAAGCATGGAAACCTTACCTTGACCTTTATACAATTATTTTTATAAAATGAAGAATTAATGCTTTCCAAAATAGTAATAAAATGATGTGGGCACTGTATTAGTTTAAGGTTAAAAACTCATGACACTGTAAATGAGATGCCTATTTTCCAGTATTCATTTGCATGATTAAAAGGAAATCTCTGCCTAGCCGAAATGTGGGGGCAAATGGTCATAGTATCTATTCATAGTAACAATTTATAACGTCTTACTCTTAAAATTTTAGTGCATTCAAACATTAGTCAAACTCAAAAATCACAAAATCATGCAATCTCTGCATTAGAAAGGACTACTATAAAGATAATTTACTCCAACGATTTCTCCATGGAATGCTCTTTCTAAAAATTTTCATACCTAATTTTATACCTCCTACTCCCTATCAATGATGGGGAAAAATCACAAACCTTTGGCATTTTTAAGTCATTCCAATTTTCAGGAAGGTTCTTTCTTATAATGAATCAAAATGAGTTCTTTTGCTATTTCATTCTTTTGCTATTGGAGTTATATAGACTGAGTCTGAAATGTCCTTTTCATAAGAAAACACTTCACATATTCTAAAGCTCCTTTGTCCCCTGAAGTTATCTTTTCTTCTTTGTAGACATCTTAATCATTTTAGTCTTTTTTTTTTTTTTTTAAGACTTCTTCATCTTCTTTTCTCCGGAAGAGGGAATGAGACAAAGCAGTTGAAATCTCAGTCCACGGAGTTAGTTATGTCAGACTGTGAAACTCTTTTCTGCCCCCATTAACTTGGATTTGGATCAAACTGGTTATTTCATCTCTCTGAGTCTTTATTTATTCTGCCACCTCTATGACCTTAAGGAACTTATCCAAACTCTCTGAGCCTTTGTTTCCTCCCTTACTATCTATTTAACTTTGAGTAATATATTTACCATTTCTGAGCCCCTATTTCCTCATGGAAATAATGGAATTGCTGTAAATATTATGAAAGATAACTGTACTAAAAACAAATTTCTGGAACATAGAAAGCACTTTTAAAAAAATGTTAGAGTGTCGCTGCTCTCCTTTTGACTTAATCACATTTGTCAATATCCCTGTCTTCTTTAGCCTGTATCAAAGAAGAAGAAGAAGAGGAGGAGGAGGAGAAAGAAGAAGAAGATTAACATGCTGATGCAAAAATTAAAATGCTGATAATAATTTTAAAAATGTAAGCCCTGAGTGAGGAGGGTGAGTCAAGGAAAAGTATCAAGCATGTTACTGTGCTGTCTACTGCTTCCCAATGAGCTGCAAAAGAATACAAAAGGTCACACAGCAAACGTATTTGCTGTCATGTGGGAATTCACTGGAAGGTTCACTGTAGAGAGAACCACACTGGATACTATACACAGAGGCAAAACAAAAGAAAATGTATCTGCATGGATACATTTGGTCTCCTGTTTCTCACTGGCCTTTCCATTTCTAGATTGTTTCATCTCTTTCCCCAAAGGCTACACAAGAAGCCAGACTTCAGGCTTTGGTACAATAGCTCAACTGAGTCCAAGAGTGAAGGAATGATTCTACAAGGATTGGACCAATTAAGAAAGACAAAGAAATCTGAGAAACTACTAGCAAATGCTGCATTCTAAATGTAATCTTGTGGAATTACTTAAAAATAGGTGAGACATTAGCAGATTAAATTGTTTTGTTGTTATTTTTTATTACTGTAACTTCCTTTGAATTAACCCAGCAGTCACAGAAGAAGTTCATATTGTTGACTTAATTTTTTATATACATATTATTAAACCATTATTATTTTTTTTATTATTTTAACATTGCCACTGTATGATCCTATCTCCTTTGTTGAAATTCATTACCGTACTATTGTAGGCCAGCGAAGATAAGTCCCAAAATTATTTTTTTCATAATGAACATTAATTTAAAATCTCTTCACTCTAACCAGCTTAAAATATTCATTCCTATTAAGCTTTCTCTTCTATGTTAACTTTGTTAATTGTACAAAGAATATGCTCTTCAAAATTGTATACATACTTACAGCCAAAATTCCTTAAAAATTATTTAAATGCTATCTTCTTTATGAAGTTGCAGCATATCTCCAGATGAAAATTCTTTCTTTCTCCATCAAGCCCTCATAACACTAACCACTTTCTCTTCATGTTATAGTGGTAGATATGAGTCTGATTTTCTCTAGACTATCAATTCCTTTAGACTCATGTTTTCAATATTAATTTATTTAGTGTAGATATTGTCAGTGGCCATGATATCATTGATGTGGGGTTCATTTCTGTTTTCACCATTACGCAAAACACTGGATAAGTATACACTATATATTAGTGAATGGATTGATTAAGCTGGTGTTTAAAGTGATATATTTCCTAAGAATGTGTTTTTAACCCAGAGCCAAGTGAGTGGTTCCGTAATTTTTTCAATCAACTAAATTTTTATTTTATAATATGATGAAGTCCAAAGCTCTTCCTATTAGTTTAATTAATTCAAGATGTGACTGGAGATTAGGTTACTATTTTCCAGTCCCCTCAAGTCCAAGGTCCTTATGTCTTTAGGTGATACTGAAGAGTTAACCCCCTTTGTCTTATATGCAAAACTAAGCCTTTTCACAAGAAATGTTCACAAGAAAGGTTTGTGGTTAGTAATCTGGATCGAAGATTTGGAGCTATGGAATATCACCAAAGAACTTCTACTATTCTATTGATTCCTTGCCTTTCTCCTTTTCTGAGAGCCGCTCCTTATCTCATCCTTTAACCAGCTCTGGCAGGGGGCAGAGAGGCCTCTGTATTCTCTCTATATCAGTTCCTTCCCAGTGAGGTTATAATGTGAGCCATGTGTGTCATTTAAAATTTTCTAGGAGCCATGTTTTAAGGAGCTTGAAAAGGGGATGCAATTAACTTTAAGTATTTCAATTAACCCAATATATTCAAAATATTAGTATTTTAACAGATAATATATAAATATATATAATATAAATTATATAATATAAAAATAGCAAATTAATAAAATATTTTCTATAATAAATATTATATAAATAATGAAATTAATAAAATATTTTATGTTGCATACTAAGTCTTCAAAATTTTTATATATTTCACACTTACAGT
Source organism: Eumetopias jubatus (assembly GCF_037043125.1). Taxonomy (NCBI): domain Eukaryota; kingdom Metazoa; phylum Chordata; class Mammalia; order Carnivora; family Otariidae; genus Eumetopias; species Eumetopias jubatus. The sequence continues at coordinate 99,283,354 of NW_028274811.1, forward strand.
ACCTCCCAATTTGGATTAGCCACATTTCAAGCATTCGATATTCACGTGTGACTACTATATTCAATAGCCTGACGCTATGTTATGCAATCACTTTATGTTCCTCAAGGTCCTATCCCCAAAATTTTATACCCAAACCTCTTGAAAGCTTTTTTTTCTTTTCCACATGCATTCTCTTCACTACATAAATTATCTGAAGATAAGCTGATGTCCTTATTTACTTATTAGTTTATTTCTTTATACCATGTACCGAATTTAGTGTTTAGTATTTATCACTTAAGACATCATATTAGACTTTAATTATACCCTTTGTTAATTCCCGGATCTTTTCATTGTACTCTTTCTTTAGATCTACTGAGACTTTTATCTGATCTGCCCGAATTGTAATGATCTGGGAAACAGTTCAGTATAATAGAAACAACAGAGATATACATGTGTTCAAGTCTTGGATCTACCTGTGACAGTCTGTGTGGGTTCAGGTAGTAACTTAATCTCATTATAACTGTGATTCTTAATCTGTAAAATGAAGACAAGTATTCATAAATTTCCTGCCACAAGAGGATTTTGTAAGCATATTATAAAAATGTATGCCAAAGCATTTTCTAAGTTGTAAAACACAAAAAAATACAAAGAATATGTGGTTATGCTATTTGTTTTGCTTTTGATAAGCTGCCTAATATTTTGGCCTTTGACTAAACTAAAACATTGTGCCAATGGTTCACAGTAGCTTTTAAAATCCCTTCACAGCTCATAATTTATAGTTTTGAGTCCAGTAACTTATAAAACCACTTGGGATTAATTTTTCCTAAGTATATTAATTTGCTTGTCTATGCTGAAGCTTTATTTTTCCATGTCTTACAGACTAGTAGGCGATTCTTAAAGCTAGCTAAATACCATTATAGTGTCACTAAGCATTTTAATCCTGGATAGAAAGAAGCAAAGAGAAATTTTTGAAAAAAAGAAAAGCATAATAATTGTACTTTTGAGTAATTGGATTTATTACAACTAGAAGAATAAGCTTTGCCAAGAAACATACCCATTGCAAATCAATATCGTCAGAGTTCTGAACTCACTTAAATATTTTGGTAAATTGATTAGCACTGTTTTGGCAAAATTACAATTTTTTAAAGTCCCAAAAGTCAAGGAAAAATAAAGGTATGAATGTTTTTTAAAACAAAGAAGTTTCTCTATTTTTTTAGGTGTAAAAGTAACAGAAACATAAAGTTTCATTTAAATACAACATGGTATACATGTTTTCCAGGGTATTTATGCTTATTTTTAAACACAAAAATATCAAAAGCCATTTGGCAAACCTGAATCATGGATTCAAACACACACACACACACACACACACACACACACACACACACACACACACACACACACTATGAAATACCCTTAACTAACATCCTTTGAACAGCATACCTGCTCAGTTAGAAAGTACCAACAAAACAAGTTCAGGGCAACACATTTCACTGCATTCATACAATGGGTGATTGTATGCTTAATCAACTCCAATAGTGTTTGCTCCAGTCTAATCATGATTTTTTTACAGATATGAACAGGTTTTGGCTCTTGAGTAAAATTTCTCACCATGAAGCTTTTAGTATGTTTTATACAATTATCTGGATTATCACTACTTTTAAAGATTTGATCTTAATTTATTGTATTTCAAAAATTAGGTTAGTGCTTACAATAATGATAATTTTTCTAAGCAATTCTGAAATATCAGCATCATCCTATTATAATAGTGCATTTTTGCAATCAATATTCCTTCAATTTTCAGTTTTGTCTTTACTCATGATCTCTATAAGTTAAGAGCTTTCCCTATGCCTATAAAATGCCTAGTGACTTTTCCCTTGCCAATTTCATTTGAAGACCTAGTTTTGGCCATTATTCTTTAGTTCAGTCTTTGGATGCTATTATCCTGGTGCAAACTGGTCAAAGCCTGTGTTTCTTTTGGTTTTCTTGTATATCAACAGAAGAAAAATCATAAAGTTAAAACTATTAAGATTGTAGGTAATTTAGGAAATTTATAAAATATATATAGAAACCAACAACAACAAAAGAAACTAACAAGACCCACAGCCTTTGACTTTTCTTTGATAATAGGACAATATGGCACTTCAACCCATGGCATTAGGGTCCTAAAGCCAAACTAGCAGTCAATAAATATCATGAACCACAACCAACCTGAATTTGATTACTCAGTGGTTATAGAGCTGAAACCCAAAGCCCCTGAAAAGAATCCTAAGCTTGTGACATTTACAAAGCTGTTTCTAAAGACAAAACAGGTATGAAAGGTCATGACAGACTAAGGCTTTGGGGGGCAGGAGGAGGGAGCTATTCATCCACAGAAAGATTAAAGGATTCAAAGTTGTAGAGAACAAAGTTTGTAATTTTTCTGTATACAAGAAAAGGTTTGTTTGTGATGTATATACCTACCATGTATCTTAAGTCCGAAAATGCAATGAATATGGAATAATTGCATTCGCTTCAACTCTTTTTCAGGTCCCCTTTCTTTCGCATATCCTATGAATCCCAAGATGAAAGCATATGGGAAGAAATAGTGAGAGAGTGAAAGAAACAGAGAAAGTGACGAAATGGAGTCCATTGTTTTTACAGCTATGTTCAGCATAATAATTTGGAGAGTATATTACAATCTAGAAACTTTTGCCTATAATTCTATATAGTAGATATTTTTGGGTTTTCTTGCTAGCATCCATTCCCCATCCTTCCCCAAAGCTACTGATTTTCCTTAGAAAACAATATGATCCAAGCACGCTGTCTAGGATCAAACCAGTATAAGTTATATAATATTTATTTATAGGTTATTCATATAACCTATATAAAGCAATTAGCTGAAGCTGGTCCCACCTTTGATCTTCTCGTTTATTTGGGCTAAAAAACTTCCACTGCTCTGTTTAAATTTGTCTGTGTCATGTTTCTGGCTACGTGCTGCAAACAAATGGGTCCTAACTGATTTCTCAGTATAAACCTTTAGCAATGGCAAAATTAGTGTTATTGAAACTTACCCATTTTTGCAACTGTACTACTATTTTAAAACATGCTATATTCTAAAAATTTTTAAGTTTTGAATTGAAATCATCAAAGATTGACTTTGAACAAAAGTGTCAATTTTTAGATTATAAAATGTCTTGACATCAATTATCATGAGTTTTTAATTAACGTCTCAAGCAGGGAATAGCCATCAGCACATTAATTAATTGGCATTTTCTTTATATTTGAATATTATCAAATTTTAACATTTGCTTTAACTAAAGCCACCTGCTTACATTGTATTAATTAGTAACTCACAAAATAATGTTTCACTGAATGATTTTCACACTTTTGTGTTGTTCAAGGTAATATCCTTGTCAATATTTTCAACATAACTATATTTGTATTATGTATGCATATATATAAATATGTATTTATGCAATAGACATAAAGTGTCATTTAGGCTAATAAAGCCTTGGTCATCACAATATAAACTTACAAACAGGACTCTGCTATATTATTTTTTTAAATAAACATGCATGAAATTATTATTTATGTCTGCAGGAAAACCGCTTATTTTTTCTGGATTCATAATCATTATCTACAAAAAGAGTAGGGTGAACTATATCCCCACTAGTTTCTTTTCCAACTTCAAGCTGTATGATGTAAGAAATCTAAAATCATCATCTTTCCAAAACTTTGTCATCAGAATGAACTCCTCAGGTCAAGGCTAATAATCAAAATACTTGAAAATCTGATGATAAAACATTTCAACTGTTACAACAGTAGCTTAAGACTGTTAAATTATAATATGTATATTTTATTAAAAATTGGCAGCAACGAATAAGCTTTGAGGCCACAAATATTTTCAGTAAACATTTGCATTTTGTCAACAGAATTTAAAACTAACAAAAGAAAGGGAGTTGAAAAACTAAAACAAGGGAAATACACTCTAAATAATAAAAGCTTACTTTACTATTGCCCCGTATGCAAAAGCTGTAGTAAAGATGATTAAAAAGGAGAAAAAGGAAACAGTATTTGCATTCATTCTGGTAATAGAATATGAAATTAAAGCATGAAGGGATTAATGTTTTAAAGCTTGACTTGCAGTGATAAAGCTAAGGTATTAGAACAGACAACATAACCGTTACAGGATAGACAAGCAAGGAAAAAGCAGCAAATGCCTTAAAGATGAGCAAGTCAACCTAGAATGGAATTACAAAATGATTAATCAATACAAATGAGAAACTGTACAAGGAAAGAGAGCTTGGTGAGACTTCTTATGGGACTCAACACTGCGGCCGCTTAAAGATAATGAAAGGAGCCCTGGCAAAGCCAAAGAAATGCTTTCATTCTGTAGCAAAGTCATTTGTGAACAGTTTAAATTACCCTAATCACCTCCCCTCCAGCCGTCAGTAGGCTCTGACTCTTTAGTTATTTAAAAAAAGGAGTTTGGGGAAATGAGTTCTGCGAATCTAAGCTGCAAAATAATTATACACACACCGTTTTAGCATTTTAACAATGCAATCCCAAACATTTGTTCTCATTAGAATGCAAATCGACTCATTTAATAATCCCACAAGAGAATTCCACCACACTCAGCTTAAAAAGCGCAATGGTTTTCAAAATATTATTAATAAATGCCAAGTATGGAAAAGCCAGTTTGCTTTGCCAACAGCTCAGGCTAGATAAAAGAAATATACTTACATTTCCAACCTTGTGTGTGTGTGTGTGTGTGTGTGTGTGTGTTTACCAAATTTAGTTTAATTGAAATTTAACAGTCGAACTGGTCTAGGATGAACTTCAGAAGAGGAAAAAAAAAATCAAGGTGACAATCCCCTCTGTCTGGCACATAAACTTTCACTCTCAATCACAGAGTCACAGCTTACCAGGCAAACCAAAAACATCCATTTATCCTGAGTAGTGTCTAATTCCATTACTCCAAATTGCTGCTAATTGTCTTAACCCATGGTAGACAGGAGACAGTTTGGGATTTAGTTTGTCCTAAGTTGCAGACTTGGAACAATCATAAGAATTTATGAATGTGAGCTTTATTTAGCAAGAGTCTTCTGTAAGAATAAAATCTTTTTCAAAACATACAGTTTTGACCCTAAACAACCCACAGTGATTTTTACATAGTTAACGATGAAAAATGAATATTATACACAGCCTGTATCATAATATAAAATGATTCTCCAAAACTTTTATTTTAAAAGAGGCTTCTAGACCATTTGTTCAATTAAGACTATTACTTCCATACGGAATGGACATAATTTTAGTAAAAATTCAATCACCAATTCACCCATTTTTCATTCAGATTTTTATATTCAAGTCACTATCCTGTTTTATTTCATTACCAATCTCTCTCTGATTTAATTTCTTGCTTATAATCTGAGCCTCCTTTTTCACTGTATTTCAATGAACAACGTAAACTACTAATCACTTTTTCTAACTCATCATATATGCACTAAGGGAAGGATTTAAAATTTATACACAGAGGCAAGCAGCTAAAAAAGTGCTACCTTTCAAAGGAGTGGTGCCATTTTAAAAACCTAAAAAAATAAAAGAGTAGATTTTCAGACATAAAGTCAGATCCAAATATCTGTTTTGTGCATTCTTTATAAGGGGGTGAGAGTAATAGTATAGAGGGGACTATTTTACTGAATCGTCAAAACCAGAAATAACTAAAATGAAAGTGTACACACACACACACACACACACACACACACAATGTAAATATGATTCAGTTGCAAACAATTAGACAGACTGTGATTCAAGTCTGATAATAAACATGCTTTCAGACTTTGGCATGCATACTCAAAATGTGAAGCTAATATAGCATGGTTTGGATGGTTAATTTTATACAAACATTTATAGATCACAAAAAAAATACTCTTAAGGAGGGTTATGAACTAAATTGTGTTCCTCCAAATTCATGTGTTGAAACCTTAAATCTCAATGTGACTTCATTTGGATTTGTAGCCTTTAAAGAGATACTTATTAAATGAAATCACAAGAGTAGGCCCCTACTGCAATACTGGCCTTAATCCAATCCCAGTGTCCTTAAAGGAAGAGGAAGAGACACCAGGATGCACAGTGGAAAGGCCACGTGAGGGTACATCAAGACGGTGGTCATCTGCAAGCCAAGGAGAGAGGCCTCAGAAGAAACCAAAGCTGCCAACACCTTGATCTTGGACTTCCAGCCTCCAGAACTGTGAGAAAATAAATTTTGGTTGTTTAAGCCTCCCAGTCTGTGGTATTTTGTTATGGCAGCCCAAGCAAACTAACACAGGATGTCACTCTTTTCTCAAAATTCCTTGGGCATTTCCTATACCCAGACTATACACAGAGATTAACAGAAAAAAACAGATTTCCCCGGGAAGATGATAAAGAATGAAATCTTTTATTAAATATAGAGTTTAGAATGGTATTCAAATTAGTAATTTAGGAATCAAGATGGATAGTTGGGAACAATTTGGAAAAAATGGTGATATTTATGTATTTGAGATAATGGTCTTACATAATTTCCCTAAGCAGTTGTATTGTAATTCTTAAGTTGAACCTAATATGTTTGTTTCCTGGTTTCTCTGAAAAACAGATATAAAGAAGTAAGCTAAGATGAACACCATGTGGGGAGAATCCTAAGACTAAGGGAGAAAGGAACATACACTGTGCCCTTCTTTGTCAGTCAATAACAGAATATTATTGTAATGTAACCTACAACAAAGGCAAAAGTAATGGTCTCATAATCTAACAAAGTCAGAAAAATAAGATGGTTTCCAAAAGGAAGAATTAGGATAACCCTCCTCCGTGAAAATTGATGGATAACAGTAATTACTGTCATTGCAAACTACTGAGATATGTTAGAATCTACATACTAACATCAACCCAGCTGTTAAAACACTCAGATCAATCTCTCAAGACTTTTCTCTTACAAGAGAGGACATTTCAATGCAAATAAAAGGACCCTACCACACTCTTTTCCTGGATACCTGCAGATGTAGATAAAGTGGATGAATAGGTGCGGTTTGTTTTGAAGAGGGGTGGTGGTAGTCATTTTGAATTATATTCCCTTCTAGATGCATTCCTGTAATACATGTACTCGTAAAACAGCTGTTATTTGGGAATGGAGAAAGACAATTTTCAAAACCTTTCAGAAGGGAAGATGTAAGTCCTAGAAGAGGACTCTGAAAAAAACACTGGATGACTGATGGTCGCAGAAAAGAAGGAAGGAAAGATCAAAGGCAAACTGTCCACTGCAAATTTGCTTTGTTTGCTTGTGATTTCAAGTAAGACACTCTCAGGGTTGCAAGACACTAAAATGGTTGTCGACAATTTGGGGATACCCTGAACTGCTGTGTCACAAACCTGGAGATGAGAGCAATAGGATTGCTTTCAAAAAGCTAAACTACACCCAGAACCTCCTTGAAGTATTCTTACTAAAACCTAAACCAACCAACTTTCTAGCGATAACAACCATTAACAAGAAATACGAGGGAAAAAGAACACAGTAAATAACACCACAATGAAGCAAAGAGACAAAAGCAGAACATGATACATTCTGGAATGAATGAAATATTAACTTTGATAGATAATCTAATGGTACTGGAACAATGAATTTTATAAGAAAACATTACTTTTTAAAGAGATATAACCAAAATACATAAGGCTTAAATATCATAATATCTGGAATTCATGTTAAAATGACTCAGTAAAAGTGAGGAAAGATATATACGAACCTAATGACAAAAACCTTGATAAATCTGAATCTGAATAATGAATATATAGGAGTTATTGTTCTAGTTTTTAAACATTTTGTATTTAAAGTTTTTCATAATGAAAAAATGAGGAAGCCAAGCTGAAGAACAATATAAAATGAATAAGTCTCCTTATTTCATTTTGAATGCTATTTGAATTGTTACAACTAAAAGAATCTGAACCAATTCCTCTGCTAATTAATAAATTGAAATCATAGTCTATCTCAATATCATGGTGATTTCAGTATTCTTGGGCACTATTCCATGGCCATAGAAAGAAAAAAAAAAGTCTCTTTACTTTCAATACAGAGAACTATATCCAAATGACTTTTCTATACCCAAGCATTATATATTTCTGGGTGTTCTTTGATTCATTTACATGTATTGTGCAATATGAGAACCTTCTAGAGAGCATCTCTGAAAAATATGCAGGTATTGATAGAATCCTCCAGAAAAAGGGAATTCTGGAGACCAAATAAATCCCCTAGGTTTAGTTTTGAATACTACTGTTTAAATTAATATAGTTGCTCTTCTCCAACTATTGTATCACTTCCAACCAGCAACTCTATTTCTACCCCTTGTGCTATACAGAAAAAGTCTAATTCTCCTTTTACATGGACTATCCTTAAAAAAAACCATAGATCAAACAATAACAATAACAATAACGCAAAACCCATAGAACAATTTTAGGACAAAAATGTCAAGAAAAGTTCCTAATAGCTTTTCAACTAAAAGGTTTTTTTTTAAGATTTTTATTTATTTATTTGACAGAGAGAGAGAGAAAAGAAAGAGAGCACAAGCAGGGGGAATGGCAGGCAGAGGGAGAAGCAGGCTCCCTGCTGAGCAAGGAGCCTGATGTGGGATTCGATCCCAGGACCCTGAGATCATGACCTGAGCCAAAGGCAGATGCTTAACCAACTGAGCTACCCAGCCATCCCTCAACCAGGAGTTTAATAGCTAAATAAGTCACTGAATATCACGAAGGTTTATTCAAAAGTCATCTACTTTATGACTACCCAGACTCACAAACTTTCTTTCAAGGCATTTTTAATTCAAGAAATTAAATTACACATAATTTTTTGCGATATAATTCATATATAACAATGACACAGATATTAAGTGCAGAGTTTGAGTTGTTTTGGCAAGTATATACATCCTTGGACTACATCCAATTGAGAGAACAATCTCATCACCCTGGTTACTTTGTGCTTTTTACAATTAATGTTTGTCACACTCAGAAAAAATACTATTCTAGTTACCACCAATATAGTGATTAGTTTTCCTAGTCCTGAACATTATGTAATGGAATCTTTAGAATCAGACTTCTTCCATTCAGTATGATGTATCTGAGATCATCCATGTTGTTATGTGTACCAGTTGAGTCCTATTCCATTGTATGAATACATCACACCTTTCTTATCCGTTTTCCTGTTTGTGGACATTTGCTATATTACAGTGTTTTATTATTAGGAATAAACAAATCTGCCTTGAACTGTCAGAATTTTTATAGACATCTATTTTATTTATCTTGGGTAAATTCCTAGAAGTAGAAATCACTGTATTATAGGAGAGATGTATGTTTAATTGTATAAGAAATCTGTATTTCTCCGAAGTGGTTTTTGCTCTGTTACACACACATTGATATTGTATGAGATTCCAGTTGCTGCACATCAACAGACATATTTGGCATTACCAGTCTTTAAAATGTTATTCTTTCTGTTGTATATGTAGCAGTGTCTCGTGATTTTAATTTTCATTTCACCAATTACTAAGGCTGTTGAAAATCTTGTCATATGTGCATTTCTTCTTATGTTGTCTCCTAAAATTTTTGTCCAGTTATCTTTTATTATTCAGTTATGAACTTCATTATATATTCTGAATATAATCTTTTATCAGATGCAAATATTGCCAATGTTTTTTTAGCAGTATATAGCTTGCCTTTCACTGTCTTACTCTTTTTATTAGCAAGTTATTTAACTTTGATAAAGAAAATTTCATTTTGTGATTTTTTAAATGGTTAGACCTTTTTGCATTCAGTCTAAGAAATCTTTTGCCAGTCCCACAGTCTTAAATATAGTCTCCAATATTTTCTTCTATGTTTAGCCTTTTAATACATCTCAAATTATTTTTGGTTGTAGAGTGAAATGGGGGTTGAAGTTATTTATGTTTCATATATGTATCTAGTTTCAGCATGATTTATTGAAAAGGCAGCCTTTTCCTTCATTAAATTGTTTTGGTGTTTTTGTCAAAAAACAATTGATCACTTTATTATAGGTTTGTTTCTGGACATTGTGTTCTACTTCACTGCAGAAACATAATCAATATCATCGTGTTTTTCTAGAAGGGACCCTGCACCCTTACCTACTCCTTGTCCTAGCCACTGTGACAGGAAAAAAAGCAGAAACCACAGGCAGTTTTAGGGACATGAGAGCAGAGAGAAATTGTGTTTCACTCTGTAGTTAAACAAATAGCGGAAAGATTTACAGTGGCAAACAGAGAGAGGGATGTGGCAGTAGTGGACATGGATGTCATTGAAGCATGAGATAGTTAAAAGTGTTCTTGTGCCATCAGCTGGGGGTGCCAGAGCATTCAGATGTTCTCATGCTTCTCTGAAAGATGCTTGGCAGCAGCTGAAAAACCCTATGGCCCTGGAGAGGCCCCATGATCACTAATTGGAAATTACAGAGTCACTCCTATGTACTGCTCATTAGATGAGGATACAGAGAATTCAGAAAAAATAGTATGGACAGATAATGACCACCAGGTGCCACATACCTCCTTCCCACAGTTGCCATGGCCATAGATATGGCTTACAGATCTGAGACTCAACCAGACTGAAATGGAGAGGGCTTATATCATTGGAGAAGACTGAATTGACTGGGTTTATTCTGAGTTCACAAATATGATACTAGTCTCCTGTGGATTAATTTGGATCTTTCAGTAGAAATTAACTTAAGATTAAAAAAAAATTTAAAAAGTAAGGGGGGGTTCTCTTTTTTTTATTTTTTTAAGAAGATTTTATTTATTTATATGACAGAGAAAGACACAGCGAGAGAGGGAACACAAGCAGGGGGAGTGGGAGAGGGAGAAGCAGGCTTCCTGCTGAGCAGAGAGCCCGATGTGGGGCTCGATCCCAGGACCCTGGGATCATGACCTGAGCCGAAGACAGATGCTTAACGACTGAGCCACCCAAGAGCCCCTCTCTTTTTTTTAAATAAAATTTACAAATTGAGAAATACACATTAAGTATAATTAAAGTTCATTTTGTAAGCCTGGCATCTTTTATATAAAAATAGCAGTACAATATATAAGAAGAAAAGCCAAAAGTAAAAAAGTCAGAAGGCTTTAAAAAGTCTCAGGCTTTTTAAGTATGAACCCATGTGGCAGCATATGTAAACTCCCTCTACCTTTTTCTTTTTAATATCAGAATTAGTCAATGAACACCTAAAAGATACCAAGCACACTGATAAACCGTTTACATGCATAATCTCATTTAATTTTTACAGGAGCCCAGGCAGATTGGTATTCTTATTTACATTTTACAGAAGAGGAAAGAGCATTAGTGCTTTCATCAATAAGATGAAATGATAGTCATAATTCTGTTTCAGAAGGTTTTATGTACATCAAATCAGACAATGCATGTGAACATGCTCCATATGTCCAAAAATTAGTCTTGTTATAGTTACTATTATTTACATTCTTTGAGTTCTCCAAATTGTTTCATATTTTTCTTCTCCACAATGCCCCTTAGCAACTCTTATCAGTATGTTATTGTTTATGCAAAAAGCTAGCCTCAATGCTACATCCATACTTTTAAATACATTTTTTCCTTGGCCTGGTATTGTAGGAACCTCAATCCCATGTGAACTCAGGTGGTTCCTGTTTCAATAGTCAGTTAGAATCCAGTGATTTTCAGAAATTCTTTTTTTGAAAAATTCTACTCAACTCCATTCTTCTACTTCCTGCTTTCTCTTGGCCTAAGTATATTTAGGGTACATTTCTTATGGACTCTATATTTGGATGTTTCAGTTTTAAATGAATGCTCTTTCTTCCTAGTTATAGTCTATAGATTACTTTAGATCATGAGTTGGATCTTCTATTAGGTTTTAGACCATCACTTTATCTTGTCAAGTTATACACTAAGAATTAGCTCCATATCAACATAAAAGTGACAAGAGAAATCCACTGATAGATGATAGACTCCATTTTTTAAAATTTTTTATTGTTATGTTAATCACCATACATTACATCATTAGTTTTTGATGTAGTGTTCCATGATTCATTGTTTGTGCATAACATCCAGTGCTCCACGCAGAACGTGCCCTCCTTAATACCCATCACCAGGCTAACCCACCCCCCCACCCCTTCCCCTCTAGAACCCTCAGTGTGTTTTTCAGAGTCCATCGTCTCTCATGGTTCATCTCCCCCTCCGACTTACTCCCCTTCATTCTTCCCCTCCTGCTATCTTCTTTTAGCAAAGGATCAAAGCAAGTGTAGGCAAAATTTTTCAATATGCTCTCATTCATTTAATATTGCTTATCTCTTTTTGTAATATGCTGTCATGCAGGTTCCACTACCGGGATATACTGTTAGAATATGTTCACACATAGCAAATTTATATAAGAAAAGAAACTAGGGCAAAAATATTTTTTTTCTTCTTCTGAAAACACAATGGGTGGCATTTTCCTTATTAGAAAATATTAATGTTGTTCCATAAAATTGAACTTATTTGGGTGACATTATTAGAGGTGTTTATTTTGTAAAATTAAACAAGATTATATTTTATGCCTGAATTTCTTTTATCATCACAATATAAGGGAGATGTTTTTAACAGAGTCCAAAATACCATATTCTACGCCTTTGGACTTCAACTCTAAATATTAGTAATGTTCTGAGAACATAAGCTTATGTCCATACATATATATATATGTGTGTGTGTGTACAGACATTGTCCCTTCCATTTCTCGAACACTGCTGCTATAGTTCTAAAGCATTCAATCGTATAATTATTTTTTAATTAGCCCAATATCATACTCCGTTCCCTTAAAAAGCATTCATGTAATGTCGAAGATTAAAATTGTATTTATTTTATTTTAGGTAATCAAGACATAATATTTACTTGTTTGAATTTTTTACCTTTTGACCCCCTTCACCCATTTCTCCCACACCCAACACTATCTTCCCTGCCTCTAGCAGCAACTAATCTGTTTCCTGTATATGAACTTTTTTTTAAGATTCTACATATAAGAGAAATCATATGGTTATCTGTATTTGTCTGACTCATTCCACTTAGCATAATACACTGAAGATCCATCCATGTTGTTGCAAATGGCAACAATGTTGTTAAACGTGGCGAGATTTCATTCTTTTTATAGGCTGAATAAAATTCCAGTGTGTGTGTGTGTGTGTGTGTGTGTGTGTGTGTGTGTATACAATCTCTTTATGTGTTCATCTATTGGTGGATGCTGAGGTTGTTTCCATATCTAGGTTATTGTAAATAATCCTGCAATGAACAGAGGGGTGCATATATCTTTTTGAGTTAGTGTTTTCATTTTCTTCAGATAAATACCTAAATGTGAAATTGCTGGATCATATGGTAGTATTATTTTTAGTTTTTTGAGAGACCATAGTGGCTGCACCAATTTACATTACCACCAACAGTATATTAGGATTCCCTCTTCTCCATGTCCTTGCCAACACTTGTTATTTCTTGTCTTTCTGATAATAGACATGCTAACACGTGTGAGGTGCTATTTCATGGTGATTTTGATCTGCACTCCCCCTGATGATTAGTGATGTTGGGCATCTTTTCATGTGTCTGTGGTCATTTATATGTCTTCTTCGGGAAAATGTATATTCATATCTTCTGCTTATTTTTAAATCAGAATGTTTGTTTTTTTGTGTGTGAGTTCTTTATATATTTTAGATACTAGCTTCTTATCAGCTACATTATCTGCAAAAATTTTCTCCCATTTAGTAGGTTGCCATTTTGGTTTGATGGTTTCCTTTGCCGTGCAGAAACTTTTTAGTTTGATGTAGGCCACTTGTTTACTTTTGCTTTCTATTGCTTTTACTTTTGGTGTCAGATTCAAAAAATCATCACTAAGACCTATGCCAAAAGCTTATCACCTATGTTTTCTTCTAGAAGTCCTACGGTTTCAAATCTTACATTTAATCTTTAATCCATTTTGAGTTAATTTTTGTGCATGGTGCAAAATGGTGGTTGAGTTTCATTCTTTTGCATGTGGCTGTCCAATTTTCCCACCACCAGTTACTGGAGGGTTTGTCCTCTCCCCATTTATGTTCTTGGATCTTTTGTCATTAATTAATTAACCATGTATACATGGGTTTATATCCGGACTCTCTAGTCTGTCCCACTGATCTATGTTCCTCTTTTTATACCAATGCCTTACTGTTTTAATTGCTGTAGTTTTGTAATTTAATTTGAAACCAAGGACCATGATGCCTCCAGCTTTGTTCTTTTTCCAGATTGCCTTGGCTACTCAGAGTCTTTTCTGGTCCTATACACATTTTAGGATTGTTGGTTCTATTTTTGTGAAAAATGCCATTGGAATTTTGGTAAGAATTGTATTGATTCTGTAAATTGCTTTCATATAATACCAAATACTAAAATTTTATTTTAAATTAACTATAAACTCCTTGAAGTCACAGATTATTTCTTAAAATTCTTTGTAGCACAAACTTACAGGAGAGTGTTAAATTTTATTGACTGATAACTCTTTTAGATTTTTGTAAGGTGTCAATCAATAGGAGCTAATAAAGCAAGCACACATGCACTGTTGATTCTTTCTGTTTTTATGAAAACTATGAGACTATTCTAGTAATATTTAGTTACTATGATTTAATTTCAAAATTTTCTAAGTATGAGTGATTTGTGGAGTCTATTTTTGATTTTGCCTTTTGTACTTTTAAGCAATCAGACATGACAGAATGTGCAATTTACTCTGGGGTCGGGGGAGTGCCCCTACCTGCATAGATTTTGTTTTACTCATGTTTTCAATCATTATAGACATGCAATTATTACACAACTGTGTCTTAAAACCACCAAAACAGTCAGTTATTTATAAAAAGAAGAAATAACCTACACATACACATTTCCAAATTAAACTGCTGAGACACTTTTATTCTGATTTAACATTTGTATTTCTAAGTATTATGAGACTGCTCCTTGTAGGATAGATTTCTTAGACTATCCTACAGATGACTATGTCCACTATTATCATGCTCATATTTCCTAAATATTAAAAATAAAGTGCTGTGGTTTATAAATTATTTTCTGACTATTCAGAATGAATCTAAGTTAGATACAGCCATTTAAAAAAATAATCAACTAGATGAACATAGAAAACAAAACCAGTGAATCCAAACCTCAAAACTGTTAAAAGGCAGGAATTATTTTGTTGTTGTGTATCTGGCCACAAAATACCTGAATATGAGGAATTCAATTAAACTTTCCACTGCATAAACACAAATTTAGTCTGAGTCTATCTGGAACATGTTAGACTGAGAAAGTAAATATCTTTTCACATGTACCTACTAATATGATAAAAAGATGAGCTCCTTACATGGGTTTATGACTAGTACACTAAACACTTTAATTCCATATAGCTTGGCTAACTTCATTGTTCCATTTTCATCAATACTCTAATAAAATTGAAACAATTCTCTTTCCATACTTTTATGGATAGCTAACATGTTCATTTAAGACTCTTCAACATTTTAATTCCTGTTGAAATTACTCTTCAAAATCTGTACCCACTATATGTAAGGGCATATTAGAATATCATATAAATATATAGACACATTGAGTGTAACGGCTATATTTTTTAAATTATGTTATATTTTACTCCAGAATGATTTATAAATCTATATTGAGAGTTGTTATGTAATGTTAGGTAAATCTGTATATCATGTTTATGAAAATAATTCTGCTTCAAATCATTTGACCATATCACCATCACTAAAGTAGCCTTCTACCCTTCTATTTTCTGTCCTAATACTACAATTTTTTGTGGTTCTTATCCCTTTTTGAAATTATGTTATTTACATATTTGTTTGTTGTGTTTGTTACCCATACCAGAATAGTTATAAGAATAGCAACAATAACAATTACAGCAGTTAATAGTAACTAACCTCTTTTTTTTCTTTTCCTTTTTTTTTTTTTTAACTAGGCTCTACACCCAGTGAGGAGCCCAATGTGGGGCTTAAACTCACGACCTTGAGATCAAGACCTGAGCAAGATCAAGAGTCAGACACCCAACCTACTGCCCAGGCACCCCAATAGTAACTAACATTTAGTGAGCAGTGTTTATAAGATAGAAACTATTCCAAGGACTTTACAGGTATTAACATGGTGAATCTTCAAAATAATCCTATCAACTTGGTACAATTATTATCCCCATTTAGTAGATGAAGAAACTGAGTGACAGAGAAATTTCCTGGCCCACCCATAGTCCAATTCAAACAGTGCTTTCCAAAGTTGCCTCTTCACTATTCTTTCTCTTTTCTCTTCACTGTTGCTTGCCTTATTCATGGTTTACTGCTAATTTCTATGAGAACAACCTTCCTCATAAAAGTGAAGTGTTTCAACAAAGACGTTAAAAATGCATTTGGGGAGCATAATATTTTGGCATATGCACATAAACACAAAAATATCTTCCATAGCTGTTACTTTATTCATTTTACATATATACAAGTAATTTACATATATCTATATATTTAATATAACACCTATTTAAATATATAAATATTTATAAATATATAAAATATTTATAAATAAATATATTTAATATAACATATTTAAATACATATTTATATCTTAAATTATAAATTTATATATATACACATATGATAAATAAAGCAAGAGCTATGGAATATTGACCAAGATATAGTCCATTTTGTACTTTTAAAAAAATTTCTCAGAGTATGGGGCACCTGGGTGGCTCAGTCATTAAGCGTCTGCCTCCAGCTCAGGTCGTGATCCCAGAGTCCTGGGATCGAGCCCTGCATCCGGCTCCCTGCCCCACGGGAAGCCTGCCTCTCCCTCTCCTGCTCCCCCTGCTTGTGTTCCCTCTCTCACTATGTCTCTCTCTGCCAAAAATCTTTAAAAAAAAAAATTTCTCAGAGTAACCTAGAAAACTGAATGTCTTGTCCTCAACATTTTGGTGGCTCCTTCCTATCTGACTCTCAAATCCCCATATACTCTTACTGAACTGTGTTTATTTACAAAGGTATTTAAAGAGAATTCTAAAAAAAAGAGTTGTCATTTTGCTGTTTCTACTCCTCTTGTTCCAATCTGGTTTATGTCCCTCCTAATACCCTGAGATGCTCTAATCAAGGTCATTGGCAATCTCTATCTCCATGTTCTCGTAGAAACTGTTTATTTTTCTTTCTCCTTTCCGAGTTTCTCAGATAACCCCATGTTAGTTTTCCATGTAATTTGCCTCCTTCTCAGTCTCTTCTGATTTTGCACCACTATCTAAGTTATTGAGATACAAATACAAGCTTCAGAGAAACCAACTCGAAGAATGACCAGTAATTTGTAATAATTTACTAACTGCTATTTTTGTTCCAATTATCAGATGCTTTGCTTCTTGCTGCTTTTTTTTCTAGACTATTTTTAAAAATGATTTGTAAAAGTACACCTATCTGTTACATTCAAGTGTTGAAAATTTATCCTCAAGCACAAGGCAACTATCTTTGAAGGCTTACAAAACAGTATATACTACACACATATAAAATATTAACCTAAGTATGCATGTTGAATATAAGTTAAATAAAGGTATGTCCAAACTATCTTAATTTACCTTATTCTGAAATATATTAATAATGAGAGTAAGGGGTAGATAATGATATATTCTAGCCAAATAATTTTGGTATATGTTGTTTACTATGTCTTTGCTTTAGAGGATCACAATACACATTTGCATATAAAAGGCTCTGAGAAGTAGTACAAAAAAGAAACTGGTTAATTTTGTTTAATATGTATTACCAAAGCTGATTTGAATATGGTATTTTATCTATCACTATATCTCTCTCTATTTTTGAAAGATAGTCTTATTAATATACCTTGGAACATTATTTCATGATATGCTACCTTGGAAAATGTTATTATAGAAAAATTATCTGAATAAACAGAATCAGAAGCCTTCTTTATATCAATCAGTTATTAGTATTTTATCCCTATAATTGTTACTATTATCATCATCATCCCCTAGTTGAAGAATTGTTACTTAAGTTGAAGGAGGAAAGGAAATAACAGAATCACTTTCTCAAAATACCTCTCTTTGGGTCCAAACCAAATCTTTTGATTCATATCTGAAGGAGAAAAACCCAGGGAGATAATCCTTTGGAAAAGCTCCACAGGTGATTCTAATATTGATATGCTGCTCCCTCCTCCAGTTTTGTCTTTTCCCCCAACTACAGATCTATATAATTATTCCTATTTTTCAGCTTTACTTTGTTTTGTAAAAAAGCATATTAATCTCTTAAGACCAAATCTGACAGATATAACTAGAAACTTTGCCATTAGCTTGATTTGTTCATAGTAAGCCTATTCTTGTTCCTTAGTTATCTAAACTATTAGACTTTAGATAAATAATGATTTCATTCAAAACATCTCTATTTTGGGGCTCATAGATTGTGCTGCAAATTTTCCTATAGTGAATTAAAAATTATTCAGATCTGTGGTATTTCAGCCTAGTGCCACAGCGTAGCACATACCAAGTGAATGTCTTCATTGAAAAAATATCAATACCCATTTTAGTTACACAATTATATTATTTAAACCAATATTCAAATCTGAGGAAGCAATTGATATAATTCAAATAGAGTTAAATTTGCCAGTGAGATTATTTTCACATTATTGGGAGGCATGATCTTTTTAAAACTAACAGGATCTGGCATTGGTTGTTTTGAATTGATGGTCTGTTTTGACCACACTGGCCAAGCTGGGTTGTAAGACATTCAACTTCAAGTTCCAATTGGCTTTTGCTATACACATGTGTATCCAATGTTCATTCATCTGGCTTTAGTTACAGTCCCACTTTAATTTGTGAAGGATTTGTCCACTTTATCAACTGATATTTATTCATTTTATTTGACTTCCAAATTGGCAGGATCTCTCTAACACCATCACATGGAATCCAAATTTGCAAGGCTGATCAAATTTCAGACACAAGTCACAATAAACCATAACCCTCAATTCACACTTCAAAAATTCTTTGACTATACAGTTCTTTGTTTATGTACTGTCCCCAATAGGTAGAAAAGCAGAAGGGAAAACACTTCACAAGTTTTACAAAGAAGACATGGTTAGTCCTCTCAAAGAATTTATAGTCTAGTGAATCCCCTTCATATGTAAACTGATTGACATTACTTCAGTCTATAGATTATAAATCAAATGACATTATAGCTTTCCTATTAAAAAGTGCCAACAATTTTTAAATTTATAAACAAAAGAAGCACAAAGAATCTGTTAAATTAGAGTGCTTAGTAAATAAGAAAACTTTTTATTAAAGAGAAGTATTGATACAGTGCTGAAATATAAGTGCTTCTATGTGGCTAGAAAATGAATTTGCTGAATGAGTATGCATACTTCATATACAGATTTAATAAACTATCGTCCTATTCATAATTCCACTACTGACTTATCCAAATGCTGCTTAGAAGTAATTATCTCTGCTAGTACATTATACAATTAAGATAGTATCTATTGATTAGAAATATTTTGACACAGTAAATATGTTTTCAATTTGTTAGGAGAAAAAAGAAAACTACCAAAATACCTTCAGACTAGATATGGATATCAGCTTTCAACCTCTAGCCAGGAAACCTTAATTTGAGCACCAACATTTAAAAGCTGTCATGTGAGCAGATAGTTCTATAAAGCAAACTGATTTTTCAGGAAATCCAAGATGGCTTTGTTTATATTTCCACTGAGCATTTCTCTTTCTAGAGAGGAGAGTCACAGCTATGAGTAGATTTACTGAGAAGATCTGCATGCAGTCAGCATCCAGTATCTCCATAGTATGTAGCCTGCTTGGGGCAGAGGTGAATTATCTGGTTTATGAGGGCTCAGATAGAGGTCACTGCTTGGATTGCAATTCTGACTTGCCTGTAGTTTATTTTGTGTAAATGTGGAAGTAGCAGTTTCTGAATCCCTGTAGTGATGGAAACCTTATCCTCTGTTTGAAGCTGGATTTACCCTGAGTTTCCATGATGAGATTTTAAAAACAAAATTCTCTTTTGGGCAGATATAAATATGGAGAGACTTATCTTGCAAATTTTTCTGTGACTCATTATAGGCACCAAAATGTGACTATTAACATGTCAAAGTATATTGGGGGTAGAGAATAGACGTGCTCACTTCTAAAATGTGCAAGTTGAGGCATGAATGACTTATTTCCTATAAAAACACACATACACAAAACACTCAATAGCATACAGTGTTTCTAAACTATCCTGAATTTCAGTGGTTGAAAAAAGGATTTATATTTCTATATTTTTAGAACAAGTAGGAAGTTATGTTAGTGATAATGTTATTAAGGCAACAGCATACTGGGACTAAGGAAACACTGTTGGATCATTTTCTTGAGAATAGAATCTTATGCCAATTTTATTGTTTATGGGCAGTGAAGGGAAAAAATCTGGGTAAGAGTTTAATATACTTGCCAATTTCAAAATGTCCAACATAGCAAAGAACTAGCCAAGTTTCAAATGCCCCTAGAAGGGTCATCATCTTGAGGCAGGATGAGCACATATCATACAGCTGGATGTTTTTATGTCACTAAAGAGCACATTTCAGAACAGAATTCTCTAGGTCTCAAAGTTGTCGATTCATGAAGGTAGAGTAAATTGCCAAAAACACTCTTAAAAACAGAGGTGCTTAATGAAACAAGGTTGGCTATCTCATATACTCATAACATTTTTTTTCCTTACCTACACTTAATTCCAAATATATCAAATAGATCATTCACTGGCCTCAGGAGAGAGGCAGGAAAACATAATTGTTTTAGTTTTTAAATGGGGACATTGAGTCAGTGATTATTTACTCTCTTTAGAATCACCATTTTACCCTGCTGGTATTATGTGAGTAGTTTGCATTAATGGAAAAATCCATTTGTCTTTATTACGGTAGAAGATATTCAAAAGCAATAAAACCTATTGTCAAATGGGGGTTGGCTTTGCAGAAAATGATTTTAAAATGTCCTTTATTTTGTTAAGGAGATTCTCTGTCTATGTAACTACTACAAAAAAGATAATTATGGACATAATAAACTATCATTGGATTTAATTGAGCAAGTATGATCTATTGGTAAACTTTAAGTAATGAAAATTGGGTTACATCATACAAGTCTAAATACCAAGATATCTTGGCAGTCTTTCAAGCATATGCAAAAATAAAATGTTCAAAAAGTTAGTGATTTTATCTGTATAACAGAGTTTTCACATGAGTTTATTTCAAGTCTAAGTAAGGATTAAACTTCCTTTCCTTCTCTGCTCCCTTAAAAAACAGGATGTCTTTTTCTGATTATCTCTTACTTGTAGAGGGCAAAAAGTAGACAATGCCATGAAGAATTCAAAGGCATGAGTTCCTAGCTCCAGCTTCTTAGGGAGCAAGGAGGATAGCACATAGACTTGACTCGTTTATTTATTCATTTGCTCATCAAATCATTATAGACTCTCTACTGTGTCCCAGGGATTATTCTGGAAGTTAAGAATACAGTAGCAAATAAGACAAACAAAAGTTTCCTGTTCTAATGTCATTTATATTCTTGAGGAAAAACAGAAAATAGCCAAAGAAACTCACAATTTCAGGTAACATAAATAAGAGAAAAATTAAGTAAGGTAGAAGACAGAATAGAGAATAGATGAGGATAGCAAGACAGTTGACCATTTCAGATTCAGTGTTATTCTGGAGTCAGCCTGTAGTGGTTAATGGAGCTTATTGTTAAATATTCAGGAATTTTGCAAGTAGGTTTTTAAACCATTGGTAATTTGAAAACAGTCATGGGGTGGGTGAGGGGCAGGGGAGTAATATACCATGGGAATGGCAAAGGCTACAAATCAAAACTGCTTTGCTTTTTCTGAGAGCCAGTTTACTGGCATACCTTTAGAAATGATGGGCAGGGACAGTCCCTCTGTAGAGATGATATCTTAAAATATTTTATTTATTTATTTTTTTAGCGAGACACCATGAATGGAGAGAGGGAGAAACAGACTCCCCACTGAGCAGAGAGCCTGACATGGGACTCGATCCCAGGACTCCAGGATCATGACCTGAGCTGAAGGCAGATGCTTAACTGACTGAGCCACCCAGGCGTCCCTGTAGAGGTGATTTTTGAACAGAGACCTGAACGTACTGAAACAGTAAATTATGAAAAAATGATGGGGAAGGGCATCAGTCAGGGTGGAATTGTGAGTATGGGGGCCCTGAGATGAGAATTAACCTAAAATGTGGATGTAGTATAAAGGGTAAAGTTAAGAAGTATCCAGAGATCTAGGAGAGATTATATAATGTAGGCCCTTATACGCCATGATAAGGAATCTAGATTTTATTTTAATTAAAATAGAGAGTTATAGGATAGGTTTTGAGAAGAAACATGATTTTTTAAAATAAATTTAAGGATCATCCTAGCTATTCTGTGGAAAATAGATATAAGGAGCTAAAGCAAAAGTAGGGAAATCTGTTTTGATGTTATTGCAATACTCCCTGCCAGATATGATGATGGTGGAGTGAACTAGCACTATAGCTCTGCAGATGACAAGAAGTAAGATATAGCATATAATTTGAAAATAGAATCTGTACACCATACAATAGTAAGTGGGTAAGAGAAATCAAAGATAATCTATACTTTTGCCCTGAGCAAATGGGCAAATTATAGACATTTTCTAAGATGAAAGGCTGTGAGTCCGAAGTGTTTAATAAATCGGGGGTTAAGAATTAATATTCTATTTTGTATATAGAATGTCATATTAGGTTTAAAATGATATAAGAACCCCTAATGCAAGTATCCTTCTATTGTTTAAATTTTAGTAAACTAACTAATGGATTCAATTTGTAAGAAAGCTTTCCAAATTATATCTGGTTCTGTTTGTGATCAACTTTTACTTTGAAGTAGTAGTGAAAGGTGACTAGAAAATTATTGAATTCTATAGCACTGGAAGTAATTTCCTGTTATAATTACCACACACACAACAACTCAGTATTCTTTCCTTTTGATGTACTAGTTATAGAATTATGCTAAATATTCTATTTCAAATGTTCATTTGGAACCTCCATTGAATTATAGGGAAATAACACAAAACCAATTTTTCAAGTACTTAAAATACTGAAAGTGGTTCTATTAAATTTTATCTAATGTAGATATATTTGTTTAAAAATTATTGAATGTTTAGGGACGCCTGGGTGGCTCAGTCAGTTAAGTGGCTGCTTTCGGCCTGGGTCATGATCCCAGGGTCCTGGAATCGAGCCCCACATCGGTTCCTTGCTCAGCAGGGAGCCTGCTTCTCCCTCTCTCTCCCTCTGCTTGTGCTCTCTCTGTCAAATAAATAAAATCTTTAAAAAAATTATTTAATGTTTAAAAGTTAATAAAAAGTTGAGCTTTTCATATAAAATGAATAAACTTGCTTAAATTGATATACTACTATATTTTCAAATTTTATTTTTCGTAAACATTGCATTTACCCATTAATAACATATATAGGTAATGTCCAATCCCTGAAAATTAAGTTAATAATACAGTATGCAACTGTTAAGAAGCTTAATTCACGTTCATTATTATGTGCTTTATTATCACAAATCATTAATTCTTTAAATGCATATTACGTACTATTTAGTAAACATTAAAAAATATTTTGACTTAGCCTCAGAATAACTGAATTAAATTATCCTGTAACCTGCATTCTATGTGTAGAATATGTGTTTGATTTACCCCTATTGCTAACTTCATCAAGAAACACATATTGTTAGTATTTTATACTTGTTATTTGTTTCTGATTAAGAAGCTGAAATGTTCCTACCAGTCATAAAAAGAGGGAAGAAAGAAAGAAAGAAAGAAAAAGAAAGAAAGAAAGAAAAAGAAAGAAAGAAAGAAAGAAAGAAAGAAAGAAAGAAAGAGAAAGAAAGAAAGAAAGAAAGAAAGAAAGAAAGAAAGAAAGAAAGAAAGAAAGAAAGAAAGAAAGAAAGAAAGAAAGAAAAGTGGGATATCTTCTTTTGCTGTGTGGCAGGTTTAAGAAAAGTGAATATGGATAGAAACAGGTTAGCTTCAATAAATATGAATCACCTTGAGAACAGAAGGGTCTGTCTGCTTCCTTCTATGCGCAGCTTGTCTGGTACAAGTTACTACAGGTAATACTGATAAATTAGTTACTCAAAATGAAAACTGCATGCTGCCTTAAAGGAGCACTTTGAAGAAAGAAGGTTAAGATATGTGACAAAAATTCAGTGTCATGGAACACTACATCAAAAACTAATGATGTAATGTATGGTGATTAACATAACAAAATAAAAAATGTTAAAAAAAATTCAGTGTACAATGATATAAAGGGAAAAATTGAAACCTGTCCTCAAAATTAAAAACAAGAAAAAACGAGTGATACTAAAAACCTCACAAATGGTTGAAAAAAACCTCAGGAAACTCAAGGCATCTTTCATTTTTATCTCCTTTGATTGTTATTGGTAGAAAATTGATATATGTATGCCTTTTATTGATTTAATATACATATCTAACATCTAAACTGCCTTATGTTGTATACCCATTATGTGAATATAATGTGGGAATGGTAGTTTGAGCTTCCAGGGGAATAAAAACATAAAACAGATCATGTGTGGCCACCACAGCCATTGTAGGTAGTGGGGTGAAGTCACACCTGTTATTTTAGGAGATGCATTAGGGGAATTAACTTCTCCTTGGAAAATGAAGCTCCCTTTTATGAACTTAATCTTCAGAATTGCTAAATCTGGGGGTAGAAATTCACCTGTAATCACTAAAATGTAGCCTCAAGGCAAAAGGTGATATGCCACACTTGACTATGACTAAGCAATATCTAAAACAAAATGTTTTACTAATCAGTCACACATTCCTCATCTGTAAAATGAGGATCAGAGTACATGCTTTATAGAGTTTTTATGAAGATTAAAAAAGAAATTACATATAGAGATCACCTATGGTCATTTTTCATGTCTTGAAATAGAGTCAAATGACAATTTTTGCTCTTTGAGTATGAAGGTACAGGTTTGTGTAATAGAGAAAAAAAGATTATTTTTACTTCATTTGAAAGAAAATATAATATAAAGGTAAATGTATTTCTTTCATTAATAGTTACCAACATAGCATTTATTATGTACCAGTTGCTGCTTTAAATGTTTTACAAATAAGAATCACTAAATTCTCATAACAAACCTAAGAATAAAGAAGTATTATTTGTTCACATTTTACAGATCAGAAACTGAGATACAGGTAGTAACCCCTAAGAAGCAGAGCCATCATGGAAACACAAGTCAGCTGGCTCATAGGACATACTGAAAGCACACACACTTCTACTCTGTCTCTTTTTAGGTATTGCAAAGTTTCCATTTTTACTTGACAAAATTTGTCATTTTAGTATCACATTCATTTATTCACTTATGTATTTACTTTTATAAAAGTGCTGCACCATTCAAATTATTCTTGTAATAAGTACACATTCAAAACAAATGCCTATTGAAGATGGGATGAAGATATTCCCTTTTCTTTTGAGAAGAAAACAGAGATCATCAGTTGTCTCATTATTTACAGTTGGGCATTCTTTTCCCTAAAGAGAGTTAAATTTTCATTTTAAAGACTCACCTTATCAAAAGTATTTTTTAAAATAATCATACTGAGCTTACATTTATTAGTTATATACTATGTTCTAGTTGTTTTACTGAGTTTTAATAACTTATTTTTAAATACATAAATAATATCAACTATTTTTCGATGTTTGGTTTTATACTTCCTGAACGAATTTTGGGTCAGTCCAGCTTCTGGATCCTTCCTTTTAACTCACGTTTATATTGGACTTTCTCTCTTTGGATTGCATGGTTTTAATGAGATGATGGATGGATGGATGGATGGAAGAATGGATGGAAGGAAAGAAGGAAAGAAGGAAGGAAGGAAGGAAGAGAGGGGAAGGACGGAAGGAAGAGGGGGATGGAAGAGGGAGGAAGGGAGGGAGGAGGGAGGGAGGGAGGGAAAGAAAAGAACATGTATGCCTAACTAAATATCAGAAGTAGAAAGAATTCCAAATTTCTCTTTCTCTTCCTCTTGCCCCTTAAAAAACACTTAAAAGAGCTGATCTATCATTTTATGGAATTAGAATTTAAGTATTTGTAATGTAGAAGTAAAATATTAGCTGTCTTTTTCTGAGTGCTTCCTTGGCACTAGGTCCATGAATTCCATTTAAGACTTACACCATTTTCTGTGCTTGGTATTATTATAACTACTTTACTTTTAAGAATCAATGTAACTAAGGCTAAGAAAAGTACAGTAGCTTGCTCAAGTACACACAGTGTCAGAGCAAGGATGTGGTTATGCCTGTGTCTGTAAAACCTGGCTGCTTGTAAAATCCAGCCTACTGCCTGCAAAAGAGGTCCTCATACTCACCTCCTCCACTGAACCTATGAAGAAAGTGCTGCTTAACATGTAAGCATGGCCTCCACTCTCTCAGTCCTTGCTCCCTCATGACTGGAGAATCATGATGAACTTGTACCTACCTCTAAAATATGGAGAGTGGGAAAGTGCTCTTGCTTCATTAATTTTCAAATTGTGATGGGAAAGAGTAAAGAAACATAAGTAACATTTTCAATGCCAGTAAACTTACTCAAATGAAGATACATTACTAGAGTGTCTAATTTTCTGCAAAGGCTATTTTCTCAATTTCATATTTTTAGAGGTAACATCTAAATTATTATGGTTTTTAGGTTATAAATAGCAGTTAATTGTTGCTTAAAAGTCATTTTATAAAGTTATCCACATGATAGCATGAATTCATATGCTCTAAATTGCATCATTTAAACTAAAATTATTCTTTTCCTCTCATTAATATTAAGTTAGAAAAAATGAAATTTCCCATTTGCCATATATTGTATCCAATATGGTTTGTGGAAAATCATTTTCCACAGCCTTCCAAAGTATCCTACACCTGCACAAAGATTACAACCGTAGTCATAATTAACCTATGGAAAAGAAATGAAATAGACAAGCAATAGCAGTACAGAGGAGATTAAAAGAAACATCCTCTGTTGTATTTCTCACAGAATATTAGATTAAAATTCAAATTCTTTCTAGTGACAGATTGTTACAAGAATAAGAAATGGCACAAACAATCCATTTCAGGACAAAGATTTAACAAAAATAAGAAGGTTAATTATAATTGAATATTCCCTATGGATAGCTCAGAAGATATGCTTTAGTCTATTTCTTATTGACAGGTGGTAGTGTAAATTAAACGTGGTATTATGCATTCAAATTGGATTTCAACTACTCATCATCCATAGTGTGACATTAGAATTAGCCTGATGATGACAGTCTAAAGATCATAATGAGAATAGGTGCCCTTTTCCATTCATATTACAGTTTCACTAGTGGGGAGGGTAGGAGTTGGAGAGTAGATTCATAATTTTGTTATAATCTTTGCTGCCTGAAAAATTCATTCCATGAATCGACAATCCTGAATATTAATACTGTACTGACTATTCTCCTAATTAATGACAGACAAAGGACATTTGTCTTCTATAAGTATTGTGCCAAATCTGAGAAAAAGAAGCATTCAAGATCCTGTCAATTCTACCATCAATCATTGTTTATATAAGCAGGGGAATGTTAGTGTGTTCTCTAGAACCTCACACATACACACATAAAGCAGCAGTGAGGCACAGTTAAAGAACAGTCCTAAAAAAAAAAAAAAAAAAAAAAAAAGATGGTGATGGGAGGGAAGGGAAGGGAAGGGAAAGGAAAAGAAGAGGGAAAAAGAGTTTGTTTCTGATGATGGTCATGTGTGACTTCAATTGCATGGGTCAAATGGTTCTCAGTTAGAGATGTGCTGCAGAAATCTGATGTGAAATTCTATGAAGGTATCCATGTGCTCTGGCATGCCAATGTTGAAATCACTCCCTGTATACTTCTGATTCACAGCTATTCCCATGATCCCATGTACTTTTTCTCAACACAAGGATTGTGGATTACCTACATTAGAAAAGCACCAAAAGCAGAAGGGGGTGTCAGTTGACAATGAACATCCTGGACCCTACCCCAGTCCTACTAATTCAGAATTTCTGGTAGTGAGAGCTAAGAACTTCTGGTTTTTAACATCATTTGCAGGTGAGTCTGAGATACTATAAAGTATAATAAACTCCAGAACAAATTGGAAGAATTAGCATTTAGCAACTCAGTCGTTACGACAATCTCAAGACGTAGGTAAGAAAGGGTAAGGTAGGAATGTCATCTGATGAGTTATTTTGGTTGTTTTGTTCATGAAATTACTATATTATTTCAGTTATTAAAGAGTATTTTTATTATGACAGAACGGAATTTCCATGCCGCAGTCTAATCAAATATTTCACATGTTTCTGGTTAGTCATTAAGACTAACAACCAAAATTGATTTTGTTTAAAGTTATCCCTATCTACCATGTATGAAGATTTAAGAAAAACAGTTGGCAGATAATACTAGATATCTGAACACAAATATAACGTGTAACAAGAGCTTCAATTTTTTTAAAAAGTCCATTTTCTTTTATTTTGTCTTCAAACAATTGCTAAAATTTAAACTGTAAGAAACAGTGATTATAACAGCATCTGGTAGAATTTCCATCTCAACAGAGTTTTTCTTTAATAACTTCATGTAATTATTCATGACATTTGGGATTATGGAACACAAATAGAAGAAAGGGAATGAAATGTTAAGCCTTCCCGAGGATAAAAACTATTGTATATCTTTATTATAACTCCTAATTTAATTAATGTATTCTTAATGCCATCTGGTCAGATTATCTTAAAAGTTAACAAAAGAGATCAATCTGACACTTAACTAATAATAAATCTAAAAGAGTGTACTACTGAAACACTGTTATTACGCCATCATCATAACGAGAATCATGCAAAAAAGAATAAGAGGAAAAATAAATCTGTTACTCTAGGACACATCTTCAAAGGATGAAGAAGGGAGACTCTCTATCATGCTCTCATTCATGACTTTATATATAACAATAATCATATATTTAAAAGAAAAGTGAGATGAGTACCCACTCAAAATGCTTTACAGAGCACAGGTAAGAACGTGTGGCTAATAACAACACATACCTAGAGCCAAATACTCAAGGTCTCAATATTTTTTCTAGCTGTTGAATCCTCGTAGTTGTTTAATCTCTCTGGACCACAGAGTCCTCATTTGAAAGATATGATTGCCCATGTAAAACATTTAAAACAGTGATGGGCATATAATGTGTGTGTGTGTGTGTATCTTTATAGTTCTCTTAGCAATTGAAAATCCATGAGGCATTACACTAACAACACTTGATTTGCAATAAGGAAATTCAAAGCTTTCCTATTATATGGGACAAATCATGTCTCTGAAACTTAAAGGTTTTTTTTTGTTTGTTTTTGGTTGGAATATAAGGTATTATTTATTTAACAAATTTATTATTAGAATCACATAAAATTACTTTTGCTGAAGTCCCCATCAAAACTCTAACAAATATTAGGTACCTGGTTAGTTTCTTCTTTAAGTCTCAATTCTATATAGAATTCTAGCTATCTCCAGAGGGCATAGAACTCAAATACAGAAAACTGTAGGTGACTTTAAACTTGTTCTCATAATGACTAACATCTGATTTGAGGAATAATAAGCCTGTGTTTTTAGTTCAGTAGTCTGACATCTGAGATAAGGCTATGTATTTAATTCATATTTTTGGTTACCTCATTCTATTTCTGTAAGTTTGTTTCAAAGGCCATCTTATCTTTAATAACCTTAAAGTATGTACATTTGAACCTATCCACACAACTGCGGCATTGAGAAGTTCTGAGCAATCAAACGCTCCTGAAAAAGAAGTTATACTGTGTCTCTATCCTTGGGTACCTGAAGATGTAACCTGTTGGGAAATGTTAAAGTACCACAATTAGCAACCTCAGTTATTTAGATTTTTGCACCATTCTAAATACTGTCATTTTTAAAATATACTGGAAAAGTCCAGAAAATATAACTCAAAAAAGGATCAAGTCAGGAATACAGGAATGTTGAATCAACATTCAGTTGACATTATAACATCAATACAATCTTTCTCAACATAAAGGTAAAATAGTATCAGGCTAATGTATTTGGATAATATTGTGTGCTAGAAGAATAAGATATTAGCATACAAATTCATCATTCAGGGATCTTTATAAAGCAATTAATTCAGTTAAGAACAGAGTAAAATGAATATAAGAGCATAATTAAATAATAGAAAACTATGAAAGGAAATGAAGGCAGAAGAAAAGCATTTACCAGAAAAATATTTTTGTTAATAGTCAAATTCAGTTTGGTGCACTGAATTGATTAGGTAAAGGTGTTGTATGAGTAGTCTATACATTTTTTTTTAAAGATTTTATTTATTTATTTGACAGAGAGAGAGCACAAGAAGGGGGAGCAGCAGAAGGAGAGGGAGAAGCAGGCTCACCAAGCAGGGAGCCCAGTGCAGGGCTCGATCCCAGGACCCTGGGAACATGACCTGAGCCAAAGGCAGACGCTTAATGACTGAGCCACCCAGGCGTCCTATACATTTTTTTTAACATTCATTTATTCTCTGTGTTTTATAACATGCAAATGCATGTATCAATTTGCAGAGAAAGAGTAAATGTAAGTTATTTTTGCTGTTTATTCATATGTTAGATTACTTTGTTTATCAACCCATACATTAAAATGTAATCATTTCAGAGTCAGGAGCCTAAAGCTAATGTTAATTACAGTTTGAAACTTCGATTATTAATGCATCTTTACCTACTGAAGTGTGAAATAAGCAATAGTAGTTGGAATTCACCAATTAAATTAGCTTCTGAGACAAGAATTCATAAACAGGCATTTGTTCATGATGAACAAATGCTGTAGAATTTCCTGTTACAAGTAACACTTGTGAAATATTAGTCCCAAGGAGGGAGAAAATTTTTCCAAGAAACTAAGAGTAAATGACGTACGCAATAAAGGCAATAGATGTGATAGCATGCTATAACTTTTCATATTTCCTATGTCAATAAGAAAAGCTATATAAACTTAATCCATAAAAGAATGCATAAGTTTTTGTTTTGTTTTGTTTTGTTTTAAATCATAGGGGGAAAAGAGATCAATTTTGTTCATATAGTGTCCTCGTCTGTTCAATCTACTATGACAAAATACCATAGACCGGGTGGCTTACAAACAACAGAAATAGATCTCTCACAGTTCTGGGAAGTCCAAGATAAAGCAGCCAGGAGATTTGATGACTGGTTAGACTCTGCTTTCTGGTTTGTAGAGAGTGTTCTTACTGTATCCTCACATGCTGAAAGGTGCAAGGGACTCTCTGGGTCTCTTTTATTAGGGCACAAATCTCATTCATGAGGACTCCACCCTAAGCACCTCTCAAAGGCCTCACCTCCTAAAACCCTCATTTTAGACACTAAGATTTCACATATGAATTCTGAGGCAGACACAAACACAAAATAATATAACATACCCAATATCATGTATTATTTGGGAAATGATTACTTATTGTTCTTTTTTTTTTCTTTTTACCCATGTAATGCATGTAAGTCTTTCCCCATTCTACTGATTTCTAACATTTTCAGGTAAGATCTTGCCTCCCACTTGTTGGTGAATTGGTTGTGCTACTCATGGTGCTACCTCCATAATAAATAATTTAATTCTATTATTTGTAAAGGACAATTTTGACTAATATTTATTAAGTGCTTATTACATGTGTTAGAGCACAATAAGCCTTTCAGTGCTCTTGTCATGTACATGTAATTAGCCATGGCCATTTGATAGGGAAGAAACCAGGCCACTGAAAGGTTAAGTAACTGGTCTAAAATGCCACAATTTGGAGGGACAACTCCAAACTCTGTATAATTTTTTTCTAGGATTTTGTTCCCAGTAAAATTTTCAAACATAAAACATGATGAATGATGAACTCCTACACACAACCAAAAATATTTCATAATTTCACATATTTTTTAACATCACTTAAAGAATAAGAGTATTATAGATGAAGTTAAAGTCCTCTGTGAAACCCCCAATCCTAACATTTTTAATTTCTCCCTAGAATCAACCTCTATTAATTATCTGTTGTTGATATTCCTGTGCTGTATTTGTATACTTTAACAAGAAATGTATGTGACTTTCTTATTCTATTCAAAAACTTGATGTAATTATTATCATGCTCTACTATAGTAGCATTGGGCAACATTTTTTTCTTCAATTTATTTTTTCTGTATTGAAATATATTTTTATATGTATTTTTAGTTTATTTTCTCTGCATTATCATTTATCATAGTATGGACTACAGTTTAGCTGTGTTTACTATAAAGCTTCTAATTTTTTGCACTTATTTATATTTTTGCTGTTTGATTTCTAAAATGCATTTTATCTGAGGATTCATAACTTTCAATTCTGGGCAATTCTCTGCTATGATCTCTATATCTATGTATGCAGTGAATCCATTCTATTTATGTTTCCATCTCTTTTTATTACTTAAAGTCAGAATTACCTTATGGTTCAAAGTTTGGACTTTTTACATTTTTGCATCTTTCTTCTATTCTATTTGAGATTTAAATATAAAACAATTTCAAAAGAGTAATATCTATAACCTTGCCAAATATTACATATATGTCTCTTAACTTCTGCTTTGTCTTGGCCCAAAACAGGTGTGGAGAGGGTCAGTATGCTCTTGCCACATTTTTTAGTATGTTGAGTGAGATATTAATGTTTCACTTAAAGAACAAATAAATGCTGAAATACGTTCTGAGTCAACCATATGTTCTGACATAATGTATATGTATAGTTATGTACACACATACATACACACACAGACATTTTTTTCTCTGCATGTTTAGAATATTTAAGTGCATTAAATTATACGTAAATTCTTGGGAATTCAAATGCATGTGAGAATATATATATTCTCATATATATATATATATATAAAGATATTTTTGAAACAAGAGAGAGAAGATGTCTGATAGCTACATATAATTCACACATATACATGATGGGGAAAGCAAGATTAATTACTTGATAATCCACAGAATTCTCAACAACAGAGAAGTCATTGCTCAAGAATATAACTTTAATAAGTGTATTTGTTATAAGGACATGGCCCTATGGGTAGTCTGGATAACTAGAACAGACAAAATGACTGATAAACGGTTTTCTATAAGAATGGGAATTTCTATGAGAACAGGAAGTACCTCCTGTTAAAAAACAAAACAAAAAACAAAAACCAAACCAAAACAAACCAAAAACCCAAAAAACGACTTGTGATAAGTATCACTTATGGGCAGTAGATAGCAAATAATAGGATTAAAAATGGCTGATATTGATAATTTCAATAAGATGAAATATAATATCATCTTTAAGTTGCATGAGTATGTTCCCTATTTCCAGTATATTTTTTCCAGCCCCATTTTATTCAATGAGGTAGGATGTGTAGGGTAGGTAGAAGTCAATCTAGATTATACAAATTTCAAAATTTCTGATCTTTATTTTAAATTTGTATTCTGTCATCTTGGTATTTTTAGAAAGATTTATTTATTTATTTGAGAGAAAAAGAGAGAGAGAGAGCATGAGCAAGAGGGGCAGACGGAGAGGGAGAAAGAATCTCCAGCAGACTCTGTGCTGAGCGTGGAGCCCAGTGTGGGGCTTGATCCTATGATCTTGAGATCATAACCTGAGCTGAAACCAAGAGTTAGATGTTTAACCAACTGTGCCCCCAGGTGCCCCTGTCATCTTGATATTAAAGTATAAGTAAAATACTTTGAAGAGGCATGTATTTTTTATCATGTCTATACAAATGAATATTATTGGGCAATAAAAATGGAAGAAATATTGATTCCTGCTATATCAGGAAAGAATCTTGAAAACATTATGTCATGTAAAACAAGCCAATCATAAAAGACCATAGTTTACATGATTTCATTATGTTAAATGCCCCAAATAAGATAATCTATGGAGACAGAAAGTAGAACAATGGTTGCCCAGGACTTAGGCTGTTGGGAACAAATGGAATGTACCATTAACAGGTCCTGTGGAATTTTTTTGTGGGTGATAAAAATGTTCTAAAATGTATTATGGTTATGGTTGCACCACTCTTGTGAATATATTAAAAATAATTTATTTTTAACTTTGAATAGGTGAATTGTACAGTCTGTGAATTATATCTCAATAAAGTTGACCAAAAAAAAAAAAAATTGCCAACCTTGTGTGTTTAAATATACTGAATCTTAAATATTGTAACATAAAAGGAAAGGGTACTATAGAACTAAATGAAGTCATTAAACTAAATTACAGTATGTATTCCACATGAGTTTCACATTCACTGCACTGAAAGTCACATTAGAAACTCTCCCATCCCAGTAAAATAATAAAAGTAAGGACAGTAAAACAATAATTATAAAGGGATCCAGGCAAAAAACTTTCCACATTTTACTAAAGACAGTGTATATTGAAGAATCACACTAAAGGAATAAAAATAGAGTATAGACATAATTTCACTTCTACACTGAGACAAGGAAGGAGCAGCAAAAGTGCAATAATCAATAATAAGACAGTTCTAATTCTTCCATCAAAAATAATTTTAAATGACCACATTTGTTTTAAGTGAAATGCTTTTAACAGTGTAATGGTACCTCCTGGTTTCAGTACTGCACATTTTAAGAGATCACAACAGCTTTTATTTAATGTTAATAAAATCTGTCACTGATTTAGGAAGGGGAAAAAAAAAATCCTGACTTAGAATAGTGGCCAAGTAAGGGTTTAAGTTTCTGCAAAACAACACTGATGGAATTTAGTCCAAAGCCCTTAAGCCGGCTGGGCAATGAATTCACCTTCTGGAGACAGAACACTTCATGTTGCCTAATAAATGGGGTACTCATCATGTGATAGTCTCTATTCTGCCAGAAGCAAAATGTCAAAGAACTGCTGCCACTTCTCCATTTATAAATAAATAAATAAATAGTTAGGAATCCTATTTAGTTTACTGTTAAGCCAGAGGGAGTTTTCCTTCTGTGTTCTATAGGTAAATAATCTAAAGACCAGACAATTATTGGAATTGTTTCACCATTACCAATATTTTTTTTAAAGACTAGCCCTTTTCTCTTTACCTCAACCACCATGTACCATGTTTATTAACACTTTTGATTATATACGCCCTTTGTTCTTGATGAAAGTATGCTGATTTTTCCATGTATCTGTCCTCAAGGGGTAACTGCCCACAGATATAATCATCTTCCATGTCCTGATTGATCTAAACCAGTCAACTTAATCTATTCCTTTTGAATATTTGATTTAAGCAAGGACAATAAGCATTTCTGACCTTTTACAGATAAAGGGTGTCTGCTGAAACATTTCCAAGAAATACAGTCCCACCTTAAAGTTGAAATTTTGTATACACAAGAGCAAAAATAAATATATATAAATTTGATGATACAGTTCAGCTACCGAATTAAGCCAAGGCTTATTTAATCTCCCTTTAAAAAATAAGAGAAATTACTAAAAACTTTTAATACAGTGTTAGACTTGTAAAAGATGAGGAATTCTAAGGGAGATGCCATAAAATTAAAACACTAAACATTTTGGAGGGGGCTGAGAATTGGGAATATTTAACCACTACAAACAACTTAGATGGAATGCAAAATTAACCTCTTTGTGCCTTACTTTCCTCAACCTATAGAATGAGATGTTGATGGTATCAGCTGTACAGGTTATGAGATTAAATAAGGTAATAATTATAATGGACTTAAGACAGTGGCCAGCACATAAAAAGCTCACACCTGGTCACTGTTGAGTTGGTATTCTTTTTGTAGTTGTTATTTTATATTATATATTATTATATAATATATAAATATAAATAATTAAATACATATATTATTAAATTAATATTATCACTACATTACTACATTATTCTTATTACTGTATCTGGCTTATAGGGGTAATAGTTGTGATTGAGACTAAAACCTGGAGGTTTGGGTGCTTAACAAAGGTGCTTAATTCTGTGAGAACAAGAAAATGCAATTATGCAGATATATGACTCTAAAAGCCAGCTCCTTAAAGAGCTTCCTAGCAGTAAAGAAAATTTGAAATATTTCCATTCCTTAAAAGTTTACTGCTAATTATATATTTCTTATGTTAGACCTCCATAGGAATAAAAATATCATAATTGCAAAAAATTTGTCAAAAATTGGCAGTGGATCTCTAAACTGATTAAGGAGAAGGTATGTGCTTGAAGTAGATTAAGCTATAATTCATAGTTTGCTGTAATCTTATACATTTCCCCCTGCATATTAAATACTGTATACCTATCAAAATTTTGGTGTATTTAGTTGACAGATTCTAAGTAAATTCTGTACCTCACAAGCATATATATTCTGGAGCGCTGGAAATTACTTCCTCACCTCATTTTCATACCCACCCATCCATCCAAAATCAAATGGAATATCTACTAATGATTCTCTTCTTCATTTTTTAATATCCCTTTGGGAGAAAAAAAGTCATCAAGATAATAATTTTAAAGTATCCTAGGTTTCTGAGGGTCCTAAATTTTACTGCAAATTACATTTAGTAAACAACCTTGAGAGTCAGATTTGAAGTTTTTTCAAGTTTCTTTACTAATATAAGCAACGGTAAGGTAAAAAAAGGTTACCTTCCTCGCAGTGGAAAATCTTTTTACAAAGTTACTGTTAAGTCTAAAAAAAGATGGGGTTTGTTTTAGAAAATGGTTGATGAAAATCACTGAGTGCATAAGTATTTATCTTTCCCTTTCCTTGAATCAGAGACATCCATATAATTTACATGCTTTTCTCCTACCTTTGATAACAGATAATAAATGTTAAGTGGGACCTCAGCATATATTAAGCACTTGGATCCTATTCAGACAGCTTCCTCACTCTTCCTGAGCATCTCTGTAAACTAGGGAAACAGGATACATCACAGATCAATTCAATCAATCAACTTTAATCATAACAGAGGAATTAAGCTGCTTTTCAGGCATGATGCAATAGAGAAAATTGCTTGGAGATTTTTTTTTAAGCCACCAAACATCCCACATGGGCTGTCATTTTGCTTCTACATCTGCTCTCTATTCCAGAAGTCTGCATTTTCTTGAGGAATGTACAAGACAGGCTGAAGCACTTGGAATCTGGGGGCATAATGAATGCATTTTATGTCGTTTTAAACACACCCAGGATCATGACAAGAAATAAAAACAGAAAGTCAAAATCTTTGCTGAAAGAGACAGTGCCCCAGAAGAATTTTTCCCCTCCATTATTTGTTGCTTTGGGTTATGTCAGTTTATTTTTTTGGCTGCAGTAATTTTAAATGCATTTTCCTCTCCTGTGAGATGCACTCTTTCAACTTTCCTGGAGGCGAGCTGGAGGGTCTGATTGATGGTCAGATGTGAGCATACACATACGTGTACACACACATCTGACTATAAAATATACAGCAATTTAGCATTTACTCTTAGAAGGTGCATTCTCTGCTTTTTTATTCCTGATTCTTGGGATCAAAACTTTCATGCCATATAGAACTGCTTAACAACTTTCTTGAACATGCATTCTTTCTCTGTCTCTGTCTCTGCTCTGTGTCTGTCTGTCTCTCTCTCTCATATAGACACACACAGAAGAAACAGTTCTTACAACCCTTAGCATTAGTGTTATTTTTTCCTTAAAAAATACTTTAATTACTATTGACTCTGAGGAAGAAAAGAAATTACTTTTGAAATATTTGGATAGGAATATTCCAAATCAAAGAATAATTGCAAAATAAACTACCTAATGTCCTTTAAATAAAAAAAAATCCAAAGTGCTATGAGGTTTTCTCATCTCTTATTAACTCTAAAAGTCTATTTCATGAACATATGAACATTATCAATTTAATTACTATAAGAGCAAAATAAATGCCATCTTCAAGTTACAAAAAAAATTGCAGAAGACAATTAGAATCTGCCACTTGAGTAAATTTTTCCCTTCTGATTATAAAATTATTTTCAACTAAAATATTTGATTTAACAATAAAATAGTTACACATAAAATAATTTTAAAGACTATATTTGTTTAAAATATGAAAGTGCCAGATAATGTGTTAATAGTGCAGAATTTCTGACTCACATCAACTTAGCAAAATGCAGATTATTTATCTAACACCAAGAAACCTCACTGAGAACAAAGACAAATTATGAGTTAAAAAGATAAGAAAAGTCAACTTTACCAAACATATTTAGGTAAAAATTCATTGTTTAAAAACTCTGATTTTTACTTTTTTTTCCTACTCATGGCCTAGAGGTAAAAAAAATACTCCCTCTTGCTTATATGGGTTGATGCCTTATCAGCATTTACTGCCTTTTCTTCTCATTACAGCACAGTTTTCTTGGATAAGTCTCTCTTACTCCTATCTCTCTATAACCCATTGTGGGTCAGCAGGACCAATACAACTTCTAGTGCAAAGTTTTTCAACCTTAGCACTATCGATATTTTGGATGGGATAATTCTTTTTTGTGAAATGTGGGCTGTTTTGTACATTGTAGGACATTTAGCAACATCCTTGGCCTTTACCAACTACATGCCACTGGCAAACTTGCCCCTAGTTGTAGCAACCAGAAGTGTCTCTACAGATGACCAAAATTACATTCCCCACTGCCCCACACTTTGAGAACTAAGACCATTGTGGTTTGGCGGGTGGGCTTATTCAAAACCAATCAGAACCAATACCAAAATTTCCAGAAAAGTAGAATTCTTCAGTCTACCAGATTCAAGCTTTGAGTTAGTTGCTGACAGACTTGTAGAAAATAAGCCTTAGAATGTAACCAAAATGGTAAGAAAAACAAAATAAAGCAAAACAGAACACTGAGTGGTGGGGAAGGGTAGATGTCTGATGACATTTGTAGAAATGGATACAGCTAA
Source organism: Eumetopias jubatus (assembly GCF_037043125.1). Taxonomy (NCBI): domain Eukaryota; kingdom Metazoa; phylum Chordata; class Mammalia; order Carnivora; family Otariidae; genus Eumetopias; species Eumetopias jubatus. Next base: position 99,322,270 of record NW_028274811.1, read on the forward strand.
AACCAAAGCCAGAACTATCCTTGAGTTTTCTAATGAACCAAAAATTCCTCTCCCCTCACTTATGTCATGTTTGAAGTAGTTTCTGTCACTGACCTGATTAAAAGATTTATTGTGAAAATTAATGATATCATTCAAAAACTTCTAAATTGCTGACAAAAAATGCAATATACATTGAGTGCTTCAAATGGGTAGTTCTGTATCTATACTATATACAGAAAAACCATGTACGTTATGTTTATGATATTTATACGTGATGATTGAAGTCAAATGATAAGGAGTTCTCAAATTTTCCTTTCTCAGTCACTGCAAAGTATGGTTATTTCCAATAAATATGCTAATTTAGGTGTGCTGGTTACACAAATGTGTAATAGATAGATAATCTGAAGCCTAACATGCCCTATCTATGACTTTTTTTCCATGTAGGGACTGGTCAACTTCAGTCAGCATCTCAGGACTTTAAATTGGCTTTTTGAAAAGATATGCAAATAAGATTTTCTGCAAAATTATTGAATCAAAAATCGCAGTTAACCATTATTGAAATCCTATCATTAAATAGGTTTACACATTTAAAATGTGAATCAGGAAAAAAAGCATGGAAGACAATTCACATGGGATCCCTGCAATTCCTCCTTGTTCGTTAATAATTAAATGAAACAGTATAAATCCGGCTAAAGTCCTTTGAACAATAATGAAAATAAAAATGATTTCATATATTTTGCTCAATTTGGTATTTTTTTCATCTTACTAAAGGAAATAAAACTCTAAGACTTATGAAGTCTAAATATAAAATATGTGGTTACATAGAGTATGAATTTACTCTTTTTTAACAATAGTTTGGATTTATTTCCCCCAATAATTACAATAGTCACCATTACTTTAAAAGAATTAATTAGCAAAGAAAAAATTATGAATTATACCAAATATGACATCATTCCTCAATACTAAGTGCATTGAAATATAAACAAAATTTATAAGGAAAAGGAACAAAGGAAAACAGGTGTCCAGAGTCATAAGAATATTCTCAAATAATTACTTTATTACTGTTGATTGTTGAATCATGTTTATAATATCTTGTGGCATGGTTGATCCCTGCTTTGTCAATCTGTTTATATCCTATAAAATCATTTAGAAAGAAGATAGAAAATTATCTATCAATGTGGCCTTAACTATAAAAATCTATATGTACATTTTGCTATTAGTTGGAGGACTAAAACACATTATGTAGTGGTCTTCTTGTTTTTTAATACTGAGAATCCAAATGATATTTTCTTCTTTAAAAAAGGGAAGAAAAATAAATTCCCATTAATCTTTTTCCTATCAGAACTGCTTATTATCATGCTTTACTTCACCTACCTCACATAATGTAGCCATTAATTCCAAAAAGGAAAAGCACAATAATGTAGTTTTCCTCCAGGTTCTTGAAGAATTATTGCCTTTAAAATAAAATGCTTGCTATTAAGTCTGAAGGCCGTTTTAATCATTGGAGCCTTTACATATTATACAAATATGCAAGATTTTTTCACTTTTTTTTTCCTCACTGCATACTCCTAAACAAACAAACAAACAAACAAAACAAAACAAGGGAATTCTGTCCTTACAATTTCATGAGGGAGAGAATACCAAGAGAGTTTTCAAAGTTCATTTGAAGTCTGAGAAGGCTATTGTACCCATTTTTAAACCTGATCAAAATTCAGTCTGTTGTTTGTTACTGAATTATGTATCTCTGAAGTATAAATGTGTTGGCTTTAGAAAGTTACACATTAGTGCATTTCCATATGATTTGGGAAAATGTAATTTTAACCAATTTTGTTTGGGGTGAAAAAATATTGTTTGCATTATTTTATAACACGAGGGAGCTGTCAGCCCACATGGTCATCCAATTTCTGTGAGAAAGAGAGGAAGAGCTTCCTTGCATTTCAAATGGTTAGCAATAAAGCTTATATTTTTCACATTAATGCTACTGATAACCTAGAAAAATTCTTGCTTTATAGACTTTATTTTGCAAAAGAAAATGTGGCAAGTCTAACAGAAGAGTTTGGTACCTCCTTGAGCAGATATTCCATTTCTCACTCCATTATCTTTAATTCAAAAGTGTGAAACAGTATTTGAAATTGTCCTGAAACTTATTATTTTTAATCCTTTTCAGATATGCTGATTTCGTTGTATTCCAGGGGAGTTTTGTTTGCACCAGCTTCTCCTTCTGTCATCTCCAATGTTACTGGGCTGTCATTCTTTCTTCTGTTAGTCAGTAGAGGCAGATATTATTGTTTCTAAAAATGCCAATTTGAAGACTAAAACATAAGACCTACAACAATACTGGCAAAATTCCATTAAATACGGCTATGTTAAAAAGATAAATGAGTATGTACTAAGAAGAGAAAGGAAGGAGAACTGGAAATGTAATAAGGGGATAAAAGTAAATGGGAAAGGAAAATGGAGGGAAGAGTATGCAGGAAAGTAAAGAAACAGATGAAAAATGAATATGGAATGACTCAAGAATTTTGGAGGCAACAGGAATCCTGTGAAATCAACTACTAAGTGGAACTTAGAAGGCATTGTTTTGTTTTTGTTTTTTTTAATGTATACATATTACTTGATATGCCTTTTTTGGGGGTCCTAATGTCTAAAATGGAAACATCAATTTCCAGTTGTAGCTGTAAAGCCTGGTGATATCAATATGATGACAAAAGATGAAATAATATTTGCCTATGCAGTTGTTTTCAACTGGGGGTGTTGTTTCCCAGGGGACATTTTTGGTTTTTACAACTGGAATGGGTTGTACTACTGGTATCTAGTGGGTAGAGGGCAGGGATGCTACTAACATGCTAACTAACTTGCATAGGACAATTGCCACGACAAATAATTTTCTGACCCAAAGTTTCACTGTGATCTATACTATTAATGATTGCTTTAAGAATGGTAAAGTGAATCAGGCTTCTAATTGATGTTTGATTTGAAAGTATTTTACCATGCCCTAGTGCCCATTTAATTCTCAGAATTTACCAGTTACATCAGTAGCCTCGTACTGATGTAAACCACATCTTACCTGAGTTACTCTTAGGGGCATTTCTACTCAATAAACATTCACTGATCACTGGTTAGTGGAGGTATATTCAAAGTTCTCTGTGCCTTTAACACCAAATTCAAGTTAGTTTAATCAACAGCATCAGAGAATAAACAAGTATAGATGACAGAGTATCTGTCTTTTGAGTAAAAAGACAACAAACAGAAGGACAAATGGCATTTCAAAAGGTCCCTGATCGAGTTATACCAAGATGATCAATAAAATATTTAACTTTATTTTTAGTAATATATAATACGACATGAGATAGGAAGAAGATGATCATTTTTGGTTGGGTGGAAGGTCAATCTCATGCCAGAGATAACCCCCTAGAATGGTACTCTTCAAATTTTGTAGGCCTACCAATCACTTTGTATATTTTTTTAAAATAGATTTTGAATCAGACAGTCTAAAGTTAGGGACAAATATTTTACATTTCTAGTAAGTGGCCAGATGATGCTGATTGATACTCTGAGTGGTCAGGCACTGGAATTGGTCTTTTTTTATTGGAAAAGAATAAAACACCATTTTCTAAACACATCCAATCACATATATAAAAACTTTTAAAATGATACACCAATTTCATGGGAAAAATCAGGGTTATTTCAAATAGTTCTTATAGATTCTTTAATTTAAAAATTGATTGCTTAAGTAATATCTGAATAAATTCTAATTGTTTTTTAAAAATAGTATTAATAAGGCCAAATATCCTCTTTGATAATTTAATGTCTCCAACCCAGGCCTTTCTTCTTCAGCTCTACCAATCTCTCTCCTTCCTCCACCCTACCCAGAAATAAACACTAATTTTATCAATTTGTTTATAGTCTTCTATTTCTTTTTCTATGCATCTGTAAACACACATATGTACCTATCACTATTTTATTTGGTAATTTTTTTTAAGATTTTATTCCTTTATTTGACAGAGAGATAGAGACAGTGAGAGAGGGAACACAAGCAGGGGGAGTAGGAGAGGAAGAAACAGGCTTCCCGCTGAGCAGGACCCTGGGATCATGACCTGAGCTGAAGGTAGATGCTTAATGACTGAGCCACCAAGGCACCCTTTATTTGGTAATTTAAAGAATTTAAGTTAAATATAATTCTATCTATATCATTATACAATTCACTTTTCACTCAAAATTACATCTTCTAACATAATTATATATGATTTTATTCTATAATTGGGATCTTCTGTACATACATATATACGAAAATATTTAATTTAATTATATCTATTACATAGTATATGTAATAGAATATACTAATATATATTAAACTGTTACACCTTTTTGAATTGTTAAATTGTACTTCATAGAATAGATATGCCATTTGTCTTCTGATGTTTTTAATAACATTTTTTTATGTCTTGAGGTTAAAGAAGAAAAAGAAGTAGATATCAACTGCATGTCTTAAGCTAAAAATGAAAACTGTAAATTCTGTAGAATGTAGATATTTGAGTTTTCCATGTCAAAATATTATGCAATTGTTAAAAAGTCTTATAAACTAGTAACCCAAAATTTCTGTATTTTTTCACATGGGAACTAGACTAGAAAACAAATCTAGAGGAGGAAAGGATATGTATAAATTTTTACTAGATACAGGAATGCTATTTTCTATGGTTTTGAAATATTTTTAAAAAATGAAACCTAAGCTAATAAAACCTGTGTTTGTTTTTTACTTTGTTAGGGGTTTCTATACCATTGCAGCCTATACAGACTGGAAGACAGAATTGGGGTCCATAATGACAGGGCTTATTTTGCTTTGTTTGTCAGATATAATTTAGCCTCTTTAGAAATTATTTGCACCAAGAAAATAATTTAAAGCTACAGTCAAGACTTCTAGACTACATCTTCCTTAAAAGGCTCAAAGAACACAACTTCAAATTACTACCTTCAAAAATTTTAAATTTGTTACCAAGTTTACAATATTCAAACATGTAATTCTTTGTCCTTCCTGATTTTGCTGCGTTTAAGCAAATCCATGACAGCTTTGACAAATTTTAAGCTTTTACCTGGCATGCTGCAGAAGAACTTTTAAATACCCGAGGATACATGAAGGTTTTATCATGAATAGCACCGAGGCCACGTTATATTGTGCTGAGGGTCCACACACAGTGGCTGTTTTGAGTCAAGCCTGTAGCTCACTTGGGTATCATCTCCATGGTAACTTGTTTACAAGGGCCGAAATACAAGCTGAAAATTCAAGGTTAGCTTTTCCTTTGTTGCTGTTTTGATGTTTTTGGCAACTGAAATAATGTGGGTCTAAGACTTGATTTAAACAGCTTCATGGCAGGCTGAGTCAAAACAAAACTCCATACAAAATGTGCTTTCTTCATCTCCATTAAAAAAGAGAGATTCAAAATAATATTTAATCAGAACCATCAGTTTTATGTTTCTTTCATACTCCAAAACAGCATTCTTCCTGCTGCACTTTGGAATCACATCTTGGGAAACAGGTTTAAGACTTGCTATCTCTTGAAGCAATAAATTTTTTGTGTGTGTAATGTTCCACCTTAGATGAAGAATTTAGTTTATTTTAAACCATTATTATATTGGGGGGGATGAGCAGTTTTAGTACTGATGCTAAAGTACTTTATCATCCATGTGGATGGAACTTTTGTATTCTAAAAATTGACTTCATTTTCAGTATTATAAAAAAAATTCTACTCAAAATTACTCTTTCCCAGAAATAATTATAAAATGACTCTAACATTGATTTAATGGAATGTTTGTTTTGATTATGGAAAATTTAAATTTACATTATTTAAAAAGAACTGCTATTTTTGAATAGTAAGTTACACCTAGAGTGATCTTAAATCTATAGCATTTTGTCCTTCAAATAAATTTCCACTAAATAGTAGAGAGTAGGAAAATAATGTTATATATCTTACCTACTCTTCATAATGTCTTTATGAATCTTCATAACCATTTAAAGAATGCAATATAACCTCCTAAAACCAGACAAAGATGCCCACTACTATACTTTCTCTAAAATTTCCTTCAGGTAGAATATAACTGATATAGAAATACAATAATGTAACTATTAGCATAAAGGTAGTAATCTAAGCAAAATCAAAGGCAGATTTAAGACAAAGTTGAATTTAGAGTTGGCATTTCTCTAGTAAGAATGATGGAGTGATGGGGCTCATGCTTGACTATTTTTAGGAATCAGCTCATAAAGAAATCTCTTCCTCCTGAACAAATCCTCTACCCTGCTTCTCTTAGTCATCTTGATATAAAATCACTACTATAATCATTGATTTACTTATTGGTCTCACCAATCACCAATTATCACAGTGCCTGATGTAGGAAGACAGACAATATTCGCTAAGTATCTGGTTTTGTCATAGTTGGTGTTATTTCTAGGGCTTTGTTAGTAATGTTGACTTGGCTACTACAATCCCTCTCATGGTTTTGTTTTGTTTTCCCAATGTGGATGTGTGGAACATTTTACTTTTTATATCACATGGGAGAAAAGATAGACAAGTACCTGCCCAACACACTCTGGAGCATGTAGACTCAGACCTTCCTTTAATTCCTCATCCGAGCCCTTTCCCCATATGAGGACACTTTGTTTTCACTCGAACTACATTCAAGCTTCATGATGATTCTTCCCTCTAGGTAGAGCTGAAAGAATGGGTTTCACTCTAACAGAAACTTCTGAGCATATCATATGGATGTAGTTTTTGTTCTTTAAAATATCTTCAGTACAGGGTATAGGAATGCTAGTGAATGCTGAAGCTAGAGTACTTAGATGACTTTAATCTTACTTGGAATATTAGTTCCACCTTATTAAATTCTACCTGGGTTCTTGGCCTGCCTTTATCTATTTTTCAGTTTTGTTCTTAATGATACTGAGATTTTTTTTTTTTTTCCTCTCAAGCAGACTCACTCATCTGTACTGAGCCTGGAGCCCCATGCCTGGCTCATCACAGGGCTTGAACTGATGACCCCGAGATGATGACCTGAGCAGAAATCAAAAGTCAGATGCTCAACCAATTGAGCCACCCAGGTACCCCCCTAAATTACCTTTTGGGGGTTCCTGGGTGGCTCAGTTGTTTAAGCATCCAACTCTTGGTTTCGGCTCAGGTCATGATCTTGTGGGTTGTGAGATCCAGCCCTGCAGAGGGCTCAGCACTCAGTGGGGATTCTGCTTGAAAGATTCTCTCTCTCTGCCCCCCGCCCCCGCTGTCTCTCTCTCTTTCTCTCTCTCAAATAAATAAATAAATCTTTTAAGATTTATTTATTTATTTGAGAGAGCGAGAATGAGAGAGAGAGTACATGAGAGGGGGGAGGGTCAGAGGGAGAAGCAGGCTCCCTGCTCAGCAAGGAGCCTGATGTGGGACTCGATCCCGGGACTCCGGGATCATGACCTGAGCCGAAGGCAGTCGCTTAACCAACTGAGCCACCCAGGTGCCCCAATAAATAAATCTTTAAATAAATAAATAAATAAATTACCTTTTGATGCAAGACTGAAGTATAATGACCCCAAGTTGAATGAAAAAGTGTGATTTAATCAATTTACTTCTCAAATGGCTCAAACCAGAGACCAATAAAATCCTAAAGAAAGCACACAGGTAATTTTCACCCAGAGATTATGGGTTTAATTCTGAAATAAACAATGAAGCAGGATTTTTTTTTCTTAATGAACTTGTATTAAAACAATGCCGATGGTATTACACGAGGTGAGTTGGAATCATTATGTTAAGTCAACAACACAATTAAGAAGCAACATGATTCTTGCATCTTTTAAACTCTCCATTTACTTTAATTAAATTCACACTGTGAAATGTTACTTTTTTTTTCTTTTTTAAAGATATAATAAAAATGGTGAGTTAAAAGTAGGATCCACCTTCACCCTTCTATTTGTTTCTTGGAAGGAATGATGGTATTAGAATAGAAAATCTGGAAATCTATGGTTTAAAATTACATTTAGCATAGCCCAAAATTTATTAGGAATAATTGTGTTAATCGTTCTACAACAATAATAAAGGATATTGAAAGGGGAAATGCAAATAAGAGATAAAGAGACTGAGATTGATTCTCTAGTCACAATGTCTGGCAGCTAACTCTGCCCAACACAATGAACAAGCCATGCATCATTGGAGAAAAGCAGATAAATGTCAGTCAAGCATGTTCATATGGCAGAGAGAATGTGATACCATTAACACATTTTCACAATATGACCCTGCCTGTGAAGACCTACTTTTCCTTTCAAACTCCTCCATCAAATGGTATTGCATGAATAGGAGCATCACTGTTTAATAATTCTTCATTCAAGCTTTGTAAGAATAAAAGATTATTGGAAACAATAGAATAAAAGTAACAACACTCTCTTTTATTTGTTAGATTCAATAATTAAATACATTATTTTAATAAAAAATAAACATCCAAATCCAACTTAATAGCCTCAGAATATAATATTAAACTGTTTAGACCTCTTTCGACAGTCAAGTGATTGAAATAACTTTAAAACATTCACTATCTAAATAGAAGAATTGATAACTATTCAACAAATCAAATCTATACTACTGACACCATAAGCTTTAAGACAACTAACTAGCTACTGATAGTTAAAAATTCCCTTTAACTAGCTCTCTAAACTGGGTGGCAAACTTAATATAACAGACTAATAAAGAATTAATGCAAAATAGTATACACAGTCAAGGACTAAACTGTATGATAATACTAAAAATGCTATAGGGTTTCAAAGAAGAGAATTATTAATAAAGGATCAGTCAATAAATCTTTTATGGAAAACAGATCTTTGTATTTTAACTTGAGTGTTTAACTTTTGAATTGGTAAAATTTTATTTATGCAAGGATAAAAATGAGCATTATGTTCATAGAAGTGGAGAGTGTTTTTATAGCAGAGAAAGAAAAATACTCTGATAAAGGCAGAAATGTCTGTTAGACAAGGCTGAAATGGTAGCATGGATCTGATTACTCTACCATTGGAAGCTAGGTAGAGTATTTTATTTTATTTTATTTTTTTTTAAAGATTTTATTTATTTATTCATGAGAGACAGAGGAGGAGAGAGAGAGAGAGAGAGAGAAGCAGAGGGAGAAGCAGGCTCCCAAGGAGCAGGGAGCCCGATGTGGGACTCGATCCCAGGACCCTGGGACCATGACCTGAGCCGAAGGCAGACGCTTAACCATCTGAGCCACCCAGGCACCCAGCTAGGTAGAGTATTTTAGACTTATGTTTGTAACCAGAAAATAATTCATGGTTTTGGAAAGATTGAATTAATGCGTGTTTTTAGAAAGAAAAGAGCATTTAAGGAATATTTGCATGATATCTAAAATGAGGCTTGAGACAGGAAGAGTATTTAAAGAGGATTCTGAAGGGATCCTCTTGTTCAGTTTAGGAGCAGTAAGAATAAAAAATTCAGTGATACACAGAGTTTGATGTCCTACCAAAAAAAATATAATGAATAAAAAGAATTGGCTAACATTTCAAATTGCAAATTTGGATAATGAGGAGAATATAATCTCGATAAAAAATAGCATATGTAATATAATGTAAAAGTAGTCTTGAATATCCTCTTTTTACACCAGTAGGACAGTAGGTCTTATGGTCATTCCCTAGCTTTATATCAAACCCTTGCTTTTAGATACATGTTTCAATGGTCAGAAAAGTTCTATCAACTTCACTTAAGTTCCTGTGTTCTAGGGCCACCAATATTCCCAGATCTTCCTTAAAGTTTATTTATTATATTTGCATAGCAAAGAAAACCATCAACAAAATTAAAAAGCCACCTTCTGAGTGGGGAAGATATTTGGAAATGATATGTCCGATAAGGGATTAATATCCAAAATATGTAAAGAACTCATACAACTCAACACCAAAATCTAATAATCCAATTAAAAATGAGTAGAAGTTATGAATATTTTTCCAAAAAAGACATACAAATAGCCAACAGATATATGAAGAGATGCTGAACATTACTAATCATCAGGGAAATGCAAAACAAAACAAAACAAAACAAAACACAATGAGATATCACCTCACACTAGTCAGAATGGCTAGTATCATAAAGACAAGAAATAAGTACTGGCAAGGATGTGGAGAAACAAAAGTAAAAACAAAAACAAAACCTTTGCGCACTGTTGGTGGCAACGTAAACTGATGTAGACACTATGGAAAATGGTATGCAGGGACCTCAAAACATTAAAAGTTAAAATACCACACCATCCAATAATTCCACTGTTGGGTATTTACCTAAAGAAAAATGAAAACATTAATTCTAAAAGATACATGCATTGTATGTTTATTGCAGTATTATTTATAATATCCAAGATATGGAATGCCCATAGATAGATGAATAGATAAATAAGATGTGAGATGTGGTATATGTGTATGTGTATGCATACACACATATAGAATATTACTCATTCATAAAAACAATTAAATCTTGCTATTCAAGACAACATGGATGGACCTAGAGGGAATGATGTTAAGTGAAATAGGTCAGGCAGAGAAAGACAATGCCATATGATTTCACTTTTATGTGGAATTTAAAGAACAAATCAAATGAACAAACAACAGAACAAACAAATAGAAACAGACCCATAAATACAGAGAACAAAGTGGTGGTTCCCACAGAGGAGGAGGACAGGTGATGGGTGATATAAAGTTCCCGGGGGGAAAAAAAAAAGCGAATATGTGTCATTCACAGCTTTTCTCTTTGTCAAAAAAAAAAAAATCATTTGAATGTATTAATGTTGCTTAAGGATATGCTCATTTACATAAATATTTGTGAAATATTACTCTAGATTAAATTCTATGCTAGATACTGGGGACAGTGTTTTCATGCTGTTTTAATAAGCAAAAGGAGTGAAGGTATTAAATACTTAGATCAAGCTAGTTATCTGTCTTATTAATAACATATTTCAAGAAGAAGAAATTCAAAATACAATGAATCACAGATTCTTTACCAGCAACAGGAACACTTCTGATTTTTGACCCCCAAAATACATTGTCTAGTTAATTTTTGACTCTTTTCATAATCAAATTGAAATAAGATACATTTGAATTCTAGAAAATATTGCCCACACATCAAGGCATGGAAAGATAGGGGCATTAAAATACTTTACCCTGCAGGGCAAGGTCTCAAATAAAATATCACAGAGGCACAGGTGCCCCTTTGGATCACTACATTTTTATCTTTGGGGTAAATACCCAGTAGTGCAATTGCTGGGTCATAGGATAGCTCATACTGTTTTCCAGAGTGGCCGCACCAGCTTGCATTCCCACCAACAGTGTAAGAGGGTTCCCCCTTCTCCGCATCCTCGCCAACAACCGTCATTTCCTGACTTGTTAATTTTAGCCATTCTGACTAGTGTGGGGTGGTATCTCATTGTGGTTTTGATTTGTATTTCCCTAATGCCAAGCGATGTGGAGCAATTTTTCATGTGTCTGTTGGCCATTTGGATGTCTTCTTTGGAGAAATGTCTGTTCATGTCTTCTGTACAATTCTTGATTGGATTATTTGTTCTTTGAGTGTTGAATTTGATAAGTTCTTTCTAGATTTTGGATACTAGCCCTTTATCTGACATGTCATTTCAACTATCTTCTCCCATTCTATGGGTTGTCTTTTGATTTTGTCAAATGTTTCCTTTGCGTGCAAAAAGCTTTTTATCTTGATGAAGTCCTGACAGTTCAAGTGCCCAGATGTCTATCAATAGATGAATGGATAAAGAAGATGTGGTATAGGGCGCCTGGGTGGCTCAGTTGGTTAAGCGACTGCCTTCGGCTCAGGTCATGATCCTGGAGTCCCGGGATCGAGTCCCACATCGGGCTTCCTGCTCAGCAGGGAGTCTGCTTCTCCCTCTGACCCTCTTCGCTCTCGTGCTTTCTATCTCTTGTTCTCTCTCTCTCTCAAATAAATAAATAAAATCTTAAAAAAAAAAAAAAGATGTGGTATACATATACAATGCAATATTACGTAGCCATCAAAAAAAAAATGAAATCTTGCCATTTGCAATGACATGGATGGAACTAGAGGGTATTATGCTAAGCAGAATAAGTCAATCAGAGAAAGGCAACTATCTTATAATCTCACTGATATGTGGAATTTAAGAAACAAGACAGAGGATCATAGGGGAAGAGAGGAAAAAATAAAACAAGTTGAAACCAGAGAGAGAGAGAAACCATAAGAGACTCAATCTCAGTAAACAAACTGAGGGTTGCTGGAGTAGAGGGGGGTGGGAGGGATGGGGTGGCTGGGTGATGGACATTGGGGAGAGTATGTGATATAATGAGAACTGGGTATTATATAAGACTGATGAATCACAGGTCTGTACCTCTGAAGCCAATAATACTTTATATGTTAATTAATTGAATTTAAATTTAAAAAATTATTGAAAAAAATAAATAAAATACCACAGGGGTCTGCAAGTTTTCCAGTGAATGATTTACATGCAGTTAAAAAAAATTTAGAATTTATTAGCTCAACCAAAATTTCATGAAGATGAAAAAGAAAACAAAGAGAAAAATTCCTCAGCTTTACAATCCAGAGCAGATCCAAATAAAACATTGAATCTACAGGTCATTGAGAATATGGTGTGACGACCAAGTAAGGCACCCATGGAGACAGAGCAGAACTGCAGTCCTGCACAGACAGACAATGAGGAATTATAACTAGGTGCTGGTGGAGAACATGGAAGGATTGCAGCCACCTTTAACTAGACTTGAATACAAACAAAATTTAAGATTTTGCATTTGAGATGCTGAAGAGTCCAGTGTGATAACTGTCTTCAATTAGTAATAAGGACACTACTATAAGAAAAGACACATCCTGGCTTAAGTTAGTGTAGAGCAAGAAGATGACCCAGAAACTGGCCAATAAAAAGAAAAATGCAGATTTAATATTATAAAGTTTATTTTTTTTAGCAACATTAAGTGAAGAGTCTTCCAGGGCCCTGAGGGATTGGCTCTGGTGAACCCCAACAAGTCTTATGTTTAGATAATTGTATGTTAGGTTTAACTATATTGTTAATGATATATAGTTCTTTCATAGTGTGTATTTGGACACACTTGTAACCCAGGTTAAAAGAAAATACTCTGATATCATTTTTAAAAACTGTACACTGTCTGGTGCGCCTGGGTGGCTCAGTCGGTGAAGTGTCTGCCTTCGGTTCATGTCATGATCCCAGGGTCCTGGGATCGAGCCCCACATCGGGCTCCTTGCTCAACAGTCTTATCCCTCTGCCTGCCACTCCCCCTACTTGTGCTCTCTCTCTCTCTCTCTGACAAATAAAATCTTTAAAAAAAAAAAAAACTGTACACTGTCACTATTTTAAATTCTGATTCTTAGGTAATAAGCCAGGTTAATGCCACCCCTTTCAGAATCTTTTATAATAAGAAAAGAGTTTCCTTGTTTTTTTACCACAATGGATTCAAGAAAAATTTCTTGAGATCTTAAATATGGATTTCTCCCCTGGAATTAATTAATAAGAGTTATCAAAAATAGGTTCATGCCCTGAGTAAAAAGAAACAATTAACTAGTTTATGATAATTAATTCCTACAGCTTGTATACTTTTCAGGGACTACTTATATATGCCAATATTCCTTTGGCTGTCTGCCAAATAATGAGCTGCTTTTTTTTTAAGGTTAGCCATATTATCAGAATACTCCAAGCACTGAGTTCTATATTAAACAGCATATGCTCTCCTAATTATTTTCAACTCAAACATTTTTGTTTTACCTGCCCATAAATTGAACTTCAGAAAGTATTTGCTTGTTAATTTGTTTTATGATATATTGTTTTAGATTGCCTTTTAAAAATTCTTTTTAAATCACCAGTGTTTGGTAGGCACTTTAATTTTAAAAACTTTGTTAATTAGTGCTATCACAGAAATTCTTGTGGATTATGCTGTATTTATCAATATGTAATGGCTGAGAAGTTATGGGAACCTGAAAGAGGTATTTTAGATACTTCACACATAGAACAGGAGAACAGTGAGATTACAGAAGAGATTCAGAATTGAGGGAAGAGAGTAGAAATGATAAAAAATCTAACAAAGGAAACTGGCTATAAACTGGCTGAGTTCTGCCATACCACTTTCTCCTTGATGGTTACCATTTTAACCGAGCCCATTTTATGCGCATATCTTAAAGGTGCTATCTGACCTGAAGTACAAAGTTTTCTCTTAACTATTAGAATTTGATTATTTGCATGATTGGAGTTGATTTCATCAGAAAAATGAAAGAAAACAGCACATTCCATAATTAAATATTACAAAAATGTTTTGGTAGAGGGAAATTTAGGTAAAGGCATGGGGGTAAAAGTAAGCATTTTAACATGTTCATATTTATTTAAATTTCAAGATAAACCTAAATCATTCGTCAGTTTTAGTAAATCATTAACCCAAAGAAAACTTTATCTATTTGTGGTCAACTTCTTTGATGGAAAAATTACTGAGGTCAGCAAAAGAAGTTAGAATCCATGGAGGTAAGGGGTAAAAGAATCTTTCTGTATGTATTATGCTTTAGAGAATCATGCACAGGTAAGAATTTTTTTTTAAGATTTTATTTATTTATTTGACACACAGAGAGAGATAGCGAGAGAGAGAGAGAGAGAGAGAGAGAGAGAGAGCACAAGCAGGGGGAGTGGCAGACAGAGGGGAGAAGCAGGCTTCCTGCATGAGCAGGGAGCCCGATGTGGGGCTCAATCCCAGGACTCTGGAATCATGACCTGAGCTGAAGGCAACGGTTTCACCAACTGAGCCACCCAGGCGCCCCCACAGGTAAGAATTTAAAGGGATCTGATAGGTCACCATTCTGCCACTTTGCTTTTACGTACTTTAAATGGACCTATATTAAAATAAATCAAAATTTTTCAGAATGGTTGTGTAAGGAACTTGATAGATTCTCTCTTTATAGAAAAAGAGATAAAACTGGAAAAAATATTGAAAAAAATTGTTAGTCTCTGAAAATTGAACAAAAGGTATATTAAAAAATTGTAAGCATTTATTCAAAAAAAATCCACTGCACTTCAGTAAGAAGAGTGGGAGTCTGCAGTATTTACAACAAGGCTGCCACATTCCCAACTACTCAGCTTGATGTTACAGAAGTTCTATACTAGACAGGTAGGAGGGCCTATGAGGACCTACAGCTATCATACTCTCCCCTAAGCTCCAGGGTGTAGAAATTCCACTCCAGACACTGCCAGGGCAGCTTGTGAGGACCAGTAACTCCTATTGTCTTGACAAGTCCAACTCTGTGTTGTAGAGATTCTGTCCTTGGTAGGCATGGCAGGCTATGAAAAGAGTCAGCAAGGTGTCTTTGCCTGAAGGGCTTGAATTTATTTGCAGCATAGAATGGGAAAAATTATTCCCAGGAGTGGTGTCAAAAACCATAGAGATCACAGTAGCAACTAACCAAGGAAGGCAAACATCTCCATAGTAGGAAGAAAAACAGCTGACTGAACAGAAATTTAACAGAGAGACCTAGGGACAAATAGAAGGATCCTGTTTAGATTATGCTCATGCCAGGTGGCATGGAAGCCTGTTTACCTATACGAAACTATGCCCATGCAGGAGCAACTGGAAGAGTCCCTAGACCCTTGCTGAAATCATGACAGACTTGTAAAAACTTTGAACTTAAAAGTACCCGCCAGACACACAGAGATCCATGGGCAATGCATGGAAGCCTTATTGGCTCAGAGAGTATAAGCACAACTTCTGACCAAATACTGGCTGCAAACTAAGCTGTAGTGACTTAGGAAACCAGATTTAAGTGTTTTGTTGTTTTTGTTTCTTAAAGAAAAATCTAAACACTGATATCAGCTATGGAGAAAACAGACTTCACAGAATTTATAAAAATAAGTTACTAAATAAACAAACATAAGGTAGCAAAGACAATCAACTCTGGAGGATAAGGATCTTAATCCAGAGTTGCTACAATATATCATGTAAAATGTCTCAAAAATTATGAAATAGGCAAATGAAAGTATGTATAACCCATCTAGTAGAAAAACATGGGCAATAAAAATTGCCTTTAAAGGTGTCTAGATGTTGGACTTAGACAAATCGATTATTAGAAATATGTTCAAAACACTGAAAGACACTATTGTTTAAAGAATGAAAAGACAGTATAACAACAACCTAGCAATAAATAATATCAATAAAGAGATAAAAATCATGAAAAAAAGAAGCAAATAGAAATTCTTGAGTTGAAAATAAATATCTGAAAATTTATGAGAGGGATTCAACAGTAGATTTGATCACAATGATCAGTGAACTTGAAGATAGATCAATAGAGGTATTCCAGTGTAACATACAAAACCAAAAGAAATAAAATGAGCAGAGCCACAGAGATCTGTGGGACAAAACCAAACTGATATATATATATATATATATGATAGTTCTAAAATGAGAGGCAACAAAGAGGCAGAAAAAATAGTAAAGGAAATGACTGAAAACTTTCTGAATTAGATTAAACAAAAAAACTTTACATATATATGAAGCTTAACAGAACTCCAGTAAAATAACAAGAATTTTCGCAGCTAGACACATCACAAACAGTTGAAAGATAAAGACAAAGAAAAAATTTTGGAACATCAAGAGAAGGACTCTTATGCGCAAGAGAACCCTATTAAGATTAACAGCTGAATTCTCATCAGAAACAAGAGAGGCCAGGAGGCAGTGGTCAGGATGACATTTCAAATGAAAGAAAACAAAACAAAACAAAACAAAAAACAATTGTCAACCAAGAATCCAGCAAAAATGAATGCAAAAATGAACTTTAAAAGTTCATATCTTTTAATAGTGAAGGCAAAATAATTACACAACCAGATAAACAAAGACTAAGAGAATTTGTTGCTAACAGGCCTGCTTTACAAGAAATACTAAAGGATAGGGGCGCCTGGGTGGCTCAGATGGTTAGGTGTCTGCCTTCGGCTCAGGTCATGATCCCAGGGTCCTGGGATCGAGTCCTGCATCAGGCTCCCCGCTCCTTGGGAGCCTGCTTCTCCCTCTGCTTCTCTCTCTCTCTCTCTCTCTCTCTCTCTCCCTCTGTCTCTCATGAATAAATAAATAAAATCTTAAAAAAAAAAAGAAATACTAAAGGATATTCTTCAGGTGGAATAAGAGTAATACCAGACAGTAATTCAAATCTACATGATGAAATAGAGTACCAGTAAATATAATTATAAGGGGAATTATAAAATCAACTATAATTATATATTTTGTTCTCCATTTTTCTAAGTTTTTTAATTGCAAAAAACAGTATCTAAAATTGTATTATTGAAAAAAATTGTATTATTAAACTTAATTGATATAAAGATGTAATTTATATGGCATTAATAGCACAAAGGAAGAAGGAAATGAAGTTATATTTGAGCAAGGAATTACCAGGTAGTCATTCAAATACACAAAAGAAAAATGTTTATTCAAGTCTTTTGTTAATTTTTTAATTGGTCTCCTCATTCATTCACTCACTTGCCTTATCCATATTGGCTGTTTATATAAGCTCCATCTTGCCTAATGGCTTTCTCTTCCTGATACCACTGCCTGAGGAAACAGAAGATCTTCAGATTTTTAGAATTTCTCATGGGTGGCTAACTCACTTCATTCAGAAGTCACACATTAAATCTCCCCTTTACCATTCTATCTAAAATAGTATTCCAAACCCTCTTTCCAATATTTTCTATCCCATTAGATACATATTTTAGAAATACTCAGAGCAAATCAGCCCTCATCATTCCTATCAGGAAAGACATAAAAACCTGATACAGAAATTATCTTTCTAATAGTAATTATTTGAGTTTATTTTGATTCATTTATTACTAAGAAAATATAAATGTCCATAATTTACTTACCATAATATTTGCTTTTTATTTCTCCTGCACAAATTGATACTTTATTTTTTTTTAATCACCATAATGAGTTTGCTTTTCTCTTCCTGGTACATTCTGTGTTCGATGAATAAATGGTATAATTTAGGATGTAGCAGGCATTTTAGATGATGATAACTCATTATCTGACAAGTACCAGCCAAATTGCTTGTGTTTCTTAGGGATTTCTAAGAGCTCCATCATGGAACTGAGGCAGCCTATATGAAGCCTGGAGTCCCATTGAGGGGTATGCAGTTTAGCTTTGTGCTGCCAGATATAATTCTTCTGTATAATCTTTTCAAAGTCAAAGGCCTTATGTTTCCTAACTTGAAATTAATTCCTGAAGAAGATAACATAGGAATGTATGTGGTCTGGGCTTTGAAAATATCTTCTATAGTATGGTAGGTGAAATTAAGAAACAAACAACAAATACAGTTAAAGTCTAACTTGAGCTGATAACTTAATGTTATTAAATAATTTGGTGAGCTGAAAAGGATTTAATAGTATTGCCTCTGCATTAAGCTCTGGTCAAAGAAAGGGAGAAGTTGTACACAACCCCAATGTACAGAACCCCAATGTTTAAAGAACTTGAGTAGAATAAAACACACTCAACCTTAAAACCATACTTAATGAAAATTTTCCTTTAGATTTTCAAAAGGCACTTGAGAATTTCACAGGGCTTTAGGTTTATTACAGACATCAATTATCATTGCCCTAATAAGTATGAAAGAGCTAACTAATAGGGAATTATGGTTAATTAGAAACCAGAAAGACTAATTCTTACTAGATCTTTAATTTTGCCTAATTTTGAAAAGAAAGACTTCCAAAAGTTAATCAGTACAATGCATGCGGATACAGAGGAGGGTAAGAGTGTAAAATGGCAGTTCCTACCCAGTTTAAATGCAATTGAAAGATAAAAGCAAACAAAAAAAGAAAAACAGAGAAAGTTTGCCTTTCTATTACATGAATAATTCTAAGCTGGGGGCAATTTTGCCTTCTTGAGGAGACTTGGTGATATTTCGAGACATTTTTGTTGTCTCAATTTGAAAGTGCTAAAGGGCAGCCTCTCAGAACAAAGAATTATGTGGCCCAAATGCTAATAGTTCTAAGGAGGAGAAAGCCTATAATAGGACATTTAAAATGTTTAAGAATAAAGTTAATGGTATATATTTTATCTGAAATTTTTCCAAATTCATAATCAATTCATTAAAGAAAAAGAATTATAGTAAATGTGGAAATTTCTAGATCTTTGTTGGAAAGATACTCTAGTATGACTGGCAGATATTCAAAACTTAGATCCAAGTATAACTTTCTAAACGTTAAATTCCTTTCAACTTCATCCAAATCAAGATGGGATTTTTATTTTGAGAGATTATAAATTCTGTTCATCCTCTGACATGTATAATCTGTTAAAGAATAGATAATAATTGCTGGTCAGGAATGTATGCCCTGTCAATTTTCCCTCTTCCTCTATCTCAGCTCATTTACTCTGGCTTGATAGAAATAAAGTAGACCCAAACAGTTTGTGTATGTGGAAGGGAAAAAGAGCTGGAAAGAAACTGAAAAGCTAATCCACTATGATGCCAGTCTGTACCAAAGATAGTGTGCCAGAACTCTAAGGAGCCATCCATTACAAACGTTGACAGTGCTGGCTCCTATGACAGTTTGTGATATAGTTAGTTTCAGTAGTTATGCTCTCAAATTTTGAAAGCAATTGTGAACTTCATCCCAAAGTTTTTATTTTTTCAATTAAAATAGGTATTTTTGTTTCCAAATTAGTGTTTTCCAAAATGTTTGTCAATTACCTCAATCTGTCTTTCATTTTCTTCCTAGATCCACTTTCTTGGGTTATAAAGTGAAGTATTAATACTTAACAATCTTAAAGTTATTTTTAGGTTCAAAATAGATATTACATATTTTTTTCAAATTCCAGCATCTCCTTTCCCATTCTCACTTTCTCTCACTTGACAACTTAGGTATCTGTCTATTTTACATCTTCAAAAAGAAAGTAACAGATATTCTAAACTCAACATGTTTGAAATTGAACTTCTGATATTTTCCTCTAAATTTATTCTAACCACAGCCTTTCCGGGGTCACTTGATCACAACAACTCTTTTGTCTCTCATGATGGAATCTTGGGAATACAAATCACTTCTTTCTTGTTCACCTCCCAAATCTAATCTGTCAGGGAATGTTAATTGCTTTACCTTCAAAATACATTTAGTATTTGGTATCTATAATTATTATGGGTTGAACTGTATCCCCCCAAAAAGGTAATATCAAAGTCATAACCCCTAGTATCTCAGAATATGACCTTATTTGGAAATAGGGTCTTTGTAGAGATAATCAAGTTAAAATGAGATCATTCACGTGGACTCTAAACAATATGACTGGTGACCTTATAAAATGGGAAATTAGGAGACAGAGACAAATAAATACAGACAGAAGATGGAGGATCAAGTGATACATCTATAAGCCAAGGAAGGATTGCAGGCAATCCATCAGAAACTGGAAAAGGCAAGGAAAAATCTTTTCCCTATAGGTTTCAGAGGGAGCACTGTCCTACCAACACCTTGATTTCATACTTGTGACCTCCAGAACTGAGACAATAAATTTCTGTTGTAAAAAGCCACCCAATTTTTGGTATCTTATTATGGCAGCCCTAGAAAACTGATACAGCATCCACCATAATCTCTCATTTGAATGATCATTCTAAAATCTTAACCAGTCTCTCTGCTTCCATTTGAGCTACTACAGAATGATCTTTTAAAATCAGATTACATTTTCCTCCATTCAAAACCCCAAAGCAAACATTATTACAATATTCTAAAAGCAATAATATTACTCCCACTATCACTCCGACATCATCACATTGTTCTTTCCCACTCCTCTGTTCCAGCCACACTGGCCTCAGTGCTGGACTCAGGGTGACAAACTGTCCTGGTTTGCCGGGGCTGAGTACACAGAACATTCAATGCTAACTCAAGATAATTACAGACAAATGGGGAAAGTAAGTCAATCTACTGTAGTTCATTGAATAGGCTAGACATCTTCTATAAAAAGATCTTTGATCTAGTTGGGGGAAAAGATGGCAGAGGAGTAGGGGACCCTATTCCACCAGTCCCCAGAACTGAGCTGGATATCTACCAGACCACCCTGAACACCCATGAAATCAGCCTGAGATGTAAGAAGATCTGGATCTCTACAAACAGAATATTGCAGGTGGTTGGTTTCGAGGTACAAAGCAGGGAGCCATGATTCTGCGGGCAGATATTAGAGGATTAAGGGCAGTGGGAGGGAGCCTGGCCATGGGGATCCTGCACCGCTGGTGAGTGATAGCCTCCCCTGCTGGGGATGGGGTACAAACTCGCAGACCTGCAGCGGCAGGGAAAAGGACTTCAGGGCAGCCCCTGGATGGAAACCAGAGAAGCAGGGCCGCGTGTGTGAACTGGGGCAGCTGGCAGTTTTAGAAGCACAAAGGACTGAGATGTGCCCCCACCTGGAGGCGAGGACTTGGAGTGCTGCTGAGGGGTGCACAGCCCAGGAAGCTGCAGTTTATAGCAGCACAGACAGAAACAGAGATAGTGTGACCTGGATAGCTCATTGAAGAACAGACTGCGAACTCTCTGCTCTGAAGCAGAGGGTTGGAAACGATCTCTTCTGCTCGGACTCTCAGAAGAGATGCGGTAAGCCACCAGGGAAAGCCGCCAAAGAACAAAAGCCCCCCAAAACTGGTTTTCACTAAGCCCATCCCCCACCACAGGGGGGCAGGGCCACTCTGCCCAAGCAGGGTTGCCTGACTAATAGCGCGGCAGTCCCCTCCTGCAGAAGACAGCCTGGGAAAACAAGAGGCCAGCAACCCTAAAGTCCCTAGAAAACAGGTGCATCTTGCTTGTGTTGTGGTCAATAACTTGGATTCTATACATTTCCTCAACCACCCCTCAACAGAATGACTAGGAGGAGGAACCCCCCAAATAGGAAAGACTTAGAGGTTATTACTTATGCCACAGATTTACAAATGGATTCAGATATAACCAAGATGTTGGAGATGGAATTCAGGCTAGCAATTGTGAAGATAAAAGCTAGAATGGAGAAATCAATTAATGGCAACATAGAGTCTCTAAGGGTAGAAATGAAAGCTGAATTGGCAGAACTTAAAAATGCTATCAATGAGATCCAATCTAAACTAGATAATCTAACAGCTAGGGTAAGTGAGGCAGAAGAACAAATTAGTGACCTGGAAGACAATTTAATAGATAAAAAGGCAAAAGAGGAGACCAGGGAAAAACAACTCAGAATCCATGAAAACAGAATCAGAGAAATCTTAGAAACAAGATGGGTGCCTGGGTGGCTCAGTTGGTTAAGTGACTGTCTTTGGCTCAGGTCATGATCCCAGGGTCCTGGGATCGAGTTCCACATCGGGCTCCCCACTCTGCAGGGAGCCTGCTTCTTCCTCTGCCTCTGCCTGCCGCACCCCCTGCTTCTGTGTGCACACTCTCTCTCTCTGTCTAATAAATAAATGTAACCTTAAAAAAAAAAAATCTTAGAACCAAGGAAACCATCTTAAGGGCAGTTATGGGGAAGAGATTGCTTACATACAGAGGGAGGAACATCAGAATAATGTCAGACCTATCCACAGAGACCTGGCAAGCCAGAAAGGCCTGGCAAGACATATTCAGGGTACTAAACAAGAACATGCAGCCAAGAATACTTTATCCAGCAAGGCTGTCATTTAGAATGGATGGAGAGATGCAGAGCTTCCAAGACCAGCAGAAACTGAAAGAATATGTGACCACTAAGCCGGCCCTGCAAGAAATATTAAGGGGGGTTCTATAAAAGGAGGAAGACTCCAAGAGAGATATACAACAGAAATTTACAGGGACAATCTATAAAAACAAAGTCTTCACAGGCAACATGATGAAAATAAATTCATATCTTTCACTAATCACTCTCAACATGAATGGCTTAAATGCTCTCATAAAAAGGCACAGGGTTGCAGATTGGATAAAAAGACAGGACCCATCCATATGCTGTCTATAAGAGACTCATTTTGAACCTAAAGATACATCCAGACTGAAAGTGAAGGGATGGAGATCCATCCCATTAGATTTTAAACTAAAGACTGTAGTTAGAGACACAGAAGGACACTATATCATTCTTAAAGGGTCTATCCAACAAGAAGATCTAACAATTGTAAATATCTACACCCCCAACATGGGAGCAGCCATCTACATAAGCCAACTGTTAACCAAAATAAAGAGTCATATTGATAACAATACATTAATTGTAGGAGATCTCAGTACTCCCCTCTCAGCTATAGACAGATCATCTCAGCAGAAAATCAACAAAGAAACAAGAGCTTTGAATGACACACTGGACCAGATGGAGCTCATAGATATATACAGAACATTCCACCCTAAAACAACAGAATACTCATTCTTCTCGAGTGCACATGGAACTTTCTCCAGAATAGACCACACAAATCAGGTCTCAACTGATACCAAAAGATTGAGATTATTCCCTGCATATTCTCAGACCATAATGCTTTAAGAGTGGAACTCAATCACAAGAAAAAATGTGGCAGAAATTCAAACCCTTGGAAGCTAAAGACCACTCTGCTCAATAATCTTTGGGTCAACCAGGAAATCAAAGAAGAACTTAAACAATTCGTGGAAACCAATGAGAACAAAAACATATCAGTCCAAAACCTATGGGATACTGCAAAGGCGGTCCTATGGGGGAAATACATAGCCATCCAAGCCTCATTCAAAAAAATAGAAAAATCCTGAATTCACCAACTAACTATACACCTTAAAGAACTAGAGAAAAAGCAACAAACGATGCCAAAGCCATGCATTAGAAGAGAATTAATTAAGAATAGAGCAGAGATCAATGAATTAGAAACCAGAAACACAGTAGATCAGATCAACGAAACTAGAAGCTGGTTCTTTGAAATAATTAATAAGATCAATAAACCACTGGCCAGATTTATCCAAAAGAAAAGAGAAAGGACCCAAATTAATAAAATTATGAATGAAAGGGGAGAGATCATGACTAACACCAAGGAAATAGAAACAATTGTTAGAAATTATTATCAACAACTATATGCCAATAAACTGAGCAATCTGGATGAAACAGATGCCTTCCTGGAAACCTATAAGCTGCCAAGACTGAAACAGGAAGAAATTGACAACCTGAATAGGCCAATAACCAGTAACGAGATTGAAGCAGTGATCAAAAACCTCCCAAAAAACAAGAGTCCAGGGCCTGATGGATACTCTGGGGAATTCTACCAAACATTCAGAGAAGAAATAAACCTAGTCTCCTGAAGCCGTTTCAAAAAATAGAAACAGAAGGAAAGCTTCCAGACTCATGCTATGAGGCCAGCATTACCTTAATCCCCAAACCAGGCAAAGACCCATCAAAAAGGAGAATTTCAGACTGATATTCCTGATGAATATGGATTCCAAAATCCTCAACAAAATCCTAGCTAATAGGATCCAACAATACATTAAACAGATCATCCACCAAGACCAAGTGGGATTTATCCCCGGGATGCAAGGGTTCAGGGATAAACATTCGCAAATCAATCAATGTGATAGAACATATTAATAAGAGGAGAGAGAAGAACCATATGGTTCTTCATATGACAATTGATGCAGAAAGAGCATTTGACAAAATACAGCATCTTTTCCTGATTAAAACTCTTCAGAGTATAGGGATAGAAGGAATATTCCTCAAGTTCATAAAATCCATCTATGAAAAACCCACAGCAAATATCATCCTCAAGCTCTCAGCTTTTCCCTTAAGATCAGGAAAACGTCAAGGATGCCGACTCTCACCACTATTGTTCAATATAGTACTAGAAGTCCTAGCAACAGCAATCAGACAACAAAAAGAAATAAAAGGTATTCAGATTGGCAAAGAACAAGTCAAACTCTCTCTTTTCACAGATGACATGATACTTTATGTGGAAAACCCAAAAGACTCCACCCTCAAATTATTAGAACTCATACAGTAATTCAGTAATGTGGCAGGATACAAAATCAATGCACAGAAATCAGTTCCTTTCTTATATACTAACAATGCAACTGTAGAAAGAGAAATTAGAGAAATGATTCCATTTACAATAGCACCAAAAACCATAAGATACCTTGGAATAAACCTAACCAAAGAGGTAAAGGATCTATACTCTAGGAACTACCGAACACTCATGACAGAAATTGAAGAAGACACAAAAAGATGGAAAAACATTCCATGCTCATGGATCGGAAGAATAAACATTGTTAAAATGTCTATGCTACCCAGAGCAATCTATACCTTCAATGCCATCCTGATCAAAATTCCAATTATATTTTTGCAAAGTGCTGGAACAATCCTACAATTTGTATGGAATCAGAAAACACCCCGAATTGCCAAGGAAATGTTGAAAAAGAAAAACAAAGTTGGAGGCATCATGTTGCCCAATTTCAAGCTATATTACAAAGCAGTGATCACCAAGACATCATGGTACTGGCACAAAAATAGACATATAGACCAATGGAACAGAATAGAGAGCCCAGATATGGACCCTCAACTCTATGGTCAAATAATCTTCAACAAAGCAAGAAAAAATATGCAATGGAAAAAGATAGTCTCTTCAATAAATGGTGCTGGGAAAATTGGACAGCCTCATGCAGAAGAATGAAACTTGACCATTCCCTAACACCATACACAAAGATGAACTCTAAATGGATGAAAGACTTCAATGTAAGACAGGAATCTATCAAAATCCTAGAGGAGAACAGAGGCAATAACCCCTCTGACATTGGTCACAGCAACTTCTTTCAAGATACATCTCCAAAAGCTAGTGAAACAAAACCAAAAGTGAATTTTGGGACTTCATCAAGATAAAAAGCTTCTGCACAGCAAAGGAAACAGTCAACAAAACAAAGAGGCAGCCCACAGAATGGGAGAAGATATTTGCAAATGACACCACAGATAAAGGGCTGGTATCCAAGATCTATAAAGAACTTCTCAAACTCAACACCCAAAAAATAAATAACCAAGTCAAAAAATGGGCAGAAGACATGAACAAACACTTCTCTGAAGATGACATATAAATGGCTAACAGACACATGAAAAAATGTTCATCATCATTAGCCATCAGGGAAATTCAAATCAAAACCACACTGAGATACCACCTTACACCAGTTAGAATGGCAAAAATTGACAGGGCAAGAAACAACAAATGTTGGAGAGGTTGTAGGGAAAGGGGAACCCTCTTACACTGTTGGTGGGAATGCAAGTTGGTACAGCCACTTTGGAAAACAGTGTGGAGGTGCCTCAAAAAATTAAACATAGAGCTACCTTATGACCCAGCAATTACACTACTGGGTATTTACCCCAAAGACACAGATGTAGTGAAAAGAAGGGCCATATGCACCCCAATGTTCATAGTAGCAATGTCCACAATAGCCAAACTGTGGAAAGATCCATGATGCACTTTAACAGCTTAATGGATAAAGAAGATGTGGTCCATACATACAATGGAATACTACTCAGCCATCAGAAAGGATGAATACCCAACTTTTACATCAACATGGATGGGACTGGAGGAGACTATGCTAAGTGAAATAAGTCAAGCAGAGAAAGTCGATTATCATATGGTTTCTTTTTTGTTTTGTTTTGTTTTTTGTTTTTGTTTTTGTTTTTTGTTTTTATCATATGGTTTCACTTATTTGTGGAACATAAGGAAGAGCATGGAGGACATTAGGAGAAGGAAGGGAAAAATGAAGGGGGGTAGAATAGAAGGGAGAGATGAACCATGAGAGACTATGGACTCTGAGAAACAAACTGAGGGTTTTAGAGGGGAGGGGCATGGAGGGATGGGTTAGCCCGGTGATGGGTATTAAGGAGGGCATGTACTGCATGGAGCACTGGGTGTTATACGAAAACAATGAATCGTGGATCACATAAAAAAATAATGATGTATTGTATGGTGACTAACATAACATAATAAAATTAAATTAAAAAAAGATCTTTGATCTAGAACCTTGCTCTGGCTAGAATCAAAGTTTAAAGAACATATCTACATAGCCATCTTATTAACCCCTTCACCTTTTTAAAGGTTTTGCTCAAATTTCACCTTCTTCATGAAGCCTACACTGTTCATCCTACTTAAATTTTGCTCCTTCCTCCGACCCCCCTGCCCTACTCTAAGTTTTCTTTTTTCTATCATACAAATCACCTTCTAATAAATCATATATAACCTAGTATACCCTATATCATATAGTTATTTATTATACATTATTAACTTATTTATTACAGCTAACAAATCCATATACCCAGCTATTTATAGTGATCACTGTATAGTGATACAGTATTTTACAGCAGGGATTTTTTTTTTTTTTTTGAGAGAGAGAAAGAGAGAGAGAGAGTGAGCTGGGGAAGGGCAGAAGAGGAGGGGGAGAGAGAGAGAATCTTAGGAAGGCTCCACACCCAGCACAGAGCCCAATGGAGGGCTCGATCTCACAATCCTGAGATCATGACCTGAGCCAAAATCAAGAACAGCTGCTTTACCGACTGAGCCACCTAGGCGCTCCTATAGCAGGGATTATTTCCTATTTATGCTTTCTCCCTTTGTTTTTGGATTAAAAATTATCAGTTTAAGAGCATTTCCTCTGTTCTTATGAAGAATATGATGCTTTCTTTCATTTTCTTATATACTCTTTATATCAAAATTAATTTTCTGTTTTCCATACACACACATACAGACTCACACTCACATTTGCCTAGTAACCTCATATAGCTGTTTAAGACCTCTATGTGCATTATCCATTCACTAAATACTTGTACTTTGGGCTGAGTGCCAGGATAGGTCCTGGGGATTAAAAGATGAATATGGCATAGCCCCTGATCTCATGAGTAGGTGTGCTTACAAATAAACAGAAGTTTAGTGATTAAATATTTTAAGGATTATTTGAATTTTAAAAGAGATGGTCATAAGAAAAC
Organism: Eumetopias jubatus; assembly: GCF_037043125.1. Lineage (NCBI taxonomy): Eukaryota > Metazoa > Chordata > Mammalia > Carnivora > Otariidae > Eumetopias > Eumetopias jubatus. The sequence goes on from NW_028274811.1 coordinate 99,350,162, forward strand.
AGTGTCTCAACCCAAAGAAATATCTTTCTAGTAGATATTTGTATGTTAGGAGTTGATTTTAATGATTCTTAAAATTAAGCTAACAATACTTAGTATATAGTATGGGTTAGGAACGCACCATCTGGAGTCAACACTGCATTGTTTAAAACCTACTTCCTCTATTTATTAGCTCTGTGAATTCAGATCTGCAAAATTCTTAAGCTTCTGCCTCATCATCTGTGAAATGGAGCCAATAACTGTATAACTCTTTCTGCCTCATAGTATATGGCACAGTGCTGAACACATAGTAACTGTTCAGTAAATACTATTACTCATTATATAAATATGCAAATTGCCAATTTTATATTATTTTAATATTTCAGTCTTATTAAAACCTTCTGAATGCCTTTGCCTGGAGTTATTGTATTTCAGGACCAGGAAAGAATTCAAAGATATGCAAATGTAAATCATGCCTGGATTTGGGAATAAATTCATATCTGTTTTTGGTGTGTGTGCAAGAAAGCCTGATTCAGTTTGGAGACAGCATTTGTAAGTGTAGTCGTATGTCCTAAGGACCCAAATAAAAATCTTTATGATATCACAAAGGGTATTAAAAACGTGTGCCACAACTGGTTTTTCTAGGTGAGTGCCTTAAAGAGATAAAGTTGTTATATATCTCTGATTTGAGTATACAAGTGTCTCCTTTTTTTAAAGATTTTATTTATTTATTTGAGAGATAGAACAAGTAGAATACGGGAGGGGCAGAGGGAGAGGGAGAAGTAGACCCCACACTGAGCAGGGAGCCAGATAGATGTGTGGCCCCTGCGTGGCTTGATCACAGGACCCTGACATCATGACCTGAGCCAAAATCAAGCTTCTGAGGCTTAACTGACTGAGCCACCCAGGCCAAAAGCATTTTTTGTATCTGTGGATAGGAACTAACAAAATAGAGAAATACTCAACTTTTTTTTCCAAAATATTTCAAATTTACTCTGGAAAAAAGTCCTTGTGTAATTAGTGAAAGAGTTCATTGTTTTTTCCAGGCTAAATTTTGACTTTTTTGATATTATATGAGTTGTATTATAAATATAAAGATAAATATGAAAGCAAAATGATAATTCCAACTTTCTTACTTCTATTTCTTTATAATTTCTACTTTCAATTTACTCTGTTTTCATCATTTGGCAATTAATAAAATATTAGCCACTGAAGGAAAGCATGTTATATTTTAAATATGTAATTATGTATGTAGTAAGACAAAGACATTAAGTCAGCAATTTTATGCATTTTTTTCCACTGAACACATTCATAACTTGTATAAAGCAATTTTCCCTAAAATACAAGTAGTAACTACTACATGTTTAATAGTCTAGAAACTTGAGAACATTCTTCCTAGCATAAAACAATAATGAAAGTATCCCCACCTAAACTGCTTCTATATAATTGTAATAATATTAAACAGCACCCAGTGGTATCTTTAAATGTTATCTACCCCACTGGGTATTTGTAGTGCTTAATGTTTCTTAGAAATACCAAGGCATGTGAAATGTAGCCAGTATTTCTTTTGGCACTTACACTTCATCCATTTCAAAATTCAGAAAGAGAAATAGCTTGTTCATGATGTAGATTATGATCACAGAATTTTTTAAGCAGATTTATTAAAGAATAAAATTTAGGGAAACTATTCCCCCATTTAATTCACTCATTTAATTCATGCTTACCTACAAAGTAGCGTAAGTATTCTTGGTAATGGAAAGTTAGTGATAAACGAGAAATAAGATCACAGAATTTGTAGGACAGTGGGAGGCAAGCCCTTATAGAATTTGTAGGACAGTGAGGGAGGCAAAAAATATACCTGTATTAAGTAAATAAGTAGTAGTAAGCAATAAATGCTAAAAAAATTAAATTATAACAACTTATTGTGATTGATGGTACCGAAGGCATAGGGTTGGGAAATGTATTAGATAAGTAGTTGCTGATGGAATATTTCTTTAAAATGGTGATCAATGAGCTGAATCATGAACAGTGAGAAAAGGTGTGCCATGGTAAAATATGGAAAAAGCACTAGCAGGTTTCAATGACTCAGAAGAGGGGGCCATCCCGGATTTATTGAAGAAATGAGAAAAACAGACAACTATGACGAAGACATAATGTGCAAAGAGAAAAAGTATGAGAAGGTGCTAGAGAGTAGGTTTAGGACAGATAATGTAGACCACGGTAGGCTCTTTTGGTTTCATCAGAAAAATTCATTTCTGCTGTCCACTGGTGTAACCTGTCCTGTCTTAGAAGTAGTGTTGCAGATCTGGAGAGAATAGGACTTCAATTAAGGTCATAGGCAATTTTTTAAATAGTATACTAATAATTTTTGACATAGTATATTATTAATTCCTTCAATTAGTATTTTAAGAATAAATATAATCTTCTATAAAACATCTTTTGGTGGTAACAATATTGGAATATTTACTACATGGACTATGAAGTTGGTTGAATAATGTCCTCCCCCAAAATTCTTATTCCATTAGAAGCACTGAATGTAACTGTATTTGGAAATGGGGTTTTTGCAGATATATTTAGTTACGTTAACATGGTGTCATACTGGATTAGAGTAGGCCCTAAATCCAGTGACTGTTGTCCTTATAAGAAGAAGAGATGACACACATAGGGAAGAACGCCATGTAAAGATGGGGTCAGAGATTGGAGCTACAAGCCAAAGAATGTCAAGATAGACACAGAAAACTAAAAAGAGGCACAGAAGAATTTTCCCAGACAGCCTTCAGAGGGAGTGTTGCCCCGTTGGCCGCTTGATTTCAGATGTCTGTCTTCCAGAACTATGAGAGACTAGCTTTATATTGTTTTAAGCTACCAAGTTCATGGTATTTTTTTATAGTAGCCCTAGGAAACTAATATAGACCATACAGCCAAGATTCTACCTACAGCATATATCACCAGGCTTCTCTCTATATTCCTTTTGGACTCAAACAATGGGAGGCTCCAAAGGGAGATTAGAGGATGGGCAGCAAGAACTTGGGATAATTTTCCCTTGTTTTCTTCCTTCTTCTACTCTACAGTTCTGACAATGACTTCATCCCATGACAACTCCTCTCTGGCAGCCTGTCTTCCATATTCTGGCTCTCACTGGCTCTAGTGATGACATATTCCTTTCCTTGCCCATTTAGGCCTGAGGTGATAAGAGCTACCCTTAGGTATTTGTTTCTAGATGCCTCAATATGTCGTTTCCTTTTTGCCTTTCTTTGCTGTATTTCTCACTATATGTTCATTTATTATTTTTTACCTCACTAAGAATATATTTTCCATTAGATGAATCTTGTCTTATCATTGCTGTATTCCTAGCACCTGGAACAGTACCTGGTACATAGCAGGAGCTCAAAATAATTGTTGAATGAAAAAAAATGACTGAATAAAAAAAGAAATCCAAAATGTCACAAACCAACTTAAAAAGTAATTTGGTAACAAATTTATCTCTTCTTTGTAGATTATACATACATACACATTTATGGATTATATGTGTACATATACAAGTTATCTTGATGCTTTTGTAAACTGACTAAAAATATTGTTATATTTGCACATAATAAAATTTTTCACATGACAAGAGAAAAAACTGTGACATTAAGCTTAATATTATAGACCCAATTCAGCATTCTTTCTGATAACTGGGGTATGTCTGCACTAGATGAGTCAATATCTGTGAATGTTCTCAAGTAACTACACTTAGTAAGTATCCCAATATATACTCAAATTTACAGAATACTAGGGATATTATTTAGATTAAAGTGGATTTCTTATTGGTAAAATCTTGATTATAATGCCCATTTAATAAGTGCCACAATACAGCTTATTTCAGTATTGCTAACAAACTACACAATTAAAGCACACAGTGAATGTTGAAATTTCAGCAATTTTAAGCTTTTAAATAGCACTACAACAAAAATGCTATGACAATAAAAGAGAATTTATGTAAAGTAACACATGGACTATTTGGTTATATTTGACTCCTTAATGTATTCCAAAGGCATCTATTGCCTCAGGGAGAGACGATATTTGAATAGAAGAAAAGTAATAATCTAGAGAAGAGCAAACAACAGGGGAAATTCCATTTAGGGCTGAGGATAATGATCAGATGATACTATAACCCCAACCATCTAAAATAGAGATAATTTAAGGAGAGAAAAGAAACATAATTGGTCAAGGGTAAATAGCATTGCATATCCAAGGGCTAGCAATGAGATACACATATTTGAAAGCATACTGGAAGGTTTAAAACAAGGGATGCAAAAAAGTCATAATAATGGAGATGTTTCTAGTTGAAGGGTTTGATGAGATATATTACTTGGCATTATCAAGGACAGCGTGAATCACTCTTAAAAGGTCTCAATACAAAAGGAAAAATAAGAGTTTAAAAGGGACATCTTCTAAAATATGATAAATATGTAGGAGATATGCATATTTGAGAACAGTAATGCCATCAGTCCTCCAAGAGATTCATATTTTAAGGGGTACCAGAAAACACACATGAGAAAATGAAGATAGTATCTGTAAGGTATATAAAATGGCATAGAGATTTACTTAGATGCTTGGATTTAGGAGGTGTAATGACATGGATAAAAGGAAGGGTATAATAAAATGCATAAATGAAATGGCATAATGAGATGCATAATTGGACAAATGTAATGATATGCAAAGGAGAAAGATGTAATATGATACACATTTTTGAGGAGTGTAATGAGATGCATAAATAGAAAGGTGTAATGAGATGTGCATGTTTAAGTAACGTAATGAGAAATATAGGTTATAATAACATACATGAAAGTAATTTAGTAATGAGATATACAAGGGAAAGGCTTTAATGAAATCCACAAATGGAGAATATGTAAAGATGCTTAAAAGAGATGTAATGAGATGCACATATTTGAAAGTTATAATGAGATGCTTTAATGGAAGCATGTAATGAAATGTATATGTTTGAAAGGTATAATGAGACACATTAAAAGGGAAGAATGTAAAGCAATTCTCTACTCCTATGGAGAATAATGCTTCCTGAAAGCTTTGAAGAGTCATCATCCTAAGGGATTTCTGTATTTTTACTTCAGTATAAATTAAGACACCAGCAGCAGCTTCAACCATTACCACATCAAAGAGCTTTTCCCCTGGGTCCACGTTATTTTTGGTATTATGGTTTAAAACACTGCCCCATACTTGGGGCCAAATTCCAAAGTACAATTTAGAACTGATGCTGCTTATTAGCAAGAACACAGAGGAGGAAAGAATAAGGAAAATTAAAAAAAAATTAACAGCTATTGAGTCTTCATGTGATACTGGAGCCATGCAAGAAATACTTGTATAATTAAATGTTTCAATAATCTTATAAAGCAGACATTATTATTCCTTCTTCACAACTTAGAAAAGTGAGCTTAGAAGTTGAGCCTGTTGCTCAAGGTCATATGACTGGTAAGTGTTAGAGTCAGAACTTGAAAATAGGTCCACCTAGCTCTAAAGTTCTCCTTCCCATCTCCATTTGTATTTTTATTCTCTCGCTCTCTTCCTACCCTCTCTTTCTCTCTCTTCCTTCCTCTCCTTCTTTCTACCCCCCTCCACTTTTGTTTGGTTTTATTTTGATGGGTGATTATTGCTAAGTATGGTTGAAATCTCCAAAGATGCCTTATTAACACCTCCAGTCATGAATGTCACATGTTTACATTTGTTAAAAGACAGTAAGGGATAAGAGAATAATTGCCCTGTTATCTTGATGTATCAGATAAATTATTAATCCTATTTGTTTACTGAACAAATTTGTATTATATTTTGCTCCATACAATAACTATTTGATGATGCATTTATTAGAAAACTTGGAGAAATTAACAAGTTCTTAGAACCAGACCAATAATTTTGAAAAGTAATTTTGGAAATTATTTTCGCTATAAAGTAGAGCAGATGAGACACTGTTCACTGACACTTAAAAATATCTGTGTAAATTTACCCAAGTTTCATAGCCTCTCTTGAGATTTGGTTTCCTTATCTATAAAATAGGAATAATAGAATTTATCTCTTCAAATCCTATTATAGTAAAATAAAATATATGTGAAATATCTAGAACATTCTATAGTATATAGTAAGTGATGAATAAGTATTAGTTCCTTCATTACCAACTTTTAATGAAGTTTGAATAAGTAATTATTCAATAATCCTGGGCCTTAAATTTCTTTGCATTTAATTGGTGATAGTTTATGTCAATAGACTAACGGGGAAAACAAAAAGTAAAAACTGTTATAAGATTATGCTTTCTATGATGGTTGTGGGCAGTAATTTATTTTTGGATTAATTGCTTACAGAATGAAAAGATATTACTTAGAAGAGAAAATGATTTTTTATAAAATATGAGTCCCACAATTATTTCCCCTTTTATTGACAGAATTCAAATTAAACTAAGGACAAGGTAAATTTGTGACCCTTCATCCTCACACTAATAACTTTTCATAGCCTTAATCAATCAGCCTAATATAGCAATTATCATCTCAACCATAGTCCCATTGGAGTCCATGATTATTTTAGGATAACTACTTATTTTTCAATTAAGACTCTATGAAAAGAGGTCAAATACTGGTCACTTTTACTCATTAACATTAAGCTTTATCCAAGGTATTTTTCCACACAATTGAGGATTACATTAGTAATTAATTGTGAAAAAGTCATTCACCATACAAGGAAAAGCTGACTAGCTAGCTGGTATCTAAGACCTGAAATCTAAGAGTATATTTTAGCAAACACATTCTATTTAAGCACAGCAAAACAGTAACAGTTGTTTTAGCTGGGCCAGCACAAAGAAGAACAAAAAGTGATTTCAAAAACTTCACAGAGGCAGCTTTCTTTTATTTTGCAGAGCAAAGCTATCTTCTATTCACCTTCCAAAAGTGTGGCCAACTGACTCAGAACATAGATGATAGGTTTTATTTTTCATTCACCAGTGTGACTATTTGAAAGTTACTTCTTTTCCTCAGGAAAGGAAGAGGAGTTCTGTGTTTAAGTGTGGGGGATCTGAAGTTAAGTTTCTTTGGTTCATATCTCATCCATGCTATTTGCTAGATGTTCAACTCTGGGCAAATTTCTTACTCATTATAAGTCATATTTTCCTGTTGTCTACTTCATATATTTGCTACAAGGCTTAAGTAAGACAATACATGAACAGTGTCAGGCACATAATAAACTCAGTTCTGATGAGAGCATGTCCATCTCGTATAAGTAGTGCAATGAGAAATAGTGGTTTTAGATTCCTAATGGCTCTATACAATAATAAGTTAGGACTCACTTAGAGAATAGGTCATATTCTGTTTAATTTGATAGCAGAGGCCTACACTAAGTCTTCTTTTCTACTTGTGAAATGACTATAATTATTTACCAGCAAATTATACCACTTTAATGGAACAAAGGACAGCTGGAGTTTCCTTTCCTAGAGGTGGTTCTGTTGAAACCAGTAAGAGATATAGAGAACTAGAGAGTTAGAAAGAGTTTAGCCCCCATCCATACACTTAAATAAATAAATAAAGCCAGACAAACTGGTTTTACATTTTTCTTCAGTTTAACAAAGAGCCAGCATCACAGGGCAACCACTTACTCCAAAAATCTAAAAAGAGATAGGCACCTATAGGGAGATATGAAACATAAGAACTTGTTTTCCTGGAGCTGATGCAGCAGAAAACTGGTCAGAAAAATTTAGCTGAACTAGTTAAGAAAGTGCAGGAGGCAAAATATAGGCCGTCAAGAGAGTGTGAAGCCTGGATGGGTAAAAATATACCATTTTTTTTTCCTCCAAGGTTCCACTCACAAAAATTATTAGGAGAGTCTTGAGAAAGTATTGCTAATGGTTCAGGCCTGGGGAAGGGAGACAGGGGCCACTGTAGTAAGGGCAAAAAACTCCACTCAGATCCTCCTGCCATATCTCTTCTATGAAACAAAAATCTTAACTTTTTGGTGGTTGTGGGGAGAGCAGAAATACTGGTTATCTTAGGGCACTAGTAAAAACGCACTGCATTTAGAAGAAAATAGAAAAATCTCTCTACTACTAGGAACTATACTATACTCTAGTTAATAAACTTATTTTCCCATGGGTGTATGGGTTATCAATTCTGAAACGTACATATTATATAAACAAATATATATATTAAAAATATGTAATATATAGATAGATCAACTAAGTAAACGAGTAATAGATTATGGGAGCTAGAGTGCCCCTGTTGGGAATAGGAGTTTACACATAATCAAAAAGAGTAGGTTACAATGATACATGAGGTAATGGATTAGAGTTGGGGACATCAATATAAACTCATGTTTGTCTTAATATATATGTATGTGATTAATATGGGAACATTTACAGATATGTGTATATACATGGGTTAGTATATTCACATATATTTCCTTAATCTATAAGGTAAGAAGCCCAGAAGCAATAATAACCCAGGATCACAGAGCATACCTAACACTCAGATTTTTATTTCTAATACAATTTTCAGATAAAAGGAATGAAGACTCTTTGTAGAAATAGCTGTTTCTAGCATGAAGCAACATAAGCTTGAAGTAATTGTTTAGTACCAAAATAAAAGAGTACTTAAAAGCTACAATAATGGAGATATATCAAAGGGACACAGGAGCCAAATGAAAGAGCTCCAATAGCACTGTTGGAAAATTTCAACAAAATAAAGTGATTTTGGGTTATAACCCAAGGATAAAATAAACATCTCCAAGTCCATACTGCTATAAATAATGATGGAATAAATGGATAAATAGATAAATGAGGAATAATTCCTAAAAGAGGAATAGACAAATAGGATAAATGAGGACTAGACAAATATCTCATGCAGAGTTGAGAATACACATGTATATTATCCCCCCTCAGAACGTTTGGTGTAAGTACCCAAATACTGAAATGATGGCTGCACATAGACACAGAGAAAGGACAAAAAAGATTAATTTTATAGGGCAGAAACTTGACAAACCTGTCCTCAGTCTGGTGATTAGGGTTAACATCAACAGTGATAATTCATCATGATAGTATGTACTCTTCATATGATGTGATGAGAATGGCAATTTACCTCTGTAGCATATACCCCAAACCCAATAACTTCAGTCTAATAATGAGAAAGAGATCCCAACCAATAGATATTCTACAAAATATCTGGCCAATACTCTTCAAAAATGTCAAGATCATTAAAAACAAGGAAAGTCTGAGAAACTGTCACAGCCAAGAGATAGCTAAGAAAACATTAAAATTAAATGTAATGTGGCAATCATGGAACAGAAAAGGACAGCGGATTAAAACTAAAAAATCTAAATAATTGATGGGTTATAGTTAAAAATGTATCAATATGGGTTCAGAATTATGAAAAATGTACAGTATTGATGTAAGATGTTAATAATAGGAGTAGATAGTCTGAGAGTACATGGGAATTTCAATTATCTCTGAAATTTTTCTGTAAATCTACAACTATTCTAAATTTTTTAAATTTATTAAAACATAGTTATGTACAAACACTTAAAAATGAATGAAAAACGAAGGCTTTCTCAGACAAAAACAGAAAAGTCATTGCCAAAATACCTAAATTACACAAAATGTGAAAGGAAACTTTCTTTTTTTTTAATTTTTTTTTTATTTTTGGAGAAAGAAAGGGGGCATACACTCGCACAAGCATGGGAGAAGGGGCAGAGGGAGAGAGAGAGGGAGAGAGATAATCTTAAGCAGACTCTGCGGGGCTCAATCTCACAACCCCTGAGATCATGATTGAGCCGAAATCAAGAGTCAGATGCTTAACTGACTGAGACACCCAAGTGCCCTGAAAGAAACCTTCCAAACAGAAGGAGCATGCCAGAAAAAACTTGAATCTACATAAATAAATGAATAATACTGCAAGTGGAATAAAGTAAAATAAAGTTCACTTATTTCTTAGTTTTCATTTCTCTAAAAGGTAACTATATATAGCAAAAATAGTAGCAATGTAATATATGCTTACAGCATATGTAAAAATAAAAACATCTTATATCCATAGCACAAAGATTGAGAGGAGAAATTAGAAATCTATGTTTTAAGTTTATTAAACTACATGTGAAGCACTATAATGTTATTTGAAGACACACTCTGTATAATAAAAGTGTTTATTTTAGAAACTAGGGCAACCAGAAGGGTTGGGGGGATCTCCTTCCAAAAGGAAAGTGGTGAGGCAGGGAGCAAATGAACAGAGACACAAAACTCCTCAATAAAATACAGCAGGGCCACTGGGGTGGAGCAGTCGATTAAGCATCTGACTCTTGGTTTCAGCTCAGGTCATGATCTCAGGGATCATGCCCTTGGGATCAAGCCCCATGCCAGGCTCAGGCTCCCTGAGTCTGCTTGAGATTCTCTCTCCCTCTGCCTCTGCCCCTTCCACTCATGCTCTCTCTCTCTAAACTAAATAAATAAAATGTTTGAAAAATAAATAATATAAAATAAAATAAAATAAAAATACTAGCAAATCAAATTTAGCAATATATAAAAAGAATAATATAGGTATACCAAGTGGAGATTAATCTATGAAAGCAAGGCTGGTTCAACATGTAAAAATGAACTAAAGTAATTCAACATATATTTTTTTAAGTAATCTCTACACCCAATGTGGGGCTTGAACTTACAACCCCAAGATCAAGAGTCACATGCTCTATCGTCTGAGCCAGCTAGGTGCCTCAACATATTTCTATAGTAAAAAAAAATACATATGATTATCTCAATTGATGCAAAAAGTACTTGAAAAAATTTAACATGCATGGATGATTTAAACTCTCAGCAAATTCTTAATACACAAGAACTTATTTAATCCAGTAATGGACATATAAAAATATATATTAAAAAAAAACCCTAGAGATAATATGACACTTAATGATGAATTACTGAATGATTTTCCCCCAAGCTCAAAAACAAGGTAAGAAGATCCTCTCATATCTCTCCTATTCAACATGTACTGGAAATCCTAGGTAGTGCAATAAAACAAGAAAATTAAATAAGATGTACAGATTAGAAAGCAAGAATTAAAACTGCAAAATTATAGTCCATGACTGTCTATAAAGAAAATTCCAAAGAATTAAAAAAAAAACTTCTAGAAATAATAATTGACTTTTAGCAAAGGTACAACGCAAGGTCAATGTAGAAAAAAACTCAATTACATTTATAAAAATTAGCAATGCTCAATTAAAATTTGAAATAAAATACCATCTATAATAACATCACAAAAACAAATATTTAGGTATAATCTAAAATATGTGCGGGATTTATGTGTTAAAAACTGGAAAGTAACAATGAAATAAATAAAAGAAAATCTAAATAAATGGAGAGATATACTGTGTTCACATATTGGAAAACTTGGTATTGTTAAGATGTCATTTCTCCACAAATAGATCTAGAGATTCAATTCCATCTCAATCAAAATCCCAGCAGGAATCTTCATAGATATAGACAAGCTGATTCTAACATTTGTATAGAAAAGTAAGTAAACTAGAAAAGCCAAAACAAATTTGAGAAAGTAGAACAAAGTCTGAAGAGAATCAGGAAATTAGTATTTTCTCAAATTCTCTATCCTAAGGTATTTGTCAATTAGAAGGGGACAGATGATAGCTTTAATGTGGAAAACCCCAGTGGACTTCACTTTAACCAAGTTATCAGGTAAATTTCACCTGAGATATACCATATTAAGAACATGGATGGTCTGGCAAATTCACATCACTTTTTTGTTACTTTTGCCCCAAATGCATAATCTCAATCTAATCATGAGAAAATGTGAGATCACCCAAATTGCAAGACATTCAGCAAAATAAGTAACAAAAAAATTCTTGAAAGTGTTAAATCATGAAAGATAAGGAGAGAGACTAAGGAACTACTACACATTAGAGGAGACTAAGGTAAGACATGACAGCTAAATGCAGTGTGGGATCCTGGAAGAGAGAAAAAAAGGACATCAGTGAAAAAATTTGTGAAATCTGAATAATGTCTGTAGTTCAGTTAATACCAATGTTAAATTTTACATTTTGACAAATGTCCCATAATAATGTTAGATGTTTCCTAATGTTAGGAAAACTAAGTGATATGTTTGCCAGAAATTAACTTTCTCTAAGTCTAAAATTATTTCAAATTTGGAAGTAAAATAAAACATAAATTCAAAAAAAATGAGTGTGTTAATCATTACCAATGAACATTTATTAACCAAACATCTCATAATCTACTTGGATTAAGAACAGTACAGAGAGGGATGCGTGGGTGGCTCAGTTGGTTAAGTGAGTGCCTTCAGCTCGGGTCATGATCCCAGGGTCCTGGGATCGAGTCCCACATCTGCTCCCTTTGCTCTGCAGGGAACCTGCTTCTCCCTTTCCCTCTGCCTGCCATTCCCTCTGGTGCGCGCTCTCTCTCTCTCTCTCTGTGTCAAAGAAATAAATAAAATCTTAAAAAAAAAAGATCAGTACAGAGAATAAAGAACATAGTTTTTGCATTTATATGACATGATCACAATGATACAAACAGATTTTTGAGTAAATAGCCTGCATTGCAGTATGTAATATTTTGATCAAATATAACCTATTTTAAAACATTTTACTTTTTAAGAACTTTTTCTTCACCACTAATTAAAGTAGAAAAGACACAAGAGCAGCAAAAATGTTTCAGGGATTTTAAACTAAGGACAGTGACAATGCCCATTATCTAAAACGGAGAAAGAAAGATGATGAAAAGGACAGTTGCAAGATGCAGGAAATAGAATGCAGGTGTATCATCTTAGTATTATAGAAATGGAGAGATAAAAAAGTCACAGAGGCTGTCATTCAACAATATATTAATTCCATCTGATTTAATTCCTCCTTTGATCGGTTATGGATCTTTCAGTAACTTTTTGTTTCTTAACATTTCCCCAACTTTAACAACTCCAAAGACTTGTGAAATTTGACAATTTGTATGAGTGCTTACATAATTCTACACCAAAATTAATTGTCTGCCAATCAGACCCACCTTTTTAGTTGCAAGTGTAAGAAATTCTACTCAGACTGAATTAAGCAAAAATGAATTGATTTATTCAAGTAGATTAAAAATCCAGACAACAGAATTATCTCTAGCCTCTGCTAAATCTAAATTTCAGACTGTCATTAGGGTACCTCTTTGTCTCCAACTCTTGCTCTCAGTCTGTTTTCCTCTGTGTGGGCTTCATTAAGTGGGCTTTCTTCATAGTAGGAACACTGATCTCAACAGCTTAACTATTTTGCTCATTCTTGATGGAAACTTCCAGACAATAAACAACTTTTTTTTTTTTATGCTTCTCAAAAGAGCTAAGAAATTATGGCCTGTTGTGGCATGTGTCCTGAACCTATTCCGTACCTAGTGAGTTGGAAAGGCATAACTGATAAGATGTGAGTTATTTCTTGCTCTGGGGCAGGATGTGTGATCTTACCCAGCCAAATCACATGGACAGAGCAAGATTCCTATAAAGAGTTGTGACATCTTAAAGGAAAGAAAGTAGGATAAAACCCCAAATATTCATTGTGGTATTTATTATTTTTTATTATGACAGTGATTATCATCATCTTTATTTCCACTAGGAATGCATACTCTCAGAAACAAATTGATTCATGTAATTTTTCCCTAGTACAAACTTCTTTTAGTTGGTTCTCTTATGTCTCTCCTGTTTAAATATCACAAAATGGGAGGCAAATATATATAAAATACAAATGGAAAAAATTACACCATAATTTAAACATGCAAAATAAAATACAGTATTTTTCAAACATTTAAAGACATCTACATAAAAATAGACAACATAATTTTTGGAGACTATAAATGCTCAAGAACCTGTATTTCACACCCTAAGAAAAATGATGTGGAAGTTCTTCTTTGCACTATTAGAGATGAAATATATGCACATTGTTTTTCAAATTTCATTTTCCATGTGAATGGTTTTCTTTTTTTTTTTTGAGCATGGTAATTAGTTTCATATATTTCTCTTTAGAATATGAAATAGAAAACAAGTAAACAATCCACCCACATCTTTTGTTTTATGTTAAAGAATATTGTACTAAAGAATAAGGAAGGGTGGTCAAATAAACATTATTAATGCTTATGCAGGCTAATCTACCTACTCTTATATTCTAGCTGCCCCTATTTCTTTTGCTCTACAAAAATCATGTTTCTGTGAATTTAAATGTAGTTAACTTTGTGCAATTACTTTTGCAAAGAAACACTATACTTTTACATTTTACCTAAAATGGAAACAATAGAAAATTAAATTTGGTGCCTGTGCAGAACCGTATCACTTTATTTTTTTATTGAAGCCCTATTTTTATTAGGGGAAAGATGCAAATTATAATAGTTAAGTGCAATTAAATTACATTAATCTGATCCTTATCAGAAAGTGTAAAAAGAATTTTAAAAATAACTTGACTCAACTCAATACAGACTTGCTTAATGTAAAAAAAATTGCAAATTATATATCCCCAAATTAGAAATATGACTGTTTCTGCTTACAATATTATTTTCATTTTTTCAAAGATAAATTAACATTAGTCTTCTAAAAAGTTAATATCATACTTAACGATAGCTCTCTTCATCCTGCCCACCTTTCTCCTATAATTTCCTATAAAACTGGTTTCAATGACTCAGATGTCATTCCATCGGTCATTTCTAGATCCAGGCCAGTTCTGAGAGGCATATTGAGAGATAATAGCTAATTTTTTTTGAATTTTCACTATTTTCTGGGTATTCTTCAGGTTTTGTATATGTGAGATAGTTGTTAAAATGCATCCTTACTAAGTTCATCAGAGGCTCTAAGGCCGTAAGTGCCTTCTACTTTCCATTGTGATATGCTACATATCCAAAGCAGGACTTACAAATGAGGTACCCAAGAACCTGTTGTATAATCTTTAGTTGAGCATCAGCCCTAGACTACAGAAAATGTTGAAGACAGAGAAATGTGGAAATTCATGAAAACATTTCTTTGGAAAGAACTGATAGTGTGTTATGAATACTAATTCCCTATGCATGGGAGAGTAAAGCCTAGTGAAGGATAGCTTTAGGAAGTCCATTCCTAGTGACATCATCTGATTCATGGGCTCAATATAACTGAGTGAGGTTGAAGAGAAGGTGCTGATCAGAGATGATGATGTGCTTCCTCTAGAGTTTGAGAAAGATGGTGGATCACTGTCACACCGCACTTGAAGTGCATACACTGGCTCTTGAAATAATGTCAGTCTCTGGTTGTTCAAATTGTGACCTGGGAGGATTTTAAAGGGTAAGATGACTTCAGCAAAAAAAGCCCAGACTGGGGCAGAATTGGATTATGTAGATCCTGAAATATGGAATTTTGTGGTGTAGGGGGGATTTATGAAAAATAATATAAAAGGTATCTTAGTTTTAAAAATTAGCAAAAACATAGCCATGTAAACATATTGCTAAGTTCCTTCCCAGAGCTTGGGAAGATCCCTGAGTTTAATTAAGTTCATTAGCGTTAGGAAATACTCATTGGAACTAGAACCTTAGATGAGGAGACTGAGGGAGAAATTATAACCAGGTGGTGGAGATTTAGCTGCCCACAGTATCTCCAAATAAGCCACAAAATAAACCATGAAAGAGACAGAGAATAAATTTTTCTGATGTACCTGAAGAACTTCACTATGAATCCTACTATGTAAGTCCTATTAATATTCCTATTTTATAAAAAAGGAATCCATAAAGTTTAAATAACTTGACTAAATTTACAATCATAAGAGTAAATGAGGATTCATATACATGACTAGCTGACCTCAGAATGGGCAGTTAGAATACTTTTAATCGCTATGTTCCCTTGTTTCAACAGAGCCTAAACATGATCTCCTCAAGCCTAGAGTTCTAACCAGAAACAGAGCCCAGAGTTCTTAACTCTGACCTTAAAATTTGGCTCTTTTGAACCTGCTCTCTGACTCTTAACCTTGACCTATGAATCGTCTTAATCTCAGTCTTGTATTTCCATTCTTGTCTCTCGAGTCTAAACCACCCTTTATACCTGGTATTTTGGCAAAGGAACTATGACCAGGTTTCTTACCTAAAACACTCCAGCAAGCTAAATGTTTTTAAAACTTTTCAACCTATATTTTAAATGATAAAATATTTAAATAAACAACTTATACAATATTCACCAGACACACAATATAGACTTATATAATACAGACAGGTACTAACAAGCTTCTATATGCAAAATACTGTGCTTGAGCTTTTAAAAGGGGAACACTGATACATGAGTTAAGAGCACAGTGCAAGCAAATAGGTATAATGCAACAGGATTGGTCAGAGTAAAGGACTTCGTGGATCATGTGAATGTTGGTTAAAGAGAATGGAAAGAAACCAGGGCCTAAATAATACGAGAAATAGGGCTCCAGCATTCCTTTCTCCTTTACCTTTCTTTTCTTTCTTCTCATTTTCTGGACTTTTGATTTTTTGGGGGCTTTCATTTTTTATGACATTTGATGACCTCAAGTTTGTGATTGAAGGGAGTACCATTATTGATGTTGTTAGAATGCAGTATTCATTATCTGATAATAATTTCCAACACTGATGATCAATTGGGAACTTTCTAATCAAACAATCATAACTCAACACACTCCTAGGATTTTAGTCCTGAGCATAATTTTCAAAGAAGTATAGCTGTGTAATATGGGGAGACATTAGCACACTTGTTTTGCTTTTTTTATTTTCCCCTTGCCCAGCTTGACCCTACCATCCCCACCTAAACCAGCTCCTACAAACTAGAGAGGAAGGGGAGTTGAAGTAGAACATAAAAGGGTTAAACTTTGATCAGAAGCTTTGCATCCTGCAGGACATCCAGAGTTAGCTGGAGAGTGGAATAAAACTCCCATACAGGTTTGAATATTGAAGAATATAAATGAATTGTGCTTCACCTTTTGTCTAATACACAACCCACAGAGTCCCCCACCATTCAGAATATGAAATAAAGGAGCAGATTGCTATCTAAAGAACCTGAGAGAGATTTTCATAACCTACATGTAAACCCAGTATGTTGCAGTGAGCGGCCATGTGTTTTTTTTTTGTTTTTTTATTTGTTTTTTTCCCAGTATGGTTATAAACATGGAATGTGATGAACAGTATTAGCCCAAACAGATCTTAGGTTTGGACCAGAAGAGTAATTCTCCAATGCTACAATGGACAGTAGAGCTAGTGACCAAGTGAGAACATGAACTTCTTAATGGCAGATACCAACCTTTTGTGATCAGATAAAACAAAGACCCAGTGGGTAAGTAACACCATTGAGGATGAAAAAGTGGTGCTGGGACCTTCTTTCATGCAATAGCATTATGCAAGTCATAGAAACTACCTCATCCCATCCCCGCTGGATTTTGATGCCATCTCAGGAAAGAGAAGATGAGAGCAAAAAGGAGGAGAGCAGCCTGTGATGGAGTTTAAACCTGAAATAACTGAGAAACTGGACATTAAATTTTCTGCTATCACACAGAATGGTTAATTTGGATTATAGAAAAAAGTAAAGAAAATGACATTTCTCTTGCACCTGAATTTGTTCCCTGAAAATATCATACTTGCTAAAGGAGTTTATCAACGTTCATGTAATTGATCTATGGCTCAAGTTAATTCTTTTTATGGAGTAATTGAATATTCATGAAACTGCAGCTATATTCTAATTACGATTCTCTGTCAGTATCTGAAATTCACCCTGTCTGAAATTCAGACAGGCACCCACATATTCCCAAGGGAATGGGAGCTATGCATCCCTTTGAAAACATTATCTGGTCTTAATAAATGAAGCCTCAAGAAATGCGTCCTTAACTCAGGCTGAAAGTCACAGGAAAACTGATGCTCAAGCATCATGTTGGTAAAAAGTCTCTAAGGATTTAAATGAACTACAATTTCACAATAATTTTTTTTCCAAAAAAGACAGACTTATTCTAAATATTCAGCTTCATTTAGAACCGTTAGAAGCAGTGACACATCTTGATTAACAGAAAAAGTCTATAGCTGAAAATTTGCTGAGAAGTCAAGTTACTTCCAGCTATAATATTTTATAACTAATATTTTTAATCCTGGGAGAAAATTTTACTATCTCTCTAATGATTTTGACTTTCTAAAAGTGAAATCCCATTTATAAATATTCTAAAATGTTAAACATTCTGCACTACTATAATACATTCTAAGATGTAATACAGGTGGGGTGGGAAGGAGAAGGGTGTTAATTGATTAAAAATATTAGTTTTGAGTAGAGGATTATAGAGGATGTCAAAGCTTAGTTCTACTAAAAGATTCAGTGCCAAATTATACACTGTATTAAACAACATAAGTAGCATTAAAAATTAACAACAACTCAGCATTAAGTCCTGATTATATTGTCAATGAAGATGATAATTGGGAGTGTTTAAAATAAAATTTGCAACAAAGGAAACAATTTCATTACTTCAAGTGCTTCCATGATATTGTGTTTTTTGCTTAAACTTTTATTTAAAATTTACATAAAATTAATCACTATTAACCAACGAAATATGGCTTGGGGAGGAAATGCATGCAGAATGCAGTTACATGTGGGTTGAAAATTAGTGATATCACAGATACAGACTGGTACAGCTCTTTATTTTTTCTCCCAGCCCTAGGACTAAAGATGTCACCCCAGATGAATTCTGGAGAATAGAATATCAGGGAATAGTTGGGATGTGGCATTGCCAATTTAAAGAATGCTCAAGGTTGAAATGTAGAAAGAGTCAAGAATCTGATCCATTAACCAAACTGTCAGACACACATTTCAGAAAAGGAAGCGTAGGGAGGAGGGTAAAGAAAGTCATGGATGCAACAGTCTTGCACAATTCACAGCGCTGTTGAATCACAGACCTGTACCTCTGAAATAAATAATACAATATATGTTTTAAAAAAAAAGAAGATAGCAGGAGGGGAAGAATGAAGGAGGGGAAATAGGAGGGGGAGACGAACCATGAGAGACGATGGACTCTGAAAAACAAACTGAGGGTTCTAGAGGGGAGGGGGTGGGGGGATGGGTTAGCCTGGTGATGGGTATTAAAGAGGGCACGTTCTGCGTGGAGCACTGGGTGTTATGCACAAACAATGAATCATGGAACACTACGTCAAAAACTAATGATGTAATGTATGGTGTTTAACATAACAATAAAAAATTAAGCAAAGTCATGGATGATGAAACATATTTACACAGTTTATATATTAATTTGCCAACTTGCTTGCAAAATACATAATGTTAACCAATTGAAATAATGTCTTAATTCCTAAAATTGCTATAATCACTTCTATTTTACTTCTATTAATCTACTAATTAAATAACTAGCACTTAATGAGCAGTTACTTTGTGACTGACAATGTGCTAACATTTTTGTATAACTTGAGCCTTAAAAAAAACAGAAAAGGTAAGGACTATTATTATATACATATAGAGGATAAGATAAAGGCTTATAGGACTTATACGTAAGACACAGACTTATAAGAGAAACAGAGACCTTGTTCCCAGCATACATCACCTTGTAACTTTTGCCCTCTTGCTTCCCTTTTACTAGAATAAAAAAATATTATCAACTATTTAATTTTTTTGACATTTTCTGTCTTCTATACTTTAACATAATATGCTTATATTATTTATTATTTTCACTTTTAAATATTTATTGTGTAATATTACCAAAAAATAAGAGGATTTAATTTTTTTTTAATTACACCCTTTTTAAGTTTAATGCAGTAAGTATTGCCGAAGGTATACAGTCATGAAACCATCACCACAAATAAGATACAGAAGAGTTTCATCATCCAAAAATATTCCCTCATATATCTTTGTAGTCAATCTCCTAAACAGACCCCCATTTTTGGGTTACCTTTAGTTTATATTTTTTCTTAGTAGTACTTTTGTCATGATTTTAATATAACTGAATTTAAATCGCAAAGTATAGTTCTGTATTTTAAATGGTTTCTGAAACTGATAAACAATTACTTTGTGATTTATTTATTTTTTATCGTTATGTTAATCACCTTACATTACATCATTAGTTTTTGATGTAGTGTTCCATGATTCATTGTTTGTGCATAACACCCAGTGCTCCATGCAGAACGTGCCCTCTTGAATACCCATCACCAGGCTAACCCATCCCCCTAACCTCCTCCCCTCTAGAACCCTCAGTTTGTTTTTCAGAGTCCATCGTCTCTCATGGTGGGTCTCCCCCTCTGACATACTCCCCTTCATTCTTCCCCTCCTGCTATCTTCTTCTTTTTCTTTTTTCTTAACATATGTTGCATTATTTGTTGCAAAGTACAGATCTGTGATTCCACAGTCTTGCACAATTCACAGCGCTCACCATAGCACATACCCTCACCAATGTCTATCACCCAGCCACCCCATCCCTCCCACCCCCCACCACTCCAGCAAACCTCAGTTTGTTTCCTGAGATTAAGAATTCCTCACATCAGTGAGGTCATATGATACATGT
This sequence comes from Eumetopias jubatus, assembly GCF_037043125.1. Taxonomy (NCBI): domain Eukaryota; kingdom Metazoa; phylum Chordata; class Mammalia; order Carnivora; family Otariidae; genus Eumetopias; species Eumetopias jubatus. Next base: position 99,370,643 of record NW_028274811.1, read on the forward strand.
CTTTCTCTGATTGACTTATTTCACTCAGCATAACACCCTCCAGTTCCATCCACGTCGTTGCAAATAGCAAGATCTCATTCCTTTTGAGGGGGGCTGCATAATATTCCATTGTGTATATATACCACTTCTTCTTTATCCATTCATCTGTCGATGGACATCTTGGCTCTTTCCACAGTTTGGCTATTGTGGACATTGCTGCTATAAACATTGGGCTGCACGTACCCCTTCGGATCCTTACATTTGTATCTTTGGGGTAAATACCCAGTAGTGCAATTGCTGGATCGTATGGTAGCTCTATTTTCAAATGTTTGAGGAACCTCCATACTGTTTTCCAGAGTGGTTGCACCAGCTTGCATTCCCACCAATAGTGTAGGAGGGTTCCCCTTTCTCCAAATCCCCGCCAACATCTGTCATTTCCTGACTTGTTAATTTTAGCCATTCTGATGGGTGTGAGGTGGTATCTCATTAAGGTTTTGATTTGGATTTCCCTGATGCCCAGTGATGTTGAGCAATTTTCATGTGCCTGTTGGCCATTCGGATGTCTTCTTTGGAAAAATGTCTGTTCATGTCTTCTGCCCATTTCTTGATTGGATTATTTGTTCTTTGGGTGTTGAGTTTGATAAGTTCTTTATAGATTTTGGATACTAGCCCTTTATCTGATATGTCATTTGCAAATACTTTCTCCCATTCTGTCGGTTGTCTTTTGGTTTTGTGGACTGTTTCTTTTGCTGTGCAAAAGCTTTTTATCTTGATGAAATCCCAATAGTTCATTTTTGCCCTTGCTTCCCTTGCCTTTGGCGATGTTTCTAGGAAGAAGTTGCTGCGGCTGAGGTTGAAGAGGTTGCTACCTGTGCTCTCCTTTAGGATTTTGATGGACTCCTGTCTCACGTTTAGGTCTTTCAATCATTTGGAGTCTATTTTTGTGTGTGGTGTAAGGAAATGGTCCAGTTTCATTCTTCTGCATGTGGCTGTCCAATTTTCCCCACACCATTTGTTGAAGAGACTGTCTTTTTGCCATTGGACATTCTTTCCTGCTTTGTCAAAGATAAGTTGACCATAGAGTTGAGGGTCCATTTCTGGGCTGTTATTCTGTTCCATTGATCTATGTGTCTGTTTTTGGGCCAGTACCATACTGTCTTGATGATGACAGCCCTGTAATAGAGCTGGAAGTCCGGAATTCTGATGCTGCCAGCTTTGTTTTTCTATTTCAATATTCCTCTGGCTATTCGGGGTCTCTTCTGGTTCCATATAAATTTTAGGATTATTTGTTCCATTTCTTTGAAAAAAGTGGATGGCATTTTGATGGGGATTGCATTGAATGTGTAGATTGCTCCAGGTAGCATTGACATCTTCACAATGTTTGTTCTTCCAATCCATGAGCATGGAATGTTTTTCCATTTCTTTGTGTCTTCTTCAATTTCTTTCATGAGTATTTTATAGTTTTCTGCATACAGATCCTTTGCCTCTTTGGTTAAATTTATTCCTAGGTATCTTATGGTTTTGGGTGCAATTGTAAATGGGATCGACTCCTTGATTTGTCTCTCTTCTGTCTTGTTGGTGTATAGGAATGCCACTGATTTCTGTGCATTGATTTTATATCCTGCTACTTGCCTGAATTCCTGTATGAGTTCTAGCAGTTTTGGGGTGGAGTCTTTTGGGTTTTCCACATACAGTATCATATCATCTGCAAGGAGTGAGAGTTTGACTTCCTCTTTGCCGATTTGGATGCCTTTGATTTCTTTTTGTTGTCTGATTGCTGTGGCTAGGACTTCTAATACTATGTTGAATAGCAGTGGTAATAGTGGACATCCCTGCTGCGTTCCTGACCTTAGGGGGAAAGCTCTCAGCTTTTCCCCATTGAGAATGATAGTCGCTGTAGGTTTTTCATAGATGGCTTTTATGATATTGAGGTATGTACCCTCTATCCCTATACTCTGAAGAGTTTTGATCAAGAGAGGATGCTGTACTTTGTCAAAAGCTTTTTCTGCATCTATTGAGAGGATCATATGATTCTTGTGCTTTCTTTTGTTAATGTATTGTATCACGTTGATTGATTTGCAGATGTTGAACCATCCTTGCAGCCCAGGGATAAATCCTACTTGGTCATGGTGCATATTCCTTTTAATGTACTGTTGGATCCTATTGGCTAGTATTTTGGTGAGAATTTTTGCATCCTTGTTCATCAAGGATATTGGTCTGTAATTCTCCTTTTTGATGAGGTCTTTTTCTGGCTTTGGGACCAAGGTAATGCTGGCCTCATAAAATGAGTTTGGAAGTTTTCCTTCCATTTCTATTTTTTGGAAGAGTTTCAGGAGAATAGGTATTAATTCTTCTTTAAATGTCTGATAGAATTTCCCTGGGAAGCCATCTGGCCCTGGGCTTTTGTTTGTTGGGAGATTTTTGATGACTGCTTCAATTTCCTTAGTGGCTATAGGTCTGTTCACATTTTCTATTTCTTCCTGATTCAATTTTGGTAGTTGATACATCTCTAGGAATGCACCCATTTCTTCCAGGTTATCTAATTTGCTGGCATAGATTTGTTCATAATATGTTCTTATAATTGTTTGTATTTCTTTGGTGTTGGTTGTGATCTCCCCTCTTTCATTCATGATTTTGTTGATTTGGGTCATTTCTCTTTTCTTTTTGATAAGTCTGGCCAGGGGTTTATCAATCTTGTTAATTCTTTCAAAGAATTATCTCCTAGTTTCATTGATCTGTTCTACTGTTCTTTTGGTTTCTAGTTCATTGATTTCTGCTCTGATCTTTATTATTTCTCTTCTCCTGCTGGGTTTAGGATTTATTTGCTGTTCTTTCTCCGGCTCCATTAGGTGTAGGGTTAGGTTGTGTATTTGAGACCTTTCTTGTTTCTTGAGAAAGGCTTGTATTGCTATATACTTTCCTCTCAGGACTGCTTTTGCTGTATCCCAAAGATTTTGAACAGTTGTGTTTTCATTTTCATTGGTTTCCATGAATTTTTTTAATTCTTCTTTAATTTCCTGGTTGACCCATTCATTCTTTAGTAGGATGCTCTTTAGCCTCCATGTATTTGAGTTCTTTTTGACTTTCCTCTTGTGATTGAGTTCTAGTTTCAAAGCATTGTGGTCTGAAAATATGCAGGGAATGATCCCAATCTTTTGGTACCGGTTGAGACCTGATTTGTGACCTAGGATGTGATCAATTTTGGAGAATGTTCCATGGGCACTAGAGAAGAATGTGTATTCCGTTGCTTTGGAATGGAATGTTCTGAATATATCTGTGAAGTCCATTTGGTCCCGTGTGTCATTTAAAGTCTTTATTTCCTTGTTGATCTTTTGCTTAGATGATATGTCCATTTCAGTCAGGGGGGTGTTAAAGTCCCCCACTATTATTGTATTGTTGTCAACCTGTTTCTTCGCTTTTGTTATTAATTGCCTTATATAATTGGCTGCTCCCATGTTAGGGGCATAGATATTTACAATTGTTAGATCTTCTTGTTGGATAGACCTTTAAGTAGGATAGAGTGTCTTTCCTCATCTCTTATTACAGTCTTTGTTTTAAAATCTAATTTGTCTGATATAAGGATTGCCACCCCAAGGATTTAATTTTTTATATAACATGTCCTCAAAACACAGTTATCTCTCCTTACTTCCAAGAAAAGCAATGGTTCATAGATGGTGACATTCTTTTCTTGATACAAATTTTTTTCTTGGAGTTAATAATAGACTCTTACTTAGTTTGCCTAGTTTTGGATATTCTTTTGTCCAATTCCATTTCAGAATTTGTGGAAGAAATGTACTATCAATACATCAGACATCTTAAGTATACATTAGGTACAATGTAAGAGTTCACTTTTTTTTTTTCCTCAGAAGCATTGACCATGAAACTGGTTGTCTTCCCTTAACAATTTGGAGTGGTAACTTCTAGGCCTTCTCCATGGTTGTTCTTCTGGTAGTTCCTTTAAATAGCATCTTGATCTGGGGAACCCAGGTGGCTCAGTCAGTTGAGCGTCTGATTCTTGATTTTGGCTCAGGCCATTATCTTGGGGTTGTGAGATCACTTCAAGCTCCACACTCAGTACAGAGTCTGCTTAAGATTCTCTCTCTCTTGTGCCCCTCCCCCTGCTTGCTCTCTCTCTCCCTCTAAATAAATAAACAAAATCTTTTAAAAAGATAAATAGCATCTTGATCATTCTCTCTCATCTTTAACTTTGGGAAAATTCTTATAAAATTAAGTAAAACATCAAGTACTGCATTGGTCCTATTGTCTCTATTCTCCTTCTAAGACTACACTTATATGCCAGATAGAAATTTTCATTTTGTCCCATATGTCTTTTTTTTCCTTTCTTTGCTTCAAAATCATCATTCCAATTTGCTAATTCTCTCTTCTACAAGTCTAATCTCCTGTTTTATTAAGTTCTTAATTCAGTTATATTTTTTCTGTACTAGAATGTCAATTTAATTCTTTTTTTTTCTTTTTGTGGATTCCTGTCAGCTATTTTTCTTGAAAGTGTGAATCATGATTACTTTAAATCTCATGTCTGATAACTTCAATATATACAACACCTGTGAACCTATTTCTATTGCCATTTCTTTTTTCTCTTCATTTTTGATTTTTTTCATTGCCTTCTGGCATGAATGATAATTTTTCAGTAAATTTTCAGTAAATACGGACCATTATGTGTGTGTGTGTGTGTGTGTGTGTGTGTGTGTGTGTGTGTGTGTGTATAAAACACCTTTTCCTCTGTCTTATATAATGAAGTTGTTTTCCCTTAATTTGGTTTTCCCTTGTTGGACAAAGGATGAACATTGCTTGTGTGAATGGGATGACTTTTCTCACTCTGCCCATAGGCATGATGGATGAGGCAATTCATGGGAAATGATTTAGATTTGATTATATAAATTATATTAGGTACCTGCAGAAGTAAGAAGATTTATATTGTTTTTATATTGTTTCACTACAAAGAGGTTCTGGAAAAAACCACATCATTGGGAGTTATAACACCGTTTCTACCATTTCCTCTCAGTGAGAGATTTACCCAGGAATGACATATTTGACAAGCTAAAACATGAATAGTTTCTGGACTTGAAGAGGAAAAGATGGTACCCGAATACCCTGATGAATCTTTGGATGCACTGGAGGTTCATTTCCCTTCCACTTTTAGTGTCTTAATAAAGAACTGGCCCAGGAGATCTGGATTATCTCAACAGAAGAACAGGCTGATGTCAGTCACTGGGAGCCAGAGGCTGTGTCTTTCTAATAAGGCCCCTTCTCAAAGCAGAGGCTCCCACTGCCCACAAAATATAAATATGTAAAGCATCTCTCCTGGCATGTTGACCATCTATACCTTGACTAAATGGTGAGATAATCAGAGTTCACATAATACATGCACTCTATTTCTCTGCTTGTAGGTATTTTCCAATTAACCTTGCCTGGCATTTGTGGTTTGTGTCTGTGACTCCTTTGTATGACAATCAGCTCAATCCATGTTCTTGGTACATATGTTTTGGTTATCTCTACCACTGTTACATTATTGTTTAATTTAAATTATGTCACCTTAAGTTCATAAATGGAAATGGTTCCTATTGACTTCTATTAGAAATAACCCACTGGTGCAATATTTAGATCGTAAATTACACAGAATGAGAATATAGAAATTCAACATATAAATGACCTTACTATATAAGGTTAAGAACAATGTTCAGCTGAAAGACAAATAAACTAAGATTTATAAATAAACTAGGAACTTTAGAAAATTATGAGATAGAATTTCAAAAGCATGTATATTTGGTAAAGAATAAAACACATTTTACTGCAGATCTAAAAGAATGTTTGTCATTTAACTTTCCAACTTTTAAAATTAAATGATTTAATTTAAAATTTTTCATATTGAAAATTACATAATTTGTTGTAAAAAATTAAGTAAATGTTTTCAAATATAGAAGTTGATAAAAGAGGGAAGACCTCTTTTCCCTAAATATATTTTAACTTAGTAACCTGTATTTGCTCTCCTATTTTGCACACCTTACATCTAATCAATGACATTTCTCAAGTTGTGTTTGTAAGGTAGAATTAAGTAAATTATAGAACAAATATCTGAATAAAGGGGAATCCTGATATATAGTGAATCCTAGCATTTTATTTTAAAATTTCTCTTTCCAGCTAAATACAATCAAAAATAGCTCCCAAAATTCACCTATTGATGCCCAACAGTAGCTCAATCATCATAACTCCTGGGCTTTTCTCTAATAAGCTTAACTATACCCACTTCCACTAGTTGAGTTGATTTCTTACCAAGATTCAATCTGGTATTTTCAAACTTATCTACATGAATTGTAGTTGTTATTACAACTATAAATTTTAATTAGAGATTTAAAACAACAAAACATGAATGCAAAAACAAAATTGTTGTTAGTATGAAAACTAAGTCAACACTGTGGAAAAGCTTGATGAATGTAGGTTGCTTTAAAAAAGTCCTAAGGAGGGGCGCCTGGGTGGCTCAGTCCTTAAGCATCTGTCTTCAGCTCAGGTCATGAGCCCAGGGTCCTGGGATAGAGCCCCGCATCGGGCTCCCTGCTCCGCAGGAAGCCTGCTTCTCCCACTCCCACTCCCCCTGCTTGTGTTCCCTCTCTTGCTGTGTCTGTCTCTCTGTGAAATAAATAAATAAAATCTTAAAAAAAAAGTCCTAAAGAATTAGGTATGGGTGGGAAAACTGTGAAAATTCTGTAAGGACATTTTAAACATCATCTGGATAATGTGCACTCAGATTTGCAATTATCTTTAAGTTCACACACACACACACACAAATGAATAAAAAGTAGTACATTAACATATCACTGAGCAGGATGGCTATTTTCTATTATCTTACCTGAAAATTTTCTATAATTTCATGTAGTACTGTTATAATGTAGGAAAAACACCTATTCGTTTTAAAATTTGAAGGAATAATGCTTTTATAGTTCTTTTTATTTTTTAAATTCAATTTGATAGTTCTTTTTAAATCTGAAATTTGAATTATATCCAGTGTTTGTATAGTTTCTGTAAAAGGTCAGTATTAGTCACAGTATCACTGACAATCACTGACAAAATTCTACAAAATAAAAAATATTCTAGGAATCGTTAATATATTTTTCTATGTTTGAAAGTATAATATTTATATATTCATATAAGATTTTTGCACAATTTGTCTTAGATGGCTTACAATAATAAATATAGCAACTATATTCAGAGAAAAAAATCAAGATAAAATATGTTCAGTAAAGTGTAGGGCTGAGTACAGAAGTACACATGCCACTTGACACATTTTAGTTAATAGAAGATGGTCACATTTCTGATTCTAAGCTTGTTGGCAAGTAGACAAAAAGGAAACAGCATTAGTTACTGTATTCACAGGCTCTAAAGGACTCAGCTATGGAAAGGAATTGAGCGATCACTAACTATTCAATGATTTCAATCAGTAGCATACAAAAATAATACTGATGGTCTACATCATTATCACAACAATTATTATCACTTCCTTCCTGTTGATAAAGGCACTTCTCCATCTTGTATGGAAATTTTTGAAATAGAAGTTTTACTCTAAAATATTGTACTAGATAGAGTTCAGTGATATATGAAAACAATATTATGTGTATGCATATGAAGCAACAACCCAAACATGCCAAATACACACAACTAACAGAAATAAAGAAATCAAATTTTATTGTAAAATTTTGTATTTAAGTTTTACACTATTCCAGTTATCTAATATGTGATACAGCAATTGATTCAACTACATGTTAATTAAAAAATAAAACATGAGTACAAGGAGAAATTACTTTTAGAGCCATTTTAACTCTTAGGACGTGCAAGTTTTAAATACAGTTCAGAGTGGGAATCTTGTAATATGAAGTAACATATAATGACAACCTCCAAAAGTGTGTATTATGTTTCTCAAAATGGAAAATCTGCTAAAACAATCCGTACTACAACATGACAAGTGAGAAATCACACACACACACACCTTAAATCAGAAAACATCTGTTCTATACTTCATGTGGTAATCAGTATTGAAAATACAGGTCAATTAATTTCTTCTGTTAGCTTTTCACTTTTCAGGGATGACTTAGACCACCAAATTCTATTCAAGAAATGTATTAGTGAAAACAATGAAATCAATGTTAAATAATTATGTTTTAAAAAAGACAAAAAGGAACTTCACTGAGCTTCTTTTCCCTCTTGATACCACTGCACACATATTGCGGCATCACTCATGCATTCAGCTTCACTGTGCTCTCTGACTTCTTCATCTCATCCATGTCATCTCATAATATCCCAGGCACATGTTACGTCCTTTCCTTTCATAATTGACACAATCCCAATTCATGCCAGGGCCAGGGAAAGTACCTTCCAAATGTCCCTTCACTGTAGATTACTTCATGTAGATCTATAATCTCTACTTTAAGCCACTCAGAAGTTTTTTCATTACTCACACTTAGTAGTCAAAGGTTGTGAAGTTGACCTCTAATATACACTATAGCATTTATTTATAACATTGTGTATTGAACTACTGTGCTAATATCAATTTTTCACTTGATAAAACAACATGATATAATAGATATGTTTGAAGGGTGAGATGAAGATAAAATAATATTTTTAATTGCCTCCTAAGCATGATTACAAGTTTATATCACTAATAATAGCAGATATTTTTTGTAAACACCAATTGTCCCTTAATAATTTGTTTTTGGCCAACTTATAGGCAGATCAGATCATAGTTGTCTGATCTCATTATGTTGGTGACCAACAGTTTATGATTAAATTTGTGGCATCACTGTCATTTTTGTTAATTGCTTATGCTTGCATTATTAGAATGATCTTTTTTTTTTCGTAAAACATTAATCTGTTTTCCAAAGTTAAGCTTAAATCTGGAAAATGTAATACATGAATCCACTACCAGGTAGACATAAATGTCAATAAGTAACAGTGAATTGAAAGCTAGAAGAAATGAGGAGTGAACTGCCATTCCCACTGGTTTGAAATCTCCACACTTAGTTAAGGATACTTTACTGTCTATGTCTGACATGAAACTGTTTGACACACATACCAAATGCCAGTGCCACATGAACCCATCTAGCATTACAAAGCTCTTTATTATAACACTGTAGATTAAAAACAAATATAAGGAGTTCCAATATTGTGTTCAATATTTCAAAGAATTGTGATGTCCAAGCCATGGTAATGCACATACCACTTTAGAGACTGTAATTCTAAAGCATAGGTCTGATCATATCCCTCTACTTCATAAAAATTTGAGGGGTTCTCCACTACTTTAGCAAATTATTATCACATTCAAGATCATCTTATATGTCCTAATTAATTTTTACATATGTGCCATATGTTCTAGTAGCTTAGAAATACATATATTTCCCAAATACATACCATACCCTCTCATCAATGGATTTTTGCTCAAGCTTTACCTTTCATCTTAAATATTACTCCAATTACCATTTCCATCTGTCAAAATACCTCCCATTCTTCAAAGTAGATAGATCTCAATGGAATTTCTTTATATTTGTCAAATAAATTAATTTCTAATGTATATTTCATTTTGGTCATATTTCCTTCATAAAACTAACCACGCAGTGATCAAAAGAAGGGGTGGATTAACACATGGCATACCTATTCCATCAGCCTTAGGAGAGAGGGAATGGACAGGTGAAATAAATTGGGATCTTTCCTTGGCCCTATTAGAGTTGCTTCAGGAAACTGGCTGAAGGTTAACACCAGGAACCTCAGGTTCACAATTCCTGAAATGATATGCCTTAAAAATACAGATGTTCAGCAAAATGACTGAGGTATTCTACTGATAAAATTAAATAATGGCACTTTCAGTTATGATTTTTTTTTTCCCTTAACTTTAAGCATTTTGTTTTCCCCACAGATATTTCTTAAGCCTTTGGTACTCTAATGCTTATGTGTGCTAGAATACATAATTTCGCGATCAATTTGTTTTAGCTACTTGAGGTCGAATATAGTTGTATTTCATTGTCTCTCAAAGTACAAAATGATTTCTGGGAGTGAACCACTGTAAGAGCCCGTATTCTACATTAGTAATTGACAACATTTTTCTATAGAGGGACAGGAAAAAAATGTTTTAGTGTTTGTGAGTCATAGGGTATTGGTTGTAACTATTCAGCTCCAATGCTCTAAGTCATACATAAACAAATGAGCCTGAATGTATTTCAATACACTTTTGTCTACAGACACTGAAGTTTTAATGTAATATACTTTTCATACATCAAGAAATATTCTTCTTCTTTTGACTTCTTTCCCAAACATTTAAAAATGTTAAAAGCATCCACAGCGCAAGGGCTGTACAAAAACAGTCAGTGTACAGAATTTGAACCATGGCCCCTAGTTTGCTAACTCCTGTCCTAGATCACTGATTTACAAATCAGGTTGTATTTTCACCCTAGGCACTAATTTGTGGGGCAAATCAGAAGTGAAGATGGTAAGACTCTGTATCAGAACATTATCACTTTTAACTTGTTTTTATGTGTTTGCTTACTTGCTTAATTTGGTAGATACATGTGGAAATAGGGTTCCAGTGCTATTTTTTAAACTTATTTTTATTTATTATTATTTTTTTGAACAGTACTGTTTTGGAAGAAGAAAAAGAACTAGGAATCTGAATCAGGTGAAGTCAGAAACACAAATAAGAAACTCACTTGAAGGATAAACTTAATTATTCCTAGTACCTGTTCTATTTGAAATAGGCCAAATGGAAAAACCAGGGGGTAATCAGAGTAGCTTGGACAGACACATTAGCTGGTTAGAGAAGCAGTGTCTACCTAGAAAAGTGGCTAGAGTAGCAGGATGAGTAACTGGGTCAGTTGGAGTAGCCATGGGAGTAGATGTAGCAATTGTAGACAAATCATTTTGGAAAAGTGAATTTTGGGAGACAAAAAGTAGAGAAAGGAATCCTTTTTTTAAATATAGGGATCAAAAATTTTCTATGCTTGGTTTTAAATGAACTTAGTTCTGGCATCTAAAAATCTCTATTCAATTCAACCTACCAAGACTGTAAGCTACTTGTGTGCAGACTCAAGTTTAATAATTATTAAATATTCTTTATGAGTCTATTACAGTGTTTTATTTTTATTTATTTCTTTTAAAGATTATATTTATTTATTTGACTGAGAGAGACACAGAGAGAGAGGGAACACAAGCAGGGGGAGTGTGAGAGGGAGAAGCAGGCTTCCCGCTGAGCAGGGAGCCCGATGTGGGGTTCGATCCCAGAACTCTGGGATCATGACCTGAGCCGAAGGCAGACGCTTAACAACTGAGACACCCAGGTGCCCCTATTAGTGTTTTAAATGCAATGATATTAATTTTGGTATGATTTTTTTAAAGGTGATTGAATAAACTATTAAAACAATGTACTCTCTCAAAAAAAAAAAAAAAAAAAGTGCCTGGGTGGCTCAGTCAATTAAACACTGACTCTTGATTTGGGCTCAGGTCATGATCTCAGGGTTGTGAGATCAGGCCCTGCATCTGTGCATGGAGCCTGCTTAAGATTCTCTCTCTCCCTCTCCCTCTGCCCCACCCCCCAAAACAAAAAACAATGTAAAGAAGGCTTGTGCAATAGGACCCACAGTGTTGGTGAACAAAACCAAATTGCTAAGGAAATGCATTATCATAATAATCAAGTTGTAAATTTGAAATAGAATAAAAGATCTGTTTTCCTGATTTTTGTTCATATGGATCAAGATAATACTAAACAACAATGAACCTTAATTTCAAAAACTCACTTGCTTCTAATATATTTCAGGACATATTATCAAAGCTGATAGATAAGAGGAGATGTAGTTTGAATTTATGGCAGCAATCTGAATATCCTTTCTATTTCCCAAATATTAAGTGGTCAGGCTATTAAACTGGTGAAATCTAAGAAATTACCTTGTCCATTGTAATATGGTTGAAGATATCTTGGCTGAAGAATTACTAAGTGACACACAGAATATCTTTTCTATCTGTGATTAAAAGGAAGGAAAAACACAAAACAAATTTGGCAGAAAGAAAGAAAGAGAGAGAGAGAGAAACAGAGAAAGAGAAAGAAAGAAAGAAGAAAGGAAAGAAAGAAAGAAAGAAAGAAAGAAAGAAAGAAAGAAAGAAAGAAAGAAAGAAAGAAAGAAAGAAAGAAAAAGAAAGGAAGGAAGAAGGGAAGGGAAGGAGGGAGGGAGGAAGTTAATTTACTGTATTTTAAATACTTAAAAACACTTTTTGAGTAAAAAAACAGAAGCTCTGAATTCTAAGAACACATTTACTCTCTTAAAAATACAAGGCATATTTTAAAAAGTCAAACAGCATATATGACTGACAGCTTTTGTGAGTGTTTCTAGGTTTCCTTCTGATGGACTCTATTTTGTCTTCCTGATTTAAGCTAAAACACAAAATAATAGTTTGTAGACAGTTTCAGCTTTAAGTCATGTGACCTAAGGCTTAGATAAGGATGCAAAATCAAGCCATTGAATTTGAAGCAAGATTTCACCTTTGACATCACCACAACAATTAGCACTTCTACTATTATGTTAAAAATCACTTAAGAGGACACCACTAAAAATATAACCCCTGGAAATCAGAGTATTTTCTTCTGTTTTCATTGAAATGCCATGTGATGTAAGAGAAAGTAATTTTGCAGTACTCTAGAGTCTAATTTACTTTTTTTAACAAGTGCCATGCTGAACAATGTTCCTTGACAAAAATAAATGGTTCTTTCACAGACACTTTCAAACAAGGCAATATGCTCAAACTTGTGGAAAATATTTAAAGCAAGATGAATCCTGACATTTAAATATTTTTGGTGATGGCCAAAATATATGGAACAGGTGGTTTCTAACATATAAAGATTTCACTTGCATGTCACCCTACCTTCCTCTACTTTGGACACAAATTTCTATTCCACCACCTGCGCTAGAATTGCTAGAAATTAAATGATAACCCCGGGGTTGGGGGTTGGGGAGAACTTGCAAATTTGTGGAGCATGTAGATTTAGAAGTGAAGGAAGTACAACAGAAGAAGTAATTTGACTCCATCAAATATATGAACACTCTGCCCAGGAAAATCCTTCCTTACAATTTAGAAGATTTCCCCTTCATTTGGTCATATTGCTTGAGGTTCTTCTCATTAGAGACCCATCTCAGTCAACAAAAATCGAATGAAGCTGGAGAAATTATTGTTGCTATTATTCACATATTTGTATACATGATTTCATCAGATGACTAAATTTGGCTGAATTTATACACCCTAAAATAATTTTGATTTTAGTTTATGTGTTTCAGATTTGGGGAAACATGCGATTTTAGTTAAATAGGCTTCTTACATCAGGGAATGACAAATCTGGATAAAGTAACAGGGTAGAGGTTTTAAAGTCAATTGTTTTCAAAGAGTGGCTCTGGGCCAAAAGCATCAACATCCACTGGGAACTTGTTAGAAATGCAAATTGTTGGGCCCCACCTATTTCTAGTGAATCAGAAATTCTGAGAGGATGGGAAGCAGGAATCTGAGTTTAAGAAGACTTCAAGATCCGGTTGCCTGGGTGGCTCAGTTGGTTAAGCTACTGCCTTCAGCTCAGGTCATGATCCTGGAGTCCCAGGATCGAGTCCAGCATCGGGCTCCCTGCTGAGCAGGGAGTCTGCTTCTCCCTCTGACCCTCCCCTCTCTCATGCTCTCTCTATTTCATTCTCTCTCTCAAATAAATAAATGAAATATTAAAAAAAAAATTCGAGATCATTTCAACACAAGCTTATTTTTGAAATGCACTGGTTTATGTCAGTGGGAGAGACCCAGCAGACCTGGAAAGAAAACCATTAAGAGATAGGTAATAAATAAAGAAAGCAGGACAGAAGGGTCTCCATGGCCAACTTTCCTTATTTCAAAAAATTTTTCCAAGGATTTATTTGGGCACTGGTATTTCCCAGCATATCCTCTGATATCAGTCTAGGAGCAAAGTTGGTTAACTGAGGCAAATAAAGTGCTCTGAAACAATATCCATCTCTGCTTCTGAGCACTGAGTGTAGGTGCTTTGTTCCTACCCCAGCTTGCCTTATCCATATTACACTCCTCTCCACAAGGAAGATCATATGTGAAGCACAGTGAGCTTGCCAAGGAGATGTGGTGTGGTCATTAGAACACTCAACTGCAGTCCTTCCTGCAGTGTCCTAAGGCATTAGATGCCTGGTCTTATGTACCTCAATCCCTAGTCTACCATCCCATCTTCAAATTTCCTGACTATCCTACCTCAGGACTTTAACACTTGTGGCTTCATTGTGTCTTTGCTTAGCATTCAGCAGCAATTCTCTCCTGATTTGACTCTGAACTCAAACTTGAGTATTCCCTCTTCTTCGTTCCTTCATTCAGCCCATGCATAACTGAGGCTTTCACTCTGCTCCTTGGTCCTCTGAACCATGACAATTTCCTTTTCCAAACTATAATGCCTTGACTTGAATCTATTGCAGCCAACCAACCACATCCCAGATGTCACCCCCCTATGTCTCTACTTATTTTTTTTTTAAGATTTTATTTATTTATCTGAGAGAGAGAGTGACAGAGAGAGAGAGAGAGCATGAGCCAGGGGAGGGGCAGAAAAGCAGACTCCCTGATGAGCAGGGAGCCTGACATGGGACTCCATCCCAGGACTCTGGGACCATGACCTGAGCTGAAGGCAAACACTTGACCGACTGAGCCACCCACGCACCCTTGGTTTTTATCTCTAGTTTCCTTAGCCCTGTTTATCCTATCTACCCTCATCACACTACTTTTAGTAACTTCTTTGTTACTAGACCAAGTGCCAACTCATTTTCATAAGAATTAGCTGATCTTTCTCCCATCTATCATTTTGTTCTCCACTGATAGATGTGACTATCAGGGAATACTTCACTTTCTTCACAGATAGCAGACAAAACTATTAGCCTCTCCATTTGTTCCTTCAGCAGGCTCCAAAATTCTAAATCTGATAAATTCTATGCCCTTTCTATGAAGAAAAAGGATAGATACTCTTCATAAATAATCACAGTTAACAACTATTTGTAGACCATCAACTATGTGGCTAGATGCAGGAAATACAGTTCCTACTATGCTAAGTACAGGAGATGCAGACCTGAACCAGAGGTGGGGGAGGAACTGCTTTCAATGAATTTACATCTTTGGAAGGTTACAGATATTGAAACATTGATAATATAATTGATTATTTAATCGCAGCTATTATACATACTGTGAGGGGGGCACATAGGATATAATAGAAAAGAAATTTTTAAAAAAGACAGAAGCATGTAAGTCAAGTAAGACTTCCCTGAAGAAGTGGGATTTAAGTTAAGGCATCTAAGATAAGTAAGAATTGCCTGGAAAAGGGTGAGTATTGGGTAAGAGGTGTGTTATTCCAAACAGAGCTGAGCTTATTACACAAATACCTTGAGGCAAAAAAAAAAATTAGCATGTTGCTTTCAAAGAACTGAAAGAAGGCCCAGAATATAGAGATGGAGGAAGAAAGTTGCAACAAATGAAAAAAGGCTGTTAAAGAAGGTAAAGAGGAGATTGATTGATCACATATGAATTTATAGACCATGGATGGGTTTTAGTTTCTATTTCAAGTATGGCTGTGAGTCATCTAATCCTTACTACTCAAAGTACTATCCAAGAAGCACAGGCATCAACTGGGAACTTGTTAGAAATACAGAATCTCGGTCTCCACCCCAGAGTTAACTAATCAAAATCATTTTACCAATCGTACCAAATGATTTAAGTTCACATTCCATTAAAGTTAAAGAAATACTGTTGAAGGATGTAAGCAGGAGTAACATCAATTCAGATTTTGTAATGTTGTAGCAATAGGGACTACAGATGTGGCAAGGAGTAAATAGAAGGGTGTATTCAGAAAAGTCAATTAAATGTTCAGTTCATTGAAATAAAACATTATGATGGACTAGAGGATTATTAGTAGAGATGATTGGCTTGAAATATGTTAAGGAAGTTAATTTCAGTACTGGTGACTGATTGGTCAGCCCACGAAAGGGGAGGATGAATGAATGTTACAGATGGCTACAGATGTTTCTCCCCCCGCTACTGAGTGGACAATACTGTCATTCCCTACTGACAGGGAATTCTGCAGAGGAGCAGATCTGGGGAGAAATCCGAGTTTACTTGTGAACCAGACCAGGTATGTATAAAATGTCATGTGAAGAAAAATAATGCCTAATGTTTACAGAGGATTTTACTGTTTAAAAAGTGTTTTCCCACATACTATCTTAGCTGTGCCTACCATCCTCCAACTTAAGGGTGAGATTCAAGGGCAAAGTCAGGGTAAGAATTTTCTTGCAAAGAGAAGAGCAAGTAAAAAGATGTAAAGGGGTAAGAGTAGAAGCAAGCAGGCCAGTCAAAGGGCTATCACCAGAAGAAAGAGGGGATTCATTTGCACTAGGATGACAGCCAAGGAGATGGATCAAAACAGACAGTTCTACTCTTCAAATAGAACTCACAGGACACACGAATGAAGATGGCATCCATGAAGACATGTTGAGACAGATGCACAATCTTAAAATCATGAGATAGGTCAGGTCTGCCAATTTAACAAATAGACTATGTTTAGAAGTCATGGTGAGACACCGACTTAAAGAGTTTAGCTAAAACAAAGACAAAAAACAAAACAAAAACAAAAAAACACAGAATAAGCACTGAGTTACTCTAACATTTTGAGGGAAAGTAGAAAAGAAACTAGAAAAGAACTTTATCTTCTCGGTTATTTAAATAAGAACATATATTCTTTCTTGTTAATGAACAGTAGAATTTATAAACATTTAATCATTTTTAAAACTTGAATGAAGTAATAGAGTCTTGCCATTGAAATAGTTTTAAAGTTTTTTCTAAAAGATGTGGTTTTGCTTTATTTTTTATATTTTGTAAATATTAAATATACATTTATTTACATTATATATTATATTTAGCTTTATTTAGGCACATTTTTTATATCTGATAAAAATGCAGTTAAGTCCACAAGAATAAAAAAGGGAAAAGTAATAAACATTGCATGTAAAAGGGGAACTTCCATGGAAAAGCTGTTAGAATGATGAGCTGTGAAACATTTACAAGGAGCTAGAAGGAAAGCTATTGCCCAGAGGGGAATAGGCAGAAATAGAGTGTTCATAGCTATCGAAAACACAGAAGAAAGACTGTAGCATGTACTGAAATTCCCATCACCTAAAACTGTCGGCCAAACCATTTTAGCAACATTAGAGATATTATAAAGGGAAAAAATAACCTAGATGTGACCACAAATGAACAAACAAAAGCCCAGAACACCAAATGCCCAGAGAGGTTTTATCGAAGGATGAGCTATTATTATGACTATAGTTTGAAGAAAAATATTTTCACCTACAACGTATAACATCCCAAATCTAACAGCAGAAATAGAAAAGACTTACTGTGGATTACACAACTAAAATAATAACAATAACAACAACAATAATAATATATGACAAAATAATTTGGCCTGATTCCATGACTTCCTTTGTTTAATAAACACATATTATTACAGGAATGAAATTATTATCACTTTAAAAAAAAAACTTCTCACATGGGCTCAGTGCTAATCTTACATTTAAAAATGATATAAGAATTTTGGAAGTTGGACAAAGAGCTTCACAAGTTAGAGGAAAAAACAACAACCAATGTTGATTTTACCATAGGACACTATGTCTGACACTAGTCTTTTCCTTAAGGAAATGCACAAACTGAATCACTGAAGCCTTTCAACAGAACAAAAATAACTATCTTTGCAAAGAGATCATTCTTCTGTACATGTGTGGAATTAAACTGTGAGTACCTGAGAATTTTTAATGGGACTACCGCTGCAAAGAGAATCTATAGAACATTCGTTGCAGATTCTCCCTGGGATGACAAATTATAAACATGAAGACAAACTGAAGGCCTGAAATGGTGATTTTGTTTTTCAAAGTTTTCAGATGTCTTAATAGGACCCAAAGTAGGAAAACCTCCCAGAGTACTCAATGATAGAACAGCAGCATAAAGTAGAAAGTATCAGGGTGATTGTACACATTTACTTTCCTACTTCACCAACTAAAATCTCATGAAATTTTGTTAATTAATTTTTTAATGGTAAATTTTAGAATTTCAGTACTTGTATAATATTAGTTACATCTTTTTTATAAATGAATCTAAACATCTCATTTAATGTTTGGAAGAAACATAAAACATTTTATCTACATTTTTTTGAAATATAATTGTGAACTCTTTCTGCATACTCTGACTTAAGTGTTCTCTAATACAACCTGGAAAAATAACCTATTTATAACACATGATTTTATATTAATATGTTCAAAGGTCCAAATATCAATCTAATAAATACACATTGAAAATATAACTTGTTTGTAATTTGGATACCATTAGAATTTTCTAGGATTATAGTACTGTGTTTCATATATTTATTTTAAGAAAATAAGTAGATGTCTTGAGAAAAAGTAATAAATAACTGAAAAAAGATAAGATAGAAGAGGAAAATACTATAATGTGTATTTAAATAGTTTGGAAGAGCAGAAAACTATCTTCAAGAACACAAATGTTTCTCTACTATATGGAAGACATGATTTCTCAACCATATGGACAAGAGAACAAGCAAAAAATATTCAGTGTACATTGGAAAAAAAAGAGAAAGATTATATTTTTGGAGAAATTACTATCTTAAAAGACTACAACAAATTACAGGGTACATACAAAATCTCTTTGGAACTATTTAAGAAATTTATAGACAGTCATCTCAAATCGGAAGGTAATGCTATATCTGGACAAATTCTTTTCTTTCAGTTCTACTTTTCATTACTACTACTACTAGTATTACTACTACTACTACTAGCATTACTACTACTACTATTTTAACTTTCCTTTTCAAATCTGGATGCCATTATAATAAGAATCATGAGAATTTTGTAATCTCTTCTTCAGTAGTCATAACTTTCACTTGTTTTGACTAATATCTAGTAATTGTTGTTCACGCTTGTGAAATTAAAACACACTCAGAGAAGACAATGTTGGGGAAGAGAGTTTTTCAAAGATTCATTTTATACAAAAAGAAAACTCCCATTATACTGACAAAAATAAATAATAATAACATGAGATATACTAAATGATTTGCTTGGAATCAGCCAATAAAATCATTGCCTAATATTTACTTGTAAAAAAGTGATTAAGTATCAGCTTCATCAGTGTGGCACAACTAATTAAGAGTCTTTCAAGAACCTTTCACAGTGAATTGTTAATCCAATAAATGCATTTTGAAGAGGCATTTACATAATAATGCTTGGAATACTCATAGCCCTCTTGATAAGGTATTTCTGTAGTGGGTTAAAGCATTTTTTGTTTGTTTTTTGTTGTTTGAGTGTCCTTCTCTTTATATTACCATTGTTAAACTTTCCTGAAGAAATAAATCTCAGATGGTTCTCTGGAAGTGCTACATTTAAATGAACTGTAAAAATTGTATTTTTGTTCAAATCAACTTTGAAAACACAGTAAAACTCTCAAAAAATAAGAATCCTGAGTTTCAATGAACTATGAATGAGTATGATAAAGTCAGGATGGTAAGTAAGCATAAATTAAAAGAATAAATTTTTGGAGAAAAGGTCTTTTACATTGTAAAATGTAAAAAAATGTAAAAAAATGTAAAAAAAAATGTAAAAAAAATTTACATTTTTTTTTGTTGTTGTTGTTACCAAGTTATTTTTTTTGGAGAAGCATATATAGGAATGATATGACTGTAGTGATTAGAATTTGCAAGTTATCTTTTCAATTGGAATCATTTCCAATTTCAGAGCAAATGGATTGATTCTAAACTCAAATATATTTTAAACAAACAATTTAAAAGCAAAAGCATTTTAGTCATTTTTTGGAAAATAATATGATTGATTTTATTTGCATGCAAAATCTCTCAAATCCATCTGTTGGTCATAGATAATATCTGGAAGAATAGCCCAGGTAAAAGAAATGTGTGACAAGTAACAAAACATGGTTTAGGTCAGCAAATATTGATGGGAAGGAAACCCAATGGGGATTACTTAGCCTATATGGTTCAAAACTTACAGCTTTTATTATCTCTCATGCTCTAATATATTTAAGAAACTATAATGAAGGTAAATGCTTTGAGAGTGAAATAAACTTGTTTTTAGTGTCTTGACAAATTAATCATGAATTAAGGTTTCTAAGATTTAGGGTGAGAATTTTTCATAAGTGATAAATTGTTTTTACTACAGCTCATCAATTTTAGATTCATATTCTAAAAGGAAAAAAATCACGAAAGGGAGAAATAAGTGTTTATCCTTACAGTAAAAAGCAATTTGAATACTGAGCTACATATTTAGAGCCCTCAAATAAGTCAATGAATGCATTTTTGTTGTTTGGCAGGACCCAGAGTTGTCAAAAAATAAATACTTGTGCCAACTTTTATTTTGAAATCCAAATTTTTTTGTTAGCAATTCTTAAAAAAAAGGGACACTATAAATATCCTTTATTATAGCTCATTAACTTTTACATATATTTGATTGACAAAGTACGTCTTTGTCTTGAACAAGCTTAAAGAAAAACAAAAACCTGGTAAATTAACACTTTAAAAATACTTTAAGGTTGGGAAACATAATTTGAAATCCTATCATTTAAATTTAAGTGCTTGAAAAAAATCACCAACCACCAAAATAAGCTTGCATATTTCAGAAGAAAAAAATATAATCAAATAAGCAAACACTGCCATAAGTGTTGTCTTTATTTTTTTCCCCATTTGGATAATTGTTCACATATCAGTTTTCAATTTATTAGTCAAAATTTACTTACTGAAATCTTCTTTTTTACTTTTTCATTTTTCAATAGCAATACAGAAATAAATAAATTAAAACATGCACTATTTTAAAAAATGTGTCAGTCTAACAAAGAGAGTTGTTTGGAGTCTTACTTTTGACAATACATGTTTGTTCTCTTCAAAAAGAGAAACAAATGATAATACAAAGCACATAAGAAAATAAGAACATAAAGAACAAGGACAAGTCCAGCAGTGAAGTGAGATGTACTTGGAAGTGTGTACCTTACTGGAGAATACTTACAAAATAAGTCATGAATCATGATGTGAATTAGTAACAATTTTGTCTTAGCTGATGCATTGCTGAAAATATTTTATTTTCATTTAATCTAATTAAATAGGATGTTTTATTTGCAAAACTGTACACACCCACAACTTGAAGTAAAGTTCAAGAAAAATTTTTGTTTTCCTGTTAGAAGCATCTGCATATTATTTAACCATTTCTTTTGTTTTGTTATTTTTTTTAACTTAAATTTTAGGTAGCTATATGTTGGCTAATTGAATTTAAATAAAAATATGCGGCAAAAAAAATTTTTAGGTAGTTAACATACAGTGCAATATTAGTTTCTGGAGTAGAACTCAGTGATTCATCACTTACATACAATACCCAGCATTCATCATAAAAAGTGCCCTCCTTAATACCCATCACCCATCTAGACCAACCCCTACCCATCTTCCTCTAACAACCCTCAGTTTGTTCTATATTGCTAAGAGTCTCAGTTTCTTATGACTGTTTCCCTCTCTCCTTTTTTTGTTTTCCCCCTTACCGTATATTTATGTTTTCTTTCTTAAATTCTACATGAGTGAGATCATATAGTATTTGTCTTTCTCTGATTGACTTATTTCACCTAGATTGTTCAAAATTTCTAACAATCTACAATTATATAGGTGTTGCATTTAGATAAATCTAAGCATATTATTTTGGAATTTTGATCATAAACATAATTTTGAAAATAAGTTGCCTTTGGTAAAATAAATTATCTTATAATCTTTATCTCATGTCTTTTATAAGGTTTTTTTTTCAAAAACCACCTGGGTGGCTCAGTTGGTTAAGTGACTGCCTTCGGCTCAGGTCATGATCCCAGGGTCCTGGGATCGAGCCCCACATTGGGCTCCCTGCTCTGCCAGAGGCCTGCTTCTTCCCCTCCCACTCCCCCTGCTTGTGTTCCCTCTCACGCTGTCTCTCTCTCTCTCTCTCTCTCTCCATTAAATAAATAAATAAAATCTTAAAAAAAAAAGATTAGAGCACTAAAAAAAAAATCCACATAACACTGTTAGATGTTTTTGACTATAATGAAAACAAAATTGGAATTAGATTTTAGGGCTGTATAAAATAATTTTATAATATTTACTTGTAATTTTCAAAATGTTATAAATGCATATTCCTTAAAATTCTGATTTCTAATATTTCACATTAATTTAATAAAACTAGTAACACCAAAATGTCTATGTGAGAAGACTTTCTTTGGAACGATGTCACTATAGGTTTAATTCACTTCATCACTCTGATGAAATTATATCTCATTTAGATATATATTTTATTGAATTAGGCATTTGGCTAAACAAAAATATGACAGCAGAAGTAGAATTTATTGAATGAAAATAGCCCAGAGAGTGTGATTAGGACATTAAGAAGAATGATAGGCAAACAAGACTGACCATCACTGCTACCAGCTCATCTTCTAAAGATGACTTGGCATATTTCTCTGCAACCCTCTGGAATAGATTAAAAAGCTATAAAACACTATGCCTTTTATACATCGTGCAGCTGACTGGCTCAGAAACAAAGTAAACACAAATAAAAGTAGAATGCTTGTCTTTAAAAGACAGTTCTTACTAACGTTTCCCTTTGGCAATTTTTAGGTATTTACTTTAAATTTAATAGTTAAGTGTATAAAGACATAATTTGTGTATAGTGGGTGGCTCACAAGAGCTTTCATTGCTGTAGCACATCCTTGGAGAATTTACAGAATCTTCTTCAGTCGATTGCCAATTCTGAAGTTCCACATGGTTACAACAATTTTATTTCATTAACACCTAATTTACAAGCACAAACCATTCTAAATGTATCAGAACAGATGTAGGAAATAATTATAATTTAGATTGAAATCTTCATCTCTTAGTCACATATTTTTAATCCATCCATCTTAAGAAAAAAAATTTAATAACCTACTGAAGAGGATTATAAGAAATAAAAAAGTTTTTCAATTTAAATAAAGAGGTGCTACAATTTTTGTAATTCATTTCTACCAGTTTACCTATTATTGCACAGATGTGTAATACCTGCTATACTGAGCTGTATGGTTGATAATAGGACACTGATAAGACAATCTGCACCTATTTAAATATGCTGTTTCATGGAGCTTCCCACCATAGCCCTTGGATATTTAGTTTAATGTTTTGAGGGCACTTCAAATTTTATTTTCTATTTTTTAAAGGGAGATTATTTTACTTGATTGTCTTAGCATTTAATTTGCTCCATATAAAAACAAATACAAGAGGAAATATTTTACCATTATGCAAATACTAAAGCAACTTAGTGTGTAGTATCATTTACCAGGACCATCTTAATCAGTTAAAAAGTCTAGTCAACATAGTCAAAAAACTCACAGCCCCATGCCCTATACAGTTTAATTGCTTGAAAAGACAGAATAACCAATTGCTCTGGACTTGAATAGAAAAAAATCCACATGATTTGGATGTGCTCATTCAATATCAACTGTCAGTTCTATGCAGTCAGCATGTCCCATTATCTGTTCCCAGTAGCCCTCACCTATCCAAGTGAATGAGAGAAGCACATGCTGTGTCATAAAACATAATAAACATGTCTGCCTGAAACCATCTTCCTCTTCAATTTCAATTCATCTACCCATATTTTGAATTATGGCTGTTATTTACTTCACTTCCTATTCACATTCCTCACTTACTACACATCCCAAAATGAGTAATACAAGGCTGTTCAAACCCTTCTTTGCATGTTATTCTTCCTATTATTGTCTTCATGGACTTTATTAAGAATATCTTTATGAAATATCTAATATTCAGCAAGTACATCATATAATTTTCACTCTTTTTCTATTAAAAATCAATTTTTTTTAATTTTCTTTTGCATTAGCATGTACTCATTAAGTATCTGAAGATGGAGCAGATGAAAACAATGAACTTTCACTTATTCAAAAATCTCAGTAATTTATGATTTAAGATGACACCAAAGAAAGCTTTGGAGAGGGGATATATCTAATTGTCTTTGAAAAGCTTGTCTCAAGGTGAGTGTGTTTTTTCCCTATAATTTACATTTTGATAAGGTCAACTTTCTCAGAAACCCTTCATTGTGCTGTGTATAGGTAACGCTGAACAAATGGAAATACAAAAAATGAAAGTGTCCCTACCTTAAGGAAAATTATTGCAGGTCTGACTTTCAGACTTCATATACCTGCAACATATGAAGAAAGACATTCAAGAGTTATTCACATTATGTAAAAAACAGTATTCTTCAAGTAAGCAAAAACCGAGACATGGCACTCTCTTCCCAGCAGACATCTATTTCTAATAAAAATAAATAAATAAATAAAAGACATTATCACAGTTGTTCCTTTTGATTAAGAATAAAATAAACAGAAAAATAATAAGTTGATGAAAATAATTAGGGTAGTCATGAGATGGAAACATCTAGACATGCAGCATAAACTAACCTGAGCCCCTAGGATGACTTTCAGGTATGTGGTATAGGATAATCCATAGTACAAAGTAATTTTCTTTACCATCAATATTAACTTGACTTTCTGTATAACCATATCATATAATGGGATTCACCATTGCTTCTTCCATATTTTATTTTTTAAAAATACAAAAAATTTATATATAATTTGCAATGCTAATGTTGGAATATTTAAGATATTCTGTAGCATTCAGTCACTATTTAATTCATTCTCATATAACAGCAAAATGTAATGGTTACATAGAACTTTGTGGTTTACAGAGATTTTCATACATTTTATGATTATATATATATATATATATATATAATCCCAGTGAAAGGCACAGACACTTAGGAAAACAGCTTGGTAAAAAATGATAGTGATCTCTGAGAAGAAACAAATGTGGTAATCCCTGAGACTGCCTCAACTGGACAAAGTTACCAGGCTGTGGTACAGAAAAAGCAAACCTAGGGAGATTGTGGTCAGGTCTACCTGAGTGGAGGAGACAGAAGTAGAAGTTTAGGAAAGCCAAGGTGGCTAGAGTTTGCAGAGCAGAGCAGCATAGAGGAGAGACATGCACAGAGGTATAACTCTAAAGATCTTCTGAGGGTCCCCTTTGCATAATCAGGTGATCATTGCATGGCTGTGAAGGTATTACCCACAGCCAGAAAAAAGCACCTGAAGGTTAAAAGGGAACCATGCCCCATATTCATTAGGATTAATAACAGTGACTGTTGCCATCAGCCAAGGTGGAAAACCTCATAATTTGAGGAATGTTGGTTAGAACACTAAAAAGTTCTTGCCTCAGTGGAAAAGAAAATAAATCCTAAAAGAAATGTAGCTCTTATCCCATCTAACAAAGCTGAAAAGCAAGACCCAAAAAGATCAAGTTGTTTCCAAATAACTTAACCACGTCCTGAACAAAGCTCAAGGACATTCATAGGAATTTACATAGGATATAAAAATATGCAGCAACCAATAAATTTGTCAATATCTTGATCAAGTATGAAAGATCAAAGGTGCTCCCAATTACATTTAATCATTAAAAAAAGAAGAAAAAAAGTGATTCTCCTATTTTGCAGTTCACCAAATCCAATTGCTTTGTGAAATATCAACACACTAAGAAACTCACTATTTCAAAAAAATATTCAGACAGCTATAACACTGTTCAAAAAGAATGCATTTTCCTAGTGATAGTATTTCTTCTTCTAAAATCTGTTTGCTTGGTTTAAATAACACAAACAGGTCACTACAACTTTTTCAAGCATTTATTTAAGAACATATTACTTCCTTATGAAATATTTGAAACCTAGCTCCCTGCATCAAAGTGTGGTACATGGGCGCCTGGGTGGCTCAGCCAGTTAAGCAGATGCCTTCAGCTCAGGTCATGATTCCAGGGTCCTGGGATCAAGCCTGCATCGGGCTCCCTGCTCAGCCAGGGGCCTGCTTCTCCCTCTCCCTCTGCCCCTCCTCCCCACTTATTCTCTCTCTCTCTCTTTCAAATAAATAAATAAAATCTTTAAAACAACAACAACAACAACAACAAAACAAAGTGTAGTACACAGTACTGGGACTGAAACAAAAAAGAGTGAGGAAGAGATGTCAAAAAAGAAAAGCACTTAAGGACTTAAAATTTACAAAGAATGGTACTAGGCATCATAAATTTAACATTCACATAATTCCCAGAGTAACTTTCTAATCTATGGTACCAGGAGTCAGGTGACTTGACAAGTAACAACTATTAGTGTTGGTCCTGTGATTAATACAACAGATTAATAATAGTTAATGACCTTTTCTATGCAGTTCAAGCACTGTACTGTTTATACTACACATCAAATAAATGCATCCCTATGGCACAATTCATAGTATGACATACATCTAAAAAAAGTCCATGAGTCCAAAAAGTAAATACAAAAAATATTAGAAAATATTTTAAATTGAAGGAAAAATAAAAACCATAACATATCAAAATTTATGAGATGCAGCCAACGCATTCCTTAGAGGAACAGTCACAGCATTAAATCATTATATCAGAAAATAACAGAAGCTTCAAATTAATTATCTGTGCTTCCACCTTATAAAATTTGAAAAAAAGAAAAAAAAACAGAAAACTAATACCAAAGCAAATAGTCAACAGAAACAATAAAGTGCAGAAGTCAGTAAAACTAGAAAAGCTGCACAGGAAAGTCAATGAAAACAAAAGCTATTTCCTTCTTTCCTGTTTTTTAAGACTTTATTTTTTTTAGAGCAGTTTTAAGTTTGCAACAAAAATGGAAGGTACAGAGATTTCCTTTATAATCTTTATCCCAAAACATGCATAGCCTTCCCATTATCAACATCATTCATCAGGATGGCACAAATTTTTCTAAGTATGAACTATACTGACATATCATAATCACCCATAGTTTACTTTGGAGTTCATTCCTGGTGTATATCCCATGAATTTGGACAAATGTATAATGGCATATACCCATTATTATAACATCATACAGAGTATTTTCACTGCCCTAAAAATCTACTGTGCTCCACTAACTTCTTCTGCCCAACCTCAACAGCCATTGATCTTTTTATTGTCTCCACAGATTTGCCTTTCCAGAAAGTCATATGATTGGAACCATACAGTATATATAGTTTTTTCAGATTGTCTTCTTTCACTGTGTAATATGTATTGAGGGTTCCTCATCTCTTTTCATGGCTTGATAGTGTTAACTAATGTACCACAGTTTATTTATCCATTCACCTACTGGAGGACATTTGGTTGCTTCCAAGTTTTTGAAATTATAAATAAAGCCAGTATAAACATCTGTGCATAGGTTTTTGCATAAACATTAGTTTTCAGCTCCTTTTGGTAAGTACCAAGGGTGCAACTGCTAGACTGTATGGTAAGAGTATTTCAAGTTTTGTTGGGAAACTGACAAACTCTCTTCCAAAGTGACTATACCATTTTGCATTACCGCTAGCAATGTATGAGAGGTCCTGTTGCTCCACATCATCCCCAGAATTTGGTATTGTCAGTGTTCTGGATTTTGGCCATTCTAATAAATATGCAGTGATTTCTTATTGCTGTTTTAATTTGTAGTCCAACTTAACAATTATTTCTTTATGGATCACGCTTTTGGTATTGTATCTAAAGAGGTATCATCAGGGCACCTGGGCGGCACAGTCAGTTCAGTGGCCGACTTTTGGTCTGCTTCAGGTCATGATGTCAGGGCCATGAGATGGAGCCCTGCATCAGGCTGTGTACTCAGCATGGAGTCTGCTTAAGACTCTCTCCCTCTGCCCTCCCCCATGCTCTCTCTCTCTTAAGAAAAGAAAGAAAGAAAGAAAAGAAAGAAAGAAAGAAAGAAAGAAAGAAAGAAAGAAAGAAAGAAAGAAAGAAAGAAAGAAAGAAAGAAAGAAAGAAAAAGAAAAAGAAAAAGAAAAAGAAAGAAAGAAAGAAAGAAAGAAAGAAAGAAAGAAAGAAAGAAAGAAAGAAAAAAGAATGATGGGACTGTTTTATATGATTTTGGTGGTGATTACACAACTGTAATGCCTTTGTTAAAGTCATAAAACTATATGATGAATGTGGCAAATTTTAATGAACATAAATTTGTAACAATAAAAGAAAATAATAAACAAAAATGTGTTATTGTATAATAATTATAAATAAATGAAAATTATTATTAAAATTTACCATTACAATAGTACCAAGAAATGAATTATTAGGGATAACAACAAAATATGTGCAAAATCTGTCCAATGAAAACTAGAAACCATTGCTGAGAGAAAATAAGGAAGGTATTTACCTAAGTAAGAAAAAAGAAAACATAAATCCTCAAATATTGGAACAAGAAAGTTCCTAACAACTTTATTCCTAGCAGTCTAAACCTAGAAAAATAACCCAATAATACACCAAAGGTACAGAACAAAGAACCCTGAAAGAGACCCACACATATATAGATCCATGGTTTTTGCCAAAATAACACAGCAGAGTAGTGAATAATAACGGTTTTCAAGTAATAGCAAGGGACAACTGGATATCACAAAGGAAGAAGGGGAAAAAAAAAAACCCAACACTTATCCCCTACTGTATACAACAATCCATTCTTGATTATTTAAATACTGAAATGCAAATAATAATAATAATCATGTTTTTCTAGACGATAATTTAGGAAAATATTTTCATGATCTCAAAGTACTTAAACTTCTTAAACAGGACCCAAATAGCACTAATCCAAGAGTGATAAAATGGACTTAAAATAAAGAATTTCTATTCATCAAAAGATGTTATTAAAAATGTGAAAAATAAGCTACACTGTGGGAAAATATATTTGCAACACATATTACCCCCAGCAGGCTCATATCCAGAATATACAAATAAGTCCTACACATCATAAGAAAATGAAGCCATCTCCACCCACAAATTGCCAAGATAATTAACAAAAGACAATATCCAAATGGCCAATAAACATTCAAAAGGTTAACTGTGTTAACAATCAGAGCCATGCAAAGTAAAAAAACACTACTATTATAAAACCCACATTTTTCTTAACATAATTCCCCAGAAAGATCAAAATTTAAAAGTCAATGATGTCAAGTATCTGAAGCAAAGGAATCTTTCTTATACTGGTAGAGGGAGTATAAACTGGTACAACCTACTTTGGAAAACAGGTGGGTATCAATTACTAAGTTCGAAGATATATCATTGGATTCAGCAATTCCACTCCTACTGAACAGATAGTATATCAAAAAATACATACAAAAATGTGTGAAAGCCCAAATCTGTAAATAACTCAAACATTAACTGTCTCTTTGTATGGTGTTTGAGAAAGAGGAAAAAATACCTAACAGCTCAGAAGGTATTATAGCACTGTCAACTAGGCTGGGTGTTCTCCTACTGAAGATCAGCCCAGGCACTCTGTGACCATAATGAAGCAAGAAAACCCAAACAAAAAACTCCATAATCCATATTCATGTCAGACAAAAACTAAAACAGTGTTTAAATAACAAAAATGACCTAACATCTCCTTACCCATGCTTATATTAGTGATTGCTGCTTCTTTATCAATTTCACCTTTAGAATTGTTTCACATATCCTGCTTTTAAAATAAGAATTACTAGGATGCTCAGTCAAAATTATCTCCATCTCCTTGAACCCTTCCCCAAATCACCTAATACAAGATCAAATCCTAACATAAAACCCTCCTAACACCCTCTTAACAGATGTCCCAAGCCCAGTGTGTGCAATCTCCCTCTTTGCAACAATTCAATAAACCCAACTTTGACTCAGATGTACTCTTGGTTGTCTTTGATTTGGGAGCATTGTCATTTCTCATATGTGGCCCCTCATTTGGAATCCATCTGTCACCGCTTTCCATGTGAGATCTCTTTTCCTTCATGTACAAACTATTTTGGCAACCTAAGGGGGATTTCTACCTTTCGCTTTCCTACCATCAACCCGTTCTAGAGACTGTGGAATATTAGCCCAAAAATTCATCTTCCTAAAAAAATACTATTTATCAGACATCTAACTTTACATGTCCATTTTAATATTTAGTGAGTGAAAGGCTGTCAGTAGCTGTTCTCTCAAGAGACAAGATACATCTTTTGTGCTGGTGAACCAATTGTAAGCTGTGATATATCTGGGTGTTCAGAGATAAAGTGCCAAATGCATACCTGTAAATGGAAAAGCAATTTTCTCTTATGCTTCTTATAAGAGTGTGTCAAAATTCTCTAATTCCTTTGTTTTGTCTTAAATAACGAAAGGTTAGGTTGTAAGTAAAAATTGTTTTGATAGCTTGAATCTCTGGAATAACTCTCAAAGGAATTAGCAGGAAGCAGATCTAGTCAAAGCAATGTTTAGAAAATAGAAGTTTATACCTTGTCATTATATTTCACATTTTCAACTAGACCTGCAATGAGAACACTACCTTCTTTTTTTAATTCAATAGATACTTTTCATTTGTGCTTTTTAAAAAGTATTTTCAAAATTGTATTTTACATAACATGACACATAAATTGCACACTGTGGAAAGAATTGTCTGCCTCCCTAAATGAAACCATTTTAATCTCAAGAGTTTTACTATCTGTTAAAATCTATTTAAATATAGGTATTCAATTTTACATTACTTGACATTTATGGAGAAGCTATTCTACAGCAGCAAGTTTCTGCATAGACAAGATCACAACAAACAGTCATGATTATGTGACATTCTAGATTAAAAAATATGGGGAAAGAATGGTCTGACTATCCTGGGCCGTTCACATATATAAATATATGTAATAAAACTCTGGATGAGAGGTCTGCTAATACATTATATGTGTTTGACAACTACAATTATGACATGCATAATAATAGTCTACCTACATATTTTTCCTGTATTACAATATTAATTAAAGCTATATTGTTTTGAACATTAGCTACCTATGGGCTAAAATGTTATCTCAGCTTTTACTTGAATGATACAAAAATACAAATCCTGGGCACAGTTTTAGATATAGACAGATGTTTTTTGGTAACACTTGCTCAAATTGCTAGCTTGAGTTAGGGCTGAAAGAAACTGGGAGAATGAGCTCTACAACTAGGGTTTTCTACAACTGGCCTCATGAGTCTGATGTATAACAATTGAAACTGGACTGTTCATGAATAGGGAAAGAAACAAATCGCCACAAGATTTTAAATTACACAAAAGAATCTACATGAAACTTCTATCCATCAAATGGCTACTGAAAAATGAGGTAATTACCTAAAATAATTTGCATGTTAAGAGCTAATACAATATTACAAAGTAAAGTCCAGTTGTGGCAGCAATGCATAATTTCCTGATTAATGTCTCATGCACAATATTCCTCCATGCTCAGTCAGAGCCTAAATAACAATATGCTCAATCAATCAAATATAAAAAAAATATAACTAAGATAAGAAATGAGTTCAGCTTTAATAAATCATGACTTGAACTCAGTGAATTTTAGAAATATGACAACAAATCACAACATATTGCATTTTTAAGGCAATGCATTCAGATTTTAATTGGAATGATTATAGATTTTTAGTGATTCAAGATTAGTGTGTGAAGGCAATTTTTTTTAGTTTATAAAATGTCATCTATTAAGCTATTGAAGAAAACTGCACATTAAAATACCAAGTCTGTAACTCACAGCTCTGCCAAAAGTTATGATAAGAGCGATATTTAGTCAGGAAGACTGAGAATGTCAGTGGAGTAATATGGCCAAATTTCCTACATGGATTATGAAACATTTCCCTTCTCAGTGCAAAGTGGAAATGTTTCTTCTGAAGTAGAATTAATCTCCTCT
Source organism: Eumetopias jubatus (assembly GCF_037043125.1). Classification (NCBI taxonomy): domain Eukaryota; kingdom Metazoa; phylum Chordata; class Mammalia; order Carnivora; family Otariidae; genus Eumetopias; species Eumetopias jubatus. The sequence continues at coordinate 99,402,500 of NW_028274811.1, forward strand.
GTCAGCTGAAGGCAGGTGTGGTGATAAACAAAGGAGAAGCAGGTGAGGCAAAGCTGCTCTAAAAGATACAAGGACCATAAGTGAGCTCTGATCAGTCACTTAACAAATTCAAATAGCTTTTCTTTCACTTTTCTACTATTCTCTTCTTGTGTAAATGGAGACACTCTTTAAAATATTAAGGCTATTTATGGAACTTATTAAAAGGCAGAATTTTTCTCCCTTTGGAAGGAAGGGGAAAGGAGAGCAGAGGGAAGTTTTCTGAAAGCCAAGGTGCTTTTTGTCATTGTTGGGAATAGGAAAATGATGAAAGGTAGTCCAAGAAAATGTGTTCATGATTATCATGACTGAGCCAGAAAACTGACTCTCCTTTTGCTTCTGGTCAGGAAAGCATTAATATTCCGCAAGTGAAGAAAGCAAGTTTGGAGGTCACACAGGCTATTCTGTCTGGGACCTACAAGTTACTATGACTTTCAACAAGTTACTGAACCTCTTCCAAGCCTATTTTCTAACCTGAAAACTGAGGGTAGTAACATCACACACCCTACTGGGCAGTAGGGTGTGACTACTGACTAGAACCAGTATGAAACAATAGCACCAGTGCTAGACTAGTAGGTTAGTACCAATCACAGCCTAGCGACTGGTACTAGCAAGTGTTGAATATACACCACAGAATTTATCATCAGTGCTGTTTTTTAAATCACTCATTTAACTTCTTATATCCATTCCCTTATCTCTAAAATGGAGAGAATAACAGTACTCATCTAATGTATTTGTTGTGAGAATTAAACGGATTAACACACCTATATATCTTATAACAGTGCCTGATACATAACAAGAACTCGAAGTGTTAATAAATTAAACATTGGTACCTACTTACTGATGTAGGAAAAAATGTTAGGGTTCGAAGCTGATGGCCAAGAAAGAATTCTTGAGATGTCCTTGGTGCAAAAAGACGATTTTATTAAAGTATTGGGACAGGACCCCTGGGCAGAAAGAGCTGCACTGGGGTCATGAGGAGTGGCTCATTATATACTTTCAAGCTGGGAGGGGGTTAGGAATAGCGTAAGTCTGTAAGGAATTTGGAAGCAAGGTTTCCAGGACCTTGAAGGAGCTGGCTATTGTTGGGAAAATGTTATTTATTACCATCTGATAAAACCTTAGTCATGAGACCCTTCAGATCTGTATCGGTGTGCCATATGCTTGGGGGATGATTGCCAAGACGTATCTTGGGGGGCAGAGATAAAGGAAGTTTCCAAAAGAATCTTTATATGTTAAAGTAGACTTACAGGAACCCAGTGGGAGTGGGGGGGCAGGTCAGGCTAAGACTGCCTTTTGCTCTTAGCAAGGTATTAACATCGAGGCAGCTGAGTTCCTGGAGGAATGTCACTCTGCCTGTTTTAAGGACTTGTCAGTGGGCTGTAGGTAGTAAGGAAATTTAATAATTTTTCTTCTGCCTTTGTTTCCCACATCACTTATCACCTACAGGCAGTCACTCAAATTCAAATTAATTAAAATTAAATAAAATTTAAAGTGTCATATGAGTCACACTTCAAGTGCTCAAGAGGCATATGTGGCTATTGTCTCTTGTATTGGACAATCTGATTAGAATTATTTCTATTATCTCAGAAAATTCTTTTGGGTAGTGATAATAGATATGTCCTTAAAGATGTACAGGAACAAATGACCATTCATACTTACTCTTAGCCAGTGAGTGGGGTGCAGAGGATGGAACATAAGATAGACAGTTTGTAGAAGATGATTAACGTGTACCTTACATAACTTCATAATGTTTCAGGTTGTTTTAGGTGTGCCTTCTTTACACTGAAGCATGTATTATTTTAAGAAAAAGTATAAATTGTGAAATAACAATTATGAACACTTTAACTTTACATCAGATTAACTCTAGTTAACAACGATAGAATTGTTCACACTGCCAATGTCACACAATGTATGATGCAGAATTTACTTGAGGTAACAACTTCATTAAAAAAAAAAAAACTATAAACATGCCTTTGAGTGATATCCCAATGTAACAAAACTTTCCAGAGCTTTGGCAGTCTAAATGCCAGCAACTGTGGTGACTAAGACTTTTCAAAATTTGTCAGGCTTGAAATAGTCTCATAAGTCACGTGTAACTGCCATGAAGTTCTCAGCAACTATATTAAAAACGTGTTTATTTAATATTTACTAACCAATCGTATCAATGATGAGAAGCAATTATATCACTAATTTCTGAAGTAACAAGGACTTCCCTAATTTCAAAACTCTGTGGTCATTTTTTCACATTCTTCACCTCTTTGGTCCTAGATTTCTTAGGAATATTTGAATCTAATGACTATTCTTAATTTTGGAAACACAATCCTCCCCTGGTCCTGTTATACAACTCTCTCCCTGTTCTTCTTCCTTCTATACTATTATTTCTCAGGAGTATATCAGGTTTTCTATTCTGCCACTCTTCAGTGTCTCACCCTGTTTTATCATTGACTTTTTTCTTGTCATTTTTTTCCCAGCTACATAAGTGTCTTTTTATTTTTTATTTTTTTAAATTGTATTTTATTATGTTATGTTAGTCACCATACATTACACCATTGGTTTTTGACATAGTGTTCTATGATTCATTGTTTGCATATAACACCCAGTGCTCCATTCAATATGTGCCCTCCTTAATACCCACCACCAGGCTAACCCATTCCCCCACCGCCCTCCCCTCTAGAACCCTCAGTTTGTTTCTCAGAGTCCATAGTCTCTTTAAATGCTCCTTTGAGTGATCTATGCTCTCTCAGTTTCAAATATCACTCATAGAATGGTGTCACATTCTATATCTTCAGTGAGAATTTTTCATTTAAATCCTAAACTTATATTTCATTTTATTTTTATTTTTTGCATGCCCTATAGACACAAAGCCAGTTTTTTTTTTTTTTTTTAACTATTTAATCTTTCTCTGGAGCTCTGTTTATAAAACAAATACATGTGCACATACAAGATTTTCCTTCTTTATTTTACTTCTCACTAACAAAGACCTGATAATCTTGTAGATTTATCTTATACCCTTTCTATAAAGTCACTAAATCATGCTCATTCTGCTTCATATAATATATAATATATACTCAGCCTTCTCTCCAGATGCCTACTTCTGCTCCTTGGATTTAGTCTCCCAGAAATTCTTGTCTGAACTACTACAATAATTTAGTAACCCACCTTACCTATTGCCAGGTTAACCCTAAAATGCTACCAATATAATTTTCCTTAATCACACACTTCTCTTGTATAACATGAAATTCTTTAATGACTCTCATCACTTACAGAGACTTTCAAAAACACTTTAGCATGCATGCAGGGTCCATTTTTAAGAGTCTTGCTCACATTCTTAGTTCAATTTCTGTCCTATCTTGCTATGTCCCTAAACCCTGGCATTATTAAGGTATACCTACTATTCCCCAAGTGTGCTATGTTATCTCATGCTTCCAAAATCTATCATATTGCTCTTTGCTCTACCTGGAATCTTGCTAATCTTTCTTACTTCCCTGAAAAATTAAAAATATTTAAGACTGAGAAGCACCATCTCATTGGTGCATTTTTCTCATACTTTCTTTCATCTGCCTCTTCTATGAAGAATTCAGGTTCTGAATCTCACAGCACTTAGTTTAATGCATTATAAAGGAAAAATGTCTGTTTGGCTCTGTTTGAGATCTCTAAATGTTTCATTCTTAGCATAATATCTATAATGGGTGGATGTTAATATGTCACGCATGACAGGCCCTCAATTATATTTAGTTAAATTATTCATTAAATAAAGTATGATTGTAAAATGCTATAAATAAAAATGGTGAGAATTATAAAAATTATTGACAATAAAAGGACAATATTGAAAAATACAATATCAGAAGTTTCATTACTTCCTCCTCTGTGAAATACTTTCACTCATCTACTAATCTCATGGATCTCCTCTTGTCTTACTGGCTTTTATTTCTCGGTCTGCTTTGTGAATTCCTCTTTGTATTTGGACCCTTGAATACTGGAATAGCCCAAGACTAAGATTTTGCCCTTAAATTTCTTCTCTTTATTTGAACACCCCTAGAGATCTCATGCAATCCCGTTACTTTCAATATCACCGCTATACTAAGTATTCTTGCTCTGGATACCTACGTTGCGCTCCAGAGTTTACGTTCAGCTCCATATTACTCAGTGCTACTCAGTGTTATCCTGTCAAAGTTCACAAGTTAAAAACAGAGGCTCTTATCTCCCTCACCAAAATGAGCTCTACAACGTAGAAAATTACAATTCTATCTTTCCAATTATTTAAGACCTCAAACCTTCAAGTAATTCTTAATTCTTTGAGGAAGTCTTGTTAAATATATCCTCAGAAAATATGCAGAATTGACCCTGCCCCATGACCTCCTCTGTTATAATCTTGTCCAAGCCATCATCCTCTCTTACCTTAATTAGTGTAGAAGCATGTGCAGTGGCCTTCCTGTTTTTTTGCCCTTTGACCCCCTGCCCTCTTCAATCTAGTCCCAGTACAGCAGTCAAAATAATTGTGATAAACTGTAAGTCAGATCTTCTTGCTCTTCTGCTCAAAAGCCTCTATTGGCTTTTCAAGTCACCTAGAGTAAAAACCTATGTCCTTACATTGACCTATAAAATTCTTAAAGATCCCTGTTATATATTTGACCTTGCCTTATATTTTTCTTCACCCATTCATGTCTAGCTTTCTGGCCTTTTTGGTATTCTTTGAATGGACCAGGCATACACCTAGCTCCAGGCATCTGTACTTTCTGTTCCCTCTGTTTGAGAAACTCATCTCTCAGATACCAACATTACTCACTCTACCTCTCTCACCTCCTTCCTGTTTACCATACTATTTAAAATTGAAATTGCCATGCGTTTGAGTCCACTTTAAAACTGTTTCCTGGGACACCTGGGTGGCTCAGTCGATTAAACATCTGTGTTTGGTTCAGCTCATGATCCCATGGTCCTGGGATCATGTCCCACATGGAGCTCCTTGCTCAGCAGGGAACCTCCTTCTCCCTCAGCCTGCTGCTCCCTGTGCTTGTTCTCTCTCTCTGGCAAATAAATAAATAAAATCTTAAAAAAAAAAAACTTTCTTCACAATAACTATCAAGAAACATATTGTATATTTCATTATTAATTTTTGTTTGCTTATTGTTTTCTCAACCCTATAGAAAGGTAAATCTATAGGATAGAGGTTTTTACTGGTACATCTTTAGTGCTAAAAACAGCACTTAACAAACGGTCATCAATAAATCTTAGCTAAGTCAATGAATGGCTATAACTAATAAGTGATTTGGGAGATAAAACTGATGAATAAGGTGAAAAACTGGAAAGCATATCAGGATGGAATATAGCAAAAATGATAAGTACACATCTTTTTTTTTCAAAAAAAGGTCGTTATTAAGTGAAATAAAACATGTAATGAAACATTTCCCAATGGGTGGTCCAGTAAACCTTATAGACTTTTGAAAAATAACTATTCCTATTCCTAATAAAATGGATAATATTGCTAAAAGATAATTAATTTTTTCCCTTATACCGGACTTCTCAGACTCTTGGAAATATTACTGTATAAAGTGGAACATAGTACAGAGTATTTCCATACCTGACTATATAAACTATTTCTGATCTTCTATGAAAAAGGAGGGCTTTACAGTTTTACAGTTTGAGGAAACGATTTTTGAGAAATGCTGGGTAGGATAGAATATTGTATATGAGCTATAGTTCTGTCTCAGTATGCTAAGATAAAAAACGTTGTGATAAGTGAGCCTGGAAAACTAGAAAGCTGGTAAAATGATCATTAATGTCAGGCAATAATTTGTATTGTCCTGTTGTCATCATATATATAGTCAGGAAAAATCAAGGGCTCTGTGGATGATTAGTATAAAATAAGATGCAATCACATCGCATAAAAAATTAAGACTTGTGAGGTTAGTAAAAATATATAGTTTCATTGTTTTTGTTTACATCAAGGAGAAGAATAATGACATTTTCTTTGATTCTGCAGAAATGCTATTTATTGCATCTACTAGACATGTATTTCCATACTTTTTTCATCTAGAGGTCATAAGAAGTCCTAGAAAAGATGATGCTACCACAATTATTGAAAGACTGTACCATGGAATAACAGTAAGAACTAAGGATTTGGAATCAGAATATTTCATTAAGTGTTCAGATAGATATGATCCACATATACAACTTCACTGGGGAAAAATCTGAGATTTAAGAATATAGTTTTAGAGCACTACATCAGAAGTCAGTGTCAAAAACATGATTAATGCATAACCCTCTGATATCTAATAATTTGGCTCATCATCATCTTTAGTTGATTTATTTGTCTAATATCAGTTACAATTAAGACCATGCCAGGCATGTAAACTCACATTTAAATAAGTTTATAAAAAGACAAGTAAAAATTATGCTGGTTATATGAATTGCAAATTAGAATATCTCTATGTCAGAAAGGTCACAGTTATGATTATATTGTTTTCTATTTGCCCTAAAAGTTTAAATTTTAATAAAGATTAAATGACATCTTTCTGTAACTTAGGAGAATGATGAAAAACTGAAGTTTCTATTTATGCACATATATCTTTGTCTAATTGTTCACACTTCATCTTAGTATGATAATTTACTAATTATTAAAATTCTGAAAATTAGTATTTCTCCTATTCTATATAAAGTATAAAGGGAATAGAAATTATGTGCTAACTTTATATATCAATGAAACTATGTTATTGAAAAAATAACTTTTATTTCTCTCCTTGAAATAGGCTTCAAACTTTATACATTATTTAAAAAGGAAATCTACACCTTCCAATTTTTATTTTTATTTTTTTAATTTTTTTTAAGATTTTATTTATTTGACAGAGACATAGAGAGAGAGCACAGATAGGCAGAGTGGGCAGGCAGAGGGAGAGGGAGAAGCAGGCTCTCCATGGACCAGGGAGCCCAACGTGGGCTCGATCCCAGAGATCTGGGATCATGACCTGAGCCGAAGGCAGCCGCTTAACGGACTGAGCCACCCAGGCTCCTCTACACTTTCCATTTTTTTAAAAAACAATATAACCTAGCTAACAATAGTTGTTATATTTATAATTTTTCATTCTATTGTTACAGAACTCCTGGGGATATTTTCTGTTCAAGATATTCCTAATAATTTACTTGAAATAGGTATGATTTCAATAGTTCAAGGCAATAATTTGTTTCATTGTGAATATTTAAGAAAACATTATTTTTTCTCACTGCACAAACCCCTAATTTTATGGGCTCCACTAGAATTTGTGTAATGTTTATAAGCAGGGATATATGATAAGAATGGCACCCAAAATTAATGACCCTAAATTAAACTTTGCATCATAAATATATTATTATGAATATTGTGTATTCACTTAATCCTCAAAAGAGTCTGATAATTACGAAAAAAAAACATAATTACAAGGGCAAATACTTACATAGCATCTGCTATACACACATTGTTTTGAGTACTTTTGGCATAATATCTTATTTAACCCTCACATTAATATCTATAATTATTACCTTTGTTTGACAGAGAAGGAAATTCATGTAGAGAGTTTAAGAAGGAATTTGCTCAAGGTCATACAACTAAGGAGTGGAGATTTCAGGAACTGAACCCAAGTAATTCAGTTCCAGTATCCATAATCTTAACCAATAGATTGTACTACCTTCCTGTTGGTTAAGTCAAACATGTCTTGCAAATGAAACTAAGCGTCAGAACTATTAAGTCTCAAGTCAGGATTTGAACTGAAGTTCTTTGAGTAAAATCCTACAATATGGTCTTACAGATTGATGTGCACCAATTTTCTGTTCCCCTGGGTGAGCTATTTTTTGTAATCTTTATAATCTTTGATCATAAAAAGCTACTAGTTCTAGAATGTAAGTTAAGGTAGAAATTAAATAAGGTATATGTACTTCAGCTCAGTTAAACTGGTGCAAGTTTCCTAGGTTGGTTTCTTTTCAAGGGGGCAAGGAACTAATATTTATTTAAAATTTACTATATATTGAATCTATACTTATTGATGTCTATATTATATCATGATATGTAATTCAGGTTTCTTTTTAAGATTTTATTTATTAGAGAGAGAGAGAAGGAGTGGGGGGGAGGGGCAGAGGGAGAGGGAAAAGCAGACTCCCCACTGAGCAGGGAGCCCCGTACGGGACTCAATCCCAGGACCCTGGGATCATGACCTGAGCCCAAGGCAGACACTTAATCAACTGAGCCACCCAGGTATCCTGTAAGTCAGTTTAATTCTTACAACAACCTCATGAGGCAATACTACTAACCCTATTTTGCTGATGAGAAAAAGGAGACTGAAACATGAGAAATTTAGTGTCAGAAGAAGGATTACAGTTTGGCCTATTTATTAAAGAGATTCCTACATACCAAATTCAATGAAAGCACAATGAGGTTTCAAGCCTATTGTCAACGTGCAAATATGTGCAGAGGCACTAAGAATTACATATAGTTTGGTAAATTTGATTCTATAAATCACCACAAGCACTTTTATACCATAAAAACTGATACCTTCTTTTTAAATGTAATCTGATTAAAATGAGAAGTTGCTGTACTACATTGGTCTTGGAGATGGAAAGATTCAGTATGACTTATCTGATATCTCATAGTGATAGAATTTGAAGACAAGCTTATACTTTCCTAATTGATTATTATTTCCTATTTGAGTGAGGATAAAAACAAGGTGTGACTTACTTCAGAAATAAATTCATTATCAATATTACCACTGATGCCAAGTCCTGGTAGAAGGGAATATTATGAAATTGCTCAATGAATATCACGAGTTCATTTGGTTCTATGCAACACCTTGTGTGTTGTAGTTCAAATTTCTTAAACAAGATATATTTTGGTTACAAATTTAAAAGCAAGGTTAGGAATCAATACTAATTTTTGTATCTAAATACTCCAAACAATGTACTTAACTTTTTTAAATTTAAAAAGAATAATTACCTAGCAAAAATGATTAAATAAAAACTGGAAGGTTAAGTATTAAAAAGTGGCATTACCATTCTTTTTGGTGTTCTGAGACTCAATTTCCATCATGGGGAGGAGGGTTCCCCCAACACCAACAAACAAGTTTCAGATACCATCAGGGGGTCTGAGAATTCAAGTCAATTCTGACCTAAGTACCTGGAGATAGTAGCAAATTCTGCAGTTAAGGAATTAGTCCTAGAAGACTGCACCTCCCTGCCTACCTCTTCAGATGTCAGTCACAAGCCTAGGTTGTTATCTATGCTTCTGACAAACCAAATACAGATTAAAAAAAGGTTTCCATGACCTCCTCCTTGGACTTGAGACACCAGTCCAAAGTCCAGGTTGTTACTTGTACTCCTGACTGATTGGCTATAAATTGAGGTTCCCGGGACCTCCTCTTCACATTAGATTAATTTGCTAAGGAGGCTCAGAGAACTCAGAGAAACATTTTACTTACTAGATTACCGATTTATTACAACAGGGTATAACTCAGGATCAACCACATGGAAGAGATGTATAGGGCAAGGTATTTGGAAAGTTTGTAGAACTTCCGTGCTCTCTCAGAGCATGCCATTTTCCCTAAATTTCCATATGTTCACCAAGCCAGAAGTTCTCCAAACCCTGTCCTTTTGGTTTTTATGGAGGCTTCATTACATAGGCAAAATTGATTAAGTCACTGGCCACTGGCAACCGATTCAACCTCCAGCCCCTCTACCCTCCCCAGAGGACTGGGTGTGAGACTGAAAGTTCCAATCCTGCAAGGCACAACTGGCTACAGCCCCCATCTTTAGGTGCTTCCCAAAGTCACCTCGTTAACATACCAAAAATACATTTATAGCTCTCAACACTTAAGAAAGTCCAAGGGTTTGGGGACCTGTGAGCCAGAAACTGTGGACACAGACCAAATATACATGAGAAATATATTTTGGTCATCTGAATAACTGAATACATATTTCTTATAAATCACAATATCATAACCATCATTTCTCAGGCTCTCATCTCTCATGTTTAATTATTAGTGTATAACATTTCAGCACATTTTTACATAGTGTATATGTATTACATAGTTATATTCACTATATTTCTATGTACATCTATATTGTGTGATTTTTTTTTCAAAATAAAATCACACTATGTATTGTTTTATAATTTGCTTTTATTTACCCAAAATACCTATTATGGATATACATGGATTATCCTCATTCTTCTTAACAGCTCTAGAGTCTTCCATATCACTTCAATTTTTCACTCTAAAAATAATGTTGCAATAAATATCTTTATATAATTGCCTGGTTGTAAGATTACTTCTAGTGTTTATGCAGCTTAAAAGAATATGTACATCTCCCTCAACACCTGTCCCCCCATCTTCCTCCCACAAAATAAGAATTTTCTTAAAAAAATATGTGGAGTTCCTAAGAGGCAATGTTCACTTGTTAACAATTCTAACTTTGACAAGTTTAGTTAATTATTCCCTATCACTAGTTCTTTATCAGCAAAATAGGGATAACAATAGTACCTATGTCTTAGTGTTGTTGAGCAGATTACATTATTAGGACAATTCCTTTCACTTAATAAGGGCTCAACTAACGTCACCTATAAACTAAAATGATTGTCACCCATATAGGATATGAATATGAAGTGGCCAATTTTCCTTTTTTTAATTAACAAAATGGCAAATAAAAATAAAATAGTGCAAATTTGTTCCCCTGATATGAAATGATAATTTTATGATATACAAAATTTATAAAATTCTCTTTACTGCTTCTGAACCATGTATTTCTGTTTCATTGACTTACTAGTGTATTCTTGTACCATAACTGGTACAGTGCCTTTTAGAGAATATAAATAAAACAAAATATCCCCATTACTATATCTAGCAATAATCACATGCACTTTGGTGATCTTCTAGTGACATTTGAGTGTGAATAACCTTTAATACTCAGAATTATAAAATTAGTAGTAAATAGCAAACATGTCCATTTGCATATTTCATCTCATTCCACATCAATGATTTAAATAACTTAGTAAACAGAAAGCTTCATTTGAGACATTTATTAACATACATAAAAAAGCCTTCTAATTGCACACATGCATGTGTATGTCTTAGGTAACATTTTCAAAACTGTTAAATAAAGAAATTACTACCATCTTTGTTTATGTGTAAATTTATTTTACAGTTAAACCTTTTTGAAATGCCCATTCTGTATTTAGGTTCACTTTTTTAGTTATTGTTATGAGACCTACAATTAATATAGGAATACCCAATGAGATATATATATATATTGGAATGGATATGCACATACACAAAATAGGCCCATTATCCTTGGAAAGAAACAAATCCAGTTGTTCTGGATGCTCATTACTTTCCTGTTTAATAATAGTAAGTCTGGTTCTGTAACTCTGAGTTATTTTGGAGGCTCTTGTTTTCTAATAAGGTCATGTTATACTAGAGAGCTACCATTGTTATGTAGTCATACAGAGGTTCCCTGTCCCTCTTTTCCTCTAGTATATACAGGATGATGGGGCAGGGTCCTTCTCTACTGGAAAGTTAGCCATGGGTTATCCAGTCTAGCTATGCCCACAATGTGAATACTTCTCTTATTATGATGAGATCCTGGGAAATCATGTATGTTCTGCTATACCTTTACTTGTAGAATTTTGCCAAATAACCCTAGTCTGAATTTACATGGAGTGACATCAGTGGCATTTGTGTATAGATGCCCATGTCCCCAACTATCAGTAGTGGGCAAAAAGTGCATAGTGTTATAATCTGAATTGAGAAAAATAAATATATGGTCAGTCACATTTATGTTTAGCAGTTAAAACTAGAGAACGCAATCGTTAAGCACTATTGTCCCTCTACCTAGGAGGAGTTCTCTATTTAACCAAGAACACACAACCAATATCTTCTCTCGTATCTTCTACCACCTATTCTAAACATTTACTACAATCCCTAGAACCCCTTCATCATCACTTCAGTCCAGTGAAGTAAAGAAAAATTCTTTCTTTTACATGATTGAATTTGAGGTCTTGGTTTGCACCATCAGTTATCCAGTTATTGGAGCTAATTGAGAAAGCATTCTTAGTTTCCCCCTCTTGGACATTACCTCTTCCCTGATCCTCCTTGTGGAAAGTTAATTATGTTCTCTATATTACCACCACTACCAGTGTATATTTCTTATGCACTACTTTCATCAAATTCTAATTATTTCTTTGTTGATCTGTCTTCTCAAAAAAAAAATTTAGTTCCTTAAAAATTGAGGTCACGGCAATGAACAAAAGACAATGAAACTTACAATCTTAAGAGGAAAGAAATAATAACATAAACATACAAATGAATAAAAATATAAACAGGTAGACAAATGAATAAATAAAACAATATAGATCATTAATGTGTGCTAAGAAGGAAATGAATAGAACCCTATGATGCAAAATAGTAAGAGACAATTACTTAAGTAAAGTCTTTAGGAAAGGCAGCCCTGAGGCAAGGAGGCTGAAATCCAAAGAAGGAAACACTGGGAATTCATGGGAAGACAGTTCCAGGCAAGGGCCAGATTAGGCAGAGGCTACATCATGGATTGAAAACTAGACTTTTTTCTAAGTTCAACTAATTTATTTCAACAGTATTATTTTGGAATTTATAATATAGCTGAATGTAATGATATACATAAAATATCTGTCCTCAGTGGAACTTATACTGGAGAACAGGTGAGGATGAAACACACAAAAACATATCAATATTAATAAACAAAATGATTTCAGATATCAATAGGGCTATAAATATGATACAGAAAATCTCAATGTAATGGGGTGGTGGCCATTGCGGCCTCTCTGAGTAGTAATGTTTATAGAACACTGAACAATATGAAGGAGTGAATCAAGTGAAATCTGAGGAAGGGCACAGCAGGTGGGAGTAGAGCCATGTAAAGCCTTGAAGCCAGAACGAGTTTGACCAATGGGAGGAACAGCAGAGTGGGCATAATGGGAGCACTGTAAGTCACAGGGACAGAGGTAGGAGAATGAAGTAAAGTAGTATACTAGAGCCAGATCTTTATAGTGTACTAAATCAAATAGGAACAGAAGAGTAGATGTAAAAAGAAAAACTTTAATCCAGATTCTGTATCCACATTATTTTTCACTTAGACAGAAAGGAGATGCTTTTCAAAAATGCTTTCATGAGGCCACCTAATATCCAACTATACCTTGCATTGACCTAACTAATGTTATTTTTGGTCCTTGATGAACATTAGGATCTTTAATGATTTTTATAAAGTTTTTAAAAAATAAAAAAAAATAAAAAATAAATGTTCCTGGCCCCCTCTTTCATGAGGTGTAGAAACCTCGATATGCATATACATATATGTATATGCATATGGGCAATCTAATGAGCAACAGAAGGAGAAAACCATTGTTTTCTATTTACTTGGTATAACTGACCATTGTTTGTAGAAAACAGGAATTGTCAGGAGAAAATATGTGATCATCGAAATGATTTCTTTCTCATTTTAGTTGCATTTTTATCATGGAAATTATCAATTGCAAAGTGTAGTGATATGACTCAATCACATTTTGCTACCTGTATGTTATTGAAGATTTCTACATTCTCTTTTCAAACTTGCATCATACCACTAATGGAAAGATTAGTTTGTGGCCAATGAATACATTTTAATGGTAAAACCTTTGAAAGTTATTTTCCTGATACTACAAGGGTTACAAATTATCTAATCATAACTTAATAGATATTACATTAGGGTTGAAATATTAAGGTTATCCTGACTGATAATTCTATCACAAATAAGATAATCTTTTAAAGTATAGTAATAAACCAGATTAATTTCTATGTCATATGCTTAATAGTTGCAAAATATTATTGGAAATTAAAATGTACAGACTTATCTTAATGTTTAATATAAATAAAATATACAATAGAAAGAATATAATACTCAGTAATCTTCCAGCTGAGCCTCAGAATTCCAATGCCAAATTGCTTTAAAAAATAAATTCTCATAGAATGGCATATATGCTACTACATTATGCATATAGTCTTGTGTATATTGAAAAAAGGAATTACATTAAATATGGTATTTTTGCACACATGGAAGAAAAGTTCTTTTCTGAATATTAGATGAATCAATCAGAGTTCCTCAAAATCAAAATAAAAGGAAATGTCCTTTCTAAAACAAATCTGTATATGAATACCACACCATTCAACAAATATATTTACAGTTAGATTTAGAGATTAGGTATAAAATTTTCCTTAATTACCATAGTAATTGTCTCTTTAAACATCTTTTCAGAGACTTATTCATATTGTAACATTCAGAAAGTAAATATAGATTTTTTAAATATGTTGAAGGTGTCTTATTAAAATTATAAGCTCCAGGGTAGTGATTCCCAAAGGGAAAAGATTTCAAGAAAAAGTACAAAGTAGGGCATATCAGAGTGTAAAATATTGTAAGTGCCTTGACTTTTTTTACTGTTGTATTTATGCTACTTTTGTAAACTGGAAGTTCAAATACTATAAACCTCTTTTTAAAGAATATAAAAGCAGACGTGTTTAAAACTTAAAATATTGCTTTAGAATTCCAAATGACATATTACATGTCAAAATATGATATGTGGCACTGTATTAAAGGAAAGGTATGTAAGATCTCTTCCTTCATTGAGAAGAGGAGGCCATAGAGGAAACATTAAAAAGAAAGACTATGTAAAACTTCTCAAACATCAACCCTTGTTAGAAATTTGACTATGGTATATAGAATACATATGTGCAAGAAATTAGGATTTCCACTCTAAAAAAGAAAGTAACATATAACTCTAGCATGCTTTCTTCTTATTTTCAAATTATAGCTGCTAATTCAGTTGTCATTTAGGGAAAGAGTATTTAAAGTTGATAAATTCTATACCAGTATAATTTTGTAGGAATTTTGAAAAATCTAGTACTTCAAACTTAGTCAATTAAACTCAGCAACTAATCTGATAAACTTTCAGATCTTTCTCTTGCAAGGTGAAACTGACCTTATTAGCTTTAGATTTATACTTTAAAATGTGAGAAAATGCTAATTATTCCAAGGCAATCCACATATGCCAGGAATTTATAACTTGGCATAACATCTCTTTTCATGCAATACACTATTTTAAGGAAGAAATGGGGGAAAGAAACTCACACATAAGGGCCTACAAACCATGAACCAATACCATGCTCAGCACTTTACGTACAACATTTTCTCTGATTTTCAAAATACTCTTCTTACTGCATATTATCATTCAGCAGAGACAGTTTAGTTGAATTAGCCACTGCCACATAGCTTGTTAGGATTATTGCTGGAATATTAACTTTTCATCCTAACTCTGATACCTTCTGCATTTTACTCAGACACTGTGATCTCTATGTTGAACCTATATCATCCCACCACAACTAAAAATTAGTTGAATAAATCTTAAGCATCATTTCTAAACAAGTTCTTAATTCTAAACTACCTTTCTTGAAAGATAAAGGAAACAAATTACATGGTTAAGCAGGAACAAACAAACTAAGAGCTCCTGATTTTTCAGCAACAATGGCGGGAAAACTAGTTCTATACAGGTATCAATTTCCCATGCTGAATGATATATTTATGCTTCCAACTTATTCTTGTTACTTCACAGCAGAATGTGATTATCCAAGAAAATCAATCTACTTCCTTTAGAAGAATATTTCAGTGATGAATGGCGTCAAAGACTGTGTGGGTGTGTCTGCGAGTGTATGGGTGTGTGTGTTTGTACATATATAATCTGTCTTGGAAATGGAATTGCTGGCTGTGAATAGCTCTTTCCAAAATTGCTGTTTCTACTGGAGTTGTCTAGGACAGAATTCATATTCAGAAGCACATACTGGAGTGCTGATTACATTATTATAGGGAGAAGCACTGTTGCCTGGCCAACCAATAAGAGGCAGGAAAAGAGTAAATCAAATTTTAAAGATGGGGTGTGAAACTTTCCTGTATTTGGCATATGCCCCTAAACAGATACAACTATCAGGGAATGTAATTAGGATAAAAGATGTTTAATGATAGGAAAGGTGGTCTGTGAGAGGTGGTTACTTTGTTTTTATTCTGATCTTTCTCTGAGTGACCTCCAACATGCATCTTAATATAATCTTAAACTATCGTATAACAAAGTAGATAAAAAGGTTCAAAATCTTGAGAAAAATGGTTTTTAAACAGGATATGATTTAAAACAGACTAGAAAATACTCTGAAATACCATTCGACTATCAATTTGCAAAGGTCAAAATAATCACATTATTTCTGATATGCAAATAAGTATTAACCTAGACATTAAAAATTAACAAACTATTCATAACCCATGATATTAATAATCATATACACATTTTTCTGGAGTCCAAAAGAGAGATATTATAGCTCCAAAGGTGATGCAAATGTGCAAGTATGCCTTTTAGATTACATTGGAAAACCGTAAAAGAAGCAAAAAAAATTAACCTAATATTCCCTCAGATATGGGCTTATAAAAGATGGATTAAACCGAAGATTACATGTGTGGTATTTTCTCAATCATTACCAGTTTCTCTGCAATCTCTTTAAATAATCAATCTATCGTACTTGAAGGGAAAAATGACAAACTCCTCACTTACCCTCCACAATAGGCTACACAACTCTAAGAACACAATTTCAAATGTAAAGCAACCTATAAAATTTACATTTAACCTTTTATGTGTCACAGTGTTTTAGTTTTGATACACATCACTTCACTTATATCCTTTCTCCTAAGAATCTGTACTGCTTTGGCAACTTTTTACTAAGTAAATTTTATTTTTGAGTTCTCATTGGCATAATAAACAAAAAGAGTAATAGTCATTTGATGGTAAAATTGACAATTCTTTATTTGCTTATATTTTGAGATATTCTGGAGACTAAAATACTTCAATATCTTTCTCAAATCCATATATAATGTAAACAGAGAGATCTGAATTAGCCAATCTATTTTCCCATTGTAATGATGTGGATTTCAAAGGTTGATTATATATTCATATACTTGAATTCGTGTATGTGTGAATAGACAAGATTTTTTAAAGCATGAAAAATATGTATTTAATGCCACAAATCAGTATTTAAAGGTTTTCTAAAAATTGAATTATTACATAAGGCTTATTATAAAAAATTAAGACATTTCAGGGTAATGTATTATTAATATCTTTAAAAAAACATTTTACTTTGCATCAAATTGAAATAGAGACTTTCTTTTTACTCTACTATATTTATTAACCTTAAAGATATATAGATACAGAAAGTTATATAGGGCCACTAAAAACAAATTACAATATAATTTTCAGATGTAAAACAACCTTGAAGATTCAGTAATTCATGCATCTTATCTTTTATATTTTTGGAGCTGAAGAATAGTTCATTTTATTCCAGAATGCACCAAAGCACAAACATGCAAAGAATTGCTTTTATAGCATAAGGAAATCTATCAATAAAATTTAAACTATCAAGTTAATTTTTTAACTTCCTCCAGAAAGAATGAGCCATGGCAATGCAAGTAATACCAAAATAATGTGCATATGAATTGCTATTAAATTTTTATACATCTGTAATTAGAAAGAAAAGACCAATCATTTAAAACATGGAAAGAAAATCATCTACAGGATTTATATGAGTTTACATATTTTATATTCAGTAGTTAGAGTATATTCATAAAACATTAAGATGTGTATAAATATAGTACAATGTGATGACCCAAATGCATGCAACAGTAGTTAAGAAAAACATGGTTGTGGAAAAACAATGTGTAAATAACACTAATATTATCTAAATGGCAATGTGAGGATCCGAAATAGTGAATATTACTGGAGGTTCCCATTTAAAATGGTATTTTTCCAAATTAATGCCATCTTTTTCACTATTTAGAAAGAGCAGTTTAAAGATTTCATTGGGGAAGTAAAACTATAGTGAGGTCAATTTATGAGGAAAATCTGAAATAGGTCAAGAACTTTCTACCTTGTTAGTAACTTTCTGGGTATTCTCTGTTGTCCTTCTAGTCCCTCCTTGGCTTCTATTACTTTTGGTTATTGGTCAACTAATCCTTTTCTGTCAAGGACTTGGTACTACCAAACTGCAGTAGTTTTCAAACTTCAGCACGCATAAAAATTACCCAAGGACTTAGTTAAGAATGCACTTTCCAGATTGTAATCACTTGAGTTTGTGATTCAGTATTGAGGGGGGTGTGGGAGGGGGCACTAGAAGCTGCGTTTTTAGTTATTCTGATGCGGGTAATCTGGAGACCAAATTTTGAAAACCCTGTCATGGGAATACTTGAATGGATTAGTCTCCAGTCCTAAAAAGAAGGATGAAATATGTGGGTTATTTTTGGATAACTTGGAAGTTTCCAGTGTTTAATGTGATCTTGAAAAATCACTTAATTATCTTGGTTGTCAACTTCCTCACATAAAACTTTGGGTATTCAACTAGATCAGGTCTAAGTATAATGTTTTGAATTGGGGGTCACCTAATAGTATCAGTTGTCTCCAGCTATGAGGGAATACAGTATTATATTTTAAAAGGCTCTCAGTCTCCTTCAAATCTGAATATTGCCTGCTTTACCTTTTCCTAATACTAGATGTCCTAGTCACATTAAATATATAGAATAACATGGCGGCAAACACATACTTATTTTTCTGCCCAATAGTTCCCACCCTTTTTTCAAAGAATGCTTCCCTTGTGAACTGCTTCCCTTCCATACTTCCCTTGTGAACTGCTTTTCCTGACACCATCCATGGCTGCAATGAAAGCCATCATTTTACAGTGTGATCTACCCCTGGAAGCTCTTGATTGGTTCAGGTGTCAAAACTTGATCTAAGCTGGGACAAAGATTCTCTTCCCTGACAGTTCTGGACTTGAGACTCAGAGCAAGTTGATCTCTTCCTAAAAGCTTGACCTGTAGGATTGAAATCTCAGATGATGTTAGAAGCATCTACAGAGTCAATTAGTCTAAAGTGAGAGGACAGAAATAAGACAAACCCAGGCAAGCACAGGTGAGAATAAAAGAACGAGGTGTCATTCTCTGATTTCATGGCACAGCAACATTACCATCCTTGATTTTCACAAAAGATTCAAAGTCTTCTGATATATTTGCTTTTTAGAATAAGTCAATTTGAGGTCTGCTTCTATGCTAACGAAGTAAGAATCCTAACTAATAGTAAAGATTTTGAAGATGGATCCTGAAATTCCATCTGTAGCTTCCTAACCTGGACAAGAGAAAAAAGGGAAAGTTTGATTTGAATTTGATTGGATTGGAAATTAGTAAGACATAATTTCCTAGAGTAATCCTGTTTTGTAACTCTTTTACACATTTAGTGGCCTACAGTGGCCAATGTGGCTATATATATATATATATATATATATATATATATATATATATATATATATATATATTGGTAGAAGATTCTTCATTGCCACTTTTGGCAATGTGTTGATAGAATAATTCTTTCTACCAGCCAAAATTAATATAAAGAGATCATCATAGATTATATTCTGAGAAAACATTTGATTTTCAAAGATAAAGAATGCACATGATCTACAAATATACCCAAATGAATTTTGCCTCAGAGTAGATCCTTTTCTAAAAAAACAAAACTGACAAAAATCATCAGATGCATTCTGTTAACTAAATATTACCATTTTTTAAAGTTTCACCTGATAGTTGCCAGCATATGTAGTGGGCCCATATTTCTAATTCTGTAAAAAAATGTCCATGAGATATCAAAAATACTTTTTAAGTTAATTTTTATTTTATTTTTTTTTAAGATTTTATTTATTTATTTGAGAGAGAGAGAATGAGAGATAGAGAGCACGAGAGGGAAGAGGGTCAGAGGGAGAAGCAGACTCCCTGCCGAGCAGGGAGCCCGATATGGGACTCGATCCCGGGACTCCAGGATCATGACCTGAGCCGAAGGCAGTCGCTTAACCAACTGAGCCACCCAGGCGCCCTTAAGTTAATTTTTAATTGCACTGTGGCCTGTAGAGTGTAAATGATTTTTTCTTAAATTTAATGTTTTATACTTGAGATGCTTCTTTTTATCCACCATCAAATATGATCTTAATTCAATTCATGCCTTCACTTCACTTTCATAGAGCATCTTCTACCTACAGAAATGGTGCTAAGGGCTCCAAGGATTCAAAAATGAATAAAATGCCTTTAGACTTACATACATTCTATTCATTTCTCTGACAGTTGAAGCCAGTTATCAGGTTTGTTCCTGACTTTCATCATTTTGTACCTTCATTGAAACCACAGAAAAAATTAGGTTTTGCATTTAATATGCCTTGTCTTACACAGAGAAACACAATAGAAACTGACCCTACAAAACTCATATTTATTGTAGACACATTCTTAAGGATACTGTGTAGGATACTGTACAGAAAAGCTTATTTTATCTCAAAATTCAGTAAGAGGAAAATCCAGTTTCTCTCTCAGAAATTGGTATGATTTTTTTTTAAGTTTTTTGTTTTTGAAATGAAAAGGTTAAAGCTAAATCTATGATCATGCCAAAACACTGGTCAATACTACCAGACCACATCTGTATTGGTACTAGCTTCTTTTTTCTTTCATGTTGTTATTTTTTTATATTTCTTACGTCTGATTTTATACTTGATTGAATGGCACTAATTTATACAAGCTACACATGTATGTACACATGCAAACACATACATGGAGAAAAAGGATAGATGAAACAAGAACAAGAACATCAAAGAAGGCAGGAATAGAGGGAAAAATAGAAGAACGGTTATGAACTGGTAAACAGGTAGCCCATGAGCTGGATCTCATCCACAAACGTATTTTATTTGAACTGAACAATATTGAAAAGAACTATAATTTAAATTAAATAACAATATTTTAAAAAGATCATGAAAGTCAGACTTGGTTTCTCTTGAAAAACTGGACGGCACAGGAAAACTTTATATTATTTCATGGAAACAATTAATTATACTTTAATAGCTACTGCCCTCCTTAAGTACATAGATAAGTGTTCAATTGCTAATACTTAATGTGATTTCCTGTTTATCAAGCTAACTTTGCCCTCTCCACACATTTATGTTATTTAGTTGATCTCATGGTTAAGATTTCATCACTGAGGTATTATCTCTGTTTTGGGGTAATCTCAGTATTAAAGTGTACACAGTTACCTACAGAAATAAAGGCATATCCCATTTACTCCACTTTGAAATGGAGTAGAAGAGAGTTCCATAAGTACGAGTAATAAATAAATCAGCCACAATAGCCCCTTTGGAGATGTGTTTCTTACACAGTGATTTAAAATTAAGTTAACATGAAGTGTGGGATAACTGGATAACTGACTGACTTCTCCTCATTTTTATAGATGTTCAAATGGTGGACTGGGTGGACCTGCAGCTAGTCCATATCCATCTATGTGACCTACAGCTAGTCCATATTCATATATGTGATGATGCATGCCCTCTTGTGTTTAAAGGACATTAAAATGGTCCATGGTCCATGTTTGTTCATATTTTGGGAAACTTTGAATATATTTCCTGAGAATCAAATAGGAAACACTGTCATATGAAACATAGCTTGTTAGTGGCAAAGAGATTCAAAAGCATAAATAAAACATGTTGGCAAGTGCCATTCAAACTGAGGAAAGCAGAGTATTACACTCCACTAAACAGCTATGAAAAATTGGTGCACTAGAAAGCAATGCTAAATGAGGTATGCCTATAAATATACCATTAGGCACACTGTTATAATAGATGTAAAAAAAGTGTAGCATAATGAAAGAAAAAAAAGATTAATTCTAGTTGGAATATTATGGAGGAGACCTCATGGAAGAGGAGGGATCTGAGCAGAAATTTAAGGAAACCAACTTAAGCTAATGAAGAAAATGAATAAGATGTAGAATTACTCATCACTCAAGATAATATTTCTTCTTAAGCCTAAATTAAACTTTCACAGAGATAAACATTTATGACAATTAGGGCTACAGTCTGAAGCATTTTGGCTCACAATCTAAGTACATTAGTTGATGAGCAAAGATTTCTGTTCCTTTGCATGTGTAAATACTAAGTGCAAAATTTATCATTCACCAAATCCTATCTGCTTTTTTTCAGCATTTCACCAGTGGTTGCATCAATTGTCATTTAACTACTCTAAATAACGTGGTCTCTTCTCTGTTGTATTAAGCTATTCCTATCAAGGCTAATGATTTTCTGATTTCCACATGCCAGTGATTTTTGGCAGTAACAAATGATGGTTCTCTTTTTCATGTTGCAAGTAACTTAAATCATATTTTACATACCCATTTAAAGGATCATTAGTTAAGTTAATATCCTTGCTATTCAGGAGTATCAAGCAGTTTGCAAAGTATAGTCTGACTAAATAGTAGTATATTCTGTAGTATTTCAATAGCTAAAAATATATTTTAATCTCCATATAGATATTGAACTTTGACCTGAAAACATTATTATAATTTCTGATTTATTGGTATTTGCATTTTTGTGGCTTCTGTAAAAGATAATGGCATGTACATAAACTTTGGAGAATAAGTATTATCTATTACAAAAATAATAAACTTGCTCAGTTCTTAAACTTTGGGTTACTGTCCAGATAGTTACCTAGGATATTTTATTGAACTTTTCATTATTTTCCATTTTTACAAAAAACACTGATTAAAAAGTTATGATCTGGAATGAAAGGAATTTTGAAAATACTAATGAAAGCATCATGTTGTATGTTTTTTTTTTTAATCCACATATGAAGGTCCTACCCTCTTTAGACTTTGGAAAATCTACCATGAATTATCTATGATATAAAATGGGAGAATTGTTTTAACATGACTGATGACTGACAGATTGGCAAGAAGTTGGCTTTGTACTCAGCAAGAGCAAAAGGGCAACTAAATATCCTTTGTTGAGATAAGCTTAGGTACACTTGGATCTGTCTTGTTCCTAATCACAGATCAAACATTAAACAAAATATAGTGCCTTATTGTAGCTATGTGTTGGGGGGTCTATCTAAATGACACTGTGTCACTAGAGGCAAGATACATTGATCTCTTAATACTGAGGAATGGCTGATATCTCCCATGCTCTGTAACCATTTTTCCTATCATTACACACATTATGTTTTGCTACAGGCAGTGGAAGGATAGTTCATGGGGCACTGGGAACTCTAGCCTTTGCCCCATCAATGGCCACTAACTCAGAAAATTTAGTACTAATATTGCATTCAAAAGATCAGGTAGACTCTAGTTATTAAGAATCACTACTCAGATGGTTAGCATATTATCAAATATTCTTCCTAACAAGAATTAGTTGTGTTAATTGCTAAAGATGAGTAGATTCTTCCATGTATCAAACAGAAAGTTTACATGAAATAAAGGAGTTATAGGCATAGAGTCCAATGAACATCATACAAATTTCACAGAACCATTAAAAGCCGTATGTGTTTTTCTCTTGACCATTTGGGACATGAAAAAAGAAAGCATTATGATTCATGGAGAAATGGCAAAAGATAGCTCAAATAATGGTTAAAGTTTTTTCAAAGGGTTTGGATCATATCCTCTAAATCTTTGATGACCTAGGTCAATGAAACATTTCAAAGAATATTGGTGACGGGGCACCTGGGTGGCTCAGTCTGTTAATCATCTGACTCTTGATTTCAACTCAGGTCATGATCTTAGGGTTGCAAGACAGAGCCCCATGTTGGGCTCTGCACTGTGTGTGGAGCCTGCCTAAGATCCTCTCTTCCCCTGCTACTCCCCCTGTCTCTCCCTACCCCTCTAAAAATAAATAAATAAATAAATAAATAAATAAATAAATAAATAAATAGTAATAATAATAATAACAAGTATTGGGGACAATTATAAAAGATAAGGTATTTGATCTGAATGGTGGTGAACCATAAGTTAAAATTGTAGGTCTGTTGGAAACTAGACATAATAAAGCCTACATTGTAAAACAAAGAAACAAATAAAAAACACAACTGGGACTTAGGTGGGGTGTCTGAGAAGAAACCTACCGAATATCTGGGAGTTCAGAGGGATCAGAGGGACCAAATATAAGGTGATTATTTTCTTGTGCCAATTTGACCAAAACTTCTTCCTGGCCTCCTGTACCTACTGCACCTAGAGTTCTGTGGTGGAAGTGAGTTTAAGTGGACATGCCTCATATCTTTCTGAGTATAGGTCTTGTTTATATTTCCAGGGTAGTGATGAGAGATTGATTTATAACTTGAACTCAGAAAGAGAGGAAATGACATTCCTAGGTTCAATAACACATCATTTAAATAACCTCATATTTACGTGAAAATAAAGGAAACCTCATTTAAAACGGAGTCAGGAAGCCATGTACCACTCCTTGCAGCCTGCATAACCAGGAGGAATAACAGAGTGATTTAAACAAAGGAGGACATTTTTCACATAGGAATTCTATCTCTTGCTTTTAAGAGAAGAAAATAAGGTTCCTCCCTGCCCCAGCAACAATGCACTAATCACTGCTTCTTCTTTCAAAACCTTGAACTCCTGCTCTTCTCCAATAAACTTTTGTTCAAAGCAATCCTCCCCAATTTCCTCCTAAAACCTAACAAAAGCTGATCTTCCCATTGTGTCTTCAAATTTGCCCATGGTTCACCATAGCTTGCTTGTTGCAAATTGCAATTCCTCTGCTATTCCCAAATAAACTCATTTTTTTGACACAAATAAAATTGTTCTGTGCTCCATTTAAAGTTAACATTTAGAAGCTCTTCACAATGAGTAAACTCAATGTGCTTGGTTTGGCCCCACGTTTTAGCTTGTTATACAACTATTCCTCAGTTCCTACCTGAAAAGTTTAGGAAATATGCCCCAATAGTTTTCGCCTTTGAATTTCAGGCAATGATCTGGCTAACACTAATATGCTGCTGTTGTCTCTAATATACCTTATAAACCTTATCTGATTTTGCTTTGCAGCTGGATTCAGGCATTTTCTTGCTACTCTGGCTATCATACTCATTTTATATGTCATATATCTCCCTGAAGCTATTTTAATGGAGGGCATGTCCATTTGAACTAACGATACCACTACAAAGAAGGAGAAGAAGATAAAAGAAGGAAGAGGAAGCAGAGGAGGAAAATGTGAGAGGCTGTGATATTGTGATTTATAATAAGAAAAATATGTATGGTCTTTTTTGCCATTGTTGGCATAAAATTCTTAAAACTCTTAGAATTTCCTAAGTGTTGAGAGCGATAAAGGAGTTTTACATTGATGAGGTGACTTTTGGAAAGCACCTAAGGATGGGGGCTGGCTTCTGAGAGAAACAACCATGTTTAGAGGGTTGGAATTTTAGTCCTACACCCACAATGTCCCCCACCTCCAGGGAAGGGAGAAAAGCTGGAAGTTGGATCAATTGCTAGTAGCCAATGATTTAATCAATCACACCTATGAAATGAAGCTCCCATAAAAACCTAAAAGGACTGGGTTTGAAGATCTTCTAGGTTAGTGAAGACATAAAGATTTGGGGAGAGTGGCACACTGGAGAGAACAAAAATGCTCCAAGCCCTTTCCCCATACCTTGCCCTATGTATCTCTTTCATCTGGTTGTTTCTGAGTTATATCCTCTTATAATAAGCCAATAATCTACTAAATGTGTTTCGTTGAGTTCTATGAGCTGCTCTAGCAAATTAACTGAACCCAAGGAGGGGATTATGGGAAACTTTGTTCAGAGTTACCACTAACAAACTGGACTTGCTATTGAGATCGGAGTTGGAAGGGGTTGTCGGAACTTCCAGTTCATGGCCAGTTGGTCAGAACACAGGTAACAACCTAGGATTGTGACTGGTGTATGCAAGGAGTAAAGGAGCAGTCTTGTGAGAATGAACCCTTAACCTGTGTGATCTAATGCTATCTGGGATAGTACTGAGTTGAATTCTCAGACTCCCTGCTGGTGCCCGAGAATTACTTATTTGTATGGGGGACCTCAACGCCCATGGTGGAATTGGGTACAGAACACTTTTAGAGGCAAGAAAGGAAATATCTATTATTTATTTATCGCTATGTGTTATAGGCTGAATTAAATGCGTACAACAAAATTTGTCTCATTCAAATCTTATTTAACTCTATAAACTAAAAATGTAGGTCTGCTTAGTAATTATCTTGTAATTTAAAACAGTATCCTCCCTAGTGCAGAACAAAATCTGAAATTTGTGGTGGGTGCCTGAGACATTTTAGAAATAAGGAAACTGGCTTAGAGAGGCATATGCCACTTTCCCAATAGGAAAACCAAAAAGTGAGTATCAGAGCCAAATAAAACCTAGACTAGTATCAAAGCCAAATATGAACCTTGCCTGTAACCATCCTGAACCATTTTGCTATACAGTACTGCTTCACCAAATTGGATATAAAATGATTTTCACACCCTAAATGAACCAATTAAATTTCATAATTTTTAGAAATGTAAAAATAATTCTAGCCCATTTCTTCAAATTTTCTTCATTGCTACTTTTTAGTACAAAATATGAGATAAATCTCAGTTGTGTCCCCTTTTGCATCCTCTGGTGGAAATGTTAATATGAAGAAAATGAGCAAATTAGATTTTGAATAAGGAAGATATTATGGCCAAGTATTTTAATAAAATTGGCCAGGTAGTTTGTAAAAGTTGAATATAACATGTTTGCTTCTGTAATTGGTGAGCACTTAAAATTATTCCCCTAGTTTGTTGATTCCTTTATAAACAACAGTGTATATAAATCTAAATATACATACTCAGATTATACTTAGATTTTTATATACATATGTATATATACACATGTACACATAGTATACACACACATATATATACAGATACGTACAATAAAGGTGAATGAAGATACTAAACTGGGATAATCAGTAGTTGTGATGAACTGGGATTCAGCAGGAACATCACTTCAAACATACTGATATCTTTCCAGGCCTTCACTGTATGCATTTCTTTTTTCAAACCTTTATTTTTGCAATTTCTATTATGCTAGGCACTGGTATTTATAAATGGAAATCCAAAAAATGACCTTTTAGTTACAAGTATGTACATAAACATATATGAAATATTTTCAAAGAAAATTTATCTGTTGCAGAGGGGAAATGCCATGAAATATGTATATCTTTATTTGTTAGCATACTACTTCTGTTTATATTCTCAATGCAAGTTTGAAATTTAATTTGAAATTTAATCTTTTTCTCATCAACACAAAAGAGATTCTAATATTGTGACACAGAAAAGATTGTATTTGCTTGATTATTTGTACAATATGGCAAATACACATTTTGCACATAACAGAGATGTTATGTGGAATAAAAATATTTTCATTATGTATTTGGGTTTTGAACAAATGTGCAGACCATCAAAACTGTTTACTAATAAGTTAAAAGTATATTTTTTCCTCTGCTAAATAATAACAACTACTTCCATTTCTCACTACAGTATTTAACTTCCTGTCTACTCAAGCCAGGCACTGTGGTTGGTAGGCTGTATAAGTAGTTAGCTTTACTTACAAAGTTGCTGTCTTCACTCAACTTACAATCTAGCCCATACCTCTTGATTCTGCTTTCTAGTGTCTCAGGAGCTGTTAAAAAATGGCATTTGTAGGGCCTCATGCCAGATTACTGAATCAGAATCTCCAGTGGCTAGACCTTAGCAAATCTACTTTTAAAATTAAGAAAGAGGGGTGCCTGGGTGGCTCAGTCAGTAAAGCATCTGCCTTCAGCCCAGGTCGTGATCCTGGAGTCCCAAGATCAAGTGTTACATTGAGCCCCTCATTAGGCTCCCTGCTCAGCCTGCTTCTCCCTCTCCCTCTGACGCTTCCCCTGCTTGTGCTTTCTCTCTCTCTGTCAAATAAACAAATAAATAAATAATAAATAAATAAATAAATCTTAAAAAAATTAAATAATTAAGGAAGAAACTTTTTGGAAAAATCACAAGGAATAGTACAGAGATTTCCCATATACCCTACACCCAGTTTCCATTAGGATTAACACTGTATATTTGTATGGTACATTTGTTACAACTAATGAACAAATATCAGTAAATTATTATTATTATTGGTAGCAATATTATTACATAATATTGGTACATTGGTATATTATATACTAAAGTCCACAGTTTATTCAGATTTTTGTAGTTTTTAACTAATGCCCTTTTTCTGTTCGAGGATCCCATCCATGATGCCATATCACATTTATTTTTTTAAAGATTTTATTTATTTATTTGAGAGAGAAAATGCATGGTGGGAAGGGGGAGAGGGGGAGCTAGAGAGAGAAGCAGACTCCCTGCTGAGAAGGAAGCCAGATGCTGGGTTTGATCCCAGGACCCGGAGATCATGACCTGAGCTGAAGGCAGACACTTAACCAACTGAGCCACCCAGGCTCCCCGCCATATTACATTTAGTCATCATATCTTCTCAGGTTCCTCTTGGCTATGACATTTCTTCGGACTTTCCTTGTTTTTGATGACCCTAGCAGTTTTGAGGAGTGATTTGTCTAATATGTTTCTTATGATTAGACCACAGTTATGGATTTTAAGGAGGAAGAACATAGAAGTGAAGTGCCATTTCATCATACCTCATTAAAGATATGTGCCTCCAAGATGACTTAATACTACTGCCTGTATTACTCATCTTGATCACATAGCTGAGGTAGAGTTTGTCATGTTTCTCCACTATAAAGTTACTTTCCCCTTACTCCTTTCCCCACTGTACTCTCTGTAGTCAATCACTCAACATAGCCCACATTCAGGTAGTGAGAAGGGTGGGTCTATTTCTGGGCTTTGTATTGTTTTATTGATCTATGTTCTATTCTTTGCCAATGTCATGCTGTCTTGATTATTGTTGCTTTGTATTTGATTTGGCTGGGTCCCTCCAACTTTTTTTTCTTTTTCAGTATACTGTTGGCTGTTCCAGGTATTTTTGCCTTTCTATGTAAATTTTACTAAGTCTGTTGGTATCTACAAAGAAGTTTAAGTGGGATTGTGTAGATCTAGAGAACAAGTTTGGAAGGAACTGATATATTAACAATATTAAGTTTCCTAATCCATTAAACAAAGACTATCTCTCTGTATTTATATCTTCTTTATTTCACCAGAATTTAACAGGGTTTTTTTGCATATAAATTCTGTACATATTTTGTTAGATTAATTCCTAAATATTTCTTGTGTTTGATACTATTAAAATATATATTTTGTCTCCTAATTTCAAGTTCCAATTTTTCATTCTGGCATATTGGAAAAAATATTTACCTTGTTGTATCTTGTGACCTTACCATATTTACTTGTTAGTTCCAACAATTTTTGTTCAATTCTTTCGGATTTCCATAATCTTGTCATCTGTTAACAAAGACAGCATTATTTCATTCTTCCCTATCTGTCTACCTTTTATTTTGTTTTATTGTGTTACTGACTAGGCAGGACTTCCACTGTAATGTTGAATAGGAATGCTCAGAGGGGGCATTCTTGTTTCATTTCCAAATAGGGAGAAAGTCCAGTTTCTCAGCATTAATATTAGCTGTTGGATTTTTGAAGATATTCATTATCAAGATGGGGAAGAGCCCCTATTTTCCTAATTTTATGCATGTTTTTATCACAAATGTCAGATTTTTGAAATGCTTTTTCTGAATGATTAGATGTGATTTTTTTTCTTTAGCCTCTGGATGTAGTAGGTTACAGAGTCTGATTTTCAAAAGTTGAAGCAGCTTTGCATACATAGAGTAAATCACACTTGGTCATGTGTATAATTTATTTTATACTTTTTTCAATTTTATCTGATTTTTTTGGATCAGTTTTGTTTCTATGTTCATGAGATATACTGACACATAGTATTTCTTTCTTGGAATGTTTTTAAATGGATTTGATATTAGGGTAATGCATGCTCTGTAGAATGGCTTAGGAAGTGCTTCCTCCTTGTTTTCATATTCTGGAAGAGACTGTGGAGAACTGGTATTATTTCTTCCTTAATTGTTTGGTAAAATTTACCAATGACATCATCTGAGACTGGTGCTTTCTTTTTAGAAGGTTATTAACTACTGATTCAATGCATTTAATATATATAGGCTTATTCAGATTATCCATTTCTCTTTGTAAGAGTGTTGGTAGCTGGTGTATTAAGAGAAATTAATCCATTTCATGTAAATTATCAAACTGAGGACAAAGAGTTGTTTATAAAATTCCATTGTTACACTTTTATTGTCCATGGGCTCAGTAGTAATATTTCTTTCATTTCTGGTATTGTTATCTTTTTTTCTTAATTGGCCAGTGAAACATTTATCAATTACACTGCTCTTTTCAAAGAATAAGCTTTTGGTTTTGTTGTATTCTCTATTGTTTTCTTGTTTGCAATTTCAGTGATTCTGTTCTAATTTTTATTATTGTTCTTTTTTTTTCCCTGCTTGTCTAGACTTCAACTCTTCTAGTTTCCTAAGGTAAAAATCTTAGATAATTGATTTTTTATTATCCTTTTTATAAATTTATATCTTAACATTGGTTTCATTACATCCCACACATTTTAAGTTCTATTTTTATTTTTACTTATTAAAAATATTTTTAAATTTCTATTGAGACTTTTTCTTTGATCCATGTTTTATTAGACAAGTACTGTTAAATGTCCAAATATTTAGGGGATTCTCCAGTTATCTTTCAGGTGTTGATTTCTAATTTAATTACATTTTTGTTTGAGAGCATACTTTGTGTGATAGCTAATCTATATGTGCTAATATATGTTACATGGCACAGAATATGGTCTATCTGGGCAAATACAATTGCAAGTTTAAGAAGAATATATATTCTGCTGTTGTTGGATGGAGTATTCTATAAATATCAATTAGATCAAATTGACTGATAGTGCTGTTAACATCAACTATATCCTTACTGATTTTTTTCTGCTTGATCTATCAATTACTGAAAGAGGGTCGCTGGTCTCTCCAACTATAATAGTGAATTTGTCTATTCCTCATTGTAGTACTATCAGTTTTTGCCCATATAATTTGATTCTCTGTTGTTAGGTTCACAGACATTTAGAATTGTTGTGTCTTCTTGGAAAACTGACTTATTTATCATCATGTAACACTCTATCAGTGATAACTTCCCTTATTCTAAATTATGCTTTGCTGAAATTTATGAATAGCTACTACTGCTTTCTTTGGATTAATGTGAGCATGATAGATTTCTCCAAATATCTGACTTTAACCTGAGTTTTTATATTTTTTTTTAAGATTTTATTTATTTATTTGAGAGAGAGACACAGGGAGAGCAGGAACACAAGCAGGGGGAGTGGGAGAGGGAGAAGCAGGCTTCCCACTGAGCAGGGAGCCCGATGTGGGACTCGATCCCAGGACCCTGGGATCATGACCTGAGCCGAAGGCAGACACTTAACGACTGAGCCACCCAGGCGCCCATAATCTGAGTTTTTATATTTAAAGGGCTTTTCTTGTAGATAACAAACAATTTGGTCTTGTATCCACTCTGATAGTATCTTTTAATTGATGTATTTAGAAAATTCAGATTAAAATGACTATTGATATAAGTAGATTAATAATTAACATGTTTATAAATATTATACTCATTGTATTTGGTCTTCCTTCCCCCCCTTCTTTTCTGACTTCTTCAGTTTTATGTAAGCATTTTATGTGACTTCATTTATCTCCTCTTACAGTATACAGTACTTTGTTTTAAAAGTTTTTAGTGATTTTCCTAGAACTTGCATTATACTTTTTTAACTAATCAAAATTTACCTCAAAATAACATTATGTAAATTCATATATAGTATAGTTGCCTTATAGCAGAGTAATCCCAAAGTCCTTTTTCCCCTTCCTTTATGACATTGTTGTCTTTCATTTCACTTATCCATATGTTATACTCATCCCATACAGTTACTATTATTACCTTAGAGATATTTCAGATGGATTAAGAATATAAAAATAAAAATAATATTTTTCCTTCATTTATTCCTTCTCTGAAATGCTTTCTTTATGTAGATATGAGATTCTGACCTATATCACTTTCCTTCTCCCTGAAGAACTTCTTAACATTACTTGCAGGGCAGCTCTGCTGATCAACTCCCTGTTTTTATTTGTCTGAGAAAGTCTTTATTTCCCTTTTACCTTTGAGAAATAACTTCACTAGATATCGAATTCTAGGCTGGTGGGTTTTCTTTTTTCCTCTATCAATGCTAAATATTCCATTCTACTTCCTTTGAGCTTGCATGGTTCCTGATGCAGTCTAAAGTCTATTTCTCTATACATAAAGTGTGTTTTCCCCTACCTCTTAAAAGAAAATCTTTTAAGATTTTTCTCATTAGTTTTCTGAAGTTTGAATATACATCTATATATAGGGTTTTTTGGAATTTTTCTTGGCTCTGAGCATCCAAGATCTGAGGCTTGGTGTCTTCCATTAATTCCAAAAATTCACAGCTATTATTACTTCAAATATTTCTTCTGTTCTCTTTCTTCCCTTTCTGCTATTCCAACCATGTTTCTGTTATACTTTTTGAAAATCCTCCATAATTATTTTATATTTTTTTTCCTCTTTGCATTTCGGTTTAGAAAATTTCTGTTGGCTTATCTTCAAGCTCACTGATTCCTTCCTTGGCCATGACCAGTGCTAATGAGTCCATCAAATGCATTTTTTTTTATTTATGTTATGTTTTTGATTTCTAGTATTTCCTTTAATTATTACTTAGACTTTCCATTTTTCTACTTACATATCCATCTGTTTTGCAAGCTATCTGCTTTTCCATTGGAACCTTTAACGCTTCCACATAATTATTTGAAATTCCCTAACTGATAATTCCAAAATCTGTGTCACATGTGAGTCTATTTCTTATCTTTTCTCTGTCTTTTCAGATTCAGTTTTTTTCTTGCCTTTTATCATGCCTTATGATTTCTTTTGTTGAAAGCCAGACATAATGTGTTGAGTAATTACAGCTATATAACTCTTTAGCGTTCTTTGTCGCCATTGTTATTATTGTTGTTAATCTGGCTACATGTTTGACTGTATTTAATGCTTGATCTATCTGTAGGTGCCACGGGCTTCAAATTCCTCTAATATCTTTGTTTTGGTCTACCTAGTTACATTTTGGCTTCCCTAAGAACTATTTCATACTTACTATGTGCAAGGATCCCTTTTATGGGTTTACATGTATTAAGTCATTTAATCATCACAACTCTATGATGTAGATTCTATTATTTTTACTATTTTACAATTAAGAAAATCAGGATAGAGTGTAGTTAATTAACTTACCTCCGGTTGCTATGTTAATAACCCAGAGAGACAAGATTGAAAGAGAAATAATTCAGCTCCAGACCTCATGCTGCAAACCACAAATGTACACAATAATATGCTACCAATCTTGGAATGTCCCAGGTGCCTACATGACCACTAGTCCTGCTGTTACTTTACTCCAGCTTCTTCCCAACTGCTCATCCAGCTGCCATGATTTTGACTACTATGCCTACACAAAACTATTCACAAGAGTTAAAGGAGTTGGAACATTTTTGTTAGTCTTAAATGAGAAATAAAAAGATAATTTTTAAAATTATAATGAAAGTTGAAGAGAATTCAAATAAGCAAAAGAGAAATAAGATGGACTTATTTAAGTATTTTTAAATGGAAAAGATACAAAATCAAGAATGAAGAGAATAGTCTTTCCCCAGGTCATCACTAGGAGTCAACAATCTTTCTCTCTCTTGTAAAACAAAATAAGATATACTCATGCTTTTTTGTTGTCATTGTTAACTTGGAGGATAAATTCGCTATATCAGCATTTTTGTTGTTGTTTCCTTATACCCAACAACTTAATAAATTATAACTACCTTTAACAATAAAAACAATAAATCCAGGCCCAATGAAACTGAGGGAAAATGTTCAGCCATGTACAACCTAAAACAGGAAAGTTTTGCATAATAGATGTCCTTCCTGGTCCAATGAGTTTAGCCACAAAAATAATATATCAAATTTTTAAAGTGTTCATTTTAAAATCAATTTTAGATGCCATGGGATCACTTTGGAGATATTAAAATTATAAACTAGAAGGAGTTTTGTGAGTATTATGGAAAATTAAAACTTGAAAAATGACTATGCTAAGAAATAGTTGAAATGTAGAGGCAGTTGTTTAAAAATGAGTAATTCAAGACTGATAAATCCTGATTAAGGGCAATATTTTATTTATGTATGGGGTTCTAAGTTTTTCTTTTTACTGATTAATATTTATTTCATGCTTACTAAATTCAAGACATGAAGTTATGCACCTTATAATCATTTTCAAAAATAATATCATAATCAGAATAAAAATCTATGTCTGGTTTCTATTAGTTTTAATCTGGAAGACTATATACTATTCCTTTTCTACTTACAGAATCTAATAGAAAAAGAAGTCCTGCCATAGAATTAAATAAAACATTTAATTTCCAAATGTTTGTTAGTGTTTTGTACTGACAAAATGTCCCAGAACGTATGGCTCATTCTTTATGACAGCACATTTAATTTTTTTTGTTATGCAAAAAGAGCTCAAAGATCTCTTTGGAGATAGTAGAGGTAGGCAGCCTTGAATCCCATTATATGTAGACTTTCACTTATTAAAAAAATTTGGATGGGAGTATGGTTGCATGCTTATTAAAACAATCCAAAAGAGTGGAGGAAGTTGATAATGCCAGAGAGAGGTGGGCAATTGCACCATTTCTTTTTATAGTCCAGAGGAGAAGGTATTCCGTAAGTGAAGAGTTTAGCCTTAACCAGGAGCAGAAACAGTTCACTTTTAATAACACAATAAATAGCAGAAGTTATTGGCATAGCTACTATTATGTTAACTCCTGTGGCTGTGGAAACCTTTGGAGGGTCTATTCAGATTGCTTCTTGGTGAAGTAAGAAGCAGGTTAATCACCTAAAAAAGAGACAGGGAAAGAATACTTGGTTCGAAAAGTGAGAAGAAGTTGTGAAATGTTGCTCTAGGAGAGTACAAATGTGAATTATAAATACAGCACCCCTAAAACTTTATGGTTTTATTTTTTATTTCCATATTTTGTGTTAGTGAGTTGTGTTTGAATGCAGAGGGTAAGTGAAGTAGACAGAAGATTTTGTCAGGGAGAATACAAAATGATAGAAAAAATGGAGGGAAGATTGGGTATAAATATAACCTAAGATCAATAAGGAATCATTGGAAGGTATAACAGATGTTGAGAGAGGCCCTGATCATTCCAGCATGGTCTTGGTGAGTTTGCCATGAATGCAAGGCCCAGACTTCTCTCTACCTGGGATTATTTCTCAAGATGGTATTTCAGTAGCAATTTAGGGGGGATAAATTGAGATCTCCCTCTAGGATAAAGAGCAAACTTGCTATAAAAGAGAGGTATGCCAACAACTCTCTGTTTCTTGGCTATGATGTAAAACCATCATGCATGTAGCATCCACCCAGGCCACTATGCTTTACTCCCATGGAACCTGAGCAACAAGAGGAACCGTTGCAAACATGAAGCTCCTATTACTTGCTGTTGTGTGAAAATTAAGTCCTTTATTCCTGACTCTGGAGTTTTGTGTCTTCTGCCAGCATCCATAAAACCATAACAGACTATTTAACTAGGTTGCAAGAAAAGTAAGAGCCCAGATTATGAAACACGAAATAGGTAGAGTGAAAACTTGTTACACTGATGAACTGGGGTTCCTTTATTAGCTTATAATGTAGGCAGTGACATTATTTTGTTGAATGAAGACCTAAAAATATTTGAGAGATACAGAAATTTGATGTGGTATTCAACTGATATCAAAGGAGACAAGGTGGGGGCATACCCTCTTCCTTCAGTATTTTTTTGAGTATTATAGGATGGCATAAGAAAAAGAGCACAGAACTAAGAATCACACACTCTTTGTATAAATACCAACTCCACAGACTTCTAATTGTTTAATCATGGACAACGTTATTTGATATCTTTGAGCATCAGTTTCTCTGTAACATTTGTGCCTGGCCCTCAGCAAGTGAAATAAAATCAAGTCCTCAGTACTGACTGACTTTGTCTTTAGAGTCCCTCATTTTGTATACCAATTTCAGAGAAATAAGTTACTCTGAATATGAATAAAAAGTTAGATCTATCTTGATATTTTATAAAGGATTTAAAATTCTAAATAATCAGAAAATATTTCTTTAAAAATATTTCACCTAAAAATCAGATGCTCTAAATAAAACATGATAAAAGTATTACATAAATGCCCCCAATAAAATAATTGGTGTCTTATTATGTTAGAAAAAGAAACAAACTATAACCAAGGTAAGTTTCCAGATTGAAGTTTGGCTAACCTAACTGTATAAAACTGACACAACCTTTAAAGTGCCTAAGGTCTCTTGTCATTCCAGAATTACACTAAGTGAAATTTGGCAACATTGCTTCTATATTATTCAGATTAAATTCAATTTAATTTGACAATCATTTTGTTATTTAAATATTGCAACTCAAAGCAAAATCTAGAAGTGAAATCCATAAAGGAAAAGTATGGATTTCCCATGATATAAACATGCAGCACTTTACATGTAAATCTTAAATCATAACGACCACAACTTTGATGTTTCGTAAATCACATTCAAACAATTTTTATTCCTACTTCAATGAAAACACTTTTCCTTTTTTTTTTAAGATTTTATTTATTTATTTGACCAAGAGAGAGTAAGAGAGCACAAGCAAGGGGAGCTGCAGAGGGAGAGGGAGAAGCAGGCTCCCTGCTGAGAGGATCCTGGGATCATGACCTGAGCTGAAGGCAGATGCTTAACCAACTGAGCCATCAAGGCACCCCAACATTTTTCTTTTATACATCCTAGAGGTCAAGATAGAATCTAGAGTAGTAATTATAATCTAAATCTATGTATTCAGATCCAATATTGTCCTTTTCAAAAGTATTTGTCTCATTTTCTTCCTCACCACCTACCTACCACCAACCTCAAATAATTTTAAATATAATTTAGGAAATATATAGCCTTTTGAAAAATGATTCACAAATTCCATTTAAAGACATGCATGTCAAGGGTGCCTGGGTGGCTCAGTCGGTTAAGCGTCTGCCTTCAGCTGGGGTCATGGTCTTGGGGTCCTGGGATGAGGTCCAGCATCAGGCTCTCTGCTCAGCGGGGAGTCTGTTTCTCCATTTCTGTTTGTCCCTCTGCCCCTCCCCCTGCTTATGCACTCACTCTCTCTCTCAAGTAAATAAAATCTTCAAAAAAATAAAAAATAAAAAATAAAAATATGCATGTCATTACTAGTAGATGTGAGCCAATAAGATAGGTTTCCTTGGGAGCCTGGGTGGCTCAGTTAGTTAAGCTTCTGCCTTCAGCTCAGATCATGATCCCAGGGTCCTGGGATCCAGTCCACATGGGGCTCCCTGATCAGCGGGGAGTCTGTTTCACCCTCTCCCTCTGCCCCCTGCTCCTGATCTATCTCTGTCTCACACACTCTCTCTCTCTAATAAATAAATAAAATCTTAAAAAAAATAAGATAGGCTTTCTTAAACTTAACAGTTTCAGTATTCTAAAGTTAGTTCTAAAGTTGGGTATGGATACCAAATAAATATACCAAATAAATATACCATTATTTGGATACCAAAATAAATATAATTTTGGTATTTTTAGTCACATACAGATTGCAAATGCTATGGTTGACACTAGGACTCAAAAAAATGAAAAATTCCATGCTTTATCCATGGTGGCATTCCCACACAAAAAAAGAAAATTTATTTTGAGGGGAACATAATAAACATGTGCATATAATGTGGATACATGTGACTACAGTATGCTTCTTTTTATCCCCAAAGTATGGAAATAGTGTAGGGAGCATCCTACCCCAGATCCACTCTGTAGACATGGCTACAAATATAATTTTCACTATCATAACTTAAATTATTATTATATTAAGTGATCAAAGTATTTTACTTGTTCTATTTCCTTCATCAAGTAATAATAAGCAGTAGTACTAGTAAGTAATATATCTTTTTTTAAGATTGATTGATTGATTGATTTTAGAGAGAGAGTATGCATGAACAGAGCAGGGGGGATACAGAGGGAGAGGGAGGGAATCTTAAGCAGATTCCCCTCTGAGCATGGAGCCTGACACAGGGCTCAATCCCATGACCCTGAAATCATGACCTGAACCAAAATCAAGAGTCAGACTTTTAATCAGCTGAGCCACCCAGGAATCCCAAATAAGTAATGAATCTTAAGATCAATGAGATTTTAGTGCACATCTCTTCAAATCATTGAAAACAGAATTGATGGTGGGGGAGGGAAAGAATTTTTCTCATCTAAAGCAAATAGAAATATAGAATTCCTTACATTTCACAAAGGCAGACAAATTCAAAATCTCAAATTTCCTTACTGAATTGTTTCTAATATACATTTTATATAAAACAGATAAAAGGAGAGATAATAAAAGCAAAACAGCAAGTTCAGATCTATATGCAATGAAACACCCAGAAAAACCATTTTAGAGAAACTTCCTTTACTGTAATCAAACCAGTTACATTTAAAATACAGATTGAAAGACTGTCCTGAGTTTGTCTTTTCTATTGCTACTTTTGACCAATGCTATTACTGAGCCAATACACTGGATATCTATCACACACACACACACACACACACACACACACACACACACGTATAATCATACTGGTCAATATTCAGGTTTGCATATTTATATATGATAGTTACTGTTTTCAAAATGAATGCTGATTTCTCAAAAAAAATCTAAATTGAATGTCATAATCTAAAGTTATCAAAGTGAAGAGAAATCTATAAAATTAGAAACATAGGATTTGGAGTGATTACAAAATTAATCTTCTGCCTCAGAAAGAATAACAGGTTGACATTTTAAAAACTCCTTTTGAAGGAAGAAGAACAGATTGAGAAAATCTCCATATAATCTCTGAAAGGATATAGTTTTCAATGAGCATGAATTACATTTCATTTTATGCAAGGTTTTTTACTACTGAGGTATTTTCTGTTATACTGAGTTATAACCCCCTACCCATAGAGGCAGCTTTGATTTGATTTTCGTTGCCTTGGGCAAGCATGATTGAGGACCCATAAGACTGTAGAAGATGCTGATTGATTCTTTTGATCCTAGGAGATAATACAAAGTGTTTAAATTGGTTGTGTTAAAAAAATCTGAGGATGAATTGGGACTTTAGGCAAATTGCACAGAAGATTTTTAATCTTCGATTTGTTCAAATTTGTAACATAGGAAACAGAAAAGATTTGTATCTCCCCTTGTCAAATTCCTTTCTATTTCACATCAATCACTTTTTTTTCCCCCTTCACCTTTTCTGTTCCTATGTGGCTCCTTTATTCCTAGAATTAGAGGACTTTGGGTCTTATTTAAATTAAAAAATGATATCAAAGTCATACATAAAGTGAAATTTAAGCCACAGCTAGATTGGAAAACAGGCCAAAGTAAAAAATAAATAAACAAATAAAAAGAAAGAAAGAAAGAAAAAAATGAAAAGTG
Organism: Eumetopias jubatus; assembly: GCF_037043125.1. NCBI lineage: Eukaryota > Metazoa > Chordata > Mammalia > Carnivora > Otariidae > Eumetopias > Eumetopias jubatus. Next base: position 99,442,000 of record NW_028274811.1, read on the forward strand.
AACCTATGTGCTTCTCTTTAGAAGTCAAAAGTGCTAATCATTAGATCACTACCTTAGGCAATGTAACAAAACAGCTCTCAACAGAGCTCTTGTGATATACTGCTAACCACAGTGTCTCATTGAATATTGAGAGGTAGAGAGGTATGGCAAATAATTTGTTATTACTAATATATAAAGTACCGAAAAAATTCCTTTCATCATATAAACTAGAGCAGATGCATGGTTGTATTAATTTTTTTTTTTTAAATCCCATACTAATGAAAGTGACAGAAAAGGAACTCACCAAAGACCAAGGAGGCTTCACTGGATTCTGTAACCCAGAGCTCATCTTACTTCTGGCTGTCTTAGTGAGACATCGTCACTCAAAAATGTGGTTAGAAGTCACTGAAGAGTTTTGAGTTATTTTTGTTTTTATTTCCTTCTATATGTTTTAGGATTGTATTACAACCTGGAGGTATAGCTGCTCATTTCTACATGGGGGTATTTTAGTGATGGAAAACCTATTGGTTTTGAGGGAGGATAGGCTCTGAATTTGGATTTTCATAGCATTTTCCATGAGAGTGAGAAATTATCGCCTGATTTGATAAGAGAAAAGATAGGAAACAAAAGGACTGGTAGACATTACTGGAAAAATACTAGTGAAGTTTAATGAAGATTTAGTGAAATTTGGGGATACCAAACATGTGGGGACAACTGGAGGGGTGTCTCATTTATCATTAGAATATAGTCTCTATCATTTCATCTGTATGTTGTGAAGAGAACTTGGAAATCACTACTTTAGTGAAAAATAAATACATTTTGCAGAGAAGTAAACTGGGTTTTAGTCTCAATTGAAATTTTCTAAGTGTATAAACCCGAGGAAACAAGTTTCTCTGTGCCTTAGGTTCATTTATAAAATGAATAAAACACTTTTTGAAAATTATACAACCTTGTGCTCGCTTTGGCAGCACATATACTAAAATTGAAAATTATACAAACTTATTATTATATAAAGTTAGTACTTCAGGGATTCTTAAGTGGAATAATTCATAAAAATGCCCAATGCATAAAAACACTCTGCATGTGTGCATGGGCTTGTGTCTATACACTTGCACTGAGTTCAGCAGTTTTAGACAGTTTCTTAAACATATTAATAAATATTAAATCATTTATACTTTTAATAATTCCATAAGATATATAATGTTATTATCCCAATTTTATGATGAAACTGAGAAGCAGAAGGGTTAAATGAGTTGCACAAGATCACACACCAATGAGTAAGGCCATGATTTGAGTAATACATTTATATTATTAAACACAAAGCTCTACTACCTACTATATAATAAAGTAATAGTTCCCTAGCTCCAAACCCTTGGAAAGTTTCACCCAAGAAGAATTCTGTCATTGTGTATCTTTGAATCTTTAGAATCAGTCAACACAATTTTGAAATACCTTCCTCCATTTAGTTTACATTGATTTTGTGCTACTTCTCTTAGAGATATGATTAAGGGACACTTTATTTTACAATGGAAAATGAAATCCTTAACAGTTAACTTCATCATCACATAAAGATTGAAATAACAACTGTAAGACTATGGATCATATAATCACTCTTGGCCTTGTACCTGTGTCCATAGCATTTCTTCTCATCAAAACTTTATGACTTCTCTTCCTCACATTAGTATGCAAAGAAGAGTCTTACCCTTAAAATTCAGAATTAAAAATATAAAATTTAGATCATGTACAACCAGATTGGTCTCACGCAGAGAATCAAAATTACTATTTTAAAAAAGTGGGGAAATAGGGACCCTTTCAATTCTTGGATTCCAGTTTCTTACAAATTGTGACATTTTACACCATTAAATATTTCTTTAAATGGTAACAGGTGACTATTAAAAACATCATGGGTGTTAAGTAAATGTGACCAAAGTGACAGACTGTAAAATGGATCCACTTTTCCATTTATTTCCACAATGATATGAGAGAAATTCTGAATTAAAAAAAAGATGATTTTGAAAAGTGACATTAAAATGATTATCTTTTCCAATGGGAAGCTGGCCATTACAAAAACTTATTATCTGTGGGTCTGTGTATGTGTGTTTATGTGTGTCTTTGTAAGAATTTTCCTTTTCTTCAACTAAAGAATCTCATGTTGTAAAATTTCCTTTTTATAATCATCACTTTTAGTCACAAACATGGCATCAGCATTATCTAAAGAAATATATGTTATAAGCAAATGAACACTATACTATTGCCTCTGAAACTTACATTCTAAAGTTTATTTTTCCTAAGTGATATCAAATGTGATTTTTTTTATTCCTTAACATCTCCTTATGTGTCAGTACATTTTTCCTGAACGTAATTTTCTCCATTCTGATTTAAGCTTAAGAATTTAGATCATTTGAGAGTTAATTAATGTTAAACTCTATATTGTGAATCTAATATTGGCTGTTTATCAAATCAAGACTATTATAGGTTTTTTTCCTCTTTCTCCTTATGATTTTATTTTTTAGCCTCCAATTAACTAGTTCAGAACATGAGTCATGGAGAACCTAAATTTAAACTTCTACTCCCCCATTCACTTAAGTTTCAAACCTCTTTAGATGCCGTCCCCTCATTGTAAAAAGAATACCCACCTTATAGGGTTGTTGTGCAGGTTAAATGAAATTAATAATAATTACCAATTAATTAGAAATAATACTAATATGTTAAATTAGAAAGCATAGGTGGATCAGTATCTCATTGCAGGTTACTTCATCATTTTATCTATGCATAGCAGCAATTTCTTTGTCAAGCCTTTTTCCATATCAGATATCTAATGAGACACGTGAGCATGTTGGTTAAAAGCACAGACTTCTGAGCTGAATCACAGATTCACCTCTTACTATCTGTGTGGTTTTGGGAAAATCACATAGTCTCCCTGCATCTCATTTAAATGGGAATCACAATACCCACCTCATTAAGCAATTGTGAAAATTAAATGAGATCACATATAACAAAGATTTTAGAGCAGGAAACTAGTATGACAATTATTAAGTTCATTATATGAAAAATACACATACTATTCATTTAAAAGTATAGGTGACATTTTCTTCCATTTTCCTATGTTAAATGCAGAAGTGACAAGTAATGGCATATAGAGGATGAAGGTACTATAATGAAAGCCATCTACCCTAGGGGCAAACAATAAAGAGGAACATCATCTATAGGGAATTTAAAAGGATAGTAACACTGACCAAAAATAAATTACCATCATGTCCCAGCAATTCTAAACAATGTTTTTGCTGGGGTAGACTATTTCCACTGCCCTTTGCACCACTGATAGCAAAGTGCTGGTTCATTTACATTTTTTTGTAGCTTTCACCTTTACTCTAGTTTTATTTATTAACTCTGATGATCATTATACAGTATGTTTGCTAAAACATATATAGGTATTAAATAATTTCTTTATATAAATTCAATAGTATTTAATTGGGGGGTGCTTGGGTAGCTCAGTCAGTTAAGCATCTCACTCTTCTTGATTTTGGCTCAGGTCATCATCTTAGTGTCCTGAGATCAAGCCCCACTTCAGATTCTGTGCTGGGCATGGAGACTGTTTAAGATTCTCTCTATTCAGGGTGCCTGGATGGCTCAGTCCGTTAAGTGTCTGACTTGGGCTCAGGTCATGATCCCAAGGTCCTGGGATTGAGCCCTGCATCGGGCTCCCTGCTCAGCAGGGAATCTTCTTGTCCCTCTGCCCTTCCCACTTCTCAAGCTCACTGTTCTCTCTCTCTCTCTTTTTCTCCCACTCTCAAATAAATAAAATCTTAAAAAAAAGATTCTCTCTCTCCCTCTGCCTTCCCTGTGCCCACATGCACTCTCTCTCTCTCTCAAAAATATTTTTTTAAAAAAAGCATTTAATTTTCACATTATTTTTTTCAGATAAATAGAATTCTTTCATTCATCATGACAAAACTATTGTTTTAATAAATTTTAAAATTATTAATAGCTGGGTATACTATTTCTAAGTGTAAAAATAATAGGACATTGAAAAATTCAAAATTCCAAAATTGGCAATTCTCCCAACCTGAAACTATTGCAAATATTTGACACTCCATTCAGCTCCCTCTCAGTAAGCAAGAAATTCTGTGTTTGACTTGTCACATATTCCTTGTATAATCCTTAAAGTTCCTGCCTTAGTTCAGTATGTACAATATGTCTGACTTACAATATCTCCCCAATCAAAATCTATCCTTAAGAAAAAAAAAAGGCTACTAGAGAATGAACTTCAGAGTAGAATATATACAGTGGTTATAAGGTATAAAATAACTATATTATTTCTGCATCATCATAATATAGCTCAAATCTGTTTTGCCTGGAAATTTGGATGTATATGCTAATTAGATAGGAAATACATCCATTTCATTCTGAAAAGAATTTACATTATTTAAAAACTCAAAACTTTTTGGTTTTCTGTTTTAATAATTACTATGTGTGTAGTCATTGTAATTATGGTTATAATGCATCAACATAGAGAACATAATGTTAACTTTCATGTGATAGATGTATTTAATTCTTTTGGAAAACATAGCGTAAGGAACACCAGTGAGGAATCTCACCATACAGTAAGGTAGGAGCTGTATTTTCTCTTGCATGCAAGAAAGAACCAAGATTTTTTATAACATCTGTTTTTAAGTCTCTTTTTGCTCCATTTCAAGATACTCTTCTGCAACCCATCCCATGATGGATACACACAAAACACTTGTTCTTGCAGGTAGTTAATACAAATATACAAATGACTATAAGATAGACCAAGTAATGTGTCTACCCAAGAATACAAAGAGCATCAGAAATGAAAATGAGAGATTTTGTGAAGCTGATGGAAGGGCATCAATTGAAATGGGCCTTGGAATATAGATAAGCATTTGGCATGTGAAGATGGAGGAAAAAGAAGTGGCTAAGAGCAGAAAGATTTGGAAAAGGAGGAAAGTAGGAGTTTGTGGAGTAGGTTTGTGTGTGTGTGTGTGTGTGTGTGTGGTGTGTCTGTGTCAGAGCAGACAAAACGATTATTGTATGTACAAGGCACCCCATGTGTTTTAATAAAAACAAGAGAAAGCTAAAAAAAAAACAAGAAATAAGACAAATAGTGTTACAGATTACAATAATTCCTAAACACCATGACTATTTATAGTATGTTGGTAATGACTGAGCACTTGGAGCTGTGAAATATATAACACAACTTGTAGGTTATGTGCCATTCTTGAATTTTATCTGTGTTTTCATTACCTAAGAAGGACTTCTGTCCTTTTTTGCTTTCCTTTCTACTCAAGAGAAGCTTTATAGAAAGCAAAGGATTAAATGTAACGTGACATGTATGAGTCTACATAATTTTTTAAAAACAAAACATTCACCAACTTGAGGCTTTAATTATGATTAGTAACTAACCACTGGTGATATACTTCACAACTGGTTTTAAGTGTGCCAGAGTATCCGAACACATTTTGGGAATCAGGAATAATAGGAAGTGACTGGAGATTTTATTGTTTATAAGATTAATTAATATAGTGGAAGTTATGCTCTGGATATGTGACTCTGACTTTGTATGGAATGAATCAGCTTGGATTAAGGAGAGTTTGGCAATCTAAATAGACAGGCTAAGAGACGGAGTCAGGCTGATGGCAGTGAACATAGAAAAGAAGGAAGATATAAAAATATGACTAAATATGGAAAGTAAGGAGCAGTCCATTAATGACAAGTAAGAGTTTAGGAACTGTCTGAGGGGTAGGTTGCTGACAGCATCATAGTCAAGAGATATAAGGCAGTTAGAAATAGCAGACAGTTGGAAGATTTCCAGGGTTAGATAACTGAATAACATAGAGACTGAAATGGCCGTTTGCCAGGAACACATTTAGTTTTGAATCTGGAGAGAGAGGCATAACTATAATTGGAAGGTAATAGTTATAGAAATATATGAAAGGAACAGCAAACAAGAAGAAAAGAAGAGGCCTGGGGACTAACTATTAATCTAAATTATTTATATCTAATTAATGTATCTATTTAAAACAAAGAGAAAGAGGAAGAAAAAGATGTCAAAGTAGCACTGTGAAGAAAAGAATGAGCATAATATAGTTCAAAATAATCCAAAGTAAGACAAATCTAGGACAAAGGAAAAAGAAAACCTATCAATGGCTGCAGAAATGATAAAGATTATGGAAGGATAAAAAGCCATTTTACTTATCAATTATCAATTAAGTTGTTACTACAACATTTGGAAAATCCGACAGCAAATAATAATTGAAAAAATATTTTTATGTGCCAGAAACTGTGCTAGAATTTGAAGTTATAAGTATATGGAAAAAGAAAGAAAATGTATTAGTAAATATAAGTAAATCGTGAGCTCATGATTTTTAAGCCTGAGTAGAAATGATGGAAAATAGATAAGCATTAAGGAATTAATAGAAGGCAAGGACATTAAATAAATGTGTAAATATCACATAAAAGAAGGAAAGAAATGGGTCTGTAGCTTGATGATTTCATTGTTTTTCTATGCATGTGTATAACTTTATGAAAAAAAAATGTCTTCTCTTAAACAAAACTCATTACCTAGATGTTAGGCCTCTTACTTGTGTCTGATATATTACTCGTGTGCCACAGAATCAGGACCAGCTAAGTAATCTGCAAGACTCACTGAGAAATGAAAACATGAGGCCCCTTGTTAAAACAGTATAGAGAATTTCAAGACAGTGAAAGAAGAGCATTAGAAGCAGCACAGGGTTCTTTTGAGTGTGAGGTTCTACACGGGCTATATGTCTATGAAGCTAGCCCCACGTGGAATCATTTTACAGACTCTGTTGCTGGTTCCTCTCCTTCCCCACCCCTTTATTCTGAGAGTGTAGGAGCTCAGTTGTACCTTCTTCTCTATATTCACTCCATGGAGCATTCACTCAGTCTCATCGCCTGGCAAACCATCAATACTCAATCATTCTATCTCCATGCCAGGTTTTTCTCCAAACTTCAATCCATATACAGACTGCCCAATCTACCTCTCTATCTGGCTGTCTAAAAGACATTTCAAGTTCAATGTCCCAACTCACAGCAACAGATAAATAAATAAATAAATAAATAAATAAATAAATAAATAAATAAATAAACAAACATTTCTTTCCATATTATATACACTCCTAATCCCTGAAATCTAGGTTCTAAATTAAAAATGCATCCAGAATCTAAATGTTTCTTATTAAGCCCAGTTTCCACTCTGGTCTGAGACACCATCATTTCTTTCCTGGATCACTGCAACAGCTTGTTAATTAAACTTCTTGCTTTCTACCCTTGTCCTCCTCTGACTATTCTCAACAGAGTAGCCAGAATGATTCTATCAAAGCCTACTTCAGATGAAATCAGTCCTCAATGTCCTGAAATAGCTCCTCATCCATCTCACAATAAAAGATGAAGTCCTTAAAAGGCCTTCAAAACTCTGTGAGATCTGACCTCTTGTTACTTGCTCACATCTTTTTCTACTCTCTTATGTCCCATCCTGTCCAGTCATACTGGCTTGCTTCCCACCCAGGGAAACACTCTTTCAGGACAAATGCATGATTACTCCCTACCTCCTCCTTCTGACAGAGATCTGTCAAATATCACCTTCTCAATAAGGTCTATAGTGATTCTCTGAAGTAAAACTGCAACAACTGCTTGGGCTTCATCTCCCTTGTTCTGCTCTATTTTTTTTACCACAATTTTTTCATAGCCCTTATCATCTTGTAAAATGCTGCATGATTTATAATTTTTTAACCTCTTTTCCTCTACTAACATGAAAACACCACTAAGACAGAGATCTTTATTTATTCCCTATTAGATATGAAGCATCTAATACAGCACCTGGCACATAGCAGGCATTTAGTAAACCATTGTTGAATGAATGGATCATTAAATAAGTGACTAAATGAAAGAATATGTGTGCACACTACACAGCTTAACACTGTGTAGTATTGTAAAATGAGCAATTAGAAGTAAATAAATGTTGTCATACCCTGAAACCCTGATAGGTTATAAGCAACATGATATAACTAAAATATTCCATTTTACTCAGTGGTATTTATAGTAATAACAGTCATAAAACGCACACTTTTGGGAGTATACGACGTAAATTTAATTTAGTTCTATGTTAAATGTTTCTCACTCTATCCTTTCATTTCCAATGACTTAAATATCAATAAATGTATTTCCTTACGGGTATTATTTCTAACATTTAAATTTCTGACCTCCAAAACAGCAGGAATTGATTAACATTTAACAAAATGGAAATGTGAAGAAATGAGAAAATTAAGTATTGCACCTCATAACTCAGAGCTTATGGCTTAGTTTTAATGTATCATGTAAAGGATTTAGACTTCATATAATCTATTTAAAATGTATGTTCTTACACACTGGGGTGGCAGATAAGAAGGAAGTGTACAAATAACTCAATTTAATCTCATTCAAAGTCTCAGTGTCCATTGGAGTTGTATGCAAATAAACAGAAAAAAATTTCATAATCTCTAATCATTCTCATTTGGACAACAACAGAAGCCAAGCACACACTGCTTGAATGACATTTTGCCTGATTTTATATCCTCCACTATACAGTGTGGTTTGAAAAGGCGAATTATGAGTTTGAGAAAAATGGGAAGCAGAATAACATAAAGTTTTAGACAATATGGAATTAGAGATGCTACTATCAGAATGATTCTTTTAAAAATACAAATCTGATTTTGCCACTACTGGGCTGAAAGTCCTGCAGTGGCTCCCTTTTACAGAGGGGAAACCAAAGCTAAAGTCCTTACAATGCTTCTCTGAACTACATGATCGTGCAGGCCCTCCCCACTTCTGACCTAATTTCTACCACTTGCCTCTGTCTTCTCCTGTTCCACCAATCCTTTTAATATTCCTTTAGCACTACAGATACTAGGATCCTTTTGATTGTGGTTCCTCTTCTAACCTCTTCATGAACTCATGAAGACACAAACACATAAGCATGCATTTAACATTAGCCTCATAATAAAACCCTAGAAATATCCTCAACAAAGTAAAGAATAAAACAAAAATGTCCACCATCACCACTATTACTACAAATTGCTGTGGAAGTGCTAGCCAACTTAATTGTGCATGCCATTTGCCCCTTCCCCCACCACACACACCCGTGCATTGAATTTATAGCTACTTGAAGATATTATTTACTTAAAAATCTGACAGTATCACATTTGAAACATTTCTAGGAAGTTGATTATTTTTTAAATCAAGTCAGCAAACATCAAAAATTATCTGAACATCTACTGGCACTTTTTAAGAAAATATACTAGATGTTACTAAATAAACTTTAGAAATGAACAATATTTATATGAAAAAAAAAACCCTAGAATTCCCCAGGAAGGAACATAAAACAACACTTGAATAAAATAAGAGACTTTTATATGAAACTCAGTCACATAGGAAGGTTAATTCTTGTAATTCAATCTGTCATGAAAATTTAGTAACATCCCAGTCAAAAATCTCCATCATGAAATACTCCTACAGTTAATCTAAAATGTAAAGATATTAGAATTGACATAAAAATATGCAAAAAATAAAAAGAGTAATGATCATGTGCTTTCCCTACCACATACTAAAATATATCATAAAACTACAATATAAACATTTTATAGTATCAAATTTTTATTCTTGAGTGTATAAATTAGACTATTAAGCAAACTTGGTGAAATGTTTATTATCAGCAATTGTCAGCATTTTTTAAATTAATTAAGTGGAGGCTTCAAGTATATAGTCATATTATCTGTAAATAATTAATTTACATTATTCTATCCAATTTTTATACTTCATTTCTTTCTCTTGTCAAAATGAATTGGTTCATATTTTCAAAAATTTTTAATAATTATGCCAAAAATGTAAACCTCATACATTGTTGCTAACTTTTGAGAATACTTTTTATGTTTCTCACTCTTAGGAAGAAAATATGGAGAGCAGACTCCAAATTAAACAAGGCAGTAATAAGAATGTTAGCGTGAGAAAGACGAAATATTCAGATAACTGAAAGTGGGGAAATATTCAGAGGATATGAATATCAGAATACAGACATGGTTACATAAATGCTATATTTTCTAGAGTCAGAGCAATAGCAAAAGAGAGTGCTCTAGAGATATGAGGTATGACAGCTACCTTGGTTTCTACTATTCCTTTTTTTATTCAATTAATTAACATATAGTGTATTATTAGCCTCATTCAATTAATTAACATATAGTGTATTATTAGTTTCTACTATTCTTTTTTTATTCAATTAATTAACATATAGTGTATTATTAGCCAATTAACATATAGTGTATTATTAGGTAGAGTTTAGTGATTCATCAATTACATTTAACACCCAGTACTCATTACATCAAGTGCCCTCCTTAATGCCCACCACCCAGTTACCCCATCCCCCTACTGACCTCCCCTTCAGCAACTGTCAGTTTGTTTCCTATAGTTAAGAGTCTCTTATGGTTTGTCTCCCTCTCTGATTTCATCTTACTTTATTTTTCCCTCTCTTCCCCTATGATCCTCTGTTTTGTTTTTTAAATTCCACATATGAGTAAAATCATATGATAATTGTCTTTCTCTGATTGGCTTATTTTGCTTAGCATAATACCCTCTAGTTCCAACCATGTCATTGAAAGTGGTAAGATTTCATTTTTTTGATGTCTAATATTCCATTGTATATATTTGTTTAATTTTTAGAATGATTTTATTTTTTTATTTAAATTCAATTAGCCAACATAGGGTATATTTATAGCACATCTTCTTTATCCATTTATCTGTCGATGGACATCTGGGCTCTTTCCATAGTTTGGCTATTGTGAACACTACTGCTATAAACATTGGGGTGCAGGTGCCCCTTTGAATCACTGTATCCTTTGGGTAGATACCTAGTATTTGGTAGTGTAATTGTTAGGTCATAGGATAGCCCTATTTTTAACTTTTTGAGGAACCTCCATATTATTTTCCAGAGTGGCTATACTAGCTTACATTCCCACCAGCAGTGTAAGAGGGTTCCCCTTTCTCCACATCCTCACCAACATCTGTCATTTCCTGACTTGTTAATTTTAGCCATTCTGACTAGTGTGAGATGGTAACTGATTGTGGTTTTGATTTGTATTTCCCTGATGATGAGTGATGTTGAGCATTTGTATGTCTTCTTTGGAGAAATGTCTATTCATGCCTTTTGCACATTTCTGGACTGGATTACTTGTTTTTGGGGTGTTAGTTTGAGAAGTTCTTTATAGATTTTGGATACCAGCCCTTTATCTGATAGGCCATTTGCAAATATCTTCTCTCATTCTGTCGATTGTTTTTTGGTTTTGTTGACTATTTCCTTTGCAGTGCAAAAGCTTTTTATCTTGATCAAGTCCCAAGAGTTCATTTTTGCTTTTGTTTTCCTGGAACAGTGTTTTAATTACAGAAAAATACATTTCATTTAAATATGAGGAAGGGAAAGTACTTGCAACTAAATTACATATAAAAAGACTAGAAGGATAAAAGTAAAGACCATCTAAATAATGTAGAAATAGTTAACTAAGGCACAATAGAAAAATAGGGCCATAGGGTTGCCTGGGTGGCTCAGTCAGCTAAGTATCTGACTTCGGCTCAGGTTATGATCTCAGAGTCCTGGGATTAAGCCCCATGTCAGGCTCCCCATTCAGTGGGGAGTCTGCTTGTCCCTGCCCTTCTGTCCCTCACCCAACTTGTGCTCTCTCTCTCTCTTAAATAAATAAAACCTTAAAAATAAAAGAAAAATAGCACCATAAAATATGTGAAGTATTCTAATTTAACATTACTAAATTATATAAACAAGTTTTAAAAACTATATAAAAAGAAAAAGAATAAATTAGAAATTTAAAAAGTCAAAATGATAAGACTAAATAATAGAGAACAGAGCTCAGGAACCAAATAGAAAATATGGAAAAAATGTTTTAGAAATTAAGAGTAAACAAGAAGCTACATTAAGTAAGGACAGACACATTTGAAATTATGACAACAGAAAGAAAGAAATAAGAAAATAATCAAACAGAAACAGAGAATACAATAAAAAGAATTAAGAGATGATCATTTTAGAAGGAAAAGAAGATCAACATAGATATAATTGAAGTTCCCAGAGAAAAAAAACAACCAAAATAGATAAAGTTGAAGTTCTAATGAAGAAAACGAATCAACAAAACAAAACAAATGGCAAAATATGTAATTAAAAAATATTACCCAAATTAAGGAGAACTTGAACTTATATTTAGGAAATGAAACTGTGTAACTGAGAAAATCATCCTAGAATGGTTTAACCCAAAATATATTCTAGAAAAAGACCACTGTAGTTTAAATATAAAGAAAACAAACAAACAAACAAATAAATATCTTCAGACAACCATGCAAAAAGAATACCAAGTAAGATTAAATAATAGATTATATTTCCATCTGACTTATAACTGCAGCACATCTTAACACAATTGAACTATATGTTTAAGATGGTCAAAGAAAAAAAATTTGTACAAAGATTTTAAGTTTAAGGCAAAATTACTTTTCATGTATAATAGTTATAGAACAATTATGAGTCTACAAGGCATCAACAAATTTTGTCCTTTTAAGTTTTTCCTGAGGAAATTTTTCAAGAATGAGCTTCAGATAACCAAGAGTTGTTGACAGAAGTTTCAGCCCAAGGTGTACTGGTGGGCATTGACATACTTAATTGTAGCACCATGACTAGGTCATAGGGATAAAAGGGACAGAATATTAGGTAAATGTTACATGTTCTGACAAAACATATAAAACAGCACCAAATATGAGGAAATAATGTAGAAAGGAATTTCTAATTCAAAATAAGCTTGCTGACTGATTTGCAGTGTTAACTGAAAATAAATAATGTCATTTGAAATCAGATGTTAATTGAGAAAAATAAAAAAAGAGTAAAGAAGTTACAAATTAAACCCACAATCATCCATAATAGGAAACCAATTAACAGTATCTTATAAACAGGGAACTAAATGCATCATTATAATGGTAACCAGTACGATAAAAATACAAAAAATTGCTAAATGCCAAAAGATACTTAAAAATAAACTGCTCATAAATTAATGTGTTATAAGATCACATATCAAAAGTAGGACCAAATATATTGGTTGTATTGATAAATGAAAGTAGGCTCAAAGCAGCCATAAAGGAAAAAAGATTTTTTTAACTAATCGCCAAAGCCAACTATGTATATATTTTCTAAAACCAAAAGAAAATTTATAAATGATTGGATAAAAAAATTAACACCATGGGCCACCTGGGGGCTCAGTCAGTTAAGGGTCTTACTCTTGATTTTGGCTCAGGTCATGATCTCAGTGTCATGAGATCGAGCCCTGCACTGGGCTCCATGCTGCGCATGAACTCTGCTTAAGATTCTCTCTCTCTCCCTCTCCCTCAGCTCCTTCCCATCTGCTCTCTCTCTCTAAAAAAATTAATTAAATAAGTAAGTAATACCAATAACATAACAACTGTCCTAAAGCTAAAACTACCAAAGATTCCATTTGAAAGAGAAGCATGTTAATAATTAACAAATATTTCAAAATTCAAAATAAATCCAGTGGAAAAATTTCATAGGATATAAAAGACCTAACAACATAATTCATAGTAATATTTTTATAAATAGATGTTTAACATGAAATTTAAATAATTTTTCTTCTTTTCTTTTTTTTAAGATTTTATTTATTTATTTGAGAGAGTAAGAGAGAGAGAGAGAGAGCATGAGACAGGGGAGGGTCAGTGGGAGAGGCAGACTCCCCACTGAGCAGGGAGCCCTATGCAGGGCTCCATTCCAGGACTCCAGGATCATGACCTGAGCCAAAGGCAGATGATTAATTGACTGAGCCACCAGGCACCCAATTTTTCTTCTTTTCAATGCACATGGAATATACTCAAAGATTGACATTAAATTAGGCCACAAGAAAGTCATTATTAAATTTCAAAAGAAAAAAATAATATAAGCTGCATTTCTGACTATAATGAAATTAATGTCAAAATTAGAAATACAGCAAAACAAACAAACAAACAAACAAAAAAACGATTTCAAGAAAGGACTTCCACATGGAAATTTAAAAAACAGACTAATGGGTCAAAAGGTAATATAAAGTAAAATTGCAGTTGGAAATGAAGATGGAGTAGGATCCTAAGCTCGTCTGGTCTCATGAATACAACTAGATAACTATCAAATCATTTTAAATACCCCGGAAATTGAACTGAAAACTGACAGAACAAACTTCACAACTAAAGGTAGAGAAGAGGCCACATCAAAGAAGGTAGAAAGTGTGGAGATTGTGGTTTGGGAGAGAAAGGATCATAGTCAATGAGGTGGGGAGGTAGCTGCAGGTGTAGAGAAAGGTGTGAGATGGACTAGCACACAGAGGAGCACACAGAGAAAATGAAGCACCACAGCAGTTGGCTTGGAAGCAAGAGGAGCCAAATTGTGTGAGTTCTTGCAACCAGCAGGGCTTTAAGCCTGGAGTTATAAAGGTCAGCACGTGTGTCTGAGATAGAGTTCAGAGGGCATTCCACTGCTCCTAGAGAGAAGGTAGGCAAACAACTCCCAAACATATAGCACGGAAACAGCAATATGAAGAGTGCCTGTGGCACATAGGGTGAGGTTATTGGCTCATCTTGGAGTGTGTCCCAGAGAGACAGCTTCAAAGAGAGAGTCCTCCAGCAGCAAAGGAACTGGTAGGCAACATTTCCCTCCCCTGCCCCTCAGTATAAGCAGAGGGCCACCCGCAGAAGCCAGCACAGTGCAGACACTCACTCCCTAACTTGCTTACACCAACTCCTGCCCGCACCCCACACTCTGGTGGAACTGCCCTTCTCAGTCATGTTTGCCTTAGTCCCAGCATAGAGGGCCTTCTCCCTCAGACCAGCCCAAAACCCTGTTCACACCACATCTCCCTACTCAGGAGTTTTGCAGAGCCTCTGTTCCAGCAGTGGTAGCAATAGGTCTCATCTAATATATCAGAGCACACCTAATTAAAACACATCACGTTCAGGCCAGAGACTAAACACTGCCGACAATAGGCAAAGAGAGCCTCTGCAGATGAATGGCCTGAAGGATAAAGTAGCCAGAACAAAACAGTAGAACATAAACAGCACACATTTCAGATACTCCCAGAAGTACCAGGCACTGGGGAACTGAGGACACTACAAGACAGGACACTAAAAGACCTCTTCTCATGAAGCCATTACTCTCAAGAACAGGAGATGTAGCCCACTTTCCTAGAGCATAGAAACACACACAGAGACTTAGGCCAAATGAGAAGACAGAGAATGAAATGAAAGAACAGGTCAAGTCCATGGCCAGAGATCTAAGCAAAACAGATATAAGTTACATGTCTGATAGAAAATTTAAAGTTATGATCATAGAAAATACTCACTGGACTTGAGAAAAAAGTGGAAGACGTAAGTGTGATGCTTAACAAAGAGATAGGAATAACACAGCAGAAAAAAGAATTGTGTAAAACTAGCATAAACTTAGGGAATTCAGTGACAACATCAAGCATAATGATATTCACATTATAGGAGTCCCAAAAGAAGAAAAAAGAGGTGAGGGTGCAGAGAGTTTATTAGACAAAATAATAGCTGAAAATTTCCCTGATCTAGGGAAGAAAACAGATACCCAGATCCAGGAAGCACAGAGAACCTCCATCAGAATCAACAAAAGCAGACCCACACCAAGACATATTGTAGTTAAATTGGCAAAATTTAAGAGAAACTAAAAAATTAAAAAAAAATTAAAAAATAAAAAAGAGAACTACAAGTCAATATCCCTGATGAATACAAATGCAAAAATCCTCAACAAAATACCAGCAACCCAAATCCAACAATACATTTAAAAAAAAAAATCATTCAACACAATCAAGTGGGATTTATTCCTGGGATGCAAGGGTGGTTCAATATTCATAAATCAATCAACAAGATATACCACATTAATAAGAGAAAGGATAAGAACCATATAATCATTTCAATAGACACAGGAAAAGCATTTGAAAAAATACAACATCCACTCATGATAAAAAACTGCAACAAAGCAGGTTTAGAGGGACTGTACCTCAACAAAATGAAGACCATATATGAAAAACCCAAAGCTAATATCATCCTTAATGAGGAAAAATTGAGAGCTTTTCTCCTAGGAATAAGCAAGAACATCCACTCTCACAACTTTTATTCAATATAGTATTAGAAGTCCTACCCACAGCAATCAGACAAGAGAAAGGAATAAAAGGCATTCAAATCCATAAGGAAGATATAAAACTTTCACTATTTCCAGATGACATGATATATATAGGAAACCCGATAGAGTCCACCAAAAAAACTGTTGGAACTGATAAACTAATTCAGTAAAGTCACAGTATACAAAATCAATATACAGAAGTCTGTTACATTTCTATATACCAATAATGAAGCAGCAGAAAGAGAAATTAAGAAAACAATCCCATTTACTATTGCCTAAAAATAATAAGATACCTAGGAATAAACCTAACCAAAGAGGTAAAAGACATGTACTCTAAAAACTATAAAACACTGATGAAAGTAATTGAAGATGATACCCCCAAAATGGAAAGACATTCCATGTTCATGGATTGGAAGAATGGAAAATGTCTATATTACCCAAAACAATCTACACATTTAATGCAATCCCTATCAAAATATCAACAATGTTTATCATGGAACTAGAACAAACAATTCTAAAATTTGTATGTAACCACAAAAGACCCCAAATAGCCAAAGAAATCTTGTAAAAAAAAAAAGTAGAGCTAGAAGAATCACAATTGCAGACTTCAAGTTATATTACAGAGCTGTAGTGATCGAGACAGTATGGTACTGGCACAAAAATAGACACATAGATCGATAGAACAGAATAGGAAACCCAGAAGTGAACCCAAAACAATATCGTCAATTAATCTTTGTCAAAGCAGGGAAAGAATATCCAAGGGAAACAAGAATCTCTTCAACAAATGGTGTTGGGAAAACTGGACAGCAACATGCAGAAGAAAGAAACTGGACCACTTTCTTACCCCATAAACAAAAATTCAAAATGGAAAAAAGATGTAAATATGAGATCTGAAACTATAAAAATCCTGGAAGAGAACACAGGCAGTAACTTCTTAGACATTGGACAGAGCAACATTTTTTTAGATATGTCTCCTGCGCAAGGAAAAAAAGCAAAAATAAAGTATTGGGACTACATCAAAATAAAGTGATTCTGCACAGTGAAAGAAACAGTCAACAAAATTAAAAGGCAACCTCCTGAATGGAGATATTTGCAAAGGACATATCTGATAAAGGGTTAATATTCAAAATATATAAAGAACTGATACAACTCAATATCTAAAAAATGAATAATCGAATTAAAAAATGGGCAGAAGACAAGAACAGATATTTCTCCAAAGAGAACATACAGATGGTCAACAGACACATGAAAATATGTTCATCATCCCTTACCGTCAGGGAACCACAAATAAAAACCATAATGAGATATCACCTTACACCTATAACAACAACTAAAATCAAAAGACAACACATAAAACAACAGGTGTTGGCAAGGAAGTGCAGAAAGGGGAACCCTCTTGCACTATTGGTGGGAATGCAAACTGGTGCAGCCATTATGGAAAATACTAATTCAAAGGGATACATGCACCCTAATGTTTATAATAACATTATTTACAATAGCCAAACTATGGAAGCATCCAAAATGTCCATGAATTGATGCATAAATGAAGAAAAAGTGGTATACAATGGAATATTATTCAGCCATAAAAAAGAATGAAATCTTGCCATTTGCATTGACATGGATAAAGCTAGAGAGTATAATACTAAGTGAAATAAGTCAGAGAAAGACAAATACTATATGATTTCAGTCAAATGTGGAATTTAAGAAAAAAAAAATAAATGAGCAAGGGGAAAAAAGAGAGAGAGAGACAAATCAAGACCCAGATTCTTAATTATAGAGAACAACCTGATCGTTACCAGAGGGGTGTTGGGGAGGTGGGAGGGATGGATTAAATAAATGTTGGGGATTAAAATATGCACTTGTGATAAGCACTAAGTGATGTACGGAATTGCTGAATCACTACAAATGTACAACTGAAACTAAGATAACACTGTATGTTAATTAACTGGAATTAAAGTAAAAACTGAAAATGTCCCCCCCCAGAAAAAGAAAAAAAAAAGAAAAAAGAAAAGAAACGAAGTGAAATTGCATAATTTCTTCAAAATAATGATAATAAAATAAAACATATTTGCTCTATGGGATTCAGTTAAAGTAGTGACCCAATAACTTTTCATGGGATTAAGTCAGCTAAATAGAAAAAAAAAAAACAAACAAACAAAAAGACAACAAAACTTAAAAAGGAAACTCATATAGTCCCCAAACAGATCATAGCTAAACCAAAAGAAAGCAAGAGAAAATAATTGTATTAATAGCAAAAATTAACATTACAGAAAGGAAAGTATTGAAACTAACAAATAAATGAAAAACATGATTCTTTGAAAAGAAACTACCAAAAATGCAAATTAGTAGCCATCCTCATTTTTCAAAAGAGAGAGGAAGCAGAGATACAGAAGGAGAAGGTGGAAGAGCTACCAAAGCACAGAAAATCTTTTTAAAAAATTCATTAATAATAAAAAAAAATTCATTAATAATTACTGGGAGAAACTCTATGCAAATATATTTGAAAAACCTAATAAAATGGAAATATCTCTAGAAATATAATTTAGCCATAATCGATTACATTCAATAGAAAATTCTAAACCATCCAGTTTCCATAAAAGGAAAAGAGAATTTTCAAATGTCCCAACACAAAAGGAACCAGACCCAGTGGCCTTTATGTAGTTATTCTAAAAACATAAATATCAGATAATTGATGGCAAATGATCCAATTCAGAGCACTAATGAAGAAACAAGCATTCTGAATATTTTATATTAAGTTTTGTAAAAATCTTATTTCAAAACATTCAAAGATATTACAAAAAGAAAGCACTACAGACAAATCTCCTTTATGTATACTGAAGCAAAAAACTACAAAAAATACTGGGAAATAAAATCCAATGAAATGTTAACTAAATAATTCATTGTGATTCACTTAAGTGTTTGCTTGGAATACAGAGGTAATTTAATATTAGGAAATATATTAATAATTTACTAAATTAATAAAAGGAAGAAAATCATATCATTTTCTACACTGAATGCAAAGAAAGCATTTGACAAGATATTTTCATTATTAAAAGACTAAATAAAAGAGGAATAGATTTTAGGTCCAAGGTGGCAATGCAGGAAATTCCTGAACTCACCTCATCCCATAGTACACCAAATCTATAGCTACATATAGATCCCTACCTTCTGAAAAAGATCTGAAAATTAGGTGGACTATTTTGCAGAACAAAGGATAAAAGGTCTACTTGTGACAGCTAAGAGAGGCAGAATCATGGCCTTGTATGAAATAAAACAAAACAAAACCACCCTGGGGACACATATAGGGAGAAATCTCACCAAACAGATGCTTCTCCAGGAGCAGTAAGGGGTTCGTGCCCCAAATCAGGCAACTTAGCTTGAAGACATGGCTTGGAAATCCAATGTGGCCGATGTGTAGGGGTCCCAAAGTGCTAAGAAGGAAACTAAGATTACTATCTTGGGGGGTTCATATGTAATCTTGCTCACCTTGAGACTAAGGGGGTTAAGAAGCAGTTTTCAAGTCTCTTCAACAAATGGTGTTGGGAAAATTGGACAGCCACATGCAGAAGAATGAAACTGGACCATTTCCTTACACCACACACAAAAATAGACTCCAAATGGTTGAAGACCTAAACGTGAGACAGGAGTCCATCAACATCCTAAAGGAGAACACAGGGAGCAACCTCGTTGACCTCAGCCACAGCAACTTCTTCCTAGAAACATCGCCAAAGGCAAGGGAAGCAAGGGCAAAAATGAACTATTGGGATTTCATCAAGATCAAAAGCTTTTGCACAGCCAAAGAAACAGTCCACAAAACCAAAAGACAACCGACAGAATGGGAGAAAATATTTGCAAATGACATATCAGATAAAGGGCTAGTATCCAAAATCTATAAAGAACTTATCAAACTCAACACCCAAAGAACAAATAATCCAATCAAGAAATGGGCAGAAGACATGAGCAGACATTTTTCCAAAGAAGACATCCAAATGGCCACAGACACATGAAAAAGTGCTCAACATCGCTGGGCATCAGGGAAATCCAAATCAAAACCTCAATGAGATACCACCTCACACAAGTCAGAATGGCTAAAATTAACAAGTCAGGAATGACAGATGTCGGTGGGGATGCGGAGAAAGGGGAACCCTCCTACACTGTTGGTGGGAATGCAAGTTGGTGCAACCACTCTGGAAAACAGTATGGAGGTTCCTCAAACAGTTGAAAATAGAGCTATCATACGATCCAGCAATTGCACTACTGGGTATTTACCCCAAAGATACAAATGTAAGGATCCGAAGGGGTACGTGCACCCCGATGTTTATAGCAGCAATGTCCACAATAGCCAAACTGTGGAAAGAGCCAAGATGCCCATCGACAGATGAATGGATAAAGAAGAAGTGGTATATATACACAATGGAATATTATGCAGCCATCAAAAGGAATGAGATCTTGCCATTTGCAATGACGTGGATGGAACTGGATGGTGTTATGCTGAGTGAAATAAGTGAATCAGAGAAAGACATGTATCATATGACCTCACTGATATGAGGAATTCTTAATCTCAGGAAATAAACTGAGGGTTGCTGGAGTGGTGGGGGGTGGGAGGGATGGGGTAGCTGGATGATAGACATTGGGGAGGGTATGTGCTATGGCGAGTGCTGTGAATTGTGCAAGACTATTGAATCACAGATCTGTACCTCTGAAACAAATAATGCAATATATATATTAAGAAAAAAAGAAGAAGATAGTAGGAGGGGAAGAATGAAGGGGGGAAATCGGAGGGGGAGACCAACCATGAGAGACGATGGACTCTGAAAAACAAACTCAGGGTTCTAGAGGGGAAAGGGGTGGGAGGATGGGTTAGCCTGGTGATGGGTATTAAAAAGGGCACGTTCTGCATGGAGCACTGGGTGTTATGCACAAACAATGAATCATGGAACACTACATCCGAAACTAATGATGTAATGTATGGTGATTAACATAACAATAAAAAATTTTTTAAAAAAGCAGTTTGCAAATCATCTAGATTATATGCAAGAAAGAGTTTGTTT
Source organism: Eumetopias jubatus (assembly GCF_037043125.1). Lineage (NCBI taxonomy): Eukaryota > Metazoa > Chordata > Mammalia > Carnivora > Otariidae > Eumetopias > Eumetopias jubatus. The sequence goes on from NW_028274811.1 coordinate 99,463,264, forward strand.
GCTTATCTGGGGACATCAGCCAGAAAGCAAGAGACAATTGAGATGCTCTCTAAAGACAGGCACTGGCAGGCACCAATGATGAACTCTTAAGTATAGCCTGATAGCACAGGGAGGTGAACTTAGATGTGGCACCTTCCCACCACATTGCTGGAGTGGGCAAGGGTGAGCAGTTGCAATACCTGCTGAGGCCAAAGAACACAGACAATTGCAGCACTTTCCTGCTCTTTGGCTAGGGCAGGTGAGAACAAAAGGTCATTGAGTCCTCTTGCTCACAGCCTAAAGCTAGCATTCACCCACAGAAAAGACACTCTGCTGCATTAGTGAAGCAGATGGGTACATGCATTCAGGACATTTTCCCACCGCCTTTCTGAAGCCAGTGAACATCCCCTGCTCCCTACTCTCTCCAACAGCCTTATGGATGTGCTTAATCCACACAGGAGACACCCGGGATGGCCTGGCCTGGGTAGCGAACAGAAGTCAATGGGACTGTAACAATCAAAAAGACAGTTCTTAAAAAAAAAAAAAAAAGACAGCTTTTGGCAGGCCACTACCCCCAAGGCACTACACACAGCATACTGAACACAATCTGGGTCTTCCTGTGAAAAAGGTCTATTTACTTATCCTGGAAGTTCAATCTGAGGGATGGGCTTCAGGTTTCCCAGACATCAAGAGGCTAAGGAGGCACCTGCAGGGAATGTAAGTAGAAAGACAACATCCTTGGCCTTACTACAGCTAGACAAGACTTCCCAGAAAGGAGCTTATACATTCATTTGGTGCTCTGACTTTTGCAACTGTCACCGAGGAGCCCCCTCCAGATGTCCTGGTCTGCAAGCCAGCAGAGATTATGATTGCAGCCCCACAGGATGGTATATATTTGCATACTTTAAAAGCAGCTGCCTGAAAGTCTGGTTTCCAATCAGCCTGAAACTAGGTGCTAAATGAGATTCCTCCCCTTGGATCATTGACAGGTCTTGGCAAACCCTAAACAATGGGGGCATATCAAGAATAAATCAAGCAGTTTAGACAATCACAAAGGCCCAAAAGACAATCAAGAGCTAGGGCAAGATTAAATGAGAAGGACTATCATATACAAAGACCACACTTTCAAAACTGAGGGAGGCAGCTGTTTTGCCTAAATACATAGAAACAAACACATGAAGTCAAGTAAAATTAGGAAACAGAGAAATATGTATCAAACAAAATAAAATGACACAACTCCAGAAAAAGAGCTTAATAATACATATAAGTTATCTACCTAATGAGGAATTCAAAGTAATAGTCATAAAGATGGTTATTGAACTTAAGAGTGAATAAAGAAAGTGAAAACTTCAACAAAAAGAGAAAATATGAAACAGAACTCACAGAGCTGAAGCATATAATGACTGAACTGAAAAATAAACTAAAGCGGTTCAATAACAGACTGAATGAAGAAGAATAAACCAATAAGCTGGAAGAAAAAGAAATGGAACTCACCTAAACAGAGCAGCTAATGGAAAAAAAATAATGAAGGTAATTAAGTAACCTCAAGGACATCAGTAGGATAATATTTACATTACGGGGTCCCAGAATGAGAAGAGAAAGAAAAAGGTAGGAACACTACTTGAGGGAATAATGGCTGAAAACTTCCCATACCTAAGGAAGAAAACAGATATCCAGATCCAGAAAGTCCAGAAAATTCCAAGAAGATGAAACTAAAGAGAGCCACACCAAGACACATTACAATTAAAATGTCAAAAGTTACAAAGAATCTTAAAAGCATCAAGAGAAAAACAACTTGTTACGTACAAGGGAACTCCTTTAATATTATGAGCAAACTTTTCAGTAGAAATGTTGCAAGCCGAAAAGAGTGGCATGATATATCCAAAGTGCTGAAAGAAAAAACTTTCAACCAACAATACTCTACCTGGCAAGGTTACCACTCAAAATTGAAGGAGAGATAAAGAGAAAGTGACAATACAAAATAATAAGGAATTTTCACACCTCATTTACATAGATGGATAGATCATCCAGACAGAAAATCAATAAGGAGGGTGCCTTGTGGCTCAGTTGGTTAAGCGGCTGCCTTCGGCTAAGGTCATGATCCCGGGGTCCTGGGATCGAGTCCCACATTGGGCTCCCCCTGCTCTTTGGGGAGCCTGCTTCTCCCTCTGCCTCTGCCTGCCACTCCCCCCACTTGTGTTCACTCTCTCTCTCTCTCTCTCTCTCTCTCTCTGTGTCAAATAAATAAATAAAATTCTTTAAATAAAAAAAAAAGAAAATCAATAAGGAAATGCCAGCCTTAACTGACACATTAAACCAGAGGGACTTAATAGATATATACAAAAACTTCTATCCAAAAACAGCACAATATATTCTTCTCAAGTACACATGGGACATTCTCCAGGACAGATCACATGTTAGGCCACAAAACAAGTTCAATAAATTCAAGAAGACTGAGATAACATCAGGCACCTTTTTAGACCACATTGGTATAAAACTAGAAATCATTACAAGAAGAAAACCGGACAAACTACACATATGTAGAGATTAAACCATGTTATTGAACAACTACAGAAAGCATCAAAGAAGAAATAAAAAAAATATATACAGATAAATGAAAACAGCAGCGTAATATACCAAAATCTATGAGATGCAGCAAAAGTAGTTCTAAGAGGAAAGTTCAGAACAATATAGGCCTACCTCAAGAAACTGCAAAAATATAAAATAAATAATTTAACTTTGCACTAAAGAAACTAGAGGAAGGAATAAATGAAGGCTAAAGTTAGTGGAAGGAAGGAAATAATAAAGATCAGAGAAAAATAAATAAAACAGAGACTACAAAAACAATAGAAAAATCAACAAAACAAGAAAGTTATAACTGATACCAAAGAAATACAAAGGATCATAAGAGACTACTATGAATAATTATATGCCAACAAATTGGACAACTGAAGAGAAATGGATCAATTCTAGAAACTTATAATCTTTCAAGACTGAATCATGAAGAAATAAAAAAAAATCTGAATAGAAAATTACTAGCAAGGAGATTGAATTAGTAATCAAAAATCTCTGAACAAACAAAACTCCAGGACCACATGGCTTCATTGGTAAATTCTATCAACGATTTAAAGAAGATTTAATAGCTATCCTCCTCAGATTCTCTAAAAAGTTGATGAGGAGGAAAAGCTTTCAAACCCATTTTATGAGGTCAATATTACCCTAATACCAAAACCAAAAAAGATCCCACAAAAAAAGAAAATTATAGGTCAATCTTCTTGATGAACAATAGATATTAAAATAAAAATACTCAACAAAATATTAACAAAATATTAACAATATCACAATATAATAACAATATATTGAATTCAACAATATATTAGATCATAAACCATGACCAAGTGGGATTTATTCCAGAGATGCAAGGATAGTCAACATTTGCAAATCAATCAATGTGATATATAACCTTAACAAAATGAAAGATAAAAATCATACAACCATCTCAATAGATGGAGAAAAAGCATTTTCAAAATTCAACATCCATTTATGATAAAAACTCAACAAAGTGTCTACAGGGAAAAAAAACCTACCTCAAAATAATTAAGGCCATATAAGACAAACTCACAGCTAATATTATACTCAATGGTGGAAAGCTGCAAGTTTTTCCTCTAAGATCAGGAACAAGACAAGGATGCCTACCTTCACCAATTTTATTCAATACAGTATTGGAAGTCCAAACTATAGCAATTAAGCAAGAAAAAGAATAAAAGATTTCCAAATTGGAAAAGAAGTAAAACTGTCACTATTTGAAGATGACATGATACTATGTGGAAACCCCAAGCATTTCACCAAAACACTGTTGAAACTAGTAAACGAATTCACTAAAGTTGCAGAACATGAAGTTAATGTACAAAATCTATTACATTTTTATGCAATAATATGTAACTAGCAGAAAGAGAAATAAAGAAAACATTCCATTTACAATCAGATGAATAATAAATACCTAGGGATAAATTTAACCAAGGATGCTGAAAAACCTGTGCATGGAAAACTCTTAGACATGGAGGAAAATTGAGAAAGACACAAATGAATGGAAATATATTCCATGCTCATGGATTAGAGAAATTGATATTATTAAAATGTCCATACTACTCAAAGCAATTCATAGATTCAATGAAATCCCTATGAAAATTCCAATGCCATTCTTCACAGAACTAGAACAACCCATCCTAAAATTTGTTTGGAGCCACAAAGACCCCAAATATCCAAAATAATCCTGACAAAGAACACAGCCAGAGATGTCACAACTCCCTCATTTCCAACTATACTACAAAGCTATAGTAATCAATACAATATAGTAGTGGCACAAAAACAAACACATAGATGAATGGAACAGAATAGAGAAACCAGAAATAAACCTACACATACATGGTCACTTGATTTATGACAGAGGTGGCAAGAATGGAGACAAGACAATGGGGAAAGGACAGTCTCTTCAATAAATGGTGCCAGGAAAACAGGATAGCAACACGAAAAAGAATGAAACTGGACCACTTTCTTACATCATATAAAACAATTAACTCAAAATGGATTAAAGACTTAAATACAAGCACTGAAACCACAAATATCTAGAAGAAATCATAGGCAGTAAGTTCCTTGACATTGGTCTTAATGATTTTTTTTATCTTACTCCCACAAGCAAGGAAAACAAAAGCTAAAATAAACAAATAGAACTATATCAAACTAAGTTTCTGTACAATGAAGAAACCCATCAACAAAACAAAAAAGCAACTTATTGAATGGAAGAAGATATTTTCAAATCAGATATATAATAAGGTAATAATATCCAAAATATATAAGGATCTCATATAGCTCAATAATAATAACAAAAATCTAATTAAAAAATAAGCAGAAAAAATATGTAGAGGATCTGAATAGACATTTTTCCAAAGAAGATACACAGGTGAAGACAAGACATATGAAGAGATGCTCAGTATTAGCAATCATCAATGAAATGCAAATCAAATCAAAATTTGATATCACCTTACACCTGTCAGAATGACCATTATCAAAAAGACAAGAAATAACAAGTGTTTGTGAGGATGTAGAGAAAAGGGAACTCTCATGCACTATTGATAGGAATGTAAATTGGTACAGTCACTATGGAAAACAGTATGGAACTTCCTCAAAAAATTAAAAATAGAACTACTATATGATCCAGTAATTCCACTCTGGGTATCTATACAAAAAATAAAAACACTAATTTCAAAAGATATATGCATCCCCTGTGTTCACTGCAGCATTATTTACAATAGCCAAGATATGTAATCAAAGTGTCTTTTAATGGCTGAATGGATAAATTGTCCATCGATGGAACTCAGCCATTAAAAAAAAGAAATCTTGTTAATTGTGACAACATGGAGGGACTTTGGGGGTATATATTAAGTAAAATAAGTCAGACAGACAAATAGTGCATGATTTTACTTATACTAAAGTATATACTAAAGTATATAAAGTATATATACTAAAAAATAAAACAAAACAAAATCTAGACTTGTAAGTACAGAGAAGAGATGATAATTGACTGAGGGGAGGGTTAGAATGGCAAAAGGAGTGAAGGGGATTAAGAAGTACAAATTTCTAGCTATAAAATAAATAAGCCATGGGGGTGTAAGGTATAGTTTGGGGAATACAGTCATTATTATTGTATTAGCTTTGTAAGGTGAAAAATATAACTAGACATTGTGTTGACCATTTTGAAATGTATACAAATGTCAAATAAGTACGTTGTACACCTGAAACTAATACATGTCTATTATACCTCAATAAAAAAAGTCTTTAAAATAAAAAAAAGGAATAAGTGGATATTTCATTAACATAATGTGTGTATCTCAGCTCCAAAGCATGCATTTTACTTGTATAACAATATTAAAGGTATCCAATAAAGTCATGCACAAAACTTGGATACCCACTCTTCACCACTATCTAACACTGCTTTCAAGTACTAACCAAAGCATCTATTTGCAGATTACTTGACTGTGTGCTTGGAAAACCCATAAATAACAACAAAAGATAATTTTAAAACTTAGTAAAATAGCAGGATATAAAATCTAATGATATCAATTACCTTCAAATATAAGATAAATAATAAAATAATTTAAAAGACACATTTCAATTATAAAAAGAATATATAGTCATAAACGCGAGTAAGAAACTTCCAGAATACTTCTGAAAATTGTAAAAGGTAGATTTAAACAACTGGAAGGATATACCTAGATCCTGGAGAAGATGACTTGATAGTACAAAACTGTCAATTTTCCTTAATTTATAACTTCAGCATGATCCCAATAATGCCACTTGGTTTTTCCAGGTTTTAAAAAGTTCATTATATATTTCACAAATGAAAAAAATAAATCAACAAGAATACTTATTAAACTCCTGAATAACAGGAATACTGTGTATGTGTGTGTGTGTGTGTGTGTGTGTGTGTTATAAGGGGTAATTATACTAACATTCAAACATATTACTTTAAAGCTTCTATAATTAAGTCATTGTTGAGACTGGTCCAATGGAATAGAATAGGAAATAGACCCAAGGCTTATGTAAATGCAGTATATCATTATAACAGACATCAAACAATGGATCCATTATACTATTGAATATGGTTTTGTTTTGTTTTAATTCATTGAAATATATGTGGTTACATTTTATTTCTTCCATGGGAACATTTTTCTGGTTAGTGTTCTTTACAGGTAATGTTTATCTTCCTTCTTTCATTTATTTTCCTTCCTTCCTTCCTTCCTTCCTTCCTTCCTTCCTTCCTTCCTTCCTTCCTTCCTGCTTTCCTGCTTTCCTTCCTTCCTGCCTTCCTGCCTTCCTCCCTCCCTCCCTCGCTCCTTTCCTTCGTCCCCTCTTTCCTTTCTCTCTTTCTTCTCTGTCTCTGTCTCTATCTCTGTCTCTCATTTACACACACACACACACACACACACACACACACCCTCCCTCCCTATCTCCCTCTTTTTTCTATATTTATATAGAATTCATGATTCATTTTGATTACTCTTGTTTTATATGTGAGGGATCAGTTAGGTTCATGCTTCAAACAAGTATAAAGTTTTATTACTGATGATGAGTGTGAGATCTCTTCTCACATGTCTGTTCACTGTTCTTTCCTAACTTCTACCACCAATAGAGTTTATTATAAGCAAGCTTTATGATTCCTTGTTCAGCACCTACCTCCTGTGCTTGTGCTTAGAACCAAAGCAAATACAGTCAAATTCCTACCATCTCCCTGAGAACCCCACTGCCATTGCTGCAAATGAGAGATACTGGTTCTGTACTGCAGGGTCTGTCAGGATTTAAATGTCTATTTGTGTAGCTTTTCATGATAACTATAGTCAAGAGTATCATTTCACTATACTGTATAAAAACCTTATTATCATTGTTGACCATCATTGCTTTTGGAAGACGCAATTCCTATTTTCCATTGTGTGCTTAATTTCTTTTCGAAGATGAATTTGGTGTTAGTTTCTATTTTTTTTGTTTTTGTTTTTCACAATTTCCAGATAGTGAAGGGGAGGATGCTGTATTTACTTTACATTTTTTAAATAGAAATTCCTGCTCCAAAAATTTTTAAATCACATATTAAAGTCCCTTATAATAATTTTAATCTCAAGTTGAAAACGAAATTCTTCTCAAGTCTGAGCTCCAGAAGATGAATGTATGGGCCAATTTATTATTTTCAAATATGGCAATAAAGTTGTCCAGAAGTACAAAAAGAGTCTTAAAAATAAGACCCACTAAAAATGGTTCTAATAACCTTAAAAATGTACACCATAACACTTCAGTAGTTTCACAGGTGGAAAAAATGTGAAGTGTTTCCACTATTTACCATAAGCCAATTTTATCTGCGTCAAGCCATATGGTTTGGGAAACTGGGAGTTCCAAGAGAATCTAGAGTGAAATTTAACAGTATTATTGAAAACAGAGTAAATTGAGGAGTTTATAAGCCATTCTAAGAAACAGATGATTTTTTCTTTTCTCTCCCCTTTTAAAAAATACTATACTAATATTTTAAAACAGTATGCACAGTGTTTTTGCCATTTACTCCATTATTGGTAACTTCTCTCCTTATGTAAGAAATTAGAATTATTGGGCGCCTGGGTGGCTCAGATGGTTGGGCATCTGCCTTCGGCTCAGGTCATGGTCCCAGGGAACTGGGATCGAGTCCCACATCGGGCTCCCTGCTCAGCGGGGAGCCTGCTTCTCCCTCTGCTTCTCTCTCTCTCTCTGTCTCTCATGAATAAATAAATAAAATCTTTAAAAAAAAAGAAATTAGAATTATTTGATGGAAGGTATAGTTATTTTTAAACATCAATTATAATTTTGAGGTTTCAAAATTATTATTCAACTATACCTATCAAAATAAACATTGCTGAGGAATCATTTGGAAAAGAGTATGAGGAAATCTGGTCAAAAATTATATACCAACTAACTAAAGATTATTTGGGAAAATTCTTTTGATATCTACAGAACAACTTAATATAAAGGCCAAAAAGCTTTATTTTTTAAAAAGATTTTATTAATTTCACAGAGAGAGTGAGAGAGCACAATCAGGGAGAGCAGCAGAGGGGGAGGGAGAAGCAGGCTCGCTGCTGAGCAGGGAGCCAGATGCAGGACTTGATCCCAGGACCTTCTGACCCGAGCCCAAGGCAGACACTTAACCAACTAAGCCACCGAGGCACCCCAAAAAGCTTTATTTTATGCCTTTTCTCAGTGTATAAACTTATCATATACACTCTAAAAGATCAAAGGCAAGGTTACGTAAAACATTATTTTAAGATTTGATGTTTGAGTTAAATGTACTCCTTAGGCTTTTAATTTTGTTTAACGTTTTTGGATTATAGCTAAAGTACACTATTTAAAATAATATGTTATTTAAAAAAAACTTGAATACATTCATAAAAATCAATTAAAAACAACTAAAATATCTATAATCTTAAAAAATATTTCTAATAATCAAGGAAAAAGTAGGACTTGCCCACATAGTCCTTATGAAAATATAAAGAAACTTGATTCCTCATCATCTACTACAGAATTCCTTAAGTTGGTAAGTCAAATTTATACAAAATTGATTAGTTTGGAAACAATCACTCCTGCAATTAGGCTAGGTCAAGAAAAGTTTCTTTATAAATAATTTATCAAAAACTACTCCTTAAAAACCTAGAAAAATGTCAAGCCAGGTGCAATCTTTTTAAACTATTCCTGTATAAATCAATTAACGTGCTTTATTTTGACACCTAATGTCAGTATTTACCAAACATAGATAGACAAGTCCATCCGTGCAGCATGCATTTGCAAATAAGTTTTCTCATTAATGTTTAATTAAGACAGAGGAAAACTGTCCTTGATATTTTGCTGCAATTAGTGCTCTCTATACCCCACTGACTTCTCATGATGAATTACTTTTCAAATGAAAAGTGAAGTGATTAAAACTGGAGACACTCCATCTACTATGCATTGCCCATACCACATTTTAAAGAGGAAAACCAAATAACGCTATGCATTGTGAAAATACAAGTGAAATTGTTATTGCCAATTTCAACTGTGAAAGTTCTTTTTGGTTTTGACTCCAATGTGATATAACAACCTAATTTATTCCTATGAAATCAATAAAGCCACAATACCAGAGCTTTGGAAGTTTTAATTCAAACCCCTCAATCTAAAACATTTCATAAATAGTAAGTAAATTGTGAAGGTCACACAGTTTTCCAAACGATGTTCTCATCGTTTCACCTACAGTTTTAACATTTTACTCTTTCAAAAGACTCCATAATCCATCTTATGTACTCTACTAATTTTATCAAACAACTAACCTAATCCAACACTGCACAATAACGACAACAACAAAAACTTTAAGTCTGGAAAGATCAGTTGACTTATGCAATGTTAGATAACCAACAAATTATGGATTTAAAAGTGTAATAGAGTTGTTCTACCCCAAAATCTTTCCCCTCACTCTCTATTCAAATTTTCACTGTGTTCATTTTAGACACATTTTAAATATAAAAAATATTCATGGACACTTTGATCATTGTATGCAGATATCATCCAGGTTGGAACATTCTTTTTTTTTTTGTATGTGTTTTGTTTTGTTTCGTTTGTTGTTTGTATAAGAATGATCATAGTAGCTTTATGCATAATAGCCAAAAAGTGGAAACAGCCCAGGTGGCCATCAACAAGTGAATACATGAACAAATGATAGAGCACTACACTCAGCAATAAAATTGAATGAACCACTCATGTACATAATAGCCTTGATAGATCTCAAAAACACTGTCAAGTGAAAAAGTCAGATATAAAAGAACATTTACCAATGAACCCATTTATATGATATACTATCATAGGCAAAACTAATCTGAGGTGATAGAAATCAAACCAGTGCCGGCCTGTGGTGGGTTGTGTTTGACTGGGAAGTATAAGGAACATTTTTCAATTGATGGATACATTATTTATCTTGATTGGGGTGGAACATTCTTGAAATATCATTTTACTACACATGTTTTATGTTATATCTAATATTAATGAACTAAGATGTTGTCAGTAATGGTAGATAACTATTTTCTAGATTCCTTTAAAGTGTTCTTGTCATTATTCTACCATTATTAGAATCTCTCAACTATATAAAATACTCAGAATTTACAGACTAATAACCTGAGAACTAATGTGAGTTCACCAACCAATGGTTACGCTTGTTCTATGCTGTGAATTGTTTTCCAATACAGAAAAAAACCTCAAATTTCAAATACAAATCCAGATCTCTAAATTCTCTATAACTAACATCAGAAGATCTGGCTAATCTAAGCATGTCATCACATGGCTGCATATGGTCAGAGCTGAGTAACACTGGATCACTTTGAGTAGGGCATGCGTTCTTCAAATCGCCACAGTGTCCACCACTCCCATTACATTCCACAACTGTAGCTTTGAATCTGTTACCTCTTAATTTTGAGCCTGCCCTGTGGCTTTTCTAATACTCCTCCTGCTTTTATTCATTTACTTTACCTTCCTGGTCCCTGACAGCTTTTGCCTTTGCATCTCCTGACATAATTACTCATGTGGCAAAACCACTAAATGAGAAATGGCAATAAATCCACCCAAACACAGACACACACACACACACACACACACACACACACACAATTTTGAAATTATATAGCATGGACCTATTTACAATTGGATTAAAGACCTATTTTTGTTATAAACTGGACATATTGAATGACCATTAAAAATGGTCTCCATGAGAGACTATGGATTCTGAGAAACAAACTGAGGATTCTAGAGGGGAGGGGGCTGGGGGGATAGGTTAGTCTGGTGGTGGGTATTAAAGAGGGCATGTACTGATTGGAGCACTGGGTGTTATACACAAACAACGAATCACAGAACACTACATCAAAAACTAATGATGTAATGTATGGTGATTAACATAACATAATAAAAATTTTTTAAAAAATCTACATAATATGCAAGCTTAATTTGGATATATGTTAATTCAAAATCATGAAACTAGTGAGAAAGGATGCAGTATTTTTGCATAAAATTTCAGAAAAAAAGGGGGGCAGAGCAAGATGGTGGAAGAGGAGGAGACCTGGATTTCGTCTGGTCTCAGGAATTCAGTTGAATAGGGATCAAACCATTCTGAACACCTACGAACTCACAGGAGACCGAAGAAGAGAGTAGCAACAACTCTCTGAACAGAGAAGCAACCACTTACTGGAAGGTAGGACGTGCAGAGAAGTGAATCGGAGGCGATATTCGGGAGGATAGATGGCGGGGGGGGAGGGGCCTCCGTCGGCTGCTTCTGGCAAGTGATAGAGCCGCAGAGCACAAAATCAGAACTTTTAGAAGCCGGCTCCGCTGAGGGACGTCGCTCCAGTGGCTAAGCAGGGGGTGGAACCCTCGTGGGACAGTGTGGTCTCAGGACCCTTGGGGTCACAGAAAGACCGGGGGTGCCTGAGTGCAGCAGAGCTCCCAGGTATCGGAGCGGGGAAGCTGGCTGCAGAGACGGAGCCGAGGCGTGGGCTCTCAGCTCGGGGTTGCCATAAACTGTGATCCGCGGCCCAGTTGGGCCACTGCTCCTCCAGCAGGGACCCAACAAGTGGCAGATCCGGGGAGACTCCCCTCCCTCCCCCCCACCCCTGAGGAGCGGCGCGGGAGCGCACCGCAGGGATCTGCTGGGTTTGGAGACTACACACGGGGTTGGGAGTCAGAGATAGAAACTCTCGGTCACAGGCCGGGTGAGCACGGAGTGTGGCCGGAGACCGGGAAGACGGTCGTAACTGACTGCTTTTCTCTGGGGGCACACTGAGGAGCGGGGCCCCGAGTTCTCAGCTCCTCCGAGTGGAGATTGGGAGGCCACCATTTTCACCCTGGTCCTCCAAAGCTGTACCAGAGCTTGCAGGGAACAAAAGCTCCTGAGAGCAAACCCGAGCAGCTTGCTTAGCCTGGACCGACAAGGGCGGGGCAATTCCGCCTCCGGCAAAGACATTTGGGAACCACGGCAACAGGCCCCTCCCCGAGAAGATCAACACGAACAGCCAGCAGGCCAAGACCAAGTTTACCGATCAAGGAGAATGGGAGAACTCCAGCGCTAGGGGAATACTGCACATAGAATTCATGGCTTTTTTTTACCATGATTCATTAGTTTTTCAAAGTTAATTTTTTTAACTGTTTTTTTAATATTTCTTTTCCCTTTTTCAACCAACATCTTATCAATCCCTTTTTTTAAAAAAACATTTTTTATTTTTCATTTTTAGAGTCATATTTTATCCCTTCATAGTAGTTACCCTTATTTTTGGCATATATATATATATATATATATATATATTCTTCTAACAGATCAAAATATACCCTAAATCACTAGTGTATGGCTTTGTTCCAGTCTCCTGCCTGATCACATTCTCTCCCTTTTTTTTTCTTTTTTCTTTAAATCTTCTTTCCTTTTTCAAACAACTTCTTATCTTATCAATTCCTTTTATAAAATCTTTTATAATTTTCATCTTTACAGTCATCTTCCATCCCTTCATTGTATCAACCCTTATTTTGTACATATATGTCTTTCTTCCTTTAAAATTTTAGGAGGCACTTTTTTCTAACAGACCAAAATACGCCCAAAATCTAGTGTGTGGCACTGATTTATGCACTACCCTAATCATATTTGATCATATTCTGTTTTTTTGTATTGGTTTGTTTTTGTTTTTATCTTTTTCTTTTTGTTTCTTTTTTTTCTTTCTTTTCTCTTTCCTTTTTCTTTCTTTCCCTTTCTTTCTCCTGGTTTCAGGTCTTTTCTGATTTCTATAGAGTATATTTGCTGGGGACATTGTTAACCTGTTAGCATTTTGTTCTTTCATTCATCTATTCTACTCTGGACAAAATGACAAGACGAAAAAAATCACCTCAGCGAAAAGAACAAGAGATAGTACCGTCAGCCAGGGACCTACTCAATATGGACATTACTACGATGTCGGACCTAGAGTTCAGAATCATGACTTTAAAAATAATAGCTGGGCTTGAAAAAAGCGTGGAAGTTATTAGAGAAACGCTTTCTGGAGAAATAAAAGAACTAAAGAAATAAAAGAACTAAAATCTAACCAAGTCGAAATCAAAAAGGCTATTAATGAGGTGCAATCAAAAATGGGGGCACTAACTGCTAAGATAAATGAGGCAGAAGAGAGAATCAGCGATATAGAAGACCAAATGATGGAAAATAAAGAGGCTGAGAAAAAGAGAGTGAAACAACTACAGGATCACGAGGGCAGAATTCAAGATATAAGTGATACAGTAAGACGAAACAACATTAGAATCATTGGGATCCCAGAAAAAGAAGAAAGAGAGAGAGGGGCAGAAGGTATATTGGAGCACATAATAGCAGAGAACTTTTCTAATGTGAGGAAGGAAACAGGCATCAAAATACAGGAGGCACAGAGAACCCCTCTCAAAATCAATTAAAAATAGGTCAACACCCCGATATCTAATAGTAAAACTTACAAGTCTCAGAGACAAAGAGAAAATCCTGAAAGCAGCTCGGGAGAAGAGATACGTAACCTACAATGGTAGAAATATTAGATTGGCAACAGACATATCCACAGAGACCTGGCAGCCAGAAAGGACTGGCATGATATCTTCAGAGCACTAAATGAGAAAAATATGCAGCCAAGAATATTATATCCAGCTAGGCTCTCATTGAAATTGAAGAAGAGATAAAAAGCTTCCAGGACAAACAAAAACTAAAGGAAATTGCAAATACAAAACCAGCCCTCCAAGAAATATTGAAAGGGGTCCTTTAAGCAAAGAGAGAGCCTAAAAGCAACATAGATCAGAAAGGAAAAGAGACAATATACAGTAACAGTCAGCTTACATGCAATACAATGGCTCTAAATTCATACCTTTCAATAGTTACCCTGAATGTAAATGGGCTAAAGGCCCCAATCAAAAGACACAGGCTATCAGATTGGATTAAAAAACAAGACCCATCAAAATGCTGTCTGCAAGAGACTCATTTTAGACCCAAAGACACACGCAGATTGAAAGTGAGGGGGTGGAAAACCATTTACCATGCTAATGGACACCAAAAGAAAGCTGGAGTGGCAATCCTTATATCAGACAAATTAGATTTTAAAACAAAGACTGTAATAAGAGATGAGGAAGGACACTATATCCTACTTAAAGGGTCTATCCAACAAGAAGATCTAACAATTGTAAATATCTATGCCCCTAACATGGGAGCAGCCAATTATATAAGGCAATTAATAACAAAAACAAAGAAACACATTGACAACAATACAATAATAGTGGGGGACTTTAACACCTCCCTCACTGAAATGGACAGATCATCTAAGCAAAAGATCAACAAGGAAATAAAGACTTTAAATGATACACTGGACAAAATGGACTTCACAGACATATTCAGAACATTCCATCCCAAAGCAATGGAATACACTTTCTTCTCTAGTGCCCATGGAACATTCTCCAGAATTGATCACATCCTAAGTCACAAATCAGGTCTCAACTGGTACCAAAAGATTAGGATTATTCCCTGCATATTTTCAGACCACAATGCTTTGAAACTAGAACTCAATCACAAGAGGAAAGTCGGAAAAAACTCAAATACATGGAGGCTAAAGAGCATCCTACTAAAGAATGAATGGGTCAACCAGGAAATTAAAGAAGAATTAAAAAAATTCATGGAAACCAATGAAAATGAAAACACAACTGTTAAAAATCTTTGGGATACAGCAAAGGCAGTCCTGAGAGGAAAGTATATAGCAATACAAGCCTTTCTCAAGAAACAAGAAAGGTCGCAAATACACAACCTAACCCTAAACCTAAAGGAGCTGGAGAAAGAACAGCAAATAAAGCCTAATCCCAGCAGGAGAAGAGAAATAATAAAGATCAGAGCAGAAATCAAAGAACTAGAAACCAAAAGAACAGTAGAACAGATCAACGAAACTAGGAGCTTGTTCTTTGAAAGAATTAACAAGATTGATAAACCCCTGGCCAGACTTATCAAAAGAAAAGAGAAATGACCCAATTCAACAAAATCATGAATGAAAGAGGAGAGATCACAACCAACACCAAAGAAATACAATTATAAGAACATATTATGAGCAACTCTATGCCAGCAAATTAGATAACCTGGAAGAAATGGGTGCATTCCTAGAGATGTATCAACTACCAAAATTGAACCAGGAAGAAATAGAAAACCTGAACAGACCTATAACCACTAAGGAAATTGGAGCAGTCATCAAAAATCTCCCAAGAAACAAAAGTCCAGGGCCAGATGGCTTCCCAGGGGAATTCTATCAGACATTTAAAGAAGAATTAATACCTATTCTCCCTAAACTGTTCCAAAAAATAGAAATGGAAGGAAAACTTCCAAACTCATTTTAGGGGGCCACCATTACCTTGATTCCCAAACCAGACAAAGACCCCATCAAAAAGGAGAATTACAGACCAATATCCTGATGAACATGGATGCAAAAATTCTCGCCAAAATATTAGCCAATAGGATCCAACAGTACAGTAAAAGGATTATTCACCATGACCAAGTGGGATTTATCCCTGGGCTGCAAGGTTGGTTCAACATCTGCAAATCAATCAACGTGATACAATATATTAATAAAAGAACAAGAATCATATGATCCTCTCAATAGATGCAGAAAAAGCATTTGAGAAAGTACAGCATCCTTTCTTGATCAAAACTCTTCAGAGTATAGGGATAGAGGGTACCTACCTCAACATCATAAAAGCCATCTATGAAGAACCTACAGCAAATATCATTCTCAATGGGGAAAAACTGAGAGCTTTCCCCCCAAGGTCAGGGATGCAGCAGGGATGTCCACTATCACCACTGCTATTCAACATAGTATTAGAAGTCCTAGCCACAGCAATCAGAAAACAAAAAGAAATCAGAGGCATCCAAATCGGCAAAGAGGAAGTCAAACTCTCACTCTTTGCAGATGATAAGATACTGTATGTGGAAAATCCAAAAGACTCCACCCCAAAACTGCTAAAACTCATACAGGAATTCAGTCAAGTAGCAGGATATAAAATCAATGCACAGAAATCAGTGGCATTCCTATATACGAACAACAAGACAGAAGAGAGACAAATCAAGGAGTCGATCCCATTTACAATTGCACCCAAAACAATAAGATACCTAGGAATAAATTTAACCAAAGAGGTAAAGGATCTGTACTCAGAAAACTATAAAATACTCATGAAAGAAATTGAGGAAGACACAAAGAAATGGAAAAACATTCCATGCTCATGGATTGGAAGAACAAACATTGTGAAGATGTCAATGCTACCTGGAGCAATCTACACATTCAATGCAATACCCATCAAAATACCATCCACTTTTTTTCAAAGAAATGGAACAAATAATCCTAAAATTTGTATGGAACCAGAAGAGACCCCGAATAGCCAGAGGAATATTGAAAAAGAAAAGCAAAGCTGGCGGCATCACAATTCCGGACTTCAAGCTCTATTACAAAGCTGTCATCACCAAGACAGTATGGTACTGGCACAAAAACAGACACATAGATCAATGGAACAGAATCGAGAGCCCAGAAATGGACCCTCAAATCTATGGTCAACTAATCTTTGACAAAGCAGGAAAGAATGTCCAATGGCAAAAAGACAGTCTCTTCAACAAATGGTGTGGGGAAAATTGGACACCACATGCAGAAGAATGAAACTGGACCATTTCCTTACACCACACACAAAAATAGACTGCAAATGGTTGAAAGACCTAGATGTGAGACAGGAGTCCATCAAAATGCTAAAGGAGAACACAGGCAGCAACCTCTTCGACCTCAGCCCCAGCAACTTCTTCCTAGAAACATCGCCAAAGGCAAGGGAAGCAAGGGCAAAAATGAACTATTGGGATTTCATCAAGATAAAAAGCCTTCGCACAGCCAAAGAAACAGTCCACAAAACCAAAAGACAACCGACAGGATGGGAGAAAATATTTGCAAATGACATATCAGATAAAGGGCTAGTATCCAAAATCTATAAAGAACTTTTCAAACTCAGCACCCAAAGAACAAATAATCCAATCAAGAAATGGGCAGAAGACATGAGCAGACATTTTTCCAAAGAAGACATCCAAATGGCCACAGACACATGAAAAAGTGCTCAACATCGCTGGGCATCAGGGAAATCCAAATCAAAACCTCAATGAGATACCACCTCACACCAGTCAGAATGGCTAAAATTAACAAGTCAGGAAATGACAGATGTCGGCCGGGATGCAGAGAAAGGGGAACCCTCCTACACTGTTGGTGGGAATGCAAGTTGGTGCAACCACTCTGAAAAACAGTATGGAGGTTCCTCAAACAGTTGAAAATAGAGCTATCATACGATCCAGCAATTGCACTACTGGGTATTTACCCCAAAGATACAAATGTAAGGATCCGAAGGGGTACGTGCACCCCGATGTTTATAGCAGCAATGTCCACAATAGCCAAACTGTGGAAAGAGCCAAGATGTCCATCGACAGATGAATGGATAAAGAAGAAGTGGTATATATACACAATGGAATATTATGCAGCCATCAAAAGGAATGAGATCTT
The DNA here is from genome assembly GCF_037043125.1 of Eumetopias jubatus. Lineage (NCBI taxonomy): Eukaryota > Metazoa > Chordata > Mammalia > Carnivora > Otariidae > Eumetopias > Eumetopias jubatus. Next base: position 99,481,374 of record NW_028274811.1, read on the forward strand.
GCCATGTGCAACGACATGGACGGAACTGGATGGTGTTATGCTGAGTGAAATAAGTGAATCAGAGAAAGACATGTATCATGTGACCTCACTGATATGAGGAATTCTTAATCTCAGGAAACAAATTGAGGGTTGCTGGAGTGGTGGGGGGTGGGAAGGTTGGGGTGGCTGGGTGATAGACATTGGGTAAGGTATGTGCTATGGTGAGTGCTGTGAATTGTGCAAGACTATTGAATCACAGATCTGTACCTCTGAAACAAATAATGCAATATATGTTAAGAAAAAAAAGAAGATAGCAGGAGGGGAAGAATGAAGGGGGGTAAATCGTAGGGGGAGACGAACCATGAGAGATGATGGACTCTGAAAAACAAACTGAGGGTTCTAGAGGGGAAGGGGGTGGGGGGATGGGTTAGCCTGGTGATGGGTATTAAAGAGGGCACGTTCTGTGTGGAGCACTGGGTATTATGCACAAACAATGAATATTAAAAACTAATGATGTAATGTATGGTGATTAACATAATAAAAAAATTAAAAAAATTCTGAAGAAATCCTTAAATATCTTATCATTCTCTGTTTTCATAGTCCTTTAGATTTTAAGTCACTCCTTATCTTTTTACTGCAGGGCAGAACAAACTGGCACACTTCTTTAGATGAAAACAGGCATCCTTTTCTATATGGTGGTCATGTGGAAGCCAAAGCATTTGTGTTACAGGAGTGCCTGGGTGGCTCAGTTGTTAAATGTCTGCCTTCGGCTCAGGTCATGATCCCAGGGTCCTGGGATCGAGCCCCGCATCGGGCTCCCTGCTCAGCAGGAAGCCTGCTTCTCCCTCCCCCACTCCCTCTGCTTGTGTTCCCTCTCTCGCTGTGTCTCTCTCTTTCAAATAAATAAATAAAATCTTAAAAAAAAAGCATCTGTGTTATAACTCATCATCATCATAATGTTTCTGAGGTTTTTCTTTTCTTTTTTTTTGTTTTTTAATATATTTTTAGTGTGCTTCCTTTGTTTCTTGTGCTTAATATAACTGGAAATTTACTCTTATGTTTCATAGAAATGTGAGACAGAAAAGCATAGTTATTAAAACTGCATAATGGAAACTGGTACTTAAATACTTAATAATAATTAATAATTCTGTATCTCAGAGAAATGAAAAAGGATTTCAGGCACATACTTCCAAGTGAATTATCTTCTCTGTCTAGAGCTTTCTAAATAGATGGTAACTTTGAATTCCTATTAGGCTGGAGAGAAATAAAACCATCAAATGAAATATCAATGTAGAAGTTATAGTATAAATAACAACAAAACAACAGCAATAACAAACAGCAACAACATCAATAAAGCATCAGTAGTTTGAGTGCAATTGTGAAATACCTGTTTATTATTTAATAATATACAAAAAAATTTTACTTTAAAAAGTTCTTATATTTTACCTGACATACTTTCTTTAGAAAGTGAAAGCTATTAACCTGAGGAGATTTAGAAGACAATAGTATTTGCAAACACTAATTCGAAGCTTCTATAGCATAAGGAAATATGAGGAAAAGCTAAAGTAATAAACATGGTTCTTTAAGCCTCTGAGAGTTGGTAACTGAAATTGGGGCACTGTGGGGCTCTTTCAGGACCTAGAAAGTTAAAGGAAGACATGAAAAAATAAGATGGTCATAAGACAAAGTGCAGCTGTACTAATTAATTATTTATGCCTTTCTGTACCTTAACATAAAGTTTGATTTACAACTATCTATTTATTTGATTGCTCTGTGATAAATTGTCAATATAGTAAATGCTAAGTCGACAATCTGGTCATGTATTTAACATATAAATAAGATAAACTTCTGGGGGAAGAAAAACTTAGTAATTTCTTTAGTAAAAGAAAACCTACTGTATCTCCTTTCATGTAAAGGAAAAAATGTAAAGTTCTTCTTGTCTTTTTTTTTTTAAATCAGTGTTTTGCTGTGGTACATTTCATAAAGTACCTTGCATAGTCATTTTAAATCTATAAATTCAGGCTACTGTTTTTGCTTTTATTTATACCACAGGAAAGGTACATGTACTTTGTGGTAGTTTAGTAACTGGAATAATGAGACAAATAAAGGAAAATGCAAGAAATTAATGCCTAGTGAATGATTTTAAATAGTTGGCAACAGCTTTTAGTAGTAAAGAGAAAATAGGATGATACCATTTTTGTACACTAACATTCACATAAATATTATTTTGCTATCATTATATTTCTTTAAAATATGTTTAAATAGACATTTTAATAGATGGATATAAATGGTTTATTTGATGATTTTAGAAAAAGAAGGTAAACTCTTAGACCTAGCAAAATAAACTGAGTACATTAAAATATTTCTTCTTTCTCTAACTTGTATTGAAGTGATAAAGGAAGAGATTTAGGATCATAAAAGGAATAGTAATAAAGGTGAGGTTCTAATTTACTTCCCAGTTTTATTTCAACTTAGTTCTTCATTGCTATAAGGCACAAAAGTTATTGAATTTTACTACATTCACCTCACGCTGGTTTCCTATCAAACAGAATATCAGTAGAACACCTCTGCTGAGCTCCCTACATGAAATTGTCCTTTTGTACGTCTCATAATCGGCTGCGATGTGGCCAAGCATCTGGCAGTGACAAGCAGACGTCTTTGATTTATTGGCTAATATCACCACTTGTTAGTGGATGGTTGAGCAGGAGACTAAAAGAGCATAAAATCAGAGAGAATAAATTATGAAGGCACCGAACTGTGCCATTATAAACCCTTCCTTGTCACAGCTGTGACATCTCATAGGAAATGGAGGATGACAGCAGCGTTCCTTCTTCAAAGGGCCAATACCTTCTACTTGTGATCCTGACCATAAATAAATAAATAAAGCAAACAAACCACATAAGCAAGTCGGAACTCAAATAAGAAATGCCTTTCTCTCAGTAGAGCACTTGGGTTCCAGTTTTCTTCTTTTACTTTTGAAAGTAGTACAGAACAAAGCCAACTTCGATTAGAAGCATACACTAGGAGAGCTCCAGGATATTAAGTACATCTGTCGTGTATGCTGGAACCTAAAAAACTCAGGAGGTTGACTTACCCTACATGGCTTTTCCCTTTAGTCTCCCTGAGAAGCTTACTCTTATTTAAATTGGTTACCCAAATAGTGTTTTAGTAGGTCAGTTTAGCCAATCCACACATACTACCAATCTCTGCCTAGCAAATGACTTGTTTACCTCTCTTCAGGTAATATCTGCTAAAACAGTGATCTAGAGTAATTTAAAAATTGAATTGGCCTTTTACATTAGTATAACTTATTAAAGTAATCAAAACAAGTCTGAGAATAAAAATTTGTTAAAAATGCATAGTAGTAATAAAATTACTATCCACTAGTGGAGAGAACATACATCTTGGAACTTGGAGTCATTTCTTAGATTTTCCTCCTCTAATATATTACCACGTTTAAAAAATCTAATCACGTTTCTTTGAAATATAACATTTACTTTATTCTGTATTGAGATTTTATTATCTTATAAATTCTGAATTTAAGTAAGATTAAATCAAAGAAAAGGCAAAGTAAATGAGTACATCCTTCACTTTCAAAGACACTATCCCAACTGCATACTTTCATTAATTCATTTCAATAGTCATGAACTTTTGAGTTCAGTCTTATGCATATCATTCATAGGGAAATGACTATAGAAAGGTGTTGTAAGGTGAGGTTTAGCATTGTCAAATAGTATATCCAGAGAACTCTAAGAAAAAATAATTTTATGTTAAATGTTTTATTACCAAAATAATAATAATTGATAATAATAATAATACATAAAGAGGGCAGGGAGAAATGTTTGGAGGTGATGGCTGTTTTTATGGTATAGATTGTGGTGATGGTTTCATGAGTGTATACTTATCTCCATATTCTTCACGTTGTATTCATGTGTATAGAAATTTTATATGTCAATCATACCTCAATGAAGTGGTTTTAAAAAAATCAGTGTGGATAGAGAAATAACGCATCAGGAGACTAGTGGGAGACAAAGCTAAAGAGAGAAGTTGAGGGCATATTATCAAAGGATCTGTCTGCAATGAAGTACGTTAAATCATTTATTAATTTATAGTCTACCTTATTTTAGAAAGAGTTTTTTACTAATTACAGAGACAAACTATAGCAAAATTCAATAAATCAAAAGTAGGTTTAAAAAATAAAAATAAATATAAATTTAAAAATGAAGCCAAGAATAAAGCTAATACTGAACTGTAAACCATAAGCCTCTTCAGTATTATAAAGATGGCTCATAATCTTTGCTCAAAGCTTTTTAAAAATTTTTTTAAAGATTTTATTTATTTATTTGCCAGAGAGAGAGAGATTAAGAGAGAGCACAAGCAGGGGAGTGGCAGAGGGAGAAGCAGGATCCCCGCTGAGCAAGGAGCCTGATGCAGGACTCCATCCCAGGACCCTGGGATCATGACCTGAGCCAAAGGCAGATGCTTAACCGACTGAGCCACCCAGGCATCCCTTTGCGCAAAGCTTTTTATCAACTATCATAAAAAGAGAAATTGGATCAATTGTAGTAAGACAACCTAAATATTGCAGTAGGAAAAAAGAATGACATTTGTAGGACAACTTTTATATTAGCTTATATATTCTTATTATATCACAATATTGAATTGAGATCAAGAAATTCCATGGGGGTAGGGTGTGGTAGGTAACTAAAATATTGACTAGATATGTGGAATAGGTGATTGCCTTGTATAGGCATTCTCATTTCTTTGAACATAGCCAAAGTTTACTTCCAAGTAAGTCCAAGACTTTCAAATTATTTCCAAATTTGTTTAAAAAGAAAAAAAAATTCTATGTATTTTTAAAATTTATTTTCTACATTTATGCAATCACATGAATGGGTTTTTACTCAAGTTGGAGGGTACAGTTGATATATAATGGCACAGTGTAGTAATATATGTACAGTCATTTGGTATATGAAAACCTCACTTTGATGTGTACTAATGGATCCTTCTAAAATTGGTCATCTTACATAGAAGTTGAAACTTAGATTAAGTTAGAGGCCTTTGTAACCTCTGATTAAGAGTAAAGTGTCCACTAAAATCCTGCAGTTAAAAACACCAACAAATGCACCTGAATCAGAAGATGATAGACTCTATAGATAATTCTGGGCTATAACCAACTCTCCAGATAGTTTCAAAAGTGATGTTTAAGATTATATTTCCACTTCCTAGTGATTCTCTTCTGCCTCTTTTAGAACTAGATTAATTATTGGTTTCATGGATATAATTTTAGCTATAGATTAAATCTTATTTTAGAGCAAAATCATAAGTTATATGTCTGGTCATATATATATATATATATATACATACATATATATATAAATATGTACATATGTGATATATGTGATTATTACCAGATTATAAACAATTTTATGCATTTATTTAATTTCCAATAAAGCAGCCAATTTAAAAAAATAATTTATACATTTACATATAAACATGCACATAAACCTGCATCTTTAAACATTTAAATGAGCAAATTACAAATTTTATATTTTTACATAATTTGTACATAATACACATTTACATATAATCATATTTTTGGAGTATATACTATATTTTGACTATACATACTTGAGTGCTAAGTGGTTTATACACATATTTTAGTTAGTCTTCTCAAAGTATCTGAAAGGTAGGTATCATTATTCAGTAGTTCAGAAATATGAAATATCCAGCTAATAAGTGGCGGAGCTCAAATTCAAAATTGGATCTCTTAAATTGAAAGTGCACTTTTTTAAGCAGATCATTCTTTTCTCAATAATAAATTGAATGATGAAGGATACTAAAGGCCTAAAATATTATTATTCCAATAATCTAAAAGGAGGGATTGCATGACGTAGTTGTAAAATTTTGTGTCTTGAATTTAGGTGAGACTCCCTGCCAAAATTTCTGGTTATTATCTGTTACTTGTTTTCAAGGTACTGACCTTCTCCCTTAAGCCTTTTGTTTTGGTTTCCCAGGTGCATGGAAAATGCCTATGAATATTTTCTGTCGTGGGTGTTATCTAATCTTTAATAAAATATATGGCTGTGTAGTTCCTATATGTGAAAAGGAACAATTTTGACTATAAATGGATCTCAACAATCCAAAGGGCATTCTCAACATTTTCACGTGTAATGAGATAGTGTCAAAAGTACACTTTCAAATAAGATGATTCTTTGCATTAGAGAAAGTAGCAATAATGATGTGGACAACTTTTCTCAGTCTTAATTTCTTTGATTTGAGGTAACCCTGCAATTAAAACATTACTGAGGCGAATTCTCAATGGCTCAGCACTAGACACTTCTTACACACTTGAGTGGATACAAGTGTAGCCATGTGCAGCCATGTGTGGTAAATCTGTCAGAACTAACAGCAGGGGCTCTGATAAGAGTCCTCCATCAGTAAGCCTACTTGATAGCTCAAGGTCTTTGAATTGTTATCATAACCAGCACCTAATAGTGAGTCCAGTAGTAAGGTCTGCTCATATTTCCAGAGTGTGTTTCTGAACTTTTCATAGGTTTATCCTATATTGGTTATTTAAGATCATGTTGTAGTTTAGACCTAACAGGAACTTAAGTACTTTTTTCCCCTTGATGAGAGGGGGAAATTTGGTATATGAAGAAGGGTAGAAGAAACTATTTTCTAAATACAATAGCATTTGTTGTGAGGATAAAAAACAATAGAAAGTATCTTCCCATTCATATTCAGTAACCTTAACACACAAGCTCCTATTTTAGATTAAGCATGTAAGTTACAAATTCCTGATGCTAGGCTTCTCCAATCTCTACTTGAACTATTCTACTAATTTCAATATAACCTAGTTTTTCTGCTCCAGCCAGATTGGCCAAACACTACACCTTAACTTCTTCTTGCTTGACAGTGCTTCTATTCTGTTTAGACACTTCAGCTCTTCTCTCCACACCATATCTTTACTGATGGTTGTTTCTTGGCTCACGGCTTTAATGTGAGCCATATCAGTATCCCATTGAAAACTCATTATTGAACGTTACGTGTTCAAAACTTTTACTCATGGCCTAGCATCATGGACTTTTTTTCTGAAAAATTTTTTTAATTTTTTATTGTTATGTAAATCACCATACATTACATCATTAGTTCTTCATGTAGTGTTCCATGATTCATTGTTTGTGCATAACACCCAGTGCTCCACGTAGACTGTGCCCTCTTTAATACCCATCACCAGGCTAACCCATCCCCCCACCCTCCTCCCTTCTAGAACCCTCAGTTTGTTTTTCAGAGTCCATCGTCTCTCATGGTTCGTCTCCCCCTCCAACTTACTCCTCTTCATTCTTCCCCTCCTGCTATCTTCTTCTTTTCCTTTTTTCTTAACATATGTTGCATTATTTGTTTCAGAGGTACAGATCTGTGATTCAAAAGTCTTGCACAATTCACAGCGCTCACCATAGCACATACCTTACCCAATGTCTATCACCCAGCCACCCCAACCTTCCCACCCCCCACCACTCCAGCAACCCTCAATTTGTTTCCTGAGATTAAGAATTCCTCATATCAGTGAGGTCACATGATACATGTCTTTCTCTGATTCACTTATTTCACTCAGCATAACACCATCCAGTTCCGTCCATGTCGTTGCACATGGCAAGATCTCATTCCTTTTGATGGCTGCATAATATTCCATTGTGTATATATACCACTTCTTCTTTATCCATTCATCTGTCGATGGACATCTTGGCTCTTTCCACAGTTTGGCTATTGTGGACATTGCTGCTATAAACATCGGGGTGCACGTACCCCTTCGGATCCTTACATTTGTATCTTTGGGGTAAATACCCAGTAGTGCAATTGCTGGATCGTATGATAGCTCTATTTTCAACTGTTTGAGGAACCTCCATACTGTTTTTCAGAGTGGTTGCACCAACTTGCATTCCCACCAACAGTGTAGGAGGGTTCCCCTTTCTCTGCATCCCGGCCGACATCTGTCATTTCCTGACTTGTTAATTTTAGCCATTCTGACTGGTGTGAGGTGGTATCTCATTGAGGTTTTGATTTGGATTTCCCTGATGCCCAGCGATGTTGAGCACTTTTTCATGTGTCTGTGGCCATTTGGATGTCTTCTTTGGAAAAATGTCTGCTCATGTCTTCTGCCCATTTCTTGATTGGATTATTTGTTCTTTGGGTGCTGAGTTTGAAAAGTTCTTTATAGATTTTGGATACTAGCCCTTTATCTGATATGTCATTTGCAAATATTTTCTCCCATCCTGTCGGTTGTCTTTTGGTTTTGTGGACTGTTTCTTTGGCTGTGCGAAGGCTTTTTATCTTGATGAAATCCCAATAGTTCATTTTTGCCCTTGCTTCCCTTGCCTTTGGCGATGTTTCTAGGAAGAAGTTGCTGGGGCTGAGGTCGAAGAGGTTGCTGCCTGTGTTCTCCTTTAGCATTTTGATGGACTCCTGTCTCACATCTAGGTCTTTCAACCATTTGCAGTCTATTTTTGTGTGTGGTGTAAGGAAATGGTCCAGTTTCATTCTTCTGCATGTGGTGTCCAATTTTCCCCACACCATTTGTTGAAGAGACTGTCTTTTTGCCATTGGACATTCTTTCCTGCTTTGTCAAAGATTAGTTGACCATAGATTTGAGGGTCCATTTCTGGGCTCTCGATTCTGTTCCATTGATCTATGTGTCTGTTTTTGTGCCAGTACCATACTGTCTTGGTGATGACAGCTTTGTAATAGAGCTTGAAGTCTGGAATTGTGATGCCGCCAGCTTTGCTTTTCTTTTTCAATATTCCTCTTTGCTTTTGTTATTAATTGCCTTATATAATTGGCTGCTCCCATGTTAGGGGCATAGATATTTACAATTATTAAATCTTCTTGTCGGATAGACCCTTTAAGTATGATATTGTATCCTTCCTCATCTCTTATTACAGTCTTTGGTTTAAAATCTAATTAGTCTGATATAAGGATTGCCACTGCAGCTTTCTTTTGGTGTCCATTAGCATGGTAAATGGTTTTCCACCCCCTCACTTTCAATCTGCATGTGTCTTTGGGTCTAAAATGAGTCTCTTGCAGACAGCATTTTGATGGGTCTTGTTTTTTAATCCAATCTGATAGCCTGTGTCTTTTGATTGGGGCCTTTAGCCCATTTACATTCAGGGTAACTATTGAAAGATATGAATTTAGTGCCATTGTATTGCCTTTAAAGTGACTTTTACTGTATATTGTCTGTATTCCTTTCTGGTCTATGCTGCTTATAGGCTCCCTCTTTGCTTAGAGGACCCCTTTCAATATTTCTTGGAAGGCTGGTTTCATGTTTGCAAATTCCTTTAGTTTTTGTTTGTCCTGGAAGCTTTTTATCTCTCCTTCTATTTTCAATGACAGCCTAGCTGGATATAGTATTCTTGGCTGCATATTTTTCTCGTTTAGTGCTCTGAAGATATCATGCCAGTCCTTTCTGGCCTGCCAGGTCTCTGTGGATAGGTCTTTTGCCAATCTAATGTTTCTACCATTATAGGTTACATATCTCTTCTCCTGAGCTGCTTTCAGGATTCTCTCTTTGTCTCTGAGACTCACAAGTTTTACTATTAGATGTTGGGGTGTTGACCTATTTTTATTGATTTTGAGAGGGGTTCTCTGTGCCTCCTGTATTTTGATGCCTGTTTCCTTCCTCACATTAGGGAAGTTCTCTGCTATTATGTGCTCCAATATACCTTCTGCCCCTCTCTCTCTTTCTTCTTCTTCTGGGATCCCAATGATTCTAATGTTTTTTCATCTTATGGTATCACTTATCTGTTGAATTCTGCCCTCATGATCCAGTAGTTGTTGATTTCTCTTTTTCCTAGCTTCTTTATTTTTCATCTTTTGGTCTTCTATATCACTGATTCTCTCTTCTGCCTCATTTATCCTAGCAGTTAGTGCCCCCATTTTTGATTGCACCTCATTAATAGGCTTTTTGATTTCAACTTGGTTAGATTTTAGTTCTTTTATTTCTCCAGAAAGGGTTTCTCTAATAACTTCCATGCTTTTTTCAAGCCCAGCTAGTATCTTTAAAGTCATGATTCTGAACTCTAGGTCTGACATCGCACTAATGTCCATATTGAGTAGTTCCCTGGCAGACAGTACTACCTCTTGTTCTTTTTGTTGAGGTGATTTTTTTCGTCTTGTCATTTTGTCCAGAGGAGAATAGATGAATGAGAGAACAAAATGCTAACAGGTTAACAACATCCCCAGAAAATATATTCTAATCAAATCAGAAAAGACCTGAATCCAGGGGAAAAGAAAGGGAAAGAAAGGAAAAAGAAAGAGAAAAAAAGAAAAAAAAAAAAGATAAAGATAAAAACAAACAAAAACAGAACAAAACAAAAAAAACAGAATGTGATCAAATATGATCAGCCTTGGGCATAGATCAGTGCCACACACTAGATTTTGGGTGTATTTTAATCTGTTAGAAGAAAGTGCCTCCTAAAATTTTAAAGAAAGAAAGACTTATATATGTATAAAATAAGGGTTGATATGATGAAGGGATGGAATATGACTGTAAAGATGAAAATTATAAAAAATTAAAAAAAAGGAATTGATAAGAAGATGTTTGAAAAAAGAAAGAAGAGGATAAAAAAAGGAAAGAAAGAAAGAAAAAAAAAAGGGGGCAAGAAATGTGATCAGGCAGGAGACTAGAACAAAGCCGTACACTAGAGATTTAGGGTATATTTTGATATGTTAGAAGAAACTGTATCTCAAAATTTTAAAGAGAGAACAACTTATATATATATCTTCCAAAAATAAGGGTAACTACTATGAAGGGATAGAATATGACTCTAAATATGAAAAATAAAAATGTTTTTTAAAAAAAGGGATTGATAAGATGTTGGTTAAAAAAGGGAAAAAGAAAAATTCAAAAAAAAACAGTTAAAAAAATTAACTCTGAAAGACTAATGAATAATGGTAAAAAAGCCATGAGTTCTATGTGCAGTATTTCCCTAGCGCTGGAGTTCTCCCGTTCTCCTTGATCGGTAAACTTGGTCTTGGCTGGCTGTTCCTGCTGATCTTCTGGTGGAGGGGCCTGTTGCCGTGGTTCCCAAATGTCTTTGCCGGAGGCGAATTGCCCCGCCCTTGTCGGTCCGGGCTAAGCAATCTGCTCGGGTTTGCTCTTGGGAGCTTTTGTTCACCACAAGTTTTCCGTACAGCTTTGGAGGACGACAGTGAAAATGGCGGCCTCCCAATCTCCGCCCCGGAGGAATCGAGAACTCGGGGCCCCGCTCCTCAGTGCGCCCCCAGAGAAAAGCAGTCAGTCACTCCCGTCTCCCCGGTCTCCGGCCACACTCCGTGCTCACCCAGCCTGTGACCAAGCATTTCTATCTCTGGCACTCGACCCCGTGTGGAGCCTCCAAACCCAGCATATCCCTGCAGTGCGCTCCCGCGCCACACCTCCCGGGGAGGGAGGGGAGTCTCCCCGGATCTGCCACTTGTTGGGTCCCTGCTGGAGGAGCAGTGGCCCATTGTGTCGCTGATCACAGTTTATGGCAACCCTGAGCTGAGATCCCGCACCTCGGCTCTGTCTCTGCAGCCAGCTTCCCCGCTCTGATACCTGGAAGCTCTGCTGCACTCAGGCACCCCCGGTGTTTCTGTGCCCCCGAGGGTCCTGAGACCACATTGTCCTGCGAGGGTTCCACCCCCAGGTTAGCCACTGGAGCGACGTTCCCTAGCGGAGGCGACTTCTAAAAGTTCCGGTTTTGTGCTCCACTGCTCTATTACTTGCTAGAAGCGGCCAACGCAGGCTCCCTCCCCTGCCGTCTATCCTCCTGAATATCACCTCGAATTCACTTCTCCGCACGTCCTACCTTCCAGAAAGTGGTCGCTTTTCTGTTCAGAGAGTTGTTGCTATTCTTATCTTCGATCTCCCGTTGAGTTCATAGGTATTCAGAATGGTTTGATCCCTATCCAGCTGAATTCCTGAGACCAGATGAAATCCAGGTCTCCTACTCCTCTGCCATCTTGCTCCCCAGGTTTATTTTTGATGAGACACTCTTAAACTTAAGTTTATCTAGCTAAAGCAACATATGAATTTAAGTGGATGTGACTGAGTTATTCAAAATCAATGAATACCATGGTTTTGTTTGTTTGTTTGTTTTGTCAATATCCAGAACTTGGTAAAGCCAGAATAATTTAGAATGAATGCACCACAAAACTAACAATATCAATTCAAATTATTGCTCTCATCTCTCCATTATTTATTTGTAATATACTTTATCTGTAGGTTCTTGATATGGGATTGCGTGAAAAGTATTGGTCACTTATTATCTTGAAGGTACACTCAGAGATGAAATCTATAAAACTGTCTCTGATAACATGATAAATAAGAGTTCTGGTTTACTCTACAGCTTTTATGGAGCATCTATATGTATCATTATTTCATTTTTAGTCCCCATGTAGATGGCAGATACCAGCACTGAGAGTACCATTATAAATCAATATAAAAGGCAATCTGATTCTTCCCATTGGCATGAGAGAGTACTGGACCATATTCTCAAACCTAGGCCCAAGTACAGGTTGCCAACCCAGGAGATGCTTTTCTCGTTTCAAACAGTATCCTATATAGGAGAAGTTCCTTTATAAAATGAGATAGGAGAGAACAACAGATATCCTTTACACATAGTAAGGAAAAACAAGTTCTTTGCATTTTTTTCTTCCATGATTTTTAAAATCCCTTGAAATTGAACCAACCTACCATTCCAGCAATGTTTCCTGCCATTACACCATGGATCATGGATTTCATCTTGATTTTCTCCTCATACTTTCACTAAAATAATTGTCTATAAACATGTCATTTTAACCATAGCTCAGCAGCACAAATACACCCTCATCTGAATTCCAGGCTTTACATGCCATGACTCAAGAGCAAAGACCTAATGAAAATGTTCTTCATCTTCCCACCCCCATGATCCCTCCTTCTGAATGTCTGTAACTCATACTGTCTGTATAATAGATTTGTCACCTATCATATCTTTTATGTAGTATTCTGATTAGAAATGTGATCCAAGCCAAGTTGTTTATTCTTTCTCTGCTTCATTTTCTTTATAATTGAAATGAAACTAATAATAGTATATACTTCAGATGCTGAGGTTGAGACTAGAGGAGCTAATAAATGTAAAATGCTAAACGAGGGCTGTATGCATAAAAAAAACACTGCTGAATAAGAATTGTTGTTATTATGGGTACCACATATTTTTTTTTTCCTAGAGTACTGGAGTTTTTTTAGAATATATTGAAAATAGCCATATTATTTACCTATTAACTTGAATTGGTAAGTGTATTTAAGAGTGAATGTACTATTTAACTTTTGATTTCTGTCAGTACAAAAGCCATTAATTTGTATCTGATAAGCAAATGATATACACCATATATTAAACAAATTTATATGTTCACACAAGCTTCACTGAACACTACAGTTGCAAAAAATATCATCCGGAATACTACAATGATTTAATTACAAATGTACCAATAATTAAGTTGAAAGATTTTAGGTTACACAATTCATCATATGAGAGAATCAAATATGATGTTACTGACATCATTTGATTAGCATAATATATTTAAACTATAAAATTTGAAATCATTTGATTGGAAAAAGTGTGAAACTTTTAGAAAAAAATAAAATTGAGGATATATACACTGTGCAATAAATTATTTCTGGGCATTGCCTTAAATTGGATTTTAGTCCTTGAACCCTACAACCATGAAAAATATCACAACCTCCCTGGAATAGTTATTTGTAGAATGATTTGATTAATGTTTATCTATCACACTCAAGTATAAGCTATTTGAGAGTCAAGGTAGAGTTATTTGTTTATCCATTTGTTTAGTATTTATTCAGTCATCCATTTGCCTCCAATGTATCACTACCGTTTCATTGAGTACTCAATATTTTTTAAATGAATGATGAAGTTCCTCATTCTTTTTCATCTTTTGAATGGTGGGGAAAGAGTAAATAATCTCTCAGCTCCATAGTTTTAAAATATTATGATAGCATACCACTTAAACTGTATCACCAAATGATGCAAATAGAAGAAAAACAGAAATTCTTCTATGCCCTTGAATTCTTTCTTTAAAACCATACTCCACATTCTACAAGGAGATTTATGTGAGTTTCTCCATTCCACTGAGGCAGATAGAGGTGGAACTAGTTTACTATGTGGATTAATATAATTTTCAACTATAGGATGAAAGGTTTCATAATCATAATTGTTGCCATTAAAATATCAGTCATGTGATATCATTCTTGAGTACCCAAATCATTCTAGGTAGTTTATTTACTTAAGTTACCTCATTTAATTCTTACAACTAGTCTCTTACATTGGAGTAGTAACATCCAATTTAAAAATGAGGATACAGTATAAGAGAGAACTTGTCCATGACTTTGCACTCTTGGTAACAACCAAGATTTTAAACCAACATGTTTTGGAGGCAAAGATCATGCTCATTCTATATTTAAAAATCTCCAGTATTGACTGTGAATGAGTCCACATTAAGAAATCTTTGCTTTCAGGTGCCTGTGTGGCTGAGATGGTTAAGTGTCTGCCTTCGGCTCAGGTCATGATTCGGTCCTGGGATTGAGTCCCACGTTGGGCTCCCTGCTCCTTGGGGAGCCTACTTCTCCCTCTGCCTGCCTCTCTCTCATGAATAAATAAATAAAATCTTTAAAAAAAGAGAAAAGAAAAAGAAAGAAAGAAAGAAAGAAAGAAGAAAGAAAAAAAAGACAGAAGAAAGAAAGAGAAAGAAAGAAAAAGAAAGAAAGAAAGAAAGAAAGAAAGAAAGAAAGAAAGAAAGAAAGAAAGAAAGAAAGAAAGAAAGAAACTAAGAAACTTTGCTTTGGTATTTGTATTACAGATCTCCATGATTCTCTCTAAATAAATACCCCTGTCACCATTCTAAAAAAAACCAACTCAGGCCTTGGAACAAATGTTTAACTTGTTATGCTTTCTGACCTGCACTTCTAAAAATAAAATAATCATTATTCAATGATAATAAACAGAAGGAGAGATTCTTTCTTAAAAAGTAGTAGAGGAGGAAGTGATTCAAAAGGGCAGCACAGGAAGACCCTGACTCACCTCCTCCCATGAACACACCAAATATACAGCTACATATGAACAATTCTCTCTGAAAAAGACCTTATAACTAGCTGAACAGCTCCTCTGTAACAAAGACTAAAAAAGCCACAATGAGATGGGTAGGAGAGGCAGAGATGCAGTTTGGTGAAAAACCCACCCACAGCATGGTGACCCAGAAGTAGGAGTGATCTCACAAATACAGAGTGTGTCCTTGATGAGTGAAGAGTTTGAACCCCACATTAGGCATCTAAACATTCAAACCTGCACTAGAGAACACCCCTAAAACACCTGGTTTTGAAAACGAGCAGGGCTTATGTCCAGGAGACCAAAGGACTATATGAAACTGAGACTACATATTTAAAGTTCTCATAGACAGATTCACTCACCCAGGACCCAGCACAAAAACAGCAGATTTTAAAGCACCTAGAACATATGTGAAGAAGATTCATTGATTAATCTTAAAGTGTCTGCCAAAGGGGAAGTGGCCTATTGGAACTCTCTCCAGGGATAATGGTGCTGGTGGGCATCATTTGTGCACTGTCCTTGTAGGCACCAGCGCTGGCAGGCACAACTTTTGTACTTTTCCTCTACCCTGGTAACAACATTTATTCCATGCCACTGCTCTCCTGTGGCCCATCTCTGCTAAACCTGGTGGGCTGGTGTATCCTGCCCCGTACCCCTCCTATGGCCACACCCTGATAAACCCCACAGGCAGATGCTCCCCTGCAGGCCTTCTTCACCCAAACCATGTGGTAGACATGCCCTGGCTTGGCACTCCCCGACAGCCCACCCACCGAAGCAGGTAGGTGGACATGCCCAGGCCCAGCATCCCCCCATGATCCTACCAAAGCTGACACAGTCCACATAGGGAATTCCCCCTTGAAAGACTGGCCCTGACGGCAAGGAGATCTTTTGTTTCTGGGCCTGATATAAGTGAAACAATCAAAGAGACAGTTTTTGGCAGGCTACCGTATTCAGGAAACTGCTCACCAGTATCTCCCAGAAAGGAATGAATATATATATATATATATATATATATATATATATATATATATATATATATAAATTTATGATAAACAGAAGAGGAAGCCTAAGATGATAGATAGATAGATAGATAGATGATAGATAGATAGATAGATAGATAGATAGATAGATAGATAGATAGATATGCCTACAGCCCTGATTTTACAACTGTCATCCAGGGGACACCTCTAGATTGGCTGAAGATGAGGCCAGTGGGGTTTATAATTGTGGTCCCATAGGACTGTATATATTTTCATACTTTAAAAGCCACTGCATGAGGGTCTGACTTCCAATCAGTCTCAAACTAGGGACTGAATGAGACCCTTCACTTTGGAATATTCAAAGGTCTTGACACACCCTCACAACTGGGATCTATCAAGATAAAATCTGGTTGCTTAGAGAATCACAAAGGTGTGAGAGACAACTAAGAACAAAGGTTAAGATTGAACAATAAGTTTGATCTACACAAAGCCATTCCTTCTACATTTGGTAGTTGTTTTCCCTAACATGTAGAAACAAAAACAAAGCCAGGCAAAATAAGAGAAGAATATGTTACAAAATAAAGGACCATATAAAGCCCCAGATAAAAATTTTCATGAAACAGGGCGCCTGGGTGGCTCAGTTGGTTAAGCAACTGCCTTCGGCTCAGGTCATGATCCTGGAGTCCCGGGATCAAGTCCCACATCGGGCTCCCCGCTCAGCGGGGAGTCTGCTTCTCCCTCTGACCCTCCCCCCTCTCATGCTCTCTCTCTCTCTCTTTCTCTCTCTCAAATAAATAAACAAAATTTTTAAAAAAAATTTTCATGAAACAGAAATAAGTAATTTACCTGATAAAAAGTTCAAAGTAATGGTTATTAAAATGTTCACTGATCTCAGAGGAAGTATATAGGAACACAGAAAGAACTTCAACAAAGAAAATATATAAAAGTACAAACAAAAGTCAAAGAGCTAAAGAATACATTAACTAAAGTTAAAAACACAACAAAAAACACTACAGGTGTTCAGCAACATACTAGATGAAGTAGAAGAAAGAATGAGTGACATGCAAGACAGGGCAGTGGAACTCATTCAGTAGAGAAAAAGAAAAAAAAAATTTTAAAAAAGTGAAGAATAGCTTAAGGGACCTATGGGATAGCATCATGTGAAAAGCATTATCATAATAGGAGTCTCAGAAGGAGAAGAGAGATGGAAACAGACAGCAAATTTACTTTAAAAAATAATGGCAGCAATCTTCCCTAACCTGGGGAAGAAAAAAACATCCAGATCCAGGAAGCCCAGAAAGTTCCAAAAAAGATGAACCCTAAGAGATCCACAGTAAGACACATTTTAAGTGAAATGTCAAAAGTTAAAAATAAAGAGAGAATCCTAAAAGCAACCAGAGAAACACAACTTATGTACAAGACAAACTCAATAAGACTAATAGCAAATTTTTCAGAAGAAATTTTGCAGGCCAAAAAAAAAAAAAAAAAAAAAAAAAGGCATGATATATTCAAAGTGCTAAAAGCAAAAACTTGCAGCCAAGAATACTCTACCCAGCAAGGTTATCATTCAGAATTTAAAGGAAAAATAAAGAGTTTTCCAGACATGCAAAAACTAAATAAATGCACTACCATTAAACTGGCCTTACAAAAAATATTAAAGGAACTTCTTTAAGCTGGAAGGGGGGGCACTAATTAGTAAGAAGAAAACATGAAAGTAAAAATCTCACTGATAATGGTAAATATATAATAAAGGTAGTGAACTAATCATTTATAAAGCTAGCATTAAGGTTAAAGGACAAAAGTAATAAAAATAACTATGTCAACAATTAGTTGTGGGATACACAAAATAAAAAGAAAAAGATGTAAAATGTGACATCAAAAACATAAAATGTGGGAGAGGGTGAGGAAAAGTATAGAGTTTCAAAATGTGTTAAAACTTAACATGCTATCAACTTAAAATAGACATATATATGTATATATATATATGGTTATCATGATAACCACAAAGCAAAAACCTAAAGTAGATACACAAAAGATAATGAGAATGGTATCTAAATATAACACTCAAGAAAGACATCAAACCATAAGTAAAAAGAGCAAGAGGAGAAGAAAGGAACAGGGAAGAACTATAAAACCACCAGAAACAATTAACAAAGCGGCAAAAAGTATACACCTATTTATAATTACTTTAAATGTAGTGGACTAAATTCTACTACCATACAATCGCTGAATGGATATAAAAACAAGACCCATCTGTATGCTGCCTATTAGAAACTTATCTCTGATATAAGAACACACAGAGACTAAAAGTGAAGGGATAGAAAAATATATTTCATGCAAATGGAAACCAAAAGAAAGCTGGTATAGCTAGACTTACATTAGACAAAACAGGCTTTAAAACAAATACTGTAATAAAAGGCAAAGATGGGAATTATAGAATGATAAAGGGGTCAATATAACAAGAAGATATAACACTTTTAAATATCTATCCACCCAACACAGGAGCACCTAAATACAGAAAGCAAGTATTAACAGAACCAAAGGGAGAAATTGACAGCAATCCAGTAACTGCAGGGAACATAAGTACTACACTTACATCAATGGATAGGTCATCCACATAGAAAATCAATAAGGAAACACCAGCTTTTTTTTTAAGATTGATTTATTTATGAGAGAGAGAGAGAGAGAGAGAGAGAGAGAGAGAGAGTGTGTGTGTGTGTGTGTGTGTGTGTGCACGTGGGGGGAGGGGCAGAGGAAGAGAATCCTCAAGCAGACCCTTGCTGAGCATGGAGCCTGATACAGGGCTCAATCTCACAACCTAGGAGATTATGACCTGAGCCAAAACCAAGAGTCAGACGCTTAGCCAAGTGAGCCACCCAGGAGCCCCAGGAAACACCAGCTTTAAATGACACATTAGACAAGAAGGACTTAACAGATTTATACAGAACATTCCATCCAAAATAGCAGAATATACATTGTTCTCAAGTGCACATGGAACATTCTCCAGGATAGATTATGTAAAGCCACAACACAAGTCTCAATAAATTTAGGACAAGTGAAATCCTATCAACCATCTTTTTAGACCACAATGGTAAAAGAAAAACAAAACAAAACAAAACAAAAACAAAAACAAAACAAACTGGAAATCAATCAGAAAGATAGCATTGAAAAAATTACAAATATGTGAAGATTAAAAACATACCAATGAACAACCAATGGATCAATGAAGAAATCAAAAGAAAAATTAAAAAAAATACCTTGAGACAAATGAAATTGAAAACACAAGATACTTAAATCAATGTGAGGCAGAAATTCAAAGAGGGAGGGTCATAGTAAAACAGACCTACCTCAAAAAAAACCCACAAAAATCTCAAATAAACAATCTAAGTTTACATCTAACGGAACTAGAAAAATGAGAAATAAATGAAGCTCAAAGTTAACAGAAAGAAAGATCAGAGTGAAAAACAGACTAAAAAGATGATAAAAAAGATCAATGAAACAAAGAGCTGGTTCTTTCAAAAGATTAACAAATTTGATAAACTGTTACCTAGACATACCAAGAAAAAAAAAGAGGGCTCAAAACACTCAAAAATTAAAAACAAGTCACAACTGATATTAAAGAAATACAAAGGATCATAAAAACTACTATGAAGAATTCATGTCAACAAAGAGGACAACCTAGAAGAAATGGATCAATTCCAAGAAATATACAATCTTCCAAAACTGAATCACAAAGAAACAGAAAATCTGAAGACATCAATTTCTAGCCAGGAGATTCGATCAGTAATCCAAAACTACCCCCCCAAAACCCCCCAATAAACAAAAGTCCAGGACCAGATAGTTTCACTGGTAAATTCTACATAACATCAAAAATTATTTAATAGTTATCCTCCTCAGACTCTTCCAAAAAATTAAAGAGGAAGGAATGCTTCCCAACTCATTTTATGAGGATGGCATTACCCTGATACTAAACCAAAGACACCACAAAAGAAGAAAATTATTGGCCAACACCCTGATCAATATACATGCAAAAATACTCAACAAAATAGTAGCAAACCAAATCACCAATACATTAAAAGCACTATATATCATGATCAAATGGGATTTATTCCAAGGATGCAAGAATGGCTTAACATTTCCAAATCATGGAATATCCATCCAAATCACAGTAACAAAATAAAGGAAAAAATTGTGTGTTCATTATTCATCTTAGTAGACACAGAAAAAGTATTTGATAAAATTCAACATCAATTTATGATAAAAATGCTCAACAAAGTGGATAGAGAGGTAAAGTACCTCAATATAATAAAAGCCATATATGACAAACCCACAGCTACTATACTCAATAGTGAAAATCTGAAAGCTTTCTAAGATCAGGAGCAAGACAAGGATGTACACTCTCACCGTTTTTATTCAACACAGCACTGGAAGTCCCAGCGGGAGCAATTTGAAAAGAAAAAACATAAAAGACACCCAGATTGGAAAGAAAGAGGTAAAACTGTCACCATCTGCAGACAACAACATGATTTAATATACAGAGAACCTTAAAGTTCTCACCAAAAACATTATTAGAATAAGCAAATTCTGCAAAGTCATAGGATAACAAATATACATAAATCTGTTACATAATTTTATACACTAAGTAATGAATTGAAACTATCAAAAACAGAAATTAGGAAAACAACCCTATTTACAATTGAATCAAAAAGAATAAAAGATATAGGAATAAATTCAACCAAAGAGGTGAAAGACCTATACATAGAAAACTACAAGACATTGATATAATAAATAGAAGATACAAATAAATGGAAAGATATTCCATGCCTATGCATTGGAAGAATTAATCTTATTAAAATGTCCATATTACCCAAAACAATTTATAGATTCAATGCAATCCCTATCAAAATTCCAATGCCACTTTTTATGGCAATAGAACAAACAATACTAAAATTTGTATAGAGCCACAAAAGATCCCTAATAGCCAAAGCAATCTTAAGAAGAACATAGCCAGAGATACCTCATGCCCTGATTTCAAACTCTATT
Source organism: Eumetopias jubatus (assembly GCF_037043125.1). Classification (NCBI taxonomy): domain Eukaryota; kingdom Metazoa; phylum Chordata; class Mammalia; order Carnivora; family Otariidae; genus Eumetopias; species Eumetopias jubatus. The sequence continues at coordinate 99,502,516 of NW_028274811.1, forward strand.
ACAAAGCTATAGTAATCAAAACAGTATAGTTTTAGCATAAAAATAGACACATGGATCAATGGAAAAGAAGAGTGGGCACAGAAACAAACCCATATGTATATATGATAATTTAATCCATGACAAAGTAGACAGGACTATACAACAGAAAAAGGACAATCTCTTCAATAAATGGTATTGAGAAAACTGTATAGCCACATATAAAATAATGAAACTAGGCTACTATCTTAATACCATACACAAAAATTAACTCAGAATGGATTAAAGACTTGAATGTAAGACCTGACACCATAAAACTCCTACAAGAAAACATAGGGGTAAATTCCTTGACATCACTTTTGGTGGTATTATTTGGATCTGACTCCAAGGTCAATGGTAACAAAAGCAAAAATAAGCAAATGGTATTCCATTAGACTAAAAAGTGTCTGTACAGTGAGGAAACCATCAACAAAATAGTCAACCTACTGAATAGGAGGTAGTAGTTTAAACCATATATATGAGAAGGGGTTAATATTTAAAAAATATAAAAAACTCATACAACCCAACAACAACAACAACAAAACCAAAACCAACCAATCCAATTAAAAAAATAGAGGATCTGAATAGACATTCTTCCAAAAAGACATACTAATGGCCAACAGGCACATGAAAAGATGTTCAACATCACTAATTATAAGGAAAATGCAAATCACAACTACAATGACATATCACCTCACATTTGTCAGAATGGCTATTATCAAAAAGACAAGAAGTAACAAGTTTCGCTAAAGATGTGGAGAAAAGAGAATGCCCATGCATTGTTGGTGGGAATGTAAACTGGTGCAGCTACTATGAGAAACAGTATCTCGGCTCCTGAGAAAACTAAAAATATAGCTCCACATGATCCAACAGTTCCACTTCTGGGTATTCATCTGAAAAAAACAAATATTCTATTTTGAAAAGATATATGCACCCCTATGTTCACTGCAGTATTACTCACAAGGGCCAGGATATGGAAACAACTAAAGTGACCACTGACGGATGAATGGATAAAGAAGATGTGGTACATATACAATAGTATACTATTTAGCCTTAAAATAAATAAATAAATAAAGTCGTGCCATGTGAAATAATATGGATGGACCATGAGGGTAATATGCTAAGCGAAATTAACTCAAACAAAGAAAGACAAATACTGTATGATTTTATTTATGTGTGGAATCTGAAAAACAGAGCAAATGAACAAACAAAACAAAACTCATAGATGTAGAGAGAAGATCAGTGGTTGCCAGAAAGGAGGGAGGTTGGGGGACACAGAATGGATGAAGGACTCAAAAGGTACAAACTTCCAGTCATAAAATAAGTAAATTATGGGAATGTAATGTGATTAAGTCAATAATATTGCATATTATGTAACTTTACATGGTTACAGGGGAAACCAAACTTATTTCGGGGATCATTTCCCAGTGTATACAAATAATTAATCATATTGTACACCTGAAACTAATGGAATGTTACATGTCAATTATACCTTGATTAAAAAATAAAATAAGTAGGTAAAAATGAGAGAAAGGAACTCTATCTTTGAATTAAATATCATATACACTGACCTCTTTTGTATCTTTGTCTATTTCTGAATTTAATAAGAGTTTAACATTTGAATACACAGAGTTAAATAAAATTATAGATTTTTTTCCCCACAAAAGCATATTGGTCTTATTTTTCAATGTACTTTGTCTTATTTAAATTAAAATGTGACTACTTTCCTTTAACTCTCTTTTCCTGCCCAAACTTACAAGAGCTTTTTGAACATGCCTAAGAAGGTATTTTTCACCCCTTACAGCCAAGTCCTGATCATTTGTGTCATTCTCTGAACATTTTATTAGAAGAGCTTAATCCGTACTTATTTAGGTTTGGAAACAGAATGTAGAAGCAGAAATGACTTTTATAGTTCAATTAAACCATAACCTCCATCCAGCGCCTCTTCAAAATAAAGATTTGATGGATGTGTCTAAGATCTGAGTTAATTCATAGCAGTACCCGTGTCTCCAATTTCCTATTCTGGGATTCTTTGTACCACATTTTGCTTATGAGACTCTGGAAGTTTCTTTCTGTGGAGTAAGAGACAGCTGTTCAAGAGTCTTGAATGATCACTGGAGTTGTTACAGACATCCTCAGTAGTATTAAATTATACATTGATTCATGATATTATCTTATGTTTTTAACTTTTTGTTATTAAGACATTATTGGTAAAATTTTCTACAATATGTTTTTGTTATTCAATGTACATATGAATTTACTTTAACTTTACAAATTTGTTCAACTTATTTTATGCCTTTTGGTATATTTAATGTCTAATTTGTGAAGGCTATAAACAATAAACAGTATAACATATTTTCATTTTCTAAAATTGTTTTTCTCATGTAATAATTACCTACATGTGATTTGTCATCAAGTGAATATACAGAATTATAAGCCAATTTCCTTTCATTTAATATTCAATAATGTCGTCAATTTTACCTAAGAATTATAACTAATGAAAACAAAACTAGGTAACTATAGATCATATTTTTCCACACAATTTTGACTTTTCTCCAAGAGCAACAGCAATTTCTAGACTTCGCTTCTGCTGAATATTACCTGGGTATGACTAACATTCTGTGGTAGACAAACATTAAAGTGACTCTCAATGATTTTTACATCCTTTTGTTCATGCTTTGCATAATAGCCTCCCCTTGAATGTGAGTGGAACATATGACTTGCTTCTAACCAATGAAATGCAACAAAGGTGATGAGATGTCATTCCCATGATCATGTTAAGTTATAAAAGACTTGTATTATTAATTTCTTTCACTCTCTGTTGCTTTTTTCAAATAATCAAGTTGCTTTCAATCCTGTAGCTAAAAGGAAATAAATTCTGTCAACAATTTGAAGGAGTTTGGAAGTGGACCCTTTCTCAATCCCCCAAATTAGAACCCAAACATGGTCTACACCTTGATTGTAGCCTTACAAAAGCTCTAGTTATGCCATGCCTGTACTCCTGACCCATAGAAACTATGAGATAATAAATGTGTGTTGTTTGAGCCCACTATGTTTGAGGTTATTGATTACATAGCATAAAAATCTATTATAATTTTTTTCTTAATTTTCCTATTTCCTAGCATTAATTCTATAGCTATCATGGAAACTTTTTGGAGCTGGGGATTTCTAAAGTATTTCTGTCTCTTAATTACTACTGAACTTTTAGATTATTTGAGAACCAATGTCTGTTGTGTATAAAGTTTGTTAAGAGAATTACAAATTCTCCAATAACTGCTCACAAATGAGAATAATTGGATATCACCTTAAGGAATCTAGAATTTATGACTTTATTGAGTCTGGAAAAAGGCTTCCCTTCTACTACAATTTAATTTTTACAGTTTTTCAGTGCCTAGAATCACTTTTCTCTTAATGGTACAAATAATAACATGACTGATACTCAAATATAAGGCTTGGGGAACTTATACAGTGGTCAAAATTACACTACTGTAATAATGATTCAGAGAGGGAGAGATTGAGACAGAGAGAAAATAGGGTATACTGCATTAATACATCACAAATTGAACCTTACTTCATTAGGAGAAAATAAAAGGAAAGGAATTTAATATTTAATGAATAACTACTCTATGTCCAGCATTGTGTTAGGCCTTTATATATTCAAGCTAATATGGTAGCTTTGAACCAATATTTTTGATGGTAAAAAAGACTTCTGTTTTCATCCGTGACATTTAAAGATTTAGAAGTCATCATTTCCAGTCGTACAATAAGAAAAAAGTTGAACAAACTGAAATCAATGACTTTTCTTGAATCCATTAGAGAACAGAGGGCACAGAGCAAACGATCACCCTGAAATCTAGAATGGGAGGTGAATCCAAGGTGTCACAGCAAGAATCTGCTTACCTGAAGCAGAGCCTGTGACAGCAAATAAACTTAAATGGTTATTCTGACAAACTGCTACAGGCTCAGTATGAATTACCTAAGAGTGAGAAAGTCCAGGGGCCCACAGTTTTAGGGAATCCCCACAGATTCGTGGATTTACCTCAGAAATCCCCAACAGATTTTCACATTAAAAAAAGCCAAGAAAAAGAAGGCTCTGGGGCTCTGGCAGATGGAAAGGAAACCATTTGGAAATATATTCAGAGCATTTTATATAACAAGGCTTAATCTTTCCTAGAAAAGATTTACTGAATTTTGTCTGAGCTGGGGGAAGGGAATTTCCCCAAAACAGGCTTTCACAGTCCCTTTGCCTAAGCCTGGAAAAATCTAAGAAACACTTGTGAAGGTCACACATAGGCAAGAAATGCAGGCTCATTAAAAGACTGAGATTCAGTCATAAGATTATAAAACACATCCCTTCCTCCACTCTTTATCACAACAAAAGAGCTCCAAATCAATAACACTGGATTACAGTTGAGAGAGGGGCAAGACACTGACTCTAAGGATGAGTTCTTAGGGAGGTCCAAAGACAAGGGGAGAAACAAAATGTCAAAAACAATACAGGAATTTGAAGCATCCACTACTTGCAGCTATAGCAAATATTAAACACCACCCAACTCCTAGTCAGACTAACCTAAAATCTCACACAAAAGACCTATTTACTTTAGTTCCTACTATCTGATACATTATGTCAGGCTTTCAACAAAAATTAATGAATTAGGCTAAAAGGCAAAAAAGAAAACAAACAACAACAACAAAAACCATGGTCTGAAAATACAAAACAAGTATCAGAACCAGACTCAAATATGACATGCATGTTGGAATTCTCAGAAAAGTAGTTTAAAATAACTATGATTACTACATTAAGGACTCTAATGGAAAAAGAAGACAGCATATAAAAACAGATACATAATAAAAGCAGAGATATGAAAACTCTAAGAAAGTAACAAAAGTTAGAAATCAAAAACACTGCAACAAAAATTAAGAATGCTTTTGATGGGCTCATTAGTAGAAGCGAACATTTGGACATGGTAGAGGAAAAAATAAGTGAGCTTTAATATAGGTCAGTAGACACATTCCAACTGAAATGCAAAGAGAAAAAACAAGAATTTAAAAACGTTTTTTTTTTAAAAGTACACTCAAGACAATGTTAAAAACTGTAAGATCCAGGGCGCCTGGGTGGCTCAGTTGGTTAAGCAACTGCCTTCAGCTCAGGCCATGATCCTGGAGTCCTGGGATCGAGTCCCACATCGGACTCCCTGCTCGGCGGGGAGTCTGCTTCTCCCTCTGACCCTTTTCCCTCTCGTGCTCTCTATCTCTCATTCTCTCTCTCTAATAAATAAATAAAATCTTTAAAAAAAACTGTAAGATACATGTAATTAGATAACAGAAGAAGAAGGAATGGAGAAGACATATTTAAAGAAATACTCACTGAAAATTTTCCAAAATTATTAATAGATGGCAACCACAGATCCAAGAAGTTCAAAGAACCAAACAGGATAATGACCAAAAAAATCTATACTTAGGCATATTGTATTCAAACTGCAGAGAAACAAAAATAACAATGAAATCTTAGAAGAAGCTAAAGATAAAAACAATTTAACTACAGAGAAAAATGACAAGAATTACAGTGGGCTTCTTGTCATAAACCATGCAGCAAGAAGAGAGTAGAGGGAAATATGTAAGTATTGAAAGAAAATAACCAAAAACCTAGAATTCTATAATCTTTTAAAAGTGAAGGAGATACAAGGCTTTCTCAAACAAACAAAAATAAAAAAATTCACTGACAACACAACTACCTCATACGAAATGTTTAAAGAAGTTCTTAGGAAGAAGAAACATGGTATGTTTAAAACTTGGATTTACATAAAGAATGGAAATAGCACCAAAGAAGAAATAATTGAAGGGAAAATATTTTTTTTAATTTTCCTATTCTTAATTGATCCAAAAAGAAAACTATTTGTTGGAAGTAATAATACTAATAGTATATTTAATGATTATAGTGTAGGGATAAGTGAAATGAATTACAGCAAGGTTAAAAAGCATGGAAGGAAAGAACTGAACATGCTTTTTTTTTTTTGAGGCATTCTTCGTGTGTGTGTGTGTGTGTGTGTGTGTGTGTGTGTGTGTGTGTGTGTTTTATTTATTTTATTTTAATTTTATTATGTTATGTTAGTCACCATACAATACATCATTAGTTTTTGATGTGGTGATCCACGATCCACTGTTTTTGTATAACACCCCGTGCTCCATGCAGTACGTGCCCTCCTTAATACCCATCACCGGGGTCACCCATCCCCCCTCCCACCTTCCCTCTAAAACCTTGTTTGTTTCTCAGAGTCCATAGTCTCTCATGGTTCATCTTTCCCTCCAATTCCACCCCCCTCATTTTTCCCTTCCTTCTCCTACTAGTGTCCTCCATGCTATTCCTTATGTTCCACAAATAAGTGAAACCATATGATACTTAACTTTCTCTGCTTGACTTATTTCACTTAGCATAATCTCCTCCAGTCCCATCCATGTTGATGTAAAAGTTGGGTATTCATCCTTTCTGATGGCTGAGTAATATTCCATTGTATATATGGACCACATCTTTATCCATTCATCTGTTGAAGGGCATCTCAGCTCTTTCCACAGTTTGGTTATTGCGGACATTGCTGCTATGAACATTGGGGTGCATATGGCCCTTCTTTTCACTACATCTGTGTCTTTAGGGTGAATACCCAGGAGTGCAATTGCTGGGTCATAGGGTAGCTCTATTTTTTTAATTTTTGAGGCACCTCCACACTGTTTTCCAAAGTGGCTGTACCAACTTGCATTCCCACCAACAGTGTAAGAGGGTTCCCCTTTCTCCACAACCTCTCCAACATTTGTCGTTTCTTTCCCTGTCCATTTTTGCCATTCTAACTGGTGTAAGGTGGTTTTGATTTGCATTTCCCTGATGGCTAATGATGATGAACATTTTTTCATGTGTCTTTTAGCCATTTGTATGTCTTCTTCAGAGAAGTGTCTTTTCATATCTTCTGCCCACTTTTTGACTTGATTATTTGTTTTTTGGGTGTTGAGTTTAAGAAGTTCTTTATAGATCTCGGATACTAGCCCTTTATCTGTAGTGTCATTTGCAAATATCGTGTCCCATTCTGTGGGTTGCCTCTTTGTTTTGTTGACTTGAACATGCTCTTTTATAAGTTACTTGCACTACATGTGAAGCAACATAGTGTTAGTTAAAGGGGGGATTTGGGTTATTTCAAGGGAAATCACTATTTTTTTAAAAGAAACCTAATTGATATGCAAATATAGGAGATAAAATGGAATCATAAAAAATGCTCAGTTAAAAGGAGAAGGGATAATAGGGGAGGCAAGAAACAAAAGACAATTATGATGAATAGGAAACAGTTACAAAAAGGTACAATTAATCCAAATACATCAGGAATCACTTTAAATGTGAATGGTTCACAGATGCTAATTAAAGAGAGAGACTGTCAAAGTGAGCTATCAAGCCACAAATGATATGTATGAACTTTGAAAGCTTATTCGTAAGTGAATAAGCTAGTTGGAAAGGGCTACATATTGTATGATTGTATGTATGACATTATGGGAAAGACAAAACTACAGAGACAGTAAAAAGATCAGTGGTTGACAGAGGATGCGACAAGAGACATGTTGAACATGTGAAGCACAGGGGATTTATTTAAGGTAGTGAAACTGTTCTGTATGAGACCAAGATGGTAGATGATAGATAGAAAGATAGATAGATGATAGATAGATATTATATGTTAGTACATATATGCACTATATATTAGTCAAAACTCATTGAACTTTACAGTAACACAAAGGTGTCTAAATCTAACTCTATTAAAATTGTATGAAACATCAATTTGAGAAAGTGGGGGAAATGATGTTCACCCAAGTAATTTTGAAGTAAGGAGAGCCTATAAAACACAATTTTTAAAAAAAGGACATAAATACTGTGGTCTCATTGATAATGTTGTTTCTACTGGTGGTATAGGACTATAATTCTGATACTCCTATGTATGTATACTGGAAAGAAATAATTAGGTAAATAAATGGCAGATGGTACAAGCCAGGTTTCTTATTACTTGAATGGGAATTTACAAATAAGCAAGGGGAGGACAGAAAGATTCATGTAGTAACAGATTAGAGGTGGAGACATCCATATCAACTCATGTTTAGCTTAATATAGATAGAGCTGGTTTTATAGAGAAATATATATACACATTTGTACATACACCAGTTAGCATACACACATCTATATCTCCTTATTTTGTCTGCTGAGAGGGCATGGATGCAATGATACTCCAATAGCAATGAGTACACCTACTGTCCAAGTCTTGATTTCAGATACCTTTCATTGTCTGACAAAAGAAACCAGGGAACTTTAAAGAAATGACTGATTATAGCCAATGGCTGATACAGAAGAAAATGTGCAGTAACTTACGATGGAAAGAAGAAAGGAAGGCCACAATGATGGTGGTGTCACAGAACACAGGAACCAAATGAAAGAGTTCTCAATGGCCAAAACGGAAACATTTGTGCAAACAAAATAAATAAAGTAGTTTTGGCTTATAACCCAAAGTATGAAATAAATATCCATGGGTTCATACTGATATAATAAGCAATTACAAAATAAATAAGTGAGATAAGATATAAATATCTCATGCATAATAATTCCAAACAATTGAGGTAGATACTCTAAGGAGGCAGAATATAAATATGCAAATCTAAATGTTGGATCCTCATAGTGACTTCTTTCTAAAGAGTATATAAGTATGGAAAGGGGAGAAAAGAGTAATTTTATAGAAAAACCCGATAAACACAACTAGATGTGCAAGCTGTTTAAGGCTAATATCAAGTGATAAATTATGTTAATAATATGCCTTCTTTATGGAAAATGTGAAAATGGCACTTTACCTCAGTGATTATCCTACCAAAAATTCACAACCCCAATTTAATCATGAAAATAACAAGAAAATCCCAATGAAGGAACATTCTACAAAATAACTGACCAGTGCTCCTCAAAACCATCAACTTGATCAAAAACAAGAAAGTCTGAGGACCTGTCACAGCCAAATGGAGTCTAAGAAAATATGTTGACTAAAGGAAATGTGGTATCTTGTATGGGATCCTTGGAAAGAAATAAGATATTAGGCAAAAATTAAAGAAATGTGAAAAAACTTTGGTTAATAATAATGTATCAATATTGATCCATTAATTTTACAAATATACCATATTAATATAAGATGTCAATAATAAGAGAAAATGGTTGTAGAGTATGAGAACTCTGTACTATCTTCATAAGCTTTAGAAGTCTAAAACTGTTGTAAAGGAAAAAAAATCTTAGTAAGAAAATAAGGTCAAAGTATGGTATACTTCCATGAATTTCAAAATAAGGAAATATATTTGCCTTTTTAAGGATAAGAGATGAATGCGGACTTAATACAGCAATACTGTTAAATGATTACTTTTGGTAATCAGAAAGGGTGGGTTTGAATCCTTGCTCTAATACTTAAAAGATGAATTATATTAAATGTTTATAAATATTAGATAAATGTAATACTAATGTAGTAATAACACTTACATGAGTGGGTCAGAGAAGAATTATGCACCGAAACCCTGAAGGGAAAAAAATGCCTTTCAGAACAAGGTTAGATTACTTAATTTGAAGTTATGAACACACCCAAATAGAGGGTACTAGTTTGAATACCAGTGAGTGTGTATCTTTGTATATGCGTGTGGTTGTTTGTATGTGTAGAAATGCATGGTTGAAAGCACTGGAAGCCTCGAAATGGAACACGGAGCAGCTGGCTTCAACAGTATTTCCAGCCTAGTTCTGGGAAGAGAATGATCTGAATAAGAACTAGTATCTCTATTGTGGTAACAAGTAAAATTGGATTCATGAAGCTACGTTAGTCACGTGAGAGGCATTAAAATCATCCAGTTGATTTCCCTTGTGCTGTAACATGTTTACCAGTTTAAGTTCTGGTCCTATTTAGGATTTTCATGTACATTTATACAAAAATAGTGCACTGATCACGAAAAAAAAAAGGCGTATCTTCACACCTTTATTCTAAAAATTTCTCCTTTAAAATGTGTGCTTAAATGTCTGATTTGTATGCATCTATTCTGAGCTCAGTTAACCTGCATCATCCTTAGTGTTGATCCACTTGTGATGTTCCAAGACTTTGCCAAATGATAGTCAACATTTTTGCAGACATTTCTCTTTCAACTGCAATTTCATTCTTCAATCATTCAAATTAAACATGTTTTAATTCATTTAGATCTGAGATTAAACTATTTATACTGTAAATTTAAACATCAGTATGAGTGTTACCAGGATCAGTATAATATTAGTCAGTGGAAATGTCAGTATCGGTGTTACTACATTCATAAAAGTCACACCCATGTCATATGACTAACTTCCAGTTTACTCAAGAACATAAATATAAAACCATATGAAACAAATACAGACTCAAAAGCATTTGAGAGGGAAAACTGGCATGCTGTTTCTTTTAGAGATACTTCTAAACTAATGCATTTTCTAGGCTCTCAGTCCATTATTCTGAGTTTAAATATAGATAGTGGAAAGTGTTCAGTGGCATTTAGTTACATGATGACTTTAAGGGGAAGAAAGGTTGGACAAAAACATTTAAGACATGACTCCCAAGGAGTCTAATACAATAGTTATGACTCAGGCTTTGGAGCCAGATGGGTTGAAAATGGAACTCCAGCAATCCTCACTATTTGGTTTATATTAAGCAAATTTTCTACTTTCTCAAGGCCTCTTTTCATTTCTTATTAGATAGGGACAATAATGCTAACTACTTTTACAACTGCAGCTTATAACACAACTAGTTCTCCATAATTTTTAATTACCATTGTAGTTTCTTATGTTAGTATAATCATTAGGATGATTATTATTTTACTGTGCTACAAACACAAAATTTGGTTCACAATGGGAGGTAGTTATTCTAATAAAATATCAAACCAGTATTCTAAGTAGGTATAATGTCATTCAATCAGGCTGTGACCCCATGCAGCGCCCCCCGCAAAAAGAATCAGTTAACTAATTTAAAAAGTCAAGTTCCTAGTTTTCATCTTTCTTCATACCTACACCAAAACTGCTGCAGAAGGATTTTAAAAATATATATATATTTAAGAATAAGGAATAATTTAAATCATCACAAAGGAAATGGATATGATATTTCATATAAAAATCCAAAAGACTTGGACATAAAGATGGTTCTGTAATGACTACAATGATTAATAATATTTTCACTGTGTCAAAATGACTTTTAATATATTGTACAGAGAGTGATCAACAAGAGTTCCAACATATAAACAGTCTGCCTGTAGTTCATTTGGTGCCATATGACTAATTCTGGCCAATGGATAATGAATTATCTGCCTCAAGAACACTGGAGACTATATTATCCACAATGAAGACTGGGTTTTCTGGAAAGCCAACTCTGAGATAGAATTTAGTATATGGGATGTTTATTAAATAGTGCCTTTGGGATCAACAATAACTATGGGACGGAAAGGAAGGAAACAAGATTGGGCAGAGGAACAAATTTAAGCTGAGAGACTGGCACTGGACTTACCCTCTCTGGGAGCTACGGAGATTAAAAAAAAAAAAGGAAAAGAAAAGAAAAGAAAGAAAAAGGGCCTTCTTAGTGTCCCATATTATATTAAAACAGTTGTGCATTCATATACCTGCTTTAATCAGTCTTTAGATGTAATGAGTCCTTCTATGAGGGAGGATATGGCCAGTTCATCATCATGTCTACCACATTCCAGAAGGCACCATTTTAAGAAGGAGAAAGCTGCCAAAAGCAGCATCAGACTGTGACATTAAGATGAAGCCACTGAGGTTTCAGGGCTTGTCCATTGCTTTGCTAGTGTTACTTTTCCTAATACAAGAATATCTTATAATGTATTTATCTTCTATATGAATTCTAATATGTACTGTATTATTTTTTAAACCAAGTCAGTTTTATTTGGATCTATACTTGCATAGGCATATTAAGGAAATATTTTTAAGGGAAAAAAAAAGAAAACCTGTTAGTATCTAATTTCATCATACTTAAAGTACAACCTGTACAAACTGAAACCTTTCACAGAGATGTATTTTCCCAGATTAGATCTCTCACTGGTTTGACAACAGAGATTACTGCTGCTTAAAACAAAACAAAACAAAACAACACACTATCATACAGTGACCAATGGACATTCATTTTGGCTATATGAGCAGTAATTCAGCTTCAAAGTTAAACAATATAAGGTTAAAAGATTAAGAACTTTTGTGCAGTTTGGGGCACCTGGGTGGTGCAGTCGGTTAAGCGGCTGGCTCTTGATTTCAGCTCAGGTTGTGATCTCATGGGTCATGGGATCAAGCTCTGTATTGGGCTCTCCGCTCAGTGGGGAGTCTGAGATTCTCTCCCTCTGCCCCCCTCATGTGCACGTGTGCTCTCTTTCTCTCTCAAATAAATAAATCTTAAAAAAAAAGAGAACTTTTGTATAGTTTATGATTAGCTGAAATAAATGTTGGAATGTAAATCCATTCTAATCGGATATTGTTATCTGATTTCCAATCTGCAGTAGTCAGATGCTAATCTCAAAGAGTTAGAAACTAAACAAAAGTAGTATAAGATGATTTTAAGATCAAATGGCCACGTAGCCAGAATGTATGTTTTGAATCACATTTTCTCAATGATGAGAAAAAAATGTTGGGTGCAGTGACTTTTAAACAATGGCCAAATAAGGTTACAATAAAATAAATCAGAGAAGTGAGATGGTTTAATGGCTTTTTAATGAGCCTAATGTTTTCCGTTTTAATGAACTCTCTTACATCAGCTTTAATTATTTTATGAGAATGAGAAATGATTGAGAAATGGTTTGCATTAATTCAATTTTCTGTTCAGTCTTCCCACAAGCCATTATGGCACAGTGGCTAATGGGAGTCAACTTGGATAAGTGGGAACTTGTATAATAGGACAAGTCTTGGCTAAATTTAGTTAGACACTTGATATGTTAACTGGTGATAAGGTTGTATTTCCTCATTTGCAAAGAGAGCACACCAAATACCCACAAAGTATTTTAACACTATAGCACAAGCAAAAATTAATTAGGGTAGTTTAAATGAACTATAATTTGTTCTAATTAATTCAACAAAATTGTATTAACAAATTTGTTTGTATATACAAACAAAATTGTATTAAAAACCTCCCAGCTTTTTATTGGTGACATGTTAAAACTAAAAATGTACAAAAATAACTGAAATTTGAATACATACCTCTGATACAATCTGTGCTTAAAACCATGGTAACCAATTATATGTAATATGTAAGAAATTACATATAAGGACACAATTTTCCTACTACCTAAAAGTAGTATTAAATAAATTCTTTACTTATGTACCAAATAAGATATGTCATATCCCAAATCTATGTCAAACTGTCACAAGAAAACAAGTGATATTAAACAAAAAATAAAATAAAATAAAATAAAAATGATGCTGTTCTCTGACATATCAATGTTTCTTGCAATGAGTAAAAGAAACCAACTCTTAACTGAGGTTAAAAAGTTAATTAAAGCAAAAACAAAAACAAAATTGTCTCACTGAATTACCAAGAAAATTCAAGAACTAGGTTAAAAAGCATAAGCAGGAACAAAGAGGTTGCACAGCAAAATACAATCCATACCCAGTATCTGTCCAGCAAGGACACCCCAAGCAAGCATCATAAGTTTGAACTCTAGCAGTTCTCCAACAGTACTGGGCACTAGGCATTGCTGCTAGAACCATAAATAGGGCCAGCCCTAGAAACTGGATATTGCAGCTATTATTATTATTATTCTCACAGCCAGAATGGATTCTCTGCATTACTATCTCAATACCAGGTGTGAAATTGGCTGAAATTCATTCTGAGGTCTGCTTCCTAGCTGCAAAGGAACTACAAAAATGAGTACTCTAGGGGTGCCTGAGTGGCTCAGTCATTAAGCGTCTCGTCTGCCTTCGGCTCAGGTCATGATCCCAGGGTCCTGGGATTGAGCCCCACATTGGGCTCCCTGCTCCGCGGGAAGCCTGCTTCTCCCTCTCCCACTCCCCCTGCTTGTGTTCCCTCTCTCGCTGTCTCTCTCTGTCAAATAAATAAATAAATAAATAAATAAATAAATAAATAAATAATCTTAAAAAAAAGTGAGTATTCTACATTTTAGCATGCTTCATCGGAGGTGGATTCTCCTCCCACAAAAATTCTTGAAGTAGAGAATACCCCAAAGGTTGTGAAAGAGGTTTAGAAGTTTGCAAAGAAAATTACAGCTAGCTATAAATTATGTATAAAATGAGAGAGAGAGAGAGAGAGAGAGAGAAAGAAAACAGGAAAGATTAATATTTTTAAGAAGTTAGCCAGCAGTGGGGTGCCTGGATGGCTCAGTCGGTTAAGCGTCTGCCTTTGGCTCAGATAATAAGCCCAGAGCCCTGGGATCGAGCCCCACATGGGACTCCCTGCTTTTCCCTCTCTCTCTGCCTGCCACTCCCCCGTTTGTGCGCACGCACACACGCATGCTCTCTCACTCTCTGTCAAATAAATAAATAAAATCTTTGGGAAAAAAAAAGAAGAAGAAGAAGCAAGCAAGCAGCAGTTCTAGTTCACTCCTGGGAAATGCAACGTTATCAGTTCAATTCAAATGGAACATACCAGAACCTCTATGTGATAGGTTCCATATTTAGACTTCTATAGGAATATACAGTGGAAGGAAGGGAGAGAAGGACTAAGGAACTAACATTTTCTAAGGTCACCTAAGGTGATAAATATTAAGCTAACCTTTTTCAACAGGTGCTTGCCTTCAAGGATTTAACAATCTAGGAGGGAGACGAGAAGTAAGTTAATAAAAAATAAACTATATATGTAATGCATTCTAAACTCTCCTAAACATTAAAAAAAGAAGAAGAAAGAGGGGGCAGGGTGCAAAGAAAGGAAAACAAAACAAAACAAAACAAAACAAAAGGAAAGGAGTAAAGAAAAGAAGAAAAGAAAAGAAAAAAGAAAAGAAAAAAGTGGGAAGACTGTATCCTAGGCAGGAGAAACTATATTCATCTGGGACACAGAAGAAAAGGTTCCTTCTGCAAGTAATAAAATACAACAGAAAATAAAGATATTAAACTATAACAAGATAGAGAAGTTTACTTTTTTAATAAGATGTTTTAAAAAATATTGACTACATGACTATAATAAAGAAAATCCCACCTCTTCTAATAAGGGCACTTGGTCAGGATTTTCACTTTTCCAAACGTTCCTATGTATGCATACCTATCTTTATATATGTATAATAATGCTTATCCTAGCACTAGTCTATACAGGCCCTTGAATAACACAGGTTTGAATTTTATGGGTCCACTAATGCAGCTCTTTTACAGTATAGTACTGTAAATGTATTTTCTCTTCCTTACAATTTTCTTAATAACGTTTTCTTTTCTCTAGCTTACTTTATTTTAAAAATACAGCATATAATACATAGGACACACAAAATATGTGCTAATTGACTATGTTACTGGTAAGGCTTCAGGTTAACAGTAGACTACTAATGGCTAAGCCTGGGGGGGGAGTTAAAAGTTATATGCAAAATTTTTACTGCATCTGGGTCAGTATCTCTACCCCCTGCGTTGTTCAGGGTCAATTGTATGTGGAATTGTAGCAACATAAGACAAGGGAAGAAAAAGGAAGGAAAAAAAAAAGTAAGGGAGGAAAAAATTCCAACATAACGAAGACAGAATACCTAAGTATATCACTAAATTAGGAAACTGTAAAGGACAGAAGATAGTAGATAAAATATGCACTAGAATAAACTGATTGTTCTCCAGGCAGAGGACAAGTAAATCACCCCAGAATTCACCAGTTGCATTCCCTCCCATTCACTGCAAAAACATGCCTGAATCTTCACTATTCTTTCTGATGGTACACTTCCTTACTCTCAACAGGAAATCTGTCCACAGTAACATCAAGGAAATTGACCCTGAATTATTGAAATATCTAGGCTACTTTTCCCCTGATCTTCCTAGAGTTCCTTTCTATATTTAGTCCTATGCATCCACTTGTGTTTTTAATACTATTCCCTCCTGTTTTCCCTAGGACTCATTATTCTGTGCCCCCTCCATTGCTTCCTCCCTTTTGTCTATAAACAAATTTAAGTGCTTACATTCTCTACTCCCCTTCCACACTTCATTGCCTCCAGTTGATACAAAAATCTTTCTCCTGTCCAAGCCATTTAAAACTCCTGAATCATTTCAACCCTTCTATTCCTCACTGTTTCTCCTCAGCTCTTGATATTTGAGTTCTGCGCCAAAAATCTTTTTCAAGTATTTTCACTAAATCCTCTAATAAGCTCCCAAATGTCAAGTTTAGTAGGAATTGTTTAATATTCCTCTGATTGGGGAATTGCCACATTTTGGCATTATCAATCACTCCTTTCTTCCTGAAATTCTCTAGCTGCTTGGTTACTACAATGTTGAAGTATTACGGTTTTCCTCATACACACCCCTAACATTTTTATTTCTTCCCCGGCTCTACTTCAGTTCCCTTTTTGGTCCAACATCACCTTTCAAAAGTGTGTACTGCCCATGCTTTTGTAATCTACATTATTCTTCTGACTAAAGATTCTCTTGCTGAATGATCCTATATGATTCCATATGTTCAACTATGTCCTTTATGCTGATAATGCATTACTTAGCTTTAGTCCCAATCTTTCCCCTGAACTTCTTAAATATATTCAATTACCATTGCATATCTGTTTTTGATTGTTACCGAGATAACAAAGAATTAGTCCCAAAGAATCAAAAACAAAACTCACCATCTCCCTGCTTTATCTTCTCCTCCTCCTAGATGCATGTTTGCATTGAATGCATGTCTCCAGTGAATAATCCCACCATAAGTAATTTCTTTTTGTCCCTATATCCAATTCAGTCACCCCGTCCTACCGAGTTACCTGTTAAATACTTTCAAATCTATATTCTCTTACCGATCCCTATTACCTTTGTTTTAATTCATTCATTTGCTACCTGTTCTACAAGAAGACTTCTAAAAGTAACATCATGTGGTTTCATCTACAGTTAAGTCTAACTCTGTGTACACGCAATAGAACATATGGAGCATACTAAGTGTAAAATATAAATTCTGTGTTTTGGGTAAAGACTGTTTTATATAAGCTTAATTTTTATAAATTTTCTGATCTTATATTCATATATTAGACTAGGCATTTATTTTAAAAATCTGCTCATGTTACTAAGAAGGCTTTCAAGCAATATTTTGAAAATTGAGATTAATGAACATTAGCATTACTATTTTAATATGTTTCCCCCCAAAATTTCAAGATTAAATATGCTTGAGAAATGTTCAGTTAAATAAATTAGAGATTTCTATACTATAAGGCTTATCAAAAGTTTTACTATGTTAATATATGCCAAGACTTTAAAGAGGAGTGCATCATTTTTAGTATTCAATAAGCATTTTTGACCATGGAACCCCTTTATTATAGTGTAGCTATTAGCATACTTGGAATCATCTCAACATTACTTGAAAACACCATTCTAAAGCATTTACAGAAACAGTAAACTATGCTCAGGTATAAACAATGTGATATCTTTAGGTGACATAAAATAAAACTGTTTTCATATTATTAGTCAATTGGCTGAAAATTACTTTCTAGTCTTTTCTAAATATATTGATTTATGAACAGCAAATTAAGACACTTGGAGTATGGAGAAAGATGAGTTTAAAATCATTTTGCATGTTAAGTGTGATTCCCAATAGAGTCTATTTAAATCCTTCCGAGATATTCATCCTTAATATCGCTAAGAAATACAGGATTAGGCTGGAATAAATTAGTGAGGTGATTAATTAAATGAGAAATATTTATCATTATTAACAAGTGATATCTCAGGAAATCTATAAAAAAAAGTATCTTTTTATACTCGTGCTTAAACCTAGACTAAATTTAATACACTCACTTTAGTATATTGAACTATAGCTTCATCGTATAATGTAGACACCATGATTAGCAGAAAAATGTTATGGATTTTAGAAGAATGCAAGTGTGGACTTCTGAATACATGCTTAATCTTACTTCTTCTGAATCTTACAGACAGAAAATAATTATCTTGAATCTCTAGGAATCTTGAAACAAAACAGAAAATGCTCACATAATTGAATCTGGTTTGCATAATGTTGTAGTATACATCCATGCATACTCAGTGATCTTACCTAAAGTTCTGAATATATGTTTCTATCATTTTGGTGGAGAAGGAGAGGAGTGATCTAGATGACTACCTACATATTATTTCTTTGTACTCAGACCTTTCATTCTAAGGATGAAGAACTACTTTTTCCTTTTAGTATAAAAGTCCATCTCACAATCACGTGTCAAAAAAGTACAGCATTAGGAAGACCGCAGGGGAAAAATTCATTAAAAATCACCCAAGGTGGCTGCCTACTGGACCAAAGAGCCCTAGTAGGATGAAGGCTGTGGAAATCACTCCTAATGACTAGAGGGAGGAAAGTGAGGAGATCCATTGTGGCCTTCTGATAAATCCATACTTATGCCCTAAAGGAGCAAATTAGAGGCCAGTCCATCCTAGCCAGAGAAGTAGAAATTACCAAAAGAAAATTGACTACATAGCCGTCAATTAAGTGGATATATTTTACTCTCTTTCCTCATCTTACCAGCACATTGCTTATAAGGAGGGCTTGACGAGAAAGAGGGGGGAAGTTTCAGAGACAAAAAAACCTCTCTCTCTCTCCCCACCTTCTAATACTCCTGCAAGTAGGCAGCCCCCCAGCTCAAGTCTACATGGAGATGATAATCAAGATAAAAAAAGTTTTACAATGATTGAAGTGGACTTTAATCAGAGTGACTGAAAATTATTTGCCAGAGATGTCAAAAACATTTTGACAAACCATGTTTGAAAGCAGTGATTGTAGAAAAACAAACTCTTCATTTTTATACCCCCAATGAGTTGAGACTATTCAATAAACCAGTTTTATGTATTTTTTTCAAGGTTCTTAAACACAAGTCAATTCCTTCTGGGGCTTAACCACAGAAAGAACAATCTGTCACATCTGTGGGACAAAAATTGGCAATGTCAGACTTGCTGAGAGAAAATATACCTGTCTTCAACAAAATTCATCCTAAGGAATTTTCAAGAATAATTTTTTGAACATGGGCAAATTTTTTCTGCATGCTTTACTATATAAGCCATTTGTAAAATTCAACCTATCTATGTAGTACAACACAGAACCCCAACAAATGGGTTGGGTTCATCATTCATGAGGACACAGGCTGACTAATCTAGAATTTCATCCTATTGTAGGATGACCAACAATCACAATTTGCCTGGAGTTGAAGAACCAGGATGTGGGACTTTCAGTACTAAAATTAGGAAAGTCCTGGACAAATCCAAAAGATTTGGTCACCCATCCAGTTTTACTTATTCTTCAAGGAGTAACAAAAGTATCATTTCTTCCATCTTGTCCTCTAAAAATTCAGAGAGCAGAAACATTTAGCAGCTTGATGTATTATTAAAAGTAAAAAATTTAACATTATTTTTTCCTATGTCAAGTGTATTAGTTTCTTATTGCTAATGTAACAAATTAGTAACATTTACTGGCTTAAAACAATACAGATTTATTACGTTACTGCTCTAGAGGTCAAAAGTCCAAAATGGGTCTCACTGGGCTAAAATCAAAATGTTGCCAGGACTGTCATTCTTCCTGGAGGTTCTAGGGGAGAATCCCTTTTTTTCACACCCAGTATCTAGGAACTGCCACATTCCTTGGCTAATGGCTCTACCTGGCTCCAACTTCAGCTTCCATCCTCACAAGTACTCTCTCTCTTCTCTTTACTTTATAAGAAACATTTTTTTATTACAGTGGGCCAACCTAGATAACCCAGGATAATCTCTCCCATCAAAATCCTTCACTTAATCACATCTGCAAAATCTCATTTGCCATGTGCAGTAACATTTTCAGGTTCAAAGGTTATGACATCTTTGGGGGCCATTATTCTCCGTATAACATTAAGCATTAAGGAATTATTTTTAAATGATTAATTTAACTCAAAAAAAAATTGAAGGCACACTTGTCTCCAACAACCTAAAATTTCTACAGAACCATATGAGCTTAAATACTAGGAAACATTACATTTGCCATGACTTTTGGAATCAATTCTATTTTACCCATCTTTTGTCAAGTATTTTTACTTTTTGCTAGATATCTATTCCTTCATCTTATAATGTGTCAGGGAAGATACTGTCCTTGATTCTCAAAATTTCAGAAGAACCAAATTTATAACACCTTAGCAGTTTACTTGCCTGAGACAAAGAACTTCTACAAAACTTTCCCACAAAATGCTCAAAGCTAGAAGCAGCTTAAAACAGAGAATCTCATTTAATTCAGTTTTTTTATAGATAATATTTTCAAGCTTTAACCCTACCTATTTGATAAATTCTGGTTACTTGCTTAAAGACATAATTTCTTTTTACAGAGACACAGTATCCCTAGTAAATTAAAATGTTCTTCTTCCTTCTTACCAGCAAATGATAATTAGCCAAATTTAACACCTTTTTCCTTTAACTCACCTTTACAATTAAAGTTGGGGAGGTGAAAACTGGCTATCTTGAAGCAGAGTTCACTATAATAGTAACTAGTTTTAAAATCCTGTACAAATTCCAAGGTACTTATTCCAAGAACAAGAAATTGTTTTACTTATGTGTTTTCTTTCCCCTCCATTCATTCACTTCGTCATTAATAAACATCTGCTGATCTCTTACTACATACCCAATGTCTCAAAGATAAAATCCCTTGAAGGCAGAACTGGGTAATGATTAGAGCACAGGCTTTGAAAATAGACAGGTTTTCAAATTCCTGATTAACTGAGCAAGTAAACCCTTACCTTCAGTCTGACCCTCCTAACTCATACGGCTGTTGTGAGGTCTCAATTAGCTAATACACTGAAAAAATTCAGCATGGCACATAAGATATCACTTAATTCTCTGCAAAAACTAACACAGTACTAAGCAAATAATTCATAAACCAAAGCCCTTATTGTTTTAGTAAATTATACCATATTGCCATTATATCTGCCATAAAAGATCCCAATGAAACTAGGTTTCTATTCAAATTTTATTATAACTCTCTCAACAATTTATTAATTACTGAAAGTAATTTATAAACTGAGACAATCTGGCTGGTTAGAGATATGATTTCTTAATTTTTAATGTTATAAAATATCTCAAAGTTTTATTTAATTTTGTCTGAGTATAGATTTCTCAAGCTTCTTTTTTGAATTTGCAGAAGCATACCATATTCAGCAGTTCTTAGAGCATCTATGAGTTTGTCAGAATCTTTTCAGCCCATTGACAAAGTAAAGCTTACTTGTTTTGGGGCATTTAGAGGCAAGGAGAAGCTACAATATACCTCATAATTTTAGATAAAAGTGAACATTTTTTAAGTATGGAAAATAGATCTCTACAATAAGCAAAAACTAAGCTCCAAGGACATTAAAACAGACCAGATGAAGGAACCAGAATTGTGAACCTAATACAGCCATAGAGAAGGTGATATAAGATCATCCTATGGGAAGCAATGAGCAAAAACTTGGGTAGAATCAGGGGAAGAAACAAGGAAGAATAACTTCTGATATGCTTTCTGTTTCTGTCAGTTAGTTAATTGGTTTGATTATGTTTAAGTACATGATTCTAAGTCTCAGGGTTTGAGAATGTCATCAGAACTACAGAATTTGTGATTCTCTTTTTTGTCCCCAGTCAGGACGACACATACAATGTCTCACCTACATGTTTGGCTTAGTCTCCTTGCTAACCTTGCTGCCTGGAAGAAATGGTGTTCTGGAAGGAGGCAAAAGTGCAAAGACTCCTGGTTCCAGGTTTGAGCATTTCTAAGCTTGCTTAGATATCTCCTTATTCTGCCCTTACTCTGCCACAAGAATGTTACACTCAACCAGAGGAGAAAATACTCCATGCACTCAAAAGGTTATTAGGTAATTTTAGATAATTCTGCAATTTGATGTTTATTAGTAAAAGTCACATAACCAAGAAGGCTCTTTGGAGCAATTCTACTCTATTCTATAAACTGGACAGAAGATACAAATTCTATAAAATCATTCCTGACATACTATTTTAAACCAAAGTGGCATTTTTTTGTGAAACCTAGTAACTCTAATAATCAGCAAATCAAGTTACATAAAGTAATTTAAGACCTCTACATATATAATGCCCACTGCTGAGTCATAACTACCAGAAATGGAATATATCATGTAAAAGAAATATAGTAGGTTTAATTCATAGATATTAAATGTGTCAAGTCAGTAAGGCACAGAGAAAAACAGAAGAGATGAAGGGGAGGTACCTGCAGAGGGCCATGTTCTGAAGATTAAGCATCCAACTGGTATTCAATGAAAAGGAGCAGAATGTCTGACTAAAGATGACCAGAGAGGCACTTAACCTGTCTCCTGGCAGTAAAGACCTCTCTTAATATTAGTGATGTTATCATGAGAAAAGCCATATGTTAATAAAATAAACTAGTTTGACCTAAGATGATATCACAAGGAGATATATCAGGACTGCAAATAAAAGAATCCAAAAACTTCTTGAAACCTTAAGCTTTCTTAATTTTCCAGCTGATGTTGTAATCTGTCTAGAGGTTTATAAACCTACTTACTTCACATGTGGGTTGTATGGCTCCATACAGAGAAACTCTAGAGTTAAGAAGTAGTTGAATTAATGTTCTAGAAACATTGACCTCTGTGATATGAAATTCCTTAACAGACACTCCAGAAATTATTTTGTTTACTTTGCCTGCCTAGTGATGTTACTGAGAAATGTCAAGCCTTAATTTCTAAAATAGAAATTAGAATCAATGGTCAATAGGTACTTCCTTGAAATACCCAGCAAGAGAAATATCTTAAAAGTTTATTTCTTCTGAATGTTCCAATGTTGATATTTTGCCTAATACTATAAATCTGCAATAAAGGGATATATATATATATATATATATATATATAGTTGAACAGGAATATACAACTATTGTACTCTTCTAATGTAATGTATTATGGTTTGCCATTATCTTCTGGCTGGCACTATATCAGGGATCCTAAATATAAAGAGCAAGTAAGTCACTACTTCAAATCCAAATTTAAATATGAGCAATCAATTTCTCTCAGAAAGGGTAAATTTTTATAGTAATTTGTTCTTGCCTTATCCCTGCTCAAATGAAGTTTTCAAATGAAGTTTATGAAGGATCTTTTGTGGCAATAGCCAGGTATTATAACAACACAATCCTCCCCTTTCATGGTGTATACACACGGGTAAAATGACAAGTGCTCAAACTCAGTTAATGGTCTGTGGCCTTAAAATTTGTGAAACATAATCACTTCATTCATCATTTGCAAAAATAAAATTTTTATCTTCTCTAACAGAAAATTAGGTGCCTAAAGGCTAGAAGCACAAATCCATCTTCTACTAATAAGGTATTAAGAAGTACAAGCAAACAGTGCACTAGCTTCTCCTAAACTAGAGACACAAAGAAGTGATAAGCCACATGAAATATTCACCATCAGGACTTCTGAGGTAGGCAGATTCACAACAACAGCACACAAGCTTTGCCAGGAATTGTTGAGATATTGAGAGCATACTTAAAGGATTTATTAAAGCAATAGAGGCAACCTCGACTCCAGTTACAATGATTGCAGGGATTTTTATGGCCATGTATTTAATCTTCCTGTGCTGTAACAGATAAGTTATGCTTTCAGCTGATTTGTGTACAAAGAGTTTTCTCAATCTTTTCTAGTACTATATAGTACTGAAGTATCACTTTTTACTTGCCAAGAGAAGCATTAATAGGACGGTCAGCAGCAAGACTGAACAGGCAATAAATATTAAGGTTTAATGTTACAATAATTTATGCTGTAGGGAATATTGGCTTAGATTATAAGGTATGATTATCTTTCATAATAAGGAATTATGGCAGAAATAGAATTTTTTTTTTAAAGATTTTATTTGGCAGAGAGATACAGAGAGAGAGCAAGTAGGCAGAGAGGCAGGCAGAGAGAGAGGGAGAAGCAGGCTCCCCGCCGAGCAGGGAGCCCGATGCGGCGCTCGATCCCAGGACCCTGGGACCATGACCCGAGCTGAAGGCAGCCGCTCAACCGACTGGGCCACCCAGGCGCCCGGGAGAAATAGAATGTTGACAAAAGTACTTTCTAATGCTCTCTTAGCGAGATCTTTTATATGAATATACTGATAGGTAAAATCTCGATTCCTTGAACAGTAAAGGTGATTTAAATAGATGATCAATAAAATACTGCTGTTCTTAGAAGGGATTTTTTTTAAAGATTCACACTGGTCTTTTAATATTTGACCATCTCATTCAAAGTATTTTGTCGGAAAAATAATTTATTTGATGAATGTTTTATGAATGGATTAAAGAGAGCAGAAAATTCTTGCAGGAATGGGAACCAGGATAAAAGACCATTAGACTACTCACCTCTTATAAACACCAAGATGATAACAGGTTTATTTATAAAATAGCATGACTTTCTAGCATTCTAGCTTCACTGTCTTTGTATATGGTACTGATTTTTATCTAGGGTAGTAGTTATATTGTGCTGTGAAACAAATTACTCCCAAATTTAACAGCTTTATACAACAAACATTTTGAATCTCACAGGTTCTGTGGGCCAGAACTACAAGTACCATTTGGTCAGGTGTCTCTGACTCAACATCTCTCATGAAGTTGTAGTCGAGCTGTAGGCCATGCCTGTGCACTTACGTGAAGGTTCAACTGCAATGCGAGATTAGCTTCTAAGTCACTTACATGATCATTGGCAGGCTGTAGTTCTTCATGGGTTTTTTTTTTTATTTTATCTTATTATGTTATGTTAGTCACCATACATTACATCATTTGTTTTTGATATAGTGTTCCATGATTCATTGTTTGCATATAACACCCAGTGCTCTTACTCTTCATGGAATTTTAAGAGACAGCCTTAGTTCTTCATAATGTGTTGAAACTCGGGGCCTTAGTTCCTTACTGTGTTTTTTGGATGGCTCCACAGGGCTTCTTACAACATAGCAGTTTTTATCACCTAGTGAAAGACATCTGACAAAGAAGGAGAGAGAAAGATAGATAGAGAGAGAAAGCACCCAAGATTGGTGCTATAGCTTTATATAACCTGAACTTGAAAGTAACACCCCATAACTTCTGTAGCAGTCTATTAATCAGAAAGAGTCATTCAGTACAATCTACACATATGGAAAGGAATGACACTGGGGGTATCAGGAGACAGGGATCCTTCAGGGCCATTCTAGAGTTTGCCTACCACACTTAGACTCTTTATTCTACCTCTTCATTTACCCTCAATATATTCTTCAAGTTATTGAGCTTGTAGTAAATAGAGTTTGAAGTCTTCCAAGAGTCTGCCTTACCCAACTATTCATTTGAAATTATTTGAAACAGTACAGAAAAGTCTGTATTGGAAAGATTCCTTGAGATTTGAGCCTAGTATCTTCAAAAAAAAAAAAATTTAATGTGTACTAGGTACAAATAAATATGCTGCTCTAGATTTTCAATTAGTTATAATGCGAAACATACTGATCCATTTTCCCCATAATCAGTCCCACTTGGAATCACCTGATCCCATTTGGGGTTTGAAAATACATTCAGCACAGTTATACTTTAGAAATGACATTCAAAGCCATAATTGCATTAGAAGGATGAAGGTCCCTACTAAAAAGTCCTAAAGTTTAATTTATAGAGAAATACTCCAAAAGGTATGAAATATAAATGGAGGGCAACAGTTGGTGTTCATTGTTGTAAGTATTCAATAAATGGGGTATCATTTTTCTCCTAGAAGAGTTGTGTGACAAAGAAGGGTTATGACTTCTAATATGGCATTAAACAAAGTTGGGGAAAAACTTTAGGGGTGGAAAACCATTCCTTAGTTTTGTCTCTCAAATTTTTGCATAAATATTCCTAAATAATACAAATCCTTAGCTAGGAAGCATTTTTTGCTTATAGATGTGTTTACTGCATTCTCCTTTGGGCTATCACTAACACATACATCAACAATTAACACTAATTGTACAATATTAATTTGTTTAAGGGATTAGATGGTAAGCTAGATAATTTGTTTTTAGATTATGAAGGTAAAGGATATTGTATTTTTCTAGTTAGTTTTACTAGTACAGTTCCCTTCAGTGCAACCTGGAGATGGATAAGAATATAGAATCTTTCCTGTTAGAAGTAATAAATGAAACACTACATAATAACATATTTCATTACAGAGAATCCTCTATTTGCCTCAACTTACTATAAATTTAATGGATTTTTAGTGTATTTATTTTTACAGAAACTAAATACATACATATACACACAGATAGATATATTGATATAGATATCTCTAACAGCACAGGCGTAAAACATTATTACATATAAAATGGTAAAACTGAACTGGAAAACAAATGATATAGGTTTTGTGTGTACATCTTTTTAAATAACTGAACTTTCCCATCATGTACTTGAAGCCATATGTTGATAAGTTTTACATCAAAACACAAATCCTGTACCTAGAAGAGAAACAGCCACATAAAAACACGTTTTCATGCTAAATAAATAATAAATTATAGGTTATATGTTTCTTTAATTTTAGAAGATGCATAATTTAGAATGATAAATAATTAACATATCAAAGCATTCTAATCTAACTGATGCACAAGAACAGCTAAGACAAGAAGTGTCCTGTTTGTCCTTAAAATACATCTTCACAGTAGAGAAATATAGCAGGTTTTTATTACTAACAGTTATGCTTTTCAAAGGGTAATTTCAGTTCATCACTTTAAAATATTAGGAAATATCAAAAAGTTCCATTTCTTATATGGGATGTGTAAGTACACAGTGGTGGAAGGCAGAAAGAAAAGCATAATTAGCAGTGTGTTACTAAAATCCAACCTTTAACTTGGCCTACTTTGCTGAAGCATGATTTCTAAACGGCATTTTCAGTTTCATTGTACACATGTTCCTCCTCCACTCTGAGTCTACTCTGTAAACAGGAAAAAAATAATCCTTGCTTTGTAATCATCAACTTAGTAGTTACTAAAACAGTGCTCTATAAATCTGGTGTGGACGGAGAACAATAGATGTGTTTTTATTTAAACTGGTGACAAACTAAAGAAAGTTTTCTGGTTTGTTTTTTTGAGATTTTTTATTTGACAGACAGAGAGAGAGAGAGAGCACACAAATAGGGTTGCAGCAGGCAGAGGGAGCCCACTGAGCAGGGAGCCTGATGCAGGGCTAGATCCCAGGACCCCAAGATCATGACCTGAGCTGAAGGCAGATGCTTAATGGACTGAGCCACCCAGGCAGCCCTGTTTTTTAACTGCGGCTAAAGGTCAGCTAGTTGGAAACCAACCAGGCTCTGAGAACACTTAGTTTCCAGGTACAGATTAATACTAATTCACCTTGTATTCTGGAAAACAAACAACATCTATACTGTTCTGAAATAAAAATTGCTATTGTTATCACCTCATATTGCTTTTTATTATTATTATTAAAGCAATCATTTGAAATTGCTTTAATAGTGGCTTTCACATTAGTGGCTTTCGCATCTGCTGAAACACTGGATGGTCTATATACTTCAAACAAAGAACATTAATAATAAATGATAATTAGTTAATTTCAATGAAGCCTTATTGGAAGCAAGCATGTATAGCATAGTGTGAACAAGAGTCAGAAGCAGAATATGACAGAAGTCACCAGACACCCTATTTGTGCAAACATAGTCTGTCTTTTGAGTGTAGCAGAAGAATTTGGAGGACTACTTTTCCTAGAATATTTGTCATATCAGCAAAAATACAAGACTGTCTAGAAATGTACCAGGAGCCAATTCCCAGTAAGCATATCAGGTCTGGCAGGAAGTATCTGCTGGTTTAGACAGGAAGCATCAGGAACATAGATTAGACCTAGGATATGAAACTTAATTTATTGCAAAACGATATCCAGAAAGAATGCCACTGGAAGTCATGGAATTTCAAAATAAACTCTACTTTTAAAATAAAAACATTACTCCCTTTCACATTTCAATGCCCTTTTAAGTTCAGAGGTCTTAATGAAACGCAAAAAAAGAAAAAAAAACTAGATAGGGTGGATACTTTCACCATCTACATATAGAATGAGCCAATCCTAAAAGGTCATTCTTCCCTTTTAGAAAATATTCTCTGATCATAATAAAATAGAACTAAAAATCAATAACAAATTTTAGCAACTTTAAAAAAATTAATCCCTCCACATCTACTTAAGTACAAATTAAAGCTTGAAATTACAGACAGTTCTTAAAAACAAAATTTTGGGAATACTATATGCTAAAACTTATGAAATGTGGTCAAAGCTTTGGTCAGAGGTGAATTCACAGTGCTAAATGTTTTAAATATATAATTTAATTCTAGAAGGGAAAAACACATTAAGACAACATAAGGAAAAAAGTGCAACAGCAAACGGTTGATTCTAAAATTTTTGAAGAGACTTCTCTGTAAATTTAATTAAAAATACTAGAAAGGAAACACAATTTCTAAAGTAAAGAAAAATAGCAGCTATTGAGGAAAAAAAATAAAGAAATATTATGTTCAAATCATTGCTAATGAATTAGAAAATTCTAAAGTGAGAGAGTTGGAAAGTATGATCAAAATCATTAAAGTCAATTCTAATTAGCTACAAAGCTAAAGTAGAAAATTGATAGTGCTGTCAAAGTAGAATATTCACAAAATATTTTTCAGGCCTAGACAGTTTTATAGATATTTTCAGTGAAAATTGTCAGTAAATTATTCCTTTCATATATATAAATTTTTCAGAGCACAAAAAAGAGCAAGTATTAAAGATAAAAATGTACTTAGAAATTTTTTTTGATGTTCATTCTACACATATGTACAAAAAGAAAACCACAGCCTGCTTTCCTTTAATAATTTAGATGGAAAAGTCCTAGTCCTAAATAAAGTCTTTTCAAACCAAATTCACCAGTACATCATATACAGGTAACCCCTGAACAATGCAGAACTTAGGGGCACTGACTCCTGGCATAGTTGAAAATCTGGGTAACTTCTGACTCTCCCAAAATTTAACCTACTGTTGACCAGAAACCTTGCCAATAAGATAAATAGTTGATTAATACATATTTTTTGCCATTTCTTACCATAAATTAAGCTAGAGAAAAGAAAACATTAAGAAAATCGTAAGTAAAAGAAAATACATTTATAGTACTGTACTGTATTTATTGTAAAAAAAAAGTAAAAGTGGACTCTCAAAGTTCAAAGGTCAACTGTACATATAATATCACCAGGTAAGATTTATCCTAGAAATGCAAGGATCTATCAATGTTAAAGGATTTAAAAAAAAAATGCATGACATATTTATCACATCAAAATTTTAGAAATAATCCATATAATAATGTTAGATACTTAAAAATCATTTAGTAAAATTTAAATATGTACATGATTTTAGAAATAAAACCATATTTAATTGGGGAGCAAGGTCCTTCCTTTAAATGACAGTATTATATTTTACTTCCTTAGCATTCCATTCTTATCTTAAATCCCCACCCACTGTCACAAACTGTGATATTCTAATACAAATATGATGCAGGTTTCATGGCAATAACTAAAATTTCCTAGAGACAGGCAGAGTACATATAATTCATGCAAAAGATATTAACTGAGAGTCCCCTAGTTTGCAAGCATTGGGCCTCACCAAAGGATACCAAGATAGTTAAGCCATGAGCTTATCCTTTTAGATGTTCCAAGTATTTCAGAGGGTATGTGCTATGGTGAGCGCTGTGAATTGTGTAAGACTGGTGAATAACAGACCTGTACCTCTGAAACAAATAATACATTATATGTTAAAAAAAAAAAAAAGAAGAAGAAGAAGAAGATAGTAGGAAGGGAAAAATGAAGGGGGGAATCGGAGGGGGAGACAAACCATGAGAGACTATGGACTCTGAGAAACAAACTGAGGGTTCTAAAGGGAGGGGGTTGGGTTCTAAAGGGGGGTTAGCCTGGTGTTGGGTATTAAAGAGGGCATGTATTGCATGGAGCACTGGGTGTTATACGCAAACAATGAATCATGGAACACTGCATCAAAAACTAATGACGTAATGTATGGTGGTTAACATAACATAATAAAATAAAATTTAAAAAAAAGAGCTGATTAAAAACAAAACCCAAACACAGTAAAAGGAAAGAAATAATAAAGATTAGAGCAGAAATAAAATGATATAGAAATTTCAAAATAAGAACAGTTCAACAATAGAACAATACAAGGGTGTAAATAAACAAAATTACTAATGAAAGAGGAGAAGTAACAACCAACACCACAGAAATATAAATAATTGTAACAGAATATTATGAAAACCTATATGCTAAAAAACTGGACAACTTAGAAGCAATGGATAAATTACTAAAAACATATAACCTACCAAAACTAAAGCAGGAAAAAATAGAAAATTTGAACAGATAAATCAACAGCAATGAAATCAAATCAGTAATTAAAAAACACTTCACAAACAAAAGTCCAGGACCAGATGGCTTCACAGATGAATCCTACCAAACATTTAAAGAAGAGTTAATGCTCATTTTTCTCAAGCTATTCCAAAAAATACAGGAGGAAGGAAAACTTCCAAATTCTTTCTATGAGGCCACTATCACCCTGATACCAAAATCAAATAAAGATACCACCAAAATAGAGAACTACAGGCCAATATCTTTCATGAATATAGATGCAAAAATCCCCAACAAAATAAAAGTAAACTGAATCCAATAATATATTTTTAAAAAATCATACACCATGATCAAGTGGGATTTATTCCTAGGATGCAAGGCTGGTTTAATATTCATAAATCAACCAACATGATATATTACATCAATAAGAAAAGGAAAAAAAAACAATATGATCATTTCAACAGATGCAGGAAAAGCATCTGACAAAGTACAACACCCATTCATAATAAAACCTCTCTGCAAAGTAGGTTTAGGGGGGACATATTTCAATATAATAAAGGTCTCGTATGAAAAACCCATAGCCAATATCACACTGAAAAGTGAAAAACTGAGAACTTTTCCCCTAAGGCCAGGAACAAGACAAGGATGTCCACTCCCACCACTTTTATTCAACATAGGACTGGAAGTCCTAGCCACAGATTTTAGACAACATAACAAAATTTTAAAAACATCCAAATTGTTAAGAAAGAAATAAAACTCTCACTATTTGTAGATGACATGGTTCTGTATGTAGAAAACACTAAAGACTCCACCAAAAAACTACTTAGAACTGGTAAATGAAATCAGTTAAGTTGCAGGACACAAAATCAGTGTACAGAAATCTGTTGCATTTGAATATGTGAATAATACAGCAGCAGAAAGTGAAATAAAAAAAAAAATCTTACATACAATAGCACCAAAAACAAAAGTATCTAGGAATAAACTTAACCAAAGAGGTGAACGACCTGTACTCTGAAAATTATAAGGCACTGATGAAAGAAATTCAAGATGATGCAAAGAACTGGAAAGACATTTTGTGCTCATGGATTGGAAGAACAAATATTGTTAAAATATCTATACTGCCCAGAGAAATCTACAGATTTAATGTCATCCCTATCAAAATAGCAACAGCATTTTTCACAGAACTAGAACAAACAATTCTAAAATTTGTATGGAACCATAAAAGACCTCAATTAGCCAAAGCCAAAACAGGAGGTATCACAATTCCAGATTTCAAGTTATATCACAAAGTGGTAGTAATTAAACAGTATGGTACTGGCATAAAAATAGACACACAGATCAACAAAACAGAAAAGAAAACCAAGGAATAAACCCACAATTACATGGTCAATTTATCTTCAAGACATGAGTAATGAATATACAATGGGAAAAAGAGAGACTCTTCAACAAATGGTGTTGGAAAAACTGGACAGCCACATGCAAAAGAATGAAACTGTACCACTTTCTTTCACCAGACACAAAAATAAATTCAAAATGAATTAAAGACCTAAATATGAGACCTGAAACCATAAAAATCCTTGAAGACAGCACAGACAGGTCTGACATCGTCTGTAGTAGCATTTTTCTAGATATGTTCCTGAGGCAAGGGAAATAAAAATAAAAATAAACTATTAGGACTACATTAAAATAAAAAGCTTCTGCCCAGCGAAGGGAACAATTAACAAAACTGAAAGGCAACCTCCTGAATAGAAGATATTTGCAAATGACATATCCAACAAAGGGTTAGTATCTAAAATATACAAAGAACTTCTAAAACACAACACCCAAAAAACAAACAATTCAAAAAAATTGAGAAGACATGAACAGACATTTCTCCAAAGAAGACATCCAGATGGCCAACAGACACATGAAAATATACTCAATATCACTCCTTATCAAGGAAATGCAAATTAAAACCACAATGAGATATCACCTCACACCTCTCAGAATGGTTAAAATCATTAAAACACGAAACAAGCATTGGCAAGAATGTAGAGAAAAGGAACCCTTGTACACTGTTAGTGGGACTGAAAACTGGTGCAGCCACTGTGGAAGACAGTATGGAGGTTTCTCAAAAATAGAACAACCTATGATCCAGTAATCATACTATTGGGTATTTACCAAAAAAATACAAAAACACGGGGTGCCTGGGTGGCTCAGTTGGTTAAGCAACTGCCTTCAGCTCAGGTCATGACCCTGGAGTCCCAGGATCAAGTCCCACATCGGGCTCCCTGCTCAGCAGGGAGTCTGCTTCTCCCTCTAATCCTCTTCCCTCTCGTGCTATCTCTCATTCTCTCTTTCTCAAATAAATAAATAAAATCTTTTAAAAAAATACAAAAACACTAATTCAAAGAGATACATGCACCTGTATATTTATAGCAGCATTATTTACAATATCCAAACTACAGAAGTAGTCCAAGTGTCCATCAATAGATGAATAAAGAAGTGGTATATGTATGTATATATATGAGAATATTACTCAGTCATAAAAAATAATGAAATCTTGCTATTTGCAATGACATGAATACAGCTAGACAATACAATGCTAAGTGAAATAAGTCAGTCAGAGAAAGACAAATACCATATGATTTCACTCATATGTGGAATTTTGGAATTTAAGAAACAAAACAAATGAGCAAAGGAAACAGAGAGAAAGAGAGAGAGAAACCAAGAAACAGACAACTATAGAGATCAAACTAATGATTACATGGGGGGGAGTGCTGGAGAATGGGGGAAATAGTGGAAGGGGATTAAAGAATACACTTATGATGATGAAATAAAATCAAACGATAAAAAAATAAAAATAAGAACAAAACAAAACAAAAACGACTTTTATATTTCAAGCAGTTTTATGTGAGAAACAAAACTCAGCATAAAGTATAGAGTTCCTATATGCTTTCTACCAAACATATCCACAGACCAACCCCTCCCCACCCGCCATTATCAACATCCACACCTCAGTGGTTCATTTGTTACAATCAATGGACCTACAATGGCACATCAATATCATCCAAAGTCTGCATTTTACATTGGGTACTTTTGGTGTTATACATCATATGGGTTTAGAAATATGTAAATATCATGTATCCACTATTACAGTATCATACAGAATGGCTTCACCAACCTAAGAATTCTGTGTGCTCTGCATATTCATCCCCACTTCACTCCCAAAACCTGGAACTACTGATTTTTTTTCACTGTCCCCATAGTTTTGCCTTTTCCAGATTATCATATTGTTGGAATCATAGAGTATGTAGACTTTTCATATTGACTTTTTTCACTAATATAAATTTGTTTCCTCCATGTGTTTTCATGATTTAGGAGCTCATTTCTTTTTAGTGTTGAATAATATTCTATCATCTACATGTATCCCAGTTTATTTACCCATTCACCTTCTGAAGGACATCTTGCTTGCTCCCAAGTTTTAGCAATTATTAATAAAGTTGCTATAAGCATCTGTGTGCAGTATCTGTGTGGATGTAAGATTTCAATTCATTATAGTAAATAATGAGGAGCACAACTGCTGGATGATACAGTGAGAAGTATAATTAGTTTTGTAAGAAACCGCCAAACTGTCTTCTAAAATGGCAGTATCAGGCAGACCACAGACTGAACAAAATAAAGCCCTGCATTCATGGAGCTTAAATAAATAAATAAGTAAATAAACAAATAAACAAACAAATAAATAAATAAAGTGGCAGTATCATTTTGTATTCCTATCAACAATGAATGAGAGCTCCTGTTGCTGCACATCCTTGTCAGCATTTAGTATTGTCAGTGTTTTGAATTTTCACCATTATAATACATATGTAGTGGTATCTTGTTATTTTAATTGCAAATCCCTTATTACATATGATGTTGAATGTCTTTTCATGTGTCTACTGTCATCTGTATTTTCTTTGGAGAGATGTCTATTCAGGTCTTTTGCCCATTTTTAATTGTTTCCCCCTCCTTCTGTTGAGTTTTAACAATTATTTGCATATTATAAATAACAGTCCTTTATCATCTATGTCTTTGCAAGTATTTTTTCCCAGTGCATGGCTTGTGTTTTCATTCTCCTGACAGTGTCTTTCCAGAGATGTAGTTTTTACTTTTAATGAAGTACAACTTGTCAGTTATTTCTTCCATGGAATGTGCCTTTGGTGTTGTACCTAAAAAATCATCACTATACCCAAGGTCATATAGATTTTTATCTATATTATTTTCAAGGGGTTATATATATATTTTTTATTTTACATATAAGTCCATGATGCATATTGTGTATAAGCTTTTGTGAAGGATGTAAAATCTGTGTGGAGATTTATTTATTTGGATGTGAAGTCCAGTTAGTTTTTCAAACACTATTTGTTGAAAAAAACTATCTTTTCTCCATTGTATTGTCTGTAATCCTGTAATCCTTTGACAAAGTTCATTTAACTGTTTTTGACATTCATTTGACTGACTCAATTTTGGACTCTCTACTCTGTCCAATTGAACCATTTACTTCTTCACCAACAGCACACTATGTTGATTACCCTAGCTTTACATTAAGTCTTGAGGTCAGGTAGTGTCAGTCCTCCAACTCTGTTCTTTAATATTTTCTGGGCTATTCTGGGGCTTTTGCCTCTCCACATAAACTACAGAATCACTTTCTTGATATTCATAAAATAACCTGATTTCTTTCGTCAAACTTCTGTAGTTTTCCTTTTATATATCTTGCACATTTTTAATTTATACCTAAGTATTTTATTTTGTGGGGGAGTCTAATATAAATGGTACTGCATTTTTAATTTCAAATTCCATTTGTATTGATGGTGTACAAAGAAGCAACTGACTGTGTTACATTAATTCTGTATCCTGCAACCTTGCTATAATTGTTTATTAGTTCCAGGATTGTTTTAAACAAATACTTTTCACATACACAATTATGCCATCTACAAAGACAGTTTTATTCCTGCCTTCCAAGATGCATAATTTTATTTCTTTTTCTTGTCTTATTGCATTAGGTAGTACTCAGTATGACATTGAAACAGAGTTGTGAGAGGACACTCTTGCCATGCTCCTGATCTTTGTGAGAAAATTTCAAATCTGTCATCATTAAGTATGATGTTAGCTGTATTTTTTTTTTTTTTTGGCATATGGTCTTTATCCAATTGAGGAAGGCCCCTCTCAAACTTAATCTAAATTTTAAGCACTGAAATAAATAAAGAGAAAATAGTGTTAGGGGCCTTAATAAATATGTGTTTAAAAGGTTTAAAGAAGAAATGCTGAAAAATCATTTCACCTAAACAGATCTTGAAGGAAAGAATGCAAATAGAAAATGGAAAGTAACTAAATGGACTTTGCTTTCAAGAGTTATGGTTTATTTTCATGCATTAAAAAAATCAATAAGTAATATTTATACCCATATTTATGGAGGATACAGAGGCAAAGAATTTTAGAGCAGGAAGTATCTAAATTATGATCATAATGTTTGTCTTTCTTAAATTGTAAAAAATTGTGCTGTTGACATAACAGCTATTGAGTGTATACTTAGTGCTGTAATAAGACCTGGAAAGATGAATAAAACAATTGCTAACCTCAAAGGACACCAGAATATGTCTACATAAAATAACATAAAATAATGCTGAATGAAGAAAAAAAAAAAAAGAATGCAATATAATGGGCAGAAAGGAATCACTGAGATCTAGAAAGAATATCCTAAGCAGATTTCTGCTCTTAAAGTGTGTGTCCAATTTAGAAGCTGTCATTACATAGTGTCACTTAGAGAAATTCCTGCTAGATCTGAGAGGAGGTGAATGGACCTAACTAAAGGAACACATGTTCTAATAGCAATTCTTATGGCTATCTAGAGGAAAGCTCAGCCACCAATTCTGATACCAATTCCTATCAGAAAAGATCACACAATATCTCAATATCCATACTAATGTGGATAGGAACTAAGAGTCACTTTTATAGTCTCTTTCTATACTAGCCCCTCAAATTTTTATTCATCCACCTATAAATTGCTACATATATCTGCCAGATTCTCTGCTCAGCTGCTCCTTTGATCTCCCATCTGTTCATTTCTTTCTTTATGATTGAGGAAACAAGAAGTATTTGTGACTATGTATTCCACAGAGAAGCCACTAGACAAAAGACGGATGTGGATGAATGAAAAGATTTCAGCCTAAAGTGCCTTTTTCTGAAAATACTTGAAATAGTGTTGATTTGATTTTCTGTGAAGAATAGAATGATCAGATGCCATATTTTAAGAGACTGTCTCATTTTTAACCATTTTGCTACAGTATTCTAAAACTTCATTACACCTTGAAAAGGATGGCAATGTTTTGCAGATAAAAATGGTTTTTAATACTCTTCAATGGCTCCCCTTTGCACCTGGAATAAAATCTAAATTTTATCATGGCCAAAAAATTCCATGTGATCCATCATCACTTGGCTCTTTTGTTCACAATTCTCCAAACATACTGGCCTGTTTCAGTTTGCTGAACTCATTGTACCCATTCCCATCTTGAGATTCTCCAACATACAGTTTATTTGCCTGAAACAATCTTTTCTCACACTTCTCATGGATGACTTCTTCTCAACCCTCAGGTCTCAGTTCAGGTGTCACCTTCACTTTTCCTCTCTCTCTCCAAAATAAGTTCCTTCTGTCTTGTCTTGTGAAAGACAATGTAGTGGCATGATTAATAACATAGCTCTATATTAAAATAACAGTATTAAGACCTACTCTGCCATCAATAATTGTGGTTTTGAGAAACACAGTTAGCCCTTCTATTCTTCAGTTTCATAATTTATAAAATAGCTATGATAATAATGCTTCATAGAGTTATTAGGTTAAATAAACTAATAAAGTGAAGCACTTCAGTGCCTAGAACAAGAGAAACACTCAATATGTACTATCAATATCTTAGCAATCTTTGTTTCTTACAAATTACATAACAACATGGATTTCTCTTTTAAATTAAATTTTGTCTGTCTACCATGCTACCTTTTAAGGTTTCTGAGGGCAAAGATTGTATTAATCTTGTTTCATCCTTGTTTTCCCAATCCTATTAAAGTGTCCAACATAATAGGGTTCAATGACTGTTTATTACATGATCAAATGGGTGACAGATTTCTGGGGGACTCACCATAATACACTGGCTATCAATGGGTTGAACTGGTGAGTGTGTCCTCTTTCCCCCCTTATCAAACTTTTCTCTTAAGAACTGACATCATCACTCTTTAGAATTTGGGAACTTACTGCTGACAACTGTGGTTTCTTGTGTAATGCAACTAGCTTTTCCTGTGGCATGAATGAAACACATGGCTCTCTGTCCCAAATACCAGGCTATCTATAAGATCAATGCTTCCAAAGGAAAGGGTAAAACTCATGTTTTTGTTTGTTTAAGATTTTTTTTATTTATTCGAGAGAGAAAGAGAGAGCATGAGCAAGGGGGAGGGGCAAAGGGAGAGAGAAAGAGAGAGAGAGAAGCAGACCCACCACTAAGCAAGGGAGCCAGACACAGGACTCAGTCCAGGGCCCTGGGATCATGACCTGAGCCTAAGGCAGACGCTTAACTGACTGAGCCACGCAGGCACCCCAAAACTCATGTTTAAAGGCAAAGAATCTTTACTGAAAATGGCATTACACAAACTTATCTTTGAAGAGATATCATTATCTCTGAATCTTCCAAAGAAGCTCTTTAAAGAGGCAACTTTAGCTGGAATTGGTACCCTTAATATTCTATCCCTTTCCTGGAGTCTAGAATGAAAATGTTTGTCTTCTAATGACCAACCTGTAACCTTCATTACCAATTGTCTTTGCAAGATGTGGTTAGTTCACAAGTTATTTAGAAAATGAAGCCGTCTGAACCACACAGGTAAATGGTAGAAACTGTGTTGGTGTTTACTGGTTCCCTTCTTACCACTTCTAGCAAAGTTCTATAAAGTAGGGATAAGCTCAGAGTAAGGCAAGCTATTCTGAAAATAGAGATGGAAGGAAAATTCTGCTATCTGCCTTCGTCCAATCTATGTCAATGAAATGTCTTATAAGTAGGAACCTTATAACTGAAAATCCAATGCTTCTAGATTCTAAATTGAAATGGTTGTCTGTGGTGGCTTTAAAACTAAAGCTTTAGCAGAAGATAAAGCTGGTATCAAGCCTTCTAGTAAAGACAGAAAAAAGCTATTGCCTTCCCCGCTCAAACCATTGTTTTCTGGGTCAATAGTTTAAGAAAGAAGCTCAGGAGTAAAGCTCTTGACATAATGGCTAATTCTCAAGGTTCTCAGAATTCTCAGAAAGGAAAAGACTAATCATGGTAATTAAAAGCAGAGCTTACAAAATAGGAAATAAACGACAAGAGTTCCCAGGCTTAAAATTGTATGGAAACAAGATTTTTGGTTGTGGTTACTCAACCAAGGAATTAACCAGAAGCAGAGACTAGAAATTTACTAAATTTTTGGAAGGAAATATATTGAAAAGAATAAAAGAAGAACAAGACAATATAAACTTTGTTGATATGAACTTTTAAGATTTGGCCCTAAGGGCTAAATAAGAAGTGAGCTGTGCCACTTCCAGAAAGAATTTCTACTTCAGTACCTAGATCTAGCCATGGAAAATCATAGAGGAGAGCCCACTAAGGGCATAACCAAGGTGGCGGGATGAACTCAGGTATTTTTCTAGAACAGGTAACTGATACTATTTATGTTCACTGACATCTAATCATTTATAAGGACCATGACCGCTTAGTGTTTTCCATTTTAAAATGGGCATTTTTATTTTGTTACAGTGTTTCTTCTCCATCTTCTTCCATCTTCAGCAGGTTGGGTACTACATGGTTCATTAGATTAGTAGACACAATATTCAACCCTGACAGGGAAGATCATACATTACACTCATGTCCTGGAATTTATGGGAGATGTAGTAACTGGATGACACTTTAAGATGGTTTCTTTTGGAGTGAAATATGTGTTTGATACATACAAAAATCAATATATAAATACAAATCATTTGATAGACCTTCCAAAGTTCTTTAAAGGAGCTGCCTCAGCTGGAATTTGTACTCTTAATATTCTCTCCCTTTCCAGAAATGCCTTGTGTTCTGATGACCAACCTATAACCATGAAGAAACTTTGCAAGTAAAAGCCAAAGATAAGGATACTAAAGCAAAATGTCAGAAGTTAGTCACCCAGTATTACCTATTTCTGGATTTCAATTTTTGAGAAAGAAAAACAAATCCTTACCTAATCACAGACATTCATGTAGACATACTGTTCTGGGCCTCTGTTCTAGACCTCAAAGGTAGTTCCTAAATATATGTTCATACCAGTAGCCCCAGACCAAACTTTGTGAATCGCTATTTTAGAGGTATGAAAATTTACTTCATTATCTTCTTAGCACTCCTTTTAGTACTTTTCCAAAAATAAGTTATCTACCATGCACTAATAATTTTAAGAGGCATGGTATCTGATCATGGTTTTAGAACAAAATTTTGGTTTTCTAATTTAATAGTTTAATAAATGAGTATACACTGTGTTATGTGTGCTTAATGTACACAAATATGCATAGACAAATACCTAGACATAGATAAATATAATGCAGCTCTGGATATGTTTGAGTATAAATATAATTTGACAATTTGTTATACCTCCATTTGTTTTAGCAGGAACATTTCTGATTCCCAAGATTTTGCAAATTAAATAAATATATTAGGCTGTTGAAGCAAGTTTACTTTCTAAAGAAAATGACAGACTTGATTAGTAAGTATGCCCTTTATCTGTAAGGTTCTTATTTGTCTACCATTTCACAGCAAGCGATTCTGATGAATGGCACAATTAACCTTTCCATTATTAAAACAATTAATTGCAAAAATTAAAGACATGACAGGGACAAAATATTAATGCATAAATTATTAGGTTCAAAAATTATAATTATTAATCCAAGTACAGTAATTGTGGCAAAAGCAATGAACAAATAGGATGCTAAAATTTGATTATATATATATATATAATTATTTTGTTTGCTTTTCACTTCTTTTACATACCAAGGGATGAACATTTTATGTTGGGTATGAGGTCTAAAAGAAAATTAGTATCAGCTAAGTACTGTGAACATCCAAGATATGACAGTAAAGAATTAATACTGATTACCTAGTAAATATAAAGATCTATACATACAAAAAGTATTTTTCAAAATAACGATCTTGAGAATATATACAAATGATGTTATACTGGTATTTACCAAAAAAAGTTAAAATATTTTTTTTAAATTTGCCTTTTACACTAGCTTAAAGCTATAGGTATACAAAAAAGTCAGGAGAAACAGATCACTTCTTATTTGGAATCAGAAATATTTAAGCTAAATTCCCACAAATCTGCCTTTAATGGCCATATGGAATTAATTTCCTTGAACTTCTGGTTCAAGAGAGCAAAATAAAACTTCTAAACTCTCTTCTCATATGTTTTGTAATAAGTAGATAATATATGAGAAAGCATTTTAAATATTCCAGTATTACATAAATGTTAATTATTATTATAATTTTATTAAAAATACTTTCAGGAAAATATTTAATTCTGCACTGTCCAAAATAGTACTGACATGTGGCTATTGGACACTTGGAATGTGGCTTGCTCAGTGACTGAAGAATTGAACATTTGACTTTAGTTTATTTTATTTCATTTTTTTTAAAGATTCATTTATTTATTTGACAGGGAGAGAGATAGCGAGATCAGGAACACAAGCAGGGGGAGTGGGAGAGGGAGAACCAGGCTTCCTGCCGAGCAGGGAGCCCAATGTGGGACTCGATCCCAGGACCCTGAGATCACGACCTGAACTGAAGGCAGATGCTTAATGACTGAGCCACCCAGGCGCCCAATTTTGTTTCATTTAAATTTAAATATTATCATCTACTGAACTTATTCTTTACACAGAAGTTACTAAGTCATTCATCAGTTTTGAGCCTCTGATTGGGCAGTAATAACTATTAGGCCTAATCACTGTGTTTTTTAGGAGGCATGCATTCACCAATGTGCTATTCTTCAACACCATTTGTGATCCTTTTGCACCTACAGGAACCTTGAACCAAGGCAATTTTTGGACCTTCCCAAGTCTGTTGGTCATGATATCATTTGTGTCACTGAACTTTTACCTCAGATTCATGTGCATATGACAAAGACTTTTTCACCCCAGAACTTCATTCTTAGGTTTGGAAAGCTTAATAAAGATCATCTGCATAAACCCCATTTGATATAAGAGTCATTGTATAGTTCAACCTAATGCAAGAGAAAAAAATATTTGCTATATACTGTTCAAATTCTATGTCAAGTCAAATTTTGGTATTTTTCAAAATGATATGGCAGTTTTGCAATAACAGCACTTGATTTATTTGGTTGAAGGAAAGTTGAATGAAAGAGTATTTTGATTTGAATACCTGGTTGAAAACATAATAAGCTGTAAAATGACTGTGACTAGGTAAAAGAGTTAAAGTACTGCTGGTATATCTTTCCAGATAGATGAGACTTAGATAGCTGGATGATAGACAGATAACTGTTTCATTGATTCTCTGAGAGGAAATTTTTATATTGCATATAGAATAGTCTACAAGCAGAGTCAGATGATGAAAATATCTGCCAAGTTAAATCTTGGCATTTTGTGCTAGTTACATCATAGGCCCTCACACATTTGTATTGACTCAAATTATTATTTCTCTTTCACGAAGATTTTCAAGTTTCTCTGGTTTTTTTGTTGTTGTTGTTATTCATAATTATAGTAGCAGATGTATAAAATACACAAGTCAAATCATCAAGGACATCAAGGACACCTAAATTAATAAAAAAGAATATTCAATAGTCACCATGGGTTATATATGCAAATGACAATATTTTGTTTCAGACAGAAATTATTAATTTACTTATAATGTTCTATTCTGATGTGTGATCAAAAGCAATTCTTATTCATTCTTTTAATTTGGGTAAAGTCTTGGGAGAGGGGCAAACAGGAACAGGTGGAATGTATGGTTCCTGGGGCTTTACGCTCAATGAAGTGGCTCAGACACAGAAAAACTTTAATCTGCCTGACTTGGTGGAACTTGGTGGAAATTGAAAAATAATGTTATTTCCTTTTAAGTAGGACAAATTAGCAATACATTTTTAAACTGAAAAGAGCTTAAGAATGAATGAGTCATATCATATTTTTTCTCCTAAAATTAAGTAAATTTTAAAAAAGTAAAAGAAAACTCAAATTTCTACTATAAAAAAACATTATTTCTTCAACACACAGTTAAAGTTCTATTTAGATTAAGGCTTTATTTTTAGCCCTATGGTGATTTAGAAATAAGATTAAATCACCTGAAACCATCAAAAGTATCCCCTTATCATAGATAATTCCTACCTGCTTCCATGCAGTGCAACTTTAGCAAATATCATTATTTATCCATATAAAAAAGAAACATAATTCCATAATGAAACTTGGCAAAATGTTCACAAATCAGTCATATGTAAACTCCTAGCCCCCCCCCCCGTTTTTTTTCCAGGAAATGAAATTAATCATACCAAAAATAAAAACTCTCACTTTTAATAGTGCCTTCAGTGAAAAAGTGAAGCAAAGTTTACAGAATACAACTGTAGTATCTCAACAATATATTGTATTAGTCAGGGTACTCCAGAGAAACAAAATCAACGGGATGTATAGAGAGAGACAGAGACAGAAAGACAGATTTTTAGGAATTGGCTTATGACATTGTGGAGGCTTGCCAAGTCTAAAATCTGCAGGGCAGGCTGGCAGGCTGGAGACCCAGGGAAGAGGTGATGTTATAGTTCAAGTTCAAAGGTAGTGGCCTGTTTGAATTCCTTCTTCTTCTGGAAAGATCAGTCTTTCCTATTAAGGCTTTCAACTGAAGGATCAGGCCCACCCACATTATGGGGATATTAATAATCTGCTTTACTTGAAGTAAACTGACTTAAATGTTAATTTCATTTTAAAAAACATCTTCACAGAAACATCTAGAATAGTATTTGATCAAATATCTGGGTACCATAGCCCAGCTACATTGACACATAAAATTAACCATCACATATATAAAGCATATAAATCTAAATAAAGAAGAA
Organism: Eumetopias jubatus; assembly: GCF_037043125.1. NCBI lineage: Eukaryota > Metazoa > Chordata > Mammalia > Carnivora > Otariidae > Eumetopias > Eumetopias jubatus. Next base: position 99,546,140 of record NW_028274811.1, read on the forward strand.
CTTTGGTGATCACTTTAAATTACTCTTGAAAATGCATGCCTTTTCGTTAAAAAAAAAAGTGTGAAATTACTGAGTTATGATCAATTGATTATTTTCTCAATCACCGGAAGATTTTACTAATACCTTAATAATCTTCCTTAAATTCATCATGGTTTGTGACATGTTAACTAAATAAATAAGGCAATAAATAAAAATTCCCAGCATCATTCCTATGTTTTCTATTTAATTTAATATGGCTAAATCCCAGGATAATTTCCCAAGCTCACTCTACTCACTAAGTTTGTCATAGTTGTTCAAATTCTGATTTTGATATACCATGTTTACATCTAAAAGAAATGATAGGTATTATCAAACTGAGATTGTTCTAACTACAATTTAATACTACATATCTCAAACATTATCCAAGCATCTTGTAATACATTTTCTTACTATTAGCCTGGTTCTAATATTGCATCATCTATTTGCACAAAGGAAATGTCAATCATATATATTTATCCATAAGATTTAATTTCACTTATATGAAAACACACACTAAAGATTTCAAAGAAGAATGTAGCTCATTACAGGCAATAGTTGAGAAGTATGCCATGGTTAGCAATCTACAAATATGTAATCTTGTTATATTGTGAAATGTTATAATACTATGCCCTTTTATAAAATACAGTTTACTAGAGCATGGCAGGAGGAAGGCAGGAGGCCAAAAACTGGAACAGGCAATTATATAATGTAAGTTATTTTTCTCATTTTTAAAATAAAAATTTCTTTGACTTCTAATCCAATCTTTATCATAATATGTCATGCCTAACACCCCTATGGACATAGAAAATTTAATAGTCATGCTTTACTGCATCCACCTATTTAATTATTTTTTTCCTGAATAGTTTTAAAATTTTAATTTATATGATTTTTCTGTTAAATGAAGTGAATTGAAGTTTATTTCCTATATTTTTCTTTTCTTTGTAACTTCTTAAACATTTCCATGTATAACAGCTTTAGTAAATGTTATGTAGTTGAAATTGTTTCCATGTTTACTATAGTTATTATATGTCATCCTAATTTGTTTGGAATTTTCAAGCAGGATTTGTAGGAATTATTTGTCTGATTTTATGCAAACATATGTTGTATATAGATATAGGATTTCCTTCTTCCACTTTTCAAATTGAAATACTTGGGCATTGCAAACTCCAAAATGTCATTTGCAGTAACAGGCTTTAAAATATTCTATTGTACTAAATTGGTCACTATCTGGAGATCAATTAATTCAAAAAGGAAGTTTTGTTGAAATTAATTCTGTTTTATTAAGTTTTGTGAAGTTTTTCTCCAAAGTTTCAAATGTGATTTTTCCTTAAATATTTATTTAGCTTAATATTTGGATTATATTGTTCCAATTTTCTCATACTGTAGATCAATTTCTATTTCATCCCAGAAAAAAACCTAGATGCTCCTTTATAAAAGGCAATTGGTTGAATATATTATAATGGCCTTGGTATCCATGTTGTTAATGGACTAAATTATTTCTAATTAGTGAATTTGTTTTTAATAAAATTAGGTTCTGCCTATGTCTTAGATGTTGATTTATACATTTAGTCATTAATCAATATAATCAATCAATATTTACAGAATTATAGATTATATATTATAGGTACATATTGTGTAAAGAATTGAGGGTTAGAAAAATATATACTGAAATTTACTCATTTATTCTTTCATTAATAAAATACATATTAAACATCCATTATATGTCAGTCAACAGACCATATACTCAGAGCATCCTGCTGAAAAATCCTGGGCCTATTCTCAAAGACCTGGGAAAAGCCCCTGGAGAAATTTCAAAAAGTCACAAGAATCAAAGATCAGGAAAGTAAAAAGTAAAAGTAAAAGCAAAAACAAAATAAAGTTGTTAGAAACATTTTAGTTAAGCTAAGTATCAAAGACCATTTAGAATCCTGCTATATAATCCAACCTAATACCTAAATAATATTCTAAAAAAGATAAGGGAAACTGCAGCAATTTTCCCCTCATTTTTACTATGTTCACAACTTTTTTCTTGAAGTGTGTCTAAAATTTCATTATAAGGTCTCTTACTATGAATATATATTACAGCATGCTAAGCAACAGTTCCCATCTTGTTTTTTTTTTTTTTGCAACTATTGGCAGAGTGTTACCTTCTATTTTGCTTGTTTTTGAACACTTTTCCTGAACCTCTCTGTTTATTATAACGGTGAAGGGTTGTTCTATTAATAACTTCGTTACAATGGAAACTACATTTCCCATAATTCCCTTCCTTGTATGATTCCAAGTCTGAGATGGATGAAAAGTAAAGCTGCAAGCAACTTGCAAAGCAGAGATAAAGTAGCAGCCACTAGCTCTGAAGGCTGTAGCTGGTTAGAGGCAATAAGACACAGAAGTACCAGCAGATACTAGTATATCCTCAGTGTTTCCTGCTCTACACCCAGTTCTCCTTCTCAAATTGGTCCCTACAGACCAAGAGCAAACAGAAGCTCACCATTCCCAGAGCTTGGTTGTGAACTCAAGGGGCTGGTAGCCAGGAAGTCCAGAAACCTTCCCCAGACTTGCTGGAGCCTTTTCCAATTCTACTGTGCTTTGTGAAGAAGCAAAGAAAACACTAATAAAAGGACAAAGAAAATAACTAAATTCCTCTAGGACCTTATTAAAACTGAGAAGAAAAATCCTTCATAAGATTATTAACCAAAATTTTAGGGTAAGTAGCTGAGAAATGCAAACCAGAATGCAGGGGCTATTTGAATTAGAAAGTGCCTGAATGAGAAGACCAGATTTGAGTTGAAGCCAAGGAGTCACAGTACAATCCTACCAAAGCAGAGAATACACCAAAGGATTAGTTAGATACAGCTCACTAAGATCAGTTTTACTTTTTCAAGGGAATAAATATCTTATTTTTAATGGAGCAAAGTTATTAATTAGAGACATAAGATTTATGAATTTGAGAGTTCTGTCTTAATTATGGGTAAGTTACCAACTACAGCCACCAGCAGCAGAAGAAAATTCATGCAACCACTCAGGCAGAGAGAAAGGCAGAAGGAGTTGAAAGGTTTTAGGAGCCTTCTGATGACTGGACATATTTTTTCACATAAATTCTTTATCTCTGAAGGGCGGAGAGTTTAGAAAGTGTGACTAAAAACAGTGCCTCAAATTTGTGCACAAGTCTTTACAATGTTTAAAAATCCAGTGTGCCAAAGTCCTAACAAGGGGAAGCACATAGAAGATGATGGCAACAAAGGCATAGAATTTGGAGTGGAGAATTTTACATTTTGCATGGTTTGCATTTAATTTACCATGCACATATATAATTTTCACACTGAAAGGAAAATAATGACAAATCCCTGTATGGGATTTATTTAATGTTTTTATTAATTAAAATCAAGTTTTACATGACACTTAATGACTCAAGTTAATAAATCCTTCTTAAGTGTGTACTATGTTCCATACACTACTTTAGATCACAGGAATTTTATGAGATAAAAAAATCAAAATACTTATTTTGTTAAAAATGACCATTGTTATATCTGTATGTGCTAAACTCACTTCACCAGATGAGAAATCAATTTTAGTAATTTACATTCCATAGTTCATAGTTTCTAAAATAAATATTTAAGAGTTACAGAGTCCATTGTCTCTCATGGTTCGTCTCCCCCTCTGACTTACTCCCCTTCATTCTTCCCCTCCTGCTATCTTCTTCTTTTTCTTTGTTCTAGAGGGGAAGAGGGTAGGGGGATGGGTTAGCCTGGTGATGGGTATTAAAGAGGGCACATTCTGCATGGAGCACTGGGTGTTATGCACAAACAATGAATCATGGAACACTACATCAAAAACTAATGATGTAATATATGGTGATTAACATAACAATAAAAATTAAAAAAATATTTAAGAGTTACAGAAGTAGTTTATGTTATAAACAATAGTCAAAAATAGGAGAGCTATTGGTTGTCATGTCTATTTCATCAACCTTGGGACTACTGGTAAAATCTCATTATGGAAAATTAAATATTGGCCATAATTCTTTAGTCTCCTATAATAATGCTATGCATTCATACCCTTGGAATGATTCCATGATGGGTGAAGTATATCTACCTGTCCATAAACTCTGGGCATGGCCATATGAATTTATCTGGCCAATGGGCTACTAGCAGACAGGATACAATAGATGTCTTGGAGTGTGCCTTTTGATTGACCATGTCTACTTGTTCTTCTATCATTACAGTAAGAAGATTTCCCAGCTTGCTTAAACATCCAGGGATAATGAGAGATGTGGACCTAATATGTAGCTATAGCCAACTCCAGGTAATTATAGCCTGGATTAGTCAACTCAAAGCCATCCCAAACATGTATGAGTAATTAAGTATGTCACTGAATGCGGGGCTACTTAAACAGCATTACTGTGGCAATGTTTGAATGATGAAAATATGTGCACATGCACATACACACACACAAACATAAAATACATGGCACTGGTTTTGAAAACAAGCATAAAGTGACTAGAAATTATTAAACTGTTATAAAAGGTTAGGGGATTGATTTTTTTTTTAAAGCCTATTGTAGAAGGATGGAAAAACAGTGACACATACTGTGTAGTGGCAAAATATTTAGTAAAACAGTCACCTGAGATCTCTGGGAAGAAAGAAAGTATATCAGATGAATCTGCAGAGTTGAGGGAGGATATTTCAAAACTAGCTGCATTTGAGAAGATACTACAAGAAAAAGATAAAGTTAGAAACAAACTGATTGGTGTACAAATATTTATCCAATAACTTGTAGAACTGGAAATGAAAGAATTTCTCACCAAACTAAAGCTGTATTCATTGTCCAAACAATCCAAAATCGTTACTAGCGGCAGGGTGTGGCATTGTGTGTGTGTGTGTGTGTGTGTGTGTGTGTGTGTGTGTCAAATCTGATAGTTGAAATGTGATACCTCATCTGTGCTCATCCATTTCCTGACTGACCTTAGAAAAGTTATTTTATCATGCCTGTTTTCTCATTTAGCGGAGGATACATAGGGTTGTTTTGAATATATCAAATGAAATAATGCAAATAAAATTATAAAAAGTGCCTGGCATATAAGCACTAGAAAAATGTTTTTTACATAAAAACTATTACTATTAGTCACAGGATTATAGTAAAAATTTGAATATTGGGAAACAGATTTTTTGTAATGTATTTATAGACTCCATCCCACTTAGATTCTGATAATACAATAAAAAAAAAAGAATTACCCTGAGATATTTAGATAGATATTGAAAACACTGGAAAAGGACAACATTAGCTATACAATCACATTTGTTCCAATAAATGCCATCCATATTACAAGCTACAACATTCCTTTATATTAAGTGCTTCATATGAACCTAACACAGTGCTCAGCACTATAGGCTCCATAAATAGTCTGTGACTTATGTGGTCCTCAACTCTGGGAACATAGTCATAAGTACAAAACAGACCTAAATTTTCTAAATTCTTTTACTGTTTAAAGAATCACGTTGTTTAAAAAGAAAAGAATTATATTGTATAAATTATTGATTTTTGCCTTCTGGCCCTTTGAGTTTTTCACATCAACTTCCATTCTTGTAAACCAAAATATTTTTTTCTCATTTGAATGTTGCAACAGAATAGTATTCCTTATCTGTAATGAGTTTACTCCAAATTTATAATATCCAACCTTACTTGTAGCTTTACTCCTGCTAAGACTATTCCAGATACAGCAACTTTGCCCAACTTAGTCATCCAACCACCTTTACTGTCAACAGATGGTATCAATTTTCTATTAAATTCACTCTTTCCCATTGATTTACAAATTTACAAATCTAAAGACCGGTTTTTAGCCATTATTTGACACAGTTGACTTTCACTTTCTTTTCAAAACTCTTCCTGGCTATCTTTCCTAGCTACACTCTTTGTCTCCAGGATCTCAATGTTCCATTCTCTGCATGTTGGCTTCCTTTTCTCTGTTGTTGTTCTTCATTCTTTCAAGTTTCACTCATTAGATATTTTTCTGAAGCTTTGTTTTGGGTTCTTATGACTCTTTTACTCTCTATTGATACCAAAATAGTTTTAACTCACTCCTGCACAGTGATAAATTCCATAGCTATATCTCCCAACCTTCCCTTCTCTTCATGTTGGCTTCCTTTTCTCTGTTGTTGTTCTTCATTCTTTCAAGTTTCACTCATTAGATATTTTTCTGAAGCTTTGTTTTGGGTTCTTATGACTCTTTTACTCTCTATTGATACCAAAATAGTTTTAACTCACTCCTGCACAGTGATAAATTCCATAGCTATATCTCCCAACCTGACCTCTTAGGCTACATACCTAGATTTCCTGCTGCTCACAGGGCTATCTTAAAACTCATTTTGTCTCCAATTCAAATTCTTTCCCCTGAAACTTCTTTTTGTCTATAGTATCACTGGTAACTTTTATTACTGTTCTTTTGATTTTCAAACCTAGAAGCATTGATGTTACCTATTTTCTGCCCACCTACATCTAAAGAGTAGTATAGGCTCACTGATAAAATAAACTTTGAGCAGAGATTTGATTGAATAAGGGAGGAAGGAATGTTGATGTCTGTGGGTAAAGTATTTTAGCCAGAGAAAGAGAAAAGGAAGAACAAAGGATCTGAGTCATTAGTGAGCTTCATGTGTTTAAGGAATACCAAAGAAGTCAATGTATCCAGAGAAGAATCAGTAACTGAGAGACTGTTAGAAAAGAGAAAATAAAATCCACACAAAACTTCCAATTTTTTACACCTGTCCATTTTCTGCCTGAGGCTGAGAAACAGAATGGCTGCAAATGAGCATATATTTGCATAATCACTTTCCTTTTATTTGTGCCTTTCTTCCCAGGTGACTTAGAATGCCTTTGTTTAAAAAAAAAAAGCCTCATACTATGTCTCTATTACAGCAACCCTGTAAACAATAGCATGTTAATAGTGAAGACTGATTGTTTCTCCAGTCTTCAGATACAAACCAAATGTAGAACTGAGAATATCTGAGGTTGAGTATGGGAGTGCAAAAGTATGTGACATGGTCTACATGTAGTATTAATAGATAGGATTACTCCTCATGAACTTCCACGTCTCCTTTGAAACTGAATGAAGGAAACCTCATTTAAAATGGGGTCATAGGGCACCTGGGTGGCTCAGTTGGTTAAGCAACTGGCTGGAGTCCGGATCAAGTCCCGCATCAGGCTCCCGGCTCAGCAGGGAGTCTGCTTCTCCCTCTGACCCTCCCCCTCTCATGCTCTCTCTCTCAAATAAATAAATAAAATCTTAAAAAAAAAAATGGGGTCAGGAGGCCAGAGGGTAAGCTCTTAATCCCTACAATTCATCATCAGTTGCAGACCCCAACCGAAAGAGACAGTACCTTGCATTCCCAACAGGTAGAACTCTACTCCTTCAGTAGGAAGAATTTTTCCACGCTCAGCAATAAGCTCAGCCAATAAGAAAATACCACAACTTAGCCAAGGAGAAACTATCACCACCCTGGGTTCTCTCTTTGTTCCAATGGACTTATGTTCAAAGCAGCCCCTCCCAACTTCTATTTATCTATAAATTAACATTCCTATTTGATCTTTGGACTTGCCTATGGTTTGCCATAGCTTGCATGTCCCAAATTACAATTCCTCTGCTATTCCTGAAAAAAACTATTTTCTGGTAAAATGATTGGCTAGTTTACTTTTCAGTCAAGTAACACTTGGTGTCAGAGAATTGGGATCCAGAGAAGACCCCCAACAACTCTGAGGCTGGTGAACGAACAGGTGCTAGTACCCACTGAGCCTACTGAACTCAACTACTTTCTCGCTGACCCTGGAGTTTGAGGTAAATTTTATCCTGGATTTGAGTTCCAATCCCTTTTCATTTTGAGTTCTCCTGTCTTTATTTAGGATCTGTTTAAAGACTGTCCTTTCTGTTTTTGTGAAGGCTTAGTCCTTTCTGGTGAGTACTCATTTGTTTTTCAGAACCCTCAATTTTGAGTAGTGGGATCCCAAACCTCTAAATGCTTTCAGCAGAGTCCCACTTCAGGGACTCTGGCCAGTTTTGGAAAACTATGTTTGAAACTATGTTTGAAAACTATGGTCCCTCCTCAAGCACATTTTTAATTAAATGGACCAACTTGGCTAAAGAAAATTTGGAACTTCAATGGCCACTATAGGGAACTTGCAATCTCCAAAACTTCTTTTCCTCGAGACTATCTTACAAACTGCAGCTCCAAAATTATAGCAAACAGATAAACAAAAAAGAGAATGGAATACCTATTTAATTGGCATGTAGAAGTCTCCAAAAGGTTTCAAAATTCAAAATGGTTTCATTGGAAGATTCCTTGCAAAAGGCTAATGAAAAATTAAAGAGATAAAAGGTACCTAAAATTAAAGACTGTAGGACTGATGTATATGACTGAGGTAACTCCTATTTTCCCTCCTTCCTCGTTGATTTGAATATTCATTCTAGTAATCCCCCTTTGTCTGAATTTCCACTCTGAAAAGACTATTAAACAGTTACTTTTTAAAGTAGCTCAACCTGAGGCTTCAAGCAATCCTCAGGTTTTTTCATTAAGTACTGCCAACTTTAAAATAAGTCTGTCACACTTAGTTTTCTAAAATCATATGCTGGAAATACCTGTTTCCCTTGAAACTTGAATGCTATCTCAAGTAGGAGTATTAACTTGGAATCAACAAGTTTATGCAACATGGCCTGAGGCTGCTTTCCCAACAAGGAACATCCCTGTGTCTTCAGAATTTCCATTTTACTAACTCTGGGAGAAAGAGAAGTTGCATTGGAGGTAAAGAGAAGATGTCATGGGGCCTGCTTCTGGAAATCTTGGAGGCATCACCCCCAGTTGGCTCTGATACTTTCCCGTCCCCTTCCACGCTAACCTCTTGGTTTGCACTCTTATCAGTCTGTAACTTTGTATTTGTTAAAGTATTTTTATGTCCTTTATGCCCTTGATGATATTTTGAGCTCTTCATAAATAGGGGCCATCTCTCCAGCTATTTGTCTCTCTCTGCTATGCCCAGAAGAATATGGGCCTAGACACAATAAGGATCTAATAAATATTACTGTTTCTAACCATCAAAAAAAAAAAAAAATGGAACTGGAGGGTGTTATGCTGAGTGAAATAAGTCAATCAGAGAAAGACATGTATCATATGACCTCACTGATATGAGGAATTCTTAATCTCAGGAAACAAACTGAGGGTTGCTGGAGTGGTGGGGGGGTGGGAAGGATGGGGTGGCTGAGTGATAGACATTGGGTAGGGTATGTGCTATGGTGAGCGCTGTGAATTGTGTAAGACTGATGAATCACAGACCTGTACCTCTGAAACAAATAATGCAATATATGTTAAGAAAAACAAAAAGAAGAAGATAGCAGGAGGGGAAGAAGGAAGGGGAGTAAATCGGAGGGGGAGATGAACCATGAGAGACAATGGACTCTGAAAAACAAACTGAGGGTTCTAGAGGGGAGGAGGGTGGGGGGATGGGTTAGCCTGATGATAGGTATTAAAGAGGGCACGTTCTGCGTAGAGCACTGGGTGTTATGCACAAACAATGAATCATGGAACACTACATCAAAAACTAATCATGTAATGTATGGTGATTAACATATCAATAAAAAATTTTTAAAAAAAGGCTTCAGGCAATCCTCAGGTATCTTTCTCTCCTTGGTCAAAAGTGAAACTAAAGGCCATACTTAAAAAATTTTTTTAACCCAGGGAGGATCCTCAAAAGTTTTAGCAAATAGATTATCTCCTGAGCCCAGTCAAGAGAGAGAAATAAAATTTCACATTGTCCCTTTCTTTCCAAATCCAGACCAATTGGTTATTGATCCTCTCTCTCAGGGATAGCTATTGCCTTCTTACTTGTTGTCGCATTTTACAAATTTGACTTGGCTTTCTGCCTTCATGGGGCATGTAGGTTATTGATTCTTTCTTTTGGCTATCTTTGAGAGTGACTCTAGATCTTATGAAGTTAATCTTTTGCACCCTTTTGAGGATGTCTCTTGGGTGCATGGTGTTGTTTAAGGCTGCTAAAAATATTAATAGTTTCTCCTGGCTGAAACCTTAGAAGACATTTTTAAAAGGATTTAGTAACGTTATAATCAGAAATTCGGCCAAATTGTAGTATGATATTCAGAGCCTGATAGGAATTTTTTTAGGCCTTCTCCCTAAGCTAAATGTACACAGAGGGAGAGGAGTGTGTCAGTCCTCTGACATTAGTTAGATGGCAACCCAGTATTTTGAGGAATTAAAAATAGCTGTCTTTGTTTTCAAAACAAAGTCTTTTCATGACCAATGGTGTGGCTCCAGAAACAATTCAAAGTCCATCAATCCTTCTTACCAATCCCAAAACCTCCCCTTTTCCTCTCAAAAGGCTTGTATATATTGATTGTAGGGTACCCAAATCTTGGAGAAACTTGCTTTTTTTTTTCCTCTGTGCCTTTAAGATGTGAAATCATACCTGTAGGAAACAGAACACCACAACGACCACTGGTGCATGTTCGCTCAGACTCTGAGATCTCTGAGAAAACTCAAGATTGCAGGGTTGAAAATAACCGGAAAGGATCAGAGTGAAATGCCCTTGGAACGTGTGTGGTCAGTTCTAAAGTACGCAGCAGAAGATGTCTTGTAGATAGGAAGCCAGCTGTAAACAGCACACTGTGCACTCCTCTCTTTGTTCCCTTGTCCTGTAAAAATCACACTGGGCACTCCCCTCTGTTCCTTTATTCTGTTTTTTAAAGATTCTTACGTGCTTGACTAATCCTGTATACATGGAGGAAAGTGTCTTACTACACCCCTGCTGTAAATCATTATAGATCTATATCGCTGTAGAAGGTACAGAAAAGTATGGAAAATAAACCTCGGTGCCTCAGGTTGTTTGCTCAGGGTCCCCTGTGCCTCGCTGTACTGTCTCTTTTTCTCAGTTCCTTTGCCACCCCAGGTCCCAGACTCTCAGAGGTCGACAATACCTGAAGTCCTTCTCCAGAACTCTTATCCAGACCATCTCTTTGATATGCAAACTGCAAAGAGGTAATTCCTATCAGAAGCAGGAATAAAGAAGGAAATGTCATTTGAAGAGATCCAACTTCTTTTATAACTAGTGAGTTGTGTATTATCACACTTAATTCACTGCAGTAATTTAAAATGGAAGCTATAAGGTCTCTGCATCTGTGTGTATGTTCCTGTGTGTGTTTTGTAGATATGTGGTATTTTCTACTTCTGGATGGTATTGCCAAAATTAATTTGTAAAAGAGCTCTATTTAACTGCCTTAAAGAAAAATGCTTATATAAATTAAATTCTCAGAAATATAATAGAACTTAATCCAAGTGAATTTCAGGTTTCCATGATCTTGGAAAATATTTGGTATTAAAGTTGGTTTAAGTTTGTTGGTTTAATTAAAACAGGCATGTCTTCAGAGTTGTTGGCATTAAATATAATACTTTTATTCCACCTAGGCTTATTAAAGCTCAAATGAGTTCATGTCATCTCTTATAGAATTTGTCAGCCAAAAAAGGTAACTTAAGATGACGGTTAGTTTGGCATCTCATGAAATTCTCATGACTAATCTAGACGTAATTACTAAGAAGAAATGAATTAAACAGACGTAAGATAAAAGTTTGTAAATAAACTTTTCCACAATAGTTATGCCTATTTAATAGTCTCCCCAAATATTATCTACTTTGGGCTTCTTATAACAGAGAAACTAAATGATATTTGGATGTCTTAAAACTACATTGAAAAATGAAAAAAAAATTATGAAATTTGTCAATCTAAAGAATGCTGGTACAAAAGATAGTTTACAGTTGTTTTATTCCATTTTCATTAGAAATTAAGATATCTAAGAGGTAAAAATTCTAATAAATGGGATTGGGAAGAGGAAGATGGCAGAGTAGAAGGACGCTAAGCCTATCTTGCCTCATGGGCACACCCAGATAACAGCTGCATCCATGCAACTAAGAAAACAAACCAAAGACTGACAGAACAGACCTTCCAGTTAATTGTGGAGAGGAGGCTGTATCAGAAAGGAGAGGCACAGAAGTGGTTAGGAGCCATATTCCCAGAAAAACTAACCACAAATGGGAGGGATACCACAAGCAGTGCAGGGAGAGAAGCAAATCCTACACCAGGCACCCCAGGAATGGAAGCCCTGAACTGAGAAGACCAGTCCCTAGAAACATTGGCTTTGAAAATCAGTGGGGCTTATCTTTATGAATTTTTACAATTACTGAGCTTTAATTCTGGGTACTTTAAAAATCAGTGGGCATAACTCTGGGAGAGCTAGAGGGCTTAGGAAACTGAATCCATGGCCTTAAAGAGCCAGATAACAAACAACCCCACTGAGATACTGCATAGAAGCAGCAAGTTGAAAAGCACCTTGGGTACAGGTGAAGATTTATTTGCTAATCTCAGAATATGTCCTGAGGAGTAGGGATCTTTAGGAAACTTCTCCAAGAACAAAAGAACTGGTGGGCGACACTTGGGTGGTTTAGTCAGGTAAGCATCTGACTTCAGCTCAGGTAATGATCTCAGGGTCCTGGGATCTAGGCCCACATCAGGCTCCCCACTCAGTGGGGAGTCTGCTTGTCCCTCTCCCTCTCCCCCTGCTCATGCTCCCTCTCTCTCAAATAAATAAAATCTTAAGAAAGAAAAAAAAGAGCTGGTGGGTACCATTTATCTAGTCCCACCCCCACTTACTACCCCAACACTTTCAGGAACCAGCACACCCTCTACTTATCCTAACAGTGTACACTCCTCCCCAATGTCCTCCCATAGATCTGCCCCATCCAACCGGCCCCATTGAACAAACATCCCTCCAAAGCAGTTCTTACTCTGACACATCCTACAAGCAGCCCTGGCAAGAACCAGCACCACTCTAAAGTGACTCTGCCCTGGGAAGAGGGAAGGATAACCACACACACTAGCATGACTGCAGCCCCAGCAGATGAACTCAAGGTAGGCATCTGGTCTGACTGCCAGCCTCACCCACCAACAAAAGTCTCTCAAAGGAGAAGGCAATGTGAGCACATTGCATTTCAGCATCTGCATCCCTGGCAGACAAGCTGAGGGGAGGCATTTGGTCTGACCACTGACACCACCCAACTACAAGCCTATGACAGTACCATACTGGCTTCTTTATTGGCACCAGGGGATCTGTTCTTCATAAGGCCACTGCTTTGAAGAGCAAGAGATGTACCTAACTTTTCTAATACAAAGAAACAAACACAGATAGTTAGGCAAAATGAGGAGATAAAGGAATATGTCCCAAATGAAAGAAAAGGACCAAACCAGAGCAAAAGAGCTAAATGAAGTGGAGATAAACAATATGCCTAAAAATAAATAAATAAATAAATAAATAAATAAATAAATAATAAATAAAAGTAATGGTCTTAAAGATACTCACTAGAATTGGGAAAAGTGGAGAATCTCAGTCAGACCTTCAAGAAAAAGATAGAAAATATTTAAAAGAACCAATCAGAGATGAAGAATTCAATCAGAGAAATTAAAAATACACCTGGGGGGAAACAACATCAGATTAGAGGAGGCAAGAAAATGGATCAGTGACCTAGAAGACAAAATAATGGAAAGCAACCAAGCTGAATGGCAAAAGAAAAAAATAATAAAAAATGAGAACAGGTTAAAGGTAACTCAGTGACATCATCAAGCATAATATTTGCACTACAGGAATCACAGAAGGAAAAGAGAAAAAGGGAACAGAAAATTTATTGAAGAAATAATAACTAAAAAGTTTCCTAATTTGGGGAAGAAAAGAGATATCCAGATCCATGAGGCACAGAGAATCCCCAACAAAACCAACTCTTGTCTGATATAACTATTGCTACTCCAGCTTTCTTTTCCATACCAGAGGAAGGTCTTGGTGAATAAAACCTTAATAATTAAGACACATAAGACACATAATAATTTAAATGGCAAGAGCAGTGATAAAGAGAATTTCAAGACTTGTAGAGAAAAGAAAAAAGTTACATACAAGGGAAACCCCATACGGCTATAATCTGACTTTTCAGCAGAAACTTTACAGGCCAGAAGAGAGTGGCATGGAATATTTGAAGTACTGAAAGGAAAGAACCTTCAACTAAGAATATTCTACCCAGCAAGGTTATCATTCAGAATAGAAGGAGAGATAATGAGTTTCACACATACACACACACACACACACACACACACACACACACACACACAAAGTTAAAGGAGTTCATCACAGTTAAACCAGCCTTAGAAGAAACATTAAAGGGAATTCTTTGAATGGAAAGAAAAGGCCATAATCAGGAGTAAGAAAATTGTGAAAGGAAAAAATTTCACAGGTAAATGCAAACATAATAAAAATAATAGATCAATTATTTATAAAACTGGTATGGAGGTTAAAGCACAAAAGCAGTAAAATCAATTATATCTATAAAAATCACTCAAGAGATTAACAAAATAAAAGGATGTAAAGTATAATATCATATACATAAAATGTGTGGTGGGGAGTAAAAATTTAGTGTTTTTAGAATGGGCTCAAACTCATGCAACCACCCACTTACTTAGACTACTATATACATAAGATGTTATATATGAACCTAATGATAGCCCCATATAAAAAAAAAAAAAACCTTTGATGCCTTTTAGTGATATGAATCCAAGCATATCACTAAAGAAAGGCATCAAACCACAAGGGAAGAGAGCAAGAGAGGATAAAGGAATAGAGAAGAACTACAAAAACAGAAAACCAAGTAACACTATGGCAATAAGTACATACCTATCAATAATTACTTTAAATGGGCTAAATGCTCCAATCAAAACACATAGGGTGACTGAATGAATTAAAAAACAACAACAACAACAAGACCACTCTATATGCTACCTACAAGAGACTCACTCCAGACATAAAGACACATTGTGTTTTGAAGTGAAGGGTAGAAAAACATTTATAATGCAAATAAAGGTGAAAAGAAACCTGGAGGGTGCTTGAGTGGTTCAGTCAGTTAAGCATCTGCCTTCAGCTCAGGTCATGACCCCAGGGTCCCAGGATTGAGACCCGCATCAGGCTCCTTACTCAGCGGGGAGTCTGCTTCTCCCTCTACCCCTCCCCCCCTGCTTGTGATCTCTCTCTCTCAGATATATAAATAAAATCTAAAAAGAAAAGAAAAGAAACCTGGAATAGCAATACATATATCAGATAAAATAGACTTTAAAACAAATACTGTAATGAGACAAAGGATACTACATAATAATAAAGGGAAAAATCCAACAAGAGGATGTAACAATTGTAAATATTTAAGCATCTAACATCACGAAACCTAAATACATAAAGCAACTATTAACAAAGATAAAGAAGAAATTGAGAGTGATACAATAGCAGGGGACTTTAACATCTCACTTACATCAATGATAGATCATCCAGGCAGAAAATCAACAAGGAAACAGTGCCTTTAAATGACACATTAGACCAAATGAACCTAAGAGATATATCCATAACATTCTACCCTAAAACATGACAATACACATTCTTTTCAAGTGCACATGGAAAATTATCCAGAAAAGATCACATATTAGGCCACAAAATAAGTCCCAATAAATTCAAAAAGACTGAAATCCTATCAGGCATCTTTTCTAACCACAATGGTATGAAACTAGAAGTCAATCACAAGAAAAATCTGAAAAAAACACAAATACGTGGAGGCTAAATAACATGTTACTAAACAATGAGAAGGTCAACCAAAAACTCAAAAAGGAAATTAAAGAATCTATGCAGACAAATGAAAATGAAAACACAATGGTCCAAAATCTTTGGAATGCAGCAAAAAGCTGTCCTAAGAGGACAGTTTACAGCAATTTAGGCCTACCTCAAGAGGCAAGAGAAATCAAAAAACGACCTAACTTGATACCATAGCAAGTTAGAAAAAGAAGAACAAAGCTGGTAGAAAAAAGAGAATAATAAAGATTAGAGCAGAAATTAATGAAATAGAGAGTAAACACCCAATAAAACATATTAATAAAACCAGGAGCAGTTTCTTTGAAAAGATCAACACAATTTATAAACCTTCAGCCAAGCTCATCAAAAAGGAAAAAAAAAAAAGAGAGAGAGAGATACAGAGAGATATGGGACTCAAATAAAATAGAAATGAAGGAGGAGAAATAACAACTAACAACACAGATATACAAAAGATTATAAGAACATTATGAAAAATTATATGCCAACAAATTGGACAACCTGAAGAAATGGATAAATTCCTAGAAACATAAGACCTCCCAAAACTGAATCAGGAAGAAATAGGAAATCTGAACAGACTGATAACTAACAATGAAATTGAATCAGTAATCAACAACTCCCAACAAACAAAAGTCCAGGACTGAATGGCTTCACAGGTTAATTATACCAAACATTTAAGAAGAGTTAATACCTATTCTCAAATTATTCCAAAAAATAGAAAAGGAAAGAAAGCCTCCAAATATATTCTATGAGGCCAGCATTACCCTGATACCAAAGCCAGATAAAGACATGGCAAAAAAAAAAAAAAAAAGAGAGAGAACTATAGGCCAATATCTTTGATGAACATGGATGCAAAAATCCTCAAGAAAATATTAGCAAACCAAATTAAACAATACATTTAAAAAATCATTCAACACAAATCAAGTGGGATTTATTCCTGAATGCAAGGGTGGTTTAATATTTCCTAATCAATCAATGTGATATATCACATCAACAAGAGAAAGGATAAAAACTATATGATCATTTCAATAAATGCAGAAAAAGCATTGGACAAACAGCATCAATTCATGATAAAAACCCTCAACAAAGTAGGTTTAGATGTAACATACCTCAACATAATAAAAACCTTATATGAAAACCCCACAGCTAACATCATACTCCATGGGGAAAAACTGAGAGCTTTTCCTCTAAGATCAGGAGCAACAAACATGTCCACTCTCACCACTTTTATTCAACATAGTACTAGAAGCCCTACATGCAGCAATAAGACAAGAAAAAGAAATGAAAAGCATCTATACTGGTAAAGAAAAAGTTAAACTGTCAGGATTTGCAGATGGCATAATACTATACATGGAAAACCCTAAAGTCTCCACCAAAAACTACTAGAAGTGATAATGAATTCAGTAAATTTGCAGGACACAAAATTAATATACAGATATCTGGTGCATATCTATACACTGATAATGAAGTAGCAGAAAGAAAAATAAAGAAAATCTCATTTGTAACTATACCAAAAATAATGACATGCCTAGGAATAAACTTAAGATGTGAAAGACCTGCACTCTGGAAACTAAAACACTGATGAAAGGAATTGAAGATGATACAAACAAATGGAAAGATATTCTATGCTCGTATACTGGAAGAACCAATATTGTTAAAATCTGCTTCCACCCAAACCAAACTACAGATTTAATGCAATCCCTATCGAAATACCAACAACATATTTCACAGAACTAGAACAAATAATCCTAAAATTTGTAAGGAACCACATAAGACCCCAAATAGCCAAAGCAATCTTGGAAAAGAACAAACCTGGAGGGATCATACTCCCAGATTTCAAGATATACTACAAAGCTGTAGTAATCAAAACAGTATGGTACTGGACACAAAAATAGACACATAGATCAACAGAACAGAATCAAGAGTCCAGAAATAAATCCATACTTATATAATCTATTAATCTATCATCTACTAATCACATTTATGTAATCTATTAATCTTGAATCTAAAGGAGGCAAGAATACATGATCGGGAAAAAAAAGTCTCTCCAACAAATGCTGCTGGAAAAACTGAACAGCTACATGCAAAAGAATCAAACCAGACTACTTTCTTAAACCATACACATGCGCACACACAAACACACACACAAACTTGAAGCAGATTAAAGACCTAAATGTGGAACCTGAAACCATAAAACTCCTAGAAGAAAACATAGGTAGGCAGTAATTTCTTTGACACCAGCCATAGGAATATTTTTCTAAATATGTCTCCTCAGGCAAAGAGAAAAAAAAGTAAAATTAAACTATCAGAACTACAGCAAAATAAAAAGCTTTTGCACAGCAAAGGAAACCATCAACAAGACAAAAAGGCAACCTACTGAGTGGAAGAAGATTTTTGCAAATGATATATCAGATAAGGGGTTAATATCTAATATATATAAATAGCTTATACAACTCAACACCAAAACAAAGAATGCAACTTAAAAAAATGGGCAGAGGACCCAAATAGCCATTTTTTCCAAAGAAGATAAATAGATATCTTTGGAAAAATGGCCAACAAACATATGAAGTGATGTTCAGCATCACAAATCATCAGGGAAAGGTAAATTAAAACCACAATGAGATATCACTTTATACTTGTCAGAATTGCTAAAGTGAAAAACACAAGAAATAACAAGTATCGGTGAGGATGCAAAGTAAAAGGAAACTTCATGCACTGTTGGGAATACAAACTGGTGTAGACACTGCCGAGAACAGTATGAAAGTTCCTCAAAAAATTATGACTCACTAATTCCACTATTTACTCATAGAAAATGAAAACAATAATTCAAAATGATAAATGCACCCCTATGTGTATTGCAACATTATTTACAACAGCCAAAATATGGAACCCAAGTGTCCACTGAAAGATGAATGGATAAATAAGAAGTGGTATATACATACAAGGGAATACTACTCAGCCATAAAAAAGAATGAAACTTTCCATTTGCAACAACATGGATGCGCCTAGAGGATATAATATTAAGTGAAAAAAGTCAGAGAAAGACAAATACCATATGATTTCACTCAAGTTAACTAAAGAAAGAAAGAAAAAAAAAGAGAGAGAGACAAACAAAAAACAGACTTTTAAATACAGAGAACAAACTGGTGATTGCCAGAGGGGAGGTGGTTGGAGGGGCGACAGATAAAGGGTATTAAGAGTACATTTATCTTGATAAAGACTGAGAAATGTATAGAATTGTTCAATCATTATATTTTATAACTAAAACTAATATAATACTGTATGTTAATTATACTTCAAATAAAAAAAGTTCTAATAAATATAATTAAGACTACTAGAATACAGGAAATATCTCCAAATGAAATTAAAGTAGGATGTGTGTTTTCAGTAAAAGAGAGTATGTAAAATGGAGATACATTTTTGCTGAGGGAAAAGAAAGTAATTCTGTCCTAAAGTGAGGCTGGTTGTTTAAAAAGAAAAAAGAAAAAAAAAAGGGACAAAATCTGAATGTAATAAAGAAGTTTATAGAAGGTATATAGAAAGGAATCTTGGGAAAGAAATTTTATACATTTTAAAAGTAAATGAATTTAAAGTGTTTTTTAATATCAATGCTGTACTCGTGTAAAAATAAACCTTAACTTCTTTCATCTGCTGAAATGAGGAGTGTTTTTAGATTATTCATTTAATCAAAAGAAAACAAGAATAAAAACAAAACAAAACAAAAAAACAAAGGTTCTCTTTAGCTTTTAAGTGATATTTTAATCAAAATAATTTCCTGTGTTTGCTACCTTTATTAGGTGTTTGATTACTTAAATCTAGTACTCTTGATATTAAAAGAGCTAAATTTCGCTCAGAACTATGTAACCTTCTATATTTTCCTGTGGAGTCTTTAGCTGTCACTATGGTTAAATGAGTAACTTAATATTTTATCAGAGCGACCTATGATCCTATTTAACAGAGCATTTTAAAACCTTTTGATATTTTTAACCAACTTCCCCAAATGAAATTCTAAATGAAGTCTTCTTTGACCTTGAACTAGCTTTGAGATTTCCAAAAGGTCTCTGGGATAGCTCAAAAAACAGATTCTCTCTCCTTAGAAAAAGGGGGATGTTAAAAGAATTAGGATACTTTGATATGTTAAATTACATGGGAAACATTGTCAAATAAGAAGTCATATTAAGCCTTCTTTATGTTGCATTTCTGTAGATATAGATGCTGTAAATGTTCTAGAAATTCTTGTGTGAAATTTTTGGAAATCTGGTATGTCCCAGCATAATGTTATCAGTCATAATTCTCATTATTATCTTAAAGTGTTGCCATGTTACAGAAATAACCAAATTTCTTTGTCAATTCCATTATAATGAGCTCTCATCAGATCTTTAACGAGCATCTTTAAGTGTTTTCACAGATAGTTACTGTTTTATCCAATGCTTTTACAAAAGTGCTCCTGAAAAAGTGATTCATCTTCAAGGAGATTCATGGAAAAGACTTTTGGCAACCTCAGCTTTCTGATAACTTTCCTCATAAAACTTAACTGGATAAAAATTTTCAGAAATAGTGGAAAAATTGGATTCAAGCATATCAAATATTACACGGGACTGAATGAACTAAGGAGGCTGATTATAATTTTTATGACACTTAGTTTGAAATATTGCAGGTTCCTTGATGCTTTGATTTTTGGTTTTGGGTTTTTTGTTTTTGTTTTTGATATTTTTCAGATTTAAGGAAACCCTTTCCTTAAGCTGTCAATGACTTACAGCAATTTAATAAAGTGTACCCTTGTAAACAAAGATGAAAACATTTACTTTTTCTCCCTGATCCCTCCAGAATACTTTGAGTATTCTTTTCATAGCAGTATAGTTATTTGCATAAATTCAATAATAATCTGCTCCCCTTATAAAAGGACACATTTGGAAACACTGGTGATATTACCAAGGCTTTGACTGACGTGTATTGCAAGTAAATCTGATGACCAATCTCTGGCTTGGCTTTCTGGCCTCTGAAGCTTTGAGAGTTCATCCTGAGACTTCTTATGAGAAGTTCTATCAAAGCAGTCTTAAAAGAGTTTACATGGTCAATAACTATTCTTGCTATACTTATGTGAATCATCAGGCCAAGTTTAATGCACACAAATTAGTTTTACTGTGATTATCTTTGGTAAAAAAAAACTGGATAAAAGTATAGAGAGAAAAATTATGTTTGCACTTTAGTTCATGCTAGATTTTAATCCTATTAAATTGTCTTTGAGGTTGTGTTATATACCTGTAAACTGGACTGGATCCTGAATTCTAGTTTCCTTAAATCTCTGCCTATGACTTTCCAAACTAACATTTCCAGTTTCCACCCTTCTGATTTGGAATCACTGAGAACAAAGATTGCCCTTGAATCTCCCTGGAAGGGGCCATTCTGGGTCCTCCTCAATTCACAGATGGCAGCCAGACTTCAGGGACTTGAGTCTTGAATACTTATCTCAACAGCTGAAGAAAGCTGTAGCTGACATATGGTCCTGTGCAAATGTTGGTGACCTCTGATGAGGAAGAAAAGTAGCTGACATTGAGGTAGACTGCTTCCCCCCAAAACAATGGATCAAGACTTCCTACCTTAACTAAACATGAAAACTTTCTTTTCTTCTTTCTTTCTTTTACTCTAGCTTTGGCATAGAAAAATAATGTCATCATCTGTATCTCCAAGGCCACTGCTGAGAGGGCTAACTTTTCTGTTTGATCTACCACCAGAAACTTCAATCAGTTTATGATGTTGGAGATAATGTAGTCTTACCTGTAAGCAGTTTTTCCTATGCTCTGTTCCCCTACACTCCAGGGAAATACAAATGGGCTAACTCTTCACGGCAAGGCTTTTGGAAAAGACCCCTTTAGAATGAGATAGTATCTCACAGAATGTCATCCCAATTCCTCAGATCTCTGGTTTGAAAAGGCCAATCAGGAAATTCTAGATAATAGATCTATCAATAACCAGACCTTAGCTGGAATCTCTGTGTTCCACCTGGTTTCATTTTTGTCTACAGCGAATGGTATTTTCAACGGGCACATGAATGGTCAGAAAGCTGTTGAATTGGAGGTCAATACTTATTGGGATGTTTAATAAGATCCTGTTAAGATCCATAATAAATCAGAAGTCTCCTCTTGGTCTACCCCATTAAACTTCCATCAGGGCCTTAAATGGGAACTTCCAGGAGGCATACATGACTCCAAATTTGCCTACATAGGGAGAGACTTCCTCTCCTGGGTCAGAATAATTGTCAATGAATGCATGATTAGAAATCTAATTAGATTAGATTAGAAATCTCTCCCAAATATTAGGAGAGGTAGCCAATTCCATAACTGAAGCAGTAACAATTCAACAATAATCACTTGGCTCTTTGGCTAAAGTAGTTTTGAACAATCACGTGGGTAATCTTACAGATAATGAGAGACTGGGGAGCCACTAGCACTTCTTGCAGACTCTTGCTTTGTTAAGTGTCTCTTATAAACTTGATCTTTAATCTATCTAAAATAACATCTAATTTCTGTTCCATGACATGGTAGCAAAGAAGGAATGCATCTCACACAAATAGTGCATGTGTGAATCAAACACATATTTGTGAAAATCTCTCTATTGTTGAGTCAGACATGATGTTAGATATTGACTTTATTTCCATGGAATAAAGTAATGTCATGAAGATAATCACACTTTCTTAATTCTATAGCTAATTGAACTTTACCTCCTATACTTATATTCCTCCAGACAACTAAAGACTGTAGCTCTAGAAGGATGAAAGTTTGGAGAGGGAGTCTCCCCAGTGAGTGGTGTTAAATCAATTAAACAAGAAGGCCATTAGACTGAAGTAGTTCTAATTCCATAATGACCTATGTAAGAAAACTAAAATCTAAGCCTGTAAATGCCTCAAGCTTATAGAATTGAAACCTAAGGACAGACAACCAATCACAGTCAGTTAGGCTTTAAGCTATAGCCAATCAATAATTTCCTTACCTCATTCCTACCTTCTCTCTATAACAATCTCTCCCAGAGCTGCTGTCCATGGAGAGCTCTTAATCACTTCCAATTTGGCCCTGCCCTTTTCAAATACATTTTTGGTCAAACAAATTCATTTTTAAAAAGATTTATTTATTTATTTGAGAGAGAGAGAAAGAGAGAGAGAGAGAGTATAAGTGAGAGGAGGGGCAGAGGGAGAGGGAGAGAATTCTCAAGCAGACTCCCCTCTGAGAGCAGAGCCTGATGAAGTGCTTGATCGCAGGACCCTGAGATCATGACATGGGCCAAAATCAAGAGTGGGATGCTTAACCAACTGAGCCATCCAAGCACCCCTCAAATAAATTCTTTAAAAAATTCAATATGCCTCAGTTTATCTTTTAACAGTGGTAAATCTTTCAGGCAAGCTTTTAAAGTGATATAAGCTCAGAGTATTAAACTCTGATTCATCACACAATCATACTTAAGAATTGTATTTGCAAAAGAGTCAGAAATATCGAAACAAAGAGAGGCATGTGAGGTAAAACAACAAAACAAAACAAAAACAATCAACAAAAATAAAAAACCAGAGAAAGACAAATACTGTATGATTTCTTATAAGCAGAATCTTAAAAAAAAACCAAACAATTTAAAAATTAAAAAAACACAAGTTCATAGATACAGCTGGCAGATTGGTAGAGGGATCGGGGGTAGGAGAAATAAGTGAACTGTTTAGTTTTTCAGTTTAAATAAAGTGAATTATATATATATATATATATATATATATATATATATATATATATATATATGCAGAGGGAAAGAGAAAGAACTGCCATTGCAAGAGAATAAGGGATATGGTAAGAAAAAGAGACATCTGAGGTAAAAGGAAATATCCCTTGATATTTCCAAAGATACTCCCTCTGCCATGTCTTAAGCCACATCAATTTGACAATGCTTTTTCTAGGTGACAATAAAGCAGAAGCCTACGCAAAGCCATCCTTGAGAATCTCTCTTCATTTATAGTGTTCATTTATATTGTTCAGCTGTCTTCATATGCTGTCCCTCGATGGCTATGAATAGAAAACATCCCTTGCTATGATAGACCACAACAAATTCTTAGTTATTATAGAGAACGAGTTCAGCCTTTCTACTCCTGCTACTATACCCTGAGTAAGTTCATCTCACAATGTTCTTTGTTGACTACAGAGGCAGTAACAAATTTCATTTCATTATTTGATAGCAAAACCCATAATTCTTTGCCACACTTCTTTCTGTAGTAAGTGTTTTTGTCCTCAAAATAACACAATACTTTTCATACCATAAACAATCTACTGTGTAATGGTAAGATGATAAGCTACAGCAATAAGCATGTCCTTGTATACATTTAGTTTCTAGAGTTAAGTGTGTCTCCAAGAGTTGCTTAAGGTAGAGATAAGGACAACCTAAAACTTCTAAACTTCACATTTGTGTAATGAAATAAAATAATTTTAAAATTACCTACACCCTGCCTAGGGATGATCAATCACTGCTAACCTGTCTACAACTTAGTAAATTATGAATCTGAAGAGATTACAACTGTCATCTTCATCTCTTATACTGGCAAAAGATTCATATTTCAAATCCAGGCTATCTTTGCATATGATTTGGTGTTATATTGTCCTGCCACCAACTAATCATGATTTGGAAAGATGATGAGCTGTCCAAAGGCAAACATGTATTTTTCTCTTATCACAGAAGCACAGTTCACTTTAGTAGAGTTAAGGTAGCATCAGTATTTCCATTATAAACTCCTGATTTCAAGAGGTTATGTATATTGTACAAGTTCACAGTGAGAAGAAATTTGTCATATGCAATGTGTTCTGTAATACATAACAAAACTAAACTAAAAACCTTACACCTGAAATTTTGTCTTTTAAATATATTTTTGTGACTGAAAATTCAGGAAATTATTATTTCTACCTTATAAATGGTATTGTTTTCTCTCATCACAAAACATGAAATCATGTACAAAATGAGGCTTTGGGATAAACTAGCATTGAGCAACAAACCAAAGGCAAGCATCCACCTTTCTGTGTTATGTGGGTGAATACATGAACCAGATGTGACCAATCAAAGCACCGTATCCTCCTGACCACAGTGGATATTCTGGGATGAGTCCATGATCTATGTTAGTCAATGAGAATAAAGCCCAGGAATTTGGGAATGAGTCTAGCAAGGTGTCTATTCTTACTGCTAGACATGAACTGCAGATAAATTGATTCTGGGGCTTCTTTAGGTGTTTTTCCACCCAGAGAGTAGAATCTGGAACTGACAGATGTGATAATGTGGAGCTGTTGAGGTAGGCCAGCACAGGTGAGACACATGCCAGAGAAAATTTAGCTCTAATGACATCATATGAGCCCCTAAAGCTGTCACTTTCTGAATTCAGCTCTATCCATGAATGTTTTAGTTGTATGATCTGATAAATTAAATTCTCTCTCTCTCTTTCTCTTTTGTTAAGCCACTGGAGTTAGGTTTTTCTGTGACCTAAAGCTAAATGTCTCTAAACTGATACAGCCTCCTAATCCATCTCTTCCATCTGGGCTCTAGGCTCTTTAATCAATCCAGTGCTTTCTTTTCAGACTAATCTTCCTAGAAGCATACTTCATCATGTCATTGTTTAAAAACAAGTGGGGGAAAATGTGCCACTCCTAACAATGCCCATCACATCAAGTCCAACACCAGAATCTTAAATCTGAAGGCTTTCTTTGTGTCTCACAAAATATACAAGTACACACACACACACACAAACACACACACACACACACACACATATACACAGTTAAACCAGTTAAACACTGCTTCTTCTCTTTGCTGTGTTTTAACTCCGTGTCTCTGTTGATGACATTTCTTTCTCTTGGAATCGCTTTTTTATTGTCTCCACACAGGGAAATCATTCTTAAATTTCAAGGATAATATCATCTTCCAAACCTCTCTTAGATACTGTCTAATTTCAACTGTCTACATATAATCTGTATCTTGGCACTATTTCCTTAACTTTCCAGATAATGGCTTTCCTGAATTCAGTGAACATGTTTTAACTATTAATTAAAATCCCTATATTAGGAAGCACTAACTAATGGGCTATATACATAAAAGGATTCACCTTAAGCAAGAGGGGAAAACATTTCATGAGGGTTGCAGGATATTTCAAGGAAGCCAGAGAAGGTGTGACAAGGCACTCCTCAAAACTCTGATCCCCTTTGTTTAACTATTTAATACTCTCTTTGAACTCTTTTTCCATCCCACCTCCCTCTCCTTCCATTCTTTTTTTTTTTTTGTCTTCCATTCTATTCCATTCTATTCTCTCACTTCTCTCCTCTCTTTCTCACATACATCTTTCTCTCTCCATGTTAACATTCTCATCTTTTTTGTTCACTGCTAGACTACAGTCAACCCACAAGGAGAATAATTGAGTACTAGTGAACCCCAACTCCAAATTCTTGAGATAAATTAATGTTGCTGCTTTTGAGTTAAATACCTCTGGTTCAATCAGACATAGACAATGGGAGGAGATCTTGTAAAAACAGCCACACCCTTATAAGTCACAGAGATGACTTTTGAGAAGAGAAGTGGTGAAGCAGACATTCCCACAGATGTCTATTACAATTTCACAAAAAAACTAGCATATTATTTTAATACTTGTTTATTGATGGGGTTTCACAAAAGACATAGGGGATGATTTAAACCCTAAAGTATTTGATTCATAAAAGTGGATAGAAAAGTCTAGGTAAAATGGATGAGAAACTTGATTCATTCAAAGGAGACATATGAGTCTTTCAAAGGACAAGTAAGACTAACATTGATGATTTCAGGGTCAGAATGGCATACATGGTTAAAAATGGCACACTTTCCATGATTGTAAATTTTAAAATGTTTTTGAGGTCTTTCAATCAAGATGGGGTAACAGGAACTAGACTTACTCTCCAGCCTGAAACCAACAAAAATGTTAGACAAAAGATATTTTAAGATTATTTTCATGATACTAGACAGCAGGAAACAGAGCACAGTAATCCCTGAGGGCCAAAGAGAAAAGTACTTAACTGTACAATTGTACCATCTTGTACTACCTAGAGTTCTCAGGCCATGACACCAGGATGGGTAAGGCAGTCGAAACACTGGAGTTGTTCAATGATCTTCTGTTCTAATTCTGACTGTCTACATTCAGTACAAGAGATGGAGTTAAGAGTTTAGCAAGACCAAGGCAGCTAGAGTTTACAAGGCAGACTACAAGAATTATCCAGAGATAGAACTCTGGAGATCTCACAGTTTGGGAGGAGCACCTGTGCTTTCCAGGCAGAGTGGAAAACCTCATAATTAATGAGGCACTGAGCAGAATATCAGAAGAGTCTTGCCTCAGTAGTGGGTAATAAGTTTAAAAGGATTTGAGTAAGACAAAGTATGTTCACTGACTACTGCAGAATTTAATTAGAAATCAATAATAAAAAAGATATTTGGACAATCCCCAAATATGTCAAAACTAAATAATATAGTTCCATATGAAGAGGAAATCTATCAAAGAAATCAAAAGAGAGGGCGCCTGGGTGGCTCAGATGGTTAAGCGTCTGCCTTCGGCTCAGGTCATGATCCTAGGGTCCTGGGATCGAGTCCCGCATCGGGCTCCCTGCTCCTTGGGAGCCTGCTTCTCCCTCTGCTTCTCTCTCTCACTCTCTCTGTCTCTCATGAATAAATAAATAAAATCTTTAAAAAAAAAGAAATCAAAAGAGAAATTAGAAAATAATTTTAATTCATTGAAAATTAAAGCACAGCATATTAAAATATATGGTATGCAGCTAAAAATAGTTCTTAGAGGGAAACTAATAAGAATAACCACCTGTGTTAGGAAAAAAGAGAGGTCCAAATAAATAATACTGATTTCAAACTTAAGAAACTAAAAAAAAAAAAAAAGGAAAAAGAAAAATTACCTCCCCTAAAAGAAATTAATGAAAATTAAAGGAAAAAACAATAAAATAGAAATCAGAAAAGCATATAGAAAAATCAATGAAACCAAAAGCTGGTTCTTTAAGAAGATCAACAAAATTATAAACCTCTAACCAGAGTAATCAGAAAAAAAAAAAAAAGGAAATGACCCTAATTAGCAGCATCAGCATATGAAGAATGGTATCACCACAGATTCTACAGATATTAAAGGAATAAGGGAATATAATTAATATCTATGCCAATGCCAATAAATTCAACAATTTAGATAAGGGGTCAGTCAACTTCATACCTCTCCACCCCCTCACCCCACTGGGACCAAGGCTGACTCAGCAGAATCACCACAATCAGCCACAAGCTCATTATAGGCATATCTTCCTGCCACTTGAGCAAAGGAAATACTATACCAGACATTAGACAGAGTCAAATAAGCAAGTGGAAATTAGCTATGAAAAGTTAGTTCTTCCATAGCAAGGAAGGTACTGAAATTTCAAACACGGAGTAGGGAGGATAGAGGTAAGGATCTCTTTCAGGTATATTAAGCCATTAATACCAAGTGAGAAGATTTCGTGGCAAGTTCTGAAAGTTCAAAGCCTTGAAATGGTGGAAAAGGGTCAAATATCTATGAAATTTGAAGAAAATTAAGTGATGTTGGGATTTTCTGAAGTTAATGAAAAGTTTTCGAGAAAGTAAACGGGCAGTTTAAAAAAAAAGTCTGCTTTGAAAATATCAAACGAATACTTTTTCTTATGTGTGAACAATTTCATTTTAACACTATTATTGGTTAGTATTGATCAAAAAAAAAAAGGATACTGGAGCACAGAATGTATCTGAATTCGAAGAATCATTACAGCTATGTGGTAGCAACAAAGTCTCAGTAGCACCCAGATGAATACATAATACCCAATTAATTTATTCTTCTTCAGTCTTTCTCATCTGGGGAGTAGTTTTGGTCCACAGTGGATATTTGACCATTCCCATTCCTGGAGGTACTTTTGGTTGTCATGTGCCAGAGGTCTACTGGCATGTAGGGATGCTGTTCAATATCCTACAATGTATAGGACACCACCACCCACCAAAAGAATTTTCTGGGCAAAAATGTCAATATTGTCAAGGTTGAGAACCCTTGTTCTTTTCAGTACATATTTCCTCAACCTCCATATACCAGATAGCATTCCAGTCAAGGAATAAATAAATAAATAAATAGTCAGTCATGTTGGGGAAGGTCACCGAAAAGATGTCACTGCCAGGTGACCTGTGAGCTGGACCTGGGCACTCAGAGGCTTTTCACCCCCACCCAGTTTTTGGAATGTAGGTTCCACTTGCCTTTCCTACTCCCAGAGGCTGCTCCGAGGATATAGCCTTGCGATACTGATGTGGTGCTGAGAATCCCTGTGTGGTATACATGAATAAACTTTGGTGAGTGTGTGCAGGGATCCGTTAGTCTTACTACAGCCCAAGATAAGCACTGTAAGGAGACTTTGTGCTTATTTGAAAATGACAGTCTTCCTCAAGACAACCATTCTATCAGTTGGAAACTTGTGTAACATGCCTTTTTTAAAAAAAAGATCAAATGAAATCACTTAATATTATCCTTTGCCAATATTTTCTTAGTATCAACAATATCTATGATGTATAGTGATGCTATTGTATACCATACAGCTTGCACACCGGTCAGAAGGCCCTGATGGTGAACTCCAGGGTTCTAGATTCCAGAGTCAAAAACAACAGATCTGGTCAGACAGCTGTTTTTCTGATGGTGACAGGCCAATTCCGTGGAGCCAAAAGTTAGTCATTTGACGGATCTGTACTTAGCATATTCTCACCGCTTATTTATTTTGTTTCCTACATTATCCCTATAGATTTACATGGAATGAACCAACTGAAAGGAAATATAGAGATAAGCTTTAACAAAATAAAATTTTATATTTTGATTAATTATCATCAGGGTCAATGGTGATGAAAGACAATGGCTTATTTGACCTGAGCAGACGAATTAAGTATATGAAGAATGGGGTCACTGGACTGCTGATAAGGAAATAGAAAATGCATATCTGTCTTGAAATAAAGGCTATATATTTGAACAGTGTATAAGTTAAAGTTTTTAATAAAAGCACTGTTACAGAGACATCATCCAGAAATGAGTGAGCAGAATGATGGAAAAGTGCCAGAGGTAATAATATCTAGACTTAAGCTTATATTGCTTTTCTGAAAAAGGAAAAATGAAAGTAATCATAATCTATGTGGAATTTAAGAAACAAAACAGAGGAGCATAGAAGAAGGGAGGGGAAAAATGAAACAAGACGAAATCAGAGAAGGAGACATACCATAAGAGACTCTTAATCATCGGAAACAAACTGAGGGTTGTTGGAGGGGAGGAGGGTAAAGGGATGAGGTAACTGGGTGACAGACATTAAGGAGGGCACGCGATGTAATGAGCACTGGGTGTTATATAAGACCGATGAATCACTGACCTCTACCTCTGAAATTAATAATATACTATATGTTACTTAATTGAATTTAAATAAAAAAGTAATCATAATCTAAGTAAACATATATAAATTACTTAATTAGATTATATGATGTGGAGATAAATGAAAAAAGAAAATGACTTACGAAAAATATAGGAGCCGTTCCCTTTTAGCCAAAAACTTCATAGTCTTCATATTTACAAAATAAATATGACTGTACATGGTTGAGAGCAGCTGAGTTACAAATATTAAAAACAAACAACAATAAAGTTACCCCATATAACAAAGAGGAGAGAGCTTAAGATTACTTGCAGTCCTTTTTCTGAAGAAATAACCCAGCAAGTTTTAGAGAAATAAATATTTATTTAGAGAATGAACCAGGAGTGTAAGAAAAGCCCAGAAAGCAGAAGAGGATACAGGTTTTCTGAAAAGCAGCAGCAGTAAAGGGCTATGCATAGTGTAGGCGTCTGTAAAAATCACAATAAAGAAAAAAGACAAGGTACAAGAGTATGTAGTGAAATACTGAAGAAAGAAAGATAAAAAAGGAATCTCAGAGATTAAAAATAGAGAAGTTCATAAAATATACACATCAGTATAATAAATAATAATAAATGATCTTTGGGGGAGATTTGTCAGATTCATGAGGAAGGAAGGAAGGAAGGGAGGGAGGAAGGAAGGGAAGGAAAGATGATCAAAATATCAGTCTTGAGAAATGACCTCACTGGAGAATATGTCCCCATCTCCTCCCTCTGTGAAGAAGGCCTCATGGCCAAAGCAAAGCTTACAATTCAATAGTATGTTGGTAATTAGTTGAAATGTTTAATTTAACGGTTTAGTAAATTCAGCTAATAGTTTATCTCAAGTGTGTGATTAAGTTATTCTCGAGGAAATTCCTTTTTTCTGTTGTTCCAATCTCAATTAAGATTTCTAACATGGTATTCATTGTTTCAAAAATATCCTAATCCAGAAAAAGAAATAAGATGGATCTGTATCTTAATCCTTGCTTGAAAATACACTGTAGATGAATCAAAATCTAAATGCACAAAAATACATAACAGAGAAGCACAAAGAGCAGCAAAACTTAATTTTTACAAAATCTTTGAGTAAGAGAGGTCTATTATTACATAAATCCAGGACCCTCAAAAAGAATACTGATAAATTTTTCTACTTAAAATATTTTAAAACTCCCATTCATAAGAAAAGCCTTAAAATAAAAAGATAAATGAAAACTGGAGGGAAATATGTGTAACAAGTGTGATACACAATAGCCTATTTTCTTAATACTTAATGAGCTCTAAATAATCAGTAAAAAAAATTAGAAAAAACAGGAAAAAAAAAGACAGTTCCACAAAAAACTATATATAAACAGCTATTAAGTACTTGGATTAATATTTAGATTCGTTCATTGTGAAATCCAAATACACTAAGATATTAAAATTAAAAATACACTAAGATAGCATTTTCACTCAGCAAACTGGCAAATATCAAAATATGGGTAACAATTTGTTAGTGAGATTAGAGAAAGAGAAATAGGCACTCTCATGAATGCTGATGTTAATATAATTATTAAAATGTATTTATAGTCCACATAAACTTTGGCTCCACCATTCCAATTCTAGGATTTTATCCTACAGATTATCATGAACTATGAAGGGTCTGAGATTTTCCCCTACTTTTGAGATAACAATTAGCCTGTCACAGTTTCAGGGATGTTGGCATGAAAGAAGATTGGAGACTCCTGAGCCAGAAAATGAAGAACTTTATCACTCATGAGACAGCAAGGAGCCTGAGCTATATGTTTTCATCAGTTCCCTTTGTCTTTTCAAGTCCCACAAAGATAACAGGGTTGGCCCAATGGATGCTGCCTGCATTGAGGGTTTGTTTAACAGCTGAGGAACCATGAGTTTAGGAATATGAAACTTTTATGCTGACTAATAAATCTGCTTTCCTTCCAGAGAGAGACACCATCTCTCTCTTCCATGGTCATTTGCCATACAAACCTCTTTAATGAGATAATCCAAAATAAAACAGTAGCTAGTGCCTTTGCTCACAAGATATGCAGAAAAGTGGAATATTGCTTCCTAACACAGATATCTCACATGAAGTTTTAAGTATGAGTATTTTCACTGTAGCTCTGTACAATAGTAAACCATCAGAAATATATAAAATATCCATTAACTAGTAAGTATACTAGTGAGCTTCCATATGCTAATGTATGAATATATAATAAAGGCAGGAAATCGGTATATCTTTTTCAAGTTGTATCTTCTAAAACTCAAATTCATTCATATAATGAATAAAAATGGTTATAGTAGTGCATTTAGAGGAAAAAACTGCATAGTTGGGGGTACGTGGGAAAGAAATTGTATTTTTATGATATATTTTTGTGCCTTTTGTATTTTGTCACATTTACCTATACAGAAAATTCATTATCTTTTTAGAATATTCAAATTTACAAGTTTATTCTTGACCCTGAACTTATGCCCACGCAGGGCCCCACTCTGTGATACGTGTATTCCTAACTGATAGAGAGCAACATGAAAGAGGTTCCTAAACCACTCAGTATAAAGTAGAATCCCTTAACCAAATTATTTTCATTATCAGTACCCCACTTGTCTTCTTATAAAATACATCCCAAATGAAATAATTTATTGGGTAGTTTAAATGATTTTGTTTTGCTCCACAATAGAGAACACTGTAATCTCTACTATCCAGTCCGTAGTAAAAGTCCACTATAAAAAATTAGAGGAACTTAATTATATTATGACAAGAAACTAAATATTAAGCTCTAACATATAACTGTTGTTTTGTTGTGCAACTGTAAGAAGAAATTGATCAGATTATGTGGGGTTGAAGAGCTTAATAGTTTGGTACAAATCTTCATCAGGAATTACCCCGACTCCAAGAAGTGATAAAAAATAGCTTATATTAACTACTGATGTGAATTAGAACAATAGATTCTGATTATTTAGATGCCTCTTATTCTAGAGCAGGCACCAGCTGACTTCAGCCCAGAGGTCAAATATGGCTCATCATCTATTCTGTAAATAAAATTTTATTGGAACACAACCATGCTCACTCATTTACATATGTCTCTGACTGGTGCCATACACCAGAGTTGCATAGTTGCAACAAAGATAACAAAGCCTAAAATATTTACTCTCTGGCCCTTTACAGAAAAAAAAAAAAAAAAACTTGCTGACTACTATTCTAGATGTTCTTTGCAGAGCTCCAAATAATGGGGAGAACAGATGCTTCCGTGAACATTATAAAGAAATTGGATAACGATCAGCATCAGGACAAAATTTACTCAAAGTCTTTTGTCTGGAGAGGAAAAGAATATAATCTTTATATGAAAATTCTCTAAAAAAATTCCTTGAAATGAATAACTGCTTATTATTAGGATAAGATAAAGCAAAAAGCATGGGCAATGAGAAACTTCCATTATCTTTTCAGACAAGGTCTCCTGAGGTAATACCATTCTAATTATTTATCCAACGGGTCATTTTGTGTTCAGATACAAGTCAAACTCTAAAAATGGAAGATGAGTGCAATTCCCATGTTTTCACTTTGTAAGAGTTATCAATCATATCTTCCTTAACAGGATTGCCCCTATTAAAGTATTGATGATCGACATGTAGTTTAAACCAACAGGAAAGCCTGTATATTCAAAGCAACATGGCTATTCCTTCCATACTCCCCAGGCTCCCTTTTGTTTAAGGTGAACTCAGACTCTAAAATAGATATATCTATTCACTATCAACAAAGGTGCTACTTTGGTAATGCATTATGAGTATGTACATGTCCACCAACTAAAATCAGAGCTCAGATTTTCAGCTCATTTATTTGGGCTATCCCGGAAGAACTATGAAAGAAGACTCTTAATAACAACTTGGCTATAGATATATATTTTTAAATGACCCAAAGGTAAAAAGATTCTTTTGAAATATATATTATTTAAGCCATATATCTCCTCAGCCTGACTATAACTTACACATTTATTGTTTATGTTTTATAAAATAATAATGTTCCAGACATTAGCTAAGAAATGCTTATTTGCCCATGGGTCGCACATCAGAACTTACATGCACACTGATGGCTAGGGGAGGGAGCTTCAATTTGCTTTTAAAAAAATGAGATAAAAAGAGATAATGGAAGGAAAATATCATTCTCAGTTGATCAGTTTGATCACTTCTATAGATTGCTTGTCAGAGGGGGAAAACATCACAGATATCACTTCAAGTTTTCAAAAGATTAGCTTTGGACTAGGTTGTTCCCTAAACCTCTTCTTACCATTATGCCTCAATTATTTGACTTTTCTGTTACTAAATGCCAGTCACTCCCAGGTGTCCTTCATTATCAAGTCAAAGTATTTTCCTTCCCAAACCTCAGATTGCAGCATTTCCCAAGGCTTACTGACGGTTTTAAGAGGAACCAAACTTTCCAGATAAGATATTTTATACTTTGAAAATCCTTTTAAGAACAGCATGTTGTAAGTGTGTGAGGTTAATTCTGTCTCAATCACATGCGGATAAAGTTGGGTAGGTTTTTCTGCTATAATCATGAGAACTTCCTGTTACGGTAGCCCTTTCTGATTATGATCCAGCATCTGCCTGTTTGCAAAATAAAGAAAAAAAATAAATGAGCCTCAAAGCTGCAAGTCAAAACTATTTGTATATGTTAAAAAATGCAATGATGATATCTGAGGTGATTTGTGTTAAAATAATTTATCCATCAAATTAACCAAATTCGCTCATTTCAGATGGACATCAACACTGATGCTACTTTTTTAGTTCAGTGTGTATGTTTAGTTCCGTATATACGCAACTCAAATTCAAAATACTGTAAAACAGAAAGCGCTAGTGTTCCAGCATTTCTATTTAGAAATGACCAAATTCAAGGTAAATATTTGCACATCAGTGCAAGCTAATCAGGCATCCTTATCAAGTGGTAAAGCTGGTGCTTTACTCAAAGTTTAACATGGAATGGTTAAAGGCAAGGACAACTTTCAGGTGCCCTTATCAACATATTAGCCCCAATTGCATTTTCCAAATATGTTATCAAAATGGTAATTCTGTGCTTTCCTTTCTGTAGCTAGACTAGGTTTCATAAAGGTAGAATTATTACTATAAATATATTGGGGGGAAACTATTTCAATTACTAGGAGAATATGTAACTCCAAGTCTATTTATTTCAATTTATTCAACTGTCTTGATATATTCGTGCACAGAACTTTATAAAGAATGAATAAATTCACCTTGAAATTGTACCAATTGACTTTGGCTGGGCTAGACTGTGAGAGGCATCAGAGCCCTTTTTTGAAACAAGCCTTGACAATGCTGATCAAAACAAAGAGGCTATTCATTTATTAAACTGACAGCTCAACCCCGGCTTCAAGCTTATGGGATGATGGGGCCTGGGGTGTTATTCATGGCCTGGGGTGCTGGCCTCTACCAGATACACTTTTGCTACTCACACACTCAGAGCCTATCTGATGGTGTGACATTTCTGAGGGCATTCGCAGCTGTTCAGATGTCAAGCAGCTGGTGTGAGAACTGTCATCCACTCCAGGTTGTTATTCCATGAGTGACATGTTAGCCCAGAGAATTTTTTCATAAAACCACCTTGGTTTCCCTTTAGTTACTTACAATCTTTCAGAAATTTCAGCAAAGAGATGTGTCGTGGATAACAACTCTATTAAAGCAAAATTGGGCATGCAATGGTCACATCAGATAATAGTGGTTACTATTACAAGGAAATATGGGTTAAGGAATTTGTTACTAATACCAGTCAATGTACCAAATTTTGTAAACAAATCATTTATCTTGTGATACTGAATTCAACTTTCTATTTATTTATTCAACAGGTAAAGCATTGTAATGCCATTCTGAATAGTCTCAGAATGCTACATAAACCAAAATTACCTTGGGAATGGCAATGGGAGTGGCTTGGGGACACAGGAACATCACCATCCATGTGTGTGTGACAGTCCAAAGGCTGCATAATCATATGGAATAGAGCAAACCATGATCAACACAGCACATTTAAATTTTCAGTCATCTACAGCATTATCTCGGCTTCCTAACTACATTCAACAACATGTCAAAGCATTCTTTCTTAGAACACTAATTGCTATATGTTAAACCAAAGGGTTCCTTCCTTCTAAGAACATTCTGTAGTAAAATCAATACTAATTCAGTAAAGACAAGTTCTTGAACCAGTAAAATGTGGTATTAGAATCTGATCATTTTGAGAAAGAGAAAAATTTCTTTAAAAAAAAAAAAAATACCTGAAAAGAATGGCCCTGAGCAGGAGTAAGCTTGTATAAAACCTTCAAATGAGGAGAGCAAAGAACAATACTAGTCAAAACTAGAGGCTGGATATTCCCAAAGCTTCTAATAAACCTTGGCTTTCCTCAAAAGACAAGTTTACTCAGGTTTACTCAGGATGGCAAAAGCAAATCTATGAATTTCAAAGTCATTTTAGTAAAATGAGAGCAATGTGGCCTGATAAAAATAACACTGGCAATACCATTAATTTTTT
Organism: Eumetopias jubatus; assembly: GCF_037043125.1. NCBI lineage: Eukaryota > Metazoa > Chordata > Mammalia > Carnivora > Otariidae > Eumetopias > Eumetopias jubatus. Next base: position 99,582,830 of record NW_028274811.1, read on the forward strand.
ATTCTTTCATTTCCTGCTAAACATTTGCACATGCTTATTCTATACAGAAGTATTCATCATCCTACAGTTCAGTTTATTGCTGATCCTTTCTTGATTCATTTCCAGATTTCTGTAACATTATTACAAATTTCTCTCAGGGCATCCTTCCACCCCTGTCAGCCCACATAAAGTAGATATGGCTGAATAAACCCCAACATCAAGGTAGCAGGCATATGAACTGGGGCTAGGCCAGCCACTGCCTTGTGTACCCTTTAGAGTAGCAAATGACTCCAACTGGCCAATCAAATTCAGTCCCCTAATTCCAATTTGAATTGATGAGGAAAAGTTTTGAAGCAGTAAGTCAGCCACCTTACTGCTCTATTGAGAGAACTTCTCTGAAAATTGAATCACTACAGAAGAAAAAATGAACACAGTTATGCAAAGAGCCTAGTGACATTCATTGAGGCCCTGAATTTATCCTTACCTGAAAACACAACCCGCACATCTTTCAGTTACACAAGCAAATAAATCCTGTCATTAGCCAATTTGCAATGGCCTTGTTATCTGCACCTGGACAAATCTTAATCTACCTATGTTCAAATTTTTATTAAGTCCTATTTTACAGGTTCTTATACAAATTTGTGTTTAGAAAGGAAAGACTATAATTAAAATACATTTCTGGGCATTTTTGACAGATAGTCTCCACCTACATTTTTGACCTATGCTTTGATGGAAAAATATACTTAATCAACAAATGATTCTTGAACAACTGGCCATCCACATGAGAAAAAAAAAGAATACAAACACATATCTTACACCATTCACAAAAATTAACTCAAAATAAATCAAAATCTTAAAAGCAGCAAAGGACAGGGTATCTTCAAAGGACTGAAACCTAGACTAAAATTGACTTATCAATAGAAAAGAAAGCCAAAAAAAAAATGGAATGTTAATCTTCAAAATTCTGAAAAACAAAGCAAAAAAAGACCCTGCTTACTTAGAATTCTATATCTAGCAGAAGTATCTATGGAGAAAGAAGGTGAAATAAAGATATTTTAGACAAAAAAATGAAAGAGAAGGAAAGTAAAAAATAAAATAAAATAAAATAAAATAAAGGAAAGCTTAGGAGAATTCATCACCTTCAGACTTGTGGGAAGGATATTCTGGGAAGAGTTTATTCATGCAGAAGAACAATGATCACAGAAGGAAGCTAGAATGAAGAATAGGAAAAGTAATGATGAGTAAATATGCACAGAAATTAACTCAAAATGGATCACAGACCTAAATGTAAAATACAAATGTATAAAACTTCTAGAAGATAATATAGGAGAAAGTGTAGATGACCACGGGTATAGATACAACACCAATGACATGATTCATGAAAGAAAAAACTGATGAGCTGGACTTCATTAAAATTAAAAGTTCTGCTCTGCAAAAGATAATGTCAGAAGAACGAGAAGACAAGCCACAGACTAGGAGAAAATATTTACAAAAGACACATCTGATAAGGACTGGTCTCCAAAATATACAAACAACTCTTAAAACTCAACAATAAGAAAACAGATAACCTGATTAAAAAATGGTCCAAAGACCTGAAGAGACACCTCACCAAAATACAGATGGCATAAAGCATATAAAAATATATTCCACATCATTTGTCTTAAGGGAATCACAAATTAAAAAAACAATGGGTTACCACTACAGGTCTTGTAGAATAGCCAAAATCTGAAACATTGACAACACCAAATGCTGGTGAGAAAGTGGAGCAACAAGGGCTCTGACTCACTACTGGTGAAAATGCAAAATGGTACAGCCACTTTGGAAGACAGCTGGGTGTTTTCTTAAACAACTAAACATATTCTTACCATACAATCCAGCAATTATACTCCTTGGTATTTACCCAAAGGAGTTGAAAACTTATGTGGAAGACTTATGTCCAAAGAAAAACATGCACATGGATGTTAATAGCAGCTTTAATCATAATTGCCAAAACTTGGAAGCAACCGAGATGTCCCTTAGTTGGTGAATGCATGAACTATGGTACATCCAATGAAATATTATTCAGTGCTTAAAAAAAAAGCTATCAAACCACAAATAAATAAATAAATACACATGAAGGAATCTTAAACGCATATTACTAATATACAGTACATAATTCCAACTATATGACATTCTGGAAAAGGCAAAACTATGAAGGCAGTAAAAAAAAACAAAACACTGGTTACTAGGAGGGAGGGATGAATAGGCAGAGCATAGAGGATTATCAAGGCAATGAAAATATTCTGTATGATACCATAATGATGGATGCATGTCAATACACACTTGTCCAAACCCACAGAATGAACAACATCAAGAATGAACCAAAACGTAAATTATGATGTGTCAGTATAGGTTCATCCATTGTAACAAATATACCACTCTGGTGGAGGATGCTGATAATAATGGAGGATATGCATGTGTAATGATGTAGGGTACATGGGAAATCTCTGTACCCTCCTATCAATTTTGCTGTGAACCTAAATCTGCTTAGAAAAATGTATCTTAATAAAAAGAGTTAAAAAGAATATATATATATATGTTTAAAAAATAAACACACACAAGTTGTGATTTAATAGGAAAATGACTATCATATTGTGCTACTGAACACAGAATCCTGGTCATCTGGAAATCCATTATCCTGACTAATCATTTTTCTTAGATTTCTAAGATTATTTCACTGACATTCATTTTTATACCTGTATCTCTCTCTCTCCCTCTCTCTCTCTACACACACACACACACACACACACACACACACACACACACACATTTTCGGGATGAAGAAATGGTCTGAAATTGCCAGTGTATAGAAAAATAATAAAATACATAAGCATAGCCATATAGAATAAAGTCACTAAAATTTTTGAGATTTTAATATAAATATAGAATTATGTGAAGTAAAATATACAAAGATATAATCTCAGATAAAATACACACACATATATCTGTATATAAATAATTAAATATTTGCATATATAACTATATAGGCACATATGCATTCTTATGTATGTTGATATGTATATATTTTTCTTAATTTCATAGATTTTCCTTAATGATATGTATATATTTTTCTTAATTTCATAGATTTTCCTTAATATCTTGATTCTTTTAATCCTACTTTTTCCTTGAATGTTATCACTGTTGGCTTAAGTGTGCACTGTTGCTTAATTTTTATTGTTTTTTATTTGTATTTGTTGGATTCTTGGTCACTTTGAATATTTAATACTGATCACTAAAAATAATTTTCTGAATTTTTTCAAGTTTCATTATTCTCATTCTCAGATCTTGCTCCTACTGTGTATTGATTACAGTCCTTTAGAATGAATATATGTATGTGTGTGTATATAGACAGATATTTGTATGTGTATATAGAGAGATATTTGTTATTTATCCATGTATCTATCTATCTAACCATCCATTTGCCCATCCACTCATGGAGAGGGACAGGGAGAGAAAGAGAGAGGGTCTCATAGCTAACTTTCAGCTTTAAATTTAGGCTTTGGAACTTCTCTCTTCATCCTTTTTAAAATATACTCTGGATACTTCTGCATGTTCCCTAGGAGACTTTTCTGGAAAAACAAAAACTTTAAACATTTGCATTTACTTTAAGTCAAAAGATTCAGTTTTGTTTTATTTTAGAAAGAAAGGAATGATGCTGAGAAGAGGCAGTGAGACAGAGTCCATTAGGTTATGTGGCCCCTAGTCTACTGTGATGTTCAAGGTTGTAAGGCAATGCCTGCTAAGCAAAAACAGATTACCATATTAGAAACAATGGTTTTGACACCACGAAGCATGCACAACAGGAAATATTTACATTAACAAATGTAACAAATATTTACATTAATATTTACATGTCTTTATTTTCCATAAACTATAATATTAACACGAGACAGGACACTGCAGTGTATTTGGAATTTTCCCATTTTATCTAAAACATATTTTTTTCTTTTTTTTTTTTAAGATTTTATTTATTTTTTTGTCAGAGAGAGAAAGCACAACCAGGGGGAGGGGCAGAGGGAGAAGCCGGCTCCCTGCTGGGCAAGGAGCCCAATGAGGGACTCTATTCCAGGACCTGAGGCAAAGGCAAATGCCTAACCAACTGAAACACCCAGGTGTCCCATTTTATCTAAAATGTAAATCTTAAGTTCTTATTTGACTCGGTTAAAAGCAATAATCTTGCCCCCATTTTTCCCATTTTAAATTCATTCAACCTATTTCTTACAGTCTTCTCATTATGCTAGTTCAGAGTGTGTGAGGAATTCTTTTAGTTCACTTTCTGATTTAAGACTAAACAAGGAAACTGATCATTTCTCAGAATTTTTACTCCTAGATCCAGCAAATTGTAAATGTTAAATGAGTATCTTTTTAATAGTTGGATCATGTAGACTCAGACAAAAGCTTGGTGTTTCTCTATTCCCTTTTAACAAATTTTCTTAGTTTTTCAAAATTTATATCAGGATCCATGTAAATATCTTGCCTCGTATCACAATGAAAACAACTAGGAAAACAATTCCTTTCATGGGCCTTTACAGAGCCCTCATTAGTGATACAAGGGGCAATAATTCTGTGGAAAGAATGTGATTTCTAAACAATATTTCATGTACTTTAACAGAGATTCTTAGTTATGAAATACAAAGTTTTATCCACATTCCCAGGAAAGAAAGGCTTTGGAAATTCTCTTTATTATTTATTACTACCAGTGGACTTGTTTTGATTCTGGTTATTGAAAATATTGTTTCCTGCATACCACTTCTAAACACTTCCCTATTTTCCCTTCTGTTCATTCTGGGGTTTCAGGTCTTTTGTTTCTGTTATTTTGTTTTTGTTTTTTTAGAAATAAGAAACAAGGATTCGAAATTATTTTGTAAAGTTAAATGTTCTACAGTTCTATCTTCATCTTCTCTTACTCTCAAGAGAAAACAAAAATCTCCATAGTTTTCAAACATGGAGGTTTTTCTTTCATATTGGTGATTTTTACTCCCCCCTCATCAGCAAAATTGCTGATCAAGTGTCAGGTTCCATTTGAAAGGCTTAACAGCACATCTTGTCAATTTTTACAGCTCTGGAAAATGTCCCCAATTTACTTTAATTGTCTTCTCTCAGGTGGCAGCAATCAGACAGTAATATGGGAAGTGTTTCCTATTAGAGCAATGAATTTAGATTCTCCAGCCCTCTCAGCCATACCATATACAAGTGATAATGAACAACCTGACAATTAAATAGACACCATTTTTGAGTTGCTATATAAACAGCGGGACATAGTCTTATTACTTAATTACCAGAATACCAACTGATAACAAAAAAGCCATCATTTTCTTCTAATGTGTGGACTCCAGAAGACTCTCCTTGGAATTGATTCCTTTATCTACTTACTTAGATTAAAGCCTGCCACTGTGAAATGAAAAAACACACTTCTTACACTTAACCTGCCAACATGTTCCCTTTCCCCTTCCTAAAACTACAGACATTAATTAACTATCCATTTCTTTACTTGTAACTAAAGATAGAAAAAAAAAAAACTTAGTTTCGTATTGGTGGTCCTTATGAAAAAGGAGGAAAATATGTTCTTACTTTAAATAATATTTTCTTCATTTACACTAAATTAGTCCCCCCCTTTGAACTGAGGATAACCAACCACTAGTAGAGTGCTAGTGAAGAATTGTTTTTATCAATTTAATAATTTCAAAGAGGTAATTAATTATGTCAATGTTCAAATTAACTTTTATAAGAGAGATACATTGTTTAAATCCCTTATTGTTTTCTGGTAGATGGCTGAATGATGCGGAACTAGTAAATAATTTCTTATATGTATGGTCACTGTCAGATTTCTTCAGACTCATTATTAAGTTTGCCCTTTATTAGAATTGTAAATTACAGAAAGGGTCTGTCTTCTTTTGGGGGAAGAGGAGGAGGAAGAGAATTTGGGCCCACTCCTTGCTGAGCAGAGAGCCTGACTCAGGGCTCAATCTCACGACCCTGAGGTCATGACCTGAGACAAAATCAAGAGTTGGACATTTAACCAACTGAACCACCCAGGCGCCCACTGTTCTGTCTTCTTTGGTCACCTATAGAATTTCAATTTGTAATAAGAAAAGAACATACAATTTCATGCCCAGGACTTTGTTGTGGCATCTAAACAAAATCAATCTCCAAAAATGATTTCTTCTTACTGGGAAATGACAGTTACAGACTTAATTATTATAAAGAATTGGACATATCATATCAGATTTCCTCAACTGTAATTATGTGTACTGAAAATCCAACAAAAAAGGGTTAGCTGTAACTGAGCCACCAGATGGCTCTTTCAATAAGTACAAAATTTCATGAGAAATTTAGTTTTATTAGGAAGTACCTAGATTTGATGCTACACTAATTTTATTCTATACCACTAATTACTTTTCTTTGAAAATAATATATTCGATTTGAAATGGCATGTCAATAATTTTATTCATCTTTGTAATAAATTTCCTTCCATGCCAGTCTTTGGTTGGTCTTAAAGAGTTTAGGATATTTCATAAAAGTTAGGATATAGCGATATCAATAAAATATTTGAACTATCAAAGAATCACTTGCAAAATAAATACACCCTACAAGAAATAAAATAAACAGTTCCATTGATATCTCTACTGAAATGACCAGTTGTTTTAATGGAGGGAAATGGCATGGATCCAGACTGAGTAACTAGGCATTTGGATTCACACAAATGTATTTTCAAAGATCATTATCTCCATTTGAAGAATGATGACATATATGATCAATTGTACCTCACATTCCTCAGGTTCCCTACATGAGGCTACTGAAGTTACTTTATAAACCGAATTGACGCATCAAATTAAACAACTCTCCTGTAAAACTAATTTTCTTTTTACAATTTTTTTGTTTTAATACATCTATTTAAAAGCAAAGAATCTTGGCATTAAGAACACAATCCCATGGTGTAATTGGGCTCTTTAGATTTTAAAAGCTAAACTCTACCCAGTTCAGGTCTATTGTATGATGAAAATTTTGGCTCATTTGAAGGAGAAATAGGTACCCTGTGCCAGGAAAGTCTGTTTGTGTTGTACAAGTAATTGTATATGTATGTGTACATTTCACACATCCATATCCTTGCTGATCATAGCAAGGATCTAATAGATCTATTTGGCCTAATGGACTCGTACCATTAATATGCATGTACATAAAATCTTTATATAGATGGTTAAAATTCTTGTTTCTCTGAGTATATTTGTTCATTGATACTTTAAAATGAACTCATCATTGCAATATTTGTGATATCAAGCTGCACAAACAGCTTATGATTGTAGGTTATATTTTTCTTTGAGAGAGTGGTATAATATACCCTTTAAAAAAGTGCCAAATGTTAAAATATAAAATGAAGTGAGCAATGAAGAAAATTGTTTGTCAAATGGCATAATTATTTACTAATTATTCACTTTATGCTTTCAAAATATGGTACAGTGTTTGTGTTTATAATAGCTTTCATTTTTCATATGAAAGCATATCCATAAATATTTGTCTAAGTAAAGACCTGCTCTGTGTACAAATGATTGTTGAAATTGAGTGCTTGGAAAGTAGATCTTCAGTGTTTTCACTGAGAAATAATGAAAACATATTTGATAAATAATTCATTTAACACCTGCTGTGCATAATAATCACTCATGATGTTGGAGTTCTTTCTGAAATAGTTCTCCAAATAAGTTGTCCTTTGCACAGTGTTGTTCCAGTGAGGAGACTTGAAAGTTTGTGATATTTCAGTAAGCATGTTGGTTTAGGAATTAATACAGTGAAATTGTTCCCTGAAGCTTTCTGTAAAATGATTTTTATCTCAAATGTGCAAATGCCTTGGTCAAGGTTTAAATAAGAATTTTCTGAAAGGGATAGCATTATACAAGTCCTAAGTCAAGCTACACTTTTTAACTTTTTCAAATATCTATCAATGTAGCATATTAAACTTGTAAAATGTTTTAAAACAGGTGTGAAAGAATGTACTATTATTATATGTCAATGCTTCCCAATGTGTCTTCCTAAAAGCATCAGCTAAGAACTGCTACAAATGCAAATATTCAGTCTGGAGCCCAGACTGATTATTGTATCAGAAACTCTGGGGCAGGGCCCAGCCATCTAAGTTTTTGTTTTGTTTTGTTTTGTTTTGTTTTCCAGCCATCTAAGTTTTAACAAACCCTGCAGGAGATTCTCATGCTTGCTCAAGTTTGAGAATCCCTACTTATGTTATAAGGGTGCCATTTGAAGGCAAATGTTCTTACTATTTTTAAGTATGTCATACATGTTTAGCATGTCTGAAAAATAAGAATTTATGAAACCAATAAAATATACCATTTGTACTGAGTGTGAAAAAATATTTTTGACCTTTTTACTTTCAATTTATACTTAAATAGTTTTCATATAAGTGGACTCTAAGTCTTTTTATCATTTTCAAGTCCTTTTGTATTTCATATTTAACATGCCATAGCTTCAGAATATATACTTTGAGAAGGTTTTGAGAAGGTATAAATACAAACCATTTTCACAGTACAAAAAAGAACATCTTTTTGTTTATCTCTTTTTTTGTGTATTCAAGGCACTGAGTATGTAATATAATTCTTTCACAATAATCATAATATTTGTAAAAGGATCTCAGCCTTTAAGATTTACTGTACCACATGGTTTTAATAAACAGAATAATGACTCATATATAGAAAGCAATGAGCTTTTCAGGTGAAATAAAATTGAAATTAAAATTTAAGAAAATACAGGGCTCCTGGGTGGCTCAGTCGTTAAACATCTGCCTTCGGCTCAGGTCATGATCCCAGGGTCCTGGGATCGAGTCCCACATCGGGCTCCCTGCTCCGCAGGAAGCCTGCTTCTCCCTCTCCCACTCCCCCTGCTTGTGTTCCTGCTCTCACTATGTCTCTCTCTGTCAAATAAATAAATAAAATCTTTAAAAAAAATTTAAGAAAATACCAACAAATTAAAATAAATTGGACTTTTTCAAAAGATATCCATTTTTCTTTTTTTCTGATCCTTGATGTTGGACAGTTACTCATGAATTTAGAATCTCTAAATTTCTCAAACCATTTACTTACTTGAAATTATTTCTTTCCACCTGAAAATGCTTTTCCATAACCTAACTTCACTAATAAACTTAGAAATGTCTTCTCTAACAATAGATGTGCTCAATATATATTGTGGTAAATAAATAAAAAAGGCTACCTTACCCATCACCAAGTTCTGGGATGTGTTGGTGTTAATATGAATCTACTTATGACAGCTCTCTGGGCTTAAATATTGACTTGGTAGCTACTAGCAACAAATGGTAATGGAAATCATGGAATGATTGAGATTTAGGGACAGTAGAGACAATAGGCAGAAAGCCTAAGACAAAATTTAAGTGTTAATAAATCAGTAAAATGTAAAATAATAAAATAAAATAAAATCAGAAAGACACAACTATAATAACACAAATCATCCTAAGGTGATTGAGTTTATTGCATAAATTGTGGTTTCATTACTGTACGAATGGCATAAACAAATAGCTAAAGAAAACAGAAAGGAGAGTCTCCAAAATTAAAGACAACATAAATAGGAATTTGAGAAAAAGGAGAGGAAAATGTTGAGCAGAAACTAACAACTGTTATTTTTATGCAGGAGATCATTTTGGGATTTTATAAATGAACAATAGAGAAAATCAATTTCAAAGCAGCAGGACACCCTCACTGACAGAAAAGTGGGGCCTGAATGTAGAATGATGTAATATTTAAAAGGCTAATATTGTGGTGCCGACCTTCTTAGATATAATTTACCATTGAGTCCAATGTACGTTCTAATGTTTATTGGACTTAATAGCCACATAGTTTAAATATGCTTGTTATATAAAATTTAAATATAATCCTCCCTAATAACTGAGGTTTGAACGAGATATTTTGCTAAAACCACAATTTTAAGATTTTTAATAGCCATAGGCAACAGATGATTTTAAATCTATCTATTTCTTTTGGCAATAGCACCTCTACCTTAAGTGTTGATAACAAGCAGTTAAACTTTCTCAATTAATTTAGAAAGTACTTTAATCACCGCCACTCTATCCATGGCAGTCTTAGTTTTCAAATAAGTATTGGTCATGAAAGTTAGTTAATCCCACTTCTGAAAGTCCTGTTTGCAGATGGCCACTTGGAGAGAGACCAGATAAGGAGATATTTCTAGGCAACTGTGCAAGGACATCTGACAGAATGTAAAGCTGAAACCTGGCTTCACGAATCTAGTTTCCCTTTTGTTGTTGCTGTTTGTTTGTTTTAGTTAGCTTGGTCCCAAGCGGTGGTGTTAAGAGAGCTGCTGCTGTGAATGTTTGTTTCCACAGAACTGCACACCTGATTGACATGTCCTGATTCTAGTAATTTGCCTCCAAGCCCTGTGTTGCCACTCAGGGAGATAACCTGGACAGAGCTCTGGTTTCTTAGTACAGTGTTTCCAGCTCCTTCCCATCCCAAGAATCTATTAAAAGTTTCTGAAGAAGATGCTGAAACTGAATTGTTTTTTTAACCCTTTTTATTATAAAATATCTCACATAAAAAAGTAAACAAAAGTATAGAGCACAATAATTTATCACCAACACTTGTGTAATCACCAACTAGATTAAGAAATAGAGTACTGCTAGCAAAGTAGAAATCCAACCCTTAAATGCCCTCCCAATAACTACCTACTCCCCACTTCTAAAAGGTAAGTGAAATTTCATGGTAATCACTTTATATTTACTTTTTTATACCAAACATAAAACCCTAAAACCAATTTGGTTTATTTTTTGAAACATGTATAAATGTTACCATACAGCATATAGTCTTTTATGTCAGGTGTCATTCACCCAATTACATATTTTTAAGATTCAGCCACATTGTTCAGTAGCTGTAGGTCTTTTGTTTTCATTGATGTATATTATTCCATTATTTGTATGATAATTCCATTTACCCAAATATCCTACATAATGCTGCTATGAGTGTTTTTGTACATGTCTCTTGCACGTATTCTTCTTTGCTACATATCTAGGATTACAATTGCTGGGACCTGGAGTATGCATACATTCATATTTAAGAGAAGGGCCAAACTAATTTCCAAAATTATTACTATTACCTTCTGCAATATGAAAGCCTCCAGTGTTCTATACTGTTGCCAACATGGAGATGCAGCCTTTTTAATTTTAACCATTCTGATGGGTACATAATGGTGTCCCATTATGTTTTAACCCACATTTCCATGAATACCAGAAAGGTCAAGACTTTAGACTTTTAGTTGACCCTTGGGTATCTTATTCAAGCATCATGCCCATTTCTCTTGTGTGTTCTTTTGTCTTTTTCTTATTAATTAGTTGAAGTTCTTTATACATTCTGGATACCAGTCCTTCATCCATTTATGTATTGTAAATAAATTCTCCCACTCTGTGAATTGCTTCTTTCATTATTTTAATGGTATCTTTTGAAAATTAGTTCTTGAATTTAATGTTGTCCAATTACCAGTATTTCCCTTTATGGTTAATGCTTTGTGTGTCCTATTTAAGAAATACTATTCCACTCCATTGTAAAGATATTCTTCTATATTATCTTCTAAAAAATTTGTCTTTACTTCTCACCTAAATTTATAATTTCCTGGAACTTATTTTTAACATGTAGTGTGAGGGAGTAGTCAGGTTGCACCTGACTTTTCCATTTGGATAATCAACTGTTCCACCATTGTTTGTTAAAGGCACTATCATTTCTTACTCTTCTACATTATCATTTATGTTTGAACTAAGTGTTCATATATGTATGCATCTACTGATATGCTATTTTTTATGTTCTAATGATTATTTATCTATTCTTGCACAAATAATATGCCTGCTTTACTCCAATGTGATATTAGTCTTGATATCTGACATAGCAAGTCCTCCCTCTTTGCTCTTCTTCAAGGCAAATATAATGGCTATAAGCATTTTGCATTTTTGTATCAGTTTTAGTGTATGGCTCATCATGTTCCTTAAAAATTCCTGTTGGGGGGCACCTGGGTGGATCAGTTGGTTAGGCTTCCACCCCTTGATCTCAGCTCAGGTCTCCATCTCATGGTTGTGAGTTCGAGCCCCATAGCGTGGAGCCTACACACACACACACACACACACACACACAAACACACACACACACACACACTATAAAAAATAAATCCTTTTGGGATTCTCATTGGGATTGCAATGAATCCAGAGGTAAGTTTAGGGAGAGTCAGAATCTTTATAGTAGTGAATCTTTCACTCCATAAACATGATACACATATAATATACTTACATTTTCTTTAAATCCTCTCTATAATACTTGGTAGTTTCTTCCAGAGAGGTACTGCACTTTGCTAGATTTATTGTTTGATATTTTTATACTATTTTAAAAAATATTGTTTTAGGGGCACCTGGGTGGCTCAGTCGTTAAGCGTCTGCCTTCAGCTCAGGTCATGATCCCAGGGTCCTGGGATCGAGCCCCGCATCAGGCTCCCTACTCGGCAGGGAGTCTGCTTCTCCCGCTCCCACTCCCCCTGCTTGTATTCCCTCTCTTGCTCTCTCTCTCTCTCTCTCTCTCTGTGAAATAAATATATAAAATCTTTAAAAAAAATAAAAAAATAAAAGATTGTTTTAGAATTTGTTTTCTTTTTCTTGTAGCTACAAAAAATGTAATGGGGTTTTGTACTTTGACTTGCATCCAAAAATGTTGCTAAAATACTTTATTGATTTTAATACTTTATTTGTATTCTTTGTTTCTATCTACATATTATATGTGAATAATGAGGATTTTTTTTCAATTATATTCCTTTTTTTTTTCTTTTTCTTGGTTTACTGAATGGTTAGGTTTCCAATGAAATGTTGAAGGCTGGTGACAGCAGCTATCTATGTCTCCATGTAAAACTGAATATTTTTAAAATTTCAATATTGAGGACAATTTTTCTTATGGAACTTTTATTGTGGCATATACATTTATTAGAAAACTAAAAATAAAAGGAATGTCCTCAGTCTAAAATTTTTAAAGTTATGAATAAACACTGAATGCTATCAAGCCCTCTCCTGTATAACACTTTTGAGATGATATTTTTCTTCTTCTGTTAATATGTTACATTAAATTAATTGACTTTCCAATGTTAAACTAACTTTATATTCCTGGACTAAAACCAACCTGATTATGATGCATTATCCTTTTTACATATTGTTGAATTAAGTTTGCTAATATATTTTTTTTTAATTTTATCTATTTATTTGAAAGAGAGAGCGAGAGAGAGCATGAGCTGGGGAGGGGCAGGGGGGAGGAGCAGAGGGAGAGGGAGAAGCAGGTTCCCTACTGAGCAGGGAGCCCAATGTGGGGCTCCATCCAAGGATTCCGGGATCACGACCTGAGCTGAAGACAGATGCTTAACTGACTGAGCCACCAAGGTGTCCCAAGTTTGCTAATATTTTAATTAGGCTTTAGAAGTCTACATTAGTGTTTAAGATAGGCATGAAAATGTCCTTTCTTGAAGTTTTCTATCCTCATAAAATGAGCTCGAAAGAATTTGTGCTATTCTTTGTTTTGGTTTTCTTTTTTTTTTTTTTTTAAGATTTTATTTATTTGACAGAGACATAGAGCCAGAGAGTATAAGCAGGGGGAGTGGCAGAGGGATAAGCAGGCACCTGCTGAGCAGGGAGCCCAACAAAAGGTTCCATCCCAGGACCATGGGATCATGACCCAAGCTGAAGGCAGATGCTTGACCGACTGAGCCATCCAGGCATCCCTGTTGTTTTTGTTTTCATAGGCTTTTAAAATTTTCTGGAAGATTTTGTGCAAGACTAAATTATCCATTGCTTAAATATTTGGAAGTGTTCACCAAAGAAGGCATCTAAGCCTAGATTTTTGTTTTGTATTGCTTTGTGATGTTTTCCTTAATTTTTTTTTTTTAGAAAGGTTTCAGTAGGGATCAAATTGGTTAGTACTCACAAAATTATTCAGATTTTTATTTTCCTGTATCTGCTATATTGTCATATTACTGTTTTTAAAATTGTTCATTATATCTTATCTTTTTATTGTCTCTAAATTTTTTAAAATTACAACTTTATTTTCTTAAAGCAGTTTACGGTTCACAATAAAACTGCGGGGAAGATACAGAGATTTCTCATTTACCCCATGCCTCCATTACCAACATTCCCCACCAGAGTAGTACGTTTGTTAACAACACATCATGATCACCCAAAGTCCATAGTTTATATTAGCGTTCACTCTTGGTGTTTTAATGTTCTATGGGTTTAAACAAATGTATGACTGTATCTATCATTATAGTACCATAAAGAATATTTTTACTGCCTTGAAAATCCTCTGTCTTCCACCTATTTGTCCCTAAATCCCAGAAGACATCATTAAATCATTTCATTAAGTTAATATTCATCTAGATATTCCCACATATTTACCCTTTGCTGATACTCTTTACTGTCTTGTGGTTTCTTGCTCTCATCAAGGTTCTCTTAAAGAACCCCTTTAGTATTTCATATTTTGATTCCTCAACCCTTCCTGGAGGAAGACACAGAGATGGGTTGAGGAGTCAAAATATAAAATCTATATTAAGAAAGGGCGAATGAAAGAAAAAAATATTTAAAAAGTATACACAGTTAATATAGTATTTCTACTTTCTGCTATGTGTTTTCTAATACCACCACACAAATTTCCAATTCTTGGCAGACCATGAGTGGGTGTCCTACAAATTTAGCTCAATTTTGACAGTCTATCTGAGTTAGAGTCAGATCCCACAGGTTAACGGCTCAATCCTACCAGACTGCCCCTCTATCCGATGCCAATCACAAGTCCAGGTTGTTACCTGTGCTTCTGACTGATTGGCTATACACTGGAGATTCCAAAGACCCCTTCTTGGGTTTAATTATTTTGCCTCAATGGCCCACAGAACTCAGCAAACAGTTTACTTACTAGATTAGTGGATACTACAAAGAATATTAAAGGATATGACTGAATAGCCAGATGAAGTGACAACATACGGCAAGATCTAGACTCTTGATTTTGGTTCAGGTCACAATTCCAGGGTTGTTGGATCAAGCCTCACATCGGGCTCCTCGCGCAATGGGGAGTCTGCCTGGGATTTCTGCCGGGATGGCCAGCACTCCCTGTACCTACGGATGAAAGATTACTCCAAACTTTGCTGTGAAAGAGAGGAGAAGGGAAGGAGGTCAACGCTCAGAGATGAAGACCCTTTGCTCTTCTTTGCTCCCGCTTTTATTGGTCCTTCAGGATAATCACAAATCCTTATCACTGTTTCTCAAGCACTGCGAGGTGTGAAAAGGGGTCTTACTGGAACTAGGAGGATCTGTTTACCGGAAAGATACGATATGCTAATCTGCGTGTTCTACGAGTTCTGCTAAACATAGCCTAAGGGACAATGCATACATCTCTTAGATCACAGGGTGGCTCTTTGGGCTAAGAAAGCTTCAGGGAAGGCAGCTCCCCTCAGCATTCCAAGGGCAGAGTGGTCACCCTGCCTCGGCATTCCAAAGGCCTATGCCCTTCTCAGAAACCTTCCCTCTCCCCCAGCGGCCTCCGTGTTACATTTTAGCAAGACAGGTATTATGGCTGATTTCATGCTCTACATTAACCCCAACAGATTTCTCTCCCTCTCCCTCTGTCCTTCCCCCTCTCCCCGCTCACTCTCTCTTCTAAAAATAAATAAATCTTTGGAGCACCTGGGTGGCTCAGTCATTAAGCATCTGCCTTCAGCTCAGGTCCTGATCCCAGGGTCCTGGGATTGAGCCCTGCATCAGGTGCTCCGTGGGGAGCCTGCTTCTCCCTCTCCAACCCCCCGCTTGTGTTCCCTCTCTCGCTGTGTCTCTGTCAAATAAATAAATAAAATCTTTAAAAATAAATAAATAAATAAAAATAAATCTTTAAAAATAATAATAGTTTATTTATTTTTAAGATTTTATTTATTTATTTGACAGAGACACAGCCAGAGAGGAAACACAAGCAGGGGGAGTGGAAGAGGGAGAAGCAGGCTTCCCGCCGAGCAGGGAGCCAGATACAGAACTGGATCCCAGGACCCCGAGATCATGACCTGAGCCAAAGGCAGATGCTTAACTACTAAGCCACCCAGGCGCCCCCAAAATAATAATAGTTTAAAAGCTAAATGACCAGTTGTTTTTCTCTTAATCTCATTGACAACTCAGTCATTCTACATCTGATTTAATTTTATTAATGTACATGTATGTATATTGTGGTCTATCAAGAAAAAATTTATATGTTTATTTCCAAGTATAAACATATTTCAATGACAGCATAGGTCTCTGAGGATATTTGAATTTTATAAATTGTATCAATGTAACTGAATTAAAGGCAAGTAACTTTTTTTAAAGATTTTATTTATTTATTTGACAGAGAGAGAGACATAGTGAGAGAGGGAACATAAGCAGGGGAAGTAGGAGAAGGACAAGCAGGTTTCCCCGCGGAGCAGGGAGCCAGATGTGGGGCTCGATCCCAGGACCCTGGGATCACGACCTGAGCCGAAGGCAGATGCTTAACGACTGAGCCACCCAGGTGTCCCAAGGCAAGTAACTTTTAAGGAACAACTTTTAAGATAGAAAATCACACTATACTGTTTTTCTAAAATTATTTTAAAATTATTTTAATTTTTGCATGTAACAATCTGTCCTTTTTGATGACTCAGTAAAGCCACTGGTAGTCCACTGATAGCCCAATGAGGGACCACAGGCAATCTCAGAATTACCTAAAGTTCCTAATAAAAATGAAAATTCCATAGGAAGCCCACCTTATACCTATAAACAGCATGAAATCCAGAATCCCCTTTATAACATGCTCCCCAGAGGATTGTTTATACACTAAAGTTTTCAAAGTGCCACAGTAAAACCTAGGGGCTATCTCTCTCATCAATATAACCTATTAACTAATTCTATATGAAGAATGCTGGTTATCACTATTTGAAACTCACTGTAACAAAAGGAAAATATCCAAAAGTATTCTGCTTTATGTATTAGCCTCATTCTTGAAGTTGTGACCAGTTGAACATGAAGAATACAGAAATAGAGCCTTTTGTTTGCTGGTAGAATTGACTCAGTTCTTGCCCTCTGGGGTTGACAAGCAGAATTCTTAGAGAGAGATATATATATATATATAAGATAGATGATTAATAGATAGATAAATGATAATTTTTTCACATTGCTCAACTATTTAACGATTTTAAGAAAAATCTCTTCTAGAAAATGACATCATTTCATCACTTGATATTTATTATTATATGAGATAGAATTTTAGATTACTTTATATTTACTTCACTTTAATGACCCTCTAAATAATACTCATCAGATAACGTATTTACTTTCCGGAACAAGTTTCATTTTGTTTACAAAACTAAAATTTATACTTTCAAATTAATTATTTTAAGTGGATCCACCTTTAGTCCAGCTTCCTATGCAGTTTATGATTCTCCTATAGCTCACCATATTTTATCACTCAAGGCAATGCAGATAGGGAGTGCCCATATCATTCACAGGCAGAGGTACATGAAGCCCATAAAATAACTGAGGAACTAGAGAGATTACAAATTTAAAGTATAATTCAAAATATAAAGTATTAACACATGAAATATTTTGGTAAATTTTTAAATAACATTTTAAGTATACTATTGATGCAGTGGCTTAATCTACTTAGCCAACTAATTTTCAGTATGGGACAGCACTTAAGTGCTTAGAATTCAAAGTCAAACAAACGTGAGTGAAATTCTGGCTTTGCAAAGTGATATGGGCAAGTGGCTTACTGTCCAAAGAAACCTTGAAGTTCTCATTTAAAAAGCTGGGATAAAATAGTACCTACTTCACAGTAGATACTGAGGCCCAGCAGAACATTCATTTCATAAAGACAAGAAATTTGCTGTCTTTTTCAATGTTACACTGCAAGCACCCAGAAAATTACCTAGCAAATGGCAGGTATTTGACAAATAATTATTTAATGAATTAATACATCAAAATGTAAGACTTAGCACAGTGTTTGGCATTAGTTGGATGATAGCTATTATAGTTGCATTGTAAAATCATATACTGTCCACTTAATAAAACCATCTACAGGCTTATTCTCCACACATTTCTAATATGTTCCAAAGAGTTAACCCAATAATAAAATCTGGGTGTAAATATTTAGGCTAATGTAGAGAAATAATACAAGAATCAATCTTTTCCAACTCATATCTGACTAGAGGCAATTATAATTTACAAGAGCCCACTATGAGGTTGAGAACTTTATTAAGCTATTTGGAAATTTTGAAATTATAAAGAAATATTTAAGGATATGCTTTATATTCATAAAACTGCCATGGGAATAAATGTAAAAGGGCAAACAAAGCAAAGCTTAATTTTCCGATGTATAGTTGCACTGGACTTGTTTCATAACAGAATGCACAATTTTTAATAAATGAAACTGTAATGATATCATCAGTCAAGTTGGCCTTGAAAAGTACTTTTTATTTTTTATTGTTATGTTAATCACCATACATTATATCATTAGTTCTTCATGTAGTGTTCCATGATTCATTGTTTGTGCATAACACCCAGTGCTTCACGCAGAATGTGCCCTCTTTAATACCTATCACCAGGCTAACCCATCCCCCTACCTTCTTCCCCTCTAGAACAAAGAAAAAGAAGAAGATAGCAGGAGGGGAAGAATGAAGGGGAGTAAGTCAGAGGGGGAGACGAACCATGAGAGACAATGGACTCTGTAACTCTTAAATATTTATTTTAGAAACTATGAACTATGGAATGTAAATTACTAAAATTGATTTCTCATCTGGTGAAGTGAGTTTAGCACATACAGATATAACAATGGTCATTTTTAACAAAATAAGTATTTTGATTTTTTTTATCTCATAAAATTCCTGTGATCTAAAGTAGTGTATGGAACATAGTACACACTTAAGAAGGATTTATTAACTTGAGTCATTAAGTGTCATGTAAAACTTGATTTTAATTAATAAAAACATTAAATAAATCCCATACAGGGATTTGTCATTATTTTTATTTATTGTTATGTTAATCACCATACATTATATCATTTGTTCTTCATGTAGTGTTCCATGATTCATTGTTTGTACATAACACCCAGTGCTCCACGCAGAATGTGCCCTCTTTAATACCCATCACCAGGCTAACCCATCCCCCCACCCTCCTCCCCTCTAGAACCCTCAGTTTGTTTTTCAGAGTTCATCGTCTCTCATGGTTCGTCTCCCCCTCTGACTTACTCCCCTTCATTCTTCCCCTCCTGCTATCTTCTTCTTTTTCTTTTTTCTTAACATATGTTGCATTATCTGTTTCAGAAGTACAGATCTGTGATTCAACAGTCTTGCACAATTCACAGCGCTCACCATAGCACATACCCTACCCAATGTCTATCACCCAGGCACCCCAACCCTCCCACCCACCACCACTCCAGCAACACTCAGTTTGTTTACTGAGATTGGAATTTCTCATATCAGTGAGGTCATATGATATATGTCTTTCCCTGATTGACTGATTTCACTCAGCATAACACCCTCCAGTTCCATCCACGTCATTGCACATGGCAAAATCTCATTCCTTTTGATGGCTGCATAATATTCCATTGTGTATATATACCACTTCTTCTTTATCCATTCATCTGTCGATGGACATCTTGGCTTTTTCCACAGTTTGGCTATTGTGGACATTGCTGCTATAAACATTGGGGTGCATGTACCCCTTCGGATCCTTACATATGTATCTTTGGAGTAAATACCCAGTAGTGCAATTGCTGGATTGTATGGTAGCTCTATTTTCAACTGTTTGAGGAATCTCCATACTGTTTTCCAGAGTGGCTGCACCAGCTTGCATTCCCACCAACAGTGTAGGAGGGTTCCCCTTTCTCCGCATCCCCGCCAACATCTGTCCTTTCCTGACTTGTTAATTTTAGCCATTCTGACGGGTGTGAGGTGGTATCTCATTGAGGTTTTGATTTGGATTTCCCTGATGCTGAGCGATGTTGAGCACTTTTTCATGTGTTTGTTGGCCATTTGGATGTCTTCTTTGGAAAAATGTCTGCTCATGTCTTCTGCCCATTTCTTCATTGGATTATTTGTTCTTGGGTGTTGAGTTTGATAATTTCTTTATAGATTTTGGATACTAGCCCTTTATCTGATATGTCATTTGCAAATATTTTCTCCCATTCTGTCGGTTATCTTTTGGTTTTGTGGACTGTTTCTTTTGCTGTGCAAAGGCTTTTTATCTTGATGAAATCCCAATAGTTCATTTTTGCCCTTGCTTCCCTTGCCTTTGGCAATGTTTCTAGGAAGAAGTTGCTACGGCTGAGGTCGAAGAGGTTGCTGCCTGTGTTCTCCTTTAGCATTTTGATGGACTCCTGTCTCACATCTAGGTCTTTCAACCATTTGGAGTCTATTTTTGTGTGTGGTGTAAGGAAATGGTCCAGTTTCATTCTTCTGCATGTGGCTGTCCAATTTTCCCAACACCATTTGTTGAAGAGACTGTCTTTTTGCCATTGGACATTCTTTCCTGTTTTGTTGAAGATTAGTTGACCATAGAGTTGAGGGTCCATTTCTGGGCTCTCTATTCTGTTCTATTGATCTATGTGTCTGTTTTTGTGCCAGTACCATGCTGTCTTGATGATGACAGCTTTGTACTAGAGCTGGAAGTCCGGAATTGTGATGCTGCCAGCTTTGCTTTTCTTTTTCAATATTCCTCTGGCTATTCGGGGTCTCTTCTGGTTCCATACAAATTTTAGGATTATTTGTTCCATTTCTTTGAAAAAAGTGGATGGTATTTTGATGGGGATTGCATTGAATGTGTAGATTGCTCTAGGTAGCATTGACATCTTCAGAAAGTTTTTTCTTCCAATCCATGAGCATGGAACGTTTTTCCATTTCTTTGTGTCTTCTTCAATTTCTTTCATGAGTATTTTATAGTTTTCTGAGTACATATCCTTTGCCTCTTTGGTTAAATTTATTCCTAGGTATCTTATGGTTTTGGGTGCAATTGTAAACGGGATCAACTCCTTGATTTGTCTCTCTTCTGTCCTGTTGGTGTATAGGAATGCCACTGATTTCTGTGCATTGATTTTATATCCTGCCTCTTTACTGAATTCCTGTATGAATTCTAGCAGTTTCGGGGTGGAGTCTTTTGGGTTTTCCACATACAGTATCATATCATCTGCAAAGAGTGAGAGTTTGACTTCCTCTTTGCCGATTTGGATGCCTTTGATTTCTTTTTGTTGTCTGATTGCTGTGGCTAGGACTTCTAATACTATGTTGAAGAGCAGTGGTGAGAGTGGACATCCCTGCCGAGTTCCTGACCTTAGGGGAAAAGCTCTCAGCTTTTCCCCATTGAGAATGATATTCGCTGTAGGTTTTTCATAGATGGCTTTTATGATGTTGAGGTATGTACCCTCTATCCCTATACTCTGAAGAGTTTTGATCAAGAAAGGATGCTGTACTTTGTCAAATGCTTTTTCTGCATCTATTGAGAGGATCATATGATTCTTGTTCTTTCTTTTGTTAATGTATTGTATCACGTTGATTGATTTGTGGATGTTGAACCAGCCTTGCAGTCCAGGGATAAATCCCACTTGGTCATGGTGCATATTCCTTTTACTGTACTGTTGGATCCTATTGGCTAGTATTTTGGTGAGAATTTTTGCATCCATGTTCATCAAGGATATTGGTCTGTAATTCTCCTTTTTGATGGGGTCTTTATCTGGTTTTGTGATCAAGGTAATGGTGGCCTCATGAAATGAGTTTGGAAGTTTTCCTTCCATTTCTATTTTTTGGAACAGTTTCAGGAGAATAGGTATTAATTCTTCTTTAAATGTCTGATAGAATTCCCCTGGGAAGGCATCTGGCCCTGGGTTCTTGTTTCTTGGGAGATATTGGATGACTGCTTCAATGTCCTTAGTGGTTATAGGTCTGTTCAGGTTTTCTATTTCTTCCTGGTTCAATTTTGGTAGTTGATACATCTCTAGGAATGCACCCATTTCTTCTAGGTTATCTAATTTGCTGGCATAGAGTTACTCATAATATGTTCTTATAATTGTTTGTATTTCTTTGGTGTTGGTTGTGATCTCTCCTCTTTCATTCATGATTTTGTGGATTTGGGTCATTTCTCTTTTCTTTTTGATAAGTCTGGCCAGGGGTTTATCAATCTTGTTAATTCTTTCAAAGAACCAGCTCCTAGTTTCGTTGATCTGTTCTACTGTTCTTTTGGTTTCTATTTCATTGATTTCTGATCTGATCTTTATTATTTCTCTTCTGCTGGGATTAGGCTTTATTTGCTGTTCTTTCTCCAGCTCCTTTAGGTGTAGGGTTAGGTTGTGTATTTGAGACCTTTTTTTTCTTGAGAAAGGCTTGTATTGCTATATACTTTCCTCTCAGGACTGCCTTTGCTGTATCCCAAAGATTTTGAACAGTTGTGTTTTCATTTTCATTGATTTCCATGAATTTTTTTAATTCTTCTTTAATTTCCTGGCTGACCCATTCATTCTTTAGTAGGATGCTCTTTAGCCTCCATGTATTTGAGTTCTTTCCGACTTTCGTCTTGTGATTGAGTTCTAGTTTCAAAGCATTGTGGTCTGAAAATATGCAGGGAATGATCCCAATCTTTTGGTACCATTGAGACCTGATTTGTGACCTAGGATGTGATCTATTCTGGAGAATGTTCCATGGGCACTAGAGAAGAATGTGTATTCCGTTGCTTTGGGATGGAATGTTCTGAATATGTCTGTGAAGTCCATTTGGTCCAGTGTTTCAATTAAAGTCTTTATTTCCTTGTTGATCTTTTGCTTAGATGATCTGATCATTTCAGTCAGGAGGGTATTAAGGTCCCCCACTATTATTGTATTGTTGTCAATGTGTTTCTTCGCTTTTGTTATTAATTGCCTTATATAATTGGCTACTCCCATGTTAGGGGCATAGATATTTACAATTGTTAGATCTTCTTGTTAGATAGACCCTTTAAGTAGGATATAGTGTCCTTCCTCATCTCTTATTACAGTCTTTGTTTTAAAATCTAATTTGTCTGATATAAGGATTGCCACCCCAGCTTTCTCTTGGTGTCCATTAGCATGGTGAATGGTTTTCCACCCCCTCACTTTCAATCTGGGGGTGTCTTTGGGTCTAAAATGAGTCTCTTGCAGACAGCATATCGACGGGTCTTGTTTTTTAATCCAATCTGATAGCCTGTGTCTTTTGATTGGGGCATTTAGCCCATTTACATTCAGGGTAACTATTGAAAGGTATGAATTTAGTGCCATTTTATTGCCTGTAAGGTGACTGTTACTGTATATTGTCTGTGTTCTTTTCTGATCTGTGCTGCTTTTAGGCTCTCTCTTTGCTTAGAGGACCCCTTTCAGTATTTCTTGGAAGGCTGGTTTCATGTTTGCAAATTCCTTTAGTTTTTGTTTGTCCTGGAAGCTTTTTATCTCTCCTTCAATTTTCAATGAGAGCCTAGCTGCATATAGTATTCTTGGCTGCATATTTTTCTCCTTTAGTGCTCTGAAGATATCATGCCAGTCCTTTCTGGCCTGCCAGGTCTCTGTGGATAGGTCTGTTGCCAATCTAATATTTCTACCATTATAGGTTACATATCTCTTCTCCCGAGCTGCTTTCAGGATTTTCTCTTTGTCTCCAAGACTCGTAAGTTTTACTATTAGATGTCGGGGTGTTGACCTATTTTTATTGATTTTGAGAGGGGTTCTCTGTGCCTCCTGTATTTTGATGCCTGTTTCCTTCCTCACATTAGGGAAGTTCTCTGCTATTATGTGCTCCAATATACCTTCTGCCCCTCTCTCTCTTTCTTCTTCTTCTGGGATCCCAATGATTCTAATGTTGTTTCGTCTTATGGTATCACTTATCTCTTGAATTCTGCCCTCGTGATCCAGTAGTTGTTGATTTCTCTTTTTCCTGGCTTCTTTATTTTTCATCTTTTGGTCTTCTATATCGCTGATTCTCTCTTCTGTCTCATTTATCCTAGCAGTTAGTGCCCCCATTTTTTATTGCACCTCATTAATAGCCTTTTGGATTTCAACTTGGTTAGATTTTAGTTCTTTTATTTCTCCAGAAAGGGTATCTCTAATAACTTCCATGCTTTTTTCAAGCCCAGCTAGTATCTTTAAAGTCATGATTCTGAACTCTAGGTCCGACATCGTACTAATGTCCGTATTGAGTAGGTCCCTGGCTGACGGTACTACCGCTTGTTCTTTTTGCTGAGGTGATTTTTTTCGTCTTGTCATTTTGTCCAGAGGAGAATAGATGAATGAGAGAACAAAATGCTAACAGGTTAACAATGTCCCCAGCAAATATACTCTATACAAGTCAGAAAAGACCTGAAACCAGAGGAAAAGAAAGGGAAAGAATGAAAAAAGAAAGAGAAAAGAAGGAAAAGGAAAAAAAAAAGAAAAAGATAAATACAAAAACAGAACAATACGAAAAAAACTGAATATGATCAAATATGATCAGGGTAGTGCGTAGATCAGTACCACACACTAATTTTGGGTGTGTTTTGGTCTGTTAGAAAAAAGTGCCTCCTAAAATTTTAAAGGAAGAAAGACCTATATAAGTACAAAATAAGGGTTGATACAATGAAGGGATGGAAGATGACTGTAAAGATGAAAATTATAAAAGATTTTATAAAAGGAATTGATAAGAAGTTGTTTAAAAAAGAAAGAAGATTTTAAAAAAAAAGAAAGATAGAAAAAAAAAAGGGAGAGAATGTGATCAGGCAGGAGACTAGAACAAAGCCATACACTAGTGTGATTTAGGGTATATTTTGATCTGTGAGAAGAAACTGTATCTCAAAATTTTAAAGCGACAACAACTTATATATATATATATATATATATATATATATATATATATATATATATGCCAAAAATAAGGGTAACTACTATGAAGGGATAAAATATGACTCTAAAAATAAAAAATAAAAATGTTTTGTTTTTTTTTTTTTTAAACGGATTGATAAGATGTTGGTTGAAAAAGGGAAAAAGAACAATTAAAAAAAACAGTTAAAAAATTAACTTTGAAAAACTAATGAATCATGGTAAAAAAAAGCCATGAATTCTATGTGCAGTATTCCCCTAGTGCTGGAGTTCTCCCATTCTCCTTGATCGGTAAACTTGGTCTTGGCTTGCTGGCTGTTCATGCTGATCTTCTGGGGGAGGGGCCTGTTGCCGCGGTTCCCAAATGTCTTTGCCGGAGGCAGAATTGCCCCAGCCTTGTCATCCGGGCTAAGCAAGCTGCTCGGGTTTGCCCTCAGGAGCTTTTGTTCCCTGCAAGATCTGGTACAACTTTGGAGGACCAGGGTGAAAATGGTGGCCTCCCAATCTCCACTTGGAGGGGCGGAGAACTCGGGCCCTGCTCCTCAGTGCGCCCCCAGAGAAAAGCAGTCAGTCCCGTCTCCCCGGTCTCTGGCCGCACTCCGTGCTCACCCGGCCTGTGACCCAGCGTTTCTATCTCTGGCACCCGACCCCGTGTGGAGTCTCCAAACCCAGGAGATCCCTGTGGTGTGCTTCCGCGCCACTCCTCCTGGGGGAGGGAGGGGAGTCTCCCCGGCTCTGCCGCTTGTTGGGTCCCTGCTGGAGGAGCAGTGGCCCGACTGGGCCACAGATCACAGTTTATGGCAACCCCGAGCTGAGAGCCCGCGCCTCGGCTCCGTCTCTGCAGCCAGCTTCTCCGCTCCGATACCTGGGAGCTCTGCCGCACTCAGGTACCCCCAGTCTTTCTGTGACCCCGAGGGTCCTGAGACCACACTGACCCGCGAGGGTTCCACCCCCCGCTTAGCCACTGGAGCGACGTCCCTCAGCGGAGCCGGCTTCTAAAAGTTCCGATTTTGTGTTCCGCAGCTCTATCACTTGCCAGAAGCGGCCGAGGGAGGACCCCTCCCCCGCCATCTATCCTCCCGAATATCGCCTCGGATTCACTTCTCCGCACGTCCTACCTTCCAGTAAGTGGTCGCTTCTCTGTTCAGTGAGTTGTTGCTACTCTCTTCTTCGGTCTCCTGTTGAGTTCGTAGGTGTTCAGAATGGTTTGATCCCTATTCAGCTGAATTCCTGAGACCAGACGAAATCCAGGTCTCCTACTCCTCCACCATCTTGCTCCGCCCCCTGAAAAGTACTTTTTAAGAGTCACCAGCCAGCACAATTTCTGACTGGGCTCTAAGATTTACACTTCCTCCGTGTACCTTTTATATGTCTCTTATTACAACATTAATCAGTGAAGGAAGTATTTATTAGTATCCATAGCATAAAAAGATCTTTGTCAAAAACAAAAACAAAAAACCCTGAGGAATATCAATGTGCTCATCTTATGAAAACCTTAAAGCTTTAGGGAATTGAGAGATAAAGGCAGATACCTATGAATCCAGAACTGTGGTTAGAAGGCTTACAAGAGAGTGACATATTTTGAACTAAAAATCTTGAGACACTCTCTAGCTATGTGAATTTTCACAATTTAAAGTCTACAAGCCTCAGTTTCTTTATCTGTTAAATGGATATTCAAAGGAATGAATAAAATGAAATAATGCAAGCAAGTTGTTTTAGAATATTTCCTAACATAAAATAAGAACTTCAGAAAAGCCATTTTTTCTTTTTGTATAAATTCAAGGCAAATTACAACCATATGAAGGTATTTGTGATAAAGAAATTGAAATTACAGTTGATGCTTGAACAACACAACGGTTGGGGTGCTAGTACCTACCACAGTCAAATATCTACATATAATTTTGACTCCCCAAAAACTTAACTACCAATGGCCTATGTTGACTACAAGCTTTAGCAATAACACAGTCAATCAACATGTATTTAGTATGTAATATATATTGTATACTGTATTGTTACAATAAAGTAAGCCAGAGGAAAAAACATTATTAAGAAAATCATAAGGAAGAAAAAATACATTTATTATACTGCACTGTATTCATGGACGAAAATCCACATAGAAATGGACCTGTTCAACCAGACACATTTTGCTCCTTAGAGGACAGTGTATTCAGGAAAAGAGGGATTCAGAAGGGATAGAGCAGACCATAACTTAGAGATGATAATAGATTGGATTTAAAGAAGCTACTGCAGAAACCACATACAAACTGAAGTTTTTTGAAGGGTTACACTAAGTTCATGGCAATCAAAGGGGAAAGATAAAGATCTAAGAGTCCTTACTAGTAAAGAATGAACAAAATTAGGGACTCATTTTATATATAGTTAGTTAGTTAGTTAGTTAGTTAGTTAGTTAGTTAGTTAGTTCACATTTAAAAGAAATGTAAGCATTAAGTGCATAAGAGTGAGGAAAGACACTGATCAATTAAGAAATATCTTTGTCTTCTACTTATGCCGGTTTTAAAACTCTGGGGAATATGTGTGTGTGTGTGTGGGGGGGGTGATGGTAGAGACAAAGGAACATGTCAAATTTACAAATTTGCTCATTGGATTAAAGATGCTTTGGAAGAGCTAGGAGAATAGAACCTGTGTTGCTAGTGAATCCATATAGTTTCCAATGACAATTTTTTAGGTACTTATTATGTGTGAGGCACTGGTAAATTGCCTATACAACAGTAAACAAGATAAAATATGACTACCTTCATTGTCCTTATATTTTGCAAGAGGAGGCAACTAGGGAAAATAAACTAATAAACAAATAATATAAACTTAGGTATGAGTATTTGTTATATATGGATATTATTATACATTGAATTTGACAGCAGAGAGTAGGAGCTATATATGTCTACTGCAGATGTGCTATATATCACCATATATAAATAGATATTTGGTACAGGTTTACAATACATTGCCAGTGATTATAAAATTTAATCTGAAACTCAAACTTGACACCTTACAAAACTACTGTATTACATGCAAGACAAAACAGTATTATCATAATTATTAGTAATAATAATAATAGCAACAACACACTAAGGTGTTTTTTTTCTGGTCTAAAGAATAAGAGGTAAACATGCACTCTTATTAGCATGAACGCTTTTTATTTTTTTAAAGATTTATTTATTAGAGAGAGTGAGAGAAAGTGCATGAACTGGGGGTGGGGCAGAGGGAAAAATCTTAAGCAGACTCTGCGCTGAGCGTTGAGTTCCATGGTAGGGCTTGATTTCACAACCTTGAAATCATGACCTGAGTCAAAATCAAGAGTTGGATGCTTATCTGACTGAGCCACCCAAGCACCCCAACATTAATTCTTGTAATTAATTGCCAGATGTGTTATATACACCATAAATTTATTACCTAATTTAATCTCTAAAAAGCCCTATGAGTTACATAATGTTATTATTCTTCATGTATTAGAAAATTTTATATTCCATGACCTATTATGAACAAAATATCTGAGGTAAATGCCTTGCTTTTCTTATTTTTTCCCAACAATTAATAATTAATAATAGCTATCCAGAGGAAAGAAATTATTAAATGTTTTCAGATGTGACTATTTCAAATATATATTAGTTCTTTATAATATATTTTGACAAATTATTAAATCCATATGGATAAATATGGTGTCATATTCACTTTAACTTTCTTTTTCTTTCCTTTTCCTTTCTCTTTCTCTTTCTCTCTCTTTCCTTTCTTTCTTTCTTTCCTTCCTTCCTTCCTTCCTTCCTTCCTTCCCTCCCTCTTTAAGAGATGGAGGTGGGGGGGGAAGGAGGGAGAGAATCTTCAGTGGGCTCCATGCCTAGCACAGAGTCCAACACAGGTCTTGGTCTTACAAATGTGAACTCATGACCTGAGCTGAAATCAAGAGTTGGATGCTTAACTGACTGAGCTACCCAGGTACCCATCTGTTATTAACTTTAATTCCATTTAATAGCTAGTATAGTCACTGTCACACATAGGTATTTGAAGTAGCTTTTACTTTAGCTTTCTAATATCTCCCTACTCACCTCTTCCCACTTTCTAGAATTACACCTTTATTAAGAAATTTCTATTCATTATATAGACTTGATGGGAGCTAGTTTAATTCCTACAATAGAAAAAACAACATAATTAGATTCAGATTTTCCTCCCCAACATACTGAGGCAACAGTTGTATGCTTCATATTCAGTCAGATATACCCTCTCTTGAAAAATCTTGAGAGAGTGACATAATCTTGAAAATGAAAATTTGAGAGCATGACATAGGGCATGAAGACATGAGATCACCTTCGCTGAAACAACAGACTGAACTTGTGGAGGACTAGACTTTCTGGGGAGTGATTTCTGTCTGCATTTGCTATTAGTTTCTAAACTAGTCTCCATCTTTAGGCCTGAGGATAAGTAAATTAAATTTAGCTGGACCTGTTATGAAACATAATTATATTCCATTAGAAAGTAGACATGGATTAATTGGTAATTTCATCATAGACTCAAGGTTTCAAATGATTATATAATGTATCAACTTTCCATTATGTTCAAAGTAAGAAATATTTTAATGGCATAAGGACAATCTTTTACCTAACATTATTTAGGATAGAATTACTATATTTATTTCCAAGTACGGTTGTTTGGTGTTTGATTTTCACACTCCTTTTTGTATTATGGGAACAAAGCAGCAGAAATCAAGAAAGGGTATCCTTAAATATGTAGACCAAGCACATCTAAAACACTGATACTTCTTTTATCCCAATAGGCCTAATGTCACCATTCTTCAGTATGCACCTAGCTTGAAAAATATTACAGCAATGCAGAAAAGCTATAACATAAAAAGAAGAGTATCCATCATCAATCTTCTCAAATTCTATATTTGAAAACCTATTATATTAGTATATTAAGTTGCTTTCTAGTATTTCCCTGATAGTACTATATACTCTTCCACAGCATTTATTTTACTAATTTTGATTACAGTTTGGTTAAGCATTAATCCACTTTTACCATTCTGTTTCAAAATTTTTGCATTTGAATTCAGATTAGACAAGTGCTAAAGCCACAAGAGAATCGATATCTAATATATTTCTGAATATAGTCCTCAGCATTTTTATCTTGAATTAAAACAACTTGAAGTGTTCACAGTACCACCTTTAATCAAGTGTAACTGTAAACTACAAAGAATTGAAAATGAAATGAGTATAAGATATTTCACACTCCAAGCAGTCAGATGATAATAAGTTTCCACCTGTTAACATATTAATAACAGTGTTAAAGAGCACAGTCTGCCCCAGGTATTACAAGTCTGTGCAATTTTACATGTGTCAAAGAAATGGTTTGCTTGTTAGCAACTAGTTAGAGTATCAAAGCAGAGTGAAATCCATAGGGAAACTAGTTGTGTAATAAGGAAAGGGAAAATCTTCATTCCTTGAGTCATTTAAAATAACCCATAAAAAGCACTGTATAATATAGCAAGAAGGATTGCCCTCTAAAGGGTATGAGATGACCTACAGTAATAGATCATTTCAAACCCTAATATCTGTTAATATGTCATAATTTTGAATGGTGCACTCGAGAAGAAGAGAGATGATGAATACTAATACAACAAACCATAGCACAGACAAGGGGTAACCAGTACCA
This sequence comes from Eumetopias jubatus, assembly GCF_037043125.1. NCBI lineage: Eukaryota > Metazoa > Chordata > Mammalia > Carnivora > Otariidae > Eumetopias > Eumetopias jubatus. The sequence continues at coordinate 99,613,375 of NW_028274811.1, forward strand.
ATGACTGAAGTAATAAGGCTAGGTGGAACACATGGATAGATTACCTCAACATAATAACTGGTTGGTTAAATTAGATTTCTAAGATTATTTACTTTCTTCCTGTAAGTGTTCCCCTCTGTTCAAAAATCTTGAAAGTATTTTAGCACTAAGCTGAAAATCTGAATATGAAAAAATTAAGCAGGCCAAACAGAACATAATGTACTTTACCTAAATTTTCTAAAAGAATATTAAAGCCTAAACAAAGGCCAAAGCCAAAATAAAAATGCAACATTTTCATTAAGCTCTTTTATTGCTGAAAAGTCAAAAAAATGTTCATAAAAAATACGTCTAATGTCCATAACAACTATTCTGCTTTGTTTTTCTTCTTTCTATATTTAATGACTAAAACATGCTAACTTTGAAAATCATGATAACTATGTTTAGTATAATTGTCAAATATTTGCACTTCCCTCATAATCTCCCAATATGTTTGTTTGACTGTATCATACACTTTTTCTTCAATGAACCAACCGTAAAAATAAAAAAACAATCCCAAAGAGTCCTCAATTAAAAATTGCTTATCTATTGGTTGATTATCCATTGATAATTCATTTGGGCTATTATTTATTCATTATCCATTGATTATTCATTTGGGCTATTATTTCTTTTTCTCTTTTAACTTGCAAAGTATTCTTTATTGCTTTTTATAAATTTAAATTCAATTAGGCAACAAATAGTACATCATTAGTTTCAGATGTAGAGTTCAATAATTCATCAGTTGCCTATAACACCCAGTGCTTATCACATCGTGTGCCCTTCTTAATGCCCATCACCCAGTTACCCCATTCCTTCACCCACCTCCCCTCCAGCAACCCTCAGTTTCTTTCCCATGGTTATAAGTCTCTTACGGCTTGTCTCCCTCTCTGATTTCTTCCCATTTTTCCTTCCCCTCCCCTGTGATCCTCTGTGCTGTTTCTTATATTCCTCATATGAGTGAAACCATATGATAATTGTCTTTCTCTGACTGACTTATCTCACTCAGCCTAATACTCTCCAGTTCCATCCATGTTGATGAAAACAGTGGGTATTCATCCTTTCTGATAGCTGAATATTCCATTGTGTGTGTGTGTGTGTGTGTGTATGTGTGTGTGTGTGTGTAATATATATATACCACATCTTTTACCCATTCATCTGTTGATGGACATCTTGGCTCTTTCCACAGTTTGGTTATTATGGCCACTGCTGTCAAAAACATTTATTTCTAATTAATATAAAAGATTACACTTCATGATGAATGAGAAATGGAACTAGCTATGTGTTATAGGCAACCTTTTTTTTACATTTATCATCCAGAATAATATGAAAATTGTATAAAATCATAGTATAAGTCAATAAGGCAAATTTGCACAGTAAACAGTAAAAAAAATTGATATTAGAAATAACCATGGTCTCCCTAAGAACAGAAAGGTGCCCTTAACTAACCTTCTACAGTGAAGAAAGACTAAATTCAAACTCTTCTGAACTAATATTAGTCAATCCCAACAGCACATAGGGAAAATTCACATGCTAACCAGATAATCAAGGAAACTCACAAGCAGTCATTATGCTAAATACATGCAGGGAAGGTCTATATAGAGGCATTTTGATCATTTACTTAATATACCAGTTTTCACAACTTAGATTGAGAAGAACTAACAGAAGCATGCTATAGAATAGTGAAAATCTGTAGTTTGTGTTTCCTACTAAGCAAAAACAAGAAAGTATGTTCTTTAAGCAATTCTAAATAGCTCATATAAAGTCACATGTAGAAATGGAAACTGACTGAGATATAGATATAGATAGATACAGATAAATTTATTTATCCTAGCTAGGTTTATAAGGGCCACACAATACTTACGCAAATCTAAGGATAATAAAAGCTCAATGTTCATAATGAGGTCTGTGCTTCAATTATCTAAATTATTTGCCCTTTCAAATGGTGCTCTGCTGGATAGGGTTGAATAGCACACTGTTAGAAAGAAAAAACTGTCCCATACTAAATATGTATGTGCAGTTCTGCTTGCACTCTAAAAAAAATACACAATGATGTAGTTTTACCTCATTAAAGGCTCAAGTGATTTAACATAAGTGGGTATGGGTCTTTTTTTTTTGCAGCATGCCAATTAATATTCTTTGGAATGATGTTATTTCAGACAAGTCTGAGGAACTCTAATCAATTACAGAGCTGAAGATGCATCTGCTAAGGGTTAGGAAAATTAGTAATTTGCCATAGCTAAGAGAAGGAACAATAACTCATATTTTTAACACAACAAATAATGTGTTGGAAAGATTTATTTTTAATTTTAAAAAACCCGTTGTTTCTTCTAAAAGAAATTAAATATAAAACCATTAGGTTATACTACAGTTTCCTTTATAAACCACTATTTCTAATAAAATATTAGGAATAGTTGAATGTCATTGCTTATTTTTTTGCTTTATCAAGCTGAAACTTGCCAAAAGACTGTGTAAGACACAGATTAAACATATCATTCAAACCATTTGGAACTTAAAAAAAAAATTCAAATCAATTTCTCTCCTGAGATTTTCTTCCCAGATAAACAGCCTCTGGCAAAGATAATTTTAAACAATTGCTACAACAATTTTATAGCTATTGCAAACACGTTTTCCCTAACCAGAGTAATAACATGTAACTGGTATCTGTGATTCATTCTCCATACAAAACTGGAATGCATTTGAAAAGTCACTCAGATCATACTATTCCCTTCTCATTATATGGAGTCTACAATTCAAACATGTTGCCATGTCATGAAAGAACATTTTGCAAACTGGTCCTTCTCTATTTTTTATCCTATCATTCACTTGCTTCTTAGGATTCAACAACACTGGCTTTATAATCTGTCCTCAGAATTGCCAGACTTAGGGGCATCTGTGTGGCTTAGTCATTAAGTGTCTGCCTTCAGCTCAGGTCATGATCCCAGAGTCCTGGGATGGAGCCCCACATTAGGCTCCCTGCTCTGAGGGAAGCCTGCTTCTCCCTCTCCCACTCCCTCTGCTTGTGTTCCCTCTCTCGCTGTCTCTCTCTCTGTCAAATAAATAAATAAAATCTTTAAAAAAAAAGAATTGCCAGATTTAGTCTTACTTTAGGGCTTTTGACCTTACCATTCACTCTGCCTGGAAAATTCTATCTCAAGACCTTGATATAACCAATTTCTTCTAGTATAGAATGTGGCTGATTTAATCACCACATCTCAAAGAGCATTTTATTAACCATGATACCTAAATAAGCACACCTACAGTCTTTGTCATTGAAATATAATGTTTTTTTGTATAATAGAGGTTTGCACTATCTGAACTGATCTCAGTTTTATTCTCTCTCCATCAGAATATAAACTCTGAGAAGCAACTTGTCTGACTTCTTCACAACTTCATATCCAGTGCCTAGAAAAGCACCTGACCCATAAATTATACTCAATAAATATTTTGGGAATGAATGACAATCACCTGGATTAATATATCATGAAAACATAAATTTGGATTAATTTAAAAATTTCTAGAATGTATACAACTAGCAATGTTTTAAAAAATGCCTTTTATTTATATCATTCCCCTAAGATACATATTTTAACTCAAAAAAGGTAACTTTATTCTTCATTTAAATAACATGAGCATCTTCCTCATAGAAGTTCATATAATTTGATGGCCATAATAAAAAAACAATTTTTTCTTCATCAGTTTTATTTCCAAGTATTATTTTTGTTAATGAAATATAAAACAATTTAGTGAAGTATGCAACTATAGAAATCAGAATGTGTGGTATAGAATGGACCTACTGGATATCTATTAATTACATGTAAATAAAACAGTAGACATCTTGATTGCTAGGAAAAAATTAAGTTGTGTCCATGGTGTTCTGGCAAACCCTCCTTGCATAGCATGGCCAATGATATATTTTGTATAATAAATATTTCAATCACAATTTAGATTTCCCAAATGACCTCTGCATAGCAAATTCTAATTATATAATAGTTCTTTCTTAATCTGTAATATAGCTATTTTATGCAAGTGCCAGCCACTGGAAATTTCTGTGGGTTATGAGAGCCTAACTTTCAAGACAAGACAGTGTGGATAGTGATAGGAATAAACAAAAAGGCCATTAACATAATTCTTAAACATGTTCAAATGTCATTTATTAGGTATGTTCAAATATTCAAATATTAGGTATGATGAATAAAACTTCAATTTTTAGAAGATTATAAATAAATTACGAGAGAAATCTCTCTTATTTAACGTTCTTATGATAGTTATCATGGGTGATTCAAAATAATTATTACTAAATGACTTCTAAAGGAAGAAATAATATTTTGTGGGGGTCCATACCTTTTAGAAAACTGCCTATGTACCATTTGTTGGTGGCTGTAATATCATGAATTTCAATGAATTTGTTCACTCTTCCTCAAATAACTAAAGATTGCACTACACCGTGAATGATTCTTTTATGAAACTTTAGCCACCTGTGAGTGACTAATCATAAAACAGTTTGAAGTTGTCATCTATTATATTTTGGTAAACTTTTAATAGATCAAGTTAACTAGGTTTGACATGCTCCATCACATCTCTAAAAAAAGTTGCTTTCACCTAAGAATTGGATATTGATCCTTCTTTAAATACAGACATATGACTTGTGTGTTCAGTCATAGAACACGCATCTCTCAAAGAAGTAAAATTGCACCTACTATTTTCCAGCAACAGTGTAATTTTATTAATGTTCCACTCACTAATCTACTTTTTATTATAGTTAGGGAGACAAACACTTATTATAAATTGAAACCACTGTTTCCTAAATTCATTAAAAATCTAATAAAAGTATCCTTTTAGAACATTTGGTAGAGTTATCTATTTGAAAACCAAACACAAGTGAGTAATAAACAGTCTCTTTGAAAGACAATACAGGTCCTTAAAACTAACTATAGGAATCACAAATATATATAATTAAGTCTCAATCATGCTTAAGGTTTTTTTTTTTTTTTGCCTCCAGATGACACAAATCTGCTTGAATAGCTCTGATTCCAGAAGGTGTGAGAGCATTTGTTCAGAAACTCTTTTTAACTAGGAGTCACTAAATCGCAAAACAAAGTGACAAGCTTTGATAATTCTTTATTTCTTTTGTACTTTTGTTTTTGGAGCTTACAACAGAAGAACAGGTTTTTTTTTTTTGGTTTTAATTAAGAGAATGCAAATTTTGGTAAAATACCTTCTACATGGCTAATTTATCAAGCACTTTTTGATTGTGAAATGGTGCTTTTTCATTTCTGTCCACCTCCATATTACTACCTCTCCAAACTGCCGGGAGTTCAAGCTACTTATTTTATAAATAACTCACATAAAAGAAAGTTCATAAAATATAAATGATTAGCTTTGACACATTATGATACAGATATTAGTCACGTAATTATCACAGCACACATACCTGCAGTACAGAAGCATCTTGCTTTCCCTATACCACCTCTTCCTGATCATACCACCTTTATATCCAGCCTTTAATTTTATTGCTTACTTCCCCTTCTATAGTTTTACTAGCTGGGTTTGCATACTTAAAACATTAATATTTATCTTTGTTTTGAAATCTATAAAAATGTTTTCTTCAAGAATCTTTGCTATGTTACATGGAGCTGTAATTCATCAATTTTTACTAAAATAGGGTATCCTATGTATATAACACAATCTTTTAGTCAGGAGGTTTGCTAAAATCTTTTATTAATTTAATTTTATATATATATTTTTAAGATTTTATTTATTTATTTGACAGAGAGAGAGACAGCAAGAGAAGGAACACAATCAGGGGGAGTGGGAGAGGGAGAAGCAGGCTTCCTGCCGAGCAGCGAGCCCGATGCGGGGCTCAATCCCAGGACCCCGAGATCATGACCTGAGCTGAAGGCAGATGCTTACCGACTGAGCCACCCAGGTGCCCGTAAAATCTTTTATTAATTTTAATAATACGCTTGTAGATTTTCTATTTTCCTAGTAGATAATCATATCCTCTACTTAAATGAAAGTTGGTATACTCTCTTTAATCCCTTTAAATTTTATATCATTTTCTTCATTAAATACATCAGGACTTCCAGAACAAAATTAGGCAGCACTGGTGATACTGAAAACCCATCTCTTGATCCTGTTCTCGAAGGGGAAAAATGTCAATGTTTTTTAGAGACCAAATATTAAGGATGATGTCTTCTGTGTAATTTTGTAGGTATCTTTTTAATTTTTTTTAATTAAGGAAGTTCTCTTCCTACTTTGCTGAGGTTTTTTTTTTCTTTCATTATAAATAGATTCTGAATTTAATCAGCTTTTTCTTTATTGAGATAATGTGTTTTCTTCTTTATTCTGTAATGTGGCAAATTGTATTTATTGATTTTTCAAATGTTAAATGAACCATGAATTTCTAAAATAAGCCTCAAATGAGCACATTTTTGTGTTTACTTTTTATAGATATGGGTTTCTCAATTTTGCTTAATAGTTTTGAATTTCTGACTATGACTAAGATTACCTAAGAATAGTATTTTCCTATACTCTCTTTGCTGGGTTTTAGTGTCAATGTTTTACCAGGGGGGAAGAAAAAAGGAAAAAAAAACTTAGCTGTTTTTTTGTTGTTTCATACTTCGGAAATTTGTGAAATATTGGTATTTATTTTTCATGCACATTTGTTAGAAACTGCTAGAAAAGCCAACTGATCTTAGAAAATTATGGAAAATTTTAATTACTGATTCAATTTTTTTAAAAAGTATATTAATATTCAAGTTTTCTATTTCTTTTTCTGACAATCTTGGTGTACATTCCTATAAATTTCCCTTTTCATTCAAATTTTCATTTTTGGCATAAAGTTTGTTTATAACTTTCTTTTATATTTTTAATGTTTACTCTAGAAGAGCTATAGTAATGTTTATTCTTTTCATTCCTGATAATAGTTATTTTTGTCTTTATTTTGTTCTCTCACATCAATGATTTTTCATAAGTCTATTAAAAATACTTGGGCATTTTTTTTCTTTCCATTGCCTATATGTGTTTCCATTGCATATATATCCTTATCAGAGCATATATATTTACATACACATGCTTTTATAAATTTCTACTAATTGCTATAGCTTTATTAATTCTAATTTCTACTCTTAATTCTATTTTTTCCATCTTTTTATTTTTCTTTGGCTATATATTGTTTGTGTTCTAACCTCTTAAAATGGATACACAGATTAGTGGTAGCTTCTTTTTAAAAAATATAAATACATAAGGCTATTAATTTCTACCAAGCAGAACTTTAACTATATAACACAAATTCTGATAGGTAGTGTTTCATTATCATTCAGTTTCAAATATTTTCTAATTTCCAGTTCTGTGATACTCTTTTTTCCTTAAGTATTTAGCAATGTGTGTGTATGTATGTGTATATATATATGTTTGTGTGTATATATATTTGTATGTATATGTATATTTATATGGATAGATATTTGTATATGTATGTAATTATACATATTTATTTCCAAATATATGGGAATTTTCTCAATTTTATTTTTGATTTCTAGTATAATTGGACTATAGTCAGAGAACACACATTATATGATTTCAGTCCCTTAAAACTTCTTGAAACTTACATCTAGTTCATAATGCAGTCAATGTTTGCAAATATTTTATGTGTGCTTGGAATGATATATTCTGCAGTAGGTGGGTACAATATACTAACAAGTTCACTAGATCAATTTTGTTGATTTGCTTTTCAAATCTTCTATATACTATTTAAGTTTTGTCAGTTTTTTTTTCTATTTATTAATACAGTAAAAAAAAAAGCATGTTAACATCTACTATGATCATGGATTTTTCTATTTCCCCTGTCAATTTCATCAATTTTCACTTCATATGCTTTGAGGGCATGTCATAGCTGCATACAAATTTAGAACTGCTATGTCTTCCTCATGAATTAGATTTTTATGTTTGATATATAGAGATAATCCTCTTTATCTCTATAATGATTATTACCTTAAAGCCTACATTTCCTGATAATAATATCAAGCAATATCAGCTTTTTTGTGTTTAATATTTGTAATTATATACCGGTTCTATTATTTTCAAACTTCTTATATTCTTTGTTACAGAATACATGTTAATGAGCAGGTTAATAAAAGCAAAATATGGATTTTGTTATTTCTCCAGTTTAACAATCTTTGTTTTAAATTGAAACATTCACCTCACTCAGTGGGAAGCCTGCTTCTCCCTCTCCCACTTCCCCTGCTTGTGTTCCCTCTCTCACTGTATCTCTGTCAAATAAATAAATAAAATCTTTAAAAAAATAAATAAATTGAAACATTCATTCCATTTAAATTTAATACAATTATTACTTAGTTTATATTTAAAGTTAACATTTTGTTTTTTCAGCTTTATTGAGATATAATTGACATATAATATTGTGTAAGTTTAAGATGCACAATATGATGATTTCATACATTTATATATTGCAAAATGATTATCACTTTAATACCTCCATCACATCTCATAATTACCATTTTCTGTGCTGAGAACATTTAAAATCTACTCTATTAGCAACTTTCAAGTATATAATACAGTATTATTAACTATAATCACCATTCTGTACACTAGATCCCCAGAACTTATTCATCTTACAACCAGAAGTTCGTATTCTTTAACTATCATCTCCACATTTCTGCAATCCCCAAGCCATCGTAACCAACATTCTAATCTCTGCTTCAACAAGTTTGGCTTTTTTAGACTTCACATATAAGTGGTATCAGACAGTATTTGTCTTTCTCTACCTGACTTATGCACATTTTATATGCTATTTGTTCTCCCCATTCTGTTTCTATCTCCTTTCACCTTTTACCTTCTTTTGCACTGATTAAAAAAAAAGAAGAAAAATGAGTCACTCAATATTTCCCTCTAATAGTTTGGAATGAATTTACATATGCTTATTCTTTTTTTTGTGGCAATCAAAAGAATAACGACTGCTCTGTTCTCTCTCATGGTATCTTGAATCTTCCTGTTCCTTGTTATCTGTCATGATGTGCTGTATATTATATTTGAAACATCATTTGTGAAAATATCTTAGGGTTAAGAATGATGTTACCTTTATTCAAAAATGATTCTTTTGCTTAATTATGTTTGTCTGCTTGTTTTTGCCAGTGATTAGAAATGTAGAAATCCCTTAATCCTTGTTAAGAGTTTGGGATTTTCCAAAGTACCAAAATGGCATGAAACTAGGAAGAAGTCCTTTCAAAGATCAAGCAATTTTGAAAACACTCTTACTTTTACAGTACAATTACAGTGCTAAGTGACTCTGATTTCTCACTTTGTTCCACTTTGCCATTTGAGTTTTTCAAAAAACACAGCTCAGCTTCTCAGCTACCTGATATATAGTAACAAATGCCTCCAGGAAATTTCCAAGTTCTTTGCTCAGTGATACATTCATACATATATAAATACATACACATATACATGCTTTTGTGTGTTTGGCATTTTTGACAAGATTTTTAAAAAAATTTCTTCTGTCATTTTAGTGTCTTCAGAGAGAGGGTTGGTATCAACTAACTAATCCACCTTTACTGGAAGAGAAAGTCCTTGAGACCGGCTATTCTTATGACTGAGGTATATGTTTTGAAAACATACTTTAAGATAAGAGTATTCTTTCCTTTTTCTCTAACATTTTTCTGGCCTTAGTAACAATTTGTATTATCATACTCTTGAAATTATTATTTTTATATGTTTGATTTTAAATATTATGATGTCTCCTAATAAATTCAAAATCCTCACTAAATATAGCTAAATTTGTATCTATATATCTTCCCTTATTCTCTTAGTCACTGAGTTGGCAGAGCTGGTAGTTGGACAAGTAGAGATGAGGTACTTTTCTCTGCAGTGAGGAATAGTTCTTTGACACTGGTACTCACAGGTTCTTAGAACACTTATTTTATCTATTCAAAGAATCAATACATACCCAAAACATACTTATGATAGTTATATCATTTAAATGTCTGAAACACATCAGTCTCTCCAATGCCTTAATGGCAGAAAATATCTCTAAACTATTTGTCTTTAATTAATTAAATGTAATTGAAATTGGAGGGGGAGATGAACCATGAGTGACTATGGACTCTGAAAAACAAACTGAGGGTTCTAGAGGGTTCTGGGTTAGCCTGGTGATGGGTATTAAAGCAGGCATCTACTAATGGAGCACTGGGTGTTATATGCAAACAATGAATCATGGAACACTACATCAAAAACTAATGATGTAATGTATGGTGATTAATATAACATAAAAAAAGGCTAAATAAATAAATGTAATTGAAAGGAAACAAAATTTAACACACAATTTTCCAAGTGATCTCTTAGGTGGCATTACTATCTGTTTAGAGTTACTCTAGTTAGAACACTTACCATTGTAACTTCTTATGTTTATAACATATATCTCTTATATTCAAAGCATTTCTAAGTAATTTTAAGACTAAACTTTTAGACATTAAAAATAATTTGTTTTTTTATGGTAGAGAGTAAATATTTAACACGGCTCTAAACATCACTCTATTTTTTTTCATTTTGAAAAAAAACACAAAGTAGTACAGAAAATAATTTGTAAGTATTGCCCTTAGGCTAGACACGTTCCTCCTTCTTCTTAGTTTACTCCATTATCTTGTTACTTAGTTTCCTCTATTAGCTTCCTCTGAAGGGGCTTTAGGAGTTTTTGTTGTTGTTGTTGTTTGTTTTTTCTATGTTTTACATGCAAAAAAGAAGCCGTAATTCAATTTTCATCTCCTATTGTCACTTGGCTAATCCTAATAATCTATGCTGCTATTTGCCACCTTAGAATTTTGATAGCAATTTTCCACAGTCTTCTAGCTTAGGGTATTGCTGTTAATAAGTCCAGTGCTATTCCTATCCTTGAAACTGTGAATGTAAACTGATTATTTCCCTCTGGAAGTTCTTGTGACCTTGTCTACAACCCTGGTATTCTAAAATTTCATAATGATGTGCCTAGTGTGGATATTTTCAATTTAAAAAAATCATGTCCTTCAGTTGTGAAAAATTTTATTGTGTATCTCTTTGATATTTTTATCCAATATTTCACTAGTCTTCCTTCCTGCTTTCCTTCCTTCCCTCCACTCTCCCCCCCGACCCCAACCCATAACTCCATGAAAACATTCTTTTCCCAGCTCTTATCTCTTTGGCTCCACAGGTATGCTTTCGTTTCTTTTCATTTGTTTCCTCCAGACTCTTCACTCTTGTAAAGTCTTTGATCCTCCAGATACACTTTTGGCAATTTTAGTTAATGTAAAGTTGATTTCTATTTCTGCAACCAAGGCAAGAGCTCTAAATGACACACCAACCAGTGTTACAAGAAACAGACACATTAAGGCTATATATGTTTACATAAACATACTTAGAATATAATCATTATACTTAAAATGATTCTTATATTATCTTTTCATATGTCTTTAGTGATAGAATTATATATGTATAATTAAGCAGTTATAATATATAATATATAACTAATAACAATAAATATTTAGTAAAATATATATGTAATTCTGTCAATAAAAAAAATACAAGAACCATTCTAAATATAATTTGAAGTTAAAAATGTGTCATAGCATATTCATTTGATGCTGATTGTAACAGGTACAAAAATAAACTGATTTTAAAGCCAAGAAGTTTTAGGGGTGCCTGGGTGGCCTGAGCCTTCAGCTCAGGTCATGATCTCAGGGTCCTGGGATGGAGCCCCGTGTCAGGCTCCCTGCTCCACGGGAAGTCTGCTTCTCCCTCTCCCACTCCCCCTGCTTGTGTTCCCTCTCGCGCTGTCTCTCTCTCTGTCAAGTAAATAAATAAAATCTTAAAAAAAAACAAGAAGTTTTAATCTTGGATCAAAAAGAATTAAAATATAAATGTTTCATAGTCATGAAAACAATGGAAACTTTAGAGGATTTATCTGCTTTGGAAGGGAACTTTTTAGTTCTAAATATTTTCTAATGTACTAAATGATATTTTTATCAATCTAATATTCAAACAAATTATTTAACATAATTATATACTGGGTTACAGTGAAAATTAATTTTGATGCATACAGTATGCTTCTTTTACAAGCATGGAAAGAAGCAATGGTATATTTCAAATTATCCCAGAGGCTATTTTAAACTTTTTCCTAAAAAATAATTTTTCCATTTACATGTAATGGTATAAACAAAATTACATTTAATTTTATTGAAGATGCTTTATTGTTTAATGATGCTGTTATACAGTAATGTTCTATTATGCCATCAATAAAAACATTACATTGTGTTGGCGTAACTGTCATCAATTATGCATTGTAAAATGCAAATATATTTTCTCACTCTTACTAATTGAAATTACTCTGTACAATTGAAGTTAGATTAAGGTATCTATTCTATTGAAAATATGAAAAATATAAAACATTCAATTCCTTCAGTGATTCATTGTATACTTTCTTTGAATATGTAAAAAAATAATGTGGCAATGGACAGTATGAAAAGAGATCATTAGTTTTTAATATTCTTTTTTCTATATAAGGGAATGATTCTTGTGATTGAGTTTTATTTCCCTCAAATTAATTTCAATACTCCTGAGTGGGTTTTTTTAAAACCTAGTAGAATGGGTTTTTTTAAAACCTATGTTCTAGAGACACCTGGGTGGCTAAGTCAGTTGAGTGTTCGACTCTTGGTTTGGGGTCAGGGTCATGGAATCAAGCCCCATGTCAGGTCCTGAGCTTGGCATGGAGTCTGCTTGTCCCTCTCTCACTACTCCTCCCCTCACTTGTGCTCTCTCTCTCAAATAAATAAATGGATAAAGTTTTTAAAAAGGAACAAAAGAAGAAAAAAAACTTGTTCTAATTATATCTAGAAGAATCAACCTTTTATTAAAAAAACACAAATAGGTAGAAAATAAATGATAAAAAATATACCATGTAAATAGTAACCCAAAAGAGCTGAAGTGGCTAAACTAACATCAAAAAAATAACCTTTAAGGGGCGCCTGGGTGGTTCAGTCATTGAGCGTCTGCCTTTGGCTCAGGTCATGATCCCAGGGTCCTGGGATCGAGCTCTGCATCGGGCTCCCTGCTCCACAGGAAGCCTGCTTCTCCCTCTCCCATTCCCCCTGCTTGTGTTCCCTCCCTCGCTGTGTCTTTCTCTGTCAAATAAATAAATAAAATCTTTTAAAAAAATAATCTTTAATACAAAAATTTTTATAGAGACAAATAAGGACATCTTACATTGGTGAAATGGTTAATCCACCAAAAATAAATAACAACTATAAACATATTTGTAACTAGTAACAAAGACCTTAAATATATGAAGCAAAAACTGATAAAACTGAAGAGAGATATAAACAATTCAACAATAATAGTTGGATACTTTAACACCCCACTTTAAGTAATAAATAAAACAACTACAAAGAATATTAAAAGAAATAGAAGACTTTATAAAAACACCATAAAACAAATAGACTTAACAGACAAGTAACATTACACTTAACAACAGCAGAATATACATTCTTCTTTGCACAGGAAGCATTTATCAGAAGAATGGCCTATGCTAGTCCATAAAACAAACTTCAATAAATTTAAAGGATTGAAATATTTAAAAGCATTTTCTCTGAGCACCAATAGAATGAAATTAGAAATCAGTAACAGAAAGTTGATTTGAACATTCTCAAATATGTGGAAATTAAAGAACACATCAACTAAATAACTGATGTGGTTAATAATAAATCACTGTGAAATATTAAAATATTTTGAGATTAATAAAAAAACACAGTGTATCAAAATTTATGGATGCAGTGAAAGCAGTGCCTAAAGGTAAATTTATAATTGTAAACTCCTATATTAAAATGAAAATTTCAAATCAATAACCTAACATTCCACTATTAAAAGCTAGAAAAACAAGAGCAAACTAAACAAAAAGCAAGTAGGAGAAAACAAATAATGACAATTAGGCCAGATATAAGTGAAAATGAGTATAGAAAAACAGAGAAAATCAATGAAATCAAATGTTGTTTCTTTGAAAAGATCAAGAACACGGACAAACCATTAGCTATATTGAACAAAAGGCAGGGGGGAAGAGAGAGACAGAAAGAGAAAGAAAACAACTTATTAAAATCAGAAACAAAAGAGGTCATATTACTGCTACACTGAAACAATTTAAAAGATTATAAGGGTATTTGTTATATGAACAACTTTATGCCAGCAAATTAAATAACCTACATAAAATGAATAAATTCCTAAAAAAGATGCTAAGTGCTAAAACTGACTCAAAAATAAACAGGAAATCTTCAAGGGCCTATAACAAAGAAACTGAATTGGTACTTTTTTAAAATTCCGCAAAGACTAGCCCAGGACCACATGGCTTCACTTGTGAATTCTATCAAATATTTATAGAATTGCCACCAACAATTCTCAGTTTATTTTATGAGGCAAATATTACCTTGATACCAAAACCTGACAGACATCATTAAAAAATGGGGGGCAGGGGGGCGGGAGACTGAGAGAGAGAGAGAGACTACAGATTGATATTACTTATATACTCTTTACTAAAGACTAGCAAACCAAATCCAAAAATATATAAAAGGATTATATATTATGACCAAGTGGGATTTATCCTAAGAATGTAAGATTTGTTCTATATATCAACAAGGCTGAAAGATATAACATCAATATTTAAAATTTCGTTGCATTTCTAAATGCTAGCAATGACCAATCTAGAAATGAAATGAAAATAAACAATTCCATTTACAATATCACCAAAATGCGTAAAATATATTAGTTTTACTATTAATAAATTTATAGAAATTAATTTAACAGAAGAGGAGTAAGACCATAAGCTAAAAGAAATTTAAAATGCCTACATCTGTGGAGGATCCTGGGTTCATTAATTAGATTTATTTTTTTTTAAGATGACAGTATTCCCCATTGTATAGGTGCAATGCAATCCCTATCAAAATTCTAGCTGTTTTTTTTTTTCTTTCAGAAATTGGCAAACTGATCCCAAAATTAATATGGAAATGCAAGGGACCCAGAATATTTAAAAAAATCTTGAAAAGGAAGAGCAAAACTGGAGGACTCACAAATCCCAGTTTCAAAATTTAATACAAAGCACCATAATCAAGACTGTATGGTAGTACTGGCATAAAGATAGACCTAACAATCAAATGAGTAGAATCAAGAGTCTAGAAATATACCTTTACATTTATGGTCAATTCATTTTCAAGAAGAGTGCCAAAACAATTCAGTGTGGGAAGGATAGTCTATAACAAGTGGTGCTGGGATGACTGGACATCCAAATACAAAATGAAGAAGTTGAACCACTAATTAACATAAGACATGAAAAATAACACTATAAACATAACAATGGAAACTAAAATTATTAGAAGAAAACAGATTTAAACCCTGTGACCTTGGATTGGACAATGTTCTTTTAGATAGGAGACCAAAAGCAAAAGCAACAAAAGAAGAAAATAGAAAAACTGGATATAATTTTAAAAATCTGTGCATGAAAGGACATGATTAAGAAAGTGAAAAGACAACTCACAGAATGGGAGAAAATGCTTGCAAACCATGTATCTGATAAAAAACTTGTATTCAGTGGGGGCATGGCATGAATTTTAATATCCATATGATGGTTAACTCAAATATTTAAAATAATTTAAAACTCATGACATGAGTTTTAATATTTATATGAGGATTAAAATCAATAATTTACAGAATATGTAAATAATTCTTATAACTCAACAATAAAAAGACAACTCAAGTAAGGATGAGGAAAGAATTTTAGATATTTCTCTAAAATATATAAAATTTAGGTATTTCTCTATAAAAAGGACTTCCAGGGAAGATGGTAGTGTAGGAGGACCCTAAACTCACTTTCTCCCATAGATCCAACTAGATAACACCCACATCAGTGCAAATAACCCAGAAAACAACACAAAGGCTTACAAAATAAACTCCACAGCTAAATGTAAAGAGGCCACATCAAGTGGGTAGGAAGGGTGGAGATATGGTAGGGAGCTAATGGACCTGTGGGAGTGTCCCCTGGAGGGAGGGATGCTGCAGGAATGGAGAAAGAAAAATAGACTTGCACACTGGGGAGCCCACACAGAGAAAACAAATCCCCATAACTTTTGGCTTTGAAAACCAGAGGGGCTGAATTTCATGAGTTCTTATAACCAACAGAGCTTAACACCTGGAACTTTAAAAATCAGTGGCTGGGCTCTGGAACAGGTGAGAGGTAAGAGGAAACGGAGTCCCTGCCCTTAAAGATGCAGCACAACAAACAGCTCCCAAGAGATATAACACAGAAGCAGCAGTTTGAAAAGTGCCTGAGATATATGGGAGGGAGTTTATTTACTAATCCTAATACCTCAGAACTGAAGGGGGAAGGATCATGGGAGACTTCCCCAGGAACAAAGGAGGTGGCATGAGCCATTTCCCTATCCAGCTCCCCAGCCTAGAAACAGTGACACATTCAAAAACTAGCAAAGTTTGAACTCTCTTCATCTAACTTACTAAAAGCACATGGTGCCACCACATTCTCCTGAGAACAGGCAACCTCCAACCAGGCCTTGGCTTCAGGTCTCCTCTCACAGCAGAGCCACACAAACCTCACTAACACCATATCCTACCCCTGTATGCTTCTGCAGATCCACTCCCTCCAACTGGGCCTGCCTCAATCTCTATGGCTTCAGGTGCCCTCCCACTATGGACCTTGGCAAACCTTGCTAACACCTGCTTGCTCTACCCACTGTGTTCTCCTGCAGTCCTGTCCCTTCTGATAAGCTCTTGGCTGGAGCCAATCTAAACTGATATTACAGGTCTGGCAGTGTGCAAGCAACCCTGACACAGGGGCCAGCACCACTCCGAAGTGACTCCCATCCCAGGGAGAGAAGAACATAATCACATACG
The DNA here is from genome assembly GCF_037043125.1 of Eumetopias jubatus. Classification (NCBI taxonomy): domain Eukaryota; kingdom Metazoa; phylum Chordata; class Mammalia; order Carnivora; family Otariidae; genus Eumetopias; species Eumetopias jubatus. The sequence goes on from NW_028274811.1 coordinate 99,630,316, forward strand.
CCAGTTTAACTGCTGCTCCAGCAGTGGGTTGGGGGCAGACATCTGGTCTAACTGCAGATACTGCCAATCAGAAAAAGCTTCTCAGAAAACAACACAGGGAAAATATCCTGCCATTCATTGCTACTGCATCTTTAGTAAAGTCCTGGCCTGATTCAACTCAAACCCAAGGTGGCCAGACTGGCCCACTAACAACACAGGAACCATGCTCTGCCTACAATAGAGAGCCACTATAGATGACTGGACTGAAGACCAATGCAGCTCAGCCACCACAATAGGGTGCACACAACACACATAGGAGACACACCTGAAGCACCAGGTTCTGGTGAACAGGTGACATTGTAATACAGGACACCATGGGACCTCTTCTTCATAAGGCCACTACTTCTAAAAGCAGGAGACATAGCTGTCTTTCCTAACACATAGAAACAGACGAAGACTTAAACAAAATAAGGAGACAGAGGAATTTATCCCAAATGAAAGATCATGACAAAAATCACACAAAAGAAGAGCTAAATGAAACGGAGATAAGTAGTATTCCTGATAGAGAATTTAAAGTAATGGTCATAAATATATTCAAAAAACTTGAGAAACGAGTGGAGGACCTCAGTGATATGCTTAACAAAGAGACAGAAAAACAGAAAAAAGAACCATTCAGAGATGAAGAATTCAATAACTGAAATTAAAAATACACTAGATGGAATGAATAGTAGACTAGAGAAAGAAGAACAGATCAGTGACCTGGAAGACAGAGTAATGAAAAGCAATCAAGCTGAATAGGGGAGAGAAAAAATAATAATAAAAAGTGAAGATAGACTTAAGGAACTCAGCAACACCATCAAGTACAATACTATTTGCATCACAGAGATACCAGATGGAGAAGAAAAGAGGGGGCACAAAATTTATTTAAAGAAAAAATAGCTGAAAACTACCAAATCTGGGGTAGGAAACAGAAATCCAGGTCCAGGAACTACAGAGAGCCCCCAACAAAATCAACCCAAGGAGGTCTACACTAAGACACACAGTGATCAAAATGGCAAAAAGTAGTGATAAAGGGAGAATTTTAAAAGTAGCAAGAGAAAACAGTTACATGCAAAGGAAACCCAGTAAGGCTGATTTTTCAGCAGAAACGTTACAGGCCAGAAGAGAGTTGCATGATACATTCAAAGTGCTGAAAGAAAAAACTTGAAGTCAAGAATACTCTATCCAGTAAGGCTATCATTCAGAAAAGAGGGAGAGAAAGAGTTTCCCAGACAAACATAAGTTCAAGGAAGTCATGACCACTAAATCAGCCTTGTAAGAAATGTTAAAGGGGACTCTTTGAGTGCAAAGGGAAGACCATATATAGGATTAAGAAAAGTAGGAAGCATAAAAGCAATAAAAATAAGTATATTTATAAAAGTCAGTCAAAGGATTCACAAAATAAAAGAATATAAAGTATGACACCATACACTTAAAACATGCTGGGGAAGAGGAGTAAAGAATGGGTTCAAACTTAAGAGATCATCAACTTAATATAAACTGCTATATCCATAAGATGTTATATACAAACCTAATGGTAAACACAAATAAAAAACCAATAATATATATGCAAAAAAAAAATAAAGAGAAAGGAATCCAAGTATATCACTAAAGAAAGCCAACAAATCATGAAAGAAGAGAGTAAGAGAAGAAACAGATAAGAACTAAAAAACAATCAGAAAATATATAACAAAATTGCAATAAATGCATACCTGTCAATAATTAACTTAAATGTAAATGGACCAAATGTTCCAATCAAAAGACATAGGGTGACAAAACGGATAAAAAGCAATACCCATCTCTATGCTGCCTATAAGAGACTCACTTCATACATGCAGACTGAAAGTGCAGGGATGAAAAAAATACTTATAATGCAAATGGAATGAAAAGAAAGCTGGGGTAACAATACTTACATCAGACAAAAGACCCTAAATAACCAAAGCAATCTTGAAAAAAGAGGAACAGAACTAGAGGTATTAAAATCCTAGATTTCAAAATATACTACAAAGTTGTAATAATCAAAAAACTATGATTATTGGCACACAGACACATAGATCAATGGAAAAGAACAGAGTCCAGAAATAAATCCACACTTCTATCATCTATTAGTTGGGATGACAAAGGAGGCAAGAATACATGATGGGGGGGAAAAAAACAGTCTCTGCAACAAATGATGCTGAAAACCAAACAGCTACATGCAAAAGAATGAAACTGGACCACTTTCTTACACCATAGACAAAAGTAAACCCAGAATGGATTAAAAACCTACACATGAGACCTGAAATTGTAAAAATCCTAGAAGAGAGGCCCTGCAATAATTTCTCTAATATCAGCAATAGTAACATCTTTCCATATATGTCTCCCGAGGCAAGGGAAGCAAAAGCAAAAATAAACTATTGGGACTACATCAAAATAAAAAGTTTCTCCACAGTGAAGGAAACAATCAACAAAGCTAAAAGACAACTTACTGAATGGGAGAAGATATTTGCAAATGACATGACCAATAAAGGGTTAGTATCCAAAATATATGAAGAACTTATACAACTCAACACCAAAAAACCCCAAATAATCCAACTAAAAAATGGGCAGACAATATGAACAGACATTTCTCCGAAGACATACAGATGACCTATAGACATAGGAAAAGATGCTCAACATCACTAATCATGAGGGAAATGCAAATCAAAACCACAATGAGATATTGTCTCATACCTTTCAGAATGGCTAAAATCAAATATACAAGAAACAGCAAGTGTTGGGTGAGGATGTGGAGAAAAAGAACCCTCATGCCCTGCTGCCAGGAATACAAACTGGTGTAACCACTGCGGCAAAAAGTATGGAGGTTCCTCAAAAAATTAAAAATAGAACTATCCTATGATCCAATAATTCTGCTAATGGGTATTTACCCAAAGAATATGAAAACACTAATTTAAAAAGTTATATGACCCCTACATTTATTGTAACATTATTTACAACAACCATGGAAGCAAACCAAGTGTTTATCAGTAGATGAATGGGTAAAGAAGTGGTGTGTATATATATATATATATATATATATATATATATAATGTGTATATATATATATATACACTATATATATATATATATATGTACACACACACACACACACACACATATATATACACAGACACATGCAATGGAATATTACTCAGCCATAAAAAAAGAATGAAATCTCGCCATTTGCAACAATATGCATGGGTCTAGAGAGTATAATGCTAAGCAAAATAATTCAGTCAGAAAAAGATGAACACCATATGATTTAAAAAAAGAAAAAAAGAAAAAAGAGACAAACCAAAACACCAGACTCTTAACCATAGAGAACAAACAGGTTGTTACTAGAGGGGAGGTAGGTGGGGGGATGGGTAAAATAGGTGAAGGGGATTGAGAGTACACTTTTCTTGAAGAGCACTGAGTAATGTATAGAATTGATGAATCACTATATTTACACCTGAAACTAATATAACACTGTATGTTAACTATATTAGAATTTAAAAAAAGATATGCAAATGTCCAATAAGTACCTGAAAATCAGATACTCAACATTATCATCCCGCAGGGAAATTCTGTGGAGTTGTAAGACTGTTTTATAAATCCTGGACAGATTTCAATTAAATCTGAAAAACATAGTTGAAATCACAACTATCAGGGCACCTGGGTGGCTCAGTTGGTTAAGCGTCTGCCTTTGGCTCAGGTCATGATCTCAGGGTCCTGGGATCCAGCTCAACAGCAGCCTCCCTGTTCAGCAAGGGAGTTTGCTTCTCCCTCTCCCTGCCGCTCCCCCTGCTTATACTCTGTCAGATAAATTTATATATATTTTTCCACAAGCCACCTACATACTTTACATGCACAATTAACTTTAAGAACTGATGTCCTTATTTGTTATGCAGTTAATAGTACTTGATATTTCTGATTTCATTTTATTAAAGATTTTATTTATTTAAGTATCAAACATCAGAGTATAAGAAGGGAAGGGTAACAAAAGAACAAAAAGGAACATTTTTATTTCTAATAAGTCATTTTTCCTAATTTGTATATATTGCAATAAAAATCACTTTGTCCAATACTGTTAATAAAAATATATCAGAATGTCTTGAAATATTGACATATGTCCCCAAGTTCTTTAAATCAATTAAACTGATGCCTATAAGTATCATACATTTATTAAATGATTCAAATATTTTTGAGTATCTATTAAATCTAAGACTCTCTTTTTCATTCTATCAGTAAACAAAACACTTAGAGAAAACTAAGTTTATATTATTTTAATTATCTAAGAGTTCATAAATTAAAATATTTTTTATTAATATTTGGTCTTATATTGGTAAAATATAAAAAATTCAATTAAACAAGTTTATAGAAGATTTCTAGGTTCTAAACACTACGTTTACTTTTTTTAAAAGAATTTATTTATTTATTTGACAGAGAGAGAGCACGAGCAGGGGGAGCAGCAGGTTCTCTGCTGAGCAGGGAGTCTGATCCAATCCCAGCACCCTGGGATCATGACCTGAGCCGAAAGCAGCCGTTTAACCGACTGAGCCACCCAGGCGCCCCTATTGTTTACTTTTCTAATGAAAAATGGTTACATGAATTGAAATTCATCTAGTTGTTAAAAAGCAGCCAATTCATCATACCAGTATTTCTCTCTTTTTTTAATATGGTCACAAGTTTCTTTTGCATACACACACACACACACACACACACACACACACACATACACATACACGCAATCTTTAAAACCAGGTGTGGACACATACCATCCCTATTATTAATTATTATATGCTAACTGGAAAAGGAATGATATTCTAGAAAAAGATAGTAAAAGGGATATTTTCCCTTTCTATATGTTTTTCAATTTTAATTTTTGCAATTAAGCGTAAATGATTGATTTAAAAGTATGATTAAACAGAATTATATGAGTTGTTTTTGGCAATGAAGAATCATGGAGAGTTTGTAGGGTGACAAGCATCATAATTATAGTTGTGTTCTATTTTGTTTTCCTGATGAGCTATATAGGATAGACTGGCAGGGGAAAACAAACAAACAAAAACTGAAGAAAGCAATCCAAGTTAATTATCCTGATCCAGGGACTAACAGTGAGACTGGAATGAACTGGATGCATATGTGCCACAGATGTATTTTAATTCATCATTGTTACTAAATAAATGTGTGAAATCAAGGGGAAATATATTCGATACAACCATGTTTTTCGGTGTGAATGATCGGGAAGATCTTGCTAATGAGAATTTAAAAATAAAAGAGAAAGAAAAATTAGAAATCTTGTTTTTTTAGACTGTGCATGTCTGTGCAATATATGAGAGGAAGGAGAAAAAGAGACAGGTCATTTTTGACTGGCCTGTAAAATTTCAAGAGAAAGAAGAAAAAAATAAGAGAAAGGAGAATTGAACTTCGGGACGATGAGAGCCCATGTATCATTTGTTAACCTGAGTTCTCTGAGGTAAATTTAGAAAATAAAGTATAAAGAATTCACATGTAAACCAGTCTGTGGCAACTCATGATTTTATAGTATACTTCCATTTATGTTTCTTTTGCACATTGAATTATAATGGAAAATGAAAGAAATACACACTAATTTACACACATATTCTCATATGTTCACACTGCTGTGTGTAGAAGGAACAATTTGTAATAAAATTGACATCTCTAAAGTCATGAAGAGTTTTCTCCTTCCAACTGTATTTATATGCATAGAGTTGATATTTCAGATATTTTTGTGGTGAGATAGTCTTTTGGGACTTCAACTACTGGGGATAAAAGAGTGTGATGTTGATAGAATTCAAAATGCTGTTTGAAGAGGCATGCAAAAGTGGATCTCTCTTATTACCTTCATAAAAATTGTGGAAAATAGCAATCTTATGTCAATTATATTAAATACACTTATTTTTATATTTTCTGCACAGGGCTTTGAAATTTTAACAAGATTTAAATGTAAATGATAAGCTATCATGATATGATTTTAATAGCACCAACACATCAGAAAAAGATAATTACCATCTTACACTTTCAACCATCCTTGGAAAATTTAAAATATGCAGTTGAGTTTAGGCATTTGGTAGTTGTCTAATATAGAACATATTTAAATATAAATGCTTTCTAAATACAAATCACTGACAGTTAAATATGCAGTGTTCACAAATAAGTATTCGGCCTCCAAAACTCTGCCATACATGTGTATATCAACATCTATCTTCAGTCATAAAAATATAGGATTGATTTAAATACATTTAGCAAATGGCAACAATGCATTAAGCTAAACTTAATAATAAATATGCAGATCACACAATACCCAAGGGTTAAAAAGAACATATATATGTAATTTTAACACAAATTTGATATTATCTTAGCAATCTACAATAATCTTCATTCCCATGCTGGTCTCCATAGTAATGGCATATACCTGCGTAAGTCCTGTTCATCTTAATACCAGCTAATGAAGAAATGGTCAACATCTGTCAGCCAAAGTGAGCAAAACATTAGGAGAATTTTAAGATATAATTGTAAAACATTGCTGAGGACAGAGGCATACAGTGCTGTCCTTTGCCTTGTTAAAAGACTACAATCATTCAACAAATGCTTATTGAGTTCCCACTCTAAGTAGATACAGATCTATGCATTGGAATATCAGGAGAGGATAAGAAAGGTTACCGCTCTGCACAAAGTTTGTTCTAACAGCTGGAGACATGCAATAAATAAGAACAGACAAGATACTTTCATCCAAGTACTATGAAGAAAAAGACGGATTTTGTGTGTGTGTGTGTGTGTGTGTGTGTGCTTGTGTGTACATGCACACACAGTATATGGGACAGAGGGGATGATTTGAGCTTTCATCTAATGATGAGACATGATGGAGGGAACAATGCCCATGGAGACCATAATGTGTAAATGCCTTAGGATTATGTGTATGTGCACTCAAGTGCATGCCTGCACATGTAACATGTGGGACTGAAGGGAAGATTTGAGCTCTTGTCTAATAACAAGAAGTAGGCAGCCATGTAAATACGGGGTTTTGGGAACAATGTCCATGGAGGGAATAATATGTGTAGTTATCAGTGCCTTGATGCTGGAAAGAGATTGGCATGGTTGAAGGAGAGAAAGAGGGCAGTGTTCATAGAACACAGTGAGAGACGGGAAGAGAGGGAGAAAGTATAGGTAGCCATGTCTCACCCAATTCCTGTTTCTAGTATGAAGTCACTATTCCTGTTGAATTCTCAAGTAAATTCTAAGGTGACGTACTACAATTATTACAGCAGTATATAGTTAATTATCTCAGGAAAATTCTTAATAATATTTTGTGAATATAATAGCAATGCTTCTAAATCTTCCCATAGTTATTCAGTCTTTGACTTACAAACACAATTTCAAGAAAGTAAGGTAATAATGTACACATATTGGAATTCTGTCCAAATGTGTAGTGATTCGAAAGACATGTTTAGTACTGGTGTGTTTATTTCACTAAGTTAATCCTTTACTCCACTGTAGTCAATAAGTAGTTAGATTACATTAACTTTATCACAAATTTTGTCCTAAGAAACTGCCCAAATGGTATCTCTCATTATGCAGAGTTCCTTTTATGTTTGTTATTTAAAATTTTTGGTTAAATTTCTTATGCTAGATTTTTTACTAAGAACATCTGGATTAAGAGTGGGAAGATACATTTTCTCCGTTTCCAGTTCATTTTTTCTCTCTCTCTCTCACATCAGATAATAGAGCCATATCCCAACCCAGGATGGACATATGGAAAAGCCAAGGTTGGAATTTTATTCTAAAATTTTAATCTTAAAAAAAATAAAAGAGGTTTTAGAGTCAACTGATGAATTTCATAGTAGACTTGAGAGCTCTACAGATAACAGTTTGGGCTAAGTATTGTCCTGATTATGTGAGATAACCATCTGCAACAATCAGTGAAGCAAAGCAAAACCTCAGTAGTTAAAGCATTCTGAAACCACTTCAAAGAAAAATCAATCTTCCTTTTCGCATATACCTACCTCCCCTTTCCCCCAACACACTTCCCAACTTACTTGTAAGATTATATTTGGCCCAATGTTACTCAACACTTTCAGAATCACTAAAGGTTGTATCTTCAGTTGGTGTTGCACAAATGAAAGGTAAGAAGCCCTGAAAGTTTATTCCATGCAAATAATTCATTGCCTAAATATGTCCACTCAGTGTTCCCCTCTGTGACATTTTTACCTTGAATGTACTCATGATAAAGTGAGATTCCATTATATGATAAAACAACACATTTGATATTACGATTCATGATACATTTCATACAATTCAGCCAGGTAACAGGTACCAAGGGGGAGAGAGACAGTTTTGAGAAATAATTTTATATACATACATATATTGAAGCTGATTTTAAGTCTGTATCTCCAACCTATCAGAATTTTTCTGGGATATATAACAAAAGTAATATAATAATTTATGTGATGTTTATATGATGAAACTAACACATACATATGTATATATTCATACAAATAAAAGTTAAAACACTAAAAATGTATTACAGAACAATTTATTAATAACTTTAATGAATGGTATCAATAATGAAAAATAATAGTTATTTTAGGTATTTTTAAAAGAATAAGCTTATGGTAATGTATAATTGGAAGAGGGAGGCATTTTACATGAAGGAAATGAAAACATGGAATGAGGAATTAAGTGGTAGATGACCAAATATTTGACTGACATAGCAGTGTTAAGCAAAGTAATGGCAATTGTTCTTGCCAAATCAGAAATTTTTCTCTCAGTCGACTTTCTTTCAAGTCCTCCTTTCTTTGCTTCAGGGACTGTACACTTCCCAGGCCACTTTTTTTTCTAAGCATACATCTAATTTTTTACGTCAAATCTCGTTGCAGGTATTGCCCACTGATTGCCTCCTGAGTCAGTCTTTAACTCTCTCACTTTCGAAGTTTCAATGTAGAAAAAGTCTTGTCATCTACAGTAACTAACAGATCATCTCTCTTCAATTTATTTCTTCAAATGTTAACAGAGTTCATAATCCATATCAGAGCAATTAATTAAAACTGGTACCTATTCCCAACTTCTCTCCTTACATTTTCTTAATCTACCCAACTCAAGAATTGGACAATAATTTCTTACTCTCTTCCTCATCACAATTAGTATTTAACATTTATTAACTTTGCTTTGAAATGTCATCCACCATTTCCAGCTCTAATATAATCTTAATACAGGCATTTATCATTTCATTCCATATTATTATAATGGCCTACTAAGATTTTCTGATTCACTTAATCTTTTCCATTCTGGTTTACAAATTGCTAATCTGTAAATGTGCTTTCTTTTCTCATCATGAATTGATAGTTCTTCAGAGTACTCTCCAGTGCCAGGTCACAGAAACCTGTGAGTCAGAGCCAATTGTAGGCTTTAGGATCAAGTATCAGGAGCAGGATAAAATAGTTATCATGAGTCTGAGATCACTGTGGTAACCTCAAACTGACAGTTGAGGCAAGAGTCCAATTTTGAATATATCAGCTAGTTTGGTATTCAAATATTTAAGAGTGTTACAGGGCACAGACAAGATTAACAATTAATTTTAGGGGTAGTAATATATCCTTCTCACTGCTCTGTCCTCACATGCATGGGTTTGTGTGCACACAGTTTTTCTCTGTAATACTTCTATTTCTGGTACAATTGAATCTTCCAAAAGATAGCTTCCATGTGTAAGTCTTTATTAAGCATATATATTTGATTTAGGAAAAGGGACCAAACAACTCTTTTCGTTCACAATAGTTTTGATAAATGAATTGGAAACAGAGGCATAAAGACAAAGAGAGGTGAAATTATTTATTAAATATATCAAAGTAGGTCAATAGAGTACAAACTAGATCCAAGTCACAGGAGAAGAAGAGGTGTGGGAAAATGTATTTAAATTTTTTAAAAAATAAGGTAGCCCAATATTAAAAGTCTCTTGCATGTGGGCTGGAAGTCCCAAACTCTACAAGATTTCAAGATGAATTTATATTGATGGTTAATAAACTGTGTTGCAGGTAAGCCTTCTGGAGCTGCCAAGTAGGGCAAGGGTTGAGGCCAGAGGGGAAAAAATGAGAAGGAACTCCAAGCTACCTACCCTATCTTCAAAATTGCTGAATTGTTGTACTTTTATTTGTGTTACATGTTCAGTTGAAGGAAAACAAATTCCATTTATTTAAAAAGAAAAATGTGATAATTATTTCAATGCCTGGGAACTTGTAGAAGTGGTTCCTGAATAATGTTGAAAATTGGGTGAGAAGTTTCTAAGATTTAGTTTAAATTCTACTCTCTGGGATTTATGTTATTGCAGTCTCATAACTCCAATGAATTTATCCATAAATTTTTAAAATGTAATCAAATATCAGGAAGTATTTGAAGAAAGCACTTCATTTTTGCCATAAAATTCCTGATGGATACCTGGTTCTGATCCTTATTATTAAGAATCAGTGAACATTGGAAAATGACCTTATGAACATTGGTAAATGACCTTAGATGAAGGGTACAAAATGATCTCTTTGTAAGACTAGAAAGCCTTTGAAAAGATTCTAATTATTTAATGACAAAATCAAAATACACAACTTATGTGAAGTTTGACTCAGATGCATCCCTAAGCCAACTTAAGGAAAAATGGAACATCAAGCAAAGGTTATCTTCAATCCTATCAGTTTGGGCTTCTATACTTCTCTCCCTTTCTATGATGGGTACTTTGGTGTAACAAGTCTTTATGGTTTTTTTCCTTCATACTTGCCAACCACCATACCCGGCATCAAAATCAGCATTCTCATATATTTAAATCATTATTTACAGTAAAAGTATTATTAAGTAACTACATATATGTTAAAGTACTTCACTTACCAGGGATATTTGCATTTTTAATAACAGTTTATGCTATAGAAACAAAAGGTCCTGAGTTTTTTAAATTAAATGAGGCTTCTATAAATCTGGTATACGACTATTCGGAATGGTGAGCAGTGGGGAAAATCAAAAAGTCAGTGCCACTTTTAAGACACTAAGTCATACAAATCACATCTGAAGTTCAAATATAGAGCTTGGCTATACCCTGTAACTAATAAATGATTCTCACTGGTCCCTAATATATCATGCTTCTTTCAATGAAAAACACTTAGCTTATACTGCAAACCCTTCCAAGATAGTCCTTAAAACTGCCTAAAGAAACAATGATAATAATAGTAACAATAACACCAACCACAATAGCAACAATAGATAGGGATTCCTGCATGTGTTCTATCACTCAGTTACTAATCTGAATTTTAATCTCTCACACCTGTAGCTCGTCTTCTTATACAGATTCTCCCGCTTCTAAAGGACAACATGCATACATAGACAGCAATGTGAAAACTTAATAGTGGTTTTAAAATACCACCTATTTTCTCTATTAAGAATAATTATGGCTTTTAATTTTAGTATATTAATCATACTTAAGGATTTATGTTTATTTCTATGTTTTGTATGGTAATTATAGTCCAATGATTATTTATATTTATTTCAATGATTAAAGTGTTTAAATGTACATAAACGACTTCTACATAACAGTTTTCCTATTTTGGAGTTTTGAATTTTATTAGCTTTTGGTTGCCTGGATGATACCCAAAATTCAGACGTCAATCTGCTGAGAAATGTCTTCTTTCATTATATTTTTCATATTGTGTTTCCTCCTTTTATTCTAGTTTATTCTCCAGGAATATCAATTATTCATAAACTGGAATTTTACTCTTTTAATCTATTGACCTATTTCTCACTATTTTTATCCCTTTTTTCTCTCTGCAGTTCATCTTCCATAGTCTTTCTGATCAGACTTTCTGTAGTACAGTGTGTCCCATATGCCCTCATTTTTTTAGTATTTGAGCAGAATATTCATTTCCTAACATTCATTTTCTGAAATATCCAACTTCTAAGTCAACTGTTTTTTTGCCAACTTTCTTTTGCTTTTGTAGTTAACATTTTTAAAAATGTTTCTCTTGAATGTTATAGTCTTCATATTTTTGTTGTTGAAAAAAATTCAAAGTCTTAATGATGTCACTATTTTCCTTTTTAAAAATGTTTATTAATCATGAACATGAGGCCTAGGTTTTCTGCTGCAAGAGAAGAAATGTTTCACTGTTGCATAGGGACTCTTCCAACCTTGTGTTCAGCTACAGAGCTGTTTGATCATTTACATCAGTCTTAGGACCCAAGAGCCAGTGGAGACTCTGTAGGGTTCTCACATATGGGCAGACCTACAGAGCAAAGTGTTGTCTCTGGATTTGACAAAACTGCTATTCTTTCTAGTTTTCCGTTTAAAATGACATCAACTCTAGATAAGTGGTTTGACTGTGTGGGACTCTCATTCTGGTGACACTGCTCAGTGGATCACAGACAAACTTCACTACATCAAGGAGATGTTTCCAACCAGTTCATGTTTCCAGTTGCCAGGTGTGCTCTTGGGGGACTCACACCAAACGCTGATCTAAAGTGCCTAAAGAACTTCTAAGGGGTGCACACACATCTATCCCAGTTTTCTCTAGCCACTAGATTTATACCACCAAGTTAGTGATTATTTATAGGGTTCTGTTAAGCCCTTAATGAAAGCCATTCACAATCTTTTTTCCCAATATTTTGCTTCAGTCTGTCCCTATAGGTATTATGCATGACAAATTTTATATTTAGTCTATGGCATGCATCCCTCACAAAATTCCACAGTTAACATAGATTTTCTTCTTTATGTCCCTTTGAATGTTTTAGTCAGAATTTAGTAGGATGACATTAGGTTTCTATTTTACTCATAAATCCCATGTGTGGATTGAGGGGCATAATAAAAGATCTCAATCTGGGTATACTGAAGTTGGCACAAACTTCATAAAGGAAGTCTAATACAGAGGGAAAGGATAATCCAGTAAACATAAAGAGCACGGAAAAGGGCTATTTAAAAGGAAGTGACATATAGAGATTCTAGCAGGTAGTAAAACAAACAATTACCATCAGGAAAGTCTATAAGCCATGAACAGACATTTCTCCAAAGAAGTCATATAAATGGCCAAGAGACACATGAAAAAATGCTCAACATCACTCATAATCAGGGAAATACAAATCAAAAACACAATGAGATAACACCTCACACCAGTCAGAATGGCTAAAATTAACAAGTCAGGAAACAACAACATCAGCAAGATGTGGAAAAAGGGGAACCCTTTTACACTGTTGGTGGGAATGCAAGCTGGTACAGCCACTCAGGAAAACAGCTTAAAATTAGAGCAACCCTATGACCCAGCAACTACTCTACAGGTACTGACCCTAAAGATACAAATGTAATGATCCAAAGGGACACATGCACCCCAATGTTTATAGCAGCAATGTCCACAATAGCCAAACTGTGGAAAGAACTGAGATGTCCATCAACAGATGAATGGATAAAGAAAATGTGATACACACACACACACACACACACACACACACACACACACACAATGAAATATTACTCAGCCATTAGAAAGGATGAATACTTACCATTTACATTGATGTGGATGGAACTGGAGGGTATTATGTTGAGCTAAATAAGTCAATCAGAGAAAGACAATTATCATGTGGTTTCACTCATATGTGGAATATAGGAAGCAGCACAGAGGATCATAGGTGAAGGGAGGGAAAACTGAATGGGAGGCGATCAGGGAGAGAGATAAACCATAAGAGACTCTTAACTATGGGAAGTGGGCTGGGGGTTGCCGGAGAGGAGGTGGGTGGGGGTTGGAAAGACTGGGTGGTAAGCACTAGGGAGGGCGTGTGATGTGGTGAGCACTGGGTGTTAAAAGCAACTGATGAATTATTGAACACTACATCTGAAACTAATGATGACTAATATGTTGACTAATTGAATTTATTTATTTATTTTAAGATTTATTTATTTACTCGACGGAGAGAGACATAGCGAGAGAGGGAACACAAGCAGGCGGAGTAGGAGAAGGAGAAGCAGGCTTCCAGCTGAGTGGGGAGCCCGATGCAGGGCTCAATCCCAGGACCCTGGGATTATGACCTGAGCTGAAGGCAGATGCTTAACTACTGAGCCATCCAGGCGCCCTGGATAATTAAATTTAAATAAAATAAATAGAAAATAAAATCCATTGGAGCAATGGAAAAAAAAAAAAAAGGAAAGTCTATAAGCAAGTAGCAGGGTGTTTGCCAGAAACAAATGTATAGGGTCAGGATTCAAGACCCTGGAGACTGGTAAGATCTAAGCAAAAGTCGCTTGAAATTGGGATCTAGCTACCACAATTACAGGATACAGGCCACAACAAGTCAATTTTCCAGAACAGAACTAAGAATGACTTATTATAGAATTCTGATCTAAAGTACCTTAATTCTTTATAAGTAGGGTCATGATGACACTGACAGTTTAGGGAGAGAAGATGACTTAGCTTGGGGAGAGGAATGATACAGAGACAGACACTGATATTTCGCTATAATATTAACTTCTGCAATACTGGAATCCAAGTGATAAGAATCACAAACAACTCACTGGTTATAGTGAATAGTATGTTAAAAAGAAATTGAAGTTTTCTGGGTTTATCCAATAACTCATCTCTTATTTTCCAAATGCTATATTGCTTCTCATATATAATTTGTATTCTTTAAAAAACACAGTTCTTCATTGTCCAAAGCTCTACTGTTTGCTTTTAGCATCTATATTATACATATTGAAATTATCCTTAAGTTATATTAAGAAAATGTTCTCTATCACATAGTGATATTGAGTTTGCTATTCAACATGAACATAAGGGTTTTTTTCATGTTGTATCAATATATAAATTTTAATAATATGTCTACAAATGATTACATTTTCCTTATATTTTATTCCTTTAATAAGTACTTGTTTTATACTGTTTGAATGCATAATTCTATGTTATGATATATTGAATTATAAAATAGAGATGTGATTTCTAGCCCCCAAAGGCAACATTATATAAAAAATAGCATTCAAATTCAAAACTATGTATGAATAACTAATATTATATAAATTGACCTGGGAAGATTGGCAGTATGACCATATAAAATTGCTTACACACAAATGAGTATAAATACAAAATAATAACCTATTAATAACATTATTCATAAGAAGTTTATAAAGCTAAAAATTCTTGTGGAAGGAGAAATAATAGCACTTATTACCATAAGGAAAACTTCCTTAATTGGAAAATAGATGAATATATGTTCAGTGCAGAAAATCTCAAAGAAAGGACAGAAAGAATGGTTATGTTTATTTAAAATTAAATTCATTAAAATTAATTTCATTTTTCTGTTCCTTAAAGAATCACAAACCCATCAAATATATTCACTTTATTATGATATTTTTTCAGAATAACACTGATTTTGATATATAATTAGATACATAGAAGGAATTAAATTATTTTATAGATCACACATAGTAGCAGTATAGACTAGTCCTTAAATTATTAAGAATTATTTATCAAAACAAACTAAATGAAATTAAATAATTTTGAACTAATTCTCTTTCAATTAAATTTATTTAACATTTTACTATTCTTTTCAAAGAAAATACTGGATCTCAGGCATCCTTTTTTATTCAGTTGAAAATACACTGCAACAAAAGAGAGTAATATACCTAAAACATAAATTTTTTTCATCTAGTCATTCTCTTGATAAAGAATATTCAATGGTCCCTTCATTGCCCATTAAGTAGAACCCAGAGGTGATGGGCATTTAATCTTAAAGTTTTATCGACCTTAGAGGTCATCTTGTCTGAGAGCCTACTTAATGTATATATCACCTCTGCATTTCATCAACACAAAGGGTGAAGTCAGGGGAGTTAATTTGCATCTGGGTGGTGATCATGGCTCTAATCTCAGGGTGACTGGGGGCTGTCAAAGGCTCTATTTACATAAAACCAGCTCTTGGCACTTGAATGATGCCACTACACTGTAGCAGAAAGAACTTGGGGATTCTGGAATTAAATAAAACTCTACTTAAATCCCAGGTTTTAAGCAATTACACACTGAGACTGAATACATGCATGCATGCTAAACTCTTCTTTAATTCTTTCTGTGCATACAGCCTGATTGAATTTCTCAGCTTCTTTGTAAGTTACAGGTAACCAAGAGACTAATTTCAAATCAACCTGAGTGAGAATGATTTGCACTGCTTTCAGGTCTTAAAACCACCCAAATATTATCTTCCACGTTTCTCCCCATTCATTCATTGGCTGAACGCAAAGGACTTTCAGGCTATACAGGAGAGAAAAGCTACACTATAAGCCTGGACTTTCAGGCTATACAGGAGAGAAAGGACTTTCAGGCTATACAGGAAAGAAAAGCTTCACTATAAGCCTGGGTCTCTACATGATCTAGAAACTGCCTGACAATTAAGAACATCATTTTTTAATTTTACTTCATTATAAATATATTTATAATTATGTACTTAATTATAAATAAATTACAATAAGTGTTGTGTTTGCTATGGAAACTAGTGTCATTTTCATTAATGCAGTTGTAATGTGAATATACCACCTAAATATGGTTATTATAACATTAAATAGTCCATGTATTGCTAAGAGTAAGCATAATAATGCTCAACTTTATGCTTTATAACTTTTTACTGTTTGTTCCCAGAAATTCCGTCAACCTGGCCAGGTTCAAGACTATGGTATATAATAAACCAAGTTTACTAATCCTCCCATATTAAGACATTTTAAATCTTTTAAAAATCATCATTGTTATTTTCTTCTGTTTCACAAGAATATTTTTAATTTCTTTTTTCTTTTTAATTTATTTGAGAGAGAGAAAGAAAGAAAGAGGGAGTAGCAGAGGGAGAGGGAGAAGCAGGCTCCCGACTGAGCAGGGAGTCTGACATGACAGAGGGCGCCATCCCAGGACCCTGAGCTCATAACCTGAGCTGAAGGCAGACACTTAACCAACTGAGCCACCCAGGAGCCCCCCCTCTTTTTAATCATTAATTTATTTCTTTGAGATAGAGCAGGAGAGAGAGAGAGGGAGGGGAGGAAAATTTCTTAACCTTCCCTTGTATACTGTTATCATTAGCCTGAAATTCTACCTGGAATATCCATTTATAAAGCAAGGATTAGTTGGTCCTCAAATATATGCTATGTGCAATATTCTAAGAGCACCAGGGATATAAAGATAAAAAAAAACTGTAAATCAAAGTCTACTATAAAAGGCAATATAAACAGATATGATACTTATATAACATGGGCTATAGTAAACATACAGTTCAGTTTTTAGTATCATAAACAATATAATTGTCCAGATATACTCTGAACTTTGTAGAGTATGATCAAGGTATCATTTCCTTTAGGACATGATATTTATAGCATTCACTCAGTCACACAATAAATAAATACTCAGTGAGCATCTTCCAAGTGACAGGCACTGGTAGTATTTAGAATAAATACATACTGTTCATGCCTTTATGGGGCTCATTGGTTAATTAAGAGATTACTGAATGAATAAAACAGCCTAAGGAATGTCAATAGAGTTTTGACACATATTTTAATCCCTTGTTCTTTTCTTCCCCTTTCCTCTATCTCTTCTGGCCATAAAATAATTCTCTAACATCTCTATAGTTTTATGCACCACTAGCTCACAGAATCAGTGAGACCCAGGTACTCCAGCACAGTTTAAGCTTATTAGCATTGCAATTGCCACCAAAATATAGAATTTGTCTTGTCAAATGGTTGGACCGTAGGACAATGAGAATAAAAATGAAAGACTTAGCTATAATAGATTTTTAATAAATAGTTGACATGATTTGGTGGCAGCAGGACAAAAGAGAAGTAGCAAAAATGATTCTGATTTTGAAGCATGAAAAATATTGTTATCATTAATACAAAGAGTGAAGTGAGGAAATAATCTGCATATAGGTGGTAATGATGGCTTTGGGGTCTGATTTGGACAACCAGAAGGAAACATTTAGAAAGCAGCTCTAAAAAATGGTTTTGAAACAAGGAACATCTGATAACTAAAGTACTGAAGTGACATATCAAGACAAACTATAGAAAACAGAGGTTAATAACTACAAATCATTTCATCCAAATAAGCGATTAAGTGGGACAGTATTCAAATCTTTGTACTTCTCTAACTTAGGGTGATATACCTAGGGGTCCTAGATGGAGGTGTGCCTTTACCCAACCAGAGCATACATGCTGCAGAAGTTAACTATATTGTTGTTAAATATTTAAGAATAAATTATCAGTCTGTGGTCAATCAGGAAAACAAAACTATTCTAAGTATTTCACAAAAAATGATTTAATATAGGGTATTAAGTATTTACAAGACCATTCAATGCATTGTAGGAGTGAAGGTTATTAGCTCTGCAGTATCTGGACACTAAAAGTCACAGCTGTTATAATAATAAGGCAGGAGGTTCACTGGGGAAAGCCACAGGTTGATGCAAAATTTCTATCTGCTGAAACCGGTACATATACCTTTTACTATCAGAATAAATAGTCTTCCATTCTCATTGGTGGAATCAATGCTGACAAAGGAGTTGGATCATTTAGACTTTTAGCTCTGTGTTACAGCACAGAGAGCAGGAATAGAACTAAATACCAAATAGGAAATCTGGTACAGCAGCATTAGTTTGTTGGCTATTGAAGGCTATGTTTCAAAGAAGATGTGGTTCAATATGGTTGATTGACCAAAGTGCGAGCTGAATAACTCAATTTTACCTCTTTACCCTAGTAGTGATCAGGTTTGTGAAAGCCAACACAGGAATCTCTAAAAGTTTAATTTTATAACAAGGTATTTAGTCAATTGATTATGAAGGAAGATGTAATAAGAACAGGAATTTTTAGTGGTTATTAGTTCAATATGTTACTCCGCACTAGATTATATGTTCCTTGTGAGTAGGGAGCTTCTCACTTTTGATCATAAGTTCACATGAGCCAAATGGAGAATAATAAAAAGATGGCTTTTAAGGTTTTATTCATGTTATTTATCTTTATGAAAGACCTTTTCCTTCTCTGCAAATATTTTTTTAAAGATTTTATTTATTTATTTGACAGAGAGAGATAGTGAGAGAGGGAACACAAGCAGGGGGAGCTGGAGAGAGAGAAGCAGGCTCCTTGCTGAGCAGGGAGCCCGACGCGGGGGCTCGATCCCAGGGATCTCAGGACCCTGGGATCATGACCTGAGTCAAAGGCAGATGCTTAATGACCGAGCCACCCAGGCACCCCTCTGCAAATATTTCTTAATATAAATATTTAATAAATAAAATTATGTAATAAATATAATTAAAAAGTGTTTAATAAATAAAAGTATTTCTTAATAAAAATAAGTATTAATAATTGCATAAATCAATAGCAAAATGGAAACTCAGGGTCAAAATAGTGAACCTAGAGGGGATAATCCCTAAAAGGATTATTGAATCATCAAAGAAAAATGGATTTGTTTTTTGTATAGTTTTTAAGTATAGTGTATCATGTTTTATCATACACTATTTGAAAAACTAGGAACAGTATATTCATTCACCAGACAACTTGAATCAGAAAGCTCAATTAGGGGCACCTGGGCAGCTCAGTCGATTAAGCATCTTCTGCCTTTGGTTCAGGTCATGATCCCAGGGTCCTGGGATTGAGCCTCGCGTCGGGCTCCCTGCTCAGCAGGGAGCCTGCTTCTCCCTCTCCCATTCCCCCTGCTTGTGCTTGCTCTCTCTTTCTCTCTGTCAAATAAATAATCTTTAAAAATTAAAAAAAAGAAATCTCAATTAAATTTAGAAATTTAATTGAGAACACTCAAAATTCAATTTAAACTTTAGGAGCAGTGTCCATTAATAGGGGATCTATTAAATAAATTACATGCTGTTAATAGTTAGCCATTAAAATAAATAATGTTAATAGCATGAGAAACATTCACTAAGTGTTTACTTTGTGGAAAACAGTTTGCTAAGTGCTTTATTTGCATGAACTCTATAAATAATTTATTAGGAATAGTAATAGTATTTTATTGTATAAATTTATAATATAATAAAATCTCTTAAAATAGAGATACTTCTGTAGAGAAAAAAGTAATACCAAATAAGCTTTTGATGGAAGGTTAGACAACATTAATTATTTTACAGCCATTTGATATGAATACTGGGATGTCCTCATTCCATGCAAATGGAAGTTTTTAATTATATGCAGAATATATGTACTAAGACCATTTTGTTAATTATTTTTACTGAAAACTCTACATACATTATCAATTACATATTCCCTTATAGGAGAAAATTATTACTTACAATAAGCTCACAGTAAACATTAAATATATATCATAAAAACTAAAACAAAGAGTCATTCATGCCTATTACATTCCTCAGTTTTTCCAACTTACAAATGCTTAAGTAATTCTCAGCATACTTAGGATCCGCTAGATCAAATATTGATTCCTATTATAAAGAGAAATCATTTCAAAATATAATTATGATGAAAAATGAGAATTTTGGAATTTTATTCTACATAGATTTCTATAAACAATGGTATGACATCAACTTCACTAGAAGACAGCTTACGTTTAAAGCCATCATATCTTTCTATACTTTCCTTCTTTTGCATCCTTAATTACTTGTATGATAACTCTTTGCCACATACCTAAGAGTCCCAAAAGACTTATTCTAATGGTCCTCATCTGCAACCTTGAACATATATAACATCTTACGCTTACTGTAAATAGCCAAACCACCTACTTTGTAGGTTCAGAGACAACAAATCAATGCATGATAAATTATACCATTCTACTTTTGACTAAAAAACAGGAGGTTAAGGTGTTTCTCATTATTGCTACCAAGAAAAAAAAGAAAACTTTCTCCCTTTGAAAACAGATGTTGGTTTCTCTTCTTGACAGAATATAAGTTTGTCTATAGAAGGCATCCAAGGCATTCTTAGTACATTTTTTTCACAATAATCTAATCAGTCCTTTAAAAAATAAATATAAGAAAAAACTTTATATGTATTCTCTATAAGAAGTATTTAAACCATTTCATATGTCTACAGAGAGTTGAGTAGAGAGTATATTAGGTACAGAGACTTGAGTCCTATTTTGTGGTTCTTATAAGGCAGATAGACATAAATGTGAATAAATATATCACAAAGTACTGTGCATCTGCCATAGTACAGGAACAAATATAGAAAATATTAGCAGTTAATTATAATGGAGTCCCCATGGTGGTAGTGGATGGTGGGCAAGGACGCTGAGAACAGAGTGTAAATGAGGGGGAAAAAGTTATGGATGAAATGGAATTTAAACTTGGTCTTGATAAATGAGAAGAATTATAGTAAATAGATGGATTATAAAAGCAATCCATGTCGATTGAATATGATGGGTGAGGTCTGAATATTCCCATGTATATAACTTAATTAGAGAACAGAAATTGAAGCATATAAAAGCATCAGGATAGGAACTTAAATATGGGTGTAGCTTTTGACAACTGAGTGCCAAAATAAAGCATTCACAATGGACTTTGTAAGTAAGAAAGAGAAATTAAAGGATTCTGAGGAGGAAACTCGACTTGCAAGAGAAGATGGGAAGTCTACTAGAATTTGTAGGAATGATGTTGCAAGACAATTTTGATAGTCTAGGTAAGAACATGTAAAGCCCTGAACTGGGGGGAACTAGCTATAACAGAAGCCTGATAGCTATTGGTATAACTCTAGCACTTGGCTATGTGAATTTCCCCAGAAACATATCCCAAAACAAACATGCTAAAGAAAATCATATGTTATAGGGAAGGCCAGCAAAAGAAATTATGTGCATTTGTATGTATAATTTTTTCTTTTGTTTTGGATGCTACTTTTTTTTTTTACACTATGGAAATTATCAACTTCTGTGCACCATAAATAGGTAAAAAGACAAACATAGTTTGGGCTTAATTTACAAATTAACATACATACCAAAAATCATCAAGGACATCTGTGTGTGATACTTCCCCCACTTAATGTGTCAAAAAGACCACCTAGCCTCTTAAGAATGTGCCTGCAAAAGACAGAGAGGAAAATGTTCTCATCAAGAATGTTTTTTTCTTTTTCCTACAGCAACATTAATTACATTGTCAGCTAGAGCCAAAGAATGAGATAGGCAGAGGTAATCTGATTCTCATCTTGTTTAAACTTGTCAGTTCTAAAATGAAGTCAAGAGTTAGTCAGGGAAAATGGAGAAGGTCTCCTTCCTCACTGAGAGATAAATGGGAAGTCCAACTCCTGAATTTTTTTTTTTTAAAGGAGGGTCACTCTCCAAAAGACAACTGTCTCTTTTCAAAAGTATTACTAATTCAGCCCTTCACATGACAGCCTCCCAGAGGCAGAGAGTGATGTTTTATATCAGGAGACACTCCCATCTTCAGCATAGCTATGCATCATCTGTTGTGCCTTTGACCCTCTGCTAAAAGAAAATGTAACTCTAAAGTGCTTAGGAGCTGCCAAGACTTACAAATTTTTAAGTTGAATTTTTGCTTCAACTCAGTGTTCTTACTTCCTAGCTCTGCTCTTTCATGTGGCCTGCTAGGCAACTCTGAAGAGAAGCCGATTTCAATAAGCATTTATTTGTTATAATTCTGACTCACAAAATGATCTTTGAGATTATATACAATATTATTATATTTTATTATATGTTATGTTATGTTATAATATAATAATCTCCAGAGGAGAGAAAGGAAGAGAGGGAAACCTGCAAGAAGAACAAAAATGAAGTATGAATGAGTAGATTACTCAGGGATGGGAAGGTTAGAGAGTATCATATATAGACGTGAAATAAGGGGCTGAGAGGACAAGATGCATGTGATTTGCACCAAGGATCAAAATATTCTGAATGTGCCACGTAGTATAGGGAGTTTAAATATAGATCCTATTCAGTCAACACATTTTTTTCCTTCTGAGTTGTGAATCTCCAGCCCCCCTTCAAGTTGTGTATCCCTAACCTTTTTTCCCCAAATAAAGCCTTTTATTTCTTCAAGTGTTAAATGAGTGGAATGAAAAGAAAAAGGTCTTTTTTTTAATTTCTCATTTCCCAAACAGATTTGTTATTCCAAAGAAAGTAAATAGATTCAAATAATTACTTACTGAAATTATCTGGGACAATGCTTTAAAAAACCCAATGTGTGAATGATTTTATTGTTGAGATTAATATAGTTCACCAAATTCCACCCACTATTCCACACTGCTCTGATTGCTCACATGAATCTTTTAATTAGATAAGTTTTTAAAGTGTGTTCTTAAAAGAATCTGGTTTAAATGTCGATTTTTTAAAGAGAAGCTTAGATACATGAGTATTGACTTTATGGGAAAAAAAAAAATCACTTGAATCAAGACATAAGGTTTGTTCTATTCACCAATGTTGTGCCTACAACTTTGACAAAACATTCCAATGAGACCCAAAAGGTTAACACTTCCTAAATTCAGGTTATCTCCACATGGGCTGGGAGATAACAATTTCTCCAGTATCTTCTTCATAACCTGAATCTTAAAGGTCAGTTAATGATGGCAAATGGATAGTGGGAAAAAAGCAACAAAAACAAAACCAACAAAAAAGTTTTACTGTCAATTAAAAAAAAAAATAACCAGCCCATATAAGTAACAAAGAATCCCGATTTTTAAAAAGAAAGTGCATTTACCAATTTTTTTTCTAATCTCTTTAAAGTTTTTCAATAGTTCTAAATTAAATCCCTTTCACCCATATCTCTTTATCCATCAGAAAATCCGAAGGGTATTTGGATTCAGACATCTATTGCACCAAAGATCTTTCATTACACAGCACAAACAAGCACTTTTATTGAACAAGAACCCAATTACTTAAGCTAGCTTCGGGTTTCATTCTACCCTGTGGCATCTACTTTGACAGAAGCCTACTAATCTCTTCTGATGGACATTGCTACATATCAGTCCTGATACACAGAGATGATTTCTAACCTTCTTGTAGAGAACCACTGATTAAATAAACTGAGATGCCCATCTCAGCTTCCTTGGACCGATGAATAACAATGAGAAAGACTTCAGGCAGACATGGACCCTTTCCTCCACTGTATAAGGCACCAGCAGAGAAAGAGTTGAAAAAAGGAAGTATCTACTCTAAGAAAATGACCAGCGTTTATCAAAGTCCTGTACTGACATTGTCTGAGATTCTCTCCAGTTTGTTTCTGCTCTTTAAATGACTGTCATACTTCCCACATTTTGCTACAAGAGAAGAAAATCAATTCCATAAGGTTCTTATACCTTTGCGACTACCATTCTTGTTTTCAAACTTATTGATAAACAATGTTAATAACTTGACTTTTATGTCAGTAATTCTCAACACTAAATGCACATTAGAATTATCTAAGAACTTTTAAGAGAGCCTGACACCCATCCCTACAGATTCTGATTTAATTCATCAGGATTGGAACCTGAGCATTATTTTTTTTTTTTAAAGTTCTCCAGATGGGAAAACAAAAAAGGAAAAAAAAAAAAGTTCTCCAGATGATTGTAATATAAAGCTAAAGTTGAGAAGCATCACTTGATGTAAATAGCAACAAACAAATTTGTTAATTTTTATATTAGAATTTTGAAGAGCTGTTAGGAACCATTTAGTCTAGCTTCAGTTACAATGCAGGAATATTTTAAAGAAAAGCCTCTGAAAAGCTACATTAATGAATACATTGTTACCTCATGGCAGTCTATCTCTTTGGTTTCCTTTTAATATTAAATCTTTAGAAAAAGTCCCCAAGATACTTCAAAGTATCCATGTATAAGACTGCTCATGACAACAATGTTCATATTAATAAGCTCAATAATATCCAATAATAAAGAATTGGAGATACAGAGAGAGAGAGAGAGAGATGGGCCCACCCAACATAAATGAGAATAGGGAGAATACCTTCAGTGTAAAATATTTTAAGGATGTACCTATGTTCATGTATGTACACTTATATACATAATACCTTTTTAAAGAATATGGTAAAGATTGGTTTCTAGAATTATAAGGTTAGGCTCTTATTTTTAGTTTACACCTTTTAAATTATTTCTGTATCTAATCATTTGTAGGAACTGCTTTCATGTATTTCAACTAGCAGAGGTTATTTGGATATTGGGATAACAAACCATTTGTGTCTCCTTTTTTAAAGTTTTCAGTATTTTCCCAATACTGATATGAAATTAGCTACCCACACTTTTTCTTGTGCTACCATTTAGAGCTAATGAAGTTCTACATGATGGCCTGTTGGCTATTTGAAAGAAAACAATAATGTTTTCCCTTAGTGGGGGAAACTCATTTCAATTCTTCTTCATATTCTTTTAAAGATTGTGTATTGTGTGCTTAACATTAATGTGCTGGTATTAAAGGATATGAACATAATTTCACCGATTTCTGCCATGAAGAAGCTCATATTCAGTCAAGGAGATAAAAATAAGAACAAAAATTAAAAATTAAAATATAGTAATTTCATTGCAAGTTTATTTATAAACAAAGGAAACAAACGCATACAGGGGAGTCTATTCTTTCAAGATGGTGGCCAAGTCTATTCTTCCAAGATACAAGGAGAGTAAAGTTGGTAAATAGGAATGGAATACTTTTATAAAAATTTACTTTTCAAGTTAACAGCATTTTTATGTGTTATTTTAATTCACTTTTAGAACAGTACCAGATATTATTATTCCCAGTTTATAAATGCATAAATGGAAGCTCATGATATAATGGCTTTAAGATCCTTTTCGTCTCTGAACATGCTGTGATTCATCAATGTTGCTCTACAATAGCCAAGAATTAAAGATATCTTCTAAATGTGGTCTGATCAGTGCAGAGGCAAGGGACTCTAACAGGTCCATTGATTTTAGGACTAACACCTCTGATAATTTGTTTTAGAGTGAAGAGAGTGGGAGGGGGGAAAAAGATCAAAGGAGATGGGTATATGGAGGAATAAGCAGCTAAGCCTGCCTGGAAGAGTCAGTGATAGCTTCAGAGAGGACATAGGGTTGGCTCAAACTGAGATTTGAAAGGCAAGGTATAGTATTATACCTTGCTATATATATATATAATGTACATATATATATATATATATATATATATATATATATATATATATATATAGCCAGGGAGGCAAAGAGTGGGCTTTTCATTCTAGGCACAGGGAGTAACACAACCAGAAACACTGTCTGTGTAGGCACTAAGGATGCTTTCATGCTGCATAAAGTTACAAGGACAGGAAAAAAGGGACAAATGGAAGTGAGGTTAGAAAGGTAGATAGAAGAATGACATTATCTTGGGGATTTGGATATGATTTTACAGGCAATTGATCAACAAAATAATAATATATTTTATGTCCTGGAAAATAACTGTGTATTCACTAGAAGTTAAAAAGGAATAAAAACATGTATAATAGAGATGCTCTCAGCTAAAATAAAACATCCACATCAATATCAGTAGTTTTTAAGTTAAAAAGCCACTTTATTACTTTTGTAATTTTTACTCCCTGTCAGGAACACAGTCACACACTTTTGTGAGAAACAATGGTCCTCTTCATTAAGTTATGTGTGATAGAGAAGAGTCAAGAGGTGCCTCACATGACTGCTTGTGGTTAGGATCACTTTCAAATTTATTTTGGCATAGTATTTCCATCAGAATATTATAAGTCAGTTAATAAAAAAAACATGTCAAACTTCTATTAGAGGTCATTTATTGCAGGTTATTTACTATGATTTCTTTGCTTCCAATTTCTTGTCAAATGAAAAGCCATATCTTAGCTTCTGCCGAACAATTTTGAGCTTTAGCTTCTATAGTATAGATGTCTACCACATATTCTAAAATTGGGATCCCTACTGGGAACAACAGGAAACCATGGTAAGGAAAGAAAATACACAGAAATATGTATGAAAAGAGAATTTTTTCTCTCTTAGTTTTAATGTTCTTTAAGACAACATGCTGGTTTCCTCTGATGTGAGAACATTCCTCAAAAGACATTAAATTTAGAGTCTTTAAACAATATTCTGTTCTATGAAATTCTTATAAAACATCCACTGTTGAGATTTAAAAAATATGGGTTAATAAGTAGTTTCAGACAATAATAGAACAAAGCTACTTATTTCATATTTGGAATATGAGACTAAATGTTTTTGTGAGATCCAATGTTAGGGATTACACTGGTTATTTTTACTTGATAGAAGTATAATTTATGGCATCTGTATGTAGATTAATTGTGATTGTTTCATGTTTTATTGTCAAATTTCCTTTGCTAATAAAGCCATAGATAATGAAGCTGGCAGAAGAGATCATTTTCTAGAGTTTTCAAGGTCAATATGTCAATTAAGCTCTGTGGGCTAATTCATTAGTACTGGAAAAAAATGAACATGCTGAGCAACAGGATATTGCACGTCTGGGATATCAACCATCTGTATTGACTTAGGACAGCCTCAAGTTCTCTCTTTCTTTAAGAGATTTAGAGAGGCAAATTACTTTTTCATTAATTTGACAAAGATGAGACTTTTTAAAACTTAAAATATAGGTTCAAAGATGCTGCATCATATAAATCAGTGAACCATGATACACATATTGAGCCAAATTCTCCAAGTACATAAGTTTTGCGTGTCATTTAGCAGCAGCATGAATTTGTTGCATTCATTCAACAAAGATTTGTAATTTACTGAATATGTACTCTGCACAAAGTTCTATGTTAGCCATGCAGGAGGGGAGGAAAAAAAAAGAGGTATCCACAGTCTTCAGTCTCAAATACCCTACAGAGACAGATATTGAACAATTAAGTACATAGTTGTTAATTATAGCTGCCATAAGTGTCACAAAGGGAAAGCTGTGCAAAATGTGAGAGCATACAACTGTTATCACATAGTAGCTTCAAAATGAGAAAAACATGTGGTCTGAACATATTCATGGAATAATTTATAGATATTAATTTAATAATTAAATATAATTGAATAAGTATTTATTGAGAAACTACTGTATTCCATTCATTCTGTTGGGGTTAAGGATATAAGGAAGTCATACAATGTAACTGGGGAAACAGACATAGGCACAGAAAACTGCTAAAAGCTATAGATATGAGTGGCCCTTGAGGTTAAAAAAAATAATACTTTGGAGAGAGGACTCATTCATTCATTCTTAAAGTATTTATTGAATACTTATCATCTTTCCAACATGGTGCTTGGTGTTAGGGATATATGTCAATAAAATATAACCCCTGTCTGTAAAGGACTCACTTTCTAGTGAGTCTAACCCAAGGTGGTTTTCCCCTCAGGGGACATATGGCAAAGTCTGGAGACATTTTTCTTTGTCACAAATGAGGAGAGGACGCTACTGTCATCTACTAGATAGAAGCCAGAGGTACTGTTAAACATCCTACAATAAAAAGATCCGTAGCCCCCATGATGAATAATTAAACATCCCCAAATGCCAATAATGCCAAGATAGATAAACCCTTGAGAGTCACAGAAAAATAAGTAATCAATTACAAATCAGTAGTATTAGTGATGAATGGGGCTATGCTTTAAAAGACTGAGGAAAGTGAAGGATAGACTGTGACATGTCAAGGAGAGTAGGCAAGAAAACTCATTTGACTTGGTTACAGTATTATGGCAAATCATGGTGAGATACTGGAAATAAAGATAGCAAGGCTGATAAAGAATGGATATGAGAGGGTATTTGAGAGATAAAATAAATATGAAGTTATCCAGCAATTATATGATGAAAGTTTGGGAGGAGAAAGAGTTGAAGTAGATGGAAGAGTCAATGATTTCCTTAACATTTGTTTCATTTAGGTGGTAGGTTAGATGGTGTTAACATTCACATATACTGGAATGAAGGAAAAAGACAAAGTTTTAAAACTTTAATATATTAATAACTATGACAAAAAATATTTATATGTTATATGTCAGACAGTGTGCTAGTCACAGCAAACTGTTAAATTTGTCATAACCCTTGATAGGGAGATAGAGCTATTTAAAGTAAGTACTGTTACCCCTAGATTTAAGACAGGGTAAGAGGTTAAATAAATTGTTCAAAGTCACATTGCTTATTAGTGGCACTATCCAGACTCCAACTGAGATTTTTCTTCTAAAGCCTATGTTGTCAAACTCTATGCTTTATTTGATAAGGAGAGATTATAGACAATCCAGGTAGAGTTTTCACAGTTTGGATCCAGTTTGCCTGGGTTCTTCAGAAAGCAAAAGCTGGCATAAAAGCTTGTATACTACCAGTTTATTAGGGAAGACAATTCCAGAGAAGCAGAAATGAAGAGAAATTTGGGTGAGTCAAGGACATAGGGAGAGCAAATATTCAATATTAAGTTAAACACACTTGATCTCTTGATCGTAAGACAGTCTTCAAAGAGGGCATTCGAACAGTTGCATTTCACTATAGTCCATGTGGAGGATGAAAGGGAGAATATTCACTAACTCTCAACAACATTAAATGTTTGCTCAAAAAGCTTTAACTCTCCTGCCCTTCCTAGGTTGCTCATGCAAAGCTACCAAGTGGGCCTCAGTGGCAACAGAGATGTCTTGGGACAGGATGCAAGAAAGATTCAGCAGGAACGGAAGATAAGGCACTGATGAGTTGTGCATTACACAATCACAAGGAAGCTAATACAAAATAAGAAACCAAGACCTTGAGACAAGTACGACTGGGAACTATGCAACGGTGTGTAAGAAATAGCTGATATATCTGGTCTCTAAATATTATCAGCTTTGTTGTTCTCTTAAGTTATTTTCCCTTCTGGTGTCTTAATTTCTACAAAATGGAGAAAATCATAGTATCTATCCAGGAGTGTTGTGGGGATTAAAAGTTTTAATATATATCAATCATTTAAAATAGTAACAACATAAGCACCAAATGCACTTATCATTTGTTACTGACATCATCACCATCACTGTTGTTGAGAAGGAGACAATCGGCCCCTTAATATCCAGCAACTGGCTGACTCTAACAGCAAGGCCTGGGTATTGTTAGGAGCTGGCCCTGGCACTCACAGCTAAGAATATAATGTTCTCTTGTTGAATATAAACAATCTCACAGAAAACATGAGGACCCATCAATGTCTCTTTGTGACCATGATGAAGTGAGACAAACAAAAAATTCATCAAATAGGGAGTATAAGAGTCAACACTCCAAAGAGTATTTGAGGAAATGGGTAAAATAGAAGACAGATTACATTGGGCAAATTGATGAGTAGGAGATGGGGAAATCAGTCACTTTTAAAGTATGAATGTGAATAGAACAGAGATGGAAATTTAACTTGAGGGAAATGTAAGGTTGCAGGAGAGATTACTTATGACAGGGAAAAGTAAACATTTTAGTTTGCTTTAAGAAAGGGTCTGTGGAAAAGAAGGGTTTGAAGATCCAAGAAAGTAAGGAGAAATTTGATGAATTTAGTTCCTAGAGTACATAGAAGAAAGAGATATCAAGAACATGGTTGGAGAACTAACCCTGAAAAGGAAAAGGTATTTCATTCTCTGAAATTGGAGGAGAAAAGGTAGATAAATCCTAGTATTGCTGAATGTGAAGGATCTGTGATAGACGGTAAAGGAGGGAGGCAGTAAGAAATTTTATCACTGTTGACTTGTTTTCTCAGTTAGGAAATAATCCAAGACATCTGTTGAGGGTAAGTGTTAGTAGCCTTCCCACCTCCAAATGCCGCACGCCTACCCTCTCCCCCAGGTGAATCTTTACACCTAATCGTGGTGTTGCCAAGATTCACTTCTGGTACTTTGTGTCTCAGCTGAAGATGGAAGTCTTCAGGGGAAATTGTCTACTGTGGACAGGTGTTCAAGAACTCCACCTTGTGGATGAAGAACTTCAGCACCTGACTGCACTATGAGTCTGGCAGTGGCACCCACAACATGTACTGAGAAGACCAGAATCTGACCACTGCTGGAGCTGTCACCTAGTGCTACCGACACCTGGCCGCCTGGCACCGTATCCAGTCCCACTCGATCCAGATCATGATGGTGGAGGAGACTGCAGCTAGCAACTACCCACTGGCAGCCAAGCAGTTCTATGACTCCAAGATCAAGTTCCCACTGCCCTGCTGGGTCCTGAGTTGCCAACACAAGCCATGCTTTACCACCAAGAGGCCCAACATCTTCTTTTACATGTAGGGCCTCCCTGTCCCTAGGTCTGCCCAAATAAACTCTTTGGGAAAACCAGGGGAAAAAGAGAGAGAGAGCAGTTAAGTCAGAAGATTCTATATTCATAACCTTAATGGACCTGATCAGCAAGGCTAGTAATTTTTCTCTAGAAGTCCTCAGCAGCTGAGATGAAGAGAAGACAAATCAAATGCTTGAATTGATTCCTGTTCTCAGTGGCAAGTTTTCTGGGGTGGAAGGTTAGTTAAGAGGAACAAAGGAATAAAAAGTCTGAAGAGAACCTAGTTGAAATGAGCGATGAATGTGTCCAGGCTCAATAACAGGTAAGCAAAGCCAGCTACAGACTGACTTACTAATGGAGCTCAAAGTTCTAGCTCACGGGAGCTGCAGGATGGAGAAGGAAGGTGGAAATGCAGGGCGGGGAGGAGGGATGACGGCTAGGGTCAGTAGCAGTGCCAGTGAGGGAATTGGAAGGTTGAAAGGATAGATGGTTTCAGATAAAGAGTTTAAGATTTTGGAAACTGAACAGTTGTAAAGGATAGTGAGATGCATACAATAATTTAGAAATCTGTCCTTGAAGTTGGGCAGGGGTGTGGAGGGAAGTAACTAGAGAAGAGTTCCAAGACCCTAGCTGCCAAAAAAGGTATTAAATGTTAATGAGACAAATTTTGAAAAAATTACCAAATATTAGTTATTCTATTTTCTCAGGGAAATAAGATTCCTAGTATATCATAAAAAGAAAGAAGAAAAAGAAAACCCCTTTAATGTTTCATATTATAATTCAGAAAATTTACTCTATTGTATAATAACAGTTTCATTAAACTGCAGTGAGAATTATTTTTACAGAATGCTCATATGCTACATATAAACATTATGAATAAATTGCTGGTATCTACTGATACAACTTTAAAACAGATTTAAAAAGCTACATTGTTAAAAGAATGGTATATAATTCTTATGCTGCTTTTCTATGTATGAAATTCTTAATAGGAAAAGTAACTGGATAAATCTGGTGACCCTTGTAAATATTTGGTTCTTACACTGAAGCTTTACTTAGCCCTGAAAAGAAATTCAGTAGTCTCACTCTTGCTGAAATTTTAAAGAATGACTCATTACACCTAATTGTTCTTCCAGAATGCCTGGCTGTTACAGGTGATTTAGTAGGGCAGAAAATAAAACATACCCATATTTTACTTGGTACAAATAAGACTGTAATCTCCGTCTGTATTATGAAATATTAAATCCCATTCCCACGGGGAAAAGTTACCTGATTACATCCCTGAAAAAATACATGTGGGTTAATTCTTAACATCTTAACTTTGCTAACATTTAGTAAGACCTTATTTTAAGGTTTGTCTTTTTCCTGCTGCCGATCATAGACACTAGGAAAATAATCAGAACCATTAAGATAAGATGGCAAAGAAATGCCTTAAAAAAATACTTAAGTAGGATATATTGAAAAAAAAAAACGTGTTATCTGGGCATTCTTAACTGTGGTATGTAGAATATTCTTTTACAAAAATTAAGTGATTTTGAGTGGTGTTTACAACTAACAGATAGGGAAAGTCAACATTTTTTAATTTAATTTTTCTTCTGGAATCCCCAGGCAATATCATAACCGACTCATTTAACTCATCTGAATTAGTTTTTAATAAGCTATCAAAAGGTGAACCAATTTTCTCTAGTTTCTCCTGAGAACTGGAGATAATTAAATGAAGGTGCAATCCTAACTCTTAAGGATATTTTTTGGTTAATTTTTGACACTTCTTCCTTCTAATTTTCCATGGATCTATATACCATTCTGACCCCAACTCCACCATGGATGATTAAGAGTTCTGCGGCAAAGCCAAGAACCTTGTCAATCACCTAGCATTATACTCTGTTTTTTTTCACAAACAATTCATTTATTGATTGATTGATTATTGATTTCATATGTAAGTAATGAAGCTGAGTTTTATGTTCTTAGCAATTAACTTCTCCTTTTGGTGTGGTGTATATTAGATTTCAATCCCGAAATCCTTACTCTTGTCTCTCAACTTCCACATATCTATTGGGATAATCAGAAATTATGAATATGACATGTTTGAGTACCTAGAATTCTGCATGCCATATAACAGCCACTAATCATGTGCAGCTATTGAGCCCTTGAAATATGTCACTACTCCGAACTGAGATGTGCTATAAGTTTAAAATACAAAGCAGACATTGATTAGCACAAAAAAAGGTAAAATATCTCATTAATTTTTATATTGGTTAGATGTCAAAATGGTAATATTTTATTTGTTAAAATAAAACATATTAAAATAATTTTACCAATAGTATGTATACTATATAGTGGTATGGCTATAAAAACTTAAAAATTACACATGTGATTCACATTTCCATTTCCCATTACAATTTTATTGGACAGTACTGCCCTAGCACAAAGATCGAAATTAGTATTCTCAGTAAATGTTGTATCCTACAAAAGAATGCAGGTATGGAGAATATTATAGGAAACCCTATTATCTGCCCCACCATTTCTCAGAGGTTTTGCTCATTCTTTCTCTCTGAAAGTAACCAAGATTTTAAAACAGCTGTTTAAAGGTATGGATTGACAAGAACCAAGTTTTAAAGTGTTTCCGAGTGCAACCCAACAATTATATAGTCTTTCTATTGCTTACAACATAATGTGTTATTCTGTAGTAATAACATTCAAAATAGCTGATGATGTAAGAAGCTGAATAGAACCTCTGTATCTTCTAACTCTAGCATTCTTTAGGCATTAAAATGGTTATGGAAAAGTAGACCAAAAAAAAAAAAAAAAAAAAACTATGGCTCTCACATATTTACTCTTCGGTCACAAATGTGCAATGATTCCTCATGCAGCATTTTATAAGTACCCCACTGCTGAATGCAGTAAATGATTCCGCACTCCTCTGACCATGAATAATTCATAGGGAAAGAACCAAATACCAAAACTGTTGGCTTATGTGATGTTTACAGTGGCTTTTAAAACTTATCTACAGACTTACTCCCATTGCTCTATTTCTTACCATATCTTTGTGTGAGGACAATTACTATGATGGACATAAAACCTAAAACAGTTAAATGATACTGCAAAATGCTCCATAAAATTTAAGTGCAACATGGAATAAATTCTCCATTTCTCTAAGTATGATGAGTAACCCTGGGATTCACAGAAACATCAAACCTCTGTTTTAAATAGGGACTTTTTAAAGTATGGCAATTTTAGCTTTGTAACTATGGATGGTATACAATGTTTAAAAAATCATTGACTTTTGGGGCACCTGGGTGGTGCAGTCATTAGCATCTGCCTTCAGCTCAGGTCATGATCCTGGGGTCCTGGGATCGAGCCTCGCATCGGGCTCCCTGTTCCACGGGAAGCCTGCTTCTCCCTCTCCCACTCCCCCTGCTTGTGTTCCCTCTCTTGCTGTGTCTCTCTCTGTCAAATAAATAAATAAAATCTTAAAAAAAAAATCATTGACTTTTGTCAAGTTTCGTCTTACTTCTTCCTCACATTTTATTTTCTTTTAATCATCACTATTAATCTTTTAAAATAATTAAAGAATCCATATTCCTTCTAACAAGTTGCAAAAAACAAAGTGAAATATTTTATTTCTTTATATTTTATTTTTTTTAAGATTTATTTATTTGAGAGAGGGAGAGGGAGAGCAGGGGGAGGGGCAAAGGGAGAGGGACAAAGAGAATTTCAAGCAGAATCCACGCTGACCGTGGAGCCCCCATGTGGGGCTCGATCTCACAACCATGAGATCATGACCTGAGCTGGAACCAAGAGTTAGTCACTCAACCGACTGAGTCACCCAGGCGCCTCTCTTTTGGTTTTATAATAGAAATAATAATATCAGGTTTAAAAAAGAATCTTCAATGTCTAAAACTCGCTGGTTGTCTAGTCTTTGATATATCACATATGTCAATGAGGAATTACCACCTCCAAAACTAATTTCTTACTCCTAAAGCCATTAGGGTCTAAAACCTTTTTTTAATACTTATGTGAAATTACCTTATCTGTAATTTATACCTACTGATAATAATTTACATTAGAACTATGAAGAACAAGTATAATCTCTCTTCCATGTAAATTGAAGTACTTTCTTAACATTTTTTTAGCTCTTTATATTATCTTTGTAGGTAATCTCACTCACAATCATTTATATATTATATATACACAGCTTAAAACATTTCTCTCTGTGCTATAGTTCTATTCAACTTTTTGATATCCAAAGCTCATGCATTGAAAATTAAACCTCTATGCCCAAATTTGGTGAGTGACTGTACTCAGAATGGAATCATCCTTAGATCAGCTTCTTCTTCACTTCCCATATCCCATCAATCACCACGTCTTATCAACCTCATCTCCTAAATATCCCCTAAAACCAATGATTTCTCCCCAGCAATCTCCCCAGCTCTCTGGATTAATTTCTATTATCTCTCACCCAGCTGGAGGTAATGGCTTTCTAAATGGTCTCCCTGCATCCATTCTTGATACCCTCTGTTCATCTCTGAGCAAAGTGTTTACTTAAATATATAAATAAGATGAAGTAACTCTCTGCTCAAATTTTTGCACTGTCTTTTCCAGTTATTTAGAAAAAGCTCAAAAGACTTAATAGTGGCAGACTATTGGCTATAAAGTCTGGGTTCTGCTTACCATGCCCTTGCTTAATTAATTACTCCTCACAGTTCAGATATCAGGAAAAAGACTTTTGCCCAAGAAAGCCTTCCCTAACTTCGCTGAGCACTGTCCGTTCCCTCATTACAATTTTTTCATCATACCATGTATCTCAACTTCATGGTGTTTAATGTTACGATTTCATATTAATTCTGAAAGAAGGAATAAAAAGGTATATTAAATAACCTTTAAAATACTTAAAGAAAACGTTTATGTCTAGATCTACACTGTAGTCCTGGTATATATTCATATTTAACATTATTCGAGCAAACAACAACAATTCAAAGATTAATTACACACCCAAATCTAAAAAACACAGGCACACTAAACCACTATAACTCCAGGCAGCATAGAAAAGTAACACCCTTAGCCTAAAAAATACTAAAATCTGTATGGAGAAAGGGTATACTTATTTTCAAGACTACCATTATAATATAGCTGTGAGTGAAGGAAAGAACATTACCCTGAAAATAGTCAGAAATATAATATATAATATAGTCTTTGCTAGATCAGAAGCTCTATTAGGCAACCAGATCTGCTTCTGCTTACACTACAGATAATGTGACAGGATTGCCTTAGGGGATGTCACAATTTCTCCATAAAGCCATTATCATGAATAGATGTTTCAGGTGGATGGAAATTAAAAAACAAAAAGCAAAGAAAAAAGTTACTTTATTAGTGGGCACTTTCTCAGATGGTCACCAATACATTCACTTTAAAATACAGAATAATCTGGAAAACCATCAAAATAACCATCTGTTAGAATGGTCTTAAAGGGGTACATTTTCTTACAGCCAAACTTCAGAGCTGACCCAAGAGAATCTGAGAATGGGAGTGGCAGATGGCTCCTGGAGACTACATTTTAAATAACTTTGTTCTAACCTGTGGAAATATAAGAAGTTATAAGCAGGAAAAAAAAAAATAGAGATAAACTGGCATTTGCTGCATTTACCGTGACACAATGGAGGATTTAAGTCATTCTTTAAAAGTCCTCATATATGCTTACACACATTATAAATTTTAAAATAAAGTGCACATTTTGCCTAAATTTGTCCACTGCATTGCATTTTTTCTTAAGAGAAGATGCCATAGAACACTGTCACTCAGAGTTATGTAAAGCTCCCTCTTGTTGAAATGAACTGTGCATGGCGGGAAACAGTCTTGTTTATTGTACTACTCCACTTATTTTGATATCAATTCCTAGTTAATATTTTAGAAATTTTACATATTACAAATCTAGTGCCCCAGAATCTTTTCTATCCCTTAAAAATTATAAACTGGTTTAACAAAAGCTGTAAATATCTGCTATAGACTGAATTGTGCCTCCCCAGAATTTCTATGTGGAAGTTCTGGCCCCCAATGTGATGATCTGGAGCTGGGGTCTTTAAGGAGGTAATTAAGGCTAAATGAGGTCATAAGGGTGAGTCCTAATCCAATAGGTCTAGTCTCCTTTTAAGAAGAGAAAACTCTGTCTCTCCCTGTCAACAAGAACACAGAAAAGAGGCCAGGTGAAGACTCAGTGAGAAGATGGCCCTCTGAAAAACCAGAAGAGACCTCACAAGAAACCAAATTTGCCAACACCTTGATCTTGGATTTCTAGCCTCCAGAACTGTGAGAGAATGAATTCCTGTTGTTTAAACCACTCAGCCTGTGGTATTTTGTTATGATAGTCCCAGCTGACTCATACACTACAGTATCTTTAGAGGGCCTTAAGTTCTTTGGTTTGTTTCTTTGGCTTGTTTGTTTTTGGAAGATGCCTGTGATAATTTGGACAAATACATAGTTTTTAGCATACCTATGAATATAATTACATAAACTTTTTTGATGTGTCAAAATTATTTTCACCCCCAAAAAGTTTTTGTGTCATCTCAATTTCATGTTAACTAATGTTTGATACGTTATCAAAATACAATAGCAAATCTGAAATTCTAGAAAATATGTGGCAACAGAAGCTTACCTTAGACTACCTCCCCAATGATTAATAATGACTTGTCCCTAGCAATACCACTACAATCACGTTAGGTAGCTTGGACAAGATCAAGTTTTGCAAATGATATCTTTAGCAAAAAGAGTAAAATGGCTACTAGCTCACAAACTGGGTATGCTACTTAATTTTTTTTTATTGAAAGAATGCTATAGTCTTCATAAAACCTTAAAGTCCTAATAGATCTTAGAACTGAGTATGGATACTAAAAAAAAATACTAAAAAGCAATTTAAAAAAAGGAAAATTATATAAATATGCAATTAAACAAAATTCAGAATGAATAATACACTTGTTTTAAAAGTTCTTTTCTGGGGCATCTGGGTAGCTCACTCTGTTAAGTGTCTGCCTTCAGCTCAGGTCATGATTATGGGGTCCTGGGACTGAGCCCCACCCAGGGATCCCTGAACAGCGGCATCTCTCCCTCTGCACGCTCCCCCTACTTGTGCTCTCTCTCTCTGTCAAATAAATAAATAAAACCTTAAAAAAATAATAAAAAATAAAAGTTCTTTTCTCATTTGCTAGAAGTATAATGCAAATTAAAATATGATAAGATTTTGCCTATCTAGTCAGCATTTTTTTTTAAATTTAAACTTTACTTTTTAGAGCAGTTTTAGATTCATAGCAAAATAGAGGGGAAGATACAGGAATGTCCCATTTACCCAATGGCTCCCCACACATAAAGTCTTCTCCTTTATCAACATTCCTCTATAAAATGATACATTTGTTACAACTGGTGAACCTACATGGACATATCACAATCACTCAAAGTCTACAGTTCACACTGCAGCTCACTCTTAGTGAAATATTCTATGGGTTTGAACAAATGTATAATGACATATATCCATCATTACATTGCCCTAAAAATCCTCTGTGATCTTCCTATTCATCCCTTCTCTCCCCAAAATGCCTGGCAACCACTGATCACTTCATTGCCTACATAATTTTCATTTTTCCACAATGACATATAGTTGGAATCATACAGTATACGTAGCTTTTTCAGATTGGCTTTTTTCACTTAGTAACACATGTATATATTTCCTCCATGCCTTTTTTATGGCCTGATAACTCTTTTTTTTTTAAGTGCTGAATAATATTCTACTGTCTAGATGTACCAGCATTAGTTTAATCATTCACACTGAAGGACATCTAGGTTGCTTTCAAGTTTTGCTGAATTCTGAGTAAAATTGCTACAAACATCCATGTGAAGGTTTTTGTGTGGACATAAGACTTTCAAATAAACTTTCAACTCCTTTGGGTAAGTACCAAGTAGTAGATTTTTTTTGAAAAATTTTATTTTACTTATTTGACAGAGAGATAGAGAGCACAAGTGGGCAAAGCAGCAGGCAGAGGGAGAGGGAGAAGCAGGCTCCCCGCTGACCAGAGAGACCGATGTGGGGCTCGAGCCCAGGACCCTGCAATCATGACCTGAGCCAAAGGCAGACGCTTAACCATCTGAGCCACCCAGATGCCCCACCAAGTAGTAGATTGCTGGAAATTATGATTAGTTTTGTAAGGAAACACCAAATTGTCTTCCACAGTGGCTGCATCATTTTGCATTTCAACCAGCAATGAATGAGAGTTCCCAATTCTCCACATCATTACTAGAGTTTGGTGTTGTCTGTATTTTTGGATTTTGACCATTCTAATAGATATACAGTGGTACATCATCGTTTTCATTTGTAATTCCCTGATGACACATGACATGAAGCATCTTTTCATATGATGATTTGCCATCTGCATATATTCTCTGGTGAGGTGTCTCTTAAGGTCTTTGGTCCATTTTTTAATGAGTTGTTTATCTTCTTATTGTTGAAATTCAAGTGTTCTTTGTATATTTTAGACAACAGTCCTTTATCAAATATGTCTTTTGTAAGCATTTTCTCCCAGTGTTTGGCTTGTCTTCTCATTCTCTTGACATTATCTTTCATGGAGCAAAAGGTTTTAATCTTAATTTTTATCCATTTTGTCATTTATTTCTTTCATGGACTGTGCCTTTACTGTTGTATCATTATCAGTTAGCATCTTTAAGGTTGCTTTTATATATATGCATATATATTAAAATGATCTAATTTATAAAGATTAATGTATATAAATACTTATAATTCTGTTTTAAAATGGAAAAAAGAACATACCCAAATTCTGTGGAAATTTTAAATAAATTACAGCATATTCAAAGACTGAAATATCATGTATTCATTAAAATGATCCTGAGAATATTCTATGATATAGGAAATCATCTATAATAAAATTTTAAAATAAAATGCAAAAAAACAGGGGTGCTTAGGTGGCTCAATTGGTTGAGTGGCCAAGTCTTCGTTTCAGCTCAGGTCATGATCTCAGGGTCATGAGATCGAGCCCAGTATTAGGCTCTGGGCTCAGCAGGAAATCTAAGAGATTCTTTCTTTCTCCCTCTGCCTCTTTCTCTCTAATAAATAAATCTTTTAAAAAATGCAAAAAATATATATGTAATATAAACTTAATTTAAATAAAAAATTGATATTTATACAAAGGTAATAATAAAATATACAAAATGTTTTCTCTGAATAGCAGGATTATGGATGCTTCCAATATTATTTTCTGCCACAATTTCATTTTCAACTTTTCCAATTTTTTTAATTATAAAAATATAAAAAGAAACTCACCCTTTAAAAAGAAAAAACAGATTTAAGAAAATCTGATGAGATCAACTGATGAGATAGTATTTTCTAGGTTATTACTGGATTTATATTTGAAATCTCTGAACAATGCTGATGATATTCCTGAGAGATAAACTTTAAGTAATCCCCCAACTTTACCAAGTCTATTTTCAGGAAGAAGGAAAATTGAAAATTCTAATTATATTAAATATTTGGTAACTGTAGATCCTTAAATTCTCTGAAACTTCTGGGTCTGACCCATGCTTTTGTTTCAAAATAATTACACACATAAATTTTGTTTCAAATACATTAATATAAAAATACCAGAAGCAAAGAACAAAATATTTTTCAATATGTACCAAAATTGGGCAAATTTGATTTAAACTTCTAAGTTCCCAGGAAAAGGAACTATTCATTTGCTTACCAGGTTTTGAAAGTGTGTGTACAGTGCGTGACATTTTCTAATTTTCTCAGCTTTAAAATCTTGTCCTCAACCCTAAATGAGTAGATCTTCAAGAGGTAGTTCTTATGGGGTAATAACTACTCTCGGCAAGCCCAATTTTAAAACACGTCAACCCAAGATTATGTGAATTTAAAAGAAAGATAAAATACAAACACTGCACATATCCATATATACACACCCAGTTAGAAAGATGTTTTCTTAAAGTTCAAGTAATATATTCCTAAGTTTAAGGTAGATCATATACTAAAATAAATTAATCCTTTGTTTCATTCATCTCATTATTTAAATTTCAATCTTTTCCAACAATTAAAATAATTTTTAAAAATTGACAATTCTAATTATATATTGCACAGTTGCCTAATATGCTAAATAAAACAGACTCTGAAGCCCATTCAACCTCCCTCTAAGGACAATAGATAAACTCCAGTACTTCCCCACAGCTGATACTCTAAGCATCTATTTTCTTTCCTTTTAATTTTAACCACACAATATTGCCTTGTCTTCCTTTACATTTGTTTTGAAATCTCCTGCCACTTTCTTTTCCCTTTCTTGTTGAAGTTGTCAGAGTCTATATTTTCCCTTCAGTATTTCACTCAGCCTTAATGAAAATTAACTTCACAGTCAAAATAAAATGGAGCTTAATGGAAGAAAAGAAAGAGGTAATAAGTTTATAAGAAAACTGATGCCATACCTAGGAAAATCAGTGTCAAAAGCTGTGATCATGTTATCGCTTGATGATGCAACATCATTAACACAGCTGATGTAAAGTTATCCTGAGTGTAAGTAATTGTGTCTGAGAGAACACAGGTGTGAGCGTACAAACCACCCACTGGATTTCACTCAGAATCTGTGAAGGTCATATGTTGTCATCACATTTCAGGACCTGATACCAAAATAGCAGCACCTTTGATGATAAAAGATAAGGCTGAAGCATGAATGGAAAACCAATCGCCTTCTTATAATGCAGAAAGCTCACACTGCAAGGCATTTCCATTCTAATACACTTCACACATTCTACAGATCAAAAGGTATTTGAATCTCTCATATCTGGCATATGAGGATATTTCATTTCATGTTCCAGACTATTTTTTTTCTCTCTCTCTTCCTCTCCACTCCCCTTCCCTGTTCTCTCCTCTTTGACCCCTGACCGTGTTTCCTTACTAAATCACACCACAAGAAAGTTTTAACTTTGCCTTAATCAAATACACATAAACCAATCAAAGTGATTAATGATTGAGCAACCAAGATTTACAACAGGCTCCGTAGAAAATAAAACTAAGGATACAACATCTATAGTATAGCTTACATTTTCTAAGTGGCAGACTTTCCTTCTATTCTCTTTTAGTTCACTTGATTATTTTTGTAAACCTGAAGTTCAGGAAGCCAAAGAAAATCCACAAGAGATTTTAGAGTACAATAATAATCTGGTATTTAAATTTTAACTTTTCCTAAACAATTTAAAAAATATATAATTAAAAAGAAAAATAACATCTTTCTCTAGTTTTCTGGAATTCAGAAATAGTTGATTCTGGAATAAATTATTTTGTAAATTATTTTTTACAATTGATTATAGTTTTGTAAAAGTTTTATTAGTTTGTCTGCATTTAGTATGATCTTCCTTATTTTTTAAAAGCGTTATCTTCACTGACAGTAATTCTATTTGTGGCCATAACATTCAAGATTCTGAATCCTTCTTCAGTTTCCGTTTTCTTATTAGAGTCATGTCCATCCATTCTTCAAGGCCAAACTATTCCAGGTTCCTTTATAAAACTACCCAGGTTATTCTAGATCTGTCATGTAGTAGCTAATATATGTTTTTGGCTATTTATTCTCATTTTGGGAAATATTCATCCCCTATTCTCAATACATGTGTTTCCCATGAAAATGATTCCATTTATAGTTACATGCCTGGCATGTGACAAACCTGGTCAATAAAAGCCTCACATTTTTCTGCCTCAGTGATTAGCTCAAAGATGGGTACATTACCTCATCAGAACCAACTGAGCAGGTTTTACTAAGATTTCTCATACAGAATTCATCTGCTTTCTTTGCAGTAGTTAGCCTAGTGGTACCCAAATTGCAAACACAAGGAGTATGTCTGTCTGAGAATGGAGCTAATATGAAAGAGAACCAAGATCTAGAGAACAAATGGATTGAAGGACCATTGTTTGATCCTCTGACTCAAGCAGCTAATGAGTTTATATGTATTGTTGGAAGTCTCAGTTTCCAGGGATAATGATTTTGCCTTTTGTCTGAACCAATCTGGGTTAAATTTTCTGTACCTTGCAACCAAAAGTCTTAATTGACACACAGCAATGATCACTGTCACTTCAGATTTCCTGTAGAAATTGAAACAGTACAAATTGTCATTTAATAATATCCAGGCTTAAATTATTTAGCATATATTAAGGAATGCTTGTTTTTAATCTCTCTGATAGGATTTAATTTCTACAAGGAAAATTTTATCTTATAATTAGCCATGTTCTCCCGTATAAAAAGGAAAACAGAGACACATTAAAATTTTCAAGAGCTTGTTTGAGCAAATTTCTAGTGGAATCACATAGGCAAACCAAGAATAGTTGAAAGCATTCCACAGACAAGCTAGGGGCAAGGTTTTTATAGAGAAGACAATGAAGCAAAGCAATTATTTGATTGGTTATAGCTTAAGCAGTTGCCTGATTTGGGAAAGCCTTGGTGTCTGTGATTAATTGTTGTTAGGTTTCATTTTCTTAGATTCAAGTGCATTGACTCTGGCATAGGTTTGGTTTGTTTATATAGATTACTGAGGCATTAGAGCCACCCCAGTCTAATGGCCTTCTTCTTTCAATACTTTAACACCAGCATATATTTCTCCATATGTTTAAGTTTGAATATAATGCATAGAGACAAAAACAAGCCTTACTGAAACCAGGTTCTGTTAAGGATACTTCTAACCTGACCTTCTCACCTTAACTACAATAATAAGAGAGAGAAGGGAGGTTCACCATATCCAAATACCTTTCCTGTTTAATTATCGGAGCTTATTTAGGAATGAATTTTATCATAGTAACAACACAATTGATTAAGAATGACAGCATTCCCTAACAGGACATTTTATTTAATTTATTGTGTTATTTACTTAAAGCATAATTATATATATTTTCATGATAAAAAGTGGGTTTCTGATATAATTCTTAGTACCATAAGCAATGGAAATCCTTACACCAGTCTAAGGATTATTTTTGAAACTATCAGGTCAAATTTTCCCTCTATATCACCTACTTAATGCTATTTTGTAACTCTGGGTATTACAATCATCATTTTATGCCAGTCTCTGTTGAGAAGTCACTTCTATGTATTTGGTCTAAATTACTGATTGCATAAATGTCTGTCTATATCTACCATTTTTTTTAAGTTGACTTCTTAGGTAGAGTCTTTATCATTGGTTTTTACATTTTTCCAATGCTTTCAAACAAATTTTTGTTTTTTACATTTATTTATTTAGTTGAGAGAGAGAGTGGGTGCAGAGGGGAGGGACAGAGGGAAATGGAGTGTGAGAATCTCAAGCAGACTCCCCTCCCTGCTGAGCACAGAGCCCTACACAGGGCTCAATCCTCTGACCCTGAAATCATGACCTGAGCCAAAATCAAGAGTTGGAAAGTTCAACCTACTTAGCCACACAGGTGCCCCTCGAACAAATTTCTATCTCAGTTATTATCACTTAGGATTTTTTCTTCCTAATTGGATAGCTATGAATGTGGTAAAAGGTACTATCTCTCTGCCCAAAACCCACATCTTCTCAGTTCTCTGATTACATGGCAACATTTTTTCTAACTCTTACTTCAGTTGCTTTAGTGTGACTTTATACATAAGCCATGTCATTTAACTGAAAGAACCCTTTCTGCCTAGATAAATGCAGATCCAACTGAGAGCCAAAAAAACTGGATATCAAGTTATTTTCTATTAATTACATTAAACATTTCCCCCACTTCAAAGTTACAAGTATT
Source organism: Eumetopias jubatus (assembly GCF_037043125.1). Taxonomy (NCBI): domain Eukaryota; kingdom Metazoa; phylum Chordata; class Mammalia; order Carnivora; family Otariidae; genus Eumetopias; species Eumetopias jubatus. The sequence goes on from NW_028274811.1 coordinate 99,675,184, forward strand.
TTATTTTTATTTAAATGCCATAAGATATGTGTTCACCAGAGTCTTGCACTTCAGATGCACTCACTGATTATGTTGACTGATAAGAAAAACTGGCTAATAAAGGTAATGGGCACCATTTTCCGTTCTCAGTTTTCTAAATTGTGGCATTCAACATTAAGTCCTGTTATAGGAAGTAGGATACTAAGTGTAGATCTATTAGCTGAAATAAGAATTTCTAGGCTGATGATCAGTAATTCAATAAATTACTAAATTCAATTGAATACATGTGTCAACACCTAATTAAGAAGGTCATCAACTCAACAAGAATTATGCTACATCTTCATTGTGTTTTTAATAACCTCTCAAAGAGCAGCTCTTCACCCTCAGGTTCTGCACTGAATCCATGCTTTGAATACAATTCCTAATCCAAGATTAATTCATTTAAACTTTACCTTTGTGTAAAACCTATCAACTTCAAGCAGGCTTCAGTGGGACAATAGGAACTCAGGGACTCTATGGTATCAAGGTGTAACAGTACTGGATTTTAATATAAGAAAATTTATATTTTATTAGAACATGTGAAAAGTCATCTTCTTCACTTGTATTTTAGCTTACCAAATTATTTAACAAAACTATTTCTCCTGAAAATCAACTTGCCACAAAGCTTTTCTGTATAAACTGTTATATACAATACCTTAAGTAATAAGAGATTTACGTTATAATGGTTACTTCTTTTGAGGAATTTCCATTATTATAAATATTTGAAAACCTCTAACAACACACAATGGGAAAAAAATAATTTTATTTGGTCAGCTCTCCTAATGCTAGGGAATGGAGATGTTGATGAAAGCTGAGAGAATGTTTTATAAAAGCAAAATTTGAAATTTTAAAATTGATAAAGAGCATTTTTGTAAGAGAGTGAAATGAAAGCAACTAAAACGTGATCATAACGAAGAAGTTTATCAGCACCTCATCATTAAAGAGTAGTCAGGGAACTAACCTTAGCGTATCAGTGAGGTGGATGACACAAAAAATTAAAATACAGACAGATAGTTTAAAAATACCATTTTGCAGGCAATAGATTCACAGGAATAAAAGCTTTATCAAATGTGGTAATTAGTGGGAATTTCTTTAGAAACTCTAAAGTGTGGCCTAGTTATCAATTGTTATAACCATCACTCCTCTTCTATAATTTGGAAACCAAAATAACAATGCAGTATTAAGTAGCAAGAATTTAGACAGAAAATAATCAAATAAACTTAGAACTTTAGGTAAGAACTGTAGTTAAACAGGAAAAGAACCCACGGTAGGCAAAAAAAAAAAAAAAAAGGCAGATGAAGAGATAGGAGAACTAGTAGGATGCAGGAGTTTTAGGAAAACAAAGGGGAGAAAAGGATGTTTCCTCCCGTTTTTTTTCTTGCATGAGAATGCACACTTACGGCTTTATCACAACTGTTATTTTTATTTCACAGTTTTTAATAGACAAGCTAACCTATAATTACCAAAGAATAACTAGAGTAGTTCTTCAGATAGCAGGACACTGAAAACACATTTACACTTAACAGGAGGTGATTAGTTAGTGGAATGTGTTAGAAAAGCTGCAAATCCCATACAAGTATCAATCCTCTTTTCAGGGGTTATCACTGACTGAAAAATATAGTCAATTCATTAAACTTTCTTTCAAGTTCTAAAATTGTTCCAGGTGAGTTATCAAGTGTTTTTCCCATCATGTCATCTATGGAGGATTGGCAAAAACATATGGTCAAATATAACTGAATGAACTGAAGTCTTTCGGAAATATTTACTATCAAACAGCAGTCTCTTAACATAAAAAAAATGTGTTTTGGATTCAAAACTACATTAAAGAAACATTTTTTTGAGTTAGTTATGTGCCAAACACTGAGGTAGACACAAACATACACCCCACTCCATTTAAAACCAAAACAAACAGATTTACTCCAGTCAAGCTTCCATTTAGTAAGAAAATAAACAGCAACAAACCAAATACTAGTGATACAATATGATAAGTGGTAAAACATTCTGAAAAGATAGACAGGAAAGTGACTATTTTGTAAGGTGAAAAAAGGCAAGTTGATAACTGAGTTGGATCTTAAAAGAGAAGTTGTTTTCATTTTTTGTTGTTTTAATTTTTGTTTGTTTTCTTGCTGAAAAGGAGAAGTAGGTGATAGGCAAAAGGGAGCAAGTGTTAAGGTATGAAAAAAAAAGTGGTTACTGGTAATGCTATTCTATTTGAAATAGTCACTGTATCAGTCAGGGTTCTCCAGAGAAACAGAACTAATAGGATATAGACAGAATGATTAGATAGATGATAGATGATAGATAGATAGATGATAGAGAGATAGATAGATGATAGATACATGATGGAACAAAAAGGAAGGAAGGAAGGAAGGAAGGGGAGGGTGAGGGGAGGGGAGGCGGAAGGAAGGGGAGATTTACTATAGGAATTGATACATACAGTTATATAGGTCTGCAAATCCCACAATCTGCCCTCTACAAACTGGTGTAATTCAATCCAAGTCCAAGGGCCCTTGTACCAGGGGCTCTAATGTCTGAAGACAGGAAAAGATGAACATCTTAGCTCAAGAAGAGAGTGAATTTGCCCTTCCTTTGCCTTTTTGCTCCATTCAGGCCCTCAACAGATGGAATGAGGTCCACTCACATTGGTGAGGGCAGACTTCTTTACTTAGTCTACTGAATCAAACACTAATCTCTTCCAGAAATACTCCAACTGACACACTGAGAAATGTTTTACCAGCTATCAGGCATTCTATAGCTTAGTTAACACATAAAACCAACCATCATAGTCACCATTAGCCCCCAGACTTTTCACAAATCTACAGCTGTCTTGTCATTTAAGTTCCAGTTTAGATATTATAATTCCATTGAGATCTTCCCTGATGCTCTAATCTAAAGCAAAATCACACCTCTTCTCCAGTCCTATCACATCACCTTATTTTACTTTCTATTTTATTTTCACCCTATTTTTCTTTCACTATAAAACTTGTAACTTCCTGATATCTTTTTGTTACTTGCATGTTTATTTATTTTATGTATCTTTCCACTAAAAATATAAATTCCATAAAGCAGGTCCGTATCTTTGTACTCACTGGAATATTCTGAAGGACTAACCTAGAGATGTATCTTATATGTGCATGAGAGCAACAGATGAGCACACAAAATTTCAAAGATCATTTAGGAGAGTGATTATTTTAAAAGTAAGCAAGCATATAATCTTAAATAGATATCAAAAGCTTAAAGAATGAAAGAAATAATGATTCTCCAAAGATCACAGTCTCATTCAGTAAGGCTTAATTTTCTATTATATATAAATATACAATATTCACTCAAAAAAGTAATACCAATGCATTTATTTTATTTATGTTCAGGAATTAAAAAGATAAAAGTTCGAGGAAAATGAGTTATTATAGTGAAAGCAAAAAAGATTTGATGCTGAAAGCTTAAATTCTAAATCCTCTTTTCAAGTTTCAAACATTAGATACTTACTAATTTCTTAATGGATCAAGGAACTTTTTTCCTTACCACTCCCAACGCCCAGGAATAAAAATCATATAATTATCTATATTAGACTACCAGAAAAATAGCTGTTCCATTAGTATCTGCCTTTACAATTTTATAATTGTCTTTCAAGACTTCTTTTGAAGAGAAATTTGTCCTCCAGTGTTTGATGGTTTTAAAACATGTGTACAAGTTCTCTGACACTCCTTCCATCAGGAGGTAAAGTCTGTGTTCCCTCCTTCCCTTGAATCTGGGTTTGTGATTTGCTTGCAACTAATACAGCAGGGCAGAAGTGACACTATGATTTCTGGGGCTAAGTTATAAAAACCAATGCAGCTTCTGTCTTATTCACTGTAACACTCACTCATGGAACTCTGAAATGACATGTAAGGGTCTAACCATTCTGAGGAAGCCATGCTATGAGGAAGCCCAAGATACATGAAGACACCAGATACAGATGCACCATTTGAGAATCCAGATTAAGGTCCAAGCTAATAGCTAAAATGAACAACCAGATTTATGAATGAAGACAACTCCAGGTGATATTGGTCACTCACCCCCAAGTGTTAAGTCTAAGTCTATCCAACTCAGGCCCCAGATGTCACTGAAGAGTGAAAATCTATTTCTACTATGACTTTTCTAAATTCTTAACCCAGAGAATCAGTGAGCATGGCAAAACTGTTGTTTTAAGCCACTAAATATTAGAGTAATTGTTATGCAGTAATGGTAATCATTATACAAAGATTCTAAGTTTCATCAGCATGAAGAGATCCATACAAGCATGGAGTGAAAAATACAATCCTTCAAGAGAAATCTCCAACACAAAAGCTTATCCTCAAATAACCAGTTACTTGCTGTTAAAGAGAATTCCATTTGGCCTGGACGAACCCTGACATTTGGAAATTCTAAAAAATATTTAGCAGGTAGGGTATTATTGTGCTCTATCAAGTCAAGAACTCTATAGAAACTTTATGTGTTTAAGGACTTTAGCTAAAACTGGGTTTGTCTTTTCTACTTACCCTAAACTGGTAATTGTGAACTGGTATATTTGTCACACATATAATGTTTTACTTCTGACTATTTCTGCCTTTAAAATATGCCTCACAAGCATGGGAAATGGCTGTGTAAAACAAGCAAGCAAGCAAACAAGTGACAACAAGAGAAGATAACCTCTTTCTCATCAGAATAGTTTCAACCTAGAGAAAATGTTTTTCTGACAGTTCATATGACTGGTTGAATTACTTAGACCAAGGTCTGTGTGCAAAAGTATTTGGATCAGATGAAAAATATCACTGCAATTTCTAGTTAGAATAACTTCATTTATGAAAGTAAAAACTTATTTTTGCCCAAAGGTGGTATCTGAAAAAGACATCTAAGTTTTAGTGCAGACTGTACATAATCATGAAGAATGAAAATCCATTTGACTTAGTCAATGTAGCTAGGTATTCTAGAAGACATTCTGTCTCCCCACAAATTAGAATGTTCTTTTTCCTAACAATTCAAAAATCACTAGATTTCAAAGATTATTATTTTGTGTTAGCAAATCATTCCCAAATATTAATAGACATTGGTCATAATATAACCTCAGTATTATTTTGTCTTAAATTCTATTTGGATTTTGTCACCTAAATTGGAAAATATACCATCTTTCATGATCATTTAATTCACTTAAGGAACACTTGGCAATTCTACAGAGCAGTGTTGACCAGCAGGAATAAAACGTGATCACAAAACAAAAACAAAAACAAAAACAAAAACAAAAACCCTGCATATAGAATTTTAAATTTTCTGGTAGCCACATTTTAAAAAGTAAAAAGAAACTGGTGAAATTAATTAAAAACATATAATTACAACTAATCTGTCCAAAATATTATCATTTCAAGCTATAATTAATTAAAAATTTTGGTTTTTGTTGTACTAAACCTTTGAAACAGATTATTTATTTTGCACTAACAGCACATCTCAGTGTAAGATATAGCCATATTTCAAGTGTTCAACAGCCACATGTGACTGGGGTTGACTAGTTAAGAGAGTGTAGCTATAGAATATTACCCAGAGTGGAGCAAATCTCAGATTCTGTGCATTTATATCTACTTCATTTTTTCCCTTTATGGCAGGGTTCTAGTTATTTCAAGAACCTCAAATAATTAGTAAATATATTTGATTTGGATCCTTTTATGGAAATTAAGAAAATTATTTATTACTTAAAATAAACTTTCATGTCTTCCCACTAGCTTTAATTCCAAATACTGATATGCTACTTTAATTCAACATGCAGATTTAATCAGTTTTCCAAAACTGGCAAGAAAAAGACTAAATGTAATAAATGAATAATTCTTTTGGCTGAATTATCACCTGTGCAAAGAAGTCTTCTCTGACCACTTTCTCTTGTTGTCCCCACCCTCCATCCCATCAGTCACTCCATCATGTAATCCTGCTTAATTTTTTCACGTTTCATATAACTATTAACTATTTAAAATGTTATTTAAATCAGTTTACCTGTTTGTTGTTTATCTCTGTTACTATATTGTAATACAGGTTCTATGAGAGCAGGCACATTTTTTTCCCTCAAGCACCAATGATGTTCATTGCTTAGAAGAGTGACTAGCACATCAGAGGTGTTCAATAAGTACATTTCATTGAACTGATAAAGATCCTCATGGCATTTTAAAAACATAGGCACTCTTCAGCATAATTTACACTAAGCAGATCAGCTAAAATACTGTTTAGAAAGCTTCACCTGAGTGACTGGCTTCTTAACATCTTTCTAGGAAGTAGCACAATTTTTATGATGGTTCATATGGTGGAATGTCTCCTTTAAAAGTAAGAAATTCAGAAATGGAAAACATCACATTTCTGACTCTAGGATAATAGAAAAGCTTATCCTTCCCTCCCCAAAATATCATCTATAGTCTAGTGAATACAATGTTATTAATCCAACATACAAACATGTTTCTTTCTTGTTACTGAAAAAGCCTCTCAAATTTAATTAAAGTCAATAAAGAAATTAAAAGCTTAATGAGAGCAAGAATCCTCTGAGTGTGTTCATGCTGTTATCAGCCTGTGATGTTGTGAAAGATAGGATTATGATTGCATTGCCAGACAACCAAAAGAAGAGAAAGGATAACAAAGAGAGCCGTGAAAAACCTCCTGGTGAGAGTCTTAGAGAGAAAAATTGTTGCACTTAATCAAGTCAATGGAGAAATTAAATACAAAAGGGATGGCTTCTGAACATAACCATCTATTGTTTAAATCCAAATTATTTGGAAAAATAAGGGAAAATAATTTAAGATCGACCTAAACAAGATACCTATACTCAATGTGAAATTTTGTGGGTAACTCCAGGATAGTGACCACCATCCCTTCCCAAGTAATCTCAAGAGATTACAATTGGCCTGGCTCAGAATATATGTATTTCTTTTCATTACTTCACTTTGAAAATGAGTATTATATGAACTATGAATTCACTACATACTTCTAATTTTTCGCACCCAGATTAAGATAACTCCTTATCAGATGTCAAAAGCTTCCACAGTGATGGTCGAGAGAGATGTGTGGGTAAAATACTGGACTTTTCCTGCTTCCCACTGCCTTGAGAAATAGTGCAGAGAGTGCCCCAGATACCAAAAAGTTCTCACCACTTCTCCCTTCTTTGAAACCACCACCCCTACAGCCTTCGTTCTGGTTTATTTCGGATTACTCTAAGAAGCTCCTGATTTCACCTCTCATTTCTCACGTTTTCACCCCTTTAGACTCTACACAGCCCCTGTTTATTTCCTCTCCCCCAGCCTTCCACAGTTCCTAAAACTTGCCCACTGTGCTCTGTGTGATTCACAGTGCATCATCTTCAAAATTCATAATGCAGTATCTTCAAACTTGACTCAATGTTTCTTTCATCATCTTGCTCAAAGGAGCCTTGGATCTTCTCTGAAAATAGTGCTTTCTCAATTGATCATTTTACATTTTTTCTCCCTCTTTCCTCACACACATAAGCCTGTATTTGGCTAAGTGTCCTTTCTAAGTCTCATCTCCAATTCTAGATTATTCCCTCTTCCTTCTCTCTGAAATGCTCTAGCATTGAATCATGTCATCAAATATTACCACCTACTACTCTTTATAGTGAGCTTCTGTCCCTCATTTTATTCCTAATTTATTGAAAATTTTCGTTTCTATTTCACCACTCTCTCAAAGATCTTACAAATCTTAGTGATATCAGTTTATAGAAGAAGATTCTTCCAACATTCTAACTTCATACAAATAACAATAAGATTTCCATATTCACAAGTTCAAACATTTTCTTTCTGGTCATATACATATATATAGGGAAAGAGAGAAAGAAGAAAGGAAGAGAGAGGGAATGGAACAAAGAAGAGAAAAGAGAGAAGACTGGTCTCTTTTTAAATGTTTGAACATGAATCTTAAGTGATTCCTTAATACTTAATAATTCATTTAAAACTTAATAATTAAGTTTCCCATAGACAACTGTAACATGCCTTTTCATTCTTTAAATCTTCAACTTCTCCTCCCTCAATCAGATTCTCAGTTGTCAATCTTATCTCTTACTTCACTGAGAAAATCAAAGTAACTTCCACCAAAACTCCCACCCTCCTACCAACTTCTGTACCCAATTATCATTTCATCCAAATGATACAGATGAAACCTCCACACCCGCATTAATAAGTGGCCCTCTGCAATGTGAACCAGAGTCCATGGCTTCTTACCCACTCAGGGATATCATTCTCTTTCAACATCAACCTTATTCTCTCCAACAGATTGTTCCCATTCCCACCTCCCCTCTAGCTAACACTTCTTTCATTTGCTCTCCTTTACAGAACGATACTTTGAGACAGTTTTCTGTGCTCACTGTTTTCAATTTTTCTCCTTACATTGGATTTTCATCCTCACCTGGTATTACTTAATCCAAGAGCAGGAGGTGACATGTTTGACGGTTCCCTCTACCCTGAAGCACTTTCTTCTTTAATGTTCAGGTGATTTTCCTACCTCAATGTCCAACACTGAGGTATCTCAGTATTTGGTTCTTAGATCCTTTCATTTCTCTTTCTGACCCACTCTCTTGTTGACTTCATCCTGTCTCATGACTTTAAATCCTAAGGTAAATATTTAACTGCTTACTTAGCATCTCTACTCTGATATTTAACTGGCATCTGAAAATTAACATGTTCAAAGGAGAATTTTTATTTTCCTACCGAACATGTTTCTTCTTGTGTCTTTCAAATTTCAGTGAGGGCTACTCTGTGTTTTTAGTTATTCATATCAGAAAACATGGAAGTTATTCTTGACTCCTTACTTTATCTCCAATCTCTCAACTGATACACAGCTAATTTTATTCAGTCTACCTTCAAATTATATCTAGATTCTGACCACTTTTCATCTTCCCTACTGCCACTGTCCTGCTCCAAACTGGATTTTTTCAATTGTCTCCTAACTGGTTTTCCTACTTCAACCTTTGCTTTCACTCCTCAGTGAGTTCTCCACACAAAAGCCAGAATGATTCCATTGAAATTCAAGCAGTATCTTGTAACTCCTATACTTAAAATTCTCCAGTTTTTACTCAAACTAACTTATTTAGTACTCCAAAACCAATATGATAGATATTCAAATATTAGTACCATTTTACAGACCAGGAAGTTCAGATCAAACAAGAGTATTTACTTGCTCAAGGTTATAGGCTGGTAAGTGGTTGTATGAAGATTCAATCTGGCTTCAGAAACCATTTTCCAGCCATTATTATTTACTGAAAAAAATAGTTTAAAAACCAACAAGATCCTAAAGCATCCACATGTCTGGCTCTATGACAGACCTTTTCCCCTACAATTCTCACCTCTGCTTACATCTTCAGCCACCCTAGCCCTACTGCTATTCCTTAAACTATTCAGATGAAATGCTTACAATTCCTTCAACTATATAAAACTTTCCTAGCTTCTTAGTTTACATATCTATGTGGCACTTCAAGTTTCCTGTTCTTCCAGCTGCTGATTTCTGTGTCATTCTCTAGTAAATGCCACATTGTCTCTATCATGAAAATTGTATTTATTGTCCATTTAGTAAGTGGTATCAAGGTGGTGGGGTGGCATTTGACTAATGCTGCCCATTAGGACTTTGGTTCTAGAAACCAGTACTCCAGACAATTTCCAAGACTGAGAGATCTTAATCTATAGATCTTTAAAACAAAGTCCCCTAACTCTTTCCCATCTTAAGGTCTTTGCATTTGTCATTCCCTCTACTTGTAATATGTTAAGTCTTTGTTTTTGCATTGCTGACTCCAACTCAGCATTCATACCTCCACTCAAGTGTTACCTGCTCAGGAAGGTTTTTCTGACTACTCTAGCAGACGTAGCCATCATCACTCTCTCTCTAACCACTCAATCTACCCCATCATCCTGTTTTATTTATCGATCATTAATGCATCTATTCAACAAAAGTCTAGCATAGATCAGACATTTGTCAGTAAGTAAGCATTCTCGCTCCCCTAGAAGGTACATTCTAATGAGAAAGATAGTCAACCAAGGTAGAAACAAATAAAAATCAGGTGGTGATATGTACCATAAAAAAAAACAGGTTATGTTTCATAAACAAATAAATAAATTGACCAGGTTAATGGGAAAAAAGAATGCCTGTAAAGAGGAGCAATCTACTTTTTCTCAGCCCTTTGTATATTGGGCATTCTGTTTGAAAACACAGATAATGTCAAGCAATAAACATGTTATGATCACTTTTATAAAATTTCGATTGATTAAATGTCCTTACCATAAGAAGTTCTTCATAAGGTAAGATCCCAAGAAATGAATTCCCTCGTGGGGGAAAAAATAAACCATGAAAGTTAGAAATAATGATTATCACATCTTTTGTGATTTAAGTTTATTTAGGTTTCATTTTCAAATTCAAATTTCTCTTTTTTCTTGAACCTAAGGATACTTTTTTTTTTTTTTTGTGAGAGAGAGAGAGAGAGAACGCACAAGCAAGGGGGAGTAACAGGCAGAGCAGGCAGAGGGAGAATCAGGGTCCCTGCTGAGCAAGGACCACCCCCCCCCCCTTGTGGGGCCTCGGTCCATCATGACATGAGCCAAAGGCAGACGTTTAACCAACTGATCCACCTTGGTGTCCTTTAACCATACTTATAAAAATAAAACTACCATCACTATTTGAACAGCCAAAATACTTTTACATTTGTTGTAATACTATTGGTCTTTTAGCAAGTATAAAAGCACACCAACCATACTTGGTGAAAATACTTAAGAAATTTCCACTTCTAATTCTAATATTAATCATTTAACTTTTATTAGACTTAGTTTCCTCATTTTATAAAATCATACAATTTGTTTCATATCTAAAATTCTAATTCTGTTCAAAGCTAAGCTAAAGTAATTTAAGTTTTATACATATTAATTTTGAGATACCAATTGCACACACACCAACACACACACAAATTATCAAGATGTATTGCGTGTATCTCATGTTTAAATTGGAATTTGAAGTTATTCAGTAATTTGCAACTCTTTAATTTCAACCAAAAGAAGAACATATTTTCCTTAAACTTTGGTATTCTGAACACTTGAAGCCTGAGATGAAAAAGAAGAAAGAAAATTCTAATTTGTCCCTGAGTGATTTAAATGGTTTTAAAAGAATCTTTTGCTCATAGAAAATATTTGTCTATCCATTAATATTTTCAATCTCTACCATGTTTTTTCCAATACCATACTTCAATTTAAATTTTGACTACCAACTTAGAATTGAGCAAAAGCAATAGATTTCCAAAATCAGTGGGCTGCTGTGAATCACTTTCAATAAGAGAAGAAAAACAAATGAATTACAGCTAGCATTAGGCTCTGGAATTGAAATTACAAGCACTCTGAGGAGTAATTATAGTATGTGGTCCAAGGATCCTGCTGCTCAGGTCCATTAACATTGCAGACCCTGCTGAATTATGAAAATGTTCCTAAGATCTAACATTTTTATAAAAAAATGCTGAAACCAAATCCCCAAAATACTCCCTTGATAAATACAAGGTTATATAAAACTCAATATTTATATTGTAGTCTTAAGAAAACTTTAAGACATACAGATATATTTCACATGTTAAAAGTGGTGAAGTGTCTGGTTTTAAAATGAATGTGGAGAGCAAGTAAAAACTCCATTAAATAGATCTGATTTTAAATTCCATCACCAATAGAAAATGATTCTGGTACTCCCAAAGTAATAAAGCCCAGAGTTCTTTCTCTGCAGCTCAAGAATGCAGACCTGGGGCAGGTGAAAGTTACAGAAAGGTTGATTTCATCTTAATGTAAGGGGGTGGGGGGAAATGCATCATGAGATAGAGTGTTCCCAGTGACTAAAAACATTTAAATACAGAATGGGCTCATGTTAGACCATTCTAGAAAAGGTTTCTGACTTGAGGGCCCCAACACTTCTTTCCCACATTTGGGCCATATAATTCTGTGTTTCAATAATCTTGGTAGTGGCCCTACCAAAAAATCTGAGATGCAAAACCAATCTGTATTAATATATTTTAAATATCAAGTCCATATTAAACATTTCTTTAAAAATGTGCCATGCTGTTTGCGAAAGTATCATAATCACAAGTAGGACCTCGCATTTGGAGTTTCCTAGGTCTAAAGACTCTTTCCCATCCTCTTTCCCAGTAACCCCTGAGTATCCTATAGCTTCTAGCAACATACTACCTTTTCCAGAAATTCCTTCCTGCCCCTCCCCACCATTGAGACAAATTGTTTTACCTATTTCCCTTACTAGATCATAGGCTCCCATAGGCAGTAGTTGTGATTATAATTAAAATGTATACAAAAAAATTAGTCCTGTGGAAGCACCAGGTCCAGACTGTTGATGTACTTTAAAAAGATTATTTTTGGGGGCGCCTGGGTGGCTCAGTCAGTTAAGTGTCTGCCTTTGACTCAGATCATGATCCCGGAGTCCAGGGATCAAGTCCCATTTCAGGCTCCCTGCTCAGCAGAGAGTCTGCTTCGCCTTCTCCCCCCTGCTCATGCTCTCTCTCTCTCTCAAATAAATAAAATCTTTTTAAAAAAAGATTATTTTTTGAGATAAATTTGGAAAATGCTGCATGATACAGAGGTTAAGCAAACTCATTCACCGAAAGACATCGCAGAGCCATGAAAGTGTTCTATATTCTGTCAATTATTATTAAGAAGTTAAGTGGATACAGAATTTCTCAACATTATTTTACTTCAGACTCACTTTTTTTTCCCATGGAGCACCTTATAAGACTAAGTTTCCTTCACATTTATTTTATTTTTTATTATTTTTTTCCTTACATTTATTTTAGAGAAAACTGAATTATTTTATTCCCCATTCCCTTTATTGTATCTGGCACAAAGTAGGCAGGTAAGAAAAACTAAGTGTAAACTAACTGTTTTTCAGGTTTCTTCATAAATGCCATACTACCTACCCCAATTTTTTTTTAAAGGGACTTTGTGATCATCATCTTTGTTCTGAATGCAGGAATCCTCTGCCTGATATACTTGGTCACTTAACTTCTGTGAGATTAATTCAAGGCTAGAGATATTATATCTGCATGAAGCAGTATGTTTCATTTTTAGATAGCAATTGTTTAAAGAATACTTTTCATTGAGTTTATAGCTGAGTACTTCTAACTTTAGTGCAATGACTCAAGCTCTTCCTTTTCAAATAACCAAAAAAAGTTTATACTTTCTTCTACATAACACTTCATAGGCATTTCTTTTTGGTTTCTCCTCTCTGAGATAAACATCTTAGTTCCCTTATTCCTACTGCAGTGTGGTTTCTAGATTTCCAAGTTAACGGCAATCTTGCTATAAAATTTTAGTTTATTAATTCTGGCATATTCTTCTAAAGCATACTTTAAGTCGAAATAAGATAGAATCTTAATATTTTGGAAAGATCTCACAGCTCAATCCTGTGTTCTCTATTCCATTCATATTCCTCCTGTTGCTCAGAATGCTTTTCCTGGGGCACCTGGGTGGCTCAGATGGTTAAGCATCTGCCTTCGGCTCAGGTCATGATCCCAGGGTCCTAGGATCGAGCCTCACATCGGGCTCCTGGCCAGCGGGGAGCCTGCTTCTCCCTCTCCCTCTGCCTCTCTCCCTGCTCATGCTCTCTCTCTCTCGCTCGCTCGCTCTCTGTATCTCTGTGTCTCAAATGAATAAATAAAATCTTTAAAAAAAAAGAATGCTTTTCCTTCTTCCCTTCACTTCTGCGAATATTATTTACCCTTTGAGATAAAGTTCAACCCCATGGCATGCCAAACTACTTTAGCTGTCCTTTCTTCCCTCCTGCTCTCAGAAAAATCATTTGGGACTCAGTCTATTATCACAATTCAGCCTCCCAATTTTCTGTAATATTCAATGACATTACATATATATTTTTCTTCATTCACTAGGAAGTTATAAGAGTAGTGAGGGCAAGTACTTTATTTTTTTTTTTTATTTCTCTAGAGCACTTTATAAAGTGCTTACACACTTGAAACTTTGATTAAGCAGTTGCCTGAACATGCTGATACACTTTTATATGCAGATATCTTTTGGCTATGGCCCTGATGAACCTCCTTGCTCCTTGATGTTTAGAGGGCTAAGGTAAAGGGTCCTGGGCCAGATAGATAGTCAGTAGGCAGGTAAGAAAAGGAAGATTGGGTATGCAGTTTGCTTCCCGACCTTCCCAGCTTTCTCTTTACTGGGAGGGAAAGGTGGTGCGCTGGAAATGACACTTCCAGATTCTCTTGGCTGGTTTCCTGATAGGTCCTACAAGTGGGAGGCACTTGTAGGCAAGGCAAAAGCAAGACAAAAGGTCCTTCTGTTTTCAACTCTCAAATTAGCAGAAAGGTAACTATGAAGGAAGTGTAGACTCCAGCATTTTCAGGTACTAACAGCAGCAGTTGAGGCAGCCCCATTTCAAAAGCAGTGCCTCAGCTTAGCTATGAGTGCTCTCCAGGGCAGAGGCAAGGGCATCTTCCTGATTTCAGGTAACACCCACTCATCCCCTTTCCTGTCCACCTATCACTTTTTAAAACGTTCCTCTGCATTCCTCTCTTTGATGGCATACAAATGGCCATTAAACATATGAAAATCTGTCAGGGAAATACAAACTAAAACCATAATGAAATATCTCTCAATAATCACCTGAATAAACCATTTAGAAAATGCAGAAATAAGGGCACCCAACTGGCTCAGTGGATAGTGTACAACTCTTGATCTTGGGGTTGTGAGTTTGAGCCCCATGTTGGGTATACAGATCACTTAAAAAATAAAATAAAATCTTGAAAAAAGAAAAGAAAGAAAGAAAATACCAAGTATTGATGAGGATGCAGAACAACCAGAATTCTCAAACACAGCCTCTGGAAGTGTAAACTTGGTACAGCCTCTTTGGGAACCCAGTTGGCTGTTTCTACTGAAGGTAAAGATCTGCCATCTCTATGATCCAGGAACTCCATTTCTAGGTATATGCTCATCATAAATGTGTACAAATGTTTACCAAAAGAAGATGTTCACAGCATACTATTTGTGGTAGCTAAAACCTGGTTATTGTTCAAATCTTCATTAACAATAGTAGGATGAACTGAGGTATATTCACATAATGAGGGTACTGCAGAGCAATGATGATGACTGTCTACAAGTACATGCAACAATATGAATGAATCAGACAAACATAATATCGATCCAAAGTGGTCAGACATAAAAGTGCCTATACTATATTACCCCTTTTATATGAAGTAAAAACAGACAAAAGTAATCTGTGCTGTAAGAAGTTAAGATAATGTACTGCCTTTGGGGGAAGCAGAAGAGGGGCTAACGGGATATCAGAAATGATCGGTTTCTTTATCTGGGTGCAAATGATAAGGATATTCACTTGGTGGAAATTATTGAGGTGCTTACTTTCTGTTCATATATTGTACTTTAATACAAACTTTTTAAAAAATGGTTTGGGTCTACTTCAGACCAGGAAATACCAGTGACTTTGTCACTGCATAGCTGGGGTAATATTAGCCTGGAAAAAATGAAAGCAAGTATTCTAAACATTTCTTTTGGCCATTAAAACAAATAAGCAAACACTAATCAAGTTTCTTCAGAACCTCTAACTATAAAAAGAAATAAAATAACTGAAAAACCTGGAGAATCTTCTGTCTTCTTGACTTAATGCATATAGATGTAGCTTTTTTTGCTTTCCAAGTTAACATATGTAATTCTTATGTTCTATTTCAAAATGACTTTAATCATTTATGTAAAACAATTAAATATTCCAGAACATATATGTTAAAAATTTCTGCCAAATCCCATGAAATATTCCAAATCGATAAGAAATAATTCAGGTTTTAAAAATATGAAACACATACCAGTGGCATTTTCACATATTTTTAAACACCACACTTTATCTTCCAGATCCTATTTAAACATTTTCATTAATTATCACTGTTTTCATAAAATTTCTTGAGTCTTTCACAAGAATAAAAATGCCTGCTTCCAGACAAGGAAAAGAGTTATTAAATAAAAAACTTGAAAGAAGATAATTTGTTTTATTTGTCTTTCATTATTAAATAAAATCCAGAGACTCAGACTATTTAATGGAATTTTTTTTAAACATACAGAAGCACACTGCCTAAGTACAATTACAAATGCCACCATATTTCCTTATGGAACTCCTCATTCATGGGGATAAGATTATAGAAACAACATACCTGCAACTTTGCAAAGCAATTATAGCAGGCAATGACCCAACTAGTCAATTTCTTAGCCATTTTAGAGAAGTGCTCCAACAGAATGGGAACCATTATCATTTGAAGTGATCAAACCGAAAAACAAATCCTATATAAAGTACAGAATATGCTGATCCTGAGATAGTAAAAGCAACCAAAGACATATAGATCAGGTATGAATAGCAGGATCAAGCTTTGTACGGGATTTATATTTTACATGGCTAAAATTTAAAAGTCCAATCTTTAATTCCTGGGTTTACCAAATAGCAAAAGAGCCAAAAATCCTTCGCACACTGAGTTCTTTAAGTTTAATCATTTACTGTTTATCATCTTTAAGTAACCTTTTCAGTAAGAATATGTTGTTCATCTATATGTATTTATGTCTTGTAAAATTTGGAAGTATTTCTTTCATCTTTGCTCATGAAAAACACCTTGTTTTGGCATGAAATTGTGATATACCATGTCCTCCTGAAATTTAATGTTGAGGAGAATTCTGATGCTGAACACCTCTTGCATTTTTAGGTAACTCTATATTCTCTCTAGAAAAGTATGAGATTTTCCCTATTTATCCTTTTAATTGAAACAAAATCCTGATGTGTCAGTATAGGTCTTTTTTTTTTTTTTATTTTACTTGCAGTGCCACAATATATTCTTCTTGAAATTTGTTTTCAGTTCCTATTACATTTGTGAGTAAATCATTCTATAAATTACACCAAACATATAAAAGAGGCAACAGATTCCTTTTAGTATTTTTTTATTTAGAACATTTGATTAACTCTGTAGTCACCCTGTCAATACTCTCTTTCCAAATTTAAGAATAAACAAATGAGTCTAACTTCATTCCGTAAGGTACTATTGTATCAGCATCCTAAATTATTTTACTGTTTCAAGTATCTCTCCAATTCATTGTCTGCATCAGAGTTTCTCACCATGAGCCCTATCAACATTTGGGGTTGGATATTTGTGGTGGGGGCTATCCTATACATTATAAGATACTTAGAAGCACCCCTCTCCCTACCACAAGATGATAGTAGCCACCTCCCAACCTGTCACGACAACCAAAATGATCTCCAGACATTGTCAATGGTCTCCTAGGAGTCAAAATCACCCCTGTTGAGAACGAGTGATCTTTATTAATGCTAGTTATCTTTCTAAAATACTCATTATTTATTCTACTGCTTAAGGAATTCCTTTTCATGATTATTTTTATTCATCTTTTAGATAAGCATGTTATGGGGCACCTGGGTGGCTCAGTTGGTTAAGTGTTTGCCTTCGGCTCAGGTCATGATCCCAGCGTCCTGGGATTGAGCTGCTCAGCGGGGAGTCTGCTTCTCCCTCTCCCACTCCATCTGCCCCTCCCCCTGCTCATAATCTCTCTCGATCTCTCTCTCTTTCTCTCCCAAAATAAATAAATAAATAAAATCTTTTAAAAAAAGAAAAGCATATTATCCAGAACTTACACAATAAGGCTTGGTACTCATTTCTAAAATTAAATCATTACATCACACACTTTTGCTCCAACCACAAAGAACTATTTGTCTCTCAACACCCCTCACTTTTTTATGCTTCTGTGTTTTTGCTTATGTTGATCCCTCCACAAGAATTGCCTTTTCCTCCATTTCTACTTGGAAAATTACAACTAAACTATTAAAACTATTAAAACAAGTTAAAATATCACCTCTGCGAGGCTTTCCTTTCACAGATACATAGCATTGAATATTGTCACATATAGGAAATACTTTCTTCATCATTTATTTGCCCAAATTTATTTTTACTATTTTGAGCTATAACCAAATTTTGTTATTTTGGAGAAGAAAACACATTAACTACATAATAAAACCAACATTGGTCAATTGTTTACCAGGAAAATAGAATCCATAATCCTATAATGATGAAATAATTTCCAACTCTATTTGTCACATTTATACTTGCTTAGAGCGAAGTTCCTCTGATGCATATCTGACCCCTCATAATGCCTTCAGGCATAGTTTTTCAATTCATAGCATTTCTACTCCCAGAAGAACTTAGTTTCATCTGCACACTTGAAGATTTCATTGGGTTCTGTCACTTCCAACTCATTTAAAAGCCCATTTGATAGTACCAGTCCCTAGTGAACTCAGTAAGTAAAATTCTGTAAAAAGTAAGAAACACTTTACCTAAAAATGTAACTGAGGTCACAAGTGTGCACATTTGCACTGAACAACTACTGCATACTTTGGGTCAGCACTGTCCAACAGAAGTTTCAATGATGATGAAAATGTTCTATATTTGCACTGCTCAGTATGGTAGCCATATGTGGCTACTGAGCACTTGAAATGTGGCTAGTGTGACTGATGAACTGAATTTTGAATTTTATTTATTTAAATTTTAATTTTAATTCAGTCACATAAAGCTAAAAGCTGAGGATTCAGGCTGTCATCAAACTGTTTTCCTGAATTTTCACAAAAATGTAATTTGAGATTTCTATCAATTACTCCTTGTACTTTCAGAGTTCAAGAAGAAAAAAGTAAGCTTTACACTACATCATCCTCTCTCTCTTTTTTTTTTTAAGATTTTATTTTTAAATAGGCTCCACGCCCAATATGGGACTTGAACTCTCAACTCTGACACCAAGAATTGCATGCATTACTCACTGAACCAGCTGGGCACCCCTATATCATCCTATCTCTTATCTTGTATTATCAACTCCAGTTGAAGGTATGAAAAGTAAGAAAAGCAAATCTGAACAACAGTATACATAATTCGGAACCATCTCAGCAAGAACTTATTTTCTTCAGTTATTTAGAAGAAGTTGAGAAAACAAGAAAAAGTCTGATTAAACTATACTCATTGAGATATCATACACATTTCGCTAAATGACAGGATTTCTTGGAGTTATTCTAGAAAAGCTAAAGAGAAAAGATAAGTGTTTAACAAAGTTTTGCAGAAAAGAATGTTTTTGACACTAAGAGGGAAAGAATAAAATTCCAATGAGTCCAAAGAGATGAGTAGCGAGCACTTGACAGTGGTCAATAAGAAAATGGCATGGTCACAGAACCAGAAAGGTAACTGGTGACCATAAAAGCCCATGATTTAACAGGACTTAACACAGCCTTTCTAAGCTCTGGTAAGGGAAGAAAAATGGCTAAAATGAAACTTGAGATAAATGGTTCCTGTAGTTTTACTTAACAAGACTAAAATGAAGAGAGAATTACAAAGGGAATGTTTCAATCATGCAGAGTCAAAAGAAAGGGCAAAAAGATGAAACAGAAAAAGGAAAATTGAAAAAGCAGAGTACTTTATAAATCAATTATTTCCCACTGCATATTTACTTGTTTTAAGAATACAAACCTGCTAACTGCACCATGATGTATTCTAATTTATCTCTCTTCTACAGTACAATTTCTCCAGCTATGATTTAAAATTTAATTATGTTCTTAATTAGCCATTTCTGCTCAAGGAGTGATATGCCCCTAGAGTGGCAGAACACAATTATTCACTCACCAATTTCATATTGAGCATATTCCATGTACTACCAGTGATCCTTGGCCTAGCTCCTTGGACTTCCAGCTGGGTGATCATAAAGACCAGAGTGGAAGTGTGATGTAAATTGACCATAATGGAGAGATACGAAATAAGGCAAAATGACATCTGTATGTTCCATCAGTGTTATCCTGGGAAACTGTCCAACAGGCACATTCAATGATTATTTATTATTTCATTTTCTAGGAGGATACAACTTTGTTCAACATACTATTAACAATTATTTAGGGACCAGATTCTGAGGGTTGCACGTTAACTTGGAGCTTTTCATCCTGTAGGATAGTTATCGATTTTGCATCTCACCTAGCAATCTTATTCTAACATCATCCTTTCAAGCCCCATGCTTATTTGGTTCCTCAAATGCTCTTTGAATTAGCTTCACCATCTTGTCAGTTCTCTCATTAATAAGGTAAACAGGATCATGCATATAATTTTATAGAAATTACATTTTGACAATAGATACGGGTAAAAAAAAAAACCTAACAGTTCGGGTGGAGGGAACTGAGTGATAAAATGCAAAATTGGTATATATACTTGATCTTTGAACAATGATGGGATTAGGGGTGCCAACCTCCCCATGCAGTTGAAAATCCACATATAACTTTTGACTCCCCAGAAACTTAACTAATACCTTCTATTGACAGGAAGCCATAGCAAAAACATAAATGGTCAATTAACACACATTTTGTGTAAACTGTATTCTTACAGTAAAGTAAGCTAGAAAAATGAATGTTACTAAGAAAAACACAAGGAATAAAAAATACATTTACAGTACTGTATTTATAAAAAAAAAAAAAAATCCACATATAAATGGACCTGTGCAGTTCACACCTGTATTGTTCAAAAGTCAACTGTATAAAAAAGATCAGGGAAAAGTCTTTTTTTCTCACTAAATCCACCCAGTATCTGCTCTAGGATGATACAAAGAATAGTTTGCTGCCACAACATTGGATGACCTACAGTTGGATGAAGTAAACATTTTCAAAACATGTTACAAGAAAAAAGCCAAACACAATAATATATACAATTTATATATGTTACAAAAAGAGGCAAGACTAATTTATACTGTTAAAGGAAGTGGTTATTCTTCCAGAATGAGGAGCACTGGCTGAAAGGAATAATAGGGGGACCTGTTCCAATTCCCATAAGGCTCTTTCTGATTACACAGATGTATACAGTTTATGAAAATTCATCAAGCTTATATGTACATTTTTCCAAATATCAATTATAGTCCAATAAAAAACGAACTGTACCTACCACAAATGTTTGAAAATGTTCATAATAAAAAGGAGCATTTGTTTTTTTAAAAAAGCTCTAGATTTGGTACAACCTTCTCTGCATCATATTTAGAATGTCTATTTCTGTCACTACATATATGATGTCTGCATGATCCATAATTTCTTTCCAAAAGAATTGTCACCACTAATCCACTATTGTACATGTCTTCCTATAAATTTGTCACCTTCCTTGCATAAGCCACACCCAAGATATGTGACCTTAAAATTACATTTTCAATTTCTTGAAAATGTCACAAGTGAAACCTAAAGATATTTGACTAGAAATATAAATGCAGAATCTTTCCAGTTTGCTTTGATTTTCTCTGAATATTTTACAGCTACCTTGGCACAATTGTTTGAGAGCAATACTTTTTGAGACATGAATTTATTATTATTTTCAAAGTATATAACTTAGTTTTCACAGGGAAAAAAGTGATTTTCAACTTAGAGTTATCAATTATTATATAATTAATTATTGTAATTATAATAATAGCAAAATGTATAAATAGGCTTGGGCACAGTCCTCTCTCAGTAATCATATTGTTCAATTGGTTCATGAAATGGAGGTGCAAATAGCAATTAGCCTACCATCTGTGTGTGAGGAACATGTGATGAATATCAGGCATATATTTTAGAGAGCAGAATGGAGAGCATGGTTAAATCTGCTACACCAGTTAAGCAGAGGTAGGTTAAATGGTGATTGATGGAAAACATTCTTTGCCATACTGCAGGTTTGGTTGTAAGGGCATAAAAACAATAATTAAAGTGAGGTCTACAGTTGTATCAAGACCAGATCATGGAAGATTCTAAATTAGAGGCTACTGAACATTTGTATTATTTTCATTGCATCAAGAAACCAGAGAAGATTTTTGACTAAGTGACATAAAATCCTGCTTCAGATGTCATCTGGAAGCACTGAGCAAGTTGGAAAGAAGTTTTCAGCTTATCCATGCATAAGGCTGTCCAGATAAGGATGAAATATACTTCAACAGATGTGTTATTACTGAAAATGAAAGAACTTGGAAACCAAATCTACATATAGTGATGCATCATACAAAACACGCAGGAAAAATAGTATTTTGTCTTAATAACCAAGGAGTTCTTCTTCTATGAATAAAATATTAACAATTAATAAGTAATCAATTTCTTCAATGATATTGGCCAAATGTCGCAGCTCAGTTAACAGTTTATGTCAAACCAAAAATGCAGATACATGCACTAGAAGCTCTTTCAACATTGTGCTTTTTCTCCAACTTTATAAAACCGAGTAGTTCTGTGAAGGATATTTGTTCAAGTTTTTTTTTCTCCCCAAATATAGTATTGCTATGTTACAACTCCTTTTGTAATAGATGGCTTTACTCAAGTACAGTGTATTATTTTCTAATATCTTTAAGGTAGAAGGATTATTATTATTCGTGTGACAAAGAATAGTGGGGAAAAAAAACTTTTTAAATACTGGTGTGCTTTTCCAATGATTTCAAGTATGTTCCAGGAACAATTAGGCAAATAAAATTCCAGGTAGAATTAAAATGGCTGAATGCGCATTATTATCCCATTAACTAAAATGAAACACACACGTTGAGGATAAAGTTTAAAAGAACCCTCTCAGTGTCAAACAATAAAAGACTGTTTGTTTTACATCTTATAAGGTTGTCTGGAGCAAAAGAGTATGTAGGTTAGATGCTTCACGTGGGGCTCAGCTCACATAGGGGGTACTCCCTAAATGGAGTTTAAAGATGTTTATCTTTCATTACCAACGTTTGTAGTGCCAGTCTATTAAACTTTTTTAGTTATGTCGGCTCACTGGACTTTTTTTCAGCAAACTAAATGTGATTAATTCCAAAGGAATTAATCTTAGTTCACCAAGAAGAGATGGAGTGCTGATTTACTTTAAAACTCATTACTACTAGAGGGGAGAAATGAAGGTATAGAATGGGAAACCACTGTTTTTAAATTTTTACATAATAGGGCATAGGAGTCTATGAAAGTGAAAACAGTATTACTCTTCTTATTTTCATTATTATAACAAGATGTGACTGGTCCCTAACAGTGTGACTCTTCCGAGTTGTCAGGGTTTCGCTTAGACTGAATCATAGTGCCCTGGAGCCCTGTTTTGTAAGCAGAAGCCACTAATAAAAATGACCTTCATGGCTGATTTGGGTGCTTATGATGCACCTGTATCCTCAATGGGCCAGCCTAAAAGAGCAGCAAGCTGAGGTGGGCGCTGCTGTGAGCATTCAGGTGTCATTAATGGATCATCGAGTCAACAGATCCTAACAGCTCCTTTGGAAAACTCCAGCTCAGTGTTAGCACTCTCTGTCCAGAGAGCTAGAGAGAGACTTTAACAGCCCACAGTGTGACTTAAAGAAATTCAAGAGGAAAAAGGGATGTGTTTCAGTAGTCAAAATGACAGATTAGCTAAGAGACTACATACCAATCTTAAGTAAACAGGGGCTACTGGGGCATGGAAAATTTATTTAAAATTACATTTTTCATGTTAAGATATTTTTAAGACATAAATATTTATCCTTAACAGGTACACGAATAAATAAAACTTTGAGTCAGTTTTCTTATAGATGTTTAACCTATGTAAACACTTTTCTCCCCTTTACTAACTGATGAAATTTTGTTTTTGATCTCCCTCTCTGAGATACCAAACCGTACACACCTTAATTCTTTTGGTCTAAGGTCATTTTGCAGATGAGATCGCAATATTTTAATAGCTTCAAAAGCATTTTTAGAAATTCATGTATGAAGAGTCTGTGCTAAACCCTCTAAGGTAGAACTAACATGGAGAGATTCGTCTACTAAATAAATCCATCATTTGTAGGCCTCTTGGTTTTCCTAAATGGAAACTTACCATCTTCTATTTTTGTGTATTAAACATAATTTCCATGACTAATATTTAAACATGGGTATGTGAGGTGAATTAGAACTAGAGAACCTGATTCAGGCTTCAGGAAAATTTTTTTAACTCTTCTTAAGAGTCTATTTATTCTTATATTTATTCTCATCTTATATTTATTATCTCATCTATTTATTTTCTTGTTTAATAATATTATTTGGTTTAACTATAGCAAACATTAATAGCCTGTTTCTGAATGACACTAACAAGTTTTTGCACATATTATTTTTATACCCCAAATAACCTTATATAAATATATATGCATAGATATATAATATGCTCTATATATGTGACATTTTCTCCATGTTATAAATAAGAAAGATAAGAAAAGCATCTTACCTAGCCTCATACTCCTAAGAAGTTCAAGAGCAAGATTTCCAGCCTAGTTTATAACATTGAAGTTTATGATTCTGAATCAGGATTTATAGCAGTTTCATTTTGTTCCACTCTCCCTATCATGGCGTTAAAGCAGTGGTTCACAAATCTTGAACCCAGCATCAGAATCACCTGGAGGGCTTGTTAAATCCCAGATTGCTGGGCCCCACCCCTAGAGTTTCTGACTCAGTAAGTCTTGGTGGTACCTAAGAATTTGCATTTTAACTAGCTCCTAGGTGATGTTAATACTGCAGGACCACACATTGGGAATAATTGCTTTAAAGTCATGCAAAAGGTAGAATGGATATTAGTGAGTCTCCCTGCCACCTGTTCAGATTCATCAAAATATGCCCTTTTTTGAAGCAACGGGTTTCATTACCTTGTCTCTTATTATAAGAGGATGCTGATATTTCTTTGAATTAAAAAAAAAGGAAGGAGGTTATGATTCTAGGTTTTTTTTTTTCTTAAGGATTTTATTTATTTATTTGACAGAGAAAGACACAGCGAGAGAGGGAACATAAGCAGGGGGAGTGGGAGAGGGAGAAGAAGGCTTCCCGCGGAGCACAGAGTCCAATGGGGGGCTCGATCCCAGGACCGCGAGATTGTGACCTGAGCCGAAAGCAGACGCTTAACGACTGAGCCACCCAGGAGCCCCACGATTCTAGGTTTAAGCAATTCCTTTAAATGTCTTATAAAGAGCTTTTCAAAATTTTCTGATGGACTAAGGGGAGAGGGGAGATGTGAAGATGGACAATAGAGAAGTTTATGCTTCCTTTTTACTAAACATTGGTTCTTGTTATTGTCATCTTTTCTGTTTTCTTTTTTTTAACAAAGGAAATAATATATCCTGATAAATAACATTTAAACTTAAGCTATGCCAAAAGATAAAGTTTTTGTTTGTTTTTTCTTTTTTTACAAATATGATATCAAGTTCTTAGGACATATCTTTGTTTATGCACAGAGCAAAAGTATGTAGAGCAAGACTAGTCCTGAAGCAAATTATTAGACTTAAATCCCCATAACGATTTTGAAAGGAGTCATAGGCCTGTGAGAAAGTACTGTACCACAGATGTAACCTTGTTACATAATAGGAGAACCATTATTAAATGGGCTACCTTGCCATAAATTTGAAGGAAAAGTTTTTGAACTAGTAACCATTAAATTTGGCACATCACTGTTAATTTTTAATCATCTAAAAATCTTTATTGAGAAATGTCACTATAAATCTGTGGAGGAAAAATAAGGGTCAATTGTTTTCTACAGAATGGTTAGATTCTTGTTTAACATAAAAACTAAAAAAACTAATATGCTTTTTGGTACATTAAATTTATATGATAATTCTTAAAAACAAATCTATTTTGTAGATGATAGTTCTTTGCAAAATAAATGGTAATTAGTGTTGTTTTTCAACAATTAGGGTCCAACATCTTGGCCACTGTATACTTTTACAAGGAGTAAACTATAAAGTATGAGTAAACTGTATGTTAGTATTACTGCTTTATATTTGTACCAAAGGTTATGTGCAGAGTAATTTAAGACTTTGATTTTCTTACTTTTAAAAGCTGAAAGTTTAGCTTTAAAGCCCATTAAATTTTTTTCCACATTTTATTTCTATTCATTAAGAATTTAGTGTTTTGATTTTTTTATCTTCAAATGACTTTCATGAAATAAGTAATTCTATGAATTTGTAATAATATCATCCAGTGGGATAACAAATTATATTTTCTTTTTATTTTCTTGCTTGTTCTTACTTTTAAACTGATAATTTAAATGTTATAAAACCAATTCTTCCAACACTCAAGTGCTGATTTAATATTACAAAGAAATTGTGTTTTTGTTCAATTTCCCTGTGATTTGTCTCATTTCTCAAGTCACTGAAGAAAAATGTATAAAAAGTAGGAATTCATCCATTTTTTTTGTTTGGTTTTCGTTTTCGTTTTCCACTGTATACCTTTACTGCCCACACCCTCACCTCCACCTATGCCATTTGAAATAAAAAATAAATTTGATATTTTAATAGATAACGACCATCCCATTTTATGTGTTGTCTGGAACCAATATGACTTTATTTTGTATAGGAATATTTTATAAGGACTGGAAAAGCACCACAAACCTTATGTTTAGTTTATCATGATGTCTTATGTGTGTAGTAGTTACGCTGGCTATAGTTCAGCTTCCCTTTAGTAGCAACTATTGCACTAGGTTTGAAAGTAGTAAAGGTTTGTTTAATAGTGTAGTATAAATTATAAGTTTACAGAGAACATTATAATTTCTAGAAAGATGTCATAGAATCTAATTTTCAAGGAACTACCACTGCAGAAAGTGATTTTATTTATTTTTATTTTTTTACAGTGGCTAACTGAACATAATAAAAAATAAATAAAACAGAAAAAAAAGAAAGTGATTTTAAATCATTATTCTCACTTTTCCCCCATTCATGACCACTCACTGCGTCAAAGTCAGTAGTGTTATATATATATATATTTTTTTAAGATTTATTTATTTATTTGAGAGAACGAGAGAGACAGTGTGGTGGGAAGGGACAGAGGAGAGTCTCAAGCAGACTCTGCACTGAGCATGGAGCCCTAGGTGGGGCTCAATCTGACGACTCCCAGAGCACCACCTGAGCTGAAACCAAGAGTTGGACACTTAATTGCACCACCCAGGCACCCCAAAGTAAGTAGTATATATTTTAAAAAAACAAGGAAAAAATGTGAAAAAAATGCAAAAGTTGAAAAAAAATCTTCACAACCTTGTTTTATAATGAAGGAATTTGCATTATCAGTGGTGACCTGAGACTATCAAGGCCAAGTGTTATCTATGTTGATGACCGATCCCTGATGTACTATATAAAGGGGACTGGCATCTGCAGGGTATGGCCTATAGAGTACATTCAGGTACATATGAAATTATTATGAGTGGATAATAGGAGAAACCAAAGTCCCTGGGTAGAATGCATCATTTTATTGAACTTGGTAAAAGAGTGACCTGATAGACATTTTAGGGAGAAATCAAGTAATCTTCAGTGTTAACAGGGAAGGAGTAGAGAAGACATTCCTGTATTTCCACAAGAAAGTTAATATGGGTTAGTTCAACGTTCAGAGTAGCACCGGGTAGGCTGAAAGTTGTACTTCCACTGTCCACTTAATGGTGAGAGCAGATGTTTTCAATCAACAAAAGTAACACCATACACAAAAAAAATTCAAAGCAGATCCTAAACCAAAATATAAGAATAAAACCTGTAAAACTATCGTAAGAAATCTTTGTGACCTTGTATTAAGCAAAGTCTCCTCAGATATATGAGGCAAAAAGGTGATAAGAGGTGATAGGTAATAGGTGATAGGAGAAAATATAGATAAATTGGATGTCATCAAAATTAAAGCTTTTGTACTTCAAAGGACATTATGCAGAATGGAATACATTTGCAAATCACATATCTGATGAAAGACTTTTTAGCCAGAATATAAAAAGGACACTTACTACTCAATAATAAATAATTCAGCTAAAAAATGGGCAGAAGATCTAAATAATTTTTTATGAATGCCGGAAAACATGAAAATGTGCTCAATATCATTAGCCATCAGTGAAATGCAAATCAAAACCACAATGAGATACCATTTTGCACACTCTAAGATGGTTCTAATCAAAAGACAGATAATAAAAAACATTGGCAAGATTGTGGAGAAAATGGAAGCCTCATATACTGTTGGAAGAAATATAAAGTGCCACCGCTTCGGAAAACAGTCTGGCAGGTGTTTAAAAGTCTTAATATAGTTACTATATGGTTTGGCTATCTCATTACTAGGTATATTCCCAATAAAAATGAAAATATATGTCCACACAAAAACTTGTACATTAATATTTAAAGCAGCATTATTCACAATAGCCAAACACTAGAAACAGCCCAAATGTCTATCAACCTATAAATGAATAAAGAAAATGTGACATATCCATTAAATGTAATATTATTTAGCCATAACAAGATCAAAGTACTACAATTATTGCAATATGAATTAACCTTGAAAATATGCTAAGTGAAAGAACAAATCACAAAAGACCACATATTGTACGATTCCATTTATATGAAATTTCTAGAATTAGGCAAATCTATAAAGACAGAATAGATTTCTGGTTGACTAGGGCTCGTAGAATGGGGAACAAATGAAGAGTGACTGCTAATGAGTACAGGGTTTCCTTTCTGAGTGATGAAAATATAAAACTGTAGTGATAGTTGCACAACTCTGAATATACTAAAAACTACTGAATTGAAAAAAGAAAAAGAGATTGAGAGACCTATCAACAAATTTCTTACAACATACAGACCTTGTTTACATTCTGATTTGAACAAAATATGAAGTAAAAAATGTTCACATTCTGATTTGAACAAAACATAAAGTAAAAAGGAGAAAAAAAAACAGTTGTAGAGGGAACACATAATATTGAAAATAACGCCTCCAAATTGGTTCAAACTGAATCATCAAAGGTAGCTCTGTGTGTGCGTGTGTGTGTGTGTGCATTTGAGTGTGTGAGTGTGTGAGCGTGTGTGTGAGAGAGAGAGAGAAAGAGAGAGAGGTGTTCCTGGACGCAGGTTTACCCATTCACGATTTCCATAGGCTCTGGGTCCATCACTGAAACTGAATCCACTTGCTTAAAAGGCACAAGAATTGGTCCACCTGGCCATAATGGTGACACAACTGGGCATCTTGCTAAGGTGCTTGTTGAACTGGGATTAGACCACTGCATGCTAACTCTCCTGGAGCTGAAACATGGAGAAAGCCTTATTCAGAGTAAGGTCTGAGAAGGAACACATATGCCCTCATATTCAAATATAAGAGACTGGGCCAATTAGTCTTGCAACCTAAGTTAATGAGTCTGTATTCTTTGGTGGTAAAACAGTGTGTTCTGGATGGAAACATCAAACTTTATGGTACCTGCTCATATACATTTATTCTATAAATATTGATGCCAAAAAGAAATACATGGCCAGTCTGTGGCCATGTATTGGGCACTTCTTTAGCACAGCCATTGGATGATGTGGCTCACAGTCCAATATTGACTGCCTAAATAAAATCTCACCATAGTTCCCTCAAGCTGTATTCAGGTTGACCCAGGAAGGTATTCGGAGTTGGAGATTGTGGGAAAATCCACATCTCTGCCTGACCTGATAGCAAGTAATCAGAAAAATGTCCTGGGCCTGATCATGGTATGGGGGATTATCTAAAGTCACATGTCAATTATCAGCCAGATGAGTAACTGTAGGTTTTCATGAAAGTAGGTTTTCATGAAAGATATTCAAGAAGACAGATGGGATCAGAGAGGCGGGAAAAGGACAGTTCACACAAGATCATGCCTATATAGTCCTTATTAGCTATGTTATCTGTTTCCTACGTTCTCAATTCTCTATCCAGAAGTAGTATCACGTTTAGAGAACAGAGCATCTGCGAACTCCTCTACCTAAGAAATGTATGTGCCTTAGTCTTGCTAAGCAATGTATGTAGTTTAAATGCAACCATACAAAGTCAAGTGGAGTACTTTCTGAGTACTGAGGCAAAGTCTATGGCCAGGCTGAATGTTGTAAAAAAGTATGGAGGAAATACATATCATGTAGGATACAGACAAGTATATAAGTAAGCATTTAGAGGCTTCAAGGTAGGGAAAAGAAAATCAAGTATGAGGAGCCAAAAAGTAAATAGTAAACTTCAAGTAAACTGAAAGAAGATGCAGGATGGAGTGCATGGTATGGTGATTCAGACAAAAATATTGGACACATGAAATAGCCTGACCTGGTTTACTGACTTCTTTTTTTTAAAGATTTTATTTATTTATTTGAGAGAGAGAGAATGAGAGATAGAGAGCACGAGAGGGAAGAGGGTCAGAGGGAGAAGCAGACTCCCTGCCAAGCAGGGAGCCCCATGTGGGACTCGATCCAGGGACTCCAGGATCATGACCTGAGCCGAAGGCAGTCGCTTAACCAAGTGAGCCACCCAGGCACCCCTGGTTTACTGACTTTGAAGCAAATACTGCAGCATTCATATACTGGAAACATTTCTCTCATAAAGTGTTCAAATTTGTATCTTGAAATGTTTATCATGCCTTCCTATAAACCTGTATTTTCTCTTTGTATCATTTTCCATTAACAATTCCTACAGTGTGTATTTGGGGGGGTGTTGGTGATGAATGCTTTCAGCTTTTTGTATGTCTGAAAAAGTATGTCACTTTCATTATTAAATATATTTTTGCTTGGTATAGCATTCTAGGTTGACTTTTTTTTTTAATTTCAGTACTATAAAGATGTCACTGGCATCCATATCTTTGTTACCCTGTCTGTAATAATTCTTCCCCCTACTACTGGCTTCTTTTAAGATTTTCTCTTTATCAATGGTTTTGATCAATTTGATTATATCATGCCATACAATTTTCTTCATGCTTCTTCTACTTGGGTAAGTCACTTCAGTTGTCCCATAGTTCACTGATGCTCTTTTCCTTTTTTTTTAATAAAAATTTTTTCTCTGTTTTATTATGGATTGCTTCTCTTGCTATCTTCAAGTTCACTGATCTTAGTTCTGCAATGTTTAATCTGCTATTAACATCATCCTATGTATTTTTTTTCAACTCAGATACTTCAGTTTTCTTCTCTAGAAATCTGATTTGGGTCTTTTTATATCTTCCCTATTCTACTTAATGTTTGAGCATAAGGAACACAATTGTGACCACTGTTTTAAAGTCTTTGCCTACTAAATATAATATCTGTATCAGTTCTGGGTCAATTTCTGTTTATTGATTTTTCTCCTCATCAGGAATTTCTTCCTTTTGAATGCTTTTTGTATGCCTATTATTTTTTGCCAAATGCCAGACACTGTAAAATTTTTTGGTCAATATATTTTTGTATTCCTTTACATGTTTTTGAACTTTATCTAGGACACAGTTAAGTTACATGGAAACAGTTTCATCATTTGAGACTTGTGTTTAAAATTCATTTGGCAGGACAAGAGCCATCTTCACTCTAGGACTAGTTATCCAACCCCACCCCCGCCCCATCTACTAAGGCAAAACCTTTGGATATTCTATCTAATGCCTTGCAAATTATGAGTTTTTCTAATCTGGTTGGTAGAACACACAATATTCCCAGACCTGTGTGTGTTTCAAGTATTCTTTCTACTAATCCTTTCAGGTGGTTCTGTCTTTGACCCTATTAGGGAGTGATAGTTTCCTCACAAACGTGTTGATCAGTACTCTACTAAACACTCAGGGTTCCCTCTATAGCTCTCTGGAGTTCTCTCTCTTGCAGATCTTCTCTCTGAACCCGCTGATGAGATGAGACCCTTTGAGGATTTCTCTCTCACCTCTCCATGATCACTCTCCCTTATTGCCTGATATCCAGTATCTTGAAAACTACTGTTTCATATATTTTGTCTGTTGAGTTTTATTGTTTGTTTCTTTGTTTTTGGCAAGAGGGTAAATCTGGTCTCTGTTACTACATTTTGGCCAGAAATAGAAGTTCCCCAGTAATTAATTCTTAACTTGAACTGAGTTAATTTTTAGTTCTGATTGTGACTGGTTTATATTTCTGATCCAATATACATTATGCTTTAAGCATTATCTTAATTAGTGTGACCTCTAAAATTATTAGAGGAATGGATTAAATATTAATTAAATATAGCACTCTTTAACTTGAAGGATTATACTGGAGATTTGAAAGATGAACCTTACAAATTCTTAAAAATTATTTATTTTCCCTATCATCTTATCCTTATTTTTCTCTGAACTGTAGGGAGTGCTAGCCATACACTGTCATGTGTTAACGACCTGACTGGTGTTCTGGATAATTTTATTGATTAAATATTTTGACTTTTGTATTTATTTCAGATTTCAGCTATGGTTCTATGGTTCTATATGCATACCATTAAAAATTACTTTATCACGGGACACCTGGGTGGCTTAGTCGGTTAAGCCTCTGACTTCAGCTCAGGTCATGATCCCAGGGTCCTGGGATCGAGTCCTGCATCGGGCTCCTTGTTCGGCAGGAAGCCTGCTTCTCCCTCTTCCCCTCCTGCTCGTGATCGCTCGTTCTCTCTCTCTCTCTGATAAATAAATAAATAAATAAATAAATAAATAAATAAATAAATAAAACTAAATAAATAAGTAAAAAATTACTTTATCAATATTTTAGAGTATTTAGAGCAATGTAAATGTGTCTCTTTTGGTACGGTTCTCCCAATTTATACTGATTATAATTTGTGGAAGCAAATTTCATATGGAAAATCAAAGAAATCACATGCCATCATTAATTGTGAAAGCTGAACTTCTAACATATTTTATCGTAACTGATTAGGAAATCTGCCTCTTAAAATTAGACTTAAATTTGCAGTGCTGGAAACCAATGATGAGTGAACAAAGAATTGACCCATTGCCCTTTCTTCTTTTTTTTTTTTTTTGCCTAAAAGTAACTAGCATTATCATTGGGGAGAATTATTATTCATACCATTTATATATGGCATGTAAAATTATATACACTTGACATGGTGTTTTTTTATTACAATATTTTTTAAAGATTTTATTTATTTATTTGAGAGAGAGAATGAGAGAGAGAGCACATGAGAGGGGGGAGGGTCAGAGGGAGAAGCAGACTCCCTGCCAAGCAGGGAGCCCGATGCGGGACTCGATCCAGGGACTCCAGGATCATGACCTGAGCTGAAAGCAGTCACTTAACCAACTGAGCTACCCAGGCGCCCATTATTACAATCTTTTAGTAAAGTAAAATAGCAAGCAAAATATTTTCCTGGAAATAACAGTTTAACAGCAGTTGAAAACTGGATGTCTTCAGTCTGAATTAACCCTGAATGCTCAATCTTTGGCCATTCTTGTGTGTGGTTATTTTTAAAGTTGAATTTCAGTTTAAAAAATTGATCATGATGGCTTTGTGAAAGGGTAGTGGCTTAAAGCAACATAAATTTATTCTCTTACCATTCTGGAGGTCAGAAGTTTAAAAATCAAAGTGTTAGCAGGGCTGTGTTCCTTCTGGAGGAAGGCTATGCTCCTTCTGTTCCCTCTCTCTTTAGGATAATCTGTTTCCTTGCCACTCTCAGCTTCAAAAGGCCACCTGCATTTCTTTGACTCCTGGCTCCTTTCTCCATCTTCAAAGCACATATTCCAACCTCTGGTTCCTTTGTGGAATCATCTTCTCTGTCTTTGGCTTCCTGGGCTTCTGTTTAAGAGGACTTTTTTGATTACTTGGGCTCACCTAGATAATCCAGGATCATTTCCCTATCTCAAGATCTTTAAATAGATCACATAGTGGGGGCTGGGAGGCATTATTCAGCCTGCCACAGCCATCGTCTCTAGTTGTTTTCAGTTCTTTTCTTAAATATTTTCTTACTTATGTTACCTGCCTGGATCCTTTGAGCACTGGAATTTGCAGATCTTGATTTCCAAAGGAGTGTATTGAGTCTTCGTATTACTGAAACACCACAACTGCAGTTAGAAGTTAACTAACCAGACTCACAGATACAAATGGGTTTTAATGAAGTATGACTTGCAATTAGCTTTACTGGTGGATACAAGACAAGGAACACATTTGGTATAATATCTTTACCTCATCAAAAGGCCAACAGTTACCCAAGAACACAGCTTCTTTTGCTCCCTCACCCACACGTGGTGTGGAGGGATGGAAAGCACAAGATCTAAAACCTTGACATAAGCTGTGAATTGTCAGAACACAGGTACTATACCAAATCTTTTTTCTTGTTTTAACAGAGCAACTAGTACTAAGACTATTGTGATTTTGGTAATTCCCATTAAGTCTTTTGAGAGCTTTGTAAGGTAACACAATAATCTCTTCCTTTCTTTCTCCTCTCTTTTCCCTCTTCTTACTTGTTATCACCACAGTTATAACATCACCGTAGATATAATATACAGCTATAATTTCTGAACTCTTTGTCTTTTCATTTGGTTGGGTATATATATGCGGTTGCCTACTACTATATCTACTTATTTATTTTACTATTAAACTGAAACTGAAATCCCCCTCCATTTCTCCCAAACCTGTTTCACGTATACCCTTCCTTCTACGTCACAAATAACTACATTCTTCCAGTAGCTAGCCTTCCAGAATTCTCTTTTTGTCATTCCACACATAGTCTGCCAGTAAATCTTATTAGTTTGATCTTAAAAAAAACATACAAAACTCCAGAACTTGATCACCTTTGCCTCTCCCAACGCCACAATTGTATAATAAGCCACCATTATGTTCTATCTTGATTATTACGAGAGCCTCTGTACCCCTTCCATCCACCCTACTCTACTGTCATCACAGCAATCAGAGAGGCCCTAGCTGACCATATGTCCAAACACATATCCTTGGCTCAAACCCTCTAACGGTATTCCATTTCTCTCAAAATAAAAAAGGTAGGTCTTACAATGATATACAGGATCTAGCTCTGTTTTCTCTCTGGCCTCATCTGCTCTCTCTCTCTTCTTTTCTCTGTTCCAGTTGCACTGGCCTCTTTGATGTTGTCAGAATACTGTCAGACATGTTCCTACTTCAGGGCCTTTGTACTTGTTGTTCTCTTTGTAATGCCTTGCCCCTGATAGCTACATGACTTATTCCCTCTCTGTTATGGGCTGAATTGTGTCCTCCAAAAATCTGTAGGTTGACATTCCAATCTCCACTACCTCAAAATGTAACCATATTCAGAAGATAGGTCTTTAAAGAACTGGTTAAGTTTTTTAGAGGCCTCTTTTTAGAGGCCATTAGGGTGGGGCCCTAATTTAATTTGACTGACGTCCTTAATAGTAGAGTAAGAGACACCAGGGATACGTATAACATGCATACACAGAGAAAAGACCATGTGAGGACACAGCAAGAAGCTGGCCATCTGCAAGCCAAGGAGAAAAATCCTCGGGAGAAATCAAACCTGATAATCCCTTGATCTTAGATGTCTAGGTTCCAGAACTGTAAGAAAACAAACTTCTGTTGTTTAAGCTACCAATCTGTGGTATTTTGTTATGGCAGGTCTAGCAAAATAATACTCTCCCTTTCACTAGGTCTTTGATTAAAAGCCATATTCTCTGTGTAACCTGATCTAAAATTTCCTATGTACCCAGACCCCTTATATCCTATTGCCTGCTTTATTTTCCTTTTATCATATATGCAACAAATACAAATTGTGTTTCTTTATCTTATTTATTGTTTATCTCCTCTATTTCATGAGCTCAATGAAGAAAGAGATTTTGGCCTTTTATTTATTTATTTTCTAAGTTTTATACTACTATCTCCCTGGAATCTAGAATAGTGTTCTTCATAGAATAAGACCTCAGAGATTTATTAACTGGGCCCCACGTACACAAAAACTTAAGGGCTAACAGGAAAGAAAAAAACCCCTAAGTAACTGAAATCCATGCCATGAGAGTAGAAATAGAGGGTATAACCTAGGTCTTTAACCTTTTATTGACTATTCCTCAGAGAATGCCATTCTAGAAAGAAAGAGAAAATAAGCAGATAGTTAGAATATGGAGTGATGAGAAATATGAACAAAGACTAGGGTGAAGTGGGTGTGTTGAAGGGGACAGGTGCACATAGTGAAATATTAGGAAAGTTAAGAAAGGCTCCTTGGAGGAGGACTTTCCAAGAGTATGAAAACCTATTTTGGAAAGAAAATTATTAGGTATTGCCCTAGGGCCTTATGTTTCAACTTTTATGTGTTTTTCTTTTCTTTTTTAATATATAAAAGTACAAAAAGACAAAAATACCACAGAAAATCTATCTTAGGAGCTAGATATGGCAGAAATATGTTCCATTAGGCTTAGGGTGCTCAAGAATAGTTCAAATGCCTCTAGATCTGGAGGTCCTTCTTGGATGAGCTCTGTCACTTACTTGTTATTTGATTTAAAAAAAATAACTTGTGGTAAAATATACATCTTAACCATTTTTAAGTGTACAGTTCAGTAGTATTAAGTATATTCATATACTGTGCTGCCATTACCACCATCTGTCTCTAGAACCTGCTTCATCTTGCAAAACTGAAACTTTGTACCCATTAAACAATGATTCCCCATTTCCTCCCTCCCCTAGTCTTTGGTAACTACCATTCTACTTTGTCTCTATGAATTTTATGAATTTATACTCTAGGAAATTCATATAGGTAGAATCATAAGAGTATTTGTCCTTTTGTGACTGGCTTATATCACTTAGCATAGTGCCCTCAAGGTTCATCTGTGTTGTAGTATGTGTAAGAATTCTCTTCCTTTTTACGGCTATGTATGTATGTATATGCACATTTTGTTTATCCATTCATCTGTTGATGGCCACCTGGCTTCCACTTCTTGGCTATTATGAATAATGCTGCTATGAATAAGAGAGTACAAATATCCCTCTGAGGCCCTGCTTTCAATTCTTTTAGGTATATACCCAGAAGTGGAATTGCTGGATCATATGGTAATTCAATTTTTAACTTTTTAGGGAATCATCAACCACAATGGTTGCAACATCTTACATTCCCACCAACAGTGCATGAATGTTCCAATTTCTCTACATCTTCACCAACACTTGCTATTTTCTGTTGTTTTTCTCTTCTTTCCTCTTCTCTTCTTTCCTTTTCTTCTTTTCTTTCTTTTTTCTTTTTAAATGTGTGTGAGGTGGTACTGGTCATTTGAATTTGAATCTAAATTGTCTAAATTTCTGTTTCTTGTGTAAATTGTCTAAATTTTTGTTTCCTGTTTCACAGTTACTCTGAAATGTGTTTGGATGATCCAAAAGATGTAATACTAGCGAATACATGTGAAATTCCTTTGTGAAACTTAAAGATTCTACTTTGTTCTGGGACCTCTTTGGCACTTCTAGAATTCTTCTATGTCTGGGCTTTTCCTAAAAAAATATTAATTACCAAAGTAGACTTATAATTGAACATATAAATAACCAAAGAAAACTGGAAAGAGTTAATCATTTTTTCCCTTCCATTCCCTGCCCTTTGCTCACAAACACAAGTGTGGAATTTTATAAATTTCAAGGAATATATAACAATGATTTAAATGATTCAGAACATAGGAAAGCCCCTAAATATCCCCAACTCATTCTGTAAAGCTATCAGGACCCTAAAACACAATCTAAACTATAACCACAAGAAACTAATACCATTTGAAAATTGAAGGAAAGAAACTATTAGCAAATTGAAATAGCAGTATATAAAAATAATACTTAACTATTAAATTGTTCCAAAATGTCTAGCCTGTTAATGAAGCACATTATACAGATAGAAGCGGGCGGGGGGGGAACCCTCTAAAGTTGAAAAGGAATGTGATAAAATTTACTATCACTTCATGACTAAAATTATAAACATTCTTTGGAAATTGGGCAAATGGTACCCAACAAAATCAAAAAGTATTTTTGACTAAGTTCAAAATTTTAAAGCTTCCCTGCAGGCTATAAATTAATTAGAGACAATATAAAAATTAGAACAATAAGGACTCACATTTATATGTAAGAAACAGGATTATGCCCTTTACCTGGATTATCTCATTTAATCCTCACAACAATCCCAGAAACTGGGGGCTACTATTGTTTCAATTTTACAGGTAAACAAACCTACACTCATAGATGAACATACCGAGAGTCACAGAGCTAGTATTAGCTGATAGACCATCAAATAGGGGCCCTTTCCTCAGAATTAAGCAAGCTAGAGAAAGACTTTTAGTTTCATACCAATTTCAATAGTGTATCACTAATAGTTACATAGAATACAGTCCCTGAATTTTGTAGCCATTTTTGTACGGGCACTCCCAATAAAAAACCTTAGATGAGTGTCCCTGTAAAACTGAGTTCCTCTTACTCTTTGATACCATCTGTGATCATATCAGCAGGTGTTAATTGTTCTTTTGTTAATATCCAAACGAATCCTATTAAGGCTAACAGTGGGAGTGTGGCCTACTACAATTTAGTACCAAGGTCCAAAACATAAAAGGAGATCTGGTATCCATTTACTCCTCCAAATAATACACTTTTTAACTGCAATGAAGTGGTCAATTCCCCAAAGACATTCTAAGCATCTGCCTGAGGTGTTAAATGAGTTAGTTCCCCTATCAAACCGATTAGAATAGACAAATTAATTGGAAAGGAAATTCATTGTATAATATTATGTACAATTTACTGGCTTAAATAAAACCCAACTTGTGGGTAAGAGAGGCTTCTCATGTGTAGAAAGATGGAATTTCTGTTGGTTAAACATGGCATACACCAACTAGGAAAAATAAAACAGTTAATTGTATTCATTCAATGACCTCTCCAGGCATTTGTAAGCAATAGACATTTAACTCTCCTCTTTATGTTTTCTTGGAGGCAAAAAGAAAATCCAGAGAGTAAGCTTTTGTAGGGCTTTTAAAAGAGGACATATACTCTACTTCCTTTTGCTAGATTGATAAAAGCTTGCCAAAAAGAGGGTTTGGAAACCAAAATACTGAATTTGGCAATTTAGTTTGAATTATAAAGTGATCCTTTTTGCAGTTTTTATGCAATTGAAAATAACATATATCTATATGTACCTATGGGCGTTTGTGTGTATAAAGAGTATAGGCAGAAAACTATAATATATAGTACCTACATTTATACTTTGTATTTATGTGAAAATTAGGTTCATTAAATAAATGAGGATTACATTTATTAGAAATGCACTGCTACCAAGTTAAACTACCATTGGAGCCTAGCAAATTGACCAGAGAGCTAATCATTTGTTTTGCTGATCTCTCTTTTGATGTGCTAAGAGCCCCTAATAAGGATAGTTAAAGCATTAAGCTGAGAACTCAAGTGTGAAAACTAACATTATCTCCTAATTTGATGATAGACATTAATTGTGGCTTATATTTCACAGTTAATGATTGAGGGAAATTTCCACATCTGCGTAGCTTTTTAGTTGCCCACATAGTAGTCCCCCAAATTATACCCCAATGAAAGTAGAGGAGAAAAGTAGCTACACAATTTACCAACATTCATAGGACAGACTTTTAAAAAAGTTCTTCTATTTATATTAAAAAGCCTGCAACAGATTGAATACGGATCTGTTTGTTTGGGTTGTCTTCTAGAAAAGAAGGCCACATGCTCACAAATAAGTAAAAACACCATATTACCTAGGGAACGGGGAAGGTTTGAATTGTTTAAGCATAAGTGAGAGCAAACATTTTTTCCACTCTCCCAAATGTATTCACAAAAGAAAGGTAAGTAAAGTAATTACATTCATTGCATTATTTATTTATTTTTATCTTAGAATTAAGTTTAGAATTTTGTCCTGATGCATTTCCAACACAAGGAATACATATGTGCATGTACACACACACACACACACACACACACACATTTCTCCATGTGTATACACCACATAAGCCCCATCCCCACATTCATGCCCACATATTCTCCCTTGCTATGTGATCCATTCTCTTCTTGAGCTAGGGTAGCAATGGATAGATACATGCATTTGTGCTTTTTTAAACACTTACCTTGCATTTAGGTCAAAATACTAATTAACTTCCTTCTACAATTAATATATTCTTAGATATATAAAATGGGTATTTTTGTCAATTTACTATCTTTTTGCTGGATGTAAAGTGAAGCAGAGCTCACTTAATCAATTTCTTATATTCTATCTGCTTTCAGTGAATATGTAAATGTATCCTATAATTTCTAGAAGTATTTTTAATCTCCATAATAGTCTTCATAATATTAGACTATTTCTTATATTATTATTTTTAAAATAAGTTTCATAAAGACCTTATATCAAACCTGAATTACTCTCAAAAGCAAATAAGTAGCCAACATTGTTTGGGAAATCATTGTTGAAATTCTACAATTTTGATTTTCTATAACATTTTCCAAAATATCAGTATCATTATATTCGTTCCTTTTAGTATTCATTGTATCTACAACCTATTATGTGTCAGGTACTTTGCTTGATTCCAGGCATACAAAGATGAAGAAAG
This sequence comes from Eumetopias jubatus, assembly GCF_037043125.1. Classification (NCBI taxonomy): domain Eukaryota; kingdom Metazoa; phylum Chordata; class Mammalia; order Carnivora; family Otariidae; genus Eumetopias; species Eumetopias jubatus. The sequence continues at coordinate 99,715,454 of NW_028274811.1, forward strand.
TTTTCCCTGTTTTAACAGAGCTATAAGCTCCATTGAATGAAGGGGACTAACTTGTAAATACCATTTATTAAAATGGAAGTACCATGGATAAGAAGGACACAAAAAATGTAGAAGACCTACAAGACAGCTCTGCAAGTGACTGATTACCTTCTGAGCACAAAGAAATGATAGAATGTTAGAATGACAGAATGTTAGAAAAGTTGAAGAAATGATAGAATGCTAGAAAAGTTGAAGCAGGCCTTCAAAGACACAGTGTAACCTAGATTCCAGAGTCCTTTGCAATTGTTTATGGTAGATCTAACTAGTATATTGATCTAGAGTCTCTTACCCATCTTTGAGCAAGCTGAAAACATATATTTGACTATGTGTATGTGTTTATTATCATTCAGATTGCATTTCTGGGTTTTAGTTGTTATGGTAAAACAAATGCTTTATGTTAAACAAATGTGCAATTAGGATAGTTAATACCTATACACATTGTTAACACCCTATATGAAAGTGCTTATTTAAGCAAATTTTGAGGCAGTAGCAACTCCTTCCCATTTCTCTTGGATTTGATGTGAATTCTTTTCACAGAACATCCCTGAAGAAATACAGGGAGCTAGAAAGCACATGACTTAGGTTTTATTAGTTGACAGTCCTATGTAGCTGATGGTAACAATAATTCTGGCTCTGAGAAAAAGAAACAGTAAAGAAAGGAATAGAATATGATTGAGTGCATAGAAAGACAATTTTTTGATTACTTATACAATGTGATGAATGTATAAGTTCCTTTCTAAAAGTGAAGATATAGTTATAAAAAGAATGGTAAGAAAGTGCTCAGAATCTGGAGTCTACCATACATTTTTCTCTGATTCCTTTAACAAGAATGGATTACTTTTAAAGATTAGTTTATTTTAATTAATCATTTAGCATATATTAAATTATTAAAATCTAATACTCATAAGATTTTTATGGTACAAAATAGGTATTCATAAGCATAATAGTAATATTTCCTTAAACACATGAATTTGGTTGGTTTTACGAAATTGCACCCTCCACAGAATGAATACTAATGTCATATTCAGTATGACACTATCAGTACCCTTGAAATTAAGGAATTCCTTATCGTCAGCCTTAACATCTCCTAGATACCTCAAAGCACCCCTTGATGAAAGGCTCAATTTACAATTTTTAAAGTCTAATTTAAATGTGTTTTATTTTGTTGTTGTGTTCTATTGACATAGATAATAGCTGATTACAGAGCACTTATGTGTGAGTATGCATATAATTTCATGGAATTGTAAGAACATTGATTCTGCATCACTGAGATAACAGGTAAGAGATCTTTTTATGTGTGCATGTCTCAAAAAACGAGTATAATAAGGCACATGTACTTGTTTAAACTGCTTTGATTATATATCTTGAAGATTTGTTCATGCCATAGGATGTTTTTCTAAATCATGATTTTAAATAACCACACGGTATTTCACCATATAATGTAACATAATCTATTCATTCAATTCTCTAAGTTTTTTTTTAGTTTTTTTTTTTAAAGATTTTATTCATTGAGACACAGAGATACAGAGAGAAGGCATGAGCAGGGAGAGAGGCAGAGGGAGAAGCAGGCTCCTCACTGAGCCAGGAGCCCGATGCAGGGCTCGATCCCATGACCCCAGGATCATGACCTGAACTGAAGGCAGACGCTTAACCATCTGAGCCACCCAGGCTCCCCCAATTCTCTAAGTTTTTAGATTAGCTTTCTGACTTTTTGAATTTTCATTCTTGTAAATAATGATATAATGAACATCCTTACATATAAACTTCTTGCACATGTCTGATTATTTTATTAAGTTAAAGGGAAGATCTATATTCAAAGGTATGAACAACTGGATAATGATTTTTGTCAAATAACTCCAATATGGTTGTGCAAGTACAAGCACAATGTACAAGTAAACTGTATCTGAGTTATTGCATTTTCCATATTTTTGTTAACAATAGGCATGAAAAGCTAACTGGTACAGCCAATGTGGAAAACAGTATGGAAATTCCTCAAAAAGTTAAACATAGAGGGGTGCCTGGGTGGCTCAGTTGGTTAAGTGTCCAACTCTTGGTTTCAGCTAGGTCATGATCTCAGGGTCCTGGGATTGAGCCCTGCGTCAGCTCCACGCTCAACACAGAGCCTGCTTGTCCCTCTCCCTCTGCTCCTCCCCTTGCTCTCTCTCTCTCTCTCTCATATAAATAAATAAAAAATCTTTTTTTAAAAAAGTTAAAAAATGGAACTACCCTATGATTCAATAATTACACTACAGGGTATTTACCCAAAAATATAAAAACACCAACTAACTCAAATGGACATATGCACCCTTATGTTCATAGTAGCATTATTTATAATAGCAAAATTATAGAAGCAACCCAAGTGTCCACTAATAAATAAATGGATAATAAATAAATAAATAAATAAATAAAAGACATGGTGTACACACACACACACATGCACACAAGCACATAATGGAATATTACTCAGCCATAAAAAAAGAATGAAATCTTGCCATTTGCAACAACAGCGATGGAGTTAGTATAATGCTAAGAGAAATAAGTCAGTCAGAGGAAGACAAATACCATATGACTTCACTCATATGTGGGATTTAAGAAACAAAACAAATGAGCAAAGGGGGAGTTAAAAAAAGAGAGCGACAAACCAAAAAACAGACTCTTAACTATAGAGAACAAACTGATGGTTACCAGAGGGAAGGTGGATAGGGGGATGGGTGAAATAGGCAATAGAAATTAAGAAGCATACTTGGGATGAGCACCAGGTATTGTACAGAAGTGTTCCATCACCATATTGTACACCTGAAACTAATATAACACTGTATGTTAACTGTACTGGAATTAAAATAAAATAAAACAAAACAATAGGTATTAACACTTACAATCAACAATATGACAAGCAAAAGGTATAATTTTTTAATTTTGTACTTTTTTAGCTCTGACTAAAAGTGTTGATAACTTTCAGTTGTGTGTGTGTGTTCTTTTGCACCAACATCTTTACTTTGGGGTAGTATAATTTTTTTCACAATGTTCCTTTAATTTTGAGGCACTAAATGACAAAATGGAAAAAGGAGACATTTTTACAGGTCATACATTCCTCCAACTTACTATGTGTATGTATTTGGACTCACTGCAAACATTCTATAAATCGCTGTTGATTTTTGGCCTTACAATGAAAACTTTAACACCTTTATCAAGTGATAATTGATAAGATAGCTGTAGGTCCAGACCTCATACTAGTAAAATACCCACAACAGACTAAGCAATAAACATAAAGTTCATCTAAATGTAATTGAAACCACATGTTTCTAAATATGTTTCAAAGGTACCAGAAGATATTATTTATAAAGCAAGGTTAAATATAGAATTAAATGACATTATTTAAAGTACAAAAAGTTTTTCCATTTTAACAAATATTTTATTTCCTTTGAGAATAGAAGTGGCCATTTTAATTTATTGTATGTTAAGAAAGAAGCCCATATTTGAAAGAGAAAATTAATCTATTAGACTTCAGATTACATGATGCAATTTAAGTAAAGGTATGACATCTGAGTTTTACTTCAAGGCTGGATAGGAAACCAGTGAATGGTATTAACCAGGGGAGTGACATGAGCTGACCAGATTTTTGAAAGATCATACTCTGATCACTGTTGGAAGAGTAGATTGTGAGGCTAGAATGAAAGCTGAGAGATAGTTTAAGAAGTTACCGCTAATGTCCAGAGAGAAACAGCAATAACAATAAACAGCAATAGCTTGGATCCGGATGGTAGCACTGGAAAAGGAGAGAAGTAAATATCTTGGTCCTAATCAATCAGTCTTATCCGTGGATTAAATGTAATAGGACAGAACTTCACAACAACTCCTAAATTTTTGGCTTAAGCACCTGATGATGTCATTTATGAAGATAGGAAAGGCTCAGGAAAAAGTGAATATAGAAAAGTGAATAGGTGTAAATGAAGTGTTCAGTTCCAAGAAGAAACCAAAGTGGCTGTTGAGTAATTTTGAGTGCAAAGTCAGACACTATGATTTCAATAATAGGACAGGAGCTAAATAGGAATTTATAAATGTTACCTTATAGGGAAACAGAGTCTCTGCAGATGCGTTTATTTAAGAATTTTGTGGGGCACCTGGATGCTGCAGTCGATTAAGGACCTGACTCTTGGTTTTAGCTCAGGTCATGATCTCAGGGCCCTGGGATCGAGGCCCGCGTCGGGCTCCACACTCGGTAGGGAGTCCACTTGGGATTCTCTCTCTCTCTCCCTCTGCCTCTCTTGATTGTGCTCTCTCTCTCTCTCAAATAAATCTTTAAAAAAATTTTTTGTGATGTGGAGCAGAGATTATTATGGATTATCCATGTGGATTTTAAATCATATATGTCCTTATAAAGTGGTAGAGGCAGAGGGAGATTACACATACACAGAAAGAAGGTAATATGAAGATGGAGCTGACAGAGATTTAAAAATGTTGGCCTTAAAAAAGTAATGTAGCCACAACCAAAGAATGTCAGTAATCACCAGAAGCTGAAAGAAGTAATAGATTCACTCCTAGAGCCTCCAGAGGGAGCGTGGTCATGTTGAGAACAGGATTTCAGTCCAGTGATAATGACTTCAGACTTCAGGCCTTCAGAACTGTGAGAGAATAAATTCCTGTTGCTTTAAGTCATTGAATTTGTTGTAATTGGTTACATCAGCCACAGGAAACTAAAACAGATTTTGATACAGAGAGTAGGGTGCTGCTGTAACAAATTCCTGAAAATATGGAAGTGCCTCTAAGATCGGGTAATGGGTAGAGGCTGGGATAATTTTGAGATGCATGATAGAAAATGCTTAGATTGCTTTGAACTAACTTTTGATAGAATTATGGATGTTTAAGCACTTCTAGTAAAGGCTTAGAGAAAAATTAAGCACATGTTATTGAAAATTGGAGGAAAGGTGATCCTTATTACATAGCATCAGAAAGTCTAGCAGAAATATGACCTATTGTATGGAAAGCAGAACTTATAAACAATGAACTTGAATATTTCGCTGAGATTTCCTAGGTAAGGGTTTAAGTGTAGCCTTATTTTTTCTTATTGTTTATAGCAAATGTCAGAGGAAAAAGGAAAACTCAGGGAAGAAAGTAGTAAGCAAAAATAAACCAAGACTTCATGATTTGGGAAATTTTCAGCCTCTTTAGATTACAAAAAATTCTAAAATTATGAGACTTACTGTGAGGAAAATGAACTCTGAATATAAAGGTATGGGTATGGCTGGACAACCATTGGCCACTGTCTCAAAACAATCAAAAGTTCGGAGTACTCTCTCACAGAGGGCTCTTAAAGAGTATAAGCATGTGACTCACAGACCCACTCAACTATCTCAGCAGAAGCCACAAGTAAAGATGGGATTATCCAGAAAAGTTGTATGGAGGACTCTTGCCATAAATCCCTGTGACATAGGGGATCCTGGAGACCCACAAGATTTGAGAAATATTTACCAGCAGAAACACTGCCATCTTTGTCTGAAAGGGACAAAGAGAGGATAAAATGAAGGAAATATAACTCCAAGTACAGAACTGTAGGTCCAAATGCCAGTGTCATGGGTGTAAGAGCAAAGGCCAGATCTGTGTATGCAGAGGCCAGAGTCATGGGCCAAAAGGCAGAGCCTCAAACCACAGAGGATTATTCCCAGCCCTTGGAATCTAATGAACACTGACTGGATCCTGAAATTGCTTTGGGGCTAGTGACTCCTTTTTTCCTTCGGTTTTCCCCCTTTTGGATTGGGAATGTAGATAGCTGTTATCCTAGGCCTGTCCCACCAATGTACTTTAGAAACAAATATGCGGGGTGGGAGGGATGGGGTGCCTGGGTGATAGACACTGGGGAGGGTATGTGCTATGGTGAGCGCTGTGAATTGTGTAAGACTGATGAATCACAGACCTGTACCTCTGAAACAAATAATATATTATATTTAAAAAAAGAAGAAGATAGTAAGAAGGGAAAAATGAAGGGGGGGAGTCGGAGACGAACCACGAGAGACTATGGACTCAGAAACAAACTGAGGGTTCTAGAGGGGAGGGGGGCTGGGGGATGGGTTAGCCTGGTGATGGGTATTAAAGAGGGCACGTTCTGCGTGGAGCCCTGGGTGTTATACGCAAACAATGAATCATGGAACACTACATCAAAAACTAACGATGTATTGTATGGTGATTAACATAAAAAAAAGAAACAAATAACTTGTTTCCTAGTTTCACAGATCTAGAAATTGAGAGGAATTTTGCCCCAGATTGGATCATATCCAGACTCTAATAACTCATTTCTAAATTCGATTATTTAGATGATGCAATTTGAGACTTTTGAGCTCAGAATATTTAGATGAGACTTTACACTTGAGGTAATACTCTCATGAGTTGAGACTTCTGAGGATGTTGGGATGGGATGGATATATTGTGCATGTGGGATGGATTTGAATCTTTGTAGACCAGATGGTGGACCATGGTAGGCTGAATCATGTCCTCACCCAAAAGATGTCCATATCCTAATCCCTGGTGTCTGTGAATGTTACCTTTTACAGCAAAAAAAGGGACTTTGGAGATGTGATTAAATTAAGGATCTTCGAATGAAGAAATTATTCTGGGTTTCCAGAATGGTCCTTAAATGCAATCACAAGTGTTCTTATAAAAGAGAGGCAAAGATAAACTGGAGACATAAGAGAGGGGACAATGTGACCATGGAGGCAGAAATTGGAGTGATGTAGCCCAAGAAAAGGAATGTTGGCCATCAGTGTTAAATGAAAAAGGAGAAAACAAATAGATTTTGATTTCATCCCAAGAATACTAATTTTGAACTTCTGACTTCCTAAACTGTGAAAGAATAAACCGTTGATTTCAGCCATCCAGGCTGTAGTTGAGAAAGAGGAGGGGAGAAGGTTTTTTATTTTAAATAGAACTTAGGGAACGGAGGCCTCATTGATTATCTGACATATAAACACAAATTATTTATTCATGCTACTCTTCCTTCTTACCCTCTATCATAATTCCAACAAATGTTTTGGTAGATGCCATGTAGGGACATCTGACAAAGGGTTTTATTTGCCCCACTGAAGTTAACTGCAGTGCTTAAAAAAAATAGAGCTTTATACTCAAATTTCTAAAATAATATCAAATATAAATTTGATCACACTGTGACTCCTCCTCTCCAGGTAAACAAGTCTCAGTCTTATATATAAAAGGATAAATTTAGTCAAAGGAATTTGTTTGAATGATACACAACCAATTCATCATAGCAGCAAAAGCAATGTGCAAAAAAAAAAAAAGCAATGCGCTTATGACTGGCACATCCACCCACTGGCAAAAGAAAAAGGCTTGAAGTTGGTCAAATCATCATTTAAGTCATTTGGCTGACTGGCTAGACCCAAATTCCAATAAACACATCCTTGGCCTCCATGCGTAGGCTTTGAGGACTTCCACTCCTGCCGGGAAAGCTGCAGGTCATTACCACATAAAACTACCTCTGCTGTTACATATTTCAAATTAGTATTTTTTCCTCTCTCCCCTCCATCCGTTTCCAGACTACTGGTGCCCTTCCCACTGTGCATAAAATTAAGCATTAGATGGCTGCTTAGTAATCATGATGTGGTTTATTTGTTTATTTTTGGAAGTGCATATAGGGGGTGCTTTTACAATTATCTTTATTCTCTGTAATTAATTTCCAGAGCATTAAATGTAAATTACCCCTCTGTGTGAAGTGTCAATGCTATCACCTAAGCAAGGAAAGAGGTTCAACTTTCCAAACTATGGGAGAATTTTCTCTACCTCATTCTATTAACTCATTGTGGAGGGAAACACTAAAGTAAAAAAAGAGAAAAGGAAAATTTTAGGAAGCTAATCTTGCTTTCTCTGGCTTCATCTCTTCCCAAACTCATAATTGCTTTCTACAGCTTGCTGTAAATCCTTGGAGGACCAGCACAGGATGCTGCAGTACAAAGTAAGCTAAGATCTAAATTTCCAATAGGTCAGAAAGCCCTAGTTTGATGACTATTAACCTCAGTGGTCAGTTTATTCAGAGCAGAGCATGGAGCAATTTCAAATGCACAATGAGCTCAGGTGCCTGAATGTGCTTAGAATTTCTTTAGCATTTTAAGGCCGACTTCAGCAATTTTCACATGAAAACCACACAGTAAAACATTATTGGAAAGGCAATGTGAAAATTTTAGTCACTGTGCTGCCCTTTCCTTTAGGATGAATTGATGTGAATCACACACATTGCGTATGATTAATGTACAACATAACTTGTTGGATATGTCATGTTATATGCAAGTTTCTGTGGTAATCTTTTCATTTTAATCACTGGATTTCTGAATCTAAGATGTGACTGTCCCCAGGAAGAATCCAAATTAGTTACCCCCCCCATTGTCTCTTGCTGATGTACCAAATATGTTGCTAAAATGTATATTTAGAAGAGGACATTGTAAACATTTAAAGCCCACATTTCTTGCATTTGATCATGTGATTAGGGAACTCTTTGGTCTCCCTGGTAAACAAGTATCAGCCTTACAATCACAGGACCAGTTTCATAAAGTATGTCACCCAAATGCTGTATTTGTTTTAAAGATATTTCAAATTCTATTTTAAGTGCTTTGTAACATTTTGCTACACAGATCAATGTTGGAGTTCTGACAGGATCTTATGGAAAAAAAACTTATATTAATTCTCTGCCTTATTCTTTGCTCTTATCTTTAACTAAATATGTTTCAATTATATGAATCACAGTAGGCACAAAAACATGACAAACATTACAAATAAAAGATGACCTCTTTGTTTCCATGCATACATCTTCAAAACAGGTATATTGAGAGGCAAGGTAGAAAGTGACTAAAATATAAATGTCGGGGACACTTGGGTGGCTCAGTTGGTTAAGTTTCTGCCTTTGGCTCAGGTCATGATCCCAGGGTCCTGGGATCGAACCCCATATTGGGCTCCAGGGAGCCTGCTTCTCCCTCTCCCACTCCCCCTGCTGTGCTCTCTCTCTCTCTCTCTCTGTCAAATAATAAAATAAAATCTTTAAAAAATAAGTAAAATATAGATGTCATATCCCCAGTTTGAAATGTGTTAAGAGCTTGAGTTCTGGAATGCAATATACCAGGATCCCTGTCCTGCCACTTGTTGGCTACGTGACTTCAGGCTAATCATTTAATCCATAAACCTGGGTTTCTTCATTCATTAGGAAAAAAGAAATGATAATTATCCACCTCTAGAGCAGTTATGAGGATTTAGATTACATGCAGTCTGGTACATAATAACTCAATAGGTATTAGCCATTAACACTGATTTTTCATGGTACATAGATAACTCTGGCAAATGTTAAATTTAGATGTCACCTTACAAATCATCCAGAACAGCAGACACAAGCCCAAATGTCTCCAAAACCCAGGTGGGTAACGTAAAAAGTATAACAGCTAGTGTCTAAAATGTCTCAACAGACTGCCTGTTCTATCTAAAAGTTAAAATACTCCCAACTTCCCCCCTTCACCTTTATCCTTCTTCCTTACTATGTATAGATTAAACAGAATACACAAAAAGCCAAATGCCTTTTTGGCCCATGGCTACTGGTATATAGTCCCTGATATAATTTCACCCCCCTCATTTTTACAGAGCATAAAATGGAGACCTAGAAAGGTGGTCTTCCCCAAATTTGTATGATTAATTAATGGCAAGAGTTCGTATCACCTCACTCATTTGCAGGGCAATATTATTCACTATGAGTAATTTCTGACCATATATACAACATTTTATTTGTAATCTTAAAGAAAATTACCTCTTTATATGCTGCATCTTTCTCCAAAGCCTACAACAAACTACTTCTCACAGTCTTCCTAGTTATGCCATCTCTAACAGCAATTGAGGCAGCAATCTAGTAAACCTAAAGGAAGAAGAGTGGCCTTATTCTAAGACATTGTTTAGTGGGTCACTTGCTATTAACATCTTGAATGTATATAATGTATGGTTCTCAACTTCACCAAAGGCTAAGGATGAAACATTTGCCTAATGTTACTGTTTCAATCTGCTTTAATCACTTAGGTCCTACATCTTGCTCAAAATAACTTTGCCACTAGGTGGAAACCTTTAAAAGATGATGGCTGTTTCTTTTTCTACAGTACCAGATTTAATGCTAACATACGGACCTTATAAAAAGTTTAAAATTTTTGTTTCCTCTGAATTAAAAAAAAAGGAAATAAGGGTTCTAAGAGGCTCTGAAACAATTGGAAATGTAGTTCAGTTAAAGTCTAAATTATCTTTAAAAGTATTTTGAAAGAAGCTATTCAGAACATACATATGCTAAATGTTTAAAACAAAATTCAGTTCAAAAGCATCTGGAAAAGCCTTCTTTTTGCATTTGTCTATTTTCCATATCACGTGCTATGCCTTAATATGATTTTATTTTGTACTCTCTAACAATTTTATTTAATAGTTAGCATATTGGAATTGTCCACATCTGCTTCAGAGGCTCATTCGGCATTTACCTATATATCTATTTGATTTAGCACTTGGTACTCCATCTCTCATGAAATTGCCTGTTCATGCTCTGAGCTAGATTCAATCTTAAGATAAGCCGAACAACCACCCTTGGCAGTGGGTATAGCTTCTACTGCCATTATTTTAGCTAAAAGTCTGCTTTGCCCTGTTATTATAATGCAAATGAAATTTTAAAAAATGTTTAAGCATATATGTGTCCTTATGCATTCATATTCATCCACTCAGAACCTAAAGCTACTTGGATTTATTTCCTAACCAAAACATCAAAATCTACATTTTTTAAGTTGAAATTCATTAAAGCATTATAGTTCCATAGTTCCAGAAGCAGGAAATAGCTGACACATATTCCAGAATAATTTCTTGGGATTATTTAGAACACATTGGAACATATTATCTGTTACTGAAGCATATAAGCTAACTGTGGGACTGGATTTTTACAACTTATTTGCAGAGGATTTGAGGGTAGCTTATCCTTATTCTCAGAGCCACACTACTAAAAGTGTAAGCTAATAGTTCATAATGTTTGAGCAGAATCTGGAGAAACAAAGGAGAATTGTTCCCCTCAGTTTTGTGCAGCTAAGTGGTAGCATTCAGCAATGTTCTGATCATTCCTGTCTAGCATCTGGCAATAACTTCTGCTGACAGCAAGTGAACAGATTTGATGGATCGTATTGAATCTGGAATGGAAATGTTATTTTCCCTAATGTGCCCAGGTCCCTTTCAGGATGTCTGATAAAGCTTCACTTTGGGGATGGGATATATAAACTACCTCTAACCATCCATTAATCTAATGCTTACTTAAGGGGCAATCTGTCATATTGAGTCTATGTGCAAATGTTGATTCAAATAGCCAAGTGAAGAAGAAATTTAAATGTCTTTGATTTTAGAATCATGCTGTTTTAGAATAAGGATTTTTTTTAATTAAATGCAATAAATTATTGTATTCTTCCAATTGATAGGAGAAAATCTAGAAAAATCAAATTGTTTTCACAAAATTCCAAATTAGAACCTGGTTCTTTTAAATCTTAATCTAGAGATTATTCCAGTGTACCTAAACACTTCACTCCATTTGGTTTCTATAATTTATATGCAAGACCATTTCCAACCTAGTTGCATGTAGAATCATGGGGCAGGGTGAAAAATAAAAAAATACTGATAAAAAATATTGATGTACAGGCCCCAATGTAGATCAATTAAACAAAAATAGAATCGCTCGAGTAAGGCCATGACTTAGGGGTGTGTGTGTGTGTGTGTGTGTGTGTGTGTGTGTGTGTGTGTGTTTAATTCCCAAGATGATTCTAAAATGCAGGATGGTTGAGAACCAGTGGTTCATACTTGGTCATGTTTATCAGAAAACAAACAGATGTGTTCTGTCCTCTCCTCCACTGTGTCTGGCCAGCTCCTTACCTTCCAGGCTCCTCAACCAAAATTTATTTTCTTGAGAAATGTTCAGGACATGAACAAATATCTTCTCATATGATAAAATGTTGCATACAAAAACTATTTTGCTAGAGTAATTTATAAAATGTTGTTTGTATCTACTAAAGTTTTGATGTCTTATTTTGCCTAGGAGTATTTGCATTTTAGAAGAAAAATAATAAAAAAAAGAGTTTCAATTTAATGGGAGGATTTTAGATGGATCAAAGATTGTGAAAGGTATTTTGAGTGAAAGATCTTCCTAGAACCTCTAAAATGATACCATATTTAAGAATGTCTACTGTGCAATCCTGATGGTTCCATATTTTGTACTGCTGTTTAACTTGCTACCATCATATGAATACCCTTTCATTTCATACAAGTTTATGAGAGTGACAAGGTACCAATGATTAAATGCTTATGTTCTAAGCACTACATTTAATCATCACAATTATTCCTCCTTTCTAGGAAGCAGATGCCATTATTCCCATGTAAGATATGGGAAAATTAATAAAGGAGGTAAACTGGCTAAAGTCATTCATCTACTCTGCAGAACAATTTCTATCTAGTTCCACCACAAATGTACTTTATGAGATCATGCTTTATAAAGTCCAGAATGATCAGGATCAAACAAATAAGCCAAAACAAAAATACCTATATGGAGCTAGAATACATATCTGCTTGACATTCCCACCGTTTACATAATTTGATATATGCCTTCAAAAGATTTCTAACAGGGTTTAAATATTTAATTGGCACTAGACACACAATAGTCAACACCTTGGACAAACAGTGCTATAGTTTTTCTAACACCTTATAAAAATGAAACTTCCACATACTGTTTTCAGAAGAGCAGCTTGGTTTTCACACGTAGCTCTGTTAACATTAGGTTCCTTGTCTGTTCTACGAAAATTTCCAAAACAACTGTGTATTCACAGAAAAACAGTATTTCAACAGTACAGTCAGGAACACACTTCAAAAAGGTCTGTGGTACTTCTTGCCCCTCTACCATTAACTGATGACCTCCCGACCCTACGCTCACCCAGGGACCCAGGTGCCACAGAGATGACCTGATGGATATCCCTGGTGTCAAAATCAGAGCCTGTGGTTTGCATGTCGAACTTGTTCTGGTCTTTGGCTACCACCCTGCCCACTGTGAATGCAGATGACCTCCTGAAAGTGAAGAAATTCTCAGAGAACTTTGGACAGGAAACTTAAAAGGTTCTTCACTTGTATGATGGTGAAGGTGGGAGGTTGACTGGGGTAAATCCATGGCACTCACCACATCTGTAGCCTGACAGCGTTCTAGGGCTCATCCTGAAGTCATACACCAGCACCTTAGCTGTCTGGCCAGCACTGGAGGGCAGAAATGAAGGGCTTCCTTAGCTGCAGAAACGTAGCAGCACTTTTGGCACATGGTGTATACTGGCCCTTCCTGGCACTTTCGCCACACCGCGCAACCCTGGCTCTTTTTCCTCCTCCTCCTCTTCTGCATGCTCAGCAATGCTTTACCAGCTTCTTCTTGTTTTTTGTGTTTTTTCTAACTTTTTCCCCCAAATTAATTCTGCTTGGGTTTTTGTCTTGTTTATAAAATTAAAATCACCCGGGGTGGGGGGAAAGCATTTTATTCTTTAAAATTGTATTTGCTCTACAGGATTTATATGCTAAAATTTACAAAAAAAAAAAAAAAAAAAAAAAAAACCTGATGAAAGAAATCAAAGAAAAACTTTTCAAAAAAAAAGAAAGAAAGAAAAATACCATCTTTATGTATTGAAATGCAACACAGCAAAGATGTCAATTCTACCCAAATTGATCTATAGGTTTAATGCAATTTCTATCAAAATCTCAGCAAGACGTTACGTAGATATAGACAAACTTATTCTAAAATTTATTTGAAAAGGCACAAACCTTAGAATAGACAAAGCAATCTTGGGGAAAAAGGAATAGTGTCAGAGGAATCAATCTAATATTGACATCTACTATATGGTTACATGAATCAAGATAACATGGTGTTGGTGGAGGAATAGACATAAGGATCAAAGGAAGAAAATAGAGAACTGAAATAGACCCAAACAAATAGGCCCAACTGATTTTAGACAAAAGAGCAAAAGCAATTCAACAGAGGAAGGATAGCCTTTTTGACAAATGGTGCTGGAACACTTCGACATCTAAGGTAAACTCAATCAGTCCAACAACCAACCTCAATCACACCTTATACAAAATTTCACACTTTATACAAAAATTAAGTCAAAATAGATCACAGACCTAAAATGTAAAAATATAAAACTATAAAACGTTTAGAAAAAGTAGGAGAAAATCTTTAGGATCTAGAGCTAGGGAGAGAGTTCTTGGATTTGACATCAAAACCATGATCCATAAAAGGAAAAATAAATAAACTGAACCTCTTCAAAATTAAGTCTTTGCTCTGCAACAGACCCTATTAAAAGGATGAAAAAACAAGTCTCCCTCTTACACACACAGCCCCCCCACACACACACACAGAAACACAAGAAACAGACTGGGAGAAAATATTTGCAAATCATTTATCCAACAAAGGACTGCTGTTTAGAGTATATAAAGATTTTCCAAAACTCTGTAGCAAAAAAAAGACAAACATTTTAGGGACGTCTGGGTGGCTCAGTCATTAAGCGTCTGCCTTTGGCCCAGGTCATGATCCCAGGGTCCTGGGATCCAGCCCCCCATTGGGCTCCCTGCGAAGCGAGGAGCCTGCTTCTCCCTCTCCCTCTGCTCCCCCTGCTTGTTCTCTCTTTCTCTCCGTCAAATAAATAAATAAAACATTTTTTAAAAAGATTTTATTTATTTGAGAAAGAGAGAGAGCATGAACAAGGGGAAATATTTTATTTATTTATTTGACAGAGAGAGCATGTGCAGGGAGAGGAGCAGAGGGAGGAACAGAGGTAGAGGAAGAAAGAGACTCCCCAGTGAGCATGGAGCCTACCTGGGGGCTTGATTCCAGAACCCTGAGATCATGACCTGAGCAGAAATCGGACGCTTAACAGACTGAGGCACCCAGGTGCCTCGCTCTATATTTTTTCTTACAATTGCATGTGAATCTACAAATATCTCAAAGTAAAAAGTTTAGTTTAAAAAAATATTTGGGGGCTCAAAAGTAAGGGTATTAAATGTTAAATTTGATTAAAATTTTATTTGATATAAATTTTGATATAAATTTGATATAAATTTATTTGATTTTATTTGATATAAATCTAACCAACGTGTTTAATTAGGAACTGAAATACCTTTTTTTGTTCTATACATGGCTTTCTTTCTTTATTTATTTATTAAAATCATTTTTAGCACATTTGGAACTGTAGAGGTATAATTTTTAGTAAATTAAGAACATTTATAAATAGCTGAGAACTCAAGAGAAATAGACTTTAAATTGTAGCCAAAATTCACTTTTTATTAGTTCTATGTCCTTAGGTAATTGGTTGGCATATAACAGATTTTCAAATATTTGAGGAAGAAGTTGAGAAGGAGAAGGAAATAGCAGTGGGGGTGGTGATTATAGTGATAATGTTGGTAGTGGTGGTGGTGATGGTGACAATGACCATGGATTAAATTTTGGGATTAGGGATGTAGGTTTTATTTTGCAAATCAAAACTTTTTTGTGTATGGCAATGGTGACTAGAGTCTAGAATTAAGATTATGTCTAATGTGTTTTTATTGCTATTTTATTTACAAGTGTTCTTCTCTTTGATATCCACTTCATGATCTTTCCTTAAATCAGTGTTTTGTGATTGTTGTATCTTTTTGTTTTTTGTTTTATTTTTAAGGTACCTTACAAAACTAATCTCACTTCTATTAACTCAGCTTCAGTCTTAGCTAGTGATGTCTTTGCTATTTTCTCTTTTCCCAACTCTCTTTAAAATATCACACTGCTATGCTGAGGTCTCTTTAAAATTCTGACCAATTTTTATAAAACTTAAAATTTCAAGCAAGCAATAGAAGGTCATTTAACTCATATGTTTAGAGAGTGTGTGTGTGTGTATATAATGAATTTTCATGGAACTATGTCTATTAACATGTACTGCCATTCTCTATTGAAGGATCCAACTTCCCTTAGAGAAAGAAACAATCACAATTATAATCTTATAATCTTGAACAAGCTACACATGTTTGGTTTAACATGTTTTAAAATGTAAAACAAATGTGTATTTGGAAATAACATTTTTTTAAAGTGGGGTAATAGTACAATATTTTCTCTTTCACACAATCATTGCCACACAAACCTCCAGTAGCAAAGCATTTTTTACATTGTATGGTAATTGAGAATTCTCAGTCTATCAAAGTGACAGAAGTGTTCTGAGTTCATACTAATTATAGCAAAATTATACCTAGAGGTAAACTTATCCTTTTTATTAATGTCTGATTTTTTCCTGCTGCAGTGTCCTGGTATCTGAGACATGAGCCAACACATGATGTGTTGTAAATTTGGTTTGCAAATATGTACCTAAGGTGGGAAACTCAGTAAGGTTTGATAAACAGACTGTTTTCTGTTTAAACATAAATTTTATGATGGTATTTAGTACAAGGTGAAATGTCTATAAGATGCCCTTGGGCAGGAACTCTGTTAACAAGCTATCAAGCTTAACTGGGATAACCTGTAGGAAATCTTTAAACAAACACAAGCCAGTCAATTCTTGGGAGATGCTTGCATGTATCAGCATGACACAGTCATCGTCATCTTTAAAGACTAATCCCTAAGCTACTACTGGTTGTATTCTGATTGTTGTCAGTTCAAATTTTATAAAACATCCACTTGTCTTCTTGTCTAAATCCCATTTTCTTACACCTGTTAGGATTTTTTTCTTTTATGCAAAAACTAGTCTCCCTTGAATTTAATTTAAAAGCTGTGCGCTCTCTAAGTTCAATAGTTTGAAATGGTAGAAAAACATGCAGTAATTTTCAGCTAACTTTCAATAAACTCTAATGATAGAAGCATGCTGAGTTGAAGGCTATATGAAACATGAGAAGAATATTGATCATTTATCTGTTATCTGGCTTTTCCAGCAATTTTGGGGAGGCTTGTTGCTCAGGTAGAAGCAGGGGGGCAGTAGGAGCCCTACTTTTGAGTGAAGGTTGGGTGAAATGCTGACCTCTGTTCTCTTTTTTGAACATCATTAAAATGTCCATGAAAGCAGAGTCTCCTCACTATTGCAGCTGCCCTAGGACAGTACCCTCCAAGGGATGACTCTGCTTGACAAAAATCATTAATCAATGTTAAAAATATCAGTTTCTGCTGCTCCTGACCCTGGTACATACTCTATGGAATTGCCCACTTGAGAGGTGTCTGGGTTTCTAATTAACACATGCACGTCTTCTGGAGGGTAGATGCCTTTTTGATGCTCTCCCTTGCAGTCCCACAAAAGGATTATCATATGTATCACACTGACCATAATCTAATTCCAAGCATCCCCAAGGACCTTCTGATTTAGTGCTACTTTTACTTGATGCAGTTATGGATAGGAAACCTGATTTTATTTGTATTGATTATATAGATCTACATACTTCAGAATAGACATTATGTAGGAAAATCAAATATCCTTTAAATTTTTTATACGGTTGTTTATTTTCTTGTAAAAAATACATAGCTTTGTACCTGAAGGAAACTAAATACAAGGATATATTTAATTTTGTTTACTTCTTTTTTTTAAAGATTTTATTTCTTTATTTGACAGAGAGAGAGAGACACAGCGAGAGAAGGAACACAAGCAGGGGCAGTGGGAGAGGGAGAAGCAGGCTTCCTGTGGAGTAGGGAGCCTGATGCAGGGGCTCGATCCCAGGACCCTGGGATCATGACCTGAGCCGAAGGCAGACGCTTAAGGACTGAGCCACCCAGGTGCCCCTAATTTTGTTTACTTCTTTTAGGAAACTAAGTCAGCCCTTTATTGTGATAAATAGTCATCATTCTTCATATTGGGAAGAATATTTTAATGAACATTAACCTAAATAAATATTTGCATTACTTTCATTTTATTGTAAGTCATCACAGATTCAGATCATAGCAAAATTGTGACCTAAGATCATATTCTAGCATGTTCTTAAAGGCTAAAGAAATATAAAAAGTATGATGTTTATATCAGAATTTATATAACATATATAATTTACATATTTGGGGTCATTTAGAATCCTTTTCATGTTTATTTTTTAAGTAATTATAACTACATTTTAAATATGCTCTTGGGGCGCCTGGGTGGTTCAGTCGTTAAGCATCTGCCTTCAGCTCAGGTCGTTATCCCAGGGTCCTGGGATCGAGCCCCATGTCGGGCTCCCTGCTCGGCGGGAAGCCTGCTTCTCCCTCTCCCACTCCCCCTGCTTGTGTTCCCTCTCTCGCTGTCCTTCTCTCTCTCTCTGTGTCAAATAAATAAAATCTTTAAAAATAAATAAATAAATAAATGTGCTCTTAAGTTACAGGACT
This sequence comes from Eumetopias jubatus, assembly GCF_037043125.1. Taxonomy (NCBI): domain Eukaryota; kingdom Metazoa; phylum Chordata; class Mammalia; order Carnivora; family Otariidae; genus Eumetopias; species Eumetopias jubatus. The sequence goes on from NW_028274811.1 coordinate 99,733,857, forward strand.
GTCAAATTTTGAAGTTGAAACCTAGAATTTCTGTGTCAATGAAAGCTTAGTACTTATCCAGGTGGCTTAGTTTTCTGACAGTGGCCCAAGAGAAAGTAAAGTTTTAAATCAAGTTTAAGATATCTACAAATATTTTTAGGCTTAAGATATTAAATAAATTTTAATAACTATATTAATCCTATAATTTAGGAAAAATATGAATAGTACAAACCAAAGCTATATTAACGTTACACATTTTAGAAAACTAGCCAAATGTATTAATAAATAGTGTTGCTTCAAACAAATTATATTGATCCTTTAAAATTTATAGATAATTGAAATATTTTGACATTTAAAAAAATAATAAATGCTGTTCTTACCCTTAATCCATTATTCAGGTAAGATTTGGACATTTTTGTCATAGAAATACCTTACCAAATAGAATCTGATTTTAATATTTTCCCTAAGAAAAAAACCTAATTGTTTAAAGAATGCAAGAAACATTGTTTTTTAGTCTCAATCACAGCCATACTGCCCCAGCTATGGGAAGATGGGAGTGAAATATTCTATGTAAGGCAAAAGTGTAATAATTTTTTTTTTATTCCCAGTTGGATTTACAACATTTTTGCAGAATGAACTGTAGTAAAGCTTGGCTGGTCAACAAATTTACTTGGTCAGAGGGAATCTCTCTGTTGAGAATTCTACATAAAACCTTAGCCAAATTATATAATTATACTGATAATTATAACACTGCCCATGCATTAGATTAAGAAACATGTATTTCTAGACCATAAAGAGCTATAGTATAATTTTGTTCAAAGTTAACAAGTACATCATTTGGAACTTGATCCTTGACTTGCTCTGACCTTGGATTCTATTTTAAACCAAAAGGTTTGCTTAATAGCAACTTTTTCAGAAATTTCCTGTAAGCTGGCAGAGCAGGTATTTATGGGCGGATGATTCACGCAATAAATATTTATTGAACTCTTTCTACACGACTGGGATCAGGCAAGGCACTAAATATGTAAGAGAAAGATGTGTCCTTCCCTGATGGAGTTTCCATTTTAATGTAGAAGTCTGCCTTTAAACAAATAATCATGCAAATAACATTTATCATATTTTGTAATTATATATACAAACTAAAACTGGAGTATATATGAGAGAATATAACAGAAACATTGATGTCAATTTGGAAGTCTGAGAAAGTAAAGTTGAGGGATGCACTGATATGACCAGCTGGGGTTTGGACAAGGGCATTTCAACAACAGGGAATGACTATATGAGTTTCCTGAGGCAAGAAAGAGCTATGCCCACTTGAAAGCCTAAGAGCAGAATCAATCAATGGAAGCAGGATCTCTCACAAGATGGATATGACTAAAGTTATGTGGAAGTCAGAACATGGCCAGGTGTTAAAGGGCCTACTTCACAAGTGTAGTGTATCGGGTTATGAGTAAAGACTCAGTGTGACTGGATTAATATGTTACACTTCTGCCTTATCCAATTAAATTAGCTGTAGCAAGTTTCACCATTCTTCCTGGGTCCTATAAAAGGCAAATCTAAGATACACATGCAAAAGGAAGGGAAATGTAGTTTATAAGTATCCTTTGGGTTATTAGGAGTTAGAACAGAGCTGGTGAATGATCATTTCCAATCCTAGGGGTGGGGAGATAGGCAGAGATTTTGCACCTGAGATGTTTTTAAGTAGTAGTATTTTTCCACAAGAGTGAATGTATTTGTGTGGTGACACTTTACCCTACTGCTCTAGGCTAGGTAGCTCACATACACATTTCAATTAAAAATTTGGCCTACAAACTGATGTTTTAAACTGGTATTTTAAACTATAATTCTTAAAGTTAGAAGAAAGCATCTTTCCAATAAGTCTTCCCTGTTGCCATGGAAAAAAGCTGCAATATTATAAATAAACAAACAACAACCTGGGAGCTCATTCTTCTAAACAGATTGAAGACAGTTGCTAACATGTCAGCAAAAGCTGAGTACAAATCCAACATCATTCTGTACATCAAATGTTTACATAGATGTCATTTAAATGAGATTCTCATTATATTAAATGAATATACAACATCATTTCTCAGTATATGGCAAGCAATAGAAAACTCAATTATTTTCTATTAAAACTGTTTTATCTTGAATGAGTTATGGTCTTCTGGTTATCCAGTACTCATAGGAGCACTTATCCAGAAAATAGTTTCTATAAGATACAAGTTTTCTACAAGACACAATTTTCCAAATTTAATGTACAGAAAGTCATGTCTCCATTACCTTTAAAAGTATCTTTTTTGTTGGTATTATTTCAGTAAATTTCTGATATTGGAAATAACATAGCTTGCATATATTTGAGACATATATTTAATTAAAATGGTCATTCTTTGGGGTAACTGGGTAGCTCAGTTGGTTAAGTGTCTGCCTTCAGCTCAGGTCATGATTCCAGGTTCCTGGGATCTGTTAGCCAGAGTCTGGCTTCCTGCTTAGCAGGAACTCTGCTTCTCCCTCTACTTGTGCACATGCATGCACTCTCTCTCTCTCTCAAATAAATAAAGTATTAAAAATGGTCATTCTTCTCTACAAAACAATATAACTTTTTATAACTTTGACTTTGATCTTTATATTTCAAAGGTATATGAGAGAGAGTCTAAATTTTTTTCACCTTACAAATTAGTTATCACAATTGTAAAAACTAACTTTAGCTAAGGGAAATTCATCCCAACAAATTAATTACTGTCATTTCTTCATGTCAAGCTTATGTTCATGAATTTATGTTATTAATGAAGTAGCTTTGATTTGGAATTCAAATTGAAATTAGAACCCCGACACTCTCCTTAACTATACGTGTGAACATCAGTAAGTTATTAAATCACTCTAGTCTAATTTTTTTATCATTAAGATGATATTAATAAAATACTTAAAAGAGTTATTGTGGAAACTAAATAGCCTAGGGCCAACCTGGCCCACTATAAAGGCAATAAACTGTTGCCGTTATCATTAATAATGGGGACATCTGCATTTGTACTCCCTGAGTGATTTTAGGTATAATCAACTCAGTTGTTTGAGAATCACTGTTCTAGAGTGATCAGTGTGATTTGTATGATAGTCAAAAAAGCATGTAACTGATGTTGAGAATGAAAATAAACTGGATGTCACATGCATGGTTGGTGAGAGTACAAATAGTACAGCAACCCTGAAAATAGTTTAGCATTTCTTTAAAAACTAACATATACCTACATGCACCCCACAAATATACTCATAAGTATGTATCCCACAGAAACAAAAACTTATGTTCACAAAAAAGTGTACACAAATGTTCACAGCAAATGTTTTTCAACATATAGTTAAAATAAATAGTACATATGTATAATGTCATACTACTTAGCAATAAATAGCAACAAATTATTGATACTTGTAGGGACTTTGGACCAATCTCAAGGATATTATGTTGAGTGAAAACAAAATCTCAAAGAGTTTACATATTGTACTATTAGTGCATTTACACAATGTTCTCAAAGTGTCAAAGTTACAGTGGTAGAGAAAAGTTCAATGATTGCCCAAAGTTAGGGTTGAGGGAGGATGCAAATATTAAGGGGTAACATTAAGTGGTATCTTCATGGTAATGGAACAGTTCTGTTTCCAGATTGAGGAGATGGTGACTCAAAGCTACTCCTGTGATAAAATTTTCTAGAAACATACACAAACACAGACACCCACAGACACACAGAAACACACTCAAAGAGTGAATATAAAAACTGGTGAAATCTGTCTAAGGTCTATGCTTTAGTTACCAGTATCATACCAATGGCAGTTTCCTGTTCTGACAATATACTACAGATACATAAAAGACCACTGTTAGTTGAACCTGGATAAAGTGCAAATGAGTATTGGAACTCCCTGCACTGTTTTTCCAAATTTTTTGCCTTAAACTACTGTTATTTTTTATAAAGCATTTATGTGAATGTAACATCCAGAGTTTCAGTTTAGTTTGCTTCAATGACATCTTTTGTAGCCTTGGGAAATAGTGATATTTTGTCATGCTGTGAACATTAATTTGATTTTTAATAATAATTAAGAGTTAAATTGAATTAGAATTATAATAATTTAGAAACACTTAAAAGAAAATGTTTGTTTTTAAAGAACCTATTTTTGTTTGTAGTTTTTATCTCAAAGTGAGATGTTTATTTGTAACTGAAATTAGCTATAGATATAAGGATAATAAAACAAAGACTAAGATAAATTCTTTATTACTCATACTCTGCAGTCTAAAAAATATGAGAAGCTACTCTACTAATAAATGATATCAATGCAAAATTCATTACTTTATGTTCCTATTTTTGTTTCTAAATATAATGAATTTTTTTCCTGAATTACCATCATTTTATTTATTGAAACTTACTAGTTGACTTTAAACAGGAAGAGATGTTCACTATAAAATGTGGCCTCAATGTACATAATAAATTATTTTTGAAATATAATCCAAAATTGATGACCAGCATCTCATCCTGGTAATGATGTAAATGTGTATGGAAATCTATATCTACACCTACATCTAAATCAATATCTATATGTGTATCATCTATATCTCTCTGTCTTAGTTTGGTTTCCTAAGAAACAAATTCTAAGGCAAGGATCCCAGTGCAAGTAGTTATTTTGGAATGTCATCTTTGGTCCAAACACTAGGGGAATGGGAAGGAAACCAGGGAAGACAGCCAGTCAGGGTTTATTTTTTAAGGAAGTTACAGTTGTGGGTAAATGAAACCAAATCCTCCTAGAGAAATGTGGGACCCAGTATAAAACATGTGCTCAGAGTTAACCCAACCTGAGAAGTAAGAAGATGGATACTTATATATATCAACTTCCATTGGTCCTTGGTTAAGGCTGCTTCTAGGGAGATAGTGGTCCAGCTTGTCCCATAGGTAATAAAGTAGCCAAGCGGCCAGAGAAAGCCCCTAGACAGAGAATGCAAGTGCTAGTTGACCCATGTGCAGTGAAATGATCAAAGTAAGGGGATCTCATGAGGTCCCTTATAGCATCAGTTACATATACCCTATCTCATTCTGTATATATTGGGCATTTAATACATACTCACTGAACTAATAAATATATTAGTTAAGCTTGCAGAATGAGTGATACACTTTTTTGTATTATAGAACTTAAGTACTGAGGTTTAATCTAATTTGATGCATCTTTTTTTAGATGTGATTTTTTTCAAATACCCTATAAATTGCATAATATCTGTTGCTTTAGTCAATCAACAAATAATTTCTCATTACTTGATACTATAGGGAATAAAGTTGAGAAATGCACTATCCACTAATAAGAAATATTTAAAACAGGGCACCTGGGTGGCTCAGTTAAGTGTCTGCCTTCAGCTCCGGTCATGATCCCCGGGTCTTGGAATCGAGCCACGCATCGGGCTCCCTGCTCTGCAGGAAGCCTGCTTCTCCCTCTCCCACTTCCCCTGCTTGTGTTCCCTCTCTCGCTATATATCTGTCAAATAAATAAGTAAAATTTTAAAAAAAGAAATATTTAAAACATTCAGGAGGAAATAGGTAAATCAATAGGAGTTGACAGGTCTCACATATCCATATCTATTTAGAGCCCAAAGATGTAATACTCCACGGTGAAAATTAATGAATTTTCCACCCATCTGTTAGATTTAGTGGGTTAAGGACATAGTAAGGTTAAATCACTCCCAGAGCTAGGGCTACTACTTCTTACTGAAAGTCAGACTGCATAAGTCAACTTCATCCTTTTGGAAGACTAAATTATCAATGATCTGAAATTTAATATCAGTGGTTCTTATCTGAAATACAAAGACCTCTTGGTTAATATACTCATTTGAAACTCTAAAGATGTTATTTTATTTTTTAAAAATACTCCCTGAAACAAATGAAACTTAATGTTAGACTATTCAAGTTAGTAAGTAAAGAAGAGTTTATGTCAAAGACAAGCTAGAATCTCTATGTAAGAAAATGAGGTACAGAAATTGGCCATTTCCCCATATTTATCTATCAGTAATAAAAAGGGTGGCAGGCATAACAAATATTCTTTTTATTTTTTTGACAGAGAGAGAGACAGTGAGAGAGGGAACACAAGTAGGGGGAATGGGAGAGGGAGAAGCAGGCTCCCCGCTGAGCAGAGAGCCCCATGTGGGACTCCATCCCAGAACCCTGGGATCATGACCCAAGCTGAAGGCAGATGCTTAATGACTGAGCCACCCAGGCGGCCTCATAACAAATATTGGTTCAATATTTGTTGGTTGGTTCAATCATGACTCTAAGAAGGAGGAGAGAGGCGAGGAGGTTGATTAATGCAAAAAAAAAAAAAAAAGAGTATCGCTCCATTCCTTTTTATTTCCCTTAATTCATGATGACCATCTAAAGTGAGACAAACAGGAGCAAACTTGGGCTTAATTTACACAGAACAGAGTGATGTCATTTAAATCTCCATTATTTTTCCTAAGAAAATTATACTTTGAAACAAAACTTGATACTCTAGCTAAAACTATTGCAAGTCAGGTATAGTCAAGAAACTTTAAAACTCAAATTAATGTGAAAAGGTGAGAAAGTAGAACTGTTTAAATTTCTAAGTGGAAAATGGTTAATTACATTGTCTCTTGTCATATTTGTTAAATGTTCAGTTTTGCACAGCACACAAAAAAGTGAAAGGGGACTTTTGATAAATTACTACAGAAAATGTAATGGATCATATTTTGATTTAACTGGAATTTACTGTACCTTCAGTGATAATCCAATATTCATATTTTAATTTGTAGGTATGATCAGGACATACCTTTTATAAGCCTTTCATTTTCTGTGTAAGAAAAAGGCAAGACAGAGAATTTAAAGACAACTTATTATTCCTGGAATGGTTGGCCTGAGAAGACGAATAGACTGTGTCTTTTGATTTTTCAGCAGTGTTATTTTAAATTCTCATGTAGGTCATTACTTATTCTAGAGGTGGATCAATCAAAGGGAGGTGAATCAGCAAGGCGCAAAAGAGGAAGCCACCTTGAAATGGATTAAGTGAAATAATTGTGTGAACATATGGCCTGGAAATTAAATTGATTCAGCTAAACAAGTTATATTAAATAGATCAGGTAATTTTCAGGCATCTGGTCAGATGATCACAACTTAAAGCAATTATACAATTGGAGACTCAGAAAAAGAGATGGGCCTACTAGTCTACAGAGATACAGACCACAAAATGAAACTCAGGTTGTTAGTGATATTTTCAGAGTTTGCCCTTTTAAAAAAGATACATGTAAAGATAAGGTGCTGGATAAAAGAATTCAGAGAGGTTTTCTAAATGAAAGTTGTCAGACATTTAAGTTGTCAGTAATTTATTCACTTACTTAAAAACAAATATTTATTAAATACCAACTCTCTTTAGGCTCATTATAAAATGTGCCAGTTCTCAAATTTCCTATATTTCATGAATTTATATGTATTTAGAACAGAAATACATATATTTGGTTATTGTCTTGATGTTTGAGCTCAATGTAAAATACACATTTAGATATTGTCTCTCTTCACTTTGCCTACTGTTTCCAAATATATAGGTATATAAAAATACCAAGAATGCAACTGTTTGGTAACTTATAAAGCATAGGGAATGTGTATTATATTCATAGGCCATGAATAGCTACTGATTTAATTTTCCAAAACTTAAAGACATGAAATATAGTAAGACATTTTCATTTTTAGTGTGACAAATGCCTTCTAAAAACTTTTTTTGTTAAACAGTGTAATAAACTTATGGATAATTTTTATGTACTGAATCATATGAATCATGATCATCATTCATTCTTATTTTAAGCTTGTTAAAAATTGAGATTAAAACTGTGCAATTATATTAACTACCTTAATCTCTTAATCATAAAGGTGTTTGAGTGGATAAAATGTCCTTTAGTTTACATTAGATTTAATATAAATAACATGTAAGAAATTCACTCATGTAAATTTTTTTCAAAGTTTATTCAATAGAAAATATTTGGGTAATTATTTTTTTTATCATGTTACGTTAGTCACCATACATTACATCATTAGTTTTTGACGTAGTGTTCCATGATTCATTGTTTGCGTATAACACCCAGTGCTCCATGCAAAACGTGCCCTCTCTAATACCCATCACCGGGCTAACCCATCCCCCCCAACCCCCTCCCCTCTAGAACCCTCAGTTTGTTTCTCAGAGTCCATAGTGTCTCATGGTTTGTCTCCCCCTCCGATTCCCCCCCTTCATATTTGTGTAATTCCTAGAGATAATATATCCCCATGGTTACAATGTAAATGAAGCAAACAGTATGAAATTTTTATAACTGCAATAGGTAATTTTGTTGGTTTGGTTTACAGAAAATTAATTTATAGACAAAAAAATGAAAGGACTTTAACCATAGTAGGCAATGACAGGTATAAGCATTTTGTAAAAGTTTTGTATTTTATAAAATGTCCTCTCGTGTATATTTACTGAACTTTATCAACAACCAGGTGATAAAACTACACTATTCTGCATATAGATTTAAAAAAAAAAAGGGAACACGCTGAAGCTTAGAAATCCTCGATTTTCCCAAGGATGCACAAATAAATATGAAAGATAGGATAGAAATAAAGATACAGTTTGAAGAATGTATTAGAGAGGATATGAGGGAAACTAGAGAAAGGCCAGTTGAGTAGCTATTATTATAGATTCCAGATAGAGATGATGAAATCGAAATCCATAATAGAGGTAATGGCAATGGGTTGAAGAGGCATGGATTAATTTCAGAGATATTTAAGATAATTGAGTGGTTGAATGACTACTGGGTAGGGGGAGGAGGTGGGGGAGGGGGAGGAGGAAGGAGGAGGAGGTGAATGGGAGGGGAGGGGGGAGGAGAAGGGGGAGGGGAGGGGGGAGGAGGGAGGAGGATGAAGAGTTAGGGAGAAAAGGAGGAAGAATGCAGCCTTCAGAATTGATCATAGATCTAAAAGTAAAATTTAAAACTATAAAATGTCTAAGGGTGCCTGCCTGGCTCAACTGGTGGAACGTGAAACTCTTGATCTTGGGGTTGTAAGTTTGAGCCCCATGTTGGGTATTAAGACTGCTTAAAGTAAAATCTTAAAAACAGTAAAGTAATAAAACTACAAAATGTCTAGAAGAAAGCATAGGGGAAAATTTTAGGTAAAGATTACATAGCTATGACACCAAAAGCATAATTCATAAAAGAAAAAAATTGATATCCAGACTTCATCAAAATTAGAAACTTCTACTGTTGAAACACCTTTAACATAATGAGAAAATGAGCCACAGATTTAAAGAAAACATTTGCAAACATTTTATCTGATAAGGGATGTTTATCCTGAGCATATTAAGAACTCTCAAAGCTGTAATAATAAAACAACCCAATTTTAAAAATGGTCAAAATTTTTGAACAAATGCTTCATTAAGAAGATATTCAGATGGCAGGTAAGCACATGAAAATGTGTTCCACCACATTATTTTTTAGGAAAATGAAAATGAAAACCACAGTGTGATATCACTATATACTTATTAGACTGATGGAGAAAAAAAGAAAAGCAATTGATAGTAATTAATGCTATGATATGGAACAACTGGACTCTTCTAATATGCTGGTGGTAGTACAGAAATTACAACCGTGTTAGAAACAGTTTGACAGTTTCTCATAAAGTTAAATATACAGTTAGTATATGACCCAACTCTCCCATTCCTAGACACCCAAAATATATGAAAACTTACATTCACACAAATATCTGTACCTGAAAGTTTATATAGGATTTATTGTTAATTGCTCCAAACTATATAAATAACCCAAATATCCTTAAATTGGTGAATAGTTAAAATGTGGTATATCCATACAGTAGAATACTACTCAGCAATAAAAATATAAAGTACTGATATATGCCATAACATGATGGTGAAGTACATATCAAATGTATTATATTAAGTAGAAGAAGCTGGGTTTAACAAGTTACATATTGTATGACTCTATTTATACAACATGGTGGAAAAGGTGAAATTATAGGGACAGAAAACAGATCAGTGGTTGGCAGAGTCTTGAAAAGGGGGAGAAGTTGGTTACAAGGGACATTGGTGAAATTTTGGAGACAATGGAACTATTCTACAAATTGAATTTAATGGTGGTTATACAATTGTATGCATTTGTCAAATTCTCAGAAATGCACACAAAAGGGTCAATTTTACTGTGTATAAATTTCACCCTAATTTAAAAATAGAAAAAAATGGTCAAGCCATTTATAACACTTCTGAGATATCATGTAAGAAAAGCACCCTGTCTATTGGATTTAGGAACATGAGTGCCCTTATTGAGAAAAACTTTGAAACACCATAAAAAGCATAAAGTAGATTTGTAGTTTTTGAGGAAGCCAAGCAATTACATTTGATAAAGGAGAAAGCATGAGTATAGTTGACAATTCCCTCAGGAAACTTTAACCTCAGGAAAATAAAGAGGGAGAGGGAGAGAGAGAGAGAGAGGAGGTGTTGTTTAGAGTGTGAATATAAAATTGGGTGAGAATAGTTTTTTTAAAATATGAAACTTGAACATTTTCCCATATATGGGAAAAAGACAATAAGAAGGAGGTTGAGGATACTAGAAAAAGAGGGGATGTTAACAGTGTGGGGTCTTTGAGGGGGCAAACGTGGAAGAGCTAAAGTACAGAAATGAAACAGTAAGCCTGACAAAGACATGAAGCTGGAGAAAATAAACATAATGCCACAAAACAGCGTTTGTTTTGTTTTTCTCTAAGAGCATTGAGCAGCCCACACACAGCTGGAGAAAAGATGAACAGCTGAAGTCATGCAAGGTCTCTTTTTTTCCCTCAGAATGATGAGTTGGAGAAACAAATGAGGCCCAGGAATTGAGGATGTTTCCCAAAGGTATGTACGTTAGACTGAACAATTTAAGAAAGCAAGTAAAAGTATGAAGAAAAGTAGTCAGGAATTTGTGATCTTAATGAAGTTGAATCATTGTGGTAGGTGTAACACAGCAAACAACAACAAAAAAAAATTGATACGGTTGAAGACTTTCATCTGAGAGTGGGCTTTCAGAGCCTGCAGATTTTGGAAGTAGAAGGGTTAAGAATAAAATTCATCATGTGACAATGAGAGGAAAAACTGATATTGAAGAGAGGTCATATCACATGATATGAAATGTTACGATACTGCATAGGTTTTCCATGGTCTTATTTAAAACACTGAGAACATTAGAGTGACTTAAAAAAAAAAAAAAACTATGGAAGAGGTACCAGAATATTCAGTGGATGAGGGAGAATGACTATAAAACTGATAGATGAGAAATTGCATGCAGTAGATTGCTGGGTGCTATGGTTCTGAAAGCAGGAAGAGTTCATGTGAGGATATAGTCTGAAAGTCTTGAGTAGCTCTAGGGAGTGAGGAGGATGCTGAAGTTATCACCTTCTCCTCAGCTCTGTGAGCCACTGGGGAAAGCAAGTTTCTCTTAAGAATTCGTTGGGAAACATGTCCTAATGGAGTCAAGATTCAGTTAAAGTAAGGTGAATATATTCTCTATACAAAGAGAACTCATTTCTCATGAAAAATCTATGCCCAATGCACACAATAGAAAGGATGCTTTTGAGTGTGCTCTGTGCATGTGTATGGCAAGGAGACACTTCTGAGGAGAGGAGGGGCAGGGGAAATCTGAGGTGGGAAAAGTAATGAAGATCAAACTCAAAAAAGACTGATACCAATAGAGCTTTTTATTGGGGAGTTTTCAAGAATGATAGGTATAGAGGCATGTTCTTTATGCTATGTCTTAATGACTCTTCAAATATTATGAAAGTAGTAAGTGTCCTGGAATTTCACAGAAAAGTGCAAGGGGCTAGACTAGAGTGCACAATATTGAGCAAGAGCAAATATATCGCATGTATGTTGCTCCTTCCCAATCATGGATGAGCCCATGGCAGGCATGACTAATTTATTATGGCACTCTCTCCTACTAACACCAGATTCATTTCAAAGTCCTTCTCAATACACCTATCAGGGTAGTCATTTCCAATTGGCTAAATATAACACAGTAATTAAATCAGTATTTTAAAACCTTATTTTCCCACCATTTTTCCTATCTGAATTCTCTTATGGGAGACCTATCTCCGTATTCCAGAAAGAAGAGAAATCAGCCTTTCCTCTTTCTCTTAAGTATGCTTCCTCTGAAAAAGGGGGGGTTCTACTCATTATTATCACCAACTTCTCTCAGAAATACAAGTCTTGTCAAAGATTTCCAGGAGGGTTTTAAAGTCCCTCTTGACTTTCCAGGGCAGTATACTATGCTTTAGGAGATTTAGATGATTGTATCCCTAATTAATATTCTTGCTTGGTTTTACAAGAAAAATAAATAAATTTATGGTATTTCTTGATCTCTATTAGGATGTTCAGGGCAAAACAAGCAAAGTTCTTTGCTGAAATCACATTTGGAATGTAGTTTTTATTTAATTACATTCTACAAAGAATATAAAATTGAGCCCATCCATGTTATTGTAATGCTTAACAGTTTAGGCAATAGACCATATTGCCAAGTTTTAGCTCATACTGGCTGTGTATTTTGGGCTACCTTACTATTCTGTTTGTTTGTTTCTGTATCTGTTACCGAAAATAATGTGTGTGGGGAAGGTAATGATAGTCCTAATCCATCTCATTAGGATTAGTGTGATCATTAAATGAGAGAATGAATACCTAGTACAGTTTCTGGCTCAGTAATAGTGATAGGAAGTCCAGTGAGAACAAAGAGGCAAACTGTCTTCATTCAAGGGACGAGGCTTATGTTTAGCCCAGAAACGAGATGACTTAGAGGGTGCATGATCTAGCATTTATATGGAATGATGGGCTGAATAAAGTCACACAGAGCAGCTGTATGTTGGCTCTCACTAAGTAAACCTATCGAATAATTAGAGCTGTCTAAAATTGGATGCCATACCTCAGATTTGGTGATTTGTTTGTTGATAGACCATCAAAAGCAGAGATGCAATGAATAATCATCACAAATGTTTTGAACTGAGTTTACATAACAAGTATGACCAGAGTATATACAAGATCTTTATATTCTAATGTTGTGTTTTTATACCATAAGAATTAGTTTGAGATTGTTTAGCTCTAATGAGTCAACTTAAAAAGAATAAAAGAAGAAAAAATGATTTGAGGGATAATTGGCTATTTGGTCAAGACAACACAGAATATAGGAGTCAAAATGTAAAGGTTATATTAAACAGTAATTATAGCTCTTTTTAAAAACTTGAACACATAAAATCATAAAGAGTTGAGAAAAAGAGTGAATGGGCACTAATTTTGAACGTTAAATATATGATATATATTTGACATAGCTTTGAATCATCATGAAAATCTTAGGTGATTGGCATTTTTCAAATGGTAAAATTGAATCTCAGAAAATGTATTTGTCTAAGGGTGATAAGAAGCTGAAATGCAGTCCCAGATCTCTGCCAAAGTTTATGCTTCATAACACTACTGTACACGTAGGCACATGAAAACATACATACATCTTATATATAGTAATTGAGTAGCAGTTTCTAAAGAATACATAAATTATTATCTTCATATGCGATAATAACATACAATTTACAATATGTATACAGTGTAATGAAGTGTGAAATAGAATCTACTCAGCCTCTTGAAAGTACCCTTCTATTAAAAGTTAATGTGATAAACTATAACTAGTGTTTGTAAAACAGGAAAAACTACTGCTATTAAACCATCTAATCAGTGCCTTTATTGATGGCATAGAATTCTTTCATTATTGGGGCACCTGGGTGGTGCAGTTGGTTAGACTCTTGGTTTTGGCTTAGGTTATGATCTCAGGATCCTGAGATAGAGCCCCGCATTGGGCTCTGTGCTTAGCATGGCATCTGCTTGGGTTTCTCTCCCTTTTCCTCTGTCCCTTCCCCTGTGCTCGCTCACACGCTCTCTCTCTCATATAAATAAATAAATCTTAAAAAAAAAGAATTCTTTCACTATTGCTGATGATTCAAAAAATGACTTAATTTTTTAAAGAAAAAGTTTAGCTTTTTTAATCTCCAAGAATGGTAGAAATATTGATAACTGCATCCATTTTATTGAGGAAATATAACTGAAGACATCACATCTTGGAAAGGAATTGAAAAAATTATTTTCAAAATAAAACCATTTTCTTTAACTCTAAGCATATTGATACTTTTCTTATGAAGAAAATACATAAATGCATAAATTCAATTTGATTTTCTCTCACCTCTTTTACTTCCTCCTTGCCAAGACAAACATATTTTTTAAATCTCTCTCAAATGGATTTATAGAATAAAAAAAAGTGAGATACAGATTTAATAAAGAAACCCATTAAAATAAGCTTGTGACTGACAACTAGGGTTAGGAGAACAACTTCTATATAGTATTTCACTGTCAACTAGAAGCTGAAAAATAGCAGCTAATTCATCCTTGAAAATCTATATCCTAAGCTAAATTAAAACAGGATACATTTATAAAACATAATAGGTTCAGTATTTCTACAAATATCTAATTAATTCTAGGTGATGAATGAGATTTGGACACAAAGTATGAAAAGAGTACAACCACTTCCGTATCTACAGGGTGATATTTCCCAGAAAACCCAAATGACATTGCCTTCAAAACAAGGCTTGATTATTAGGAATTTAGAAACTTGAAACATAATTTTGGTCAACTGTAGCCCAACTGTTGGGTTCATTTTTCTTTATCTTCTATGATATATAAATGGATGACCTATACCCATCTATAGATAGATGAGGTATACATATTAATATAAGTATGCATGCTAATATAAGGTATATATACACACATATCTTCACTATATACATTATCTACCCTCATATGTATATATGTACATGTATACATATATGTATGTGTGTATGTATGTACGTGTATATATATGTGTGTATACATACATATATATATATGATTATACTGCCAATTTGAGATATATTAAAAATCATGAGAGAGAAACCAAAAGGATTGTAAAGTTTATAGTTCTTGGCTTGAGGATTTAATTTGATAATGGTCTGAGTTTGGCAAGATTTTTATTATTGTTAATGGAAAGAATTCACTGAAGAATGAAAAATGATTTTATCACGTACAGTCCTAACCTAAACATATTTTATCGTTTCATGTAGTTGTGACTCTCTAAAGTACAAACTAAGCTTTCATCAAGTGTATTCATAAAGGTTAATTTTTTGAGCAAAATTCACATAAATTTCCTTACTGTGAATTGCCTGCTCATCTTCACATTGAATAAATAGAACATACTATTAAATCTTGCTTATTATCAGTTCAAAATGATCATACACAGATAGGAATTTTCTTTAATGTATACTAAAACAACTAAATGGTTGTTGAAGCACAGAAAAAAACCTCTTACTTAATTTTTTGTTTATTTGTTTAACACTATTCAAGTCTTGTTTCTAAGGTATGGACTACACCTTCTTCTCGATTTCTAGCCCTAAACTTCCTCCACCATTCAAAAACCAGCAAGGATTTTCTTCATCACTGCCCTCAGGGTATGCATAATAAGGAGAATAAGGACAAATTTTTGGCTTTCTGAGCACCTAAGCCGATTTTGTTAATGTATTATGGAGATAATATTCAATGGAAGTTAAGGCCTTCAATTTTAAGAGCCAATCACTTAAGAGTAGTTTTGTTTTGTTTTAACATAATCCAAACGTTTATCTTCACATATAAAGAGCAGTGTTAAGACTTGGAGAAAACCGTTTATATCAGGAGTCAGCAAACTTATCCTTTAAAGGACCAAATAGTAAATATTTTAGGCTTTGTGGATTATGTGATCTCTGCCTCAACTACTCAACTCTGCTATTGTAGCTCTAAAGGAGCCACAGACAATAAAGAAATGAATGAGTATGCCTGTGTTCCAGTAAAAGTTTATTTATGGACACTGAATTTTGAAATCTATGGACATGCCTTGTTTCACAAAATATTCTTTTTTATTTTCTGACCATTTAAAAATGTAAAAACACATTATATTTAAAAATATTTATTTATTTATTTTAGAGAGAGAGAGCATGAGCAGGAGGGGCAGAGGGAGAGGGAGAGAGAGAATCTCTAGCAGACTGTACTGAGTGTGGAGCCCAACACGGGGCTCAATCTCAAAACCCTGAGATCATGACCTGAGCTGGAACCAAGAGTTCAGCACTTAACCGATTGTGCCACATAGGCGCCCCGTTCTTAACGTGAGGACAATACAAAAAGAAGCAGTGGCTACATGTGGTGCATGCACCAAGGTTTGCTGACCCTTGGTTTATACTGTAAATCATGAAGAAAAAAAAGATGTCATAAAACCTGTATCCTCCCCAGACTAATAAGAATTCTGGAGTCTAGTAGTCAATTCTCTACCTCTAAAAGAAAGTTATAATGACATGGAAATAGATTTTGATCCCTAAAAATGTTGGCTTGATCAGTCAAAACAGTATGACCAAATAAACTAATTCAAGTTGAAGGTACCAATGCTAGACTAAATTATTGCCCCCAAAATATGCACTGTCTAATCCATGAAATCAGTGAACATTACCTTTTATGGAAAAAAAAAAGACTTTACAGATGAGATTCATCAAGGATTTTGAGATGGGAGATTATCCTTAAATATCATCATAATTGTGTTTATATGAGAGATGCAGAGGGAGATTTGACAACAGAAAAGGAGACGACAAGGCGACCAAGGAGGCAGAGATTGGAGTGATGTGGTCACAAGGCAAGGAAAGTCGGCAGCCACCAGAAGATAGAAGAGAAAAGCAACAGATTCTCCTGCAGAGCCTCTGGAGGGAGCCCTACCAAAACTTTTATTTCATTGTGGTGAAACTGATTTCTGATATCTGGTCTCGAGAATTTTGAGAGAACAAACATTTTTTGTTTTAAGCCATAAAGTATGTGGTATTTTGTTGCGTAAGTTATAGGAAACTAATACAGTGCTAAAACACTAAGAATCTACATCCTTATTAGAGGAAATGGTAGTATGTTAATTTTTACATCCTTACTTTATTTTCTATCATTAAACATTACAGAATGAAAGGGATGTATAGGTGACTTATTACCCAAGGTTAAGATCTATATTAAAAAGTCATGCCTCTTTTGTTGTATTATTTTTGGTTATACAATACACCCATATAGAATAATTTATTATAAATTGAACAGATCATTAATTAGAAAAAAATTTTATTTCTAATCTTAATTTTGCTTTCCTGCAATTTCCATCAACTGGTCCTAGTTGTGCTCTCTCAAGCCACCCCAAATAGCTCTAACCTTTCTATTAAGTCATAATACTTTAACATATTTGAAAAAAAATCATGTCAATCGATTCCTAGACCCCTCCCTATCCCGCCCCAGAGTACCCCATCCTAGCCTATAAATCTTCTCAAAGCAAATTTATTTAGTTCCATTAACTATCTTGTATGTAACAGTGATTTCTGTAAACCTCATCATCTGAATTCCAGAAAAATGGTAGGAAGCGATCAAATTGATAATAATAGTTCATTTCTTGTGCGATTATCTCATGCTAGGCAGTGTACTAACGGTCTAATCTCCAATATTTCTATCCCCATTTTATAAATGAGGAAATGGAGTTTAGGAGAATTGAAGTCATTTGAGGAGCCTGGGTGGCTCACTCGTTAAGTGTCTGCCTTCAGCTCAGGTCATGATCCTGGAGTCCAGGATTGAGTCCCGCATGGGGCTCCTTGCTCACTGGGAAGCCTGCTTCTCCCTCTCCCATTTCCCGTTTGTGTTCCCTCTCTCACTGTCTCTCTCTCGCTCTGTCAAATAAATAAATAAAATCTTTTTTTAAAGTCATTTATCAATATATCTAGTAAATAGTTGAAATGAAGATTTGTATTCATATTTTTTTAAGATCTTATTTATTTTAGAGAGAGCGAGAGCGCTTGCACAAGCAGGGGGAGGGGCAGAGGGAGAGGAAAAGAATCTCAAGCTGACTTCCTGCAGAGGACAGAGCCCGACTTGGGGCTCAATCCCAGGAACCTGAGAGCATGGTCTGAGCCAAAACCAAGAGTCAGACACTTAACCAACTGAGCCACCCAGGCACCCCTATATTCATATTTTAAAACACCAAAACCACTATGCTGTATGGCAACCAATGGTTTCTTATTTAGGAAGCCTCTCTCAAATGTTGCCCTCACAACTGTTCCTAGTATTTAACTTGAGGTTACAGTAGAGTGATTTGCCTGGAAGGACCTTATCAAGAGGAATGCTACAAATCTTCATTTCACAGAATTCACTTTAACTTTTTAAAACACAGCTATGGTATTCAACTAGCTCATGATGAGCTCATAGTTAATTAAAAATTCCATTTTTAAACAGAAGTAATTGTTAAATCAAGCCCTTATTTTGTGTTTATGAAAATTCCTTCCAAAATTATACTGTTATTATCATTAAATATTATTAAAGTATTATTTAAAATATTTAAAGTATATTTAAAGTATTATTAATATTATACACATTATTATACTATGTATAATATAACTTTGGGTTCTATCAATTATTTAAATGCCTAGGTTCACAGACTGGATTAGCTATAATCCTTGATTCACAACATCTTCTCATTATTAATTAGTTAACTACTTTTAATAATGTAGTCCATACCTGTGAACATACTCTGTGACCCAAATTCACATTGGCCATTTTCTTCTTTTCCTTTTAATACAGTTTGTTGCATTTATGGATATTGTCCTCTTTGTATTTCAATTGGATTGTATTTGTATTTCAATTTTTGTTGTACTTCAATTTTTGAGCTTATTTAAGGACATCATGCTATATCTAGTTGTTTGGGAGTTTTTCATTTAATATGATATTGTTAAGGTTCACCAACTGCTGATATGGCTTATTTAATTTCTCTGTTGGAAATAATCCAATGTATAAATACTATGTTATTCTCAACTACAATGGGAGATATTGGGGGTTGTGAATAATTGAAAACATTTGTTGTTATTTTTGGTGGTGGTATAATTTTTTAAAGCTCTCTTAGGGTACCTAGTGAACAAAAGCTCTTGACTTTAATACAGTTACATTTTCTTTTATTTAAGAACTTTCTTCCTATCCAAGTTCTAAGCAATATTTATCTACATTTTCTACTGAGTCTGGATTTTTCTTTTAGATTTAATACCCTTGACAAATACTGAGCTATTTTTTTTTTGTATGAAATAAGGATTGGATTTTATCTTTTTCCTTATATATAACCATGTTCCTACCTCCTTTGAATAGTCTCTCTTTTTTTACCAATGGGAGAGTCACTTTTGCGACACCTCAAAGTTCTAATTCTATATGTATCTTTTTGGGGCTTTTTATTCTATTTCATTGTCTATTGGTTCAACCCTGTGTCAATAAAACACTCTTAATTACTATACCTTCATAACAAGGCATTTAGGGAAATTACCTTTTTATAAAAAGTAATTTTGTAGAAATTACTAGTCTTCACCAATGTACTCTTTTTCCCTCCTTCTGTGCAAACATAATATTTTATTTCATACCCCTCCACCATTTGGGCAGACCCATGTGATGAATTCTAGCTAATGAAATTTCATTTGAAACCATGTATATCACCTCCAGACAGAGGCAACAAAATGCCCATTTTCCAATCTCTCTTTTCCCTTCTCACACTGTTTCAAACAAACAATGTGATAGAGGCCCAGACAGTGTGGAACACATTTCCCTATGGGACATGAAAGGTGAATGAAAAATACATTTTGTGTAAGTAAGATATTTACATTTTAGAGTTGCTTGTCACTGTATTTTGTAATGAAGTTATATTATGAATTCAAATCCTTAGACAATAATTTAATTGTGTATAAATAAAAAAACTTTTTTTTTAAATATCCTTACACACTGACACTAACATGGGTTAGGATACAAGGCTGCTTTCTATCTGTGTTATTTATTTATAAACTGACAGTTTAAGATTATCCTCCCTACATAGTAGTTTCAAGTTAAAAGAAATTTTTATTTAAGAAATAAGATTGTAAGAGAGCATGAGACAGCAGATGGGGAAATTGAGAATCTGATGGCTTTCCACATAAAGTATCAATACTCTTGCCTGGCAAAAGTTTTACCTTCTAAAAATAAAAAGTTGAATGTTTTAAGAAACATGGGCTTTATTCCTAAACTAGGATCCCAAAAATTAGGAAAAAAGGGCAAGAAGAAGATTTTCAGTAATGAAAGATTAAAGTGTCACAAAAAAAGACTATAGAATGGTATTATGTAAGGTTTTCCCTGCATAGAAGTTAACCTGTTTCTTTTGCCTTTCTTTGTCTCTACTAGGTGATTATAAAACTATGGATAAGATTTAACTAGGAAGTGAAGGTATATTTTAAGAGTTAAAGGTCTGGAAAAAGTAGGAGTCAAATTTTGAGCTGCATCATGGACTAAAAAAATTTTTTACATGATTGACATAGTTTAAATGGATATCTTAGCAACTAAATTGGTATACTATAGGTATTTATCAAGTATTTTGTTTTTTTAAATTGAATACTTCTAGAATTATGCATAGCCATGATACTGTCATTATTAACAAAATTTACTTTTGTGATAAAGCTACAGTAATTTCACAATAAAGAAACCTTTTATTGTTTTCAAATGTTTTCACTGAGTTGAAACTTTTCTATACTTCAGGATTTGTACTATAAAAATCCTATTGCCATAATACTTGCCTGCAGCTAGATACTTAAGTTATCACACTAAAGATTGATTTAAATTGAGTGTAATTATCTGCCTAGAATCTTTAAAAAAAATTTCCCCTTCTTTAACCATTAATTTTCAAAACCATGATTATCCACAATAAGTTTAGTTGGTGGTCTTTAATTAGTGTCTATTAAAATAAAATCTATATGCTAGTTAATTTAATCTGATTAAAAGAGAATCACATGCATAATCACTAACATAGTGAGCAATTTTGTGAATTTGAAATGGGGCTCTTAACTTTTATAGCTGAAAGATGTGCTTGATTCACCCACATTAAAATGTTGCTAAAGTTCTTATATTCACCTATTAGCTTGGCACTTTAAAAAATGTAAATGAGATTCCACTTTTCACCTATCAAGTTAAAAAAGGTAAAGTAGGAAAAGTTTGAAAATACACAGCATTAGCAAGAGTAAAAAAGTCAGGCACTTTCCCCATACGTATTGTGGCAAGTGTTGATTGAGGCAATTTTTTGAGAGTGATTTAATAATATATTTCAAAAATTTAAATAATCAAATCACTGACCAGTAATTTTGTTTCCAGGAATTAATCCAACTGATTTTCTTCTTTAAATGTACAGAAGTATGTACAAGGTGATTCATTTTTTTGAAGTGGGAATAATGAATGTCCTTAAAGGCACTATGAAATTGGGACAAATCCATATAATGGAGTATAATATTACTCTTCAGTTATTCAAAAGAAAGCCAGAAACCTGTGTGTTGCTATATATAATTGCTACCAAAATAAAATAAATGGTGTGCATAATCTTCTTTGATGCACGTATCTTAGAAAAGTGTGTACATACACCCACATATTTATGTTTGCATGTGTAGACAGTTTTTGAAATATACAAAAATAATTTTTAACAATTGTTGCCATTGGTGATGTGGATTTGGAATCTGGGTAAGGAGAACTTATTCATTATACTGTTAGACTCTTCCTTCCTTCCTTTCTTTCTCTTTCTTTCTTTCTACCATATACATATATTAGTTTTCATTTAAAAATCATGCAAATAAAGCAAAGGTAGAGCACGTTAACACGTTTAGTCTTTTCAGCATGCAGCACTACAACGAACACTGAATATAAAGACTGTCCTCTGTATCCTGCTGGGTGCTACAAAGATCCTATGTCCCCTGTCATACCCATTCCATCTAGTTTTCAGTGACTTAGCAGTGACCTCAATTCCAGAATGAATATCAGAGCAAAGTCTGGTAAAAATAGAGTCCTGACTCTCTACAGAAAGCTATTTTTATGTACATAATTTCTTAAGTTATTCTAGGCAAGGCATCAACTTTTATTCTTCAGCAATTAGATAAGTATGTTTACCCTAGAGCTATTCACATCTTTCCAACTCTTTCCAGGTATCTGATCATCTACCATTGATCTATATCCCCATGGTTTATTTCTTTTTATTTTACAAAAGAATATGAAAGGTTTTTGCCAAACAATAATACGGCTAGGAACTGATGCTGTGAGACTGGAAGCCTGCCCCTCGTTGTAAAATAAGATTGTATCATTAAATAGGGCTCTCAGGTATTTGCCAACCTGGGTAATGATGTCTCTCTGGGATACCTGCCCTTTTGGCAGCCTCCCATCCAGGCACGAGTCAGCAATCACAATTAGTGTGAAGTGGAATGAGAGTGCCAAGTCTGCAGAATGCAGAGGAAATGCCACAAGTCTGAAATGCAACTCAGTGAGCAGTCACAATCCTCAAGGCAAAAATGGCTCCATTGTTAAATGGGAATAAAGCAATGACGGATCGACTGCCAAACTATATTCTCTGTGTAGGTATGCCTGATCGTCCTGTCAGTCTTTCAACCATTTCAGAGTGCTCCCAATATGATTCGTGGTACTCGTGGCAGAGAGAAGTGACACAGAGTTAAGAACTCCTGTTGAGGACAGCCAGAATGAGGTTTATCCTTTACTGAAGAGGATGGGAAAAGATTGAATAAATAGAAAGTAGAGAATAAAATGGTTACAGCTGTTTGAGTAAATTCATACAATGGATTTATCGGGTGAGAGATAGCTTTAAGATCCTAAAGTACACTTGGGAGGTAGGGCAGAGAAATTTCAAATCAATGTATGTCTTCCTTTAATTATCCTTTCATGCTGGTCAGTCACCTTGAGGTTATATCTCTCAGGATATAGCACTCTTAAACTCCTAAGTATTTGTTTGTGCTGCATATTTTTGATTGTGTCTCTTATAGTTGCATTCCCATAGCAGCTAGCAGATTGCCTTGAACATGATGTGAGGGTTGGGTGGGCAAGTTTAGTCTTATCTGTTAATGTATTATCAATATTCTCACTTACTTTCAATTGTAGCTTGAACATATCTGGAGCTATGAAAAGGCATGGTATTTTCTGATTTACATCTAGGTATTAGTTCACCCACATAATTATTTGGAAATGCCTTTTAGAGAGCTGGCATACCACAAAAAACAGACACAGAATTGTATTGTGTCTACCTTGCCTTTTTCTGTTTTCCTGTAGTGACTTAATACGGATTATATAGAATCACCTAGCAGCTACAGTTGCATTGACAATTAACAGTAAATTTACAGTTAGATTTTCTCTCCATCCCTTCTAAATAAAATACATAGAATGCTGCTATTCCAAGTCATACATGCTTTTAAGTTCTGTCAAATTAATCCCCAGATGAATGTAAATATCTTCAGTTTCTTAAAACATAAGTGCCATTACTGAAGCTCCTTAAATTTACAGACACCAAAAGCATCAACGAAAAAAATCTTGTCAAAATGGGCTTACAGGTGGACATTCTGCTTACTCTCTCATGCATTTAATTGAATTTTGTGCAATTTCATGTGCATCATAATAGACTTCTTTTACACCATCAGGAAACAAGTTTTAAAACATGTGCTGTGCATTAAACATCACATAAATATTCAGCAAGGGAAAGAAAAACAGTTCTGAAGAAGTATAGTGATTTTACAGTCTCTGGTTTCTAATAAGTTTTTACAGCAATCCTAAACTGCATTAGCAAGTCCCGGTTTATTGTCAGGCCTCTGCACAACATCCCTCAATGACATGTCAAATCTTTACCACAGCAGTGGAACTCCTCAAGCTGTCCTCATTGGCAAGGATCTTGTCAGATTAAATTGCCAACTCTTGTCAAGTAGAGACATATGATCTGATCGTATTCTCCAGATGATGACATGAGTTGTCCTTTTGCTGTGGCTGGATTATAAATTCCCAGGACATCTCAGTGACCACAGATTTTGAGAATAAAAAATAATTTATTGACCTTTCAAAGTGATAGTTCTCCCCTGAATAAAACATCCAATCATTTAACAATAGGATTCTTGTTTTTTGTGTTGTTATGATACATCATTTATCAACACATTTATTTGATAACTTAGGATATTACATATGCTTTACTCCCTGCCTCTCTACACTTTTTTTATCACTTCTTAAATTAAATGTCATGCATGTATATCTGTCAAGAAATTATTTTCTATTTCAGGTATTCAGGATTTTATGTATGTGTAGCAGAACTCCTAGATTCTCTTTGGTACTTTGGATTTTTGTTTAAAACATTAAAAAAAAAAAAAACAAAACATTGTCAACAGGCTGCAATGACAATCCATGGTCAAGAATGGCATTCATGGTGTCAAATTCTAAACAGCCCAACTAAAAATCAATTGTTTTCTTGTGTGAGTATGTCGCTGCCGACTTCAGAAAGTATTACACTTGTTATGAGGCAGGATGAGATATCCTAACCTTTCTACTTAAATTCAGGGCATCACATATCTTTTGAAACAAATATATGGAATATTTATCACAATTACAAAGAATGGCTTGGCTCTGAGAAGAATACAGGATTTCAGATGCGGGATTTTACAGACCTCAGCATATGTCCCAAGTTTTAGTTAGATTTCAGAAGTTGAAACTCTTTCCATGAGATAGCAGCCATCATTTGCCTCAATCTTTATAAGAAATCTAGAACTACACTTCAAATGGTAATTTCAATAGTCAGGAAAACATTGCTTTATAAAGATAGTATGAGGTCATGTGAAAAGGCACATATTTTCTCTGTTAAAATTGTTCTCCACTTCAAATATTTCATTAAACAATGCATTCTGCTCAAATCATGATAAACATAATCGGACCCTTTAATTAAATTTCAACATTAGGCTGACTACTAGTGATATTTTCTTCTGAATCAATTTAGGAGTATTTTGCATCATAATGTCTCATATTATCAAACAACAAAAGTTTTCATTTTAAACATGCATTTTAAATACATTTCTATATAAACTTCTTCCACACGCAAAAAAAAAGATGTCACATGTATAACAAATGAGTCCAAAAGAAGATTCAAAACAACTTGTTGAAATTTAGATTTATCCATAAATTGGACTTAGTGTCATTCTATCCTATAACAGTGTTTGGTCCTTATTCAAATATCTATCAATTGCCCACAAAAATGTCATTCATAGGTTTAAATTACTACAGGCCTCCTTTAGTTATAGAAATTGACTTTATACTGGATTAAATTACATTAATTCCTCATCTTGGACTAGAATTATATATTTTTTAAGATCTGACTTGATCAAACCACATGTATTTCTGCTTTATAGCTACATAACTATAAATCTGACCTTTTAAAAACAATGCCTGTTAAACACCTTAAGAATTATTTTTAAGTGGGCAAAGATAAGCAATTTCTTTCCCAGACTCCTGCAAATCCAAATCATAAAACCAATAAAATTTTATTATGGGTGTGAGATTTAGATGACTCATTTTGTTTCAAATATCCTTAAATATCCTTAAATTTAGTGTTGGATTATAAGGAGTTAAATATTGTATAATAATATTATAGTTCATAATATAACTTGAAATAGTTAAAACTCAATATGTTAATTTAGTATAAATCATCATTAATTTGTAATAAATATCAAAGTAGTATCAAATAGTCCATTTTATACCTTCTTTTGGTATAATGTTAATACAATTCTGAGTAAACTAAAGAGGTAAATTTCCTCCAATATATTTTATCTATTAGGATGTGAAGTATTATATATCTCTTCTGAAAACTTTAATAATAAAAAAATATTGAAGGCAATATGCTAACTGAAATGTCAGAAGAAGACAAATACTGTAAGATATGCCTTATATTTGAGGTCTAAAAAATAAAAAACTGAACCCCTAGATACAACAGATTGTTGGTTACTAGAGGAGGGTGTTGGGGGATGGTTAAAACAGGTGAAGGGGGTCAAAGGGTACAAACTTCCAGTTCTAAGATGAGTAAGTCCTGGAGATGTAGTGTACGGCATCGTGACCATAGTTAACAACACTGCATTGCATAGTTGAATGTTGCTAAGAGAGTAGATCTTAAAATTCTCATCACAAAAGAAATTTGTAATTATGTGTGGTGATGGATGTTAACTAGACTTATTGTGGTGATCACTTCACAATATATACATACTAAACTAAGACTAATATAATGCACACCTAAAACATACAATGTTATATGTCAATTATATATCAATTTAAAAAGTAATTTTTAAAGTTGCATTACTATTAAATACACACATGCACACATGCACACATGCATACATAAATATATACATAAACTTGGTACACTTTTGTGCTTATAAAAGCAGATGAACACACCTTAAAAATGATTAATCAGAATCTCCTTAATAAAAGTAGTGTCCACTTAATAATTTAACTTCTAAAATAGAAGAAATATTTACATACTTGTAATAACATCCCCAAGTTAAGTACACAATTTAGGGACTTTTCTTCCAATCTATTTTACCTATCCAAATGATAGCTGTTTAGCTGAAATTAAACTTATGTTTATTTTCTCCTCTGATACCATGTTGTTTCTCATTTGTATTTTTTAAAAATCTGCTTTGATTGAACACAGGAACAAGATTTAGATAAATTCTTAGTTTCTTTATGGATCTGACATTCTATTTAAACATGTGTGTTAAAGATTTAAGGAATTTGTTACTCTTTACACTGCTAAAAAGGGACTTTTTCAGAAAGTCCAAACTACCTATATTAATCTCATCCAAATACAGAGTAAAGTGATATATCAGGAAACCAAAGCAACAACAGATTAATGTTGTTGTATTAAAATCCTATTTACATAAAATTAACATAAATATGAGTTAGTATGCCATATGCTACAGCATCTGCTCTTCACTGTATTAATAACAAGACTGTCCCCTATAGGGATCTTAAAATTAATACATATTTAAGTTGTATTTATATACATATTTGAAATTTTGACAATATGATATATATGAAATGTTGCCAATTGCAAATAGGATAATTTATACTGAAATGATATAGTCATCAGCTGTATTTTGACCATAGCTTATGTTAGGTGGCCTTTGAGATACTCCACATTTTTTCTTGAACGACTGTTTAATTAATTTTAGGTTAAGTAAAACCTTTATCCCACGTAATTACTCCTATTACCCCTAACTTCCTAATATAAATTATTAACAGGGTGTTTATACGTGTATGTGTGTATATGCATATATTATACATATATATGTGTTTATACGTATGTATACTGTGTATGTGTATAGATAGATATAGATAACAGATGTGATTCTGGTGCTACAGCCACTTATTTTCTTCCTGAAGTTGATAACTGAGGAATCAGACTTCAGAATCTCTTCAGAATCTTTTTGTTATAGCCATTTAACATCTGGGATCTGTGGTCTCCCTCTCCTGAAAAATGGCACAAATGGTCACAATGCAATCCTTCAAATATTTTTTAGGAGACTACAAATATTTTGAAGTTCATCTTTGGAAGCCAGTGAAGAATGATTTAAATTCAAGTGAGATGCCCGATGCCTAACATTTCAAGGAGTCCACAAGCATCTGTCCTCAATTTTTTTATTCTCTGTAAATACTGAGTAGTCATTCAATAACCTAATGTATAAAATTTACAGATTAGTATTTCAATGTATATTAAGTTCTACATATTTTGATTATCATCCTAAAATTTTGTCCTGTCTCTTCAGATTTAACTAGTTATAATCTTTTTCTTAATTTTGTGTTTCATACTACAGATTTTTGAGTTTAGTTTTCAGGTTGTTCTCCAAAATGTTGCTACTCAAAGTGTTGTGCAGAGAACAACAGTGTCAACAATACTTGATTGGAATCTTATGTTTTATAAGGAATCAAATCAAAATTTCTTTCCCATACTGTAAATTTGTTATACTGTATAACTGAAGAAAGGAGTATATTACAAAAGATTTTTAAAAATCAGAGGAATACCCTAATAAAATAATGCTTTATACTTAAAAAAAAAAAAACAAAACTTTCTAACACGCTCAATTTGAGCCAGAATGTTATATCATTAAAATTTTGAAGGTAATTGAACAAATTAAGTGTTTCTGCTTGGTTTCTCAGCCTTGGGGTAAACTCAGGCCTATCCATCCTGGAAATGAGAAGAAACAAAAAATATATTATCTATATTATACCCAGGGTGAATTTGAAAATGACCAATGGCATTCCTGAAATATTGCAAATCTTTTCTAATTTTAGTGAAGATTCTCCTTTACCTTAGCAATGAAGGGCTGTAATCTAGCTAAACCTCTGAAAAATATTTACCAAAGGCAAGATTACCTCAAGTCCAGTTGATATTAAGATTCTATATTTAATAGCAATATTTTCACAGGAAAACAGAATTTAAAGGACATTTCTAGAATACATGTAGAGATATTGAAATTGTTTTGTTTTCATTTATTTGAGGTTTTTATTTTCTTTTTAAAATTGCCTGAGATAAATTAGAGAAATCTGGAATTGTCTCATCAAAAAAATAATACCAAAACAAAACAAGATACCATCTGGACTCCCATGTTAATCTGACCATCTGCAGCTTTGACCCCTCTTTGTAAATAAATCTAAGGGAATTCCCACCATTTTTGATGAGTAAATAAATGTCCTAATGATAACAACTCAGTCACAGCTTTATAAATTAATTCATTCAATTAAAATTTATTGAACATCCACTAGGTTTTGCAGGAGAATCACAATTTCCAACTAAGTCCCTCTATTTCTAGCTTTCCAGGTTTCTGAGAATGGGGGAGATGCCAAGTCTAAGTACTCTCAGTAACCTTGAAGTAGGGATAACTATGGGAGAGGATTCAGAGGAATAGGAAGAGACAAACAGATAGAGGTGATAGGACTTGAGAAGTTCTTATTCCCCCAGGGAAATCCTGGTTGCTATTAGCACATTGTTTGCAGGAGTCCTCCCTCTAAGGAAAATCCATCATGTATAGCTACTTCTCAAGGATAACTTAGCCTCCAAGAGAAATTAGACCTTAAATGATGACACATTTGGTTTCCATAATTATGCACCCACTTAATTCATTAAATAACCAATATAGATATGCTAACCATGTCTTTCTTCCAAAGAGATTCTACCATTGAATAGTATACCAGGAACTCCTAGCTCAAAGAGAGTAGGTAGACATGATTGCGCCTAGAAGTAAGGCCTAGTAAGTAAGAAGTAAGGCCTAGAAGTGACCTCATGAATGACATCTGTACCAGTTTCTATATTCTTCTATTTTAATAACACTATGATTTCTATCGGAATTAAAAATCAGCAGCAATTTAACCTCTAAACTGCAGCACTGATCGCACAGTTTCCCTCAACAAGTCTCATTGAGCTCAATGGGACAAAAAAAAAAAATCCTATACCAATATCTATCTTTGAGTTCTACCCCTCTGTCCAGGTAATCAGAGAAACTAGAGTCTCATGTACTGGTTGTCTAATTTCTCCGGCAACCACCCCCTCCAAATCCCTTTTCCCACACATTGACCATGGTGTTACTCTCCAGTGGAGCTCTCTTCTCCATTTTCATGCAGGTTCCTACCAGGTTAATTGACATTGGTGTTATATTCGTTCCATTAACCTAGATTTCTTTTTAATTCAGTCTAGTTTCCCTAGGCCTATCATTTTTAAAAAATTTTTATTGTGTCCTTGGATTACTGGTAACTCGATGATCACAATCCTCCAAATCGAGTCACATGCTCTAATGTAAAGTGTAAAGAAAGCACATAAAATTGTCCTTACAGGCCTCAATGATCTATGTTAGTATTTTTTAGATTAGATTCATCTAGTAAAACTACCGGGTCCTACTTCCATTTTGGGGATTCACTAGAACTTGAGTAGACCATAGAAACCTGAATTTGGCAATTCTGAAAAAAGTTGAAAAACATTTAGCCAGGAGATTGTTACGCATATGATGAATAAATAGCAATTCTAAGTGTGGGCAAAAGTGAAAATTTTATAAGCCAAAGGTAATTTTCCCCAACTGTGCTTCATAAAGCCCTAGAATTTGAAAATATGTTAATAGTGTGATATGGAAAAAGAGTTGTATAGGAAAATACATTTGGGCTCAGACTACACTAAATAGAAGTTTTTACTGTTTTGTGAAGATTTTAATATAGTAATTTGAACTGTGATTCTTCAAGAAGGGCATCAAGTATACATTTATTTGCTAAATATATTTCATGCAAATATATACTTTCTTAAAGTTTATGATTACTCATGTATTTTTAAGCATTGTGACACAGTGGAATGGGAAAATAAAGAAAAACTGATAGCTGATGGTAAGCTGAACTTTTGAGAAGGATGTTTGATAAGCTAATATTAAAACTTTTAATATATGCCAAGCATTCAAGGTAGTATGAGTATTTTCAATATAATTATTACTATTACAATGAATTGTGCAAATGCTGTGGCAGACTCCTTAAGTAGAAATAAATTTTACAGGAAATATGCCACAGATGATTTTTATATTATCTCCTTTCTATCATTTATTTTTTTTTTGCTGATTTAATGATAGCTGTTTAATTGTCCTGAGCGTCAATAATTGTAAACCGTGATTTGTAGGGAGTAATAGAGTTTTATATTTTAAGGTTCATCTTCATGTCCGCTGCCTGTTGGCTATAAAATCAACAACTAACCCTTCTTCACATCAGAGAACTCATGTAAGCCAGTTTACTGTGGAGCCAATATCAAGTCCTTTCAGTAATTATAGTTCAGCTTCAAAGTT
Organism: Eumetopias jubatus; assembly: GCF_037043125.1. Lineage (NCBI taxonomy): Eukaryota > Metazoa > Chordata > Mammalia > Carnivora > Otariidae > Eumetopias > Eumetopias jubatus. Next base: position 99,764,630 of record NW_028274811.1, read on the forward strand.
GGGGTGGGGCTGGGAGGGCTAGATGCCTCGGATGAATTTGTATATTACAATGAAAGCAAGCTACAGAGCAAATCTAGTGTACAAACATGCATTAGTAAACTGGCACAAAATATGACTTGTACTATAGGTGGGGAAATTCCTACCTTCTGTCCTAAGGCACTCTGACAAGAACCTTGCATAGAAAGCTTTTTCTAACACAGATCCAATAAACTCTGATGGCAGAATCAGCTAGCATTGTAATGGATTCAAGTGGCAGGGCCACAGAGGCGGCACCAGAACGTGAAGCCAAGAAGGCTCCAGAACTCAAGTGTTACACTCTTGTCACTGAACTGCAAGTGTTGCAGGCTTCCTAAACTTCTTTTTTTTTTAACATTTTTTTATTTTATTATGTTAATCACCATACATTACATCATTAGTTTTTGATGTAGTGTTCCATGATTCATTGTTTGCGTATAACACCCAGTGCTCCATTCAGTACATGCCCTCCTTAATACCCATCACCAGACTAACCCATCCTCCCACACCCCTACCCTCTAGAATCCTCAGTTTGTTTCTCAGAGCCCATAATAGTCTTTCATGGTTCGTCTCCCCCTCCAATCTCCCCCGCTTCATTTTTGCGTTCCTACTATCTTCTTTTCTTTTAACATACAATGTATTATTTGTTTCAGAGGTAAAGGTCTGTGATTCAACAGTCTTACACAATTCACAGCGCTTTCTATCTTGGCTTTATAGACAGTTATATGTTTAACTTATTGTAGCTTCTAGATTTTATCTGTGGTTATTGCATTTATCAAAAAGAATAAAAAATACCCACTGAAAGTCATATCATTTCGTATTGACAAATTTACCTTAAAATCACAAAGCTTTCCATATTCAGAGAAATATACTTGTGAAATTTAGTATATTTACAATGGCCAAATAGTATTAGGGCTATGATTTCTAAAGTTCTCATCCCCAAATAGTGTGTATTAAATCCATTTTCACTGATATACATGACCTTGCCAAACTAGATAAAATATAGGAAGTTTTTCTAAAAAGATGTAAAAACAGCTATTCTGCTAGGATAAAAACATTATCATAATATCTTTATTAACTGTTTTCCACACATGTTTTATGCTGTCCATATATCCTAGACTGAGAAATACTTATATATCTGCCATGGATTTGTAACAATTGTGGCCATCTGGTAAATATTTCATAGAAGCATTAAACATATTTTTGAAATGTGCTACCTTCTTATGCAGTGTTGTATTTTAACATTTTAATAATTAGATTTGTTTATTTCATGACATGTGGCTTTTCTATTCACATTGGTAATAATGCCCCTAACCTCTTAGTACTAAAAGTGTTAAGTCAGAGTTTCCAATTTATGTGCCACTGACCCTTTATTTAAATGTGATCTGGATCTAATTATTATAAACATGACTTAACAAACCATATGCTCACTCATCTGTTCTTTATTGTATCAATGTGTCCCCTAGAAAGGACTCTAAAAGGAATGTATAGTAGCCATGTGTAGCATGGCTGGTAGCTAACAGATATTCCTGACTTATTTTTGAGATAAAAATAATAAAGTAAAAATAAATAAAAAAGTAATAAAGTAGAAGTCAACTGTAAGGTATATAAATTATAGTGTAATAAAGTGTCACTTATGACAAAAAAAACACAAAAATCATGACATATTAAAGAATAGTCTGGTAATATAGTATGTTTGGAAAACTGTGAATCTACTCAAATTCAGTGTGTGGAAATCTCCATACTCCTGTATATACTCTTGAATAGGTTTTTTGACTCGACTGTAATCTACTAATTTGTGAAAGAGCAAAGTAAAAGGCAAAAACTTTAATTTGATTCTTTCTGGAGCCAGCTTCAACTCAAACTTTGAAAAAATTGACTTTCAGACGTCAGAATGACTCTAGACCGAATATGCTGTTAAGTATTAACTGGTTCTTGACTTATTATTATCATATTATTTATGATAACTAAATGGCCTGGATATATTTTCATATTTACGTTTTATGTATTCAACTTTCTTTTTAATATTCTGATCTTTTCATTTCTATTAAAACCACAAGCACTTTCTTTCTATGGCTCTTCCTTGAACTGAAAGCCTTGCTTCTTTTTTTTTAAAGATTTTATTTTATTTATGAGAGTGAGAGAGAAAGTAAGCACAAGCAGGGGGTGGGAAGGGGGTGAAAGGAGATGGAGAAGCAGGGGTTTGATGAGGCTCAAGCCCAGGAACCTGGGATCATGACCTGAGCCAAAGGCAGTCGCTTAACTGACTGAGCCACCCTGGTGTCCCTGAAAGTCTTGCTTCTTTTTTTTTTTTTAAAGATTTTATTTATTTATTTGAGAGAGAGAGAATGAGAGATAGAGAGCATGAGAGGGAAGAGGGTCAGAGGGAGAAGCAGACTCCCTGCTGAGCAGGAAGCCCGATGTGGGACTCGATCCCAGGACTCCAGGATCATGACCCGAGCCAAAGGCAGTCGCCTAACCAACTGAGCCACCCAGGCGCCCTGAAAGTCTTGCTTCTTAAATAATATTTGAGATACGTGCAGGAGTCAGACAATGGGTCTCATCGAAAGGTAATAATAAAAACAAAACAAAACAAAAAAACACAGAAATCTACCTGGCTATCAGAAAGCTTTCTCACTAATAATAGCTGCAGACATTGACTCAGAACCTTGTATGAACTGAAATAATTTTCTTTAATGTGAACTTTAATTCAGAAGGTAATACAAACTATAACATTACTTGACTTTTTACATCTGCACTTCCTTTCATTCTTTAGTCTTGGGTTATTAACCTTAACATGATAGCAGGTGGCCAACATAAAAGAATGAACAAATTCTTCATTGTCCAACATCCTAATATACTGCCTTCTACTGTGGATTACACTACCTATGATGTACTATATCATCTTATGGCTTGTGATAACCTAATGATATGAAACAGACAAGGACAAAAATACAAAGCTTTATGTGCTTAACTTATACCTGAACACCGTTGTTTTCAAAAATAGTGGAATGGAAAATGTAAATAGATCCCAATATAAATAGGCAATTGATTTAATTGTACTCAAAATATTATTCTATCGTACCATCATTTTCTTTGATGTGCATATTTACATGTTACAACACATATACGGAGAACAATTTCAAGCTATTTAGGAGAAGCAGACTGGAAAGCCAGTTGTTACAGATACACCAGTGGACTTCATATTACCTGACGCTCAATTTACTCAAACTTGAACTAAGGCACACTGTTCCATAGGATACATAGCAATGTTCTAGAGAGAGCACAAGCACAGGTGTATCAGTATTCCCCTTACATGGAGGGATATCTAAAATCATGATGCATGTTGGGCAACAGTTATCAGGTTTCTACATGGCATTTGTCCATGTTGAAATTTTTGCTCCATCATTTTGTATCAGGATAATATAGAGAATAATATGTAGTGACAATATATAATCAAGTTTTCCCATTAGATTTTTACTTTGTGATAAATAATATAGTTGTCACCCTCAAAACCCATTCCCAGCTTTCTTCTCACTTGTATTCTTTTACCACCAAGACTAGAAAGAAAAGTACTCCATTTTCTCTCTCTCCTAGGAGTTAAGGGAAGCCACTGATAAACTTTATAGTCAATAAGATTTAAATGAAAGTTGATGGGAAAAGAGATCCCTTCTTGAATAAAAAGGTGAATTTGCTGGAAGAAATCCTTTTCACTGTTTGCCTCTTTTTGTTCTTAAGGACACAGTGTCTAGAGGTGAAGTAGCTATTTTCTGGTCATGAGGTACAAGCAAAAGTCCTGAAGTGTATACTAAAGATGCTAGGGCACAGAAATATAATAAGTCAGGATGCCTGCTTACATCTTTGAGCAGCTACACCAGCCCTGGAATGCCTGCATATTTACTTGCTGATCTATAAGAAAAATAAACTCCTATTTGTCTGAGCCACTGTCAGATTTTCTGCTTTTTGCATTAGAATGTATTCCTTTTTTCTTTTTTTAAAGATTTTATTTATTTATTTGACAGGAAGAGACACAGCAAGAGAGGGAACACAAGCAGGGGAGTGGGAGAGGGAGAAGCAGGCTCCCCACTGAGCAGGGAGCTGGATGTGGGGCTCGATCCCAGGGTCCCGGGATCATGACCTGAGCCGAAGGCAGATGCTTAACAACTGAGCCACCCAGGCACCCCTAGAATGTATTCCTAATGGACACCCAAATACATTCAGAAATGGTTTGGCAGCTGAAGGAGCTTCTGTTCATATTTTCTGATACCAAGTTCCAGATATTTGTTGGGTCCTGGCAATGTTTGAAGTGAGTCAAGCTTATTTAGGTTTCCTCCTATTCCCCAAATTTTGTATGCAGGTCAAGGGCTATCCTCAAAGTGCTAAAACATGGAAAGGAATTCATAGAAAGGCAATACATATTCTGAGGGGTTTATAAAGTGTAAGAAAGAGGTTACCTACTCTGAGTCAAGCTTCATGAGTGTGCTCAATGTACTAACTCTTGTTAAGAACTCAAGTTCTAGATCTTTATGTAACGTTCTCCACGGTGAACATAGATGATATATTCCATCTATTTTGGATTAAAAGTAAAGTCTAATGTAGGGAGCAATTATAAGAGGTTCATATCTTTTGCATGAAAGATAAAATTCTATATTAAAAAAATTAAAGATTTGGTTAAATTAGTGTTTTCTAAAAATAAATATCTGGCTGAAGGTCACAAAATGAGGCACTACCTTTTTTTTGGTGTTTTACAGAAAAAAGTAAACAATATTTTTAACAGTCTCATACGTATGTGTTAGGTACTATTAATTGTATGGAAAGGTAATGAATGCATCACCATTCTAAGAGACGAATATATTTAGACATAGCATTAGTTACTCAAAGTCATAGAACTACTAAATGGCAGAACTGAAGCCCAAATGCAAGTTTGATCCCAGCGTCTCTGAAATTTCTGTTGCTCCAGGTGACTTCAGTTGAAAAAGTATATGGGAAAGTAGATAAGGTTTAAAAAATTAATTCTAATCATGGGGATTTGTCTACCTATGTACACAGTGTCCATTAAGATCTTTCAAACACAGCGGTGCCTGGGTGGCTCAGTCAGCTAAGCGTCTGCCTTCAACTCAGGTCATGATCCCAGGACCCTGGGATCGAGTCCCACATCCCACATCTGGTTCTCTGCTCAGTGGGGAGCCTGTTCTCCCTCTCCCACTCCCCCTGCTTGTGCGCTCCCTCTCTGTCAAATAAATAAATAAAATCTTAAAAAAAAAGACATCTTTCAAATACAGGAGGTATTGAAGATCTTTAAGTTAAAATGAATTTAAAGAATTTTGTTTTGAAGTGAAAAAAACTGAAGAAGTTATCAGAATCAGCTACTTTGCCATAATTGCTTTTTTAAAAAATCAAACTCTGTGGTAGCTTGCAAAGTGTTATAATGGACAAGGTTTGCTTGCATTTACAAAGTATAAATAAGGAAGAATGCCAATATGGACAATTAACACATTAGCTTCAAAGTGTTTTATTGTATTTAGGGTATTTTGTGGAATATGTGTCATAGTCAAAAAGATTTGAAAGGTACTTACTAACATGAACAAGTCATATTTTTATTTACATAGTTTACTGCATTCTCAAATTTTATTTTGTGCAGAACTGACTTCAATCTAAAAGAAAAAGGGCAAACTTCAGAAGTGCAGCATTTGAAGAATCTCTAGTAATGGAGGAAAGGTGATTTAGAATAATCCACATAATGAAGACAATGAGAAGAGCTGGACGAATATATATGTATATTTCATAGAGAGACAGATAGATGATAGATAGATATTTAAATTTCCCCCAGTATACCATGTCAGGACATGGGGAGTATGAATTTCTAAGGAATGTGCCCAGTATTTGAGGATTGCTTTTCCCATGTGGACATTTACCATGTATATAGAGATTGCTAAGAGGTTGAGCAATGCTTTTGAGGGCATCTAGATTTAAGAATAGAGTATCGGTCAATAGAGAAGCCCAGGTGATCCTTCTTTATTTTGGACTTGTATCTCAAATGACTATAACTTAGTAGTAAGAGAGGAAAATAGGGGCTCATAGGATTTCAAGCTTAGCTTTGAATTATCTTAGTGATTAAGACTTAATCTCTAAAACGTGATTGAGGTGATTTGGTTCCAGATACCAACAAGAGCAAATGAAAATAATGAATAAGACAAGGTAAGATAATTATCTCAAAAAAAAACAGATTATCTTAAGTTTCATTATTTGTAAAAACAGTTTTGTAAATACAAAATAAATCATAACCGTGCACACAAAGGAACAAGAGATGAACACAATAAAACAAAAACCTAACAATCCCCCAAACCTTGCAGAAACAGCAGACACACAGAAACCCCAGATATTGGAGCCCTCAGCTCCCAACTTTCAAGTACCTATATGTGCTATTTTTAAGGAGATAAAAGACAAGATTGAGAAGTCTGGCAGAAAATCTTCAAGAAACAGAAATTTCAGAACTCAAGAGTATAATAGGTGAATTAAAAATTTGAGAATGGGATCATAAACACATTGGACAGAACTGAAGAGAAAATTAAGGAACTTAAATAAAAGCTATGTTAAAAAAAAACTCCCAAAAAGAAGGATGGAAATTATGATGGTAAGATGGAAAATACAGATGAGAAGAATAGGAATACAGAGGACATAACAGGAAGGTTTTGATCTACAGACTGAAGGGAAAAAAGAATGAGATAAAAATACTTGAATAGATAATGGCTAAGAATTTTCTAAAATTATTTAAACACATCAAGCCAAATATTCACAAAGCCTCCTAAAAGCAAGAAAGAACAAATAAATAGAATTCCACATGTAGTCACCTCACAGTACAACATCTAAAGAAAAAAAAGATAAAAATTTAAAAACAGCCAGAAGGGAGAAAAATAAATACTATGATCAAAGGAGCAACAGAATAACAGTGGCCTTTTCAACAGCAAAAATGAAATCCAAAGAACTTGGATTGATAGCTTTAATGTGCTGAAGGAAAATAACTGCCAAACTAAAAAATATACTTAGTGAAATATGTATTGATTAGGAGGTACACGAGGGAAGCTTTTGGGTGTTGATATTCTTTTTTGATGTGGATAGTAGTTACCCAGGCATTCACTTTGTGATAATATATTAACGTGTGCCAAATATGCTTGCTCCTTAGGTGACCTAATCTAGTCTGATGTTTTTAGATATAACTAATATGCCAATGAATTCCAAATTACATCTGGCTGGGATATTTCCATGAGCTATATATATATATATATATATGTATATATATATATATATATATCAAGCTCCTTATTTTATATCTCCACTTGGGTTTTCAATAAGAATCTCAAACTTAACACACCCAAAACTGAGTTTCTGACATCCATCTCCCCTTCCCTAAATTATCATTTCAATGAATAGTAAATCTATTCTTCCAGTCTTAAAAATTTTGTTGTCATCCTTGACTCTCTTTCTCAAGGTCTAAATACCATCTATTAAAAAATCCATTTGATTTTTCCTTCTAAATAATTTGGCCAGCCTCCTGCCCAAGCCACTATGGTTTCTCTTAACTCAATGACTGCTATAGCTTCCTAACTGGTCTCCCTACTTTTGCCCTTGAACCCTTCTATAGTATACTCTCAATAGAACAACCAAAGAGGTTCTGTTAAAATATCAGTTAGTGGCTCCAAATGCTTCTCATCCCCAGGTGCCCCATTGGTCTTCCTTTCCCTTCCCATTTCCCCTCTGATTTCATGTCCTCCTACTTTCCCTTTAGTTCATTATGCCCAATGACAGCAGCTTTTATTCTGATCCCTGACTTTGCTCTTCTCTTAGGATCTCAGCACTTGTTATTCTTCTGGCTGGAATACTTTTCCTCCAGATATCCTCATAGCTAGCTCCCTGACTTCCTTCAGATTCTTACTCAAAAACCACATTCTCAGAGTGCTTAGTCACTCTATCTAATTCTCCCTATCTCTGACACAGACACACAAACAGCAACATATATCACCCTTTGCTGCATTATTTTTTCCTCTTAGCACTTATCTGTATCTCATTTATCAGTATCTTATTATCTTTTCATTGTCTCCACACTAGAATGTAAGTCCTATGAGAATAGAGACATTTGTCAGTTTTGATCATTATTATATCTCCAACATTTAGAACAGTGTCTAGCACCACAGTAGGTACATAATAAATATTTGTTGAATAAATTCTGAATAAATGAAAATAAAGGAAAATAGTAACTTCCTCCTACTTATACCTGTAAATATTTTAAGTGAGTGTCTCAAATAATATGGATATGGCAAGTTCAAACAAGACAACCTAAATAAAAAAATACCTTAAAACATGTTCATCAGAATACCCCTTTGAGTTCTTTCATTAGACTACTTGGCCATGGAGAAGACAGTTTATCCAAATAATTATTTTTTTATGTCTTTTAATATATCAAAGTAATTTTAAGCACAGCTAGGCATAAAAGTAACCCAGTTACTTTAAAATAAAGTGAATTAATAGAAAATCTGAGGTGTAGTAAGTTCAACAGATAGGAAACAATTGCCATTGAAAAGAGAGTTTATTACTTACAGTCCCCAAGAGGAGGGGGCATGGCACACACCTGGGGAACCACATAGGAAAGCACCCAGGTCAGCTATAAGGCATAGAGAGAAGAAAGGCTGTGCATATGGACTTTTATTGTGATTTCTCTGGCGAGGGATGGGTGGGATCAGGTTCAGCGGGATTAGAATTGGTTAGTTTGAATAATTTCATCTAGCTCTGGGGCATAGGGGCTATCCCTAGCTATCTGGTACCAGACCCTACAGTGATTAGAGTAGGCGAACAGTGGCCTTTTTATGAGAGCACAGTAAGGTAGGTGGTTGGAGGCAAGGACTATGGATTGTTTGGTTTGTATTTGAAAGGTATATTGCTAGGAGGAGGACTTCTGGTGGGGAGGACAAGGGAGGCAGGAAGCCAAGGCAAGACGATGCAAGCATATTATTGGGTTGTCCAGAACAAGGCATACCAGCATATGCATATAGGGTCGGCATTTAAAGTATGAAGTTTATAGAAGCCAGAAACATGGTTAATATATCCAGTTAAGTAGCCATTTTGTACAATCTTGTATTTGATTTATGAATTCTCCATGGTTGGGCCAGAATTGTCAACCTGATCCACTTGATGTTAGCATCAAGGTAATTGACAAAATTTATAAACACTGACTATAATATGTTGATAAATGATGGTAGACCCTAAATTGTTAAAGAAGTTTTTCATGTTGCCTGTCATTTAATTAACCCTCTAGAACCTGTAGTACCTTTTCTATCCCAATTTCTATGGGGAAAATTCCTTTCTATCCCAGTGAAAGAGGAAACTGTGGCTCAGAAAATATTTCTGTTACCCAGGTTTATAGGCTAGACATTGTTGTAGTCAAATCTCCTATTCCAGCCACCTAAAGCCAAATCTTTTGAGCTGTATCATGAAATCCCTTGGCTGAAACCTTCTTATACTTTAGCCCTTTAAAAATAAATAAGTAAAAACACGGAGCCATTTTCTATTTACAAACTTGTGTAACTTCAGCAGTTAAACATTGATGCCATTAATCCTCAGAGAACATAGGTTTTATACGTTCTCTTTGCTACCACCTTATATTGACAAGTCTATAGATGGCATTCAGAAGACTAGAGAAAGTTCAATAGTTAAATGATAGGATGTAACCCATGGAGAGTTACAGTCACATCCTAAAGCATTTCAAATGCAGAGTCAGAGCTAATACTTAAGCTCCCTGAAGACCTGCCTTCCAAAAGACTTGCTGATGTAAGTTATGGCTGTCATTTCACATAGCACCTTCTGGTATCCTTATTTTCACACCAATACATTGGTATTTCCCAATGCTTTCTTGTTGTTCTTGTTGTTAAAATAAATTGAATGTTAAAAGGAAAATGTCATGCTTCTTTGGCATGCTGCTACATGGATCTCTTTTTCCCTTCTTCTCTCTTTCTGTGCCCATTAGCTGAATCTGTATGGGAATTTGGGTCAGAGAGGCTGTGTCAATGTAATTTGGGGACCAAAAAGATTCATTTACTTATCTATACATAATATCATAAAAACAGATGTTATCCTAATCAAATAAAATTGACTATTAGATAAGAAATATACTGAGTATAGATTAATGCAACTTTTTTTCTCCATCCATAATAACAGATACTCTACATTCCAGGACTCAAGAGATTTTAAATATTCTGATCCAAACAACTCCAGCAAGTTAAACATCTTCACTAGATTGACTTTACTGGATTGAAATATCTGGTCTCAATTGCCAGTCCCTGTGTTGTGATTTCTCTAGATGACATAAGGAAACTCCTCTTCCTGACAAGAGATGAAATATTTCTGCCAGCCGAGGTGACACTGTATTCACTCAATAATGATACAAGGCCCTGAGGTCCTTCAGCAAGAAAGATAACAAAGAAATCCTCATTAGCTAACTGAGGAAGAATAAAGGTCATCCCATAGAGAGAATGGCATGCTTACACATCACCTAGAACATTTGTTCTTCATTAATTCTCTAAGTCCAAGCTGGGCTATCATCTAGTAGCGTTTTAATACTCTGTCCTCTCTCAGAAATAATGCTTAGGGTGTTTGTTTCCTTTGTAATTTACTTCAGAGAACATTTTATGATCATTTGCCTTCACATCAATGAATTCAAATAATGTTTTAGGACATAATATGATTAGATTTAATATTGTATTAACAGTTTGGATTTCTCAGATGAAATAAATGAGAACTGTAGTCATCTATTCTAAAGAGCTCATTATACAAATTCCTAAAACTACTATCATTCTTAGTGATGATATCATGGAAAGCACCGGTTTAGTTATAGCCTTGTATTTAAAAAGTGCTTATTTAGAGGAAGATACCTCTAAGTCATTTTATTTCTTATAGTGAAACCTAATTTAATTAGTCCATCAGTTATATTGTAAACATATACTTTGTACTTGCTACTATTTAAGTTTAGAATTTTCTCGTTATTGGATAGAAAACAGCAAATACAGACTTACACTCTAAAGAATGTTACAAAAATAATCTTTAAAAAAGACACATACTGTTCTTCTGTCAGGATTATTTAGTAATTTATCTTAAGACATCTTATGCTATATATCCACAATTTCCATTACCTGAGATAACATGTCTTTGACATGTGGTACAAAGTCTGAAGTTTTTAGTAAGAAAGATATAAAGTTTTTTCAATAAAAATGAAAAGATTATTTAATAGATGTTTCTCTTCATTGGAACATATATTTTAGCAATTTTCAAGTAATCTCAATTATTGAATGTGCTAAATAGGCCTATAGTATCAGGTTTTATGTAAAAATATCATCTTGGTAAGTACTACAAAAGTCACATTCTTAAAAGGAAAATAACTATGGTAACACTATGTACAGTAAGAACCATGCATGACTACTCACCTAATAAAATAAAACTTAAAAGTCATTAATCTACCTAATTGTATTAAAGATTTAAGATTGAAGACAAGCAACAATTCTAATAAGATTTGATATCCAAGTATATAATATTAAGGTCAGTATTTTATTATTATCTCATAGAAGCATTTAATTCTTTCAGCTTTAATTTCTTTGAGAAACACAAGTAGTTCAACAAATTAGGACAAAACCATTTCAGTTTGAGAGGTTAAATTAGGTCAAGTTTTGGGAATAAAATACTTGACAGCAAATCTTCAAATGTGTCTTTAAAAATATGTATTATATTAAATTGAATTACATCAATTTAAAATAATGTAACATAAAATTTATGTGAAACTCATTTCCCGTGCAAAATCCAAAATAATGTGAAGTATGCCAGTTATCACATAATTTCAAATTGCAAAATGTGTTGCTACTAATAACAGTAGTCAGTAACCATTGGGAGGTGAATAGAAATCTCTCAGTTGTCAGCATTTATCTGGTTTTATGCAAGATGTGAATTATAAAACTATTCCAGGAGTATATTCTCATAAAATGCCAGTGCCCAGGACTTAAAGGTGGATAATATTTATCTACAGAACAAAAAGCCCTATATATTCATATATATGAATATATATGACTAAACAGATCCTTTCACTGAAGATGAATTTTTATTCTACTGAAACACTGCTAGTCATTTTCAGGAATACAGCTTTGAGAATGATAAAGTTGGTATCCTTCCCTTATTTATTCTTCTTGTTCTGTAAACAATGAATTAGGGAAAAATTAACACTGTTTTTAAGCATTTCCCTGATGTGAAGCTACTGACCTCCCTTTTCCTGGTAGTTCTCCTACAGAAAGACACTGCCAAACCCCAAGGCACAGTCTTCTCACTCCTAAATCAGGCTGCGTTTCTAATGAAAGTCAATGAGAAATGTCTGTCAGCTGTAGTTTTCCATTGAATTCCACTTGCCTGTGATGCTATTTGCAAGTCAATTGCAAAACCAGACTAATTTCCCTTTTCTATGTTATATGTTGGAATATATTGGCTGATAGGTGATAGAGACAAGATAAATCCATGTGCATTAAAGCTGTTACTTTGCATTTGTACCTCTCTCCTCTTTTGTTATGTTATTGTTGTTATTTAGGACTTCACTTAAAAATGGTTGGTCTCCTTAACTTACTATACAATTGCTTAATCCTATCACTTTATTAAAAAAAATGTAAGGAAGTAAAAGGAGAATTCAAAATTAAACCAGCATTTTATTGTACCATTATTAGCATCCAAACTAATCCTAAGAAGTTTTAGAGGCTAAGGTATGTTTTAATGAAAATTATAAATGTTTACATATTCATAATCATTACTATCATAATTAACATCATAAACACTATTATAACATAATTTCACATTGTCATTTGACTCAGGGAAATATTTTAAGCCAAGGTCTCTATAGTAGTAAATTATTACTATTCTTCAACTTTCCTTGTTTCCTCCTCTGAAAGTTCAATGTATATAGTTTATAAAGCATTCATATATGAAAATACTGCATCAAATTATGTTTTTCTTATCACTTTTTTCTCTATTTTCACCAATAATATTCCTCTTTTCAAAATAAGCTGGAAGATATTGCCCCAAAAGCTGCATATAGTTTACGTGCAAAATGACTCCTCTGAACCAAACAACAAAAAATGTCTTCCCTTCTTCCCTCTAAAATGAATTTATATATATATATTCTTTTTCCTTCCTTCTCTCTGTTTTCTCTCTCCCTCCATCCCTCCTCTTCCTCTCAAACACACACACTCCTATAATCACACACTATTACCTACCTTCCTTAGAAAATACCAATTGCCCCCAGAATGGCTCTGTTTACATATCTTTTCAAGTAACTTCCATTGCCTGGAATGTTCCTTCTTCTCTTGGTGGGGGTGAGAAGAGTACAGAATGGAGCAGTTTTTCATCTTTTAACACTTAGCTCAAATATCTTCTTGTTACCTTTCCCATGTGTTTCCAGCCAGGCAGTCAGATGCTCCCATTTTAAGTATAAAATTCCTGTTTCATATGTCTTTGTAACACATTTATTGTAATTTTTTCACTTATGTCTATGTCTACCCAAAGAAACTGAGTATTTTTAATGCCTTATTTAATATTTAATTACATAAACTTAATAAAGTGCCTGGACTATAGTAATTCCTTAATAAATATTTAAAAAATAAATTTAGATGCCTGAGCCTTCATTTCCTGGTTTTCTTCCCCACTATTGTTCTACTGAAAAAAATTTTTCTCATTCTTCCTCCTAGTGCATCAAAGTCTTATTTTCTTCCAACTTTAGTGAACTGAGTTTTGAATTCTTTTCTGAAAATCTGCTTTGTCTGACAGCCTCTTCCTCTTTATTATTAATAATAGATTTTCAACCCTGCTATTGTAAAATCTATCCTTTAACACAGGAGCTTTCAATTATATTCAATGCTCTAAAAGAAGTGCTTTGTTGACCATCTTGTCACTAAATTCTTAATGTTTATCATAACTACATTTTGGTCTAAGACTTAGCTTATAATTTGGTAGTTTTGCTCTAATGCCTTTCTTTTTCCTAAATGCATACACACACACACACACACACACACACACACTCTATGGGGAAGGCAGCTGCCACTTTCCTTCGTTAGTAGAATTGCTCTTCTCCCTCTCCTTCTTCCCCTTCCCATTTTCCCCCTCCTCCTTCTCCACCCTTTACCTCCTCTGCCTCTTTCTCCTCTTGTTTTTTGGCCATTTCTTTATATCTGTATCTTAAGGACATAACTTCAGATGATGAAATGGCAAAAAGTATTTTCTGTAAAATGATACTACTTAAAGTGTGGTCCATAGAACAGAAGCATCAGTAATATCTAAGAACTTGTTAGAAATACAGAAATATAGTTGGGTTCATGCCCAACTCCAGACCCACAGAATCAGAATCTCAATTTTAACAGGTTTCCCATGATATTTTTATGCACAGTTAATTTTGAAAAGCACTGATCTAAATTAAAACCATTAGTCCATGAGAACTTAGGATAGCGAAACAAGGGGTGCCTAGGTGGCTCAGTCAGTTAACTGTCTGTCTTCGGCTCAGGTCATGATCTCAGAGTCCTGGAGCCCCACAGGGAGCCCTGCATGGAGCCCCCTTGGACCATGGAGCGCCCCAGCCCCCATACTCAGCGGGGATTCTGTTTCTCCCTCTACCCCTCCTTCCCTCCTGCTTTCTCTTTCTCTCAAATAAATAAATAAAATCTCAGAAAAAAGAAGAATGAAATAATACGACTGTATTTTTAAAAGTGTCTATTTGTGCTTCTAGACTCAGTGGCAATGCTGTAAAAGCTAATAATCACAAGTTAATTTTTCTAAATGCCAATAGGCAATTCTGTGCACAAATACAGAATGAATGTTTTTGTTCAGAGAAGATTAATGACATTGCACAATAAATCGGAGTCAACTACGGGGCAAGCACTGTGTTAGATTATTTATTATAATGTAACTTAAAACAGGTAGAATCGCTGCCATTATTAAGCTAGCAGGTCTGGTGAGAAGAAGTGCAATAGATTAACTGACAACCACAAGACAGTATGATATTTTACTGGTACTTGCTGAGAGGAGGGATGGGGGAACACAAGGAATGATGGAAGAATAGAACAGGAACATATTTGGCATGTACAGAATCAGGGAAGTCTTCTTGGAGGAAGTGATGACTAAGCCAAGACCTGAAAGTGGAAGAGGAGGTAAACCTGAAAAAGAAGATATGAAAGAATGTTCTGGGCATATGCATGTGCTCATAAGTGAGAGAACACATGTCCCAGCTTCATGTGATCACAGTGAGGTAGTAAAAACTGAAAGTTGTAAGTCAAACTTAGTTTTACTATGACATAGGGCCAATCTCAATATTCATACTTATGGATTACAAATAATTTATCTTGCTTAAAGTTGCAGAGATATAAAAGAGAAATTTTTAATTAAACTAGATTCTTCAAACAGATTTATAACTGATAGCATATCTGTGCAGTGCTTGAGACTTTCTTCAGAGGCAAGCAGCAAGGATAACGTGGGAACAAGGGCAAAAGTCAGAGCTTTTCATGCCTGTATTGGAATGTTATACATCTTTGGGAAGGTTGGTCCTCCTTTCTTTGATGGGGTAATTAGCATATTTAGATTATGTAAATTGTTATGCAAATTGAGGTTTAATGTCCTCCTTTAAAATTTCCCTTTCCAGATGACCTCAACTTTGTTCCTTATATATGAATCAAATATAGTAGTTGAAATTGTGTCAGTGCTAGAAAAACATAACATTGGTCAAAAAATTTTAAATGTAAATCAAATTTTCTCTAAAATTATTTATTTCTTGGCTTAAAAATGGGTCCTGGTTTTGTTTACTCACTATTCTTTAATTCACCATCAACCTCATACATTATATATACTTTCTGCCAATTATTTTAAATAAAACAATTGGAAATAAGTCACATTTCCCAATCATTGCTATTTTAAGTATGAAAGAGTTAACTCTGCAGCAGAAGGTTTTTAAATAGTATGCTAAATATATATTTTTTTTCTGAAATTAGGGGAATATTTTGGAATTGAGGGGAGAAAAGATAGGGGCCCAGTTCTCTTGGTGCTTTTTCCCCCCATTCCCTTTTTCAAGGTCCTTGACCTAGTTTGTCATTTTAATACTTTATTTCTTTCCCTGTTTCTTATTCCCTTGATTGTAACTTTCTTTGTCAACACCTAACAGCCAAACAAAATTGATCAAATGGAAAGAGAAGGATTTTCCTTGGGAATGTAGTTTTAAATTTATTTCATTCCAAAATTCAAAATTTCTTAAATTCCTGAAGTGGAAATTAACAGCTGGTATAAACTTTTAGCATGCAATCACCTCCTGAAACTTTTATGCAATTGGAAGACAATTTACATTGGCAGAGCCGTTCAAGTTATCTGTTATATGTTATCTTCCTACATAAATATCTAGTTATTTTTAGTTCATGAATTAATGAGCTGCTCCTTGAAATATGATAATTAACCACCATTTGATTGATAGAAGAAACAAATTCTCTGATGGGAAAATGAGAGGCTTTCAGGAATTTTAATCCCTTATGCAAAGCATATTTGAGGCAAATATTACTACCCTGCACACTTTCCCTTGTTAGAGAAAACTGTTTTCATTTCCATCAATCTCAGTCTATTTATTTAGAAATTACTGAGTTATTAGAGCTGCTGTCTGGTCTCTTGTGTTTAATTTTCACTCGGCATCACATTTAGAAATCCTAGCTGCTGACGAAGTGCTGTGTGGTTCCATTTCTGCATCTTCCAGTCCTATAAAATGAATCTTGCTGTGAAAAATGAAGATTAATGGGCTTCATAATGACTTTCCCCTGCTAAAACCAATCTGAATAAGAGAGAGAGTGTGGTGCTGGTGGTATAAAGAGAGTGATATGAGGACAGAAACACACACAAAAAAATCAGTATGGATTCCTTTGGATAAAAATAAGCCATGATGGTATAGCGGTTCCCCAAAAAATTAAACATAGAATTACCATATGTTCCAGCAATTCTACATCTCAGTATATGCACACACAAAAAAATTGAGAGTAGAGACTCAAAAAGATTATTTGTGCATGCATGTTCATAGCAGCATAATTCATTATTCAGCAGCATTATTCATCTTTCAAAATGTGGAAGCAACCAAGTATCCATTGATAAACAAAATGTGATATACCTATAAAATGAAATATTGGAGCCTTAAAAAGGAAGGAAATTCTGACACATGCTACAGCATGGATTAACCTTGAAGATATTATGCTAAGTGAAATAAGCCAGTCACAAAAGGACATATGTTATATAATTGCACATCTGTTAAGTACTTACTGTAGTCAAATTCACAGAGAAAGAAAGCAGAAGGTAGTTGCCAGGGGCTGGGGAGGGAGGGTAATAGGGAGTAGTTTAATGGGAACACAGTTTGGATAGATGAAAAGAGTTCTCGGGATGGATGGTAGAATGTGTACTTAATGCCACCGAGTTGTACACTTAAAATTGTACACATAAAAATTTGTGTGTAAAAGACATATAAAAAATTATATCTCTTTTACTACGGTAATCAAGAAAAACAAAAACTAAGAGAGGAGCCAAATGACCAGCTCAGGAACCAAGTAACAATTTGTTGCAGGTATGGTATTTTAAAATATAAAGAATAAATGTGCCAAATACTTCTTGTCTTCTTATTAAAACTATTAGTAGTTTCCCAAGGCTTCCAAAACAGATATTAGTCATCAAAGTATTTCACCTACTCTCTCAGTGAGTGTGGACTCTACATACCCCCATTTATATTAGCTATCTTGAGACTGGACAACCTTGTCCATTTACATTAAATGCCACAGACTGCTGATTTCTCTGGAAACAAGCTTACAACAATTTTAGACTTTGGAGAGGAAAGCACTGACACAGATGGTGTTTACATGTTAAATGAGAGACAGTTCAAACCACAAGTTGATAAATAAGGTGTGCTTTGTCAACCTATGGATTCTCAATCAATTCTCACTCCTTCATTGTTAATTACAGTGAACTTTACTCAGTTTCTTTCGTAAATGTCAACTTCAACTGGACACTCCAGAGTATTCTGGCAGTATCTCTTCTATGGATGTTGGCAATTCACCAGACCCAGGTTACATACTCACCTTTTTAATTATGTACAGGGATATTTGTTAGGAATTCACAAATATCTGTGCTTAATTTTCTCCCTAATTAATTAATTAATATAACTAATCTGGGAATGGGAGTCAAATGGATTAGTATATTTGGGGGAATCCTAATGCTCTGGCCTTTTGTTTTTTAAAGCAGAAAATTTAATAAAATATGGAAGGTATACAAATTTTTATTATTTTTTGTTTTATTACTATAAAATGTATGACCTTTTATTTTTTGTCTATATTTGCAAGAGATTCACAACACATTTTTAATAATCATACTCTCAGTGAATATTAAATATGATTGGAATTGAAGACAATTTCTCAGAAGCATATATTAAGTCCAGCAATAAATTTGTATTTACTATTCTCTCAGTATCAAAAATGTCCATTTCTTGACTAATTGTGAGCAAGTTGCCAGAAGTGCAATTTCCTTTCTCCTCTTTCAGTTTCCAGATTGTTACACACAATTGCTCTTTGCTTAATAGCGTGACATCTTGAGGCAAGCTTAACTCTGACTCTTTTGAAGGTGCACATTGATCCAGTAGCTTCTGCTTCCTTAGTGAATCAAACTCAATATAGCCCCCTTTCATACTCTTTTTTTTTCAATTTAGTTTAATACTCTCCAGAAATTTCCAATGCCTTTCTTTGTCAGAAACTTTATAAATATTAACATTCATGGCAGTAGGTAGAAATTACCTAGAAAGGATCGACAGTCTCAGTGAAATACCACTCTAGGGACAGGCTCACATTTGATCCCATTCCATAGAAGCAAGATAGTGTTACCCACAAATGTGTTACAAAGTATGGGATATGTATAACAATACATGATATTTACTGTATACATGAGATGTGCACTAGATTAAGCATTTTGCAAGCTTATTTTGTAGAGTACCCAAAATAATTTTAGGGGTCACAAAGTCATGCCATTAAGCTAAGTTGAATAACATAAAAAGTGAGCCCCTTTTCAATGATCTTTCAATCCTGATTAAATCAAGGTTGAAAGTAATAATTTTGTGCCAGTCTGTCTTTAACATGTCTCTAATTGCTGGTAATCTTTAACAGACAGAAAAGGAACCTCAGGCATAGCTCATGATACTGTTTAGCTGAATTTTGATAATACTGTTTTGTACTTGCTTTTACCCTACTTATAATCAGCAATACAGTAGTCAGCTAGTAGTGGTGATTAAACAAGTAAATGTCAGAAAGATAAAAACATTCAATGTAAAGAGAAATATTAGTTAAAGAACAATACAGGAGTATTCAGATAAAACAAAATCAAGAAAGTGATGCAAGAATGATGAGAATAAGTGAAATACTGTATTCGAAAATAGGGTTCCTAAATATCAAGATCATAAGCATTGAAGAAAAACTTCTAAAATGGGGTGGACCAATCATGGATTCTATATGTACTACTGAAAACACAGTAGCATGCAATTTCATTTTTAACAATGAAGGAAGAGAATCATAAACTGGGTGCAATTTTGAGAAGTCAGAGCCTATGCCCCTTATGTATATTGACATACATGAATATAAGTATGTGTAAGTACAATTAGAGTACATCATGAACACACTCTGTTTTTCCTCTTAAATAATTCATCCCTTGAAAGTGGGTCTTCCTCTCTGAGATTCCACGTCACTATCTCTTCATCTTGCAGTTCTTTCCTGCTTTTCCTCTTAACCCTCCCACAGCTCCTTCTTAGGCTCCTTTTATTTAAATATTGTGGTCATCAGAAATCTATCATTCACCCTTTGTCATTTGGTTCTATATCTAGTTCTTATGTAGTCTGTGGTCTTCATGTATCTAAGATTAATAAATCTATATCATCAATCTCTAGTTCTTTTTAAAAAGTACATTAATGAGCTTTCATTCTTTTTTCTAGGTTTATTGAGATATAATTGACTTATACCATTGTATAAGTTTAAGGTGTACGACATGATAATTTGAAAACATATATACTGCAAAATGATTATCACGGTAGGATTAGTTAACATCTCTATCACCTCACATGATTGCCCATTTTTTCTTGTGGTGAGACCATTTGTTCTCTGAGCAACTTTCAAGTATATAATACAGTACTGTTAAGCATAAGCACATACGATGCATTAGATCCCCAGAATGTATTCATTTTATAACTGGAAGTCTGTACAATTTGACTGACATCTCCCCTTTTGCAACACCTCTCAGCCTCTGGCAACCACCATTCTACATTCTGTTTCTATGAGTTCGGATCCTTTAGATTTCACATGTCAGTGATACCATACAGATTTGTCTTTTTCTGATTTATTTCACTTAGTGTAATGCCCTCAAGGTCGATCCATGTTGTTGCCAATGGCTGGGTTTCCCTCTTTCTCATGGCTGAATAATGTTACTATTAATATCACATATGATATTAATACAAATATTATATATCTCTAGACATATATATATTAGTCACATCTTCTTTATCCCTTTACTCACAGAAGTTCACTTACGTTGTTTCTATATCTTGGCTATTGTGAATAATGCTATAATGAACATGGAAGTGCAGATAACTTTTTAACATCCTGATTTGAATTCTTTTAGATATATACCCAGCAGTGGGATTGCTGGGTCTTATGGTAGTTCTATTTTTTTTTTAAATCTCCATGTATTTACATAGTGGCTGTACCAATTACATTCCCACCAACCATGTATATGGATTCCCTTTTCTTAATATCTTCACCAACATTTATCTTTTGTCTTTTTGATAATAGCCATCTTAACAGGTACAAGTGATATCTCATTATGGATACATTCCTTCTGTATACAATTTGTTGAGGATTTTTATCATGAAAGGATGTGGTATTTTGTCAGATATTTTTACTGCATCATATGATTTCTATTTTTCATTCTGTTTATATGGTGTATCATATTTATTTATTTATATATGCTGAACCATCCTTGCTTTTCTGGAATAAATCCCACTTGATCATGGTGTATGATCCTTTTAATGTGCTGCTAAATTCAGTTTACTAATATTTTGTTGAGAATTTTGCATCTACATTTATCAGCATTAGTGGCCTCTAGTTTTCTTGTAGTGTACTTAGCGGGCTTTGGTATGAGATTAATACTTGTCTTGTAAAATCAGCTTAGGAGTGTCCTCTCCTTTCATCTTTTGGAAAGAATTTGAGAACACTGGGCGGCCGGGTGGCTCAGTTGGTTAAGCGACTGCCTTCGGCTCAGGTCATGATCCTGGAGTCCCGGGATCGAGTCCCGCATCGGGCTCCCTGCTCAGTGGGGAGTCTGCTTCTCCCTCTGACCCTCTTCACTCTCGTGCTCTCTATCTCTCATTCTCTCTCTCTCAAATAAATAAAATCTTAAAAAAAAAAGAATTTGAGAACACTGGTATTAATTCTTTAAATATTTGGTATAATTCACCAGGGAAACCATCTTGTCCTTGGCTTTTCTTTGTTGGGAGTTTTTATTGCTAATTTAGTCTCTTTACATGTTATTGCTCTCTTCAGATTTTGTATTTCTTCATGATTCAGTCTTGGTAGATTTTATATTTCTAGGAATTTGTCCATTTCTTCATATTATTCAATCTGTTGGCATAAAATTGTCCTCAGTAGTCTCTTATGCTCTTTGTGTTACTGTGGTATCATTCATAATGTCTCCTTTTCCATTTCTGATTTTACTTATTTTAGTCTTATGTCTTTTTTCCTTAGTTAGTCTAGATTGTTTTACCAATTTTATCTTTTAAAAAACTGGCTTTTAGTTTAATTGATATTTTCTATTTTCTGATCTTTTTTTGCTTACTTTTATTTTGATCTTTGTTATTTCCCTCCTTTTGCTAATTTTGGACTTAGTTTTTTGTTTTGTTTTGTGTTTTTCTCCTGATTTGTTGAGGTATAAAGGTTTGAGATCTTTCTTTTTTTTTCTTAATGTAGATATTAATCTATAAACTTCCCTCTTAGAACTGCTTTTGCTGTATCTTGTAAGTCTTGGTGTGCTTTATTTCCATTTTCATTTCTCTCAAGATATATTTTGGTTTCTTGTTTGAGCTCTTCTTTGACCTACAGCATGCTCAGGGGGGTATTGTTTAATTTCTACATATCTGTGAATTTTCCAGTTTCCTCCTGTTAATTGATTTCCAGTTTCATACCATTGTGGTTTGGAAAGATACTGCATGATTCAATTTTCTTAAACTTGCTAAGACTTGTTTTGTGACCTATCATATGATATATCCTGGAGAATGTTCCCTGTGCTCTTGAAAGAATATGTATTCTGCTGCTGTTGGATGGAATGTTCTGTATATATTTGTTAGGTCCATTTGGTCAAAGGTATAGTTCAAGTCTAACTTTTCCTTATTGATTTTCTGTCTGGATAATTTATCCATTGTTGAAAGTGGAGTATTGAAAAGCCCTGCTGTTATTGTTCTGTTGTCTCTTTTTCCCTTTAGATCTTTTAGTGTTTGCTTAATATATTTAGGTGCTCTGATCTTGGGTACATATGCATTTTTTATTGTTATATCTTTTTGATAAGTTGATACCTTTATCATTATATAATGACCTTCTGTTTCTTTTTACAGTTTTTGGCTTAAAATCTATTTTGCCAGATATAACTATATCTAACACAGCTTGCTTTTGTTTTCCATTTGCATGGAATATCTTTGTCCAACCCTTCACTTTGAGCTTATGTATGTTCTCAAAGTTGAATTCTCATGGTAGCATATAGCTGGGTCTGATTTTTTTTTTTTTTAATCCATCACTCTGTGTCTTTTGATTGGAGAAGTTAGGCCATTTATATTAAGAGTAATTACCAATGGGTAAGAACTTCCTGATGTGTCTTATTAATAGTTTTCTGGCCTTTTCATTGTTCCTTTGTTCTTTTCTCCCTCTTTGTTGTCTTCATTTGTGAATTGATGATTTTCGGTAGTGGTATGCTTCCTTCTCTTTTCCTTCAGTGTATCTGCTGTTGATTTTTGCATTGTGATTACTATTAGGTTTACATAAATCATCTCATAGATTTAACAGTCTTATCATGGTAATGTTATGCTAACATGCTATCATGCTGATAACATCTTTTACTTCAATCACATACAAAAGGTATATCCTTTTACACCCCACCCCCATGTTCTGTATGCCTATTACCCAACACATGGGTCCCTTGATATATGGTACTGTCTCCCACAAATCTCACAAAGCTCCTTTTGCCTATGGATTGATGCCCAATTGTTGTTGGTTGAGTGTGAGATATTACAAGGGACATTTTATTCAATGATGTTGCTCCAAACTCCATTTCTTTCCAGAGTTCTATATAAAAATATCTTTAGAACATCCTATAAATATATCATGTGCATCTTAAATTAGGTGTTCATATCAAAATATTTTTTTAAGGTTTATTTATTTTATAGAGGGGGGAGGGACGGGGGGAGGGACAGAGAGAGAGAATCTTTCAAGCAGACTCCCCTCTGAGTGTGGAGCCTGATGGACACCCAATGGACTGAGCCACCGAGGTGCTCCTTGAACTTATTTTCTTAAGCATATTCTCTCACCATATTTCTGCTGCTAGTTAATGGCATTGATACCCTAATTAGTGAGTTGATTAGTGACTTTTCAAGTTACCCGGAGTTATTCTTTGCACATCCTCAGTCACTAAATTCTGTTGCTCTTGCTTTTAAAACATATTTTTAGGGGCATTTGGGTGGCTCAGTTGGTTAAGCAACTGACTTTTGGTTTTGGCTTAGGTAATGATATCATGGGTTGTGGGATCCAGCCAGCATCAGGCTCCCTGCTCAGTGGGGAGTCTGCCTGAAGAGTCTCTCCCTCTTCCCCTCCCCCAACTAGCATGCACGCTCTCTCTCTCTCTCTCTCAAATAAATAAATAAATAAATCTTTAAAAAATATTTTTAAATCATTCATCCTAAAAGAGGTCACATTTTCTCATCCAAACATTGCAAAACCTTCCTAATAAACCAATTTCCCACCAAATTCATCTTTCTTACTGCCATTTAAATTTTTTCTGACAGCTAAAACAACAAAAAGATCTTTTTGTTTTCCTACTTAAAATATTTTGATGGCTATATTTATAATATATTATAAATATATTATTTATAGAAACAATCATCATGGTGAGTGATGGAATTTCCAAAAGGCATAGAGAATACCAACATAGACTAGTTCCAGGCTTCAAATACCATATATACTCTTTCTTAAACTAATCTAGACATTTGTGACTTAGGCATCAAAGCTTGTCACCCTTTACCACTTTAAAAATAAAAGCATACCTTGTACTTCTTGTTAAGCATTGTATGAGCAGGTAGAAACCTGGTGCTGAACAAAAGTACTACTCAAAATGTTGGCATTAGTTTTAGTTTTATTTTTAAGCAGGAACACAAGCAGGGGGAGTGGGAGAGGGAGAAGCAGGCTTCTTGCAGAGCAGGGAGCCCGATGCAGGGGCTTGATCCCAGGACCCTGGGATCATGACCTAAGCCAAAGGCAGATGCTTAACGACTGAGCCACCCAGGCGCCCGGCATTAGTGTTAGAAAGTGAATGAACCTAATGACTATATGACAAATACCTTTTGAGTCAGATGGCTTCCAATTTTTTGTTTTCAGTAAAATCACCTGGTAGACCACTGAAAATAATTTTTGAGATACATTGTTATGTGATTTTGACATAAAATTCAAAACGATTTGTAAGATTTGAATGCCAGGACAGAACATAATTCTTCCTATACCCATCTACATATTAGTGACCAAATTTTCAAGACTTATATCTATAAAATAAAAAGTAAGCAAAGATTTTATGCTTTTCTAATAATAGGACATCTTTATTCATGGATATATGAACTAATTATAAAAATGTCTTATCATTGTTACTAAGAATAGAGCTCAAATAGCATGTTGTTATTTTGAGTAATTCATGATTGAAATCTGTAATATTTTATGTTGTATTTCATTTCATGCTGAAAATTCATCCTAGAGGAAAAGCATATCTAGAGTCTTTATGGACATAAGAATTTTTTAAATCAATTTTTGTTATTTTTAATTGAGAATTATGATAGAATAGACTATAAAATATTCCAGGATGTAAATGTAATACCAGGAAAATAATTCCTTAGGGAAAATGAAATAGAAATGTGAATTCAAGAGGAAAAATGAATGATGTAAAGTTTTCAACTATTAGAGAAGGACATGTTCAAATATTTTCAAAATAGATGATGATTTTCATATTAACTACAGAAAGTAGATTTTATTCAATATATTTAAGGTTTATTTTAAATTCAGTGTTATTTATAAATTCTTAGACATTACATTGTCTGCTATTAAACTTACAAGAAAAATTTAAGACATCAACCTAATTTTAGGGGGTGTGTCAAGCAAAAAAAGCATAAAGATAATGAAATGTAGAATCAAGTAAAAATTCCTTATGTGGTTACACTTAGTTATCATTTTACTACTCTAATTTCATGTCCCAACATTCATTTTACCTCTCATGTTCCATGTGTCTGACACAAAGTCATTGTGCTTTTACTGGTCTCCTGGATTTTGTTTCTTCTGCTTAGAACCATCTCTCATCTCCTTTTTACTAGAGAGAAACTGTATGTAACTTTGAGGTCAATCACCTGGCAGTCACTATCACATTGTAGATTCACATTAATAAAATTAATTTTCATTTATTGAATTCATGAGATGTGCCAGGCAATGGGCTAAGCATTTTATAAGCCCTGCTTTCTTTAATCCTCACAAGAATCTTAATGATGCTGTAGCCAAGACTCAGAAAGGTTAAGAGACAAGCATTAATCTCATACCAAAGCCCGTTAAGTACACTACAAGAAAACTAGAGGCCACTAACGCTGATAAATGTAGATGCAAAATTCTCAACAAAATATTAGTAAACTGAATTTAGCAGCACATTAAAAGTATCATACACTATGATCAAGTGGGATTTATTCCAGAAAAGCAAGGATGGTTCAGCATATATAAATAAATATGATATACCATATAAACAGAATGAAAAATAGAAATCATATGATGCAGTAAAAACATCTGACAAAATACCACATCCTTTCATGATAAAAATCCTCAACAAATTGTATACAGAAGGAATGTATCTTAACACAATGAAGGCTATATAAGACAAACTCACAGTGACATCATTCTCAATGGTGACAGGTTGACAATTTTTCCTCTAACATCAGGAATAAGACAAGGGTGTATATTTGCACCATTCCCATTCAACATAGTACTGAAAGCCCTCATCAGACAAATCAGGTAAGAAAAAGAAAAAGTAGACATCCAAATTGGAAAGGAAAAAGTAAAAATGTCTCTGTTTGCAGATGATATGATCATATACAGAAAAAATCCAAAAGACTCCATCAAAAAACCTGTTGGAACTAAGTCACAAATTAAGTAAATTTGCAGGATACAAAATCAACAGAGAAAAAACAGTTGCATTTCTCTACACTAACAAAAAAGTAACAAATTAACCAAAAAAAGAAAACAAGAAAACAATCTCCTTTGTATAACAAAAAAACACAATAAAATACTTAGGGATACATTTAACAAAAGGGGTAAAAAATTTATATACTGAAAACCACAAAACTTTGATGAAAGAAATCTGAAGATGATACAAAAAATGGAAAGATATCTCTTTTTCATGGATCAGAAAAATTAATACTGTTAAAATGTCCATACTACCCAAAGCCATCTACAGATTCAATGCAATCCCTATCAAAATTCAAATGGTATTTTTCACAATAAAAAACACCTAAAATTTGTATGGAGCTGCAAAAGACCCTGAATTCTCAAAGCAATCCTGAGAAAAAAACAAAGCTGAGTCATCATATTTCCCAATTTAGAACTATATTACAAAGCTGTAGTAATCAAAACAATATATATGATATGGTATGGTATACTGGCATAAAAACAGACAAGTGTAACAGAATCAAGAGCCCAGAAATTAACCCTTGTATATATGGTCAATTAGTATTTGACAAGGGAATCAAGAATATACAATGAGTAAGGATAGTTACTTGGATAAATGATGCAGGGAAACTGATATTCACATGCAAAAGAATGAAATTGGACTGCAATCTTACATCAATCACAAAAATGAACTCAAACTGGAATGAGGACTTAAACATAAGACCTTGAACTGTACAACTCCAAGAAAAAAATACGGAGAAATCTCCTTGACATTGGTCTTGGCAACAATTATTTGAATATGACACCAAAAGCATAAGTAACAGTAATTTGGACTACATCAAGTAGTAAAAGAAGTAACTAGGACTACATCAAACTAAAAATTTCTGTACAGCAAAAGAATCAGTCAACAAAACAAAAACAGCAACATATGACAGAATGGAAGAAAATATTTGCAAATCATATATCTGACAAGGAGTTAATATTCAAAATATAAAGAGAACTCATACAACTCAATAGCAAAAAAATCTCATTTAAAAATAGGCAGGAAACTAAGTAGACATTTTTCCAAAGAAGACATACAAATGAGAAATAGGTACATCAGAAGATGTTCACATTAGTAATCATAAGAGAAATGCAAAGAAAAACCATAATGAGATATCACTTGTACCTATTAAATGGCTATTATCAAAAAGACAAAAGATAAATGTTGGTGAAGATATTAAGAAAAGGGAATCCATATACATGGTTGGTGGGAATGTAATTGGTACAGCCACTATGTAAATACATGGAGATTTAAAAAAAAAAAAAATAGAACTACCATAAGACCCAGCAATCCCACTGCTGGGTATATATCTAAAAGAATTCAAATCAGGATGTTAAAAAGTTATCTGCACTTCCATGTTCATTATAGCATTATTCACAATAGCCAAGATATAGAAACAACGTAAGTGAACTTCTGTGAGTAAAGGGATAAAGAAGATGTGACTAATATATATATGTCTAGAGATATATAATATTTGTATTAATATCATATGTGATATTAATAGTAACATTATTCAGCCATGAGAAAGAGGGAAACCCAGCCATTGGCAACAACATGGATCGACCTTGAGGGCATTACACTAAGTGAAATAAATCAGAAAAAGACAAATCTGTATGGTATCACCGACATGTGAAATCTAAAGGATCCGAACTCATAGAAACAGAATGTAGAATGGTGGTTGCCAGAGGCTGAGAGGTGTTGCAAAAGGGGAGATGTCAGTCAAATTGTACAGACTTCCAGTTATAAAATGAATACATTCTGGGGATCTAATGCATCGTATGTGCTTATGCTTAACAGTACTGTATTATATACTTGAAAGTTGCTCAGAGAACAAATGGTCTCACCACAAGAAAAAATGGGCAATCATGTGAGGTGATAGAGATGTTAACTAATCCTACCGTGATAATCATTTTGCAGTATATATGTTTTCAAATTATCATGTCGTACACCTTAAACTTATACAATGGTATAAGTCAATTATATCTCAATAAACCTAGAAAAAAGAATGAAAGCTCATTAATGTACTTTTTAAAAAGAACTAGAGATTGATGATATAGATTTATTAATCTTAGATACATGAAGACCACAGACTACATAAGAACTAGATATAGAACCAAATGACAAAGGGTGAATGATAGATTTCTGATGACCACAATATTTAAATAAAAGGAGCCTAAGAAGGAGCTGTGGGAGGGTTAAGAGGAAAAGCAGGAAAGAACTGCAAGATGAAGAGATAGTGACGTGGAATCTCAGAGAGGAAGACCCACTTTCAAGGGATGAATTATTTAAGAGGAAAAACAGAGTGTGTTCATGATGTACTCTAATTGTACTTACACATACTTATATTCATGTATGTCAATATACATAAGGGGCATAGGCTCTGACTTCTCACAATTACACCCAGTTTATGATTCTCTTCCTTCATTGTTAAAAATGAAATTGCATGCTATCTACTTTATATGGGGTAAATTGAGTTAATACCATCAATGCATTTAGAAAAATGTTGACACATGTTAAATATCCATGAAATTGTTTTCAATTATATTGAACTACATAGTTCAATGATGTATATATAAAAATAACATAATTTATAGCATATATAGTATAGTATCTAGTATTTATATATTACTAATGTTAAATATTTAGTAAATATTTATTAAAGCAACAGAAATTTTATTATTCTCCTAAAATTGAGAGTGTGTGTGTGTGTGTGTGTGTGTGTGTGTGTGTGTGTAAAGTCTTAAATAAATGAACCCCCAAAACAAATATTGAATAAGAGGGTTAAATTCTCAGGGTACCTGGGTGACTTGGTAGGTTAAGTGTCCGACTCTTGGTTTCAGCTCAGATCATGATCTCAGGATCGTGAGATTGAGCCCTTTGCTGGGCTTCACCTTCAGCATGGAGTCTGCTTGAGGTTCTCTCTCCCTCTCCCTCTGCCCCTCCTGCTCGTGTTCTCTCTCTCTCTAAAATAAATAAAAATATCTTATAAAAAGGAGAGAGAAAGTCAAGATTCTCTGGAGGTCTTGACTCATTGGAGGTCACTTTACCCTTCTGCGTATTTAGGGTTTGCTATGCTGGGTCACTAACCCTTAAATATACTGATTTTATGAATCACAGATCTGTACCTCTGAAACAAATAATACAATATATGTTAAAAAAAAAAGACGAAGAAGAAGATAGCAGGAGGGGAAGAATGCAGGGGGGGGAAATCTGAGGGGGAGACGAACCATGAGAGATGATGGACTCTGAGAAACAAACTGAGGGTTCTAGAGGGGTGGGGGGTGGGTGGATGGGTTAGCCTGGTGATGGGTATTAAAGAGGGCACGTTCTGCGTGGAGCACTGGGTGTTATATACAAACAATAAATCATGGAACACTACATCAAAAACTAATGATGTAATGTATGGTGATTAACATAACAATAAAAATTTTAAAAAAATTAATTAATTAAAAAAATTGAATGAAGAACTTCTATTTTGGAGTTTGCATTGTGGTTGATATGGATGCCCTCCCAAAACTTCTTTGATTCTTATTACCAATAAACCTAATAACAAAATTATCAGGAAGTGTGTTGTGGTTTATTTATTTTTGTTAACTCATATAAAAATGAAAATATATGTAACCTACTATATGTGGAATAAATTGAGTCAATGCATATAGAGCATTTATTAAAAAGTTGTCACATACTAATTATCCATAACATTTTTAAATATTATATGTTAAAGAAAAGTTCTTTTATCAACTTTTTAAGTATTTTCTGTCATATTAAATTTAGTATGCCAAATATAATTGATCCTCTACAATTTTCTTATATTTTGTTAGAGGTTTTTTAATATTAGTCAACATCATAAAGTAATATAAAAACAAATGATATAGGTCAGGACTGAACCGAACATATAGTCAGTATAATACCAAAATAATACCTATGTTGAAGCCATTGACTTCTTATCTTACCAATCACATTTTTTTATATTAGGAATATTTCTTAGCTCTGGTGCTCATATTTAATCCCCCCACCTCACCCCCATGCAAAAAAAAAAAAAAAAAAAAGAATACAGTTGACCTTTGAACAACATGGGTTTGAACTGTGCAGGTCCACTTGCACAAATACTTTTCAGTAAATACAGTACAGTGCTTTAAGTGTATTTACTCTCCCTTATGATTTTCTTATAACATTTTATTTACTCTAGCTTACTTTATTGTAAGGATATAGTATACAGTATGTATATCATACAAAATATGTGCTAACCAACTGTTTATGTTATCAGTAGTTCTTCTGGTAAACAGTAGGCTATTAGTAGTTCAGTTTTGAAGGCGTCAAAAGTTACATGCAAATTTTTCAATGTACACCCAAGGTGGAGGCTGTCCGCTGCCCCTAACCACCACATTGTTTAAGAGTCAACTGTACAAAGACTTTGTCTCATTTTGAATTCCGGAGGCTGTCTGGCAGATACAGCTTAAATGTCTAATATGATAGACAGCAATATGATATTCAGTACATTCCTACTGACTTAAGAGGTGGCAATGAGCAGGAGGACTATTTTTAACTTAGACTTACTAGTAATGGCTCTGAATATATTTCATACTATTTATACAATAATTTGTTGCCTCTACTACTGAAAAAATTTGAGTGCTGGACATGTGCTATTTTCCACTATTAATTTAACATTTTTATTTCTGATTTTTAAATCACCAGTAGAATATAAGATATTGTGAATAATCATTCTACAAATTTTTTTATCTTTTGACAAGTGCTTTCACTAAAAGTTTAATGCTTAACTATATATTGTTTATTTAATTTTTATTTGAATTTGAATAGTTATCAATTTATCTTTTTGTAGCAACAATTATTTAAAATCTGAGGTAAAGGCCATCTAGCCAAAATTCTGGGCTTACGACTTTCCTTAATGATAATAAAAAAGAGATGCTTTACGAAACTGGAATTAAGCTTATCACCAAAGATTTGAAATACAGTTAAATACAAGATGCAATATGTCTGTATCAATTGTTTCTCTCCTTCTTTCACAAGATCTTACATATTAAAATATTATGCATTTAATTTGTCTTAAACATCAAATATTAATTATCCCTGAAGAATTCTTAACAGAACTTTTAAAAAGTACATCATTTCCTTCGGTTAAAAAGGAACAGGATGGCAACAAGGAACGTTTTTTTTTTCCCCTGTGAAATGATCTTGTAACTGTGACAAATAATTCATTTGAAATAAGATAGGAATTGTTTTTAGCTCTGAAAAGAAAAGTTACATTTTAAATTGGTTACAGCAGTCAAAACCTAATGGGTAAAAGGGTGCTGGTAATAATATTATACCAGGTTTATATTCAATGAAATTTTAATTTTCTACTCAAACAATATTGCCATCCTCCTAAAATTTTCTACAGTAGTTTTTCAACTACCTAATTTTGGAAAATCTGACTATCATTCTCTCCTTTGTTTAAACCATTTCAAACACACACAGGCAGATTCACATTTAAAATGTTTTCCCACTGCTAAGGTTTTTCTCAAAAATATTGAAAAGTTGTCTGTACCTAAGAACACTTAGTCCCAGAAGAAAGGTGGGGAAGTATACAATATAGACAATATAGACCATGATATGTATTCTGAGTAACTGATTATCTAATGATTTTCTGTATCTTGTAAATTCTTTTTTTTTTTTTTAAAGATTTTATTTATTTATTTGAGAGAGAGAGAATGAGGGAGAGAGAGAGTACATGAGAGGGGGTAAGGTCAGAGGGAGAAGCAGACTCCCTGCTGAGCAGGGAGCCCGATGCGGGACTCGATCCCGGGACTCCAGGATCATGACCTGAGCTGAAGGCAGTCGCTTAACCAACTGAGCCACCCAGGCGCCCTCTTGTAAATTCTTTTTTACAGGATTTACATTTCCCTCTCTCTCAGGTTTTGATCGTGTG
The DNA here is from genome assembly GCF_037043125.1 of Eumetopias jubatus. Classification (NCBI taxonomy): domain Eukaryota; kingdom Metazoa; phylum Chordata; class Mammalia; order Carnivora; family Otariidae; genus Eumetopias; species Eumetopias jubatus. The sequence continues at coordinate 99,797,169 of NW_028274811.1, forward strand.
CAGTGGGAAGCCCAGGCTCTGTTTATCTTTAAATCCAATGTATACTAGAACTTTGGAGAAAATTGTGAGCTGGGCAAGTGCTAAAGCTTTGATGAAATTAAGTCATTCCCTGACAAATGGATCCTTCTTTTCCCTATCTCCCATGTGTCTGTGCACATTTCTCAGTCCTTAAGTGCAAGAGTTCTGCAAACAACTTTATATCGTGGCTTACTAGTTATTTGACCTTGTGACAATCACTTGGTATATTTCCTCACCTGAATGTGGGAAAGAAGATCGATGTTGAGTCTACGTCACATAATTATTAGAAGGATGAGATCATAGAATTTAATGTTACTTAAAGTTGAAGTTTTTCCCTTTAAAAGAAAATGTATATATTTATTTTACATTGTATTTATTATATTCAATAATTAAGATCATTTCCAGAGTCAGGTTAAAGTCTATATATGTAGGACTCTTGCACACATATGTAGCCAAACATTTACAAACTAAATACAAACAAAACAACAATACCAATGGTATTCATATCAACAACACTGATTTCTTATTACAGATGATGTTGTTTTGCTGAAACTCAGTCCCCACTTATATAACCGTACAAATGATTGTTAAACCATAATTCTTTTAAGCTCAGTTCACTGATGTCCCTGGGTATACCATAAAAGACTGTTTCCTTCCTACTTTTTTCCATACAATCTTCTGTATAGTATATATGTATTTGACTTTCCATGAGCAATACTGTTACTATGTTTTAAGTCCAGTTCTGCTCTTTTTTTTAAAGATTTATTTATTTGAGAGAGAGAGAAAGAAAGCACGAGAGGGAAGAGGGTCAGAGGGAGAAGCAGACTCCCTGTCGAGCAGGGAGCCCGATGCAGGTGACCCGATCCCGGGACTCCAGGATCATGACCTGAGCCGAAGGCAGTCGCTTAACAACTGAGCCACCCAGGCGCCCCAGTTCTGCTCTTTTAATCAATATCCTGAAATAAGTATAGTTCCTCCATGATCATAAACAGAAGCAAACACAGATGACCAATTAATGAATTAGAAGAATTATTGTCAAGAACACAGTAAAATCACACCAATCACATAATATTTACACATAAGACAGAAAAGGAAAAAAACTATAAGTATATAGCAGGCCTCACAAACTGGACAGGTAATGAGTAGGACTACAACCTCTGGTCTTTTGGGATTAAACTTCAAAATCAGGCAGTGACAAGAGGTCAATTTTTCTGTGGCCATTGGAATTAAAAGTGCTCCCATAAAATGGATTTATAGAGCCAGACCTAACACTTAAAGCAGAGATTAGATGCCAGGGCTCCTACTATTATAGAAGACTAAAAAGAAAAAATAAATCTGTTCCCCAGGGCTGTCACTTATATGAATTTCTGAAATTATGAAAGCAGGAGGATACACCTTCATAAATAAGAAATGAACCAAGTTCCCTACTTGTTTGGGTGGTCATTTATGTTCCTTGCTTATGAGTGAGAGCACCAAACTGTTACTCTTAAGGCCCAGGACCTGAATAAGCACCCAAGGGCAAGATAGAGGTAACAACCACACTGATTAGTATGAAAGGGAAAAGATACAGAAAGAGAAAGAGAGAGAGAGAGAGAGAGAAAGAAAGAATGAAAGAAAGAAAGAAAGAAAGAAAGAAAGAAAGAAAGAAAGAAACTCTGACTCAAAACCAAAGTTCCAAAACAGATGAAGAAACACAAAACTAAGAAAAATAGTTCTCAGAATCACCAATCAGAGCTTAAAATTACCCAAGATGAAATTATTATATGAATAAAACTGTAAAGCACATTAATAACAGCTTACAATCCTCAAAGAGACAAATAACAATTATATCAGTTATTAAACAGCAAAATAAACAGAGAGAAAAGAAAGCAAGTGGATAGAAAAGGAACCCGTAAGGAATCTTAATAAAGAAGCATGTATCACTTAGAAAACAAACACCTCAGTAAACTAAATGGTTGATGCAGTTGAGGAAAGACCTCCTGAATTTGAAAATGGTATTGAGGGGGCACCTGGGTGGCTGTCAGTTAAGCAACTGACTCCTGATTTTGGCCCAGGTCATGATCTCATGGGTCATGATCTCATGCGTCATGAGATTGAGCCCCATGTGGGTCTCCACACTCAGTGGGGATCTGCTTGAAGATTCTGTCCCTTTACCCCTCCTCCCACTCACACACACTCTCTCTCTCAAATAAATAATCTTTAAAAAGAAAATGTATTGAGGAATTTACTTGGAATACCATCCCAAAACACAAGTAGTTAATATTATTTAAAAGATTTTAAGAAATACAAAGTACACGATGGAGGCTCCAGCATATATCTATAGTGTTTCAGAAAAAGAAAATAAAGGCAATGGACTGGAATTCATATTTGAAAAAAATAAATGGCAATAATTTTTCAGAATGAAAGAATGGCATGTAGCTTCTGATTCAGAAGGCACTCCAAGTACTGAACAATATAAATAAAAATGTGCACCTAAACGTGATAGAGAAACTGTACATATCAGTGATAATTTGAAAATCTTAAAAGACAGAAACAAATGGCATTAACTGGGAAGAAAAAAAAAAAAAAAACAAGCAAACAAAAACAAAGGAAAATATCCTATCAATAGAAATAGAAATCTTGCCATTTGCAATGACGTGGATGGAACTGGAGGGTATTATGCTGAGCGAAATAAGTCAATCAGAGAAAGACATGTATCATATGATCTCACTGATATGAGGAATTCTTAATCTCAGGAAACAGATTGAGGGTTGCTGCAGTGGTGGGGGGTGGGAGGGATGGGGTGGCTGGGTGATAGACATTTGGGAGGGTATGTGCTATGGTGAGCACTGTGAATTGTGTGAGACTGTTGAATCACAGACCTCTACCTCTGAAACAAATAATACATTATATGTTAAAAAAGAAGAAGAAGATAGTAGGAAGGGAAAAATGAAGGGGGGGAAATCGGAGGGGGAGACAAACCATGAGAGACTATGGACTCTGAAAAACAAACAGGGTTCTAGAGGGGAGGAGGGTGGGGGGATGGGTTAGCCTGGTGATGAGTATTAAAGAGGGCACGTTCTGCATGGAGCACTGGGTGTTATACGCAAACAGTGAATCATGGAACACTACATCAAAAGCTAATGATGTAATGTATGGTGATTAACATAACATAATAAAATAAAAATAAATGAATAAATAAATAAAAAGAAATAGATTAAATAAATGCCTTTATAATCTTAAGATGAAATAATTTTCAATCTAAAATATTATTTCTAGCTAAACCATTCATACAAAGATTAAGAGCTCACCACATAAATTCCCAGTAAACGAATAATTAGAGCACAGATTTTAACTAAAAGAAAAGTGAGAACAGAGGAAAGGCATTGGGTAAAAGTATAATGGTGAACACAGAAAATTTTGGAATATGTGTATGTATTCAATAACTAATAATCTTTATATCATATTTGTGTGTGTGCATGTGTGTGTGTGTGCATGTGTGTAGTGCTTAAGGAAAAAAGTAAGCAATAAGTTGTTAGAAATAGTTAATAAATAGTTAACACATACTAAAGTCCTTATGAAGAAGAGATAGAAATATTGCATGATCATAAAGTTTGTTAGATGAAAATATATCAATATATTAAGCATGAACTTTAACATTTTAAAGTTAGCATTGAAATATATAATCTATATTTTTTAAACCTGCAGAGAGAAGAAAATAATGTGTGAATGGGAGAAAAGAAATCTTCAATTCAACAAAAGGCAGAAAAGGAAGAGGGAAAAAAAAGGCCAAGAAATTAAGAGTGTAAATAGAAAATACAAGGTAAGACTAAAGAAATACACTCAAAACACCTATTAAGAAAATAAATGAAACAGATTAAACTCACTAATTAAAAGATAGAATGAGACTGGGTAAGTTTTCAAAATGGAATGATATACTGCTTATAAAAAGTGCTCCTAAAATAGCACAAAAATTTTGAAAATAACAGTTTTAAAACACTTATATTGTATGTTCATACAAGAGAACAGTCTGCAGTAATTAAAATGAATATATTAGACTGTCTCCTAGCCATTTGGTCAGAGGTGTTTCTTGAGATGATTACAACTGCATAGAACCTAGGTGGGAGTCTTAGCCTTGAGTTACTACATGTGACACTGGGGAAGCTATTACCCTCTTTGTGCTTCAGTTTTCTTACTTGCAAATTAGGAATAAACACAGTGCCCACCACGTGGGTTAAATCATTTCTTATTTATAAAAGACATAGAATTGTTTCTGACAAACAGCATCATGTAAGTATTTATTAAATAAATACCTTTTAATTTAATTTAAAGTATCCAAATAAAACACAAAATTTTATGTAAGTATAGACAGACATATAACAATCGGGAAATCAACTATTCCCAAGATTGGTAGTTATGAATATCTCCTATTAGAAACAGTGAAAGTGTCATGGTAAGGCTTCTGCACAGTGTCTGGACCACAGTAAGTGCTGGTGAATGTCACCTCAAAAGAAAACAGCAGCTAAAAATTGTTTATCATTCCAATATCTTTTGCTCTATTTTTTTTTCTTTAGCCTTCTTCCTCCACATAATCCCATGTAATCTTAAATCTGTCTTCAAAACTGAAGGGGAAAAGAATTTGACACCCCAAAATAGGCCTCTTTGGCATAAGGATTATTTTAGGCTGATTATATTGAAGAAACAGAAGAAGCTCTGAAAATGAGAAGTCACCTTTTTGTAAGAGACATTTAGCTTTACAGGCAAAATCTCCATTTATAAGGCTATTTCCCTCTCTGAACCACGAAGAGAATGACTAAAATCTCTACAAATCCATATTAATGGAGAAGGCAAGGACTTAAATTTGCATAACAACCATACTCTCCATTTATTGTGCTATGCCTGATAACCTCCCACAACTGGCTCTGCACCTCTCAACTTAGGTCTCTCCCTGCAGATGGTATTTAAGGAGATGGCTTGGGTTATTCCCTGAAGTTACTCACTTTTCCTGGGTATCTCCCATTTATACAGGAGATATACATGTTATCATACTTCTGTTTGTTTTTCTCTTGTTAATCTTTCATTACAGAGGGGGTGTGGTGTCTCAGCCAAGAATCTAGAAGGGTAGAGGGAAAATGAGTTTTCGTCCCCTACAAAACCATGTGGTCTTACTCCTTTTATAATTCATGAACTTATAAACTTCTATTCTTCCCACAGAAGTGGAAATTCCAATGACAAACAACTTGTGCCAGAAGAGCCCATTCCATTTTCTAACAGAGCTAATCATCAGATAATGTTTTCTTATACTGAAGTAGAACTAATATCTCTATTACTTGTTTTTTTTTTAAGATTTTATTTATTTATTTGACAGAGAGAGACACAGTGAGAGAGGGAACACAAGCAGGGGGAGAGGCAGAGGGAGAAGCAGGCTTCCCACCTAGCAGGGAGTCCAACGTGGGGCTCAATCCCAGGACCCTGGGATCATGACCTGAGTTGAAGGCAGACACTTAACGACTGAGCCACCCAGATGCCCCTATCTCTATTACTTCCATCCGTCAAGATTAGTTATGTCTTCTGGTGCTGCAGGCAACATGTATAATTGCCCTTCCATGGCAAAAGAAAAAAAAAATACTGTAGCCTATCTAGTGGTTCTCTCTCTCTTTTTTTAAATGTTAGCTATTCTTTTTTTTTTAAAGATTTTATTTATTTATTTGAGAGAGAGAATGAGATAGAGAGAGAGCATGGGGGGGGGGAGGGTCCGAGGGAGAAGCAGTCTCCCCGCTGAGCAGGGAGTCCGATGCGGGACTCGATTCCGGGGACTCCAGGATCATGACCTGAGCCGAAGGCAGTCGCTTAACCAACTGAGCCACTCAGGCGCCCTCTAGTGGTTCTCTTCTTATTGAAGATAACTATTCTGTCAGATAGAATATTCCCCCCTCTCCCTACTGGTAGCTTCTCCTGTGGGTAGATTATTTAGCCAGATAATGTACATGTGACATTCCAAAATAGAGCACTTTATTTTGCAGTTCTCTGCACAGGATTGAACAATCTCTTTCCTTATTTGAATACTCTTATTCAATAGGTACATGTGTTCCAGATACTCTGTTAGGCATAGAAGATGCAATGGTGATCACAAAATAGACATGGCTCTGTCTCCACAGAGCTTAATGTCTAATGGGGGGAGTCAAGTAAGGCAGGCAAAATTTCAAGGCAGTGTGATCAGGATAGAATTACTAAATACTAAGTATGGAGTGCAGCAGGAATGCACAAAGACAACTAATTTGATCATGGGATCTCTAGGGTGAAACCTGAGGAATCAAGCCAAGAATGATTTTCCACCACTGAAGTAAGAAAGCACATTGCCTTTGAGAAACTAAGCAAAACTCACTATGACTGGATTCTGCAGTGCAAGCTAAATGAATGGTGAAAAATAAGGCTGGAGAAGTAATAAAACCCAAATTATGCAATGCCTATTAAGGCCATTTTCTGAATACAATAGTTCTTTTTTTTTTTAAGATTTTATTTATTTGAGAGACAGAATGAGATAGAGAGAGAGCATGAGAGGGGAGAGTGTCAGAGGGAGAAGCAGACTCCCCACTGAGCAGGGAGCCCGATGCGGGACTCGATCCCGGGACTCCAGGATCATGACCTGAGCCGAAGGCAGTAGCTTAACCAACTGAGCCACCCAGGCACCCTGAATACAATAATTCTATTAATGTGAACTACACTCAATTTCTTGGTGGTCATGCTACACTCTTTTTTTTTTTTAAGGATTTTATTTATTTTTGACAGAGAGAGAGAGATCACAGGTAGGCAGGCAGGCAGGCAGGCAGAGGGAGAGGGAGAAGCAGGCCCCCCGCTCAGCAGGGAACCCAATGCGGGGCTCGATCCCAGGACCCTGGGATCAAGTCCCGAGCCAAAGGCAGACACTTAACCATCTGAGCCGCCCAGGCACCCCCCATGCTACACTCTTGACTTGATTCAGAGATACTTAAGAAGATATTTTATGTAGTCCTAAATATAACACAGTTTTCACCTCCTTATAAACATTAGCCTTTGTGGTTCAATCTTTTGGAAATCCAAACACACTTTTCTGAAAACAACTTAATTCTATTCCTCTACTCCAGTGGTGCTCACCCAAAAGAGAAAATTTATTCAGCCTTTTATGGGAAAGCACACCTATCAATACCCTTCAGCATGCATGTTGAGCTACATACCCTCTATACTCAGATACATATTTTAAATTTCTCTAATTAGTTTTTACACTGAAAGATGGCTCATTGTTCTGTACCCTGTGATGAAGGGTCATCTAGATGAAGACTATGAGAGCAAACATGAATAAGTTATTGAATTTCAAAGGAAAAATCCCAGAAGGAGAGCCCATTATTTTAGATTTATTTCTACGTGTGCTTCATGGCATACCACATTTTTTTCCTTCATTGCCTGGTATTTACTGTTTTTTTATCCTTAGTAGAATTTTTTTATCATGTAATTCTTGAGATTATTATAGTCCTATGAAATTTTGTAATTTATACTTCCAGGAAAGAACATCTTCATATATATATATACACCTTAAAACAAATCTGTAATTTACTGATGAAAATAAATATATTCACATTTTTATGTGAAGTAAACCATATGTATGAAAATTACATATATGAGAAGGAAGGTATAACTTTGACTGCAAAAGCATCATACATTGACCCTTCTTTCAAGCTTCTTTAATGTATTTGACTATAATTCAATTTCTAATGGAATAACTTCTAAGAATATACTGATCATATAACACAGGATACACTAAAATAATTCAAAACATCATTAGATCAATGTTAATGAAATAAAAAAAATAAGTCATGGGAATGAGTTAGTTATGGGAAAAATATCTCATGAAAGATCTTTTTATATTTTAATGTAAAGACAAAGGAAAGAAGTTAATTGAATGTCAAAAAAATGACAAGTTTCTGTCTTAACCTTGAAACTTGTGGGAACGTGGAATGCCAGATTTGTGCCATATGTTACAGCTCCTGACAGTGTTATGTGTCTTTACCACAACACCATCTGTGCTGCTATACCTGAATCGGGACAGTGGCTAGAAATGGAGAAAAATAATGAACTCTTGCAACATATTTTTTTCCCCTGAGCTGACACAGCTGGTGATAGATGCTTACTTCAATCTGAAAAGCACTACTTAAGTCTTGAATGACAACACATTGGAATATCTTTGACCTCTTCTTATTGACTACTTATTTCCTACAAGTGTGAAAATTATTATTTCCATTTAAAAAAATTTAAAAATAAATTGACATCTAAAATATTGATATCATATCTTCAGAGTTTTTTCATCTTATTTTTGTCATAACCCTTACAGGTGAGAAAAACAGAAATAATGTTTATATAATGATAGAAAAATTAAAAGTAGGTGGTAAAAAGTTGATTCCATTGGCTCTGGAGTTATCACAAAATCATTTTAATACTTATTTTACTGTTTATTATTGTTGAACGTGGATTTAATCCTTGATTTTTTGATGATCATTTTTTTCTCAATAAGATGGATCACATCATCTACCAACCCAGAGTTGCTGTAAGGTTAGAGCTAATGTATATCAAGAGCATAATATATTGTCAAAGTAGGCAATTACCAATACCAATTATCCCAGTCATCCTAAAAATGCCCTGTCATACTTTTCAGTCTTCCAAGAGGAATATCCTATTATTTCTGCTTTGACATTACTACATATGCTATATAGCATGTGTGGCCAATGACCTAAGAGATGAGCGAATATTTCAAATGTTAGCTCTAAGGAACACATATTCAGATTTATAGAAGAAGGCTGATTCTATTTTACAAAGTGTCCAGTATGTCACTTGTTGGTTATATTCTATAATTTACCAAGTATCTCCAGAGAAAATAAAGAAATTTAGGGTTGCAATCCTTAGTCCTAACATTTTTAGACATTAGACAAAGATAAATGTAAATACTTCCTATGAGAGGACATGAAAAATCCATCTCCAGGTAAGTATGTGGGAAGGAAGAAAGGAAACTAGGTGAGTAGGCAGGTGAAGTGAGTAGGATGGAAGAAAGGAATGAGGGGAAAAAGGAAGAAGGGAGTTTATTCATAATATAAACAGACCATAAATATATATGTGCAGAGGGATAACATGAACTTGCTTACCAGAACATCTTGAAACATACTCAGAAGCAGGAGGAGCAGGATGGTGGAGGAGGAGGAGACCTAAATTTCGTCTGGTCACAGGAATTCAGCTAGATAGGGATCAAACCATTCTGAACACCTACGAACTCAACAGGAGATTGAAGAAAACAGTAGCAGCAAATCTTTAAACAGAAAAGTGACCACTTTCTGGAAGGTGTCTTCTGATTTGTGTAGTATATATTTTTCTGAAGTCATTGTTACCCTGTTACCATTTTGTTCTCTCAGTCATCTATTCTCCTCTGGACAAAATGACAAGACGGAAAAAATCACCTCAAAAAAAAGAACAAGAGGAAGTACCAACTGCCAGGGACCTAATCAATGTGGACATTAGTAAGATGTTGGAACTAGAGTTCAGAATGACGATTTTAAAGATACTAGCTGGGCTTGAAAAAAGCATGGAATATTAGAGAAACCCTTTCTGGAGAAATAAAAGAACTAACATCTAACCAAGTCGAAATCAAAAAGGCTATTAATGAGGTGCAATCAAAAAATGGAGGCTCTAACTGCTAGGATAAATGAGACAGAAGAGAGAATTAGTGATATAGAAGACCAAATGACGGAAAATAAAGAAGCTGAGACAAAGAGATAAACAACTACTGGATCACGAGGGCAGAATCTGAGAGATAAGTGATAGCATAAGATGAAACAATATTAGAATAATTGGGAATCCCAGAAGAAGAAAGAGAGAGAGGGGCAGAAGGTATACTGGAGCAAATTATAGCAGAGAACTTCCCTAATTTGGGGAAGGAAACAGGCATCAAAATCCAGAAGGCACAGAGAACCCCCCTCAAAATCAATAAATATAGGTCAACACCCCGCCATCTAACAGTAAAAGTTACGAGTCTCAGAGACAAAGAGAAAATCCTGAAAGCAGCTCGGGAGAAGAGATATGTAACCTAAAATGGTAGAAACATTAGATTGGCAACAGACCTATGCACAAAGACCTGGCAGGCCAGCAGAGACCTGGCAGGCCAGAAAGGACTGACATGATATATTTAGAGCACTAAATGAGAAAAATATGCAGCCAAGAATACTATATCCAGCCAGACTGTCACTGAAAATAGAAGGAAAGATAAAAAGCTTCCAGGACAAACAAAAACTAAAGGAATTTGCAAACACGAAACCAGCCCTCCAAGAAATATTGAAAAGGGTCCTCTAAGCAAAGAGAGAGCCTAAAATTAACATAGACCAGAAAGGAACACAGACAATATAGAGTAACAGTCACCTTACATGCAATACAATGGCACTAAATTCATATCTTTCAATAGTTACCCTGAATGTAAATGGGCTAAATGCCCCAATCGAAAGACACAGGCTATCAGATTGGATAAGAAAAACAAGACCCATCAATATGCTGTCTGCAAGAGACTCATTTTAGACCCAAAGACACCTCCAGATTGAAAGTGAGGGGGTGGAAAACCATTTACCATGCTAATGGACACCAAAAGAAAGCTGGGGTGGCAAACCTTATATCAGACAAATTAGATTTTAAACCAAAGACTATAATAAGAGATGAGGAAGGCACTTTATCATACTTAAAGGGTCTATCCAACAAGAAGACCTAACAATTGTAAATATCTATGCCCCTAACATGGGAGCAGCCAATTATATAAGCCAATTAATAACAAAAGCAAGAAACACATCAACAACAATACAAAAATAGTGGGGGACTTTAACAACCCCCTCACTGAAATGGACAGCTCATCTAAGCAAAAGATCAACAAGGAAATAAAGACTTTAAATGAAACACTGGACCAAATGGACTTCAGAGATATATTCAGAACATTCCATACCAAAGCAACAGAATACACATTTTTCTCTAGTGCACATGGAACATTCTCCAGAATTGATCACATCCTAGGCCACAAATCAGGTCTCAACCAGTACCAAAAGATTGGGATCATTCCCTGCATATTTTCAGACCACAGTGCTTTGAAACTAGAACTCAATCACAATAGGAAAGTCGGAAAGAACTCAAATACATGGAGGCTAAAGAGCATCCTACTAAAGAATGAATGGGTCAACCAAGAAATTAAAGAATAATTTTAAAAAATCATGGAAACAAACAAAAAAGAAAACTGTTCAAAATCTTTGGGATACAGCAAAGGCAGTCCTAAGAGGAAAGTATATATAGCAATACAAGCCTTTCTCAAGAAACAAGAAAGGTCTCAAATACACAACCTAACCCTACACCTAAAGGAGCTGGAGAAAGAACAGCAAATAAATCCTAAACCCAGCAGGAGAAGAGAAATAATAAAGATCAGAGCAGAAATCAATGAACTAGAAACCAAAAGAACAGTAGAACAGATCAATGAAACTAGGAGCTGGTTCTTTGAAAGAATTAACAAGATTGATAAACCCCTGGCCAGACTTATCAAAAAGAAAAGAGAAATGACCCAAATCAACAAAATCATGAATGAAAGAGGAGAGACCACAACCAACACCAAAGAATACAAATAATTATAAGAACATATTATGAGCAACTCTATGCCAGCAAGTTAGATAATCTGGAAGAAATGGATGCATTCCTAGAGATGTATAAACTACCAAAACTGAACCAGGAAGAAATAGAAAACCTGAACAGACCTATAACCACTAAGGAAATTGAAGCAGTCATCAAAAATCTCCCAAAAAACAAGAGCCCAGGGTCAGATGGCTTCCCAGGGGAATTCTACCAAACATTTAAAGGAGAATTAATACCTACTCTTCTGAAACTGTTCCAAAAAATAGAAATGGAAGGAAAACTTCCAAACTCATTTTATGAGGCCAGCATTACCTTGATCCCAAAACCAGACAAAGACCACATCAAAAAGGAAAATTACAGACCAATATCCTTGATGAACATGGATGCAAAAATACTCACCAAAATACTAGCCAATAGGATCCAACAGTATATTAAAAGGATTATTCACCACGACCAAGTGGGATTTTTCCCTGGGCTGCAAGGTTGGTTCAACATCCACAAATCAATCAATGTGATACAATACATTAACAAAAGAAAGAACAAGAACCTATATGATCCCCTCAATAGATGCAGAAAAAGCATTTGACAAAGTACAGCATCGATTCTTAATCAAAACTCTTCAGAGTATAGGGACAGAGGGTATGTACCTCAATATCACAAAAGCCATCTATTAAAAACCCACAGCGAATATCATTCTCAATGGGGAAAAACTGAGAGCTTTCCCCCAAAAGTCAGGAACGTGGCAGGGATGTCCACTATCACCACTGCTGTTCAACATAGTATTGGAAGTCCTAGCCACAGCAATCAGACAACAAAAAGAAATAAAAGGCATCCGAATCAGTAGAGAAGAAGTCAAACTCTCACTGTTTGCAGATGATATAATACTTTATGTGGAAAACCCAAAAAAGCTCCACCCTAAATGGCTAGAACTCATACAGGAATTCAGTAAAGTGGCAGGATATAAAATCAATGCACAGAAATCAGTGCATCCCTATACACCAACAAGACAGAAGAAAGAGAAATTAAGGGGTCGATCCCATTTACAACTGCACCCAAAACCATAAGATACCTAGGAGTAAATCTAACCAAAGAGGCAAAGGATCTGTACTCAGAAAACTATAAAATACTCAGGAAAGAAATCGAGGAAAACACAAAGAAATGAAAAACGTTCCATACTCATGGATTGGAAGAACAAATATTGTGAAGATGTCAATGCTACCTAGAGCAATCTACACATTCAATGCAATCCCTATCAAAATACCATCCACTTTTTTCAAAGAAATGGAACAAATAATCCTAAAATTTGTATGGAACCAGAAAAGACCCCGAATAGCCAGAGGAATCTTGAAAAAGAAAAGCAAAGCTGGCAGCATCAGAATTCCGGACTTCCAGCTCTATTATAAAGCTGTCATCATCAAGACAGTATGTTACTGGCACATAGATCAGTGGAACAGAATAGAGAGCCAAGAAATGGACCCTCAACTCTATGGTTAACTAATCTTTGACAAAGCAGGAAAGAATGTTCAATGGAAAAAAGACAGTCTCTTCAACAAATGGTGTTGGGAAAATTGGACAGCCACGTGCAGAAGAATGAAACTGGACCATTTCCTTACACCACACACAAAAATAGACTCCAAATGGTTGAAAGACCTCAATGTGAGACAGGAGTCCATCAAAATCCTAAAGGAGAACACAGGCAGCAACCTCGTCGACCTCAGCTGCAGCAACTTCTTCCTAGAAATATCGCCAAAGGCAAGGGAAGCAAGGGCAAAAATGAACTATTGGGACTTCATCAAGATAAAAAGCTTTTGCACAGCAAAAGAAACAGTCAACAAAACCAAAAGACAACCGACACAATGGGAGAAGATATTTGCAAATGACATATCAGATAAAGGGCTAGTATCCAAAATCTATAAAGAACTTATCAAACTCAACACCCAAAGAATAAATGATCCAATCAAGAAATGGGCAGAAGGCATGAACAGACATTTTTCCAAAGAAGAAATCCAAATGGCCAACAGACACATGAAAAAGTGCTCAACATCGCTAGGCATCAGGGAAATCCAAATCAAAACCTCAATGAGATACCACCTCACACCAGTCAGAATAGCTAAAATTAACAAGTCAGGAAATGACAGATGTTGGTGGGCATGCAGAGAAAGGGGAACCCTCCTCCAGTATTGGCGGGAATGCAAGCTGGTGCAGCCACTCTGGAAAACAGTATGGAGGTTCCTCAAAAAGTTGAAAAGAGAGCTACCATATGACCCAGCAATTGCACTACTGGGTATTTACCCCAAAGATACAAATGTAGGGATCCAAAGGGATACATGCACCCTGATGTTTATAGCAGCAATGTCCACAATAGCCAAACTGTGGAAAGAGCCAGGATGTCCATTGAGAAATGAATGGATAAAAAAGAGGTGGTATATATATATGCAATGGAATATTATGCCGTCATCAAAAGGAATGAAATCTTGCCATTTGCCAACGATGTGGATGGAACTGGCGGGTGTTATGCTGAGTGAAATAAGTCAATCAGAGAAAGACATGTATCATATGATCTCACTGATATGAGGAATTCTTAACCTCAGGAAACAAACTGAGGGTTGCTGGAGTGGTGGGGGGTGGGAGGGATGGGGTGGTCGGGTGATAGACATTGGGGAGGGTATGTACTATGGTGAGCACTGTAAATTGTGTAAGACTGTTGAATCACAGACCTGTACCTCTGAAACAAATAATACATTATATGTTAAAAAAAGTTTTTGTGATTAACATAAGATAAAAAAATAAAAAAATAAAAAGGGTATGAATGCAGCTTTTGAAAAGCATACTCCATATTCATGTTGACAATCAACTATGATGTGTGTTTTATACAATGTAAATGAAGCATAAAATAGCCAACAGATTTCACTTTCACTGCTACCATATTTTCCATTTAACTAGCAAACTGGGGTAAAGAGATGGATTTCCTCCAGCTTAGCAACATCTCCCCTTCTCTCAATGACTAATCAATTACCATATTATATTTCTTTGTAAATAGCAAAAAAAAAGCATAGAGCTTTTTCACCCTCTAGTTGTATAACAGAAAACTTGGACACCTGATAAAATAATTTTAGGCATTAACAAACAAGTAGGGATAGAATTTTTGCCCCAGCTGATGAAAACCTGTTGCCAATGATACTGGAAACATAAGAATTTATCCATTCACCAATGCCTACTTACCAGGATTATCAGGACACATTTCACTGTGTTCTATCAAAGCTAACTTTGGGTCCACTCCTCCTACACTATCTCTTCATTCCTCTTTTTAACTCCATGAGCACAAAATTAGGGTATTCTAACAATCACTTTCCTTTTAAACAATCCTCCTTTCCAATTTCTTTAGCCTTAAAGGCATGCATTTTATGTTTTCAGTCAGGTAAAACTTCTACTTAGTAATCTGTGATATTTTTATGCCACAGTCATACTTCTGTTTCTTGAAACACAACTCTATGTCACTTTTAATTAATTTATTAATTTTTAAAATATTTTATTTATTTATTTGACAGAGAGAGAGAGATAGCAAGAGAGGAAACACAAGCAGGGGTAGTGGGAGAGGGAGAAGCTGGCTTCCCACCGAGCAGGGAGCCTGATACGGGGCTCGATCCCAGGACCCCGGGATCATGACCTGAGCCGAAGGCAGACACTTAACCGACTGAGCCACCCAGGTGCCCCACTTTTAATTTATTTTTTATGTGAGATAATAATGATCTGACATACATAGTATCAAGGCACATATTTTAATAGAATCTGGAGATTTTGCAATAATCCGATGAACATAAGTGATATTATTAATTTCCTGAAAGCGTTGATTTTGCCCAAGGTCAAAAGGGAATTTAAAACTGGACTTAGAACTCCTGTCAAGTGTGTAGCACACCTTGTATATGACAAGAAAAGAAGTAACAGCTATAGGTACTTTATCAACCTACTCTTTGCTTAGCAATGTAGCAACAACTGTACATGCATTATTTCTACTCTGGAGAACAATTATAAAATCTGTGGAGATTAATACACCAATTTTATAGAGGAGCAAATAGATTCAATTTTAGAGAATTCCCCTGAGGTCACACGGATAGTAAGCGGCAGAGCTATCGTTCTAAACAAGGTTTGTGTGGCAAGAAATCTTCTTTATAGAAACCTTTAGGCACAGATATCAAGCAAGGTCATGATTGGTACACTAATAAACTAATAACAAAAAACCTAATATGAACATACCAAGAAAGATATTATGTTAATTCCCTTAAATTAAGGAAAATAATAGTAGAAGGCATAAAGTCAATAATACTCTTTTCAATTTAAAACAAGAAGTCAATAACAATGTTTTGAATTTTTAAATGAAAGATTTTTGGCATGAATATATAAAAACCTCTTTAGAAGCATTAAGATTCATTCAATTAAGTTCATAATAGGATGCTATCCTCATAAAGTTATTCTAGGTGATATATACATAGAACAGACGTAATAAAAAAGCATTTCAGAGCCCCTTTTAAGAGCCAAGAATTCATCCGTTAATAATGGTTTTGATTGAAGCTATTACATTTACATGTGTACATATACATTTAAAGATTAAATGTGAATTTTTATATTAGATACTTATTATGTATTAGCACACTTACATTCAGTGGTCTTTGTAGGCAAGTCTTTTCTGAACTAAGCAGATTTCTGCTTAGTTAAATCTTTCCCTCCCCTTAACTGTGAATCCCACTGGCTCTTGCTAGAAAACAGTATTAGACTGAATAGGTATATGTGCTTGATGTAATTTCTATCCCTGTAAAAAGCAGTTATTGCACATCTGAAATTGCTACTTTTCCTCTCTAATATTACTGTCATTTTATGGTGTGCTGTATAATTAAGTTTACTGCAACACAGAGGTATTTGGTAGAGTTTCCATTTCCTACCTATGGCTTATTTTTACTCCATATGATAAATTAACAGGCTGAAAATATAATTTTAAATCCCAGCTATTTTTAGTGAGCCTTTCCCCCCCGAATCTTTATTACTCTTTAATAGTTAATGTTAAAGAATATGGTACCTACATGTTATATTAACCCAGATATTGCAATGTAGCTATTTTCTGTTTCTAGCTTTTAAACTTAAAAAAAGGAAGCAATTTAAACAAATATTTTAGAAAATTCCACCAGGATAAGAAAATCATCAAAACATAATATTGAAATCCCAGGTAAAAATTATAATCATCATATATTGCCACAATACTATGATTATAGAGAACCTGTGATAATACTGCAAGGACTGCAAGGAATAACAGAAAGCTATTCAGAAAAAGCTAGAATAAAAGAGAATGTACTTGATATATCTTATAATTTAGGACAGAATGATGCCATAATGTCATGCTTTGTCTTCTAACTTTACCTATATACTCCAATCTTATTGGGGTTTTTATTTATGTGTTTTTTTGTTGTTTTTAGCATTCTTGCCTGACTAGGAATTTGATTTTGGATGAGGTCTGTGGGCATCTTAAATTCCTTCACATGTATATATCATTTTTCTCTCCACAAATTAAAAAAAACACACACACATTAACACTTGAAGAACTGGTGGTAGAAGCATCTGAAGGATATTCCTTAGTTAGATTTTATGCAATTTTGGTGATGATAATTCTATTTAGATGTCTGATGCTTGTGCTGCTTTCTCAGAGCCTCCTACAGGAGGCCAGTGAGACTACCCACCAAATTCCAGTGGAACTTTGGCCTCTTGCTATAGATGAAGAATCTCTAAGTGAGTGATTTGCCCAAGATTAAAGTGATGTTCAAGATCACGGTAGAATCTTGAAACTAACTTTCTTGATTTTCTGTCCAAGAGTAAGATTCCATTGCTCGTGCTAATGGTAATCACTTACAGGTTACATCAGGGATACCTAGTGAATTCATTGATTAATAATGTCTGTTATAGCTGAGGGGACGAGAAACGATATCAAGTCTGACATTTTTGTATCTCCATCCAAATTGTTTTCCCCCATTCTTCACAAAATGTTCTTCTTTCATACTTCTAATATGAAGGGATTATATGTGTATCCCTTAGGAATTGGAGTGCAGTCTAAGGTTGCAAATGCAAGTCTTTTTAACGTCTCTTATTTTGTCTTTAAAGAAAAAAAAAGTAAAATTTGGATTTGACTCCAAAATATAACATTGATATTTTATTTGAAAAAATAGCATTTGCCTTCTGACTTAAATTAATCGACTGAGCTAGGTGAATTATTAATGTGCCATTAGGGGAATTAATAAGAGCTTTTGAAGAGCCACACAAGTCCGTGAGTGTGAATAACCTGTTTGGGAATATTGCCATCATAAAACCATAAATACAGCTTTTTAAAAAAAGTAATTGGGAAAAATGTGTGAATTTACACCAATAAACTTAGCAATCTAGATTAAATGAGAGAAATGAAGTTAACAGATTTTTAAGAATGTATCCGTCACCTAAACTAAGAAAGAAATAGAAAATATGGGTACATGCCATAAATGGTCTGGAGGCCAGATATTAGTAAAGGTGAAAATTTTAATATCCATGTTATTAAGCTGGAATATAGAATAACAAAAAAATCTGTATTGTTTTAGAGAAATAAAGTTCAGAGGAAATGCATAGGAGCATACAAACACTCATATAAAAATACAAATTACACAGATACAAGTATCAGTAAGATTTGTGAATATTAAATTAATAAGACACAAATATAAATTAGAGATTATTCTAGGAATTAAGGTATGAGTCAGTACCTGGAACTTTATTAATAGAATTCGCTCTGTTAAAGAGAACAAAAGAGAAAAATAACCTTACAATCATTTCATTTGATGCATAAGAAATACAAACACATTAATACTGAAGAGCTATTCTTGATTTTTTTGAAAGTGAATAAGTTTAAAATAGAAGGAATATTTCTTAATTCATGTTAAATATCATCTATTAGAAATCTACAGCAAATACACAGAATGATTCATTCCTAAAGGCATTTCTATTAAAATTATTATCATTACAAAGACATTTGTTCCCAAATTTACCTTATATAGCTTTTCAAATGTATTAAATTTAGAATTAAAATTATAAGTACTAGAAAGAAAAAGATGTTATTAATTATTAGCAACATTAGTATCTACCCAAATCTAAGAGAATGAGAGAATGAGACTTTTTAAAAAATGAGTAAATAGCAGAATATTTACTTGGTACAAGATTAATATAGGCAAGGTTATATGTATGAAGATGATTATTATATTATTCATTTTAAGTCCAAAAAATGGAAAAAATGCTCCATAAGGAAATAATGAAATCATTTTGTTATAACATGCCATGGAATATTATGGAAACTTTAAGAGAGTACAATATATCTGCATATAATACATGCACCTTTGTCCATTTATATGTGTGTGTACGTCTTTGTCTATAGATGTATTTGGGTGAATATGTATATATATAAATACATATGTGTAGGTACGTGTGGATATTGCCTTGTATATGTCTTCACTTGCTTTTTGAAAATTGGTTCTTTAGGTTGCAACACCATGCTGATTTACTACTTTCTGCTATATGGTACCCCTAAAAGTACCACCCCAAATTTAATTTCAAAGTTATCTAGGCTCTCTGAACATGACCCTTTTTCTGGAAAAGCCCCACACTGATATCCAGACTGGTGGAATCTACTGCTTAGGCACAAAGAGGTAAGCATTTTTTCTTTTGCCTACCAGAGGTCCAAGGGTTGCTATTACTATTTATCCGCTTCTACTCAATAATTCACTTTTACCTATTGAGAAGCACAATGTACAATGCAGTGCAAAGCTCAGCTGGAATCTCTTTTCCCTTCCAACTTTCTATTTCTAATATTTAAGCTCCTTTGTGATATATACCATTCATAAAACAAATGATATATGTTAATTCCTCTGATAATTTATTCATGATCGTTCTATACTCTCCTTCCCCAATTTTATTCTCCTTGCCTTTTTATTTTTTCTGTTTGTTGTAACACTGGTCTTTGCTTAAGGCACACTTCAAGTGAAATCTCCTTTCTGGATATTTCTGAATCCTCCTTCAATCCAGGAGAAATGCCGCTCTGTCCTCTGTCCGGTCCAGGTAATTTGTTTATATTGGTGGTGAAGCACTTAAAATATTGGATTACACTGTATTAAATATGCATCTACTTCTCCCTCAAATTGTAAACTTAATTTTACTCTTGACTTTGCTCTGCCCCTAGTAAGTGCCTGAAGTGTAGTAGGAGCTAACCTACAATTTTATAATGTGTCAGTACTTAAACATACATTTCATGATATATTCAAATATTGACATAAGGGAGCAAAATTATCACCTACTTAAGATTTATCACTCACTATTAAATGTAGGTCAAATTGTCACATTTACCAGTAAATTATCAGATAATTGGCAACACTATAATGAACTTAGCATCCCATTCTGCATGGTACTAATATGAAAGTTTACTATTCACTAAAATAAATCTCAGTTATCTAGACTTTTACCTACACATTCCTCAGTGCTCCCCTAACCATTTTATATTATAGCAGCAAAATTGTTACTAATGCCTTTAGCTAAAACAGGATCCTAGAAAATAACCATAACGTGTTATCTTAAATGCATCATTTACCATTTGCATTCAAACCAGCTTCTCCTTCTGCATCCCTTTTCTCACTCATTTTTTTTTCCCTAAAAACATAATTATCTTTGCTGTCATTCTCATTTTCTCTCCCTCTCCCTCCCTTCATCCAGTCTGGTATCACCTCTCTCTCTCTTTCAACCTTCCTTCCCTGTACATCCAGTCTGGGACCACATCAAGCTGATCTTGCTTGCATTAAGTTTTTGTCTGCACAACTTTCTCTTTATCACCATTGACACACCCATTTACTTAATCTTCCAGAACTATTCTTGATTATTGTAATCACTACTGATTTTTATGCCCTTAGTACTTATTTTTACTTCTCATAATGTATGTGTAATTTACTATTGTTTGTTAGTTCACCTACTGTATTGTAAACTCCTGGGGGCAAAGTACAAATTTCAATTCATAGTCTACATCCCCCATCGTAACTAGGGCATTTCTCTGTACATACTCAATAAAGGTTTTTTTTAAGGGAATTTTTGTAGGTCTTCAAAAAAGTCCAAACTCAGTGTTACAGAAGCAGCTGCTTAGTCTTGCTTCATGTTTCAAGACTGATTTGTCTATTAACAGATATTTATAGACCACCTACTGCATCCCCGGCATTATTGCTAGAGCTGAAGATACAGTAGTAAACAAGGCAAATGCAGTTTCCAAACATAGGTAACTTACAGTGTTGAAAAAATATGAAAAATAGACAAATAATTAAAAGTTTGTAAAGTATTTGAAATACTCTTTCTTTTTTTTTTAAGATTTTATTTATTTGACAGGGAGAGACACAGCGAGAGAGGGAACACAAGCAGAGGGAGTGGGAGAGGGAGAAGCAGGCTTCCCGCGGAGCAGGGAGCCGAATGCAGGGCTGGATCCCAGGACCCTGGGATCATGACCTGAGCCAAAGGCAGACACTTAACAACTGAGCCACCTAGGTGCCCCTGAAATATTCTTTCAAAGCATTTAAGAAATTAAGTCTAGTACCAGGTAGTTACTGTATTATCCATTGAAATGTATCAATTAGCAACAAAATTGAATCAAAAAAGCAGACTGTACATTTCACTTGTCAGTCACAGTGACCTTGGACAACATCCTTATAATATCTCCAATTGACTTTGTTAAATGAGGATGATCATTTTCATAATTGGCTAATTCTATGATATTGGTGGTAGTTAATATGCTGTTTTAACTCATTTCTGCGAATTTAAATTTTAAGTGGTAGTACTTTGATTCACAGATGTTCTTTTGTTAGTTCCTGAATTATTCAAAGAAATACAATAGTACATATCTAATGAGACTAGTGTATTCTTAAAAATGAGAAGGGAGGGGCGCCTGGGTGGCTCAGTCGTTAAGCATCTGCCTTCAGCTCAGGTCATGATCCCAGGGTCCTGGGATCAAGCCCCTCATCGGGCTCCCTGCTTGGCAGGAAGCCTGATTCTCCCTCTCCTTCTCCCACTCCCCTTGCTTGTGTTCCCTTTCTCGCTCTCTCTCTGTCAAATAAATAAAATCTTTAAAAAAAATGAGAAGGAAATAGTTATTTTTTATTTCTTATTTTATTTTATTTTTTTAATTACGTTATGTTAATCACCATATATTACATCATTAGCTTTTGATGTAGTGTTCCATGATTCACTGTTTGCGTATAACACCCAGTGCTCCATGCAGAACGTGCCCTCTTTAATACCCATCACCAGGCTAACCCATCCCCCCACCCCCTTCTAGAACCCTCAGTTTGTTTCTCAGAGTCTATAGTCTCTCATGGTTCGTCCCCCCTCCAATTTCCCCCCTTCATTCTTCCCCTCCTGCTATCTTCTTTTAACATATAATGTATTATTTATTTCAGAGGTACAGATCTGTGATTCAACAGTCTTGCACAATTCACAGCACTCACCATAGCACATACCCTCCCCAGTGTCTATCACCCAGCCACCCCAACCCTCCCACCCCCCACCACTCCAGCAACCCTCAGTTTGTTTCCTGAGATTAAGAATTCCAAATGTACCTTTATCAATGCAATAGTTGTCTTGTGAGGAATGCAAATACCATTCTAGTTTTTTTTTCCCCTCTCTAAAAAATGATGATCACAGCTGGTAGGTAAGAAAACTATTTTATATAGCCAATTTAGGTGAAAAAGGAGAATTCTATATCCCACAACTTGAAGAAACATTTATACAGGTAACTAAAACTTAAAGTACTTATACTTACTCTAATGTATTATTAGTGGAGGCAGGCTCTTCATAATTAATTATTTCCCATGTATTTTAATATAATTATTATATAACATTCATCAAGGATTTGTTATTTTCCAAATAATGTGCTGAATACTTTCAATGTATCATCTCATGCAATCTTTATAATAGCCCTTGGTGCTTAGAAATTACAACTTCCATTTTATAATGCAGTTAAAACAACTTATATTTAGTTAGACTCAAATTCTACCTAAAGCATTTTATCATTCAGCCCTCTATTAAGAGGGAATATATCTACTTCTTTAACTGATTCCTTTAGAGATTATTGCCAAAAGTGTTTGGGAATATGTGATAGATGGACTTCTTTGCTTATTTGTTTTGTAAACTCTGAAGTATATTTATCTTTCTGGTTGGGATCTTTTCTTCCAGTTTGTTTGCCATAAGGTACAGTAGCTGCAGACAAAAAGCATCTGTTGGAAACAGTGAATTGAAACTGGTGTAAGGAGCAATTCAGAAAAACAAAAACAAAAACAAAACAAAACAAAACAACAAGGTAAGGTTAGAGATGAAAGTGTGAAAATACATTTCCTGGGGATTCTAAAATGTCAAACAGTACGGTGGCCCCAATGGATTTCAAACTAAAAGGTAAAATTAAGTAATGAGGCTTTAACCAAATTTTATATGACTTTCTGGGACAATATTGATAATGTATTATTTAAATAATATGAAAAAATCTCATAAATTTAGAAATACTATCTTGTAGAGGTGTACCTTAAATATTCTTTGTAGTGGTGGTTTCCTTTCTGTCAGGGATTTCAGAACTGATAAAAAGCCATTATTCCTATTCCTGCTAATGATTCCTGAACCTAGCAATTTTAGTCATTAATCCTTTCTTTAAAGCTTGAATGTTGGCTACTTGAGCTGTATACAGAAAAAAATCAAAAGCATGACATCCAGGGTTGTTATCAGGTAGCATGATTTCTCTGTCAACTCAAAGTAGAAGACAGATTCCCAAATGAACATCCAGTTATAGACACAAATTCTCTGTAATGTTGTTGCTGTCTTCAGTTGTTTTTGTGGGATATTTTACTGGATATTTTATAAAGATTTTTCTTTTCTTTGTTTATATATGTGTCCCTTGTATGTTTTTGAAGTGTTAGTTTTTACTTTTTGATTTTAGAGAAAACTAGAAAAATATAAGTACTCAATATGAGATGTATAATCATTTTCATGTGCTATAGGGCCTAAAACATAGACTTCTAGAAAACTGATTAAATATTACTATCTAAAATTTTTTTTATTAAATTTGGTAAGAATGCAATGAGGAATTTGGCCAAGGCACTTAGTCAATTACTCTGAAATATTGTTTCTAAGATTTCACAAAATAAAATACTAACATCAAGACTGTTTTGTTTTGTTTCTGTTTCACTCCAACTGCAGGACATGTTCCTTCCTGTGTAATGCTAGATTAGGAATCTTACTACATTTAAGAGAATTTTACATCTTTTCCAAAGTTCTTATTGTTATAATTAATTTTAAAATTATCCCTGAAAGCTTTCTTACATATTTTTAGGCAAATATCAAAAACAAAGCAATAAACTCACAAAGCAGTATTTCAATTCACAGTAAATTTAATTGTGTGACTATCTAAACCAGTTGCTCATCTTGTCGTTTTACTTTATGCGTGCAGCTATTGGTGGGAAGACCTCCCACTATTAATTATGCCCCTTCTTGATAATTAAAGGTAGTTGAATGGACACTGGCATCATAATTAGACCTGGAAGAAAATGCTATTTTACCTCTTTGTTAGTGACTTGTTTAATGAACTATGGAGACTTGTTAAACTTTTACCATATCCCTTAAGGGCTGCAAAGAGATAATGATATTATGCATGCATATTGTTGACATTTGCTTTCAATATACTCTATAACTTTTAAGAAGAAAAAGTATAGCACACTAGAAAACTAGAAAAATAAAAATTTTGATGATTTGAAATACATTAAATATCATTTTGGAATGTTTTTATGCCATAAAAAAGGAAATTATGGAATGTTTGTGTCTTGGTTTTACTTCACTGAAACAACAAAAAATAAGGTAAAATAAGCTAACAGGCCTGGCTTGTTTTATTTCTAGTTGATTTTTTTTAAATGAAGTATAATGAACATACAGTGTTAGATTCAGGTATACAATATAATAATTCAACAATTCTATACATTACTCAGTGCTCATCACAATAAGCCTACTATCCCCTTTATCTATTTCACCCATTCCCCCTGGTGACCTCCCCTCTGACAACCACTGGGTTTGTTCTCTGTATTTCAGAGTCTATTTTTTTGTTGTTGTCTTTATACCATACACAAAAATAAACTCAAAATGGATTAAAGACCTAAATGTGAGACCTGAAACCATAAAACTCCTAGAAAAACACATGGGGAGTAATTTATTTGATATGAGTCATAGAAACATTTTTATAGATATGTCTCCTTAGGTAAAGGGAATAAAAAAAAATTAAACTATTGAGACCATACCAAAATAAAAAGCTTTTGCACAGTGAAGAAAACCATCAACAAAATGACAAGGCAACCTAATGCATGGGAAAAGCTATTTGCAAATGATACATCCAGTAAG
Organism: Eumetopias jubatus; assembly: GCF_037043125.1. NCBI lineage: Eukaryota > Metazoa > Chordata > Mammalia > Carnivora > Otariidae > Eumetopias > Eumetopias jubatus. The sequence goes on from NW_028274811.1 coordinate 99,822,297, forward strand.
GGATTAATATCCAAAATATATAAAGAACTTATACAACTCAACCCCAAAAAACAAAAAACAACAAATTATCCAATTTTAAAATGGGCCAAGGACCTGAATAAAACTTTTTTTCCAAAGAAGACATATAAATGGCCACAGACACATGGAAAGATGCTCAACATCACTAATTATCAGGGAAATGCCAATCAAAACCACAGTGAGATGTCACTTTATACCTGTCTGAATGTTTATTATCAAAAAAAGACAAGAAATAAAAAGTGTTGGTGAGGATGTGGAAAAAAAGAAACTCTCATGCACTGTTGATAGGAATGAAAATTGGTGCAGCCACTGTGGAAAACAGTACTGAGGTTCCTCAAAAAATTAAAAATAGAATTACTATCATATGACTCAGTAATTCTACTACTGGATATTTACCCAAAGAAAATGAAAACACTAATTCAAAGAGATGTATGCTGGGGCGCTTGGGTGGCTCAGCTGGTTGAGCAGCTGCCTTCGGCTCAGGTCATGATCCCAGGGTCCTGGGATCGAGCCCCGCATCGGGCTCCCTGCTCCGTGGGGAGCCTGCTTCTCCCTCTCCCTCTGCCTGCCTCTCTGCCTACTTGTTCTCTCTCTCTCTCTGTCAAATAAATAAATAAAAAATCTTAAAAAAAATAAATAAAAAATAAAAACAAAAAGATGTATGCTCCCATGTGTTTATTGCAGCATTATTTACAATAACCAAGATATGGAAGCAACCTAAGTATCTATCCATAGATGAATGGGTGAAGAAGATGTGTTATATATACACAATGGAATATTACTCAGTCATAAAAAAAAGAATAAGATATTGCCATTTGCAACAACATGGATGGATCTAGAGGGTATAATGCTAAGTGAAATAAGAACAAAGAAAAACAAATACCATTTGATTTCATTCTCATGTGGAATTTGAGAATCAAAACAAATAAACAACAAATAAAAAAGAAACAAAAAATAGACTCTAGTAAACTTTTTAAATGTACATTGTCTTGCTACATTTCTCTATTGCATAGTAATTAAGATATAAATTTTCCATACAAATTAAAAGCAAATGACTTAGTAAGAATTTAACTAATACACTTATGATTTTGGATTAACCTCTAAATTAGATTCAACAACTTCTGTAACATAATCTCAGGGGGTAACTTGAAAGGATGACTTCAGAAAAATCTCCTTTCAATGGTTAGCCATTCATGCACTTCATTTTTGAGCACCTGTGACCTTGTTAGTCACTATAAATAAGGATACAAATAATGGAAATTTAAAGATGGGCATTGTGAATTGGAATTTGAATGGTCAGTCAGACTTAACCAGGTAGAGAATACACTGCAGACAGAAGGCATCTCTTGTACAAAATTAGAGATGAGGAAAAGGAAAAGAGCCTTTTGAAAAACAGCATTTGTGTTGTATTAGCTTAGTTTGTAAAATGTAATTTAGTAGAGATGAATTAGGAAAGGTAGTGGCCCACATCTTACCAGAGTTTCAAAAAACAGGCATGGATGTTTCTTTACCTTATTATTCTCTTTCACATGAGAAATACATCTAAAAACTATTTACTTGTTTTATGTGGTACCAATGTTTAAAATTTTCTTAGCTTTTGAAAATAACTTTTTATTTTCTAATATCTTTTGGTGCTTTTTGGAACTAGCGTTGGAACATTCAGAGAGGAACTGGAAACTTTAAAATGCTAAAACTATGATCATTGCAAATGAACTCTAAAGGAACTCATAAATCTGTTTTTGGGTTGTTGCCATTGCATGAATGGTCTATTTTTGTGTTTTTATTAATACTGTTGACTAGCTACAACAGGTGACATTTTTATCCCCTTAGGCTCTCCATTAGCCAAATGAAGGGCCATCTGGAAAGGGATTATGTTCTTTGAAAAATGTGACAGGGCTGATGGCTTTTTAACTGCTAGTCATCCATGATTGCTGGTAAACACTGGAAATTAGTGTTGATCCCTCAGAATTAAGAAGTTAGTCAAGTACTTAGAGAAAAAGCAGGGGAAACATCTTTTAACCAGATGTGCACATCAATTCATATTTTAAAAAAATCATATATCAACAGTAGTGTGAAAAAATAATGCAATTATTCTCGGTGATTTTAATTTGATGGAAGATAGAATTTTGTGGTGATAATATACACGGAAATACCTTGAAAAATTCAAACTTGAAAACTGATACTGAGGGAATAAAAAGACATATTCATTATGATACAGTTTGCTGGCAATTTTCCCAAAGTGCTATTTTATAATATTGATAATCAGATGAACAAAAGAAGATGGTTTTGATGGCAGGCTCCCAACAGCAGTTCATTGAGAATCTTTTCATAATCACAAATTAAAGGGTATCTAAAGGCACCATGTTAGAGGATCTTAGTAGCCATTCCAATCAGCACCTTCATTTTACAGATGAACGTTCTGCATCACGTGGAGGCTAAGTAACTTACCCAAGTTTATAGTTACTTGGTGGTGGGAATGGCGATTTCTCCTAAAGGAGAGCCCAAATGAGCAGGTATTTCTATTGTAATCATTCTCCCATTGCTTCCTGAATTGGAGGCTATAGATATTAGTGTGTGGTTTTGTTCATTTGTTTGTTTGTTTTGGAGTTACTGAATATTATCAGTCTATGTAACTTAAAAAGATTAAGTAATAATAATAAAAAAGAGATTAAGTAATAAAACCCGGGCATAAATGTATCACTTTTCTATAATTTCAATTATAAATGCATGCATTTAAACATATTATTTTATAACTACTTTTCCATAATGTATTTTTATAATTAATAAGAGTAGAATTACTATCATGTTAGAGTATAAGAATTGTTTTTCCTGGGAAAGAATAATCATACTTAAAATCTAAGAATTGTCTAACGGACCTTTTGTTGAAAAATTTGTCCTACAATTTCATTGTGCCAATAAATTTGCATCTATTTACTACGGTGTATTAAAATCACATATATATTAGTCCTCTCCCTAGTTCTTAAAAACATAACAATAAATAAATGAAATGAAAAAGAAAAAACAGGTAACACTCTCTTCAGAATGTGGTCATAATAAAGATAAGGACAACCAGTATTGCCCAACTAGCACTGGGAGCATTTGAAAATTTACACACATTTTCAATCCCAGAACCTCCATCGTGGCTCAGAATGGTCTCTTGTAAGAGCAGATTGGAAATCATCTTTCTTCCTAAATCCTTTCAAAGGATTCCCTTAGACAATAAGGGGGATAAGGACAAAAATCCTTACAGTGTCCTCCAAAGCACTGGGTGGTCTCCCTTTTTTAAACCTCACTTCCCACCGTGTTCTTCCTTCTTTATTATACTGTCGGTTCTTCCTTCAGGCCTCTTTGACATTGTACCTTTACATATCAAGTCCCTCTGCACAGAATGTTCTTCCCTTCTTTACTTACCCAGTTCATTCCTTCAAACTGCAGCACATCTTTGTCCTCATACAAATCTTTTCTAACTTCCCTAAGTACTTTAAACTGTCCTTAATATAAACTGTCATGGAACCATGCAGCTCTTTTTATTTTCAGTACAGTTAGCATACCGTGTTATATTAATTTCAGGTGTACAATATAGTGATTCAAGAATTCCATACATCACCCCGTGCTCATCACAATGAGTGCACTCCCTAATCCCCATCACCTATTTCACCCATGCCTCTACCCACCTCCCCTCTGTTAACCATCAGTTTGTTCTCTATGGTTAAGGCTGTTTCTTGGTTTGTCTCTTTCTCTTTTTTTTTCTTTGTTCATTTGTTTTGTTTCTTAAATTACACATATGAATGAAATCGTAAGGTATTTGTCTTTCTCTGATTTACTTTGCTTAGCATTATACGATCTAGGCCCATGCATGTTGGTGCAAATCACAAGAATTCATTTTTTTTATAGCTGAATAATATTCCCTTGTGCGTGCATGCACACACATGTATGTGTGTGTATACCTACTTATCCATTCATCTGTCGATGGACACTTGGGCTACTTTAATAATCTGGCTATTGTAAATAATGCAGTAAACATAGGGGTGCATGTATGCCTTTGAATTAGTGTTTTGTATTTTTTGTAAATATCCACTTGGGCAATTACTAGATCATGGGTTAGTTCCATTTTTAACTTTTTCATACTGTTTTCCACAGTGGCTGCAGCAGTTTGCATAGTGCAAGAGGGTTCCTTTTTCTCTGCATCCTCACCAACACTTGTTGTTTCTTGTGTTTTTTATTTTAGCCATTCTGACAGGGGTGAGGTGATATCTCAGTACAGTTTTGATTTGCATTTCCCTTATGGTAAGTGATGTTGAGCATCTTTTCCTATGTCTGTTGGCCCTTTGGATGTCTTCTTTGGAGAAAGGTCTGTTCGCGTCTTCTGTCCATTTTGTAATTGGATTATTAGCGTTTTTGGGGGGTTGAGTTTCATAAGTTCTTTATATATTTTGGAGACTAATCCTTTATTGGATATGTCATTTGCAAATACCTTCTCCCATTCCATAGGTTGCCTTTTAGTTTTGTTGATTATTTCCTTTGCTGTGCAGAAGTTCTTTATTTTGGTGTAGTCCCAATAGTTTATTTTTGCTTTTGTTTCCCTTGCCACAGGAGACATATACAGAAAAATGTTGCTACAGCTGATGTCAGAGACATTACTACCTGTGCTCTCTTGTAAGATTTTTATGTCTCCAGGTCTCACATTTAGGTCTTTAATCTATTTGGGGTTTATTTTAGTGTATGGTGAAAGAAAGTGGTCTGGTTTCATTCTTTTGCATGTAGCTGTCCAGTTTTCCCAATACCATTTGTTGAGGAGGCTGTCTTTTTCCCACCCTTTCCTGTTTTATTGAAGATTAATTGACCATAAAGTGTTCGCTTCAGCAGCGCATATACTAAAACTGGAACAACCATATCATTGTGGGTTTATTTCTGGGTTTTCTATTCTGTTCTATTGATCTACATGTCTATTTTTATGCCAGTACCATACCGTTTTGATCATTACATCTTTGTAATACAATTTGAAGTCTGGAAACTTTTATTCAATATTGTCCTGGAAGTCCAAGCCACAGCAGTCAGACAACAAAGGCATCCAAATCAGTAAGGAAGGAGTAAAATCTTCACTACTTGCAGATAACATGATATTGTATATAGAAAACTGGAAGGATTCCAACAAAAACTGCTGGAACTAATAAATGAGTTCAGTAAAGTTGCAGGATACAAAATCAATGTGCAGAAATCTGTTCCATCCACTAATAATGAAGCAGCAGAAAGAGAAATTAAGAAAACAATTCCATTTACAATTGCATCAAAAATAATAAGATAACTAGGAATAAACCTAACCAAAGAGGTGAAAAGTCCTGTACTCTGAAAACTATAAAACATTGATGAAAGAAATTGAAGATTATACAAAGAAATGGGAAGACATTCCATGTTCATGGATTGGAAGAACAAATATTGTTAAAAGGTCTATACCCAAAGCAATCTTAGACTTAATGGAATCCCTATCAAAATACCAACAGCATTCTTCACAGAACTAGAACAAACAACCCTAAAATTTGTATGGAACCACAAAAGACCCCTGATAGCCAAAGCAATCCTGAAAAAGAAAAGCAAAGCTGGAGGTTTCATAATTCTATGCCGCTCTTCTTCATAGTACTTACTACAGTCCCAATTCTATATTTATGTGTACATTGACTTGATTATGGTTTTTGCTTTCTGGACCAGAATGTAAGCAACCTTAGGTCAGAGACTGTAGATTTCTCTCAATCAGTATCAGGCCAGAGCCAGTTGATTAGATGTCCTAATTTCATGTAGCTATTACTCTATTCTTATTTTATAAATAAGGAAACTGGACTTAAAATGTGTGTTATATACTGTCACAAAGTGGGTGTCCATTGACCTTAAGCTTTGATTTTAAATCTGTTTTTGCAAGGATCTGTTTGTTTGTTTTTCTCAAGCTTATCCTTTAGAAATACCCAATCCTTCAGCCTACCCTCCTATTTGGAGTAAAGTTCTCATTATATTAAGGTGATTTTTACATTTCCTATACCTCTCTCTCATGAGTGTAAAATAATTAGAAGACTTATCATTTAACATTTTTTAATTAAAATATTTTACTCTTACTCCTAGAAAATAATGGTAAAGATCAATTTTGATCATTTTTTTCATGGTCTTTCTTTGTGTGATCATTGCAAAATATTATTCAAACAGTACAGAAGTTACTGTCTAGCATTTGGATATAGGTTTATAGGTTTTTGAATAATTTATTTAAAATTTAGCTTTAAACACTCACTTCAGCGATTGTCAGTTTAAAAAGTAATTACCTGTAATTTTACCATGTTTTGCAGCATGAAAAACATTTTTCCTACTATCCTAACTTTTGTTTTATGTCTACCTCTGGATGGATAGACGAGACAAGACTAAACACATTATACCAGAGTGCTCTGAAAGCAGTCTTATTGATGTTGAAGCTTTTTAAGGAGTTCAAAAAAATGAAAGTAATGGGCTTTGTCATGCCACCAGAAACAAAGTGGTTTTAGTTCTTAAAGAACTGCTTAGAACAACATGGCAAGCAGTACAATCAAATTATTTTGTCTGCTTGTCTAACATGAAGGCAACATTATCAACCGACATCCTGCAGCTCTGAGATAAGACTCTGGAGAAAGGCCTGGGAAAACTGTGTTTATCTTACAGGAGACAATGATTAGGTAATTTGGACATTTCATATTTAATAAAAACTATTTAAATCAGAAACCATCAGACCTGCACTGATGGGACTTACATTTATATTGTACCCTCTGCCTGTCTCCAAAAAGTGATTGAATCCTTTTCATTTTTTAAGAAGTACTCTTTAAAATGAAGGAAGCGTGTTAAATGCTTGGAATTACTTTTAAATTAAACCATACAGCTGACATGAATACAAGGGGACCTCCTAAGGTGCTCTGTAATGATAGGGAGAGCAACCAGCTAGCACAACACTTAACTTGTTTTTCCATAGGAGGCTTGCTCTGTGCTGCAATGAAAATATTGAAAATGATTTCTGGTCCTCACTGATATCACAAATCATAACTTGCATAAAGCTATAGGAGTAATCAAAGATCCATTTCTGTGGTAATTCATATGCGCATGTGCCCATATAAGAAATGCTCACTGTTTTATAATCAGGCCCCAAAATATTTTTCATTCATCTCCCATTTTATTAAAGCTGTGGAAAGGAGGAAAAGATGGGATTAAATGTTAAAAAAAATGAGTTTAGAAAGCAAGCAGTCTCACTTTTTAAAGTCAAAATTTACTTGCTATATACACTCAATTTTCAAGTGAACTGTATTTCATAAAGTAATCATAGAAATGGCTTTTTTTTCATAGCAAAGGGCTTTTTGAATCTTCAAATCAAAATGTAAAATGCACAACTTTGAACTCCTATGCTGAATAAATCATAATAATTAAGATCTTATTCTTCAAGAAATCACATTATATAGGTGAATAGGAACCAAAGAAAACTGTTTTTACTCTTTCTAATAAGATCGATTCACTTCACCTCTGATTTATTTATACAGTGGGATGGAGTGTTTGTGTGTGTTTTCGGGGGGTGGGAGCATATATATCTGAACTCCGAGACATATATAAGGATACAACAGTTTATCTGGGTAGGGGGGACATTTGTGCAACACCATCTGAGCTTTATACAAAAGAGTCCTGCAAGTTTATTGAGGATTTTCGCTTCATTTTAGTAATTTTCCATATGAATTTTTTTTGGCATAACATTCTAACTGAATGTATGAAAGCAACTACTGCTGGACATTAGACAGGAAAACCAAAACAACACACACAGACAATTCAGCTTCAGCCTTTGACATGATTATGTGTTGGCCCAGGTTCTGTCTGTTGTGGGGGTGCAGTACTGTTTAAATCACATTCTATTATTTTTTTTCCATCATTGTCTCTTCCCTGTTCTATCAAAAAGAAGTACTCAAAGTAGGAGGGATGAGCAGAATTATAAAGTCATTGAAAACTAGAATCCTTTTTATAATTAAAAAAGCTACACCAAACAAGCATTTTACCCCATATCAACAGATTAGATGGATGGATGGATGGATGGATGGATGGATGGATGGATGGATGGATATGTAGATAGATAGATAGATAGATAGATAGATAGATAGATAGATAGATAGATAGATAGGAAAGCAAAAAAGAGAAGTGGTAAGTGGATGAGAAGAGGGAGATGTGAATTACTAGTACTTTCTCCGTTAAGATTTTACAGGTATTTTCTCCTTTAAGATTTTTAACTCTTACAAATACATATTTAATAATCAATCTTAAATATTTTTATATTTTTAATCAATTTCATTGTAATTTTCACCTGCTACTGAGAAATTAACTATAGTGCTGGAATCGCTTGCCCACACATGCTGCAACTTGGGGGTTTCCCCTAAAGTAGGATTATTTATAGTACAACATTGCAAAACACTACTTTTTTTTTAAAGATTTTATTTATTTATTTGACAGAGAGAGACAGCGAGAGAGGGAACACAAGCAGGGGATTGGGAGAGGGAGAAGCAGGCTCCCCGCAGAGCGGGGAGCCCGATGCAGGGCTCGATCCCAGGACCCTGGGATCATGACCTGCGCCGAAGGCAGACGCTTAATGACTGAGCCACCCAGTCATCCCGCAAAACACTACTTAACAATAAAAATGGGCTTCCAAATGATTAATTCAAGTCAGGGGCTAAAGAATGAAAATGTATAATAAAAGGATCGGTGGTGCATATTGAATGATTTAATCAGATAATTAAGTCCCTACAAAATGTTTATTACAATTACAAAATAGAACAAAAATGGGTGAAAACTTGTCAATTGTTTATATAATAATAATAAAAGAATAGGTTATGGATAGAGGAGAGCTAGGAATGTATGAGTGCCATTATACTTATCTTTCACTTTAGGGAATCATAAACCTTACCTATTTTGAAAAGTATAGTTAAACATTACTTCTCTTAATATTTTTATAATATTTTTAATCTGAGAATGACCTTTTAAGAATACATTTTATATGAGGAAAAACCACATTTATCTGCACTTTAACAATTTCTTCAATTTCTCCTCAAATTCTTTATCTTGTTTTTGGTTTAAGTACAACAAATTTAATTTAAATGTTAAAAATATAGTATCATCCTATTTTACTACAATTATTCTTCCGTAGCTATCTCTCCTTTAGTTATGTATATTCCAAGAGAGATGCTATAAGCAGTATTCCCGTAATCTTAATAACCATTCTCTGTGATTGGATACCATGGGCATTTTCTCTCTTCTTGTATTTTTTTTAATTTTGCTATTTGTATTGCTTTAATATTTAATGCAAAAATATTTATCAAAGGGAGTAATTTTTATTTTAAAACAGATATATCACTTATTTTGAGAACCTAAAATGACTGATATTTGTATATATGGAAGAAATTCTCATACATGCTGTAGTGATTAAATAAATTGTGCTATATCCATACAGAAAAGGATATGATTTTGTTTTCAAAAAGTAGACAGATCTGTATACACTAATATGGGATGTGTCCCAAGAGATATATAAGTGGGGAAAATCAAGGTACAAGATAGTGTGTAGAGGAGCACCTGGGTGGCTCAGTCGGTTAAGCATCTGCCTTCTGCTCAGGTCATGATCCCCGCTGGGATCGAGCCCCGGATCGAGCCCCGCGTCAGGCTCCCTGCTCGGCGGGAAGCCTGCTTCTCCCTCTCCTCCCCGCTTGTGCTCTCTTTCACTATCTCTGTCTCTCTCTCTCAAATAAATAAAATTAATAAAAAAAGACAGTGTGTAGAGTTTGATCCATTTTTTTGAAAAATCTTTTAAAAAATTACAAATGATTAGAAAGCCATACTTAATTTTGATGATAGAATACACCTAATTTCTAAATGCAAGTCTATCACCTAACAAACCAAAAAATCACTCCCCAAACTACAAACTGAATGTGCAATTTACTTACCTATTTTTTTTTCTTGTTTCAAAGAGGTAATCATCTCTTTGGACACATAACCCCCCAATACTATAATGGCTTAGATTTTTCATTATTTCTGTTGACCCAGAATCTCTTTTCCCTAGAATCACTGATTTCTTTACTTTTTCCTTTAACAAGGTCTCATAAACATCGATGTTTTATTTATTGTTGCTCATTCATTTTCCTTAACCATTGAAAGAAATTCAAAATCATTTTGTACTACAGTAATATACCTAGAATACTATCTTTATTTCCTTTTATTTGGGATTTCAAATGTGGTCTCCCCAAGAAAATGAGGCTTACAAATAATAATTTCAGTTCCTATATCTAAAACAAAAGATTTACAGTAATGTTTTCATATAGTTAATTTCTTATGATTATCTCTCTGATTCTCATCTTTCTTGGGCATATGTTAACTGGAAGTTGGTATGCATAAAAAAGGCAAGTAAGACATTTTTACGCTAAAATGTTTGAAAGGTTAAAAATGTCATCTAGTAAACTTGTTTCATGTATTTAACTGAACGTTCCTCCTCTCTTCCCAGACTTAAAAACTACAGGGGACATAGTTACTTGAACTTTCTAAATATGTTCAAAATATAATTGTTTCCAATACTAGTTAAGCTTCTACTGCTGTTAAAAAAGAAAGAGTGAGAGAGACTACTGCAGCTTAGATGGAACTCTGACAGTGTTCGCTAGTTAAAATTGAAACTCACAGAGCATGACCTGTCATCTCTCTCTCTCTGTCATGAATCTTCCCTATTACTAATTTTCTGCAAGTGATATAGTGACCTTAGGGCTGATTAATTAGCTGTTGGCTTATGTATTTTACAACATTAATTGTGAAAGCCCTCAGTGTTACTTCATGGTTTGATTAACCTTGTTACTGCGTAGAATTAGAAATGGAGAAGCCTTGTTAGATTGTCTCTCTGACATTTTGAAAGGATTTTAACTCGTTAACTGGAACAGAGCACTTCTATACTGTTTTTAGAAGCTCAGTATAGCCTTCATATCAGCAAATACCAGCCTATCTTTTGATGATCACTTTTTTTGAAGGTTGTTGCTCCCCTTCCCGCTCCCAGGCAATTTCCCTTTGCTTTTACCATAAATTTTCCTCCATACTGGCTGTGAATAAGCCCAATCATTTCAATGACTAAATAATTTCCTACCTGTTAAATGTCTTTGGCAACTTTATTAACTGTCTCAAGTCACAAAAATGACTATTTATTTATAAATGTCTCTCTCATTAGGGTGCTAGTGCTTATAAGAGAAAATTTAACTTCCAAAGTAGTTTAAAATAATTAAGATGTAACTGGATTACAAAAAGAAAATGACTCAAGAATAGGTTGCTTCAATTTCCTTCTCAGCTTCTTCTGGGGTTTGTAAAGCTAATTTATTATTCTTAACTATGATACAGAAAAGATTTTTTAAGAAAATTCAAATACTTAATTAAAATAAAAGACAGTGGTCTCCTCTATCTTAATTTTTTTAAAAAAGTATTCAGATCATATACCAAGACACTTGGTGATCAATGGTATACTAGCTCATAAGAGCTCACGAATAGAATATATTTGCTTAAAGGTCTAATTAAAAGAATGTAAAAATGTTCTCAGGTCAAAATTAACATTTAAGATTTTAATGAGATTTTTCACTCAATAAATACGTGTTGATTGATCAAGGCTTTTTTTTTCTTTCTAGACTTAAAAAGAAAGTCAAGATTGATCTTGTCGTTTGTTTTGCAGCCCTCACATTGCTTCCCTTTACTTTGATTTCTATCCCTAACCTGACTAGCAATACATGAAAGTAACATGAGACCTCTGTGTAGTTGAATGGAGATGCTGTGCCCATATTTTATGAGAGAAACAAGATGCCAGGATAGTGAATTGATTAGGGTATGGCTGGTGCCAATTCTATCTCTGTACCTAAAATCTTACATCATGTAATGTAATGTTAGCAAGTGCTCACGAATTGTTGTTCACATTTATGTATGGAATGTGTGTACATGTATGTATGTGGGGTGCATGCGTGTGTATATTATGTGTGTGTTCTCAGTAAGCAAGGCGAATTCTTGATGGTCCTAGGTAAGGGCTACTTTGTACCCTGAAGCTCTTTCTTATGCTCTTTCCCTTAACATAAGCCTAACATTTTGTGATATTCTTTCTCCGTTGCTTTTCGATTTTCTTTCTGATCTTGATAGTGAAGAGAAGCTTCTTTCATCTTGTCACCCCTTCACAATAGGATCGCTCTCTTCCCCCCTAGTAACCATCTTCAAAAAGACCCCAGAGCACCTTAACTTCTAATCTCTCCCTGCTCATGTCCCAGTCAGGGGTTGGCTTTATGTCTAATTTGTGTAAAGGTAAAGAAATAACAATGCAGTTTCTCTGCATTAGGCTCATCATTTTAGCCAAAATGGCTGCTTTAGTTTAAACAGAATATTCTATTTTTCTAATACTTGCATAGTTTGTAACCAGAAATTATTAATGCACTGTGCTTTTATATTTACCTCTTCGCCAAATATTTATTAACCCAACAACATACCACTCACAATGCCGAGTGCCAGAAATATAAAAACATATAACAAAGAGGTGTCATTTATATCTTAAAGGAATGTAGCCCACGTGCTTAGAGTTTCTAAAAGATGGTCCCCATTAGGGAACATGGTTTTCTGAAGAGCTACCCTCTCCCCTTAAACCAATGTTCCATATTTACTCAATATCTGAGGAGGATATTTAGGAAAATAATGTACAATTGGCCTACATATTACAGATAAAAAATTACTTATTTTTCAACATAAATGAGACTTTTTTATTTCTTAAAGACTGTTCATTTCATTCATATTAATGTTTTAGAAATAGCAACATTTGAGTTTACAGAATTATGTTCATAGCCTAATGAAAAATCATTTTCTTTTGGAATGTTTTCCAATACTGAATTTTCTAACTATGTAGTATGGGATTATTTTTACCCTTATTCTTACTTTGCTTAGGGAAAAGATTTTGTACCTGTCATATGAATTGGAAAAACTGAAGACTTTGATACTATATATAAAAGTTTGTAACAACAACATAGGCTTTATGCTTAAATTCAAATCAACAAGGGAAAAAAGTTGCCATTTGGATTAATTCCAAACCTCCTAACTTTTTGAGTGTGTTTTTGCAAAGGTCAGTTCTTATAAGGAAATGATTTGATATAGATGAAACTTGTTAGCACCAATGTCATAAACTAAATTTTCTCAAATCACAATTAATACTAGAACCAAGCAAGCAAAAATTATAGGGCCATTTTTATTTTTTTTAAGATTTTATTTATTTATTTGAGAGAGAGAGAATGAGAGATAGAAAGCTTGAGAGGGAAGAGGGTCAGAGGGAGAAGCAGACTCCCTGCTGAGCAGGGAGCCCGATGTGGGACTCGATCCCGGGACTCCAGGATCATGACCTGAGCCGAAGGCAGTCGCTTAACCAACTGAGCCACCCAGGCGCCCTATAGGACCATTTTTAATAGTAGTAAATGTTACCTTGATCTTAGTCTCTGATTTTCATTAAATAGAAAAATAAAAACTAATACATGTTCATTTAAAATATAAATTTTAGGTGTCCAGGCAAATGTTATCATCTATGAGGAATTAATAAAAATATATTAATTATTATAACATTTTAACATTTTGCCAATTTTGAGGGTCTATGCTGAATTGTGCTTGTCACCATTTCATTGTAAGGGACTCATCGCATCAAAAAAGATTTCTATAATTTACAGACTTGTGTACCGGATTCAGTCCATCTCAAAGACTCAATCATGAGAACTTTCCTCCTACCTTCCTAAGGATTTATCATCCTGTTTTTTTTTGAGTCATCTTGCCAGACTAGATGCTAAAAAGAAAGCCTGAGAGTATACAAGTTTTATGTGCCTTCAATTATTCAGCTGTCTGTCATCTTATATGGAGTCTGGACAACCCAGATCAGATGAAGTGCAAAAAGTACAAGCAAGTAAGCCTACCCTCAGCATAGATGGAATAGAAAAGGGTGTTAGGAGCATACTACTTGATAACAGGAGAGCTATTTTAACTAATAATCTTAGGATATAGTGTTTTCAAATGGAGTAGTTGTATTGAGACCACAGTAACAACTTCTATTTACATTTGCACACCTGCTATATCTTCTGCAACAGTGGGTTTTGAAGCCTGAGGATATTTCTAGGAATCTTGCAAATAATTAAATAACACTTAAAAATTATCTGATTCTACAATAAAACCAATGGAATAGCATATAGATGAGGGCATTGGTGATGTAATTATTTTGGAGTAGGAAGAGTTCTTTTCCTCTTCTCAAAGTACTTACTTGGTGGTCCTCACACCTTTCTGGTTCCTCTCTTTTATAAATTCTATGGCATCTGCAAGGTGCAGCTGTCATAATTTCTCAAGGCTTTATGCTAATCCATTTCTTGTTTTCACTCTATACTTACTACCTAAGACTTTCATACACACCCATGTCTTTATTTATTTCCTACACACATTTCCCCAGAGCTTTAAATTCATATATTCAAATTACTTCGAGTCCTTTTTAAAGATCATAATTGTATCCCAAGTCCAATATTTCCAAAACTGGATCCAACTGAGCCCATACACTTCAAGAGAACTTTAATAAATACTGTGTTTTCTTCCTGAAATTCTCTTTCCTTCCATGTTTCCTAGTTAACTCTTGCATATTCTTTAATCTCATCAGTTTCTATCTCTTTCCAAGACCAAATCCTCTTAAACTCTCATTGAACTCTGAACCTCCCCTTCAGATGCTCCATAAAAATTATAATTTAAATCAATATCCACACAACAAATGTAACATTGGTCTCTACCACTTGAGTGTCACTGCCAAGAGGACTGAAATATGTCTATAAGTGTTCATCATTATATTGCCAGTGGCCAGCACAGTGCAGGACCAGAGGGAGATACCAAAAAATATTTGTTGAATAAATGAGAGTGGATGAATGAATAGACAGAATTATTGTCAAAGCTCAACTAAAGGAAGAGCAAAACCTTAATGTGAATATCATTTTAACTAAAAGGTATAATCAGTGTGAAAATCAGGTGTTCTACCAAAAACGTGTTGATTTGGCTCATCATACCACCAGACAGCTCACAAAGTCTAAGGGAGAATTTAAATTAGCCACTTTCTCCTTGGGATGTGGAATGACTTGGAAATTAATAATTCTATCTGAATAGTGGCTTAGCTCTCATAAGAAACTAAACTTGATAATGTTATTTTGTTTTCAAGTTCCCAGTGATGATTTCTGATCTACAAATGTAAAGATGCTATTACAAAACACAATTTGTCTGATGAATTTGGAGACATAAATATAATAGTTTTAGCCGCAAAACAGTAATAATCCGATAGTAATGAATGTCATATTTCAACCAAGCAACACACACTTTTTGGGGTTTCTACCTTAGAAAAAAAGACTAGATGTTATTAGTGTACTCATTTACATTATGTCCTCAGCATAGTCCCACACAGACTAGATGAATGGATCTGAGACTTGTGGGAAATATCTTGAACATATAATATCCTTAGTCTGAAAATAATTGAAATGGTAGTCCATGGCTCAGTGATTCTATAGTCCTCATTAATCCTGTCCATTAAAAAATTGCTCTAGCAAGTCTTACAAGAATATTTATCTAAAGAGGTCACATACCCCAGCATTTCTGGAAAACTTCTACTCTCAGATATTCAACTACTTATTATTTCACATAACCTGACTTTTCATTAAGAGAATATGCTCACCCACTTTTTTGCACCATATACAAAAATAAACCCAAAATGGATTAAAGACCAAATGTGAGACCAGGAACCATAAAAATTCTAGAAAAGAGTATAGGCAGTAATGTCTCTGACATCAGCTGTAGCAACGTTTTTCCACATATGTCTCCTGACACAAGGGAAACAAAAGCAAACATAAACTATTGGGACTACATCAAAACAAAAGGCTTCTGCACAGTGAAGGAAATAATCAACAAACTAAAAGGCAATCTATGGAATGGGAGAAGGTATTTGCAAATGCCATATCCAATAAAGGGTGAGTCTCCAAAATATATAAAAAACTTATGAAACTCAACCCCCAAAAAACAAATAATCCAATTACAAAATGGGCAGAAGACATGAACAAACCTTTCTCCAAAGAAGACATCCAGAGGGCCAACAGACATATGAAAAGCTGCACAACATCATTTACCATAAGGGAAATGCAAATCAAAACTGTACTGAGATATCACCTCACACCTGTCAGAATGGCTAAAATAAACACAAGAAACAACAAGTGTTAGCGAGGGTGTGGAGAAAAAGGAACCCTCTTGCATTGCTGGTGGGGATTCAAACCTGTGCAAATGGTATGGAGTTTCCTCTGATAGTTAAAACAGTATGGAAGTTCCTCAAAATGTTAAAAAAAGAAGTATCATATGATCTAGTAATTCCACTACTGGGTATTTACCCAAAGAATATGAAAACACTAATTTGAAAAGATATTTGCACCTGTATGTTTACTGAAGCATTATTTATAATAGCCAAATTATGGAAGCAGCTCAAGTGTCCACCAATAAATGGATAAAGAAGTGGCACACACACACAAACACACACACACACACACACACACACACACACACACACACACAATGGAATATTATTCAGCCACAAAAAAGAATGAAATCTCACTATTTGCAACAACATTCATGGACCTAGACATTATAATGCTAAGAGAAATAAGTCAGTCAGAAAAAGACAGATACCATATGATTTCACTCATATGTGAAATTTAAGAAACAAAGCAATGAACAAAGGAAAAAAGAGACAAGCCAAAAACAGACTCTTAACTATAGAGAACAAGCTGGTGGTTACCAGAAGGGAGGTGAGTGGGAGGATGGGTGAAATAGGTGAAGGGGATTAAGAGTACACTTAACACAATGAGCACTGAGTAATGTACAGAATTGTTGAATCACTAGACTGTATGCCTGAAACTAATATAACACTGTATGTTAACTATACTGGAATTAACATTTAAAAACAAAGAGGATATGGTCATTTTATATGAAATAGTGTTAAAGAAATAATATAAAAAACTAATGCATGGAAAGTATGCTTTTTAAGTTTGGTATTTAACAGAAGTAATAAAGATTAATTCATCCATTGATTAGAAGATGATTCAGTTTTAGGATACCTTTCAATTACCAATATTTGACCTGATGTATAACAATGTTAGGCATTCTGTGGAAAAATATTAGATTTTCAGTGTCAGACGTTTGTGGCTATTGGATGCATACCAATATGGAGAGGCAACCCAAATAGAATGAGAATAAAATAAAAATAGAAAATATTTGAATGTGCCTGTATTCCAATTTATTGACTACAGAAATGATGTTTCTCTCCAAACTAAATGTTTCAATATTTTCATAAGGACTTTCCTGTCATTTCTTTTGATCCCAGCTAACTACTTTTGTTGCAAAATTCTTGAGAATGTTTGACTTTGATCCATTTATAGCCATTTTGGACAAGGGAGCGAGAAAATGTGGGGAAAATAGGTTCCCCTTCTCTTTGAAATAAAATTAGTATCCAAGAGAATATTTTATGGACCCTTAGATATCTGGTGATGGCAGGCTTGTGGTGATGAAACCTCTAAAATGCCAAAGAATAAGGATCCCAGACAAGATCTATAACTAGGGGTTTCTTCTTGTCCTTTTTATCACGGTTTGCTGCCATAAACAAAAGGTACTAGGGAGGAATATTTTAACATTTTGTTTGGTAACTTCTGTGTGCCTCCATCTATATCTCAGTCCTATGGAGTTAGAGCAATTGGAATTGTATTTTAACTAACTCTATATTACAACAAGCCACTTCCCACCTTTTCTATCTTACTTTTAAAATCATCATATGAAAATGACCAAAGCCCTCATAAAAGCAAGATATTATATTTCTAAATTATTCATAAAAACAAAACAGGGAATTTTGTGAAGTTAAATGAAAAGTTCTCTCGAACTTCACTGTAACAATTACACAGACAAGAGTAGTATCACTGTGAAAAATGAAATGACTATCTAGGGACACCTGGGTGGCTCAGTCAGTTAAATGTCTGCCTTTGGCTCAGGTCATGATCCCAGGGTCCTGGGATTGAGTCTTGGATCGGGTTCCTTGCTCAGTGGGGAGCCTGCTTCTCCCTCTGCCTGCCGCTCCCCCCTGCTCATGTGCACGCTCTCTCTCTCTCTGAAAAATAAATCAATAAAATCTTTAAAAAAAAAAAGAAAGGACTATCTAGATAACAGTAGATTTGACTATTAGCAGTACCCTTGATTTTAGTGAGAAAATGAATTACCATTCGTTTAAACCAAAAATATGAAAAAAAAAATGTTACTCGCTTAAATTAAGAAGTATTGTTACACACTATGGAACATGGGACTCTAAAACACATTATCAACGCCAGAGTTAGGAAGAACTTGTGAATTAATTAGATGGGTGTTTTGAATCTTGGTTCCACCCTTCACTACATGTGAGATAGTAGGTAACATCATTTATCTTTTTTTTAAATCATCTGTAAAATAAAGGCAATAATAGTGCCTAATTGTGTTACTATGAAATTAAATGAGATAATCTGACACACACTGCCTAGCTCAATGGCTAGCATATATAAAAACTCAAGAGCTATTTTTACTATTAACATTAATATTACTGATAGGATTCTGAGACAATAATGGATTCTGAATTTCCTTGAATCTCCATTTAAAAGTACACAGAGCTACTAATAGTCCATCCAAAACCCATGAACAACATTTATAATATATTAGGATACAAACTACAGGCATAGGAAAAAACATAAGAAAACCTGAATGTCTAGGACTACTGAGAGCAGAGGAAAACGATGAAACTTCTGAGAGACCTGGGAATGGGAGAAACCAGAATAGCCAGTAGGTTTACAATGGAACTCACCCTGGGCTAATCTGAGAATAAAGAGTGCAAGGGGTCCTTAATAAATTCTGTAACTTCATGAGCTAAGGGCTTCCTTCCTTCTAGAACAATGGGGGCAAACATCTGAGAACCATCAAAATTCAAGAGGAGAGGGATAATAGATATGCAGAAAAGAGAAGACTTAGGTTAAAAAAAAAAAACTTATCTTAGACTTATCTAAAAGAAGTTTTTAGAAAAAAAGAAGAGGAAAGAGTCAAAAGAACCTCAGAAAGGAAGTTGCCATATTTTTTAACCATTCACAAAACAACAGAAGGAGCTCTGTGAAGTATGAAAACTAAATTGATTCCCACATTCTAAAATTTCAGGAAAACTAATTTTAATTTAAAAGGAAATTTATAGCAAAGTAGAAAGATCACATTGAGTATGAAGTTACTAAAGGAAAAAAGACAATGTTGAATAGAATAACACCCATACTGAAAATGAAATAACCAGAAAAAAGTGCCCATAAAACAGATTACAACTCAAACCTACTCCAAAATACAATAATGGCTTTAAGAAAACATCATAAACCATGAAATAACTACATAAATCATCTTTAGAAAAACTCAGGCATGTTGTGACAAAACTCAGGAAAGAATTCAAGATAAAAGAAAAAGTTATTTCAAAAATAAAGACAAAACCAGACGACAGGAACAACCAAATCAAAAGCAAATGAAGTAAAAGTTGAAAAGGAGGGAAAGTATAAAAATTGAAATGAAATTAACAAAGATAACAAATTAGGGGGAAAATGACAAATATTGAAAACAGACAAAATGAAGTTCCAACACATAGGATAATAGGAATACTTGAGGAATAAAACCAAAGCCACCAAATAGAATGAATACTATAAACTGCAATTTGAGGGGGAAAAAATTACTGAAATTAAAAAACAACAACAACAATGAAACTACATATTGAAAAACATGCCATCTGCCTCTTAATTTGAATGCACGGCAATAAACACTAAGATATCTTCTAATAAAATTAGTAAACTTTAAAGAAAGTTATGAAAACGTTTAAGAATATCAGGCAAAAAAGAGTGAATGACAAGAGATTATCACAAGACTTTGACAGTGACTTTTTCTATGACACAAGAAAATGGTGCAAAAACTTTAAGATACTCAAAGAAAATGTGAATAAAAGATTTTATATCAGCAAGATGGCGGAGGAGTAGGAGACCTAGATTTCGTCTGGTCTCAGGAATTCAGCAGAATAGGGATCAAACCATTCTGAACACCTACGAACTCAACAGGATATCAAAGAGGAGAGTAGCAACAACTATCTGAACAGAGAAGCGACCACTTACTGGAAGGTAGGACGTGCGGAGACGTGAATCCGAGGCGATATTCGGGAAGATAGATGGCGGGGGAGGGGCCTCCGTCGGCCGCTTCTGGCGAGTAATAGAGTCGCGGAGCACAAAATCGGAACTGTTAGAAGTCGGCTCCGCTGAGGGACGTCGCTGCAGTGGCTAAGCAGGGGGTGGAGTCCTCCTGGGACAGTGTAGTCTCAGGACCCTTGGGGTCACAGAAAGACCGGGGGAGCCTGAGCGCGCCAGAGCTCCCAGGTATTGGACCCGGGAAGCCGGCTGCAGAGACAGAGCTGAGGCGCGAGGGCTCTCAGCTTGGGGTTGCCATAAACTGTGATCCGCGGCCCCGTCGGGCCACTGCTCCTGCAGCAGGGACCCAACAAGCGGCAGATCCGGGGAGACTCCCCTCTCTCCCCTGGGAGGAGTGGTGCGGGAGCGCACCGCAGGGATCTGCTGGGTTTGGAGACTCCACACGGGGTCGGATGCCAGAGATACAAACGCTCGGTCACAGACCGGGTGAGCACGGAGAGCGGCCGGAGATCGGGGACAAGGGAGTGACTGCTTTTCTCTGGGGGCGCACTGAGGAGCGGGGCCCCGAGTTCTCAGCTCCTCCGGGTGGAGATTGGGAGGCCACCATTTTTGCCCTGGTCCTCCAAGGCTGTACGGAGAGCTTGCAGGGAACAAAAGCTCCTGAGATCAAACCCCAGCAGCTTGCTTAGCCCGGACCAACAAGGGCGGGGCAATTCAGCCTCCGGCAAAGACATTTGGAAACCACAGCAACAGGCCCCTCCCCCAGAATATCAGCACGAACAGACAGCAAGCGAAGACCAAGTTTACCGATCAAGGAGAACGGGAGAACTCCAGCGCTAGGGGAATACTGCACATAGAATTCATGGCTTTTTTTTATCAGGATTCATTAGTTCATCAAAGTTAATTTTTGTTAATTGTTTTTTTTTCTTTTTCACTTTTTCAACCAACATCTTATCAATCTCTTTTAAAAAAAAAATTTTTTTATTTTTCATTTTTAGAGTCATATTTTATCCCTTCATATTAGTTACCCTTATTTTTGGCATATATATATTAGTTGTTCTCTCTTTAAAATTTTGAGATACATTTTCTTCTAACAGATAAAAATATACCCTAAATCACTAGTGTATGGCTCTGTTCTGGTCTCCTGCCTGATCACATTCTCTCCCTTTTTTCTTTTTTTTTTTTTTAAATCTTCTTTCTTTTTTCAAACAACTTCTTATCTTATCCAGTCCTTTTATAAAATCTTTTATAATTTTCATCTTTACAATCATCTTCTATCCCTTCATTGTATCAACCCTTATTTTGTACATATATGTCTTTCTTCCTTTAAAATTTTAGGAGGCACTTTTTTCTAACAGACCAAAATACGCCCAAAATCTAGTGTGTGGCACTGATCTATGCACTACCCTGATCATATTTGATCACATTCTGTTTTTTTTGTATTGTTCTGTTTTTGTTTTTATCTTTTTTTTCTTTTTTCTTTTTTTTTTTCTCTTTCTTTTTTCTTTCTTTCCCTTTCTTTTCCCCTGGTTTCAGGTCTTTTCTGATTTGTATACAGTATATTTGCTGGGGACGTTGTAAACCTGTTAGCATTTTGTTCTCTCATTCATCTATTCTCTGGACAAAATGACAAAATGAAAAAAATCACCTCAGCAAAAAGAACAAGAGGTAGTGCCGTCAGCCAGGGACCTACTCAATACGGACATTAGTATGATGTCGGACCTAGAGTTCAGAATCATGACTTTAAAGATACTAGCTGGGCTTGAAAAAAGTGTGGAAGTTATTAGAGAAACACTTTCTGGAGAAATAAAAGAACTAAAATCTAACCAAGTCAAAATCAAAAAGGCTAATGATGAGGTGCAATCAAAAATGGGGGCACTAACTGCTAGGATAAATGAGGCAGAAGAGAGAATCAGTGATATAGAAGACCAAATGATGGAAAATAAAGAGGCTGAGAAAAAGAGGGAGAAACAACTACAGGATCACGAGGGCAGAATTCGAGAGATAAGTGATACGATAAGACGAAACAACATTAGAATAATTGGGATTCCAGAAGAAGAAGAAAGAGAGAGAGGGGCAGAAGGTATATTGGAGCAAATAATAGCAGAGAACTTCCCTAATGTGAGGAAGGAAACAGGCATCAAAATCCAGGAGGCACAGAGAACCCCTCTCAAAATCAATAATAATAGGTCAACACCCCGACATCTAATAGTAAAACTTACGAGTCTCAGAGACAAAGAGAAATATTGAAAGGGGTCCTCTAAGCAAAGAGAGAGCCTAAAAGCAGCAAAGATCAGAAAGGAACACAGACAATATACAGTAACAGTCACCTTACAGGCAATACAATGGCATTAAATTCATACCTTTCAATACTTACCCTGAATGTAAATGGGCTAAATGCCCCAATCAAAAGACACAGGCTATCATATTGGATTAAAAAACAAGACCCATCAATAGGCTGTCTGCTAGAGACTCATTTTAGACCCAAAGACACCTCCAGATTGAAAGTGAGGGGGTGGAAAACCATTTACCATGCTAATGGACACCAAAAGAAAGCTGGGGTGGCAATCCTTATATCAGACAAACTAGATTTTAAAACAAAGACTGTATAAGAGATGAGGAAGGACACTATATCCTACTTAAATGGTCTATCCAACAAGAAGATCTAACAATTGTAAATATCTATGCCCCGAACATGGGAGCAGCCAATTATATAAGGCAATTAATAACAAAGGCAAAGAAACACATTGACAACAATACAATAATAGTGGGGGACTTTAACACTCCCCTGACTGAAATGGACAGATCATCTAAGCAAAAGATCAACAAGGAAATAAAGACTTTAAATGACACACTGGACCAAATGGACTTCACAGACATATTCAGAACATTCCATCCCAAACCAACGGAATACACATTCTTCTCTAGTGCCCATGGAACATGCTCCAGAATTGATCACATCCTAGGTCACAAATCAGGTCTCAACCAGTACCAAAAGATTGGGATCATTCCCTGCATATTTTCAGACCACAATGCTTTGAAACTAGAACTCAAATACAAGAGGAAAGTCGAAAAGAACTCAAATACATGGAGGCTAAAGAGCATCCTACTAAAGAATGAATGGGTCAACCAGGAAATTAAAGAAGAATGAAAAAAATTCATGGAAACCAATGAAAATGAAAACACAACTGTCCAAAATCTTTGGGATACAGCAAAGGCAGTCCTGAGAGGAAAGTATATAGCAATACAAGCCTTTCTCAAGAAACAAGAAAGGTCTCAAATACACAACCTAACCCTACACCAAAGGAGCTGGAGAAAGAACAGCAAATAAATCCTAAACCCAGCAGGAGAAGAGAAATAATAAAGATCAGAGCAGAAATCAATGAAATAGAAACCAAAAGAACAGGAGAACAGATCAACGAAACTAGGAGCTGGTTCTTTGAAAGAATTAACAAGATTGATAAACCCCTGGCTAGACTTATCAAAAAGAAAAGAGAAATGACCCAAATCAACAAAATCATGAATGAAAGAGGAGAGATCACAACCAACACCAAAGAAATACAAACAATTATAAGAACATATTATGAGCAACTCTATGCCAGCAAATTAGATAACGTGGAAGAAATGGGTGCATTCCTAGAGATGTATCAACTACCAAAACTAAACCAGGAAGAAATAGAAAACCTGAACAGACCTATAACCACTAAGGACATTGAAGCAGTCATCAAAAATCTCCCAAGAAACAAAAGCCCAGGGCCAGATGGCTTCCCAGGGGAATTCTATCAGACATTTAAAGAAGAATTAATACCTATTCTCCTGAAACTGTTCCAAAAAATAGAAATGGAAGGAAAACTTCCAAACTCATTTTATGAGGCCACCATTACCTTGATCCCAAAACCAGACAAAGATCCCATCAAAAAGGAGAATTACAGACCAATATCCTTGATGAACATGGATGCAAAAATTCTCACCAAAATACTAGCCAATAGGATCCAATAGTACATTAAAAGGATTATTCACCACGACCAAGTGGGATTTATCCCTGGGCTGCAAGGCTGGTTCAACATCCGCAAATCAATCAACGTGATTCAATACATTAACAAAAGAAAGAACAAGAATCATATGATCCTCTCAATAGATGCAGAAAAAGCATTTGACAAAGTACAGCATCCTTTCTTGATCAAAACTCTTCAGAGTATAGGGATAGAGAGTACATACCTCAATATCATAAAAGCCATCTACGAAAAACCTACAGCGAATATCATTCTCAATGGGGAAAAGCTGAGAGCTTTTCCCCTAAGGTCAGGAACGTGGCAGGGATGTCCACTCTCACCACTGCTATTCAACATAGTATTAGAAGTCCTAGCCACAGCAATCAGACAACAAAAAGAATTCAAAGGCATCCAAATCGGCAAAGAGGAAGTCAAACTCTCACTTTTTGCAGATGATATGATACTTTATGTGGAAAACCCAAAAGACTCCACCCCAAAACTGCTAGAACTCATACAGGAATTCAGTCAAGTAGCAGGCTATAAAATCAATGCACAGAAATCAGTGCATTCCTATACACCAACAACAAGACAGAAGAGAGACAAATCAAGGAGTCGATCCCATTCACAATTGCACCCAAAACCATAAGATACCTAGGAATAAATTTAACCAAAGAGGCAAAGGATCTGTACTCAGAAAACTATAAAATACTCAGGAAAGAAATTGAAGAAGACACAAAGAAATGGAAAAACGTTCCATGCTCATGGATTGGGAGAACCAACATTGTGAAGATGTCAATGCTACCTAGAGCAATCTACACATTCAGTGCAATCCCCATCAAAATACCATCCACTTTTTTCAAAGAAATGGAACAAATAATCCTAAAATTTGTATGGAACCAGAAGAGACCCCGAATAGCCAGAGGAATATTGAAAAAGAAAAGCAAAGCTGGCGGCATCACAATTCCGGACTTCCAGCTCGATTACAAAGCTGTCATCATCAAGACAGTATGGTACTGGCACAAAAACAGACACATAGATCAATGGAACAGAATAGAGAGCCCAGAAATGGACCCTCAACTCTATGGTCAACTTATCTTTGACAAAGCAGGAAAGAATGTTCAATGGAAAAAAAACAGTCTCTTCAACAAATGGTGTTGGGAAAATTGGACAGCCACATGCAGAAGAATGAAACTGGACCATTTCCTTACACCACACAGAAAAATAGACTCCAAATGGTTGAAAGACCTCAATGTGAGACAGGAGTCCATCAAAATCCTAAAGGAGAACACAGGTAGCAACCTCTTCGACCTCAGCCGCAGCAACTTCTTCCTAGAAACATCACCAAAGGCACGGGAAGCCAGGGTTAAAATGAACTATTGGGATATCATCAAGATAAAAAGCTTTTGCACAGCAAAAGAAACAGTCCACAAAACCAAAAGACAACCGACAGAATGGGAGAAAATATTTGCAAATGACATATCAGATAAAGGGCTAGTATCCAAAATCTATAAAGAACTTATCAAACTCAACACCCAAAGAACAAATAATCCAATCAAGAAATGGGCAGAAGACATGAACAGACATTTTTCCAAAGAAGACATCCAAATGGCCAACAGGCACATGAAAAAGTGCTCAACATCGCTCGGCATCAGGGAAATCCAAATCAAAACCTCCATGAGATATCACCTCACACCCGTCAGAATGGCTAAAATTAACAAGTCAGGGAACGACTGATGTTGGCGGGGATGTGGAGAAAGGGGAATCCTCCTACACTGTTGGTGGGAATGCAAGC
This sequence comes from Eumetopias jubatus, assembly GCF_037043125.1. Lineage (NCBI taxonomy): Eukaryota > Metazoa > Chordata > Mammalia > Carnivora > Otariidae > Eumetopias > Eumetopias jubatus. The sequence goes on from NW_028274811.1 coordinate 99,848,390, forward strand.
TGGTGCAACCCCTCTGGAAAACAATATGGAGGTTCCTCAAACAGTTGAAATTAGAGTTACCATTCAATCCAGCAATTGCACTACTGGGTATTTACCCCAAAGATACAAATGTAGGGACCCGAAGGGGTACGTGCACCCCAATGTTTATAGCAGCAATGTCCACAATAGCCAAACTGTGGAAAGAGCCAAGATGTCCATCGACAGATGAATGGATAAAGAAGAAGTGGTATATATACACAATGGAATATTATGCAGCCATCAAATGAATGAGATCTTGCCATTTGCAGCGATGTGGATGGAACTGGAGGGTGTTTTGCTTAGTGAAATAAGTCAATCAGAGAAAGACGTATCATATGACCTCACTGATATGAGGAATTCTTAATCTCAGGAACAAACTGAGGGTTGCTGGAGTGGTCGGGGGTGGGAGGGATGGGGTGGCTGGGTGATAGACATTGGGGAGGGTATGTGCTACGGTGAGCACTGTGAATTGTGTAAAACTGTTGAATCACAGATCTGTACTTCTGAAACAAATAACGCAACATATTTTAAGAAAAAAGAAAAAGAAGAAGATAGCAGGAGAGGAAGAATGAAGGGGAGTAAGTTAGAGGGGGAGACGAACCAGGAGAGATGATGGACTCTGAAAAACAAACTGAGGTTTCTAGAGGGGAGGAGGGTAGGGGGATGGGTTAGCCTGGTGATGGGTATTAAAGAGGGCACATTCTGCATGGAGCACTGGGTGTTATGAACAAACAATGAATCATGGAACACTACACCAAAACAAATGATGTAATATATGGTGATTAACATAACAATAAAAAATTAAAAAAAAAAAAGATTTTATATCAAAACTCAATTTCTCAGGGATTTACTAGAGAATGAGCTCCAGACAACCACCATGACCAGAAATACATCAACATAAAGATTGTTTGTGAGCATTAAATATATAATTACTTTGGAGCCAAAACTAAATGAGAGTTTAACTTCAGGAAGTATGATATATAATGGCTATATGCTCTAATAATATGGATATGGGAAAAGAATATGCATAAAAATATAAAACATTTCATTCACCTTATTGGTGGTTATATTAGTCTTTTTTTAAAAGATTTTATTTATTTACTTGACAGAGAGAGATGCAGCGAGAGAGGGAACACAAGCAGGAGGAGTGGGAGAGGGAGAAGCAGGCTTCCCACTGAGCAGGGAGCTGGATGCCCAGGACCCTGGGATCATGACCTGAGCTGAAGGCAGACACTTAACGACTGAGCCACCCAGGGGCCCCTATATTAGTATTGTTAAATCAATATTATAATTCCAATGGTTGGTTTCTTCAACAGATAAATGAAATGGGAGAAAAAGAGGATGAAGGTGAAAACTACATTTTTTAAATTTTCATTTTTTAAAAAAATAAGCAAGATTAAATATTGGTGTCTAGAGGTGTACACTTGGATGATAAATAATAAATGCAAGAAAATAATTAACATAAAGCTCAATATAGCAGCTGCTTTTGTTAAGACACAAGGAGTGGCCTCTGATGGTTGGCAGTGTCCTGTTTCTTGAACCAGGTATTTGCCTTATCATAATTGAATTTATATAACCATATAAAAATTCACATTCCAGCTATTGCTGTTTTGTAAAAATTAAGTGCAAATAAAGATGTGTGAAAACCTGGAACTTTTAAGTTTTATTATATAGACTATAACTTTTTTTTTAATTTCTGACTATATCCAAAGAAATACATTACTTAATTGTAAAAAAGTATCTTAAACATATAAAAAAATACTGTCTAGACATAAGGTTTTTTTTTTTTTTTCTTTTCCTCTTTAAGACTTTAAGTAACATTGGAAAGTTATTATGTTTTCTTGCAACTACTTGTCCTGGAGCTGCTCTATACCTTTTCCCTTGCTGTAGGATGGAGTTAGCATAAACCACAAGCTTTTGCTATTACAATGATCTTCAAGTGGGACCTAAGAATTACAAATTAAATAAATGCCAGTTTAACAGGTTAATGAGATGCTGCCTTGATGGGTTATTCCTTGAATCATCAAGATTACAGCATTTTATTTGCATTAAATTATTTGGATTGATACCCTACAATTCTTTGGATGAATGCCAACTGTCCATTTCATTTTCTGTTATGTAGGGCTGACCTTCCAACTTAATTCTCAGAGTTGGGAGTTTTTTCCATTTTATGATATATTGTTCCTTCTATCTTTTTTAATAAAAGGAGAAAGGTATGTAATTGGCAAAACATGTAATTGCAATGTTTACATTTTTAATTATCTGAAAGGCAAACACATTCCTGGATTTCCTGTAGGGCAAGCAATGCCTTTACTTGGTCACTAATTCCATTTCTCAGCTCATTATTTGCTTTAACTCTGACTTAACTTACTTGAAAATTTTCTTTTTCTCTTCACAGAAAATAGCTGCATATAGTCTCATAATTCAGATGTTTTCAAACACTAAGCTCCTTTTTAATAGTCATTATATTTCTCAATTTTTGCTTCTAAAATATTACATTATTCATGGAAAATGGTTTTTAGAATAAATTTCTAAAATTGGGCTGAAGCCACATTACATGTATTTATATAATCTATGCTCATGTGTATATTTAGCACAGGAAAGCCATGGGGCTTTAAGTCATTGGCATAGTTGGTTATCAAAGATAGAAATGAATGTTGTGTGGCTCCACTCTCTCTCTGGCAAATAGATGTCTTTTCCTTGCAGAAGATGTTGTTGTCAAGCCCCAGAAAAAGGAGGGAAATTTCTGTTCCTTGTCATATTTCCAGTTTGTGTTTATAAAGTGGAATTCTAAAAAAGTTCAAAAGTTCAAGCTTTAAACAGTGTGGGCTCTCTCCTCACCCTAAGCCTTGCCCATTCCCTTAAACTACTCTGACCTCCAATATGATATCTGCTCTGAAAGGGCAGCTGTGCTCCACCACGTAAGACTGATCCTCCAGGAATTTACAGTGCAAACTCATGCATCACAATTATTGTGTAACTTACATGAATTTATTATTCATCAAAACAAATCACACTCACACCTCTCAGCTGACCCTCATTATGTGGGGCATCCCTCATTTTAGAAAGTCATCTATCTTACCCTTACCCAAGTTGCCATCTGGTCAGTTTTTTGATGGAGACTGTTATTTGTATAGGAAGTCCAACTGATGCCTAACAGAAGCCAGTTGTTTTACATGCCTCCAGTTAAAATTAAAATTAGATAACACTCAGATGTGAGATTAAAAAACTGCTTTAACTCTCTTTAGATGCTCAGACAATGAAAAGCCAAATCTCAGTTGTAGGGGATTTTTACATTGTCCCCAAATGCATAACCAGAATATAGTAAAATAGAATGATGAGCTTGGCTTTTGTTAACTTAAATTGTTCCCTTTCCCTATTAGAATTCAAGATTATGTGTAGTGTCACTTTGGAGAATGAAGGAAATTGATGTAATATTAACACAACCCAATATCATGTTACTACCCACATGGGAGCCAATGCCAGACTCTACCAATGAGCTTTGGTCACTAAGCATAATAATACAATACATGTTGGCTAAATGAATAAGAGAGTCAATGGAACACAGCAATGTTTTTTTTTTTTTTTTAAGAAAGACTACATAGGCTTTTTAAGACTAAAGTTAACATGTTTGTGAATAGTGTATGTTTGATAAAAATAATCTTATTTTTAGATCCTTGCCTGTTACAAATGAAAAACAAAAGACACAGTAGGTGAGCAAGAGTGCAATAGTAGTTACTGAGTTCCTTGGCTTTGGAATTCCACAGAACCTGAGTAGAATGTTAGCTATTATTGTGTAAATCTAAATCTAAATCTGTTAGCTATTAACCTTAATCTCTCTAAGTCTCAATTTCTTCATCTATATTATGGACATAATGTTTATCTGGTAAATTTTTGGCTAAAGATTGAAATGATATTATATGTAAAGCTACTTAGTTCATCTGGGACATTAGTAAACATGGGAAGGAACTTTTTTAGTTGAAAAACCTGCTCACAGAACATTGGCGCATTGTTAAATAAAAGCCTTGGTGAGGGGTCAGAAAAAGTGGGGACTTCAAGTTAAAAAAAAAAAAAAGAGGATTTCTTTGTCCTAAAAGTTTTAGCAACTATAGTAACAGCTTCATAATGGAAATAATCTCATATTCCGGGTGGCATATGCCATTTTCTTCTGAAATATGTTCATAGTGATCACATTTTCCTTTATTGTTAAAGTTGCGATGATTAGTCAAAGTGGAAGCTTCCAGTATGTAAACACTGTGAAATACATATTTACGTGTCACTGTATGCACGAAAGTAAATGTGTTGTATTATGCAATGATCAAGTGTGATATATTTTACTTAGGAATGTATTTACATTGCATAATAGCCATGGTATCTCTGCCCTCACATTTTTTTCCTAAAACCTATAATTCTGTCATTGGGCATTTTCTTTCTTTCTTTTAAACTGACTTCACACGCTTTCAGTGCATTGTTTTCTTCCTTGTATTTGTTCTATTTGCATTCAAATATTTTAGTTTCATCACATGAATTCACTCTGAGATATTTTTCTTACAACATTGATAAAAGTGTCCACTCTTGACTTTCCCATTTGATTAACAGAAAATAATCATCTTTCTCTCTCATGCGGTTTGGTTAATTACCTGATATAGGCAGCACAAATAATTTCTACAGTAGTGTACTTATTGTTTTAAGAATTATGTGAAAATTAGTCCCTTACTACATGATTAGATTTTCAGATCTGGTAATGAAGAAAAATAGTCTTTCTGTGCCATCTTTTAATGTGTTTTTAATCACCAGCTAAATAACAAAGAATTGTCTTTTAAAATAATTAAGACTACATATCGAGTCTCCATAGGATGTCAACAATAAAGGGGTTAATGAAGCATCCAATCATCATGGAAACAATCAAAAAATGTCTTGCTTTAAACAACCCAAAGCAATTTCTGCAATCTAAATGCATCTGTGCTGGAATAATTTCCATAGCATCAGAACATTTTTCATCCTGCAGAGATTACAAGACGAAAAAGCGGAAAGCTTACAAATGATGGCAACCCCCTATATAAGTGCAGCCAAATATTTAAATGAAAAATCTGTCAAAAAAACCAAGCTATTACAGTTTCACACACCATGCTAACATTATGGCATGACCTCAGTCATGGCACCATTTAGAACCATGAAAGAATGCTACAATGAGAGATTTCCATTTACACATTATACATAGCTTCTCAGCATATTAATAAATTCTCTGTTATGTGTTAAAGCAACATATGCTTTTTTGCACTCTTTATACTCCAAGATCAATTCAAGGCTCAAATCAATACCAATTCATTGCATCTTTGTGAACACCTCACTCATAGGCACGACTGGAAATTACATATGCCTAAATCAAATGAAATTAATGTATATTTAAATGGTCTAATTATAGAAATGGCAAGAATAAAAATCATGATAATATACAGACTTTTTTGTAGATTTACTTTAACATGTTCCATTCATTCACAAGATACAGTACAAAAGTACAGTACTTGGAAGCTGAGTTCAAGTACTTACCAGCTGCTTATCAAACATATTATTTACCCAACTGTCAAGAGTCTCAGAGAGCTCAGGGATTACAACAAACTTGCTTTTTTATCCTTAATTTATTTACTAGCAAATTACATTAGCATAATTATGTTCAATGTGCATTTGCTAATTTTATGAATATATAAAGAATCTGTATCTTCAGTTTTCCTATCTGTTAAATGGGAGCAATAATGCATATGCTATTGTGTGAATTAATGCAAATGTACATGTTGCAAATGTAAGTATAATAGCCACATAATAGATGTTCATTAAATGGGAACTCTGTGCACCAAAAAGGCTTAAATGAATATATTACATGGTTTCTTAAGGGGATGTGTTATGTTCCATGGACAAGAAATGATATACTTGCCATGAATATTATCTTGAAGTGTAAATTTACATTTGTATATTGCCACCATTTAAATAAAGAAATAAGGTATCTAAATATAAACTTATAAACTTATTTTTTTTTTTTTGCTTTTTTGGTGGTGTATACCGGAGACACTAAGACTCTTTATTTAATAATTTCTTAAAAAGGCTTTTTTATGCTCTCCATGTTATGGAAAATGTACTTTAGCTCTAGTCTCATTTATTTTCTTGCTAGTTGAATAAGGACTGGTATAATTTCCACTTATCGGGAAAGAAGTACAGAACAATTAAACGTGGAGATCGAAGCTCTTTCTATTTAATGTTGACTATAATCAACACGGGAAACCAATTCACAGACCCAAATGATTGTTTTTTCCTTATAAGTAAGTGAATTGTTTTGGCCAAGTATACCATATAAATGCTCTACTTCATAGACTTGGTGCCAGTCAGTTTGCATTTATACTGGGAATGGAATCCAGATTTCTCACAAAAGCCATTTCCATAGAGCCAAGAATGAAATGAAGAGGGGCTGTTTCCTTGTAAGTAGTTAGAGAAACAGAGTAATTGTTATAAAACTGTTGTTAACAATGTAGGAAATGTGCAGTACATACAGCTTAGATACATGATATCATTTCAAAATTAGTCCAAATTATGTACTTTTTAACTGATAGTACTCTTAAGCTTTGATAATACTCAGAACTCATGGAGAGTGTTGGCATTTTGTAGAATGCACCAAATTGATTCATTTCAAAGACTCTGTGGAAACCAAAGAATTATTATGTGAATATATGGTTTCCATAAACTCATGACAAAACATCTGGGCTCAGATTTGAATTTGGGGTTATATATTTTATGTTCCTGGCTTTTACATGAACATTTTCCCATATTATAATGTTTCTAAAATCAAGATACATACTTCTAGCACATGACCTCTTCCCTCAAAACAGCTACCAGTTAAACAATATCACAAAAGAGAAGAAATAAGGTAGAATGTGATTTTACAGATATAAATTATGTACTAGATATCAAATTTATATGTAATATAAATATTTATATGTATTTTATATATTACATTAATGTATATTATGATACATACTATAAAAATATAGTTACCTATACATAGAATATAATAATATACATAAGATACAGGATGTATATTGTGTGTAACTTGTAAATTGGGTGAGAAACCATTTTTCAGGAGTATTGAAGGTCTAGATAACATACTTTGATGTGATAATAGTTTGATTAAAGAAACAGGTGACAATGATCTCTGGGGTTTAGACTTTCTATCACTACTCACATTCATATTCTCAGAGTTGGTATTCAACTTGTTAACAGCAATAAATTCTCAATAATATCTGAAGAGTTTAATTATTTACCTTTCAGGTCATTCGCATCATATGCTTTATTTTAATAGGTGAATTATTATTTTATTAAATTATTTTTAAAGCTCACTACAAATACAAAATAGAATCATTAATAATAAAACAAGTTATGAAATAAAAACTTAAAATACAGCTTCAATGATTCACATTTCATAAGGCTTAAGAAGAATTAAAGTAATTGTTATGAATAGAATTTAGGATTAAAATATTACTTCCTTACATTCAATTACCTTCATTTAAACCACTCTAATCATTTCCCAATACATTCTGAAGAATACATTGCATTATATTTTCATATTTCCAACATATTTAAATGCTTAAATATATCTAACATTTTTTAGTCTTCCCAGGGCTTAGACTTCAGTTAACCCAACACAAAAGTAATTCACTTGATATATCTATAGTTTGCTAAGTTATAAGGTCTGAAGATAATTCACTGCAGAGTTAACTGTAGGTGTTTAGTATTACCTGACATAATGTTACAGGTATTCCACCCAAGACTCTTTTAACAATTTCTCTTTCAATGATTTATTGAAGAATCCCAACAAATAATTATAATGTTTACAGGCTTTAATCAATAATTAGAGCATATATAAGACTTAATGGTGGTTATTACATTGAATTGTGAATATGTTATAATTATCAGAGACTTGTGAACATATAATTTTATAAAATTCTATTAGTTTGTCCATGTTCTATAATATATAATGTCTATTTTATGCATATATATACACACATATATTTCTGATTTACAAACAACAAAAAGGTCTAAAAATTGCCTAAATATTTTCATTAAATAAGAAATAAATAGAAAGTTAATATTTATTTAATTTTAAGTAATGAAATCGCTTTCATTATAGTGATGTTTAAATCTTTATAAAACAAGTGTACACCCTCCACCCCAAAATTCAATAATGAAAATTTTGAATTATTCACTAGATTGTTGCCACCTATAAGATGAATACAACTTTGGGTGTAAAAAAGTAAAATATCACTGAGGAAACTTTTAAAATCTAAAATTATCATAAAATATTTAATACTAATGAAGGTATAATACTCTATATGGGAGACAGTAGAGCACAAAACTTAGAAATATAGGCTCTGATAATCATCTGCCATTGGACTTTAGACAATTTATCTACTCTTCAGTTTCCTTATCTGTAGAATCATGTTAATAATTGACTCTGATTCAGAAGACAGTTCTGAAAACTGTATCTTAGAAAACTGCTAAGTACACTGTAAGTGCCTAATAAATGCTAGCCGTTTTTATTATTTTTATAATCTATCTGTCACTGCTAAATTCTAACACTCCTATTACTAACATTATTTGTCTCTGCCCAATGAAGATGATGAAAATGATGATGGTGATGATGATGATAATGGATGGTAATATCACATTTTCTAGCATTCTGGTTTGTTTTTGTAAGAATCAATAATAAAATTTATTTGTATTTAAAATCTGAAATATTAATTGGACAATTTAGATTTAATTACATTTCTATTTTTTCTGTTCATTATCTGGTTGCCTAACACACACATGCACACACACACATAAATGACTAAATCACAAATAGCAGGAAGGAGCAAAGATTTACAGAAGTCCTGCAACATGAAGCAAATGGATAGAGAAATCAAGAGTTATTTCTGTAGGAATGGTCCAAGATGTCAATGTAGTAAGACCCTGAACTTACCTCCTCCCACAAACATGCCAACTCTATAGCTACATATGGAACAATTCACTCTGAAAATTAGCTGAACAGCTCCTTCACAACAAACAACAAAAGAGCCACATGGAGACAGGTAGGACATATGGAGACATAGTCTCACCAAAACTACATCCACCAAAACTACATCCCCAGTGTGAAAACCTACAATTGGGAAGGAGCTCACAAATCTGAGGCTTCCCTTTTAGGAGTTCATGCCCCACACAGTTACTCCAACTCCTGGGACAGGCAACAGAGAAATGAGCCCCCAAAATGTCTAGCTTTGAAAACCAATGGGGCTCACATCCATGAAACCCAAAGAACTGCAGACAACTGAGATACTTTTCTTAAAGAGCTCCTAAGCAGACTTACTCACCCCAGGGGCTAGCACAAAACCAGCAGTATGAAAGCGCCTAGACCCCAATATATGAAGGAGATTCATGTGTTAATCTTAAAGCATGTGCCCGAGGGGGCAAGTGTCTACTGGGACTCCCTCCTGGGACTGAGGCACTGGCAGGCAACATTTTTGTACTCTCCCTTTACTTTGATAGTGCCAATGGGTGCACCCCAGCCCTGCACTAACCCTCAGCTCCACAAAAACCAGTGGGTGTGCGCCATGGCTCTACACTCTCCCACAGCCCCACTAAAGCCAGGGGATATGCACAGTCTGCACAGAGGATGCTCCTTGAACATCTGCCTCTAGTGGACAGAGGGGCTTGTGTTCTGGAGTCCCACAGGACTATAACAATTGGAGAGACAGTTCTTGGCAGCCTACCCACCCCAGGACACTACAGACAGCAGACTGAAACGCACCTGGTCTTTTTGTAAGAAAGAACTATCTACTTGTCTTGAAGCTCTTATGATAAATGGTCAGTCTTCAGGTTTGTCTCAGATGTAGAGGTTTTGGAGTTGTTCTCAGGTTAGGCCAGGGACACCAACTTTGTGCTTCAGCTCACTGGTACCTCACAGAAAGAGGTTTATACATTTGTCTGAAGCCCTGATTTTTGTAACTGTCACCTAGGAGATGACTCCAGATATCCTGGTCTGGAGGCCTTCAGGGTTTAAGATGGTGTCACAAAAGACTGTATATATTTGCACACTTTAAAAGCTGCTGCCTCAGGGTCTGGCTTACAATTAGCCTGAAACGAAGTGCTGAGATCCCTTGCTTTGGAATACTGGTAGGACTCAGCACATCCTGAACGGTTGGGACCTATCAAGAAAAATCAGGATGCTTGGACAATCACAAAGGTTTGAGACACAACCAAGAACTAGGGCAAGGTTGAATGATAAGGTTTATCTCCTACACAGATCACTTTTTCAAGATTGGGAAAGGTAGCTCTTTTGCCTAATACATAGAAACAAACACAGACGGTCAAGCAAAATGAGAAAACAGAGGAATATGTTCCAAATGAAAGAACAAGATAAAACCTCAGAATAAAACCTTAATAAGACAGAAATAAATAATTTCCCTGCTAAAGAGTTCAAAGTAGTGGCCATAAAGATGCTCACCAAACTTGGGGGGGGGGGGGGAATGGATGAACACAGCAAGAACTTAAACAAAGGATAAAAAACATCAAAAAGTACCAAACAGAAGTCATGGAGCTGAAGAGTATAAAACTGAATTTAAAAAATTGCACAGGAGGGTTTAACAGCATAACAGATGAAACAAAAGGAAGAATCAGTGATCCAGAAGGCAGGGCAATGAGCTCGCACAGAGAAGAAAAAAAAATATTAAAATGAAGATAGCTTAAGGGACCTATAGGGCAACAATAAAAGGAATAACATTCTCATTCTCATTTTAGGCATCCAATAAGAAGAGAAAGAGAAAGGGAAAGAAAAAAATTTAAAGTAATAATGACTGAAAGTGTCCCTACATTGGAGAAGGAAACAGAAATCCAAATCCAAGAGGCCCAGAAAGTTCCAAATAAAATCCACACCAAGAAATACAATCATTAAAATGTCAAACTTGAGAAAATCTTAAAAGAAGCAAGAAAAAAAACAACTTGTTGCATACAAGTGAACTCCCCCACAAGACTGTCAGCAGATTTTTCAGCCGAAACTTTGTAGGCCAGAAGAAAGTGGTACAATATAGACAAAAGGCCTGAAAGGAAAAAAAAACTTCCAACAAAGAATACTTTACCTGGAAAGATTATCATTCAGAATTGTAGGAAAGATAGAATTTTCCAAACAAGCAAAAGCTAAAGAAATTCACCAACAGGTTTACAAGAAATGTTAAAGGCACTTCTTTAAGCTGAAAAGAAAGGACTTTAATTAGTAATAAGAAAACATATGACAGTATAAATCTCCCTGGTAAAGGTAAACATATAGTAATATGTTTTTTATAACTTTATAGTTATAACTTTACAGTTATAAAGTTAGTATGAAGGTTAAAAAGGCAAACATGGTAAAAATAACTATAACTACAATAATCAGTGAGATAGGAATCCATCAAAATCCTACAGGAGAACAGAGGGAGCAACCTCTTTGAATTCTGCAGCAGCAACTTTTTTTTTTAAAGATTTTATTTAGTTATTTGAGAAGAGAGAGAACAAGAGAGAGGGAGCACATGAGAGGGGGGAGGGTCAGAGGGAGAAAGAGACTCCCTGCTGAGCAGGGAGCCCGACACAAGACTTGATCCCGGGACTCCAGGATCATGACCTGAGCTGAAGGCAGTCGTTTAACCAACTGAGCCACCCAGGTGCCCCTGCAGCAGCAACTTCTTGCTAGGCATGTCTCCAAAGGCAAGGGAAACAAAAGCAAAAATGAACTATAGGGACTTCATCAAGATAAAAAGCTTTTGCACAGCAAAGGAACCAGTCAACAAAACTAAAAGGCAACCTATGGGATGGGAGAAGATATTTGCAAATGATACCACCAATAAAAGGCTGGTATCCAAGCTTTATAAAGAACTTATTAAACTCAACACCCAAAAAACAAAGAATCCAGTCAAGAAATGTGCAGAAAACATGAACAGACATTTCTCCAAAGAAGACACATAAATGGCCAACAGATACATGAAAAAATGCTCAAATATCACTCATCATGAGGGAAATACAAATCAAAACCAAATTAAAACCACAATGAGATACTACCTCACACCAGTCAGAATGGCTAAAATTAAAAAGGCAGGAAACAACAGATCTTGGCAAGGATGTAGAGAAAGGGGAATCCTTTTACACTGCTGGTGGGCATGCAAGCTGGTACAGCTGCTCTGGAAAAGAGTATGAAGGTTCCTCAAAAAGTTAAAAATAGAGGCTAGCAATTGCACTACTAGGTATTTACCCCAAAGATACAAAGGTAGTGATCTGAAGGGGCACCTGCACCCTGATGTTTACAGCAGCAATGTCCACAATAGCCAATAGCCAAACTGTGGAAAGAGCTGAGATGTCCATCGACAGATGAATGGATAAAGAAGATGTGAGATATATATTTATATTTATGATAGAATATTACATAGCCATCAAAAATCTTACCATTTACATCGACATGGATGGAACTGGAGGGTATTATGCCAAGTGAAATAAGTCAATCAGAGAAAGACAATTATCATATGGTTTCACTCATATGTGGAATATAAGAAATAGCACAGAGGATCATAGGGGAAGGGAGGGAAAATGGAATGGGAAGAAATCAGAGAGGGAGACAAATCATGAGTGACTCTTAACTACAGGAAACAAACTGAGGGTTGCTGGAGGGGAGGGGGGTGAGGGGATGGGGCAACTGAGATGGGCATTAAGAAGGGCACGTGATGTGTTAAGCACTGGGTGTTATAGGCAACTGATGAATTATTGAACTCTACATCTGAAACTAATGATGTACTTACTATACATTGGCTAACTGAATTTTTTAAAAAGGCAAATGTAGTAAAAATAACTATAACTACAATAATTGGTTAAAGGATATAGTAAATCAAAAGATATAAAATGTGACATCAAAAACATAAAAAGTTGGGGGAAAGTAAAAATGTAGAGTTTTAGAATGCATTCAAATTTAAATTATCAATTTAAAATAGACTGTTTTATATATATAAGCTGTTATACATAAGTAACCATAAACCAAAAACCTATAGTATATATGCAAAAGATAATAAGAAATATAAGCATAACACTCAAAAAACTCATCAAACCACAAAACAAGAGAGAGAGCAAGAGAAGAAGAAAGGAACAGAGAGGGCTACAAAACAGCCATGGAACAATTAACAAATTATGGATAAGTACATACCTATCAATAACTACATTACATGTAAATGGACTAAATTCTCCAGTCAAAAGACATAAAGTGGCTGAATGGATAAAACAATAAATAAAAGAAAGAAAGAAAAGAAGAAGAAAAAGAAAAACCAAGACACATCTACATGCCTACAAGAGACTCACTTTGGAAGCAGGGACACACAAAGACCAAAAGTGAAAGGAGAGAAAGACATTCCACACAAATGAACACCAAAAGGAAGCTGGGGAGCTATACTCTGATTGGACAAAATAAACTAAAACAAGACTATAATAAAAGACAAAAGGTATTACATAATGATAAAAAGGTCAATCCACCAAGAAGATATAACATTGGTAAATGTTTATGCACCCAACATAGGAGAATCTAAATATATAAAGCAAATATTAATAGACTTAAAGAGAGAAATTGACAGCAATACAATAATAATAGGGGGATATCTCATTTGCTTCAAAGGATAGATCATCCAGCAGAAAACCAGTAAGGAAACATTGGCTTAAACAACACATTAGACCAGATGGATTTAATAGATACATACAGAATGTTCCATCCCAAAGCAGCAGAATGCACATTCTTCTCAAGTGCATGTGAAATAATCTCCAGGACAGATCATATGTTAAGCACAAAACAAGTATCACTAGATTTTAAGAAGACTGAAATGATATCAGCCATTTTTTCTGACCATAGTGGTCTGAAACTAGAAATCAATTACAAGAAGAAAATTAGAAAAATCACAAATATTTGGAGATTAAACTACATGCTACTGAACAACCAGTGGGTCAATAACAAATCAAAGGAGAAATAAAAAAATACCTTGAGACAAATGAAAACAAAAAATGTAACTTACCAAAATCTATGGGGTGCAGTAAAAGCAATTCTAAGGGGGAAGTTTGCAGTGAAACAGACCTACTTCAAGAAATTAAAAAAAAAAATCTCTAAATAATGTAAATTTACACCTAAAGGAACTAGAAAAATTAGCACCAACAAAGCCCAAACCTAGTAGAAGGAAATAACAAAAATCAAAGTGGAAATAAATAAAACAGAGACTAAAAAGACATTAGAAAATATGAATAAAACAAAGAGTTAGTTCTGTGAAAAGATAGGCAATTGACCAACCTTTAGCCAGACTCAACAAGAAAAAAAAGAGAGAGGTTTCAAATAAATAAATCAGCAATGAAAGAGAAGTTACAAATGATACCACAAAAATACACAGGATCATAAGGGACTACTATGAACAATTATATACCAACAAATTGGATAGCCTAGAAGGAAAAGGATAAATTCTTAGAAACAATAAATTTTCTCAATAGATGCAGGAAAAGCATTTGACAAAAATCTAACATTCATCTATGACAACAATGCTCAATAAGGAGGGTATACTGGAACATACCTCAACATAATAAAGGCCACATATGACAAGCCCATAGGTAACATCATACTCAATGGTGAAAAGCTGAAAACTCTTCCTCTAAGATCAGAAATAAGAGAAGGATGCCCCCTCTCACCACTTTTATTCAACATAATACTGGACATCCTAGCTACAGCAATCAGACAACGCGAAGAAATAAAAGGCATCCAAGTTGGAAAGGAAGAAGTAATTTTGTCATTATTTGCAAATGACATGATTTTATATATAGAAAACCCTAAAGACTCTATGTAAAACTGTTACAATGAATAAATGAATTCAGAAAAGTTGCAGGATACAAAAACAACATACAAAAATTTGTAATGTTTCTTTACACTAAAAATGAACTATCAGAAAGAAAAATCAAGAAAAAAATCTAATTTACAACTGCATCAAAAAGAATAAAATACCTAGGAATAAATTTAACCAAGGAGGTGAAAGACATATAAAACATTGATGAAAAATTGAAGATACAAATAAATTTAAAGATACTCTGTGCTCATCAATTAGAAGAATTAATATTGTTAAAAAGTCCTTACTCACCAAAGCAATCTACAGATTGAATGCAATCCCTATCAAAATCCCAATGGCATTTTTCAAGAGATAGAACAAAAAACCTAAAATTTGTATGGAACTGCAAAACACCCTGAATAGCCAAAGTAATCTTGAAAACGAAAAACAAAGATGGAGGCATCATGCTTCCTGATATTAAACAATATTATAAAACTATAGTAATCAAAACAGTATTGACATAAGAAGAGATACACAGATCAATGGAACAGAATAGAGAGCCCAGAGAAAAACCCAAGCATATATGGTCAATTTATTTATGACAAAAGAGGCAAGAATGTACAATGGGAAAATAATAGTTTCTTTAATAAACAGTGCTGAAGAAAATGGGCAGACACATGCAAAACAATGAACTGAACATTACCCTACACCAAACACAGAAAATGAAGTCAAATTTAAAGACTTGTAAGACCTAAAACCATAAAACTCCTAGAAAAAAGTAGGCTATAAGATCCTTGACATTAGCTTTAGCAATGGTTTTTGTTTTGTTTTGTTTTGTTTTTTATCTGACTCTAAAAGCAAAGGCAACAAAAGCAAAAATAAACAAATGTCATTACATCAAACTAAAAAACTTCTGCACAGGAAGGAAAACCATCAACAGAGAAAAACAAAAACAACCTCCAAGTGGGAGAAAATATTTGCAAATTATATATCCAATAGGGGTTACTAGCCAAAATACATAAAGAACTCATATAACTCAACAGCAAAAAAAGCAAACAAACTGATTAAAAATATAGGCAGGGAATCTGAATAGACATCTTTCCAAAGAATACACACAGATAGGCAGCAGGCATATGAAAAGATGCTCAACATCACTATCATAGGAAAACTATAATGAGATATCACCTCATACCTATAAGAATGGCTATTATCAAAAAGACAAGCAATAACTAGAATTGGTGAGGATGTAGAGAAAGGGAACCCTCATGCACTGTTGGTGGGAATGTAAACTGATGCAGCCACTGGGGAATACAATATGGAGGTTCCTCAAAAAATTAAAAATAGAACACCATGTGATCAAGCAATTCCACTTTTAGGTATTTATCCAAAGGAAACAAAAACACTAATTTGAAAAGTTATATGCACCCCTATGTTTATTGCAGCATTATTCACAATAGCCAAGATATGGAAACAACTAAGTGCCGATCAATGGGTGAATGGATAAACAAGATGTAGTGTAATTATAAATTATAATTATAAAATTATATATATTCAAATTATATATATAATATATTATATATATAATGGAATACTATTTAACCATAAAAAATAAAATCTTGCCTTTTTTGACAACATGGCTGACCTTGAAGTTATTATGCTTAATGAAATAAGTCTGACAGAGAAAGACAAATACTGTACAAACTCACTTATATGTGGAATCTAAAACAGAAAACAAATGAACAAACAAAACAAAATAAACCTCATAGATACAGAGAACAGAGTGGTGGCTGCCAGCAGAGGGAAGGGGTTAGTGGTTTGGTGAAATGGGTGAAGGGGGTCAGGAAATACAGACTTCCAGTTGTGAAATGAATAGGCCATGGGGACCATGGTAATATAATGCATATTTGAAGTCTGCTGGAAAAATGGATCTTAAAAGTTCTCAGCACCAAAAAAAAAAAAGTTTTTACAAGTTTTTATGGTTACAGATGGTGACTAGATTTACTGTGGTGATCATTCTCAGTAATACTTATATATTAAATCATTACATTGTCCATCTAAAACTAATATAATGTATGTCAATTATATCTCAATAACAAAAAATTATTTCTATTTCTCTAGAATATTTTCTATTACGATATCTGAAATATAAGATCAGAAACCAGTGGATTATAAACCATTGTGATTATTGCTTTTTTCAAATACCTGTTGAATTTAGTTTTTGACTTTTAAATTTTCCATTACTTGAAGAGTTTTATACCTGGCAAATTAAAACTTGACATGTTACTCGACCATAACTTAAAAATCATCTTTTCTATTTTTAAAGTAAGTACTTAATTGAACAAAATAATAAAGTAATTAAAGATTGGCCACATAAGAACCCTTGCTTTTGAAAAAAAGCAAATAAAGCCTGGATGCAACTAGTAACCTTTCTTTCTAAGTGCATAACAGTGGTCCATTTCTTATAACAATATGGCTCATGAGTATTCAAGATACTTCAAAATGTGGAGCTAAAAGCATGTGTTGTAGAATGGTCCTTTCATGCCTTTGATGTACAAAGTAAATCAGCCTGAAATCAACAGAGAATTGCCATGAGAGAGGTTGGATAAATCTCAGCATGATCAAAGCATTCCAAGCCAATGACATTTGAAAGGAAATTAAAGCTCTCTCCACTGAGATTTAGCCATCTTCTAAACAGAATAAATGCAAGAATGCTAAGATGGATGGATATGTTAAGCACAGCTAGCAATCCTCCAAACCATCAGGATGGTGCTCCATTTATTAAAGCAGTGCAAACCACGTCGATTTGCATACTATGAAACTGTCTGAGGAAAAGCTTTTATTGTTATTTTTTGGTCCTCATAATATAGTCCAAAGTGAAAAATTACCCACTAAAAATACTGTTTGATTTGTTTGTCCTGTTGTAGATAAGGGATCATTATGCAGTTTAAAGGACAGAGTTATTGAGAATTGATTCTTTATTTCTACTGATGCAAAAAGTCTGATAAAAAATTAATGTAACTCTCTAATAAGAACTGCTGTAATGAAATTTAATGCCTTAACATGTTTTAATGATTTCTATGGCAGGTATTACTTATCTGGGAGGATAACTGACATACTAAAATATATTGTTATCCCTGACATGATCAGAGGTTAAAAGGACAGATTGTAAATTCAAACTGGCATTTGCTTTCCAAAACACATCTTCAAGTACTCTCTACTAGTCTGAAATACAATTCATTCTAAGAAACTAACCACTGAAATACTCTTAGCATAGAACCATGTTGATTGTTTTAGAGATATTTAATGGTACAAGTAGCATTCTATAAAATGGCTCTGAGAACTAATTGATTTTACATTTCTAAGAATAATTATATAAGAAGCTTGTTCTAATTTAGTTTTGCATATGGTCAATCACCAAAGGCAAGTATATTTTGTCTAGAGTACATATATAAGAACTCTGTTTTGATATACTTATGTAGTTCTGTGCCTCTTGGAGTAGAGTTAAACGGTTACATGGCTTTATATTGTTCATTGTTTTTTTAGTATTTGTTAAATATATTGTTCAGGATTCACTATGAAAAACATTATGGGCATTTTAAAATGAATGATGTATGGTCCATACATCACAGAGCTTGTGTTTGGGTAAGAAAGATGGGCCTATAATCAGAAACCATGGTATGGTGTGACAGAAGACTACAGAATTATTTGGCTTGGGCGCCTGGGTGGCTCAGTTGGTTAAGCGACTGCCTTCGGCTCAGGTCATGATCCTGGAGTCCCTGGATCTAGTCCCGCATCAGGCTCCCTGCTCGGCAGGGAGTCTGCTTCTCCCTCTGACCCTCCCCCCTCTCATGTGCTCTCTCTCTCTCTCTCTCATTCTCTCTCTTTCAAATAAATAAATCTTTAAAAAAAAAGAATTATTTGGCTTGAATATATTCTGGAGGGGAACAATGAAGGGGGGAATCGGAGGGGGAGACAAACCATGAGAGACGATGGACTCTGAAAAATAAACTGAGGGTTCTAGAGGGGAAGGGGGTGGGAGGATGGGTTAGCCTGGTGATGGGTATTAAGGAGGGCACGTTCTGCGTGGAGCACTGGGTGTTATGCACAAACAATGAATCATGGAACACTACATCAAAAACTAATGATGTAATGTATGGTGATTAACAATAAAAATATTTTTAAACAAGTGTAAGGCATAAAAGGAAAAAAAATAGTATCAGTAACAAAAATGTGTGAAGCCCTCCCATTACCAGGCACTTCTACTCTAAAAGACCACAGTTGATAAAATCACACATAATCCGCCACCCCTCAACACACACACATGGTTTTGAAGCATGGCAGAAGATTTGAAAATCACAGTATGATTGTACAGAAGGTGAGCTGGCATCATTAATAACTTTGCAGACTACAAAGTCTGGCTTTCTTGATCCAAACCATGTCTTTGCCACTTTCTATGGAAGCTTGGAAAATAAAGACAGTAGGCCTTGACTCATAGAGCTGTTGTAAGAATCTAATGAGATTATGCATATAGAATCCGATAAATATTAAGTCTCCAGTGAACACTTGCCATTATCATTAATATTGTTATTATTCCTACTATTATATTTTCAGGTCAATAAATTTTGTTATCTTTACTGATTTTAGAGTCAGGCTTTGATAGACAACTTTTGCTTTTTTTTACTTTTTTTAAGATTTCAATTTTTTTATTTGAGAGAGAGAGCAAAAGCAGGGGTAGGGGCAAAAGGAGAGGGAGAAACAGACTCCCCACTGAGCAGGGAGCCAGACATGGGGTCTGATCCCAGGACCCTGAGATCATGACCTGAGCCAAAAACAGACACTTAACCAACTGAGCCACCCAGGCACCCCAGTAGACAATATTCTCTAAAGAAATATTTTCTAAGAACATGTTAGCCATTTATATCTGATTGGTCAAGAAAGTGACAATGGAGCTTGAGCTGGTAACCAAGAATCTCTAAAATACTGAACCAGTATTCACCTCAAAATTGCATATATTTTGAAAAAAACAGTTCTTAAGGAATTCAGTCTCCAAATAAAATGATTGTTTTGTATCATTTGTTTGTTTGTTTAAATAGAAAATTAAGCTCAGAAAGATTAATGACTAAACCAATGTCCCACAGCCAAGAAATGGTAGATCAGGCCTAAGAGATATCCTGTGACTGCAGAAATATTTTACTTCCTTATTCTCCTTCTAATTTGTAGTGTTCAAATAGAGCACTGTTCTTTCTAGCACCAAAAAAAAAAGGAAGAAAGAAAAGAAAAAAATAACCTACAGACTCATGTGTCATTCAACTGTCCGTCTTCCAAATTTTTTTCAAATATTTTATCAGATACTGTGTTTACAATAAACATTCCTACTTTTTTTTTTTGTAACTGACAGAAACATACGACATCTATAGTTCAGTACCTGTCAGACTTTTCTTGGTAAAGATATTTGTCAGGACTTTAACTATATATCCTAATGTGTGATCGGTTTTTCTAAAGGCTTGTTAGACAAAAACGTAGAAAGCTCACCAACTCTACATATCATATACAATAAATTATTCTTTTTATATTTTCTATCCTGTCAACTTTATTTTAAAAATCTCACCATGGGGGCACCTGGGTGGCTCAGTCAGCTGAGCGTCTGCCTTAGGCTTGGGTCATGGTCCTGGGATGGAGCCCCACGTCTGGCTCCCTGCTCGGGGGGGAGCCTGCTTCTCCTTCTCCCTCTGCTCCCCTGCTCCTGCTCTCTCACTCACTCTCTCTCTTTCTATCTCAAATAAATAAATAAAATCTTTAAAATAAATAAAATAAATAAAAAATAAAAATCTCACCATGGTGTTTTTTGGTTAAACTCAAGAATATAATATTTAGAGGCAGATAATCTTACTTAGATAGGAGGCAAATAAATCTAGATAAATCCTTCACTCTAGGTTCAATTTCCTTATGAGTACAGTGGAGGTAATCATGTGGTATTAGCACCTCTATCCTATTCACTCTTAATGATAGCCAATCATTTCAATGTTATATTTTTGTCCCTCTGCTAAATATACTTGGAAAACTCGGCCTCTTGGGCCATGGGACTTTTTTGACTATTTACCATATTAAATTCTTCATTTCATCTGGAAAAGGATGAACTAGATAAATTATCTCTAGAAGAACACAGTACTACAAGATTTTAACCATTTTATTTCCGAGAGATTATTTTAATATTTATGTCACAACAAGAGAAGGAAAGCACAATATGGAAAATGTTTCATTAATGTTACATGTAATGTATTTATTTAAAAATAGAGGAAAAGATCCCTAAAGAGGAAGCATTTTATATAGATGGTATTTTGTTAACTACCTTGGGCATACAGATGTTGTCAGGTGACCTTTCCAAAGGAACCAATATACAGATTGTGCCCACAGAGCTTGACAGTTGAGGTACTTCACTGTGGATGTCACATCTCAGATGAAAGTGGCAGGTGGTACTAAAACGAAATCAGCATCATTTGAACTTTCAAAACATTTTTATTAACAAATATGGGATAATGGGTGTGAAGAATGATTTTTTTCCCTTTTTTCAATTCTTTTTTCAAAATTCTATTTAAATTCAACTTACCTCACATAAAGTGTAATATTAGTTTCAGTGGTGGAATTTAGCGACTCATCAGTTGCATATGTCACCCAGTGCTCATTACCTCAAGTGCCCGCCTTAAAGTCCATCACCCAATTATGCCATTCCCCCACCTACCTCCTCTCCAGCAATCCTTAGTTTGTTCCCTATATTTAAGAGTCTCTTATGGTTTGCCAACCTCTCTGTTTTTATCTTTTATTTTATTTTTCTTCCCTTCCCCTATGTTGATCTGTTTTGTTTCTTGAATTCCACATATGAGTGAAATCATATGGTATTTGTCGTTGACTGACTTATTTTGCTTAGCATAATACACTCTATTTCCATCCACGTTGTTGAAAATGGCAAGATTTCACTCTGTTTGATAGCTGAATAATATTCCATTGTGTATATAAACCACATCTTCATTATCCATTCATCAGTTGATGGACATCTGGGCTCTTCCCATGTTTGAGCTATTGTGGATAGTGCTGCTATTAACACTGGGAGGCATGTGCCCCTTCGAATCCCTATTTTTGTATCCTTTGGATAAAAACCTAGTGGTGCAATTGCTGGGCTATAGGGTACTTCTGTTTTTAACTTCTTGAGGAAAGTCCATACTGTTTTCCAGAGTGGCTGTGCCAGTTTGCATTCCCACCAACAGTGTGAGAGGGTTCCCCTTTCTCTGCATCTTTGCCAACATCTGTTGTTTCCTGTGCTGTTAATTTTAGCCAGTCTGACTGGTGTGAGGTGGTATCTCATTATAGTTTTGATTTGTATTTCCCTGATGATGAGTGATGTTGAGAAACTTTCATGTGTCTGTTGTCAATTTATATGTCTTCTTTGGAGAAATGTGTGTTCATGTCTTCTGCCCATTTCTTGACTAGATTTTTTCTTTTTGGAGTGTTGAGTTTGGTAAGTTCTTTATAGATTTTGGATACTAGCCCTACATCTAATATGTCATTTACAAATGACAATATGTCATTTTAAATGACATATTAGATAAAGAATGATTTTAATCAATGTTTAGATAACAAGAATAATTTTCTTTAAAGATACATAGATGATTATCTATGTTTTGAAAATCTATTTTACTCACTCACATACCGTATAGAAAGAACACATTGATTAAGTACTTGTCAAGAAGAAGGGAGTCTCTCTTAACCTTCAGCTAATAATATTCATAAAATAAAATATTATAATTATATTATATATATATAGATCTGATGATTCTAAAAATTAAAATATTGATATTCACAGCAAAAGAAATATTTTTTTTATCTAACCCTTGGCCATTGAAACAACAGTTCCCTGAATTGTACATGAATTATAGCTATAAACTTCTAAAATATATACCTATAGACATATATACACATAGGTCTTTATTAAATGGCTTATTAGTTTCTATCACCAATTTTGAAAATTATTATTAAGGAGCCAAAAATTACATAATGTCATATTGTGCTAAACGTTTTTTTCTAACTCATTCTAGGAGTTTATAATATAAACATATTCAGGAAGTAAAAATAAAGGATGCGTAGAAAATATTACTGCTTGAAGCAAATTCTCTCGAGTTGGTGATTTTTATTAAAATAAACATTAGTTAAGGAATGCACTGTTGTTTATAATCAGCCAATTCAAATTCTTTTAAAGTCATCATTCATAATTTTATGACCATGGAATAATCCAGCTGGTTATAATTATGTAATAAACAACATAAAAGTACATCTAGCTATTTGGGTAGATCATAATTTAGCAGTTAGATGAGTCACCAAATAATGTGTGATTAAAACTGTTGAAAATGTTAACAAAAATGCCTCTAGAATAAACATATACATGATGTCACCCTTTGATTTAAACATATTCATATCTGATTCTGAGATGAGGTTGATGTCCTTTAAATAAATTCATCTACTGGCTATAAACATATTATCTCTTATCCAATTTGAAATAGTAGCACTCTTTCTGGTAGCTTTAGGTTTTTTGCCTTTCAGCATCTATTCTTAATCTACCTCACCTTTTGCTTTTAAAGAGTTGTCCATATCATTGGATGCAGGTATTTCACATCTTAACTTACTGTGTGTACGTCTGCATAACATAAATCCATACAAAATGCTAAAAATAAACAACTGTACTTTATATTCTTTGTAAATAAATGAAAATTTATACTGCTTTTCAAATATATTCTGAATTAATTTTGTCAACTTTAATTTAATGATTTTTAAGCATCTCAGTAATTTGAGTCAAATCAAAAATCATTGCAACTCCTTACTAAGCTGTAAAATTCTTAAAGCAGGACCTATCACTATTGCCCCAAGGCAGAGTGCTCTAGACATCATGTGTTCCATAAATGCTGCTGGCTAGGGTGTGCTGCAAGGTAACACTACTATGTTACATTTGGGCTGTGTCCCCTAAGTAAGTATGTTATTAGTCTGTTTGCAGGAGGGTTCTAGCATTATTTAACTTCTCAGATCAACTCACCTTTCTCAAACGTTACGTGCCTTATCCAGAATAATATACTAATTTTATTCTGGTTTATCTCACACTGTTCCTATGAGGAAATGTGTTCCAGGGTTCATCTTGGAATACCTGCAATCCATTTCTCCACTCAGCACACTCTCACCTTGATTTTGGGTAGAAGGAATCTGAATTTAGTGGTCTCTAATTCTGGCATGAAGTGTTTAAAAGGACAGCTGCTGAATTAAGTTAGGGGAGAGTTAGGATATGGAGAGGTATGATGGGGAAAGGAACAAAACTCAAAGACCAGAAACAGAAATCAATAAGGAGACTGTTTGAGTCTTAGGTACTAACCATATCAATTACAATGTATAATGTGTAGAAAAGACAACTAAATATATACATAGGGATGAAAGACATTCTGGTAAAAAGATTTTATAATTTGCTTCTCTAACTTTATGCCTCTATTTTTTAAAAAAGATTTATTTATTTTAGAGAAAGAGCATGAGCAGGAGGGGCAGAGGGAGAGGGAGAGAGAATCTCAAGTAGGCTCCACATTGAGTGTGGAGCCTGATGCAGGGCTTGATCTCAGGACCCTGAGATCACAACCTGGCTGAAACCAAGAGTCAGAAGCTTAACCAACTGCACCACCCAGGTGCCCCATGCCTCTAATTTTTTAAAAATATGTTCTAATATTTTTCTTTTACATTTATGTTAGGACAACTACATTAGCCTTTATAGCTGTAGTTTCATGATTTTAAATTTACCACCAATTTCACAAATCTCGATGTACATGGTCCTTAATTATGATAATATTTGGATTTACAGTACAAATATCTGCAAACAATAAGTAAACACTATATAATTTTTAAAATATGACAAAATATTAGAAATTAAATGCTACACTTAGAACAATTAACAGAATCTCATACGGAAAAAAGAGGAAAGATACGATTACTCCTGGTATGTGTATCTGACAGGTTTTTTTTAATGAGTAAAGATTAAAACAACAACCCTAGAGGTTGAATAACGTAGAGCAAAGAACTAGGCTCTGGTTTTAGATACAATTAAGTTAGAATTCTGGCCATTCCATTTCCTCATTTCATGGCCTTTCACAAGCAACTTTTAAATATTCTGATGTTCAACAGAAACATACCTACCTCATAGTATTTCATGAAATTCTGTATGTTAAGAATTTCATATATATGTGTACTTTCAATAAATGCTAGCTGTAATTATAATGGATATTTAGGATGTGGGAAATGATTTGCATTTAACCATTTAGCTTGATATTTGAAGTCTGTAACAAAAAGTTTAGTTTCTTCCCCCTCCTCTTGGCCTCAAGACAATCTTCCCTTATAGAATTTCTTTTCTCTGGAGACTTGCTATAATTGAAATGCTATTTTTTTATTAATTTCCCTGGAAACTACCAGTCAGTATATAGGAACTAACTTTAGTTGATTGTTGCCTGGCCACATTTCAAATGTGGTCCCAAATGGAAAGAATGTGCTCTCATTCTTTGAAGTTTACATTTTCATATGTATAATACACTTATCACAGAGAAGTTAAAACAGACCAAGAAACAACTCTGGCACTGAGCCACCAGCATTTGAATATGCACATCCCATGAAATTAAGCACTGGTGAACTAACAAAGGAGTAGAAAATTTCTGGGCACCTGCCCAGCCCCATTACAACTTTTAGGAAATTTTTTGCCCCTCCTACTCACCTCTACACCTTTGGACTATATGAGCTCACCTCCTTGGTCTAAACCAATTGAGTAGAGCAGATACCTCACCCACGGTGGACTAACCAACTTTTTTTTAAGATTTTATTTATTTATTTATCTGAGAGAGAGAGAGAGTGAGTGAGCATGAGCAGGGGAGAGGGGCAGAGGGAGAGAGAAAAGCAGGGATCCCAAATAGAGGCTCCATCCCAGGACCCAGGGATCAATGACCTGAATCAAAGGCAGATGCTTAACCGACTGAGCCACCCAGGCACCCCTAACCAACTTTTTTAAAAGATAATTTTGAGCTGGGTCACCGGGGGTTCAAGTCAGTTGGTTGATGGTGTTAACAACAAAAAGATTCCTGCTCTGGACAAACTCATTTGAAAAAAAAAACAAAAATCAAAAATGAAATTAAAACAAAACAAACCGACAAATAAAAACAAGGAAAAACCACTCTACAGTGAAGAAAAAACAAAAACGAAATTCGCAGAGAGAGAGAGAGCAAACCAGAGATTAGAAGTATGCTAAGGTTACCAATGATTTTCCAGTTTCTCACTACAATCCTTCTAAGTCTAACCTACATTTACATGTAGGTACAGTGAAATAGTCCTGTATCGATAAAACAAATTATTTTTATTAACATTAAACAATTGGGTCATGTCAAATCTATCCTTTCTCACAACTGCCATCAAATTTTTATGTAATTCCAGGGCTTTTTCAATAGCATATTTTTGTAACTAAGAGATAAATGCATAAAATAAAAAGAATGTCTGGGTCTGAGGATAGCTCATGGAGCCAAGGTCTATGAAGCATTGCTTATATAACTTACTTAAACTTTGTTTTAATGATAAAATTTTTGATAGGCTTCCTATTTTAAGCCAGATTTTAACTATGAAATCTTTCAAAGTAATGTGTATGGAGACATATCCTATTACATGACCAGAAATCCTTAGGTCAGTTTCTGAATGATAGAGCTACATGAGAGTTTTAAAATATCTGTTAAATATTGGCAGACTTTATTAAAATTCTACTAAGAAGTAAACAACTTTATGGAATTGTTTGTAACTTTGTACAATTAAAACATCGGTAATTGAGTTGTTCTTTAAAAAAACAGGTTACAAGTGCTTTTTTGACTTGAATTTCTAAAAAAAACGGTCAGCAACTTTTTTCCATGACATTTGGTTCTTTTTTTTTTCAATTTTTTTTAAGATTTTATTTATTCATTTGCGAGAGAGACAGAGAGAGAACAAGCAGGGGGAGAGGCAGAGGGAGAGGGAGAAGCAGACTCCCCACCGAGCAAGAAGCCCGATGTGGGGCTCGATCCCAGGACCCTGGGATCATGACCTGGGCCAAAGGCAGACGCCCAACCATCTGAGCCACCCAGGTGCCCCTGGGTTCTTTTTTAAAAAGAAATTTAAATCAAAACATTTCTGGATGTTTGAAATCACTTTTGCTTTTATTTGTTGTTGTCAATTTTACTCATATAGTAAAGATCTCTCTGTCTAACCCAACTCATGTTGTATATCAGCCCAGTGGTTCACACGTACATGCTAAGAACATATATTTTGTGTTTTTTTAAAGATTTTATTTATTTATTTATTTATCAGAGAGAGAGAGCACAAGCAGGGGGAGTGGCAGGCAGTGGGAGAAGCAGGCTCCTCGTTGAGCAAGGAGCCCCACGAGGGACTTGATCCCAGGACCCTGGGATCATGACCTGAGCTGAAGGCAGATGCTTAACCGACAGAGCCACGCAAGCATCCCTTTTTTGCCTTTTTTTAAGTCGGATAACTCTATAATATAAACATAATTATGTTATTAGCCATGAGGAAAAATCAATAAATCCAGTACAATCTGGACAGAATTAGTTTATCAAAATGTAGAGACTATAATTTCATGAATACTTTTTTAGTATTACCTCATTCGGAAATGTCCTCATGGATGAAACTACTTCATAAATTAAGGCAATTTGAAGTCAGACTTGAGTAAGATTACTTTGACCTTGTGATATTGGGCCTTAGGTTTCCCTCATTTGAATGTGATGCATTTAATAAAATAGCATATTTTTCCAACTCTTCTAGTTTATTTAGTGTCTTTAATTTTATATTATGTAAATTGCAGTTATTAGTGGAGGCTATTTAAAAGCCAAGTGGCTCACCTACCTGAATCCTTAGCACTTAAAACCTTTCTGCAAATAATAATAATATTGCCTTGCACATCCAAAAATAATTTTCCTTTCCAACTATTTCACACCTATTATCTGTTTTTTCTTTGTATATGCTTGGAAGAGAGATGGGCCATAATATTTCATTATAGAAAAAACTGATCTCCAACATGATTAAATGACATTTGAAGGGTCCCACACCTTGTCAATGTAAATTTAACAGAAGGTATTTAGTCTGGCAATTAATGTTTTGTAGAACCTTTGGATCCCTCTCCAAAATATTTCATGGATCTTTCCACTTCTCTCCATGTCTATTGTCACTTTGATTTATGCTCTCCATATTTTTATGGGCTCAAAGTCGGTCTTCCTTTTTCCATGCTCTTACTGTCCCAATCTATTGTCCGAAATGAATTTCTTTATATGTTAACCACATGCCAAAACCTAACTGACTTTTTCATGGTCACACAACTAATCAAAGGCATAGCCTGGAGAAAAACTATCTTTTCTGACGATTAGATTCTGGAATGAAAATACAAACTTCTTGAAGGTAGATATTATGATGATCATTTGCAGTACCTAACAAAAGGTCCTCAGCATAACAGGTGCATCATAAATACCTTGATTACATATCATTGTAAGTTTTGATTAAATCAAAGTCAATAGCAAGACTAGCATCTTATTAAATCATCAATACCTCACCCCAGTGAAATTGTGATTGTTATGGGACCAGAAGATATTAAAATATCTACAGGCTCCATGTGGAATTACTTTCAGGTTTGCAGTTTTAAACTTGCCAGTCGGAGGGGCAGCTTCTTAACCCACTTTCTATTTGTATTGTTTCCCAGTATATTTAGGCAAACCTCTTCCAGCAGAGACATTGCAAACATACAGAAGTAAAAGCAGGCATTTAGCTTTAACCTTAACTGATGCTCTAAGGCCAAAAAAAAACCCTTCAGCGGTAAGGGTCCTCAGCTAGATAAACCGCTGTGTCATAGAAGGCCCCCAAACTGTATTCCTTCTGATCTTTCTCCATACCAGCCAGCAGCTGCCTGGCAGTTCCCGAAGACAGTGCTTAAAAGGACTTGCAAGTTTGACAAAAAAAGTTGGAGAAATTGATTGGTATTTAGAGTTTAGTGGTCTCCTATGGGTATTCCTGGGTTTCTGTGACTGATTTTGATGAAGTGCTTTTATTTGTCTCTCTACCCAGAGACTGCAGATGAATTTGCAGTAGAGCGGCATGCCTCCTGTTTAGCTTTGTCAGGCACCACTTAGACATGTTATAATTTATTTTCCAGGAAAAATATTTCTCATGAGGGCTTCTGGCTAACACAGTGATAAAGCAGCTGGCTACCATTCAGCCTGTTGTCTGCTGGCAGCTGGGCTTCCCCATATAGTCTGAAAAGAAACACAACTGGAGAGGAAAGTTGTGGAAGATGGGGGCAGGGACCAAACCTCCACCTTACTCAGGCCCGAATTTCCTCTCTCTGGCTGTGTTTGGTGGCTGAAAACATTGCAAGCATCCTATAAAGTTTGATAGGGAGTGCTATTATTTCTTGTGTGTGTGTGTGTGTGTGTGTGTGTGTGTGTGGTTGTATAGTGGAGGGACATCTTAAACAGGCATTGGCTTGTGGGGGTCATTGGGTAGACTCGATAGAGCCCTTGAAATGTCATTAAATAACCCAGATTTTTTTTCTAACATGGAACAATCTAGATAAAGCTTCAGATAATTCCTTTGCTTATTTTAAAGGAACATATTTTAAAAACCCTTAATTCTGAATTTACACACTTTGTGAGAAAATGTTTACATTCTGACAGGTACAGAGGAACTGAGATTATCTGAGATTATCTGATATTAATGTGCTTTATTATACCCTGACTCTGGGGCATGTGCTGCCTGAGTGGAATAGTCAGCAAAATTACCAAAGGATTCAACTTATTTTTTCTTTTGGCCTAGTGTATATATTATATATCAAATCTCAGGCATTATCAATCACAATACAGCATTTTCAAGAGTACCCTTACATCATGAGCACCGAGTCACGTATAGAACTATTGAATCACTATATTGTCCATCTGAAACTAATATAACACTGTATGTTAATTATACTGGAATTAAGAAAAAATTTTCATATATTACTGAGAAATAAAAATCCTGCTAAATAAATGATAACATCATATTTTTATCATTTTATGTCATCTTTAACTTAAAGAACTGTTTTATTTTTTTTAAAGATTTTATTTATTTATTTATTTATTTGACAGAGAGAATGAGAGAGAGAGAGAGCATGAGAGGGGGGAGGGTCGGAGGGAGAGGCAGACTCCCTGCTGAGCAGGGAGCCCGATGCGGGACTCGATCCCGGGACTCCAGGATCATGACCTGAGCTGAAGGCAGTCGCTTAACCAACTGAGCCACCCAGGCGCCCAAGAACTGTTTTAGATTTATCTACACTTAGATTTTTATCATACTATTCTTGCACATAAGAAAAAAATTAAGGTAAACAATTGTTTTAAGAAATTCTTAGAACTTCTTACTTTGTATTCATTTATTCTGAATCGATCTTCAATTCAGAGTCATTAATGCCTGAGTTTTCCCACAGAGTATCAACCTCTCTTGCCACCAAATTCACCAATAATGAAATATTTCTTAAAAGAGCCTCCTACTAACAACTCCAGGAAATTTTTTTCAAATTTGGTGATACCCATTATGCAAAATTTGATGCTTCTGGGTTTTTTGCTTGTTTTTGAAGCTGTCAACAGAAAATCCTCAGACAACAACTAGATCTCGTATTCTTTCTTTATTTGGTCCTCAGTTTGTTGATGAAAAATCAACATTTATGAGCCACAGTTCAGTCATGCTTCCAGGAAGAAACCAAGTCCATGAATGCAGAGGCACTGAAAATTATGTCCTGATTTTAAGATGCCATCAGTTCTAAGATATATCTGGATTTTTAAAATGTTAAAAGGGGAAAATATGCTTCCTGAATTTGAAGAAAATATGGAGCATATATAAGGTTAAGTGTGCATATGCTAATTCCAGTGTGAAATACAAATTTAGAGGGTTTCAAAGGGAAGTAGCCCATACTAGTTTTAGTTGATTATTGTCATTATCAGAATCACCTAGAGACCCAAAAATATGGACAAGCTAACCATCTTGGGAGTGAGGTCAGGGCACCAGCATTTTAAACAAGTAGCCCAGGGATTCTGAGGTAGTCAGATTAGGGGAACATTTTTGTGGAAGTCCTGGGATTCACTGGTTGTGTCTTGCCGGCCATCAGACATTTTACGTAGAATGATCAGATATCTGAGCTAGCCTGAGACAGTCTTGGCCTTTGCCTCTTGTCCTACCCTGGTTGCTAGTCACAATGCTTTCACTTTTTTTTTTTAAAGATTTCATGTATTTATTCGACAGAGAGATAGAGAGCACAAGTAGGCAGAGTGGCAGGCAGAGGGAGAGGGAGAAGCAGACTCCCCGCTGAGCAGGGAGCCCGCTGCGGGACTCGATCCCAGGACCCCAGGATCATGACCTGAGTAGAAGGCCAGACGCTCAACTGACTGAGCCACCCAGGTGCTCATAATGCTTTCACTCTTAAAAATGTCCAGTTTGGGGGCATTTTAGAAGGTCACTATAATTCTATGTGAATGGATAAAAGGTACATAATCACAACTAGAAGAAATCCATTTATATGTCCTTGCCGTGAAATGTAAATAGACTCTTTTTGTTTTTTGATCAAAGTATAGTTGACATACAATGTTATATTAGTTTCAGGTGTACAATATAGTGACTCAATAACTCTATATGTTACACTGTGCTCGCCACAGGTGTAGCTACTATCTGTCACCATACAATACTATTATAATACCATTGACTATATTCCCTATGCTATACCTTTCATCCCCATGACTTATTCATTCCATAACTGGAAGCCCATACCTTCCACAACTCTCTACCCAAGTTACCCATCCACCCACTTCCCTCCCCTTTGACAACCACCAGTTTGTCCTCTGATATTTATAAAGCAGACTCTGTTCTTAAAATGGCTATTAAAAGCCCCAATGGAGAGTTCACTCATCAGGCCACCCAATGAGAATCCACTGTGTTGAGAATTTGTCTTCAAGAAAAAAACAAAACCCTAAAGAAAAATGTGCTGTGCTTTTAGAAGTCTATAAGGTTCAAACCAACCCTTAATAAGGACAATCACTAACACTGCTAACTCTAAGATTATAACATTTGCCTAAGTGTGGTATTTTTGACTGTGTACCTTTCACTGTTCTTGTATTTATTGTTCAGAGGCTAAAGTCACACCACCAGAAGCAGCAAGCTCTTCTCAGGCTGTGTCCATCATTACATTATGGACAATTTGGAGAGTTTTCAGATATGTTAAGGTGTCACCTTTTGTATGGCATTCATAATGCAACCCTCAAACTGACCCTCTTCCCTGATTTCAGTTTCACATTAAAATGGCAAGATTAAACCTTCATCTCAAAGACCACATCAGTTCTTGCCATTGAAATGAAGAAACAATTTTTAGTAAAGGCACCATCCATACAGAAAGTGAGTTCTTTCTAAGTGAGCCAAAAGAGCTAAAGAGATGCAAGTTTCAGAATATCTGTGGGTCACTTCAGAAGAACGGTTTCAAACTTTCTCCACTGGTGAATCAGGTGATGAAACAGTTCATGAATAAACTTATTTAATACTACCATATTATTTAAAATATATTAGACAATTATTTTGGAAATACATGAAAGAAATCTCTGTATAGATGAGGCTGGTAACTGTTTTAGCCACACAAATCATTTGAAAACCCAAATGATGTGCATTAAAGAATAAATAATAAAATATATAAGGGATTTTCATTCTGGGTCTGCCACCTTTGGCTGACCTAGGAATAGTGGGTGAAAGTTGTGAGTAAGTCTAGATTTTGAATCAGTATGAGAATGGAATTACCAACAGTTAGAACTGTCAGAGTTATTAGAACAATTTTCTTGTTTGGAGGCAAATTCCCCATCTGGAGGAGTTTGATCTAGAACAAAATTCTTAGGAGTGTGATGTGTATATAACAGGTCTGAATGTTATGTTCCTCCAAATTCATATGTTGAATTCCTAACCACAATAATTAGTATTAGGTGGTGGAGCTTTGGGGAGGTGTTTAGGTCATCAGGGTGGAGCCTTCGTGAATAGATTAATGTTTTTATAAGAGATACCCCACAGAGATCCCTAGCCCTTTCACCATGTGAGGATTCAGAGAAAAGGTACTGGCTACGAAGAAGGAAGAGGGCCTTTGCCAGAATGTGGCCATGCTGGTACCTTGATCTTGGACTTCCCAGCTTTCAGAACTGTGAGAAATAAATTTCTGCTGTTTATAAGCCACTCAGTCTGTGATATTTTGTTATAGAGGTCTAAAGGACGAAGACACCAAGACATGTGGGACATATGCTGGTGAGCACAGAGGAAAATATTAGAGAATATAATCCAAAAATAAGAAAAAAGACTTTAATGATATCAAATATATGGAATGACTCTGTTCCCTCACTAGGTCCACAGGACAGACCATTATGTGTGATTTCCTATTATTAAATTATCCTGAGGGAAGTATAAAGTTCTACAGGAGAATCATTGAAACAACCTCACTGTTTGTTCAACTTTCAGCTTACTGATACATAAAGTGTATGTGGATTTATGGATTATGCTCTAAAATTTAAACAAATTAACTTTAATAAACTGATGATGTAGTTTTAAAAAGATTACTGCAGATTAACCATAAATTTAAGATAATGCTAATAATGGAAACCCAAGTAGGCAACAAGAACATAGCCAAGCTAACACTTTGTCTACTCTTCGTTAAATAGAAGCTTTTCCTTAACCACAGCACTATGTTAAAAACAAACAAACAAAAAAACAAAAAACCATCAGAACTCATGAGAAACTGGTGAAAATTGTGAAATTATCTAGTGGTAATTTGAAATACAGATGAAATTTGCTTTACGTGTTTATGTTGCCTTGAGATATGAGTACTAATGTTAAAATAAAGCCATCACAATTAGCAAGATACTTTTAAAAAAGCATTCAGAGTCTCTTTTGAAGTCTTTTCCTTATGAAAGACAAAAAATTTCCCTTTTGAGAAAACAGTAATTATTCCTGACACAATAGAAATGACTGAGACAATATGTGGCAAATGATTTGGTAACAAATTAAAATGCATTATTTTGTTTGCAAATAGTACTGCCAGAGGCATTGAAAATATTGCTGAAATTATGAAGAAATACATATTAAGCAAATTAAGTCATTTTTCTTATACAGTTGAATAAATAAAATCATCCAACCTTTCTTAGCTTTTTCTTGGAAATATGCACTTGCTAGATAAAAATAAAAGCTAAAGGAGCTTTTAAAGAAACAATGCATTCAAAAAAGCATGCCCTCAACAGATTGTCGAAAGAAAAAAAAAAAAAAGCTTTAAGTGGGAAAAAAAACTACAAGAACAACCACTAATGGAGCAGTTTAACAGATTAGAATTGAGAGAGGGAAAGAGAGTGAGGGGAAGAGAGAGAGAGTCTAGAGTAAGGCTGAAAAGCTATCACTACACTTGAAAGTTCATTCAGTGAGTTTAATAACAACTTAATTGCTTATTAAACCTAGTAAGTTGAAACTAGAATTATATATGTGCTACAGACAGTTCAAAAAGGATGACAATAATAATTATAAAAATATGTTTTCAATGACAGAGAGGCTGTTATTTGTATCACATGAGGTTCACAAGTCATCTCACTGTAAAAATAAATGAATAAATAAATAAGATGGAGTGTAAAAATTACCCACCTTTCTTTTTTTTTAAGAGCTCTTAAAAGAAATAAATACTTAATATTTCTTATGATGACTGGCTGTCAAAACTGTGCAACTTAGAAAATAA
The DNA here is from genome assembly GCF_037043125.1 of Eumetopias jubatus. Classification (NCBI taxonomy): domain Eukaryota; kingdom Metazoa; phylum Chordata; class Mammalia; order Carnivora; family Otariidae; genus Eumetopias; species Eumetopias jubatus. Next base: position 99,883,139 of record NW_028274811.1, read on the forward strand.
TTTTGAAAAATGAGCACTTAATCTTTCCCTTCAAATAAAATGGTTTGCTTTAACAAGGAGTAAAAAAAAAAAAAAAAAAAAAATCACTATTTGGGGAAAAAAAACACAACTTATACAAGGAGAAAGTATTTAGAAAATGGATGTTTAGAAGTGTTTTGATCAGTTTGTGATTTGGTTACCAAATAAACTCTCATATGTTCACATTAAAAATGGAAACAATTTTCTAATCTGTCCTCAAGAAAATGTTTCCTTGTATCTTGAATACATTTATTAAAATACACTAAATTTTAAGCCTTTCCAATTTATTTATGAGAAAACTGATCTATATAAGAAAAGACAGAACTTTCACAGATTAAAACCTCAATAAAAAATGTCACATAATTGCTAGATGTGATTGAAAAGTGTGTGCTATGATTTAGTACTATAGTAAGCAAAACTAACCATGTACTCCTCTTTACATCTAGGTACTTTTGAGAGTTACTGCCTTTCAGTCATAAAAGTCATTAATATCAAGAATAAAAATAAATTGATGTTAGGTGAGTGTGAAGTACAGGCTTCCAGTTATGAAATGAGTAAGTCACAGGGATGAGAGGTATAATGTGGGGACTACAATCAATGGTGTTGTAATAGTGTTGTATGGTGACAAATGGTAGCTACACTTGTGGTGAGCAAGGCATAACATATAGAGTTGTTGAATAACTATGTTGTACAACTGAAACTAATGTAACATTGATTTTCAACTATACTTCAATAAATTTTTTAATAAAAATAAAAATAAATAAATTGAATTAAAATCCAGACATTTAATCACTGTATCATGGAGACTATACCCAAGACATTGAAAAGATTAAAAAAATTCAATCACCTTATATTCAGTATGAAAGTATTTTCACCAAGATAAAATAGTTTTTGCCATTAATAAGAAAATGTTTAAATATATTTTAGAGTGTTTTTTTAAAAAAAGTATTTTTTCATCTTTTTCTAACTCTTTTTTTTTAAAGATTTTATTTATTTATTTGAGAGAGAGAGAATGAGAGATAGAAAGCACGAGAGGGAAGAGGGTCAGAGGGAGAAGCAGACTCCCCGCTGAGCAGGGAACCTGATGTGGGACTCGATCCCGGGACTCCAGGATCATGACCTGAGCCCAAGGCAGTCGCCCAACCAACTGAGCAAACCAGGTGCCCCATCTTTTTCTGATTCTTAAATATACTTTACTTTTTGTTTATTATTTTAGTTCCATAGGCTGTATAACTAACATATTAATAAATATGATAGTAAATATATCAGAATATTAAGTGCAAATTTTCTTATTGTCTTACAAGTTTTTAGGCTTAGACTCAAAAAGCTAAAAAAAAAAAATAGATTCTAGATCAGATATCTATGCAAAATATGCTAAGACATAAAGAAACAAGTCTAGTAACCATCGGCTGATAACCCAGGTGAAGAATGTGTGAGGGGAAGGTAAGAAATCTATCAAAGAGAGTATAGAAAGGATTTCTTTAAGGAAAGAAATACTGGTAAACTGAGATATCTTCTCTGCCTTGCTCCATATCCTTCTCCAATCAACCAGAAAGACTTCAAAGAACTGCACTGAGATTGCTAGATACTTCCTATAGTTTGAGGAACACAGTAGCTCAGGTCAGAAAAGTTCTACAAGGGTGAGACTGGCTATAGTGGTCTGTGATAGCAGAGTAAAGAATGCATACTACAGTAGGAATGAGTCACATTCCCACCATGGCAGACCAGATGATTTTCCTTCATACGTTTGTTAGGGAGCATCAAAATGGACATTACCCAAATGGTCTTCCTGTATGTAGTTGGAAGACTTAACTTGAAAGAAGGCCCTGCGGGTAAGTCTAAGTAAATGAACAAAGGAGCATTACTTGTACCAGCAAACTGCACTCAGAGAGCCCTAGAGGGAGGAAGTTCCAGTGAACCCACAAAAGTGCTCCAAAAGACAAAAGATTCCAGAATGTAGAAATAAACTTCATCCAGAAAACCCTGATAAAAGTTACAATTCCCTCAATCGAGACCTTGTCTGCCTTGATTTTCCCTTGTTCTTCTGCCCATCTCTGGAGGACTAAAAAGCAGGAGAGGAGAGGAAGATGTGAAGAAGAAAGGAATAAGGGAAAAGGAAACTAACCATCACCCAGGCCCATTCCCATTCTCACCACAACATCACTCCAGCTCACTGCAGACTTTCTTGTTTAAGCTTGGGCTCAAGGTGGTGCGGAGAAAATTTAAACTGGATGAAATATGAAATAATGGTCTGGACTGGACATTTTTAATGAGGACATTTGTTAAAACCTTAGAAATTAGGGAAAGCTAGAAAACCAGCTTGAAATTTCAGGTCAGAGCAGGGAGTAGGAAAGAATAAGCTGCTTTCTTTTGTACCCTATCAAGTCTGGCTCATTCTTATGCTTGCACTATTTTATTTTTAGCATTAATTTTATCTAAAATCCAGTGTTTGGTGAACACTGGTCTAAGGTCAGCATTTTTACACAAAGTCTCATTATCTTCACAAAAGGCATATACCCTTTAAAATTAACTTTTATCACTTACTCCATCCTCATTCCCAATAATAAACCCAAAACTTGGCAGGGATGTTCTCTACCTGTTTCAGATCTAACAACTAGCTAATCACCTAGGAGACAGGTCTGCCTTTCTCCTTTTTTCCATTCTTTATATTGAGCCAATCAATAAGTAAGTGTCTGGTTAGATTTGTGCAATCTGTACCCTTCACCTCATTCCTATTATGATTTACTGTCTCAAAATTTCTTCCTTGGATCTTTGCAATTTCCCCTAAAAAATTCTCGGTCAGCACTGGATGTTGTATGGAACTACTGGATCACTATACTGTACATCTGAAACTAGTATTACACTCTATGTTAACTAACTGGAATTTGAATAAAAACTTTAAAAAGAAAAACATCATAATCAATTTTACTCTTTCCAGGGTCATGCAAATCATCTCTCTAAATTACAAATCAAAAATGTCTTTCTTGTTTTTAAAAACAACCCATTATGGTGATACCCATTAGTAGAGGGATTGCACCATTTTTCTGGTTCCACACAAAACCAGAACTTTTTGTGAGTGAAAAAGGCACATTAATACTCTGGAACAGTAGGCACAAAGCAGGATATCTGAGACAAACTGCCGTATTTGGTTTCTATACCCATTAACTAGATGATAACAATCAACACCCATCATGTCACAAATTCCTCCCTTGTTTTTAAGATTTTATTTATTTATTTGAGAGAGAGGGCATGTGCAAGAGAGCACAGGTTGGAGGAAGGGCAGAGGGAGACGGAGAAGCAGGCTCCCTGCTGAGCAGGAGCCCAACGTGGGGAGGGGGGGTTCAAACCCAGAACCCTGGGATCATGGCCTAAACCGAAGGCAGATGCTTAACCAACTGCCTGAGCCACCCAGGTGCCCCTAAATTCCTCCATTGTTTTAACTCTTGCCTACCTCTTCTGTAATGTCTCTCACTACTTCATTAAATTATAGTCTCAAACTGGAATGTTCTACACTGCTGCTTAACTTTAGTGAGGGAAATCGGAAAAAAAATTATGAGAATAACAAAAACTCAAGTTCAAAAGAAATCCTTATCTTCTCTTCAATGACTTTCACACAGATAATATATGCTTTGATTAGCATACATTTTCAAAAAGAAAACATGTATTAAGTTCCCTCAGTGAAACTGTGTGGACATTTCAAAACATGTCCATTAATTTCTTGACATTCTTCCCATTAAGAGTGAGGTCTGTATCTTCTCCCCTTGAATCTGGATTGGTTTGTATCCACTTCAGTCAAGATGGTACAGTGGCAGTCATGCTTTGTGACTTCTAAGGCTCTGTGACAAAAGTCCATGAAGCTTCTGTTTTGTTTGTGAGAACATTCACTCTTGTTGCAAGTAATAAGTTTAATTACCTCAGGTAGCCATATTGAGAGAAGACTAAGCCATACGTAGAGACCACGTGAAGGATATCAGTAGATCCAGCTGTACCCAGCTTTTCAGTCTTTTCAGCCCAGCCCTCGAACATGTGAGTTAAAAACCTCCACATAATTCCAGCCTCCCAGCCATTTGAATCTTTCCGACTTAGGTCTCATACATCATAGAACAGAGATAAGTCATTGTCACTGTATCCTATCCAAACTGCTGACCCACAGAATCCAGGAGCATAATTAAATGGTTGTTGTTTTATGACACTAAATTTTGGGGTGGTTTGTCACATGTCAACAGACAACTGGGACTGTCTTCAAATGAACCTGATAACTGAATTCTATCCTGTAACAATTCTTTAACAGGATTTTTTCTCTTACAAGGATATTTTCCATTTATTGTCTGCTTTTCCAGTAAAGCAAAACCAGAAATACCTTTCCAGTATACCATTATAGTATAGTGAGAACCAATCAGCTATATGTTGGTAAAAGTGTCTGTACTGCTAAATCTAAAACTTAAATTCATGAGATTTTTGATTAAAAAAAATCCCAATGTCTTATGATAGTATAAAATATCAGTTCTAATCATATAGCTTTTAATTAGTGCATTATAGTTTACAATACATTACCATGTTTCCCCCATTTAATCCTTTTATTCCTATTACCTTGAATGATATTTATTTCACCATGAAGACATTGGGGATCTCAGCAAATAAATAATGGACCCAGGGTATGTTAACAGCCACTGATAGGATTTGAACTCAGGACTCCTGCTTCCAAATCTCACTTTTCTTTCAATCCTGACTTTTATAATTGATAGAATTATCAAAAATAACTGAAATTTTCCAGCTTCCTAAGTAATCTCTTTATTTTTAATTTTGCATCTTCTGGTTCCACAAAATAGCTAGAGGGATCTTTCTAAAGGTTTACTTCTTCATATCCTGCCCCTGCTTAAAATTTTCTGTTGTCCTCCCTTTACACTTGGTAGAAAGGCCCTACACAATCTTTCCCCCACCTCCCTTCTTTTTTTTTTTAATTTTTTAAAGATTTTTAAAATTTATTTATTTGAGCGTGAGAGTGAAAGCGTGAGAGAGAGAGAGGGAAAGAGAGAGCACGAGCAGGGGGAGGGGCAGAGGGATGGGCAGAGGGAGAAGCAGACTCCCTGCTGAGCAGGGAGCCAGAGGCCAATGCAGGACTGATCCCAGGACCCTGAGATCTTGGCCTGTACTGAAACCAAGAGTCAGCCGCTTAACCAACTGAGCCACCCAGGCGCCCCTCCCTCACCTCCCTTCTAATCCCAACATTAACGTTGTTCATTTGTAGCTAATCTTACATTTGATAAATTCAAAGAGAGCCCCTTTGTTCATTTAGAAATTTCATTTTTTTTCATTCAGCTGTCCATTTATTCCTCCTGTATTTGTTGCATGTCTTCTATTTATGCCAGGCCCTGGGGATACCAAGATAAAATTGTCACGTTTCCTGACCTCAAAGTCTGGCAGTCTTTGACACTAGAAAAACCAACACAAAGTTACTACTATACCCTGTAGGTCTTCATTCTTGTAATACAAAAATTAGAGGTGACTGAAATATTGACAAGGACCACCCAACATAGCCTGGGTTGATTGGGGAGGGGGCAATCCTGAAAAGGTTTCCTGATAGAGATGATGTAGGCAATATGTAGCAATACATCATGTCCCAAGGCAGGGAGATGAAAGAACCTTGTGTGTGATGGAGAGCTCCATGACTGAGTTAGGGGAAAGACAGCTTCAGGGTAGGAATCTGATGACCCATTAGACCAAAAGTCAGAAGGCCAGAGAAGTAGATAGGAGCTAAATCATTAAGGAAGTAGGGGACCTGAGTTCAAATCCTAGTAGCATTAAACATGTCATGATGTTTAATGTATCTGGGGAAACAAAGTTGATTCAGTGGTAGCACCAAACACTGTGATAGAAGAAAACTGGAAGGACTATTTCAATTGCCCTTTGCTACACACAACCACTCTAAAATATAGAGCTTGAAGCAAAAATAATTAGTTTATTCTCTCAATTCTATCAGTTGACTGGAGAATTCATCTACACATTTCATCTGGTCTTAACTCAGTTGGCTGGAGTCAAGTAGGGGTCAGCAAAGCTGGAAGACCCAAGAGGTCTCACTCACATGTCTGACAGTTGTCAACTATCACTGGGAGCCTCAGTTCTATACCTGCCCCTCCTCCTCCATAGGCTAGTTAGCTCTTTTACATGGGAGTATCAGGACCATATTCCAAAGTCTCTTAAAACAAAGCCTTGATAGTCAAATAAAATCACTTACACTACAGTAGTCAAAGCAAGTCACAAGTCCAGCCTAGATTCAAGAAGTGGAGATCAAGATTCCACCTCTTTATGGAAGGAGCAGCAAACTAACATCAAAACGGGGTGTGTGTATACACGCACACACACACACACACACACACACATACAATCTACCATATAGGCAATATGTCAACAGTTGTCAGAAAGTGATCACCCTACTTTCTGATATCAAGATAACATTGGAACCCTCATATTTTGAAAATTTCACTAGCCCATTATAATAGAGCTGTCCTCTCTGATTTGTATATTGGAACACAGTATACAACTGCATGTATTTGAAGAAATATGCTTATTGAAACAACTCAAGGGAATCTTCTGAATTGAGGGAAAACATTTACATTAGAACAAATTACATTTTACTGAAAACCTAATTGTTACACTGAGAGCTATACACTGTTGTAATTGCATACTCCTAATTATACACACTGCATTGTTTATTTGTGATATTCTCTGCTTATTTACACTTGCATATTTGATCAAGGAGCAAAGAGTTATTTCTACCACGTGGCAGAGATTGTTATCTGTTCACAAACACAAAATTAATTCGGTAGAGACGAGCAGCTCTCAAACAGGAAGAGAGAAAGTTCTCCTGAGGCAAGACATTCTACAGTTGTTTCTAAATTTCTGTATAATTAACAAAGCACTTACCATCTGCAATGATTGACCTGTCAGAGCTACTCCTCTGAGATAATTTTGGTGACATTAAAAAAATTGAATATCCAAAAGCCACATTTGACATAAATGAATTAGGCTATTCTTTTAAATAGAATACTCAAGACAGAATATTCTATAAGATGCCGCTTAACATGGGTAACCTTAACCATATTAACTCCCCTTGGGCACTTGTCTGAGTCTCTCAGTGGTACGGTAATGGTAACCTTGTTCTCTGTGTCTCCTGATTTTGATTTTGTAAATGCTGCTTGAACCTCAGAGCCAACAGCCCAGTCAGACCTCTTACTTAAGTATATAGTTAAGTGTATAATTCTTTCTGAATTATAATCACATTTCCTGATTGATATGTCAGAAAAAAAGGGAAGGAGACTCAGAAATCCTTTAAAAGCTCAAATGGAAAAGTTTCATTCTTTTTCCTATGTTTCTCATTCTTTGCTAATAATTAATATGTATAAGGTAACAATGTGCTCTATCACAAAGGAAGGTTTTTACCTTCTTCTGTAACAGAATCAGAGCTGCATATAAATGGATACTTTGAGTATTCTGATTCTTTCCTCAATATCATGAACATTAAGAGCATAATTGATATTTAATGTGGTTTTCAGAAAAAAACATACAAAACAGAACATTCCTGATTAGTTATTACAAATAATAACTCTTCTTGCTCTTCCTGCCACTACTACTTAATTTAAGGGCACGTTCTTTAGTATGGTCTGTCCTTTTTATCTTGGGGGTAATACAAACAATTTTTTATGGCATAATGTGTGAATGCATTCAATTTTTAAGAAACTAAAAGTTCAAAGTGGCCAGGACCACTGGTATAGGAATGTTTAAATTTCAGGGACCGGTGGGGAATAGTCACTTACTACATAGTTCACTAAAATTGTTCCTTTACCTTAATACATGAAGAAAGAAGAGTCTAACATTTCATCCTATTTCAGAGGAGATTCCCCCTACAGACCAGTAATAAAGTATCCCTACAAGTCCAGTCTGTGCTCCTAGCAGAGAAACTTCTAAGTGTGTAAGCTTGTGACTGATCTTTTCTATTTGATGTATTTGAAGTTCATTACTGTAGTAACAAGAACTTAAAAACATGAGAGTTAGGCTTACATATGTCTAAAGTGTCTTACCGTGACTTTGTATGTGTATCCCAAGGATTAAAGTAGAGTGTCAATATATCTTACAGTAAATGAAAAGGATCTTTCAGTAAGGTGGCCTCACCATTATATATTACTATCATTAATAGATCTTTCTTACTTTCATTGGCTTAGATTCCATTTTCTGGGACCATGAAACTGGAAGTCATTTTTTCCTTAGGGTTTAAAGAAATAAAAAAATTATCAAAGCCCTTATATAGGCAAAGGTTAAAAAACCTTCAAACAAGATTCATTTGTTTGCTTTTTCTTTTTTGAGAATACAAAGTTTTCAAGGATTTATCATGATGTGAAATTTATTTCTGTGGGGTAAACCAACAAAAATTGTTCAAAAAGAAAAATAATAAAATATTCTATCCTATCACATTGGTGAAGCCAAACAAGCCGTGTTATCCCAGCATAGCTTCAACCAGTCGAGATTTCGATTGTGTTCTTTAGTAAGGGCAACGAGAAGAAATCAAGGGCACTAGAAGACTCACCTTAGCAAAGCAGTTTTAAGACATGACATATTTATGTATAAATCAATTTTATATCATGTCTTTGTATGTTAATCAGATGGTATCGAATGACTACATTTTTTAAAAATCACTGCAGAGAAGTAACCTACCTGCTTATTTTTACTTGAGCAAGAAAATCAGTTCACTTGAATTCTACTTTTGCTTTTCTCCCTCTTTTTTTTTAAGATTTTATTTATTTATTTGAGAGAGAGAGAGTGAGTGAGAGAGAGCATGAGTGAGGGAGAGGGGCAGGGGGAGAAGCAGACTCCCCACTGAGCAGAGAGCCCGATGCGGGCCTCCATCTCAGGACCCTGGGATCATGATCTGAGCTGAAGGCAGATGCTTAACTGACTGAGCCACCCAGGAGCCCCTTTTCCCCCTCTTCTTAATAGCCACGGACCCTGTGTTATTTTATTTTATCCTATGTTTCTCCCATGTTTAATTCAATTTTTTAAGAAGTGGGTAGAGTCCTTATTCCACATTTTCTTAGGAAACCTCAGACTTTCTCAGTGCCCATCTTCTTCTCTGCCTCCTACGGAAGTGAGGTCACATCTCTTCACTTTTAGGAAGTTCCTAGACAATTCAAAATTCTTACTATATTTCTGTACCTCACTCTTTCTCTGCCATACTCAAATCTTCTTTTAAAAAAACAAGTAGCCCATCACCTTCATTTGATCAGAAAAAATATACTATTTACTCAAACTAAAGAGAAATTATGTTACAGCCTGAGCAGGTAGCAATGGCTATTGTGATTTTAAACCGAATATTCTTTCCTTATACTACTCTTATAGTTAATTCAGGGAAACATTCTGTGTATAACCTGATGAACACATTCGTTTAGAAATCTTTGGATACATGAGGAAAAATATCAGGGAACTAGAGTAAAAGTGTATTTTTTTTACTTAAAATTTGATTAGTATGAAAAATTAACACACTTACTAAAACTAGACACTTAAAAAAGTAGAAAGTTAATTTAAAAAAATAACTACTATGTTAGCTTGGCACCTTGAGAAACCAAATATATCATTTGGCATATATTATTACAGTCTTTTTTCTACCAATATACCTATGTCATTTTTTTTAAACAATCAAAATTTTGGTTGTATAGACTACAATGGAGAAGAACTATTGATTTTACTAAGTAGTTTATATCAGTGGAACTGGCCTAAGGAAAAGAAGTGTGGAAAATTAAGATCCCAAGTATAATTTAAGAATATCCAAAGAATATATGTCATCTCCCTGCATTCCTTGTGACAATGCACTTAGGGAGAAGGAAAGCTCTGTAACTACTTTTATCCCTGATGTGCACTTATACACATTGTCCAAGACTGAACGAGAAAGGGGAAAAGCAAGGGATTTAGCTGATCCCCACTCTGAGCCCTCAGCTTGATCCTGGAAGCATCTGTATGCTGTGTCCAGACCACGCACATTTGCTTTCACTCTCTTGGCTTCTTCCCAGTTCACATTTCTGCAGGTGAAGCAGTATCTCAGAGAAGTGAGAATTGTCTCAGAATAAAATTAAAGATGGTTGGTCCAGGTTATACGAAAATGGCTTTGTAAATCCACATGAAATGCCCTGGAAAAGAATCCAATATGTGATCTGCTTTTGAAAGACATGAGGGAATGAAGAAATGCTGATTATTTTAAGGTATTTTGAATGAATTCTTCAGCATTTCCATGGAAAAGCCAAAGGAGGAAGAAAGAACAAATAAAAATATGGCTGTCATAATGTATTGGTTCATTGCCTATTAGGATGGAACCCACTGACTCATCTGACAAGGGAACTGTCAATTCTGCTCTTAATGTTATTAATTTAAATTGAGCGCTAACTGTAATAAACATGATTAAAAAATATATAGAATTAGACATTGTCCCTGCTCATTAATTTTGCTTCCTGGTGGCTAGTATTCTGTCCATCTTTCATGTTCACAGCTTGCCAGGTGAATAAGGACAGAGTTAAAAATGTTTCATGAGGTTGATCATTATCATTATTTCTAATTAATACTTTGAATGCATATGGGGTGCATGGTGCCATGCTGGGTCTCTTCAGAAGCATTATAGAAATTAATTAAAGGTCTTAAAAGGACATCAGATATAAAGGGCAATTAACACCTCAAGGAAGGAAAGACATCATAAATAAATGATTTTAAGAATTTTTGTTCATGTGGGGTGATTTTCATAATTTTACTTAAGTTAAACTGTAGAGTAACAAAGAGGGAGGGAAATGGTACATGAAGGGAAAGAGAAAAAAACCAGAATGAATAGAAAAGGATGAGTTGGAAATCACTATTCACAAAAGAAAAACAGAGATAAGGAAGTAAAAAAAAAAAGAATGTTTATATCATGAGTTATAGAAATACAAATAAAATTGGCTTAAAGAAAAACAGAAATGTATGGGCTTACAAAAATACGTCAAATGGCAGCCTCACGTACACTTTTTTTTTGAGGGATTCCAGCTTTTTTTATTTTCCCCCTTTTATACAAAACAAAGTAGAAGAAATAATACAAGATTAAAACTGCAAAAGTAGTTAATTTGTAGAACACATATACACAAAAAAATCCAGATAGCAAGATAGGCTTATCTACGATGAGGAAACACACGTAAAAATTAAGGCTGTTTGTAGTTTTCATATGAAACATTGATTCAGAACTTTAAGCAATGTCACGGGGGTTGAATTTTCCTTTCTTTCATTCTTTAATTTTGTGTCCTCTGTCTTCGTTCCATACGAGCAAAGTTGCCAGCACGACTCCCACCTCCCATCACCTGAAGTTGGACAACGTGAATAAATGATTACGCTAAGGCAAAGACACCAGACTCAACGGGCTGCCTTCTCTTCTCTCAGCAGTACAACAGGTATATTTGCTCTTCTTGGATCAGATGCTATCCCTGAATCAAGTAGTATGGCTCCTGTAATGTAATTGTTGGAGTCGTCAGATCTAAAGAGAATACCAGTCTTGGAGACACAGGTGGGATTTACATCACCCAAATCTTATGGACGAAGTGTAGGGGAGCTTTGATGAAAATAAGTAAGAATAAATAGTAACAATGGCTACAACAACAAAAACCCAAACTAACAAAAAGAATGAATGTCCAGTAGAACAAGTATAACAGTGAAAGAAAGAAAAGACAAGGCAGGATGGGCCCTTTGCATTAAAATTTATCTTGTATTTTATAACTAATGGAATAAAATTATAACATATCAAAACTACTAATTTTGTTATCGCCACATGTCCAAAATCCTCTGCTGAATTATTAGTGAATTATAGTCACTTAACTCAATGGATTAGGAATGTCATACGCTTTTAACAAATTGTCAACTTCATTGTGCTATGGCTCTTAAACACTTGCCTGGCTCCACAGGGTATGAAATAAGCTTTTCATATTTGTGTTGGAGTGCTATATGCAGTCAGCACTGGGTGAAACTTCATGGAGTCTGCGTGTGGAATATGCAGTTTACTCACCGAGACCAGAGACAGAGAGAGAAAGAAGCATAGCAAACTTCTCAAGAAGGATCAAGAAACCAGTATCCTCAGGATACAGACAAAGAAGTCTGCATGTTACAGTTTAAGCAGGGAAAGAAACTAACTTTTATTGGAGGCCTACTATATTCTCAATATTGTACCTATCTCATCTCATTTAACCCTCAAAGCAATCTTATAAGGAAGAGATTAAGTTCCACTCCTACAACTTAAAAAAAAAAAAAAAATGAGACTCACATCTACTAAAAAGTTTTCAAATGTACTACTGCTGGTAAGTTCCAAGACAGATCTTTGAGCTAATATTCACATAAATGTAAGGCTCAATTTATAGGAATTTCCAATTCTCTCCCTCTGTAGAGTAAATTCACTGGGTACATGAAGTGCAGAGTTCTTCTACCAGCTATCTCCTGTCCCTGCATCCACCCTCTATACCAAGTAGGGTGATGGGAGGTGGTAGATGATATGGTTTGGGGGGCAAAAAAACTCTGGGTGGTGAGCAGAGAGTACAGAGGTTCAAAGAGGATTTTATGAAGTTTACCCCATGGTTACAACTCACTCTGACATTTCAGTAAAATGTTCATTTCTTTTTAATGCATTGCAGAACTGAATCTGGTCTGGTTGTTTTTGAGACCTGCTTCTAATGAAAGTGAGAAAGGAGGCTCCTCATGGGAAGGTAATCACAACTGGGTTAGGTTTAAAAGAGGAAGTAGTTTAGGGGCACCTGCGTGGCTCAGTCGGTTGAGCATCTGCCTTCAGCTCAGGTCATGATCCCAGTATCCTGGGATCAAGCCCCGTGTCTGGCTCCCTGCTCAGCAGGGAGTCTGCTTTTCCCTCTCCTCTAGCTGGTGCTCTCACTCACTCTCTCTCTCAAATAAATAAACAAAATCTTTTAAAAATATATGAAACAAAATAAATGAAAGAGGAAGTGGTTCTAGTTCTTAGAACAATTTTTCAGAGTAATTTATTTTGAAGCCATAATAATGAATATTTGTAATGCCATTATAGCTTCACAAAGATACATCAGGGATAAATATAAGAAATGACAGTTGATATTTATATAGCGGCAATAACAGTAATATAAGAAATAACAGTTAAAACTTATCATAGTAAAAAGCATAAACATTATCCATCACAAAAGAGAATTGTTGGCCATATATCCAGGTTGCTTTCTCATATTGAAATATTGTGTTCAAATAAGCAGCAGGAATACAACCAGTTATGTTCCTATATCTTATAAAAAGGACTTTTTCCCATAATCTACATTTACCTAAAAGGTATTGCTATTTTGTTTGATTAATCTTATACATATAAGGTGTTCTAACGATAACCTAAAGATAATGATGAAAAACGAAAGATATTTATCATCGCTCAGGGCAGTCTTAGTGCTAACACTATCCAGCACTTAGTAGGTATTGAAAAGATGGCAACTATTCTTTACCAATACTAAGAGAAGAGTCAGAAGTCAGCCAAGAAACCTTTCAAAAGTCAGAGCATCATTTAGAAATAAAATTAGGAAAGAAATATAGGTTTCTTAAAAATTATGGGGCGCCTGGGTGGCTCAGTCGTTAAGCATCTACCTTTGGCTTGGGTCATGATCCCAGGGTCCTGGGATCGAGCCCCACATCGGGCTCCCTGCTCAGTGGGAAGCCTGCTTTTCCCTCTCCCACTCCCTCTGCTTGTGTTCCCTTTCTCGCTGTGTCTGTGTCAAATAAATTAAAAAAATAATAAATTAATAAATGAATGAATGAATGAATATGTATACATATATATATAAATTATAACACCACTACTTGTTTTTCTGATGGTGTATTTTTTCCCATCCACAACAATCTCTGAGCAGCTTATCTTAATTCATTATAATTTGGGTATTTTTCCCCCTCTCATTTCTTTGTGAATTTTTATAAATAACAGCTATGAAAGCTACTTAAATATTTACTTAAAACTTGTCATTCAATGAAAATGAGATAAGGAACATTATATGGATTATATGGAACTATTATATTACATTCAATGAACTATTGTTCATTGAACATAGTGCTGTCTCAAATTATACACAGAGATAATGTGGTTTTTCTCTTATATGGTGAATGATGTACCATGAACAGTTCCAACATTACATGAATAATATATTATGGCTCAATCAGCCATTAAATTCCTTACACCCTTCCTGTTAATGTTTAAAGGCTCTTGGTAAAGGTGGAATTTAATTTGTTAGCTCTGCTATTAGAAGAAAACAATTAAATAAAGCATACTGCTTTTTGTTGTTGTTGTTCCTTGGTTTTGTTTTAAGCATGATGTAGTGCAGTGCTGGTTGGAACTAAAATGAAGTCTTTATCACCCTACCAGCTTTGTGATACGGAGCACATTCTGTAACATCTTTAGGGATGGGAGACCAGAATGCCAAATCTTAAAAGAAGGAAATGAAGGCCAAGTGAACTCTAGCTCCAAGATCTAGTGAAGAAATTATAGGCTGAACGTCTGTTTGCAGCCTCAGTTCTAACACTTTTGTCATCAGTAATGTATTTACTGGAAATATTTCATAATTTTTATACCTAGGATATCAGAAATAATTGCAAGCACCTGAATAAAATAGAAACAATGACGACCAGCAAATTACTGAACTAAGAAACTGTCACTTTTATAAAAAATACACTTATTGTAACTTTCTTAGAGAATGCACATTGAGATATAAAATATGTCACCCTAAATGCTAAACAATTAACTCGTATTCCTCTTCATTGCTAGTTATCTTTGATTATAAATTCTAAGAGATCAAAATTCCATTGCCTATATTTAACAGAGTGACTGCAAAGATAGCTATTATGTTTTCTGATGAAGACTGGTTATATTAGACACCCACTAAAAATGCTCATTTTTAGTCTTTTTTTATTCAAAGAATGTTGACTCGGTACTCTTTTTCTCTCTTCTTCCATAAACTATTCCATTAAAATGTTAGAAATCTTAAAAAGTATTTCCGGGTACTTATGGATTTCAAACTTTAATATGCAATTAAAATTGTATTGCTATGGATGTGAAAAGTGCACAATATATTAAAATTTAATTTGCTGCTTAAAAAACTTTAATACATAGTAGAACTTATCTGAACACATACTTTTCTCAGAACATCTCAATTTTCTGTTGTTTAGTAAAACAAACCTTCCTAATGTCAAAGTATTGTGAAAGTATTAAGTGGAAATAGATTTCCAAAATAAATCTCCATCTTTTCTTTCTTATTTGTAATTTATTTTCATTGAGTTTAATAATAAGCATGTTGTTTGAGAAGTTAGTGTGTCAAGAGAAAATAACTGAATGGCAACTTAATCTCACTTAGTATAAATTGGACTCTTAAAATCTCTAGGTGGGAACTATTTAATACTTGGTCTTCCCACTTTGTTTTTGTAAGAGAAAACATCTATTTGTAAATGATTATCATTAATCTATATTCTGGGCTGTTGATCAAAAAACCTCTTAGGTGAGAAATTAACTGATAGATCTATAAATTTAAATAATAACCAAACTTTTCCCGATGCTCTAATTTTTCCTTAAACATTTCAGCTCCAATAGATAATACTATTTGCCCATTTTCATAAAACACTGGGGCAGATTCAATCCTGGGCATTCTGCCAGGGCAATGGCCAGAGCTGTCCTTCAAAGGTTAGAACTGAACACTTAACTGCTTTTATTTTGAAAGTTGTTGCAGAACTGAGTCCACTCTCCTTTCTGTATTCAACAACAATTTAACTGCTCCAAAATGGTTGTTTAAGGGGAAAAGACAGTGTACAATGGACAGAGAGTAGAATGCTGGCAAATATTCACATATAATGGGGGCGCCTGGGTGGCTCAGTCAGTTAAGCGTCTGCCTTTGTCCCAGGTCATGATCCTGGAGTCCCAGTATTGAGTCCCGCATCAGTCTCCCTGCTCAGCGGAGTCTGCTTCTCTGCCCCTCACCCTGCTTGTGCTTTCTCTCTCTCTCTCTCTCACTCTTCGTCTCTCTCTCAAGTGAATAAATAAAATTTTTTAAAAAATATTTACATATAATGGTAGGCATAAGATAGGAATCAAAGGGTTGAGGTGAAGGATCCAGAGAGCAGCTGAGAATTCAAGTGATATTAAGCGAAACAAAACCCCATACTGTTACCAGCAGAAGATGACTGAGGATTAAAATTCTGTTAAATATATAAGTGCTGGTGATTCTTTCAAAAGGCTGGAAGTTGTAAAACCTTGATTTTCCTGCTAAGTATCAATGTTCCTTATTTTGGTAATAGACTCCCAATATTACTTTTGAGGAAACCACCCAACCTCCCTTTTAAGCCTTGCAGCTCAGGTTCAGCTGACCCCACACATTGGCTGGAGGTAAAAATACATCTCTGGACAACAGATGTGAATCCTGCAATTTATTTTAGAACAACTGGAAAAACAGAGTGTTACAATCCTCAATACATAGTAGGTGCTCAATAGATGGAAGCCGATGTTTTATTAGCAGTAACTTTTTTTCTATTCATTCAAACAAAGATTTACTGACATAATTTACATTTTTTTAGTTTAGTGAGTTGAAGTTTTGAAAGTTTGCTTTTGTTTATCAAGAAGAAATTTTGTGAAATGCTTTATATATGTTAAATCATTTAGTAGAGAAGTGTGTCTTGATTAGCTTCACAAGATAAATAAAATTAGGATAATATGATAAATTGATTCTGTTTTTCTTACACTCATTTATTTATTTACTATCAAAATGAATGGAATCCTTGGGGCACCTGGGTGGCTCAGTCGTTAAGCATCTGCCTTCGGCTCAGGTCATGATCCCAGCCCGTATTGGGTTCCTGCTCCGCGGGAAGCCTGCTTCTCCTTCTCCCACTCCCCCCTGCTTGTGTTCCCTCTCTCGCTGTGTCTCTCTCTGTCAAATAAATAAAATCTTTAAAAAAATAATTAATGGAATCCATTTTTTTTTCTCTTTCAGAGACCATTTTTATTAGTCTAGAATTTAACCAAGCAAAATGGTGAGCTTCATCTGAGAAAGGGTTATATACAACTTTTATATTGTAGCAATCAAACGAATCCATGTTCCTTACCATTTTATACTTGACAAACAGTTCAATTCCAAAGAAATTCATGAAGTAAAAATAAATACTGTCCATTCAAATATATGTATTTGGTTCTAATGGCAATGTGTTTATATTTTAAGTAGATTTGCTGCCAATTGACTCTCTCTCCTCAGTTATCATCGGCAAAGGGGTAAAACCATCTCTATTTAATAAACACTGCTAGAAGGATAATTACCAAATAGAAATGGTGTAAAAGATGTGAAGGAGTATCTGATGCTGTATATATTTTGTGAAAATATGAGTATTTTCTAATGCTGATGAATAGAATGGATTTAAATAACTAAACTCAGGCTCAGCTGTGAGTTTTTTCTTGAAGCTAATATGAACTTGAAAGAGAAGCAAAAGCTCTATTTAAACGAAGTAAAAAGTATCAATCATTTTGAAATAAGACAATTATAAAAGGATAATTTTGTTCACAAAGATAGATGCAAATTTTGTACAACAGAGATGATTAGCATTCCTTCCAAGATAACTTTAAGGTCTTAACACTTCTGTTTGTCTCTAGATAGATCTTAAGAAGAAAATTATTGGTACTCAAATATACTAATATCAAAAAATAAGTTAAAAAATGGCCTTATTGTCCAAATACAGAAATTACTGGGCTTTCCTTGCCTCCTTTAAAAATATGCCTCAGCTTGAGTTTTCCCAGAAGACACTGCAATTGATCACCCCAATCTTAATAACTTCATGTACTGCACACTGTTAGGATTAAAACATTTCCCAAACTGGATGCCACTGAATTCTAGGTCTAGAAGACCTAAATAGGTCCACTGCTCAGAATTAGGCTCTTTGAAGAAATTCATTTGGGAAACCAGGCATCTTATCTCTCTTTGGCATGCATCGTGAACACTGGTATCTTATCAAGGCTCAGAATTCCTGAACTACTGTTGAACTTTATTTCACCCATCTTTCCCAAACTTATTTTTTAAATGAAACGTTTTTCACCCTGGCTTCTCTATTAATATCCCAAGGAAGACTATCCCATGGAACATCAGTGGAGAATGTTGACATAATTATGATGTGAGCACATTCAGACAAGAATAAACTCTGCTAGGGCAACATTCTGTGACAGGTAAGGTTTTCCTAGATTGTATCACACTAGGATTCAGAATGTTGGCAGTAATTATTGGGTGTGATTCTGTGAATCTAATAATATGGTAAAGAATTATTTAACTTGTGAAAAATTGAGAATAACTAAATTTTCAGTAGTAAATGTGTGTGTGTATGTGTAGTGTATAGTAAATAGTATTAAAATAAAATAGACAAAATATATACAAACCCAAAGATATGATACATTTAAAATTCTTATTTACTGAGGAGTTTGTATAACACCTAATCAAGTACACTGAAAATAAATTATTTCCATTTTTGTCTAGATGATCCCTCTGTCTTATTTTCTCTATACATATAGGGTCTACTAATTCTTCTTTGTGTCCCCCAAAGTTAGCATTTTATCAGTCTATAGGAATGATTACTTAATTCCATCAGGATATTAATATCAATGTTATAAAATCTCATTTATGTTTTTAAAACCAAATGTCTAAACACACACACACAGAGGAAGAGAGAAATAAAGTATTATTTTACATAGGAATTTTTGTAGCATACAATGTGTATATTGGCATGTTTCCTTAAGATGCATGCGTGACCTTATGCCCACCTCTACAGATGATGATGATGAAACTCTCTTTCTGAATATTCATCCTAACCCTAAGTAAAAGGAATCCATTCACCCTTGCTTGGGGATTCATGGCTTTCGAGGTTATTCCCTGTGGTCTCTTTACTTGCTGCAAATAAAGTTTGTGTATATAATTATTGTGTAATAATAATATTATTCATGTGTTTTTAAGCTTATTAAATGTATTTTTAAATGGGGTGCCTGGGTGGTTCAGTCGGTTAAGTGTCTGCCTTCAGCTCAGGTCATGATCCCAGGGTCCTGGGATCGAGCCCCACATCGGGCTCCCCGCTCAGCGGGAAGCCTGCTTCTCCCTCCCCACTCCCCCTGCTTGTGTTCCCTCTCTCACTGTATCTCTCTCTGTCAAATAGATAAAATCTAAAATATATATATATATTTTTTAAATGGCCTGAAATTAAATTTATAAAATTGTTCCTAATAGTTCCATGTAGGGGTGATAATGAATGAACCTAGGGATATATTGTATTTTTTTTTTACAATCAGCATTTTTTTAATATAATTTGAGAGCAAAAACAACAGAATTTGCATTTTCCATCTATAACAATTGAAAGTACATATCAAGACCCTGCTTTAATAATTGCACTCCTTCATGTAATATGCTGTGTAAAAAAAGCCTGTGCCCAGGTATTTGTCACCCAAAGAGGCTCCTAGTTTTAGTTTTCAGTGTTGTTTCTTCTCCTTCACACCCTTTGCATTCCTATGCTTTATGATTCCTCTTTCTTCTTTGGTCATTGGTCGTCTTGGTTACAACTGCCCACCGCTGGAGCAGAGGGAGGGGCTTAACATGCTCAATGTTTGAAAAGAATTTTCACATTTGGTTCTAACTGAAAGCAGGTCCCACCTATTATGCTATCCTGGGTGATGGGATATCCAGGAAACACTTTTCTACAAGCTTTATGAGAGCAATAGCTTCAGGTTTATTACTTTATCAGTTGAGGTCCACACCTCTTGAAAACTATGTCAGCATCATGATTTGCTCAATGGAGATGAGCCACAAAGACTGCTAATAAATATTTATCAATCAATTTTTTAAAAAGTTTATTTGTAGAGTACAATTTGGAAATTAAATATTTCATAAATTATTTTCTTTGTGGCTTGTTGACTTCCAGAATATCTAATACACTTTTTAAAATCTGGTAACATACTTATCATATCGGTCCCGAGAACTTTGTAGGATATTTTACAAAGGTAATACCCTGCTGTTTTAGAAAATGTAAACACAGCAAACTAAATATTCAGTGGAAAGCTAATGAATGAAATAAGAATTTTCTTTGACCTCATTTTGAAGGTATCCTAGGATTAATCTAGAAAGGAAGGATATTGCCCTAATTTCAGGGACTATAGTACTCACCACGCATTAACTCTTTCAACCACATAAAATTCATCAGATGACTTCTATGCTGATGCTGAAACAGCAAGAGAACCACTTAGAATGTTTGTCTTCAAGTAGCATCTAATCCAGTACATAAGGCATACATGGAAGTTTATAATTACAAATACCAGGTGACACCTTCAGTTTGGTCTTCCTTAAAAGAAGTTAGTTAGCCTTCCATCCACTCTTGTCAAAGAGTATACATACTCCTTATTCCCTCTGTAATAGATTATTTTAATTTAGGAAAATGTCCTCCGGGTCTAGATCTTACTTTATCAGGATTATGCAATTGCCCATAACTCACGCTCCAGGCACCTCACAGAACGTACCTCAAGTCATAAATTAAACTATACACACACACACACTTATATACATATATATATATATATATGTTAATTTACCCAAGATGACAGAATTATGGCTCAGAGCAAGAAAACTCCATTTAATGCAAAAAACAAGGCAATGACTACCTACTAGCTTTCCCTAAATGGTCATAAAAAAAAGTACTTTATATTAATGGGCACAAAATCCTGTGGTAATGTAGCCTCCTTTATTTTGACTGAGTGTTAATTTCGAAAGAGGAAGAATTTGCAAGTGCTTTGAAAATGTTACTCTCTGGTTGTTCCTAAAAATTTTTAGCAACACTTTTTGCTTTTATGTACTTTTCATTTGTTTCCAGTTGATTTAGCTATTGTATAAGTGTGCAGAGAGGTTAGTGTGAGTGGTCCACAGTGTGAGTGGTCCACGCAAGTAGAAACTGCATTTCAGAGGAAGGAGGTAAAGGATCAAAGGTGCTCTAGGAGAGTAGTTGAAATGATCTTAAAGAAAAGCAAACTCATTTTAGGGACACCCTGCATGTGAAAGAGGATATTAACACGAGAATCATAAAAAAACAGATTTTCAAATTGCCTTTGGGTTGCTAAATAGTGCAGAAAGGTGAGCTGAAGGATTCCAGAGCAAACAGAAACCTAGATATCAGAAACAAGTCAGAGGAGAGCAGAAGAGAAGGGAAGAAAAAGAATTTTGCCAGAGGCAGCTGACAATATGAATTGGAACAGCAGGGGGAGCTATGGTATTGCAGTTGTCAAACCCCAGTTTTTATAGAACTTTCAGATTTATGGTTCTAGCAAAGAAGACATGTTAGTGATTCTTACTTTTGTAATAAACAACCCAGCTACAGACACTGGGATGGAGCTTTAACGATCTGTATCTTCTGAAGCCAAAAGTGTGATCAGCACATCATCCGCTTTGGACAGACTTGGTCTGTATCACATACAGGTTTGAATGAATTTACTTTCCTAAATTTATGGGTCTGGAGTTTGGAAGAAGTCATCCTTATCTTTGGTTAATTGAGAGAAAAACCTTCAGTCATAGATAGGAGACAACAGACAGTGTGGAAAAGGAAGCAGTGGACATTTTTCTAAATACCAGAGATGGTTTTTGTAATCCCTTACAAAAGTTTGTGTGGTGTTTTTTTTTTTTTTAACTGTTACAGCTTGCAAAGATTTGAATGACAAGTGGCTGAGTGAGTGAATGTGTGCACATCAACTCTTCCATAATAACCTTCCCTACTTTTCCCTCCTGTCTCCCATAAACAACAAGTTTCTTAGACATTTAGACTGCCTCTTGAAAACAACTCAGTGATTTATTCCTATCTATACTCTTGCCTAAAACAGATGGCCAGGTTTAGGTATAGGGAATTGTACTTTTGTCTCCTACATCCATAATGGTTTAAAGTTGGTGGACACCACGACATCTGTCCATCTTCTTTTAAAGCTACTAAAACATTACTAGTGAGTCAGTTAACCATATGCTTCAGAAAAGGTGGTAGAGGTGGGAGCTCATAGGAACATCAGACCTAAGGGGCTTCCCTCAACTGAACTCTTCCCTAAAGTGAAATGTATTATTGTAGTTCGGTTCTCCATGTTAGTTTTCTAGGGATGCCATATGAATTATCACAGGCTGCCTCCTTAGAAACATATTTTCTAACCATTCTGGAGGCTAGAAGTCTAAAGGTGGGAGGGCTAAGCTTCCTCTCAATGCTCCAGGGAAGAATCCTTCTTGGCTTGTTTCCAATTTTGATGGTTGCTGGCAATCCTTGGCATTCCTTGGTGTGTAGACACATTCATTCCAATTTTTTTTAAAGATTTTTATTTATTTATTTGACAGAGAGAGACACAGTGAGAGAGGGAACACAAGCAGGGGGAGCGAGAGAGGGGGAAGCAGGCTTCCCGCGGAGCAGGGAGCCCGATGCGGGGCTCGATCCCAGGACCCTGGGATCATGACCTGAGCCAAAGGCAGACGCTTAATGACTGAGCCACCCAGGCGCCCCACATTAATTCCAATTTTTGCTTCCACTTTCATATAATTCTCTTTGTTATGTCTCTATATTCTCTCCTCTTTTTATAAAAGAACGAGTCATTGGATTTAGGGCCCATCTAAATCCATTATGATATCATTTCAATCTTTACCTAATTATGTCTGCAGAGGCCCTATTTCCAAATAAGATCCCATTCTGAATTTCTGGGGGGACATGAATTTTGGAAAGACACTATTTCAACCCACTATAAGCACATATCAAAGGTAAATAAAAATTGTTTTTACTGGTTTTAATTGGGGAAAGAAAAAGTAAAATTAACCAAATAGAATTCTCTTGAAGATGTTAAAAGTGAAAAATAAGTACTTGAAAAAAGAGATACAAATATGTTCCCAACAAGGACTTACTTACCATTTTTAATGAAGTTAAAGTTGAAATGAAATGCTAGTTGTTATATATATAAGCTGACAAACTTGACTGCCAAGGAGCAGAAGATTTTGTTTGGGCAAATGAATTATAACTGTACCATTTAAACTGTACATGTGTAAGATATAAAGAAAAGCTGTATAAGGCCAAAAATTACAGATTTGCATTTTAGTATAACCCACACTGATAATACAATATAGGCTAATTACTTCCTCTTTCTGGCACTTTAATACCTGATTTTAAAAACTGAACAGATAATAATATCTTTGGAATTATCAGAAAATGTGTGGAAGAAAAGGTCAGAGGAAGAGATACTTGATAAATGTTAACTTCCTTGCCTTCTTTTCTTTCACTTCTTCAAGTGCTCGGGCTCTTTCTCACCTCATAAACGAATTCATACTTGAAGGGTACACAAATATCTGCTAATTTGTTATTTCATAAGATGATAATAGTAGGTACTTTTCAGGCATTGTCATCATAATGGTTTATCCCAAAAGCTTACGTAGAAGTCATGGTAATAGATTTTTTAAGGAGATAAAAAACTTCAATATATAGTTTTTTTCCATGCTACCAAACATCCAGCATACTGAATAGTTCACTTATTTGACAAATATTTATTGAACAACTAAACCTCCTAGCAGAGTACTCTTTAAAAGCAGGGTTCTTTAAAAAGGGACTAGAGCAGGAAAAGCAATGAGGAGTGTGGTATATAACATGAAGCTAGAGAGGTAGGTAGGAGCTAAACTATGCGGAGTGCTGTAGATGAAGTTAATTCATTTTATTCGAAACCTAAGAGAAATAGGAAAACATTAAAAGTTTCTAAGCAAGGGGCCCCTGGATGGCTCAGTTGGTTAAGCCTCTGACTCTTGGTTTCAGCTCAGGTCATGGTCTCAGGGTCGTGGGATCAAGCCCGTCAGGCTCCCCACTCAGAGGACATCTGCTTAGGATTCCCACTCTCCCTCTGCCCATTCCCCGCTTGCACACACTCAAGCGCTCGCACGCTCTCTAAAATAAATAAATTTTTTCAAAAAGATTTTAAGCAAGAAGATGAAGTGCTCAAATTTGGCAGTGGAAAGATCATTCCACTGAAATTGAGTTGGAGCAGGACAATAATAGATTTAAGTAAACCAACTTGGGTAGGTCAAGTAAGTAGCTTAGACCAGAAAGGTATATATTTTAAGGTGGGATTTATAATATTAGATATGAACAATTAAGTAAAGAGATGTAACCAGAATGGTTCTAAGATTTCTGATTTGCCCAACTGGATGGATGATATTGCCATTCAATAAGAAAAAGACACTGGAAGGAGACTAGGTGTTTTGTGGGGTGGGGAGATGATCATGAATTGCGCCATGTGGAAAATGAAGTATCTTTGAGATATCTCAAAGGAGATGTTACATAGGCACCTGGGTAAAGGGATAAGGGGCTCCGAAGAGAGGTATAGACTATAGTTATTAATTTAGGAGTTATTAATCTGATTAAGATAATTTCTAGATATGGAAGGAGAAGACAGCTCCAATGATATAAATAAAGATATTCCAATATGAGACATATTAAATATTAAACAGCCAATATATATTTTCTTAAATGTCATTTGCCAAAATATGATTTAAAGCTCTGAGGTGATTTAATGTTATAGATTATCAAAACCTCAGTCAGTTGTTTAAGTAAATCAATAAATGGACTAAAATTTCACTTTACATTTTTTACCTTTCCAAGTTGGACTAAATTTTTTTATTCTACACATATATATCAAAAGCCCATTCTGCCAAGCATTATGTTAGACACTGACAACACAAGAATGAATAAGACAGGTTCCAGCCGGTTCCCAGAGGCTGTAGGGAGAGATTCTACAAGTAAAAGTGTCACCACAGAGTAGGGGAAGTGCTAGACTACATGTGTTAAGGAACCTATAGTTATATATATTATGGATATTTTGTGTGTTATTTTAATGGGATTTGGCATAGAGAACCATGGAAGACTTGTAGAGGAAGTAATTTTTAGGCTGTCTCCTGAAGAATGAAGAGAAGGAAGCCAAGCACACGGGGGAAAGGAAGGATTCCAAGAACACAGAAGAGTATATTCAAGGCCCGGAGTCAAGAGAATGATGCTTTCTGGGAAGTAAAAGTACTTTGATATGACTAGAGTGGGTGGAGGGCTTCATTTCAACAAGTGGGTAGAAGTTAAATCATAAATGTTCAAATGCAGTCTTGTTTTGCTTCTGTTAAATAGTTGGCAAGGAGATTCCTGCCAAGTCTATAATTGGAGGGAATGCATTAGATGAAAATATAAACACCTTCATAATGATAGAACATTCTTGGAAGCTTTGCACACTGACATAGGGGAAAACATTTCTCTAAGTGAAGAATTTGCTTTTAATCTTTATGTAGTATCTAAATAGCACACTATATATAGAACTCGGTATATCCAAAAATGTCCTCTACCACGTGAAAATTTGCTTTTCTTCTTCTGAAATGCAACTCCATTAATTTGTTGATTCATACTTTGAAAATAAGCACTTCCTCCTCAAAGTGAGGGTTTAAAGTGATGAAGACCAGCATATGACATGACATCCTAATATAATATTAACCATGCTTCTTGTTTAAAGTTTTGCACTCATTCTATCTCAACAGCACAGTCCCATGAACAACCCCAGCCCATTCATTATCTGATGTGGAGAGTGGTGATGAGACCTCAGTCTAGAAGATAACCCAGCTACCTGAAGTGTAAACAGTCCTTGAAAATGATTGTGCCTAAATGAATTCTTTCTTATATATTGATTAGGCATAGTTGAAACCAGATTTTCCAAACACATTACATTTTTTTTTCTTCCAAGTAGAAATCAGAAAAATTTCCCCGACCTGAGGCTATTAGCGTTGATAATTAAATAACCCTATTATTTATGAAAGCATTATGATAAATACTTCTAAAAGAAAGGAAAACAGTTGGAAAAACATATATATATAAGCTAGTTCCATTGCTGACTTTCCTCTTCCCTAAAATTAAATGAATTCTTCATTCACTATTATAAACTAAATATTTCCTTTGAGTCCAATTAGCATTGCTGAAAGAAAAAGCAAATCAAGGCTCTGTTCAGCATGCATCAATGTAATGGAAAATCAGGTCTTTTATTCTAGCTTTAATAACTGCAGCTTGATTAGAGGCAAAGAAAAGGCTATGAAGGGAGAAGTGGGGGAAGGAAAAGGACTGCCAAATTAGTTCTATAAGAATTCTCAACCTGTCTGCTCTCTGGCTCACCATTCAAATGCTAATTGAGCCTTTTGGTAAACAGAATGGGTAATCATGGAAGACAAAAACAGACACAGAAAACAAATGAAATATCATACCTTATCCAAAGCAGCATGGCATTTTTCTGATAAGCTTTGGAAGACTTAAAATTTTAAGTCCTTGGGTCTTATTTTTTTCCTAGATAGATTATAATTAATATAATAAAATAAATATTACATAATCAAATAAAAAAATGACAAAGAACTGCTTTGTTTCAACAACGAAACCAGTCATGTTATAATTAGATAAGAGGATTTATATTCACAGCTATAAACGTGAAAGTAGACCATGAGGCTGGATAAAGGCAAGTTTTTAATTCTTAAAAATTAATTACATGGCATTATTCTTATCAGTACACAGAATGCATTAATTATACAATTAATAAAAAGATGAAAGGGATTTTTTTTTTTGGCAATTGTAATGCACATGGGGGCATTTGGTTTTATACCCCGAATTGTCCTTCAGGCATTTCTATAATCTTCTTACTAGACAATGTCAAGACCCTAAACCAGTTAGTAGGAATATTGAATGGAGTGGGTCTTCATGTTAGTGCTTAGACACATTTCAGAAAGGTTATGGATTTCCATGTAATTGGGATCTAAGGTGTAATAGGTTTAATTTGAGGTCCTCTTTAAAAGAAGAGCAGGAAGAGGTATTGTCAGCAATAGGTAATAGCCAGTAAGAAGTGGCAGCTTGCTCCTTCACAATGGGCTTCCTTAAGGATGAAAAAGTGATTATCTTACTACAAGACTTATTTCTCTGAGTGCTTCCATCATCGGCATAGCACTGAAAATGCCTTGTGTGTGCTACCGTTTTATCCTTGAAAACATTTTAAAGCTATATTCACGGAAGAAGAAATGTGGTAGTGAAAAGACAGTTAATCCATTTTAGCAAACTCCAAGGGACTGTCCAAATTCTCTTGCAGTCTTGCAGTTGTGTTTTATCAGCTATTACTTGGAGTAAATGGGCTATCAGCCAGGGCCGGGAAATCTGTTTTTGTTATATCCAAATTGTTGATGTAATATACAGCAGGACAACACAGTCATATTGTGATAGTATTTGACTCGGCTGAGCGGCTGGCAATATAGTATGTGGGAACAAACTTGCAACAACTTCTTCTCGCCCGAAAAGAGATCACTCAGCTCTTTTAAAAGCATGTTGTGAACATTTGCAGATAATGCAGAAATAGTCTCTAAATAACCCCAGATGTTTACAATTTTAAAACAAAACTCAAGTGCTATCTAGAATGTAATAACAATGGCTACTTTGTTGTTTGGGGTAGGGAAAAAGAAAGCCCTAAAAATAGAAAATACGGTATCACCATTGGTGTCTCAGGAGTGACTACTAGTTGCCTATACCTCCCCCCATTATCTCCACCTACCCCCATTCTTTCATTCAGATAACAGTATAAAAAGATAAGAAAATGCAGCTTCCAGCCCCTACCTTTGCACATGCTATGACTCCCGGATAACACAGAAATTCTGGAGCTACCACTCACCTCCATTGCTAAATATCCCCATTCTGCCTCCCTGCAAACTCTGTTGTTACTCTCTCCTTTTGCTCTCTGCCCTCTCTCTCTCTCTCTCTCTCTCTCTCACACACACACACACACACACACACACACACACACACCACTAATCACAAATATTCTTTGCTTTTTCCATAACCTGTCATTTTGTTGATTTCTGCTTTTCTGTTCCTGGGCATATCAACATTCCAAGGTTAATGATGAGGCACCTTGGAAAAGTGGTGTTTATTTAGCTTAAGGTAATGTTTTAAATGTCTTTCTCTGTGTGGCAGTCTCATTGCTTCTGAAACAAAACCCATCTGCAATCTGAACCTGCATTCCATATTAACACCTCAGACAATTGCTGCAGGGTTTGGGTTTTCTTTTCTTTTCTTTCCCTTTTTTTTTTTTTTTTTTTTTTTTTTGTCATCCTGTCCTAGCTGAAAAATTATATGTGAGACTGGAGCTGGCAAACACTAGAATCAGTTTGATAGTTTTGAGCTTTGAAAATCACATTTCTCCAAGCCTTATTATCAAATTGATGTGCTGTGGCATCTTGTCTTTACCAAGTCTCCCGAATTCCTGGCAAATGGAGTAAAGAAACTGGGTATTTAGCCAGAGTTTGTTTATGATTCCTTTGGAGTTATAAATATGGATTTTAGCCATATTCATTTATGAGGAGGTTTTCAATTCTAATGAGAGTAACTAGCAAAAATCCCCCATAAATATTAGGCAATTCCTACTTAGCAGAGATGCATTTGTTCATAATATCTAACAAGGAAAACCTTTTAATTTTTCATTATCCACTTCACAGTCAATCTAAAAGGAAATGAGAGTTGCCGTTAGGGCACATGATAGATTTGTACTCCTCCAACCTATCTGAAGGAAGATGAAAGGCAAGTGACACAGGCCAAAAGAGTCATGCTTTCTTATTGAAGATTTAAGATCCAGTGATTCATTCACCATATTCCTTTCTCTTTGCCAAGAAAATTCTGGGAGCTCATTAGGGACAGAGTGCCCTCCAGCTTAGATCTTGAGGTAACTATGGTTAGTAGCGCCTCTATTGGCCCTCATTGGGAATGAGAAAGAAATATACTTTGGGGGTGTTAAACCACTGTGATTTGAGGATTATTTGTTTCCATGGCATAATCCAGAATATCCTTACTGATACACCATCAAAGACCAGCCTTATATCAGAATAACCCCAGACTTTTAGTAATCTTCTAGAAAAGTTCTATAGACTGGAAAAACAACCCCTATCCTTAAATGTTCATGTAGGCAGATAAAAAATGAAATTTCATTAGTACCCAGCATTGGGCTAAGAGTCTTATCTGAATTATCGTGTTTAATCTTCACAGCAGAGGCAATGTGGAAATTAGAACTCCTTACTATCGAACTTCTGAGTCCCATATATTGGCTGCCTGGTATTCAGTTAAGAGTTAAAAAGAAAGTAATCTGAATTTTTTTAAGAACAAAGAAACATACGCCATCAGTGCATAACCACTTAATATTGTTATTTGTTTCTGACAGTCCTGAAGATGGTATTTTAAACTATCGTTATTTGGTAAAGCGTATGTCTAAAAGGACTATTAGGAGAGAGAAGAATCAAGACTTTTTAGGTTTTCAGTAATAGCGTTCTGAAAAGACAAAGCAATTGTTCTCACAAATATGCTTATTTAAGATCATTATAGAAATTTGTTTCCCTTCCTTCAAAGAATATGTTTTGAGAGCTAAAAATCATCCTATCGTATTTGGACACAGAGAAGTAGTTACTGCTTAAGAATCAAGTGCTTATTTCTTTTGAGAGTTGTGTATGCTATATTTGATAATCATAGTCTCTAATTCTCAAAATAAGCTCTCGCTTTGACATATCCTTTAGATTTGAATTGGCCTCATGGACGCATGTAACTATATACTCAAGTGTGTGTGTGTGTGTGTGTGTGTGAGTGTGTGTGCACGTGTGCGTGCGCATGCGCACGTGCAAAATAAAGAAGCTTATTCCCTTGCTTCAAGAAAATTTTCATAGGAAAATCTAAACTTTCAAACAATCAAATTAGAAGCCAATTATCCTGGAAATTATTAAGAATATACGTCACTGCCATAATATAGGATATATCCTCTGAATATAAACAGTTGAAAAAAACCTTTAACCGTCCCTCTCTTTTATAAATACACACACATATATGGATAGCTCAAGGGCAAAATGCTTTGAAGATTGATCTCCCAGATTCATTCTGTGTATTGGAGAAGTGCCCTTCCCAGTAACTCAGAACAAATTGAGGAAGCATTTCATCATGAGAAGATAGGCTGGTGTAAGAGAAGTTTAATATAAAGTACTTCACCCAGTTGCTGATCCAATCCAGATAAAGCTGACTAACTTTGATTTTTGCTATTCAAACTGTGGAAAATTTTAGATTTATATAAGGTCCATTTAGACTTCCTCCATTCTTCTGAATAAAAGTTTTATGAGTGTTATTTGGTGAATCTACTCTTTCAGCCTATATCTTACCTATATAAATATTTCCATCTATAATTTTTGGCCAGAATGTGAGTACAGGCTCTGTCCATGTGCCAAGGAGACTGAAAAAAGACCTAGGAAAATATGAAGGATCTATAAGGCCCTTTATGTTCTGCTGCCTTCCTTTCTCTCTAAACTGACTCAAGACCATTCTGCCACATACAACTGACCCTCCATGCAATCCAGACATTTTGCAACATTCACGACACACCATTGTCTTTTGCATATATGATTCCTCTTATGTGAAATGTCCTAATCCTTTATGCACAGGTATTTGCTACTCATCCTGGGAAGCCCAAGAGCACCTTTAATACCACTTTTTCCAGGAATACTTATACTTTCCCAATGTGTGTTAGGAATATTATGGCATGCTGGGCTTTTCTGTTTCTATCATATTATTTCCTAATCCTTAGTTTACATGTTTTCAAGAATCTTAGAAGAAGAATCTTGTTTTTGTTTTTGTTTTATTTCTTTACTCCTAGTATCTGCACATACAGACATTTCTGGAGTGAATGGATAAATGAATGAATGCTGTTATATTGGTGAGATATTTTAACTGGCAATTCATTAGCTAGGGTGAGACCACATAGAAAATCAATGAGGGAAAAGAGTGTTCATACTACATAAGGCTAAAAGTCAATATAATAAAAAATAAATAAAAAATACAAAACTAAAGTCAATATAATAAATACACATATCTCAAACTCAGGTAAATTGCTTGAAATTATTCATTAAATAAAATGTTTTTATCATCTTTTTTAAAAAAAAGAATTTTGAGGGAAAAAAAGAAAACTGAAAATTAGAGACTAACAACAAACCCCATAATTAATAATTGTCAACAACCATAATTAATAATTGGTCACAATCCAAATGGCCAACAGACACATGAAAAAGTGCTCAGCATCGCTCGGCATCAGGGAAATCCAAATTAAAACCTCAATGAGATACCACCTCACACCAGTCAGAATGGCTAAAATTAACAAGTCAGGAAACGACAGATGTTGGCGGGGATGTGGAGAAAGGGGAACCCTCCTACACTGTTGGTGGGAATGCAAGCTGGTGCAACCACTCTGGAAAGCAGTATGGAGGTTCCTCAAACAGTTGAAAATAGAGCTACCATATCATCCAGCAATTGCACTACTGGGTATTTACCCCAAAGATATGAATGTAGGGATCCACAGGGGTATGTGCACCCTGATGTTTATAGCAGCAATGTCCACAATAGCCAAACTGTGGAAAGAGCCAAGATGTCCATCGACAGAAGAATGGATAAAGAAGATGTGGTATGCATATATAACAGAGTATTATGCAGCCATCAAATATTCCATCCACGTCATTTCCATTTGCAACGACGTGGATGGAACTGGAGGGTATTATGCTGAGCAAAATAAGTCAATCAGAGAAAGATATGTATCATATGACCTCACTGATATGAGGAATTCTTAATCTCAGGAAACAAACGGAGGGTTGCTGGAGTGGTGGGGGGTGTGGGAGGGATGGGGTGGCTGGGTGATAGACACTGGTGAGGGTATGTGCTATGGTGAGCGCTGTGAATTGTGTAAGACTGATGAATGACAGACCTGTACCTCTGAAACAAATAATACATTTTATGTTTAAAAAAAAAAAGAAGAAGAAGATAGCAGGAGGGGAAAAATGAAGGGGGAGAAATCGGAGGGGGAGACAAACCACGAGAGACTATGGACTCTGAAAAACAAACTGAGGGTTCTAGAGGGGAGGGCGTGGGGGGATGGGTAGCCTGGTGATGGGTATTAAGGAGGGCACGTTCTGCATGGAGCACTGGGTGTTATATGCAAACAATGAATTGTGGAACACTACATCAAAAACTAATGATGTAATGTATGGTGATTAACATAACATAATAATAAAAAGAAATAAAAATTAAAAAATAAAATAAAATAATTGGTCACATTCTGTCATGTTTGTTTTACCTTCTTTTAAGTAAAAGAATATTAAAACTTTACCTCATTGGCAAAATAAAGGGGTTTAAATATGAACATTGTCACTCACTTCTTTACCATGTCCCATAATAAGAGGTTTTCCAACTATTCAGGAAATCTAAAGTTTAATCCCCTTCCCCAGTCTTTAGCACAGGGCCAGCTACATAATTTGCTGAGCCCAGGGCAAAATGAAAATATGAGACTGCTGCAGGGAGAAAAGAAGTCAATCTCCCCTTCTCATTAAACTGCTGCCCCAACCCAAGTCTGAGAGACACCCTTCAAGGGCCTGCAATTTCCATGATAGAACATGACTGGTACCCAACTCAGGGATGAGTGGGAGACTCCCACCATGAATCCCATTAAATGCACTGTTGTACTACTAGCCCAGGGCAGGAATGACTTCTATTTTATTTACAACGTCCATAAAGAAATGGAGGAAGGTAATTAATGAGTCCATATGCCAGGGCAAGGCAGGCTTCATGGGTATATCACCAATGCAGCTGCATAGGTCCCTGTACCCAGAAAGGCCCCATGCTTGGGATTTAATGCTCTGTGATGGCTATTTACTCTTTCTGCTCTATAAAGTCAGGCTAACTGATCTTAGGACAGTAGACACTCTCTTACTTGAAGGCACTAACAGACTTTAGATTCAACATTCAATTCTGTTTAAATTATTGATTCTATGCCCAACACGTGTTGACTACTTGTGATCAGTTGGCTACAATCCATATCCTTTCCCTCAATCATCACTTTTTCTTCCACCTGGTTGAGTTGTTGGCTAATCACATCAGTTGAGTTTATCCCCATGAATGCATGTTTACGTTTGTTGGTCTTTAATGATCAATACCTTTGAATTGCTGATTCAACTAATTTTGAGTGTGCCTTAACCCTGAAGTTCGCTTCGTGAGAAATTATGAATTTCCTTATTTTATCTGTTACTTTTAGTTGTGTGTATGTATGTCTGTTACATATTGGCTTAGAGTATCCCTTTTATCACCGTGTCCCCCTACTCTTTGGCCATTAACTTCTGGAGCAAGAACTAAAATGTTAGATATCTTCATACCTCTAATGCCTACAGTTCAGTCTGTTACATATTAGATGTTAAATAGCATTTATTGACTAAGCAAAAAAAGTAGAACATGATTTCCTTAAATGTAAAAAATAATATAAATGTACAACTATTAGAATCAGGTTTGTAAGACAGTTAAATTCACCACCTTAATACTATTAAACTTTAAAAATATATCTTAAGAAAAAGTATAAATCATAGTAAGAAAGTATAGTTTTTGTTTCTTTAGTTTTATAAATTGCAAACTACAGTGGTTTTAGTACATGATTTAAGATCAGAGTGGAGCATTGAACCCTTAAGGTAAGTCAGCTATTATTAAAAAATGGACCTTATTCACCAAAAGGAAAAATTAGCAAATCAAGGGAAATGGCTCTCATGGTAATGGAAGAATTTCAGTAGCTCTTAGTGTTTGTCCTAACTTAGATAACATGTGGCGAGACCTGCCAGCAGCTTCATCAAACAAAATTGTAAATAGAGTTCCTTCTTACAGTTTCTCTTGTTTGTTTCCATCTCCTTGGCCAACTTTCCAGTCGCCTTGTTGACCCTTGCTTTCTTAGCTCAACCGTGTCTTACTCGGGTCTTTGCAGCCCATCTAAACTCTGTTCTTTCTTTACCTCCTCAGAAGACATTGTGCCGGCACAGAAAGAGACAGTAACTTTGGAGTTTAAAAAGTAAACTGTAGATATTCTCCTTGTTAGTTTTGCCATCTTCAGTAACTTACTTTATAAATCTGTGTTCTCATCTGTAGACTACAAATAAGAACACTGTCTACCTATGAGGACTGTTGGGTGAGTAAATCGAGGCGCTGAAGTGCAGAGAGCACAGAGTAAGCCCTCAAATATCAGCTGTTATTATGCCTGGGCATGCGACCTAGGGAATACTGGTCACCCGTGAAATGGGATCAACATACCCCCCATCAGGATTGCACTGATATTACAAAAAATAACCTATGTTTGTACAGAGTCTGACATATGATAATTTGTACAGAGTCTGACATATGAGAATTTGGAAAATAAATACTTGTCTGGACATAAGTTTCTGCAGTATTCCAAAATGTTACATATTAAATGCTTAACGTCTTCTAATAAATTAGGCAAGTCCATTAAATGATAATACTCAACATGCATTTCTGGAATCATGGTGGAACAAAGGGCAGAAACTAGAATACTTAACATTAATATGAGGGGTTTGTAAACCAAGGAAGTAAGGGTAGATTATAAGACAAAAGATGGGAAGACTGAGTGCTGGCCACTCCAACCTTTAGAAGGTGGGGGAATGAGGAATAACTAATAAGGGAGATGAAGAAGAAAATGCCAGTGAGGTATGGGAGATTATGGTGTCTCACAAGGCAAGTGAAGAAGGTGTTTAAGGAGAAAGTGATGAACTATATCAAGGTATATGTGGTCAATATGTGGAATATATTAATTTACTTTCTGGTATCTGAAAGCTTTCCTTCCATTATTTTGTAAGAGTATAACATGGTGAAATGCATATTCTCCTTTTTGGGATCTGGCACATTAGGTACTAATACAAGTCATATAAGGCAGGCTTGTCAGCAGTCTGAATTTGTCCACATGTCCACTTGTCTGTTACTTTTAAGCCTAATTTCTGACATTTCCCTCCAGATAAGATATCATCAAATTGTTCCATTTTAGCCAATTATAATTTGTGGGGAATGTAAGTTTTAAGCCTGTCCTTAGTTCCATCATTCATTGTAAGTGAAAGTTTTACACCAAAATTGCAGGTTTGGATAAACACTAAAGAGCAGTCTATCTTATTGGGCTGCACATAAATGGAAACCTTGTCAACAAGAGTGGAAACATTTCATTTTAAAACTTCAAGGTATTGATAAACATCATCAAAACTATGTAAACTTGTTAGGCAGAAAATAGTTAATCCAGAGATGATTCTAACGCATCTCACCACTTAACACTCAGTAATTTTATGCTCTTAAAGGATAAATTGCTGAGCCTTTCTTAGCAAAATGGACAAAGCTTTCTAATACATGGACCATAGATAATGGCAAAAAAAAAAAAAAGCCAGCTCTTTCTGGTTTTCCTATTTATATAAACATGAGCAATTAAATTTGTCAGAAAAGAGTATTTTGTGTATATTCTAAATTTGCATTAAATTTTTACAACTGATTTCATGGCTTCTCAAAAAAGGTAGGAAAAGAATCCTTTGTACAGCAAGGGCTAATCAGTTTATGACATTCATCTAGTTTATTACATTCATAAAACTTAGAACTAAAAGGAACTTTAATTTTGTTTTTAACTTTGATTCCCACCAACTCATCTTTATAAGTCTTCCTTCCTCAAATAGAATTATGCTGTGATTATGGGTCATCAGACCATTCATGTGGTCTTATGTATTCTGCACCATCCCTGTTTATACAGATTATTATATTTGTTCCTAGCCAAATTATTCCAATTTCTTCGAGGTTTCCTCCTTTCTTCCTGGTTTTCAGTTCCTTTAACCATTCAGGCAATCTCTCTGCTGTGATTTTTTTTAAACATACTTTTAAAATATCAAGATTAGATGTTTGCCCAACTACTATATTCTCTTAAACCCAATTTTTGAGATATAAGAGAGTTGTTAAATTGTTCAATTGAGGTTTTATATTTGAAAATGTGCAGGGAGGCAGCTTAGTGGCTGAGTGCACAAATTCTAAACCCAGACAGCCTGGTTTTGAGTCTCTTTTTTGCTCCTGAATAGCGGTGAATCCTTGGGTGAGTTACTTAACATCTTTGCCTCTTTCTTTTCTCATCAATAAAATGGGATTAATAATAGCATCTATTTTTCTTTACAGTTTTTTTTATTTTTTTATTTATGAACAGATGTCTTTATTTCTCTGGGATAAATGGCCAGGAGTGAAATCACTGGATTGTATGATAGATATATACTCAGGTTTGTTCTTTTTTTAATTTTATGTCATTATGTTATATTAGTCATCATACATTACATCATTAGTTTTTGATGTAGTGTTCCAGAGAAAGACAAGTATCATATGATCTCACTGATATGAGGAATTCTTAATCTCAGGAAACAAACTGAGAGTTGCTGGAGTGGTGGGGGTGGGAGGGATGGGGTGGCTGGGTGATAGACACTGGGGAGAGTATGTGCTATGGTGAGCACCGTGAATTGTACAAGACTGATGAATCATGGATCTGTACTTCTGAAACAAATAATACATTATATGTTAAAAAAATAATAGCATCTATTTTACGGCATGGTTAGGAGAATTACATTGGTTAATCACTATCAAGCTCTGGAAAAAGCAAAGCATAGAATAACTACTATATAAATGCTTGAAAATTAAAAGTATTTATTCAATTAATTTAATAAATAATAGCACCATACAATGGATGTATAGCGTCAATTTACTGCATTTCTATCTTGGAGATATTTCAATCCCAAAACCTAGGGAAAAGCCACATTTCTTTATTGGTGCTATCTACAGTTGTAATAGTAAAGCATAAATATTCATGATTAAACTCTGACAGTCCCTATAACTTTGTGTCTCTCTATTGATACTAAAGATTACTAAACTGAAAAAAAGTCTACGAACATGGTTAATACAAAAGGAAGATCAAGGAACATATCAATTACTGATTTTTTTAAAGAATAATAACCCAGAAAGGCACATTAAAATTTAATGATTCCAGATGGATTATCTAGACTACCCTACACAAGGACATTGAGAATTCTGGTTTTTTTAATAGTGAATTATTATAGTAATTTTAAATCCCTAAAGAAACAAAATTATGAAAATAAAACCAATTTTTACTTACTAAATATCACAAAATAATAAAAACACTTAAAATTTGGTTAGCTGATGTATAATAGTATTAAATGTAAAAAACACATTTTTAATCAAATTATGAAAATATTTGGTAAAATAGCTAATCCTATTTCTCGCCTGTCAAGGACTAATTCTTTTTTATGTTTCTTTTGTTATTTTGACTGTCTCAGTTGACAAAAAAAAAAAAGAGTTAACTTGAGACTTTACAATATTAAAGTATTGTATAAATTTTTTAATTATCTCAAAAGAAACATGACTCTACCACATTTATGTTGAAGGTAGGATTTAGATGTTAAATAAGTTCATGAAGGTAGATTCTAGGATAGGACTGTCCACAGCATGGGTGTGAAGGAGGCAGAAAGAAGTCAGATCAAGACAACGTGCAGAAGACTTACCTTCTTCTCCCTTACTCATCTGAATCAACTTCTTAAATATTGTGGTTCTCAGATCATTAATTCTCCTGGTGATTCCCATTAATATACCTTCATTTAAAATCATTATCATTTAAACTCAATTGACTTTATATTTAAATTAAGTTTACATACCTATTCCCTTCAGAATTCCATTTATTGGACATCTCCAGTAAAAAATTTGCAGAGACATTTATTATATTGTCATTTCTAGTTCTGAATGCTTATAGAGAGATGATGAAATAAAATACAGTCCATTCATGTTATAGAATAGTGTGTAATTACTAAAAAGAATGAGTTAGCCTTCTAAGTATACTGCCATGGAAGGTTGCACAAGATATACTGAATGAGAAATTGCAAATTGGAAGAAAGTGTAAATAATTCTGTTATTTTCTGTAAAACAAAAATGCTTATGGTTTTGTGTTAATACAGACCTAAATTTGGGTTCAGAAAAAGCTACCAAACTGTAAACATTTGTTTTTCCTCAGGAAGAAAGTATGGTGGGTAGGGGAATTTTACTTGGTAAATTTCTTCACTTAATTGTTTTCAAACAAGTCAAGGCAATTTTTCCAATAAAATATGTGTATACATTTAGTTACATGTTCAAGTCCATAAGTAGCACACATTTCTTGAAAACAGTATATAGGTATATAGGACTGTAGGTGTTTATATACATACATATGCATTTATGTATGTATATGTCCATAGAA
Source organism: Eumetopias jubatus (assembly GCF_037043125.1). Lineage (NCBI taxonomy): Eukaryota > Metazoa > Chordata > Mammalia > Carnivora > Otariidae > Eumetopias > Eumetopias jubatus. Next base: position 99,921,408 of record NW_028274811.1, read on the forward strand.
ATTATCATCTTAGAAAATTTTAAAATTCCCATTCCAGACCTATTGAATATATCAGAATTACTAGGGCCATCCCAGGTAATTCTGATGATGAGGATAGTTTTGAATAACGAAATTTGAGAACAGTTATTCTAGCTTACAGAATACTGGCTATCCATGCATTTAGTTTTATTCACCCATGCCTACATTTATACTTCTACAAAAGTCCTGCTCTATTAAGATTTTTTTGCTACATTAAATGGCACCCACTTTATAAGAACTTTCAGAACACATCTTGAGGAATAGTTTACTGATGCAACAAGAATTTGTGGTGTGTGTGCTCTATATGCCTAGTTCTGTTCCATGTGGTAAGAATGCAAAGGTGAACAAAATAGAAAAGGTCCCATCTCGTGAAGATAATCCTCTTATAAGTAACTGTTCAAATGCTTCTATCTTATGACCAATTTTGTAGTGTAGTGGTTCTCAAATTTGAGTAGGCATCCAATTCACCTTCAGATCTTGTTAAACTAGACTACCCTCCGAGATTCTGATTTACTAAGTCTGGGGTGGGCCCCAATAATTTGCATTTGTGTTTTTTTTTAAGATTTTATTTATTTATTTGACAGAGAGCAGGAGAGCACAAGCAGGGGGAGCAGCAGAGGGAGAGGGAGAAGCAGGCTCCTGGCGGAGCAAGGAGCCTGATGCGGGCTCGATCCCAGGACCCTGGGATCATGACCTGAGCTGAAGGCAGATGCTTAACTGACTGAGCCACCCAGGCGCCCCAAGAATTTGCATTTCTAACAAGTTCTCAAGTGATACTCCTACTATTAGTTGGAGACCACACGTTTTGAGAATTATTGCTAAAATGCCATCTATTTCCTTTCTTCCATTGGCTGGCATAAAGATGAGATCCAATTTTGGGCTCTTCCTCTAGCAAGAGTATATATAAGACTTTGGTATGTTGAGTACTAGTTTCATAACTGGCACTCTTACTTTCCTATCCTGATATCTAAAGCATATTTTATCTAAAATTGTATATATTATTTAAGCATCTAAAATACTTTTTAGAAAATTACATGTTTACAAATCAGAAAAAGATAGAGACAAAGAACCTAAAGTTTATAAACACTTGCAACAGGACAGCTAACATGAGTTTCAGTCATTTGACTGTATTTTGCTTCCTCTGGGAACTATGTGTACCCTCCCAAGTTACCAGAGTGATTGAGTTCAAAAGAATTAATATATATGGAAACTTTCTGCATAATATAAAGAGCTATACATTGTAAGTTACTTAGAGAGTTCCTCATCTCATCTCTGACTACTATAAGAAAAATATGGAACATCTTTTCTTTGGCCATCCCAAAGAAAATGGCTCCCCATTGCACTGAGTGCATTGAATTTGACATACTTCCTCCCAATTTGGTGCATGCGCTTGGCCTGGGACATGCGATACACGTCACTTATCAAATGCCACTCAGGTGGGTCTCCCCTTGTGAACACACCTTTGAACATTTATACTGTGGAGAGAAGCCAGACACAGGCCTTACACCTTGAGATTTCTGAAGAACATGTGCCGTGTGTTTGTCATCTTTTCAGAAAAGCACTTCTGAAGAGCCCTTTAATGAGTTTCCTAGAGAAAATCTGAAGGAATCGTAATGCAACTAATCATTTCCTACCTTCCCACTGAACCTCTTATTAATTAACATGTTAATGCTCTGTTTGATTTCTTAAATTTAGTTTGAGAGACAGTAAAACAGCTATTTTCAAATTAAATTAAATTGAGTTGTGAGAAGATTTTCAACCAATATAGGGCTTTTTGTACTCTACTAATTCCAGTGCTCATTAAGGTAAAAAAAAAAAAATCAATGAGCTTGAAATGAAAGTGTTGATATTATTGTAGGCTAAATCTACTTCTGAATAACTTACTCCCTCCATGACAATGTTTTAGCATGTATGTGACATTAGAAAATGCAAATTCCAGGGCTTAAAGAGAGAGAAAATTTTCCTCAGTTACCATAAATGTCTCCCAAGTATCTGTTTGGGGAATTAGCATAGTCATAAACTGTAAAAATTGAGATTTTTTCCTAGTACAGTAGACATCTTTACTGTTAATAGGCTGCAATAATCCTTTGATTTTTAATGGTGTATTGCTCTCAGTTCATTGTGCAAATTTCAGGTATAATTAATTATCTTTTATCTTCCTCTAAGGCTTCTTTTTAGCAAAAGGGATTTGTTTAGACTTCTGTTCTAATGGATTCTAATGGGAAATGTTATATAAGATAGCCCTTAACACCAGAGCTATTGCACCATTATGGACCAAATGGTTAACTTACTCTTCTTCAATAAACAATTTTCAAATACCTTTATTTATACTGCTTTGGGTCTTCTAAATATTTTATGTTGAATTTCAGCAATGTATTTTATTGCTAGTGTTTGCAATTACCTTTCTTCCTCATTTATCTTTTTTTAGATTAACATTACAATAACAGGTTGGGTTGATAGGGTTGATACCACAACTCTAACACCTATAGAAATTAAGTATGGCTGTACCAGAAAACTTTCCAGTCAATGCCTTGCCCTTGGATAATGAAAATGTTTCAGTGCTTCTCAAACTTTAATGGCCATATGAATCACCTGGAGATAGTGTTAATGTGTGTAGATCCCGATTCAGTAGGTCTGGAGTAGGATCTAAGAGTCTGCATTTCTAAGAAGCTCCCAAATGGTGATGAAGCTACTTTGAGCAGCAAGGGTTTAGATAACATTTATAAGCCAAAAATAAATTTGACAAGATGTCTTTAATAATTGCAAATTTCACAGCTTTTCTGGAAAGCAGTTTGCTACTCATAAAATAGTACTTTTGGCAGGACCAAAGTTCTGTAGTCAAACAGAACGACCTTTTTCTACCTTTCTATCTTTCTCTTCTTCTTTCCTGTCAAAGCACACTACATTGCTGATGTGAAAGGTATCTCTATAAGTGTTCACTATTTAGAACTGTAAATTGTAAAATATTTCTAATATTTTTCATCTTAGTTTGCCCTTTGAACTAAGCACTTTGGTAACCCAGTTCAGGGCACAGTGGTGATTCCTTACACTCCACTGAGATAATTTCTTAAAATGTGTTTTCTTTACCTTTTTTTGAGAATGTTATGAAAGTGAGCACATACAATACACTTTAGGTTGGGGGAAGAAAACAAACCATTCCTAACAATTTAGACTATCTTGCCATCAAACCCTTTTCACTTTATAAGTGGTCAGGAAGAAATTTAGTTTATATTTCTAATTTATTTTTTGTCACTGGGAAAGGAACTCTTTAAGAGGATTTTCCCCCTTTATTGAAAAACCCCTTCTGTTCTGAAATGTGTACTTTACTTCAGGGCACTGCTTCTCAAACCTTAGTGTGCATCAGAATCACCAGGGTCTGCCTGCTGAAACATAGCTTGCTAGGCTCTATTAAATCCATAGTTTTGGATTTAGTAGGTGTGATGTGGGAATTTACAAGAATCCAAGAATGTGCATTTCTAACAGTTTTCTAAGTGAGACTGATTGGCTGGTGCAGGGCCCACACTATGAGAACTAGTAATTTAACTAATTTAAGAAAATGTGTTTGCGTCTGTTTATCAAAGATTTCCAACTAACTGAGAAAGTTAGGTTAATAAGGAGAAATGTAAGGATCTCAGCCAGACTTTATCTAAGCTGTCGACACAGAAGCTATAGGAGCCTCATAAAATCATTCAATAAATGTCAAGAAGCACTGGCTTTCTTATGTCCCATATTGGGAGAGAGATTCTTCAGGTAACAGTTTAATATCACTTGGTCAGGGAAGTCTTATCTGACTCTCATATTAGGATAGGTTTCCTTGCGATCATACAGCACCCTGTAATTGACCATAATGGGAGTAGCCATAACTATGATTATACAGTTATTTGTGAAAATATTTGTTTAGTGAGTGTATTCTCCATTCTCCATTGTTTAGTGACTGTAATTTTTTTAGGTGCCATAATTGTCTTTCTTGGCTATGAGATTGATATCGCAATATCTAATTTGGAGTGTGACACATAGTTGATGCTCAGTATCTGCCATTATAAATGGTGGAAAATGTCACTGTTCTCATATCTATATAGAGATGGTAGGCTTTAAGTGCCTTAATTCAGAGATCTTATTCTCTTGAGTCCACGGCAGCTATTTTTTATTGATTATGATATTCTTGCATGCTGAACTCAGACTCAGCTCAGGAATTATGTTCAATACAGGTGGCCTCTACAAGTTGTCATATATAGCATATGAGATAAGATCTAATTGCCATTCCTACAATGAGCTCTATTCAGAATGGCCTTTGCTTTGTTCACTCAATATTCCCTGAGTTTTTGCCTCTACCTTTGTTCATGCTGTTTTCATTTATCTGAAATAGCTACTCTCCTCCAAACACACTCCATTTTTTGAAAACCTATTAATTCCTTAAGTCCTATCTTGAGCACCATCTTTTCTCTGAAGCTTTATGAAATCCCCTTAATTAGATGAAATCTCTGATGACTCTAACCTTACCCTCCTTTACAACATAGTAATTTGTATGCTTGCCTTTACTTTACTAAAATGGTCCTCCTTAAAGACAACGAACACTTATTCAACTTCTTTTACCATAACTTGTCATTAAACAAATGTGCACTGATCTATCATGTGCCAGGCCCTGAGCTACATATGGGGTACACAGAGATTAATGAGACCCAGCATCTGTGGTTAAGGGAGACACCATTTTCTAGGGCATAAAACAAACATTTAAAAACATAATTATAGAGTAATATAGCACAGTACAAGGCACAGAAAAGGGATGAAGAAAGAAATGGTCATCTCCAGGTAGGCTGGGTGTGGTGACCGACCTTACTACAGTGATTAAAGACCAGTAAGACGCTTAAAAGATGCATAGAAGATTTTCCAGCTGTGAACTATATGTGGTAGATGTTCAGCCTCTTCCATTTATCCTGCTTATTTGAATTGATCTAAATGCAGATCATAAAATAGAAGTGGGTTAAACAAATTATATTTTATTTTTCTTTAGTTTCCTAAATGTCTGCTGCATGAAGTTTTCCCATGCCATGAAAATTCCCCCATGAAAGTTTCCCATACTTTAATCCTCCTACCATCAGCTACTTTTCTATAATAATACAATGTACCTCAGTCCATGCATCTCTTGGCCTTACTTAGTAACTGTTCCACGGACCCACCCTGGTTGCCCTGCATGCTGAAGCAATAACATGATTTCCAATAGGAGGTACCATTAACAAGCCACATCAAACAGATACTTGAACTCTACTAAAGTAGTCACCTCCTTTACCAATGTATATAATTGCATAGGTTGAAGAAACTTGCCAGGAACCTGAATCCAGTTTGCTGTTACAGAAGCAAGGGCTGCTGAAGCAATTCTCAGCCAGGACATAGGCAGGAGTATGTTATCAGAATCACCAGGATCCTGAGATCACAGCAAGGGGCCCAAGGCCAAACCTATCTGTCTCCTTTTCACAAATACCACCCAATCACCCTTGAAACCTATTCCTCTGTCTTAAAAACATTAGATTGTGGGGTTCCACACCTAAGGTTTTGTTTCAGAAATCCTAGTTCTGACTACAGGATGTCACGGTTTGAACAAGTACCAGAGTGGGTGATGTTACAGGGGGCCCACAGCCCATACTTTATTCCAAGTAGATTATCCCTGATCTTGTGGGGTGAATTTTGAAACAAAGGCAACTGCATAATGTTTTTCCTACCACAACTTCTACATGCTAATGTGGGAAACATGTAAAAAGATTAAAACTTCTACCTTTTGCCAAGTGGCCTGCCTCAAACTCCCTTCTCTCATGTCCTTGATTAATTCTTTCTACCAAAAACGGGGTGGTGATGGTTACTTTCTTCCTCTCCTTCACATAAGTGATATAGGAGCATAGGAGCAATTTTAGAATTTTATTTCTCTTTTTGATCCCTCACATCATTATGATTTACATAGGCAGAAAGAACTGAAACCAGTACCTGCCATTCTCCCAACAAATTGTTAAAGTTTTAAAGTTAACCAGGCACAAGGTTTCCTGATCTCACTTCTCTCACTTCTCATAAATAGCATTATGAAGAAGGTGCAACTGTCCTCACTTTACAGATGCAGAACATGATGAATGGTTAAGGAACTTGCAAAGATCCCATAGCAAATGAAAGCCAGCTTCAATTCAAATCCAGATGTCTAATTCTACAACCCATTTTTTTTTAACCACATCAAACAGTTGGTATTTCACTTCATTTTGTTGGGACAATAGGTAATGAGTGAATGGTGAGTGTATACATGCTGTAATTTACCAGGTTAATTACACATGTGAAACTCTGTCCTTCCCCTCCATCCTTCTGACTCATTCTCTGGGGTTGGGATATGTAATAATGTTCTCCGACACTAGGTTTCTAGTTTCTGCAGTTTTCTTTCTCTTTGACAACCATTTTTTTCCTCTTCATTTAAGACTCTGTATCACCTATCTTTGATCTAGGCACCTTCTCTTTATTCTCCAGAGTGTTTCTTCTCAGCAGTCCCCTGTTTTATTATTCAAAATTTTAGACCTACCTTTCTCTTTCAGCTTTAAGCTTTGGGCTTTTCTCTTATGCTTCATCTGAGGTGGTCATGCCCATGCTGTTTCATTTAGGGTTTTTTTTTTTTTCAATCATATATTCTTTTCTGTCCCCTATTATTCTAGATTTCATCATACTACCTTAATCCATACTAATGTGCTGGAAAGAGTCTTCCCTCTCTAACATTTCTGATACCAGCCTTTTAACTGTGAGGAAGAACTACTGACACCCTCATTATTGATTTTATTGATCACATAAATACTTCTCCAGGTTTTGTATGGTTGAATTTACTCAACACATGAGTACCTTATTTGTGGCCTAACCAAAATGAATGGGCGTGTTTTGATATAGTGGCCACCAAGGCTCAAATCCACAGTGAAAGGAGTTTGTAGCATGAGATGGGATAATATACTCCTACCTGGAACTACATGTGCCTCATTAGTGACAAAAAAAAAAAAAAAATCCAGAAAATAGCTTCTAGAAAACAGGCTAGTTTCCAGCCATTGCAGATCACGGATTTTCTATTTTAAAGCATTTTCATAATAGTTACTCAATCTAATTTTAAACATCAAACTGTTCTAAGATTCACAGTCCATTATAAGATAATATAATGGATTGTGTCAAACTCCATCCCTAGAATGATTTACCTGTCACTGGTGTATAATTTGTAAATAAGGTAGAGAATAGCCTAGTTTTTTTCTATATATACCACAAATTATATCCCTTCCACTGCAGTGATTGTAGTGTGTTTCTTCCCTGTTTAGTAAAGGAACTAAAAGCAAAAGAGTTTCCAGTACAGAGGAATCATGACAGGGAAAACTAGAAATGCAATGCGTCAAAGCAACACAAGAGGTCACTTTTACATCAGCCTGCACTTCCAGGGTAAAGCCACATCTGCAGTGTGCATAAAATAGTACGTGGAGAAGAAAAGCACCAAGGAGATTTATAAATGCTTCAGAAGTATGAATAGGAGCCAAAATTCTTGGTTTGTTATCGGTATTTGTAACAATCTTGAGAAGTATCCCCAAGCTGGAATTATTCTCCAGTACCTCTATAAACCCATACATTGCCTTCAAAACACAAAGCACTTTCTCCTTCACTTTCTGGATGGCACAGGGCCCAAAACTAAGCTTATTCTCACTGCCTTCCATACTCTTCCTCTCTGCTTTCTTATTTCTGCTCTTCCAGCATCTTATCTGAGGTCTGATCTGTTCAAATAGGCCCCTAATTTTCTTTGTCTGGTCTTGCCCAATTAACCCATTTTACACACTGTTTCCAAGTTGATGCTCTGAGGAAATTCTGATCCAGTGCTCTTCTTTAAGGTCAGGCTTACAGGGAGTATTGATTTCCTATTGCTGCTAAGACACATTAGCACAAATGTACTAAGTTGTAAAAACACAAATTTATTTTCTGTAAGTCCAAGTCTGACACAGATCTCACTGAGCTAAGGTCATGGTGTTAACAGGGCTGCAGTACTTTCTGTAGGATCTAGGGGAGAACCATTTCCTTTTCTTCTCCAGTTTCTAAGGGCCACCTGCCACTTTCTTTGGCCCATGGCCCCTTCCTCCGTCATCAAAGCCAACACGATGGGGCCCAGTGCTCTTCTGTTACCATTTCTCTGATTTTTCATAATCACATCTTCCTCTAAGTCTTGTAAGGACCTTTATGGTTACATTAGGCCCACCTAGGTAATCCAAGATGATCTCCCTATTCTGAGGTCTGCTGGTTAGCAATCTTAATTCCACCTTCAACCTAAATTCCCCTTCATAACCTAATATATTTACTGGTTCTCGGGACTAGGATGTAGACATTTTGGGGGGGGGCATTATTCTGTCTACCACGCATGGAATTGAAAGTGCTTAAAGATCGGGCTCAGTCTAACTCTTCATCCTAATCTCCTTCCAGGGCCATCCTCATTTCTTTTGTGACAAGTGCTTCAGCCAAACTGAACTTCCCATGAGCAGGCCATTATCCACTCAAGACTCCTTCAACCTTGTCCAAGCTTGTGCTCACTTCCTAGATGGTCATTCAACTTCTTTGAAAATTTAATCTTTGTCCTTCAAGTCCTCGACTCTGAAAAACTTTGTAAAGCTCTCTCAGGCAGACATAAACACTCCCTCATTTGCGCACCCATTGAGACTATATCTTCCGTATCATCAGTGTATTTTATAATTATTTCCCTTTTTTTTTTTTTAATCTGGGCTCCCTAGGACATCATCCCAGTTGTAAAATTATGAAAGATGGTAGATATATTTTGTTAAATGTTCGAAAGAGTAATATTATAGACTACATTAAACTGCTATTGCAAACAGACATTCCCCCCACCTCCAAATATCAGTGGTTTAACATAATAGAAAGTTATTTCTTCACAACACAAGGCAGGTGTTCTCGCTCTGCTGATAGCTCTTATCCATGTTGACTCAAGAATCAGGCTCCTTCTATTTCCTAGCTCTGTCATCCCACCAAGGCCTATCTTGTTGTTTGAATCCAGACATTATAAGGAAAAACAGAACATTCAAGAAAACTACTTTTTTTTTAAGATTTTATTTATTTGTTTGAGAGAAAGAGAGAGAAGGGAGAGGGGCAAAGGGAGAGAGAGAGAGAGAGAGAGAGAGAGAGAAATCCAAGCAGACTTTATACCCAACAGGCGGGCTGGAACTAGGGCTGGATCTCACAACCCTGAGATCACGACCTAAGCTGAAACCAAAAGTCAGTCACTTAACCGGCTGTGTCACCCAGATGCCCCAAGAATTACTTGCTTTTAAAAATCATGGCATGGAGGCCACCTCATTTCTATTTACACTCCCTTGGAGAGAAATCAGTCACATGGTCAAAATAACCTGCAAGGGAGGCTGGGAATTATGTAATTAAACATATATTCAGCAAAACCCTATTAACATAGGGAAAGAGGATACTGGATTTGGGTAGAAAACTATGATCTCTGCTACGAAGAGTTAATGAGAAGTCCAGTTCATTCATGATGATTGCACTTCTCCTGTTGGAAGTCACACCTCCCTCCTACCAACCCATAGACTATATGAATATGTATCTCTTTACCCTTATAATAGCCTCTTTCTTTATGATTTATGTCTGACATCTACCAAAGTGTATGAATCAGGTCAATTTAGTGGGGAAATGTTAAAAATAAGTGCAAAATTCACATTTTACATGAATTTTCCTTTAAGAATATTTATTAAATATCAATATGGTAAAACAAACAAACAAAAAACTACTGAATTACTCCACCGATGACAAATATGACCTGGTTAAATAAGGAATATATGATCTTCAGAAATATGTTTTTAAGTTGAGAGGAAAAGTAGGTGTTATTCTGTGGCATAAGAGGTCTAGCGAAGTGGTAAAAAGGTATGACAGGACTTGACAGGTGAGATTTTGTCAAAAATGTTAGTTAAGAACATGAGTTTGGAGTTATATGGATTAGTTCTGCTTTTTTAATGGGTATATAACCTACATAAATTAAAATGTCCATTTCTGCATTTGTCAAATAGGGGTAATAGTTTACAATTTTGGAAGGTTTAGAATGTCTCATCTATACATACTCCAGGATGCTAGGTCTTTTTGTTCTTTAACATTATTTAACAAGGAAATCTGTATTAACCTTGTATTTTTAAGGTGCATGTGCAAAGTATAAAAACAAATGGAAGCTTTTGAGTTAAAAATGAGACATTATATGTTAGAAAAAAAAAAGAAGAAGATAGCAGGAAGGGAAAAATGAAGGGGGGAATCGGAGGGGGAGATGAACCATGAGAGACGATGGACTCTGAGAAAGAAACTGAGGGTTCTAGAGGGGAGGGGGGTGGGGGGGTGGGTGAGCCCTGTGATGGGTATTGGGGAGGGCGTGTATTGAATGGAGCACTGGGTGTTGTGCGCAAACAATGAATCATGGAACACTACATCGAAAACTAGTGATGTAATGTATGGTGATTAACATAACATAATAAAATAACATTAAAAAAATTAGGTCAGGAAAGCTGAAATCCAAAGAGCTGATGTTTACAAGGACGAAAGGACAAACAGAAGATCTGTCAAGGTTTTTATATTCATAAATACAAAACAAAGAAGTGCTTCAGGTTAACAAGGCCAATTTTTTTTTTCCCAAAAGCATAGCATTCCAAGAGTAAAACAAACAATTGAGAGAGATGGTTGAGGGGATCATACAGGTGAAGTACTAGGAACACCATGTTGTCCTAAATGACTTTGTGGCTGACTTGGGGCTACTACATTCCAAAGTGAGAAACTTACAAATGGGATTGAAAACTCAATGTGGAATTACTCACATGGAATAAAAAGCCAAGAAGAGAGATGCAGGAAAATTGAGAAGGAAAATACCACTCCCATTTTCAAAAGGAGACAGGGATTAATATCGATAACTACAGACTGGAACATGACTTTTAGCATTCCAAAGATTCCAGGACAGGTTACCTTAGTTGCTCAATGAGACATCTTGTTATAACTCCACCCTTAGAAACTCTACCTCATTAAATGTATACATCCATCTTCAGATGCAATTTGATTTCAGAAATGTGACAATGTGAGTGCACAAGAAAAGTGTCATAAGATAATCATACAAGTTTTCTAGAACAAGATTGGAAACCATAAATAGACATAAATGCTATACTGAAGTACAGATAGGTTTATTGAAGCCTCTAATTTTACCCTTAAAATTTTTTTAAAATTAGAGTGGGTGAATTTCCTACTTATAAATTTAATTGGTTTGTTACCTTGTGTAAGCAAAAGTATAAATGTGTGTCACCCAAGAATAACTTTCTTATTGCTCTAGGACTTTGACACAAGGCTTACTGTACATTTTACCAATGGATGGAATTACTAGGAATTATTTTCAAATTTCAAATAATCAAAATTAAAATGGTTAAGAATGTGGACTTTAAAATTGGTAGACTTAAGTATAGGGCCCTGGTTCTCCCACTTACTATTTGTGTGGCTTTAGGCAAGTAAGTTAACCATTCTGAATCTCAGTTTCCTCATCTATAAAACCATAATAAAGGAAAGAGCATCTACACATTGTATCAATTACATGGGATAACTAACATAAATATACTTAGCATATGATATATCCCCATTACAGCAGACATAATTACAATGCTGTTGTTCCTGAAGATACTGCCTATCAACAATAGAGTTTCCATATAGTTAAAGAGCTTGCAGAAATGGATGAATCAAACTCAACAAGATTAAAATGAATTGTGTTATGCCATATGAGCAAACCCAAAACAAAACCAAAAACGTTTTTGTAGAGGTATAGAATTAAAAAAAAAAAAAAAACACCTTTTTTATCAGGGACAGATATAGAAGTTTTTGAACCATTTCAGAAACTATGTTCAATATGAATCAATGGAAAAATATAACTACCAAAATACCTAGCATCCTCTTTAAGTACATCTAGAGAAATACAGATAGTAATATAAAGCAAAGATCAGATCCTTTGTGCTCTTCGTTGTCAAAGAATATCGAAAATCTTGTAGTTGACTCAAGGTCCATTCTAACTTGAATGCAGACAAAATTGAAACATATTCAGAGGACAATAGTCAGGAGAGTAATGAAATGTGTCATTTGAACAATGACTTGAAGAGCCGTGGTAGGACTGTTTCTGGTTTGGGACTATGAAAAAGAAGATGCTGTATTTTTTTACATAAATCTTTTTATAGATGTATGTTTTCATTTATCTAGGGTAAATACCTAGGAGTAGAATTGTTGGGTATATATTTACCTTCATTAGAAACTGGTATATATTTACCTTCATTAGAAACTGGCAGTTCTGCAATGTGGTTGTACCATTTTATACTAATTTTTAATTGTCTGTACACTTATTTAAATTTCATCGATTGATCATTTTATGCTAACCTTTAAAACACAGATTTCTGGCTTTCTGGGGGAAAAAATGGGAGACCTGACAATATTGGATTTACATGGCCAAAAATAGCTGGAATTGACGATTTGCTGACTTTTTAGGTGGTGCATGAACAGTTCAATTCCCCATAGACCTCACCCATCATTTCAACTCCATACACACATTTGGTAGCAACTGACACCTATATGTGTGAGTTTGCATATCTGGATGTAATGGAAGACTGGCACAATCACAGCCACTTCTAACTGCATCTAGTAAACCACTGTTGACTCATATTTGCATCTTAGTAAGAATATTAGCTTCAAGGTGTGTATGTATGCTTTCCTGTTATTGTTAAGTCCATCTCAGAGATATTTTTGTTTTTCCTCCTGGGTACCTCCTCCTTCAGTTGCGCCTAGAAATGGGTAACAGAAGCCGCAGCAGGGCTATTGCTAGGGAAGAAAGTTCTGAAGACAGTGCTGGAGATCCCATGTTATGATTAGCATAACAGGATACGTTATCAGTTTAGTATTCTGTTATTTACTTAATTTAAGCCTAATGATATGAAACATTATTGCAATGCTGAAGTTATCTTATCCCTTTCAAGGTGCCTCAATCCCCTGAGGAAAGAACCAAGCAGATGGAACCTTTCAGTCTGCAAATACAGAAGAGCTAGCTGCCAGTGTGCACTCTGTCCTTGATGTGAAAATTCTGTCACTTTTAATTCTCCAGCTTGTTTACTTTTCTACTACGTAAGAACTGGGGCTTGTTGTTAGCAGCACTGATTAAGTTGTCATTGATTTTTAAGATAGGAAATAGAACTTTCGTATTTCCCACATGAATTTAAAGCAAGTCAGATATTAACATCAAGATAAAACATTTACTCTAACAATGACAGAACAGCCAAGTATCACTCAAAACCTTCCAAGGCTCCCAAAGAGCAAATGGATTACAGATGTCAATACATACATGAGTAGGTATCAATTTTACTATCTAATCTATGAGATGTATCAACATGCTACTAGCCCAAACAATGGATAGTTCATTTATTTTTATACATGTTTGTGTTCAAATTTGCATAACTCTTTTTTTTCTACCATTCAACAGAAATCAGTCTCATTATTCTAGTTTTATAATCGGTCTTATTATTAGCCAGGCCTCCTGCCAAACCTTTCAGCATAGTGTGAATTAATCCTCACACACACCTTTAAATCACAGTGCCTCAAACTTGGCACTATCAACACTTTGGGTCGGATAGTTACTTGAGGAGAAATCAGGGCTGTCCTGTGCATTGTAAGATACTGAGCAGCATCTCTGTCCTCTACCCATTAGATGCTGGCAGTAACCCTCTCCCTGCCAAGTTGTGATAATCAAAAATGTCAGTTGCAAATACCCCCTGGGAAAAAAACTGTCCTCTGGTTGACAACCATTGCCTGAAGGTAAATATTAGTACTTCTGTCCTGTAACAGAACTTACCCAGGGACACAAAATCAGCAAGATGAACATCTGGACAGGGAAGGAGAGACGTTTGGATTGAAAACCCAGGATCTTTGCACTAATTGATATTGTCTCCCAACTGACTTTAAAGATACAGAGCAAGATTATATCTAGGTTGCTATGAGGCTTTTATAGTTTTTACTCTCTGTATATGTAAACTGAACATCTACTATTTGCAAAGTACTATGTCAGGGTGAAAGGTGATGATAAATTCGATTCACGCACCGACATTGAAGAACATAAACTTTGTCTTTCGTAAACAGCTATTCACAATTGAGATTAGAAATTACACATATTCAAATGTGCATAAAGGTGGAATTATGCATTAATAATTCTGAAAGGTTACCTTTTAAGCATTCTAGCTCCATTAAAGTTTTGCCATCATTGCAGAAATGTGTTATACAAATGTTAAATTATTACCTGTGGTAGAATTATATAATGAGTTATACATATATCTAGCTAGCACAAGGGTTGGCAAAACTGACCCACCATCTGTTTTTGTAAATAAAGTTTATTGGGACAGGTTCATTTATGTTTTTGTCTGTGGCTGCATTCATGATACAAAAATAAAATTGAGTAGCTGTGACAGAAACAATACAGTTTCAAAACCAAAAATAGTTTCTATTTGGCCTTTTATGGAGAAAATTTGCCAGCCCCTGATATAGTATCTCAAGGTGGTTTGGTTTTTATAGACATATAAAAAGGTATTCTACGTGTCTGTGTGTGGGCTTTGTAGGTTATATTTTTATTTATTTATTTATTTAGTATTTCATTTAATTATTTGAGAGAGAGAGAGCCTGAGGGGAGGAGAGGCAGAGGAAGAGAGAGAGTCTTTTTTTTTAAGATTTTATTTATTTATTTGAGAGAGAGAGAGAGAGAGAGAGAGAGAGAGAATGAGAGATAGAAAGCACAAGAGGGAAGAGGGTCAGAGGGAGAAGCAGACTCCCCGCTGAGCAGGAAGCCCAATGTGGGACTCGATCCCCGGACTCTAGGATTATGACCTGAGCCAAAGGCAGTCGCTTAACCAACTGAGCCACCCAGGCACCTGGGAGAGAGAGAGTCTTAAGTAGACTCCCGCGCTCGATCTCACGTCCCTGAGATTACAACCTGAGCCAAACCAAGAGCTGGACACTTAAACTGACTGCGTCACCCAGGTGCCCAAATGTATGTTACATTTTAAGGGTATAATCAACTGGAATATGTGATTGTTTTCACATCTGTGAAGCACAATAACATTTAGCCTTTTCCCCTCTTAAAATGCTTTAATAATAATTAATTAAAGCTTACTGAAGACTCATTCTGTGCCAGCCAATCTGCCAGGAATTTTACATGCATTATACTGCTTAATTCTCACAATACTGTGAGGTATTTAGTCATATTTTCACTTTTTATGAGGTTACTGAGGCTTATTAAAGCAAGGTAACCTTCTCAAGGTCATGCAGAATCAGAACTCCAACATGTCTGATTGCAAAGGTCAAGTCTTGGATCCAACCGCTATGCTATACTCTGTGCACAGAGTAAAATGTTAATTAAAAAATTTACTTGATTTTACCTATGTTTTAAAGATCTAAGCAATTTTTTTCAGTTTATACAAATTTTCTTAATCTTCTTACAAAATAAGAGAATCTTATGCCTGCCTAAATGAAAAAGGCTGAGATCATTAATTTATTCATTTTGCAAATACATATTGAGCCCCTACCCTCCACTACACACTGTGCTGGATCCTAAGGATAAACTAGTAATAAAAGATATCATTCCTGACCTTACCAAGCTTTGTCCTTGTGGGGAGATAAAGAGAAAGAAGAAAAAAATGGCAACATACCCTGATAAACAGGGATTACACAGGGAAATGCCAGGTACTAAGGTAAGATGGAGGCTTCACAAAAGCATCTAGGGCTGAAACTTGATGAATGAGTAGTGACTGACCTGGATGGCAATTTGGACCCTGGCAATGAGGTACTTAGAACTGCCTTAGGATACAGAAGTGGTTTTGCCCAATTCCTGACTTTGTAAGCTTGTGTTTTGGTTGGGGAATACAAGATAGAACATGTCAAACAGTCACTAACAACACAAGACATTATGTAAGGAAGTACTAAATTGCATGGAACAGCATAAAAGTACAATAGACATTAGGAGTAGCAGGGAATGGACAGAGTCTAGGGTTTGTCAGCAAGAAGATGAGATGGAAGGGAATATTTAAGGATAAGCAGAGCCTGGCTAAACAGACACGAGGGTATGTTGGGTAGGCTGAGCCTCTTTAGTGGCTAACTGTAGCAGGAATAGTGTCCATGAGTTTTTGGCTCCTAAACAGACTGGTCTCCACAAAAACAGTGTTAAGAATAGTGAGGAGCAAAAGTCCTATTGCTAGCTTGGGGCAAAAATGTAGTTAGTTTTCCGAACTAGATGGAAGGAGTAAGAATGCAGTATATTTAACCAATAATAAGTGGTTTGTGAAGAGTATAACATAAATCATTGCTTGAGACAAATTAAAAATATTGATCAATACTGAATCTGATACCAAAACAACTGGGAACTTTCATGGAATATCTTCCACATCAAAATGAAAAAGCTGCAGTACTTTAAAAATTAATTTATATCTTAAAATAAATCACTTTGATTTATTATTCAATAAAGGTAACTACCTAACTCTGCATCTGACACTGTGAATAAAAATATGTGATTCATCAGCACCTTCCTAGCTTCCAGTCTACCAGAGGAGGCAAGGTATAAATGAAATTATCACCCAAACGACTCCCATATTTAGCAAAGAAGATAAGGGTCCCAAATGAAAGAAGGGCTCATCTATGAGAGTTTATTGGAAAGAAAGGTGATCTCAGAGGAAACTAAGGGAAGTTCTGCTGATAAAGTGACACTTGAAAGAGATCTGAAAAACAAACAGATGTTACACAGGCAAAAGGGAGGTGAGTGGTGGTAAACCGGGCAAGAAGTATCCAGGCTGAAGTGGCGCCATGTGCAAATCTCTGCAACAGGAAGAAAAAAGGATATTCTAGCTTTGAGTATGAATTTATTTGAAATGTGCAGATACACCCCGAGTAGTTATTAATCCTCTCAATTCCTACTGTTGAAGTAAGATTTCAAGTTTTCAAAGAACACATGGTTTTCTTTATTATTCAGATATACAATCTGGACATCTGGCACAAAACAATATAAGGTATAACTTATTTGGAAATGCTAGTCCATTTTAAAAACGTGTGTTCCTCTGCCTGAAAATAGCACTTGCAGAAATTATATTTTCTTTCCACCTAAAGACAAAAGGAAAAATAACTTCTAGATCCTAAGTCAGGAGTTAAAATAGAGAGGGTCTTAAATTGAACACATATGATCCAGATTCTTTGATCTAGGTCACATAATAATTTCTGTATAGATTACCACAGTTCTTAAGTCAAAATTTTCTCCTTTTCCTTCCTCTTTTCCTTTATTTTTGCTTTTGTGTGAAATTATTTATTTTTGGATGAAATTTAGACACCAATTTTAATAACCATTACAATTACTGCAACTGCTCTTGATTCAAAACCAACATTTTTTCTGTTTCTCTTAAACTTATGAGGTCAAGGTCAGTGGTTTTAATCTTCTGTCTTGAGCCTAAACAACTATGTCTATCAATTTAGAAATCAGGCATTTACTAAACACAACCTTTGTCTAAGGCATTATGCCAGCCACCATGGGGGATATCACCCTATTTCCATTAAGTAGTACACAGTCTAGTTGGGAAGCCCACATTTAAATTGTAAATATAATTTAATTAAGTTTAATATGTATATTACCTCTAAAGCTCAGTATCATACATAAAATAAAATGAGTTGAGAATAAGAGCTTAGGACTTCAGAGAGGTGATCTACAGTATTCTGTACTGAAGACTTTGTGGATAAGGAAGTACTTAGAGCTGGATCTTGAATTGGATTAAGATAGGGAGACAAGAGACCTATTAAATGAGTCCTCAGGATTTTAATCCTTGTCTTTTAGATCTCAGAGTCCATGTTTCTATCTATGTGCTGTATTTTCTCCCTAATGGCACTTCTTAATATTGTGATCATTTTTGATCAAATTCTTTTTTGTAAACAGAATAGCTTTTTCTTGTTAGTTTTTTCAGGAACCTTGCTTTACACAGAAAATAATAATGAGGAATTGAACACTGAGGGATTAATGAGAGATCAGGTGAAAGTTAAATTAACATGTATTCAATGCTCTTTTGGCTTGGTTATTTTCATTCTTTCTTGTCTCATTTTCATAAGACTGTCTCTTCCAAGGGGCATTAAGATTTGATCCTCATAATAGATCATGATGTAGCTTGCCTGCTTTAATGTGAGGTTTTTAATGCAAAGTGAATTAAAATCATAGGAAAAGCACACTCCTGCTTGAACTTTATGAATGGTTTAGGCTTTGATTCAACAAAGATTATTTTACAAGAGACAGTGGTAATTTTAGACTACCCTGATCATCTATGTATTTGACTAAAAGTGAAGAGATCACAATCCTTCCAAACTTATCTTCTTGTGAAAACAGGTACATATGTGCAGTCTAGTTTCATGGAGAGTTCACTTAAGGAACTGGGGAGATTAACTGGTTTCGAAAAGCAAATTGAGGCCTACTTAAATGTGTGCTTATTATTTGACAGATTAATGCTTGGGGAGGGCAGGAGAGGGAGGAAGGGAGAAAGAGTCTGTGTTTCCAGTTGTAAATTGGCTATGGTTTTAGGAACTTGTGAATGGACATTAGGAAAACAATGTTTTATCATGTGAATATGAGAAAGAATGCCAATAAAAAATATCATATTTTACAAAATAATGTCTTTGTACAATGGCAATGATAATCATCGGTAAAACATAATTTACTTTTAATCCAATAAATTAGCGAGTGTATCTTAAAAGTATGTTATTTTCTTCTTCATTATGTATTAAGTATGGACTATTGGATAACAAGTCTCATGTTACTTCCACAAAGCATCTTTCCCCAGTAACTGTGAGGTTTTAACACAAGATTCAGGTAAGAAGGATGAAGTAAAGGAGCAAAGGAAAAAAATGAGATCGAATTATATAAAAATTAAATCAATTGTCACACTCTAACACTGCAGTCAGAAAATGCCAAGAATGATTAAACATGTGAACTAAATGCTATTGTGATCATCTCTCAATTGTCCTCATCAACAAATGACAGTTATAACAGTCAAAATTTCATCTATGCTTAATACCAGGATATTATTAGTACTCAGATTTATAATATGTTGAATGTATTAAGAATGCACTTCATCCGATTGACTTATTTCACCCAGCAGGAGGGGAAGAATGAAGTGGAGTAAGTCGGAGGGGGAGACGAACCATTAGACACGATGGACTCTGAAAAACAAACTGAGGGTTCTAGAGGGGAGGGGGGTGGGGGGATGGGTTAGCCTGGTGATGGGTATTAAAGAGGGCACATTCTGCATGGAGCACTGGGTGTTATGCACAAACAATGAATCATGGAACACATCAAAAACTAATGATGTAATGTATGGTGATTAACATAACAATAAAAAATTATTAAAAAAAAAAGAATGCACTTCATCCCAAATAGTGACAAAACTATTCCTGAAAGAAGGACATGTGATTTAAGGAAGCTTCCTAATTTGTTCCTATCCCCTAACTGCAATTCAATTGATATGTCAACCTGAGAATGACCATTATCTTCATATTATCTGATAACTTTTAAAATATATAATAGAAATTAAACAAATGTTCACTAGACACAAAGGACTATTTTAAAGTTATACATTACTTCTCTAATTCTCATAATATTCTTACAACATCTCTAATGTAGTTAGTGTGACCATAATTTTATAAATGAGAAATATGAGGCTTAGAGAATTTATCTTTGTCAAAGTAACCAAGCTGGTGAGTCACTGAGCCAGAATATGAACCCAGATCCCCCTTACTACAAATTAAAAATCAACCACCAAGTTGTACTGCCATCCATAGAATCATAAATACCTGATAGCTGTAGAAAGTCCAGCAGCTGGAACCTTGGAAAACCACTTTACTAGCTAAGCTGTTCTCTCTAAGCTTCATGTCATTTTTTTGCAATATAGGGTTAATATTAGTACCTACAGTCTCTTAGGGCTAAGGTAATAATCCAATAATACAATGCACAGAAGTAGTTTAATAGTTTAATTTCTATTATACATGGCCCTGAGTAAGTGCGTAATAAAAAGACAGCTTTCCTTATTATTCTTAGATTTGTTTATCTGCATTTATAAAATTGAGTATCTTAGATTCATGTAGCATAGCAGAGCTTTCAAAGTGTTTTCATACATAATGTATCCATACATATGTTATTTAACATTTCATGTTTTATTTAATTATGATAGGCTTAACATAGGTAATTTTATGTCTTAGGAATGACATAGAAATTTCAGGTGCTGAAACTCAGCTTTGCTGTTGGAAAAAAATTGCAGAATACTCTTTTTTTGCTAGGCTGGCTAGCTTTGAGGTTCAGTTCTAAGTGTTTTGCTACTTAGTTTTAGTTACTGCATTTACTCACTTGAAGTGCTTGGCTTTCTTTATTTCTGTAGAATCAGCAACCTCTGTTTTTGTTCTTCTAACAACTGAATACATTTTGGACCTGATGTCATATGTACTCCCCACCCCCTCAACCCCATCCCATCAAGAATTTCTCCCGATCAGAATAAATACATACTTCTCCTACTTTGGCTACCTACTTTCTTATCTCATTTGAGGAAAAGATCTCAATTTTATCAAAAACAGGAAACATCACCTGATTGTGTGTTTCTTGGAGTTACAATAGTGTTCTATAAGTATTCTTTCAATGTTAGGAATATTGTTTTGTCCACGGTAAGTTCTCAATAATTTTTTGCCAGAATTGTTGAACAGAATCCAGGTATCTACAAGCATGGGACTGTACAAAATGATATCCATGTTCATCAAGTGACTTGTGAAAAAGTGACAGCTTTTTTTTGGCCTAAGCCATTGAGTGATTTTAGGAAAATTCTGGAAAATACAGAGAACATCAGAGTATTATAACAAATGCCCACATACCCATCTCTATTTTCTGACTTTCCTTCATTCCTGAAAATCTATCACTCCTCTTCATGCATAGTTTTCCAATTCAAGTTTTTTAATATTTCTTGAAATTTATATATTTGTACTCAATACACAGTATTGAATTGTGGATTTTATTATTTACATAGAGTGTTATACTGTATCTATTCATTTTTTCACTCTATTTTTGAAATTGGCCATGTTAATACATACAGGTCTAGTTCACTTTAATTGTTATGAGTAATACATGACTTAAAGACATTACATGCTTCCCTGTGATGGGACCAAAATGAACAATAATCAATAATGCTGAAACATATATTCTTATACATGTCTCCTCCTAGTCCATATAGGTAAATATATGTCTATGATAGATAACCTTTATATGGGATTTCCAGATTGTGGAGTATGTTTTCAATTATTTTGATGGTACATATTCCTTTTGCTCACATCCCATATTCAAAGAGTCAGAATAGTCTAACAGCTGTACCTTTGAAGGCAGTCCAGAAGGTAACCTCTTTTCATCACCACCACAGAATGTCCCTTTGGTCCAGCCTTCCTCTCTTGATAAGATACTGCAGTGGCCTCTAACTGGCCTCCCTGGATCTACCCTTCCCGCTATAGGTTGTCCTCTGAGGTACTTTTGAATTTAATTCAGATCCTATTACTTTTGTGCTCAGAACCTTCGAAGGGCCCCATTTCATCCAGAATAGAAGATAAAAAGACCTTAGAATGACTTACAAGTTGCAGACACAACACAGAGCGGTTTTGTTTCTTTCCTTTTCTGTTTTCTCCTTGCTCTACTTAGGTAGTGTAGACTGCTTGCACCTCCACCCCGATTCCTGGAAGTGGGAGTCAGATTACTTCCTCTTACTTTGGGGGTGGAGTATTCTGTGGGCCCCGTTTAAGCGGGGTTTGCTCTCCCCCTGGACCGCTAGCTTGGGGGAAGCAGGCGCTGACCTTGACTTCCTCTCCCTGTTCAGCGGGGCAACAAAGCCCAATCTACTTAGATAAGAAAATGCCTCAGAAAAGACAGTTAAATATTCCTGGGATCTGTTTACTGTTTTGGGTTCCTATTCTCCTTTAAGATTACAGTCAGTTTTGCATGGAGCACTGGGTGTTATATGCAAACAATGAATCATGGAACACTACATCAAAAACTAATGATGTAATATATGGTGATTAACATAACATAAAAAAAAAATTACAGTCCGTTTTTCTCACCAATCCTGTCATGGCTCAGCGTCATGAAGTGCTGTTTTGTTCAGTTTTTTGTTTTTGTTTTTATGATTTTATTTATTCATTTGACAGAGAAAGAAAGCATACAAGCGAGGGAGCAGGAGAGGGAGAGGCAGCTTCCTGCTAAGCAGGGAGCCTGATGCAGGACTCGATCCCAGGACCCTGGGATCATGACCTGAGCCAAAGGCAGATGCTTAACTGACCAAGCCACCCAGGAGCCGCTGTTTCGTTTTGTTTTAATTCAGGAGGATTTGTGTCCTTGGTGATGAGCTCATATAAATTTCTTTATTGTTAAATTAATATAACATACAATACTTTTAAACAACCATGAACTCTTTGTTTCTCCAGAAAAGCAAGGGTTCTCTTTAGCCTCCTTTTAAGAGAGAGAGTGTGAATCTATTTAGAACACAATTATTGAATGAGATGTCCTGCTTGTTAAATTATTATCTTTTAATTGTGATTTTAGTTGTTTCTAGTCCTTCCAAAGGGAGTCAAAACTGAAGATGTTATGGAGTTACATAGTCACACATGGTAGAAATAAACGGAAAGTGCAAAATCTTGCCACTATTGGGACTGTGTGAATAGGCTGGAACACTCATGGCATCTGCTTGAATTTCTGACAGACTTGGAAATACAGTTAATTTAAGACAGAGCAGCACAATGACAAAAATGCGTGGTAGCAACGTAAAGCTAACTGAATGAAATGAATGGTGAGACATGAATTATCCACTTTTAGACTTTTGGTTTAGTTTTAAAGCTACAAACACAAAAATGTGAAAATGTCTTTAATTCTTCACTACTAAAAAACAATACACAAAATAAAACTTACAGTTTCTTTCCTTGCCCTTCCAATCCTATTATCTAGAGGAAACACTTGTTAGAAACTTAGTACCTATTTCTGGATTCCTCTATGTATGTTTACATATACTTTTTACAAAACTGAGATCATGGTATGTATCTAACCCACATATTGCTTTTTTTCATCTTAAGTGATTATCATGGCAAATGCAAAATTTAAATAATGTTAAAACTGTGAAGAGTAGTACAGCCATACATTTGTATTATACAATCAGAGTAAGACATATATTGGCACCAAGGAAAATTAATACCCACAGATAATATTATTATTTAAAAGCTGCTTTATAATTTCTTTTAAGATAACATTGCTTTTCTTTTCTTCTCAAAAAATATTTACTATGGAAAATATAGATGTTACTTATTCTTTTCCATTAACAGCACAAGAGCCATATTTATATTTGTGTAGTTTTCTGCCATAAACCATTTAGCAATGGGCACTTATTGAAAAGATTTGCATATATCTTTAAAGATGTTCTAACCAATAATATTACTGTGTATGAAATGATCATTGTAAGGTTTTGCTACAATGTATTTATTGATCATGATGAAATCATCCCCACTCCCTTGCCTCAGGGACTGTTAAGACTGTTTAGAAGTGAGAAGTTAGAGCTATCCAAAGTGGATATGATTTTTGGACATTTGAAATGGGGCTAGTTCAAGCTGAGAAGTGTTAGTAAGAGTAAAACACACACTGGATTGCAAAGACTTAGCATGAAAACAGGAATATGAAATAATCTTATCGATAATGTTATACTGCTTATATGTTGAAATTGAAACATTTTGATACATTAGACAAATGAAATAAATATATTACTAAAATTAATCTCCTCCGTTTCTTGTTACTTTTGCAATGTGGCTACTTGAAAATTAGAAAGTTCTTTTGCAGTCTGTATTATATTACTATTGAACTGTGCTAGTCTATAGCCTTGGTTTTGGCTTGTTTTATTTCTTTGTATTAATATACTTCTCCTCCTTGAGAAATGCAAAGTGAACAAAGAAGGGGGTGACTCACTAAACAAACTACTCACCTAGTTGCAGCCAAGAATTTTTCCAAGTGCTCAGGGAACCCACTGTAGATCCCAGAATCAGAAAAGTAGAAGCCTGCATAGCTGATGGAATAAATTTCCATCTTCCTTCACTTTATACCTATTTGATACTAAGGAACCAGCAAGTGGAACAGATATACAAAAGCTATGCAATTGGGAATTTCTGCACTTTACCTTCATGTAAAAAAGATGAGTAACAAGTAAGAAAACACCAGTGCAATCGTCTAAATGTTTGTGTCCCTGTCAAATTCATACGTTGAAATCCTAACTTCCAGAGATAATGGTATTAGGAGGTAGGATTTATTAATTAATCTTCTTATGGAAGAAACCCAGAGATTCCCTTGCCCTTTCATTATGTGAGGACACAGCAAGAAAAGCACAGGTTATGAACAAGAAAGAGGGGACTCACCAGAATATGATCATGCTGGCACCTAGATCTCGGACTTCCTGGCCTCCAGAACTGTGAGAAATAAATTTCTGTTGTTTATAAGCTACCCAGTCTCTGGTATTTTGTTATAGCAACAGAAACAGACTAAGATAACCAGCATTCATTAAAAGCAAAAACTGTTTTGGGGCCATGCATAAATTGAATACAGTTTTCTAACTACATGAATTCAAAAGTAGCACTGGAATTCCTTCTGAGTCAAAGAAAGATCCCAAATAAATATGATTCAGTTTTCATTACAGCATAGCTTACACTTTTCTAAATATTGAAAATTAATAATCTCAAGGAGCTGATATACAAAATTTCTTCAGAAAACAGAATATTCAGTTAATTAGTTTACCTTGTTCCCAGACATGCTGAATAATACGTATATTTCTGTCAGTCAGAATATTTTAAAATTTAGCTTTGGGTAGAAGCTGTGTGGGTTAAGGTGCACTAACAGATACGATAATCAAGTATTTGAATTCTTAGCTGTAACTGGTTAGATGGCCTTCTACAAGTTGACTACCTTCTGGATCCTTCTGTTCCTCAGCTGTAAAAGTTAGGTTTGTATTAGGGCAGCTAAAATGCTCTCCTTTTATTTTAAAATGTTCTCTAATACAATTCTTAAAGAATTCTTAAAGAAATTCAACTAAGAATATAAATTGTAGAGAAGGAAAAAGATACAGGCAACAGTCAAGTCTCCTCATCCTGAGATGCTCCCAGGGAATTTTCAAGGATTCCAAAGAATTCTGTTTTGAGAGTGTTTTGTATTGAACTTGTCTGAGTGGCAGTGTGAGCTCTCTGAGCATCAAATGAAAGTTGAGCACTGAATGAAACATAGGTTATTTGCCATCCCTAACAGTAACATGTCTTTGATTGAAGTTTATCACTTTAAATTATGACAAACCTATTTTAAGTTTTGTCTTTATAAATATCAAGAAAGGTATGTGCCCTCACCTGCCCATCTTACTGTCATTTGCCCACTGTTTATTCTAGGTCTCCATGCCCATCCTATAGACTTGCTGAAGGGACAACTTTTAGGCAACAGTGTTTGGCACATGACCCTTCATATTCAACCTAAGCTGAGTGGATCTGGAATAGATGTGACTCAAAGGCAACCAAATGACAGGTTCACCAATGATTTATGTTGTGATAGGATTCAGAAATATGAACTGAGCCTCTCAACTTTATTCTCTGGGAAATGTGATCTAAGAATTAAGAGAATGAAATGATTTCCAATGGGAAATATACATGGAAAACGAATAAGTAGAAATGAGCTCTGAGATGGGGTTGAGAATGTAGATTTGTTTAAAAACTGAACAGATTCGATGAAAAGACAGGAAGATTCCATGACAAAAACACTAACCTAAGCTGTGGTCAATGTTATTTTTAGTAACTTTTTTTTGTTGTTCTATTCCATTCAATACCCAAAATTCTTAACTGAATTATGCTTCACCAATTATGTTGTTCATTAACGATTACACTTTTATAAAACACTGTACATACACTGGATTTGACACTGCCTCTTACTGTCGTGTATGAGTTTGTCTGCATTTCTGTAAATTGGGGACAGTAAAAAGCTATCATGGGATTCCACTGGGAATCAAATAAAGTAATATAGGCAAAGAATCTTTTGACTGGTGGGTAAAGGGCTTTTAGAATATATTAATACTCAGTTCTCAACCAACCATGTTGTTAAATACCTAGCTTTTCACTGGGACACATTTTGCCATTGCCCTTTGACTTGACAAGGAAGATAAGTTCTGAGTCTACAGAATGCGTAAAATAAGCTGTAAAAACAGACCACTACATTTTAAAAGATCATGAATTTTTAAAGAAATCAGGTGTTGGCTAAAATTGTTGTGTTTTTTTTTTTTGCCTTCTTTATGACATGACAGCTGAAAATCCTCTAATGCAAATGAACTTCAACTACAACAAAATACGTGCCATTATACTAAGCAGGATGACAATGCCTCTCTATGCCACTGCATTCATCAGGTAACTTCTGATTGTGTCTAATAATTTCGTACCAAAAAAATAAATCAGCATGTGATAGTCACAGAATATAACCAGAAATACAGCTTACACTAGACAAAAACTTACTTCACAGGTTTTAGTGGTTCTACTGGTCAAAATAAATACACTAACAAATTATTTAAAGTAAGCTTTTATTGGTGCCCCCAAATCCGTTTTGACTGAAGGAGTGATGTTGAGGTTGAGTCCTGCTTACTACAGTCATTATAAACATCCTTGAAACATTTATATGAAAGACCACCAGAGGAATCAGGTGTAATATAAAGAGTTAAACTATGACTGGACACATCATAATATAAAGCAGGCAGGGCCTTCAGGATGATGCTTTAGTGAATACTCTAGAGACTAGAACAGTTTAGATGTGGCTGTTGATGCTAATATCCTTCATGTTCACAAAGTCAGAAAAGAAATTATTCCTTCCCTATATGAGCTAGGGATTTCTTTTTTCTTTTTTTTTTTTAAAAACATTTAGTTGGCACAAGAAAATGCAAGGGAGAGAAATCGGGAATTGGTGCAGGTCTACAAAAAATGACATTATTAGATCTTTACCTTCTCTCACTTTATCATTAGACTAGGGATGATTCATAAACATCCTCTTGAGATACCCACTTCCTTAAATAAAATGAATTTGGACTAAATGTGATTTGGGTGATAAAATAGTATTGAACTTAGAATCACACTTAGTCTTATGTATTATTTCCAAGATGCCAAATAATCCAGATAGATGGGAGAGAAAAGGGAAATGAGTTCATCCTTACATATGAGATAAACTTTCAATAAATTACATTCAATAAGAAAGTAGAGAAACGTGAGAATAATATAATAGAGCATACTCAAAATTCATCCAATTCCAAAAAGTGAAAGGGGAATATTTTCAAACTGCCTAAATGGTACATGTGCATTTTGCTTATTCTATGATCATGAAATGAATAAAATAAGATAAACACATGCCTTTTCCATATCATTGTGTGCTTAGTAAGCAGTGATCTGTCAGTGTCACTTTAAAAGTCTAGTTGAACAGACTGGATCCTTATCCTCCAAATGCTCACAAATAGAGGGAGACAATCACTGACATGCTTAAGCTCCACTCTATCCATCTTTCAAATGGATGTCACCTGGGAACAGTCTGTAAGGGGTGGGGGTGGGAATGCTTCTCTGAAGTGCCCACACCCCAGGTCATTCACAACAGAGCTCAGGGATATCTACTCTATACAGTTAATGGTTGACTTACATTTAAAACACTTTCTATTACAAAACAGTTCTTGAGAATTAAAAAACTAAATTCTGAATAAATACCAAATTCAATACCAAATCAATTAAGTATAATCAAAGACTGAAATAACCTTAGGAGAAAGAGCAAAGTTAACAATAGCATATGTGATCTAATGTACTTCTTTTTCATAAACATGTTTGTCCTCCAACCTTATTAACTTAATCATTGCTCTGGCATCCAGCCCAACCCAAAGCACATTCTTTGAGCGGTTCTCTGCAGCTGTTTGAGAGCAGCAGGCTGATGGCAACATGGGATATCACTAGGTGTTGGAATTCACAAACCAATTAAGATTCGTACAAGTTCACATCTCCCTATCTCCAAGGGTGCATTCTTTCTCATTTTGAAAGAATATCCATCTGTATTATTTAGCATCCTTAATATTAAAACAACAACAACAACAACAAACCCTGTACTTCTAAGAGTAGAGAAATATCGGATTGTGTTGTTAAAGTAACAGTTTTGTTCCCCAGTTATATGACAATTCTTTTGGGGGTGGGGGATGAGTAACTAACTTTCTCTTTTGGAAAATCTTTAAAAGACACAAAAATTAAGGTAAGAACTCGATATTAGATTTGAACCTGGCATGAAAACCCTTAAACTCAATGGTTACTTAAAATAAGACTGACTCTAAACGTTAACCAGGGACCTTGTCCAGGTTGTTCTACTCCTTGCATAAATGTGCTATTAGTAACAAACTCCTTAACTCTTAAGCTGGAGTGTTAATGTACTGATTCCTTTTCCTTAGCGCATATTCCAGTTGTTCAGTTCACATGCATTATGAAGAATAATGAAAGCTTTATATATTTTTTTATCTGGAAAAATGTATATTACTTTGCATCACATTTGATTTCTCAAATGAATTACTATAGCCCTTTGAAAAAAAATGTGAAAATACATCTTTGGAGTTCACCATGTTAGTCATGTGTTTTGGTGTTCTTTATTTTTATTTTTTCACAATAACAAAATTACCTAATGTCATTTCAAGTTCATCCTTTTCCATTTACACATGTGCACAGAGCTAGGGTAATTCACTTACATAGTTCAACATCTCCTTTGTTGCAGATGGCAAATGTGCAGATTTCTCCCTCAAGGAAAGAAACTCTTTCATAAAATAATTGCATATTCTGCTCATTTTTTCTCTTTACTGATGCTTTCGTATTGTTATTACACCCTGTCAGATTAGTAATTAGCATGCAGCCTCCACAGGACATAAATGCATTTTTCCTGCTTTGGTAAGAGCCCCGTTAGCGACTGATAGTATATAACAACTCTAGACAGCAAAGAAAGAGGAAATAAATAATACGACAGGAATAACTGCAAGAGCAAGTGGAGCATTAGGTTGGTGCACTTCTTTTGATCAAGGAGTTGAGTTGCAATTGCCTCCTGAAGAATGTGCTGGAACCTAGAACAGGTGACTGCAGACCTTTGTAATTAATTTTTTCTCATTCCTATTTGAATAAGTAACTGAATTAACAGCCTTGGCCATAATCTGAAGGAGAAAACTGGCTGAGAAAGGAGCTTATCCTATTAAAAAGTATTCTGAAAAGGAAAAAAAAAATAATGAAAGGTTAATTCACAGGTGTACCTTAAGTGGGGCCTAAGGATTGACAAGCCTAAAACAAAGTCATTTTTGCCTACTAGCATCAGATTGAAATTATGTCCACTGAAAATGAAATTACAGGAGCGTTGAATAACACATAGTCATATTTGGGAGACACTTTAGTCTGCTTGGATATCTTCTTCAAAAGGAAAATAATTCAATGAGCAATAATCAAGGTGAAATGATTCTGTGAATTTCCTGTTCTAAAACCATGGAACAAGATTGGTTACTTCATTTTTAGAGCCCACTGCAAAATGAAAACGCAGGGCCAGTTGTTCAAAATTAAATTTTCAAAATGGCAATAGCAGAGCTTTAAACCAAGGAGGGGACCCATCTAAGTGTGGGGACCTAAAATATATGTGTCACATGCCTATGAAGCTGGCCTTGCTTCTGAAGGTTGACTCCACTGGTCTGACCTGAGGCTAAGCTCAAATGAAGCCAGCACTGAAAGCAAGAACTCAAAGCACAATGGAGTTGCATCTTGATTCTGATCCTGACTCCACTGCCCAAGTGTGACCTCCAGCAAGTTATTCATCTAAACCTCAGTTTCTTCACCCCCAAAGCAGAGATCACAGTGCATAAAGAGCACCTTTCACAGCACCCATTATACAGTAAGTATTCCCTACATGCTACGTTTTTTTTTTAAAGATTTTATTTATTTGAGAGAGAGAGAGTAAGAGACAGAGAGCACGAGAGGGAAGAGGGTCAGAGGGAGAAGCAGACTCCCTGCTGAGCAGGGAGCCCGATGTGGGACTCGATCCCAGGACTCCGGGATCATGACCTGAGCTGAAGGCAGTCGCTCAACCAACTGAGCCACCCAGGTGCCCTACATGCTACATTTGTCTAACATTGCATCAAACATCTAACATCTAACCATCAAACATCACAACTCATTGATTTTGAGCCAAGAAAGAAAACAATTTGCACCTGGATATTTTTGTGTCTTTTATTTGTCATCGTTACTGATGTCCTACTTAAATTTAGTGTAGTAACATAAAAGAGAACTATAGTTTAGTTAGCATTTGCATGTTTTTTTATCAAAATATCCATTCACAATATAAGTTAAATCATACTACACATCTTAAACTTATGCAGTTGTATGTCAATTACATCTCAATAAAACTGGAAAAAATAAATCCATAGAAGGCTAATAAAAGTTGCTTATTCTTTTCTATTTAACATCATCTAATAACAACTACCTCCCAGGACTGTGTTAAGTAGCAAAATATGGTAAGTACCTAAAAGAGCTATCTGAATTGTTGAGAAGAGTTCAGAAAGGAAATACCTCCCCCTGGACATGATACTTATTTCATATTTTCAGTGTTAGTGGTGCTGACCATTATAATTATTAATAATCACAGTTATAGCTAAAATTGTGACATGATATTGACCATCAATACAAAGCAAATGACCATGTTTCTTCAATTCTAAAAAAAACATCAATTATAACATACAAAGCACAGATTGACTAACATCCTTTCGATCAAGAGAAAAATAATTAAAACACTACCACATTGTATGTACATGTGAATTTAAGACCCAGTCTGGTTTCTAAAATATTGAAATATTTTATGTGCATACTAGTACTAAACATTTTATTCACATTATGATCTTCTCACAAAAGTTCATTTATTTGCTCACTTAAGGGGATATGTGTGTGTGTGTGTATCCTATATATAATGTAAAGTATATTAACATTTTCATGACTACAAAGACAGAAATTATTCATTCCTTCATTCCACAAATATTATTTGAGCACTTATACATGTCAGGCACTATTTTAGTCATTGGGATTAAAAAAAGTGAACTAACTAGACAAAAATGTCTACCCCCATGGAGCTTATATACTACAGGGTATGATTTTCAGTAAGCAAAATGAATAAGTAAAATGTAAACTAAATAAGATAATGCTAAGCACTATAGAAAAATGTGTTTTTTTAAAGGAAGATTTGGCATTTAGAAATTGATTTAAAATAGGTGGTCAAAGATTATATAATTTAGATTTCTTCCTTTGATATTCTGATACAAATGGTGACTCATTTGTACTAAGACCTAGATTGAACATAATCATGATTTTTTTTTTGTTTGATTAGTATCTACTATGAGTTCTTCATGAGGCTAGGCATTTGGAAAATTTTTAACTACTAAGAAATAATGGTTCTATATTTTAAAATGTGGATTATCTAGTTTGAGAATAAAGAAAAATACATCTTAAAACATTATACAAGATATTTCATATTTTAAGTGCTGAATTATATGGTAGATACCTAAGTACAGACCATGTTGAGAGAAAAAGATGGATAATTCATATTAGATTCTGGAAGTCTCATCTCTTCCTAAAGTTAGGGAGACATGTTGCAGTTAGGTATGTGTGAGAGTGTGTGTGTGTCTCACCTAGTAAATATTGAGAATCACCAGAAATTGCTTGCCTTTTACTCCCAACACCTTTTCTGGGATATGGGACTATATAGCATAAGCAATAAAAGGCTGTAAGATGAACAGTGCTCTTTCAGTCCTTCAGTCCATCTCTCAGGGGGGAAGGGGGGAGCTTTTACGAGGAAATGGTTCTTATTTTTAGGCAGATTGTAATTATATCTGAAAATTTTGTTATTTCTATAAAACTGTTCATACACAGATAAATCCATACTGACCTTCTTCCAAATTATTGGGTATATTATTCAAAATCTTTAATGACAGGAGCCTTTCTGTTAAGGTTTTGCTAGAGATTATATTGTTTCTCATTGAAATGTACTGTAATGAATACATTATAACGGGACAGACCTGTAATTTAACCTTGGAGGAAAATAACTTCTAGAAGGAATACTACATTGTTGTACATTTCAGGATGGTAGTGTAAGCAGGACAGTAGAGAGTAATCACTCTAAGATCCATAGCTTAAGGTTGAAAGTTTAGTATGAATTCTAATTTGTTTTATTGGCTTATTATCAAAAACTACTTTATGTTCACTTATACTAAATCTCCACATTTGGATACTATGATCTAATTATCTGTATCATCACTGACCGTGTTGAACCAGACACAAATTATTTTTTTTACCCCACATAACTCTAAGTTCTAATTGAAATTAGGCCACACTAATAAGATATCATAGTCACAGTAGTTCACATTCTTACAATTGTATTTCTAAAACTCAGGTAGAGTAAAAATACTGTTTCAGTGAGAAGAATCTCATTAACTTTCAATGAAATGGTAGGTCAGATTTTTGGTATTATATAGGTGAATAATATAACCTTGGAAATACGGAAATGATTTAAATGATTCATAGCTATTACTTTTCATCCAGCAGATGTTTAAAGGATTTCATGATAAAACATATTTTTATAATGATAGGCTTGTTCATTAAATGGTATTTGCATGATTAAATAGATAAGTTACAATAAATGGAGAGGATGACATTCTCATGAAAAAAAGCAAGCTAACTCTAAGACAAAACATATTGTTTTCTGTGTTTGAAATAATAAAGGCTCGAGTTCCTCACTTCTGAGTGAATACATGATAGGTTCTTTTGTCACTCATTCATACACTAACTTACGTTCCCTCAGCCACTGTTGCAGGCTCT
This sequence comes from Eumetopias jubatus, assembly GCF_037043125.1. Classification (NCBI taxonomy): domain Eukaryota; kingdom Metazoa; phylum Chordata; class Mammalia; order Carnivora; family Otariidae; genus Eumetopias; species Eumetopias jubatus. Next base: position 99,954,456 of record NW_028274811.1, read on the forward strand.
GGATTGTCGGGACACAGCCATTAACAAAATGGTCAAAATCTTTGCTTTCCTACAGCTTACCTTCTAGTAGGAGAGACAGATCACAAATAAATAAATAGATAAATTACTAAAATTTCAAATATTGGTAAGTTTTATATAGAGAAGTGGTAAGTATTACAAAGAGAAACAGAGTAAGAGGATGGGAGTGATCAGAGAGAAGGACTGTTGCAGGGAGGGCGGTCAGGGAAGGCATTTTAATGGAAATAATGTATTGGCAGAAACCTGGGAGACACAACTTTGGAAACTCTTTGAAGATCTGAGAAAAAGCCTCTAGGAGAAAGAACAAGTACAAAGATCCCTGGTCAGGAATGCACTTGATGCCTTTGAAAAGCAAGAAGATTAAGATGATGAACGTAGTGTCCAAGGAAGGAAAAGCAGGAGACAGGGTCAGAGAACTAGGCAGGGGTCAACTCAGGGAAGTCCCCGTAGGCTGTGCTGAGGAGTTTGGGTTTCTTCCAAGTATGACAGCAAGAACTGATCAGTGTTGAACAGGGTTCTGATGTGGTTTGTATATAGTTTAAAAAAAGAGCACCTAGTTTCTCCAGGGCAAGGACTGAAGACGCGAGACAAGATTGTTGCTGGACTATAGACAAATAATGAAATGGCACACATTATGGTACTTAGGGTACTAACAGTATAGGTGGTAAGATATAGTGCATTATTGTGCTGCTCAGAAATCCCAGTGTGTGTTTCCCTAACAGAGGGAGGGAGATAAATTTGTTTGATGATGCTGGTTATGGCCAAAGAAACTGACTTAAATGATATGGATGGAAAGAAACCATCATATTTCAAGGTTAATCACTGGCCTACTTTTAGACAGTTACAAAACTCACAATTATTTGAGCATAGTCTTTACGTCAGGTACTAAGAAGGGAAAAAAAAAATGTCCAAGAAGGAATATTTTGAATGGTGGTCATTTATTTCTGTTGTCTGAGGAAAAGGAAGTAGACACATTATATAAATAGATAAGCAGAGATTAAGCTCCTAGACAGATCATTAAAAAAAGAAAAAGAAAAAAAAAGAAGCTTGCAATCACTGCCCTAGACTATGTATTTACGATTCCCTAAACAGCATCTATGTGCAATAATAATGGCATCAAAGTGATGGCTACATTTCTGAGTGTCAGTTACTAGACATCCTGTTAGGTGATTTGCTTTATCTCAATTACTCCTCTCCTCACTCTGTGATGTGGAGATTATTATTACCCACGTTTCTAAAGTTGAGGACATTCAAGCACAGAATGTTTAAGTAAGCTGCCTACTTAAGAGTCACAGAGCCAGTAACTGGTAAAGTTGGGGATCAAGCCTAGGTATGTTTGCTCTTCACCACTGTGTACTGCTATTGGTTAATTTAGTGAACCTACTTTATCTTGAAAAGGTAAAAATAAACAGCTGATGAAGACTTTGCCTGTTCCACTGGTTCTTTTGAAATACAGACAGCGTCTGTGTGGTAGCAGCTTACAGCAGGGAGACAGCTTCCAGAACAAACACCTCCTGCTGCAGGACGTGTACTGACCATTTTCAAGTCCGCGAGTCAATACAACCACCAAGGACGTGAATACACCAAGTGGCAGCATAATTAATCCTTTGTACACAATCAATGAGGAATAGTAATGTTTCTTGGGAAATGGAATATAGTAGAATGAGCCCGAATTTTCCCTGAGCACAGATGTTGAGTCACCATTCAATGAATCCTCCCTGGAGGAAACTGTAACAAATACACGAAACCTCTCAAGGACAGCCAGGGTTGTAAATTGTGGGCTATAAAAATGATAATATAAATATTGTGCCAACATTTATAATTTATTTGCTGGACTCACAGGTGAGAAATAGAGGTTAGCTGGCAGGTCTAATTTGAACTAGTGTTGGCAAACCCATGCTGCACGCTAAATCACTACTTTCTGCATTTCCTTTAGCTTAAAAACATATAATAAAGCTCACACAAAGCTACTTCTTTCAGACAAATGAAGCTGTGGACACAGATTTTTGCAATGTTATGTTATAAAGTTACTGAAGTGCTAGTACATTGACAGTTCTTCTTCACTTGGAGTGGAAACTTTATGCAGTTAGAACATTAGGTGAAGGCATAAAAGCAACAGAGAATTATTTTTAGAAACACACAAAATTGAATTGTTTGGTTTAATTTGGCTGAAACTTACCACTGGAAACTCAAAATCAGTAACTGAAGAAGGACATTATTGTGACAAGAAGGGGTCATTAGAAGTCCACAGAATTGAATAATTCAATAAGTTTTTATTCAATAAATGGAATAGTTTATATTAAAAAAAAAATAAAGACATAGATTTCCCATCCAAGTACTAACCAGGCCCGACCCTGCTTAGCTTCCGAGATCAGACGAGATCGGGCGCTTTCAGGGTGGTAAGAACATAGATCTCAAAAGATCTTTCAGCTGATTTCAGCTGTGTCTTAAACTAATAATCTTGGGCAAGTCACAGAATCCCCAAGGGCCTGTAGATAGCTTAAGCAGTGCTTGCTACTTCAGACTCATGAATAAAAAGATATGTGTAAGAGAAGGGCAGTATTGCTTTGTGTCCAATGATGTCCTCCAGTTCCCAGCTGGGCAGCATTGGTAAGCTTTTCAGTCTCTATGGACCTGAGTTACCCCATCTTGTCAATGAGGGCAATAAAACTCACCTTTGAGAGTTTTTTAAGGATTAATGAAAATGTTGTGATGCATGTTAATTTCTGAGTACTCTGCCTTAGAGAAAGCAAGAGCTTACTCATTGTTAGCATTATACATTTTCTGTAGATCATAAAAGGTAATATACCTTCCGTAAACATTTATTGAACAAAGGAATAAGTATGGTCAGAAAAAAAAAAGTTCCTTCTGTTTAGAAGTAGTTTGCTATAGTTTGTAAGTATGCATAAACTGATGATACAATGAGTAAGGCACAAAAAGACAAATCTGCTATTTCTCTCTGATGATATTAGGCTAGTGTACACGGAAATGTTTGAGGACTAACTTATCAAATGCACAAGCTTTTGTGAATTGGAACGTACGTGACAAAACCAGACTCCATAAGCAAAGAGACAGAGCACTGGAAGGATAAGGGCTATTTAGAGACCTCCCAGAGTTAACGGATGATGAGATGAAAGGATGTGCTAGGGAATGGAGAGGGAGATGGGGGCAGCAGAAAAGGTAAGAAATGAAGTTTAATGCTCATCTTTAAGTAATAAAAGCTTCCTGGAACATGGTGTTAAATAAATTAGAATTTATTTATTAATTTTTTAATTTTTGGAGGAAGAGTTCATTAAGTTTGAATGTAAAATAAAAAGTCACCAAGAAAATATTCTTCCCTTTGACTAATCAATAATCATGTGTTTACTGTTTCAGTCCTAAGCCAATTTAGTCTCTTATCTCATACAAAGCTCATGAAAGGCAGACTATCTTGTCCTGATTAAATGATCAAAGAAGTTCTTTTGGGGAATATTAATCTGACAGAGATGGGTCAGGTGGAGTGAACAGCTTGGAAGGAAAAGGGGAGAGACCCTTAAGGAAACAACTTCATTAGCCCGGTGGTTAAGTAGCAAAGGCCTCAGCAAGTGTGATGACCTTACTGGAAATAAAATGGAACAGATGGTGTGGGGGATGGGCTGGGGTAGCTAAATATTGCATGCATCTAGTAGGAACATGCTTCCTCATTTTCTTTCATGATTAATTGAAAGGCATGTGATAACTTGAAATATGGATGGTGAATTTCAACCATCTCTGATATGATTATAGTTGTGTTACTACTGGTAGAGGGTGGTAACATTGCTGAATATCTAAAAGAAAGTCTTCAAAGTTGAAAATCTAAAAATTGTCTTATAGTTTTAATATACCAGAAGTCTTTCAATAATTAAATAACATCATATGTCTTCTATCTGGGAGTAAAAAATTGGTCCTGAGTATTCTCAGAGCACAAATGGTAATATTAGAAAATTAGTTCCATAGCAATAATCTCTTTTTGTCATATTTTGAAATAAAAATTAATCTCTAAAATAGTTAAGAGGCTACAAAAGACAGGGTCTTCCCTTTTTAAATGAATGTAAATTATGTATATATTTCAGCTTTGGGACATAGATTTTAGGCAATGTGTGTATTTATCTCAGATTCTCTCCACTTTTTGAGTAGAGAATCCTGCTGGCAAATTAACAATAGAATGTTAGAGAAGGTTATAAGAGTTCAAACATCAGTTTGTCTGCATTTATCCAACTCTGTAATCTCTACTGGGATATATTAGATTTGTTTGTATTTTTTAAATCTCATTACAACTTTTTGAAAACAGGAAATTGCTTCTACTATGAAAGATCAATGTGCTCTTGACTCCAGCATTTTCAACAATGGCTTATCTGTGCTGATGTGGTAATGGAGATCTGGAGGATATGAGAATGAGTTTGGGATCTCTAACAGGCTTTGAAAAAAAAAGTCACTCAGCAGAAAAACCACAGCAGAAAAACCACAATAATTATGAATTCTTAAACTTAATGATGCTTATCCAATGAGATTGTTCAACTGCCCAAAGAAGAAAACTCTCAGATTCATATGTAATTTGTTGTAAAATTATTTTTTTGAGGGGGAGGGGGAAAGGAAGAGGGTTTATGAGATCAAGATGAACAGGTTTAATTTAGAGAAAACTGTATTATATCATGCCCTGTAATTAGAAATGGAAAAAAGTCTTCCAGATTTGTCCCAAAACATAAGCCAAACCATTTCAAAATGGAAATGATTCCAGAAATGTAAACCTAGGATTTTTTCATTTTGTTTCATCTTGGTCAGAAATAGCACGGGATCAATTAGGTGAACTTTTGCTTCTCATTAGAGCCAGCTAACCTGCTCACAAAATAAACACCATGTTATGGCCAAGTTTGCTATAGATTTGTGTCTTCTGCCTAAACCATTCATTGTGACTTTTGATCCAATCCTACTGCCCAGATTATTATTCTTAAACCTTTTTCTCCCTTTCTAAAAAATTTCATCCATTTCTAGGATTTAGTGCCACACCTTCAAGCTTGATTTTTAGCTGTCTACTGAATTCTGCCTAGAAGTTCCATAGGGAATTCAAACTTCATATACTTAAAACTGGACAAAGCATTTACCTATCCCCTAATAAAAGTTCTCTTATTTTTTAGCTTGATTTCTAGTGCAACCTATCATCAAGCCTAAACTTATTGGAACTCTCCTCTCTAATTATTCACCTAATAATGATGCCCTATGAATTTTCTTCAGAAAATTTTCCCCAAGTTGGGGCAACCCCTCCTATTTAGGCTTTCATTGACTCTCAGAGGAATTCTCAATGCTTAATTGCTTCTTTCTGCTATCAATCCTCTAATTCCATGACAAAGTGGTCTTGACAAATTCCATAGGTTATCCCAACCTTTACTCCCTGAAATCCTTTTATGATTCCCATTGCCAGTAGGACAAAGTATTGAGCCCTTAGCATGACTATGAGGCTCTTAATGAATTGGCAATAATGTTAAATTGCCAAATCTCCCAGTTCCCTCCTTCTTCAGACCTACTTCTCATTTCACATAAAATATTTTTGGTTTTAGTTTTGTAAATAAATTCTGGATATATCACATTAAGGAACTTATTACCTCAATATACTGAATCCAAATACTAACTTTTTTTTCTATCATACAAAGTGTATTAAAGCAGCATTCAAAAAATAATAAAGTATAAAATTTTCACAAATACCCCAAATTCCACTTTTTTTCTACTCTGTTCTTATTCTTATCTATGAACAAAAGCATTTTTAAAAGATAGTTGTAGGGTGCCTGGGTGGCTCAGTTGGTTAAGCGACTGCCTTCGGCTCAGGTCATGATCCTGGAGTCCCTGCATCGAGTCCCGCATCAGGCTCCCTGCTCAGCAGGGAGTCTGCTTCTCCCTCTGACCCTCCCCCCTCTCATGCTCTCTCTCTGTCTCATTCTTTCTCTCTCAAATAAATAAAATCTTTAAAAAAATTAAGATTTTTAAAAATTTTTTTAAAAATAAAAGATAGTTGCAGTAACAAAATGGGTAAAATTTTGTAATTGTGTTCAGCTAATTTTTATTAGATACATATTTTACTCTAGGATTCTTTTTCTGCAGTTAACTTTCTTTGAATGCTCATTCACATTTGAAGGGCCCAGTTCTCTTGCTTATCATTACACACACAATGTGAAGCCTTCCTTGACTTGTGTGGGAATTATAATTGGAAATTTTAATATTTCTTTCTTAGTAAACGATAGGAGACAAAATCAAGTAAGTATATGAAAGACTTAAACAGCACTATCAACCATTTTGATCTACTGACATCTATGAAACACTCCATTCAACAAGAGCAGAATAGGGGCACCTGGGTGGCTCAGTCGCTGGGTGTCTGCCTTCGGCTCAGGTCATGATCCCAGGGTCCTGGGATCCAGCCTTGCATCGGGCTCCCTGCTCCGCGGGAAGCCTGCTTCTCCCTCTCCCACTCCCCCTGCTTGTGTTCCCTCTCTTGCTGTGTCTCTCTCTGTCAAGTAAATAAATAAAATCTTAAAAAAAAAAAACAAGAGCAGAACACACATTCTTTTCAAATGTACACAGAATATTCATCAAGGTAGGCCATATTCTAAGCCATAAAACAAGTCTTAAAACATTTAAGAATTGAAATCATACAAAATACATACAAAAATCTGATTATAATAGAGTGAAATTAGAATGCAACAACAAAACGATTTTTGGAAAATCTCCAAAATATTAGGAAATTAATATTTTTAAGTAGCTAAAAATTAATATTTTTTAAAATATTTTATTTATTTGATAGAGACACACAGAGAGAGAGGGAACACAAGCAGGGGGAGTGGGAGAGGGAGAAGCAGGCTTCCCGCTGAGCAGGGAGCCCGATGCGGGGCTTGATCCCAGGACCGTGGGATCAGGGCCTGAGCCAAAGGCAGACCCTTAACGACTGAGCCACCCAGGCACCCCTAAAAATTAATAATTTTTAAGTAACTAATACATCAAAGCAGAAATCAAAAGGAAAATCAGAAAATATTTTGAAATGAACAAAAATTAAAACATAAAATATGAGAATTTGTAAAGTGCAGTAAAAGCAGTGCACAGAGAGAAATGCATAGCAGTCAACATTTATACAGATCTTCCTTGACTTACGATGGGATTACATCCCAATAAACCCATCTTAAATGAAAATATTGTTAAGTCAAAATGCATTTAATACACCTAACCTACTAAATATCATAGCTTAGCCTAAGCTATCTTAAATGTGCTCAGAACACTTATACTGGCCTGCAGTTGGAAAAAATCATCTAACACAAAGTCCGTTTTATAATAATGTGTCGAATATCTCATGTAACTTATTGAATACTGTACTCATAGTGAAAAACAGAATGGTTATAAGTTTATGAGCTGTGTACCCTCGAGATCACGTGACTGCCTGGAAGCTGCAGCTTACCACCTCTCCCCAGCATCCCCGAGAGTACTGCACCATCTATCACCATGCCAGGAAAAAAAATCAAAATTCAAAATCTGAAATATGGTTTCTATTAAATGTGTACCAATTTCACACCATCATAAAGTGGAAAAATTGGAACTCAGGGACTGCCTGTGCTAAAACACATCAAAGACTTAGTGAATGACTTAAGATTCCAACTTTAAAAAACTTAATACAAAAGGGTAAATTAAATCTGGGTAAAAGAGCAAATTAACCCAGGAAGTGGAAGGGAAAAGTTAAGTATAACAGCAGAAATCAATGAAAAAAATACTAAGAGAAAGAGAAAATAAATAAAACCAAAGGCTGGTTCACCGAAAAAACAACAAAATGGACAAATCAATTACCTGACTGATAAGGAAAAAAGTGAAAAGATTTGAAAAGACACAAATTACCAATATTAGGAATGAAAGAGGGACAAATCCCTCAGATATTGAAAGGATAATTAGAGAATATATGAACAACTTTATACCAATGGATATGACAACTTTAGATAAAATGGGACAAATTCTTTGTAAGCACAAACTACAAAATCTCACTCAAGAAATTGAATTTATAGTTAAAAACCTTCCCACAGGACTGGGAATAATACCAATTTTTCACAAATTCTTTCAGAAACTAGAAAAATTCACTTCTTGGTACTCTACTTGTGCTCAATATGAAAATAAAAACAGAACCTAGAAAGTTCTAAGAACAATTGTTTGGCTCCCATTTAAAACCTGGAGGCCAGCATTATTCTGATAACAAAACCCCAAGACGTTACAAGAAAAGAAAATTACAAATATGCCTCATAAGCACAGATCTAAAAATATATAACAATATTTTAGCAAATGCATATAGCAATATCAAAAATAATAAGAAATCATAGGCAAGTAAAATTTATTCCAAGAATGAATGCAATTCACCATATCAAAAGAACAAAGAAGAAAATGCTTATGATCATCTCAACAGATGTAGGAAAAGTACATGTCAAAAATTCCATATCCATTCATGATGAAAACCCTCAGTACACTAGAAGTAGAAGGGAATTTCCTCAACCAAATAAGGACATATAAAAACCAACAACAGGCTCTATACTAAGATCAGGAAAAGGCAAGAATATCCACAATCACCACTTCTATTCAAATCTGAAATGAAAATGGATGTCTGACAGTGGAATAACTCTCAGGGGAAAAAACAAAAGAACAAATTGCTGACACATACAACAGCATGAATAAACCTCAAAAGCATTAATTTTAAAAATCCAAGAACACAAGCCTACATATATATAATTCTACTTATATATGACATTGTAGAAATGCAAACTCTAAAACTTGAGGGCTAGAAAACAGGTAAGTGGCTGCCAGGGGTAGGGAATTATGGGAGTAATTAATAGAAACAAGCACAAGGGGATTTTTTGTGACAATGAAAATATTCTATATCATGATTATGGTGGGAGTTAACCACTTTATACAGTTGTTAAAACATATCAAACTGTACAATTAAAATTGGTGAAATTTTGCCTATAAAATATATGTAAAATATGATTTCAAAGGTTAGAAATTTTCTGAGGAAAATTAATTGGATTTATGTATTAATTGATGTTACATAAGTAATATTACGAAAGTAATGAATAGGAGGTATTTAGCTACTGATTTTGCTTCACTCACGTTAGACAATTTGGGTCTAAAAATATTTGTATTCATGATGTAGAGGAAAAGAAATGTACTGGTTTTTATTAGTGAAAGCATTTTTACTCTTAACGTATTCATTTAATGAATATTATTTGTTAAAATGCTGCAGCTCCCCAATTTGCCAAGCAGCTCAGCTAAAAGAATTTCTAAACTGTAATATCATTCTATTATCTTCTGTCATATAAACTTCAGCTATGTAGATACGTTATTTTCTTGTATGGACATACATGTAGTGCAAAACAGTAACCTCTGAGAGACTGTGTTTCATACTGTTTCTGATAAGGTTCATAGGTACTCCCCAGACTGTGGTGAAATATTTTATTGGTAGTTACAACCAGTGCAATAGATCCTAACTTATCTTTCATCTGACCTTAAATATAAATGAAAAACAATAAATTTATTTCAAGGTTGTGCTGAGAATAAGCAAGGCCAATTGAAACAGAGGCTTTAAGCCTCCACCAATTTATATTCTGAACTAAGCTAAAGAAAGAAAAGAATAAGAATTATCCTTTCTGCTGCTGAATTACATTTAATATTGGAGACTATGATTACAATTTAAAATTTATTTGGGGGAAATGAAAAAAAAGAACCGCATTCTAATATAAATAAAGGGCAATTTGTCATCAATTAATCCTATAAAGTAGCAAATCATGGATATGGGACTGCCCTTTCATAAGCACTAGCTAACATTTCACTTAAAGGTGAGTCATTTCTTTTATTGAAAAGCATTCTGACATCTTTTCTATGGGAGTATTATTGAAAAGGGAGGCATGTAACTTTTCCATATATTCTTCTAAAGATCACAGATATTAGGGTAAAACTGTAAGAACTTCTAGTTACAAACTTGAAATAATCCAACTCGGAATAAGGCATAGTTTCAGTGAAGGTCAAGTGAATGACACAGATACAGAGCTATAGAATTAACTTGAAGAGCAATTACTGGTAAACAAGCCAAAGTCTTCGCCCATGGGAATTTAGAAAGATTTCTATATACTATACCACCATGTCTATTTTATAGACATGCATGGATAGGAAACTTTCCTTGTTTTTTGCTCCCAGTGAAATTTGAATCTGAAAAATCCACAACTCAAGTGTTCCATTTCATTACTGTGTATTGATTGTTCATGTGTATCCTTCTAAGAAAGCGAATCATGGCTGTTATAAATCCTCTTATTTCAGACTGATACTCTAGTTTAAAAGGCAAGAGTGGTAAAACACAATTAAAATGACTGTTAAAAATCATCTTGAATTTTAATTCCTGTAATCAGGAAAGTAAATTTAAGGTAGCCAAGCAAGAAAGAAGAATAATTTCTCTGTCTGCCGCCATCTCTGGTTCTTGCATACCAAGCTCTCCCTAAAACACACACAACCATTTGAATGGTGAATAGTCAGATAAAGTGAAGGGGGAAATAGGCTTAGTATTTATTTGAGGGTAAAGTCATCTTAGCACAGGTCCCCTTATGCAGAAATGAAAATGCAAGTAATGAGAGTAGTTGCCAAGATTTTTAGAACATTGCGATTTACTTCCATGTCATCTTTACCTAATTAGCCTTTTTTTCCTTAGGAAATGTGAGCCTTTAAAGTCTTCTCTCTGATGCCAGGCAAAGTAAGTCACAAATTATGACAGTTCATGCATCTTCTAAGCCTGCTTTCCTTGGAAATGGAAAATTGGAATACTGATTACCTAACCAGTTTCTAGGGACTCTGCTTTCCTCCTTCTCTAATTGGAAGTTCTGTTAGCTCCTGTTCATTAATTTAACTTGTATAATTTAGCTTTGGAAAATTAGGCTTATCTAACTCTCCATGGCTTTCCAAACATAAATATACCATTTTATTAAGTATATGTAGCAATATAGAGTGTTGTTGCATTAAAAATAAGTTTTGCTTTGATATTTTTATGTTTTTTAACTCAAAAAGTTTTATACATTGTCCAAATAATGTGAAATAAGAAATATTATACATTTAAAACTATGTTTGATAAAAAACACAATTTGCTTCATCTTTTTCATTGTTCCTTCCACCATTCTAGTTCAGTTATATCAATTCATGCCTAAAATAAATATTTGCATTATTCTCCTTTCTAATCGTTCTGTATCTGGTTTTTTTACGAACTTGTCTTTCATACCACCACTAGATTAACCTTCTAAAATATCTGTTTAATGCCTTCATAAATAATACATTACTTAGAAGGGAACATCAAGTTTTCCAGTAGTTCAAGGGTTAGTGAAATCTGACTTCAAATTTTCCTTTTCAAAATTTCTTCCATTCTTCTCTGCCTCTGAGAAGAGTCAGTTGTGGGGCACCTGGGTGGATCAGTCATTAAACGTCTGCCTTCAGCTCAGGTCATGATCCCAGAGTCCCGGGATCGAGCCCAGCATCACGCCCAGCATCGCACCCAACATCGGGCTCCCTGCTCAGCAGGAAGCCTGCTTCTCCCTCTCCCACTCCCCCAGCTTGCGTTCCTGCTCTCGCTATCTCTCCCTCTCTGTCAAATAAATAAATAAAATCTTCAAAAAAAAAAAAAAAAGAAGAAGAAGAGTCAGGATCCCCAAATTGCGCTTTTGCTATTCTGACCCTTGCCCAAGAAAAGTTCAACTTGAAGGCTCAGCGGCAGAAAACATTCTTCTGTAACTTTTGTATCATCTCTGACGTCCAAATTTCTGTAACACTGTCACCTACTTAGCATTTATTATTCACTATAGTAAATCTGAATTTAAATACCTGAATATATATTCATGTACATATACAGATATAAATGATAAATTCATACATACATATACACACATGAACATACAATGAACACTTATAAGATTATTGGTCCAGCACTCCTTTTCCAGAAACTTTGGTTCCTATCAGCATCGTCACCATAACAATGAGCATTTTATACAGATGACCCTTTACACAGACCAGAGTTAGTCTAGAGCTCATATCAATGAAAGAAGAGGTAAATTCTGAGGCTCTTCCCTGGGAATTTTAAAACTTCTAAGAGCATTGAGTAAAGCTCTTCCTAATAATTGTATCTTTAAACTATAAACCCAAGACATCCTAGGCATAATTCATGATTATAGTGTGTATTATGGATTACTCAGTATCCTTTATCCATTTCAACCTCCTTCTGGAGTGCCCTCTTATACTATGGAAGCTGACGGGCTAAAACTACCTTTGCAAATTTCCTTCCAGCTAGGGTTCTAGGTAGGCTTTGGACTCTGCCAATCCAGTGTCTTTGGATGAGACATAGTTTCAAAATTGAATTTTGGGGGAAAGAGTCACGGTATGAGACATAGGTTTTATTAGCATGGAGTAGAGCAGAGGCAGAGGTTTCTGCCATCAGCAGCTCTACTGGACTAACAGTTTTGTTGGAAACTCGCCAGTAAGGACAGAGGCAGGAGTGCTCTTGGTGGTTTAGTTCTGCAATGTGCCTTTGGAAGGTGCTCCTGGAAATTCAGCCAAGGTTCTATTTCTTCAGCTTCCCTAAGAAACCATGCACTTTAAATAAATGTAATAAATATCTTTCTGTTGTTACTAGCTAGAGAGGTATCATTTCCAATACCACCCTCTGGACAAAGCTGGTCTGTAGTGAGAGAGGAGAGGATACCAATGGCATCTGGGTTCCTGGTTTGAGGTGCATTGGCAGCAAGCAGCACACCTGCATTTTCTCTTGGGTGGTTGTTCAATTTTTTCTTGTACTGAATCAGCCAATCAATTATACTTGTTGCTTTTAAATTTGTCTTTGTTTGGTTCCTATCATTTCGACCGTGAGAATAATAGCTAACACAATGTGTTCCACTAATCCCATCTAACACTTTGCCAGAGAGGGACTATGTGTACCTAATGTCTAGTGTGCATATTTAACATAGTTCATGACTAAAAAATATTGACTAACATTCTAATTGCTGATAATTTTATAAAGGCCTAAGTCAAAATATTTTATTTCTTTTCTCAGTTGTACATATTTAAGGATATTATTGATTAACTGTGATTGGGCACAATGAACAATTTATATGACAAATTCTTTTAAAAGTTTTGAACTTTGGAAGAAAATCCTGCTCATTTTATGAACTCTGAGTCCATTTAGCCATACCCAGGATAATCATAATAATTACACTGATTATTCCATCAGTGGAAATGCCAACAATGAAAGTTAAGCATATTTTGCATAGGCCAGCAAAGATTCCATTTCTTTGATGAACAAAATTAGTCACCCAAAATTGAGAACAGCAGTTAAATAGATCCACAGAGAACTCTAATACCTTAGCGGCCTATTAAATATTTGAAGAAAATTTAACTACTGATTCTTCCACTAACCTTTTTAGCAAACCCCGCCTTACATTTCCTTATGGAACATACAAAAATTTCTCCAACTGCAAGCACCTGACAGAAAGAAAGTTTCTGAAAGAGGAAAACTGTTTAACACATAGAAGAATCAGCTAAGACCTTAACCTCATTTAAATGAGCTTGGTCTTGCATGAGGCAGAAAAGAGTTTAATCAAAAGATAAATAAATAATCTGATAATCATCAAACGTCTTGACTCACAACCAAGCAATGAATCACTTCTATTGGCATGACGAGGAGGTTTAGCAGCAGTACTTAAATCAAACTCCATTTTTTGGGTGCTTATTTTTACCTTGGTCATAGGATTTAACCTTTAAATGCATATAAGTGGAAAGCATTTTTCCAGTTTAAATTTAGACATGGAAAAATAAAAGTGAATAAGAGACTGTTTATCTTCTTCAGCGTGTGATGGTAGCATTTATAATTTCATATCACAATAGCTATCCCTCTGTTGGTAAATCTCTGCCTGGAATAAATCAAATTTGTCATGTCCATTTTGTATTTCGTTTGTCTTGTGCTGTTACTAATGTGCCAGGCTTGAAATCTCAGTGACCCTGTATCTGAGCCATGAAATCCTGTGAAAGACATAAATTTTTCTCATCTCTTCACATTCTATTTCCTACTTTTATTTTTTTTCTTCTATTTCTTCCTTTTTTTTTTTTGGACATTATGGAGACTTCATGATGTGAGTAACACCATCAAAAAGGTTTAGCAGTTTTAAATTAGGATCTATCTTACGTGTGAACAGAGAAGAGGCTGTCTATCTGGGACAATTTGAGAAATGTTATAAAAGATTTCTTCCCTGTAAGGTTTCATAATATATCTCTCTCCCAGGCCTCATAAATTCTTACCAGCCATGATTTAATCTATGGTATTGTCTTCAAGTCTCCAGGAGTCTTCTTTCGAAAAACAAATACTCCGAGCAGACAATTTTCAAAATAAGAAAAAAACAAACAAAATCCTAAGCTATTAACATAATTATATGAGCTAATTAATTGGAGATGCTATCACATAGGTTTTCTTGCAAGGTTCTTAGAGAAGGGTACAAGGATAATTAGATTTTAACAGGAAAAAGAGAAGTTTAAGACTACAGCAAGAGGCACTACTAGGGGCCTACTAAAAGGACAAGTTCTCCAAAGGGATCTTGATGGCAAGGATGAAGGAGGAATGAAAAGGACTAGAAAAAAAGAGAGAGAGAGAGAGAGGTCTTTCACTCAAATATTCTTCGGTCAGTCCTACATGCTTATTCTACTTAAGCAGCTTCTGGGAAAATTTTTACCATTAACTATTCTTTCCAGACTCCTTGTCTGACCACCCTTTGAGACTTTTTTTACCTGAGTGTGCTAATGTTTCAGGGTACATTTTAAATTCAAACTTTAGTATTTTTTAAGTGGAAAATATTTAATAGGAGTAAAACTGGACAGAATAGCTTATTTAACTGGGGTTGATATATATATATATATATATATACACACACATATATACATAAAATTATTGATAGAAATGAAAAGATGATATATAGATATTTGTATATATACTTATATTAAATATATTTATTAAACATATATGCTATATATATAATACATACATACTTGCATAACATATATGTTATATGTTATTTTTATATACTTGTATAACATATATGTTATATGTTATGTTATTCAACTGATATATAATATATATATAATACATATATACTTGTATAACATATATGTTAGAATATATAAATATATATCCAGGTATATATGAAATATAATTCAATAAGTCTTTCAAAGAAAGGCTGTTAGGTTAAAACCACTGTCCTGATCCAAAAATTATAAATAGAGCATTGATACTGGTGAATGGAAATGAGCTATGGAATTCTATTACCCAGCTTCACAAAGGCCTCTCTAAACATTTCTACTTTATAGACAAATCAAGATGATACCATAGAATAAAAAGTATTCCAAATTTTAAAAAGTTTTACATTTAATAACAGAAAAAAAATATTTTTAAGAAACTAGAAGCGTACCTAGAAATATCATATATATTTTTCCGCAACTTCGTTATTATTTAAAATAAATATTTACAACTATTATTAGTGATTATTTAAAATCTCCATATAGATTTAGTCAAACCACAAAATAATTCTTGTGAGTCATCATACCAAAGAGGTACTGGTTGAGGTTTACTAATTGAAGTACACACATACTGTCCCTTTCCCATAGTAACTGGAATCAGATCTTGTGGGAAACATAAGAATTTTACCCAGTCAGTGGAGCTCGTGCTCAAGAGTGGATTTCATTCCCTGTCAAGTGTATAGGGTCCATCTACTTGCTTTCTCAAGGGATCTGAAATCCATGAGTAGACCAAGTTACCAGGAGGCAGAGCTACAATGCTCTGTGACAGGAATTTTCCTGCCATGTGCTCTACCCTCTTCACCTCTTCCCACATTCAGGGGACTGCTTTCTTAGAGCTGAGTTGGAAGTGGCTACACAAGAGACTTGGTAGCTTGGTTTTCAGCTCTGTGGTCTCCTGACAAGAAGGAAAAACAGTAGCCCTACAGTTGCTTTGTGAGAGACAATAACATTACATCTCTTCCTCCTTGTTTAGTTTACAATACTCTGATGGTAGCAACTATACTTTAAAATGATGGTGGCCACACTCTCGCCACTATTGTTCAACATAGTACTAAAAGTCCTAGCAACAGCAATCAGACAACAAAAAGAAATGAAAGGTATTCAAATTGGCAAAGAAGAAGTCAAACTCTCTCTCTTCATAGATGACATGATACTTTATGTGGAAAACCCAAAAGACTCCATCCTCAAATTACTAGAACTCATACAGCAGTTCAGTAATGTGGCAGGATACAAAAAATCAATGCACAGAAATCAGTTGCTCTCTTATACACTAACAATGCAACTGTAGAAAGAGAAATTAGAGAAACGATTTTATTTACAATAGCACCAAAAACCATAAGATTCCTTGGAATAAACCTAATCAAAGAGGTAAAGGATCTATACTCTAAGAACTACAGAACACTCATGAAAGAAATTGAAGAAGACACAAAAAGATGGAAAAACATTCCATGCTCATGGATCGGAAGAATAAACATTGTTAAAATGTCTATGCTACCCAGAGCAATCTATACCTTCAATGCCATCCCAATCAAAATTCAAATGACATTTTTCAAAGTGCTGGAACAAACAATCCTAAAATTTGTATGGAATCAGAAAAGACCCTGAATCACCAAGGAAATGTTGAAAAAGAAAAACAAACCTGGAGGCATCATGTTGCCCGATTTCAAGCTGTATTACTAAGCAGTGATCACCAAGACAGCATGGTACTGGCACAAAAACAGGCATATAGACCAATGGAACAGAATAGAGAGCCCAGATATGGACCCTTAACTCTATGGTCAAATAATCTTTGACAAAGCAGGAAAAAATATGTAATGGAGAAAAGACAGTCTCTCCAATAAATGGTGCTAGGAAAATTGGACAGCCACATCCAGAAGACTGAAACTTGACCATTCTCTAACACGATGCACAAAGATAAACTCAAAATGGATGAAAGACCTCAATGTGAGACAGGAATCCATCAAAATCCTAGAGGAGAACATAGGCAGTAACCTCTTTGACATCAGCCACAGCAACTTCTTTCAAGATTCACCTCCAAAAAAAAAAAAAAAAAAAGATTCATCGCCAAAGGCTAGTGAAACAAAAGCAAAAATGAACTTTTGGGACTTCATCAAGATAAAAAGCTTCTGCACAGCAAAGGAAACAGTCAACAAAACAAAGAGGCAACCCAGAGAATGGGAGAAGATATTTGCAAGTAACACTATAGACAAAGGGCTGATTTCCAAGACCTATGAAGAACTTCTCAAACTCAACACCCAAAAAACAAATAATCGAGTTAAAAAATGGGCAGAATACATCAACAGACACTTCTCCAAAGAAGACATACAAATGGCTAACAGACACATGAAAAAATGTTCATCATCATTAGCCATCAGGGAAATTCAAATCAAAACCAAATTGAGATACCACCTTACACCAGTTAGAATGGCAAAAATTTACAAGGCAAGACACAACAAATGTTGGAGAGGTTGTGGACAAAGGGGAAGCTTCTTACACTGTTCGTAGGAATGCAAGTTGGTAGAGCCACTTTGGAAAACAGTGTGGAGGTGCCTCAAAATATTAAAAATAGAGCTACCCTATGACCCAGCAATTGCACTACTGGGTATTTACCCCAAAGACACAGATGTAGTGAAAAGAAGAGCCATATACACCCCAATATTCATAGCAGCAATGTCCGCAATAGCCAAACTGTGGAAAGAGCCGAGATGCCCTTCAACAGATGAACAGATAAAGAAGATGTGGTCCATATATATGGTGGAATATTACTCAGCCATCAGAATGGATGAATACCCAACTTTTACATCAACATGGATGGGACTGGAGGAGATGATGCTAAGTGAAATAAGCAGAGAAAGTCAATGATCATATGGTTTCACTTATTTGTGGAACATAAGGAATAGCATGGAGGACACTAGGAGAAGGAAGGGAAAAATAAAGGGGGGTGGAATTGGAGGGGTAGATGAACCGTGAGAGACTATGGACTCTGAGAAAACAAACTGAGGGTGTTAGAGGGGAGGGGGGTGAGGGGATGCATTAGCCTGGTGATGGGTATTAAGGAGGGCATGTACTGCATGGAGCACTGGGTGTTATATGAAAACAATGAAGCGTGGATCACTACATCAAAAACTAATGATTTATTGTATGGTGACTAACATAACTTAATAATATAAAATTTTAAAAAAATGATGGTGGCACAAAAAATGCATAAAGTGTTGATTATATATTTCATTCCATTTTTACCAGTTTACTAAGTGTTGTTGTGTTTTCTCATGAGTCTTAAAAAAGCCCCGTGCCATAAGCTACATCAGTTAAGAAGATTTAGTTTGCAAGTAACAAAAAAATCCAACCCAAATTAGTTTAAGAAGAGAAAGTGTTGGTTCATCTAAGTGGAAAGCCCAACACTCTCAGGCTTGGCTTGATCTAAAGCTTCAGATGTTGGTCAGTACTCACTTGTACCTTCCACCAGTTTCATTCTCATCCTCATCCTCCCATATCCAAGTTCTTTTGGACTGGCTCATCTTGCCCATCTTATTTCTGTAGCATGGCGCCAAAGTTATGCATTTACGTACCGTGGGCAGGGGCACTTTGGTGTATTACTTGATTCATATTTGGTAGAATGTGAATCAACACATTTTACAGTAAAACAAAGGGACTTCTATCTAGGGAGAGTCCTGGTACCTCAAAGTCTAAATGCTGATTCCAGAGAAACAAGGAATGATAGCCAAAATACTTTTTCCTTCAGTGAGTATCATCATATATTTGATCCATCACTTGAAGACAAAGGTAACACATGACCAAAAATTTGGAAATAAGTTTGTTCTTCACTAATAAAAACAGGTAATACTTACTATTTAACTGAAGTCAGAAACTGAGCTGCATGCTCTATTTGCATAATATCACTCATTTTTTATAAAAACGAATATAAAATAGTCATTGCTACTATCATCAATAATGGTAAGCAAACTAGGGTTTAAGGCAGTTAAGCAAATTGCTTAAGGTCAAATAGATATGAGAGGCGAGTGGTAGAGCAGTGGAGCCAAGTTTGAACCCAAATAGTCAAATAGGGGAACATGTACTTAAAACACAACGCTATCAGCATAGAGTCTGTAAGAGCCTCGACACACAAAATTTCCCTTAGAGAGGCTTCAAGGGAGTTAAAGTTCTCTTAGTGACTCTCCTTTCTGGTTGAAGATATGGTCACTAACCTAAGAAATTAATACATTACTCAAAAGGATATTTGGAGATCTACGGAAATGTGGGGAAAAGATGACTGCCAAGCAAACATGGACATGGCATTATAGTAATGGGGAGCCTCACTCTGCTAAAGGGCCTCGAGTCCCATGGAAAGGCCATTCCCAATGTGAAGCAGAGGAGTTAGGGCACTCTTGCCTGACATCATTAAACTTTCTATTTGTAGAATTCTCTCTGGTCTGATTAAGCCAATATCCTCCAAGAAACCTTCTGACAATGACCTGGTTTTCTGTAGGTCTACCTTTAAGAAGAAAATGAGCTGGCACAAAGGCTTTGAATGTTCCAAACTCTTAAGTGATTATTTCCTTTTCTAAACGATAAAGGTGTTGCGTGCATTTACACCTACCTCTCAGAGGACCCATTGTCACCTCCTCATTTCTTCTAAGCCTGAAAGGCAAATTCCTAAACTGGGCAAATGCTCCATGAAGCCTATTCTGAAGCCTGGGAAAACCCTCTGTGTCACTACTTATCTGTTTGTGCATCTGGAAAGTACAGCTCAGGGAGACAACTGAACGTAACTAATGTAAAAGGTTAATAAGCTATCAAGCTAGGGTCAAGACTCCATTTTCTGACTATAATGCCTGAGATACATCTTTCTTTATGTATTTTTTAATATATTTTCATTTCCTTCTTTCAAAGATTTTATTTATTTATTTGACAGTGACAGAGAGAGAGGGAACACAAGCAGGGGGTAGCTGGAGAGGGAGAAGCTGACTCTCTGCTGAGCAGGGAGCCTGACACGGAGCTCGATCCCAGATCACTGGTATCATGACCTGAGCCGAAGGCAGACGCTTAATGACTGAGCCACCCAGGCACCCCTATATTTTAAATTCCTGAAAGTATATATATTTTTAATTAAATGTAATATTAAATCCACTGAAATTCATGATGCTTAGTCTAAATAATCAATCTGAAGAAGTACTCTTTCTTAGAAGACTGCCATGATTTTTTTTTTTTAAGATTTTAGTTATTTGAGAGAGAGGGAGAGTGAGAGGGAGAAGCAGACTCCCTGCTGAGCAGAGAGCCTGATGTGGGACTCGATCCCAGGACTCTGGGATCATGACCTGAGCCATGGGCAGACACTTAGCCTACTGAGCCACCCAGGCACCCTGCCATGATTATTTCTTTAATGAACAGATCCTTCTCTTTAAGAGAAGTTTTAGGTTTATAGAAAAATTGAGTAGGAAGTAGAGTTCCCATATACTCCCCTCCTTCTCAACCCCCTGAACACTTTCCCCTATTATTAACACCCTGCATTAGTGTGGCACATTTCTTACAATTAATGAACTAATAAAAATATATTACCGTTAACTAACGTCCATAGTTTACATTAAGGTTCATTCTTGCTGTCGTCCATTCTATGGGTTTTGCCAAATACAAAATGTCACATATCCACAATTACAGTATCATACAGAATAGTTTTACTGTACTGAAAATCCCTTTTACTCTATTCATTCCCCCCGCCCTCTCCTTCCTGAACCTTGGTGACCACTCATCTTTTTACTCTCACCATAGTTTTGTCTTTTTTCAGAGTATCATATAGTTGGAATCATTTACAATATGTTGCTCTTTCAAACTAGCTCCCTTCATTACTAATATGCTTTGAAGGCTGCTCCTTGACTTTTTGTGGCTTTCAAGAAACTGTGGCTTATTTCTTTTTATCATGGAATAGCATTCCATTTATGGATATACCACACAATGTACACCCACAGTTTATTTACTCATCTATCGCAGGGCAACTTGGTTGCTCTTCATTTGGGGAAATTACGAATAAAGCTGTTATAAATATTTATGTACAAGTTTTTACTTGGACATAAGTTTTCAACTCCTATGGGTAAATAACTACAGGCATGATTGCTTTATCATATGGTGAGACTATGTTTGCTATTAAAAGAAACTGCCAAACCGTCTTCCAAAGTGACTGCACCATTCTGCATTCCCACCAGCAATGAATGAGAGTTCTATGGCTCCACATCCTTGCCAGCATTTATTTTAGCCATTCTAATAGGTGTGTAGTAGCATATTACTGTTTAATTTGCATTCCCCAATGACATATGTTGATCAACCTTTCATAAGCTTGTTTTCCATTTCCATATTTCAAGAGGTGTCTCTTGAGATCTTTGCCTACTCTTTAGTTAGGTTGTTTGTTTTCTTATTGCGTTTCAAGAATTCCTTGCATATTTCAGATACAAGTCCTATAACAGAAATGTGTTTTGGAAATATTTTCTCTCAGTCTGTGTCCTGTCTTTTCATTCTCTTAACAGTGTCTTTCACAAAGTGGTTTTAAATTTTAATTAAGTCCAATTTATCAGTTTTTTCTTTCATGGATTATGCTTTTTTGGTGTATCTAACAACTCATTGTCAATCCAATGTCACCTAGATTTTCTCTAGTTTATCTTCCAGAAGTTTTATAGTTTTGTGTTTTACATTTATGTGCATTGTCCTTTTTGAGCTAATGTTTATGAAAGGCATAAGGTCAGTGTATGATTTCATTTTTTTCTGCATGTTGTTCCAGTACCACTTGTTTAAAAGACTACCATTCTCCACAGAACTTTTTTAAAAGATCAGTGGACTATACATGATTATTTTTTTCAAATCTTATCCTTTTTTCAAGTTTTTATTTAAATTCCAGTTAGTAAAATACAGTGTAATATTAGTTTCAAGTGTAGAATTTAGTGATTCATCACTTATATATAACACCCAGGGCTCTTCACAAGTGCCCTCCTTAATATTCATCACCCACTTAGCCCATCCCCCCACCCACCTCCCTGCCAGCAACCCTCAGTTTGTTCTCCACAGTTAAGAGTCTGTTTTATGGTTTGCCTCTTTTTCTGTCCCCACCATGTTCATCGACTTTGTTTCTTAAATTCCACATATGAGTGAAACCATATGGTATTTTGTCTTTCTCTGATTTATTTCGCTTAGCATAATACTCTCTACCTCTCTCCACATCATTGCAAATGGCAAGATTGCATTCTTTGTCTGACTGAGTAATATTCCATTATAAACACATATATATATATACACCACATTTTACCGCACTTTTTTATCCATTCATCAGTCAATGAACATTTGGGCTCTTCCCATAACTTGGCTATTGTTAATAATGCTGCTATAAACATCGGGGTGCATTATACATGATTATTTTTTTAACAAGAAACTGATTAGGTTTGTTTAATGACAACTGTGTGAATGATTATCTGAGGGTATGGTGTACTGTGCTACTATTACTGAGAATATTTATATGAAGTTAATGCAAACTATTTGAAATCATTTACATTTTAAAATGAGCCACAACTGAACAATGATTCTGTCATAACCACACTGGTCATTTCTTATTAAAATCAACAATATCTGTCATAGTCCATGTAAGAATAATAGTATGCTCTATTCACTCATTTCTTCACTGTCCCACATTTATGTTCAAGATAAATAGTATTCAAACATGCCCTGACTGTGGATATTAGCCACAAAATGGTAATTCTGACTATGCCCTATGACTAGTGAACACTTGGAAACTTGTCTGAAGACATCAAAGGTATTGCCTTGGAGAGTCAGGAAGTCACAAGGCTGCCTAAGTAGGATATGATAAAAGAGAGCTATAGCAAGCAATCAATACAGGTTACTGGGGCTTTGTTCCTGTTTGCCTTCTCCCTTTCTCTTCCTTTTTTTTTTTATTTCATTTGCATAACTAACTCATGATGAAATGAATCGTGAGTCCTTAAGACATTAGCATTGCAGCATTGATCAAGTTGTACAAGTCAGAACCCAGTAATTAAAGTATATATAGATAGATAGATGGAGATGTTATAAATTGCAGCTTCACAAACTCAGCACTTTTTTAGAACTAATGAGTTAGCACCTGGAAGTACAGGGGACAAATGAGAGTGAAGAGAAATGAGTTGTACTGTGCTGTTAAAGTTCATGCCTAACACAATTCCTTTTCTTCTGAAAAGAACTCTTGCTTAAAATTGACCTCAGAAATCTTATGCTTCTGTTATTTTCTTAAGTTTCCAATAGTGATCTTTCCCACAGTGATAGGTCTTCAAGACTGGCCACATAATTTGTGAGGCCCAGTGCAAAATGAAAATGCAGGGCCCTGTGTTCGAGTATTATTGAGAATTTCAAGGTGGCAATAGCAGAACATTAAACCAAGCATGGGGCCCTTCTAAGTGAGGGGCCCTGCGTAACTGTGCGGGTCACTTATTGCTGAGGTCAGCCCCATCCACCTTAAAAATTTGGTTATAGATTTCATACTGTTTCCCATCCCACTCAGTATTATATGTCCTTTCTCTGAAGCCTCATGGCATTTTCCTACCTGATACCTCCTGCTTTCATACATTCCTCCATCTCTATCCTCCCTAGCACTCCCTCAAACGTGACTCTACCAATAGTCACAGTTGGGAATTTTCAGATTATGTGATTTTCAAGTTAAAAATTGATGTGTCATAACCGCTTAAGTGGCCAGATTCTTCTACTTGGAAGATCATGGTGTCATTTTTCTCCTATTTACAAAAAGGGCAATGCTTAAGTCAAACAACAGGTCTGATTTTCAAAGTCTATGTGTTTTACCTTTCATCAATAGTTCTTTTAGAATATGGAGCAATTATTTTTCCCCCCAGAGGGATATATAAGGATGTTTCTTAGAAAGATGCTTACTTATGCTCAAAATGAACTGTACACAGGAGATTTACTCATCTCCTGACACCTTTTATTAATTTTTGAAATCATTTTCCATCTGTGGTGTATAGCTACCAATATTCCCATTGAAAACTCACCCCAAAATGGCATCATATCATCATCATTAAAACATCCGGTATATGTAATTTTTACTTATGGAAAATAGGCCTTAAAATCAGTAACTGAATAAAGATAAGAGAGGGCACTTGAATAATTTACATGTGTGCTGAAGGCATAGGAAGGAACACATAGATATAATGGCTCTTATTCAACAAATATTTGTTGAGTACTTTCTAACTACAAATGCACCTTGTTTTTTTTTCAATACTCTGCTTCATATTTTATGTTTTTATTTTTTATTATGTTATGTTAATCACCATATATTAATTCATTAGTTTTTTTATTTTGTTGTTGTTGCTATTTTTTTTAATGTTTTATTGTTATGCTAATCACCATATATTACATCATTAGTTTTTGGTGTAGTGTTCCATGATTCATTGTTTGTGCATAACACCCAATGCTCCATGAAGAATGTGCCCTCTTTAATACCCATCACCTGGCTAACCCATCCTCCTACCCTCCTCCCCTCTAGAACCCTCAGTTTGTTTTTCAGAGTCCATCGTCTCTCATGGTTTGTCTCCCCCTCTGACTTACTCCCCTTCATTCTTCCCCTCCTGCTATCTTCTTCTTTTTCTTTTTTCTTAACATATGTTGCATTATTTGTTTCAGAAGTACAGATCTGTGATTCAACAGTCTTACATAATTCACAGTGCTCACCATAGCACATACCCCCTCAATGTCTATCACCCAGCCACCCCATCCATCCCACCCCCCACCACTCCAGCAACCCTCAGTTTGTCTCCTGAGATTAAGAATTCCTCATATCAGTGAGGTCATATGATACATGTCTTTCTCTGATTGACTTATTTTGTTCAGCATAATACCCTCCAGTTCCATCCACGTCATTGCAAATGGCAAGATCTCATTCCTTCTGATGGCTGCATAATATTCCATTGTATATATATATATACCACATCTTCTTTATTCATTCAACTGTCAATGGACATCTTGGCTCTTTCCATCGTTTGGCTATTGTGGACATTGCTGCTATAAACATCGGGGTGCATGTACCCCTTCGATCCCTACATTTGTATCTTGTGGTAAATACACAGTAGTGCAATTGCTGGATCGTATGGTAGCTCTATTTCCAACTGTTTGAGGAACCTCCATACTGTTTTCCAGAGTGGCTGCACCAGCTTGCGTTCCCACCAACAGTGTAGGAGGCTTCCCCTTTCTCTGCATCCCCGCCAACATCTGTCATTTCCTGACTTGTTAATTTTAGCCATTCTGACTGGTGTGAGGTGGTATCTCATTGAGGTTTTGATTTGGATTTCCCTGATGCTGAGTGATGTTGAGCACTTTTTCATGTGTCTGTTGGCCATTTGGATGTCTTCTTTGGAAAAATGTCTGTTCATGTCTTCTGCCCATTTCTTGACTGGATCATTTGTTCTTTGGGTTGAGTTTAAGAAGTTCTTTATAGATTTTGAGTTTAAGAAGTTGAGTTTAAAGAAGTTCTTTATAGATTTTGGATACTAACCCTTTATCTAATATGTCATTTGCAAATATCTTCTCCCATTGTGTTGGTTGTCTTTTGGTTTTGTGGACTGTTTCTTTTGCTGTGCAAAAGCTTTTTATCTTGATGAAGTCCCAATAGTTCATTTTTGCCCTTGCTTCCCTTGCCTTTGGTGATGTTTCTAGGAAGAAGTTGCTGTGGCTGAGGTCGAAGAGGTTGCTGCCTGTGTTCTCCTTTAGGATTTTGAAGGACTACTGTCTCACATTTAGGTCTTTCAACCATTTTTGTGTGTGGTGTAAGGAAACGGTCCAGTTTCATTCTTCTGCATGTGGCTGTCCAATTTTCCCAACACCATTTGTTGAAGAGACTGTCTTTTTTCCATTGGACATTCTTTCCTGCTTTGTCGAAGATTAGTTGACCATAGTGTTGAGGGTCCATTTCTGGGCTCTCTATTCTGTTCCATTGATCTATGTGTCTGTTTTTGTGCCAGTACCATACTGTCTTGATGATGACAGCTGTACAAATGCACTTTATAATTCAGTTGCAAAAAAAAAAAAAAAAGATACACATGACTCCTGCCTTCAGGGAGCTTCTATTCTAATGTTAAGAGAAAAACAGCGCTTTAACAGAGACTAATAAATTCTATGCAGTGGAATTCTGGGGGCAGAGAAAGGAAATAATGGTCATGTGCTTATCTGGGAATCTAAAGAAGGTTTCACTGTGCAAATAAATTTGATTTAATTTAATTTTTTTAATTTAATTTTTTATTTTATTTTTTGGGCAAATAAGTTGTAAAGGTGACAAAGAGCCAACCAGGCAAAATTGTGGGGTGGAGGAAGAGGGCTCCAAACTGAAGCTACAGAGTGAGTCTGGGGAGAACAGAAGTTCTAACTTGTCAATGCTGAATGATCTATCCTCATGTTCTTGGCCTATTACCAGCTTTAGTCACTCATTTCTCTTTGATACTGTTCTTGATTTGGCTTCAGGGCACCACTTTCTGCAGGTTTTTCTCTATGTCACTGATTCTTCACTGGAGCTTCCTCTTCTCTCTAACTCTTAATATCAAAGACACAGAATTTAATCCTGTTTTTTTTTCCTCTTTCCCCAGTTGCCCTGTGACCCCATCAGTCTGATGGCTTTCACCAGCACCTCGATCTAAATGACTCCTACGCTTCCATCTCTAGCACACGCCTCTCCACCATATCTAGACTCATATATCCAAATGCCTCTCTGTTTTTCCAGTTGGATGTCAAATGAACAGCATCACCTCCACAATGACCAAAACTGAAATCTCAGTTCCCTTGACCTGGATGACCTGACCCTGCTCGAAGTACATCCTTCCCCAAACCAGCTTTATCTTTTCAAAACCTTAGAGCTATATTTATCTATTTTTTCACACACCACATCCAATCTTTCAGGAAGCCCACTGGCTCTAATATGAAAATCCATCATGAAACCCAATAAAAAAGAGAGCAAAAACAACAGACAGTTCACAGAAATAGAACAGCTGATGACCCTTCAACGTACGAAAAGATGTTCAATTTCACTCATAATAAGTTAAATAAAAATTAAAACTACACTGAAATACAATCTCATATATAATATTGGCAAACATTCTAAAACTTGACAGCACAGTCTGTTGACAAGGCTATGGAAAAACGTGCACGTATTTGACATTGGGAGTGCAAACTGGTACAGTTGATAGGAAGTAGAATTTTGCAATATTAAACAGAATTATAGGTATGTTTCCATTTTGGTCCAATAATTCTACTTCAAGAGATGACATATCTCTACTCTGGAGATGATATATCTCGTACATCTCACAAGCCAGTTTTTTATTACTCAGTTTCATAAGATAGAAAACAATCCAAATGTCCATCAATGAGAGATGGATAGATTATAGCACATCCACACAACAAAATACTATGGAGTTCTAAAACAGAATAAGGAAGATATCATGCATGGATTTGTGCTAGTGTGTGTTTCTGTGTATGTGTGATTTAAGTAAAATTAACAAAGCAAAGAACAGTGTACATACTAAGCTATTTTTGTTTAAGAAAGAAAAATAAGATGCAAAAAGAAACACAAGAAGAATAAAGCAGAAACTAATTTAAAAAAAACGGTTATCTATATCAGAATCAGCAAACTGTGGCCCACGGGCCAAATACAACCTGCTGCACGTTTTTGTAAATTAAGTTTTACTGTGTGAAAATAAATAGAGGAAACCTCCTCCAAAATGGAGTCAGGAAGCCCTGAAGAGGGAGCTCTCATGCACATACCACTCACGGTTCTACAACACCAGCAGGAAAAAGGGAAGGAAAGAATTACATTGACAAGAGAGGGCATTTTTCACAAAGGAATTTCATCTTCTGCTTTTAATAAAAAGAAGGAAGATCCCTTTCTGCCCCTGCAACAATGTGCTAATCACCCCTTGCCACCAATGAGAAGCTGCCACGGCTTTTCACTCTTGTTACTTCTCCAGTAAATTTTGTTCCTAAAACCCTCCCCAGTTTCCTCCCTAAACCTCCTAAAAGTGACCTTCCCTTTGTCTCTGCAGACTTGCCTACGGTGGCACACCACAGCTTGCATGTGCCAACATGCAATTCCTCTGCTATTCCCAAATAAACTTGTATTGCTAATAAAATAACTTTTATTTTTAAGGATGACATTACATGGTGATCAGAAGTGGGATTCAGAGGACATTCAGACATCTAGCAACCTCCAGAATCCTGTGAGGTACCCATTTGAGCCCTTTGCACTCTCTGTTTCCATGAGTTTTCTTGTCCATCCTGTTCAGCAAGGCTCTCAGATTCAAGCTCCTTCCCTTTGGATGAGCTCTCCAACTTTCTCCAGGATTTGTTACTCTAAAGGCTTTGCCCTTTCTGGTGAGTACTCCTTTGTTTTTCTGAACCTCTGGTTTGAGAACTGGAATTCCCAATCTGCTAAATTCTCCCAAGAGGGTCCTCCTTCTGGGAAGGCAGCCAGTTTCATATTTAAAAACTATGGTCCCTCCTTCTGTGCATTTTTAACTAAATGGACAAATTTAACCAAAATTACTTTAGAAATTCAATGACCATTTTGGGAATTTTCAACTTTCCCTCCCTGATTAAATTAGAAGATAGTGACCCTAAAATGAAACAGACTGAATGGGATGTCTATTTTATATGGTAGTTAGGGGCTTCCAAACGTATTCAGGACTCTATAATTGCCTCTTTATAAAATACCGTTTCTAAACTAACAGAGGCAAATAAAAGATTGAAAAAAGGCAAAAAGGCTTCTGAGGCTTCCTCCCCTCTCCCTCCTCCTGTCTCAGGCACCATCTTATTCCCTTCCTCCTCCTTGCTTGTCTCCAGGCTTACAATGGCTACCTTGCATGGAGGTCTGGCTTTCCATTTTTCTTCCACTTTCCCTTTGTGCCATCTCTACCTCATCTGCACCCTCCACTTCCTTAGTCCACTCCTCTCACAGACACTCTGGAAAACCTTTTAGGTAAATCCACTTAAGGGGCGTCCGTAAGAAAAAGGATCCTAAACCTGTTGAGGACAATGGAATGACTTCTTTGTTTGATACAAGAAGCTTCTAAAATGACTCCAAAAACAAACAAACAAATGAACAAAAAAATATCTCTAAAGGGATCTTCAGAGTATGCAAATAAAAATCCTTACCAAAAGACTTGGGTCATGTGAGCAGATAACCTTAATTTAATTCATTTGCCAGAAACACAATTTGGATTCAACTATCCTCAAGGTTTTGTCCCAGATTGATGGCACGGATTTTAAAATAAAACTATAAGGTTTCCATTTAAGTTTATCTACATTATGTATGTATGTTATATTATACGTGATATTTCCCACCTCCAGATAGTATTGCCAAAATTAATTTATAAAAGATCTCTATTTCATTGGCTTAAAGAAAATTAAGCATGTATATAAATTAAGTATTCCAAAAATTTCCAGAAATATAATAGAAACCAACCTAAATGTTTTTCAAATTCACATAACCTTTGATAAATGCTAGTTTTAAGTTTACTCATTTAATAAAAGCAGGCATTTCTTTGGGTTTATCAGTATTAAATATACTAATCATAAAAACTCATGCTGCCTCTACATTACAAAATGTATCAACAAGAGAAATAACTTAAGATGATGGTTGGCTATCTCATGTATAATCCAAGTATAATTATTAAAACCAAGTAATTTAAGTAAATGTAAATGAGATCAAAGTTTATGCTAAGTTAAACTACATAATGGATATTTACTGAATATCTAGATCATTTCCAAATAAGATAATATATGGAGATACTGACTGCTAAATCTAAGTTTATTTACTTCACAGCTTTTTAATTTTTCTTTCTATAGAGAAAAAATGTTTATGTCTATTAATAAATAGTTTTTATTCCACATTAAACAATTTTACTCTAAGGGGAAATACACTTCTAGAAATTATGGAATATTTTTATAAATTTGCCAAAATTTATTTATTTCTTAGTATCTGCTGGGAATTGAAGATTCTAAGGGTTGGGTGCCTGGGTGGTTCAGATGGTTAAGTGTCTGCCTTCGGCTGTCATGATCCCGGGGTCCTGGGATCGAGTCCCGCATTGGGCTCCCTGCTCCTTGGGAGCCTGCTTCTCCCTCTGCTTCTCTCTCTCTCTCCCTCTCTCTCACCCTCTGTCTCTCATGAATAAATAAATAAAATTTAAAAAAAAAGAGATTCTAAGGGTTAAGAATTCTAATTAGTATATGTAAAAGTAAAACTACTAAAAACAGTAAGGATAAAAGAAAATGACTGCATATGAAAAGTAAGCAAGGAAAGTAGGAGTATGTTTTTGGTAAAAGAAGGTATCAAGAATGTAAATGCATTTCGTTGAGGAAAATGAAAGTAATTTTTACTAAAGTAAAGCTAGTTACTTTGGAAAGTGGAAGAGAATAAGGAACAAACTAAAATGTACATAAAAAGTTTACGGAAAAGGAATCTTGGGAAAGGAATTTCATATGTGGTCAACCTAAGATTAAAATGAATTTACTTAAAATTAAGTTTTGATATCAAAAGTACACTGGTGCAAAATCAGAATTTGGTTTTCTCTCTGTTAAAAGGACAAAGCTTTCTTAGATTATTGGTCTGTTCTTAACAAGAGATTGTAAACAAAATTTCTTTACTTTTAATGTAATTCACCTAGGAAACAAAGATTCTTTTTGTTTTGTTTTTATCAGGTCTTTGGTTACTTAGAACAGCTAAGTCTTCTCTATAAAAGAGAGCTATGGCTTTTTGCAGCTGTGTAACTTTCTATATTAGTCTTTGAAATCTTTTTATCACTTTGGTTAAATGGATAATTAAGTACTATTTCATTATTTTCTGTGACCCTATGTATCATGTCTAAATTCTTTTGATATTTTGATAAAGTGTCCAAAATTCAAATTCTGATTAAAGTGTTTTTGACTTTGAACTGACTTTGAGTTCTTCCAGAGGGTTCCGAAACATCTCAAAAGATGTGTTCTCTCTCCTTATACAAGAGAGATAATAAACTAACTAGGCTTAGTTGACATGTTAAATTACATGAGACACACATTGTTAAATAAGAATACTAACATTTTGTTATGTTACATCTGTATAGGTATATAAGTGCTCCAGAACTTGAGTGAAATTCTAAGAAATCTGGTATGTCCCGATAGAATGCTAGCAGTCATCATTTTAAAATTCACATCACAAAAATAAGCAAATCCTCTTGACAATTCTATTGTAAGGAGCTCTCATCAGATCTTTAATAATGGGCACTTAAGTCTTTTGTTATTTGTAGACAGTTATTGTTTCACTCTGGTACCTTTACAAATGTGTTCATCTTCTGAGAAATTCATGGAAAGGACTCTGGCAAGGACTCTGGAATGCAGGTAACTAAGATCACACCCCTGAACTGTATTTAAAGAAATTGTTTCTCTTAAGCTATCTATGATTTATAGCAACTTGGTAAAATTTTTGTGAACAAAGATGAATTCTCCTACCTTACCTCTCCAGAATTTGGAAATTCCTGAGTACTTTTTTTAATGGCAATATAGTTAATTGTTTGCATAAGTTTAATAAAAATCTGTTCTCCTTGTGGACAGGCCACTGCCTCCTCTATGGCTAAGATCCTATTGGTAAGGATCTTTTCACTGTGCCTACCACCCTCAGTCTTCAGGACTAAGTGACATCATTAAGACTCAATTAACAAAACTTGTAGAAACTCTTCAACTACTCTGGCCAAAAGCACGGCCATTAGTTCTTCTAAATTGCAGGTCTTTTTTAGTAACCATAAATTCTCACCCTTTGAGAACTCTCATACACTCTTGGTAGGAATATAAATTGGTGTATCCACCATGGAAAACAGTGTGGAGGTGCCTCAAAAAATTAAAAACAGAACTACTATATGGTCCAGCAATTCCACTTTGGGGTATTTATCTGAAGAAAATAAAAACACCAACTTGAAGAGATATGTGCACCCCCATGTTCACTGCAGCATTATTTACAATAGCCAAGATATAGAAATGACCTAAGTATCCAAGGACAGATGAATGAATAAAGAAGATGTGGTGTATATATATATATTTTCCATTACACACACACACACACACACACAATGGAATATTACTCAGCCACAACAAATAATGGCATCTTGCCATTTGTGAAAACATGGCTGGACCTAGAGGGTATTATGCTACGTGAAATAAGTCAAACAGAGGAAGACAAATACTGTATGATTTCACTTATATGTGGAGTCCAAAAAATAAAACAACAAACAAAACATCAGAAAAAGACTCATACAGGAAACAAACTTGGTCACCAGAAGGAGGAGTGGGGGAAGGCATGAAATAGGTGAAGGGGATGAAGAGGTACAGACTTGCAGTTATAAATAAGTAAGTCATGGGGATGTAATGAACAGCATAGGGAATATAGCCAATAATATTATATGGTGACAGATGGTAACTACACTTATTATGGAGATCATTTTGTAATATATAAAGATACTGAATCACTATGATGTACACCTAAAACTGACACATTATTATATGTCAATTGTATTTCAATAAAAAAATACTCTCATTCTGAGATAATCACAGGACACCCAATGCACCTGGATCGTGCTTTTGACCCATAACTAATAAAGGGAAATATACTTTAATATTGTAAGGGCCTAATTGCTTCTGTTGAAAAATACCATGCTTGAGTAGAACAGTCTCTAGGAACACTCCCAGGAAACGAAGATCTTAAGCATCACACCTTGCAACCCAGAGATTATGTCTACTGAAAAAAAACCTCCAAAAGCCTCTCTTCACCTTCGTTGGAAAAGCCCCTATCAAGTGCTGTTAACAACCTCTGTGCCACCAAACTCCAAGAACAGATTCTTCAGTTTACATATCACATATAAAGAAAGTACCAAATCTTGACTGGACCTGTACACGAACTGGTCACCTGAATGTGAAGATTTCCAGGAATTAAAGTAGATGAGAGCTGAAGGAGACAACTTACCAAAACGACTGGGCCAGGACTGTAAACCTTATTCTCACTGCTGCTTCTCACCTTGTTTTTGCCTTCTTTCTCTCAGAGACACTCTTAGCTACATTCCTCAGTATTTGCAAAAGGGGGAAATCTCTCTGACTGTTGGGTCTGTCACCAGAAACTTCAGTCTGTTCACAATGTCAGAGACCCATTCCTCTTAGCTGTAACTCACTTCTCTTTAGTCCCAAATGCCACTGCCAATTATACCCACAAGCCTATGGATGCTATTTATCAGGTTAGGCTATTAGGACCAAGTGTTCTGAAACCCTGTTTCAACCTTTCCCCAGTTGTAACCATATTAGCTCAGCTGAATGCCTCTGTTTGCCAATTGTAATTTGTCCCTCCACCACGGACTTTTCTTATCTAAGTGGGATCTGTCTCCCTGCATCCAAGGGAAATACAAATGGGTTTACACTTCTTTGCACGGTTTTTTAAAAAGTCCCCTTTTGGAAGGAATGGCCTCTTGCAGAATGTGATGCCAATGCAGGGCTTGAGTCAGGAAGACTTGAAGGGGGAGCTTCCATACCTGCACCACAGCTTGCAGCCTGCATAACCAGCAGGAAGAAGGAAGATAACAATTATTTTGACAATGGAGAACTTTTTTTCTATAGGAATTTCATCTCCTGCTTTTAAGAAAAAGAAGGAAAGATCCCTCCCTGCCTCTGCAATTACATACTAACAACCGTTTGCAGCCAATGAGAAACGACCACAACCTTGAACTCTTTTCTCTTTTTCAAAGAAATTTGTTCAAAACAGCTCTCCCCAGTTTCCTCCTGAAACCTGAAGTCTCACCTTCCCTTGGTCTCTCTGCACTTGCCTGTGGTTCACCATAGCTTGCACGTGCCAACTTGCAATTCCTCTGCTATTCCTGGATGAAACTGGCTGTTTCATTTTTAAGGTTGATGGCTGTAATGCAGCCTCACCCACTGATTTGTAGATGGCCTGTAACACCTAACCTAGTTATTCTCTGGACCTTTACAAATTTTGTCAAACCCTGTTCTATGGGAGTAGAAGATTACAAAGTAGAGCAGCTAAGGATGGAAGCAAGACTTCTCCAAGGATATTTACTAGTACAGTTTTGACTTTTGAACCATGAAAATGTTTTGTACACTCAAAAATAAAATTAAAAACAAACCTTATAATTCAAAACAATAGACACAAAATAATCTAACCATACACCAGATTGATAAAATAGGGTGCCTGGGTGGCTCAGTCGGTTAAATGTCTGCCTTTGGCTCAGGTCATGATCCCAGGGTCCTGGGATTGAGTCCTGCATCAGGCTCCCAGCTCAGCAGGGAGTCTGCTTCACCCTCTGCCCCTCCCCCCCACTCTCTCAAATAACTAAATAAAATCTTTAAAATCGATAAAATAATAACAATAAAGGAATGTTTCAAGTGACTTCTGACTGTACATCATTCTAGCATCTCTAATAATTGGATAATACAGCATTATGTGCTTCCTAATATGTTAAATTTCAACTTCATAGCTGAACTGATGAAGTCTCCTTGTCAACGATATTTAACCTAAATTAATCAAGACATTAAGACTAACTTCCAGTTTATAGGAAATACAGGAAAAATTAAACAATACCATGATTAACAATCAGGCAAGTCTAATGTGGGTAACTTTCTATGACAGATCTTCTGATTTTTTAAAGGAAATGTAATGATAAACAATTATTCTAATTTAAAAGAGATTTAATGCTCAAATACAATGTATGAACCTGAATAAAGTCCTGGCTTGGAATCACACACACACACACACACACACACACACACATTGTAAGGGATATTTTTAGATAATTCACAAAATTTGAAAATATCCATTTTATCTGGATATCAAGTGATATTATAGAATTCTTAATTTTCTGATGCTAAAGTATGGCAAAATGAAGAGATATGATGTCTTCCACTTTCAATACTTCCCAAGATAAATATGATAAAATATTAAACACTTCTAGATCTAGGTACTGGGTAATAAATGTTTATTGTAATGGTCTAACTTTTCTTTACACTCAAATTTTTCATAATAAAATATAGAAGAAAAAAGGTTAATATATACATGTGTGTCTGTCTCTAGAATCTGAGCACTTTTCATTACCTTCACTGCCAGACTGTTAATATCCTGATCATAGTCATCATCATCATCTCTCACCAGGATGACTGGGGTTATCTCCTCTTTAGCTTCCCTGTTGCTCTCCTTGTTGCCACCAGAGATTTTTCCCCAAAAAACAACCAGAGTTTAAAATGTAAGAAAGAGCATATCACCCCTTCACTTAGCCCTCAACAATAGCTCCCCCATTTCACTCTGATTCAAAGTCCAAGTTCTCACAATGCCCTACAAGGCCCCAATGCTCTACCTGGCCCATCCCCACGCCATCACCCCCCGCCCCCGAATCACTTCCATTCCTCCAGTGTCCTGGTTCACTTTAGTCTGGCCAGTGGCTCCCTTGATCTTTCTCAAACATCTGGGCTTCTTCTCACCCTAGGGTCTTTGCACTGGCTCTTCCCTCTGTCTGCAGTTTCTTCCCCAAGATAGCCACATAGCTGCCTTCTCTACGTCCTTCATGTTTTTACTCAAAAAATCATCACTTTGCTGAGGCCCACCTTGATCACTCCACTTGCAAACTGCTAATTCCCCATACTTTCCCCTCCTTCTACTATTCTGCTCTACTTTTTACATTAATAGATTTTATATTTGCTCTACTTTAAATTTTTTTCCATAGCCTTTATTACTGTGGTACATAGTGTATGTATCATGTTTATTTTTCAGTGTCTGTCTGTCTCCCCTTGGTAGAACGTAAGCTCCATGAAGGCAGACATTTTTGTTTCTTTTGTTTACTGACAGATATGGTAGCCCAAATTTCTACAACATTTATAGCTGGCAAATAGGCCTACTTCAAAAACATACTTGTAGGAGGAATGAGTCAAGGAAGTGGGTGTGTGTTGTAGCCCTTGTTGAGTGGGTTGTTTTGATTTTGGTTTTGGTTTTAGTAGCTTATGTGAGACGGCTTTTCCATCATAACTGACACCACCAGGTCAGTTGTAAAAAATATTTTCCTTCAGAAGGCACATGGATGCAGAACAAGTCACTGCAAAATAGTATTTAAATCTACCATGCTTCTAAGTATGTTAGTAACACTATTCATTAAGAAGACATCTGTCTTAAAATAATAGAAATTAATTTTTTGAGAACTACTGAGTAGTTTTTGTACTGAGTAATTTTCTGATTTTCAAAGGGCAGGAAGCAACCTCAAATTAATATAAATTTTCTATTTGTCTGTAAGTTTCCTGAGACATTGGTCCATTTTATATATACCCTGAATAATAGTAAAAAATATTGCAAATAGGTGAAGGACGTCTAAAGGTAAAAAGAGAAAGCTTATTCATTCCAAAGTAAACAAAGTAACATATGGGTACTAGAGTAGTAGGAAATATACATATTGAACTTTACATTTTTTGAATAACATATAACGAATATTTTTACTTTTACAATAAAGGAGAATAAAGTTATTTTCCAAAGTATAGTTCAGCCCCAAATTTATTTCTTCCAGAATTATTTATATAAATGTCAATTTGGTGATTGCTAATTTTTTGCATAAGTAATTGCAAACTATGAGCTAAAGTGGCTCTCCAGGGTGCATCATCAAAGAGGTCACTCATGTGAAAAAGATACAATCTTGAGTGGAAGTGATTTATTTGCAGGAAAATTATGAACCTAAATTAAAAATAAACAAACAAATGAATAAAGTGTTTAAAGAAGGATGTGGCACATAGTAGGTGCTACTTAAGTATTAGCTATTACCATATTGTGACTATTCTTTAGCCTTCTGAGCATCAACTTCTTTCAGCCATACTTTAATGTAGGACTTTGCTACCCCATGTGATCCCTGGACCTGAACCAGCAGCATTATCATAGCCAGGTTAAAAATAATAATAATAATTAAAGGCCAGGAATACTGAAGAACAGAATGTGAAGGGCACAAACTGTGACATGATGCTGAAAAGTTTGTCTTCTAGCATAAGCAAAGATTAGGGCTGGCACTGAGGATTCTGATCTTTATTCTAAACTCAATGGGGAACTACTGAAAGATTTTGACAGGTGTATAAACAGGTCACATTTAAGTTATTAAGTTTGCTTTAGCATCAGGGTAAAAAATTTCTAAGACATGGTGGCATGGGCCAAGTAAATGGAGGGATATCAGTAAGGAGACTAATGTGGTAGTTTAGGTGGGACTACAGCATGGGGAGTGTAGGGTATAGAGGGGACAATGAATTCAAGAGACACTTAGGGAGGATTCAGAGATTACTCTTATATTCCAGCATCATTCCATCAGATGACTGATAGTCCCATTTAATGAGATATGTGACATCAAGAGACAAGCAGGTTTTATCTTGGATTGAATATTTTAAATTTGGCCTCAGAGATGCTGGATTTGAGGTATTATTAGGACACCCAAGAGCAAAAGATGAATAGGCTGCTTGATAGAGGTAACTAGTCTCAGAGGAGGGATGTTGGCTGGAGATATAAATTTAGAAGCCATTGATTAGATTTCAAGGAGCTCCCATATCTACAGTCTGGTTAGAGAAAAAAAAAAATGGCAAATAAGAAACTGATCAGTAAGGGCACCTGGGTGGCTCAGTCAGTTAAGTGTCCCAACTTAATTTCAGCTCAGGTCATGATCTCAGGGGCATGAGATTGAGCCCCCTGTCGGGCTCCTCACTGGGCGTGGAGCCTGCTTAAGATTCTCTGTCTTCCTCTCACTCTGTCCCCCCACCACTGAGTGTGCACGTGCTCTCTCTAAACAAAAGAAAACAAAAAAACCAAAACTGATCAACAAAACACACATTAACAACACAATGACCAGTCCCAAAAATACAGCACATTTAGGTTAAGAGCATGCCATTTTTTTAAGAGATGAAAAAGTATGAAATATTAAAAAATCATGTGCTAGTAAAGGAATAAACAAGTAAGTCATGCTATTCTAGAAAAATTTATAACCAAATCATACTTTCAGAATACAGAATAATGCATTTAGCAGGTTTTATTTGATATCCTTTAAGCAACATGAGTGCAGATTTCACAGTTCAAAATCCAATAGACAGGAATTTCATAACATGGTGAATGGTAGAATGTGAGTAACAGGAAACAAGATCTTGAACGAAGCTGGGGGAGAGGATTATCAGCATTTAAGCCAAACTGCAAATGTTATAAAAGGAAGGAAGTGATAGATAATGTGGGCTGACTGAGGAAACAGAAACTGGGAGGGAAAAATTGCTACATGATTGCGATCTCAGGCACATAGCAAGATTGGCTATGAATCTTAGGGAAAGCAGTCAGCAAACAGTTTCAAATTTTGAGGGCGCCTGGGTGGCTCAGTCATTAAATGTCTGCCTTCAGCTCAGGTCGTGATCCCAGGGTCCTGGGATGGAGCCCCAAGTCGGGCTCCCTGCCCAGCGGGAGGCCTGCTTCTCCCTCTCCCACTCCCTCCTGCTTGTGTTCCCTCTCTCACTGGGTCTCTATCAAATAAATAAATAAAATCTTTAAAAATTTTTGAGGTAACAAAGAGAGAAACCAATGCAATTAGCGTAAAATATAAACAATTTGGAACCTGGAACCTAATATAAATGATCTGAAGAAGGGATGGAAAATTCTACCTTTGGGCTAATGACTATAAGAATTACTTGAATTAGATAGGAAAGGGAAGACTACATGAAAAAAAAGAATACTAAACATCCTATTTCTCATAAGTAGAATTTATAGAGGGGATCTCTGGAGGTGCTTGTTTCAGCCTTGCAAGCTGACCAGATCTGGCTTTCACAATGTGCTATGCCTAAGGTTTCAATGGGTAATTTTGACCCATAGTATACCTAGCCTGTGTGCAAGTGAATCATTTCAATCGATTTCTAAAAATAACAGCTAAGAATATTTTTAATCTTATTCAATAAAGCATAAAGCTAATAGTTTAGACTCTGGAGCCTCATTGTTTATGATCTAATTATGGCTTACAAACTGATATCTTGGGCAAGTTATCTCATTTCTCTTTGCCTCAATTATCTCATATATAAAATGGGAATAATAATATTACCTACTTGGTTATTCATGGTACCTATGAAGTGAATAATAAACATTAGCTATTATTATTGTATAATTATATTAATTGTAAGTCATGTTTTCAAAACAGCTTAAGAATTTTTGTAAAGAAGAAATGTGCTTTCTTGCATATTCTATTTTAGAATATTAGAGCTTAGTTTATATAGTTGTTTGATCACTACTGAAGGAGCAGGCCAGGAAGACAAGCAAATTTTCTTAAAATGATGGTGAGTCTATTTCTTCTGC
This sequence comes from Eumetopias jubatus, assembly GCF_037043125.1. Taxonomy (NCBI): domain Eukaryota; kingdom Metazoa; phylum Chordata; class Mammalia; order Carnivora; family Otariidae; genus Eumetopias; species Eumetopias jubatus. The sequence continues at coordinate 99,993,961 of NW_028274811.1, forward strand.
TCCTAGTCCAGGGCTCTACTTCCATATAAAAGTAACTATTTTTTGTTAAGCAAAGTTAAAATTTTATATCTACATACATATATTTTCTAGCCTCATTGCTTCATCGTATTTCAATCATTTGTACTATAGTAAGGATGTAGACATATGCAGAAAATTGTTTAACTTACATATTTGAAGGTGATTTCAAGGTAAATATTTGAAAAACTGATGACCTATATAGAACTCACTTTTTAACTGGTTGTAAAAAAATAAATTTGTTTTACCACCTGTCTTAGTCTATTTGGGTTCCCATAACAAAATACCATACTCTGGGTGCCTTAGAAGGTACAGAAATTTATTTCTCACCATTCTGGGAAGTCCAAGGTGCCAGTAGATTCTGTATCTGGCAAGGGGCCACTCTGTGTTCACAGACAGCGATCTTTTTGCTGTGTCCTCACAGGACAAAGGGAAGGGATTTCTCTGGGGCTTCTTTAATAAGGGCACTAATCACATTATGAGGGCTCCCCCCTCATGACATAATCACCTCCCAAAGGCTTCACCTCAACATACCATCACCTTGGGGGTTAGAGTTCCAAAATATGAATTTTAAGGGAAGACAAACTTTCATACCATTGCATCCCTTAAATAAGATAATTTGATATTAGCATAATTATACTTAGAAAATGAAGATTTAGCATGTAGAATAGGATTTCGATATAATTTTTTTCTAGATTATTGTATTAGTCTGCTAGGGCTGTCATAAAAACAAAAACAAACAAAAAAACTCCACAGACTGGGTGGCTTAAACAACAGACAGTGGTGCCCACAGGGTTGGTTTCCTCCGAGGACTCTCTCCTTTGTTTGCACATGGCCACCCTGTTGCTTCCTCTCTGCACAATCCTGCCTCTGAGTACAGGAGCCCCTGGTGTCTCTCTGTATGACCTAATCCCCTCCTTATAACAACACTACTCAAATTAGGGCCTATTCTCATGATCTCATTTTAATGCAATTATCTCTTTAAAGGCCCTATCTCCAAAAACAGTCACATTTTGAGGTACTAAGTGTTAGGCCTTCAATATACGAATGATAAAAGAACAAAATTCAGCTCATAACAGTCTACTTTAAAATTATTTTAAATTGTAAAATGTCACGTCTTAATAATTTACTGTTACATAAAATTGGCGTTACTCTCTGTACCCCTTTACTGTTCCTGCCCTTCAAGAAATACAACTTTGCTTTAAAAATGAACTGGTAAAACCTATTCCATCTGCGAACTTTAAATAACCCAGATAGAGTCTTTAGAACAAGCTCATGAATCATGTTCTCGACTTTACTTATGTCAAAATCCATTTCTGGACCCTTTCTTCCTGAAAATGGTTAATGATCCATGTACTATCTGACAATTCAAAATTCCTTCTACTTCTAGGCTACATTTGTGGCAGCATTTCAGGGGTACAACATTTTAATATTACTACTGAAACTGGATAAATTGTCATGCTATTAAAAAGTAAGGGCAGGAAGATGTCAAAACCATAGCACACTGTATGTAACTTAGTCTGAGTTTCAGCTTTACTTGTTTAAATGATCTTACCTCTTTTGCTTTTCAAACATACCTTTTTCAAACATATTTTTTCTCACAGTTTTTTTTCATTATCTATTTTTTTTTTTCTGAGAATGTTTAAGAATACAGTCAGAATAGCAGGGAGACATTTAGCTGCCATGCATCTCACCTAAGAATCTCCTAAGATACATATTTTTCTCATCTTCCATCCTCATTTGTGAAATTACTTATATTGTTAGAACATGAACTTTTCCTGAGAAATATCCAATCTAAAGAAGATGAGGGGGGAAAAAAAACACATTAAAAAAATGTGGAAGTCTGTTTGAAAATCTAATTGTATTAGAGTCTATGCAAGTGCAGAAGGAGTTCCACAAAGCAAGAAATTAAAAAACCAGTCACTGAAGGTTTCCTAGTGGAGACAGGACTTGAGGAGATCTTTTGAAGAGAGGCACAATTTGGATAGGGATAAATTTGACGGATGGCTTCTCTGAGGACTTTGTCACAGCCTAAACAGAGGCTTTGAGGCAAGAATTAGGAGATGCCTAGGGCATGATGAAGATTGTGTAGAATAGCAGTACATGTTGATTGCTTTTTCTGTATTTCATGAGGTATATTCATATAACATTGGCAAAATTTTGGAAGTATAAATGTCAACCACCTTTTCTACTCTAGCTTCCTGAGGCAGATTCTCATTTTGTTCTACATTACTTGGGGCTTTCACCATACCTGTGGGATTAGCATAACAGGTAGAAGATCAGAATGGAAGAAGCCAAATGACAGCGCACAACAAATACACTAACATGAGTTTACAGCTAAGTGGTGAAGAAAATGGTAGATCTAGGAGGTTGGCGGAAGGTGGGGGAAAGATGTGGATGGGATTCTTGTTAAGAGCTATTTGGGGGAATGGTCCACACAATGAATTACGGGAGAGAGAAGTGGCTTAAGTGCCACTAAAAAGTACTTTCTAAAAAGATAACTTGTTTCCTCTGGGACTAAAATGTATATTAATTTATATTATATTAATCATATTAATTTTTCTTAGGAAGTTTCTTATTTTGAGAAGAAAATACAGATTGCTTTTTTAAGAGATAAAATTAATTTCTCCAAGCACTGGGCTGAATAGTTTTCATGTAGATGCATCATTAAAACCATAAACACATATTAGGATGTGAATGATGTCCCCCCTTGCCTTTCCTAAGGAGCCTTCTATAGCTCATTCCTCTTGCTGTAGGCTTAGGTTGCCACCTGAAAGGAAGCACTCGACTTCCCTGTAAATTCCTATTAGGTTTCAGCTCACCTTTCATTGGCACAGAAATTCCATAAACAAATATGGAGATGTAAGAGATTTTTACATCATTAGCAGCAACAGTCTCATGTCTCGCCCAGGTTATGTGGCATAATCTAGTATTTGAACTTACAGTGAATCACAAAATATTTAAAACAAAATGTATTTATTAATCCCCTCAACCTTTTCTTCATCATTGCCTCTCAAAGGAGACTTTGTGGAGAAAAGCTAGTTGTCATTTCTCCAAATGAAATGTTAACCTCACAGATATACTGTTTATCTGTTTATGTGCTGTATGTACATCCATTTTCTATACATAAAAAGAGCAAGAAAGAACAAGACTCACCTACCACCACTACCAAGAACCAGTTTAAACCTGGTTTAAACACCCTTGTGGGTGTTACTGCCCAGACGGAGAATGCATTCCTTGGAGTTTCCCTAAAATAATTTTGTGGGTTATCTTTAAAAAAATTTTAAAAAGGGAAAAGACTGATTCCCACGACATTACCAAATTCAGCTAGACTCCTACTTAAGGAACAAATTTACAAGGATAAACTTAAAGGAACCTGCACGTCATTTTGCTTCTCTCAAATCTTAATCACATTTTGTATTCCAGCATATGTGGTAATGGTGTATAGCTTTTCTATTCATAGATTCCCCCTGATTTATATTTTAAGCAGATACTACAAATGCTGGTTCAAAAACATGTCAAGTAGAATTGTTGGCTGAAGTTTATAGTAATTCATTTATCAACCTGTAAAGTTCAGACAAGTAAGCCATGATGGTAAGAAAATCTGAAAGTAAATCCAAACAAAAGCCTCATAGCCTAGTAGCTAGGCTAATCAGTATTTCTAAATACCAAGAGAAACATCAGCAAGCTCTTTATTAGAGAAGATGGAAACAGAACAGTTACTTGAGTAGACACTTTTGTGGAGCAAAAGGGAAAAAAGAAGATTTGACATTTACTAATCTAAATTTGTAATATAACTTTGATTCCAAAGACATACACACACACACCACACACACCACACACACACACACACTTTCTGCCAAGATATGTTTATATTTCCTTGAAATGAAATTTATATTTCACCTTAAAAACTGCAAACATTTTATCAGAAAAAAAGGAAAAACTTTCATATAGGGTTGGAGTACTTTAACTGTGGTAGAATGTAATGAATGTTCCATATTACCTTTAATTGAAACATATATATTACTAGTAAAGTTCATAAATCACAAGTGAAGAAAAAAAAAACCATGAAGTCATAAATTTGACACATTTTACATTAAAATAGATACATCAACTATTAAAATAAATGTTTCTCTTACTGAGAAAAATAGATGAAAATCAAATCTAATAGTTCACTTACCAAGTCAGACATCCACTACTGAATCATTACTTATTGAATACTGAAGAAGATACATCATCTATCAAATCAAATACCTTCTCTAGTAAATCAGCTTTGCCGTCTGATTTAAAACTGCTTCCTACTAAATCAAAAAACCACCCAATAAATCAAAGCAATATTGCATCAAAGAATTTCATTTAAAGTAAATATAGTACATCACTGGACAGCATATATCATAGTAAAGGTATCATTTATTAAGAGAAAGATATGCTTTTTGCCACCTAATTCTTTCAAATGGGTTCCTTTTGATACAGTATAAACTTACACATTTAGACTGCTTTTAACTATCATTTTAAAAGACATATTTTCTAAGCAAATAATATCCAACAAGAAGGAAGTATCTGAGGATTCCTTTTTTTATTTTATTTTATTATGTTATGTTAATCACCATACATTACATCATTAGTTTTTGATGTAGTGTTCCATGATTCATTGTTTGCGTATAACCCAGTGCTCCATTCAATATGTGCCCTCTTTAATACCCATCACCAGGCTAACCCATCCCCCCACCCCCTCCCCTCTAGAACCCTCAGTTTGTTTCTCAGAGTCCATAGTTTCTCATGGTTCATCTCCCCCTCCGATTTCCCTCCCTTCATTTTTCCCCTCCTGCTATCTTCTTTTTTTTTTAACATATAATGTATAATATTTTTTTTTAACATATAATGTTTTAACATATAATGATATAATATAACATCAGAGGTATTATTTGTTTCAGAGGTACAGGTCTGTGATTCAACAGTCCTACACAATTCACAGCGCTCACCATAGCACATACCCTCCCCAATGTCTATCACTCAGCCACCCCATCCCTCCCACCCCCACCACTCCAGCAACCCTCAGTTTGTTTCCTGAGATTAAGAATTCCTCATATCAGTGAGTTCATATGATACATGTCTTTTTCTGATTGACTTATTTCACTCAGCATAACACCCTCCAGTTCCATCCATGTCGTTGCAAATGGCAGGATTTCATTCCTTTTGATGGCTGCATAATATTCCATTGTATATATATGCCACATCTTCTTTATCCTATCATCTGCCGATGGACATCTTGGCTCTTTCCATCATTTGGCTATTGTGGACATTCCTGCTATGAACATCGGGGTGCACGTACCCCTTCGGATCACTACATTTGTATCTTTGGGGTAAATACCCAGTAGTGCAATTGCTAGATCATATGGTAGCTCTATTTTCAACTTTTTGAGGAACCTCCATACTGTTTTCCAGAGTGGCTGCACCAGCTTGCGTGTCTGAGGATTCTTAAAAGAAGTTTGTACTCTTAGATAGCTCCAGCAGGTTATATTAGTTTAAATAGCTTAACTGTAGGTTAATTTTACTTCCGTCTTTTCTATTCTGTTAAGTGTGATAGTTTTTTGTTGTTTTGTTTTTGTTTTTGTTTGTTTAATTAGTTGGTGGGCAAACACTGGAAAGCAGGGAGTCAAAGTCATCTTTCTCTCTCTCACCACATTTTTAAAAACACATACAGATCGTTTTAAGGTCTCCTCACGTTCTACACCACCCCATCCACTCAGATGGGGCTGAAACAAAGTGGTAAAAGCCTGGATGTGGGATAGCTGAGAAACATTGCAAGAATATTGTTGTAATTCCCAAGTTTCCTGGAGAATTTAATGCAAAACATTTTCTCCAAATTTATATTAAGGAACAGTTCCTTTTTGCTTGGTTCTGTATTTTGTTTCCAAAAGCAATACAGTATACATATTTTAATTTAGAATAGACTTCTAGATGAAGAGATACTCAGTAATAAATCCTATCAAAAATTCTCATCAGATTATATATATATATATATATATATATATATATATATATTTTACTTTAAGTAAATTCTACACCACACATGAGGCTCAAACTCACAACCCCAAGATCAAGAGTTATATGTTCTACCGACTGAGCAAGCTGGGTACCCCCCATCAAATTATGATTTTAACTCAAAAATTTTTACCTCTAAGTATGAAAGTTGAAAGTATATAGACTGACGTGATTGCATCTAAGAAACTGCTTCCTTTATCCACTGAACTATCAACTATATAGACATACAAACGTCTAGAACTTAAACTCACTCATATGACCAATATATTAAGATTAACTTCCCATGAAGCTGAGATTCTTAACTGGTAGGATATAGACAGACACAATCTACAAATTAGCTATTTATTTATTTGTTCATTAGGCTGGGTTGAAATAGAAATAATTGCCTAAGTTTAAAATTCAGAAATTCTAATAGAATTTTGACAATAGCTTCTCCAGAAAAACAAAAAACAAAAAACAAAAACAAAACTAGAATATTTGACAGTACTGGGCCCAAGTTTTCTTCCAGGAATAGAATTAATAGCAGCTACCATTTGGAGACAGGACCTAGGTTTTCCATATAGTCACTGGTCCCATTTACTTGCAAAATCTTTCCAGTTTTGAAGGTCAGTTCCCTTCTCACATCACGGATCTGTTAATTTTACATGTTTATGTTACCTATTTAGTCCCTGTAAGCCTTGAGTTTATAATCCTATCTATAAAGCCTGTCACTCAAAAAGTAATTTTGAGTATTACTTTGTGCTTGTGTATCTCTGAGAGCTATATGAATGCGAATGAAGTTGAAGACCTAGTTCCTGTCCTCAAGTAGCTTTCTGCCTTGCAAAGAATTTTAAGATACCCACAAAGGACTTAGAGAATTGGGCAAAGATATTATAATATTCTAAATACACACTGTAATTAGTAAATGCAGTAAGTAAACTGAGACACATATGGGTGGAATTTAATGCTTACATTGGATTTTATACATGGGAAAAACAAAAAAAGAATTCATTAAACAAACTGAAGATTTAAAAACTTGTGTGTTTTTAAGAACAAACAAGTAGGAGGAGTAAGTAGAAGTTAACCAGTTAAGAATAAAAAAGAACAATTACCTTGAAAATAAGTGAGGCCTAACTGCTAGAAAGAAAGTTAAAGTTAGACCAGATTTAGAGAACAATTTTGAAGCTATAAATCTGAGTAAACATATAATTGTGTCAATGTTGCATAAACCTTGACTTATCCTTACGTCTGTTCCCTGTACCTAACTTGTATCCCTATTCCACACAAACTTTCAATAACAACTTAAAAGTTTTGGTTTTCTCACTAGAAATATGGCCACTCAACTGTTTGTTTTGAGATACTCTTGCCTGGTTAAGGCTCGAAAATAGATTGTAAGTCATTTATTAGTTAGTCAATAAGACCCAGCTCTCCCTTATTGCAAGCTATTTACAAAATGTGGCCCAAACATGTTTATTACTGATCAGCAGTTTCTCATGATTGCTCTGTTTCTGTCGATATAAACATTGATTTATTGTAATTGCAGTTTTGGCCAGCATGGATTGATTAGAACATAAAGTAACAAGAACTGTACAAGAATGTCAAAAGAAAGGAACAGTTCCATAGAACATTTGGAGGATATGCTGATCCATTCAAGCTGGAGGGCATATGCTGCTTGAGCCAGTAGAACAGAGGAAAAATAATCACATTACTCTAACTTAAGAAATGAAATGGATGACTATAATAAATATATTCTAGTTTTCTATTTTATATAGAATAAGTTCCTGACTCAAAAAGTAACACTTTTTAAAAAGTCTCTTACTGCCTCCAATGTTAGTTTAAGTTTTATTGTCTTTTTCCATTTTGAGAAAATTGTAAAATACTAAGGTAATAATGCAAATGCACATACCTAATTTTATAACTTTTTTCTTTATAAATGAAATGGTACTTTTAGAAACGTAAACACCTTATAGAAACTCTCTTGATTCTCAAAGTATAATTATTCATAAATTACTTAAGGGGTTGTGTCTTATGCTGATACATTCATAGGGAATGAGTTTCTGTGACTCCTTTGAAAAATAGTGTCTCAACATTCTTTCTGTCACATATTCAGCCAATAAATTTAAGTATACACCAGGTTCAAGGGTCTATGCTAAACTTACTGGGAAACTATGAAAACAAATGAAGACCCTATCTTTATCCCCAAATGGCTCTTAGCTCCTCCCCAAAAGAAATAAGACACACACAGGAATTTATAATACAAAACAGAATGGACATATCCAAAGTGATTTGGAAGTTCAGAGAGGGAAGTAGTCACAGTTCACTAAAAAAAAAAAATGTAAGAGAGCTTCTTGGAAAAAAATGGACTACACAGATGCTGCCCATCTTTTTTATGAGTAGCTATTAGAGTAGAAGTGATTTCAAAGCAGAGTCAGACCACACCAACACTTATGGAGCAACAAAGCAATGGGCATCAGGTTTGGAAATGCTAGGTATGAATGTTTCTAAAGGACATCAATCTTTAAAACGATTCTCCAGGGGTGCCTGGGTGGCTCAGTCGTTAAGCGTCTGCCTTTGGCTCAGGTCATGATCCCAGGGTCCTGGGATCAAGCCCCGCATCGGGCTCCCTGCTCAGCAGGAAGTCTGCTTCTCCCTCTCCCACTCCCACTGCTTGTGTTCCCTCTCTCGCCATGTCTCCGTCAAATAAATAAATAAAATCTTTAAAATTTTTTAAAAAATTAAAAAAATAAATGAATAAAATGATTCTCCAAACAAAAATGTCAATGGTAGTTCAATTTGTATGTTGGATAAATACAAAGCTGTGGTGATTGCAGAATGGGGGCCCAGAATTCTGTTGATACCTGTCTATACCACCATGCTACCACTTTTGCCATCAACTTTATCACTCGTGAGGCTGGTAAAGACTTCTAGCACATCTTTTTTGTACTTAGTGAATGAGTATGTACTGAGGGAAGGGAAAGAGTGAGAAAGAAAGCTGGATTAAAAAAAAAAAGGATGGACTACAGTGGATTGTAGACTGCATTGAGGATCGATACTTTTGACCACTACTCAGCAGAAAATAGATGGAACTGCTAGGAATTAGCTGGGTTTTGTTTCTGTTTTGTTTTTGTTTGTTTTAACATAGTAGTGATCCGATCAGAGCTCCATCTTGGAAAGATATTTAGTGCTCTTCTAAGGGAATTAATCTCAGCAGAGTTTGTAATAAAAGGTCATGATGTTCTCACTTTGGTATGGAGATGAAGAAATAAACCTATGGCTGATTAGATATGAGGCTTTAATGGAACTTTGGTTGACAGCATTACTTCTACATCTAAAAGAACAATATTGCTATTACCAGATAGGAGATAAAGGAAGTGTGTGAAGCAGAGTAAGTTCAGTGTTTCCCATTTTGAGTTGTTGGCACTAAGTGAATATACAGAGAAATAAGTCTACAAGAAAGCTGTGAATGTCTGACTCGTCATAAGGGAAGAGTAGAAAATAGCATGGTGGAATACTTCATTAAGAGGGTGTATAAAGAGTAGTAGGGGGAAAAAAGGGCCAAGAACAAAAATCTTCATAATGAAAAATTAATATGAAGTTCAATAGAGTTCACTTATTTTTCCTGGAGTCTAAATTAAGTTGTAAAATTCACTCAGCAATTGTTTAACTATAAAACAAAGCATTTCCGATAATAATGATTCTTACATTCCTAGATTTTTACATTCCTCTAATTCCTTCTTTAAAAGTATCTCCTCCTCTGGCTTTGCATTCAAATATTTAGCCCTGCAAACAAAGCTCTTTGCTATTCACTTAGCTCCCTACACGTAGGTGGTGCAACCTTTGTAGTCCAAGTATAAGTACAGACCTTCTATCAATTAAGTACAATCCATCAAGTCAATTACGAAACTCTAAAACATTACAACTCTCAAAGACTTCTTTGTTTTCCTTAATGAAAGAAGAGAAGACAAATTCCTCACTCACTATTGAGGTTTTTAAAAAAGTTCCTAGACCTTAAATCCAACATAGGGTATTGATCTTTCTACATGAAAAACAAATCTGCAAGACTTTGAGATTATATCCAACAAGGATGTTTTTGATCAATGAGTAAAAACTAATTTAGATAACTACGTAATGTGGCCAAGTAAAGATTATTCGGCTCCTGAAGATGAAATATTACTTCTGCCTCCACTTTTAAAAACTTTTCCTTCTGTAACCATTTCTTCAAGGGCTACAAGTAGCAATGGTTTTGATCAAATAGTTAAAGTCTACCTCCTCCCAATCCTGCTTATTTTAAAGATGGGATATAAGTTGGTTTGACCTAAACAAGTACTCATTTTAATTTTAGTCATCTTATTTCCAGTTTGTCTTGTCAGACATATACAAAAGTTCACTTATTCTGATTTTCTGGTAGGTGATTTACAGAGATAAATCAGGGTCCCACCCCAGTCACTTGAACACAACTCTTACGAAACATTGATCACCCTGAAAAGTTGGAAGAACAGATCAGGCAAACATATTAAAGAGGTTAATAGTGATGATTTAAAGGATTCTGGAGAGAGATAAACTTGGTTTTGACACATATTAACATTCATTAAGTTATTTAACCTCCCTTAGCCTTAATATCTCCCTGCTAGAGTAATTTTGAGAATGTATGGAAGGCACTTACCATACAGTCCAGCATGAAGTAAGCACTGAATAAATGATACTCAGTGTTATGTTGTATTTCTGAATTTCATGTGGCTCACAATCATGCTTTTGCCAGAGCTATTTCATGTCTTCACAGATAATTGCAATAAATTCTCTCTGTCTCTTTCTGTCTCTGTCTCTCTCTCTTATCAAGATTGGTCACAGATTTGGTTTCCACCAGATTTGGATTCCCACCCCATGATTCCCTGTGGGAACCATGTAGTGGGGTATTTCCCTCATTTTAAAGATAAGGAGAAAGAGGCCATGAAAGATGACCTTTTTGCCCCAGTGGCCAAATAGGAAGTGACTGAGTTGAAACTGAAATCTCATTTCTCACCAGATACTCATTTTAATAAATGTTATTTATACATACAGTCCAGTAATTCCAGTAATACGACAGGGTATTTCCCAAAGTAAACAGAAATAATTCAGAAAGATATATGCACCCCTATGTTTATTGCAACATTATTTACAACAGTCAAGATATGGAAGCCACCTAAGTGTCCACTGATAGATGAATGAATAAGGGAGATGTCGTGTATTAATACAATAGACTATTACTCAGCCATAAAAAGAATGAGATCTTGCCATTTGCAACAACATGGATGGGCCTAGAAAGTATTATCCTAAGTGAAATAAGTTAGACGGAGAAAGACAAATATCATATGATTTTACTTACATGTGGAATCTTCAAAAACAAAACACATGAACAAACAAAAAATGCAGAAACAGATCCATAAATACAGAGAACAGACTGGTGGCTGCCAGTGGGGAGGAAGGTGTGGGAATAGGCGAAGGGGGTGAAGGGGAGCGGGAGGTACAAGCTTCCAGAACCTAATGGACAGGTCACAGGGATAAAAGGCACAGCATACGGAATATAGTCAATGGTATTGTAACAGCGTTTTGTTGTGACAGATGGTAGCTATACTTACGGTGAACACAGCATGACACATAGAGCCGGTGAATTGCTATGTACACCTGAAACTAATGTAACATCCTGTGTCAACTATCCTTCAACAGAAAAATTTTTAAAAATAAACCATGTCATTTAAAGTATAAAGAATAAAAAAGAAAACAGTAATTTGTGTCTCCTATAATTGTTATTTTCTTTTCTGAGTTTGGTGAAAAACAATTACCATGGTTGTATATTTTGTTACAAAAAGCTTTAAAGAAGAATGTGATGGATTATAAGTTTAGGTTCACTTTATAATTGTATAATGCTGTTATACACTTTAATTTGTCTTCCCAATTATCACTTGATTTTTTTTTAAGATTTTATTTATTTACTTGAGAGAGAGAGAAAGTCGGAAAGACAGAGGGGACCTTCTTCCAATTGCCTTCCCAATTGTTACCGGTAAAACTGTTACCAGATAGTGTTTGTACAAACAACAACAACAACAAAAACCTTTACAGTTGAGGGTTGTTGAGGAAAAAGGTTTTCTCTGTAAATACCTAGCAATGTGTTTGGTTTGGGATGTAGAGTTGGTACCTTGCTGCTGATTGCATTGTTTACCACAGTTTTTTTTTTTCCAGTTAAGATTTTTGCTTTACCGCTTATCATAACATAGTAATGAAGCAAAACGGTTAAAATTGGGTGTATGGAAAAGTATAGCTACTCTCTTGTTCCTCTATACACATCCACCCACATGTTTTTTGGTCTGTGGTTTTAAGAGAATGTTTCAATGAAGCTACATTTTTCTAAGTTGAAACTTTTTAAGTAGATTTAAAGGTGAAAGAAAATCCTAGATACAGTAGATCATGAGTTTTTGTGTGTATTTTTCAAGAGAGACTTTGGTGGTACTGTATCTGGCTACCTATGTTTCCAGATCTGAAAGTAAGAACTACTCTAATCACTGCATTTGGAATCTTCCTCCATTAGGAATGGCCGGAGCCAAGGGAGCGAACCTTGGCTCCCTTGAGAGAGAGCACTAGCAGTGAGGAGAGGGAGAAGCAGACTCCCCGCGAGCAGGGAGCCTGACACGGGGCTCGATAATAGGACCCCAAGATCATGACCCAAGCTGAAGGCAGACACTTAACTGACTGAATCACCCAGGAGCCCCATCACTTGATTTTTCTTTTCCATCACTGAGCAAGAAACAATTCATGTATTGAAGAAGAGCTGGAGGTTGGTATGACTGCCCCGTTCTCTCATAGAGCAGCCATGAAGGCGAAGTTCTTAGATTTGCTCGTCCTTTTCTCCTCAAATAATGCTATCACTCACTCATTCAAGCTGAGCTGAGGAAGATAAGGCTGGGGAGAGAAGTTGCATTAGACTTTTGTGTGTTATTTTATAAAATGTTTGGATACTGTTGGTGTCTCTTGGAGTTCGTGAACTGGTGGCTATATCATTTCTGCTTGAAAAATGTAGGAAGACCCTGCTGTGTGAGTTGGAGGACGTGAACAAAGTGAATGATTCCATGAATGTCGATTTATTGCTGAACACAATGGCATCTTAATTGAAGAACCACCTGTGTAGCAAAAGAAGGAGTTTGTATTAGGTGTACATGTTTTTAAATAAATAAGAGCATGTAAATTTTTAACCAGGAAATGTGTACCATTCCCTTTACTCTTCAGAAAAGACTGTTTCTCTCTTTTCTTCAATTGTAAAACATATTAGTTTTTCATTTTATGAAACCATAATTTGAAAGGAAAGTGTCCATTACTCATAACTAAATCTCTAATCAAAACCCAGAATTCCACAAAAAACTGGAGAATTGGGAAATAATGTGAAATCCAGTCCAGAACAATTTTGTTTGATTTATAAGGAGTCTCTTGTCTCTACATTTAAATATAGCCATGTGCCCAAACAGTCGTCTGTCAGACTGGGAGAATTTCCAGATAATCAAAATGTCAAAAAGTTAGTACTTTTAATTTTTATTTCATTTCCCGTAAGTATGAACTCTGATTATAATTACAGCTTCATCTGCTGTTGAATAATTTTGTTTTATCAGACAACAACAGTGCTCTCTAACAACCACACTGCTAGAGAATAAGGAACAACTTAAGATAGGAAACAATAAGAATGCTGAGCTTTGGGAAGCAGAAAAAAAAAAATCCAGTATTATAGAGTATACAACATGTGTCTTGATGTCACAATTAAGAATTAAATATTTAACCCCCATAACTTAGCTCTACACCAGAGTCACGTATTTTTTTTCCTCTGGCCAAAATATTAAATTGGGGGGGACAAAATCTAGAGCAAAAAAAATGCTCTGGTGGAAAAAGCAAATTTACATGTAGAAGTAATCTAATTCAATAGGACTGATCTGTTGAAGTAACCATTATTTAGTAAGATAAGGGAATCTGAGGAATACCCTTCTCTGGCCTTATTCTACCATACATTTACCACTTAGGTAAAAAACATGAATGAGTAAGGCCTTCCCCACTCACATCCTTAATAAATGCCTGGGGGAGACTATTTAGGGTTGGGTGGTACTTTTATTCTACTTCAGCCGGAGTAGGGCATTAATAAAACAGCTTATATGAAAACCAGGTTTTATTTCTTACTTAAGAGGCACAGCCATGTGATGTTGAGTAAACCATTAGCACTAGTATTTTTAATTGCCCCTCTATCAAAAAGTAATGATCACACCTGCCCAGATGTGACAGGGAGTTATTTTGATATGGAAATGAGATGATATAATTTTTGGTAAGTTTGAAGTATTATAAAAATAAGTTGTATCAGTTGCTATCTTTTAATAATATCTGTTTTAGAAGCCAGTCATTTCTCAAGTTTATAGGAAGAACAAGCTGAAGACATAAATTCTGTGAGGAAAATGGAATGAGAAATGGACACAGATGAAGCTGGGTGGGCACTGTATTGCATAATGAAGTGTTGGTGTCACTAAAAATCCTCCTGTTTGCCTACTTCAAAATTTGTTTGGAAGTAAAAACCTGAAAAAGTAAATAAGAGTCACACCCAATGTCACACAGCTTATGTGAAGCACAATTTGGACTGAAGTCTCCAGAACCTGAAACTAATGTCCTTTTCTTTATGCCAATTCACCATATTGCAAAATTTCCTTTCTACCTGTAAAACTGCCTAAGAGTTAAAAGGCAAATCTTATTAGTAGCTGGTGAAGTGTGTGTCCCACAGGCTCATCTCATCATAAGATCTTAGGGCAGAAAATAGTTTTTGGGTCCATCCAATCAAAGAAGTCTGTCACACACGTCCACTCTCCTTGGCAGATGATGCTCCACCCCACTATGATAACCTCTAGAGAAAAAAAGGAAATATTTCCTTGGGAAACATGGAAAATAGCTAAAGACAGATGGTTCCTCTTTAGGCATGCACATGATTATACATTTGAATGCTGGGATGGAATTAAAACCACTCCATGGAGGTTCCTGGCTCCCCATCTTCACTCACTATGGCAGGCGCACTGACCTTTCTTCTTGCTGTTCCTTAAGCACACCAGAGCTTCTCCCAAATGGATGCCTTGCTTCTTCTGCCTAAAAAATGCCTCCTCCAAATATGTACATGATTTCCTCCTTTTCTGCTTCCAGGTCTCTCGTCAAATGTCTCTTCATTGGAAAGGCACATTTGGGTACCCTATCATAAACAGGATCCTTCTGGGATGCGGTTCATTATTTTCTGCTGTATACTACTTTGCTTGACATTCATTTTATGTATTTATTGTCTCTTTCCTTCTACCTTAACTCTTTGAAAAGCAGGACTTTGTTTTATACCATGTTCTATTTATTCTCAGCATCTAGAACAGGGCCTGGCATTTGGAAAGAGAGAAAAAAACTTGCAAAGGAAAAAATATTAATCTTTTAATATAATCCTTTAACAACTTTAGATTTTTTATTTAACCACCAAGGAGAAATTCTATCATAGGGGATCCATTAACTGTATTAAGAGAACTATCTTCATTTCCCTTAAGTAACAATTATTTCAACCATTTCAGTTGCTATATAATAATTTCCAAGTGTATTCTGAATTCTTAATCATCAGCATGGTATACTTCAATGACTTTGCCTGTTATGTGAAACATCTACATATAATGATAAATATTCGATCAATTAAAAATGTTTTGAAATGAGCAGATGTTTACAGATACGTAAAAACTCATCTAAGTTTTGACTAAATTAATAACATTTGAGCTGACATCTTATTATGCAGATGTGATGGGGCTATATACTTGTGATTTATTGATTTGAAGCACTTCCTTACAGTGCATAGTGGTAGGCAGAGATTCCAAAGTTAGTTCTTACTGACAATGGTGGTGATGAAGAATCCATACTTTTAATATCACTGTTCTATGTAATGAGGAGAGAGAACAGAAGGGGAAAGAAGAGAAAGAAGAAAAGATACCACCAGAATACAAAATTCATTTTTTTAAATCTGAGAATGACTAGGGAAAATGAGGAGCTGACAAATGTGAATATCTCAAACACATAAATAACTAAAACATATTCAGGAAATAGAAAATGGAATAGACCAACAAATGGAGAAGAAATTGAAAAAAGTAGTGAAAGAATAGCCTCAGGTCTATGTAGTTTTATAGCCCAGTTCTTTCAAGCTTTCAAAACACAATAATGTCTTTTTTATATATAAGCCCTCTGGAGCATAAAAAAAAGAGAGAGAGAGAAAGTCCTGATGTGTTTTATACACTGCACATAATATGGATAACAAAATCTGAGAGCATAAAAACAGAAGACTTAAGACCAATAATGATTATAAACATGAAAACAAAAAAGGTAAATAGTCTATCATACTGAACTAACCAACGTATTAAAAGAAGAATTCGTCATATTCAAGATGAGTTTACACTAAAATGTAAGAATAATATTTAATTGTCAAGGCATATAATTGATTACAGTATATTTTAAGGAAAAATGTGCCTGACCATTTGGGCTGACTTTAAAAGCATTTAATAAAATTTCTTATTTAAAAAATGTTCTTAGTTTGTATACATCCTAATTATAATAGGGATTATCTAACCAGACTCATATACAATATACAATAATACACCTAATGGTGAAACACTAGGAGCAATTTCATCAATGTCAAGGAATATACAAGAATCTTCCCTTTCACCTTTATTATTTAAAATATTTCAGGGGCACCTGGGTGGCTCAGTCAGTTAAGCGTCTGTCTTTGGTTCAGGTCATGATCTCAGGGTGCTGGGATTGAGCCCTGCATCGGGCTCCCTGCTCAAGCGGGAAGCCTGCTTCTCCCTCTTCCACTCCCCCTGCTTGTGTTCCCTCTCTCGCTGTGTCTCTCTCTGTCAAATAAATAAATAAAATCTTTAAAAAAATTTCAAAGTTTTGGG
Source organism: Eumetopias jubatus (assembly GCF_037043125.1). Taxonomy (NCBI): domain Eukaryota; kingdom Metazoa; phylum Chordata; class Mammalia; order Carnivora; family Otariidae; genus Eumetopias; species Eumetopias jubatus. Next base: position 100,010,961 of record NW_028274811.1, read on the forward strand.
GGGCGCCTGGGTGGCTCAGTTGGTTAAGTATCTGCCTTCGGCTCGGGTCATGATCTCAGGATCCTGGGATGGAGCCCCACATTGGGCTCCCTACTCCGTGGGAAGACTGCTTCTCCCTCTTCCACTCACCCTGCTTGTGTTCCCTCTCTCGCTGTCTCTCTCTCTGTGTCAAATAAGTAAGTAAAATCTTAAAAATATATATTTCAAATTTTGTAGCCCATGTTATAAGTAAGGTAGAATCAGTGAGAAAAGACCTCACTTTTTGAAGGAAGGAAAAAAATCTGTACTTTCTACATTGTTACATATCTAAAATATCCAAAACATACCTGGAAAAAAGTTTAGTCAGATACCTGGCTACCAGAAAGTATACCAAAATAATTTACTACATATTAGCAATAATATATTAGAAAGTACAATAAAAGACTATCAACAATAGCAAAATCATTATATAATATGCCTTTGCCAAATTTTTAGGTATCCAAGGTCTATATGGAGGCAACCATAATGTTTTACTGAAGGATATTAAAACAAAATTAATAAACTGGGAGGCATACATATTCCTGGAAAGTCAAACTTAGTATTGTCAAGCCATCAATCCTCAGAAACTGATTTATATATTTGATGCAATGTCAGTAATACATATTTTGCTGCTTTCAAGTGCTTTTTTTATTTCCAAATGAATTTTTGAATGCTTTTATTAAATTCTCTATAATTTCTTTATAAGTATTGTTGGAATTACATCCAGTAATTAATTTGTTTGTTCTAGTTGACTTTTCAGGAACAACAATAAAATATTCACCATAAGTCATGAACAGCATCATCAGCTATCTGCTATCATCCTGTCTGGGGTGATAGAATCTGCTTAGATAGACAGTATTATGGCAAAACCATGAGGCAAAACTGAGTATGTGTAGCTTTATTAAGTTCTATAAAATTTAGAAAGTGGTCAATTAATTCATTTATTCATTCATGTAACATTTATTTAATATCTACTTTGTAACCTATTGAGCTAAATTTAAGGCACACAAAGAAGTCATAATAAAAGAATCACAGTGAGAGTCAGATATACGAACTGATGCTAAATGGTGGGTCCGTAAGAGAATTTATCCAATATAATTCTAAAAGCTATAGTCTCAGTTCCAAAGAAACTGAATAATAGTACAACTTTCAATCAATGGTGTCAACCACTGATAATTACACTCTCATTGCCCTCACTGTCTCCTTTCACAACTAGCAACATTTTGACAACAGTAACGTTATTCCATATATATTTAAAAGAACTAAATCAGAGATGCAAATTAAAAATAAAATAGGTTTTGATCAATGTAACCCATACCTTTCCCTCCTAACATCAACAGGCTACTTTGGTGTCTATATTACCACCAAGTAATAGGCACATCTGACTCTAGGAAATATAGATGATGGATATTATTGAGTACTTAAGCTGTCTGCTTCAGAGTGAAAACTTTAGTGTTTTTCTCTTTAGGGATTCAAAGCATCCTGCATTTTAATTCATGTATGTATGAGTCCAAAGGGAAAACATTTTTCATTTGTCAGTCAAGTAAGTTATTTTGAGAGAAAAGTTTAATTAAGATTAAACGAACTTAGACTGTTTGTTAGCCTAAAGGCATAAAGCTCTAAAAGCAAATTAGTTGCAGGATAACTGCTATTGTGAAAAATATTTTCTTGTGCACAAGCCCACTATTGTATATTTTAAATTAAACATGAAATGTCTCCATCTTTACAAGGAATTCATAAAATAACAAATCTAAGAAGGTCTTTAATTTCCAAATATCTACTAGGCCACTGTTGCTAATTTTTTTTTTGACATGGAAAAGTTGCTAAGATTAAAAAAATGGATTATCAAAAACATGAACAAATTTCAGTTTTTGAAAATATCAATTTAAAAATGAACGTTTTCTTTCCTTGTGTATTAAAACTGATTATCAACAGTTAAAAGTGAAAAGTATCAACATAAGTATGGGTGGGAGGTGGTCAGATTGAAAGAAAAAAAGACAAGGTAAAAAAAAGATGATACATGAGGACTGAAATCACAACTGTGTGTGTGTACTCTTTTATCTGGGAAAAAAAAAAGGCAAAAGCAGTGATATCAGTTAGGAAGTGCTTCTATCAATTTAGAAAACATCTTTGTGGAGTAAAGGATTAGAAGAGTTAGACGCTGACTTCTAAAGAGAAACCCCCAAAGTCTAATTTTCCAGATTCTAACTCTATAAATTACTATGACATAGTGTGACAGTAGCAGGTGCAAAATCCTCTATTATTAATCTCAAAAAGTGATGATATGACTCTGAACCTCATCTTGGGAATCCTATTTCAAATGTTTCTTCTTTTGAATCAGTAATAAGATATTTAGCTTTTTAATTGAGTGGAGAATTTATTTTTTTAATTTTTATTTATTTGAGAGAGAGCAAGCACACATGCATGTGCACATGTGCGTGGGGCGAGGGGCAGAGGGAGAGAATCTTCAAGCAGACTCCACACTGAGCATGGAGCCCTACGCGGGGCTCAGGCTCACAACCCATGAGATCATGACCTGAGCCAAAATTAAGAGTCAGATACTTAACCAAATGAGCCATGCAGGTGCCCAATTATTTGAGTGGAAACTTTAGATTACAGTTTCAGCCAAGCTGATCTGTCAGTATATTTTATTATCACGTATAAGGTGAATTTTACATATTTGGAATAAATTCATTCTAACAATCTGTATCCTAGGAAAGGATTAAGGACAGGTTTAAGTAAGGCTGGTGATAGTCTAATCATTGGGGAAAAAATTAATTACAACACCAGTAGTTGTTAGCCTATGCTCATCAGTAAAAAATTAGTGACATCCTATAATTCCTGATAAAGAAAGAAATTTAAATAGCATGCACCCCTTTCCAAGGATACAAACCTATGTTTTATGCAGGGCATCCTCTCTCCCCTTTGGCTAATCTCACAAATAATCTTTATGGAAATGTCAAAGCACTACTTTCTGGTTATAAAAATTAGAAAGCATTCTGAGAGATTTGAGATTTGTTTGTGCGCATGTGTATATATGCATTTTTAAGGGAAAATCAACCATTTGACAATGTAACTCTGGGAAATGGGTAGGAAAGTTATTTAATCTCTTGTGCTTCCATTGCATTTTTCTAACCTTAAGATGAGAATAAAATATATTTTATGCTTTTTTGGAGAGAGAGAGAGAGCACAAGTTGGTGGGGTGGGGAGCAGACACAGAAAATCTCAAACAGGCTCCACACTCAGCGTGAAGCCCGAAGTGGGTCTTGATCTCACAACCCTGAGATCATGACCTGAGCCAAAATCAAGAGTTGGACGCTTAACCAACTGAACCACACACGTACCAAAATTTTGTGCTTTTTTTTATTTTTTATTTTTATTTTATTTTTTTAAAGATTTTAATTATTTATTTGAGACAGAGAGAATGAGAGAGAGAGAGAGAGAGCACACATGAGAGGGGGGAGGGTCAGAGAGAGAAGCAGATTCCCTGCCGAGCAGGGAGCCCGATGCGGGACTCGATCCAGGGACTCCAGGATCATGACCTGAGCCGAAGGCAGTCGCCCAACCAACTGAGCCACCCAGGCGCCCCTGTGCTTTTTTTAAAAAAGCATTAATTGAGTAAGATATTATGAGTACTACATAAGCAAGAAAGGTACATATTTAAATAAAGATATATGCAATATATTGTATAAATAATATATGATACACAATATTTGATGAATATATAATGTATATGTATTTTATATATACATACATTCATAAATAATAATTTGATAGAAATCTGAATAGTATGTGTTAAATATAGATGGTGCCTTGAGGAATGCAGGCAAATGCTGACCTTGACACTTGTTTAAAAGGTCACTCTATGAGCTATAGGGGGAGGATAAACCCATATTCAGTGGGTAGACCAGCCATCCACCTTCCTCTCGAGAAGAGGTGATCATGGACTCTGCAGTCAGCCAGACGGGTTTAAATCCAAATCCTCCATATATTATTTATGTGATCTTAAGAAAGATGATTTGAAATCTACTTTGAAAGTTGAGGTAACCATATTACTTTACTCATGGATCTGTTGAGGGGTGTTGGTACCTGATATAACTCATGTAAAGAATTTGAGTTCCAATTAATGTTTAGTTGCTGTTGCTTCACCGGATCTGCCTTATTCCAGGCCTCATAATGGCTGGTTACCAAATACTGGGTTGAGCTGTGATCAAGGAAAAAAGTAAAGGACGTAAGAAATGGCAGATATATAATTCCTCACAATACTGGCCTTTCAGAGAAATGAAAATAATGAATGTGATTTAGATTCAACTCTATAATTATGATAATGAAACCATGATAGGTATTGAGTGAGAGCTTAATTTTGTGCCAGACACTGTTCTAAATCCTTTGAATGCATGGTCAAGCTTCTTAGAAACCATGAGAATTAGGTATTATCATCTTTCTATAGATGAGGAAACTAGAGTTCAGTATGGAGAAACAATCAACCTATTGAGCCAGTAGATTGATAAACTGCCACTCATGTTAGAAAAACTTAAAAGTGCTATGCAAACCATTAATGTGAATAATACAGTGGAGGACTGAAGCAAAGGGAATTAAATGATTCCTTTCCTCAAAGAATTTATAATCTATCAAGATAAATGCAATAATGCGCTTAAGAAATATAAGAAAAACACATTATTGTATTTAAATTAAGCATATAATTATTGAAGTAATAGGAATGGAAGAAAACATATTAGCAACAAGGTATCAAAATGGAAATACTTCATCATTTATACACATAAATAAAGTTTCATGTATATTAAGTTTTTCTAAGACTCTATTTGTAATGCCAGCTTGCTGATTTCTATTTCTTTATTCCTAATGCAATTTTTGCTGATATAGGAACACTGTATATTTATTTTGGTTAATGAACCTGTCTTCTTTGAAGGAATCCAAAAGACATTATTCTATGATAACTTATATACTGCACAAAGAAGCTGTTCTGTTTTAAAACAGGAATCATTTAAGCCTGCATTGTATTGATCAAACATCACTCAGTATAGTTTGAAATATTAAAAAAAACTACTTTTTCCAACACACATAACATAATATTATCAAATACAGACAAGAAGTCTTAGCATAATGAGAGTGTTTTGCAAATGAGAAATTATAGATAATTGCTGTTTGTTCTTGTTTTCATAGAACGAAGTGTAATTATTATTAACAAGAGGCTTGTTTCAACAATTATTTCTGGTTATCCCAGGGCACAAATGCATTGAAGCAGAAAACAATGCATTTTCACTCAAGAGTTTTTGTTCCTAGATCATCTCTTATCACCACTAGAGGTTATGTATTAATGCTTGCTCTGAGTGTGTGTAAGCCTGGTACTCTCTCACCAAATGTGTATGATTTCTGAGAATATCACATCATTCTATTGAAGATTAAATATACTCTTGTCAATATTTTAAAAGAAATTACCTAACCATGAATAATACTGTAGCGCCGTTATTTTACTTAAGAGGAAAAAAAGAACTTAAAGCATATATATCTAGTTGGGATTTGGGACTCCAGGTAACAAATTACGAAGGATCAACATATATTAAAAAAAGGATGAGATGGTGCCCTTAGCTGTGACTTTGGAAACCTAGCAAGTAAAGGCCTGTCATACTATTTGTTAAGCATTGTTAATATTACCCCTGGACATCATAATTACCATAAGAGTTACTGAGCTCTTATTATGTATAGACACTGTGTTAAGTACATTTAATCCTATCAGGTGAGTATTCTTATCCATGTCCTTTACATATAAGAAAACTGAAATATAAAATATTTAGACGATTTTCCCAGTCATCCTGCTAAGAAGTGGTTGTACTAGGTCTTTGACCTGGTAGTCTGGCACTATTGTCTATGTGCTGCCGAAGCGAGCACAGTCTGACACTGTTGTCTAAGCCTTAACATACCCCTATAAATGTATCCTAAACTTATATTATATGTGTGGTGATCTTTTATCTTTGCTTGCTTCTAATTTTTTCATAAAAACTAATTATGATAATGACTGTTAGAATCTGGGGTCCAGTTATGGTTGAAAGAGGGAAATATCTTTCAGGGTGGCACAGATAACCTAAAATTCACTTCGAAGTAATGACAGAAAAGAGTCTAGACAGGCAGATGGAATGTGTTATTTCTGGCAGCAAGCAAGAGAAGTGCCATAATGGATCCAGGGAATTATTTTAGCTAGTGTGAGCCAAACCTTGGCAAAAAAGGGGGAGGAACCATTAGGCCCTTGGCTCAGGTGGTGCCAGATATCTAGGAATGGGACCAGGTTTATAATGCTATTATTCTAGCCGCCCCAATAGGCAATCTCAAATAAACCAACTTTATAGAACAGTTATCAGTAAAGCAATAGACTTTCTTTTTCCAGAATAGGAGAATGAGTCAGGGTATCTTAGCAGAGACTTGGAAAGGCTCAAGTACTCAATATTTTGGATGAGAAACTTAAATGTTTGTCTTGAGAGAATGAGCTATATCAATTTTACATATGCAAGACACTGTAAACATATTCTTTGATTCTTATAAATCTTTTAAGCTTTCGGAAACTATAGAAGCTACTCATTTGCCTAAGTGTTTGTCCTGTTATTAGAGTTTAAGAAACTATACGACATATCCAATGACTTTTTTAAAAAAATAGTTATTTGTACTTACAGAACAAAATGTATTCTGCATATAAAATGTTAAGCTGCTCATCTTATTTCATGGCTTCGAGAAAGAAAAAGTAATACAATAAATAATCATGTTTCATATTAGCTATATTCACCATTAAGAAGCCAGACCTTGAAGGTGCAGATACATGTATGTGTGAGTGTGCACACACACACACACACACACACACACAGGCATACCACACAGTTCCTAGCAGATATTTGAACAGATGAACAAATGAAAAAAAGAGTGTATAAATTCATTTGTTAGCTTATCGAAAAAAAGACTTATTCAGAAATTAACAAGCTACCTTGAGCATATATTTCTTTGAGCAACAAATGCGATGTGGACTTGATATAAAATGTTAGAATGGAAATCTTCAGAAAAATACCAACTGTTTTGAAATTTGGTGATAATCTCAGGCCAAAATTAGGGTATTACCTCATTGCACAAAATCATCATACCTTTTTTATAAATTTGTTAACACTAGAAAGCATCTATAAAACTACTAATTTTTCATGCTTGTAGAATCAGTATGAGAAGTTCCTTCATTAGTATCATCTTTTGTCTGATTGTAGGCATTGATAAGTGAGTTTGCTACTCATTGTGTTAACTAAACTCTAGTATTAGCAGTGCCTACATGGTTGAATAGGCTTATATACAAATATGTATTCTGTGTACTCATTTCTTATTATAATCACATCAATTAATTATGCATTATGTTTGTGAATCTTAATGACTTATTTATACTCATTATACAAGTATAATTATATTACAAAAAATATATGCCATTCAAGAGTAAAAGGAAAGGCTGGGGAAAAAAATCTTTTCTAAATAGATAACTAGTAGAGGGACGCCTGGGTGGCTCAGTCAGTTAAGCATCTGGCTTCAGCTCAGGTCATGACCTCGGGGTCCTGGGATCGAGTCCCGCATTGGGCTTCTCCTCAGTGGGGAGTCTGCTTCTCCCATTCCCTCTGCTGCTCCCCCTGCTTGTGCTTGCTCTCTTTCTCTCCTTCTGTCAAATAAATAAAATCTTAAAATCGTAAAATAAATAAATAAATAAATAAATAAATAAATACTAGTAGATATAATTAGCATGCAGAGAAAACTTCAATGAAGACAAGATTGCCAGTTGGGGTTCCATCAAATGTTTTAAACAGGGCTCCTTGGCTATTCCTCTTAACACTGCAAAAAGTTACTTTTCGTCAGGTCTAAAAATAAATAGCAGAAAATACTCTTGCAAAAACAATCTGAGTAGAACCTTCCTTTCCCCTATTCCAATATCTCAGAACATTTTTTCTTTTCTTTTTTTATTATGTTATGTTAATCACCATATATTACATCATTAGTTTTTTTTTTACATCATTAGTTTTTGATGTAGTGATCCATGATTCATTGTTTGCGTATAACACCCAGTGCTCCATTCAATACGTGCCCTCTTTAATACCCATCACCAGGCTAACCCATCCCCTCACCCCGCCTCCCCTCTAGAACCCTCGGTTTGTTTCTCAGAGTCCATAGTCTCTCATGGTTCATCTCCCCCTCCGATTTCCCCCCCTTCATTTTTCCCTTCCTATTATCTTTTTTTTTTTTTAAACATATAATGTATTATTTGTTTCAGAGGTACCGGTCTGTGATTCAACAGTCTTGCACAATTCACAGCGCTCACCATAGCACATACCCTCCCCAATGTCTATCAACCAGCCACCCCAACCCTCCCACCCCCCCTCCACTCCAGCAACCCTCAGTTTGTTTCCTGAGATTAAGAATTCCTCAAAAGCCAGTAATCAACACATGCATTTGTATCAGGACACGATGCTCTGTTCCAAACACACAACACACACAAACACACACACACACACACACACACACACACACTCACTCTCACACTGGGTATGGAAATGATTTGCCCTGATGGAGTATGGAAAAGGATAGCATCATACCAATGCGGTCTTTGTAAATCATGTGTTCTAGCCACAGAAGAAAAGATGTCGGTTTTCTACACCAGTAGGCAATTACTAGAGCAATCATACACTGGGCATGATTTAAAATGCTTCCTACATTAATATCTCATTTAACACTCACTATAAATATATAAGAGAAATGCTATTACAATTTTATGGATGAAGAAAAGAAAGTATGGAAAGGCTGCTGATGCTGCTCACCTAGAAAATGTCAAACCAGGTGGCCTGATGTTAACGTCTGTTCTCTTTACCATTTGTTACAGAGATCAGGGAGACAAGGCTCAAGTGTGTTTTGCCGGTTTAGTATTATTTTTAATGAAGTAAGCAGCAAGTTCTACTATGAAGTACAGATTAAGTGAGCACTGTGGAGATTGGCCAGGTTAAGCTATTGAAGGAAAATATATAAAAGTAACTCAGGTGACTAAGTTTATTTAGAGTCATTCATTAGTGTTATCAAAACTGTTCTATTTAATGTAAACAGGAGCTCGTACATGTAGTGTAGAGCTTAGAAATTTCTAATCAATAAACGGAATTTTTAATTCTGGTGCAAATTGCAAAGCTCTTTTGTCTTCTTTCCAAACAAAAATCACAAAGCCTGTTTGAAAATGATGTCATGAAGATGATTGGTTTCCAGCTTGAGAAAGCTTGCCTAGCATGAACCTAAAGAGGACTTAACAGCTGAATTATCTCATGATAAAACTATTAAAGATTCATAATTCCTTGAGTTTTAATTGGGAGTGATTGATCCCCATTAGAGTATTTGTGGGTAGTAAAGTAGCCTAAGTGGTTCTCCCTCCCTCTTATTAAAAATTGCCCATGTTTATTGAACTTGATTGCTGAAGACAACATGAAATATTGTTTTATGAAAACCATCTTGGTAATGACAAATTTCAGATCCTCAGAAAAGGAATTTTACTAGCAAGATCTCTTTATGCAGAAAAAATTGAGCTGTTCATATTACTTTCTTAAATGCACCTTACCTGTTATACTTTGCTTAATATACAGTATCATATTTCTTCATTTCTTTATGTGTCCATGTACTGTAGAGAGAATTTTATAATGAAACTACATGTGATTACCTAACTTCAAAAATTATGACCTCATAGTTAATCCTGACTCATTTTTACTTCTATCAAGTCCTCTCATTACAGATTATTTTGAAGGAAATCCAAAAGATATTATTTTATTTGTAAATATGTCACCTTATATACACAAAAGATAGAGACTAATCAAAAGTGAGTCAAAAAATAAAAAACACACAAAAATAAAAGTATATAGGGGCACTTGGGTAGTTCAGCAGGTTAAGCCTCTGACTCTTGATTTCTGCTCAGGTCATGATCTCAGGGTCATGAGATAGAACCCCACGTCAGGCCCCACGGCCAGTGGGGAGTCTGCTTGAGATTCTCTCTCCCCCTCTCTCCCTCTACCCCTCCCCCAACTCGCCTGTGTGCATGCACTCTCTCAAATAAATCTTTTAAAAATACAGATAAATAAAAGTATATAAAGTATATATGCCAATATTTTCTTACGATTTTATTTATTTATTTGAGAGAGAGAGTGAGCAAACAAGAGCAAGAGAGATAGCACGAGCAGGAGGAGAAACCGACTCCCACTGAGCAGGGAGCCAGGACCCTGGGATCATGACCTGAGCCGAAGGCAGACACTTACCCGACTGAGGCACCCAGGTGCCCCTACAGATAAGTCTCTGAATTGTCACCAAATACACAGGTTGTTTTCTCTTTTCCTTATAAATTTTTGTTGAATAAAACAAAACATTTATCATATACAGTTTCTCAGTTTGGATACTGCTCTTGGATCCTCTTGCAGAGTTAACAGGTAACTCTGCCCCTGGTATTTTCTCTAAGTGGTAGTTAAATTACATCTAGAGGACTGATGAGATTCTGGTTTCATTTTTCTGGAGGTGGAGGACAAGACTACATCACAGGTAGTGTAGTTTTCTTCCATGAAAAAACACCTAAATGTTTTTCCATCAGGAATTATAATATGTGTATATAATGTATCTATTTGAATGTTAGAGACCATTGATTATCATTGCCTAGATTAATGATTTCATTTTAGTTTGTAAAATAGTGAAATGCTAATTCTATCATTTCTTATTTATTTATTCATGAAATACTTTAGCAAAGAAAAACTTTCTTCATCAACTCTGGTTACCCTGAGACACAGTATACATTTTAATCAGAAAAAAAAAAAAGTATTTGAGGGCTTCCTTTTATTTGTTGGTTTTCAAAATAATGAGTTTGTTCCCCAGCATCTTACTAAAAGGAACAATGGTAGTTTTGTTTGTTTATATGTTTGTTTGATTTAGTACCATTATGAACTTATGCATTTAAATGTATTACAGTTGTTATTCTTACTGATGCAACACATTGTTAAATGTTTGACAAGTGGAACATATTCAGGTACCTACTCAGCCCTTTTGAAGAGACCCTAATAGTCTATTAAAGCTTCCTGGCTTTCTGGTATGACAATATGTTCCAAGCTTATTGTGATGTTGTTCTACACTTGAATTAACTATTTCTCTAAGAAGTCTTAAATCCTTTTAGCTGAGAATGGCACTTAAATCCCAGTCTGACTACTGCTTTCAAAGCATGTTAGAAAAGAGAAAACAAATGTTTTCTTAAGGCTTACTTATATTATTCAAAATTTTGTCACCTTTATGTGAATTTATGGTAGCTTTTAACTGTTTCCTTTTTGTTAAATGAGTTGATGTATTTCTTATACAGTATAAATAAGTGATTTAAGTTTATTTATAAGGAAGAAAAGCAATACCTTTTTCTGACTAAAATCTACATCAAACTAAAATTAACAATTGTCTTTTCTTTTTTTATAAATTAGAATGTAGGAGCAATAGATCTTATTTTATTTCATTCAAAATGGCTTAGTAGGTCAAGAAATTGGCCCTGAGAATTTCATATAGATGTGGGAAATTGTTTTCTTGAACTATGGGAACTAGGGACTGGAAATTCCTTCTTGATTTACAACATTCTCCCTTTCCATCTCTTTCAGATAGTGCCTTGAAACCATGCTGGACATAAATTTTTTTGAGGTGATACACAGCAATCATGAAAGAACTGACAAAAGTTAACATGGATTAAGTTTTTCTGTCATGAATATATTTTTAAAGACTATTTTTTTTTCCTGTATGGTGACTAACATAACATAATAAAATTAAATTAAATTTAAAAAAAGGACTTTTTTTTTTTTCTGGGGCGCTTGGGTGGCTCAGTCAGGTAAGTGTCCAACTCTCAACTTCAGCTCAGGTCATGATCTCTGGGTGGTGAAATCGAGCCCTGCATCAGGCTCCATGCTCAGCAGGGAGTCTGCTTAAGATTCTCTCTCTCCCTCCCCCACTGCTCACATTCTCTATCTCTCTCTCCCCCTCTAAAATAAAAGAAATAAATCTTTTTTTAAAAAAAAGACTATTTTTCTAAATTTCTATTTTATTTCCTCTTTTCTATTTTGTTGTTGTTGTTGCTTCTTTAGCTTCCCATCCTGTGCTATGGCCAAAAATAATTCTAATTAGCCTATGTTTTGTTCAGGGTCTTAGGGGCTTTCCACTTCTAGCTACAATGGAATACAGGCCAGTGTCCATCTACTAAGAATAAATATGAAATCTAGATTTCTTTAAAAATCAGTATTTGAAGACATCAGAGATCACTGAAGGAGCCAACCGTAGAGAGTCAAGATCTTGGAAAGAAGGGAATTGTGTTGCCTTGAGCCTGGCTTTTTCCTCTGCATTTGTGAGTATTAGTACATGTGGGGAGTGGTAGTGTCAAGGGGCCTAGAAACCAAGCAGAAAATGGTAGCTTAAAGTCTTTGGTCATTTCAAAAGACGAGGAAAACCAAATCTTTATTGATTTTAATTTTACTTCAAGTAATTTGCTTCTCTTATTATGGGACAAGAAGTAACAAGACAAACAAAAAGTGGCTCCCAAGTGGCTAAACAGCTAAGCAGAACTGAAGAAAAAAATGGAACTCAAAGATCATCAAACAGGAGGAGCTATGGGAAAGAGCATTAACATTTAGTCAATATCCATGATGGGCTGGTTGTATTCTAGGAGGAAAGCCAAAACTGAAATAAAACAGACCTCACATAGAGTGGAACTCAACCTTGAACAATCTTAGTCCCTAATGAATGAAGGTAATCTGTGCCTGCTTTAATAGTCTACCAAAGCGAAAGGAAAGCAAAGAATCTTCTCTAGAAAGATAAAATACAGAACTTCACAATTTTTCATACATTCAATGACAAATGACCAGTAGATAGGAACAAATGACCAAAACCAAGAGAAAAAAAGATCAATAAAATCAAATCCCCAGGTGATCTAGATATTAGCATAATTAGACACAGATTTTAAAATAATAATTAGCAATGAAATAAATGATATGATTAAAAACTATAAAATAAAATAAAATTGAAATTCTAGGTAAAAACGTAGAATAACTGAAATCATGAATTTGATATGTGTTTAACAGCAAAATTATAAAAAGCAGAAAAGATGATTAAATGGAATATAGGTCAACAGATATCTAGATTGAATATTAGAGAAAATGATGTGAAACATTCAGAAGAAAATATAAGACATTTTAGGATGGTGAAAGTCTAAGGCAGTATAATTAGAGTCTCATAAAAAAAAAAGGACCAAAGCAATATTTATAGACATATTAGCCAAGAATCTCCCAAGCCTAAAAAAAAAAAAAAATCCCAAGCCAATGATGTTGAAAGCTCTATAAACTAAAACTGGGAAAATGCAAAGAAATCTATACCTAGTCACATCACAATAAAATATCTAAAAAACAAAGAATATTTAAAAAAAAAAAAACAGAAGCGACTAAAGGAAAAGAGACACATTATCTTTAAAAATGAAAATAATGAGTGACAGTTGCCTTTTCGGCATAAATGAATATATACCAGAAGACAAATGAGTGACATATTTAAAATGCTGAAAGAAAATAATAGCCATCATTGAAAGTATCCTTCAAATAATTAAGGTAAAATTAAGATGTTCTTAGAAAAAGGAAAACTAAGAGAATTTGTCCATCACAAACCATACATTAAAAGAAAAGCTAAAAAGAGTTCTTTCGGGCGCCTGGGTGGCTCAGTTGGTTGAGCGACTGCCTTCGGCTCAGGTCATGACCCTGGAGTCCCGGGATCAAGTCCCGCATTGGCTCCCTGCTCGGTGGGGGGTCTGCCTCTCCCTCTGACCCTCTTCCCTCTCGTGCTCTCTGTCTCTCATTCTCTCTCTCTCAAATAAATAAATAAAATCTTTAAAAAAAAAACAAAAAATAAAATAAAAAGAGTTCTTTTGACCGAAGGAAAATGATCCACAATGTAAGGAGGGAAATGATAGAAGCAAAGAATATAAAAGGTTAAAGAAACATATACAAAAATCTAAATGAATACTGACAGCACAAAACAATAATAATACTCTCTTGTTGCCTTTAAAATACATGGAAAACTTAAAAATAAACAATAGTCCAAGACGTGGGGGTAGGGAAAAGGGAATAAGGGAACAGGGGTATGAACACATCTAGAACACATATGAGTCAAATGAGAAATGACAGTGGAATCAGTTCAGAAATATTCCAAAATATGGTTCTCAGCAGACCAAGATACAAAAATGCTTAAAGGAATTTCATAGATGCAGCTTGATAATAATGCCTATCTGGCATACAGACAAGCAATACATAATTTTCATTTTAGCCAGCTACATCGGTGTCATGGAGACAGAAGAGTCAATCGATGGAATATTTCACATTGCAACTGCTTTGTTTGTGTTGTATAAATTCATTTTAGGTTCAACTGAATACAGGCAAGTACTATGGATGGAAGGTGATCGCAATGTCCTAGAGCTACACACAAACTCTTTGAATCCTATGAAAAGGAATCCACTGATTTAGTTAAATGATTTCACGTAGATGCTTTGAAAGACAAATTGCTCATCTAAGGCTTAACATGAACTGGAAGTGAAAACAGTTAGTATGGTAGCTGCCACTTCAGGGATAAATGTTTTCTTCACACAGCAGATGCGGGAACATAAGGCCAGCAGTGGGTATCAATGCTAAACTGTCACTGAATTACACAAAAACAACAGGCTATAACAAAATAACTAGTGTTCCCAAACTTCCTATTTTAAGATTGAGCCCTTTGCCAATCTCCTTTAAAAAAAAAAATAGGATGTCCGTCTACACTAATTGGCTTTGACTTATGTCTTGCTGAACGACAAGTTTCAGGATCAAACAGGAGATCTAATGTTTATGTGACCAAAAACATGTAGTAAGATTGTAAAGTAAGTTGGTTTGTTTTTCATGTTTTTTCCTTCCTAGGGCAGAGCCCATTCATTATATTAAATTCTTGAATGGTCAGCAACTTTGAGCTATTCTATAATGTTGCCTCTCTAACCTGATAGCTTTACTTTACCTTTATATAACATTCTCCAAATAAGGAAAGTTGATTCATTTAAAAAAATTAATTGGTTTTTATAGAGTAGTGGGAATGTCAAATACAAAAATGACCCATAACTTACAAATTATCCTACAAAGTAAGCATGGAGTTTTTAAATATTACTTTATGCATTCTTTTCAAGCCATGTGTGTGTGACAGTTTGCTCCAAGTTATGGTATCAAGTTAGTTACTGAAAACCCGTTATGGTCAAAATTATCCTTGAAAATTCCCTACACATCCTATAAAATGTGCATGGGTTTGTGTATACAATCCTCTACAGCAATTTTAAGCACCCTAATATATAAGAACCAATGAAATAAGAAAAAAACAAAGGAATGACTGCATGAAGATGTGTCTGCATTTATTTCTATGTACTTAAAAAAAAGGAAACCCAATGAACACAAAAGTTTCCAAGTCCCTAGAGATGAATGAAGGATGCTTGTAGATTTCTATTTTAATATAAACTTGATACATGTTAATAACTGTATTTACTGTTAAACACATTTTAAGTGTGACTTTTCTGTATCTTCTCTTAAATTGTTATGTATTTTGTGAAAATGGAGAACATATAGCCACCTGAAAGTTTTAACAGAAAGAGAAATGAAAAAAAAAATCTGATTGGGATGCCTGGGTGGCTCAGTCGGTTAAGCATCTGCTTTCGGCTCAGGTCATGATCTCAGGGTCCTAGGATCGAGCCCTGCACAGGGCTCCTTGCTCAGCAGGGAGCCTGATTCTCCCTCTGCCTGCCGCTCCCCCCAGCTTGTGCACTCTCTCCCTCTCTCCCTCTCCCCTCTCCCTCTTTCCCTCTCCCTCTCTGTGACAAATAAATAAAATCTTTAAAAAAAATCTGATAATGTTTTTAAAGATCTTAATATATTATTTAATTACTAAATGCTTTTTTATGACCAAAAAAGTATTATCTTTCAGTTACTATCATATTTATTTTTCTTTTTCATGAGTGTGATCTCAAGGATTTGGCAAAGGCATCATAATTGTGAGCTTTGGCCTTGATAATGATCTATTATAAATGGCCTTGCCTGCTTCAGTTTCTCTTGTAATTCACTCTTTATATTCTGGCCAAACAAAATCTTTCCTCTGGCATCCTTCTGATTTTTCCTATTTCAAAGCCTTTTCTGCCTCCATATATTTTGCTTACCAAATTGCATAGAAACTCTTTCTTTCATATTTGACCTCAGCAGTTTTTAATCTTCTTCCTTGCTAATGATTCGTGCCCTAGGGGTTACCAGCCATGCTCCTTTCTATGCCTTGAATTTTCTGAATCTGTTACATGGATTTTGTCCTTTTCCTAATCTCCAATATCACTTTCTGAATCTCTGCTTGTTATATTCTTTAAAATTTCAGTTAAAGTATCTTCATGACAACTTACCCAAAAATAGTTCTGTATCTTTAGATCTTTTACAGTACTAAAAAAAGAAGGAAAACTATCTCATTGTTCTTAGGTATACATATTACTTGGGCACATAGATAGTCCTTCCCTCCCCAGTTCTTTCTTCTGCCACTCCTTCATTCCCTCCCTCATTTACAGGGACCCTACTACTTGCCATAAAATGTACTAGTCATTTCATACACATTCTTTCTAATGTTCTTAACAACTTTGTGCAATATTATTAGCTCAATTCAACAAATATATAAACTAAGGTTCAAAGTAAGTGACTGAGATGAGAATCAAATCAAAAGGATTTCTCCATAATGATTTTAACTACTTTTTGTGGTACATCTACTATGTTTTTAGTTTGTTTCACTAAATAAATTAAAGTTTTGCCCATGTTGCATAATTTTGCCTCCCAGCAACAATTCAACGAGGTAGTTACTATTATAGGCAAATAAATGCCCCTTAGTTTGCTTAGAATATCATATGTGATTGCTTTTTTCACATTATGATGGCTAAATTTTAATATGACCTTTCTGGAAATAGCTTTATGTCTCCTGAGAGTCAACTGTGTGATTTATGTATAGCCCACTGCTACTGAATGACCGTTCATTTTAGAGATTAATGTTCCCCAATCCCTCAGCAGCTGGGGATGCCAGGTGAAAAAAGGGGAAAGAATGAGCATCAGAAAAAGATGGCACAAAACCAAACCTTAAAGTTTTTTCTCCCCCGCCCCCACCATTTCTCAATTGCCATCTCCTTCCCCTCAAGCCTCCTTGCACAAAGGATATGAACTTGTAAGCTGCTACACTTCATTTGGTAACACCGTTTCCGTAATCACCCCAGCCATGTGGAAGCCTGCCCTCAGTTGTTATTCCCTACACTCTGGCAGTTCAAGAACTGCCGGTAGTCATGACTACATACAAAGCCTGTCACTTTGGCAACTGCACTTGAAGTCATGGCATATTCAAATCTCACCATGTAGCTGTGGTGCTCCCAGTTCAATGTGGATGAGACAGCAAGAGCTAATTGTTTATGTATCATCACTTTGAACTTCTAGTAACATTGTTTTTATCAAAATTTTTCCCAACTTTTTTTTTAAAGATTTTATTTATTTATTTGGGAGAGAGAGAGAGAGAGAGAGAGCCTTTGCGGGGAGGAGAGGGAGAAGCAGGCTCCCCACTGAGCAAAGAGCCCGACACGGGGCTTGATCCCAGGACATGACCTGAGCCGAAGGCAGACACTTAACTGACTGAGCCACCCAGGCGCCCCAAATTTTTCCCAACTTTAATGATAATTGAACTCTTACCATTAGTTAAGTGTCCATAATTTCTTACAACAAAATCACCTGTGACTTCAGAAGCTGAATTTTCAGACCTGTCCCTAATCTATCAGCACCAAGATCTCCGCCAGATCCTAAACTGGATTTTCTAGAAATTTTAGTGGAACTGTCTTAGGGTGTTATCAAAATAAATTACATGTCTTTGTTGTATGTGCATTGATTTTTTCCTACTTGGGGGTATATTTTAACAAGGATTTTGTTATAATTACAAATTTATCTTGGAAAACTGTACATTTAAAATAAGAAACACCAGGTACACCAAAAATACAAGTAGTTTTTATTGAGATGTGACTGTATCAATATGAGTTCAAATTTATTCTTTTTAAGATCATTTTTACATGTATAAATATTATAGAAGAAAAAGAACTAGAGTGCAAGTTTTGAAATTTTTCATTAGTTAAAAAAAAAACTGGAAGAGAGAAGATGTATAAATATTTAGGAAGCAATGATCAAAAGCATCTGTCAAAACTGACTAATAAGTTCTCCTTTTTCGATGCTTCAACTTCTCTGACAGCTTCTTCTCTTTTTTTTATGACTCCCATTCTTCTGTCTGTTCCTAACATTTTTTTTCTTCCAGAACTATGTTATCAGCCATTTTTTCTTCCAGGCCTATTTGATTACATCTTCACAATGGCTCCAATTAATTAAGTATTCTTAAATATTTCCACATTTTTATCTCTAGCCATTTTTTTCTCTTTTTAGCTACAGTCCTTGTTTTGGTATAAGAACATTAGAACAATTCCCTCTAGAGATCAAACTCCCTTTCCCTCTCCACTCCAGCTCCCAGCCCAGGTAAATATTCCTTTGACTGACACTTGTCTCTTTTGGTCAATAGACTCCATCCCAAAGCAGCTGGCATCTGGCTAACATATATTTTTATAGTACAGGTCTAACACTACATTTAAAATGTGAGAATGTGACCTTTTTTTGCTATAGATTATAAAGAGATAAGTTCACTATTTGTGTTTAGGATGCCTAGCCTCTCTTAATAAAAGACTATACACAGTGGCTTCATAAAAAACAAGACACAATGGTCCTCTATTCAGGGAAATTGGTGACAACAGGAAATGCACCTTCATGATGCTACAGTTATGCCTGATGTGACCCAGAGAGAGAAAATTGGCTTTTCTCCTGTCCAGCAGAAAGAAGAACCTAATAGCACCTGACCACCTTTCTACCTCCCACTGCCAGTGAATGCATTCTGTTTTTCTACTGGTTTCAGCCATTCTGCTTCACATGGTGAGTAACTGTAACCCTTTGATCCCTATGAAGGAAAGGCAAAGGCATTAAAGCTTGTTTGTGTTTGACCCATACCCAAAAGGTCTCCTTTCAGCATGGAAAGGCCCACCTACTGGAAGGGAAAAAAAGAACTTACCTCCAGTTCCACTCCTAAAACTAGAAAGTTAGCTCTTCATGAGACCAACATCATCCCATATGGCCATGTCTATCATGCAGATGTCCATCTACAGGTCCTGCAAACATGGAACCTCAGCTCTTCCAAACCTGAGCTTGTCTCACAAATCACAAGCCTTTTCCTCCTCTATTCTTTACTGTTGGCATCAGTATCACTTCATCCCATTTATAAACCTTGAAGATAGCTCTGACTCTTCTGCCTCTTTGACCTTTCATAACTGATCCATCACCAATCCAGTGAATATCTTGAGCTCATTCCCACTGTTCATGTCTTAGTTCAGATACCCATCATTTCTAACATTCTCCACATCCTCCCAGTGGTTCTCAGAAGTATAATGTCCCCGTCAGCAGCATTAGAAACAGCTGGAAACTTGGAAGAAATGCAAATTCTTGGGCTCACACCACACCTACTGAATCAGAAACTCTAGGAGTTGTGAACCAGCCATCTTTGTTTTAACGAGCAATCAGATGATCCTTGTGCATGTTCAAATTTGAGAACCACTAGTATAGAGTTAACTTTGAAAAACATAATAAATCATATCTTATAAATTGTTTGGTCAAAATACTCAATGACATGCACAGACTTCAAATCACATCACAGCAGCATTTTACCATCATCTCTCTTTATTTACTCCATATCCCCTGCACTCAAGCCACACAAATTTCCTTATCTCCATTTTATAAGAAACTGGAGATTTATGGAGATAAGTAGCTTGCCAAGGAGAAATAACTAGCAAATGACAGACACATCCAATTCTCTTATCACTTAACAACAGTAATTATTTGTTGGTTGGTTTGCTTCTTTGCTTGTTTGTTTTCTACAGAGAGTAGATGAATGAATGGGGGAGTGAACATAAGAATTAATGGTCCAAGCATCAAGATTTAGTATAAAATAATTAAAGAGCACTCTATACTGAAATTTTTCTTTTCTTTTTCTTAAGGATTTTATTTATTTATTTGACAGAGAGAGACACAGCAAGAGCAGGAGCACAAGCAGGGGGAGTGGTAGAGGGAGAAGCAGGCTTCCCACGGAGTGGGGAGCCTGATGCGGGGCTCAATCCCAGGACCCTGGGATCATGACCTGAGCCGAAGACAGACGCTTAACCGACTGAGCCACCCAGGCACCCCTCTACTGAAATTTTTCAAAATAATATATTTGAAATAAATAAGAAAAATATAGACCAAGTCACAATAATTAAGTCAACTTGATTCAATACAAGTTAGTATATATATGAAAATGTTTATCAACACCAAAATATGCAGAGAAATCTCACACTAGACACTCTGACCCCTTTCTCCAATCCTGTGTTATTGCGTATGTTCATGGGAGATTTGGATAAGGACAGTGGCAGTAAAATGAACATATGTGGAGGTGATTAAATGCTAGAAGAGATATCCAATATGCAAGATGAGAGACTTTAAAGCCAAAAAACCTGACAAGATTTAAAAAAATTCAATGATGCTAACTATAAGGAATTTAATGGGAATATATTCTGTCTGAAAAAAGCATGTGTATAAGTTTAGAATGGATAAGAATATGGGCTTTGGAAGCAGGAAGATCTAGATTTAAGTCCTGTATTCTATTTAACTTCTTACATGGTTGATCTTTAACATTTTATCTAATTTCTCTGGGCTCAATTTCCTCATTTGTATAATACGGAAATTGCTACAACTACCTCTTGGAATTTGTGTTGACTAAGAATGTGAAATTTTCAGCAAACTGAATTTCATCTACAAGCATTGAAAAAAAAAACAGAATGAGAGGAAACTAAAAAAAAAGTTATATGGAAATGGTTAACTAGGAAGAGTACTTCAAAATTGTAAGGATCACTTTGTAAGAAAGAGTCTTGAATACAGAATTTGGAATAATTAGAAATTATGAGGAAATAGATTTCTACTCAAAACAAGAAAGAAGGTATTAACAGTTAGAGCTGTCCAGGAGAATTTCAGAAATGATTTAAGTTTCATGACTGGTAATATTAAATAGAGGTTGGAGGCCACTTTCTGGGGTTAGTAGAGAGAGGATAGAAACACCAAATCAGTAGTTAGAAGAGAGGAAATGTTTTAACTGAAGGGTTTGACTTCAATGACTAATTAACTGTGATTTGCATTGTTCATTAATTGTATCTTAGTGGTGTCAAAGGAATGGAAATATTACCACTCGTCCCTTCGTTACTAATTTTTGAGTGAATTGTTAAAACATCATTATAAATCCTCTCTCCTTACGTTAAACTTATTTTTATGTTCTCCATTAGCAATACTGAGATCCTTTTAATTGGAGGCATCTAATCTAATTTGGTTATGAATGGACCCCTTTGTTTTTCTCTTTCTTTGCTTGGAAGCAAGAAGAAGGTACTATAATTTTCAAGGAGAGGGAGATGTTATATATTATTGCCTACACCTGGTTATTTTTGAGAGTGAAAAGGGGACAGTAATAAGACAGGCTGCTCGAACAGGAGTAAACCAGAACATTCTTAGCAAGCTGAAATGTGTGGGAACAATTGTTCACAGAGGGAACTCAGATATATAACAAACTTCCCCAAGAACTGACCTTCATGGACTCTGATATTTCAGGGGATTTGTTCTTCCCTAAATGCATCACTGTGATGCTTTTGATTTTTTTTTCCTTTTGCTTTGATGATGGGTTTCTGTAACAATGCAACAACAAGAGATGACCCTTTAAATAGTTAATAATGTTTCAATGTAAATAGAAATATGCCAAAGTATCAAGAAGAAAACATAAAATTATAGTCCATTTTTTCCACCTTCCCATATTTCCATTTTTCTCTTATTTATCCTTTTAAATTTAAAGAAGTGACTTAACTAACAACATTTTATTTCTTCCTCTTGCTCTAAAACAAAACAAAATAAAACAAAACAAAAAACTTTCAGGAGGGAGAAACTTTCTGGCTTTGTAATATGTTTCCAATATACCTTTGTGAATTCTGTACCTTTCTTTTTTGAGATGACTGAAGCTTTGGAGAAGCTTCATTATCTGAACACATTTGGACTGATAGGAGGCTAGAGGTATAATTTGCTCAGATGATGGATTGCCAATGCTGAATAATGTGGAAAACTTCAATACGGTAAATCATTCTAAATGTGCAAAGCTAGGCAGAGAACCAGGGAGATACAATGGATTAATGGGCTGGCCTGTCACTTCTGAAGATATGAGGTCAAATCTTGAGGCCCAGAATGAAGAAAGCTGAGCTAATGACTGGCCTTTTAGGTGTTGAGGGGCAGATCTCAAAAGAATATAGAGAGGCATAAGGTTTAATTAAAAAAAAAAATAAGCTGTTTGGAAACTTCTTAAATTCGAGGGGGGAGGAAGAGATAAGAAAAAAAGTGGCAAACTTATTATTTCCCTTTTTCTGGTCAACTGTCAACCTCAGCCCAATTAAAAATGTGATAATATTAGAAGAGGTTCTCATACGCTTAAGAATTATACTAGGAATGGATTTGAGGAACTCAAAGGCACATTTGGAATTGCCATTTGCCACAGCTTTTATTTTATTTTACTTTCTAGTATTACTTAAATCCATAAGTAATGTCTATTTAAAATCAGAAATAGCTAAAGAAATACAATTTTCTATGCAATTTGGGATAATTTATGATTTAACAATAAAATACTGTTCCAATTATTTATCCATAAAAAATGTATTACGTTGAACCATAAAAGTTGTTCACCATTTTTAACTTCAGAGATGGCAATTTCATATGGTTCAACCCAGTAGATTTGTACCTACAAGAATAAGAGGACATCTATATTGATCATTGTGCTATTCACATGAAATATATTCCCTCATTTATTTTCACTGCAATATTGTATGAAAATTTAGATGTGGGAATTTCAAATAACTTTCCTAAGTCACATAGCTGAAGAGTGGGATAACTGGTATCAAACAAAGACCTTTTTGATCCCTTAAGCAAGGTCGCCATGTATGATTATGAAGGTTGTTCACCGCACAAGAGTAAGAGCCAAGAAGGGAAGTGATGGTTTAAATTTAGCAAGATGGGAGGCCTGGGGTGGCCGATTGTATTTTTTAAAGGCTGAACCAATATATAACCCATCCCACATTCATTTCTCACTGTGTAACATTGACACTTCTCCAGTGAAAGGTAGAGTCTATTTTCTCTCTCTTTCAAACTGGGCTGCACTTTATAACTGCCTTCAACAGTAAAATAGAGCAGAAGTGTCACTAAATTACTTCTGAGATTAGTCATCAAAAGAAGTAAAACTTTACCCTAGTGTTTTCTCTCTTAGAGCAAGTATGTTGGTAGCCCTGAGCCAATGTGTTTTAATTATTAAATTTAGTTTTGTTTACCAAGGCAGATAGCAATTCACTTGGTATATTGCACCTTTTACTTTTAGGGGAGAGAGGTTTGAGGATGCTGATGGTGGGAGTCAATCTGGGATATGGTAAAAAGTGATCTCTTTTGAGAGATGTGTACATGTGAAAAAATAAATGCAGTTTGTGAAACTCAGTGGAATACTAAGCATCCCTTAATAATAACAATATCTAAGCATCCCTTAGATAAATAAAAAGAGAGCACAGGTTGGTGATTAAAGTTCTTTTTGTCACTAGAAAAAACCCATGTTTATATAAAATATTGATACAACACTCATACCACTTTCCTAAGTGATAACATTGATAAAAGACATGATGAACTAAAAAATGTGTCTTTAGCAAAGATAATCAATATTCCCCAAAGGGCTCTACATAAATTAAACATGTAGGCAAGCATAGCACAAGGTAAAATGGGTAGGGATTTCATCTGTCATCCACCTCTGTGACTTATATTAAGCTCTAGGTACAGTGACCAATGAATATTTTCATGGCTGTTATAGATCCATGAGGGTGTTTAAGATCCAAAGTTATATTCAGTTCTAGAATAATAGACTTTTAACCCCATTACTTTATCAAGTTAGGCTGTAGATTTTTACATCTTATATCATTGTTATAGAACAGTAGCTGCTTTTTATTTAAAGAAAGATCTGTACATTTTCCATTACTTTTATTCTTTTACATTTAAAATTATTTAAACACACATTCTCCTCTCTTTTATTGGCCAACATTTCACCACATTGCTAATCTAATTTTCACTTGAGATGATTCAGAGCTATCCAAACCCATATTCTGTTCAGATGACATGCAAATCAGATTAATTTGCTTGTGTTACAGACTTAGAGATAAGATCGTTGCCTCTGGGGCTTTAGCAGTAAAAATGCCTCTAATGTTTACTATTTTTTTTGTTTCTAGCTTGGCAGTATATCTCCATAGGAATGCCTTTTGGCAAATGAGTTTTCTAAGGCGAGAATCTACTCAGGAGGCAGGGAAATTCAGCAAAACCATTTTAGGAAATCAGAGAAAGCATTTAAGGCTAGGGCTTCAATTATAACCTAAGGGGCTTAGATTCGACATTCAGACATACTTGAAAAGAAGCCTCTGAGAAATTTTAAATCTTGTTGTTGTTAATTTTTAAATTTTATTTTCAGTAGATGTTCCTGTCTATAATAATTGAAAATGACTTAGAGTAGGGGCAGACACAAAATGACCCTTCTGAATTTATAAGTCTAGTTGCCAGGTATTTCCAGTCCTGTTTGCTTCAACCAGCCAAAAGCACATGAAATGAGTATTTTCCCAGAATTTTATGCAAATTCAAATACATATTCTCGGACAAGGGAAAGGGGGAGTAACACTTCGTCATGCATGTGAATACACAGTTAAGTAATGGTGTAACTGCAATGTGTGAATAAACCAGGGAATGTATATTTTCTTTTCCTCAGTCTCAGTTCCTAAATACAGCAACCTGATTATAAGCTTTCTTTAAAATCTGAAAATATATATATATATTATATGTAAACTAATGACTCCAGCCAGGATGTCTAGTATGCGACCAGAGGACTAGTCACCTATCCCAGAGCTGGAGAGAGAATTTTGGTTTGGACTTACTGGGGGGCGGAGTGCCTGTCCTCAACAATGTGCCATCCAAAGCATTTTTCAACAGTAATTTTGGATGACAGCCCATCAGATGGAGTTGAGATTAAAATCTGCATATGATAATCCAAGCCTCTCAAACTCACTGGAAGACAGAAAAGTATTTCTGAAATGTGAACAAGAGATTTTAGATTCTAAGCCACTTTTTGTACTGAAGCCAGAATCAAGAGATAATTATTTTTATATTGCTTAACTACATCTATGTTGGCATAAATAACCACATTTGATACTTGCCATGCTTAGTTTCTCCCTACTGAGGTCCTCAGTCAGCACAGTGGTGTCAGTTATGTTCCCAGCAGCAGGCCATTCAGACCTAATCTGTACTCAAGACCGTTTGTTCAAATGACAGCTAAACACATTTTAAGGTCCTGCAACTTAATTCATTAATGCCACGGCTTTGTGCAACCTTTAGTCAGGGTCAAATAATTCTTTATGGTTCTTTAGCTTTAGATATAGTGGGAAGCTACTCTGTCTAGCAGGAAAATGCCCTTGAACCTGCAGGATATAAATCCGACAGCATGCTGCTCTTAACAATGAGCCTCCCTTGAGTTTCACTCAAGACTCTTAGGGCATTAACCTAAAGCACCCTCAGTTTTGCCAAACAGTGCTCTCTCACCCCTGCCAGTTAAATGCCTTTTGCTCTCAAGCACTACCGTTTCCTTAAATGACAGAAACCTGTTTGTTCCCATTACCATTTTGCTTTATTTTACCATTTTATTTTTGCTCTCCAATATCTCAAATAGATGAACTTCCTTGGCTCTATTGATTTCTGCTTGTATTGATTTCTCTATGGCAAGTATTTATTGCCTATTTACCCCTTAACCTGCTGCACTTTGTCTTCCTGCCTTTTCACTTGGCGGAAACTGCCCTCTTAAAAGTCATCTGAGACTTGCTAATTACTGAATCTAATAATTTTTCTCAGGTACCCTCCCCTCCATTTTTTTTTTTAACTTCTCTAAGCCACTTTAACAGTTACGGCTGACATGTGTTGAGCTTTCCCTACCAGGTACTTACATGCTCTTCTTATGGAAGCCTCATAGAACACTACAACTACGATGTAGATATTCTGCTTAATCTTCATTTGCTGATGAGAAACTAAAGCTCATACAGATAAAATCAGTAATGCAGCTGCATTTTAATTATAAGAAGTCTAACTCTTTAGTCTACACTTTCCACTTGTTGGTCCCTTATTTTATTCTGCATTAATCTCTATTAACTTGGTAGTATTCATGATGACAGTCATCCTCTGCACTGCATTAGATAATTTTCCTTCAGATACTTCATCTTCCCAACTAGTTTGTAAACTCTCAGGTTCTGGTGACTTTTTTTTTTTCACTTTCCTGAACTTTATTAAAGAAAAAGCAATGATGGTAAATCTTGAGAACATAGTCAATTTTCTAGGATTCTTCCCTTGAAAATGTGACATTTGATTTCCAAACACATGCCAGAGCGTACATGGTTCCCAATTGTACCAAGTAGGTGAGAAGCTGAAATCCTAAAATGTTCATCTTCCAACTCTCCCCAGTCTGTGGTCTGTCTTTGGATCAGCAATAATTGCCTGAACAGCTACTATGGCTTCATTAATTTTTCTGTAGCTCTCTGAGCTCTTCTATATGCAGCAATCACAGAATTTGAGCAGCTTCATTAAGAACTGCATCTCCTGTGTCAAAACCAAGAATATGTTTGTCTAAAGCAACAGGCAAGCCCTCTTTCGTTTGATTTGCTTTAGCAACTGCATCCTGAGTCAGGGGCTCCTGGACCAAAATGCAAATTGCCTTAAGCATTACCAGGTAATCAACATGACGCTGAATCTGACGAAGGTTAGCCAAAGCCATTACACCAGCCTTAACATCAGGATTATTTACATCCAAGTTGACCAATGGTTCTGCATTTTTAGCTGCATTGTCAGCATTTTTTGTATTATCAGTTACCAAGTCCTTGTATTTTTCAGCATTATCTCCATATTCAAGTCTAACAGCTAAACCAAGAAGCCAGTCAATTGCTTCTTTTCCATCTTGAATCTTGAAAGGACAGTTAACATCTTTGAGATACTTTTCAAAGAACTTGGGCCAGTCACTGCTGTGGATGTTTCTTAAATTACCTCTGTCTTCAATCTTGTAGTGTCTGATTTTCTGGTCTTCAAGCCAAACAATAAAGTTTCTAAATTCTGTTTCATCTTTGCAGTTGAAGCCAGCCAGGTTGTGGTAGTCGAGGGCCATCAGCTTGTGTCAGAACATGGTCCCCGCGTCTCGCTCTGGTCCCCCGGGCTTCGGCCGGGAGAGGACAGGCGAGGAGGAGCGGGTGGCACAGGCACCGGCGACACGGAGAAAGGGCCCTGGTGATTGTACTTTTTAATTCCCCCAAATACGTGATTTTCTAAGTAGTGCTATATTACATTAAATTGAGGTGTTCTTCTTCTTGACATTCAATAGCATGCCATAATCAACACATTGGGATAATTTATGATTTAACAGAATAAAATATACTGCAAGTATATTTCATTGACTCCCCTCCTCTTGGGAATAAGGGCAAATTATATGATAAAATAAACACAAGGAGACTGCAGGAATATCTAGGCATTTAGAATTGGGAGGAGGGGCAGTTTTAACAGCTCATATATACATTACAAGATGAGAATTTGTAATAGGGTATAGCTAGGAAGTATTACCATCCCAAAAAGGAGATGTTTATGTTTCCTGTTTCTTGTTTACTGCAAGAAGAGTTAAGTAATACTATTTTTATCACCAGCGGACCCGGTCGAGGAGGAGAGGGAAAGGAGTGGAACTGGGGAAAGAAACTGATCAAGAGAACAAGAGTCTGGCCACCACCCTGGTCTATCTGTAAATCAAGGTATTGGATTTTAAGGATTTAAAGGACCTATCCTGCCTTCAAATTCTATGATCTGTGAAAGAGAGAGAATAAGAGAAAGAAAAAGGAGGAGAGAATAGGAAATTTCACCTAGGGAATCTTATTCTTTAAGTACCATCCCCCTGGGCTTTGGTAACCTTCATTTGCTGTGTGGTTACTAAGAGTTCACCTTGAGTGAGGGTCCCCTATTTCACCTCTCCACTTTGAATGGCAGACAGAGGGGGCAATCAGTTGAAGATGTGAAGATACCAGATGCGCAAACTGAACTCTCTCCTCCTTCTCTATTAAACTTCTCTTTCCTAAAACTTATGAACAGGCAGTTTTTCTGAAAGAAGATACACAAGTGACGCTTATGTGAAAAAGATGCACAAGATTAGAAATGGGGGGGAAAGTACCAAAGAAAACTTCAGAGTTTCTCACCTATCAGATCACCAAATTTCTATTCAGTGACAACATATTCTGCTTTTGAGACTGTGTAAGAAAAGTCTTACTCATGCTTTGATGGTAGGAACGCAAAATAGCACAACCCCCAAAGATTCCCCAAGAAGAATAGGTAAATATTTAGCATAATTGTACATGCTTATACCACTTGACTCAATAATCCTCCTTCTTGGAAGCCAACTCAAAGTTAAACTGAAAAACAGACAGAATGATTTATATGTAGTATTATCTACTGTGGCATCATTAGTAATAGCAAAAGATAGGAATAATACTAAATATCCATCTAGAGAAAACTGAATAAACTATCCACAGGACAGAGTACTAGGAAACCACAAAAATGAATAAGGAAGGGCCACATGTATTGATAGGGAATGATATCAGAGATATGCCATTAAGTAAAGAAAACAAAACACAATAAAGGAATGAATACTAAACATACTACTTTTGTGTCAGAAAGACAGAAAATACACATGCATGTGTATGCTCTCGTTCTTGCCAAAAGAAACAAAAATGAGCAACAAAACGCTAATAAATAACAATTTTAAAAGGCTCTTTATGGGCAGCGCAGGTCACCTGCCAGCAAATAAACATTCTCGTGTGCCAGGAAGGGGGTCTCTAAATAAAAGAACCTGGTTGAATCCAGTCTAGGGCAGGGAATGTATAAGATGAGCCTGGGATATCTTTATGTTATAGATTTTATTGCAAAAAACAAAATCTTTTATTATAGTAGAAATCATAGAGAAAAATCACTGTTTCAAACACTAATGAAATATTAGTACTATAACTAAAGGAAATAGTAGCACCAAAAGATTGATGGGAGCTTGTCAATGGGAGAATCAGGCAAGGATCAATCTTTGCATCACTAAAAGTGAGACCACCAGACAGACATTTATGCTTTCTGAGGAGCAAATTGCTTGAAAGTATGTAACAACATAAAGTAGGGAAGGAGTGATGAATGAAGAAGAAATAGCAAAACGTTGACAGTTACTGAATCTGGAGATGAGCATATAGAGATTCATTATATTAACCCTCTCTCCTTGGGTTTGTATAAAAACTTGAAAAATTACAAGTTTAAAACATAAAAGCTCCCCTTTGAAACCTCGTTTCTCTCAGATCTAACAAGTTAAAAATCCTAGACAAAGTCCTGGGTTTCTAAAGAGGAGTCTTAGAGAAAATGACTTGCAATGTGTTTTTCTTAGAAAATTAATTCCTCTAATTCCATTTCATTGTAAATCTCCCCTTCTGGAGTCCTTCCATGCACGTTAACACAATAAAGGTTCTGAGCAGTTCTGTAGTAAAGATGCTGGTTTAGTCCTGTTTCACATCGGGTTTTCCAGAGATCCTCAGCCACAGCACCTGTTTTTGGTCTGCAGACACCTGTTGTTCCACAGAAAGAACTAGTTCTTGACACAAGCAAGAGGGTGTGATGGTAGGAATTTCAGACTCAGGCACTAGTGGGGAGTGAATCAAAATGGTGTTCTTCAATCATTCCCTAGCTCTAAATCCTTCAGTGGATTCCCAACACCTCTAAAACAAAGTCAGAACTTCTCAAGGAGGTACATGCAAGCCCTCTTGACGCAGCCCCAACTAATCTATTAGCTAAACATTTCTCTTTTACCTCTAGGGGCGCCCGGGGCTGTAGGTGAAGAGAAACTCTTGGTTTTTGTACTGTCTGCCCATGTGACCATGCCCCTATGTCTCCGTATCTTCACGTCTCAAGTTCTTTGACAGACCACTTTTCTTTTGTTGCCTTAACCATGCTCAGACTAAGCTTCAGTTCAGATATTACCTCTCCGAAGATGTCCAGGGGCAGGGGAAAGTTTCCTGACTCTCTTAGCACCTGCTCCAACCTTAACTGTAGCCCCATCACCCTGTACCATGGCTTTCTCTGATTTGTCTTTTCTTTTCCACTACATATGATCTTCTTGAAGGCACTCTCTGCACCTTACTTTCTCTGTCACCTCAGAGTATGACATATTTGCTCAAAACTATGTGTGGAAAAGAAGGAGGAAAAAGGAATACTACAAAGAATATGAAAAGAGTTAAAAATTTATATCGTTCGCAGGTCCTACAATGAGAGATACTTCTGAGGGAACTACTGTAGTTAAAAATTCACAAAGTACAAAGGAGTGGTATTCAATTATTTCCAGAAAACAGAATATTTGTGAGAGATGAAGATGGGGAGGAAGTGGTCACTATATTTCTGAAGGGGAAGGACACAGGGGTGTGGGCCTTCTGATGGAGAGGGTAAAGGTTAATAAAATGGAAGGCTGTGGCTTATGGAGATAAAGTTGGCACAATCTGCCATTTTTCCAAATTCTCAAGCTATCTAGAATCAAAAAGCCACTAGCAGAAATATCAAAAGGACATTCTGTTGTAAGGGAGGAGGGGAGAAAAGTGACTTACATAAGTTTCTCTCTTCCATCCTTTCATATGGACAAATACTTTCTAAATTTCTTAATCTTATGCACAAAGCTCTGCAAAGCCTATTCCTAGTTTAGTCTCCTACACTCTTCATCAGTCCGCTTCCCACTCCTGAGCCCAGACCCTCCTGTACGGCAATGCTAGAGACAGCACTCTGCACCGGACAGGCTGTGTCACCATCTTGCAAGTGGAGTTTTTGTTTCATTACGAATGTGCATTCTCCATCTACACAAACACCTCAACTTATTTCCCCTTTTCAACAAATTACTTAATGCCAGCTATTTTTTTTAAGGCAGGTATTTTGCATTTCATATGGAGCAATTAAATAACATTTCCGGGGCAGATACCCTTTCCTTCCATTCCAGGGACTGTGTCTTCATGGGTCCTTATTATCTTTTAAGAAAATTACAAATGGAGCACCACAAGGGAGTGGCCATTCAGTCCATTTTCCCCCTCATGGCTGCCAACAAGCTTTCAGTTTACTGAGTTCCATCAAAACCCTCCAGGTGCTTTGGGCTTTCGCTTTCTCATTTACAGATTGGGTTTATTTACATTGGTTCCAAATGTGACAAAAAGCAAACAAACAATTATGCACATGGTCCAGACGTGGCTCCTCTTGTAACTCAAATGAAAGAGGCCCAACAATGTCACCCAGCCCCTGCTCTCTCCACAGGCTCGATGGGAATTCACTAGCACTCTACTGGGAAGCTGCCAGCCTGGCTGATGAGCCCTCATTGCAGGAATGCTGCTCACTGCCAGCAATTACGCAGGCATAGTTAAATTAGATGCATTTGCTCTGTCTAGGTCATAAGGGCACTTTTTCTATTGCTATATAAAGCTCTAGCCAAGATCTCACAAATTATGTTCCTTGGTTGAGGGAGGTATAAATAATCTTAGTGAATTAAACAGTAACTATTCTTTCTGGGGTTAGCCTTAAACAAAATTGTGAGGAGGCACATCTTAGTCCTTTGTTTTTCTAGCCTCACCAATTTATCTGTGCCATATTCTGATTCCCTCTGGACTGTCTTTATATATTCCATGTCCCCAGCCAGGAACATCAAACAGATTTTTATCTAATGTGTCAACTTTGGGAGCAATTTTTTTGGAACTTGGTTGAAAATATTTGGAGGTTGCTTAATGGGGCTCAGTGGGAAAAGTGCAAGGATCAATTAGCAATGTTTGGTATGGCATGTGACATCTCTATTTTATAGACATCTCCTCCAACCCCACATTGAGAAGAGATTCTCCAAAAGCCCCTTTAAAATGATTTTAAGGTAATATGTTGACATGGTGGTTAGTTCTCAGACAGTGATGATGTGGCAAATAGCATAGATTTGCTAAACATATATTCCAGTTTCTTTTTCATGGCTCTTCCTGTACATCAGAGGCTGTGGGGTAAAAATCACACTTCCAGATGACCTTGCGTGGAAGGTTCTAGATCCCACTAGGTTCTGCCAGTTAGATTCACTATTCGGAAACTTGATTTTCAGAACTGACTTCTATGGGAACAAAGGCAGTGCTCGAGAAAACCATATTGGCTTGAGTACACAGTACCTGCCAGACATGACCCTGAATCGAACAAATTTAGAAGCAGTTTACTGATTCCCTGATCACAGCTAAGGTTTTAAGTTTCCCCCATTTCTTCTTTGTGGACAGGGAAACAGTTCTCTGGGCAGACCAGCTCTGTGGTGTTGATGGGAATCAGTCATGGAGGCCCACTCTGGAGCTTGCCCTTAAAGTCTTTCAACCCCTTCTGTGAGTACTTAATTGATTCTTCAATAGCTAGAATGGTTTCTGCTATCCACAGATGTCCCTGGACTGATACAGACTAAAGCATATCATATCATTATGACAAGACCACAAGACACACAGAGAAACTATGGCATTCTGCCAGCTTTACCCTTGGGCTAATCTTGTTTCTAGAGCTTAGGACCTCTGATAATAGTTCCTCACACCTGACAAAAATCTCTCATGGCTCAATTTCAATTTCACCTTTTCTATGAAGCTTCCCCACTAAACTCCACTGCCATCAACTATCATCTCCAAGCAAAATGAGACTTTCTCTATTCACATAACATGTTGATTATATTTTGAGTGCTTTTCCTCCATCATAATACTCTTTAACCTAAAACTGGTGAGGCTGTGGAATCCTCAAAAGCTTGGTTGTAAAGACTTTAGTGTTTGTGTGAGTTTTCTGTGGGTTCATCCAAGTTCCTCTGTACACGCACCAATCCTAGCACAGTTGCTATAATCCAGTATATAACCAATAATGCCGGTTCACTTGAATCAAAATAATCAAAATCAGTTTATCCTCAATAAAATGCATAACATATTGCTGTTAACCTACAACAGCTTATAATAATCTATTATAATGTAATAGAAATTAATCTCTAATGATGGCAGTTTGGTTTTAGTCTAAATGGAGAAGATATTGTTTAATGTGGATCTGTGTGGGATGGTGTAAAAGGCGGGATGGTCAGAGGAGAGAAAAGGGTAAAGCAACTATCCTCAAGCATCTCAAATGCATTTAAATCTGCAGCTACCAACTTTATTGCCTCCAAAGCCCAGTTCTTTGGGTACTACTTCTATAGGGTTGGTCTCTTTTTATTAGCTCATATCCCCGGAGCCAATATAGAGTGGTTATGAATCCAGGCTGTGTAGCTAATCTTACCGGTGTCAGATCCTGTCACTACCGTGTGCTACCGTTGTGTGACCTCTTACGCAGTGCTCAAAGCATTCTTTGTTCCAGGTGACTTGTGTGTAAAATGATAATAACACATAACTTACATATATACATGTCAAAAAAGAGTGCCAGAGAACATGACATCTATGTTAGCAATTATTATTATTTATCGAATGATAAAGATGAAAGCATCAAACTCAATTCACATAGTTTTAAGAAATTCAAGGTACATATTGGTTATCTGACCAATATAATGAGCTAGAATGCTGATTAGCTTAATGTTCACAGGTCCCATTTGACCTTGAACCTGTAAGTTAAACTTCATTAGCTCCATTTTGTAACAAACAGGAAAAAAGTAATATGTGAACAAGTCTCTCCATCTAGACTACCTAAGAGAGTCCTAAAAGGTGACTTTCCAGATCAAATGTCTTTGGGGAAGGTGAGCTGCCATCCTTTGGCCTTAAAGAAAATATGATTAGCTTCCTAGCCCAGTGGCCAGCAAACAAAACATCATGCTGTAAGCCTTAAACTTAGAGTGATGCATGTCAATTGTTTCTCAATAAAACTGGGGAAAAAAAGATGTTTGTTGATTGAACAGATGAATAAACATATGGCCAAATAATCAAAAATAAATGAATAAATTAATTAAAAATGCAATGTTTCTAAAATTATGCTTCCCAAGAATTTGCCTCAAAGGGTCACTTGAGAGAACTGAAAAATAGGGCTAGTGCAGAAAACCCTGAATGACTGGGTGCTGGCTCTTTTTAAAGTTTACATATTGAGCATCTGCAAAAGGGGAAAAGATTATAAATCTAAAAGTTTGTCAAGAACTGCTATAGAATTCCAAGAATTCCCCTTCCCCACTCCTATTCTTCTGGGTAGCCAAGAGATGGCTTCTCCTGATGTCTTACTATTAATTTTACCCAGTAGTGATGCAGGCAAAAAGCCAACTTTTTTCCCACTCATGAAATTGATAAATTCAGACTATCGGCTTCTTGCAGTGTCAGATATGCCAGCCTGGGGGCAGGAATGGAGTATTTTCTCTTGCACCCAAAAGGGAAGTAAATAATGGAGTCTAGTTTAAACCTGACGGCAGTCTGGGACACACTTCCAGATGCAACCACTAAGTGGAAAGTCACCTGTTCTGAGAGGCCAGATACAGATCTTGTCCCTTTTCAAACTCCTTGCTCAAGGAGATGACCACAGGTTGTCCAGAACTCGCGCTGAGCTGCTTCTCAGCTGAGGGCCATTTGTGTGCGTTTTTCCAATTGGCAATTCAAAAGGTCAGAAAAAGATTGGATCAACTTAAACTTTACAGCAGCAAGATTGCAATGGGCTCTTTGTGTCTGCCTTTATTATTATCTCAGTGGTTGCAAATGCCCCTCTGTGTTCACCTGCCCTTGGAAGGATGAGAGGAATAATGCAGTCTTTAATTTCAGATCTTGCTTTAAGTCCATCCTGCTGTGATTCTTTTTCCCGTGGAAAAAGGCCATTTGACAATTTTTGGCATTGCCTAACCAATATAGTGCTGATGTTTTTGATGTTAAAATAGACCTCATCCCTGCTACTCCTACTCCAGCTTTGTACACCCAGTTTCTATCACCATCTTGCTCTTAATAGTTTACATCATTCATAAAAGTGAAGGGCGGCTGATCAGCAAATCACTTAAAAAATAACCAGACTCTGCAAAATTGAACTAAATTTGTTAAAATGTTTCTTTGTGCATGTGACATTTTAAATAGTCTTTTTTTTTTTTTGTCTACACAACTTAACCAGAAATGTCTAGAGGCCGGTTTTATGCAAAGTGCCTTGAGATGTTCTGTTGGGTTCTGAATCCAAATTATAAGGTGAAGGAGGAACATGCTGAACAGTAAAAGCCTTGGCTTGCCTTCAGGGCATGGAAGAGGGCAGCATGAATTCACAGCCTGTGCTCAGGTTCAGGGTTGTTCTGCCATCTTCTGTGGAACTTAGCCGGAACATATGAGCAAGCCACATATTAAATCAATTTATCCTTGCAGCTTGTTGATCATTTTGCTTGCACGTGAGTTTGTTTTCACCAAAAATCAGAGAAAGAACTAACATCCTCTGCTTAATCTGCAATATGATGTTATAAAAAAAGTTTATTTTTTCCATTTAATTACTTCTTTACATACATTTACAGTAATTAGACATCAGAGGCAGTAGCTAAAGCAATTACTATATGTCATTTCAGAGAATTACAGTATAAACATACAGTAAATACTCAATAATCCATGACAAGCTACTTAAAAAGTAATAAGGAAATTTAATTTAAAATGTGGGAGCCGAGATGCATGATGTACTTCTGAATGAAATGCCCACAACTGCAAAAGAGAGATTCCGGCTTTGAAAATCTACCACTATTAATTTACTACCTTTCACACTGTGGGTCACTGGCCATCTCCCTTCAAAATTAACATTAAGAATGCATGATAAAGAACCTCTTATAAAATGGAAGCCTCTTCTCTCCATTCTTCTCTCTTCCCCCCTCCTTTCTTCTTCCTTTCCTTGCCCTCTCCTCCCTTCTTTCACACACACACACACACTGAAAACCCAGGTGACGCTTAAAGCCCATTAACCTGACAGCATAAAAATTCAACTTGTAAATAACATCACAGCGACACTCCCTTACATTCACTTTTAAAAGTCTTTTCCTCCCCATATTACAACACACTATAATAAAATGCATAGGGAATCTGAAACTCATTGGAGCTGAGTTCAAATCTCAGCTCATATACTGAGGAGACTTGGGCAAGATGCTCAACTCCTCTGTGTCTCAGCTTATCCCTAAAGCAGAGATGTAACGATTCATCATCGAGTTTTCCATGTGAGTTGTCCAACATAAGGTGAGTGGGGATCTGGGGTAAAGTAGGCACCGAATAAATGGCTGCTAGTCTTATGTTACTCATTTACTTATCTACATGCATTTAATAAGTCGGGGACATTGACTCTTCTATTTAGACTTTTGCAGCCTTCATAACTTCTTAGAATTATCACTTGGATGTATTTATCAGCTGCTGTGTGATGTAAATTTTTCTTCCATTTATTGAAAAAATTTAAGGTGCCATGTTCCCCCAACAGATACCAAAAACTGAAGACTAACTCTGTCTGTACCATTTTAAATTCACTTATGGTTTTATAAATTCTTAATTATCCTTAACAGTCTCTAAGGATTGCAGATTCTCTCCCTGCCACGAACTGCCCCAGTAGGACCTCCTTCTCCAGTCCAATATAATGAAAAGAGTATAAAAGAGAGAGAAAAGCACAGACCTGGGAATGAAGTCTGGATTTACCACTAAAAGCTGTGATATTCTGGAAAGACAACTAAACCTATGGTAGCCTTGCTTTTTAAACATGGGACACTAATACCTACTTCATAAGTTTGTTACAAGGATCAAATGGGACAATAACATTCATTCATTTATTCATCATATTCTTATTGAATGTCATTGTACTGCCTTCTTCTGCCCACGGGGGAGGGGAGTCTGGCATGTGGAAGTTAATTCATAATTTAGAAGTTTTGAGTTCCTCCATTCTTATGCACAAATTTTGCCTACTCCCCAGATCAGCTTCTCCCAAATATGTTCCACTAAATAGTTGTTAAAGGAAATGCTTTGTCAAACAAGGTTTCCACAGTCAACAAGTTTGAGGAATGTTACTTAATTCATTCCTTTCTTGTTTATTTCTGGTATAAGTTGGCATATAAAGGCTTCAAAGGACTAAAACGATTAAGCAGCACTTCTGCGGCTTAGGATATATGCATTTTTATTTGGGTCATGAACAAATTACCCTCCAAATTTGCTATATTAATTGACATTGCCACCAAAAGTATAATATGATTTTATGACAATGTAGAATATACTAACATCGGTCTCTCTTCCTAACCCCTGATTTTACAGATGAATAAAACTGAGTACTAGAGATGGAACTATTCACAAGACATAATTTACAAAGGCATTCAAATAAATCCCATAATGAACTTGTGAGAACAAGTTTTTACAGTTGGAAATATCAGTTGAGATCCTCCTGAATGTTAATCATGGTGTCAGATATTTATTTATACTTAATCTTTTCAGAATTCCTCTCAGTCACTAATGCATTTCTATTACTGAAAAGTTGACTCAGAGAAATGAAGACAGATGCTGGGTGTCCCACAGCAACAAGTGGTGTTCTTCCATCATCATGCCTCCTCTACCGTGGTCTGCCTGAATCTGATGAGACATTTTTGGTGCATACTCCGTTGAACCTTGCAGCTATAGTAGGTAAATTAGAATGAGACTTCAGGTTACATGTAGTAATATAAATATTTGATTCTGCTATAATGTGTCAAATCACTCAAGGGGAATATCACCCCTATACATTTATGGGGAATAAAAGTAATGAGAAAATTGGTTTTTAGTCTTTATTTCCTATCATGTAAAAGAGCTCCTGTCTATCAGGGAAACTTCAGCCAACTGAAAAAGCTGATATCTATTTCAGAGAAACAGAAGGGAATTCCAACAGAGGGGGACAATGTCATCAGAGTCATCCGGATATAATCTTTGATTGCCAGGACATTGCTCGGCTCACTAGGACTCCTGTCATGACTGTGTCTGACTTCCCAACCTCCTGATAATTGTCTCTGGACCCATCCATCCTGGTAAATGCACTGCATATGACACTCCCTCTGCCCCTTTCTCT
This sequence comes from Eumetopias jubatus, assembly GCF_037043125.1. Lineage (NCBI taxonomy): Eukaryota > Metazoa > Chordata > Mammalia > Carnivora > Otariidae > Eumetopias > Eumetopias jubatus. The sequence goes on from NW_028274811.1 coordinate 100,049,348, forward strand.
TATCACAAGTTCTCTAGGTCTCATTTTTTCCAGGTACATCTGTTCAAAAATGGTCAAGTTTTTTCAAACTCATCAAAAATAATGACAGAAATAAGATCACTCCCAAAGCTTCTCCACTCTCTTCCCCAGGAGCTGATACAGAATCACTACCTACAACGTAGTTTCCAGGCCAGGTTCTATTCTGTTACATGTGTACTGAGTAATGGATTTTCTACCATTTCCCTTAGGACAGTACTTCTGAATCCAATTCCCCCTGTCAGAACATTTTTTACCCACATTTTATCAGGACTCTCTCTCCCCCTCACATTTTAGCATTCCAGCCCATCATCTGTGGTCCTGGTCCTGTCCCTCTGCCAGGCTTAATAATCACCATCTCCTCCAGCTTCTCTCTTTGTCTCCCTGCCACTGCTTCCTTCTGTTGTTCATTTTATCTTGTGTTTTCATGGCTGGTGACTTTATTTCACTTTTGTAGTAATGTGAGCCCACCAATCCCTTCATTTGCATACTTCCCAAAGATATAAAAGATGTTTAAATTCTAGAATCCCAGGATTTGGATTTGTTTAAAGAGCAGCTTTAGAAATAAAGCAATTGCATTCTTTAAATCATGGAAAGAAAGATGAGCATTATGAATTTTTAAAAAAGGAGAAGAAAAGGAAAAAAAAAATAGGCCCATCTTTACTACTTTCAAATGCAAAGCCATTACAAGTACAGGTATGCTCTCCCCCAGAATGAATACAGAGAAAAGCCTATTCCTCCAGGAAAGATTTAGAAATACTTTTTAAGCTTACTGAGGTCTTGTGGAGAATTATGATTACAACAAACCTGGGAAATGATTGTTGTTACAGAATGCCTGCAAAAGGGTTTATTTTATGCCAAAGAGCTTAGCTTATTTGGAATTAAATCAAAAGAGCCTTTGTGTCTCTGAGGTTGAGCAGCTCATTGTTTTCTTTTGGCAAAGCATGACAAGGTTGAGCCATCTTGGTCTCCAGCTCCTTCACCCCTCGTCTCGGTGGAGAGCATGTCACCATTGTATTGTGTAAACAGACATGTTGGCAATTGGCTATATTTGAGGATTGAAAGTACTTTGTGACTACCATGGGACACCCAGAGCAATATTCTGGTTAGTCCCTTTTAAGTTGTAGGTAAATTTGCTGCCCCTTGAAAAATTATTTTTATTATTGTCAACACTAAAGTGTACAAAGAGAACCTACATGCATACTTTTCTCCTTCTTCACATTTTCTAATAAACTTTGACAATGCACACACTGCCAAAAAATAAAAAAAGTACAGATTTCTCATAGACAATATTATCTCATTACATTTTGGTGAGCAGTCATTTGAAGATTTTTAGGGCTTCTAATTATCAATGTTCACTCAAATTCAGGACATATATCCTGATGTGGTATGATAGCAAAATATATCCTAGTAAGGTCTGAATACTACCCAAGCAACCCCATAAGAATCAAATGAGGTATATGGAATATTCAAGAATGATTCTTTAGCCAGTATTATAACTCTTTTCTTTTTCTTCTTCTCTTCTCCCTACTCTTCCTCTTCCTTCTCAGCCTCTTCTTCTTTTCAGACCAGATAATAATTTGATTTTAAACCATAGTATTAAAAATTATATGCAACTCCTCAGATACATCACTGTTTTCTTCACCCAAAGTCATCATGACTAAAAATAACATATTAAATCCAGCAGCATCTAACTTTAAAACAAAATGAAATATTTGATCAAACAGAAGTCATGGGCCCTATCTTAAAGAAATATTTTCTTAAATAACAAATGCATGACTGAAGAGTCCTTGCCCATCTTGTACTAACTAGTGGCAAATTCACCTTAATAACTACTCGGTAGGGTAATCAAAAGGATCAAGGCAGTAATAAATGGAAAACACTTTTAAATTACTAAGTGCTAGGTGGCAGAAATTGGGGTGATTTTATATTCATATAGACTTTATAATACTCTCCAAATTCTCCTAATTACAATTGGTCTAATTTAAACACTTCACCTTGGATTTGTTCATTCATTGCCCCAAGAGGAAAAACATGCAAAGTAATGTGCAGGGTTGAAAACCTAAAAACTTGTCCAAATGTTCCACTAGAAGAAACACTACCTACAGGGTTCACAACTGTATTCAAGTGTTAGCAAAAAGTCCCAACACTCAGAGTATAAAGCAGAGAGGACTGACCAAACTGCTCCTCCCCAACTTAGATTTAAAATTTCCAAGAAATTCTGCATATAATAATTTGGTTTCAAAGTTGACCTGTCCTACAGTTACATTTAGTAGTTGTGTGTGTAAAAACACACAGAAAAGTAACTTTTACAAATTCACACTTAATTGAAATGAAACTATAAAAGTCACATGCCTATAGCTAGTACTTTAAAAATATTTTATGCTTTCTTTCAAGCAAGTGTGTGAGTATGTGCGTGTGTGTGTGTTGTATGCATGTTTCTTTAATTCTGTTTTTTTCTTTAAATCAAGAAGCTGGATATATGTTCTGACAATTGTGAGGCATAGATTCTAATTATTATGTCAAAATTATTCTTTCTCTGAGTAAATCAGAGCTCTAATTTCAGGCAGAGAAAAATATAGTCAATATTGTCAATCATTTAAGCAGAATAGTAGTCTTAGCACTTACCAGCCAAACTATAATGTCTTGTAGAAATTATACAGCAGTTTCCAAAAGAATATTACCACTTTGGCCTTTCCTTTCTTGTTCAATCACATTTTTGAAAACTATAAATCTCTGCTAGCATAATTCTACCCTATGTATTCTTTAACAACAACAAAGGTACAAGTCTTATTTCACGAACAGTCACTTTTCTGTGAAAAATCTCTGGCTTTTCTGGATAAGATATTCACAGATCTACCTAATCACAAACTGTATAGTGTTCTTGAGAGTTAAGGACATTTTAATGTTTTCTCCCAAGAGAAGATTCATGCAATTAATTTCTTCCATATGATACATTTTTAAAACATAGAAGGAGATGATATTCATTTCTGAATTATTTCACTGGGTGTTTTCTCATTTCCCTCCTAAAAAAATAAAATCAGAGAAATATAGCTATGCACACAAGCTACATTATTAAGAGAAAAAAATCGTATCTTACTTGTATAAAGACTTTAAGACTACCTAACACTCTTTATTACTAGATAAATGTTATATGTAAACACAGAAAATTTAGATGTATAATTTCTAACTTCTAGAACATTCTTAAAGAGCAATGAAGTAGCTACACTCTCATTCTTTTTTTTAATTATTATGTTATGTTAGTCACCATACATTATATCATTAGTTTTTGATGCAGTGCTCCATGATTCATTGTTTGCGTATAACACCCAGTGCTCCATGCAGAACGTGCCCTTTTTAATACCCATCGCCATTCTTTACATGATTTTATTTGTATATAAATGTACATAAACATAGCACTTGTAAACACATTTTAGGCTGTGATTACATATACTAAATATAAATTTTGGCAAAGGTAGTGATTATACTAGTGTCTTCTAGACTTATGGGAGTGTAACTCAATCTACCTGTGTCAGAATCATTGAAGGGTTAGCCAAAAAATGCTAATTAATAACTCCATTCTAGATCAAATGAGCCAGAATTTCTGAAAATACAATCAGAGGGTCTTCATTTTTTACAAGTTTCTTGATTTTTATGCCTACATCAACTTGAAGAACATTGGTAAGTGGATTTGCTGTTGGATCAGGACTCAAGAAAAATATGGACTTTTCATTTTCTGCAGAATTATAAGCATTTGGTCCCATTTTTTCTTCCACTTCAACCACTTCATGAATTTATAAACTAAAATCTTTTTATACCTTCCTCATCAAATACATGTCTTTAAAAATTTTTTTGGCCAATTAAGTTTTAGCAAATACTTGTAAAAACAAACTGAAAACTGGCCAAATTTTTCCATTTGAAAAAATTTATTTCATGTAAATAATGAGGAAAAAACCAGCTCAGATTATATCTAATCAAATAAAATGCTATTTAAGTGCAAGAGGCAGGCTAAGTTATAATTGCTCTGGGAGCAGTGATGTTGAGTTTTCTCTCTCTCTAGATTTATGTTCTAAGCTCTAATGCTGAGTTCACAATTTTGCTTTGGGATGAATACATAAACACCTGTAAGATGAGGATTTTTCAACCTTCCTGAGGATATTAGAAATGAATTGAAGCTTAGAGTGCAATTATAACATAAAGTCCCAAACCACTGTATAGTTAGAAATTTTAGAAAAGATTGTCAATTTGCTCTGTGGGCTCTGAGCCAAATTTCTGTAGAGACTCAAAAAGTCTGTATTGCCCATCCTGTTTGAAGGTAGCAATGCTGACAACGGCTATTTTCCAGAGTCAATTTGTCAACATCAGAGACACTAGATTGCTCACATTGATTAGTATGATGTGAGGTGTTGGTGTTTTGTTCTATGCTCCTATGAATATCCTGAGGCATAAGGAAGACACCTTACAACAGTTATTTGGGTTGTATGTGTGTGTGATGCACCAAAATCTTTAATGTCAGCAAGCAAGTAATTGCAATATCTTCCAAGAGACTCAGAATTTATCTGTAAAGCACTTGGGAACTTTTTCAACTGAACGGGTTTCTTTCTATTTACGAGAGAGCTTACAAAGCTACTCTGACTTGAGAGTTTGTCCACTACTAGAAACTCATTATCCCCCAAAACTAGTAATTGATATTTAAGTGTCCTTCAGTCTCCCTATTTCTGAATCAATCAAAAGCAACTCCATTATGTACATATTAGCAAAAATAAAAGTTACTCTAAAAATATCCAAACAAACAGTAAATTTCTCAATTAAATTCCAAACACTTACTGAATAACTGTTAGTTACCCAGTGCAATATGGAATACAAAAATTTATATGATCAAGTTGTTGTCTTCAAGTACCGTTAATTAAATTTGGGGAGGAAGCCTGAAAAGGCATGCTTCTTAGAGTGTGTGGTGGAAGGCAGGGACTAATTCTCCAATAACAATTTGACTATACTTATTTATAAAAAAGTAAAATGAGTCATGCATTCATTTCATACAAATGGTACAGATGGGATGGTAAGGTTTTTAAGAAAGAACTTGAAAGCCAGACTGACTGGATTCAAATCACTTACTAGCTCATGACCTTAATATTTTACTTAAGTTACTTGATTTTTCTCTACCTTGTTTCAACCTCTATAATATGGTCTAATAACAGTATCCACTTCTTAGAGTCACTATAGAATTAAATAAGATGGAACTATAGATATAACAACATATACATACATAAATATAACTACTTAGAAAACTTGGAAGAGCACCAAGAACATAATTTTGTGTATATATATATATATTATATGTATATAATATATATATATATGTTTTTAACCTACAGATAAGCATAGAAAGAACTTGTAAGCTAGTGTGAAATCAGATTCAGTAAATGTCCATTTGTGATCATTCATTGTGATAACAATTCTTGGCTCCCTCAAAGCTCTTTCTATGGAATATCAATCCAAATTAACTAGAAGAACCTGTCATTCAGTTCGCCCATAATCTGAGTTTTCAACATTAATAGTAGACTCTGATCATTTTAGGTCAGATAATAGAGATTAACCACAGTTTAAAAATTATACAGAGCTGCATTTGAAGAGGCAAAAGAAACACTTAAGATATTGTCCCATTTTCCTAAAGTCTCGTCAGAAATTCTTTAGTCCTTTGAGTGCTTATCAAACATTACTAATAAATTTATTTTGTTTTATAAGAACTTTTTACATATAAGTTTTCTATTTGAGATAAAGGTCCTACTCTTTCATCTCTAACAACTCGACAATATGAAAAAGATTGAAGTTCTAGGTTTCTTACCTCAATTTTATTTCAGTAGTAGTAATTTATCAAGAAATGCTAGTTTGAGGGACACCTGAGTGGCTCAGTCGTTAAGCGTCTGCCTTCGGCTCAGGTCATGATCCCAGGGTCCTAGGATCGAGCCCCACATCGGGCTCCCTACTTGGCGGGAAGCCTGCTTCTCCCTCTCCCACCCCCCTGCTTATGTTCCCTCTCTTGCTGTGTCTCTCTGTCAAATAAATAAAATCTTTAAAAATAAATAAATAAATAAATAAATAAATAAATAAATAAATAAACTATATATCTATGTCAGGGCTTCCTTGCTTGAAAGCATTACAGTACACGATAAAACCTGGTTAAGGAGAATAGACAAACACACAAAAAAGGATTTACTGCCTCATGTATTTAGAAAGCATGGTAGCTGGGAAGGCTTCCGGTGAACCTTTATTCAGGGGCTTCAATGTTGGCAGGACTCTGTTTCTCTCTTGACTAAACCCTGCTCATCTTCACATGTTTCTTTCATTCCCTTAGAGTCTCCCCCTTCATGGGTATAAGAAAACAATCATCATCTCCTGGGGCGATATCCTTTGGGATTCCAAAAATAAATAGAAAATATAATACATCCAACATTAAAAAAGAAAAGTTCAGATTCTTAGCCCAAGCAATCTCCACAGAAGCTCTAATTTACAGGCTTGATTCACCAGCCCATACCTGAACCAAGTGTTGTGGAGAAGGAAATTGAACGCTGATGACTGTAGCCCTGTATGAGGTCATCAACCCATGCAACAGATAATATTGTCCCACCTAAACCACGTGAACAAGCTGGGGGAGATGTGGATGCCTCAGTGAACACTGAGGCTATTTTAAGAAGGAAAAAATCTCTAAAAGAAAATTGAACTTCTTATGTTGGGAAGCAAAGATCCATTTTTTTTAATTTTATTATGTTATGTTAATCACCATACATCATTAGTTTTTGATGTAGTGTTCCATGATTCATTGTTTGTGCATAAAACCCAGTGCTCCATGCAGAACATGCCCTCTTTAATACCCATCACCAGGCTAACCCATCCCCCCACCCCCTCCCCTCTAGAATCCTCAGTTTGTTTCTCAGAGTCCATCGTCTCTCATGGTTCGTCTCCCCCTCCGATTTCCACCTCCCTTCATTTTACTCTTCCTACTATCTTCTTTTTTTAACATATAATGTATTATTTGTTTCAGAGGTACAGGTCTGTGATTCAACAGTCTTGCACAATTCACAGCACTCACCATAGCACATACCCTCCCCAATGTCTGTCACCCAGTCACCCCATCCCTCCCACCCCCCACCACTTTTAATAGAGTATAGAATAAGAGGAACCCAAAGCACAATTCCTTCCCTCCAGTTTACAATTGCTTTGTAATTTTATTTAACTTAGTAAATAAGAATAGAATACCTACTAAACTTTACACTGAAATCAATGTTGAGAAAAATCTGAAAATAAATAAAATATAATTCTGCCTTAATTAACTCAGGACCTAAGAAGGGGACTGTACATATATTACATATAATATGCCATATATATGTAGCACATATATATGTATCCAAGGATAATCAGGTATTCATGCATTTAACAAAATGATTCTCAAACTATCTGTGTTGAAGAACCAGCTATTGTCCTGCATTCCACTGTAGAATAATACTTTTATAAAATGTAATAAAATGAATTACTAGGGAAAAAATGATCACACACTTGGAGACAAATAAAAATCAAACTGCTATTAAACTTTCTAAATGCTTCCTGTTACTTCTATATTTATTCCATACTTAGCATCAGAAACTGGCTCCAGCATGCAGATCACACTTTGCAAAGTGCAGGTTTATAAATACATATTGAATTCACATGATGTTTATTAACAATGCTAAGTATTAAGATTATGGTGGCAAGGGGTGAAGAGTGTGAGGGAATACTCAAATAACAGATATTTAGGTCTCTGTCTTAGAGGGAATCTTTAACAGGTCTATTTAAAAGGGATCTCTTAAAAAGTCTACTTGGGAAAAGAAAATGACAAGAACAACAAAACCCCCATTAATTGGTTATGATGTGATTTTCAGGAGTCTGCAACTTTTTTTATTTTTATTTTTTTTAAAGATTTTATTTATTTATTTGACAAAGAGAGAGAGACAGCAAGAGAGGGAACACAAGCAGGGGGAGTGGAAGAGGGAGAAGCAGGCTTCCCGCGGAGCAGGGAGCCCGATGTGGGGCTCGATCCCAGGACCCTGAGATCATGACCTGAGCCAAAGGCAGACGTTTAACGACTGAGCCACCCAGGCGCCCCGAGGAGTCTGCAACTTTTTAAATAAAGGTCAAGATAATGAATATTTTAGCCTCTGAAGGCCATGTGGTCCCTGTCACAACTATTCAACTTGCCAATACCTGGACTAGCTCTTCAGTTGTAGGAGACAGCAGACCCAACACACACTGGTGTAAATAAAACAAGGAATTCATTGACTCTGCTAACTAAAATTCCAGAGACCAACTTCAAGTGAAGCTTGATCCAGGGCTCAAACTCTGTTATCAGGATGAGTTTTTTATTATATCTCAGCTCTGTCTTCTACTACATTATTTTTAGTCTCAGGCAGGGGACCCAGGTAGGTTCCAGGCTCATGTCATTCCTATCACCACAATATCATTACAAGGGAGAGAAGTCCTCCCTACAAATAGAAGTTTCGTTGCATTTTGTTAACTTTAATTATGCCACATAATTATTCCTGAACCGATCGCTGTGTTCAGGGAAAATTATACATTCATTAAACAGATCTCAATCTCCTCCTCACACCCAACAGAGGATGAGCACACAAATCCAAGAGTCAGTCAGGGTTTAGTTCCCCAGAAAAAAATTCAGGTATTTCTGTCAAAACTAAGGTAAATGAATAGTGGAAGATCAAAAAGTAACATCTGTAAAAGGAAACAAAAATCACAAAAACAGAGACATCACAAGATTGGACTACAGATCTCAATCTCCTCCTCACACCCAACAGAGGATGAGCACACAAATCCAAGAGTCAGTCAGGGTTTAGTTCCCCAGAAAAAAATTCAGGTATTTCTGTCAAAACTAAGGTAAATGAATAGTGGAAGATCAAAAAGTAACATCTGTAAAAGGAAACAAAAATCACAAAAACAGAGACATCACAAGATTGGACTAAGTATTGTCAATGTATGCTTTCAGGTATAAGAAACTGATCATCATGCGGTGAGATGCCCAGCTTTGGCTATCTGCAGGAGGTTGTAATTGAAACAAACAAACAAACAAACAAACAAAAGGGTGAGGTATGGATGGGTAGTGAAGACTGAGGAAAACATTTCCAGGCAGGAAGATGATAGAAAGACACATGGCATTCTATTGACTGTGCTTAGCCTGGTGAAGAGAAACACACATTTGATATCATATCTGGATTTAATTCTTAGTTCTCTCAATTAAGAGTTATATAAACTTGGACAAAGTGCTTCATTTTTTCTGAGTTTCAGTTCCTTTCCTTAAAATGGAGACACTTAATTCATGGGGCTATGTGAGAATTAAGTACACATTAAGTACTCTAAAAGTTGTGGCTATCCTTTGTATGATCACACAAGTCTGGTTGAAACCATGATTTCACTGCACAGGAATCAAGGAAAATACCCCTGGGGAAGGAAGCTTCAATTGAAAATAAGAGCAGAGCCTTGAAAAGGAAATAAATTTTATTTTATTCTAATATAGATATGAGTAGCAAGGAAAGATTTTTGAACTAGAAAGTGACATAATGTAATTGATATTTTAGGAAGGCTTTCTAGCACTGAGAAATCTACGAAGAATTGAACAAGAAAGTTGCTGGACAAAGATAGTTCTGTTCGGGGAAGTCCACGATCAATGTCTTTAAATGTCTATCATGAAAATAGAGATTTCTTTTAAAAGACTGTGCTGTATATTGCATCTGACATTTCTCAATATTCTATGCAATATAAAGACATTAATGCTGAATCCTTACATAATGAAAGAGGCAGAAAAAGACCTTTTCTGGCAATGAGTGAGGAATAGACTGACCTTCACCTTTTATTAGCAACAACTGGAATCTTTAAAGTGGCATTGGTGAGAAAGGAACAGTGAGAATGGGAAATGACAGCAAAAAAGAAAAGGTTCTTAGGAATTTCCTATAAGTGGCATCATGTTTTCGTTCTTTCAAATGTGGGAGTAATTATAAAGTGCCAGGTTTGATAACATGCAATATTTAGAGATTTTAAGGTAAAGGAAGCAACCATGGCAGAGAAAATCAGCTCCTATTATAATAATACCCCTTAGTTCTGTATTGGTGAGGGTCCCAACCAAAAACTACATTTTCACTTTCCTAAGCTGGTGCATACTCAGGGTTCACTGTATTTCAAGTATTTATTCACACATGCTTCAGTTGTCAAAAGGGAGGCATTTACCAGCTTGATAAGTTCCCATCCAAGAACTTACCTGATCTTTTCTCTGCCTCTATTTCTTCCTCAAATTCTCTGTCCATGGGATGTTATTTGAAGCATGAGAGATTACAGGTCCACTGTTGTGGAAAACTCAGTTATATAGACAAACGTTCAACCTATTTATTTTTTATACAATTTCATTTTAACCAAATCCTAAATCCTTTATGCAAATATATATGCAATGTTCTGACCAACAAAAACAATATATGCATTGTGGCTTTATAACCACAGGTTCTGGCAGGAATCATAAATCTCATTTTACAAATTGAGCGCATAAGAGAGTGAGAGAGAGAGAGAGAGATTAAGTGGATTGCCTAAGGTCACAAGCTAAACCTGTCTCCTAGTAAGGTTTCTTAATTCTACCTTTTGTGCCTGTAATCATTCAATCCATTTTGATGCTGCAAACTGTAGAGTCAGATTCTTTATCTCCTACAGTACATCTTCAGGTGGTATGAGATTCTGACAGGTGACAAGACTATGTTTGAAGTGATAGCTCTCTTTCTTGGATAGTGAGGAAACTTTAAAAAAAAAAAAAAAAGGAATTTCCATTAGATTCAATGGTCAAATATCCAGGAAGGACTACATACCAAAAAGAAAGTTTATTTTAATGTTGGAATTTTTTTTAGTTTTATAAAATTGTGTCTAATCAGATCATTTAAATAACTGAAAATGCTCAGACTTGGCATGCACTATTATCAATTGGTTATTTGTAAGAACTAACGTTAAAACCTCAACATGCATTTTTATATTTGAAAAAAAAATCCTTGTATGTTCATGTGATTTTTGCTGTATTCTGTTGTGCCTTGTATGATGAGTGGTAGTGGATAGATGTTTTAATATAATTTCAGAATAATCAGTCCAGGTTTTCTTTTTTGAATATACTGTGCTCTCTAGGCAAAGAGCAAGCCCTCTGTAGTCAAAGACTAATAATGACGATAATTGTATGTTTGTAAACCTTTGTATTTCACAAAGCACTTTTACATAATTTATCTTACTTGGCCTCCATAATGCCATGAGTTGCTTTCATAATATTCCCATTTTATTTTTTTTTTAAAGATTTTATTTATTTGACAGAGACACAGCAAGAGAGGGAACACAAGCAGGGGAAGTAGGAGAGGGAGAAGCAGGCTTCCTGTGGAGCAGGGAGCCTGATGTGGGGCTCGATCTCAGGACCCTGGGATCATGACCTGAGCCGAAGGCAGACACTTAACAACTGAGCCACCCAGGCATCGCCATATTATTCCCATATTATTCCCATTTTAAACACAGAGACTCTCAGGCCCTTGAAGGTTAATTATCTTGCCCAAAGCTTTCCAAAGAGGTATGCTTCTCAACCAGGAAGGGAATAGTTGTTTAACCAAATCTAAAAAGACCATCAATAGGAGATCACTATCATTTCATATTTCATTTAAAAAAAAAATCTATTATTGGGCACCTGGGTGGCTCAGTCGGTTAAGCGTCTGGCTCTTGATTTTGGCTCAGGACCTGATCTCACGGTCGTGAGACTGGCCCCATGTCACACTCTGCGATCATCAGGGAGTCTGCTTCTCTCTCTCTCTCCTTCTCCTTCTGCCCCTCCCCTGCTCATGATCTCTCTCTCTCTAAAATAAATAAATCTTAAAAAAATAATAATCTATTATAATAATATTATCAATTTTATGATGTATCCAGTTTCAGTGATGTTAAAAATGTTTTTTAAAATATGTGTTTAAAACAGATGTATAGTAAACTTATGCAGAATCATAAGGCACCTGGGTGGCCCAGTTAGTTGAGCATCCAACTCTTGACCTTGGCTCAGGTCTTGATCTCAGGGTTGTGAGTTCAAGTATCATGGTGAGTTTTGCCTTTCCATCCCTGGAATCCTGGTCTCGACCACTAGGCTTCTCTGAAAAGTGATCTCCATGAACCATGTCTTTTTCTTATAATTTATTCACCACTAATTCCCCTGAAACCTGACACCTGTCACCCTCAGACTTCCCTTTTTAATAGTTATACAAAACTGAGTCTTTTTTTCACACACACACACACACACACACACACACACACACACACACATACACACCCATATGGATAACTTCCAAAATTAAACCTTCAACATTAGAATCCTTATCTGGTCCTGTTTGTCTGTCTTGCCCCTCTTCAAATTTCTTGAATGGTCTCTTTTCATTCCAAACTTAGTATTTCTAAAACTGAAGTCATACTTTCTCTTAGTAACAACAACAAGAAGAAGCAAATAAAATAGCATAGTTCCTTTCTGACTTGTAAAGTTTATAAAAAATATAACATTTCCTCAGTCTGTTTAGAATCCAGTGGATAATGTTTTTATTAAAAATAATACAACTGCTTCAGAGTGGGTCCCTAAAAAGGAGTGCCAAAGAAGTCATTCTGGAAAACAAAATGTGTGCATTGATTTGTACACAGATACTCATTTTAAGTCCATTTTTCCCCAGAATTGGACTTCTGGGTTTTTTTTTTTTTTTTTTTTTTACAATATGTGAATATCATATTTAGGTGTATCAATCATGTATTTGGAGAAACATGAAAAACCTTCCCAAATTCGTCCTCATAAGTCCCAATTAAATGGGAATAACCACTTCTACTATAACCAAAAGTTTTGATTTGCTGTTCATATATGTCCCCTATTCTGTATATTCTGTGTGTGTATGTGTGTGTGTATCTATAGGTCACAGGAAAATGACCTGACTGACCAGACACAGGTCCCCCTTTACCATGCACATTTTACCTTTTGTCACATCACTTTAAATTTTATTCTTATATCACTTTATTACTTTATTTATTGAATTATTCTTTATCTTCCTCCTTTAAACACATATTCCATAATGGCTGAATATATGGATGTCTCCATTACTTCTGTATCCCCATCATCTAGAATGATGCCTGACATTTAAAAGGCATTCAATATTCTATTGCACACTTTATTAAAACCTGCAGTATAAGAAAGAATTATTGTGTTGACTAGATAGCAAATAAGGAAAACAACACATTTATCACTCTTGTGTCTTCAATATATTGTAAAACTGTTCATTTCATTGTTGGTAGTCAATATTAGCATATGGCTATTTAAAATTATCCAGTTTCTTTTCCTTCCACCTTTAATATTGTACTATATCTTTATTAAATTTGAAAGTTTAATATTTTATACATTTGGATTTTGTTGGATAAACTGTTTCTACTTGTTAATTTTACCAGTAGTATCAGTGTTCAGCAAATTAAGGTTTGCTAAATAGAATTATACCACATTAACAAGATCTCTTGGTCCTAATGTTTAATTCACTGCTTTTATTAGTATATTTCCAAGTAGAAGATTTAATTTATACATATTAAACTCTACCACACAGTGTCTTGCTCACAAAATCTCGCATTAACTGTGTTCCCCAGTATTGAATATTTTACCCATTTATCACATGAAACATCCCTGGCCATTATTACTTAGATAATAATTCGAGAAATTTTGTCAAATACACAAAAAAACAAAAACAAACAAAAAATAAAACAAAATGCTTACTTTTCTGTTAGAATATTCAATTCTTCTATCCTTAGGGAATCCATTTAATTCACTTAAATCCTGTGTTTTTTAGTAAATATTTCAGAATTCAGAATGTTGTAACATAGCTTTTCCATTAAACACGATTATTTGTTAGAAGTAGCTCTTTTCATTAATAAAGGATCATTTGTTCTGCATGGAATGGAACCTCTAACTACTGGCTAGGAAAGTTCAGGTTTTCACTTCTCATAAAACTCCCATGGAGGTACACTTGTTTCCAATGGTCTAACTTACTAATAATGAGCTATGGAGGGGAAAGAAGAAGACTAACATTTATTGTACCATTTTTTTTACAAATATTTGATGCTATCCAACCCATGAGACACTATTTTAAAAGTGGGGTTTGAGGAGGAGGAAACAGTTTGTTGCAAAGGATATGCCAGGAAGGGGCAAGTTATGTAAATGTATAAAACCCCACCACAGTGACTTGGATACCAAGTCTGCAGGGCCAGGCAGACTAACTACTACCATGATATTTTATTAATGAAGTGGCCATTGATTAAAACCCTACATTAGAAGTTTCCTTGAGTCATTTTCCAAAGTTATGTTTAGCATGTGCATTGGTGGTGGGGAATACTTAATGAGAACAAAGGCATATTCTCAGCAGGGAAAAGCTTAGACCCAGTTTCAACAGGGAACACTACTGCAGCTTTGGGGAGACTTCATAAAAGATAATACAAGTCTCTATTTCTCAGTTATTCTGTATATACATAACCATAAAACACAACCTTATAGTAAAGACAATCAAAAGGAAATTGATACAGTATAGCTGTTTTGTGTGTGTTTGTGTGTATGTTTCGCTTTACTGTAACCTTCAAACTTACTCTCTCCTCTTTCACACTCATTTCTCCTCTCACAATTTATATTCATAATCTGTATTGAAGGTTCCTGTGGGAAATCCAGAACAAAATCAGGAATTGTAAAACGTTGATCAATGTAATTTGAACAGTTATTATAAAGTAATATGATGACAATGAGATTACGTTCTAAAATACGATTAGCCAGTGATGAGTTCTAATGTTTATAGACTGGCAGACCCAGAAAATAAGTAAGTTCAATGGTGGCAAGGATTTTAATAATCTTGTTCAGCGCCTAGTGCTGTACTTGGCTTCTATTAAATGGTAGTAACTGCTGACTAAGCAAATGAATAAAAAGATGGCAAAACACAGAAGAAAGATAGTTTGTTTGGATATGTTTAAAAGACCTTACCTAAAGATTGATTATTATCTCAGTTCAAGGATGAGTTTATTGAGCACCATACCAAAACTTGCATTTATAAATACGAATAAGCAAGGCCTCTTCATAGAGCTTGCACTCTATTGGAAAAGGAAATGCCAAAATTTATCTTCAATGTACTTTGTCAGAGCTATGGTACAGATAAGTAGTTGCTATGAATGTAAACAATGCATTAAGCCCAACCTAACTCAGTTGCAATGTAACTGGATATAGAAATGGAGACATAGAGGTGGAAGACTGGTAACTGGGAAAAATCATCCTAAAGGAGATTTTTTAGAGAGAGATATTAAGGATATCATTGGAATTTTATGTTAAAGCTCAAGAGTGAAGAAATGTCACTTATTCAAGAAAGTCTTCCACTCCTTTACCCAAATGTACAAAATCCCCATTATTTCTGGTGCTGAGTATGTTTTCTTCACTGCCCTTATAATGACAATTTTTTTCTAAAAATGCTTACTTTTCCCACTAGGTTGTAAGCTCCATGAAAGCATGGGCCGTGTCAGTCTTATTCACTATTTTATTCCTTGTGCCTGTCAAGAAGGAGGTGCTCCACCAATATTTATAGGAAGGATGGAAGGAAGAATGAAGGGAGGAAATAAAGGGATACAAATTAAGATACCAGTAGAAACTGTTTGGAGGAACTTGGCCAGGGTGGCAAGGAAACCAAAACCATGCCATAAAACCCATTTAACCCTAAATACAGAATCTCACTGGGGACTCATTGGCTCTATTCAAATTAAGAAAAAGGAAAAATGCAAGTGCCTTGGAAAGAAGATTAGATTGAAATTAAACTGAATGGAGCATAATCCCAGTTGTGTGGCTTGATTAATTCATTTGACATCTCCACTTCTCCATATCCTCAGCCAGAGGAGGGTGACCCTCATGCCACGCTCCCAGAGTGGTGGGGAGAATGAATGAGATGGCATGCAGGAAGTCCTGCCATGTGAAGGATTAGGCAGTAGTCTGGAGGGAGATAAAATGAAAGGGCCACTATGCTGAAGCCAGAAGGAGGAAGATTTTTGACTGCCATAGGGAAGACGCTTCTAGTAACCTGAGCTGTAATGATGGACTCAAACCCCTCAGAAGACACAGACTTATCGCCTCAGATGTTGTGTCTCTGGCCGGCACACCACTGAGGATACTTTAAAGTGGGTCATGTTAACAGAAGAGTCATTGCACATTAGATGATCCATAAGGTCTCTACCATTTTGTAAGACCGTATTATTCTATCAACCTGTGACATGAATAGTAATCATACATGGTATAATTATTCACAAGAGCAATGTCCTAGTTACCTAGAATACTGACAACTAAAAAGCTTAGCAGCAATTTTATCATAAAAATGTTCAGAAAGATAAACTATATATATAGTTCATTATATTTTGAATTGCCAAAGAAAAATGAAACTAGATGTGGCATACTTTGTATCTTATACTATTTTAATAGAAGAATAAATCCATTTAATCAGAATACTGAAACAGAAAAGTCCATTTTCCTACCATTCTAGGTTAGCAGGAATTTGGTGATTATAAAGAGATTTCCAATATTTGTATTTTGGAACTTAAAACATTACAAGATGATATGTGTTCCAAAGCTGATTATATGATAATCTAAATCTGATTTTAGATCATCTGTTTCATAAATGTTACTTCATTTTATTCAGTTGTGGTGGTTTATCTGTAATAGCATTTACTCTTTTAACATAGATCCCAAAAATTCTTTTATTGGGGAAAATAGCTTAAAATTGCTTAAATGATTACCCCACTTAAAGAATAATAAAATTATTATTTTTTTCTTGCATAATAGAATCACTTTTTTTTTGTAGCTCTAAGCTTTAACCTCCATGACAGTAAAATTAAGAGGAAAGGAAGTAGAAGAGCCTTGAAAGAACATATAGTACAATAATAATCATTTTTTAAAATCAAGTCTAACAATGCAAGCTAGACTAACTAGAATCCCATGTATTATTACCTACTCAGGTGTGCTACACAGGATAACTACTGGTGAGTGATGTATGTTTGTGTTCCAAACAATTATGCAGACATTTTCTAGGATAAAGGATATATGCCATGTCAAGTCATTTTTCTGCTTGTTAAAACTAAAAGTCAAGTGCCTTAATTTTCAATGATAGCTGTAAAATGACTAATTTCTGTAAAAGTAAATGATACACTAAAGATATAATATGAACCATACTCTCTTAGATGAGTAACTTAAGAAAACTGGGTGGCTCAGTCGTTAAGCGTCTGCCTTTGGCTCAGGTCATGATCCCAGGGTCCTGGGATCGAGCCCCGCATCGGGCTCCCTGCTCAAGCGGGAAGCCTGCTTCTCCCTCTCCCACTCCCCCTGCTGTGTTCCCTCTCTCACTGTCTCTCTTTCTGTCAAATAAATAAAATCTTTAAAAAATAATAATAAAATAAAATAAATACTAATAACTTTACTCAAATAGTATTATGTTACTGAAACATATTTTACTTTATTTTTATATAGTTGGTAAGTAAATAAGACAAACATAAGGATATTTTGATGTTAACTGAAGAGAAATCAGAATAGGAGGGACAATATAGCTCCACCAAAATAATAAACTTCTAGTTTTTATTCTTTGGGAAAATTAATTTAAGAGTGTAAGTTTGTTTCACTAATTCTCAATAAGTTTAAAAGAGCATTTATCATCTTTTATTCAGAAGCCACGAATAAAAAAAGTGGTCCTCTTGAACTTGTAAGAGTTCAAGTTACAGCTTGAGGTTATAACTAGGTAGAGTTTCCTATTAAATGAAGATTTTAGTAATAGAATATTAAGGATTATTACTAATCAGAAGAACAAGTGAAGCATACTTAAGGACAAATAACAGCTGATTCTATCACTGATGAAATTAAATTCCAGAAAGGCTTTAATGTTTCCTGTGACTAATGAAAGATGGCCAATCAAATCAGCAACTGTCAAAAACCCAGCAACACTGCACGTCGGGAATTTTTGTTTAAATTAAAACCTTTACTTGACTTCTCTGTTCCCATGTAGGAACGCAAATTTAGCCAGTGTTCTTATTACTTTATAAATGAACCATTTCATTTTAAGTGGCATGTGCCTGTGCCAAAATATAGCACATACCATGCCACAACTCCCTGACCTGACTATTAAAGAGACAAAGTGCATTCTTTTAAACTCGGATATCTCCATGAAAAATCTTTCCTTTCCTGACAAAGACAAAAGGTTAGATCAGATATACAACATCAGAGGAGCATTATCTTGTCAAGTGGCTGGAATACATTAATATAGGGAGGAACTTTTCAGTTAAAATTTTAAGTACGATTGAAGGAAAATCTTTATACCTGCTATTTATATTACTTTCACCACATGGATAAAAATAAGAATAAATCTTGGTGAGTATTCCGAAGCAAACTGGAAGAAATCCAATTTAATTAGGAAAAAACACTGCTCATTTGGGGGTTGGAAAAATAGGACTTTGAAACACGTATAAACCATTATAAAATCCAGTTTGTGATTAATAAGCAATGAATTCTTCCTTGACAGATATGCACCCTTGGTTATTTATTGAAGTTTCTTAGTTTATGCTTTACAAGGCATTCTCTTCATTTTTAGAGTAAGTGTAAATTATTTTCCTTGTTTACACCCATGTTCATTTTACTCTTAACAAGATGAATAACAATGAGACTAAGGATGCTTATGCATGAAATGTCTTAGGCTGTAGTATTGGTTAATTGCCTTCATCCTTCCCTTACATTAGTGTTTACTCTAGCCAGAAAAGAGCCAGAATACATACGGTCTGACCCAGAGCTGTCTTTTGTAAAACATGGAAGTTCAACATGAAAAAGGAATATGTTGGGAACATATTTTCCTCTTGGTTTTCCTCTTGGTGAATTCTGATCATTGGGGCTCTGAGGATGGCTTTCTTGCACAAATTACACACCTAAAACACTAGGTCACTGTTCAAGGTTGGGTTTTTTTGAAGGTCAGATGAGAATGATACATGGGAAGTAATCTGAATACAGAATTTGTCTAGATTTTTTTTAAATGCCATTATGAAAAAATTTAAATATACTTAAAATTACAAAATCTATCACTCAGATTCAACAATTATCAAGAATTTACCACACTTATTTTTTTTTTTGAGGCTGAACTGATGCAGTGTAAGCAATCCTACTCACTGCTCCTCCTCGTTAAAACTTTAGTAGGCATCTCTAAAATTATGACTATTTTATTAGATATTCACACTGACATTAACAAAATTAACATTAATTTCTTGATGTCATTTAATAATCTATGTTCAGTTTTTTGACTTGGGGGAAAGATGCTTCTATTGTCTAAAGCAGATAAACAATAAAAAAAAACTTCCCAGACTATTAAATAAGATCCCCAAAGCACAAGCTTTAAAATGAAAAGCCAATGTATCTGTTTATAAAAAGGTTCAGAACTTCTCTTCAGTGAAGGGCACCATAGTATTATCTAACTCTTGCAACATCTGAAACTACCAAGATCCAAAATAACAAAAATAAGCAAACAAAAAGTCCAAATTTCCACCACTAGAAAACTTAGTATCACCCCACTACATCTTCTACACAGAGAAATTCTCAAATTCATTTGTTTCATGCAGCTAACATAAGGAAGGAGTAACCAAAAATTCTAGTACAATATTAAAGAATATGTTTACTGTATTTATATGCCATGTTTTGATAGTTGATTTTGATCTCTCAATTATATTAAGATGGGAAGATATCAGAAAGAGAGCAAAGGTTATATTACAAGTAAAAGAGAGAGCTTGGTAGTGTTTTCCACCAGAACAGCATTCTTAGTGGAAATCCAACTTGACTTGTACCTTAGCTATCTTGCAATTTATTTTTTTTATTAAATGATGAAATGAACAATGGTGGCAGCAAAAACATTAAACTCATTAAGCAGCTACTATGTGTCAAATACGAGCTAGGTGCTTTACATAGATTCTCCCATTTAAACTGCATAGCAATTATGTGGGGAAGGTATTGTTATTCCTTAGTTTTACAGGTGAAAATCCTAGTTTACAAAAGTTATGTAAATTAGCTGAATTCTCATTAGTAAGAGGTAGGTCAGGATTAGAATACAGGTATCTGGCAGCAATCCATGCTCTTTTTCTTTTCCCTTTTTTTTTTGATATTTTTGTTTACTTGTCAATAACTAATAAAACTATATGGCTCAAACTTCAAAAAACATAAAAATATGGTGGGGAGATGGGTTTAATAGGTGATGGGGGTAAGGAGTGCTCCTGTGATGAGCACCGGTGATGTATGGAAGTGCTGAATCACTATGTTGTACACCTAAAACTAATATTACACTGTCTGTTAACTAACTAGAATTAAAATTAAAACTTTTTACAAAGGATAAAAATATATTCTCTGAGAAGATTTCCTTTGACTCCTGGTTTTCTTCCAACTTATTCCCATACCATTATTTTTTCTCTTTTGTTTATATTTCTAGGAGACTTATGAACACACAAGACCCTCTATGCACATGTGTGTGTCTGTGTGTATCTTCTCTCTCCTCCCCTTTCTAACGCCAGGCTAACAGATTCTTCATCCTTTTATGTATCTTTCAAAAATATATATCTTACATATATTTGCATATCAACACATTTTCCCAATTAATTTCACAGTTACATATTATTCCATGAAATAGATATACCATAATTCAGTTAACAAGTCTCATCACAGTGGGAATTTAGATTTTTTTCAAACATTTTCTTTTAAAAACAATGCTGTATATCATCTGTAACAGAGATGGAGCCTCTATCAGGTTGTATTCTTGAGTGACTAGGATAGCAGAAAGATAAATCTCTGTCATGTGTGTCAATTCTCTGAGATTTGGAGTCATCTCTCATAATAGGAGCATAACTTGAGTTGTGGTATATTAATTGCACTGATGGCTCTCAATAATGCCCTCTCTGCAATCTTGCCCTTTGATTGAGCTCTACGACAAAGAATCTGAGTTGACTGTGTTAATTGTTCTGCTCAATTGGGCAATAAAAATTCTGACCCTGGCAGTGGCTTCACAGTAATCCTGCACATTCATACTTCTTTTGTATATCTGTTATTGGCATGAGATCATGTCTGGGTCAGACTGCTACAGGATTGAAAACCATGTGCAGAAGAACTGACTCATCCCAGCCAGCACCATCCTAGACCAATCAACTCCTGGCTGACTGACTAGGTGACCAGAGACGTATGAGCAAGCCCAAGTTTCCCAGCCATTACGAGAGCAGATCAGCCGAAACAACCAACCAATTAATAGACTTGTGAGGGGAAAAAAAAGAAAGACCACTAAATTTTGCATGGTTTGTTATGCAGCAATAGCTAACAGATACAGCACATCCAGACTAGTATATTAACTAATCCCTATTTCATTCAAAAAAGCTATTCTGTTTGCTCCTCACTCATCCCTGTATTGTTTGAATTCTTTAAAAATGTGTAACAAATGTGTATTTCTTTTGTTAAAAAAGTATCCAACCACAAAATATAAATTTGTCTTAGTTTAGCCCTCATCATGATGAATCTATTTCAAGCACCCGTTTTCAGTATTGTCAACAAAATTTCATCTCTATGCCACCATCCCACTTTATTATGAGATAAATGAACAACCACCATGACTAAAGACTAGTTATTTCAATAACTGTGTGAAAAATACCATGATGAATTATTTGGGATTTTTTCCATTAATAAGAATGAATAATGCATGTCTGAAGAGAAAATGTATTATCAAATGTTAGAACAATTGAGTCTAATCCAGTTGGTGATGTTTATCCACTTGATGATGCTTGACAGAAAACTTGGGACTTGAGAGACTGATTTATGAATTCTTTACAGTGAAATGATCTTTACCTCTGAATTTGAAAGGGACTGATGTCGGATATCATGGATCTGAAGAAATAAAGGCAAAAGAGAAAAGCATTATGGCAAACAATCTCATTTAGTCAGATGCATTTGTGAAAATGTCTTGTATGACAGTTGTTCTTAACCATCCAAAGTCATGCTATATTAGAATTTGATGAAAACCGAAAGGTACAAAATTTACACATGTACATATCCATCAGGTATTAATATAATTTATAATAGTGCACATTGATCCATCCATGGACAGAACCTAGATCAATAATCTGCTCCCCAGAGGTTAAGATACCTTGCTAGAGGAGAGTATTTCTAATTCACATTCTTTTCTGAAATCCAGCCTTTTGAGTAGCGTATGTCATCATAGAAATGCATATATTTTTCTGGAGCTATAAAAATCCACATTTTTTTATAAAAGTGTGAAAGAGACATTAAATGGAAGAAAACTGATAGACTTTCAAATATTTCCACTACTTAAAATATTTCTACTCAGTTACTTAGAATATGACTGTTTTAGGATCCTGGTATTTTTTAACAGACATGTTGTGTTCATGTATCCATACTTTTTCATTCAAGGCCTTAACTGTAGTCAAAAGGAGATGATGGATGTTTCATTTTCCAAAAACCATAGTTAATAACAATGACAAAATGCTCTCTACAATGCTCTTCAAAACAGAATGAAAGTTTTGCTTTACTAGTGAAAAATAAGGTGATCTCAGTTTCTCTAAGGATTATCAAAGATTGAGGTCTTGTGAATTTTAGTTCATTTAATAATTTTAAGATTTCACATTCAAAATAAAATTAATCTGTGTGTGTAAGTCTCATATGTTTGAGGTCCTCTCTTTCTTCATGAATTATTGACCTAATCAACTAAACAGTCTATTCAACTAAACATTGAAAACTAGTCACATTATGGAGATATAGCCTAATAATAATTCTTGCTGACATTTATGTGTGTTACAAGAATTTCACATGTACTCATTCAATTCTCACTCCAAATTATAAGATAAGCACAATTATTATCCTTATTTTAAAGAAGGGGAAACAAAAGCCAGTCCGGTGTAACACACAGCTGGAAAGAACTAGAGTATATAAAACCCAGAACCCCAAGCTTATTTTCTAAAAGTTTTTGAGAGATGGCTTTCTTAAGCAGGAGCTACCAGGTCTGAAATGAATTTCTATAAGGAGGCCAAGCATAGGTTAGAGATGAGGAGTAATTTCATCTCTATCATCTTTTAGGTTATAGCTAAGGTATAATTTAAATTCATACATCCTCCATGATTAGGTAAAGTAGGACCTCTCTAGTACCTAGCATTTGAGCTGTAGTAGTATTTGGTATGTTGACAATCTGTTTTGGGGTTTCTAGTCATTCACTCAACACTGGGTTATGCATGACTGTAGGCTATGAGCTAATAGTCACCATACTAGATTGTCCACTGCTGTATTATCAATACTGAGCATTTTACTTTGCGCATATAGGTGCTCAAATGTTTGTTGAAATCTAGAATATGGAATGAAAGTTTATACAAGATGATGTTTGGGACATATGGGATAGAAATTGGCATGGTGATTAGGGAAGCTCAAGAATATGCCACCTGCAAACTTCTTAGAAATAAATTCAGGGATATTAATTTACACAATAGATAGTTTCCTGAAAAGCAGCTTGAAAAATCACACCGTTTGCAGTCCAATCATATTTTCTATTGATTTACATTATCTACTCAGAGCTCTTAGCCTTCATTTTGGATTGATCTTCAGTTGGCTCAATTTACCTTTAATTGAACTCCCCTGCTACTTCCTCTTCTAATTTACCTGCCCCCATCTCAAGTAGTTAGTGATCTAAGCAACTACTACACAAAAAGAATTCCACTACTAATGTATATAATAGACATGATATATAATTATATATATAATATAGCACCTAATAGGAAAAAATGAATTTTTTTCTAATAATATTTTAATTTTACATATCACTGTTTTAAAAAGAGAGATGTACTTCTTTTTCTATAGCAGTAGTCATTTTGGGAAAACAGTTTATTATGGAATAACTGCAGTATTTACATTGGAGTGTAGAAATTATGAACCAACATTGTTCTTTAACAATGAATTTCACTTCACTTCAAATTAATTTTCACACCCTTTTCATCAGTTTCCTGTCTTTTCCATGGAAAGTACTGCTCAGTCACAGGTAGTTAAATTGTAGTCCAGCAAAATAATAAAAGGTGTGGCTGGCTTCAAATTCGATCTCAGCACTCACTGTATTTGTATCTTTGGGCAAATTATTAAACTTCTTGGTCTCTAATCTTCATCACTAAAAATTGCAACAGTAACAACATAGGATTTTTAAGAGGATAAACTACAATAATAATGGTAAAGTGCTTACACAATGTCTGTGTAGAACACAAATAGCTGTATTATTAATATTGTTTTTGTCATTCCTTTTTTCATTAGTAAGTAAATACTGGCACATTTACTCTTACTTCTGATTCAAGCTTTACTGTCTAAACAAATTTGCTGGCTTTCAACAAGAAAATAAAAATCTGTTTTAGGTCTTTTATTGGCTAGATCTAAAATCTAATGTTTTATAAATAATGGTTCAATGATACTGAAATGAAATCTAACAATGGAATGTTGGTTTTATTCACAACAGCCAATGAGATTGTTGATTCACTTTCAATTCAAGCTCTGCATTTGATAGGATTATCATTAGAATTATGATGTTTTTGACAACAAGACTCATACAGTTGGAAGGTAAGTGTGAAAAATGCTCTAAGTATGAATTTGCTATAAATCATGAGAAGTACACTCATGCTAAATATATGTGTGTGTGTGTTATAATTACATCAAGTTTGTGAATTGCATAGAAAGGTGATAAATATTTCTGATTTCCAAATCAAAAATTAATGACACTGCAAATGAGTATCTCTTCCCTTCATCAGCAATACAGAATACTATATTACAAATCCATGTATGTACATAAATGCCTACCTTTATAAAAATATAAATTTTAGCTAAACAAATTATTCTGTACATCAAGCTTTATTTCTGTTAATTAGCTCACTTACATCTAATTAATAGTCATATTTAATCTATTCCATAGTTTGCTCTTCTAAGGTAAATTCACTAGTAGTTGAATCTTCCACTACTCCCTTACTCTGAGCTATAATTAATTCGGTGGCTTTACAGAAGAATGGCTTCCAAAGACCAGGATGGCAGGTGTCCAATGTAATAATTCCTATATTCTGAGGTTGGGTGAATGCAGAGCTGGAAGAGAAATACTCAAGTCTGCTAATAGAAATTTACTGTACCAGTTCCTCACCAATCAGATTGCCAATCTCACCTCATTAGTTTCCTAATTAAACTCTAAGTGTAATACATACACACAGATCATGTTTTTGAGCTACTGAAATATTACATTCATTTTCCAAAAGGCTAATCACATTAAATTATTGAACCCAGGAAAAATAAAATTCTATACCTATAATAATTCAAACTTGTCAGCATGAACCATTTTTTAAAGAATAAAAAAAAATCTGCCAAATAACAATATTATTATTCTTGGGAGAATTTTTTTTTGTCCTGTAGTAATCAGATTTTAATTATGAAGTGAGCAGCAAAATGACAAGCAGCCAGTAAAATCAAATGACTATCTTTTGCCCAGTCAGCTTTCTTCTTATTTCCCTTTTTGATTATCCTTAAGAAAGCAGAAATGATTTTTTAAAAATTCAAAGCAAATGAAATACAAATGCCAAGTGAAGAGTGTGATAAAATTTTCAAGTCTATGGGCACAAAAGCTATTTCTGCAGTATCCTTGCAGGGTGATTTCTTAAGTGGGAGATAGCTCTAATTTGACAATGGTGCATAAAAGTATTTTCATCAGTGGAAATACTACAATGAGACAATGCTTCCTGACACTTAGAAACAAAGTCAGCATTCATTTCTCTGCACATGTAGGGAATGGTACCAGAGGCAGAAAAAAGGTTACTTTTTATTTAAATACAAGAAGAGTAGTTAAATGAAATAGACTTTGTTCTTGTTGCTCCTGGAAGGAAAAGGCAGGATTCTTATCAGATGGATTGCATTTAGTGTTGTATTATAAGAATGCAAAAATATTTTTTTAATTAATAGAATAACAGATAGGGGCGCCTGGGTGGCTCAGTCGGTTAAGCGTCTGCCTTCGGCTCAGGTCATGATCCCAGGGTCCTGGGATCGAGCCCCACATCGGGCTCCCTGCTCAGCGGGGAGCCTGCTTCTCCCTCTGCCTCTGCCTGCCTGCCTGCCTACTTGTGCTCTCTCTCTCTGTCAAATAAATAAATAAAATCTTAAAAAAAAATAAAATAACAGATAAATTCATTAGCAAGGTAGACATGGAGGGAGGCTTAGCATTGAGGATAACAATGGCCCCTGTCAAAAACAACCCTGAAAACCACGGTCATTGAAAAGAATCTGTGAAGGCCTGGGTGTACGTGTGATTCCTTCCAGAACAAATGAAGTTGGAGACTTGGGGGAAAAGATGTTCTAGAAGTAAATGTACTTGAGTCAGCATTCTAAATTCTGTATAGATTGACACTTTGCATAAAGTAAATAAGTTTTCCTTTCATAGAATTTGGTAAATGCAGAAATACTTTACTTTCTACTAAAACCACAATCTCCTAAAGTGGTACGTGAATCATGAGTTATAATAGATAAAGTGATACTTCAAGGCAGATTTAAACTTTTTAATGATGGATTTGTGCTGTCTTGTTGGAAATGGACTCTTCTTGAGATTCTTTGTTTCTGTTATTGTTTTAAGTAAACTTTTTATTTTAGAATAGATTCAGATTTACAGGAAGTTTGTGAAGACAGTACATAAACTTCTCATATGCCCCACACCCAGTTTTACCTTTTACTAACATCTTACATTACTATGGCTCATCTGTCACATTTAAGGAACCAATATCAAGACATTGCTACTAAAGCACATACTTTATTTAGAATTCCTTAGTTTTTACCTAGTGCCATTTTTTTAAATTCCAGGATCCTATCTCAGGTACCACATTCCACTTAATAATCAAGTCTCCTTAGGCTCTTGATTATGACAGTTTCTAATACTTTTCTTATTTTTTATAACCTTGGCAGATTTGAGGAATTCTGGTCAGGTATTCTGTAGAGTATCTTCAGTTTTGACTTGTCTGATTTTTTTTTTCATGATTATGCTGAGGTTATGGATTTTTAGATGGAAGACAACAAAGGTGAAGTGCCATTCATCACATCATATCAAGGGAACATACTATCTACACGACTTATCACTTGACCAAGTGTTCACAATTGTCCATTTGCTACCTTCTGCGTTGTCTTGACCAGATTTTTGTCAGGCTTCTCTGCTCTCCATGGACCCCTGCACTTTGCTTGCCCCCAAGCCTGAGCAAGCACTAAGTGCAGAATGTGCTCCCTTATTAGCTTTTCCTGAAAATTGGCTGACTACAGTGAGACACATTTCCTATCAAACCACACAGGTCATTTTCTCCCTCATTTGCCCAATGTATTAGTTTCCTAGGGCTGCCATAACAAAACACCACAGGCTGGGTGGCTTTAACAATAGAAATTAATTTTCTTGCAGTTCTAAAGGCTAGAAGTCAAAGATCAAGGTGTTGAAAGTTTGGTTCCTTCCAAGGCTTCTTTCCTCAGCTTGCAGATCGCCTTATCGTTGTCTTCTCACTATGTCTTCACAGGACCTTTCCTCTGGGTGTGTGTGCACTTTTGGTGTCTCTTAGTGTGTCCAAATTTCCTCTTCGTAGAAGGATACCCATCAGATTGCTGTAAGGCCCATCCATTTGACATCATTTCACCTTCATTACCCCTTTAAAGGTCCTATCTTTTAAGGTCCTAGGGGTTAGGGATTCAACATAAAAATTTGGAGTGGACACCATTCAGCCCATAATACCCAACTTCTTACTTACTGCTTATTCCTTCTTACTCTACATAAGAAAAGCTTCTACTGTCTAGTTTTGAGGCACTTGCAGATTTCCAAGATTAGAGCAACTTCCCATTACAAATCTTTTTGAATAAAGTTTCTCCTTGTTTAAGTCTGGATTTGTTTTTATTTGACATGCTGCAGATGTTGACTTTGACCACCTGGCTGAGGTGGTGTGGTAGTAAGGTAGTTTTATGTATACATTAATACTTCTGTAAGATTTCATTGACTCTCTCAAATATGTTACACTGATGGGGCAGAAAGAACATTTTCATTTAAACAAGGAATTTGCACAGGTTTGCTTATACATTTTTCTTCACTATAAAAATCCCCTCCCCCTTCCAGAGGATACTCTACGGAATGAATTCACAAGGAGCATCCAACACTTAAGGGGTGGAGAGTCATGCTTCCCCTCCTTCAGGGCAGACTATTTATATAAATTATTTGGAATTCTTCTGTATAGATTTGCCTATCCTCCTATTTATGTATTTTTCAATCATTTATTTATATCAGAATGGATTATGAATAATT
The DNA here is from genome assembly GCF_037043125.1 of Eumetopias jubatus. Classification (NCBI taxonomy): domain Eukaryota; kingdom Metazoa; phylum Chordata; class Mammalia; order Carnivora; family Otariidae; genus Eumetopias; species Eumetopias jubatus. Next base: position 100,077,820 of record NW_028274811.1, read on the forward strand.
ATTATACCTTGGGTTATAATCCAAAACTATTTTGTTACTTTATTATTGAGTTTAAACCAATATTTTAAGCCGACATTCAGCTGATTCATGTGCAGACATGTATCTTAGCCAAAAGCTATTAATATATCCTTGATCAGCATACTTGATGAATCTGAGTTGAACCTGCCTCTCCAGCTGCTTGTCTCCACATTTGTCTTAAAAACCAGTTATGGTATAGGAAATCTATCAGTAACCAACTGATTCCTGTTTCTTAACATGATGGCAACTGAGAATTGTGGCTACTGTTACCCTGTCAAAACAACATCCAAAGCTAAGAGGTAGTAAGTAATGTTTCATCTAGTTTTGTCAAAGAAAATGTAGATGCTAAGTATTCATTTACTCAACCAACCTCCATACCCTTAAAACAGTCTTACAATCAAAGAAGGGCAGGACTATAATAAGCTTTCTCTCTGAAAAAGAGGAAAGAAAGCCAAATATGCAATTAAAAATTAAATCTTGACAATCCATGAAACATATAGGTAGCTGTTACAGGATAGGATTAAACCCAATTTAGAGCAAGAGTGTCTTATACTGTTCTAAGGTATTGATTTCCTCTAATTTTTTTGTACACTTCTAAAAATTTTTAAAGATTTATTTATTTATTTTAGAGAGAGAGATCGCACGAGATTGAGGGAGAGGGGCAGAAGGAAAGAATCTTCAAGGAGACTCCCCACTGAGCATGGAGCCAGATGTGGGGCTCCATCTCACAATCCATGAGATCATGACCTGAGCCGAAACCAAAAGTCAGGCGCTTACCCAGCTCAGTCACATAGCTGCCCCTATTGATTTGCTTATAAATATAGTTTCAGCAAGTTTAAGCAGGTATGAATTATTTTTAAATCTTTGTGACTTCTTATAATTCTTCCTCTTAATATTTTGAATTTTACTAGATGTAGATAAGTCTTCTGAATTTTGCCAAATGTAGATATTTATAATAGCCTTTAAATTTCATTCTGAGCAAGCAAATCAGCAAATCTTAGAGTTTCTATGTGGAGACGTTTGCTTTATCTGCTCACCTATCCACCTGTTCATTTAAACTAAAACACACATGCACGCATACACAAATGTTTCTAGACTAAAGGCTTGGGAAAGACTATGTAGAATGAAGGCTTACAAGGTTTGACCTCTGTTATTTTAAGTAGAGTGGACTACAGCTTGTAAGATTTAAGTCAAGGGAGGGACTAATTAGGCAAGTGTTTGGAGACTCTCCCATGAAAAAATATAAAACTTTATAATTACAATGTAGGTGTACATTGTAGTTAAAGTGCTTGTAATATCTGTAAATTCTATAACATCTACAATTTAAAAAAAATAATTTCATGAAATGAATCGAGGTGATTTAGCTAATAATTTGTAGTGATCAGTGTCCTTGCTTTCCTAAGGGATTCAAGTGGTAATAGCTGAAGTGAAGACTGGCATTGACTAGAAAGCAATAAATAAATTACTATAATTTACATTGCACAGATAGTACCAGTTTTAAAATCTTATGAATGTTTGAGGAACAGTAACCCTTTAAATGAACCAGCCTGACTTAAATGCAGCAAGCAGATCCACTGCTTTCGGCTAGAGGTACTAAGCCACGATAAGGAGAACCTATTCCCATTTTTATGACAGGATATAACACTGATGTTTTGACATGTCCATGATTTAGACAATTTAGTTGAAAATAACTACTTCATAAATTCTGGGAATGAGAAAGGAAATTGAACGTGGTTTAGTTTTAGCATTTTTAGGAAGTATATATTGCAAACTTGTAAAATAAATAGACAAAAAAAGAGAGGGAAAAAAGTATAGTTGTTAGCAAGGATTGATTACCAAAGTTCATTAACTAGATGTAAATTTTTAAAACGCTTTAAGCTTTATATTTTTATGCTTGCTTCTTTTCTGTTTTTCTAATGGCTATTGTATCTCTTGTTAACTCCTACTAAATAGTATGCAGATTCCTAGATTAAAATAGTGTCAAATCCTAGTGGTTATAGGTCTTGGGAGATGCACAGAACTGCTTTTCAATTTTGAATAAGTCCTTTAGCAAAATATTTAACTTAAATAGGCCTATTTTGTCATTTTTAAACAAGGATACTAATTTTGATTTCTATTTTTTTTGTAATTGAATAATGCATATATGTCTAGAATAGCATATGGTAAAACATTCAATCAGTATTGCTAGCAGCAACATCAGAAGAAGTAGTAGTAATTATTAATTATGAAAGTTTCCTTTGATCAGGAAATATTTCTCTAATTACAACTTGACCAATAGCCTACTCACTCTGATCTTTAAAAAGTGGAAGCAGTTAATTAAATCTGTTTGGTTTCTTTCCCCTTGCCCCATTCTATTAGAACTAAGGAAGACTACCGTCTATCTATTACATTAGCCACGTGCTTCTAACCCTTGTATGGAGTTTTGCAGTAGACTCAATTATTTTCCCCCAACTTTGTAAGGCTTGCCCTCCATTAATTTAAGTAGAGTGGGCCAAAGATTGGACCAAGATGGATTTAAATCAGGGAACTAATTAAACTGTAAGACTCTGCTTCTGATAACATGACCTTCATCCTGGCAGAGTCTATTTCCTTCCCCACACAGGTGGAAACCAATACCATGCACCAATCACTGACAGTGGAGTTTCTTTTGGTCATTTCAACCTTACAGTTTTGGTTTGGTGACAGTGCTTGAGTAGAAGGAAAGTTATTGAGTGGTTGGGAGATCTAATTACAACATGCATAATAAATTTTGAACTAAGAGAATGCTGAAGATGGGTTTTCTTACTCTTATTCAGACTCTTGGAAATGTGACTATAAAAAGAGACAGAAAGAAAAGGAAAATATAAAGCAATGAAATGCATAATTTTAAAGAACTCAATTATAGGGAAGTCCCAGGAGAGTTGCCCTGTGGTTCATAAATCTGTCTGCTGTTTTCACTATTGCTCCATCCTGTACCACTTGCTTTTGTTTTATCTGTCTAGATAAATTAGCCAGCAAAACATCATAAATATCCTTAGGAAGCAAGGGCTAGCTTTCCTTTGGGAAAGGCATTCTCTTTCTGATTTTCTTCTTGTTAGTGTGAAGTTTGAATAAACTGTTAGGAAATCAAAACAATTAAGTTGTTATTCCTATAATCAACTTCTTTCTCTATGCCTTAATTACTGTAAATTACTAGAGAAATGAATGATTTTAAATCCTTTGAACACCAGAATTTCCCAACTGGACCAATAATGCCATTTAAAATTTATTTAAAATGGGGTTACTAGGTAAATCATGTTTCTTGCTCAGATAACATTGTCATATCTGTTATGTATCCTTTTACATGTATATTAACACTTTTGTAAGAAATTATGGACTCTCAAATGTGCTACATTGATGGGGCAGAAAGCGCATTTTCATTTAAACAAGGAACTGACACAGCCAACTGTGGTCTCTCACCATTTTTATGCACTTCACAGCCTGTATTCTAATTTTAAATTAGGGATCTGATGTGTATATTTATCCACAGCCATACTTGAATCAACCTGTAACTGTAAGCCTTTGGGGAGTGATTGTGTTTGAACATCTGGACTTAGCACATGTTTTCAGTTGGAGATGAAACATCATTTATAAGACTAGCTTTTAAAAAAGGAAGATATGGGGATGACATTCTATAGGTGTTTCAGATGATAAGAAATGTATTCTGCAAATATGATTTCAGATTTATCTTAGCAAATAGGGATGTAAAATGATACTTTAAACTGAAATAGTTTCACTAAAATTCTTGTCATAGGTCTTCCCCTTATTTCACACAATTACGTGTTCTGATTACTGTTTCAAGAAATAATAAATTTAATAACATGACAATATTTTCTATAAAAAATCAATGATTATTTGCATTCCAAAAAAGTAAAAGAATCTTGGGAGTAATATCAATTTAAAAGGACCCCTAAGTCATATTTTGTGTTTATCAAACACAGATTAGGCATCACATACTCTTTTGAAGTGCTAATATCTCTTTTAATCACAACTAGAAGTTTGCCTTCATTAAATAATTTCCTAATGGTTAGAAAGTTTTCTTACAATACTTAAAAGAGAATATTGATTTCAGTCTTCTCCTGTAGAAATTAAATTAATTTCTACTGGAACCCTATGGTTTATACTTACAACGTATGTATCTGTCATCAGAAACTAATTAATTGGAATCTGTAGCCTTCTAAGAGTAACCTTAAAGCATATAATATTTGCCTCTGCAGATTAAAGTAAACACTGAAAGCTAATCTGAACAGAACTTTCCTAAAATGTCAGAAACACTTAAACCTGATAAAGAAAGTTCATGTAAGAAAAACTCTTTAATCTCTGGCTTTCATTTGCTATAAAACTAACAATTTAACCTTCCTACATACGTGCAAGTTCATTTACCTTGTTATATATAGCGCTATTATGTAACCTATAAGTGACTATAAACTGAGACGGTTTTGTCATTCTGCATGTACACAGTTTTAAGAAAGTAAATTAATGGGAACTTTGTTTTAAAATTAGAATTGTTTTCATTTGTGAGTATACACATATACTCATGTAACTGTGGCTGTAAATCTACCTCACTTTGGTAGTCAGGCTTCTAAAAAGGTGCGAATAACACACTTTTTAGGTAAAATTAATAATCCTGAATGTATTTAAATAAGTGTGTTCTTTAAAAACTGTTTTAACTAGTTTTTTGGAAAAAATACTCTTAAAGCTAATAATAAACTTTGTAACTTAGCATTTTACTGAATGAACAGATTATCCTGTACCAGCCCTCTGAAGCAGAACACACCTATTACTATATTTTTAAGGATGGCTGTATAATATGTGCATAGAAATATTATTATTTGGTGAAAAGAATACAGAGATCAGATTTTTTTGACATTGGATGTTTATGACTATGTCAGGCTTCTATAATATAACCTTTACAATGTAGACTACAACTGACTTTAACATAGCCAATCAACAATTTACAATTATGATTACTTTTAACTTTTTTATACAGACTCATATTTTTCATTTAGGTAACTTAAAAATGCAACAATTATTTTGGTTCAAAAAATTCTTCCTAAGGGTCAGCATTAACTTGTGCCCGTGGGTAGCATGAGTAAGCTGCTTCTTGCCAGTTCTATTATGTCACTGAGATCAGTAAGGAGCTTTGATTTCCAGAATCCACACCACAGTCTATTTTTAAGTGAAGTAACTGAACCAGAAAACTGGCTGGAGGTCTCTCATTACATATTCTTGCTTGTTACTTCAAAAATATTTTAGTTGTAGCTATTTCTATTCATGTTTCAATATTAAAGTCATCATGAAAAGGACTTGGAATTATATGGTTTTTTTCTTCTTTCTTTTTTTTCTTTCTTTCTTTTCTTTTTTTTTTTTTTTTGTAGTTTTAGAGAAACTGTCCATGAGTCCAAATGAAAGACTCATTTGACACCCCAGAACAAATTCCTGAAGAAATCAAGAAGGAACATCTCAGTAGACCAATGTCAAATCAATGAAAACAGAATCTATGTCAACAAGTTATAAAGAGCTCATGTAATATACATGCAGATAACAGAGTATAAACTCCTCTCAGATAACAAGGAAACAAACTCTTGTTTTTGACTATTGTTACATCAGCCAAAGCCTCAAAATTCACTTAACCAAACTCCATCTTTGCCAATATGCTCTGTGCCACAGTGAAATTCAACAAATGCCTGAGAGTATAATAATCACTCTACCATCTAACCTCATTTTTTTAAAGATCCAGATAAACTTCCTAGCTCAACTTTAAATGGTACTGAAAGCAGTGATATAGCTCAACTTTAAATGGTACTGAAAGCAAACTTTTTCAAACTTTGCCAATTAGAAAGTTGAAACTATAAGGAAACTGAGAGCAGGAACATATTTCTGCTAATGTTTTGGACAACTTTGGGACCATTATTTAGAAGTATTATTAATAGGATGGATATTCTCTATAATTAAAAATAAAGTTTCTCTGTGAAATAGTTTGAAATTCCAAGGTCCTGGAAATCATGTTAATTATGAATTTACTCTTATCAGACATTTTTGAAGTTCTTACATAGTTGGAAAAACTAGAGAGTTTGGGTAAATGAAAATAAAATAAGCATGACACTGAATGTATATAAATCATGTAATTACACATATTGCTCTGATATGTGTAAATACAAATATGGTGCTTTTGTAGTCTATCAAAGAAGAAAATCTAGCACATGTCCTTTTTCTGGAAGAAAGGGATGAGTGGACTACACAACTTTGGGTAAATAATTTAAAAATTAGTATTGTAGTGTCAAGACAAACACACATAAACCGTTTTGTTCAGTATATGCATTTCTTAGAAAGGAAAACTCATATAGGTTGTGTGAGTCAAAAAAAAAAAAAAGAACATTAATAAACTTTAAAGATCTGAATAGTTTGTAAGTAACTTTTCTCACTTTATGATTCCAAGAGATCTTTCAGGCAAGATATAATTTTGGTAACTGCATATTCAAATATGGTAACTAAGTAAAAAGAAGAGTTATTTTCCCATCAGATATTTGGCCATTGGGATTTCATTCATGCCTGAGAAATGGTATTCTTTTTTTTTTTAAGATTTTATTTATTTATTCATGAGAGAGAGAGAGAGAGAGAGGCAGAGGGAGAAGCAGGCTCCCAAGGAGCAGGGAGCCCGATGCGGCACTCGATCCCAGGACCCTGGGATCATGACCTGAGCCGAAAGCAGACGCTTAACCATCTGAGCCACCCAGGCACCTGAGAAATGGTATTCTTGATACCTCTTTTTCCCTGCCAGTCATAAAAGAAACCAATTACATTTACTGAAAATATTCTATCCTCTACAAACTGTAAACCTCCTCTCTACTCTTTCAGCATTCAGTTTTTTTCTTCTGAAAAATTTCACATATTGACATATATTTCACATCAACATCTCTTGATTTTTTAGTGCACCTTAGGAGAAGCTCTAAAATGAATTCATTACATTCATGCCAGTTACCAACTTCCAAACAGTCCTAAAAAAGTCACTGCAATAATAATCCTTTCCTCCTTTAATTCTCATATCCTCAGTCAACTGAATATTTTACATATACTTCCCATGGATTTAAACCTTTTGTAAGTGAAATTGTAAAATGAAATAAGTCATGCACAGGAACAAGAATCACAAGCCTTCCAATGAATTATGTATTTTTGCATGCAAATGCTTCTGTTTTCACAATACTCTACTGTTAAACATGTGCTCCTCTAGGATTTGCTTTAATCTTATGCTACACATTTTATTGTATATAAGGGTTAAAGCCATTAACTAACCACGTGTAACTCTAATGATTGCAGATTACTAGCATGTTAAGTATTTCGGGTTAGGGAATTCAATTAGGAGCAATTATATAAAATACAGTTAATAGAACATTACAGACACACAATGATAGGAAACATATATATTAAATTTGTGTCGATTTAAATTAAAATGTCAAGTAAAAAGTAGCCTTTCTAATTAAAATTGCCTAGTGCTTTTAGCTCTGATCATACACAGCAATGTAATTAGACTTCCAAGTTGCTGGTACCCTGAATGGGACAGCAGAATATAATCAAAGTTACAAGTGACTAACACTACAAGATGCTCTTGTCAAAACTCAGCAAAGCAAAAATTTTACAAACCTGTTGACAATATTACTCCTATATTCTACAGACCCATAATACATTCTTAATATATTTCTGTAGTTTCAGTTTTCTCAGTAATGTCAGGAACATTGAATTACCTCACCTAAGAGCTAATCTTATTTTTAAAAAATTATGACAGGTAAAGATGGAGCACAGTTATAATGACAAAGGTAAATTTTAATTAAAAAAGCAAACCTGAGACTAAATGATATCAATAAACATATGATTTATCAACATCCTTGCATTTTTCTCTTAATATTACAAACAATTTACATGTTTGCTACCTTAATTAATATATATATTTGCTCATGACAACACCTTGTTAGTAAGGCTATCCCAGCACATACTCCTGGATGAGTAAATTAACCCACATTGTAATGATTTGATCCAACTCTACAAGTTATATGCCTCATCCCTGGTTACACCAAACTATAAAAGTTAAAAAAAAAAAAACAAAAACACTGCATACCATGTATATAGCACAACGCTGTAGTCAGAGAAGGATTATGCTTTATACAAATGATAGTGAATAATTGGATACATTTAGAAATAATATACATTATGAATTGCATCTCAGATCACAGTTTGAGATCCAGTTCCTAACTATGAACTCAGAGCTCATGGAAATGCAAACAACTGTGCACATTCCTATTAGGAAAGATTTGGTGGCTCCCTCATTTAATTGCAGCTTTCTTACAAAATTATTTACTTCAAGGGAGACTAATAATTAGGAAATAAAACAAAGCAGTTCAACGTAAACCAGGCATTATATTTAAAAGTCGTCATGCTTAAAGTGTGTAAAACTACGGTGATGTCACAAATAGATAAATCTTAACTGCGTCTTACCTGTAGTAGCAGTATCTTGGTAGTGCTGAGGGTCAAAAAGATGCAAGTCTCTAAATTAGAAAACAGGGGGTGTTTGCACTCCCAGTTTTTAGCAGAGCTAAAGTGTTCTACGTGTAAGTAATATATTGCCTCTTCAAAGTCGTCCTGACAACGGTGTTCACAGGCAATAGTTAGAATTACAGCCCAAAAGCTTGCTGATGCGGCTCCTGCAGCCTTCCGCCTTTGCACAGAGACCTAATAGATGAGAGCATCCTTCTTCTCCCCCCACCCCCTCCTTTTTGCGTGGTTTTCCTTCCTCTGTATCTCAGCGTGCTGGCGTGTCTCTCTGTCTCTGTCTCCCTCTGTCTCTGTCTCTCTCCTCTCTATGTATCTTTCCCTCTCTAATGGAGAGTTACAATTCGGCTTATTCGGCAGACAGTCAAAGAGGACAGGCTGGCAGGCAACTGTGCAGTTCCTCCCCCCCCGCAACCCCCCGCTGAGACACGTGAATGTGTTGTGAATAAAGACAAAGCCCCGAAACCATGCAGCACGTTACTCCCTGAAAAAGCGCTGCAATGATACTCCGCACTGCAACTCCGCAGACGGCCAGGCAGCCAGGCTAGGAGGTGGACCGCATTCCCCTTGCCCTCCCTCATGGGAACGTGCATCGTAAAGTTTGGCTCAGGACTTTGCTTCTCTTTTAGAGGACCTTGTTTTCTGTGGATAGAAGTTCTATTATTAACTGGCTGAACATCTTGAACAGAGGTGTTTTAGATAGTTTTCTATTATGTTAAACTTGAAGAACCTAGATAATCCCTGAGTTGTTGCCAAAGTGACTGAATTTTCTAACTTTTGAAGATAAAGATCAATTCTGTTAGACCCCAAATAAATGTTTTCATGGTAGTGGAAGATGGATTTCTCTAGTCTGAGTATTCCCGGAGGGACTGAGTGGGAAGGGGTTGGGGGGAGGTAAGCAAACAAACAAAAAGCATCAGTTATCTCACAGGTGCCAAAAATAGAAACTGAGATAAACTAAAGTGAAATTGATGAACGAGTCTGGAAGAACATAACTGCAAAGGAATGAACAGAGTAAATAAATGGGACTCACTGATTCCCTATAGCTATCATTCAGTTTGATAACAGAAAGAGATTCTACTTATATAGTTCATGTTTTGTGGGGTTTGCAAGTATTAATACATGAATAAACACACGCTAACATATATCCTGCATTCAGAAATGATTTTGTAGATTAATAACCTACAGATGTTTACCTAAGGAAAATTGGAAATTTTCTTTTTCATATTAAAAAAGTTACAGGAAGTTAATGAACTATGGATACAGAGCTTTGAGTTATATACCCCCAGTGTTGGTCCAAACCAATTAATACTCTTAGGATAAAAGTACAATAATATCATAATATTCTAAAAGCACAATAATATAATTCAGACATTAGTTTTTAGAAAATTTAAGTATAAGTTAAAATTAGGTTTATCTAAAAATGCTAAGCCACCTACCATAAATAATGACAGAAATAAATTTTAATTTATTTCTATCCCAGATGAAAAAGAAGTATGTAGCTTAAAAATCTGGATTCGAGTTCCATGATCATCAGGGAAGTAAGCTCCCTGCTAATCATCTTCAACTTGCCCAGATGGTTATTCAAGTTGTGGCCATCAAATTGATACCCAGACTTCAGGAAGAGAGAAGGATGAGGAGAATATGCTCCCTATTTAAGGATATATCCAAGAAGTTGCACATGATAGGTCTTTGACCAGAAATTAACCATTTGGATAGAACCAGCTGCATGTGAGGAGCCTGAAAAATAGAGTATCTCTTTGAAATGGCCCTGTACATGGCTCAGAAATCTGAATATTCTAAAAACTGAAAATTACTAAGGAAGAAAGAAACAGTGGGATGTGGGGAGAAATAGCAGTGTCTGCCATACTAGGATAAAGAATAATGGATATTATAAATGATACTGTAACATTTATTCCACCTTTATCCCATTGTATAACTGCAATGTAATTTAGGGAATTGATTCCATCCCCCACAGAGGACCCTATTTAAGCCAATCATGGTAAACATCATCACGCTTACATGAGATTGTTCAGGAACCCAGGCCTGAGACATTCAGGGCATTACAGTCCCTTGGTATTGACAGTCATTTGCTCAACAATGGTATATTTTTAAACTCTGACCCAATCAAACCAAAGGAAGGAGAATTGTTCAATGTGGGAGAAAGGCTTTAGGATCCTGTTTTAAGATAAATATGACAATTGGGAGGAAAGAGAAAGAAATTGAGTAATTGAAGAAATCAATGAAATTTTGGATTAATAAACACAGAAGCCAACACTAACTCTAACCTTGTAGTTATATGCACCAATACACTGCATTTTTAAGCCACTCTGACATGCTTCTCTGTTGGTAACAAAAAGCATTCTCAATTCTACATGAATCAACCTCCCTTATTAAGCATTTGATCTAATTCCTTGTCCTCAGTCTTAACATCATGTGTGAAACTCCAGGTCTCAGTGATACCTATTTTTTTTATTAAAAATAGGAAATATAACGGACTTAGTAAATCTCTACTTCTACCAGACTTTGAAACTTCAGTCTATTTATTTGAAATGGTTTCTAACAATTTAATTTAATTTTTCTAACAGTTTAATTTGGCATTGCATGTGGATTGGAAATCCAATTTATTGATGAGTTGGGGATATGTCATAAATGCAATAAATGTAAATAACTATTGTTTTTATTATAATTATTACTTCTCAGGATTTAACTAGAATAACAGACTATTCTGTGTGCTTTCATCTTGCTTCAGTGTGTAATAATAATTATTAAATTTGCTCATGTTGTATATACCCTGTCAGATCCCGCTTTAAGTATTTATACTACATGAACTCATGTAATTTTCACAGCAGCTTAATGAGGGGTATATTACTCTACTCATTTTATGAATTGAGAAATGGAGTCACATACATAAACAAAATTGGCAAAGAAAAAGTCTTAATAGTCATATGTCAATTAAGGAAATTGATTTTATAATAAAAAAAACCTTCCCACAAACAAAACAAAACACTCCAGGCTCAAAGTCTATACCTGTCAATTCAAGATTCAAGGAAGAAATAATATCAATTAACACAAGAACTTCACAAGTCCTTCCAGCAAAGAGAGTAAGAAGAAACAGTGCCCAATTAAGTTTATGGAGCTAGAATTACCTTGAAACCAAAGCCAAAAAAAGACATCATAAAAAAAAAAAGGACAAACAAATGTCTCTCACGAACTAAGATACAAATGTCCTTAACAGAACACCACAAAGAAAAACCAGCAATATTTGTAAAGGGTAATATATTATGACCAAGAGAGTTTTATACCGGAATTCAAATTTGAGTTAATACCAAAAACAAGCAGTAGATTTATCATATTAATATAGTTAAAGGGAAAAGTTATATTATTACTTTAATAAATGTAGAAAACTGAAAATTCAACATTCATTCATAATAAATAGCATTGTGTATTCTTTCCCTTTTATTCACCTTTGTTTTGGATGTCTAGCCACTGCAGTAAGATAAGAAAAGAAATATAAGGCAACCAGATTGGAAAGGAAGAAGTAAAGCTATCTTTATTATCAGACAATATGGTTATTAATGTAGAATAGCGTGAAGAATTTCAAAAATAAAAAGGTATCAGAACTAATAAGTGAATTTAGTAATACAATTGTACATATAAATATACAAAAAATTATATTTCTAGATACTACCAGTGAAAAACTGTAAAACAAAAGTGTACATACATATGCATATATGTATGTGTACACACATACATACATCATTTAAGTATGTTAGCACCAAAAACTTGTAATACTTAAAAAGAGATTTCACAAAACATGCAATATTTGTACACTGCAAACTAAAAAACACTGCTAAGAAAAATCAAAGACTAAATGCATCTTCATTACTTGATATCTTTAAAATGACAATTCTTCCTAGATTGACTGATAGAGTAAACACAATTCCTATTAGAACTGCAGAAATTGACAAGCTTATTTTAAAATGGATATGGAAATATGAAGGACATACAATAACCAAAATAACCTTACCAAAAAAAAAAAAAAAACAAAGAGTTAAAGGATTTACACTACCTGTTTTGAAGACTTTTAATAAAGCTATAGTAATCAAGACAGTGATACAAGATCAAAGAACAAAAATTGTAAAATGAAAATTTTATAAATTAGAATTTATTAAAATTTAAGACTTCTATTATTAAAATGATACCATTAAGAAAATGAAAAGTCAAGTCACATTGTTTGAAAAGATACTTAAAAGACTTATACCTAATAAAGATTTACATCCAGATTATATATAGATATAAAACTCTAAAATTACAAGAATAATAATTTTATTTTAAAAAGGGCATTTTTAAAAATATTTTATTTATTTGAGAGAGACAGAAATAGTGAGAGAGAGCACAAGCAGGAAGGAGGGGGAGAAGTAGACTCCCTGCTGAGCAGGGAGCCCGATGTGGGGTTCGATCCCAGGATCCTGGGATCATGACCTGAGCTGAAGGCAGATGCTTAACCGACTGAGCCACCTAGGCGTCCCTAAAAATGGGCAGTTTTAAACAAATATTTCACAAAAGAAGATATGCAAATGGCCAATATGCACATGAAAAATGCTCAAAATCTCTAATTGTCAGAGAAATGCAAAGCAAAAACATAACAAAATAAGTACACCCTGACTAGAATGGTTAAAATTAAAATTAAAATTAAAAGCTATTAAGTGAGGATGTGGATAAACTAGAACTCTTACACATTGCTATTTTGGGAAATTTTTGGTAGCTTCTTATAAAGTTAAATACACATGATTCAGGAATTCTACTTCTCAATGTAACAACCAAGAGAAATGAAACAAAAAATATGTCCACAAAAGACATACACAAATGTCCATAGCAGCTTTGTATTAATAACCAAAAAACGGGAAAAAAAGAAATTTCCATCAACATATGTCTAAATCAATTGAGGCATATCTATACAGTGGAATACTTTTCAACAATAAAAAGGAACACACTACTGATACATACAACATGCATGAGTTTATAAGATTCTGTAACATTGCACTTACGTGCAATGCTGGAAAAATGAAAATTAAAATAATGGACAGAAAAAGATCAGTGTTTGCCTGAGGTCAGGGATTCTTTATGTATGGAGGGGAATATAATGGGTACAAAATGGCATGAGAGTACTTTTTGAGAGGAAGGACCTATTCTAGGCTTTGACTATCATTAGGTGGTGGTTATAATGTATATATATTGTATACATACATTTCTTCAAACTTAATCTACTATGCAATTGAAGTGAATGTATTTTATTTTATGTAAGTTATAACTCAATAAAGTTGACTTAAAAATAAATGAGAAACTGATCCACTGACCATTAAGTAACTTGCTCAAGATCACACAATAAAGAGCAGCACTACAATTTGAATCCTAATTTTTTCCCTATTAACTACTTATTTATGCTGACTCTTGGTAAATTTAGAAATTAGTTGCAAGAATGAGGAATTAAAATAATAGAACAAGGAAAGAGGAAAGGAGAGAATGGTGGGAACTAGAATGGCATTCAAATTTGAGATCATTCCGAGGATATGAGCTCCCCAATCCATATTTCTCCACGGTGTCTTTCTGAATATTTCAGTTCTCACTGGAGATGATTGATTCTTACCCTCTTATCTAAAAGCTTATTTTGAAGGTGCCTGGGTGGCTTGGTTGGTTAAGCGACTGCCTTCGGCTCAGGTCATGATCCTGGAGTCCCGGGATCGAGTCCTGCATCGGGCTCCCTGCTCAGCAGGGAGTCTGCTTCTCCCTCTGACCCTCTTCCCTCTCGTGCTCTCTATCTCTCATTCTCTCTCTCTCTCAAATAAATAAAAAATATATATATTTTAAAAGCTTATTTTTAATTTCTGCTGATTTGTCTTAGCTCAGGCTGCCATAACAGAATACAATCAACTAGGTGGCTTGAACATCAAGCATTTATTGCCCCCAGTTCTGGAGGCTAGAAAGTCCAAAATCAAGGTGCCAGCATGCCCAGCATCTGGTGGGGGCCTGCTTTCTGGTTTGCACACGGCCATCTTGTCCTTGTATCCTCACATGGTGGAGCAGAGAGGGAGAGATTTCCTCCTATTTTTATAAGGACATTAAGCCCAGCATGGAGGATCCACCTTCATGATCTAATATAATCCTAATTACCTCCCAAAGACTCCACCTGCTAATACCATTCCACTGGGGGTTAGGGTTTCAGCATATGAATTTTGGGGGGCAGCAAACATGCAATCTATAACCGTCATCTTTCTGCTTTATAACTTCTTTCTGCCCTAAATCCTCATGAAGTACTGTTTTACGGATCTCTTTCTGCTTAATGTTTTCCACTCTCTCTAGTTCAAATTCCCAAGAGAGGAAATCTGATTGGTCCAATAAATTTGGATGAAATCACAATAGTCTTAGAGGTCACAGGCAAGCTATTGTTCGGCTTTCCCTGGGTATGGTGCCCAAACTTAGATTCATTAGGTGTGGCATATGAGATGAGATTTACGTGGTTTAAAAAAAAAAAGGTTGCCAGATGGGATTATAAGAGTGGTAACTGCCATTATTAGGTTCAGTTTCCTCTGAAGTAAGTGCTAATATTTCTGAAAGGAGTATGTATATTAATATATTTATAGGTGTATGTATGTATGCAAACATATAGACACACATATCTAGACATACACATATAAAGAAATATATTCCTTTTGGACAGCATAGATCCTGATAACTTTACAGCTCTAGTCCAGGTGAAGGCCTCACATTCTTTCTTTCCCCTATCCTCCCCTTTTTTGTTTTTATTAAATTACTCCTTTTTGCAACTTTAATGAATATGTGTGTAATTGCATGTGTGTGTGTGTGTGTGTGTGTGCGTGTGTAGTCAGATATACAAAGAAATAATTTATTCTTCTTAGATGTCACAGAAAAATGTAAAATGTTCTACCTGTAGATTCTTTTCTATTGAAGTGGGATTCTTGACATGCAAATAAACAAGATTGCTTTTAATTTTTAAGACTCTTAGAGAACACTGAATTTAAATTTGCAGACCCATCCCAAGCCTCCTACACTCAAAACTCCTCCACAAGTCAAATTAGTGAATGATGACCCCTAAATAAATAATTCGAACAACAGAAGAGGATAATGAGTAAACATTAGTCATGCCTACTGAATGGGGTGAGCATAGTTCATAATTTCTAGTATTATAAGAAAAACTCATTTCATTTGGTCTTGATTTTTGTTTTCTGAATAATGAAGAAAAACCATACAACTATAAAACTGTAAAATAAAGAAAATTCAGCCTTACTAAAGCTAAATCTGAATTAGCAATTTTCTTATTACAGGGCAGAAAATATTAAGTCAGCACAATGAAAAAAAGAGAGAGGAGAGAGAGAGAGAAGGGCAAACCGAGAAACAGACTCTTAACTACAGAGAACACACTGATGGCTACCAGAGGGGAGGGGGGTAGGGGAATAGCTGAAATAAGTAATGGGGATTAATGAGTATGAGTATACTTATCCTAATGAACACTGGGTGATTAAAATAAATTTTTTTTAAAACATCAGCATAGGGGCGCCTGGGTGGCTCAGTCGTTAAGCATCTGCTTTCGGCTCAGGTCATGATCCCAGGGTCACCCCGCATCGGGCTCCCTGCTCAGCAGGAAGCCTGCTTCTCCCTCTCCCACTCCCCCTTCTTGTGTTCGCTCTCTCACTGTGTTCTCTCTGTCAAATAAATAAATAAAATCTTTAAAAAAAATCAGCATAATATATAAAATTTTAGTGCAAAAATAACCTTAGTGAGCAAATAGATACTCCTGTATTTGGAAACAGCATTATTACTATTCTTCCATGTAGGTAAGAGTGGCAAAGTTGGGCAGGCAGGATGGTCCAAATGTTTTCATTCTGTGCCATTTTGAATAGTAAATGTCAGTGTGTTACTACCAGCTTGGCCTTTCACTTTTTTAACTAAATCCTTGAAGTATCATATTGAGTACTACTAATGAAAGGAAATATAATGCCTATGAGACATCTTATTTCCAACTGGTTAATATCACCACACATTTTTGCAAAATTAGTTAATATAAAAATAAATTCCCTGTAAGTTCCAACCCTTGGTCTAAGTTTTGTCTTCTAGAGACCGATTAAACTCCACTTTATATACTGGTTTATATAATGTTTGAAAACAACTCTCATTTACTGCCTCACTCCCTTGCCCTACCTTTCCCTTGTTTAAGCAAAACATGACTCATTTTCACTAATTTCTCACATGACATTTTTAATGTATCTTTTATAATTTTACCCATGGTTGAACCTGCTAGAGTAGGCAGTTAGACACAAGCAGAAGGGGAGAAAGGAGGACCTTAGATGGCAAATTGCTGGGGACCACCCAGTCTCCAACCAGAGACCAACCTGTCTCCCTTAGACCAACCCCTTTTGCGGTTAGCACAGTGATAAGCCAAAGATACTGGCGGCAGGGGCTTTCCCAACTCTGGACCATGCACATTTAAGGAAAATCTTGTCTGCGAGTACCCCCAAGGCTGTTATATCATTATAATATTATTTGCATTGTGGATTTAGCCTTCCCACCCCTTCCCCATGGGTTTCACTCAGGGGCTCCTGGGAAGAAGGCAGACCTGAACATGTGCAGAATGGTGGAGGGGAGGAACCCAGAGCGGGTCCAGAGGTAATATAATAAATGACGAGAGGAGTATGAGGAGATCCAATAGACCCCCATAAAAAACAAAGCAGGCTGCTACTTACCCATGGGTCAACCTGCCCCTCTGTCTCTGGAATGTAGTTTCACTTTGCTAAATAAAAACCTTTACTGTTATACTCTCTATGGAGTCTCTCGACTGAATTCTTTCCATCTAGAAGTCAAGAACCAAGCAATGCCACAATCCACCACCTGGTAACAAACTCACTACAGTTTGTTAAACTTCTTTGAAAAGGGGGCGCCTGGGTGGCTCAGTCGTTAAGCATCTGCCTTCGGCTCAGGTCCTGATCCCAGGGTCCTGGGATCGAGCCCCGCATCAGGCTCCCTGCTCCGCGGGAAGCCTGCTTCTCCCTCTCCCACTCCCCCTGCTTGTGTTCCCTCTCTCGCTGTGTCTCTCTCTGTCAAATAAATAAAGGATCTTTAAAAAAAAAAAAAAAGGAAAAAAAAAAAACTTCTTTGAAAAGTTGTGTCCAGATTCAGTAGTTAATTTTATTATTACTACCTACATAATCTCTGTTCTCCCCTTTCTGGTAACAACATCTAGAATTCCTATTGGATGCTACTCAATTTTGCCCTCCTTAACTCATCCTTGTGTCCAAATGGTTGAAGTGGAGTTAAACTACACCACTGGGCACAGCAATTTGATCAGAGATGCACACGTGGCCTCAAGATAAACTTTTCTGAGCTAACCTGGCATTGAAACTGGAACTACTGAGGAAAGAAATCTGTCAGCACTGCTAAGCCACAATTCTAATGTTGGAATAACAGGTGGCCATCTTGCTATTATATGTATTTTTTCTGAGAAATAATCTACTACAGAGGAAAGAAAAGAAATAGAAATGGATCTCTCACACCACCTAGATCCAATCGAGAATGAGGCCTATCTTTAGACTTTTCAGCTATTACAGACATAAATTCCCTTTCTAACTGAAGCCATTTGAGTAAGAGTTCTTTGAATTGAAACTTGAAAAGTAGCAGAAGAGATAATCCTCAAGTAGCCTGTCATATGTAGACACTATGTTTTGATGGACCTGCCTGGGATTCAGCCATCTTGACTTGCTGCCCACCAGACATCTCCCTCTTTTAATATCCCTGAGAAGGTATTTTATTATACCTAAATTCAGGACTACAGGCATACTTTTATTATATTTTATATCATTAGTTTCAGAAATTAGCTACCCTAAACAAGCTTTTACTATCTTCATCCATAGTATTTACTTATAAATGTTGAAGAGGATACGTAGCAGGACATCAGAAACTAGCTTCAGATAGAAATGGATCTATTAATTGTGCTCTGAGTGGAGTGGTAGTTACAGAACTACATACTATATCAGGATATTAAATTGGAGATTTCAACTGAGGCACAAAGACAGAGCAAATATAAAATTGCACAGTCTGGCAATTTCAAAGGATTTAACTCTTAAACATCTTTCAATCACACTACGGTTATAAAAAGAGACAAAAATGAAGAAAGGAGAATATTTCTGTGGGGAAGATTTCTTTGGGAAAATGGTGCTATATATTCCACCATTCTCTGAGTTCTGTGAGCTCTTTAGGAAATTAGTAGAACCCAAGGAGGGGGCCTTGGGAACCTCTGATCTTATAGCTAGCCAGTCAGAAGTATAGGTAAAAACTTGGGCTTGAGACTGGTTTTAAAGTTGGTAGTGGCAGGCACAGGTACGGACGGTCTTGTAGGACTGAACCCCAACATATGGAATCTGATGCTATTTCTGGGTGGATGATGTCAGAATTGAAGTGAATTGTAGGACACCCAGCTGGTGTTCTGAGAATTGCTTGTTGGTATGAAGACCTCACCCCCATACTGGAACTGGTGCCAGTTTTATAGATAGAAGCCTGACAGATACTGATGGAAGCCACTGTAGTTATACAGATAGAAGCTTGATATATACTGATGGAAGCCCCACTGCAGTTAAGGGGTCTCTGCCTGAGAAATCTGGAGGATTGATAATGGGCTCCCCAACTGGTGGCAAAACAAAGGAAGAGTTTCTACTGCTCTGGAATTTACCTGCATCCCCACAGTCTGTCAGAGTATAGAATGTATATGTGTTTTTCATGGCCAGATGTTCAACTGGAAGGAAGGAAAAGGAAGAAAGCAAGGAGGGAAGAGAGGGAGGGAGGAAGAGAATGGGATGAAGATGGAGTCAAGGGACAGAGATAGACAGAAGGCCTGGAGCCATTTCAAAAGATATACAAGGGCGCCTGGTGGCTCAGTCGTTTAAGCGTCGGCCTTTGGCTCAGGTCATGATCCTGGAGTCCCAGGACTGAGTCCTGCATCAGGCTCCCTGCTCAGCGTTCAGTCTGCTTCTCCCTCTGACCTCTCACTCTCTCTCTCTCTCTCAAATAAATAAATAAAATCTTTAAAATAAATAAATAAAATTAAAAAGATATCCAAGGAGAATGCCTAATGAGAGTTTGGCTAACTAGACTAAATTAAATATAAATATACTATCTCTAAGAAGGTTCAGAAAAGTCAAGGAGCAGCCCCAGTTTTCACCTAGGGAAACGGAAGTAGTCCCTCTCTGAGTTAGTTGAAAGGATCAGTAAGAGATAAAAATAAAGATGCTTCCTGATCTCATCACACAGGTCCTGTTTCTTCACTGTACCAGTATCTTCTTTCATTAAACCTCATTACTCCATCTTATACACATGCATGGGGTGGAAAACATTGGCAACAACCTTACTAAAATCCAGATGTTCTCTATGCTTTCTCTTACTCACTTTTGGTTAGACAATTTAGGAATGGAAATAAAATTAGTTTGTATTGACTAACTTTGGTAGAACCATGTTGCTGCCAAATAAACATCACTTTCTTTTCTGAATATTTATAAATATTCTGATTAATATTTCATTCTAAAGTTATTAAAGTGACTGATGTCAAGTTTATCAGCTGTATTTGCTGCAAGCCACCTTACTTTCAATATTAGGGTAACTTGAATGTGTTTCTTAAGTGGTATCAGCATGAAAAGGTTTCTGAATGGCTTTCTTGAGGACCTGTGAAGATGAAGATCAATGATTAAATTGATAAAATTTTCTGGAACCACAGAAGTCAATTTAGACAACTTTCTGTTTATTTGTTTTTCTTGCATCATTCCATTGTTGAGAGTGATTAGGTTGAGCAATAAGTTTTCAAATATGATGTACTCTTCTCATACTGTAAAATATTAATGATGTGCTTAATGATACTAATCCTCAAGTCACCTAGCTGTGTTTTTGATAAGCCAGAGGACAAAATGGTTTGGTTTGATTCCTTCCTCTTTAGTTGCCTATGGCATTTCATGAATATTAAGTGGCTACACTATCACATAACTATGTTTTTTTCAAAATTTGTATAGTAGTTTGTCATGGAGGGTAGCATTGAGGATACTGACAGAGTAGAATAGTAAAATTGATCTTTACAAGCCACTATTTTAGTTGTTCTATTTACTCTTAAATTTCTTAGACTGGCCATTTTACAATTAACTAGAATGCTCAATTAATTGGAACGATTTTTCTGTACTAAGCTTTTAAAAGGAGTTCCTACATGAAGAAGAAAACTAAACAATGCATAAAGCTTTCACAGCAGCATTCTTAACACAGAGTAGACACTCAGTAACATATGTGGGACAATTAAATGAATTAACAGGAATTTAATAACAAAGTAATCACAAAGCAATATTCTCAATATAAATCCTATTCCTTCAAAATATATCTCTGAATAAATAGAATGAAGTGTTTGTACAGATTGAACATATATAATTGCCAATATAACAACTTTTTAAAAAGATTTATTGAGGTATAATCGACATAAAATAAACCATACCTAAAGACTACAATTTGATAAGTTTTGACTGATGAAACCATGATCACAATCTAGATGAGTTTCCTCTGCTGCTTTGTATTACCTCCCTCTGACCCCAAACTCTCTTGCATCCCCAAGGTAACTACTGGGCTGCTTTCTGTCACTATAGAGGCGTATGCATTTTTGAGAGTTTTAAAAAATGAAATCACATAATATTTAGCAGGGTTTTTTTGCAGGGGGGGAGGAGGTCTGGTTTCTACCACTCAGCATAATTATTTTGATACTAAGACATGCTGAGTGAACTAATAGTTTATTCCTTTTTATTCTTGAGTAATATTCCCGATTATATAGATTTGTTGTTTTGGTTTATCTATTTATCTATTGATGGACATGTGGGTTTTTTCTAGTTTTTGACTATTACAAATAAAGCTACTACGGATATCCCTGTCCACGTCTTGATATGAACTATGCCTTCTTTTCTTGTGGTAAATCTCTGGGATTAAAATGACTAGATCATGGAATAGGTGTCTGTTTAACTTTATAAGAAACTGCAAATTCTTTCCAAAGTAGTTGTACCATTTTACATTCACACCAGCAGTATATGAAAGTCCCATCTCTTCCACATAGTGCTAACACGTGGTACATTCAGGGTTGTTGTTGTTTTGCCATTCTAAACATACTGAAGTTGTAGTTTTAATTTGCATTCTCTTTCTGACTAATGAAGTTGAACTTTTTTCATACGTTTATTTATCATTCATATAACATTTTTGGTTTAGTGTCTGCTTAAATCATTTGCCATTTTTTATTTGTATTTTTTTATTGTTGTTGAGTTTTGAGAGTTTGTAAAATATTCTTGGTTCAAGTCTTTTATCAGATATATGCTTTGCAGATATTTTCTACCAGTCTCAAGTTTCTTTTTATTCTATGAATGTCTTTTGACATTCAAGGAATCTTAAATAATTTTTTTATGGATAGTACTTCAGGTGTTATATCTAAAGTATCTTGGCCTATGTCACATGGATTTTTATCTATACTTTATTTTAGAAGTTTTATAGTTTTAGGACTTAGACTGAAGTCTGTATTTCATTTTGAATTAATTTTTATATATGGTACGAAGTATGAATCAGAGTCCATTTTTGTGTGTGTGCATGAATGTCCAATTGTTCTAGCATGATTTTGTTGAAAATACTTTCCTTTCTCCACTGAATTATCTTTGTCCTTTATAAAGAAATAAGTTGTCCATATATGTTAGGGTCCATTTCTGGACTCTCTTTTCTGTTCCACTGATTTATATGCCTCTCTTTATGCCAAGGCTACACTATCTGAATCATTACAGCTTCATAATAAGCCTTGAAATCAAGTAGTATTAGCTGAACCCTCCAAACCCTCTTCTTCTTTTTCAACATTGTTTGGCTTCTCTGGAGTCTCTGCATTTCCATATATATTTTAGAACAAGCTTGTCGATTTCTACCAAAAAACTTGCTGCTACTTTGGGATATCATTCAGTCTATTGATCCATCTGGAGAGAAATGACATCTTAATAATATCAAGTCTTTCAACTCATCAACAAGATATACCTCTTTATCTTCTTTCTATCTCTCATGTTTTATATTTTTCATTAGATAAATCTTTCACATCTTTTGTCATATTGAACATTGAATATTTCATAATTTTGGTGCTAGCTTAGAGGGCATTGGGTTTTACACTTCCATTTCCAATTGCTATTATATAGAAATACAATTTCTTTTTGTGTATTGTTTGTAGCTTGCATTCTGCCATCTCATTTATTAGTTCTAGTAGTTTTTGTAGATTCTTTAGAATATTTTCATAGAGGATGCTGTCATCTGTATATAAAGATAGAATTATAACTTCCTTTCCAAGCTGAAGTTCTTTTACTTCTTTTTCTTGTTTTGTAGCTGTGGCTTAGAACCTCTAGTTCATTCCACAAATACCTGCCTTTTTCCTGACCTTAGGAAGAAAACATACATTCTTTCACCTAATATTAAGTTGGCTGTAGGTTTTACATAGATACTTTTTATCAGGTTGAGGAAGTTCCTTTATATTCTTAGTTTGCTGCAGATCTTTATGAGGGATGTATGGTGAATTTTTTTTTCTTTTTTTCTTTTTACATGAATTGAGATGACCATAAGGCTCTTCTTTTTTCTTTTTTAATTTGCTAGTTTGGTGAATTAACATGGACTGATATACAAATTTTAAACCAATCTTATATTCCTGTGACAACTCCTACTTGATCATGATGTATTTTGTGTACTGTTGGAGCACATCAATAGTGTTGAAAATTCTGTTGAAAAACTTTGCATTTATATACACGAAGGATATCAGCCTATAGTTTTTTGCGGGGGAGGGAAGGGCATGAGGGAAGGGAGAGGGAGACAGAGAATCTCTCAAGCAGACTCCATGCTGAGCGTGGAGCACAACATGGGGCTCAATCTCACAACCCTGAGATCATGACCTTAGCTGAACTCGAGTCACATGCTTAACTGACTGAGCCATCCAGGTGCCCCTATAGTTTTCTTTTTTGTAAGATAATTCAGAGCTTGGGAAGAAACCTGAGATATATTTCCTCCTCTTGAATTTTCTGGAAAAATTTGTGTAAAAAGAGTACTACTTCTTTCTTAAATATTTGGAGAAATTCACCAGTGACACCAATGGACCTGAAATTTTCTTTGTAGGAAGATCTTTAAGTACAAATTCAATTCCTTTAACAGACATAAATCTATTCAGGTTTCTTCTTGAGAAACTTTTACAGTTTGTATCTTTCAAGGAATATGTCAATTTCATCTATGTCATCGATTTGATAGGCATAAAATTATTCATAATATTTCCTTATTATCTGCTTAGTATTTATAAAATATGTCATAACGTCACCTCTCTCATTCCTAAAATTGGTAATTTGTCCCTTATCCTGATCAGTCTCCTTTATCCTGATCAGTCTGGGTAGAAACCTCTCATTTTTGAGAAACCTCTTCAATTTTTTTTAATCTCAAAGAAGCAGCTTTTGGTGTCATTGATTTTTCTATATTGTGTTTCTATTTCTATTTTATTATTTTTTGCTCTGATTTTTATTATTTTCTTTCCTCTTTGGGTTTTATTTGCTCTTCTTTTTCTAGTTTCTTAATATAGAAAGCAAGATCATTTATTGAGACTTTTCTCCTTTTCTGATAGAGGTAGTTAGTCCTATAAATTACCTTCTAAGGACTGCTTTTGTGATATTCCACAAGTTTTAATAGGTTGCGTTTTTATTTTCATTCAGTTCAAATTGTGTTCTAATTTCCTTTTTGATTTCTTTTTTGATTTGTAGGTTCTATACAAGTATGATATTTAGCTTAGAAATGTTTGGGGATTTTTTATACTTTTTTATTATTATTAATTTCTAATTTATTTCATAGTGGTCAGAGAATATACTTTGTATGACTTGAATTCTTTCAAACTTATTGAGACTTGTTTTATGGCTGGTAATCTTAACTCACAGTCACAGGAAATTGTGAATTTTACTTTGTTAGATACTGAATATTTTTATATTCCTGTGTATATTTTTGAGCTTTGTTTTACAATGCAATTAAATTATTTAGAAACATTTTGATCCTTTTTATTCTTGCTTGTAAAATATGTTAGGCTGTACTAGAGCAATGTTTTGTCTAATTATTCCCTAGTAGTGAGTCTAGATCCTTCTATGTACTCTACCCAGTGCCCCCTGAATTATAATTTTCTCCAATCTGACTGGTAGGAACAGCTACATGATATTCCCAGTCCAGGACCAGAACCAGCTCTCTTCTCATTAATTCTTTCTAATGGTTCTTTTTCAGCCTCGTGCAATTTCCTCCCATACACTCAGCTGAATACTTGGTGGAAATCCTCTACAGATCTCCAGAGCTCACTCTGTGCAACTATCTCCATTTTGGTTCTCTGTCCTATGAACTTCAGGTACCTTAATCTTTCTTGATTCTCCTCTCTATCTCCTCAACTCAGGGAGTCCACAAATCTTCCCTTGGGCTTGCCCTCGCTGCACCATAACCTGGACACTCTCTTAAGGCTGTAAGCTGGGGAAAACACAGGACTGACCTAATTGTTTACCAACTCTCATGGGTCACAGTTTCTAGTTGCCTGATGCCCAGTCCTGAAAACTGCTACTTTAATTTGTAAAAATATTTTCCCTTCATTTTATTGATTCAGATAAAAGATCATATTTGGTTCCTATTATTATCTTGACCAAAAGTGGAAATACCCTATTCCACCATTTTATTTATTTTATTTTATTATTTTTTTATGTTATTTATTAAGTAGGCTCCATGCTAAGCATGGAGCCCAACATGGGGCTGAATTCACAACTCCAAGATCAAGACCTGAGCTGAGATCAAGAGTCAGATGCTCAACCGACTGAGCCACCCAGGTGTCCCATCCACCATTTTACACCTGCCAAATTGGTAGTTTAATATTTCTCAACCTAATATATATCTTATATTTAAAATAAAAATTGCTCAGTTAATCTCATATTACCAATATGGTTCTGGAGATATTCTAATAAATCAGAGGTTCATATTCTATATTCTAAATATTGACTCTCTCCCCCTCAATATTCCTTGATTTATTGGGGCCAGTTTTGAAAATTGGCAACATACACTTTAGGTTAAAATTTAGGAGTCAGAAAGAGTATAACCTAGAAAACATTGTACCTTTAGTTTAAAAATATTTAGTTACTAAAAGATGCCGCTGACAGCTGCCAAATGACAGAACTTGTGTAAAGAACTTGATGAACCAGATGAAATCTTTTTATTTGAGATAAACATTGCTACTACTTTTTCTAATATCCATGTACTGAGCGAAGATTGCCAACTTATTCTACCTTATGTAATATCATGAATTATCTCTTCAGCATATCTGTAATTATAAGTGAAACTTACCAAATTTCAAAAGCAGCACCCTAAAACCACAGGTACTATATCACTTAGTTCAATTTTAGAAAAGTCTTTTCTGTTTTCTTTGCCATGGTTACCAAATATGAGAACTCAGCTAAAGTAAACTACCCTATTCCTAATGTTTGCATTTGTTCACTCACAATTTAAAAAATTAAAAATTACATATACAAATTGTATGTTATTTAGATGAAGCTTCACCTTTACTGCTTCACATCCTTACCAGATTTTATACTGTTTGTAACTGCATAATCACTTTTCTGTTCTTTGAACTTCCTATAGCATGATATGTCAGCATTCAAGCCATAAAAAAGGAGGAAGGAAGGAAGGAAGGAAGGAAGGAAGGAAGGAAGGAAGGAAGGAAGGAAGGAAGGAAGGAAGGAAGAAAGGAAAGTAGAAAGGAAAGGAAGAAGGAAGGAAGGACAAGTATTGAGGGATGCAAGAGCTCTACAAACTTAAAAAAGAAAAGAGGAACCAAGTCTATTATCGTCTATAAAGTATGCCCAGCTGTTCTCTATTCTCTGTACTTCTCCCATTTTATTTCTGAGGAAAATTAAGTGACTTTTTTATGGGTATAATATCTCCTTAGCTACTGACAGACAGTAGAATCTGTATGGCAGATTTTTGCATCTTCATGATGGATTTTTTTTTTTAAATTATATCAAATGAGATCTGCCATTACCTCAAAGAGAAGCAATTTTGCTTTCTCACCGTTCAGTGCTAATATTGTGAATTTATTCACTGAAGCTAAGAATTTCCCTAGACTGGCATTCTTTAATTCACTTTACAGATTAGTTTTTAAAAAGTCAGTGGTCTATGAAAAATGAAATTTAATTCACAAAATGTGTATTGTCCCTACTTCTAATTTATATTCTCCTTTTTTTCTTAGCTATCTGCATTTCCTTCTGTAAATTGTCTCTCTCACTTAGCACAGAGTATAGCATTTCCTGTTATGAAAGTCTCTTTAATCAATTCCAAATACATCTCTTTAGGTTTTGTTTTCTTTCTATAAAATAGAGATAATAGTACTTACCTCGTGATGTTATTGTGAGAATCTGTAAAGAATCTGGTATATAGTAATGCTCAATAAATGCTAGGTACTTCTTTTCCCCCCATTATTCTCTCTCACACTCCCTAATACAACCCATCCTTTAAGATTAGACAGATAGATATTGTTCCCTCACACCATTCCTTGCCTCCATGCCATGGCTTATGCTGGATTTCCTACTTACAAAACTTCCACTCCTCAGAAACCAAATTCTTACCACATTTTACAAGAACTTGTTCCAATTCTGTTAAGTCTTCTCTGCTAATCTTCCTTTATTGCTCCCTCCTCTATTCTTCTTTAGGGCCTGCTTCCTAACTGTTTTGGCACCTAACAACCAACTATCTTCTACACAGTTTCAATACATAATGAGTTACGCGTGGTTAGTGTCTTATCTTTCCAATAAGACTGTCTACTTCTTAAAGGCAATGATTCCTTTTCATTTCCTATCCCCACCACCCACCTGCTTCAAACTTTTTAGATATTTAACAGACATTGAATGAACACGTGAATGAAAATATAACTGGGCTCTCACTATATACAATTTTTCAGAATAAACTAATGATAAATGCAAAAGGAGGAATGATTTTGCATATTGTTCAATGTCTTTTCTCCACCAGCACATCTTGGTTTTTCTCAAGTGTTAGGTACTTTCTTTTGTCCTTTACTTTCAAGTTGCTTTCTAATGGCACCACTTTCTCACCTGATGCTTCTGTCCTAGTTAAGGCTCTTTGTGTTGTACTATAAATTCTCTCTCCTAAAAGTATGATTGCTTTTCTTCCTCAGGCTTATTTCCCCTCTCCTGAATAACATCTATGATCGGAATCATCTGAAAACAGGTGACAGTTTAGAGCTAATTAAAAAAATATATTTTAAAGAAATATTGCTTAGTTACAACTTAGTTTTGGTGAGACTAACAGGAATAGCCATAATAGGTGCATGCTGTCAAATACAGTAACAAAAAATAAAGAATGAAATTTTGTCCAAAATATAAACAAGGACATATTATCCCAAACGTGTGTGTGTGTGTGTGTGTGTGTGTGTGTGTGTGTCTCAGGGATGGGTGGAGGGCTAATATCTCCATTGAGCAGGTCACAATATTTCTATACAATGTTAATAACATAATATCTATGCTTGCTTTATTTTCTTTGGGGATTATTCCTTTGTGAAAATAGTCAAAGACTTTTATAAAACCAAAGTTTTGTCTCTTTCCCATCATCAAGCTTTACCCAAGGAAAAAAGACAGAGATATTTAATTTAGCTTCTAAATTCTATTGCCTGTAATTTGAATATTTTCATTTGCATAGGTGTTGAACTCCTAACACTAAGGATAACATAGAAATTTCAAGACTGTATTACATGGTAACATTTATCATAAGCCAGGTGATACTAAACTATTCCTCTAGCAGAACAATTTTTAAATCAATCCAAGTATAAATATCACCTATATTTCTCTACATACCAATTTTTATTGTGGTTTTAAGTTGAATGAAGAGTAGTATTATGAAATTGTTGAAAATGACTTATTAAAAAATGAAAATAAAATGGCTTATTAAAGAGAAAAAATAAGAGCAAACAAAAATACCTCTGGGTATCTTTATAAAATAGAAGAAAGACATTATAAGTGAATATAGACATCATATTATTTTCCACTTACTGGTGTGTTTGCTCATTCCAGTACAAACATGTTGGGCTTGAATTTGTAACACCAAAAATATATTTTTGTTTATTTCATTTATAATGTGAAAGTAATTGGATCTTCAGATGTAGTCTTGATTCTCAAACTTTATTCAGGATTGTCTGCAACACGTATCAACAATCACCTCCCCCGATTTTTTTTTAAGATTTTATTTATTTATTTGAGAGAGAGAGAGAGAGACAGAGACAGAGATAGTGAGAGAGAGCACAAATGGGGAGGAGAGAGAGAACATGGGGCTCGATCCCAGGACCCTGAGATTATGACTTGAGCCAAAGGCAGACGCTTAACTGACTGAGCCACCCAGGTGCCCCATTGTCTCCCCCAAATTATACTTAACAATTGTTAAAATGCACAAACCATTTGGTTTCCAATACTGATAAAACATACTATCTCTTTTTTATTTTTATCCACTAATAATTTTATCACTTTTTCTGATTTTAATTTCCTTTTGTTTTGTACTTTATGATACAGTTCCAGATTTATTAGTCTTGCTATCAGTTTGATTCAACACAGTAACTATCCAGTACCCTCAAAGCCTGATATGGACCTCATATTTTACAAACAGCTGTAGTACCTCATACACTTTACCTTTACCAAAATAGGTTGTTTTAAATAATTCCATTCATGAACCATGAATTCTACCATGCTCCAATCAAAAGACAAAGAGTGGACAGAATGGATAAAAAAACAAGGCCCATCTATATGCTGCCAACAAGAGACTCATTTGAGACCTAAAGACACCTATAGATTGAAAGTGAGAGCATGGAGAAACATCATGCAAGTAGATGTCAAAAGAAAGCTGGAGTAGCAATACTTATATCAGACAAAATGACTTTAAAACAAAGACTGCAACAAGTGACATATAATAATAAAGGGGACAATCCAACAAAGAGGCATAACAACTGTAAATATTTATGCACCCAACATGGGAGCACCCAAATACATAAATCAGTTAATAACAAACATAAAGGAACTAATTGATAATAATACAATCATAGTAGGGGACTTTAACACCCCACTTACATCAATGGACAGATCATCTAAACAGAAAATCAACAAGGAAATAATGACTTTGAATGATACACTGGAACAGATGGATTTAACAGATATATTCAGAACATTTCATCCTAAAACAGCAGAAGACACATTCTTTTCAAGTACCCATGGAACATTCTATAGAATAGATCACATAGTGCCCACAAAACAAGCCTCAACAATTCAAGAAGACTGAAGTCATATCATGTATTTTTTCTAGCCACACTACTATGAAACCGCAGGAAAAATTTTAGAAAGACTACAAATACATGGAAGTTAAATAACATGATACTAAACAATGAATGGGTCAACCAGAAAATAAAAGAACTAAAATGGGATGGCTCAGTGGGTTAAGTGTTTGCATCAGGCTCCACACTTAGCACAGAGTCTGCTTGAGATTCTCTCCCTCCCTCTCCCCCTGCCCTGCCCCCCAACTCACTTGCTCTCTCTCTCTCTCTCTCTCTCAGTAAATTAATTAAATCTTAAAAAAAAAAAAGGAGAAGAACTAAAAAAGTACATGGAAACAAATGAAAATGAAAACACTAAGGTCCAAAACTTCTGGGATGCAGCAGAAGTGGTTCTTAGAGGGAAATTTATAGCAATACAGGCCTACCTTAAGAATTGAAATATCTCAAATAGGGGCACCTGGGTGGCTCAGTCGGTTAAGCGGGTGCCTTCAGCTCAGGTCATGATCCCAGGGTTTTGGGATTGAGCCCCACATTGGGCTCCATGCTCAGCGGGAAGTCTGCTTCTCCCTCTCCCACTCCCCCTACTTGTGTTCACTCTCCCGGAGTATCTCTCTCTGTCAAATAAATAAAATAAAATCTTAAAAAAAAAAAATCTCAAATAAACAACCTAACCTTATACCTAAAGGAGCTAGAAAAAGAACAACAAACAAAACCTAATACCAGCAGAAGAGGGAAATAATAAAGATTAAAGCAGACATAAATACTATAGAAACTAAAAAACATAATAGAAAGGATCAATGAAACTAGGAGCTGGTTCTTTGAAAAAAAATCAATAAAACTGATAAACATCTAACCAGAATTATCAAGAAAAAATAAATAAATAAAATCACAAATGAGAGTGGAGAAATAACAACCAACACCACAGTAATACAAACAATTATAAGAGAATATTATGAAAAGCTGTATACCAACAAATTAGACAACCTAGAAGAAATGGATAAATTCCTAGAAACACATAAGCTATCAAAACTGAAACAGGAAGAAGTAAGAAAATTTGAACAGACCAATAATCAGCACAGAAATTGAATCAGTAATCAAAAACGCCCAACAAACTAAAGTCCAGGACCAGATGGCTTCAAAGGCAAATTCTACAAACCTGTAAGAAGAGTTAATACCTATTCTTCTCAAGCTATTCAAAAAAATAGAAAAGGAATGAAAACTTCCAAATTCATTCTATGAGGCCAGCATTATCCTGATAGCAAAACCAGATAAAGACACCACTAAAAAAGAGGACAGGTCAATATCCCTGATGAATATAGATGCAAAAATCCTAAATAAAATACTAGCAGACTGAATTCAACAATACAATAAAAAAATCATTTACTAGGATCAAGTAGGATTTACTTAGGGTTGCAAGGATGGTTCAATATTTGCAGATCAATCAAGGTAATACATTACATCAATAAGATGATAAGATATATATGATCAGAAAAAGCATTTGACAAAGTACAACATCTGTTCATGATAAAAATCCTCAACAAAGGAAGTTTAGAGGGAACATACCTCAACATAATAAAGGCCATATATGGAAAATCCACACCTTACATCATCCTCAATGGGGAAAAACAGAGAGCTTTTCCCCTAAGGTCAGGAAAGAGACAAGAATGTACACTCTTACCACATTTATTCAACATAGTACTGGAAGTCTTAGCCACAGCAAGCAGACAACAAAAAAATAAAAGGCATCCAAATAGGTAAGGGAGAGAAAAAACTTTCACTATTTGCAGATGACATGATACTCTATATAGAAAACACAAAAGACTTCACCCGAAAACTGCCAGAACTGGTAAACTAATTCAGTAAAGTCGCAGGATATAAAATTAATGTACAGAAATCTGTTGCATTTGTATACACCAGTAATAAAGCAGGAGAAAGAGAAATTAAGGAAACAATCCCATTTACAGTTGCACCAAAAATAAGGTACCTAGGAATAGATCTAACCAAAGAAGTGAAAGACCTATACTCTGAAAACTATAAAACACTGATGGAAGACATTGAAGATGACACAAAGTAATGGAAAGACATTCCATGCTCATGGATTAGAGAACAAATATTGTTACCCAACGCAATCTACATATTTAATGCTATCCCTATCAACATAACAAGAGCATTTTTCAGAGTTAGAACAAACAATCCTAAAATTTGTACGGAACCACAAAGGACCCCGAATAGCCAAAGCAATCTTGAAAAAGAAAGGCAAAGCTGGAGGCATCACAATTCTGGACTTCAAGTTATATTACAAAACAAAATAGAAAACCCAGAAATAAACCCACAAGCATATGGTCAATTAATCTTCGACAAAGCAGGAAAGAATATGCAATGGGGAAAAGTATCTTCAAAAGATGGTGTTGGGAAAACTGGATAGGAATATGCAAAAGAAAGAAACTGGACCACTTTCTTACACCATACACAAAAATAAACTCAAAATGGATGAAAGACCTAAATGTGAGACTCGAAATCATCAAAATCTAATAGGAGAACACAGGAAGTAGTAACCTTTTGACATTGGCCGTAGCAACTTTTTTCTAGATATGTCTCCTGAGGCAGGGGAAACAAAAGCAAAAATAAACTATTGGGACTACATTAAAAAAAAAAAAAAAAAGCTTCTGCACAGCAAAGAAAACAATCAAAACTAAAAGACAACCTACAGAATGGGAGAAGGTATTTGCAAATGATATGTCTGATAAAGGTATCCAAAATATATAAAGAACTTATAAAAATCAACACCCCAAAAAACAAATAATCCAATTACAAAATGGGCAGAAGACATGAAAAGATGGCCAGACGGCCAACAGACACAGGAAAAGATGCTCAACATCACGCATCATCAGAGAAATACAAATCAAATTTACGAGATACATCACCTCACACCTGTCAGAATGGCTAAAATAAAAAACACAGGAAAGAAGTGTTGGTGAGAATGTGGAGAAAAAGGAACCCTCGTGCACTGCTGGTGAGAAGGCAAACTGGGGCAGCCACTGTGGAAAACAGCATGGAGTTTCCTCAGAAAGTTAAAAATAGTACTACCCTATGATCCAGTAATCACACTACTGGGTATTTTCCCAAAGAATACAAAAACACTAAATCAAAGGGGTACGTGCACCTCTAGGTTTATTGCAGCATTATTTATAATAGTCAAAATATGGAAGTAGCCCAAGTGTCCATTGATTGATGAATGGATAAAGAAGATGTTAAACACACACACACACACACACACACACACACACACACACACACACACACACACTAGGATATTATTCACCTACAAAAAAAAAGGAAGAAATCTTGCCATTTGCAATGACCTAGATGGAGCTGGGGAGTATAATGCTAAGTGAAATAAATCTGTCGGAGAAAGACAAATACCATATGATTTCAGTCATATGTGGAATTTAAGAAACAAACAAACTAGCAGAGGGGGAAAAAAAGAGAGAGAGACAAACCAAGAAACAGACTCTTAATTACAGAGAATAAACTGATGGTTACCAGAAGGGAGGGGAGTGGGAGAGATGGGTTAAATAGGTGATGGGGATTAAGGAGTACACTTGTCATGATGAGCACTGGGTCATGTATGGAAGTGTTGAATCACTATATTTATTGTACATCTGAAAAAAATATAACACTGTATGTTAACTGAAATTAAAATAAGAACTTTTAAAAAATTAAAAAAATAATTCCACCATGAGAACCGAAATTGTCCAGTATATTTTCTTTATTATACTTGCTAATTGCATAGTTAATCCCCATTGGTTAGTCCTTATATTTGGGTTTTCTAGAGTGTTTAAAATATAGTGTTAAGTTAAAAATTATTTAACACAATTATGGTCCATTTGACCCAAGGATTCTCTTTTCCATAATTTATATTAATATTTATGCGCTATCACTATTTCTGTATAATTTTAGTCTATGAATTTGTCATGTTTATACTATGTTTGTGTGTGTGATATAAGGTAAGTTTTGAACTTTATTATGAAAAATTTTTAAATGATTAAAAATTTAAATTAAAATTTTAAATCATTATGCTTTCAAAATCTTGTTAAAAGTCATAAATATTGCCTTCTTAAATAAACAAATGTAGAGCAATAGGACTTTCTTTGCCTTGTGGATTAAAAGTGTGACCTCATGCCATCAGTATACAGACCTGGTTTTTTGAGAGAAGGCAGAATTTTTTTTTTTTTTTTTTTTTTAGTAATAAAGAATACCCCAAAAGAAGACTTCAGAAACATAGGGGGAATTCATGCTGGAAACTTCTGCTGAGAAAAGAGTGACAGAAGTCCTGGTTGAGGTTAAGTCCCAGACACTCAACACCCAGAAACCATTCAAATTATCAGTGCTTTGGCAGACAATAGCTGAGTTTGTGATGATGAAGCAAGAGACATATAACCATGCTCTAAAGCATGGCACATGTCTTTGGTGAGAGCAGGAAACAGACCAGAAAGGACAGCATCATTTATTTGAAAAGTGTGTTAGAATGTAATGGGCCAGTCTTCTCTACTGATAGCATAAAGCATCTAAAAAATAAAAGGTAGTAGAAGACAAAGAATTCTCTAGTTTCTCCTTTTTTGTTCTTGGTACATTTTAATAAAAAGGATAGATTTGGGAATAAATATAGTCTTAAGTTTTCAGACAATGTGCTAATAGAATGCATGAACTAGGTACCTATAAGTAGGTCAGGTAAAATTTGGAATTGTTGGTTAAAATATACTAGGAGTGGAACTATGTTTATGTACTTATATGACAGAATATGCCATACTGGATTTCTCTGTGGGTCCATGTACATGAGTGTGTATATAAAGCAACAATAAAATCTTCTCTTAAAACCATAGAACAGATAAGTTCTTATTCATCTAGACTGTCCCCTCCCCTCAACGAAGACATCCTCTGAAGTGAACGGTTCCGTTTATACAGTGACTATTGGGTTTGTGCAACGTCATGTATCACTTAAGACATATGTCCCTTCCTCTATTAAGATTACAAATTCAAAGACTGTTTTGAGATTCATATATACTCTTCAAGTCCACAGCACCAAACACAGCACCCCCTCTACAGGAGATAGAGAAACAGTTTGGTAGAATGGTAAGGCAAGATAAAATGGTGGCCTGTGGTAAAAAGAGCTGAGTTCAAATGGTGGCACCCTCTCTGACTTGAACAAATTATGTTATCTTTCATTTCATATCTTTTCTCACCTGAAAATAGATATGATAATATTGACCTCATAGAGATTTTAAGAGGATTACATATGAGGCTACTTAGTATTTGGCAAATAGTCAGGACTTGACAAAATTAGACATCTATGGAGAATGATAAAGTTGTTATAAATTTGTTAATGATCTTCATAATCATATACAAAAAATTCATATTTGTTGAGTCAATCTTACAAATTTAAATGCAATTTGGCTACGTAAGAGCTAGCAAAGGAAGTGCTTTAGAAATAGGTATCTGTCCTGATAATTCCAACTCCAAGATATCTCTGGTATCTCCTGTTCTCGCCCATCTCCACATCGTTCTCCCTAGTCAAAGTACCATCATTCCTAACCTGCACAACTGCTTCAGACTGCTCACTATTCTCCTTATGCTGCCCTGGCACTCTACACCAGATATTTGCCATTTGTACATCTAGATCTATTCTCTACCCTTCTTCACCCTGCTATGGGCCCCAGAGACTAATCCCCACAGATAGCGTTCTCAGGCTCTGGTTTTCCCTGGATTTGGCCAATGGGAGGTCACCTACAGGAGATGTCTATGGAGTCACCTGTTCCCTCCTAAATGGGTCATAGTTTGACAATGATGAGTTTTCTTTCCTGGGGTAATGGCTTTTATTACCAGGGGTGTTCTTCTGTAGCTGTAATTTTTCCTTAAGTTCCTATAACCTCTTCCTTTGCGCCTTCAAGTTTGCTAGCCCAGGATGTTTCAACAACGCTTGTTGGTTTCCTTTACCCCTGACCACACATTTGCAAAGTCACTTTATTAATCACTCTTCAATTATTCCTCCTTGAGCGTGTCATCTATTTCCTGCTGGACACTGACTGATATATATTCTACCACCTCCCAACACCCCAATTACACCTGTTTTTCACAATGTATGATTAAAATGTGAAGTGTGCCCTGCAACTCTCTTTGGCTGAACTTGGTTCACCGGATTCTACCTCACTGAACTTTGTGTTGCATTATACTGCCCTTCTTTCAGCTTTTTCTGTGCACAAAGATTTCTGCTTTAGGTTGTTTGCAGATACTCTGTCCTCTGCCGGGAACACGCACCTTCCCTATCCATACTAGGGGCTGTAAATATTTGTAAAATTACTTAATGAACATTTTATAATTGGTATGCTTATTTTCTATTATTTTATTGCTTGATTATCTAACGAGCTGGTCTTTAAAATCTCTTTCAGCATTTTTATCTATTCTATACTACTATTCACCTTGTGATAATTAAACTAGATCATTATTTCTATAAAAATGCTTAAACTTCTTAGTAAATAGTGTACATGTTTAGGTGCCATATATCAAAATAGTTTTAGTATGATTTAGATATTCCTTCTCTGGCTCACCCAGCATACTTAGTGACATTTTCCAGTGGGTTTTTGTGCTGTTGTAACTTCTTCCAAAAAAATATTTGTCCAGTAGGGCCTTGGGTTATGACCGTTTTAGTAATTTTCTCCTTAAATACTATGGTAAGAGATATTTCTTTGCTCCTATTCTGTAATTATTTTTGTCATTCCCTTGTTTCAATATTTATGTTTTGAAGCTTTCCACGTACTGACCAAAATCCTAACATTTTCAGTCAGTGATAAAATTTGGCTCTCACCTCCATCATTGTTTCATCGTTTGGTTGTGACACTTAAAAAGTAAAATCATAAACTTTTGGTTTTCCTAGGACATTTACCTCTGATTTTGTTGGGAGGTATGCAATTATTTTTAACATGCTTCTCTTTTGCAAATAAATTTTCTATTTTCCATTCAAGTACAAAATATATTTATCATTAAAAAATTTTAAAAGCCCAGAAAGGCAGAATGTAGGAAAAAATATATCCCATCAACCCACAAATGCTTAACACTTCAGTGCCATATCCTACCAGTCCAGTTCTTTTGCTGTGCGTATTTTATATACAATTAGGATAATAAAAGAGATACAAAATTATATTTCTAATTTTTAAATTGATTTTTCTACTTGTAAAAATAAGACATGCCCTAGGCTATATTAATATCATCTAACCTCCATGTAGGATAATTTTAATTTTGAAGAGTCAATTTTAGCACTTAAATAATCTTATTCATAATGTTCTCATTCACTAATTTGGAATCTTGGAGATTTTATCATAAAAGAGCTGACATTTATCTTTATGCCATATTTAAACAATGGATATACCAAAAAATTAATAATTTGAAGATGAAGGATCATGTTTGACTTAAAAGAAAAACATAATTTTAAAGAAGATAGAAAATTAATGCTGCAAACTTAAAACTTTATCTTGTAAAATCTTCTTTATGTAAATTTCAATAAATAATTTAGAGTCTGAAAAATTTATAGGACAATTTTTGGGTGAAAGACATAAAGTTCCTGCCCTTAGGGAGCACGCAGAAGACTAGAGAAGCTTAAGGAAACATGTAATGTTAACACAAAGGAGAATCTTACACCGAATGAGAACAAGAGAGGGAGATATTGAGAGAGAGAGAAGAGACAGGGGATATTTTAGGGGAAGACACTTGAAAAATCAAATGGATTTGGGTTTTACTCACAGTTCTGCCACTTTTGGACATGATTCTTTATCTCACAGTGCTTCAGTTTCCACGTCTAGAATATGGGAAAGAAAATAAAATACATATTTCAGGTCACTGTTGATCTAAATAACATATCTAGCTCTGTGTCTAGCATATTAGAATCTTCAGTAAATAGTAACTATTTCATTTCATTTATAGACCTAGTACCATGAGAAAAATTAGAAAGACTATTTAAGAGGTCACCATTATGATAATTCTAGTAAACATTAATGAGAGTCTGGATTAGCACAGTGGTAGGCAATGCAGAATGGAAAAGTGGATACTGAAAAGAATTCCATAAAAGCATATACAGGGATTAGTTACATAGAAAATGAAGGTGCAAGAAAAATCCAAGATGACTTGAGATTTTGACTTTTGTGAATGAGAGAATACAAAACTTGGGACCCACTCAAGCAAAATGAATCAAAGTGCGTGGGTTTAGACCACTGGGGCATCAGCATTTTTTAAAAGCACTCCAGATTATTCTAATGCATCACAAGAATTGAGAACCATGTTTGAGATTTTTTTATATGCACATACAAGTATATACATAAGTACTTTAAAATTAATTTAAATGCAATTTTATTGTAACAATTTTAACTTTATAAAAATTCATTACACATTAAACAGGAAAATAAAATCTATAAAATTGGTTGCTAGCCTTCCCCCTTTCTTAAAGATTATATACTGGTGGATGCCTTGTTTAGGAAAAAATGCCAATTAGCATTTAAGTTGACAAAGGCAAGGCATGGCACCAAAAGGAAGGCTTTAGACAGGATGCATATTGTTTTGCCTAAAGATATGATAACTTGCAAACAGTGAGAGACAATTCTTAGGAACAGAAGAAGAGCCTAAAGACTAGAAGGGGTGGGAGGATGCCCAGTGAGGAACACAACATTTTCAAATGTTGAAAGAAAAGAAATGTCAAGCACAAATTTTATATCCTGTGAAAAATATCCTTCAGGAGTGAAGGAGAAATGAAGACATTTGCAGATGAAAGAAAACTAAGATAAATTGTTGCTAGCAAATCTACCCTTAAAATGGCTAAACAAGTTCTCTAAGCAGGAGGAAATGAGAACAAAAGAAATCTTGGAACTTCAGAAAGAAAAGAAGATCACTGGCATGAGTAAAAAAAAAAAAAAAGAAGGTGCATATAAAAAATGAAACCACTGCTTATGAGTTCATTAAATCAAATTTGATGGATGAAGAAAAAAATTATAACATCATCTGATGTGGTGCTCAGTGTATGTAGAGGAAATACTTAAGACAGTAAAGTTATAAATAAAAAGTTGGACAGATTAAAGAACCTAAATGAAGTAAGGTTTTCATACTTCACTCAAACTTGTGAAATGCCAGTATTGATAGATTGTGAGAAATTATGTATGTATATTATAATACCCAAAGTACCCACTAAGAAAATTATGTAAAATGCTATACTCAGACACTACTGATAAATCAAAATGAGTCCTAAATAAGAACAAATAACCCACATTACAGTAACATAGGAGAAACAGAGGAAACAAAAAGAAAACAAATAATAAACTGGCAGACTTAATCCATATCAACAATTGTCTTAAATGTAAATTGTTTAAATATGACAATTAAAAGAGACTGGGGCACCTGGGTGGCTCAGTGGGTTAAGTGTCTGACTCTTGATTTCAGCTCAGGTCATGATCTCAGGCTTGTGAGATGGAGCCAGGCATCAGGCTTCACGCTCATCAGGAATCTGCTTGAAATTCTCTCTCCTTCTGCCCCGCCCCCTCGCTTATGCTCTCTCTCTCTCTAATATGATCTAACAATATGCTGTCTACAAGAAATTCACTTCAGATACAATGACAAAGGTAAGTTGAAAGTAAAACGAAGACAGTGTTTTCTACATATGTCCATATAGTTTTTGACATTTTAAGCACATGCATATACTAACTATCCAAAAATCAAATTAAGAAATTTTAAAAAGCTGTGATGTAAACTGATTTAGAAACAAAACTGAGAACAATTTCCTGCTTTTTAAAAATACTTGAGTAGGGGGTGTGCCTGGGTGGCTCAGTTGGTTAAGTCTGCCTTTGGCTCAGGTCATGATCCTGGGGTCCTGGGATTGAGCCCTGCATCGGGCTCCCCGCTCGTGCTCTCTCTCACTATCTCTGTCTCTCTCTCTCTCTCTCTCTCTCAAATAAATAAATAAAATATTTTTAAAAAATTAAAAAAATATAAAAAACTTGAGTAGGGAAAGGGAGCCTTTATAAAGAAATACAGTGGAGTTTGGGATTTTCCACAGGATATCACATGAATACTGCGGACACTGTAATTAGTTTTTACAAGAAAACAATACCACAGAAAGGTGAAAAACTTTGGGTGATTTGCATTACAGATATGTTTTAAACATCTCTGCATATCAGCATATACACACACATAAATGTATTTCTATATGCACTTTTACGTGTCTGTATATATTTACATATTTACATACATTTATATACATGATGTACTTACATACATTTTCACAAAAATTTGCTATTGCCTATATAGCATGGGTTACTATAGTCATTTCTCATTTGTTGAAAAATTATATTGTTTCTACTTTTTTGTTTTTGTTAGGATTGTAACTGTATTCTAAGGAAGACCCCTGTTCACCTATCCGTTATTCCTTAGGGTAAGTTCTAGAAATGGTCATCCAGATCAGAGATCATCCAGATGCTTGCCTTTTGGTACATATTGCTAATTATTGCTCCAGAAAGGTCATAATATGTATAGCATTGTTCTTAGGGTTTTATCTTATAACTCAGATAAGCATCATATTAGAGGAGGGACCCTACTTTTCAAGAACACGGCAGTATGCTCCCATAATCACTATCAATGTCAAATTACCAAAGCAGTTGATCCTAAAGTCTATATGCTACAGTTTCTGTTCTGTTCTACATTTGAGGCATGAGTATGCTTGTCATTCATGGAATGTTAAATAGCCAATGCATTCTTAATTCTCTTTGCAACCAAAGTACTGGTACATTTGTTACAGATATTCATGCCCAAGGGAATGATGCAGTTTCTTGGGTGAACCTTTGATTTTTAAATAGAAGGAGATGTGTCAGAAAACATTTGGTAAAGAAAAGAGAAAATATAATGTGATATTTGCTAGTTCCTGAAAAATGCATAAATAGACTTTAGAATCAGGTAAATAATTCCCTCTTGAACATTGTATGTATTGACAGCTTGAAAATAATTTATGGAGAGAGATAATGAGAAGGAAATAATTCATATACATATGAATTATTATATATATATGAATTATATATATTATTTTTCCCTCATCAAGATCTCAGTGATTTCCCATAAAATATTGCTTTGAACTTGCTATTACTTCGGTTTTCAGAAGACAGAA
Source organism: Eumetopias jubatus (assembly GCF_037043125.1). Classification (NCBI taxonomy): domain Eukaryota; kingdom Metazoa; phylum Chordata; class Mammalia; order Carnivora; family Otariidae; genus Eumetopias; species Eumetopias jubatus. The sequence continues at coordinate 100,119,006 of NW_028274811.1, forward strand.
TGACCCAGAGCTCATGATTTTTGTTTATGCAATAGATTCAAGTGGTACAAGTATTACAAGGTAGTTCATGCCCTTGGAACAATGGCTACCAAGGGACATATTAAGGTGGCTTATCACTATCTTATGCTTTTTTAAGGAATGAAAGACGACGATAAGCACATAGTTCCTATGCAGCATCGTATCGTTTGAGAAGTGGAGCTAAAATAAATAGAAATCAAAATATATTAGCTTACACATACATACACATATATGTATATATACACAAACATACATATATAATATACATGCATATACGTGTGTCGCTTATGTGGATATATATTATATATAAGTAAATATATATATTATACCTATATATGATGCATTAATGTTGATGTTTTACAAGGTAGCTACAATATTGCAATGATAACAGTTAATGTTTATTGAGGGTCTTAACAAGTCATGAAATTAATGTGCATTAACTTATCAATCTTCACAATAACCCACCTTGGTTGATAATATTATTACTATTTCCAGTTTAAAGATGGGATACTGTTAAAAAGTTGCCCAAGGTCATATGGACAGGAAGAGACAGGGCTGTAATTTTAACCATATCAGTGATTTCAGATCCCAACCTCTTAACTATGGTACCCCAATTTAACTCTCCCCAACTAAATTTGTAGATAGATAAATGGAATTACCTTCTTCTAATTTCTGATCCCAGTTCAAACCCACTTCATAGGTTCCCAAGGCATCTTATTACCAACTGTCTGAAGATCTCATATGCCCTACCTCTATCCTATTTCTTAGGATTATGCCTTTCAAAAGGAATCATATGATACCCATGCTTGGAGCTCTTTCATGGAGCCATCTCACCGTTGAATAACTCCTTCTTTTAAAATATGCTTTACTAAAGGACCCACACCATTTCTCTTATGAAAACACAATACCTCTGAAATAAGCTCAGTGCTCAGCAGAAGGTATAGGGATCATACAGAATTTGAGTTATGTTTACTTCAGTGTCATCATAAGTGAATGATTCCAAACCAAAATTTATAAATTCTAATTCTAAATCCGTTATACTTTTGATACCTGAAATACATATTAAAATATATTCTTTTAATAAATATCTATTAAGCATCGACTTTATACTAAACAGTATTATAAGCACTGAAGATTGAGAAGTGAATGAGATTGTGATATTTCTATTTATATATCATATATAGCTGTATTATCATCCATGAAGAAAAGATAAGCTGTTATTGTAAAATATTGATATTCAAAGGTGGTATTTTTTTCTGGTTGATAATCAATTCTATCCATTTAAAAATCAGGCATATATTAGTGATGAAATAACTTGATATATTTATCTATGAATTATACTGATCACTTAGAACTATATCAATTGAATGTTAGAGAAAGAAATTATGGGAAAATGGATTCCTAGTTCATAATCACTTTTATTCTTTTTCAAAAAGATATTTTTCAGAACTACCATTAATGAATAATATTCAGGCAAATTTGAAAGCTAAAAACCCTTCAAACTTGCTGATATATATTTACCCCCTTTCAAGTTAATTTTACAGTAGTTAATATATATTTTTAATTAATAGAATTTATGGATAATTTTCTCATAAATTCTAAACCAAGCCAAATTTTCTGTTCTAATTTTTATATGTCTGGCAGGGAGTGGCTTCCTTTGACAAACTGTTCTTTTTGTATTTAAAGAACTGTGATTCAATCTCCTATGTAATTATGAGTAGGCTGAATATTCTCTGTTCTTTTAAAAGGTAGTAGCACAAGGAGCAAATTGTTGGTATAGTCACATAACTATGTTTGACCCCTTCATTAGCTATAAAACAGCCTACTTCTGATAAAATAAACAGTGCACAACAGAATGTTTTTTCTCCAGATTTCTAAGTTATGTAAAGTCTGTCCTATCAAGTTATGTAAAGTCTGTCCTATAAAAAATGATGTCAAAGATCATGTTTTCTACAGACAGAGTATCTTTTAGAGGGAGGAAAAGAACAATGTAATGTCACTTTATATTCTTATTATTATCAAAAATTGGAAAGTTGGACATGGGGTTATAATAATCTTCCTGTACTAGTGGGAGTGTTATGTTGTGACACCATTCTGAAGAGAAATATGGCACTGATTTTGTTAAATCAAGTATTCTTATATATGCCATATGACCCGTAAATACTACTCCTGTTTTGCAAAGACATTCTCCATGGGTCTATAAGGGAACATGAATAAAATTATTATTTGCAGTGATGTTTGTAGTTTTAAGAAGTTGGGGAAAAGTTGGATATCCATTTTACAAGAGTGGGTAAGAAAATGTGAGGCTTTATAGAGATACTGTATAGCCCTAGGAAAAAGCAACACACAAAAAGATGTTCACACAGTCACATATATCCTAGAAACATAATGTTGAATAAAATAAACAAGAAGCAGAAGATGCATAACATACACCATTCACACAAAATAAAACAAAACATCTTATAGGATAACATACAAATAAAAAAGAAGTTTATTCAACACATTGTGTGTGAGTGGAAGGTGATGAGTTTGGGTGATGGGGACCAAGAAGAAGGGAGGAAGAAAGGAAGGGAGGGAGTGGGCAAGAGAGGGAAGGAGGGAAGGAGGGAAGGAGGGAGAACAGGAAGGAATGAGGGAAGGAGGCGTCCCAAGTTGGAGATAAAGCCAGTGGCAAGCAAACTTTGGTATTTATTTTGTACATTTTGTCTTTTGATTTCATGTCTATGCTGTGAATCTCTCCAGCTTAACATGAAAGGCAAGAATTCCTACATAAACTGACTGTTTCCCAAAATCATTTAAACAACATTTACTTTTTCAGTCTCTGAGTCACTAGATAGTATTATTTCACCTACCGTGATGAGTACAAAGAAAAAGTGCAATATAGTTCTTTCTCCAAAGGAAAAGTTGCCAGGATGGAGAAATAGAGAAAAGTTAAATATACAAACTTGGTGATAAAAATACATATTTAATATAGATATAAATACATACTTAATATTTTACATTTTATTTATTAGTCTATGAAACCATGAGATTTCAGAAAAAGGATAGTTCCACTAACATCAGAATAGGTTAAGAGGTGAACTGGGGGGTTATAATGGCTGCCTTTAAATCCCAGCTCTACAGTTTACAAGCAAGGTGCCTTTGAGGAAACACTAAGTATTTATGAGTCTCATTTATTTCCTTACTTTATCTGTAATTTTTTGAAAAACCACTTTATTGAGGTATGATTGACCTACCAAAAGCTGTACATATTTAATATACACAGCTTGATGGGTTTGGAGGTAAGTGTATATCCATGAAACCATCTCACAATCTATAACTTAAACATACCCATTACCTGCAGAAGTTTCATTCCACCATCTTTATTTTCCATTACTATTTTTGTGTGTGATAACAACAGTTAACATAAGATCTACACTCTTAGCACATTTTAAGTATACAATACAATCTATTACTATTAACTATAGGTACTACGTTGTATAGTAGGTCTCTAGGACTTATTTATCTTGTGTAATTGAAACTTTGTACTGTTGACTAATACATTTTCCTTTCCCCTTCCCCCCATGCTCTGGCATCCACCATTCTACTTTTTGCATCTATGAGTTTGACTATTTTATATTTCTCATATAAGCCATATCATGTTGTATTTGTCCTTCTGTGTCTGCTTTATTTCACTTAGCTTAATGTCCTCCGGGTTGTCACAAATGGCAGGACTTACTTCCTTTTTAAGGCTCACAGTATTCCATTGTATTGCATGTATATGCCATTTATCTTATAGGGCTTTGTGATGATTCAGTGAGACAACACAGTAAACGATTACATATGCCTGGAACATAATAAAGGCATAACATGTGCCAACTATTATTAATAAAAAAGAAGCAAGAATCAAAATGAGTCCTGAAAATTTGGGAAGGTTTGGATAGAATTAGGTAGGGCATTCTAGATTGAAAGCCTCTTCAGGAGAAAGTGTTTTCTTTTTTCTTAAAGATTAAAAACATTTTCTAAACTTAATATCTTCAAAGAAATTTTCAAGATACATTCAGCATTATGATCTGTAGGAATGTTGGTATCATTATTGTTTTTTTAGCTAATTTTCTGTATCTTCTATACTATCTGCTTTATGGAATACTGATTCTATGTTAGAGAATAGATATTCAGATATTCATAGCTATAATATCATCATGGGTGACAACTTTCAGCATTATAAAGTATTATTTTTATTGTTAGTATTTTTTGGCCTTAATTCCAATTTCTCTGATATTAAAGTCTTCATTACTGCTGCTTTTTCGGTTGCATTTGACTTGAACAGATTGTCCATTACTTTGTTTTCACCTAGCCTGAATTATATTCTTTGATGTATCTATTGTATAGAAAGTAGTATTTGGGTTTGCTTACTGATCTAATCTAAAAATCCTCCATAAATTTCCCCCATAATATTTAGATAAAGCCCATCATAATTTAAAACACGAAAGGTGTTTACTCTTCTGTCATATGTTATGCCTTTTTAATTTTTTAGTATATTTTTAAGGTCTCACACGATGCCTGCATTTTCTTTACTATTTTTGTTCATAGTCCTTCTGACCTCTAGGAAGTTATAATTTTCTCGTTTTGTTTTTGTAACTATAACTTTACATAAGACCCTTAGTCTTCTATTTTTCTCAACAGTGTCTCTTCCATTCTAAATGCAATGATAAACTTCAGAGTGTTTCTTCTTCCTTTCTGGTCTCCTCCCTCTCCTTTACCACCTGATACTAGTCCATAAGTTCTCTCTCCCTGTGTTTACTTTTATCTTAAATAGGCTTATTATCACATTTCTTGATTTATCAGCTTAAAATAATTAATTTAGCCTGCAGCTGTTAAATATTGAGTAATCAAAGAACTTAACCACCTTCCCTACTTTTTTCCCTCCTACTCTTCTTTTTGGGGTTGTTTTATTATTTTTACATTTTTCAGGGCATATAACGCTGACATGCTGTTCTGTCGACCCAGCATTTATACTAGCCCAGTTCTATTATTAACCTAACTCACCTCTCATCACCAGTGCTCCCATGTAAGTGGATATGGGAGCAACATCCCTTGAGTTATTGTGCATTTGAGAATGTTTGCTTGTTGAATTGTATTTAAAGAAAAATTTACTTGGTTATAAAATCCACAAGGAAAACAGTTTTCTTATCCACCAAATTTTTAAATTGGGTATTTGAGATAGGTTTTGACTGGTGCTTTATAAGATTTCCCACACCTGGTTCCACTTGTCAGTCTACACATTTCATCAGTTCCCTCCTTTCCAACTATCTTCTGCTGGATCTCAGCTGCTATTCACACAACCCCCCCCCCCCTTTTTAGGTAGGATTTTTGACAAAGAGAATGCATTTGCAAACATGTTCAATGACTGGACTTAGAAAAAATATTTTGTTAAATCTCACTGTACAAATTGAAACTCACCTCATCTGTAATTTCTCACATTTTCCTATAAATAGAGCTTTCAGAAAAATAAAATACTTTATGCTACCATATAATCATTTCCAAAGAAATGAAGACATTAAAATTGTTACAATGTGAAAATTTATGGAGGCTCGTTCAAAAGTCAATTGAAAATGCATGACCATTTTCTTATGTCTAATAAAATATTTTATGTAATGCAAATATATTTATGGAATTCTGCTTATGGCTACATTGAAATAACTACTTGATGTTTCTTTTCACTGTAAACACAAGAAAACTGGAAAACATGAAAATCTTTTAGAAAACAGCCAACCAGTGTGTTATATCCAAAAGAAACAAAATAAATAAGGTGAGCCCTACAACTGCTCTAGATTTCTGCCTTTTAAAAATTTCAAGATGGTGGCCCAGAGATGGTAATTCAAGCTAGAGGACAGTGATTCCACTGGATGAGGAGAGAGTGTTTGAACTTAAAGGAAAAAAAGGGCAGGTGTGATTAGGGAGGAAGAATACTGGAGAACAGGGAGCTATACAGAAAAAGATCTCAGAGCAGAATTCCCTTGAATCTGTTGCTGAACACTAACTTGTGAATTTCTATGAATCTGGGTAAAGAACTACTGGGGAACTGAGAGGAACAATTTCTAGAAGTCACACTGGGCCAGGAGATACTACATTTATAACCAGTCAGAGTTGGGAGACCTCACTGAAAAACTGGAACATTGATAGAAATCCCAGAAAGACGATGACTCAACTGTATTTTTTTTTTAAAGCTCTAGAGTAATGGTTGCTCTAGACCTTCCCTAAGAATGTGTAAAAAGAAAGAGAGGGGAGGAAGGAAAGGAAAGTAGGAAGGAAGGAAGGAAGGAAGGAAGGAAGGAAGGAAGGAAGGAAGGAAGGGGAAAAAAGCATTAATGAGACAAAGCTGATTTTCAGGTTACTTCATTGTTTCTAAACCAAACTGCAACTCTCTTTAGACAACAGAATTCACTCAATACTGTAACCTTTAAAATGTCCAGTGTCCATTCAGAAATGGTCATTAAGTGGCAAGAATCATGTTTCTAAAACCAGACAATTATAAGATAAGAAATTTAAGATAAATAGCCTTCATGAGCATAAATAAAAAGAACCCTAAGTATTAACAAATTTTGAATCTACCAATATAAAAACTATAATACATCATGCCCAATTAAGGTTCTTCTCAGGAATGCAAGGCTGGCTTGAAAATCAGTAATTACGTTTTCCCTGTAAGACTGGGGAAAAAAGACAAAATCGACTCTCACTACTTCTATTCAAAATTATTCTGGGCGTGCTGGGTGGCTCAATCGGCTATCTGCCTTCAGCTCAGGTCATGACCCTGGAGTCCTGGGACTGAGCCCTGCATTGGGCTCCCTGCTCAGCAAGAGGTCTGCAGCTCCCTTTCCCTCTGCTGCTCCCCCTGCTTGTTCTCTCTCTCTGTGCAAATAAGTAAATTAAAAAAAAATTTTTTAATTAAAAAAATTATTCTGGGGTTTTTAGCATGTGCAATGAGGCAATTAAAAATATGTATACAAATTTGAAAGGGAGTAATGTATTTGTCTTTATTCCCAATAGCATGATTATGTTACACTTGTAACTGAGGTATAGTTGACACATATTAGTTTCAGGTGTACATTATAATTCAATATTTGTATATATTGTGAATTGACCACCACAGTAAGTCCCACCAACATCTGTCACCAGACATAGTTACAATTTTTTTTTCTTTATGATGAGAATGTTTAAGATTCAGGCCAAAGCTTCCGGACAGGCAAACAGGCCTTTTTCACAAAAAGACTGGGGGTGTGGTTTTAGTGGGCTGTCTGTGCAGTGCCCTAAGGGTGGCAGCCTGCCAAGAACTCTTCTCTGTTACAGTCCCGTGGCAATCAGGAATCCAAGCCCACTGGCTAATGGAGTCAGACAATTAAGAAGTGTCCCCTGGGCGGGAGCGACAAAGACCAGGACACCAGAAGTAAAAACCAGGGCACTAGTCATGTATAAAATTCCCCTCTGGGAGCTACTGGTGCTTTGGAGTGAGGCAGAGAGGAGAGCATGAAGGTGGTGCCCATCAACTTGACCAAAGCCGAGAGGAAAAAATGGAGATGGTGCCTGCCTCTGGGAATGAAAAAAGAAGGGAAAAAAAGAAGAAGAAGAAGAAAGAAAAAAAAAAAACCCAAAACTTTGGGCTTAAAGAAAAAAAAAATGATAGTTTGGAGCCCTCCAGTCGGAGCTAGACCAAGGGAAACAACAAAGAGGTCCGCTGCCAGTCTCCATCCCCACAGAGCACCCCAGCAGGCCTCAAATGTCTATCAAATTAGGTGACTGCCCCTGAGCCTGATGCTCCAAAACAAGCAAATGGACCTCCTCACCACAAAGTCTGGGAGCGCCTTCATCCTCTGCTTCCTTAGTGGGGCCCAGAGGCGATGAGTCTGAGTGTGAGTTCTTTTTTCAGATTGCTATAGCCTTGTGGATCTCCTAGAGACAAGCCCCGCTAGCTGGGGCTCATCTCTCAGGTTCAGGTCTTAAAAGTTGGGAGTGGCCGAAGTGCGGTTCAAACCCTTTGCTTCTCAGAGAGAAGATCCAGGTTTTGAATTCCCTCTTGATTGCAGGTGGCCCCCAGGGGTGTGCCTTATGGTGAGATTGCATCCCTCAGTCCTTCCTACCGGCTTTCATATGGGCCTTCTCTCGACTTTCCTCGTGCATAGGAGTTTCTTGGTCAGATTCTAGATTTTTTTTTCAGAGGAAGGTGTTCCATATGTAGCGGTAGATTCCGTGTATTTGCGGGAGGAGGTGATTCAGAGTCCTCTTACATCGCCATCTTGAACCCACCTCTACAGTTCTTATAAAGAGTAATGAGATGAAATTCTGAATCACGAAGAGATGGAAACTTGTCAAAGGGTTTTTCTACTGTTTATTTATTATATACTATGAGTAATAGTAAGAACTATTTAAGTCACATACCATTAGGTTTAGCCCTTTACCAGTAAGGAATTTTTAAATATAAGCAATTTTAGGCTCTACACCCCCCCCCCCATCCTCCGCTTTTTTTTGAAGGTTTGGGTGACACAGAAGGATGACCAGGTGAGTAATTGAAAAGAAGGTGGAGAAATTCTCACCTGTCTTAATACCTTTCCTGGGGCAGAATGACTAGTAGTGGTAAAATCTGGTAAAGATTCCATTACCTCTTTTGAGGCAGGTTTAACTAATAAAAGGCTATTATTTGGTGGCAACATTAAAAGAGCAAAGGAATAGTTTTTGGATAAAGGGAGTTCTAGTGGGAACATTGGTGTATTGCATATTTCTTGCAGTACTTGCTTACTTATTTTGTTTTGAAATGTTTGAGCACACAGAAATTACTGTGACTAACTTAATAACTAGTAATCACACTTAGTAATTTTCATCTTTATTTTTGGGTGGGGTGGAGACAAAGTTATTTTCTGTCTGCCCATTTTTGGCAGGCATTTTCTGTCCCATAAAGAGGAATTTGACCAAGGACCATTCCTGCATCTCTACCTCCGAGACTATGAGCCCCCTGAGAGCAGAAAGTGTATGCATGTCTTTCTTCAAGTTTATAGCACAGAGCTTTCATAAGGTAAATGCTCAATATGTATTTGTTGAGTTAAATGAAGGGTACACATTGTCCCTGTGAAGAGCACCTACTGGTTGATACCTGGTTGATGACTGAACATCATTTCAGCATTTCTAACAATTTTGTTCTTATCTATACTAAGAAAATCTACAAAACAAAATAATACACAACTACTTAAGGAGCTGCATCTAGGTGGTACCCACAATTCAAATGTGACTCCCAATTCCTATCTCTCCTCAGAGAGTATAAAAGGAAGCCCTTGTAACAGAAGAATATATAACATAAGATTGAATGACACAGTGGAGAAGAAAAGGGCAAAGGTTTAAGCCAAAGCTGTGCTTTTAGCAACTTGCAATACTTACCGCTAATTAAATAAGCTCTACTTGGATTTTCTGAAACAATCAAGTAGGAAATGTGACTAATAGGAGCCAGTGTTGGAACTGGATGTGCCCAGGGTGTTTTCTATTTCTAGGCTAGTTTGGATCATCTGAGCTCTGAACAGTATCTGGGAGATGGCCCAGCATTCTGCATATTTTTGCGTATTCATTAGCTCAACAAATAATTGTTAAGTCAGCTATGTACTTCTGGGTGCTGATATTAGGGCAGCAAAATATGAGGAGTTTCTATTCTAAAGCTTATATGTCTCAGATTTCCTTTTTTAATGCTTGTACCAGGTAATGAATTAATTGTAATTTTAAATTTAGTAGTAATATATTTATTTTTCTGTTTTGACTTTCATGTCTTTTTGAAAGTGCTATACTTTGAGTAAAATTGCTTTCTAGGGTGCTAGTATAGTGATTTGTAATGCTTGTGTAGTTACTCTGCTTTTGTTCCCCTGGATTAGAAGGTACACTTGTTGATACTGAATATATATTCCCTGAAACATATATTGCACAAGTTCTTTCCAGATAATGGTAGAATTAAAAATAGACTGTGAGACCACATAAAATCAAGCTCCTGAGATCTGGCCAGACCTGGCCGGTATGCGAAATTTCACGTGCCCAGGGCAAAGTAATATGCACTGAGAGGTGATGCATCTAATTATGCTCAAGTGGCTGTCCCTGCCCCATTCAGGGTTTTCATCTCCAGTACCTATAATGTTCCTATGTTGGCCTGTTTGGGGCCATCTACAGTTCACTATAGAGTTCATACTGCAAATAGGCAACTTGTTTTATGCTTTTTGTCTTTTGAGGGAGAGTTTATTTTCTGTTTTTGACTTTCTTTCAGTCACTTGTATTTACTCCTTATTTACAATGTACATAACGAAGGTTAGGAATACTATAAGGAAGTCCTAGGCGATGAGAATGAGTGTAGGGATCTGTATTTTTACCTCCAATCCTTAATTTCGTGTTTAGTGAATGGATAAAAGGAATACAGAAAATATGTTCGTGAATCCCGACTTTATTTTGGCTGGGGCTTCTGTGTTGTGCCATCTAACTTTGACAGTGGCATTAAAAGGTATCTATCTTCCCATGAACTCTTATCCTCTGTTCTTCATCATCACTGGTATCCCAATTAGAAAAAAAAAAAAATCCAGAGCAGATGTCTGCCAATCCAGTTTTCAAGTTCATCTCCCTCGGAACAGTGAGCAGGCCTCTTCCTGTCAATCACCTTTTGTAACCTGAAGAAAAGAGAAAGTTACTGACTGACACCAAGGAGAATTTCTTTACATTCCATTCTCAGTATCCAAGGGGCTCTGGGATTCAAGACTATCAAATTAGTGTCAATTTGAGGCATTTCTGAGAGAAGGGGAAAAAAAATTAGAGATTACCTGAATTCATCTTCCATGTGGCCCACTGCTAACATCCAATCATAGTGGCTGTCAGTCACAGAGAAGGGCATTATATTTCAATGGCTGAGTGTCTCTTTAATTATAGAAATGAATAATCCAGCTCCACCAGCTCTCTTCTTAAAGGCTGAAGCTCATGAAACGAAAGGTTTGAACTTGAAGGATCAACACAAACAGAATTTGCAGCAATTTCTATTACAAGCTTCTTTTCCTATTGTCTGAACACAGTATTTCCTTACTGACAGAGGAAATGAATGAAGTCTGGAAACACTTTTTCTAAGCTTCAGTGGCATTTAATAGCATTCCTTTCACCTTCTCAGGCTCTGTGGTTGTGAACAGCATCAGAAATGGTGATGGTCTTTTCTTAAATAATGTATATGACTTAAAAAAAATCTTCCCAAACTATAAAATTGAGGAGAACATTTAGGGCTCTGAGTTATCATAGCAGTAGCACACATTGTTATAATGCTCACTTTGAATCAAAGAAACATTTTTTTTCCTTTTTGTTGATCATCTCTAAAATTATTTAGTGGTAATTTGGGATAGACATATTCCCAGAATATTTAGATTCAAGGAATTGATCCTTATACTTTGTGTATTTCAGTTTCTCCCTGGTGAGTGTAAAGTGCTTAACCCAGGGTTCTGCACTTAACAAGTACTTAATATTCGTATTCATTACTGTTACCGTCATGGTGACTTTTCTGCTATTGTAGTATTGCATCAGTAAGTAATATATTGAGCACTTACTATGCACAGCATTGTGAAGAATACATAAGTCAGTCATGCTCAGATACTAACTTTGCTTGAAGAAAGAAATGGCTAACAATGGAAATTAGTACAATGAAAAACAAAAAGTTATGAGTGTAATAAGAGACAGAAATAAAGTCCTTTGGTCGTTTAGAAGCAGGAGAAATAAATACCTCCAGATAAAATCAGGAAAGGCTTTCTGGTCAAAGTAGCATTTATGCAGGCCTTTAGAGAGTAGGTACAATTCAGACATGTAAAAAGCCAGGAATGGCCACTTTGAGAAGGGGGACTAGACTGAGAAAGTTTACCATGATAGAACAAGACATGTACATTGCATAAAAAGGACAGAGTAAGAAGTGTTTGCCAATAGAAGTTAGGCACATACCATGGAAAGCTTTGGGTGTCTGGGTAAGGAGTTGGTGGGACTTTGTTATTTTTTTAACTAAATAGAATCCACAAATGGTTTGGGGACAAGGAAGGAATGTGATTAGAAATATTTTAAGATTAATTTGATTGCTATTCTTATGCTTTCAAGGATTGCAGTTTGTTATCAGCTTTCAGGTGTATTTTAAAATTTTATAAATTTTATATTATAAGAAATATATGTTACTAAATTATATATAAAGTTATATATTTTATAATTACTATATATATATTTTCCTATCTGCAAGGATGGAGGCTAAAGCAATACTCAAGAAACACCTCCCAATGATAGCACAAGAATGGCTTCTTATAAAGTTCAAGTTTTTATATATATAAAAAATATATATACATATATTTCTATTTTCATGCATTGTCACCTCAAATATTCAGGGTATTTGAGCTATGAGGGATTAGAAAACATTTAAGCAATACACGTAAGGGAGAAACATCTTCAGAATATACATCAATAAAAAATATTTCAATTAGATACCTTAATTTAAAAATCTCATGAACTTTTCTCTAATCTTCTGAAAAATGTAATATAGCTTTAGAAAATAGCATTGTGAGGATTTGTAGGTTGTATTAAAGCAAAAAGAAACCAAATCAAGTACTAGACTGAAGGAAATCCTTGTGTTTCCACTGAAATGCTGAAATCTCATTCACACCTTATTCAGTTATCTAAATCATATCCTTTAAAGATGAGTACCATCATTCTGAATGTAGGCAAATGTAACTGAGAGGTGGGAAGGGATACTGATTCTATGGGGTATAGACCACTTTACTCTGTACCCTTTCCTAACTCTAAAATCCAGGATATTCTAAGTCTAATCAACATTACATAATAATCACTGATCTTTTTGGCTGGCAAAACTTTTGTATACTAATAAATACATGCTTTCCTGATGAATAAGACCTTTTTGGCTTGAAATGATGCATTAATAATCTGTAGATAATTTTAGGCCGGTTGACTGCTACTAAGAGTATCTTCTTCCTCAGCTAAATAAATTATTGCAAGGAAGGTAAATATTGCATATGCAAATACCCCTTAAACTAGGTACCTTATGTAACTGAGAGAAATGTGGAGGACATGGATCATAAACAGTATTTTTTTACATTTTGGGAAATTCCTCAACTGATTTGGGTAAAGCTTGGGGTATAAATGCATATCTCTAAAAAAAGAGTTTATTATCTTTAATTATAGGCATTTTGGATTTCTGTCTTTACTGTGTGTAGTTTTATTCCATTAAATGCTGAGATGATAATGTGTAAAGCTCCCAGATTTTGGAAGGATTAGGCAGGGACTGTCAATTCAAGCAGAGAATTTGCTCTAAATTCTAAAGGATTAAAAAGTTTAAAACTGACAGGAAGGCTAATGTTTTCATTATTATATGGTTATTCTCTAGCATATAAGATTTATCTTTTACAGATTAAAAAAGTATTCCAAAGAAATATCATGAAAGCAGTTAGAACAAAATAGCTCTTTCACCATTTACTTTATATGAAAGAAAATAAACAAGAAAGAAATCACGTATTGATAAATATTTTCTACACTTTCTATGACATTATCTTATGGAATTTAGACCTTATAAGATAAAGATTTCCAAGAAAATTTTAGAGTTCTGCTACAAGTTTAATTGTATGTAAGTAAATTATAGCACATAAATTACTACCTGTATATTACTTTTTGAGAACTGGTCAAAGTTCTTTAAAAAGGCAAAAATAAAGCATTAATTTTTCCCATATTATAAATATGAGTAGAAAAATAATTCAGTAGAATTCCTGTTTCCAGTTTAGTTGAAGGAAAGAATCTCAAAATGATTCACCTAAGAGACAAAATTAACCTCACAGATAATAGTCAGCAGTAGTACTCTGGGCATTTCTGGGTTCTATTTTATACAGAAATAGGTATCAACAAGTTAGGATTTCAGTGGCTCCCTTAAGCTCCATATCCCTCAAAATAACTTCACATTAACCTGAGAGTCTGAAATTCCATTCTGTGAGATTGGCTCTCTCTGCCTCTCTTCTCTTGACACAATTTTTCTATTAAAATCACAATGTAACTTACAAAAGAGTCACATTAAATGAATATGTGTTATGACCATATTAACAGAATTTGAGGTAAAGGAGATTTTTATTAAAAATTTAAAAGATAGGGTGCCTGGGTGGCTCAGTTGGTTAGGCGACTGTCTTCAGCTCAGGTCATGATCCGAGAGTCCCAGGATCAAGTCCCACATTGGGCTCCCTGCTCAGCAGGGAATCTGCTTCTCCCTCTGACCCTCTCTCCTCTCATGTGCTCTCTCTCTCATTCTTTCTCTCAAATAAATAAATAAAAATCTTTAAAAAAATTAAAAGATAGAATGATTATGGACCCTACCAATGAGATGAGGACTATGTCAGAGGCTAAACTGAATATAAGAGGGGAACCATGGAGACCATGTGGGTAGACGCTGTTGATTGTCATTAGAAATGATAAACTCAAATGTCTTCAGAAGCTATTAAAATAATGTGTGACTTACAGGGGTAGATGACGATAAGGAGTAGTTATGCAGAATGGAACACGAATACCTTCCCAACCTCAAAGCATTAAAAATCTTTTTCTTATATACTGTGCTAATGAAACACAGTAGGTCAAGGCCAGAATTTGCCAAAAAACCCTAAAAGTCCCTTGCCAGGGTGTTACCTCTAAACTTATTATTTTGAAGTAGCAGAGATTTAAATGATATGGAAGTTGAAACCCTTGTTCATCTCTGACATATCATCCAAGTCATCTGAAAATATGATGGGAAGTGGCAGAATGGTGTAGTATTGTAGGGCCCCAGCACCATATGACCTCACAGAGTCTATTTATACTTTCCAAGCCTTCCTCTCTTCTTGTGTAAGGTGAGGATAAAAGTAGTACCAAAATGAGGATTTAACAAAATAAGGTATACAGAGCCTGGTACAGAATAATTACCCAAAAGTTAGGTACTGGCTGCTACTTTATTGTTTTTGGAAAAAAATACATAAATTCATCTTTTATATGAACTACTAATTCTGGGTAATCAGAACTTGACACTGACTTTTATTTATTTTTTAAAGATGTATTTATTTATTTTAGAGAGAGAGAACATGAGTGGGAGAGGAGGCACAGAGGGAGAGGCAGTGAATCTCAAGCAGACTCCATGCTGAGAGCAGAACCCAATATGGGGCTCGATCCCACGACCCTGAGATCAAGACCTGAGCTGAGATCAAGAGTCAGACACTTAAGCAACTGAACCACCTAGGCGCCCCTATAAACCATATTCTTAGAGTAAAATAAGCTACAGAAAAGAAATTGTTTTAAGGAAGAGAAAATACATTTATAGTCCTACACTGTATTCATTGAAAAAAATCTGCTCAGTTCAAGCCTATGTTGTTCAGGGTCAACTGTATATGGTTTGCATGAGAAATACAGTTTGGTAAGAGAAAATACTCCCCAAATTATAAATCAATAATTGTATGTATTTGTATGTATTTAATAATAAAATTATTTCCATACACTTCTAATTATTGCAATTTAGTGATATAAACAAAAATAATTCCTTAGGTCCTGACCTATTTTCCAGTGACAAGCCTCCTACACAAAATCTTTCATTCTTATTTATAGTATAATTGGCTTCACAATCTTCTACAAGGCTTATGGTTCAAAGAAGCAGTTTTCCTTTGTGTTACCGTTGTGAGGTAGAATGAGATACATAGGCTTCAGAGGAAATCATATCTGAAGAGGGTTGTAAGAATATGTATGGCTTGGGTGCCTGGGTGGCTCAGTTGGTTAAGCGACTGCCTTCGGCTCAGGTCATGATCCTGGAGTCCCGGGATCGAGTCCCATATCGGGCTCCCTGCTCGGCAGGGAGTCTGCTTTTCCCTCTGACCCTCTTCCCTCTCGTGCTCTCTATCTCTCATTCTCTCTCTCTCAAATAAATAAATAAAATCTTTAAAAAAAAAAAAAGAGTATGTATGGCTTGGGGACACCTGTATGTATCAGCCGGTTAAGTGTCTGCCTTTGGCTTGGGTCACGTCTCAGGGTCCTGGGATTGAGCCCCGTGTCAAGCTCCTTGGCTCAATGGGGAGCTTGCTTCTCCCTCTGCCTCTCCTCTCGCTGGCTCTCTCTCTCTCTCTCTCTCTCTCTCAAATAAATAAAAATCTTTCAAAAAAAAGAATATGCATGGCTTCAATTTTTCTCAGATACAAAATTTGATATATCAGAATTTGCTTTAGGTTCAGTTTGAGTCACCTTATCTTTAAATAAGGTGGAGCACTCTTCTGAAAGAGGGCCCTGATGGGTCAGTCTTCCTCACATAACTGGATCTCTAGAAATTGATAAAAATTCATTTATTCACTCATTCATTCATTCACTGGATAAATATTTGTATAACTACTCTATGCCAGATACTGTATGACATAAGAACTAGAAATATGTAAACAAAATATGGCCTCTATCCTCATGGAGTTAAGTCAATTAAGGATGATTCCCTCACCACAAAAGTCTACAATTGCAATTGTTTGATATATGCTCTGAGAAAGATGTGCAGAAAAAACCCAAATGGACTAAGAAGGTTTCCCATTAAGTCAATGCCTGAGCTGTGTCTTAAAGGATGAATGTAGTGTAAAGGTAAAATTTTAGTAATGCTGTTTAAAATAATACAAATAAAAAGCCCAGCTGTGTACCTTCCAGACAAATGGAAGGATTGCACTTCTGTGCCCACTCTGAAGTTAGGCATGGCCAAACTTAGTCAATGAAATATAAATGGGGTTGATGTATGTGTATTACCTCCAGGCAGCAGGATAAAGAACCAGCGAGTGATTCACTGTATTCTTTTACACCACTGAGGGGACTGCAGAGACACAGATTTGCACAGAGCCTCCATGTGCCTGGGTATCCAGAGGCTATAATGAGTACAGCCACACAGGCTGACTGAGTGGGACATGTACCTTTTGTCGTGGTAAGCTACTCTGACTGATTACAAGATTGGGGGGTGGGGTGGAGATAGGAGGTAAGATACTGGTTTTTGGACAGAGGGTAAAAGATGTGGAAAAGAACTAAGGAATAGTTTTGGGGTTCCTTTGTTGGTTGTTTTACAAATTCTGCTGGGAAAACTCCATATTCACTCACAAAAGAATAAAGTTGGACCCCTGTGATAGACCATACACACAAATTACTTCAACATGGATCAAAGATTAAAAGAGACAGTTATGAAACTCTTAGGAGATGAGGCACCTGGGTGGCTCATTCAGTTAAGCATCTGACTCTTGATTTCAGCTCAGGTCATGATCTCAGGGCCTTGAGATAGGCTCCATGCTCAGCGAGAAGTCTGCTTGAGATTCTCTCCCTCCCTCTCCCTCTGCCCCTCTACCACCCCTCCCCCAAATAATAAATACATCTTAAAAAAAACTCTTGGGAGAAAACAGAATAAATGTGATTTTAGGTTAGGCAATGAGTTCTTAGATATGATGCCAAAAGTACAAACAACAAAAGAAAAAAATAGATAAACTGGACTTACCAAAATTAAAATCTTTTGAGTTTTCAAAGACAACACCAAGAAAGTGAAAAGGATAATCCATAAAATTGAAGAAAATCATATTTCTGATAAGGGACTTCTATTTAGAATACCTAAGAAACACTTCCAGCTCAGCAATTAACCCAATTTTTATGTCATCTGATTTTTAAAAAAGTGGGCAAATGATTTGAACAGACATACACATAGAAATAAAAATAAGAATATGAAAAGATGCTCAAAATCATTAGCCATCAAAGAAATGTAAATGAAAACTCAGGGAGATACCACTTCACATCCACAAGGATGGCTATAATAAAAACGGTAACCAGCATTGGCGATGTTGTGGAGAAACTGGAACCCTCATAGATTGCTGGTTGGAATGTAAAAACAGCCTGGCAGTTCCTCACATGGTTAAACAAGAGTTATATGAACCAGCAATTACACTCTCAGTTGTATACTCAAGAGAAATGAAAATGTATATCCATACAAAAACTTATATAACAGCATTATTCATAATATCTAAAAAGTAGAAATAACTACATGCTCATCAATTGATTAATGGATGAACAGAAGTGGTATATCCACACAATAGAATATTATTCCCCAATAGAAAGGAATAAAGTAATGGCACATGTTATAACATGAATGACACCTGAAAACATTATGCAAATCGATAAAGGCAGAAAGTAGATTAATGGTTGCCAGAGGCTAGGGGAAGGAAGGAATGGGGAGTGACTGCTAATCGGTTTGAGGATTTTATTTAGGGAGGGATAAAATTATTCTAAACTTAGTGATAATGGGTGTGAAACTGTGAATACACTAAAAACACTGGGTTGTACACTTAAGGGTATATTTTATGGTAAGTGTATCATTATCAAAAAGCTACTATTTTTTTAAAGATGTAATTGTGGGGTATGAGTGGGCATGTCTTTTTTCAGTTGGGATTAGCCACTGAAAGAAGGTATTTCAAATGGAAGGTATTTCAACTGGCATCAGACTCTTAATGAAGGCACTTGGGTACAGTTTTACCCTGAGGTACAGTTCCCCTCAAGACTATGCAGAGGGGTACAAGGTAATCCTCCTCACTAAATCAGGTCTATGATCCAAAGTAATGATCACAGAGAATAACTCGATTTTTAACAAACCTGGTTGTGTATATTAATGTTTATCAATAATATTTGTAACCCCAAATTCAGTGGTGACTGGAAAAGTAGAACATCCTTTAATTGGAAGAGTAGAATGCCTCAAAGTTCTAGAAGAAAGTGAATTATTTGTTAAAAGAGCATTCAAATCAAAAAGATCTTTTGAAAGTATAGACAATGTAGGGAGAAGCAGCAATAGAAATGAATATTGTATTGGAACATACAATAAAATTCACTTTTGCATTGTCCATTGCTAGCACATAGAAGTACAATTGAGTTTTTAATGTTGGTTTTTTATCCTGCAACTTTGCTGAACTTGTTTTTTAGTTCTAATAACAATTTAGTGGATTCCTTAGGATTTCCTATAAAAAACATCATATCTACAAATAGAGATAGTTTTACTTCTTCCTTTCAGATATGGGTGCCTTTTATTTCTTTTTCTTTTTTAATTGGCCCTGATAGAACCTTCTGTACAATGTAGAACAGAAGTGGTGAGAACAGACACCTTTGTCTTGTTCTTAATATTTGATGGCAAGCATTTAGTCTGTCACCACTAAGTATAATGTTAGCTGTGGGATTTTTTCACAGATGCCCGTTATTAAATTTAAATTTCCATCTATTCCTAGTTTGTTGAGAGTTGTTATCATGAAAGGATGGTTGATTTTTCAATTGCTTTTTCTGAATCTATTAAGATGATTATGTGGTTTATGTCCCTTATTCTATTAAAAATGTATTTCATTGATTTTTCAGATGCTAAACCAACCTTGCATCTGTGGGATAAATTCTAATTGGTGATAGTGTATAATCATTTGTCTATTTGCTGAATTCAGTTTGCTAGTATTTTCTTGAGGACTTTTGCTTCTATATTTAAAAGGGATATTAGTTCATAGTTTTCTTATAGTGTCTCCATCTGGTTTTAGTATTAGGGTCTGATAAAATGAATTGGGAATTTTTTTTCTCTTTTTCTACTTTATGAAAGTTTTTGTGGAGGATTTGTATTATTTCTTCTTTAATTGTCAGGATAGATTAACTTTTAGTAGCTCAATATTGAGCTACTAGTAGCTCAATATTTGTATTTATTTATTTATTTATGCTTGGCAAAATTGAAATGACAGCTTTTCACAGAATAAGTTTAAGATTTTGACTAGCACAAGCTCCTTCCTGCTAAAGTTTGTACTTTGGGGGTTTCTGACAAGGTAGCTTTGTGGTCAGTTAGTGATTGGATATAAATTTCTTTAAAGACCTTGAATCAGTATGTCTCTCACTATTTGCCAAGGAGCTCTGTATGTGTGATTATACTTCCAGTGCTCCATCTGCTTAAAATTCTGCTTGACCCTTTATCTTCTGTATATGCAGAGCTCAAGGCCAGCCAGAATAAGATATAGTAGAGCCTTGATTGGTCTTATGTAGGCACGTACTCAGCTGTGCACATGTTCACGGCTTTCTATATCCCCAGAAAGATGTTGGAGATTTTCAGTCACATTTGGGCATCTCATTCCTCAGATTTTCCCTCCTGTGTATTGTGGTCAACCTCTCGTTTGTCCCAGCTGTTATCCCAACCTCAGGCAGGGGCCAAATGAAACAAAAATTGCTAATGCTTGTTTTGCAACGATGCCTGGAGGATGGGGCTTTTCCCAATGAATCAGGCCAAATAAAGATGACCCCTGTGAATAAAGCTTTTCAAGGGAGCTTCCAGAAAGGTCAAGATATTGACAGTTATTTAGTGATGAAACTTTCTGAGCAACTCCAAACCCATTCTGTATTCTCCAGCAGCTACTAGACTGCTGTATTTCCACAGCTACCTTGGCTGCAGCTTTAGGTTTGTAAGGGCCACTACAGACTGTGGAGAGAAGGATAAGAAGCGAGCAAGTGAAAATATCCGAGTCACCGTTCTTACCATTTTCTGCCATTTTTCTTGAATAAATGCTCCTCAGATTGTTTCAAACCTTTGGTTAATTTCCAGAGCTCGGAAAAAGTTGATACTGGCAAATTTTGCTAATATTCTTACTGTTTTTAAGGAGGAGCTGATTTTTGGAAGTTCACCACGCCCGAAATGTTCTCTTCCCCGTGACTACTTCTGATAAGAAATGGAGAACTGGCATTCCATCCACCTATAAAGTGACAGAGTATTGGGCTTACAGTTTATCCTCACACTGGGTTTTTTAAAATTTCTGTGGGGTTCTGACTATTGCTTCTTTTCTCTGTACTCATGCCCAGATTTTTAATTTAATTTTAACTTTTTAATAAAAATTGTATATATTCAAGATGTACAACAAGATGATTTGATAGACATAGACATAGTGAGGTGATCATTACAGCCAAGCTAATTTATATCTTCTCTTCACATAGTTACAAATTTTTTGTTGTGATGAAAGCAACTGAAATCTACTCTCTCGGCAAATTTCCAGTATTCAGTATTATTAACTGTAGTCATCATGCTGTACATTAGATCTGTATAGTGATTCATCTTAACCTAACTGCAACTTTGTACCCACTGACCAACATTTCTCTATTTCCTTTACCTCTCCACCCCAGTAACCATCATTCTACTTTCTGCTTCTATGTATTCAACTTTTTGAGATTCCACACAGAAGTGAGATCAGGTAGTTTTTTTTCTTTCTGTGTCTGGCTTATTCCAGGTTTTAAAATATGTAGGAAAAAAGCTACCTCTTGTCATAGATTTGCTTTTGAAAGGCTACCTTCAATATAAAGACTGTTATAAAATTTAAATTTTTGTAACATAATAAAACAAGTATTTACTGATAGGGAATTTTAGTCCATCCCTTGAGGAAATCTCCCATTCTCACTCATCATAACAGAAGACATTAAATTATAAACAAATGTTATTGTTCACTACTATGACCAATACAAGTAAGAAACAATATGGATTTGATTATTGGATAGATGGTTGCAATAAATAAAATGTCCCCTGACATTGTGATATATTCCCTTAGCAGTGAATCATCCTTTCTGATCATTAAGAGCATAATTTATTAAGCTAAGCTTCTAGTTCACTTTTCTGGAAATGCTTATTTGCAGCTCTGTTTACTTGATTATTATAAGAAACTAATTTAAAAACTCAAAAACTTCTGCTGAAGGACACTATGGAGTACCCAGTGATTTTATTCATCACTGTTTATTTGACAACACTTATCAGTGTCATGGCATACTTTTTTTAAAATCCACATAACAAGAATTTTTTTAAGTTGATTTTAGTCTTTCTCAGATTCTGCCTGATGTTATTTGACAACAAAAGCAGCCAAGATGTAGTGAAAAATCAGCCCAAGGTGATAAGTACACTTAAGTTTGAATCTGAGCTTTATAGTGATAAATCAGTAGTAAATAACTAGTACAAGCACCTAGATATTTAACACTTCTTGAATTCTGTGGATTCTGTAGAATGCCTCCACACAGGGTGGTTCTGGTGGTTGAATTAAACTCTAATTATTACAACTAACATTTAGGTGCTCAACATAACACATTTTTCCTTCCATAACTAGGGTATGTAAATTCTAGGAATGGTAAATATAAAAGGGAAAATCTGACTTTATTTGATAAACCGTCCATTGGTTGAAAGTGGGATTTGTTATATTTTTTAAAACATATGATTGAAATGAATTGTATTCAAGGGATACTGGTCCTTAATTCCCATTAAGTCATTCAGTTTATGTGTTAATATAGTCATTTAATTACATATCTCTATTGAGTTGCCCCTAAGGACCTCCTGGTCCTTAAGATTACAATAGTAAAGAAAAAGGGGTCCTTAAGATTACAATAGGAAAGAAAAGAGGGATGGTTTCTGCCCACAGGAAGCTTCATTCTAGTGGGAACACCTGAAAAATGACAACAAACCTCTCCCAAACTGTTAAACGCTAAGGTAATTATGGATTATTATAAGCAGGTAAGAAAATACATGAATTATGGCCAGTAACTGCAGGGGGTGCTTCAGGAAGTGTTGTCATAGAAGGTCTCTCTGTGGAGATGACCTTGGGGTGAAGACCTGAAGAATGGTAAGCAGGAGCCATACCAAAAACAGGAAACCATTTCCAGGCAGAGGGAAGAAGGAGTACATCATCCCAAAAGTGGGGAAAATCTTGGTTACACAAGAAACAGCAAGGAGGTCAGAGGCACTGGAGCCTGACAAATCATTGGGAAAGTGATGTGAAAAGAAATTGATATTGGGCAGGAACCAGATTAAGCAGGGTCTTGTGACCAAAGGAGTTTGGATTTTTTCCTAAGTGCAGTGGGAAAGCAGTGGTGTGACTTGATCTGATTTATGTTCTATAAAGATGATTCTGGCTGCTCTGTTGAGAATGGGTTAGAAAAGGCCAAATATGCACATATAGGAAAATACCTGCACACCCCACATTCTGCCTCAAGAGGACAGTAAGAAGTGAAAAAGTGTGTTTGGCCAAGTTCCTGTCATACAGTGGCAGAGAAGCTTGTGACCTAATATGAGCCCCCCAAGGGTCTTTGATCACCAGATGGTGGAGGTACCACCTTTCCTCTCTATGCTGCCTGCTTGGTCTCTGCACAGCAGCTGCCCAGAGCCTGTAACAGCATGTGAGGCTGCACGAAGGATGGGACCCAGATAGCAATGCCAGTTTGCTGTACTCTGGAGACAGCTATCTCGATATGATCACTTGCCTACACAAAATAGAGCTTCATATTCAGTGTGTAAGGTAGTCCAAGTGTAAGAATACTCACTGTGTGAAATATCCAGTGTATAGGAACAATCCATTTTTACTAGCATGAATGTACATTTCAGTAAATCTTATCCAATCATTAGGTCAGATTTCTTTTTCTCATTTATATTTGGTACATTCCATTAGTGCTGAGTTTCTTGTATACATGGGTGTTATCAGTGAAGGATTATTATAAACCTTGGATGTTTGTTGATCACTAAAAATTGAATCACTTGATCCTTAACAATCATCTTTTACCTCCATGAAGCATTTGTTAATTAACACACTACAGGGTTTCAGAGCTAGAGTTTTGTTGTCACAGTATGCTTCTATAGGAATTGTAACAAATTAGGAAGCAAAGAGTGGAATGAATTTAGCCTTTAAGATACAGGTATTAATATGTTGAGTTGATGTGAGTGAAAGACAACTATAGTACAGTAATTAGTGCAAGCCTTCTGTTTTGCATTTATCATCTTGAAGGAAAGAAGTAGAAAATATCAAGGACATTACAGAAAATAAATGGAAAAAATGACAATTCAATTACAGGAAAGGATGCTTTTTATTATATGGATTGAGACTATATAAAGAAGTCATTGGACTTTTTGTTTTGTTTTGTTATAAAGAAAGAGAGCATAGAAGTGTTGATCCTGCCAAAACCTACTCATTTATTTAATGGTTGCCAAATACAGCCCTTGATATTCTGCTAGAGATTTCACAGTTACAGTTTTGCCAAGGTTGTTTGGGAACACTTGATGTCTTTCCCATATGTTGTTAGAAGGCAACCCTAGAACACAAGATATAAGAGGCAGGCTGGAAATGGAGCTCTTGTGGAATCTGTTTTTTTGTTTTGTTTTGTTTTTTACTAAATTCTCACATTTTGACCATTAATCGCTGGTGCTTTGCAGGTCTGAGAGTGATGGAGGGAACAATGCATATTTAAGAAACCAGGGTAACATATGCATCCCAACTTAGAATCTACCTTTGTTTCATCATTAAAATATGGCTCCTTGAGAGGTCTAATGTTAAATAGTCTCAATTCATTTCCTGGATGATTTTTAGACCTTATTGTTGATTCACCACAAAACTGTCATAGTATAGTCTAGCTAACTGAGGGAGTGGGTCCAAAGAGGAAGAGAAATACTACCTTCTCCTCTTGTGGGTGATCTTTTCTGATGAGGGTGAAGCTGTTGGTGTTGGAGTGAGTGATTTCTTATATTCCCCTGTGCTTTGCCTGGCTTTGCTTGCGGAAGCTTTTATTGTTATTAATATTTAACATTGACTGAAGGCCAACAGTGCTCTAGGTGATGAATACAACATTGAGCTAGCTCTGATCTTTGTCCAGCTGGATAATTTCCAATTATACAATGAGGAAATAGAAGTTGCTCTATGTAAATATAGGGATAAATGGGACAATGTGGGAAAAAACAAGTAGTCATTAATATTCATTGACCTATGACAAATTCCAGATGAACTTTTATTGTACCTTAAGAAAAACTGGTTAATTTTCTAATGAAAAGATTTAATATTTTCCAATTTTGGTTAGTCTTCTCAGCTGGTTGCACTTAAACATTTATTTTGGAGTTACTAAGAATAATATATTCTGAAGGTGACATGAGGAAAATTACTGTAAGTTTAATGAATTACTTAAGTTTAACTTATATGAATAATTATTGTTAGGTTCATGGATAAGTGTCAGACCATTACAGTCCCCAAATTTTTATTTGTTATTAAAATTATAGTAATCAAATATATCAATATATCTTATTAAAACAAAAATTGAGCAAACAGAAGTCAGTATTAAAATGAAGCTATGCTGTTTTTCTTCAAATATTCTTCCTAGAGGCAGAAATTGTTTTGCTGCTAAAACTTCAGGGGATGTGTATTGGTTCATCTACTCATCCTCTGTGTTTGAAAAATAATTGATTTACATCCTGCCTTTTTCCAGTTTGCTCCTCTAATTGATATAGCACTGGATGAGAATAATCCATTAATAGCCATGAGTGTGGTTTTAAGGGAAGTGGAGCTCCAGAAAGCATTAAACTAACAAACAAAATGCAATGTATTTTATTTATTTATAATTATCCTGATAGAAATAAGTTAGAAGTGCCATTATCATATCATCTTTTATAGTATCAGGTTCCTGATGCTTTGTGAGTTTCTTTGATGTTTTATATTTTAGGATTTTCTTGGCAAACATTTAGAAATTCCTTAGAGTGTCACATCTAAAACCCTGTGTTTTTGATGACTCTTTTCTTGTTTTTCTACTTCTAAGTGTACATGTCTTATTCCTTCTTAATTGTGAGCCTTTAAGGAAAGAGGCTGTACCTTGCTTATCTGGTCGTCTTTGTGTCTAGAACTTACTGGGCTTAAAGTAAAATATTTTGTTGAACTTAACTTGATTTTCATATTAAATTTTTATATTGTGAGAACTCAAATTTAGGAAATCTAAATTTGGTTTGGTTTAGAGATGATAAAGGATAGAATAAGAAAATTAGAAAGTCATTTTGCCCAAAATTATATAGAAATTGTATATAGAACATTTTCTGGTGAATTATGTAACCACATGAAATAAACTTTTTTCATTATAACAGTGATCATTTATCTCAGTTAAAAAGTAACACTTAAAAATGCAACATGTTTACTATGAGATTATTACAGAAAACACTAAAAAGCAAAAAAAAAATAAAAATAATGTGCAATTTTCTTACCCATAGAAAACTTCCATTTACCTTTGAATTTCTGTTCTTTAATCCTACTTGACATATATCTACATATTACTTTTATAAATAAGGGATCATATTATGTATAAATGTTGTCATATGTTTCTTACCTAATGTAGTATTCATTTTTCATGCCATTAAGTGTTCTTTATGGTAATATTTTTGTCTTACTATTTAACATGACTTTATCAAACCAATTTTCCATTATTTGTCATTTATATACAGTTGACTCTTGAACAACATTGGTTTGAACTGTATAGGTCTGCTTATACACAGATTTTTTTCAATAAATACAGTATTATAAATGTACTTTCTCTTCCTCATGATTTTCTTAATAACATCTTTATTTTTCTACCTTACTTTATTGTAAAAATATATATATATTACAAATAATATACAAAATATGTGTTAATCTACTATTTATGTTATCATAAGGCTTCTGGTAAACATTAGCATATTGATAGTTAAGTTTTGGGGGAGTCAAAATATATTTACTGATTTTTGACTGCAAGAGCTCCTAGCCACCCTGTTGTTCAAGAGGGAGACTATTTTTTTTTAAAGATTTTTATTTATCCATTTGAAAGAGAGAGAGAGAGCACGCGCAAGTGAGAAAGAGAGCATGAGTGAGAGACAGAGCACAAATAGGGGGAGGGGCAGAAAGAGAGGGAGAAGCAGACTCCCCGCTGAACAGGGAACCCACACGGGGCTTGATCCCAGGACCCCAAGATCATGCTCTGAGGCAAAGGGAGGCTTTTAACTGACTGAGCCACCAAGGTGCTCCCAGACTGTATTTTTTAATTGTCCTCTATCATAAACAAGTTAATGATGAACATCTTTATCGCTAGGTCTTTGTGCATACCCTACACTAACAAATACATATACTCAAATGCATGTTTGTCACAATCATTAGTGATTCATAAAATCATTAAAATATGCATCTAAAGTAATTACCGTATTTTTTTTTTTTTTTTTTTTGTGAAACAGCAGTTCATAGTTACAAACGGGAGAAGTGTTTTACTTAAAAAACCACACTGGACTGACAAATTTAATTCTGTAAATTAATTTCTTCACCACAGCATCATAGCTGCCAACGTTTATTTCAAACATTTTATTTCCTCAGACATTAACCCACTGGCTGCCAGGTGCCAGGTGGTGTTCTAAGAATATAAGATGAAGATCGCAAAGTTTCTATGTTTAAACTACTCACAGTTTGATGGGAACAGATTTGTTTTATAGAAATGAGGTAGGGTAGGCGCGCCTGGTGGCTCAGTGGGTTAAGTGTTCGACTCTTGGTTTTGGCTCAGGTCATGATCTCTGGGACCTGAGATAGAGCCTCACATTGGGCTCTGTGCTCAGCAGGGAGTCTGTTTGAGATTCTCTCCTACTACCTCTGCCCCTCCCCCTGCTCTCATGCTCTCTAAAATAAAATAATCTTTAAAAAATAAAAAGAAATGAGGTAGGATTGCAGAGACAAAGCAAAGATAAAGCTTAACTTTGCAGGAGTCCTTGCAAGTATACATCAAAACAAACTGAGAGTAAGTGAAGGAATAAATGAATCATAAGTGATAAACAATAAAATAATAATAGATGAAAAAAGGACTAAGCTCGTGATATGTGCTAAAATTTATTTAGATATTTGATGATATCTATATTACCCATCATTGGTTATCACTATTATAGACACTAATATCTTCATGAAGCTTACTTTCTATCATCTTAGGTTAAATAACAGGAAATCCATAGTAGTGTATATTGGGATTCTCTATAAAGAGATAATGGAAAGATTATGAAGGAATGGAGATTTGATTAACCCAAAGTAATGTTACAAGCAAAAACATAATTTACTATTATTGAACTATCAAATAACAACTGATGGAACACTAAAATATAGTCCAATTCATGTATTTCAAAAAAATTTTTAGTTGAATTCTCTTCTATGTTCTGGTATTTGGTGTATCCAAAAACCCACAATGATGCATTCATAACTGGTGACATAAATATTGTCACAATTACACAATCATTTTGGATCATGCTTAATTTTTCTTTGCCATCTACTGATGTATGATATAATGACACTTAATAATGTATAGACTTTTTCATTGCTGATTTATCTGTAATTCAAAATTTAGCACCATATATTTTAAAGTTTCTCAAAGTTCTCAATAATTTACTTTTTAAAAAAATTTTCAAGTTCAGGCACTATAATAAGTATCATTTGAAAATTAGAGACATTTCAATGTTCTATATCCCTAGAATTAGCAATATTTTCACTATCATATTAACTTCTTCAAATCAATGTGGGGACAAACAATGTAATTTCTCATTTCTTTGATTCAAAGTGAAAAATTGCATGGGTAAAATAGTCTAACAAATATTGTTCATGTACTGTTGGCTGTCAAAGAGTTAGAGGGAAAGAGAAAATCAGTCATCAGCTCCTCTCCCTAATCAGACACTAATTAATCAGCTCAGGTGGTTTTGTGTCTTCCTCACTTGTCCAGTAAGTAGTGCTTGTATCCATGCCATGTAAACTCAGTCCATCCATTATGTTCAGGATGTAGTATATACCGCTAAATCCTGAGCAAAGAAACAGAAGAGCTGGTATCACAGTGAGTGTGTTGGCATTTGTAAGGGTTTGTATCCTGGAGTTTAAGCCAAGGAGTTTGATTTCCTAATTCTATATATTCAGGGGCTTTATGAAGAATGGTTAGAATTTCTATTGGCAGAATTATAGGCTATGTGGTTTTGACAAAATGATGAATATCTCAATTCTTCTGTGTTTTGGAATTTGAAAGAAGAAAATACAAATGAAAAAATATACTTACTGAAAGCAATTTGTTCTTTTTTATTTGAGTATTATATGAATTTGATAACTATGAAGAAATAAAAGAAATCTGTACTTTTATTCAAAACTGGTTCATCTTGAAGTCTATTTCTTTGAAAAACAAAAGAAATCTAACAGATCATACCAAACTGAAATTATCCTAAAAGAACTATTGAGTAAAGGATGCCTACTCTTGATAATTTAAAATATTCATTAAATGAATTCAGAACTAAAAATGTTTCCATATTTTAAAATTATTCTTGGTGGGGGGTGGGTTAGCCTGGTGATGGGTATTGAAGAGGGCACATTCTGCATGGAGCACTGGGTGTTATGCACAAACAATGATATGTTAAGAAAAAAAAAAGAAGAAGAAGTAAAATTATTCTTTTCTCCCTGTGTTATTTTATGATAGTGAGCAATATTTTTTCTTCCTATGACAAACAATAAGCATCATTAACAGAATCACCAGCTATTCTCTCAGCTCACTAGACTTGGGGCAATGGTTAGATGTTGGAAGAGAAAAATGGTATTCTTTTTTTTTTTTTAAGTTTAAAGAAGTATAAGGCCAACATCTCATCTATAGGATCTTACAATCTAATTTGAGAGAAATGAGTTGAACAGAACAAAGACAGTTAACAGTATATGGTAGTTTCATGAAGTTCCAGATGCTGTCCATGATACATGTCATAAATATTGAGAAAGGAATAGTTATAAAAGAACTGTACTCATAAATATCTTTTAGGAGTTTCTGAGAAGAAATATGGCAAGGAAATTGAAAGAAGGATATTTTAAAGAAGATTTTAAGGGAAAGATTTGTAATAAAAATGTGAACCTTATTATGATGGCAAAGAGGATAACTTTTGAAGAAGAAATTATTGTGTTTGACATGGTGTTTGGGGAATATTGGATTACTTTGTTAACAATGTGTGAAATAAATCATAGGGAAGAGGCTGTAATGAGGTCCATAGACAGGAGTCACCAGTTAGGAGAATGATGCTGTTGATCAGGTTTGAAATAATGAGACCACTACTGGAGAAGTGGCAGTGGAAACAGGCATGACTGGCTTGACGCAGCAGTAGCTTTGGTAAGTGGACATAAGAGACTCTAATTGACAGAGATAGTTCCATCTGAGGAGTAAGAGAAAATATATAATTTTTCTTTTTAAAGGTCATTTTGAGACTTTGATAGAAATGTTAAATTTGAGACACTATGAAGATCCTGAAGGTGAAGGTGATAAAGGTTGGAGATGTAGATTTTAATGATGATCAACTAAGAACATGTGAATAGGTTCAGGCTGAATTACATCAGTATCCGGGGTTATTTGTATGTTAACAGATTTGAATGTTAAATATTTAGAGATTTAAATGTTTAGCTATTTACATATTTAAACAGTTTCTGTCAGTGCCTAGTATTTCCAAAACCCCAAGAAGGACATGAAATGAACAAGAGAGATAAGTGAGTTCTCTGTATTGAACCAAACAGTAAAGTTGTTGACAACTGAACTTGGTACATAGATTGAATACATATCAGGGCAGGAACAGGAAACACAACTAGGAAGAGAGACAGGGAAGGAATGGGCTAAGGAACAGAAAAAAGAAGAAACTGTTATAGAATAAAAGTTAAGAGTTAAAGGAATTTCACAAAAGAATTGGTTTGATCCACAATTAAAAATGACAATAAAATGTGACCTGAACTTTAAGATCTTGCATAAAATAGTTGTAGTAGAAACAGGGATACAGAAAAACAGACTTATCAGCTTAAGAAATGAGTAGAGGAGAAAATGTAATGGATTATCTCAAAGAATAGAAATTTCTTTTTATTGAAAAAAGTCTATTATTTTCTTCAAAAGATAATGTCTTTTATTCTGTTCTGTGTGTAAAAAAGGATAAAAAGACAAGATCCTGAAAAATACAAGGATAGATTATTCATAAATCTTAAATATATATATATAAGGTTAACAAAGTCCTTTGTAGAGCACAAAACCGGGCAAGCTATCCCTAAAGAACATTTTCAGTGCTTTATTCACTGCTTCATTTTAAACTTAGGATATGGAACTACAGACCATAGCAAAGATTAGGTAAGCTTTTGGTTATATATAATCTTATTACCCTAACCAAAAAATATATATATTTCAAAATGCAGCTGAGCAATAGTGACATTAGTAAAACTGTGAATCTGTAATACAGATAAAAGCAAATTACTAAAAAATTCTGGTACTTTAGCTATTCAGTCATTTTTTTAGAAAAAACTATAACCGATTTTCCTGAGTAGGTCAAATTCCTCTGTTGTATGTGCTCTCCCAAGATGATCATTGCCATTTCAAAGCAATAATCACAGTTTATATGTGAAAAAATATTTTAGACTATTATCCAAATAAAGATTTTCCCCCAAACGGATTTTAAGTACCATGAAAGCAAAATGCTTTTATGTCTGGTTTAGCTCATCATTATAACCTAACACCTAGCACTGTGCCTAGTTCAAAGCATATTAATCTCAGCACTGTTGACATTTCAGACTTGGTACCATTTCTTTTTTTTTATTTTTTTAAATTTTTTGTATCATTTCAAATATCAGTATCAAACCACAATTTCTTGATAATTTTTTCTTGGCAGTAGGGATGGGAAACTTCTACAACGTTCTTGATCTCTAGCCACCAGGGCTGTGATGAGTAGAGAGATGTGAAAACAAACAAACAAAAATGTCTCTAAGCACTGCAAAATGCACAAAATTGTCCCTGATGAGAGTCCCAGGGCTAGCACACAGTAGGTAGTCAATAACTATTTGTTAAAGGAATTAAAGCAAATGATCACCACTTCACTACTAAGCAAACCTACATTGAGAACTAAAATCCTTCAGAAGGACCTGAGATGACATCCATAGTCTCTACTTCTACTATCCCTCAGCTGTACCCTGACTCCCTTTACAGTGAGACTGGGATAGTTTGAGAGATGCTTTACTAACTCTGTAAAATGAAAATTCTAGTTCCTTGATTTAGCTTTAATCTTAATTGGCCTTTCCTATATAAAATTTTGCTGTTGCTACCCACAGAGGATTAAGTAACCTTGAGAAATGTAGTTAAGGAGATAGTTGACTGAATTTGGTTAAAAATGCAGGATGTAGGTGAATTTCTCTATAACCTGAGTTGTAATTTTACTGATGGAATCAATCTGACTCTTGAAATACTCTCATTCATTATGTATAGGAGTAAAACTCCCTTCTAAGCAAGAGAAAATTAAGATAAAGCATCTCTTGCCTATTCCTTTAAGAATTTATTTCTTTAAAATTGCAGCTGTTACTTGGCTATAAACCCTTAGCTGGGCAGAGCATCACTTACTTATTCATTTGTTTATTTAGAACATGGACTACAGTCATCCATAATGACTATTTGCAGCATGTAGGGACATTTGCCACCTCAGTCTCTTCTACTAGTAACTTCTGTTAGTGATTCTTTTTAAAGTATCATATCTTAGGGGTCACGGTCACGGTGGGGAAACATAGTATTATTTTTAAGCCCTACTTCTTGTAAGTAACTGTGCTATGGAAAATGTCAAGTATTAATTGACATGAAATTAACACGGATAATATCACCTCACATTTGTACCTAATTATACATTTTCAAAACATTTTGAACTTCTTTGCCCTCACAATAATCCTCTGATGTAGCTAGGGTGTTGCTAACGACATCTTACATATAAATAAACAGGAGCACTTTAATGTACTCAGACCTCTTTAATACATGAAAAACTTCATGACTGTAAACTTGGTTTTCTTTGTCCTGCTAATTAAATTTAGCAGTTCTCACAGGAATCAATAAACTAGTTGACTTTCAGACATGTTTTAGAAGTTTCATCCTGTTTTTATGTATCAACAAAAACTAGAGGAAGGAACAGACTTACTAGCAGTAGGCTCTACTTGGTATATCTCTGCCAAGAAAAGAGATGTGTACCAAAATCCAACTTTAAGTCAGGAGTTTCAGCAAACCTGTAGAGAACTACCAAGTGCACAAAATGTGCTTTTTTTTTCTTCCTGATCTTACTTTGATACATATTTAATACTCTAATGTGTAGGAATTTGAGTAACATTAAGTGACTAGTAAGGTGTTTTTTTTTTTTTAATTAGGAAATTGGAAAATACACTTGGTTTATTTAAGACCCTAAAACTGAATAAAGAGGCAGCTCAAATCCTTCGTATATATACATATTTTTTAAAGATTTTATTTGTTTGACAGAGAAAGAGAGGGAGAGAAAGAACGCAAGCAGGGGGAGCACAGGCAGAGGGAGAGGGAGAAGCAGACTGCCCGCTGAGCAGGGAGCCTGAGGCAGGGCTCTCCTGGGATCATGACCTGTGCAGAAGGCAGACACTTAACGAACTGAGCCACCCAGGTGCCCCCTTCATATGTTTTTAACTGCATTTATACTTATGAAATAAAGAGTAGTGCTAGAGTGTCTTTATCGCTTTTGAACTATAATCCACTTCAGTGCTCTATGGTAATCCTAGGCTTTTTTGCCCTCAGAACCATTCCTTGCCCTTGCCCTTCCCCTTCTTTCCCCCCTACAGGAGTGGGGCTAAACCCTACAGCCTGCCCTTCTCAGCCTCCCCAACCATCTGCCTTCATCAGGATTTGGCCAGTGGAAGACACTGACCGGCAGATTGGAGAGATGGAGAAAGAGAGAAACTGGGTATGGATTCTCTTCTCTGCTTTGGGCAGCCTTAGCAGCCATTGAAAGGGCCACTTGTAGGTTCCAGTAACACTATCCCTGCTCTTCAACCCTCCAGCCCTGGGATGACTGTGCCCCTGCTCTTGATGAACATGGTTGATTATCCAGTATTTCCCTCTTTGGCTTCTCAGCCATTCTGTACATGGATAACAAACTCCTTCCATTAAATTTGGTCTCTTCTCAAAATGGATAATGGTTTCTGTTTTATTGTTTGGACCTTGACTGATGTGTGGTTTTTACTGCTTTGGTTTCCTTTGGGAAGAGAGCAGGAGTAATGATGGCTTTGAGAAGTTTTTTAGCCTGCAACTTTTCTGAGCTGACAAGATTAGTAATTTCTAGATGTGGCCAGGTCAACACTAGCCAGAGGGCCATCTTAAAGGCAGAAAGATTATCTGGAACTGGAACGAAAGATACTGCAATGTTAGAGGAAACTCCAACACTAGGAAAGAGTGTATAAGTCCTGTAAATAGTAGCCTCTGCTGTGTCTGCCTTAATTTTGCTCTTTTTACTTCTAATCTAATGAGGAAAAAAGATTGATAAAGAAGAACCATTCATGACAACAAATATAAACATTTTTTAAAAGTTAAAGTACAATTGTGGTATCTGCTAGAATTAAAGAAAAAAATTCACAGAAGAGCAAATGCAATTTATCTGATATTAATTGATAAGAACTGCTGACTATTGCACCAGGCATCAAGGGAGATAACAGTGGATTTCCCTTCCAAGAATGGCCTCCAAGACGTGGAGAAAGCAATCTAAGATTCCAGGTTGAAGAGCCCGCAGGCTGATGTCTTGGGCAGGAAGTTGCCTACTCCCTGCCGATAGTGTGGCAAGCTTCAAACAAATATTTGTTGTTTCCAAGGGTGCAGAAACAAATGGAGGACAAATCTCTGTCCTAAGTACGCAATTCAGCTCTGTCTCTGGGACCGCTATTAATTCTCAAACTGAACTTTACCTTCTTAATGAAGCCTCCATAACTACCCATGTTCTCTAACCTCCCCTTCCTAAACTTCACAAAAATAAAAAAGAATTAAGACCAGTGCTTACAGAGCCTCAGATCACATAATCACATTGTAGGAATAGCCTTCTTCCCCGTCCTGTGGCTACTTCTGTTCTTTATGTACACATTTTGATTCAATCTCATGATCTTAAATACAATTATTTTGTCAATGACACCCAAGTCTCTATTGTCTGCTTTGATCTCTTCTTGAGCTTTCAAGTGGCTCAACATACTCACAGGGCGGCAAATGAACTTAGCAGAAAGCCCCAACTCCTCAGCTGGTAACAATGTCCTCCCTGATCTCACTTCATCTTGCTTGTCTCTTACCCACTATGTTCTAGCCAGATGCATCTTCTCATTTCAACTTCACTACTTGTGCAGCTACCATTCCCTGTGCCTTCAGAATATTTTCCCACACCAATCTTCACAGGGCTGCTTCTATCCTTTCAAATCCCAGCTCAGATGGCACTGTACAGAAATCTTCCCTGGTGACCCAATCTAAATTTACTAATCTTCCTTTCTTTCACTTAATGGCAGTTAAAACTCTTTGAAAGTGTATTTGTTTATTTGTTTTATCCTAAGAGCTAACCTTTGTCTTGTTCACTATGATGTTTCTAAGACTTAGAACAGATCCTGTCACATAGTGGGTAATCATATATTGCCTAAATGAATGAATGAGTACATTCTAGTGGAAAAGAGTCCAAAAACATTGTCAGCATCATAACACACTGAGAATTAGTAAGAGAATGTGGCATCTCTCACTATCCTTGCCCCCAAATACCAACCTTCTTTTGGCCTTTAAAATCTCAGTATTAAGAATAATGTACTGTAGAGAGATCTTTGGTATCATAGAACAGATTTCCAACTAGGCTCATTTGTTCTCTAGACTGAACTTTTCTCTAGCTTAAAAAATGTAGAACTGTTATTCCTTTGAGTTCTAAACAATTTATAATTCAGATACACTTTTGCCCTAATGGCCACGTTAACTAATTAACAGAAACCGTCCAATGTATTTGCCCTCTCTCCGGTCCTGAGATTGTCAATTATTATTATCTGCATTACAGGCGTGTGTAAAGTAATGGTCTCATGGGCACAAAATGTTTCCCAGCATAATATATACAACCAAACAGCAGTGCTGTTTAATGAATAAAAATGTGATGAACTGTGTCATTCAGAAAATGTGGACTGCAAAAACAGTCTAGTTTCTAAAAATTTCTTGGATTTCATTTTGTTTTCCCAGCATAAATTCTTACAGTACCTATTAGATAATGAGCATTTAATAAATGGTTTGTAATTGAATTAACTTTAAGATATGTTAGTTTCTACATTAAAAAATAAATGTAAAAAAAATCCTTGAACATTTGCTGAGTTATTTATTTGGTCCTCACAATTTACGATATCTTTTAGAGAAACAGTTCATGTATAAGTTCCTTAGTGTCATATTATGAGAAAGTAAATTCTTTATATGAATTCAATATGTTTCCTTCTTATACTATTTTTCTATTGTATGGTGTTAGTAGTTTGTTATCTTGAAGTTCTTGCACAATTTTTCATACTCAATGTTGACATTGGGTATTTGTCTTTACTTAATAATCTTTTATTTTGAAAGAAACCATATGCCTATCATTTCAGAGCCTTAGAGTCAAAGCTGAAGCATCATATTTACCAAATTCAAACTGATGACTCTTCTTATACAAATTCTCTTCCAGAAGAAAGGGACTAGAAGAACATGTGTTTAGATATATGTTTTTGGAAAAGTTTGTGTGAATAAGTATAATTTTTTTGTTAAATGTTTGTGAAGCCATGTGGTTGTGGATTTTTCTCTCTGGGAAAAATTTGTACCACAAATTTGATTTCTTTAATAAATATGGGGCTTATGTTAGTTATCTGTTAATTCCTATGAGAGCTTTAATGGTTTTTATCTTTCAGAGAATTTGTTTAGTTCATTTAAACTGCTAAAATTATTGATATAGTTGTTCACAATGTTTTCTTTTTTTTATTATGTTATGTTAATCACCATACATTACATCATTAGTTTTTGATGTAGTGTTCCATGATTCATTGTTTGCATATAACACCCAGTGCTCCATGCAGAACGTGCCTTCTTTAATACCCATCACCAGGCTAACCCCCCACCCCACTCCCCTCTAGAACCCTCAGTTTGTTTTTCAGAGTCCATAGTCTCTCATGGTTCATCTCCCCCTCCGATTTCCCCCCCTTCATTTTTCCCTTTCTGCTATCTTCTTTTTTTTTTTTTAACATATAATGTATTATTTGTTTCAGAGGTCCAGGTCTGTGATTCAACAGTCTTACACAATTCACAGCACTCACCATAGCACATACCCTCCCCAATGTCTATCACCCAGCCACCCCATCCCTCCCACCCCACCCCCCCACTCCAGCAACCCTCAGTTTGTGTCCTGAGATTAAGAATTCCTCGTATCAGTGAGGTCATATGATACATGTCTTTCTCTGATTGACTTATTTCACTCAGCATTATGCACAATGTTTTCTTATTATCATCATAATATCTATAGGATGTATAGTGAAAACTCTTATTCTTGACATTGGTGATTTGTGAAAAATATAATTTTATATCTCAGTTTGAGTTTGTAAGATAAACAGGATTTAACAGAAGTCTATTTCTTCTGTGAAACTTAACTTTTTCTTAGTGTATTTTCAATAATTAAATTTTTACCAGAATTTCAGAGCACCCCAAATTTTAGCATTGTTTTCTCTTTTTACAGAGAGGACTGAGATGCAGAACAAACAAAGGGTTTCACCAAGACAAGGTGGCCAGCTGATGGAACATCTAGATTTTAAACTATTTTAATTCTATGTACTAATGTTAAATCACACCTAGAAAATTTTTAGCCAATTATTGTTTATAAAATTTGAAATTTGCTGTCTTCTTTAGGGATTATTGATACAATTATATTTCTCATTCAAAAAAGTATAATCATTTAAACATTTTAATTAAAAATTACCATGTGAACATTTTCTAATTATTCTACACACACACACACACACACACACACACACACATGCGTGTGTGTGTGTGAATTACTTTTTTTGTTGTTTTTATGATTGCTGTGATTCTTCTGGTCTTTGAAGCCACCTGCCTATCTCATGATGTTTGTAATGTGGCAATTAACCAGCAGCTTCTTAATGACCTAATTAAACCATAATGATTGAGGTACAAGACATTTCCTGGGGATTAATGGCCAACTGAGGAGAGTTGATGGCCCATGGCGTGGCTGAGAGCCATTAACCCTAACCAGCCATTAATCCTGTGAAAACATTATATACAGAAGTTATTATTATAAGCTCAAAATGAAAACAATGAAGTATGGCATATTTACATGCAGTGAAATTATACTTGCTAAATATGGCACCTTACTAAAGAATAAATGTTTGAACTGCTCTAAAATAACCATTCAACCTTTAAAATCAACTGCCAACATGCAGAGATATTTAATGAATTAAATAAGCATTTCTTGAGTAGCTTTGGTTGAAAATTACAGGAGACAACTGGAGCTATATTAAGTCAACAAGAAGAAAGTAGTGCTTCCTGAGACCTGAGGTCAGAAAACAGTTGGGATTCAGGAATAATGGGAACTGGAATTTAGAGGTATGTGTGGAATCTAAACAGTATCCTGTATATATCTTCCATCTCTCCCTCTCTTGAGTTATGTATCTCTCTCTCTCTCTCTCTCTCCAAATTAGCTTCCTTTGCTTCAAAGACTTAGAAAGAAATAAGGCTACTAAGGCTACTCACTGCAACTTTGATAAGACTTTATCAAAGATAAAATGTTCTGTCACTCAAAGAGATTAAATCTCTTTTAAATTTCAACTACATGTTCCTAAATTAGGGAATGTGGCCAATTTCAGGGCCAGGAAACTAATTAGTGTTTAATCAACAGTGGCCCGTGTGTTTGTATGCATATGTGTACATCTTGTTAGAAAATGAATACATGACAAATAATCCCACACAAAAAATGCTGAGTGTCATTTATCACTAGAGAAACACAAAGTAAAACTACAATTAGATACTACTTTACATACCCATTAGGATAGTTTAAAAAGATTAACCATACCAAGGACTGGAGAAGCTGGAACTCTCAAAAACTGTTGGTGGGAATTTAAAGAGGTAAAATGAAACACAGCTTCTTAATTGAATATACATCTACCATATGATCCAGCTATTGCAATTCTAAGTATTTACTCAAGAAAAATGAAAACATGTGTTTAAATATAGACTTATACATGAATGTTCATAATAGCTTTATTTGTAATAACCACTATATAAAAGCAACCCAAATATCCATCAACATGCAACAACATGTATAAATCTCAAAACATTTACTGCAATGAGTTAAACAAGCCAAACAGAAAGAGCACTCATTGTATGATTGTGTTTATACAAAATTCAGGAAGACAAACCAATCTTTAGTAACAGAAAATAGATCAGTGGTTACATGGGTTTAGGGGTAGGAGGGAGAGATTACAAAGGGGATTGTGGAAACTTTGCACTGATAGATACCTATCAGTTCATTACCTTGATTGTAGTTATGGTTTCAAGGGTGTATACTTATGTCAAAACTAGTCAAATAGTACATATCAAATATGTACACTTTATTGTAAGTCAATTGTACCTCAAGAAAGCTATTTTTAAAATAGCTGTTCTATGCCTAACACAGAAGCAGAGACAGTCACGACAAAACAGGAACTTATCAAGTCATCAGTTGCTCTGTCTCAACCTTTTATGTCCAAAAGATATGAGAACCTATAAAGTAAGTTAAGCACAGTCCTTACTTGTAAGAAATTGCCTCCATCTTACTTACAAGGCATTATGATCTTTGTTTTGAGGAGAATAAGATGATTATTTTTTTAAAAGAGAGAAGATAATACAAAATGTGTATTATAAGGAAGGTAAAATATATCTAGAAAGTGTTTTAAAGCAGGGAGAGACTATTTCCAAATGAGGATTTAAGAAAAGACTGCATAGAATAATAGTATTTGAAAGTGAATTCTAGTGGGCATGAGCTGCTTAGACCAGCATGGGCAGGGACTCAGAGGCAGGAAAATTTGGTGTGTTATTAAAAACACGAAAAAATCCAATTTTGCTGTAGCATAGTATGTGCCCTGGGGAGTAGTAACAGAGAAAGGCAGAAAGGTAAGTTGGAGCATATATTGTTCAGGTCTTAAATATGGCAGTTAGGATTATATGTAATTTGGGATTTCCACCGCCAAGTAAGATGTAATAGTTTGAAACAATCATTTCAAGTGCAAAAAATGAGCAAATTATAAAAATCATACTTCTAAAAGCAGTGTACAGCTGTGGAACCCAGATAAGACTACATGAATTAAATTTTAGAGAGAGAAGAGCTTTCCTGGGCAAGTTGAGATCATCAGCTAGATTTTTGCCCCAGGAGGAAAAGGCTGAGACTGAGGATCCCTAACTAGAGGCAGAGAGACTCTAATGGGGAAAGGAAAACCAAGTTTGGACCATATTTTCTTTCATGACAGATTAAAATCTAGAGGACACCCAAATGTACAGCTGGTTTTCCCAACAGGACATTTGCTGAGTGCTAGTGTGGTGCAGAAACCTGGGGGTTAGGCAGGAAAGCACCATGAAAGAACTGCTTTGGTATCGAAATTACTCTAAAGGAAGGGGCTTGCAGAACAATTCACTGATGCTCTCTTTGCAAGATTTTGGATCTGTGTGAGGTAGGAAGCTAAACTGTTAAGCCTAAAACCTCCAAAAGGCAATATTGCAGGGAAGACAAAGCAACAACATCACCAAAAAGTAGGGAAAGCTATTGTGAAAGAGGGGATAGTGCAGCCTCATGGTGCTTATGAAAAAAAATGTGCCTTTAGAAGACAGATACTGACAAACACACTGCAGAGCTTGCCCTTCAGACACTTGTAGGCTGTGTCTCACTAAAAAAGAATCTCAGGCCCAATTTGTTTAAATACAAATGATCCTTAAAATTATCTGCTTATTAAAGGAAAGAGCCAATCCTCTCTGGATAACAGTAACATTACTTTAGTCACTATTATTCTTTTAAAAACAATTCCTAGAATATAATTTTTTTTAGAAGTTGAGACTTGAAGAGAGTCAGGAAAATATGGCAATAGATCAAGAGAAAAATCAGACAATAGAAGCAGACCTAGAAATTGTTGGCAGTAGTAGTCACATTGTCGGAAACAGTAGGCAAGGACGTTAAAATAATTATTGTAAAAATGTTAAAATAACTGAAGAAAAGATGAACAAAATGAAGAGATGGAGAATTTAAACAGAGACTTGGAATCCATATAAAAGAACAACTAGACATTCTAAGACAAGGCTAGCAAACTTTTTTTGTAAAACATCAATGAGTAAATATGTGGGTCATGCAGTATATGTCACAAATGGTTAGGTCCATTGCTGCTGTATGAAAGCAGGCATAGACAATACATAAACAAGTGGATGTGGTTGTATTCCAATGACGCTTGTCGAAAATAAATTATATGATAGAGAAATACCTTGCAGAAAAATAAAAGCACAGGTAAAGGTTAAGTTTTAAGATGAAGAGTGATTTTTGTAACAAGAAATAAGAAAGATAAATTTACCCTGGTGGTTTATTTGTAGGACCAAGAAAGTCAATAAAACATAATAAAAATGATCAGTTCATGGTGTGTCTTTATCAATATTTGCAACATTATTTTAGGAGATTAGATGTTATCTAAATGGATTTGATAGTCACCTTGATATAAATTTAAGTGACAGTAAAAGTCTTAAATAGCAAACTATGCAAATTATTCAAAATTATTCTATGGTGATCAAATTTTATTAAAATGAATATATTGCTAGAATTCATATGGGCATTCCTCTTGACCTAAAAGTTAGACAAAATTGATACTCATTCTCTTACTCCAGCAAATTAGCCAGTAGTAAAGAGGAGTGAAATAAACTCAGGCTTATTCCTCTCTTTCTTTAAGCTTCTGTACACTGTCTGAACTAGTTCATAAACTAAGGGTAACTTTATTTTATTTTTTCCTAAAATCATTTGATCCTGATCTATCCCAACTAGCAGGGAGAGTATTAGCTCTGTCTCTTTAGGACTCATTTCACTTTCCTAAATATCCATTAATCCTGGGAACTTACCCTGTCCAAAAGGAGAGAAGGACTAGATATGCTTCAAAATGAGAAGTATTCAGTTATTTAACAACTGACATGTGTCCTGAAGATAATCCAACATGAGTCACTCTCTGCTACAAATTCTGAAATTCTTGTTTTATGCTCAGATACATAAGCATTTTTCTCATTATAGGTATTTTTCATGTAGGGGTCTCTTTGTCCTTTTCTTCTCCAGAGCCTTGGTGGGAGTCAGACAGTTCTCATTCAGAAAAGTCTCTCTAAGTTTGAATTTCATCCTTTCTCTCCTAACATTACTCCTGGGTCAATGCAAATTGTGTAGCTCTTCCCAGGAAATCAGCATTGCCCCTCAGCAGTCTTTTTTTTATTATTATTATCTTAGTCACCGTACATTACATCATTAGTTTTTGATATAGTATTCCATGATTCATTATTTGCATATAACACCAAGTGCTCCATTCATTACGTGCCCGCCTTAATACCCATCACCGGGCTAACCCCTCCCCCCACTCCCTCCCCTCTCAAACCCTCAGCTTGTTTCCCAGAGTCCATAGTCTCTCATGGTTCGTCTCCCCCACTCAGTTTTCCCTTCCTTCCCCTAATGTCCTCTGTGCTATTCCTTATGTTCCACAAATAAGTGAAGCCATATGATAATTGTCTTTCTTTGCTTGACTTATTTCACTTAGCATAATCCCCTCCAGTTCCATCCATGTTGATGCAAGTGGTATGTATTCATTCTTTCTGATGGCTAATATTCCATTGTGTATATGAACCACATATTCTTTACCCATTCATCTGTTGAAGGGTAGCTCAGATCCTTCCACAGTTCGGCTATTGTGGACATTGCTGCTATGAACATTGGGGTGCATGAGCCCCTTCTTTTCACTACATCTGTATCTTTGGGGTAAATATCCAGTAGTGCAATTGCTGGGTCATAGGGTAGCTCTATTTTTAACATTTTGAGGAACCTCCATACTGTTTTCCAAAGTGGCTGTACCAACTTGCCTTCTCCTTTCTCCACATCCTCTCCAACACTTATTGTTTCCTGCCTTGTTAATTTTTGCCATTCTAACTGGTGTAAGGTGTTATCTCAGTGTGGTTTTGATTTGAATTTCCCTGATGGCTAACGATGTTGAACATTTTTTCATGTGTGTTAGCCATTTGTATGTCTTCTTTGGAGAAGTGTCTGTTCATGTCTTCTGCCCATTTTTTGACTTGATTATTTGTTTTTTGAGTGTTGAGTTTGAGAAGTTCTTTATAGATCTTGGATACTAGCCCTTTATCTGTAATGTCTCAGCAATCTTTATTAGAAGCAGCCTCAAGACAAAAGGTTCTGCCACAACTTAATTCCAAGACTATAAGAATCTCCTCATGCCCTATTTACTTTAGGATTCAGAACCCATATGCTTTAATGAAGGGATAAGCTAACATTTTCAGTGACCCATGGAACACCTGCATCAGAAGTACCTGGGATGCTTATTCAAAAGGCAGATTCCTGGGTCTCATCCGAGGTCCAGTAACTCACAATTTCTTAAGGTGGGCCCTAGCACATCTTCACTTTCAACCAGCTCTTTGGGTGATTCTTATATCCAAGGTCTGAGAACCACTGAACCAGATGACTCCTTAGAACACTTTACACATAACTGTAATGATCCATATTCCTAAGAAATAGATACAATATATAGTCAGTAAATTTCCCTTCTCCTTTAGTGGACAAGTTTCCATTAAATAACAAGTGTTATTCTGTTTGTGTGCGTGGTGACAGGAGGTGGAGGGATTCTTCTACTAGTACATTGCACCTACAAACTACTTCATCCTGGGATCATAATTCCTCCCTACATATAACTGCCACTAAACGTAAGACCAAAGTGATTTAAAACTGTAGCATATTTTCCTCTACTATTAACTTGAAAGTCCTGTCATGCTCTCCCATTCTTCTAAATAAACTTCAGAGAAGCCAATACTTCTGGTAATCAGTAAAACAGCCTGTTTTGGGAAAAACAAAGTATTAGTCATATGGCCTTCAAAACTAGACCTGAGAAGATATGGGAATTAATGAGAGAAGGAAATTTGCTATAAAAACATGACTCACTAGTTTTAAGGTAATATCATTATTTTATAGATTAAACAGTCCTTAAAATTTACGGCCTTAATTATCTTAATGCTATCCTATAACATGTATGCAGTTTACAAACAAAGAGAATTGGTCTTACTTAAGTGTGATAAATACAAGAAAGAACTTTCATTCATTATAATTCACTTCAGCCTGATTTGAGCTAAGATTTGAGCTTAGGGCTCTCTCTAAGAGAGCTAAGAGCTAAAAGAGAATTCTCTCCTTTTACATGTGGAAAACTGAAAAGGTGATAGTGGAGAAGTCTGGATGATATCATTACTCTTTCCCAGATAAATGCTTAAGTGTTTCCCACATTAATGTGCCACCAGATAAAAATGTTTGTCCGGTTTCAATGGAAAGATCAATATGAACAGAGAGATGTTTTACAGGCTCTGTATTTTCTTTCTAGAATAACTGTCAGCTCATAATTAGAATGAAGGTCAAACTACTCCGAAGAGACTTCTCTCTCAACTTTCAGAATGTTAATAAACACTTTGTGAGCATTATTCTTTTGCACATTTGTCAGACAACCAATCCTGTATCTGTAATTCCAGAAATTATGGGAATCCTGGAAACTGTGTATAGATCAACTCACTGAACCTTTATCTTCAACTGAAATTTCATATGAATCAAACAGTATTGAACATGTGTCATGTTCCATCGTGATAAGCGGGAGCATATTAATGTCACTGTTTGGTTTGAGAATGTTCCTTGAATGTCATACCTGCATGGTTAAAGTCCTTTAAAGCAGAATGATCTATGATGAGGTCACAAAGTATATAAT
Source organism: Eumetopias jubatus (assembly GCF_037043125.1). Taxonomy (NCBI): domain Eukaryota; kingdom Metazoa; phylum Chordata; class Mammalia; order Carnivora; family Otariidae; genus Eumetopias; species Eumetopias jubatus. The sequence continues at coordinate 100,163,666 of NW_028274811.1, forward strand.
TTCCTTTAGAGAAGACTTTGAGGACAGCTATATTAGACATTTTACTTATTTCCATATCCTCTATATTAGCCCAGCTGGATCGGCTTCTTTTGAGTAACATTTTGACTTATTTTGCTTTGTTTTTGTGGACAGACTTGGTAGTGTAGAGAGGGCTGGCGCTAAACATAGGTAGCAGATCTACAATGGCATGGAGCCCAGGTGAATGTTTCGGTCTGGGAATTGCAGCCCTTCTTTAGTGCCAACTGTCCTACAGTGTCCTCATCTCATTAAAGGTTAATTAGTTTCTTTTCAGCCTGTAGCTCCATGATATATTATGTGGGTCATAAAGATGATATGAACATGTACTTGGCATGAGATTGTGGACTAACCATATTCATTATGGAGGCATAAATTCACTGCTCTGGGGCCATTTCTATTCTGGCAATGCAAAAATAGTCTCTAGGAAAATCAGACTAAAGATTGGGACATTGCTCATATCCAGGCTCGAGGGGTGAAACTGATCCATTACTAGATGGAGAACAAATTTCTCAGGGCCAGTAACAAAGTTACTCCCAATTTCAGAAGGGGACATGAGACTCACAATTTTATTATATTCTGCAGGAAATTCGATTTAAGAAGCTACAACTATCGGAAAAAAACATGAAATGAACTTGTCAGAACTTTAATATCTCTGTGTTCAATTTACCACTGCCATATAATTGCTACTGGCAGGGTAGGAAGTGACAACAAAAACAAAAGGATGTGAAAACCAGTTCTCCGAAACCTGCTATAGATGATAAAATTTGAAAACAAGTTTTAAATAAAAACCATTCCATTTGTGTGCAGAAATTCTACAGACCTCCTTGTAATTATGAGATGAGAGTTTGGGCAGTTCCCAGGAATCAGACATTATAAACAACTAATTCTAGTAACTTATCAAACTGCTATCATACTGAATATTTATTGTATCACCTTTTTTTTTTATTTTGGCAAAATAAACATAACATAAAATTTACCATTTTAACCATTTTTAAGTATATAGTTCAGTGGCAAATGCCACTTCTTACACCCTAAATTACAAAATATATCTGTATCATGTTGGACTCATGAGTAATTGAAATCAATGTTCTCCTAATAATTGTTTGAAAGGGAAGTATTTGAGAACCACTTTAAAGACACCAAACTGTTGGCTGGAGGAAAGTCACAACACTTCCAGGATGGGCCAAAGCAGAACTCCTCCCTGCCCTGGGAATGAGCACCGTGACCCAGGCCCTCTATAGCACTCTTGGGTGTCTCTGCCATGTTCCCTTTCTCTTTCCCTCTTTCCTGTCCCTCCACACGAACATCTCCAGCACACACACACACACACACACACACACACACACACACACACAACACTAAACTGCATTTTAGTATAGTTAATGAAAGTATGGTGCTTATTTTATAAATAGAAGCCCTATGTCCTGACTTCTTCAAATATATTTTTTGGAAAAATTTCTTTTTAAATTCTAGAACTGCAATTTATTTAAACTGCAAATCCTTATGTTATAATTTCTTAAAGTAAATATTCCCAAGACAAATAAAATTTAACATGTATTTTGGCTAAGAAAACACACACAGGATTGCAAATACCAGTTAGTCAATATTTAACCATCAAGAAAAATGTTGGTTCCTTTACTAGGGGATATGTGTAGCCAGTGGAATATAATCAGATTCCAGATTCCTAAACCCAATTATCCAAACTTTTAGAGAATTATTACACTGAACTCTCACTGTCATCTTAAGGATCCATGATACACCTGTGGCATCTATCCATTTATTGTAACATGACTTCCCAGTTCTCTAATCTGAGTTAGAAAGAACAACATCTTTGATTGCTGGGATATTTCTGACCACTTGGGAAGGAAGAAAAAAACTGTTCTTTTCCCTTTTCAAATACTCCCCTTCAAATGAAAAGGTTATAACCTGGATTTATGTTTCAAACTTTCCTCTTGATAAGATTCATTTTATTGCAGTTAGCAGGCAGATAGATTTGCCATGTCTTCATTCAGAGTGTTCACAAATAAAAGTGGTGTAATGTCATGAAGCATCCTTCCATGTCCTTTGAGGTTCTGTGTCCCCCTTTCCAGCTTTAATTAATACTTCTCCCTCTGTCTCTCTCTGGTCAAAATAGACAAAAAATATAAATAAAATCAGCTAATATGGTAATACCTCTACTTGATTTTCACAGAGTACATTGCTTTCCATTTTAAGGTCAGCATTCAAATGTTGCTATATCAGAATGGGACTAAAAGATTTATAAACCATAGCCAGCTTTTTTAGCATATCCTTTTATAAAGCAAATAGAATCTCCTTGGTTTATCAGTCAGTGATGGGCTCCTTTTCCCTAAGCTGAAGACACAGAGATTAGCAGAGTAGAAATGAGATGTACCTAATTAATTCCCCAGATCTCTCTAGATTATATTGCTAGTTTTGATTAGCAGAACATCGTGACTAAAATGAAAAATATGTACAGTAGCTGAAATCACACAGAAGGAAAGAAATAAATTTCCCTAGTACAGGGATGTTCTAGATAAAGTTAACAACTTATAATGATAGTTTATGATGTTAGTTTTTTCTTTTTCTTTTTTTTAAATTTTATTATGTTATGTTAATCACCATGCATTACATCATTAGTTTTTGATGTAGTGTTCCATGATTCATTGTTTGCGTATAACACCCAGTGCTCCATTCAGTACGTGCCCTCTTTAATACCCATCACCAGGCTAACCCATCCCCCCACCCCCCTCCCCTCTAGAACCCTCAGTTTGTTTCTCAGAGTCCATAGTCTCTCGTGGTTCGTCTCCCCCTCCGATTTCCCCACCTTCATTTTTCCCTTCCTGCTATATTCTTCTTCTTTTTTTTTGATATTAGTTTTTTCTAAGCACCCTTATTTATGACAGCATAACTTTTAAAAAGGAAATATCCTTTCAAGGTTATTAAAATGCCTTTTATATATATTACTTTTATAATAGAGGCAAATATATATTCTCAGCTACTGTAAGTTATAATCCACATGAATATTAAGTCCAAACAGGATATTTATATTTCTTTGTGGTAATTACATAATTGTAAAAAATGTCTTCTTTTCAACTGAAAAAGACAAGAATAATTTGGGGAGTTAATTACCAATTATAATTTGGATCATTTAAATGTCTGCCATTTCCTTGTACCTGTCATCAGCCTACTATGTTTGATGAGAATTTTCGCAACATCTAGATTTTAGAGGAAAAAAAACAGCTCTGTGCATGTTTCCATTAGTTTCTTTGAACTATAAAATAGAAAATGAGATCAATCATGAAAAAAAAGAACCCTCAATTGGGTTATTGCCTATTGAATAATAGGTGCATTTTATTGATAGTCGTAAGAATTTTTCTTTGTAGTTTAAACTTGTTCACAATTTCTTTCTTGTATTCAGGAATAAAACACAGCTGCATGTTGTAAACAGTGTTAAATTTACTAGATATTGCCAAATGTTATAGTAACACATGATGTTCTAATGGAGGAAGGGAAGGCTTTCCAAAAGAGGCAGTGAGCAGTTATTGTAGGCCTCTCTGGGTCTATCAACAAGATTAACAGGGTCAGATGTTCTCCGAACATATCATAATAAAAGGAAAGCACCTAATGGTAAAACTACATTAAGGGGGGAAAAAAAACACCTTTTATGGAAGTCAAGAAGATTCAATATATTTAGAGTTATATTCTAATGCATTTTCTATAGTAATGATTCTATTCTTTTTCTATTGAAATCTTTATTATTTTCTTCAGTTTTATTGTGATTCTGTTTGGAATGGTAGGGGGTTGGACATATCTGAATTTCATGGAGGACAGAGTGTTGTATTGTTTGAATAGATTTATTCAGTGTTACAATTTTATATGGGGAAAATATATTGTTTTAATCATGCAGAAAATAGTGTTTGACAAAATACTATAGTTGAAAGTTCATGGTTTGAGAAAATAGACATTACATAGGGTTTTAAGGATCATAAACTGTACTAAGGCAGTATTAGGGTTGAAATCCATTCTGTGCTCCACTCACCAAGCTATGAATCCTGACTCTGTCTAGACCAGAAGCACCCCTATACCTACAGTAGAAGGGAAACCTCAAATGCCCTTACCTTTGTGTGTGTGTGCATGCATGTACACATATCTTTTTCTCTATAGCCTTATTCTAGATTCTAAGTCTTTACCTAAAACATTCAATCTTATCCTCAGAGCTATTGCTAAAATATTACTTCTTGCTCTTGCAGTATGCCTCCAACCTTATGCCAAACTCTGATATTTGGCTATATAACCTGGATATAGCATTTCAGTACTCTGTCTAAAATGAAAGCTCAGCAATTTGCTAAGAAGAAAATCAGGGCCAGCTTGCCCTTTTCACTAAAAAAAAAATCCTATATTTGCAAATGCAGATTTGAAAATTAGGCAAAAGTGTCATCTCCTACACGGAAACATTTCAGGTGCTTGATTTATCACACCTGTATATAGAAGAAACACAGGCATTTTTTTAAATTTAATTTTTTGTGGTGCGTGGTAGCTCTCAGGTTAGGGACAAAACTTGGGGTATCAGAAATGCTACTTAATTCCTATTGACTGGACACAGGCATAAATCCTCTTGTATACCTCTCCTTGGAAAAACAGAAACAAAAGTTTCATTTCTGCTAAGAAATACTTGGTTGATTTAGGGATCACTTAGATTTTGTGAGGTCCATAAGACTTCAGAGAATTAGTTCTTCTAAAAACTTTGTTAAAGAAGGAAAGAACTGAAATAAATACTAGAATAGTGTGACTGTTGACATATATATATATAAAAAACAGACGAATTAAATTTGTAGTTGATCAATCATTTAGTACAAGATGAAAAGCTTCACCATGATATTCAGTTACTATAGAAATAGAATCTTCAGCCTTTGAAAGTACCTCAGTGTTTTTCCAATATTTATCTTCCATAAGATAATGATTATCAAATAAATAATTGGTTTTACCTTGGCACTTATCTAACAGCAGGGGATAGCTATTCTGTGACATTTTATTTTACTGTCATTATCTCTGAGAAAATAATGATCAGCTTTTTTTAATTTTCGTAATTGCCTGGAACAGAGTCTATTGGTCTGTTTAAACCACTACCCGAAATCAACCTAAATTATACAAACACAAACCTGATATTTTTATGGTAGCCTTAGAAACAGTGAAGCTTTCACTGGTGGGTATCCACTGAATTCTCAGAGGCTGTGATAAACTTGAACATTTACAAATTAAGCATGAGCTTTGCCCTCTGATCAGTGACCTTGCTTAATGTCTCTGGGCTATAGATTCAGAAAACATCCCATAGAATTATTGAGGAAAGTATCTAATTTGGTGCTGGAGACAAATAGTATGCTTACTCATTGTTTACTTAACCTAAACCTAAATGTGTATGGCCTAGCTCAATCATTTACGATCTGAATGATAGGAAGAAAAAAATATCATATAAAGCCGTTAGAATATGGGCTTCAGATTCAGGCAGTCCATGATCTGTCATCATTTTGTTGTGTGATCAGGGTCTCACAACCAATAGGTATCTCATTTACCTTGTCAGTAAAATGTGGGTAATAATATCAATCTCTTAAAGTATGCTCTGCATATTAATGTAGATAGCATAATAGGCTGTCTACTTTAGTACTTGCTATATAATAAATACTAAAATGTGAACAAATAAATTATACTATTGACGAAAAATAGTATAATGTATGGTACAAATTATACTGCAGATATACCTCTGGATTGCTTCAAGTTTCTCCTAGAAGTATCTAGAAAATCCTATTGTTTGTTCTCTATAAAAATCATCCTTCTCATCATTCAACCAGGTTAATAACAATAATATTACTATTATTATTAATATATTATTGTTAATAAAAATTAAAATATTTTCAGCCATTGATTAAAACAAAAGTCAAATTTGGTTACCATCTTTCATCTCTCTTTTGTAGATGAGTTCTGCCATAGAGATTATTTTTTACCTACATATAGATGGAAAAACAAATAGTTTATAACTGGAAAAGATGTCTTTCATTTCACCTTCACATTTTAAGCTAATATTTACAGCAAGTACAAACTAGAAATATAATATTTCTCTGAATATTATCGTTGATTGCTTATTGAACCCTTGTTTAACCTCTATTTAGTTCTCTTAAGGCACCCAAAGATTTATCTGTTTAAGCCAACCCCCTATTAGGAATCTGCATAATAATTTAGCTGCATAAATGTTTCTAAAGGGAAATATATGTAGTATGACCATAGTATTATGCAAATTTTGTTTTTACACCCATTTAGTTTTGCCATAATACCTTATGCCATTTCACAAGCAGTGCACTGAGCCATGTCAGTGCTGACAACAGCAGACAGGAGCTGGACTCCAGATCCTGCAGCTTCAGCCTTAATGTATGGTTGCCTTAGGGGCGTTCTACCTATTAATTTAACATTCTAAAACTAATTATGTATGTCAGGGTGACCTCTCTCTAATCTACATTCATCACAGAGTCTGAGCCGTCTGGCTCTATTGTTCTTATAATAAAATAGCTGTTGATAGACTTATATAATTGACTGTGTCAGGAGTGAACTCACCCTACATTGCTACATGCAAATGGTGTATAGTCCCAATAGAATAAAGATAAGCAAAAAAATAATCCAACTATCTTCAGTAATTAACTTTGGAGGTTTCATAACAACAGTAGAAAATATATTTCCCATCGGCCTAAAAATGAAATTAGGGAGTACATGGGAGTCACATGTATAGTAATTAAAAAAAGTTTTATTGGGGAAAAGTTGAATGAAAGAAATGCACCTTGAGTTTATGTAATACTTACAACACTTCCTGTTCCTTGGGCTAGCATACTGAGAACTCATTTAAGAAATATATCCACACACACTTCAGTAGGAGATACAATTTTCTATGCAGTTCTGAGTGTCCATTTGTTGATCAAAATCTAATATCTAATAATCTAAATATCTAAGTAATCAAAATCTATAATAGGTGCTTCCCTTTCTAAAATATCTATGGTATCTTTTCATTTATACTGCTGATGCTATAAAAAAAAACTTCTTTAACGATTAATTTGTTGATTTTAGTAAATCTTTTTTGGAGGTGAATATTTCCCTATTGTTTGAAAGGACTCTCCTGATAAAGGCAATACTTTCATAGAAGCTGTCAACAATAAATACTGACTAAATGGCATTTCATGTGGAATATTATACCAGGTTTGGAGGAGATTCTCAAATGAGAGAAAAGGCAATCCATAGAGTTTATAGTGAGTAACCCAGACCTGTTTCCAAAGACACTGGGAGCAGTTCCAGTCATACTGCCCTGGGGTTCTCTTCTGTTCTTACTGAAAAAAATTATTTAGAACTTATTCTCTTTCCAGCATTATGGTAGGTCTAGAAGGAGACAACTGAAACATCATACATGGTCCTTGTCCTGAGAGATACCAATAAGGAGTTGGAGCAAGGTAATGGTTAAGAGTGGACACTCTGGGGTTTGATACAGGCCGTGGCATTCCAAGGTTGTCTGGCTTTAGGCTAGCTGCTTCAAATACCATACCTAAATTTCCTCATCTGTAAATTGAACCTACATAGACTTATAAAACCTACCACAAATGGTTGTTGTAAAAAGTACACTTAGCAAAGTAAATGTAGATTACAGGGCTCATTGCTGTTATTTCCTTTGGTGTGAGATGTGTAAATATCTTGAGAATAATACAAAAAACATATATAAGTAAATGCTTAGTTATGTGGCATTAAGAAAAATCAAACAATAGTCTAGAAAGGAAAGTCAGAGAAATGTCAGTTTGAGTCCTACCTCCACCTCTGTGAACACAGTTACTAAAGCTTTTTGAAGCTTTATTTTCTCATAACTAAAATTTGAATAATAATAGTACTTGTCTTACAGGTCTGTATAAGAATAAAATGAAATAATGTGTATGTCAAGTTCTTGGCATAGTGTCTGGAATTCATGAAAAGTATGAAATTCAGTAAAACTTATGAAATTTTTTTGGTTTTGTTTTGCTCTTTAAGTAATATTACCATTGAGCAACAAATGAGGTTAAAAAAGGAAGGAAGGAAAGAAGGAAGGGCCAAAAATATGGCTTCATGGATGGTGTTTTCATTTCCTATGGCTGTTGAAACAAGGTACCACAAATAGGTGGCTTAGAACAGACATGTATTGTCTCTCACTGTACTATATCTCAAAGTTATGGAAGCCAGAAATATGAAATCAAGGTGTTGGTAGGGCCATGCTACCTCTGGAGGCCTCTCTCCTAGCTTCTTGTAGTTCCTTGGCTTTTGGCAGCATGACTCCAGTCTTTCTATGAGGTTCTCCCCGTGTGAATTCTTTTTATAAGGACATCAGTCATATTGGATAAGGAGCCCACTCCAATCCAGTATGATCTCATCTTAAGTAATTAAACCCGCAATGGTTCTATTTCCAAATTAGGTCACATTCTGAGGTACTTGGCAGTAGAGATTTAACAAATAAATTTTGGGAGTGGGGATACAATCCATATCAGATTATAGAAGATTCTGAATAATCCTGGAAAGAAATGAATAGGGAATGAATAGAACAACATTCTAGATTGGGGAACGCCAACAGCAAAAAAAATAGAATAGTAAGTTAACAGAGTATTAGAGACATGTAAAAAGATAAAAGGGTTTGTATTCTAAGTGATGGGACATAAGAATAAGGAGATGGTATTAGGCCAGATCTGGGGTCATATAATAAACAATGACAAGCACAGTTAAGTCAGCAATTCATCAGAGTAGACACTGGTTATACCACTACAACTAGGTTGAAATCAGCCCTAGAACCAATTCAGAAAATGTGACGGTCTAGTTAAGAAATTTAGATGCAATATATAGGCATAAAAGTCTAAGACTAAAGTGGTATGTTCATTGCCCAAGGTATATACATTCAACACCAAGGAACTATTATTAGTTATAGATGAAAAAGGTAATCATGATTTGAAATTAAAACAGGAAGCTGTATAAGTACTGATTAGTACACATGAGAATATCAAATCCTCTTACATCCAGAAGAGTACAGAAGGAAAATTGGGAAGGATGGTGACTTGCTGTACTTCCTCTTGGCATATTCCTTTTATTAAATAAGATGTTACTATTTGCTCCCAGAAAAGGCTGATGTGAGAACCAAATGATGTTATTTTAGGTAAAGTTCTCCTATAGTAAGTGCCCTAAAAATGTTAACCACTATATTTAAACTTACTAGCTTATTTATTTGATTATTCTTAAAGAAGAAAGGGAATTGAAAAATAAATTGCAGTCACATCTTACCATTTCCCACACAGTTATCTCTTCCAGTTTTTTCTCTCTCCCAATTACCTTTCCACATTTTTTTCTCTTAAACTTCCCATCTGTGTCTATACTTCCTCTTTTTCCTCTTGTCTTTTTCTTATCTTTTGTAAGCCTGTGTGGCATTTGTTTTCTGTGCATAGTTGTACATGATCCAAAGACTGTTCTTCCCAAAGCCAATTGCATTTGAAACTGTGTACTGGGTTTCTTCTCTCCTTTTTAAATTTCTTTATTCTTCACATTTTAAAAAAATGTTTCCAGTCATGTACTAAGCTCTAAGTCTGTAACAGGAGATCTAGCATAGCCCCTGGATGTGAAAGCTCACAGTTTGGCAAGGGCATGGCCATATAGATAGATAAATCACAATCCAGTGTGATCAGAGCTCAAGGAAACAAACACATACACTCATAAGTGGAGTTGGCAACACTCTGAGGCAGGTAACAGTGCACTTGATGCTAAAGGCTTAAGTAGAAGCTTTCCACGAAGAGCGTTTGGATGCCTTCATCTTTTAAAATTATTCTCTTGGCTTTCATTCATGGTACTGTATCTTGGAGGCCTACTTGCTTCTGTAACTAAAACATTTGCAAAATTTTCCTGGGTCTGAGATCCTTCTTAGCTGATATTTGGCTGCCAACTCCAAGCTGCATTACTACAAGCCACATTTCCCTTACGGATAATCTGTCTTCTTTTGTCCAATATGGTTCTCCCTATAACTAGTTTACATGTCCCAAGGACCCTCAAATCTGTATGTTTATAACATGCTGTGATATTTTTGTTCAAGATGAGATGCTTCTGGACAGTGAAAATGGCAAATTATACCAGTGAAAGGATATAATTTTCTATAAGGAATTTTCACACTTTTCTTTTCATGTTAAATACAAGGGAAAAGAAATTACTGCCTACTGTAGGCAAGACAATTAATTTGGCCTCCGTTCATGGAAGCTGTGATATGGAAGGAGGAAACTGAGATATGCATAAAATAAATTAAGGCAGCCATTCTATAAAATAATGTATAATCTAGTTGGAGAGATAATAACCAAGAATGATGTCTGGTTGACCATGATTTGGTCTCTTGTTATTTACCTAGTATCTTGGTATATTGGATAGTATGGTACACAGCTCCATCTAAAATATGTGTGCCATGTTTGAAGTATAGCCAGGATATTTTTGAATGTGTAATAGGTTTAAAATTCAAAAGGTATAAAAGTGTGTATATAGTGATACTCCTCCCTCTCCTCTGACCCCATAATTACCAAGTTTTCCTTTCTATAGAAACTAATTTTAGTAATTTCATGTGTACTCTCCTAAAGATACTGTGTATGTAGACATACCTAATTATTTTTTACTTTCTTCTTATACAAATGTTAGCACACATGCACATACATAACATGTTATGCACACACTGCTTTCTTTTCATGTAATGCTATAGCTAAATTTTATATAATATCAACATAGTGCTTTCTTATTTTTAAGACTGCATAGTATTCCATGATATATGGATTTATTATATATATTTAATTAATTTACTGTAAATGGTCATGTATACCATTTAAAAAATATTTTCCTATTAAGAACAGTGCTGTGTAGGGGCACCTGGGTGGCTCAGTCAGGTGCCCCTGACTGAATCATGACTCAGGTCATGATTCCAGGGTCCTGGGATCGAGCTCCCCGTTGGGCTCTCTGCTCAGTGGGGAGCCTGCTTCTCCCTTTGCTGGCCATTCCCCCTGCTTATACTTGCTCTTTCCCTCTCTCTCTCTGTCAAATAAATAAATAAAATCTTTAAAAAAAAAAAAAGAATTGTCCTGTGTAGCAATGAATACACACAGCACCCAGTACTAGGAATCTTCATTTCTAATACCACTGTCCAATAAAAAGAATTGCAGGGGGGGGTCACCTGGGTGGCTTAGTTGGTTGGGCATATGACTCTTGATCTCAGGTTGGGTCTTGATCTCAGTGTTGTAGTTCAGGCCCTGCACTGGGCTCCATGCTGGGCATGAAGCCTACTTAAAAAAAAGAATTAGGATTCCTTGGAGGAATAGCTGATTCTAGAGCTAAGACAAGGAATATACAAGATAAACCTGAAGCATCTTGTAATGTCCCAAAGTAAGGAAATGCTCAAAAAACAAATGATTAGGGTCATGTCAAAGGGACACAGGAGTAAACTGGAAAGCTCTCCCAGTAGCTAAAGCTGGGACAATTTGAGCAATAAAATCAATAAAGTAATATTAGATTATAAAGCATAAAGCTTTATATACAAATTATACAAGAAATATAAAACATAACATAAATATCTACGAATGCACATGAATATATATCAATAACTGACTGATTGAATTAATGAATGAATGGAGGATAGATACAAATCTCCACTGTAGAAGAAATCTGCCACCATCCCAGTGAGATAGAGCTTACTTCTTCACTCCTTGAGTATAGCTGCATTTAATGAGATGCTTCCAAAGAGGAGGGTATGGAAAGAAGAGAAAGGAATAGTTTTATAGTGGAGAAACCTGGCAGGCACCAACTTGGCCTGGTAATCAAAATTAACATCATAAATGATGTCATGTAGATAGTATGTATTATCGTGTGTTGAGAATTTATTAAGCAAAACAGTGTGACAGAAGGTTTATGCAAAAACCTTGATGTTATCTCTGGCTCTTTCATTTCCTACATCCAATTATTTAAGGAATCCTGTTGTATTCACCTTCAAAATATATCAGAAACTACAAACTGTCATTACCTTCACCACTACTACTGTGTTGCATGCAAACATTATAGTAATAGCCTTTAAAGCCACTCTGCTTTCACCCATGACTCCTACCATTTATGTCTACTAGCATCCAAAATGATATTCCTAAATTTGTAGGATAGATCTTGTCATCCCTGCACCTAGAAGATTCTATGGCTTCCTATCTCCCATACAGTGAAAGCCAGAATCCTTACCAAAGCCCTGCATGATCTGTTATCACTTTGAATTTATCCCCTTCTATGTTTCCTGTCACTCTGAGCCAGTCACCTTGCCCTCTTGCTGTTTTTAATGCACAAGGGAAACTACAGCCTCAAGAACTTAACACATACTGTTTCTACTGTCTGTATTCTTTCTCCTTCAGATATCCATAGGCCTCTTTCATCTCTTCCAAGTATTAGCTCAAACATTACCTTCTCAGAGACTTTCCCTGATTACCAGTGGTGACATACTGAAGATGATCAGGCCTCTTCCTTTGAGGGTGGGTGGAACCTATGATCAGATTCCAACCAATAGAATATAGCAAAGGATATGGGCTATTCCTCTGTTATTGTTATATTAAATGGTAAAGATAAAGAGATTTTGCAGATGTAATTAAGGTTCCTAATCAGTTGACTTTGAGGTAGTCACAATGGGAATTACACTGGGTTGACCTGACCTTAATCAAGCCAGATTTTTAAAAATGGCCGAAACCTTCTCTAAAGTCATAGACTCAAAGCAGTAGAGACTCTCTGAATCTTTCCATTACTGGCTTCAAAGAAGCAAGTTGTAGTGAATTCAACAGCTGCAAGGAAATTAGTTACAGATTTTTACCTAGTTAAGGCTTAAATGAGACTGAAGCCCAGCCAACAATCTGGTTTCATCCTTGTGAGATTCTGAGCAGAGGACCCTTCTAAAACATGCCTGAAACCCTTATCCACAAAAACTGTGCAATAATAAATTGGAGTTCCTTTAAGCCAATATATTTGTGGTAAGATGTTACACAGTGGTAGGAAAGGAATTCATCACAGTATTTAACAATGTCATGTTCCTGATATATCTGTCACATTCCCCTGCTTTATTTCTCTCCTTAACTCTTGCTACCATCTGATGCTCTATATTTTGTACCTGTTTATTCTGTTTATCAACTATCTGCTCTCATTAAAATATAAGTTCTATGCAAATAGAGATTTCTATTTTTTAATGCTACAAACCAAGTGCCTAGAAAAATTCCTTCACACAGTGAATTAATAAATGTTTGTTGAGTGTATGAATGGATAGATGGATGATATTTAATTGAGACAGAAATTGCCAACATGGCCAGAAGTCATATATATTGACAGATCACTTTTATTACTCATGTTACTGCTCAAGCCTTGTTAACGTGTATTTCTGAAAGCCTTGGGAGTATGGAACAAAGACTGGTATAGATACAAAGAAAAGGGTCTTACAGTGTCCCATTTGGTGTTTGGTGTCTTAAGACAGTACAAAGCATCCCTTTGTTTTACCTTCATGTAAAACTTAAAATGCCTTGAAGTGATTCTGGAGGATTGGAATGGTAGGCTATATGGATCACTCTGTACTACAGATCTCGAAGTACCTGGAAAAGATGACACATTTTAGGGAATTCCCTGTACATTGAGCCCTGAGCATAATGGAAGAAAGAGTCATGCCATCTCAATAGGCTACTTTGTCAAGGATCAGGACCAGTAAGATTTGGTACCAAAAATGGACTCGACTATTTACTAATTATGTGACATAGGGAAGCTTCAAAACTTCTCTGAAAGAATTTAATATCTACTCGTAACAATGTTATAGGCTTTTCCCAAAGATCAATAAAGGCAGTACATGAATACAGCATAGAGACAACATGGTCTGATGGTTTGAGGGCTTCGCCTCTGCAGTGAGGCTGCTAAGATTCAATTCTCTACTCTAAACTTACTAGTTGTGTGACTTTGAGAAAGTTTCTTAATCTCTTTGTACCTGATTTTTCTCATCTAGAAATTGAGAATTGTTTTTATCACACAGAGTTGTGAAGATTAAATGAGGTAATGCATGTAAAACGCCAAGGCAGTTTCTAGCATATGATAAATGTTCAGTAGATGTATTTCTTTTCTTTTGATTCATTTTACATATGAAAATGCTTTATGAAAGAAAAGACTTTATTAATGAAAAACATTATTATTTAAGACATTTATTGATTCTTATTCTAGTCAGGAATATAATGTGTAATATAATGCAATCAGTCACATCCTAAGATTAGAAAACATTGCCCCCAAATACCATTTTCTTTAAGTACAAAAATGCATTAAGAATGAGTTTCAAAGAAAGAGTTTCCATTTAAATTTAATGTGATGCAGCCACATGTTTTCTTTCTGGCAATATCTTATTTCATTTTTAGCTTTCACCTAATTCCTTATACTTTATTTTGAGGATTCATTACTATGCAAATACATATGCACTATATTCAAGTACATGCTTTGAGGATTATGTTACATTATATCATTTCACAATTAAACAGCTTGCATCCAGTTTTCTCAAATTACAAGTGTTTTATATAAGTTGGTACAAGTTACTCAGTCCAATCAATAACCAAGATTTTCCCTTTGAACCAGGATGACACAAAAATGATCCTGCGCAGGTATTAATTAAAATTTTCTTAAAAATCAATTGCATTATGAAAAAGGTGTATGTTGACTGTTGATTTATATGAAAATACAATCTAAGATCTAATGAAAAAATCTATATCTATAAAACTAATTTATTATGATTGTTTTGATTTTTCAGTTTTTAAATCAACTAAAATTCTCATTTCTCTTCTTCAACCTGGGTGTTGTTTGTGCGCCATTTCTATTATTGGATGATATCCCCAGTTTATATATATAATAAAAAGAAGTGAAAATAAATAATGTCAAAAGCCATTTTATTTCTTATTTTCATTAGGACTGATAAAGCACTGGAGGGGAAAGAGCTAAACAAATGGTTTTAAAGTCTCTTAATTATTGATTTCATCTTTCATTGCTTTAGGTAAAAAGGTGTTGGGAAAAGATGGTTATTCAACCACTCATTCTGAGGCAAAAATCAGGTTTCTTTGCCTTCATTTACAAGATTTCAAATATTAAACACCAGTACACTGAGATTTTCTCAGATAGTTCCAAGTGTATTAGAATAGAATGGAAGAGAATACTTGAAATAAAAATATGTAAGACATATGGTCTTTTTAGCTAAATAGCAATTAAGTCTTGTGAATTACTTTCAAACTGAGTATTTTATTGGCAACATATTTAAAATTAACTAAATAGTCCTGTGGTGATTCTGTTTAATCCTACCAATATGAAGAAATATCTGCATATATTTAAAATATTTAAAAGATCCTATTGTGTGGACTTTTAGTGGCTCCTTTCACCCAGTACAGACAACAGCATCAGGCACATACTGAGTGCCTACTAAATATTTGTTTAATTGAATGAATGAATAGACTACAGCCAAGTAAACATGACTTACTTCCTATCATGAGAAAGTGACTCCTTTGGAAGTTTAGGCTGGGTCTGCAATATACAACCAGGCATTACATTGTGTTAGAAATGCATGCCTAATCTCAGCTAGTAGTGATGAGACCAACTTTTAGTCCTTATGAAGAGCATTAGGAGTTCTAATTTTTTTTAAATTTAACCCAGTAAAAAATTATATACCAGGGAACATACAAATATCTATAAAACTAACAGAGATGACACTATCATTTAAATGTTTCCTTTTTTAAATTTGCTTGGCATACTCTCTAACTCCATCCATGTTGTTACAAATGGCAAGATTTCATTCTTTTTGAGGGCTGAGTAATATTCCACTGCATATATCTACCAAATCTTATGTAGCCATTCATCAGTCAATAGACATTTGGGCTATTTCCATAATTTGGCTATTGTAGAATAATGCTGCTATAAACATCGGGGTACATGTAGCCCTACAAATTAGATTTCTGTATTCTTTGGGTAAATACATAGTAGTGCAATTGCCAGATCATGGGGTAGTTCTATTTTTAACTTTTTGAGGAACCCAAATACCATATGATTTCACTCATATGTGGAATTTAAGAAACAAAACAAGCAGGGGCGCCTGGGTGGCTCAGTTGGTTAAGCGACTGCCTTAGGCTCAGGTCATGATCCTGGAGTCCCAGGATCGAGTCCCACATTAGGCTCCCTGCTCAGCGGGGGGTCTGCTTCTCCCTCTGACCCTCTTCTCTCTCATGCTGTCTCTAATTCTATCTCTCTCAAATAAATAAATAAAATCTTTAAAAAAAAAGAAAGAAACAAAACAAGCATAGTGAATAGAAGAGAGAGACGCCAACCAAGAAAGAGACTCTTAACTATAGAGAGCAAACTGACAGTTACTAGAGAGGAGGTGGGTGGGGGAATGGGTGAAATAGGTGATGGGGATTAAGGAGTGCACTTGTGATGAGCACTGGATATTGAATCACTAAGTTGTACACCTGAAACTAATACTACATTGTATGTTAACTAACTGGAATTTAAATTAAAAAAAAATGTTTCCTCTTTTTAAGTTTCCTTTCCTAGGTACACCTATAGTACAACTGCTACTTCTACTACTATCTTTTAGTTATGTTTTGCTGTAAGTAGTGAGATAATTATTCCACCACTAGTTATATTTCATGTTCAAGTTTAATTTGGGGGATATTTATATACCATATAAATCAGAACCATTTAAATAATTGTAAATAACCTGGTAATCCTAATGTGCCAAACTTTGCATATAAACATTTAATAAATACATGTTTATATATGCATGGAAAATTAAAACTTAAGAAAGTTGTTATGGGCTGAACTGTGTCTCCTTTCCTGAGATTGTTATGTTGAAATCCTAACCCCTAGTACTTCCTAATGTGACCATATTTAGACACGGCGTCTTTGAAGACATCCTTAAATGAAAATGAAGTCATTAGGGTAGGCCTTAATCTGTCTAGCGTTCTTACAAGAGGAAATTCGGACACATAGACACATAGAGAGGGAAGACTAAGTGAAGACATGGAGAAAAGATGGCCATCTATAGGCCAACGAGAGTCCTAGAACAGATCTATCCCTTGTGGCCCTCAGGAAGAACCAATACTACTGACATTTTGATCTTGAACTTCTAGCCTCCAGACCTGTGAGAACAAATTTCTGTTGTATAAGCCAACAGTCTGTAGTATTTTGTTACATAACAGCCCTAGCAAACTAATACAGTCATTATTATTTTTATGACTCTAGTGTTTAAATTTCTCTTTTTCTTACAGTGTTTTCTATCTCTTCAGTAGTTTATAATGTATACCAAATGACTGAGGACAACAGTCCCAGGTTAAGGGAGAATGCTTACTGTTAGTTGCTGTGTGTGGAATTCTTTCTATATGACTTCTACTCAGCTCCTGGCAAATCTATGCAAAGTTAATGTGATGGCAATGGCTTGTATATACAGTAAGAGACAGTATCAGGCAGTCAATAAAATGGCACAGTTTTTTCTAATGTAATACAAATTTTGGAATATAAGAACATTCTTAATACAATAGGAGAACCATTAGCACATACAATAGCTTTGTTTTATTAACAGCCTTGTTCATGTTAGCAATTTTGATCTAATTTAAGTGATGTTCCCATTATAGTGGCAAATTGTGTTTTCATTAATACAGTGAGAAAGCCATTAATATGAAAATTGCTCATTCAGAATCACATTAGTGAAGTGCTTATCCTATTATCATTAAACTGATTCTAACCTAGGTGCTAAGCAATCTGAGTTGGAGGATCTTGTAGCAAAGGAGTCTTCATACTTCTTTAGCAGGATCTCATTGGCTTTCTTATGGATTCTTGACACATTTTACTGTGTTATGTTTTAAAGTTATGTAAATATCAACACCACTATTAGTTTATTCCTGAATCTTATTCTATAAATTTTATATATTGACACATAACATCTATAACTTCACATTTGGATCTCCTAAATACCCTCAGCATATCTTCAGAATATTAGTAAGTAATATATATGAGTTTGGGTTCTCTGGTTGTAAGCAACAGATTCTAACTCTTCCCCCTTATGCAAAAAAAAATTTATCAAAAGGCTATAAGGAAGTTCACAGTATAAATGCGTGGAACAGGCTTAGAAACATAAAATAAGAGATTTCTAGAGGGCTCCAGAAGGGGAACTGGAACAATGATCCTTCTAACAGCAGTGGTTGGGTCAGCTTGCTCTGTCAGAATTGTTTCATTCTTCCTCCTGTTTTCCTATCAAGTCACAGGCTTCAAGTTCAGTAGCACATCATCTGATTGACTGACTCCCTTAGGTTCTGTGTCTGACTGCTTGCTGTGCTAGAGTAATAGGAAAGAACTGTCCACTTTTGCATCCACCCTTGAAGAGCACACAAAATGGGGAGAGGAAGTTCTCCCCCACTAATAATTATGGTGCTGTTGAAAAGGAAGTAATGGACTTGGTACCCTAAAACTGAAAGACTCCACTACAATTATAATATACACAAGGAGTACTCTACCTCATGGGGAAACTGTGCTCAGCATTATTTCCACAATTACCTGGCTCTCCTAAAGTTTCATCCACTGGAATCATTGTCATGTGATTTTCTTTGGCCATGTGAGCAAAAGTGATGTGTTTCATATCTCCATTAAGTTTTTAATCACAGTATTTAACTCTCCAATTCTCCTCTTCCTACCTCTAAAACCACCAAATCTGGAAGCAACCTTCCAGATGGTAGAGCCTCTGTTAATTGGGATCCATGATACAGGAAAGTAGAGGTTTTCTATTAAAGTAGAACATGTAACACAAACAAGAAACAGGTATCATCCAAGTCACAGAGCTAATGTGGCTTTTGTTATGGCAACCCATCCTAGAGACATATGTGAAATGGTAGAATATAAACATTGTTAAAATTAAAGCTCTGATTCTTATCAAATATGTATCCTTGAACAATTTTGTTAATTTCTTTGTGTCAGTTTCTTCATTTATAAAGTAGGAGAATAGATACCAACAGCATCGATATGATATTATGATATTACCTACACCTATGAAGTAAGAAAGAATAACAGCTAATGTCAGAACACTTGGAAATACCAGTATGTAAAGTAAGTAGAAAAAATGGTTGTTTAAGGAGACTGGAGGTCAGATTCTAGAGAATTGAAAGAAAAATTAGGGGAGGGAATAACTACAGAATAAGAAAAAGAAATGCTATAGAAATAACAAGATAAGGTATGAATATATGTCCAATATATGACAACTAGGAGATAATCAATGACTGTATCAGTAGCTAATAGACTACATATTTGTTTCAAGAGGATATAAGGTACTTTATATTAAAATATTAAGAACTAAGAACACCACTAAACAGGGAAAATAGAAAATACCTTAGTTGTGGTGGGATAGGGGAGGAAAAGTATGCAAAGGAAAGACAGAAAGCTGAAACTATAAATGATTAAAAACATTTCTGAGGGGCACCTGGTGGCTCAGTTGGTTAAGCGTCTGCCTTCAGCTCAAGTCATGATCCCAGGGTCCTGGGATCGAGTCCCGCATCAGGCTCCCTGCTCAGCATAGAGTCTGCTTCTCCCTCTCTCTCTCTCTGCCTTCCTCTCTACCTACTTGTGCTCTTTATCTCTCTGTCAAATAAATAAATAAAATCTTAAAAAAAAAACATTCCTGAGCAACTTGATGATCATATTGAAGAGGAAACAACATGTATTAAAAGGAGGCATATAAGTTAAACAAGATACATTTTGTGAAAATATTTACCCACAGATCTCTACCAAAGGCATCATGAACTAAGTCAAAAGATGGTGACCTCCTAAAACTAATGTTTGCCATACGGCTCTTACGTCCATTATTTCTGAGAAAATTTGCATGATAAATGGAAATAGCACTGTGTGATAGCATATTAGAGAGGAGTGGTAGAATTAATTATATAACTAAGGTTCTAATTCCTAGTGAATCTAGAGATTTCTTGAACTAAGTATGCTCTAAACATCTTAAGATGTTCTTTCTTAAAGTTAGTTTTCACTATCTCCTGAATTTATCTGAATATATCTCATTTTTGCCAGATAATTAGTATGAAAATGATAAATCAATTTCTCACCCCAACATTAGAATTACAAATTCAAAAACCTTCAAATTTATAAAACCTTGTACCACAATTGGGTCAAGAGTTTTATTCTGAGTTCTTTCCTGGAAGATAACGATCTGGCAACACCACCTTTTGCAACTCACTTTCTCCATTTTTAAAATGGGAGAAAAAGTCTAATCATTTTTGAATAAAAAATAAAAGCATACTCCCTGAGTATAAATTGCCAATCTTGAAGAGTATAAACTCAATCATGAAGAATTGCATTAGATCACCTTTACCTTCTTATGTCTCATGTCCACTAAAAGAGAACAAATTTATAATATCTTGTTATTGTCCCATAATTCCTTTTAAACAAATTCAAAACTGTTTTTTCTGCACTTCAATATAATCTCTTCTCCTTCCTCTAAAAGGATTTAGCTTTGGATTAAAATGTTCCAGGGGTGTGCGTGCGCACGCACGCGTGTGTGTGTGTGTGTGTGTGTGTGTGTGTGTGTGTGTATTTTACATGAGTTTATAGTGATTCTACAATATAATTTATAAGAGTTAAAAAGAGAAATTGTTACCTTTTACTTTCCGACAGAGCCTATATGAATTAGGTGAAATATGTCTACTGTGTATTTATTTCTAACTCAGAATTGAGGTTCTTTCATCTTTTTCATCATGTGTACATAGATTGTATGCTATGGAATCAGGCTGATCCCACAAACCTATTAGACATATACTTGTGTTTTCAATGTAGTCACTGTAAGGAGGCAGGGTTTCAACTTGGAACCTTGCCTGTATCATCCCAGGGTCAGGGCCAATTACTATGGCAAGTCTTGGGCATTTATTGCTGATCACTGCAAGAAATGGTCATGTAGACTTTGGGAGCTTAAGATTTTCCCTTTTCTTTTAGGAGATAGATGTGTCAGCCAAATCCCAGGAATAATGATGTACATAAACTACAGATCAGGAGCAGTTGTGTTCAGAAAGAGTGAGCCCTCATCAGCATCATATCCAGTGCATTCTAGACCACCCACAGGTCATTCTCTCCTTCTTGCTATCTGAATTGCCTCCAAAAATATTTTTAATGAGATTTTCACTGAATTTCAAATCAGTGTGCCAACTTGAAGAGAGAGCAGAGAGTAAAAAAAAAAAAAAAAAAGATGGATATAATGGGGTTACAAAGTGGAAAGTATAACGGTCACTGGCTATTGAAATTAGATTTTATTACTATGTTTATTTTTTTCCAGTGGGCTTAAGGTGTGGTATTGGTCCTTATTTTGTAATCAAATTAAAATATTAAAGTGTTGAGGGTAGGGCAGGAAAGCATTGTACTAATGTCCAGTTGCCCAATAAAGATGATCTTTTCCTGTGGGCAATATGTTTACGTCTGATGCATTTTTTTTTCTGCCTGTTGCTAGCTCTATTATTATCCCATGGTGAATGTTTCTTGTCTAGGATTTAACCTACTATTCTTGAGAACAGGTATTCAAATCCTGGCTTATTTCAAGCATAGTTATTGTAGGCTTTTTTACTCCTGTGGGATATTTTTTATAACTTCCTCAAAATTGGGAATTCAGCAGGCCCTGTTCTCTTTGGTCCTAGAGCAGATAATTACCAACAGAACTAGTTACTGGAAACAAGTTATGGTTCTCAAACTATTAAACTTCAGGGTGAAGTTTCTTGACAGTTTCTTTCCAGATTTCTGATAGCAAAGTTTTCCTATTTATTGTAACTTTTTTCTATTGTCTACTGGAAAAAGTATACTGTTCCACTACAGAAAATATTATTGGATGGTTTTGCAAAGATACAAGCTGCCTATCAATTTCTTTGAGTATCTGCTCATTAGCTACAGAGACTAAGTTGCAGAATATCCAAATAAGCTTTGTTGGGTAGGGAGAAAAATGCAATCATACTGACCCTCAAGATTGGAAAATAATTTGTTTATTAAAATGTGTGTGGCTGTATATTTGGGTGCCTGTTGACTGAAGCTTTTCTAAGTACATATTTTCATTTAAAAGACATACCTTGTCTGTGCATGGACTAGTTCTGAACTTTCCAGCTTATGTTGTTCTCAGGTTCTTCTTACCTTAAACTTTTGTTGTGTCTCCTATTTTTCTGATTTCATATATAGTCATTTATTTTAGTTGCCCACATTAGTAACAGAATCAGATCCAGAGGCAAGGATTTAAGAGTAAGAAGTTCATTTTTGAGGTGATCCCAGGAGCAATTTTAGGGAAATAGGAAAGTGAGATACAGAAGGGAAAGCAGCCAAAAAAGGATGAGTTAAGGAAATTATTATTATGTTGTTGACAACTGGGGCTAAAGCCAGCTAACCCCAGAAATGGGTGGAGGCACAGACAACTTCACAGTAGTTACCAATTTTAGGATTCCCTTTCAACAACTGTGGCTCTTAAGTTTTTGACAATAAAGTATAAAGCAACAACTACTGATCTGGCTTGAAGAAACTTAGGATAATTTACTGATTTTTATTTCTAGATATTACAGAGCTGGACCACTGATATTTCCAGTTAGCCCAACAATGGGCATACAAATGTGCGCAGTGTATTCAGCAATCCCTAATGAGCAAACACTGAAATTGCTGTTCAAACTCTGTAGCCTATTCACACAACCTATTTTGAGTGAAAAAAAAAATCTTTCTTCCCACATTTCTTGGAGCCCAATATGAGATGTTTTCCTAGTCAACCTGTCAGTGGTTGTGCTGCTCTTTTCTTACTTGCCTATCAGTTATGTTTCTTTTATTCTCAAATATTGGAAGATGCAACTGGAATGGTTTAATCATTAAGAGAATATTTTTCATTCACATAACTAAAATGGGTTTTGTACACTCCCCAAATTGTAACAACCATTTTAAGCTGTTTTAAAACACATCATTGTCGATACATTTTTTAAAAACCTAAAATTCTGTAACTATTAAATTGTATTAAACTAAGTACAAGAGGCCATCTACCCATGTGTGAATTACTTCTACTCAGAAAGATGCCTAAGTTCAAAAACTCTTGCTGTACAAAATTGTTTTCCAGTGAGTTAGGTGTTTTTGTTTTTGTTTTTCAAAGATTTTATTTATTTATTTGACAGAGAGTTAGCGAGAGCAGGAACATAAGCGGGGGTGTGGGAAAGGGAGAAGCAGGCTTCCCGCCGAGCAGGGAGCCCAATGCGGGGCTTGATCCCAGGACCCTGGGATCATAACCTGAGCCAAAGGCAGAAGCTCAACGACTGAGCCACCCAAGTGCCCCAGGTGCTTTTTTTAATGAAACCATAAAGAAAGTGATAATTATTTTTTATTTATGAATAATCTAAATAGTTCTCCAAATAGGGAATTTCCTGAATGTCTATCAGATATTATGTATATTCCCCAAATCTTCATACTATATACTTATGATTAGTCACTTCATCATTTAATATTTATAAACTTGCCTCAAATCCCTATGCCACAGAATCTGTTAAACTCAGTGTCTCTCACAATATCTTTGGAATGTCTTGGGAGTGACAAGTATTAATTGAATTGAACACCTTATTGCTGTTGGCTCATTTCCTGATCCTGGGTGAATGAATCCTTTTCTCTTCACTTTGCATCTCACTTCTTGCTCATGACATCTCTGCTGGACTATGACCCAGTTTCTTTATTTTCTTAAGTACCACTTCAACAACACTGAAGAAACAGCAGACTTCTGCTATATGTAGGTCAGAAGTTCTCAAACTTTAGCATACATTACAATCCTCTGGAGAGCCTGAACCCAGTTTTTGTTTTTGTTTTTTTTAACTTTTTTCCCAGAGTTTCTGATTCACTAGGTCTCCTGAGAATGGCTCCTCAGAATTTGCTTTTGTAACAAGGTCCTGCTTAATGCTTAGGCTGCTGGTCAGAAGATCATACTTTGAGAACCACTTGTTTAGAGTAATAAGGTAGGGTCAGGGAAGGGTTGCATTACTATGAAGATAACTTAAAATTGAAAAATAGATTTCCTAATTTAAAAAGTCCCTTAACCATTTCCATCTTCAGGAATTTCTCAGTAGCTATACTCCAAGTAGAGAATAGGTCTTCTCATCCCCTTCTCTTTCTCCTTTCCTCTTTCTCTGGCTCCCCCACTTCTTTCTGAAGGACAGACTTGGGAAGGTCAAAACTCCTCATTTTTTATTATGTAGAACACATAAGCTATTCCTGTCTCTTTGCCTTAAACCTAGCCAGCTGGCCAAGCTGATGGGCTATTTATTTTTCCAAACGGCTTTGCCAAAAATTGTTCTTTCCTATTTACATATTTCTGCTACTGATTCTTAAACTAATAGTTTTATTCTCTCAATTATATTTTATAACAAATTACTATGAACTCTGGTTTTCCATTTGATAAATCTAAATCTTTATATGTGTATTTAGCTAGCTTAGAATCTTTTATTTTAATTGCATGAATCATTTATGACATCACTATGATTATGATAATAAATATTGACTGGACTAATACATACGTGAATTTTTGATGTTACATCACAGATTATTCTTGGAAAATACAACCTGTATTCAGAGTGAAAGAGGCAGAACACTGAAATAATACTTCCTAAGTTCAAGGCTATCCTGATTGGAAGGCTCTAAAATTTATAATCCAAATTTTAGGGATGAGTGAGCAATAAGATTATTGCTTTGGCTTCCTTTTTTCCAGGCAACTGTATTCCTTCCTACATACATACACATATAAAAATACATGTTCATCAAGCTTGTTAATTCTTTCAAAGAACCAGCTCCTAGTTTCATTGATCTGTTCTCCTATTCTTTTGGTTTCTATTTCATTGATTTCTGCTCTGATCTTTATTATTTCTCTTCTCCTGCTGGGTTTAGGCTTTATTTGTTGTTCTTTCTCCAGCTCCGTTAAGTGTAGGGTTAGATTGTATATTTGAGAACTTTCTTGTTTCTTGAGAAAGCCTTGTGTTGCTATATACTTTCCTTTTAGGACTGTTTTGCTGCATCCCAAAGATTTTGAACAGTTGTGTTTTCATTTTTATTTGTTTCCATGAATTTTTTTAATTCTTCTTTAATTTCCTGGTTGACCCATTCATTCTTTAGTAAGATGCTCTTTAGCCCCCATGTATTTGAGTTCTTTACAACTTTCCTCTTGTGATTGAGTTCTAGTTTCAAAGCATTGTGTCCCGAAAATATGCAGGGAATGATCCCAATCTTTTGGTACCGGTTGAGACCTGATTTTGGTACTGGTTGAGACCTGACCTAGGTTGTGATCTCTTCTGGAGAATGTTCCATGGGCACTAGAGAAGAATGTGTACTCTGTTGCTTTGGGATGGAATGTTCTGAATATATCTGTGAAGTACATTTGGTTCAGTGTGTCATTTAAAGTCTTTATTTCCTTGTGGATATTTTGCTTAGATGATCTGTCCATTTCAGTGAGGGGGGTGTTAAAGTCCCCCACTATTATTGTATTTTTGTCAATGTGTTTCTTTGCTTTTGTTATTAATTGGCTTATATAATTGGCTGCTCCCATGTTAGGGGCATAGATATTTACAATTGTTAGATCTTCTTGTCAGATAGACCCTTTAAATATGATATTGTATACTTCCTCATCTCTTATTACAGTCTTTGGTTTAAAATCTAATTTGTCTGCTATAAGGATTACCACCCCAGCTTTCTTTTGGTGTCCATTAGCATAGTAAATGGTTTTCCATCCCTCACTTTCAATCTGGGGGTGTCTTTGGGTCTAAAATGAGTCTCTTGCAGACAGCATATCGATGGGTCTTGTTTTTTAATCCAATCTGATAGCCTGTGTCTTTTGATTGGGGCATTTAGCCCATTTACATTCAAGGTAACTATTAAAAGATATGAATTTAGTGCCATTGTATTGCCTGTAAGGTGACTGTTACTGTATATTGTCTGTGTTCCTTTCTGGTCTATGTTACTTTTAGGCTTTCTTTGCTTAGAGGACCCCTTTCAGTATTTCTTGTAGGGTTGGTTTCGTGTTTGCAAATTTCTTTAGTTTTTGTTTGTCCTGGAAGCTTTTTATCACTCCTTCTATTTTCAATGACAGCCTAGCTGGATCTAGTACTCTTGGCTGCATATTTTTCTCATTTAGTGCTCTGAATATGTCATGCCAGTCCTTTCTGGACTGCCAGTTCTCGACAACTGACAGAATGGGAGAAGATATTTGCAAATGACGTACCAGATAAAGGGCTAGTATCCAAAATCTATAAAGAACTTATCAAACTCAACACCCAAAGAACAAATGATCTAATCAAGAAATGGCCAGAAGACATGAACAGATATTTTTCCAAAGAAGACATCCAAATGGCCAACAGACACATGAAAAAGTGCTCAACATTGCTCGGCATCAGGGAAATCCAAATCAAAACCTCAATGAGATACCACCTCACACCAGTCAGAATGGCTAAAATTAACAAGTCAGGAAACAACAGATGTTGGACAGGGATGTGGAGAAAGGGGAACCCTCCTACACTGTTGGTGGGAATGCAAGCTGGTGCAGCCAGTCTGGAAAACAGTATGGAGGTTCCTCAAAAAGTTGAAAATAGAGCTACCATACGACCCAGCAATTGCACTACTGGGTATTTACCCCAAAGATACAAATGTAGGGATCCAAAGGGGTACGTGCACCCTGATGTTTATAACAGCAATGTCCACAATAGCCAAATTATGGAAAAAGCCAAGATGTCCATTGACAGATGATGGATAAGGAAGATGTGGTATATATACACAATGGAATATTATGTAGCCATCAAAAGGAATGAAATCTTGCCATTTGCAACGACGTGGATGGAACTGGAGGGTATTATGCTGAGCAAAATAAGTCAATCAGAGAAAGACATGTATCATATGACCTCACAAATATGAGGAATTCTTAATCTCAGGAAACAAACTGAGGGTTACTGGAGTGGTGGGGGGTGGGAGGGATGGGGTGGCTGGGTGATAGACATTGGGGAGGGTATGTGCTATGGTGAGTTCTGTGAACTGTGTAAGACTGTTGAATCACAGACCTGTACCTCTGAAACAGATAATACATTATATGTTAAAAAAAAAAAAAGAAGAAGAAGAAGAAGAAGATAGCAGGAAGGGAAAAATGAAGGGCTGGAAATCGGAGGGGGAGACGAACCATGAGAGACTATGGACTCTGAAAGACAAACTGAGGGTCCTAGAGGGGAGGGGGGTGGGGGGATGGGTTAGCCTGGTGATGCGTATTAAAGAGGGCACATACTGAATGGAGCACTGGGTGTTATACACAAACAATTAATCATGGAACACTACATCAAAAACTAATGATGTATGGTGATTAACATATTAAAAAAATAAAGTGTTTGTTTCTTGTCAATTTTAAACCAAGTAAAGAATGCAAAACCAATAATCTTTTAATATCTTCAGAATCTCTGTTTCTGTTTCATTTTTGCAGACTATGGGAAACTAAATTAGCTATTTTCTTTCCTTTTTATAAATTGTAGCAAATTTTGCTGTAAAAGGCTCTAATGAAGGCAAAAGCTTACATTGGTTGTGATGGTAGCCCTGGGCCTTTTTAAAGAAAATTACTTTTTACAGAGTTTACAACGTTGATTGGAATCAGAGCATATTAATTGCTGGTAAATAATTGTAGTTTTCAAAGATGGAGAAATGTTCTTCCAAAAGAAATCAGGCAAAATGTCCATTTCTTTCTTTCTGTTCCATTCCTTCCCTGTACCTAACCAACTCTAATTCTACCCCTGCAGAGTAACCCCTGACTGAGTCAGCTCATTCAGATGTCTGGAAACCATGCTGGCTCTCTTTTTAGTCAACTTTTCCTCAGCAGATGTAGTAATACCATTGGTAGATCTTTGGGGAATTTTCCTTTCTGCTCTTCACCCTCATTACTCCTGCCATCTGGTCCATTTCTGTTTTACTTCCATTCAGCAGATGTGTTCCCATCACCCCTCCCATACTGACCTAAGTGAATCTCCCTAGTTCAGCATACCCCTGAGTTTGGACAGGTACAGGGACAGAGAATGGAATAATGCCAAGTCTTAAACCCATATAGATATGAAAGGAAACACCTGTTTCCATTCAAAACAAGGAGACTAAATGTTTATACTTCTTCATAAGCCAAGATATTTATTTCTTTTCTTTGGACTCAGTACAATTCACGCGAACACAAAATCCTCATTTGTTGCCAAATGAAGGTCATGTTTTATAGGATCCAAACTTCTGCTCTTCTTTTGGTTGAAACACTGTGGCTTATACCAGTGAAATTTGCCCAGCATTTGGCATTTGTGGAATACAAGTGGCTACTTCCACATAATTTGTTGAGTGACCTATTATTGTTGATGCTTCATACATGCTTAAGTATATTACGCAAGCTCAACCATGTTCTTGTTCTTATAAGGACATAAAAGATAAATTCCATCCTAAAGTAGATTATTAGTTCTGTTGAGAAACATGACTAGGTATGAAATAACTATCATCATGGTAAAGTCACATTTTTTTATTCCTAAATTGTGAAGTATAGACTATGAAATACAATGGAATTGCAAAGAATGAAGATTCAGTTCTGGGAGGAAGAAGAGAGAAAAGTGATAAAAGTGGACGATAAGGGCAATTTGCCCACTGAGATGAAAAAACTATACCTCTGTTTGAATACCAAATTCCATTTAAATGTTATTCTAGATATAATGATCTAAGATTAAAGTTTTAAAAAGTATTCCACATTCAAACCTGCTGAGAAGACAAGAATTAGATTAGATGGTAATTGATAAAAGTTAAGATATACTTCAGTGCCTAAGTCTACCTTTATGAGAAAATCTTTTTGTAAAAAAGAGATTCTGCATCTCTATATTACCACAATTGATTTGTGCATTTTGTGGGATACAGCAATGAAGAAATTAATACTATAAAAATATATGTGAACTTATGTGGAATAACATGTTTTTAAATGCCTGCTGACCCTTGAGGACCTTCATTAGCAGGGTGGGCACAAAAGATTTGGGGTACATAAGTGATAGTGGTAAGACTGTATCCTGCATGGTGAAGATTTCCTTGTATATATTCTTTGGCTCCATTGACTCTGGGACCAAGTGTACTTCTTATGAAAACTCTTAAATGAAATTATCAAGAATATGAGGAAATACCCCAATGTAAAGAAGCACTGAAAGGTAATGAACTTTGGGGTCAAAATAGAACTAATGCTTCATCTTACTGAAAGGAAGTAGTTTATAGTAAATAAATGTATATAATGAAGTTATATAAAAATAGAGCTAACAATTATAGATTAGAAATAATCAATGAAATTTTCATTATGAGTAAACTTGTATGTGCAACTTTTTATTTTCAAACTATTTTTCAGATTAGTGGTTTCTCAAAAAATGATATAACTGCCATGTATATTAAGCTGTCAGAATGCACTTACATGTTTTTATACGTTATGAAAAATCTGTAACTCTGAGTTAAGAATTTTGGAATAACCTGCCCTATTTTTCTTTCACATGAAACTATCATATAAATTCAGAGCTAAGTACACAGTGCTGAGAAACACAGAATCATAGAATTATAGGGTAAGAGGGATCTGAACCCTCATTATGTCCAACAACATTTTATTACTTTTAGAGTAAGTGTACGAATATAAATAGAAAACTCTGTCATCTTTTAAAGGTAATGATATGCACAGAAAACCTGGAAGTTCAAAACCTAGAAGAAACCAAGGCTCATCTATCTATAACATGTTAAAATATAGAGTTAATACCAAATAAAAAATAAATTGCCTATTTACTACTATAATTACTAAACTAGGTATTTTACATGATGGAACTGTGTGTATTGACTTGAAATCACAGGAAATTGAAATATCTGAGGGATTATGGGGATACGAACTGGAGCTTGAGTGACTACAGACTAGACATTTAGATTTGGGCAACACTGATTTGGGGATCAGAATATATTGGATATTTAGGGAATATTTTATGAAAAGAGAAAAGAGGACCCATATGTAGTTCTTAGAAAAAACATGGGCAACCAAGGAAGTCAAGTTATTGATAAAGGAGAGAGCCCTTGTCAACTAGTTTTAAAGGAAAGGTGTCCTACAGAGTGTTCACATGGCACACGGATAAGAGAATAAGAACATCAGGGAGAGTGAGTGTGTGTGTGAAGCTGAGAAAAGAGATCCAATTAAAAGAATGAACTTCAGCTCAAAGCCAGAGGAAATACGAATGGTAGCAAAGTGTCTCTGAAGTTGCGACATGATGGAATCCGAGCTCAGAAAGGAAGGTTTAGCTTTAGACACCAAAAACAGGAGGATTTTTCTGAGGTGTAAAAGAGAGAC
This sequence comes from Eumetopias jubatus, assembly GCF_037043125.1. Lineage (NCBI taxonomy): Eukaryota > Metazoa > Chordata > Mammalia > Carnivora > Otariidae > Eumetopias > Eumetopias jubatus. The sequence goes on from NW_028274811.1 coordinate 100,194,135, forward strand.
AAACGGGTGGGTGCAAACAAAACATTGAATTGGGACAAACATAAAAGCTGAAGCTCATGAATTCAGCCTTTCCAGGCACATAGTAGTGGGACCACATATTGAGAAGAGCAAGTAGATATTAGATCCTGTTAGAGAAGAGAAAGTCTGAAACAACTTAGGTTGGGTACATACTGAGAAGCCAGCAGGAGATAAATAAAAGGACTGATTAGCAGTAACAAGAAACAAGTTGCAGTTGGATTATCATACTTCATAGGACAGAGTAAGAACAGTGGTTTTATATTAAAAAAAACTTTGACTTGTGTCTTAGTGTCCTAATAATTTGGCCAAACTGCTTTGTGGTGGTTACTGATATTAAAGTAACATACTGACAATGTTCAGGTCACAGTCTGTACAATGAATTAGTGATGTTGTATCCATAAGAAGAAAAATGTATGTTTCTTATTAACATTTACTAGGCGAAAAAAAAAATCTAAAACTCTCTTGATTACCTATATTTCTGTAAACAGCATCACTGTTCCAGATGTGTTTGACTCATTTTTATCATGGGTCCAAGAAAAAAGAAAATCTTAGAAAACCATTGTTTTCTCAAGCTGAGTTCAAAATGAGGCAAAAAAAAATCTGTAAAAATTGGGCAATGGAAAAGCCAAGAAATCCAGTCTGCTTCCATACAGGAAAAAATGACATAGCTGAATCTGAAGGTAACAATAAAAATGAGGTCACTCTGCTATTATCTCAACAAGACATTTTCTGTTTATTTGTATTTTTGTTTTGTTTTGTTTTAATGTACTGGGCATTGGAAAGGAAGAGAAAGATTAAACAAATGAAAATGCTTTTATGTTATAATTCACACAACACTGCCAAACCCCAAGGAGCAAAATACTATTCATTTTCCATGTCTTGATATACAACAAATGGACACAAATATGTCTAACTCTTTCTAAAATATAAGCAGGACATGTAAGTATAATGAAGCCTTTCTAAATACCTGGTTAACATAAACGACAGAGTGAATATTTGGGGAAAGTAAATGGAGAAAAGAAATGTGAAAGTTTTCCAAGATATTGTATAATTAAAGTCAAAGGAATTTATGACACAAAAAAATTGAGGCTTTTCCTCAAATTTATCTTAGAGTGTATTGGCTGCTAAGTGAAGCAAAAGAGAAAAAGTGATCAAGTGATATTCATAGTGAACACTGAACTAGAGTTCAAGATAGGTCAAAAGGTTCAAGTCAAATACTTTCTGGGGATTCCCATTATTGCTATGCTGAGCAAAAAGAGATAAATCTGTGGGGCTCAAGGTTTACTGATTTTCCATTTATAAGCATAAACCACCGAACCTCTCCAAATTACATGTGTAAAACCTTAACTAACCACCAAGATGAGACCCATCTAAAGAGGCTATATTCAGATTCTACTTTTTTCTGCCTCAGGTTTAAGCCAATGCTGTTTTAAATCACTGTGTAAGAAGATCTATTCAAACTTCACTAATTATTTTAATTCATCTTATTTTCTATAACATTGTTCCACTACCTTTTTTTCATTTTTAATATAAATTTTACATACCTGGTGAAGACCACAGTCACGCCTTAAAGAAAACTAAACTACCTGATGGTTAAATGTAGAAGTAAATATGAATCTCCATAATTTTAAATAACTCTTATCATGTCTTGATTATGTTTGGGGTCTATATTATTTTAATATGAGCACAGTTCAAGAGATGTCAACAGAACTTGGATTACGGTACACTTGAATACATGCAAAAATTTTTTAAAAGCACTGGAAAAATTATTTTCACCCCATTTAGTTGCATAGTTATTTCCCTTAATTGCTACGCTGAGGGTGGGAGAGAGGTGTGGAGAATAGAGAAAGGTAGAGAAGGAAGGGAGGGAGAGAGGGAGGCAAGCAGGGAGAAAGGAAGGAAGGAAAAGAGGGAGGGAGGGAAAGAGATTAGCTCCAGATAATTGAATAAGTTAACTTCTAATATAATACAAGAAGCTGACTACAGACTGAGGACCTAGTAAGTAACTGACTTCATGACCTTCAATTAGTCACAGCCTAAAAGTGTTTTGATTTCCTCATGAGGATGTTAGTCTAGAATTTAGACTCCAGATTATTTCTTAGGTAACTGTTAGTTTTAAACTTCCATCGTTTTAGCATGTATTCAGTTTTTATCACCAAATAACAAAATGAAAGACTCTCATTTGAGAATGAGAACAAATTAAGAATTGTTTTGAAAAACTGGAGGTAATTGTGGTATTCAGGAGAGAAGGGAATTTTGATTGCTTGCTGTGCTCTAACACATTCTTCCTTGCACTGACTGGGAATAATTAGCAAATGCATCTCTGTCAGATTTATTGATCATTTTGAAGACAGCTCAACTAGGTTTATATGTAGATATAATCATGTGGGAGTAACAATCCTGCAGAATATAAGACTTCCTACCACTATGCAGAGTTCAAGCCTTTAACATTCCATTTTCCTTCTCGCTTCATCCCCAGACTGTTAAACAACAATGACAAAAATTTAATGCTTCATCCTTTGGTTGTGTCAGTAGTTCACTGGTCACTCACCATCTGTGACAAAACTTGTACTGATTTTTTTGTGTGTAAATGATTTGCCACTGATATATTATTTATTTTCTCTACCATTGACTGTTATTTATCTTTTTTAGTACCGTTGACCTTTGAACAACATGGTTTGATCTGTGCAGGTGCACTTACATATGGATTTTTTTTCGATAATTATATTGGAATAATTTTTGTAAATTTGTAATGATTTGAAAAAATAGATGAACTATGTCCTAGAAATACTGAAAAAATGCAGAAAAATGCATTATTCTAAGAATACAGTATATAATACATAAAGCAGACAAAATATGTGCTGACCATTTGTATTATCAGTAAGGCTTCTGGTCAACAGTAGGCTGTTAGTAGTTATGTTTTTAAGGAGTTAAGAGTTATAAGCAGGCTTTCAACTATGCAGAGGATCAAAGCCACTAACCCATGCATTGTTCGAGGGTCAACTGTATTCTTGATTTCTTGTAGTCATGAATCTCATGTTCAATGCTCAGAAATATTCTACTCTTGGCAAAGGAACAGATTTTGTATCTGACCAGCCTTTATTTGTTGGAATTTATTGCATTTGTCACTATTTCTCCCTTTTGGACAATTACTCTCAAGTATTTACTGACTCTAATTTCTGCAATACATTTAAAATGTTTGCCTTCTGCCTAGATAATTTTCTAGCATCTCCATTTCTCCTCTGCTTAAAGAGGAAATTCTCCAAAAAATGTTGGCCATATGAAATGCCAAACTTAAAATATAATCAGAATTGACATTTTCTTGAAAAAAGAATTGTATAGGTATCTGATTTAGTCACTCTTGTAGAGATTGGAGACAACATGAGATGAGAAGCATAAGTCTAGCTGACTATAATATGATACAACATTCCTCTTAATTCTGGTTTTCAATTTATTTTTTTAAGATTTATTTATTTGAGAGAGAGAGCATGAGTGGGAGGAGGGGCAGAGGGAGAGAATCTTCAAGCAGACTCCCCACTGAACATGGAGCCCATGACATGGGGGTTGGTTTCATGACTCATGAGATCATGACCTAAGCCGAAACCAAGATCAGATTCTTAACTGACTGAGCCACCCAGGTGCCCCTCTTATTTTTAATTATAAGCAACCTCATATTAAATATACATCCCCTACTCAGTGAGAGTTGATATGGAAGAAGTGTAGCATACGGAGTAAAATAAAGGCTCTTTTATCAACTGCCAGGGTTTGAATCCAGTCACTTTTATGTACTAGCTCTGTGACCCTGGCGAACTTCATAGGATTTTTGTATTTATTAAATAGTATAAGCATATAAGGTACCTACGACAATAAATAATAATAAATAAAATAGGATCCATAAGAGCTGGAACACCTGACCATTATAGTTTCCATGCTATTTGGGAGTATATTAAGTTACTGCTAAATACAATTATGTTTTTTAAAGAATATTTTATTTATATAAGATGATACACCATGACGAAGGTGTCATTATAATGATAAATTCAGTGTACTCATGTACCAAGAAAAAAATTATGACTATGCCATAATCTATATTTCAAACCATGCAGAAGGCCCATGTTTACATAACACTTTGTAACTACTACTGCTATTACCACTAACTATATAATTACTAGAGTATATTTGTGGAACTGCTTACTTATGAAAAGAGCAGTCTCGATGATGAATATACATTTAGCAACTTTAAAAAGCAGAGAAAATATTGACACCATTTGCAAGATGCCTATTAATGGCAAAAATACCAAATTGCATGTAAAGGGACAAATTTTTAAAATTAAATTAACGAGAACGTGAGAAAACAATATGGTATAGTGGGAGCAGCATGAGCTTTGGAGTTAGAGACCCAGCTGCTTGACTTATTAAATTTATTACTTTGGACAAGTTGATAAACTTCTCTGATTTGGAGTTTCTTCATTTTTATCTATGCTAATAATTCTACCTACCTCTCATATATTACCCATTTTTCCCCATTACCCATTAAGGAAGTTATGTGCAAACTTACTAAAATTGCCTAAATATCCTAATATTATAGGAATATTATTAATCACAATATACACCAGAAAATAGCTTACTATTGCCTAGTAATTTGTGGCAATTATGTTTTAAGATACATGAATTGATCCATAAAAGTGTGATACCCACTATGCTTGTTAGACATTCTTCATATTATAAATGAAGAATTCCTGGCTATGAGATCTTACTTGAAGAATGGAATGTGAACTAATATTTATTGCCTATACTGCACTAGCATAATGCTACATACTTTTATATGTTAACTCACTTAATTCATTTTATGTTAACTCATTTAACATAATGTATGGGGAAAACTAAAGATCGCTAAAAAGAAATAGCCTTTTAACTCATGTACATCCCGACTTTGATAAATGCCCGAGTCAAAACTCATTTTCTCTATGATTCTTTTACATTCTTTATTTTTCTTCTGTAATCTATACTCTCTTCTGAATTTATGTATTGATAAGAGGTAAACTAAGAATGAAGATCTGGATATCCTAGCAATTTGTGAGTTGGGTCACATAATGAGGAGACAGTTACTTAGTAGGAGGACCACGAAGTAGACTGCTTGGGTTTAGAGTCAGTACCCTGGATCTTAGTAGGACAATTTAGGTCAAAGGCTAGGACAGGAAACCAAGACAGATACTTAGCTTCTGATCCTTAGGTTTTAGGCAGGGGCTTGGTTACCAGGCAAAGGGATAAGAATCCAGGTTCTGCATGCAAAATAAGAAGCTGGAGTAGAGTAATGGCTGCTTGGCCTCTTGATTTAAAATACATCTGGTCTCCAAATGGATGAAAGCTGAATTTATAGTTAAAGAGTAAATGATACTTTTTGCAAGGGTTAGGCCAGTGTTTCCTAAAATCTGTTCCTCATAATAGTACTATATGAATTTCCCTGTTAAGAAAGATTTCTTTTGTCAAATGATTTGGAGGCATACACAGTTTGCTCACATTTCTATGATAAATGCACTATGAAGTCTGGCAGCAGAGAAACCTATTCAATTTTGTTGTATCTAGTATTTCCCAAAACTATTTGATTACAGGATACTTTCCTCATAGATCTATTAATATCTTCCCCAAGTATTCTACAAAACACAGATGTGTTATTTTATAAAAATATGTCTTCCAGTCATGTGTGTGTGTGCGTGTGTGTGCATATGCGTGTGCGTGCATGTGCATGTGTGTGTGTTAAGTGAAATACAGAAAAGATACACAAGGTTGTTAACATAGGTTTGTGGACAGGTAGATGATTTGAGGAGAAGTTGAGCAAGGAATCAAGAAAAAAAAAGAAAAGAAAGAAAAAAAGAAAGAAGTAAAAGCAAAATAAAATAGTCAACAAAAAAAGGTAGTCAACAGGTAAAAATCTGAATAGGAATTTATTCCAGATGAAATGAAATTTGTAGAACCTGCTGAACAATTCTATAAACAAGTAAATGAAAAGATAACATCTATTTTAAAAGGACAAGAATTTGTGAAACAGGAAAAAATAAAATAGTAAGATATGAAAAAGAATGAAGAAAATACTGAAATTATAAGGAAGATCACAACAGATGGGATAAACTCTAATTTGGAGACAAAGAAAGACATAATGAATTGAAATGTATTATGAGTAATTTATCAGACATTTATATATGCTATACCAAGTTCTTTTTATAGTGCCTCAGAAATGAATCAATCTCCCAACAACCCTATGAGGTACACTATTATTGTCAATATTGTACAAATGAGGAAGATTTGTAAAAGAGATTAACTTGCTCAAAAACATATAGTTAGTAAGTAAATAATTCACCCCAAGTAATGTCCATGCAGATAAATAGATAAAAGCATGAAAGAGCAATTAAGAAACCTAGAAGAGGATAGATATGAGTTATGGGACTGATACCTTTAACTTCCAAATAATGGAAGCAGGGGAGAGTTACTGATTATGGTGTTTAAATAGTATCTATGGCTTTACATTTGCTTGACCCATTGAAGAAAATATAGAAAGGTGACAACATCTGCTAAGTTTGGGTGATGGGTATTTGGGTCTCCAGATATTTGAAAAAAATCATGAAAATTAAAATTTTAAATTTTAAAAACTTTCAAAGTGATCTAGAGAATGGAATGTATAGAGTTTCATTTTGTAAAAATAAATCATATGTACAAAAGAACTAAAGAAACATATCATTTTTATTATTGTTACATTTAGAACGATGCTTTTATAAAGGTTCTTATGTTATATAAGATACTCCTGTAAAGAACAGTTGCTATGGCTTTGGTACCCCATCTAGAACTCAATGTATGCTCTCTGAGTTGGACATATTATATTTCTGGCCATATATTCCAGTTCCATAGTTTGGCTACATTGTGAAAAGCTTCATGCATCACTCTTGGGAACAATTAAGAGATTTTTTGAGCCAATTTACCAATAGATTATGGAATATGACATCTCTTTTGTATATCTCTTACTTCAATTTTAATCATTTTTATCACTGCATATTCTAAACTCTTCAAGTTCAAAAAATAAAAAGTGAAATTGTCTGTCTTTAAAACTTCAATTAGTTTAAATGAACTAACCAAATACTTCTATTAAAATCTCCCTGAATAATAGGATTTTACTCACCGGTACTAAAAAAAAATACTCTCTAATAAGGTTTTACTTTTTACAGATTTCCATTGTTTTGAATATGCCTATTGCCAAATACAGTCATTTCCCTAACGGTCACTCTTTAAGACAAGTATATGACATTGCTGAAAAGACTGGTTGGGATGAACTCAGTCTCTTCTCATTAAATGTTCTCCCTGGACTGGAGAAAAGTAGAAAATGCAAACAGGTGTCAACAGTTCTCACCACCATTTAAAAAATTCCATGGATGGGTGCCTAGGTGGCTCAGTCAAACTTCTGACTCTTGATTTCGGCTCAGGTCATGATCTCAGGGTTATGAGATGGAGCCCCACTTCAGACTTTCCACTGAGCAGGGAGTCTGCTTGAGATTCTGTCCCTCTCCTTCTGCCCTTCCCCCTCCCTTGCTCATGCTCTTTCTGTCTTTCTCTCTTAAAAAAAAAAAATTTCATGGGCATGGGAGATATGAGGGTGTTGCTGGTAGAAGGAGGAGACAGACACTGGTTCTTAATGTTTATTTTATACTAGACCCTTTATAACAGAATTTCAGATTATTGATCGGCATTGCCTGATTCCACTTCATTGAGTCCCATGAGAGTTGAAATTGCAGACTGAGATAAACTAAAAGTACCAAGTTCATCATGTTTAAAACTGCTTTTTCAGGGTATTGCTTTCCCTCTGCTACTTCAGTGCTATTCCTCTACCACTGAGAGGTTGTAATTGCAAAATGGATGTGGGGGAATAGCTTGAAAATAAGAGCAGTTATGATCTAATGTCATATCGTCTGTGATGTGTGTCTGAAAGATTTATGCCCTGATTAAAGAAGCCTTGATTGAATTTTCTGATAGAAAATTGTTTTGGTCATTGGCACATGTATTGCATATTCTTTGATCCAAAGTCTATTTTTGCCTTTGCTTGAAAAAGTTAAGAGAAAGGCCTAGGGAAGAAAAATACTGTAAGTAGAAAGGAGGTAAAATGTATTCTATAATATAAAGTGGGCATTAGGATTTAGTGAACAATAATTCATGGTCAAGAAAGAGTTTCTAGTGCATTCTCTCTTTTGTTGACATTTCAATCACTCACTCACTCATTCATTCATTTATTCATTCAACAAATATTTATTCAACACAAAGAGTGAATACTCCTTTGTGCTAGGTATGGTTTTAGACACAAAGGATACATCTGTAAATAGTATGACAGGGACAACCGTCTCTAATTTGTAGTGAGGGTTGTCAACCAATAAACAAGGAAAGGAATGAATGAGGATTTCCAATAGTGACTAATTCCATAAAGCAAATAAAATAGTGTTTGAAGTGATTAAAATATTTGGAAATGGGAAATCTTCTTAGATTTAATATAGGTTATAAATGGCCTCTTTGAACATTCAAAGGGGCTGCCATGTAGCTATTATCTACTAGGGGTAAGAAGGATCAAAGGAAGGAGTGGTCAATATCAGAACATTCTAAGCAAAAACAGCAAATACAAAGCCCTAAAGTGAAAGTGAGCTTGGCTTAGTCTAATACTGAGTAGACTAGTGATGGAAGGAATATTTCAGGTGTGCAGATCATGAGATTAGAGAGAGAGAATCAAGAGTTCTATTATGGAGGGCAGGGTTGCTCAATCCTTTTGCACACTTAACTATCAACCTCTAGGCTGAACTTGGAACCAATTCAATCAAAATGGACAGTACCTACACATCAGTTGAGAATCACTCACGTGGGGCTCTGCAGGTCATGGAATGGATTCTGCATTTTTTTCCAAGTGTAATGACAATACATCTCTTCTTGAGCGTCTTTTGGTTTATACCTAACAGCAGATTGGCAAAACCCTTACTAAACACATCTCCAAACACCACCATCTTACCAGATCAACTCTTTATATACCCAAACTTAAAAAATTATATTTCCCATAACCAAGTATTTAATAAATACATTTTGCCTTTCATAATTCACTTCCACATTTCCATAAATGCCCACCAAAATACTACCACACCTTCAACCTCCCAAGAAGTTCTTTTCTTCTCTTGCCTTACATTTGCCTGATCACAGACACAAGCACTGGTGATTTCAAAGTTACAAGCAGTAGATTCCTTAAAGCATCCAGGGTCAGACACCTATGAAATCTAAGAGGGTGAGTTGACTTCTTAAGCAGTAGCTTCTTGTTCCACATGGAATGGAAGAATTAATTAATTACTTTGATTTCAGTAATACAAACTCATCTCCAGGTGAATCCAAGTAGCAGACTTATTTGCATCATCAATCTAGACTTTCAATTCAAAATGCTTGTCCTGGAAGTTCTAAGTACTCCTTAGTTCAGACATATACCCAGGGTTTTGTATGAGTTATATTAGAATGGTTGATCGTATGTCATGTTTTTAAAATAAGCAAGTTTTAAAAATTATGTGTGATCATACTTCTCAGCCTTCTCTCTGCTAGCCCTCACTTTGCTGCCAAGCTCTCCTCCTCTTTAATGGGCTGTTATTTGGAGAGCTATTGATGATAATGCACTGGGGGCTGAAAGAGTGAAAAGAATATATTTGGGATGGTTTTATCACCTTCTGTTTGAAGTTAATAAAGTTCTATAGAAAATGGAGACAAGAGAGGTGTTAATTTGATTTGGGGCCATGAAGGGAAGATTTAAGAACTTAGAATAATTTTGAAGATGTTGATAACTTTAGAAATTAATGTGCCATTGGGGCACCTGGGTGGCTCAGTAAGTTAAATGTCCAACACTTGATTTCAGCCAGGTCATGATCTGAGTCATGGGACCGAGGCCGAGATTGGGGCTCACATTGGGATCCAGGCTGGGAGTGAGCCTGCTTAAGATTCTCTCTCTCCCTCTCCCCACCCCCATTCCTGCTCCTGCTCCTGTGAGCTCGTTCTATCTCTTAAAAAAAAAAAAAAAGTGCCATCAACTTCATCTCCTGTTCTTTTGATTAAAGACACTAGTAGTGTTTTCTGGACCAAAAGCAAATAGTGCAGATTTTATGTATTTGATTACTTTGATGTTGAATGAAATGGATGGCAGAAAGGACAATGAGGTCAAATAAGATTCAACTCCACTATGTCCGTTTATCAGATCCTGTGAGATTAACACCTCTAAAACACAATTCTCATTAGAAGATTTTGTTTTTCTCAAGGACATTGACTCTCTGGTGCCCTGATCCTAAATTGAAGTTTTATGAATCTTGATTACCTTGTGGAAAATGAAATGTATCAGAGAATTCAGCTTTGCATCTATTTGTGCAGGGGAGTTAAATTTATTTCCTGCCAACATCAGCAAGTCTGATTTTAGAGAATGCAGCTCATTAGAATAAGTTAGCCATATTAGAATATATGCTGCTCCATTCCTCCCTTGCAGCTGCTCTGGGTGCTACAATGCACCAGCGAGAAAGCAGACCTCCACTGCACCTCATTCACTGATTCTGTTCAGACTAGGAAATGTGTTCAAATAAAGAGTACTTTCTAACAGGCAGGGTTCAGACATGTCCTGCATTAGGACCTGGGCAAGAGAAATCCCTATAAGAAAGTAGAGGACTACTGTAGAGCCTGTGTAGCCAGCAAACTCAAGCCATAAGAAGCACAGGGTAGTTCGAATGTAGAAAGAGACACTTATTGGTACAGTGCCCAGTTTCTGATGGATATATTTGAACTCTCTTTTCTTCTCCCAGCTTGCAACTACAGAAAGATTTTGCTTGTGTTCTTGGGCTCAGAATCTATTCTGTTTTTTTTACTTTGTTATAATATTTGCATCCACAGGTATGATCTATCCCATTTTTTCCATTCCTAATGTTGTTAGTGTTTTTCAGGCCATTGTCATCTTATACTTGTATTACTGTGCTATTCTCCAAATTAATCTCTGCCCTCAAGTTCTCAGAGAACATTGCTCCACTCACCATTATACACACAAAAGCACATACTTGTTCTCACACATAAAAATCTATTATTCCCAATCTTAGTAAACTTACTAAAATATATTTATAGAATTTCACTAATTTACATCACTAAAAACATAAAATATTGACATCAAAATATTGATATGTTTAATTATATCATTTCACTACTTGAAAATCTCCAATGTCTTTTCATTTAGAATGAAAAGCAAGCACCTTAACCTGGCCCTGAGAGCCTTCTACTACCTGCTGTAATTCAGGTTGGTACCAGATCACAGAGATGAAGTAAGGCATCAGTGGGATTTTACACATAGAGTGCTTATTACAGTGCCTAACACATGAGGCAAATATTGTAGAAAATATTGTAGTCAATATCACCATGTCATTATTTCAATATAAGTTGGCCTTAGAATAATCAGGCTGTCAACTCATGATTTCCTAAATATTTGAAGTTGTCATGTGAATTGCCATGTCCACACTTTTATTTATATTGCCCCCCCCTATATATATATATTACCTTTTCTTTGAGATTTAATTAGGAAGGGCACATACAGTAGCAGATAGAAACAAAGGGCTCTGCTTCCTGAATCCATGATTTTGAATCCTGTTTTCACTATTTCCTAGTTCTGGGCAAGTTGATAATCTCTCTAAGTCTCAGTCCTCCTGTCAGTTGAATAGGACAATCACAAGACTCACCTTGTGGACATGTGAGAATTAAAAGAAATAATGCATGTCAAAAACCTAGTATAGCATGTGGCACATAGTAGACATTCAACTGATATTTTTTGAATAACCAATTTCAAGTTCCAGGTTCTCTACCAATCTTTTCTCAAACAGTCCAACCCCTGGTGGTTCAATCTTTATTTTAAAAATGATCTGTGCAACTCACTTGGCATAGGACCTTTGCCTTGTTACACCATTGTCACTGTCTTGAATTATTTAATTTTTGTTGTATTATTAACTTTTGCCTTCCAAAACGGCTGTTGACATTTAGAAGAAACACAGAATTATACTCTGTCTCCCCTATTTAGAGTGTCTACCGTGGTGATTTCCCTTCACCACTCATGTACCCACTCACTCATTCATTCAACAAATATGCACTGTCATGTTGAATTAAGACCACTTGGATTATAGTCTCTGATCTCATGGGATTATAGGAAAAGACAAATATAATATTAGGAAGAGTACAAGCAATTAGTTATTATTATTAGTTAATAATAAAATATTGTTAATTTTACATCATTAATAGAATATGTATTCATATATATGTATATACATTTTATACACTTGTACACCAACTAAAACTAAGAAGAGGGAGCTTATATCATGCCATGGCTAAGAACCAATGAATCAATGCTTTTGAAATTTTACAATCTTTACTTCTTACCATGTCATCTTTACGTGAGGTGAAGTATTGGGGGCATAACTCATTTCTTAGTTTCTTTGGCTTTGGTAACTATTTCCATTAAGAATTCTTGTTTCTTTACAGTATGAGCATGGTCAAGAGAGCCCTATATCATCTCCTGGCTAGTGTTCTCTATAAATTCCCATCAAAATAATTCTATGTCTTTAGTACATGATTGGGTGCCCAGACTGTTGCTGAACTGCTGAAAAGGAAAGAGGACACTGAGGATGGAACACTGTGTCAGCAACAGCTGCTCAAACCTAGTACGTAGAACCTGTTAGCTAAACTAGCACTAAAAAATAGCACTGATTGGGGTGCCTGGGTGGCTCAGATGGTTAAGCATCTGCCTTCGGCTCAGGTCATGATCCCAGGGTCCTGGGATCGATTCCCATATCGGGCTTTCTGCTCCTTTGAAGGCTGCTTCTCCCTCTGCCTCTCTCTCTCTATCTCTCATGAATAAATAAATAAAATCTTTAAAAAAAAAGTAGCATTTATCAAAAGCATTTATCAGGGGGGAAAGGAGTGCATGGGAGAGAGTAGTGTTTTATTGATCTGTGAGAAGTTTATTTTTCTATTCTGCAATGTTAATCAATTTCTTAAACAAAGCAAAAGTACCAGTATTGATAATCTCAATGATGTTTTAAGTTTTCTAGGACAACAAAGGTATCATATTGACATTGTAATAACACAAATGCCAGGCTTGATTGTGTTTGACACATTCACTGGTGGGTTTTGATTGCTAGAGTTAATCCCTCACTATGAAAAGATGTTTTCAAGATGTATGGTTTATGGCTGGTGAATTAGAAGGATATAAAGGACTTTTTATTTCATCCTCTCTTAGTTGACACAGACATTTCATGATCACAGAAAGTCAAGAAAGCAAAGCGGGATTGTAAAAATAAGAGAGTACTTAAAAGCCCAAACTGGCCACTTTTAATATGTATCATTTAACAACCCCTAAGATTGAACATTTATTAATGGTTTAATTTATCATTAATATTTGTTTATAATCATTACAATACTTATTTAAAATAGCATATAGGTGGGGCGCCTGGGTGGCTCAGTTGTTAGGTATCTGCCTTTGGCTCAGGTCATGATCCCAGGGTCCTGGGACCGAGGCCCGCATCGGGCTCCTGCTCAGCGGGAAGCCTGCTTCTCCCTCTCCCACTCCCCCTGCTTGTGCTCCCTCTCTCACTGTCTCTCTCTGTCAAATAAATAAACAAAATCTTTAAAAATAAAATGAAATAAAATAGCATATAGGTGTGTATTTTTGAAAGTCTTTCTTTAAACCATATTTCATACCAGAGATCACTATGTAGTGAACTACCCACTACTGATTTCCATTCCATTCTATTCCTGTTTCTCAAATTAATCTGACCCACCCCCATGAAGTCCCCTGCCAAATTCAGAATACAGTTATAGATAAGGAGGATGAGAAGGAGGCAACTGATGCAAGCAGCTTTTATTATACCTACAAACAGATACATTTCATACAGTCACTTAGTTTCTAATTCTCGGGGCACCAGGCTGGCTCAGTGGGTACAGCATATGACTCTTCATCTTGGGGTCATGAGTTCAAGCCTCAAACTGGGCACAGAGTGTACTTAAAAAATAAAAATAAATAAATAAAAATTTAAAAAGCTTCTAACCCTGGTCCACTCCCAGCACATTTTGGATGGTCTGTGTTCAAGTTGTTATTCAATTCAGGGATACAGAATAAAATCTAAAACTGACCCTTGATATGTCCTCTTAAATTTTTTATTTCACTTCATTTCATTTTTACTTTTCAGAATAAAGACAACATTAAAAACATTCTATGTATATATCACTGATTATATATCGGTGATTATATGAAAGAAACTACAAGCTCAAGAGGTGTTTGATAGATTATGAATTCTAACCATTTATTATTTTAAAAAAGCCAGTGTACCAATATATACTGGTTCAGATAAGAACCAAACAAATTTGCTTAAATATAGAAGGAAAAAACAACTGAAAATATTTTTCAAATCAGTTATAAATCATCAGTGAAAGAAAAATATTTTAGGGGCGCCTGGGTGGCTCAGTCGTTAAGCATCTGCCTTCCGCTCAGGTCATGATCCCAGGGTCCTGGGATCGAGCCCCGCATCGGGCTCCCTGCTCCACAGGAAGCCTGCTTCTCCTTCTCCCACTCCCCCTGCTTGTGATCCCTCTCTCTCTCTGTGTCTTTCTCTGTCAAATAAATAAAATCTTTAAAAAAAAAAAGAAAAATATTTTAAATATTGAAAGAGTAATAGGACTATTTTCCTAAAGTATGGGCAGTAATCCAAGAGATTCCAAAAAGAAAAACTTAGCTTGTACAAATATTTAGCAAACAAGCTCACATAGACAAAAGTGCATTTTTAAACACAGTCTTTGTTATTGGTTTTGGTTTTTGTTTTTTGTTTTTTTATGAAATGTATCTTGGAAAAAAAATCCTCCATGATAGGTACTATTGAAAGGTCAGTAGCATTAAGCAGTGATACAAGGTAAAATAAGAATGTTTTCAGGGAGTGATGGAATCCCTCATAGGAAAATGTTTGCCAGCATCTTTTGCAAGATGGCATCACAAGAAAAGAGATTAGACAAATTTTGCTTTAGAGTGTGCTATGTGATATAATACATTTAACACCTTGCTCGGTAAAATTTTACTTGCAAAGCAATTTATTTCAGTGAAGATACAACATATTATTTTCTATAATAGCTTGTCAAATAGCTGTAAAATTAGTTGATTCAATGTTGTTTAATGATAAAAGAAGAAGGTGCCAGTGGTTCACCTGCCAGAAGCATGGTGTTTGAGGATTGCTGAGGTAAGGACTGAAGGAGAGGGGGCGAGGATGGTTACAACCAAGACAGTTAAGAGACTGAAGACAGAAAGAGCATACTGTCTATGCTGGGAATTCAACTGGAGAAAGGAAAAGGAGACCAAAATATAATTTTAGAAAGCTTTCCATGTGAAGCGAAAGGTAAAATTTCTATAACATTCCTTTAAGGAAAATTCGCAGTAAAGATTCACAATATTCTTCAAGAATTATGGAAGAGATATATCTATTGACTATGATTAAGAACAAAGGAAGAGTCATGATCTCTTAGAAATAATTGGCTTGTATTTTGAATATTATAATCTGGGAAGTTTGAACTTTGAGATTAATGGGTTCTTTACATATTATAATGATTCCAAGAAAACCATCACTAGCCAGTGAGGTATGAGAACCAGACTGAGATCAGAAGTATGTTAAGAATGATGTGCAGAATGATGCTTAGTTTGAGACTGTGTGACTTTATCCAGTTAAGTGTAAAACAGGAACAACCTAACAAAAACTTCCTACTGAAATTACTAGCCAGCTCATTGTGCTTCACTGAACACTCAATGAAACTCTTTTAAAAATTTCTTCTGAATTCAAGAGAATAGACAGATTATCTCTGAGGATTCTGGTGCAATAGTCAGTGTTGCAGAATCTGACTAGACCTGTGTCATCCCATTTCTTCTCTCTGGAGGCCCAGGAAGACTGACTGCATTCCCTACCCATCTTCGTGATTAAGTTGGGGACCTCTGACTAGTTTTCATTAATAAATGTGAGCAAATGTCATGTCTCTCATATCTGGACCAAAGTGAACACGAGGAGAAAAGCACTGATGGTGGTGGTTGTTACTTTTATTTCATTTGATTCTATTTTGAGAAAGACCTTCAAATAAAATGGGCTTGATTCAAAGAGAGAGTGAAAATATGCTGAATTCTGGGGCTCGCCCCTGTCATTCAAAGACATCTTTGCCATTCACGGTGCTAGACAAGTCTTCATAATGCTTCTGTATCTGTTTGTAAGAATTAAGCTTATGCAACATAACTACATGTGAAATTATTTTAAACAATCTAGATTACTAGCATAAGGGTTCACTCATTTAAATTACTAAAGTGATACAGGTATGTGATCAGCTAGTAATCCGGGGTGCCCTTCTCTACAATGAGGTTTGTTTGGTTCCTATCACTAGATCTACAGTTCACTTTCCTTTCTGCTCTGAAGGTGATTGAGACTGGTTCAACTCTGAAGGATAAGCAATACCCTTGAGTTCTACCCAAGGAGATACTAATTGTTTTATAACCATTATTTTATAGGCTATCATAACCTTGTACACTTCTCACAGCTGCGACTATTAATCATGGAATACATATTATAACTATGCTTTAACAAATACATAAAAAATTTGATAATTCCTGAAGCTTTCTTCTTCCATACTGTGTGTTTCAGTCTACAGCAATTCAGACTTACCTTTGCCTCATTCATGGCACTGAATGTTGCCTCTGGCTAAGATCCTGGGCCAAAATGAATTAACCTTCAAAGTATGGAAGGGTACTTTACATAGCATGAATATTCTTTATCCTGAAAAAGTTAGTTTAAAGCATTCTAAGGGTATTAGAAAAAATTAAAATTCATAATGCATATTAAAAAACTTGAGATTTTTATAGTCCTGGTGACTTAGGTTGTTAGATGTGCCAGAGGAATTTTTCTCTACGTTTTTTTTTCATCTGTCATTAATTGGTGCTGTTTTTACACAGAACTGTCTTCCTCTGGAGTCACCACCTGCAGTAACTTATTATAGATTCTTCAGTTCCATTATTCATATTTGTGCTTTTGCATCTAGATACCACCCTACTGTCATCCACTTTATGTGACACATGGTGCTTAGAACTTGCTACCATCAAATGTTGCAAAATAAAATAGAGATCCCATTCATCTAAAGTTAATACAATTTGGCAAATATCCAACATGGCCTAGGGAATTGTAACTTCCCAAATTTAGTGTAGCTGACAGTTTAGAAATCCAATAGTTAATAAATTATGGAAATACTAAAAATAACTAAAGCATATGTGGTATACAAAAGTGGCGTTAAACCTTTAAATATTAAACTGGTAACAGTAAAGACTGTGTCATTAGTGTGCTTTATGAAAATAATTCCCATTATAAAAGCATGGACGAATTATGGAAGGCTATTGAATAAAAAGTCTTTGTTAATTACATCGTCTAGCATTGTTTCAGAGTCATGTCAAGTGTATGTATTTACCACATCTTCTCGAATCTTTCCAAAGCACTCACTTTGTAAAGCCGAGCTATTTTCAAAACCACACTGAGAAAATGTCTATATATTTGAAAATATAGGTTAAATCCAACAAATCCTTTAAAATAGTTCTATTTTCCTGTCATACAATTGATTCTAAACAATACAATGGAATCATGAAGTAAACTTGATACTTGCAAGAAAGTTTTCTTGAAAAAGTTCTTTGAATTCTCTATCCAAACAGATTCAATCATAAACATTTCAGAGAGGGGATCTCTGAATGGTGTCATATAATTAAGTACCCAAACATAAACCAAAAAAAAAAAAATGTCTATAGAGATGCCCCATTGATTTATACTCTAATGAAATCACAAAGGGCTGATATGTAACAGGTGAAATTGACTATATTGACAGGCTTATAATGACTAAAACTTATTTAATTGTAGAATAGAAATGTCCATCTGATTCTCATGAGTTCATTTAGCTTTATTACACACTCTGATTTCTCCCCAGAATTTTGCAAGCCATGTCCTCCAAGGATTGATCCTCAGATACTTCACTAAAATAAGTGTCTTAGGATCTAGTCTCTCTGATCAATATAAAGAAATACAGAATGACTTTTAAAAAAAGTTATTTGCATCTTATTGACTTGTAAGAATTGAGCACTGTACTAGAGGGATTCAATTGTAAGTAACATAAAACCAATTCAAATAAGTTTAATCAAAAGTGAAATTTACTGGGTCCATGTCTGGGAAGTCCATGGGTAGATGCAAGTGGCTTTATACAAGAAAGACTAAATGCCTCAAACAATGTCATTTGGGCTCTCTCTTTCTCTTGGTTGGTTTCCTACATATAGAGACTTTGTTCTAGGCAGATTTCCCTGGATGCTATTAAAAGACGATCAGTTGCAGCTACAGTTTGCAATCCCTAAAGAAGAGAAACCCTCTATTTAAATTCATCTAACCAATCTCAAAGAAGCTTTTACTGACTGTTCTTATTTCATGAAACAACACAAACCATGCAAATTGAATACTTGCAGTCTGGCTTACCCTATAGCGTGTGATCAGGTGAGTCAGCTACCATGAGTGATAGCCTTACCAAAACAATATGGAATAGATACTGGCACCCAGTCCCCTTCCCCATAAAAGAGATGTGGGTTTTTGTTTTCTTTTGTTTTTACCTTATGACCACTTTTGGTGTTTTCCATGTGCTAATATAATTCATTTATGAAGAAGACTGTATATAGTAAAATCTGACCATAAAGTGTCTCACTATACCCATTTTGCTATATTGGATGAAGTGTATGCATTTTATTTTCACCTCTGTAATAGAACAAATGTGTATGCCCTATGTAGGCAGATGAATCCTAAAATAAGTATTCCCTTGAGTAGGACTGCATAAAACATTGTAGAGAGCTGCTCAGAAGTGCAACCTCACTTAAAATTAACCAGCAATAAGAGTAATTTTACTTTATTTCACAGTCATGCTTTGTATAATTTTCTTCCCATATATATTATAACTTAGCTTGTTGAGTTCTCCTCTCTCCCCCCCCAAAAAGTCATTTTAAATTAATAAGCTTTCATATACTCTACTACAGGAACTAGTATATAGCTAAAGTAATAGTTGAAATTTTACCTAAGCACATTTGCTCAAAGATTTAAAAGGTGAGAATTTTCCATCCATAATATTGTTCTTAAAAGCTTCAAAGAATTGTTTAATGGACTTTGGCTAAATTCTCTTGGCTTAGAAAACATACAAGCAATAATATGTGGTATACGGGACTTAAAAACATTTAATGGATATTTTGATTCCTTCAAAATTAGTAATTAAAATTTTGGGTAATATCTACAAACAAATTTTATCACAGCTGCCAATACATCTCAGCCCATTAGTTGGGAGCATTTATTAAATGAATGCTAAATATTGTAATGTCACAGAGTATAGAATTGTAACAGAGATATGAGTCACTCTATTATAATTAAAAAGAAACAGAACACACTTATGTGTGTTTTATCATGCACACAGGACAATCGCATATATCCAGATGAATTGGTATTGGGTTATGTCTGATGTAGAAAATTAACAGAAGCTAGACATAAAAATTAACATCAATAGAAGGGCATACCACTCTTTTCCTGTTTCACATCCCACTGTCCTTCTAGGCCCAAATCCTCTTTTTAACTTGCATGTGTGTGACTCCTTTCCCATTTTGTAGCAAAGACAGAAAAATGGCATAGGGTTTCCAGGGTAATAAATCATGTGGCATTTCCTCTGTGAAATGTAGCATGCTATGTACTATAAAACTTGTTTAAAAAATCTTTATAGAGATGAGTCTAGAATAGGTAAGTTTGTTGATGAGACAATAAGGGTTTTTCATAAGGAAAAAGGTTCATCCTTTCTGATGCACTGGCCTATATATGTTTATACACTTGTCTCACATATGGATCATGTATTAGAGGACATCTACTTCCTTTTGCTACGTAACAAATCATTCTAAAATGCAGTGCCTTAAGGCAACAGAGATTTATTCTCAGGATTCTAAGAGGGCAAAACGGAAGGTTCAAGGCTTTATAAGGCCTAACCTTTGAAGTTTTTCAGCACTACTTCTGTATCATCCTCTTGTTCAAACAAGTCACAGGATCTCTCCACATTGGAGGGAAGAGGGCACAGATTCCCCTTCTTGATGGGAGGAAAGGAAAAGTAGCATTGTAGAGGAGCTTGTGTGTGGACAAAATTTTTGCAGTATTTTTGCAATTTACCACATTAAGAGCTCAATTAGAGACAATGCTCTCCTGCATTACTGATTGCAACAAAATGCTTGACATCTTAAGGTGACAAAGCCTGCTGGACAAGTGATCTCTGTTCATATTCCATGGTTCAATAAAACTCAATTTATTTTAAAATTTATTTTCTTTGGGATTATTTTAAAAATTAGATTCAAAGCCTTTTTGCAGACAATACCTTCTGAAATGGGAACAACCAGTGAACACTCCACTGCTGAGCACCATCTTTTCCCTGAAGATTGACAGTTACGGTAGAGACTCATGGCCCAGCTGTTAGGGCTCAACTTCACAGGGAAAACCTGGAATTTCAATTTCAATACTTGATAATTCAAAAATCTTCACTCAAAGTTAAGCAATAAAGGTAGAACTAATGGTGGGAAGGCTGCTCTGTGCAGGGGTTCCTCAAATTTTTCCAGCTCATGTTATAAACAAGAAATGAACTGAGAAAACTTAGGTAACTCATTTAAGGTCAGGACTAGAATAAAGGCAGCCTGAATATCATTACACCATAGAGCCCAGTACTACAGCAACTTATATCGCTTAATATAAATTTACATATGTAAAAATATAGTACCGTGTCTCTTAGCATGGCCTATAGACCTTAGAAAGCTTATCGGTTTTATGAATATGTGTGTATGTGTGTATGTATACACATACATATGTAAGTGTATCCATATATACACAGACATTATACACACACACACACACACACACACACACACACACACACATATATGAAAAACTGTATGTATATACAGTTTTTCATGCAAACAGACATTTCCTCTTGGGTAACTGCATTAAAAGCAGTACCATAGTACCACTCCTTCCATTAAGGAATATTTTCATTCATATATAGTGGCAACCTGCATATTCAGGAAGTAGTCCACAAATCCTTTTAAAAATATTTTATTTGAAGTGGTCTTGGGGCAAAGAGAGCTGAAATATCACCTCAAACCTATTTTTAAAAATTGAACCAAGTATTTCTCCCAAATGAGTACCCTTTCCAAGATGTCAGAATCTTCACTTCCTTCTTGTTCTCACATTACACCTCATACCTACTGAAAAACTTAGAGCTTACAAAACAATTTCACAAGCAGTCTCACTTAATTCTCACAATAATCCTCTAAATATTTTTGCCCTCATTTGATGAAACAATTTCAGAAGCATTACAAGGACCTAATCAATATGAAAGGGCTATTGAGTTATGAAGCTGGGACTGAACTATATTCTACAATACAGTTTTTCCTTTAAAATGTCTCCCACGTGTCTTTTTGTTTGCATACTTATTAAAATAGGCCCATGTCTGGTTCACCTCATTTTGTAATAATATTCAGCATGTGTTAAATATGTTTTATGCACCAGGCACTCTCCTGGATATTGAAGATGTAGGATGAGTTTGACAGGCTCTATGCCTGTAAGAACCCAAAGTCTGGTGACTACCACATCACACTCAATTGTTTATTTTGTTCCAGGTTCTTCCAAACCATCTTTCATACCATTGGCTTATGAAGTCTCCCTCTCCGGTAAACAGGTAGCCCACTTTTATTCAATGCTAACTATAGTCCAGTGCTTTAAATACATTAACTGATTTAGGTTTCACCATAACCCTAGAAGATAGGAAGCTTTTTTATTTTTATTTTACAGATTCAGATATAAAGGCAGACATATACACATGCACACATACCCCCATGTAATTAGAAGTGTATGTTTTGAACCACAAGGTGTGATTCCATAGTGAGTACTCTTTTTTTTTTAATTTTATTATGTTATGTTAATCACCATACATTACATCATTACTTTTTGATGCAGTGTTCCACGATTCATTGTTTGCATAGTGAGTACTCTTAATCACTCCTCTAAAATGCCTCTCAAAAGCTGAAACACTTTATTGTGTCACTCTTCTGATTAATTACAAAGAATGGTTCCCTGTTCCCACAGTCTTCAGTGCTTACTTTTTAAAGCTTTTTCCTATTATGCCCCCAGCCATCTTCCTTGGCAACCTTCTTTTGTTTTCTTTTCCTTTTACTGCCTGACAACGTGACTCTATTTAGTTTTCTTTCTTTCTCCAAACTCCTCTCCTTTGGTTGTGCTGTCCCTTTAGCATGAAACTTGCCCTCCATACACACACTTTGGCTTTTCAAAAATTCTTCCCACCTTTGATATCTTATGTCTCTGAAGCTCTGTTCATATCTGTATCTCCAAATTCCTAAGATTCACTATTATCACAGAGAGATTATTTCTGGAAATAGAACAATTTAAGATTTAGTGACTTGTTTATCTCCATTTTTCATGTTTGCTTACTTATATGTCCAAACAAACTCTTGGCTTACATAAACAAGTATCACATAAACTAGCATAATATCGAGTATTAAATGTTAATTTACAATTTATTGATGGATTAATCACAAAGTTGCATAAATATACTTTTAGGAAAAGCACAAATTCCTATAAAAATATTTAGATTAAAAAACAAATACAGGGGCACCTGGGTGGCTCAGTTGGTTAAGTATCCGACTCTTGATTTCAGCTCCGGTCTTGGTCTAAGCGTCGTGAGATTAAACCCTGCTTCAGGCTCCGTGCTCAGAGAGGAGTCTGCTTAAGATTCTCTCTCTTCCTCTGCCCCTCCCCAGCCCACTCACGTGTGCTCTCTCTCTCTCAAATAAACAAATAAATCTTAAAAGAAAAAATACAAAGGGATAACTGGGTGGCTCAGTTGGTTGAGCATCTGACTCTTGGTTTCCACTCAGGTCATGATCTCAGGGCTGTGAGATTGAGCCCTGCATCGGGCTCCCCACTGGGCATGGAGCCTACTTAAGATTCTCTCTCTGCCTCTGCCCCTACCCTCCCCCCACTCATGCATGCGCGCACACACACACACACACACACACTCTCTCTCTCTTTCTCTAAAAAACAAACAAAAAACAATGTTTTTTTTTTTACCTTGACTAAAAGGATTGCTTGTAAGAGAAAATGTTCATGATTTTGAATAAGCAAAGTCATTTATCCAGTTAATTCAGACACTAATACATTGTTGAGTATAAAAAAAGAGAAACTCTAAGGCCCCCACATTTTCAATTGGCTGTCTACATTGATTAAGAGGGAAAGGTAATTTAGCTTTCATCTCTGTGAAACTCATGTTTTCTAGTGAAATCACTCAGTTAAACTCAGAGATTTATTACTCATTTCCCATAACTAGCCAAACATACTAAATTTACTATCTAGAAACACTGGCATGTTTGACCCCTAACCGAGATAGTGAAAATTCTCTCATTTCATAGACAGGTTTTCCAGCAACCTGTTTTTTTAATGCTTTATAATTTCTGAAGCACAGTGCTGAAATATAAACTTTCCCTTTAGTGTCAAGTTTTAAATCTTAATTTGTTCTAGTCTTTCTCAGAAGCATGACATATTCAGGTACTCCTATCAGTATGACCTACTCCTAATTTTACCTAACTGAAATTCTAGTGATTTCTCATTTTAAATTTAAAACATCCCATTAGTTTATGGTGTCAAGGGAGAATTCTAGAAGACCTGCTTGGCCAGCAAAATAACCATTTTGAAATGAAATGATTAATAACCAAACAAAGGGCTTTATCCAGCTAGCTTAATTGAAACATATGAATAATATGTAATGAATAAAGGAGAAATGAGGGCATAGAACCTCACTAACTCAAGGGCTTGGTAATGAAGGAGATGTTCTTTCTTCATTTAAGATTCAGTTTGCAAGTTGTCAACTTTTGAAGACAGGCAGGGTAATTTTAGGAGAGTAAATTGGTGAAGGCTCTCCATTTTATTAGTGGCCAACTATCATCAGAACTTAGTTTGGTAGGCTCTATTTCCAGTAACTATGGAATAATTATCCATAAAAGGCCAGTCATGACAGTGATTTTGGTGGCAATAGATGACTGTCAAAGCTTTCATACTCTCTGAAACTGAGATCTGCAAATAGAAGGGGAAATGATGCAGTTTGGCCATGTGATTGTTAATCACATTATATCTGAAAATGTTTTTATTAAATCATTAAACTAGACCTTGATGCTTTAGTCTGTCAATAGATATGGATTCCCTACAATGGTCCAGAACTGTTGGCTATTTTTATTTATGTTCTCTCATTTAATCCCATCATCAAAATTGAAATAAGTAGTATTATCTGTTTCATACTTTACTGAGGTTGTGAGAAGTTCTGACTTATAAAAGTCAGTTGATGATGACAATAACAAAAACAACAAAATACTAACAAATGGTAGGATTTGCCATGACTCTGTAATCTGTCCTCAAAACTATACACTTTCTATTACACTATAACTGCATATTTTATAAATAATCAAATGTGTTGAAGCCAGATTTAAGTAGATTTTATCTCAATCGAAAATTCTGAAAGCATACAGCAAATTTCTCCTCCAACTATAAAAATTCATCTCATCAGAATCTAATTTAGCCTAAGCAATGTATCTTGTTCAGGAACTTAGGGATTTTTCTTAAACACATCTTTAGGTTTGCACTTGAAAAGCAAAGTTTCAAGATGTACACTCTAACCAGTTCTTGGTAGCTAAAATATTATATGAATAGTTTTTTCATCTCTTTCAAAGATGTGGTCTCCTCATTGAAAGCTGGGCTAGAAGCATTTTTGAGAAATGTTAAGGCCTGTACCAGGCACAAACAAAATGTCTTCTGTAATCAAAATGATCATAACCAAGAGTTTCATTCTGGAAATATTTCCTGTCAGCACAAGCATTTTTTTCAAAGCATATTTTTGGTTATTGTGACAGCAACCAGTAAAACACTTTTGATGTATCTATATAAAATGGTATATAAAATTTTTCCCCTAAAAACATTTGCTTATGAAGGAAGAGGTAACTTGAAGCCAATATAAACTGGCCTGGTGAAAATGATTCTGACCTCTATTTTACTACCATTTCACTGCCACTACCAAGATACAGACTGCCTATGCAAAATTAAATAAAACATCCAAATAGAAGCAGACATCAGTCCAGCAGGGTTTGACACTGCAGTGTTAGAACAATTGGGTCAAGTGATGCAGAGTGTTTTTTTATGTGTCTGTTGGCCATTTCTATGTCTTCTCTGGAGAAATGTCTGTTCATGTCTTCTTGCCCATTTCTTGACTGGATTATTTGTTTTGGGGTGTTGAGTTTGATAAGTTCTTTATAAATCACTTGGCACCAGGGAAATAGAAATCAAAACCACAATGAGATACCACCTCACACCAGAGAGGCTAAAATTAACAAGTCAGGAAACAACAAATGTTGGTGAGGATGCAGAAAAAGTGGAACCCTCTTACACTGTTGGTAGGAATGCAAGTTGGTACAGCCACTCTGGAAAACAGAAAGGAGGTTCCTCAAGAAGTTAAAAATAGAGCTACCCTATGACTCAGCAATTGCACTACTAGGTAGTAGCCACCTGCACCCCAATATTTATAGCAGCAATGTCCACAATAGTCAAACTATCAAAAGAGCCGAGATGTCCATTGACAGATGAATGGATAAAGATGTGGTAATATATATAAAATGGCATATTACTCAGCCATCAGAAAGGATGAATACTTACCATTTATATCAACGTGGGTAGAAGTGGAGGGTATTATGCTGCGTGAAATAAGTCAGAGAAAGACAATTATCAAATGGTTTCATTCATATGTGGAATGTAAGAAACAGCACAGAGGATCATAGGGGAAGGGAGGGAAAACTGAATGGAAAGTAATCAGAGAGGGAGACAAACCATGAGAGATTCTTAACTATAGGAAACAAACCAAGGGTTGCTAGAGGAGAGGTGGGTGGGAAAACGGGGTAATTGGGTGATGGGCATTAGAGAGGGCACATGATGTGATGAGCACTGGGTGTTATATGCAACTGATGAATTACTGAACTCTACATCTGAAACTAAGGATGTACTATATGTTGGCTAATTGAGTTTAAATTAAAAAAGAAATAAAACAATTGAGTCATTTAAATTTTCAATTTAGGGCTGTACTTTTGGGTGGTATCAGCTAAAGAATATCCATGTGCAAATTTCATCAAGCATTTATTGGATACCTATTACTTATTTACCTTAATATTAATTAATATTATTATATTATATTATATATATTATTTATTATATTATATTATATTATTATAAAATAATTAATATTACCTATTAGTGCAAAACTTTATACCAGGTGTCAACAAACTTTTTTATAACTATTTTTGGTTTCCAAGATATATGATGTCTTTCACAGCTACTCAACAGTGCTGTTGTACCACAGGAGCAGCTGGAAACAATATATAATGAATATTATTTTGTGTTACAGTAAAACTTTATTTACAAAAACAGGTGGCAGGCCAAATTTAGGCAGTAAACTCTAGTTTTGCTAACCCCTGCCACATATCTTTAAGGCACAGAAAAATTAATGAGTGACAAAAATGTAATTAAAGAGCTCATACCACCAAAAATTGTTAGAATGAAATAAATGATTTCAGTAAACTTGCAGGATACAAAATAGTATGCAACATCAGTTGCACTTTTATATATCAAAAAACTATCAGGAAGAGAAATTAAGAAAACAGTGTCATCTTTAAATAGCATTAAAAAGAATAAAAGACTTGGGAATAAATTTAACCAAGGAGGTGGAAGATCTGTACACTGAAAACCATAAGACACTGATGAAAGAAATTGAAGACACAAATAAATGGAAAGGTATTCCATGCTTATGGATTAGAAGAATTAATGTTGTTAAAATGTCCATACTACCCAAAATGATTTACCCCAAATGATCTACAGATTCAATGCAATCTCTATCCAATAACATTTTTCACAAAAATACAACAGTCCTAAAAACAGTCCTTCTCCAAGTGATATTGGAACCACAAAAGACCCCAAAGAACCAAAGCAATCTTGAGAAAGAACAAAGCTGGAGCCAATATCCTTATTTCAAACTATTTTACAAAGCTATAGTAATAAAAAAACAGCATTGGCACAAAAAGAGGTATGTCAGTGTGACAGAATGGAAAGCTCAGAAATAAACTGACGCATACATATCAATTAATTTACAACAAAGGAGCCAAGAATATATAACAGGAAAGATAGTCTCTTCAATAAATGGTATTGGGAAAACTAGACAACCACATGCAACAGAATGACACTAGACCCCTATCTTACCCCATACACAGAACTCAGCTCAAAACAGATTAAAGACTTGAACATAAGACCTAAAATTATAAAACTCCTAGAAGGAAATGGAGGAGGTGAGCTCCTTGACATCAGTCTTGGCAATGATTTTTCAGATTTAACACCAAAAGCCAAGGCAACACAAGCAAAAATAAATCAAGTAGTACTTCATCAACTAAAATGCTTCTGCACAGCAAAGGAAACCATTAACAAAATGAAAAGAAACCTATGGAAAGGGAGAAAATATTTGCAATCACATCTCTGAAAAGGGTCAATATTGAAAATATAAAAGGAACTTATATAACTTAATAGCAAACAAAACAAAACAAAAACAAATAGCCCAGTTGGAAAATGGGCAAAGGATCGGAATAGACATTTTTCCAAAGGAGACAAACAAATGGTCAGCAGGTACATGAAAAAGTGCTCACAATCACTAGTCATCAGGGAAATGCATATCAAAACCACAATGAGATATCACCTTATACCTATCTATTATCAAAAAGACAAGAGATAACAAATCCTGGCATGGGTGTGGATAAAAGGAAACCCTTGTACACTATTGGTGGGAATAGAAAGTGGTGCCGCTGCTATGGAAAAGAGTATTGAGATACCTCAAGAAATTAAAAATGGAACTACTGTATGATCCAGCAATTCCACTTCTGGGTATAGAAGGAAACAAAATCATTATCTCAAAGAGATATCTGTACTTTATTGCAGCATTATTCCTAACAGCCAAGACATGGAAATAAACTGTAGACAGATGAATAGATAAAGAAAATATATATTTATATATATGTAAAATTATTCAGCCCTAATAACAAAGGAAATCCTGTCATCTGTGACAACATGAGTGAACCTGGAGAGTTGTATCCTAAGTGAAATAAGCCAGACAGAGAAAGACAAATACTTCATGGTATCCCTTATATGTAGAATCTTGGGGGAAAAAATATAGAGTTGAACTCACAGAAACAGAGAGGAGAAAAGTGGTTGCCAGGAGCTGTGGGGTGAGGGAAATAGGAAGAGACTGGTAAAAGAGTACCAACTTTCAGCTGTAAAATGTAAAATGTGAGGACCTAATGTATAACATGATGATCATAGCTGGTAACACAGTAGTGTGTATTTGAAATTTGCTAAGACAGTAAAATTTTAAATGTTCTCACCAAAAAAAAAAAAAAGAAGAAGAAAAAAGTAAATATGTGAAGTGATGCATTAATTGTGTTACTTAACTCAATGGGGGGAATCCTTCCACAATGTATACAAACAGCAAATCATCATGTTGTACACTTTAAATACCTTACAATTTTGTCAATTATATCTCAGTAGAGCTTTTTGAAAAAAATAAAGAACTTACAGTTCGGAGAGAGTGCTATTCTTATACACCTGAAATAAGAAAATCATGAAGTGATACAATAAAAATACAACAAGTGCTATACAGAACACAGAAAATAAGAGAAATTATGCTGGTTCTTGAAGGATGATTAGGACTTTACCAACTGACTACTGGGATAGAAGTAAACTCTACATAATGAGACTAGCATCAACAAAGGGACCAATGACGTAAAGTTTAAGACAGTCTGGAAAGAGCAAGAAGTCAAGTGTTATTAAAGCAATAGGACCTTCAGGGGAGTATAATAAGAGAGACTAGAGAAGGCATCTCAGGGCCATGTGGTCAGTCCTTAAATATCTTGGAGGTTTAGATTTGATCCGTTAGTTGACGGCACGTTCTACGTTGAGAAAGAATACATACCAAACTGCAAATTTTCTCACCTCTCACATCTAAGGAATGAGAGAAGGGGTAAGGGTGTGAATGATAGATTTTTATCTTTTACTTTTTACCCTTCTACATACTTTTAATTTGTCACAATACACAAGCAGTACTTCTGAAACAGGACAAAAAATAATAGTAGCATTTGTATTTTCTTATTCCTTATTTCTAAAAATTATAGTTGAATGAAGATACTTATACAAATTAGTTTCCTCATACTCAGACCATTTGTTTACTGCTTATATGTCACTTGATCTCTGCTGTTATGAGACACCATAAAGTATGAAAAATTTCATACAAGTAGAGTTATTTATGAGAAGTAATATGGTGGTAGGAGCAAGACATGTAGCACTGACCTTACTAGACTATAACATTCCTGGGGTTAGGGCTGTGTCTGCAACACAGTAGGTCTCTAACAGTATTAGTTTAATGAATAGTTTTAAGGTTTTCTTCTCTAAGGACTATCAAGTCTCCTTGCTGTAACTGAAGAGGGTATAGAGCACTCATATTTTCTGAGTAGTCCTGAAGGGAGTAGTATCTGTTATTTTTGACAATCAGCACCCACTTACCCTGCAGGTAGAGAAGTTCCTTAGATTTTCTTTGAGAAGCCACCCTCCTCTACTCCAAACATACATAGTTGGTTGGGGCTGACACATGGCCTAAGCCATCAGTACATGGCCATCCACCAGTCCTCAGTAGTTGATTGGGGTGAAATGTGACCCATCAAACATAAGTTTGGTCAGAGTTTTCTAACAAAGGCACAATCAGAAATAATCTCCAATAATTTTGAACTTGAAAGCATACAGGTTAGATGCTTCCTCCATCTTGGCACCATTTATATCCTGCATGTGACATTAAAACACAAAAGAATGCTAGTGTACAGAGAACTGAGAAGCCATTTCACTAGTGACACCACAGATGCCCTGTTTGAGCCATTTCAGAAAGTATCCCTATCTGTAAATTCATGTACTTATGTGAGGTCACAATTGGCTTTTTATGCTTAGCCATTAATAAATCAATTACAACCGGGCGCCTGGGTGGCTCAGTTGGTTAAGCAACTGCCTTCGGCTCAGGTCATGACCCTGGAGTCCCGGGATCGAGTCCCATATCAGGCTCCCTGCTCAGCAAGGAGTCTGCTTCTCCCTCTGACCCTCCCCCCTCTCATGTGCTCTCTCTCTCTCTCATTCTCTCTCTCTCAAATAAATAAATAAAATCTTAAAAAAAATAATAATAAATAAATAAATAAATAAATTACAACCTAAAGAGAACTTTGCTTTTCCGGTTGGAATATATCCTCATTCCTCACATTTACAGTATATTCTAAAGTGCCTTAGTATTTTTTTTCCTAACATATTGTCTCCAAAATGAGTTATGCAATTTCTATAACCAGATATCACATGATATTTATATGAATAATTGAAGGGACTAGAAATATATAGATTGTTATATAAATTATTTTAGTTTTGACCTAAGTTTTTTTTATGATTATTCATTATTAATTTGGTGGTCTATCTTTTCTTTTCAGTAGTCAACTCCAGTTGATTTTACTTGGCTTACAGTTTCCCCTTCTATTCTTTATAAATTTCACTCGTCCAGAAGCATTTTTCCTACTTTTTGTTGTGTGTTCCTCCCCAAAATCAGCAACATCTAATGCCTTAGAGTCTGAAATGCGAGATGTATGTCCATTAATTCACTGTTTATGAAACCCAATTTATATCCAAAGACTTAACTCGGTTCAAGTAGTATTTAGTATTAAAGTTTTTCTTCAAAAGATTATAAAAAGGAAAAAAATATTATAATGTTTCTTCTAGTCACCAGTCTTAACTTTTTATTCCACTTAATAAGAAATTTGAGTTGATCAAAACTCCATTAAAAAAATAAAATATAAACATATACTGGTGTGCTTTTCTTCATACTTATTAGTAAATCCTACCTTTGTTCAGAAAAAGGATTTATGTTTTTTTTTTTTTTTAAGTAGTTTCCACACGCAGCATGGAGCCCAATGCAGGTCTCTTGAGCTCATGACCCTGAGATCAAGACCGAGCCAAGATCAAGAGTCCAACGCTTAACCAACTAAGCCACCCAGGCACCCAGGATTTATGTATCTTGAAAAAATGAAGAAATGGTAACTTGATTACAATAAGAATTTTTTCTTTAATTTCAGAAGACTTGATGGGTTTCTGTGATTTTTTTCTCCACAACGATGTGTTTTTTCTGCTCTGCTATTCTTTCTAATAGCTTTTCTAAGTTGATCCCTGCCCTCTCAAAAATACAACTCACTCCTACCAGAAACTGCCCAGATTTTCATGTAGCTGAAAATAAGTCAACAATGGTAACACATTTATTTATTGTACTACCTTGAGGATCATTTGTTCTGAGATATGGTGTAGCCACATAAGATTTCTGTGATCATCTCATGGACATAAGGATAATGTTAACCAACTATTATTTCTTCCAGAAACCAGAAATTACCTATGCATTGATACAAGCTGGAAATTTATGTAACATGCCTGATTTGCCTCTTTTTGAATTTCCTCACAACTCATCAAATACTTGCAATGTTTCTTGCATAGTGATCAAAAACAATAATCTTGTAGGGTTTTATGACTATATATTGGAGACATACCATAAACATTACTCCCCTTACTCCTCTAAACATTTTATATATCCAAGAATTGAAATAAGCCACTGATAATATGGAGACAATTTATACTTGTTAAATAGTTGGAGAATATAGGAAACTGAGTGTATACTAAGGATATCTACACATGAAGAAGGACTATTTGATATAAATTACAGATATCTTTGGCCAAAATAATCCTGTAATGTTGTCTAGCCAAGTATGTCATAATCTTTATCAATTATTCTCTTCTTCAACAAAAGATAAATACATTTTTTCTGAAAAACTAGAAACATAAGATAGTTCATAAAATACTAACAAGTGTAATTAATCAGTTTTAGGATCAGTAAATATTATTTTTGAATATCAAGAAAATTGTTTTTATAACATAAAGGAGATAATAGAATTGCATAGACAAATATTTCTTTCTAACCTATAATATCCAATATTTCCCAAGAATGACTCACTTAAGACTCTGTAACAAAACAAACAGACCTAACCATGCCCTTTATAATGTTTAAATGCTTGGAAACACATTTAAACATTTTTTAATTCCTATATCAAATTCTATCAGGGCAAAATAGCAAAGCACTTACTTTCAAAAGTTTATTGTCTAAATGAAAATATAAAGTATATCCTCCCAAAATAGTCTGTGTTGCAGGAACAGTTTTCTGTCACTGCAACTTCATAGCCTGGCACTAAATTTTGTGCACAGTGAGCATGGCTACTGTGCAATTTATGGCACATGCATTACAGCAGATCTCAAGTAAATTATGAACTCTGTGTGTTACCAAGGCACTGTCAAACTCTGATTGATTTGGACAGTTTGTAGTTAATTAAGTTCATTCCAATTCTGTCTCTTCATCCAATTTCAAAGCATTCTATATTGAAAGCCTATTTTCAATTAGTAAGAAGGATGAAACAAAAAGAATTAATTACAAAAGTGACAATCTCCATTTAAGTCTTCATAGTGGAGCAATTATGTATCTTAAAAGTTAAGAAATTGAAGAGTTGTACTTGTCTAATACATTATGTCCTTGATGTGTATCTTATATATATTAAAACTTGAAGTAGGCATGCCATTATAGTGAGGAAAAGGAAACGTGATGATTGAAGTTATCTGTAGTTGCTAGAAGTTAAATAAGAGAATACCATTTACTTAGGCATTTTACTTAGTATTTAATTAAGAGTTAAACTTGTTTTCTGAACAATATAAATATGCAGATATTTTGGAAAATTTTGTGATAAGACATATTTACTTAATGAATCTTACAAATCTGAGAAGTATGGCTAGTATTCCAAACCCTACAAGGCAACTCCTATGTAATAAACCACGACCTTCCCCTCTTATCCCATCCTGTCACTCACCAAGACCCTCCAAACCTGACCACCATAACCGATATGAGGCACGTTTGCATACCAGGTGTTAGAGATTTTATTTATTTATTTGAGAGAGAGAGAGAGAGAGAATGAGAGCCAGAGAGCACGAGAGGGAAGAGCGTCAGAGGGAGAAGCAGACTCCCTGCTGAGCAGGGAGCCTGATGCTGGACTTGATCCCGGGACTCCAGGATCATGACCTGAGCCGAAGGCAGTTGCTTAACCAACTGAGTCACCCAGGCGCCCTGCATACCAGGTGTTAGAAAGGTATATAGATCTACCATAAATGTCCAGCTCTGCCACTTATTAGGAATGATCGTGGGAGGGAATTTTTTAACCTTTTTCTTTTTCAGTGAAGAGGATTATAAAATGAGGATGATCCCATAAAATCTATAGGGAAGAGTTAAGGATTAAGATGAGAATTATGTACAATATTTAACCCAATACCTGGCATAGTGAATGGTTATTTATCATCATTCTAATAATAGTGATGATACTTACAAATCAGACACCCAGGTCCTACAAACTTCACACCTACATTATTATAACTGGATATTATTATGCAGAGGTTCCTGTAAGTGAGAAGGAGATTTTGGTTTGGCTTCAAATACACTGACTTTGACATCTCAATGGGGCTTCAAGTTGGAAAGATCAAGAAGGCAGATAAGATGAGACAGGGTTATATGAAAATATTTGATGTTTATTAATGTCAAGAGGAGATTCACAGCTTTGTGGTTTTTAGTGGAGTTTTCTCCTAAACTCAGTAGATGAAACCCCACGTAGAAGAGAGAAGAAGGAAGCCCGGATGTGACCTAAGGAATTGCCTTATAGGTGAAAGAAGTTGAAAGAAAATACAAAACAAAAATTAAGACAAAGGATACTATAACACAGAGGAAAACTTTGAGAAAAAAAGGATCAAGAATAAAAAACCTAATAGATATCAAAATAATGTAAAAAACTACTATATTAAAAGTGTGCTAATGGCATAGGAATAGTGAAATAAGTCAGAATAGAGTGTCAAATAAATTAAGAATATGAAGAATATGGGATTTCAAATCAGAGGGAAAATATGGCTAAGTCAGTAAATGGTTTAAGAACTACTGAATGATCTTCAGAGGACAAGAGAATTAGATGTTTATCTTATGCCACAAACATCTAAACATCCATGCTAAATGGATTAAAGATCTAGATATAAAAAATGTACTAGCTGAATAGAGGAGAATGATACAAAACTCAGGATCCATAAAAGAAATATTGGCATTTGAATTATAATAATGTACTAATTCTCCATTAAAAATTAACAAATTAAAAAATAACCAAATAGAAGTATTCTTGTCACATGTAAAACCCAAGGTTAATATTTATAAAACACAGAGAGCTCCTACAACTCAACTTCTAAAAAGTTTGATCATCACAAGGGAAAAATGGACAAAGTATATAAACAATAAATCCCCAGATAAAAATTATAACCAGTGAACACATAAAAATACAAAACTCTTAAAAATATGATATAGGTTTTTCTGCCTACTCCATGAGTTTAAAAAATAAAAAAAAAGATTAAAACACCTAATGTGGGCAATGGAATATGGAGATGTATACTCTAATATTCATTCGGTGGATGATAAATTGGTACAACTGTTCTGGAGTCTAATATGGTATTATTATCAATACTACAAATATGTATAGTCTATAGCCCAGCAAACTCAGCAATACTAAAACCATCACTACTAAATCTCACATAGAATTATAGCATAAATGACTATAGATAATTTAGTTATGTTCACAAGAAAGCTTATTATAGCAACAATAACAAAAGACAAAATAAAATTTAAAATGCAAACAATGAATCATGGAACACTACATCAAAAACTAATGATGTAATTAATGTATTGGTGACTAACATAACATAATAATAATAAATAAGTCAATAAATAAATAAAAAATAAAACCTCACAATATCCATTATTAGAGGAATTATAGATCCAAAATCAAAATACATCAGAAATTTTTAAAATAGTGAAATAAATCTACTAACTTCGAAATACATAAATAACATATTATCGGTCAATAAATAAACTGGATAAACTCATGTGTGTAAATATATGCTGAAGCAAAACATTGCTTACAAACTATTATGACAATAGTTAGCCCTATAAAGTTGAATTAGAGGAGAGAAGGGAAAATTTTTTTAAAGATTTATTTATTTATATTTATTTATTTAAGAGAGTGAGCATGTGCATCTGCAAGTGGGGGAGGGGCAGAGGAAGACAGGAAGAGAGAATCCTGGAGCAGACTCCCTGCTGAGCCAGTAAACTTGGATGCCTGGCAGGGCTCATCCCAAACCTTAAGATCATGACCTGAGCTAAAAATCAAGAATTGGCTGCTTAACCAAGCAAGCCACGCAGGCACCCTGAGAGGGAAATTTTTAATAATTTGTCCTTAAAAAGTAAGTTAGGCTATGGTTTTACTGATTTGTGTGTGTACACTTTTATCTTTCCTAAATTTTCCAAAATTACTATGAGCTGCATTTAGAATCAGAAAATAATATTTTAAAACATGTTTCTTTGAATCGAAGAAGACTGAGAATTATGTATATATGTCAATAAAAACATGCCTTATAAACAGACTACCCAGATCCATGCCTCAGTTAACCTACTGACATGGCTTGTAAGTTCTTTCACCTTTTTGTGCCTCAACTTCCTCAGCTGCAAAATAAGCATGAAAATACCCACTCTAGAGCATTATTTTCTGAAACGGCAAATGGGACATCGATAAGTTACTGAAGGTAAAGTATATGCTAAGTTCCTGGCATATAATGAGACTTCGGTAAACATGCTAGCATATTTTTATTGTTTTTGTTGGTGATACTTGACAGTGGAGTGGAAAAAGAAGGGCTGGCTTTATTCGATGGAGTGAAATGTGGCAATTGATTGATTTAAAGTTTATTTCTTTTGAAGAAGTTTCTCAAAGTAAGCTATATCAAGATTATTTTCCGTTAGTACTCCTTAAATCACCATGCCATCCTCACTTCCCCCCTTCCTTTCCTCTGGGTGACCGGCCAGTCTCCAGTTTACACTCTCCTCCTCCCTGTCTTTATGCCTTTGTACCAACGCTTTCCACCAATGGGAGTGGCCTCATCACCTGTTGAAATTCTATCTATCTTCTAAAGAGCAGTTCAATTGCCGGTTGTAGGGTAGCTCTATTTTTAATGTCTTGAGGAACCTCAGCCATCAGAAAGGATGAATACTTACCATGTGCATCGACATGGATGGAACTGAAGGGGATTATGCTAAGTGAAATAAGTCAAGCAGTGAAAGACAATTATCATATGGTTTCACTCATATGTGGAACATAAGGAATAGTGAGAGGGCCACAGGGGAAGGGAGGGAAAACTGGGAAGAAATCAGAGAGGAAGACAAACCATGAGAGACTTTGGAATCCAGGAACCAAATTGAGGGTTACAGAAGGGAGGGGGTTGGGGGGGGCTGGTGTAACTGAGTGATGGTTATTAAGGAGGTCACATGTTATGATGAGCACTGGGTGTTATACGTAACTAATGAATCGCTGAACGCTACATCAGAAACTGATGATGTACTATATGCTGTCTAACTGAACATAAGAAAAAAAAGAAGAGTTCATTCTTACACTACCTCTTCCATTCCCCATTCCCCAACCTTTCTGCCCTATGTTAGCAGATCCATTTAGTCAGTTCTCACCTTTTGCCTTATATCGTTGAGTAAATGTAAATCATCCCATCAGATAAACTTCTTCATGAGAGTAGGAGACTAGGAAGTGAAGGGATGGCAGGCTGTGTTAAACTTGATGTCCACAAAGACTTTTAAAAAACTATACACAGAAACCATTCAGTGATTATTAACTGATTTTATTTTTTGGGGGGGTGACAAAAGGTTATTAACTGATTTTAATACAACTTGACGATGGAGGAGCTAAGGAGGATGCAAATATAGCATTTTGCCTAGGTAATGATGGTGCTATAAAGAAAACAAGATGGTAGGAACTTCTGCTTAAATTGAACAGGGATAAACATAGCTTTTTCAACTCCCACTTTCAAACTAGGGTAAAAAAGACAGCAACAAAAGCAGTAACAGAAGTTTCATTTTCAGTGAAACTACGAAAAAACACCCCCAAACCAAAAAATATGAAGATTAGTGTAAAATCTGAATGAAATCAAGAGAGAATATAGGGGAAAAAATATGAAACAATTTTTTAACTTTTTTTTTTTTAAGATTTTATTCATTTATTTGTCAGAGAGAGAGAGAGGCAGACAGAGGGAGAAGCAGGCTCCCTGCTGAGCAAGGAGCCCAATGCAGCACTCGATACCAGGACCCTGGGATCACGACCTGAGCTGAAGGCAGATGCTTAACCAACTGAGCCACCCAGGAGTCCCTGAAACCATTTTTTTTTTTAAGTATAAGTTACTATTGTATGTAGCACAACCATGAAGCACCAAATATACAACACCTTACTTGAAGACAAATTCTGAGTGAGTGGATCAGCCAGTGGTATATGCCTGGACTGCCTTCTCCATGCTAATGCTTGGATATGAGGTTAAAAACAGACCCTCATAGAAGTAGGTGGGTACCATGGAAAGTAAAGAAATAAGCATTGTGGGTCCTAGTTTCAGTCAGCTGCATAAATGTAAATAAATGCTAAATTGCAATGCATGAAGCCCAGATTAAATTATTTTAAAGGAAAATGTAGATTTCTGAATTTATCTCAGAAGACAGAAAAAGACTATACAGTTACCAAAGAAGTAACTAAATATGTGGACAAAGAGCTACCTCTCTAAGACTTATAAGGCAATGATGATTCAACAGGTAAAATCTATCAAACCTTTAGGAACCAGTACCAGA
Organism: Eumetopias jubatus; assembly: GCF_037043125.1. NCBI lineage: Eukaryota > Metazoa > Chordata > Mammalia > Carnivora > Otariidae > Eumetopias > Eumetopias jubatus. The sequence goes on from NW_028274811.1 coordinate 100,232,277, forward strand.
GCATTAAAAAAAAACTGTTTTTAAAAATTTTAAAACACCCTTCCCAGGTCTTTCTATAAAGTCATAAATGTAATGCCAAACTATAATAAAGATGGCCTCAAAAAAGAAATAAAGAGAGGGAGGGAATAGAAGCAAAGCTCACTTTTTAGTATTAAGACCTAAACTCTGAGGGAAACATCAGTAAAGTTAATCTAGCAGCATTTAAAGGGAATTACAAATAGGATTCAGCCTTGGGCTGCTGAGATGGTTCATTATTGAAAAATGTTTATATTGAGTTTAGAGGTAAATACTTATCTCCACCAAAAGTTCAAATGGTACTGTGTAAAACTTAACATTCATTCTGAAAAAAATTACAATAAAATAGGAATCAATATGATAAACACACAGTCCCATAAACAGACACACATTCTCTTTTGGAAATGGAAATATTAAAGATGTAAGCCAAGAATGCTCAATATATATAGCCATATTAAATAGACTAGGTATGAACAGCATAATGGGAGGGAAAAAAGGTATAATTACCTGCACAAAATTTGATCACACATTCTAGAAATCATAAAAGATTCAGTGGTAGTATTATAACTGTAGCAACATTTAGTACAAAACTGAGAGTGTTCTGTCTTGGCCCATGCAAGCAGTCTCCTCCTCCCTTACATTCTAGGGAGGAGGAAGTCTTTATTAGTACTGCCTGTGTGTGTTTGTGTGTGTGTGTGTGCACGTGCGTGCACATGTGTGTGTACATATATGTGTCATACATGTTTGCATGTAATGTAGAATTAGGACATGTTTAAAGAGAGGCGTATTAAAGAACTAATATCAGCAACTTTGCATAACAAAGAGTCTGGATATATTTGGAGATAAAGTAAAAAATACAGAAGAAAAAAGGGCTGACGGCAAAGGTAGGTGTCATAGAAAGTAAAGAATTCTAAAATTTGAGAATCAAAGAGAGATTTTGATTGTGTGCAGAGGGGGAATCGCCCAAAGAAGTTTGCAGTTGTGACCCATTAGTGGAAGCACGTAGCACCTGGGGGATGAGCAAGCCAACCAAACCCATTATTCACAGGGAATAATTTCAGGAGAACAAAAGGGAGAACCAGAACATCTTCTGGTTAAATTTTGACCTCTAAACCTAAGAGCTGGATAAAAATCCTTTGGAAATGATAGCACATTACACTATGCATTGGTTTCCAATAATCATTTTTTATATTGGTGGAAAGTGAAGACCATACTGACTGCCACCCAACTTGGTAGAAAATACAAGAGATGTTCCTTTCTTCAGAGGCACTAATTATGACTATAAGCAGTGTAGTGGTACAAAGTATCACTTCTGGATTCTGAGAACTGGATTCAAATCCTAGGGCTGTTGAATAAATTTCTGAACCTTCTGAGTATGGGTTCCTTACCTATAAAATGTGAATAATAATAATAGCACCTCATATAATTTTGTTGTGAGCATGAACAACACATTTAATACAAAGCTTAGATTTGTATGTACTCAATAATTACTATATATTCTTATGAAATACACCTGTGATAAGTTTCTGGGGAAATATGTCACTGCCTAGTTTGTCATCTCCATACATAAAATTCTTTAGCTCCAGCTTACTTTATGAGCACATCATACCAGAAAAAACACTTTTTAATATTGAACACACCAGGCTAGATAAGGCAGTTTTTAATGTTGAGAAGTCTTCATACCTAGGTTTATTTAAAAAAAAAAAACTCATTAGTTGTCACAAGAAAAGTTTAAATCCTCACTTAAAATTTTACACACAATAAAGTATAGATTGTGCTTAGTTTTGTGGTGAGCAATTATCCAAATAAGTCAGGATATAATACAGTTGTCATATTTCAGAAGAAACTATGTTTACAATTTCACAAAATTGAAGAGAGAAATTATTTGGATGAGGAGATAGATTTCCCATCCTGGAAAAAAAAAAAAAAAAAACTCAATCTCATTCAGCCCCTGCTGTGTTTCCCTCCAAAGGGATGATCATCTTTATACATTTCTAATTTTTGCTCCATTGAACATACAGACATAACCTGAATAAACCCTTATCATTTATTTTCAAAAGAGATATCCTGATTCCTTGCTAGACTGCTATTTATATTGCCCATAAGACAGCTGGCCTGATGATACAGGATGAAAATGGCTTCCAGGCCTACCCATAAGTCCACTGAACTATTAAACAACTTTGTTAACTTCACTTATTGGATTTTAAATTGTCATGTATTGGCAGTTTGTCACTGGCACTGACTTCCTGCCCTAGAGCCAAGATTACTGCTATAACTACTGGTTCATTCTTCATCACCAGGGTTATAGCTCACTACTCTGGCCACTGTAAGGAGGTAATGTTTGAGAACTCGGCATCACAGTACCATTTTTAGTACTACCCTGAAAATTGAACTATGGAAAATTTCATCCTGGATCCTTAGCCACCTATCTTTACAAATTCTCAATATTTGAATAATTCCATCCCCAAACTCATTCAGTCAGCAAATATTTATGAGGCCCAGCTCGTGATGGCTTGGAAGTTTTGGTAGACAGAAAAGAATAATAAGACATGGTCTCTGCTCTTAAATAGCTTATAGCTTAACTGAAGAGACAAAACAAATGCACAGCTAACCATTAGAGAAAAGTGATCACCTATTTCAAATGTCTGGCAAATTTGTCCAGTTCTTGCTATCTTGCTGAGACCATGATAGCATCAGTCACCATTAACTTCTGTCTACAGCATTGTTGCAGGCTCTTAACTGGTTTCCAGTCCTTTGAATCGGTCTCCTCCATGGCAATGAAAGTGACCTCTCTAATGTAGAAATATAATAATATAACCTCCACTTAACACATCCCTCAATGCTTCTCCAATGCTTTTAGGACAAAGTTCAAACTTCTTAACATGGCTTATATGGCCCACCTAGATCTGCACCCTGTCCAGCCGATCACTCCAGATTTATCGCTCACCCTTCTTTTTATGCTTTACGTTATAACCACATCAAACTCCTTTAGTCCCTAAAATTTCCAATAGTCTTAAGCGTCTAAGCTGTGAAACATGCTAGTCCCACTGCCTAAATCTTTCTTTTACCATTTTTCACTCTACCCCATATCTGAGCCTGGATAATTTTTACTTGATCTTTATGTATAAGCAGAAATGTTACTCCCCCTAGGAAACCTACACTGACCCATATATTTGATTACTTTCCTTACTCTATCCTAATATGTGTTCATTTCCCACCTTTCTTATACTTTATCACTGTATTCTAATGATTTTTACTATGATCTTGGTTGAATATTAATGTTCCTAAAGACAGAGAGTGTTCTTATCAAATTTTTTGTTGTACCTAGTATCCAACTAGTACATAGCAGACTCTCAATAAATATCAGGAATGAATGAATGAGCTGCATAATATAAGTGTAACAGAAATTCAGAAAAAAAAGAGATCAGTGTGACTAGAATAATCATGAAGGATCCCTGAAAAAGTATTTGATAAGTAAATAGGATTTTGACAACTAGAAGAGAAGAAAAAAGCATTTTATACTAAGAAGAAGCAAATTTACAGCAAAGACTAACAATTATATTAAATAAGAAGCAGACTTTCATAACACTGTATGCATATTATTAGTCGTGGGAAATATAACTAGCTAGGTATATGGTGAAGGCAGATCATGAAAAATCTTTAGAACAGGCAGAGAAGCAAATAAGTTTACTGTGATTTATTTATTTTTCACCTACTTGGGACTTACTGTGAGTTTCAATCAGAGGATGCTTGGTACTGAACAAATCTGGGAAAATAACCAGTCATTATCTCTTCAAATACTGCCCCTTCCTTTCTCTATTATTTTTGCATTCTCATTAAACATATGCTAGTACTTGTCATTCTTTGTTCCCACCTTCATATTTTTCACTGCATTGTCTTTCTTATGTTGCACTGTTATTTCTTCAGACTGTCTGTTTGCCAAACATGTCTTCAACTTTGTCCAATCTGCTATTAAACCTACCCATTGCATTTTTTAAGTTAGTACATTCTTTCAAGTCTTTGTTTTCCTCATTTTAAAAACAGTGAGGTGGTTCTTCCTATTTTAAATATTAACGTGTTAAGAAGGTTAATTTTACATCCTTATTGTATAATTCCATTATCTGAAGATCCTGGAGGTCTGATCCCCCTGGGCTCTTGCTTACAACGGGCTTGTTGCCTTGCAGGTTTTTTAAGTGTGGACTGTCCAGACTTAATCCACAGGAATTCTGTGCAGCCTGGGTTGAGAGAGTATCGTTCAAAAGAGAATTTGTTTTTGCTTCTGCCAAGCATCCTCATGTTCTACCAACCTGAGACTTATTTATGTTAATTACTCCTTTACACATTTTCAGGGCTACAATGGAAGCATAAATTTTAATTACCCACTAGTATGAGGGCCTATGTATGGTTACAAACTCTTAGGGGTGGAATTTTTCTCCATCCAGAGCTCAAGACAAAACAGCTAAGTTATCTTCTCTTTGCAGTTCTGGTGGACTTTTTCTTCTTTTCCTTTCTACCCTCTCATTAGGTTGTGGCCATTAGAGATTCCCAGCTTTGTCAGGTCCAGCTCCTCACCAATTCCCCCACCACTCCCCTAATAGGGCTTTCTCTTCTACCTCCAAGCGTCCATTAAAAGACAAACCTTTTGGTTACCAAGAATGGAAAACGCCCCCAGGCAAATCGCAACTGTCTACTCCAAAGTTTTTGAGCTATCTTTTTATTTTGGGTCAGTGGGAAGTTTCCTTACATTCTGACAAGCTCAGCATTCTAGTGAATGTTGTGATATTTTATCTAGTTGTTATATTTCATCTACATATTTTATAATGGGAGAGTTTGTGAGCATTTACTCAATCACACTGACAGAAACTCAGGTCACGAGGAATCAATAACTTAAATGGGAAAGCAATGTTGGTCTTAAATGGCAGGAACCAGATAGGCTTTAATTCATACTGGTTTGCATGATTTTATCACTATAAGTCCCTTGTCCTGGTAACCTCTCACTCCAGGACCCTATATCTAGAACTAATCACATCTGGCAGTCAAGGTTATTGATGACAAGTGACAGAAATGGACTATGTTAAACAAAAAAAAAAAGAAAGAAATTTTTTGGAGAGCTATTGCCAGAATCAGTGGCAGACAGGCAGCCAAGCCTTGAAGATGGGAAAGCACAAGAACAGTCATGATCTCTTGTTCAAATTTCATAAATTCTCCTAGGGGCAATTACCCAAGCCTACATATTTTCTCCACTCCCTGGCTACATTCTAGTGGTGAGCCTTAACCCCCACCAAGATACTCCCAAAAGAGCTTCTCTAAAAGGGAGATGTGGTGCAGCCAAATAATACAAAACAAAAAGAAAACTCATCATGGCAGACATGGTAGGCCAGTGGAAAGCCAATGGTGATAGTTAAAATTGCCTTAGATCTTTTTAAGTCCTATGATTATTGACTCTTTTCCACCACAATTGCCCTTAAATCAGGTCACTTCCATCTTACAGCTTTGTGAATTTTTGTTATTCTAAGTGCATGATGTTACATTTCCTGCTACTAAAATTTTCACAGATTTATCTTCATTATATTTCTACCACTCACAGGGAACATTTAGAATCTCAGTCGAGTCATCTTTTATCCTTTGTATTGTTCAATTCTCCACTTCCTCCTATATTGTTTATTTTCCCTTGGCCCTCATTGCTTGACATTTTTTGAACAAACACATATCCTCTTATTCTATCTCTATACTCATATCTATCCTATTGGTATTTAATTGTAACAGGTCTCCTTTTTTTTTTTTTTAGTAAAAAGCTCTTTCTCATCCAGTCTCTAGGAAAGAATGGAGAGCTGTGTTTTATATAACAGCACTACAGTTACATATTATTGTAATGTATGTAAAGATAAGCAAACTATTGCTTACAGGAGAAAAAAAGAGTCCAAAGTTCACAGAACGAGTAAGTAGCAGAAATGGGATCCAAAACCTTTACCTGACTATGAGGTTTTGCAGTTGGCAATTAGCTCATTCTGGCATAGAAGATTTAAGAATTGCTTCCAAACATTTCCCATTGAACAGAGGACTAAGTGTCTCCTTTATTACTTTCTAAGCTGTAGTATCTGTTCATTCCTATGTTTAACAAATAGTAACTTAGTGATTTGTTCCAAGTGCTTTTCTAAGCCCCGGAATACATCTGTAAGTTAAAGTTGCCCATGTATCTTCGTAGCAGGAGTAAGATGGATAGTAAATAGTAAGTACAATAAGTTTTCCTTATATAGTATTTTAGATGGAGTTTAAATACTAAGTAAAAATAATTAAAAGGAGTGTAGGTAAGTGGCAAATGAGAATGCTGAGGGGCAGAAATTGAGAGAGTTTGGAGTCTGTAGCAGAATATATTTGATTGAACCACATGAAATTGTCTTCGAATTATGAAAATAGCTATTTTGTAGCGTTCAGCCTATCTAAGTGGTCAAGGTAGGGAAAAAATGTGAGCAAATACTTGAAGTTGCTAAGGGAATTAGCAAGGCATATTTAGAGGAAGAATGATTTAGTTTCCTTCTGTGTATTAACATGTTCTTCCTTTCTCATTTCGGTTTAAAGCCCTCCTGATCTATTGGTTTCCTTTCATAAATATTCTTCTAGTCTGAGACATTCATTGCTCTCTGTCTGAACCACCATTGTAGAAGTTAAAGGCATCAGAAAACCACATGTTTTTCATAAGGGTCATGACCTTTTCACATATTCCTTCTTTTTTCAAGTATAAAATACAATTAAAAGACCACATGAAACTTCAAGTTTCAAGTGTTTCCCTCCCAATGATTCAGAAGCAGTGGATACCACTTTCGTTTGGACTTACTGGTTCCTGCCAGAGGAAAAATAGCTGTAGGATGTTTGGTATATTTGGTAAAGCCTGGCAGGCTCTATGATGAATTGTTATCCTCTCCAAACAGCACCATCTGTGCAGTAAAGGATTAACTCAGCAGGCCTCATTACTTAAACCCTGTAGATCAAAAAAAGAACTGGCCTTTGCCCAGCTCCTGGGAGAAAACTTCTGAATGCTTGGAATATTCTGCCTGATAAGAGTGCTTTGGTATGCCTGAGGCCTTGGGCCATGCAAGATAGGCCAACAATGTGCCTTGTGGTGAACGCCTGTTTCTGTATGCCTGAGGCTTTGGGCCATGCTGTATCAGTGTAACCTCTGTTGATTGGAAACTGAATAGCTAAGGTCAGCCACATAGGCCACGCATGTCTACATGGCCAACCGCCAATAAAAGCCCAGGCCCCCAAGGTGCTAGTGAGCCAGCCTGGTTGGCAACACTCTGCACATTCTGTCATACCTTGTTCTTGTGAGAATTCAACACTAACTGGGCCATTCCTCTGGGATAGGACAACAGAAACATATGCCTGATTTCTCCTGGACTCCACTCTCTGTGTCCTTTCTCTTTCCTGAATTTAATCTGTATCTTCTCACTGTAATAATCTATAACTAAGTATCACAGCTGCTGAGTTCTGTGAATCCTCCTAGGGAATCACGGACCCTGAGAGTGGTCTTGGAGACCCCCAACACACTATCCATGACACTTCATCTCTTCCTCCTGGAACACACTAACAACTTTGATTATACCTCCAGGATCTGAGACTCTACCTTTGAAACAGAGTTCAGAATAAGAAGCAGGCAATCTCATAATTGTGTGTCAGAGTCCCTACCCCATCCCCACTTAATATTCATCTATACACACATTTTGATTCTTTTTCCCCTTTTCAGATTTCCCTACTTCCATCTCCATTCTGGCTTTATTCATGGATCGCTTCTCCTATTCTGATTAGGAACTTTTTAGTTTGGAAAGTAAGCTAAGAAGCAGAGATTTTTGCATTTTTAGCAAGCACACTAGGTGTCTTCTTATGAGTCTTAAAAATTGGAAAGACAAAGTGCTCAATTACAGTCAGTCTCCTTAATCAGTTATCCATTTCACAAAGACCAGTGACCTATTTTTAAATATCTCACTTCCATTTTCTTTTCATAGTAAAAATTAACATTAAATATCTTTCTTTTCATATAAACTTCAAGAATGTGGAAAACATACTCATTGCATGGAAGATTAGATTACTCTAAAATAAATATACTAGGGACACCTGGGTGGCTCAGTTGGTTAGGCACCTGCCTTCAGCTCAGGTCATGATCCCAGGGTCCTGGGATCAAGTCCCGCATTGGGCTCCTTGCTCAGCAGGGAGACTGCTTCTCCCTCTGTCTGCCACTCCCCCACTTGTGCTCTCTCTCTGTCAAATAAATAAATATTTTAAAAACTTGAAAAAAAATACACTAGAAGTCCCACATTCTTAAAAATTTAAATAATTTGTATAAGTAAAGACGCAGGGTACTTAAGATTTTAAATACTAGGGTCAATAAACTGACTTAACAGAACTGTTCTCTACAACAAATATTACTTTTTTGGAAAGAAAGGATAAATGGAATTGGGAGACATAAAAACCCAAATTGACAACCAATTTGTATTTCAGATTTTTCGTTCTGGGGTTGCATTTTGGTTATACATCACTCTCACAGTAACCTATTATTTTTTTAAATGTGCAAGACTAGATGAAAATAAAGTTAATTAAAACAATTATATAATTATGAGACATGTTTTTAAGTTTCTTAAATATACCTTATTTCAAAAGATGTACTCCTCTTTTATTTTTTTTATTTTTTTTAAAGATTTTATTTATTTATTTGAGAGAGAGAGAATGAGAGATAGAGAGCACAAGAGGGGAGAGGGTCAGAGGGAGAAGCAGACTCCCTGCTGAGCAGGGAGCCCGATGTGGGACTCAGTCCCGGGACTCCAGGATCATGACCTGAGCCGAAGGCAGTCACTTAACCAACTGAACCACCCAGGCGCCCTGTACTCCTCTTTTAAAATGACATAAAAACCAGGGCTCAAAATAAGCAACAAATCAACTATTCCATTAAAAGCATCTGGTAAATCACTAACTTATGAAATTATGTTTAATACTACCTTAAACTAATGAAATAAAATAATTCTATTGAGTAGTAATCATTTTATCATCTCTGTAAATTCACTGTTTGTATAAGTAATGAGCTAATACTTTGTGCCTCTGTAGAGTAACCTCTGTGCACATTATTATTTGGCTGATCATCCTTTTGTGGCAGATTATTTTAAGTAGAACTATTACTGTAAATGAATTTGCTTAAATGTATGGTTCTAAATTAGTGAACATAAAATTACAGCTCCATGATTTGTCATCATTTTGGTTGTTATAGGATTGCATTTAAATATATCATAACTGAGAAACGATTTGAATACTACATTTTCATCCACTCTGATAAGTTATCATCTCTACCACTATATTTAGCTTCTTTCTAGGACTATAGCTTTTGGCAATTCAGAAACTGACTGCAAACCTCTAACTTCCAGATGGCTCAATGTCAGTTAAAAGGGGCATAGCATAAATAACATATCAGCTTATGAAAATATATACCTTAACTCACAGCACTCACTGAAGAAAACGGTAGTTACAGAAAATAGGCAAGGGAAACCGCCTGTAACTAGATGCAAATGTTCTAGTCTTATGATCTGGCATCTGGAAAGAATGTACCATTGAACTTAACTTGTCTCTACTCTTAGGCTAATCAGGCAACTGTTTTTTTATTCTAGAAAACCCACTTTTCTTGTGAAATGTGGCACTCTCCCAAGGGGAGAGGTTTTAGCTTTTGATGAAGTTATTATGTCATAAATGTACAGGGAAGCACAGAAACAAGAAATGACTGCCTTTTATGTTGGTTCAAGAGAGAATAAGGATTTGAGAATGATATATGCAAGTAAGAGTTACATGCCAGGCAGAAAAGATTAGAAGATTTCATTTATCTCTGGGAGAGAAAAAACTACTTTTCAGACACACTACCTGAATCGGTCTGCCTAAAGTATACATAAAAGACTGCAGGATTTTTAAAATATGAATTTAGCTTGGGTAAGATCAAGCAAATGTAGGACAGAAGAATGCATAAATAAATTTAACATTAGTATTTCAGAGAATGTTGTAATCTATACCTATTTCATTTTCTCTTACCCTTTAAACATCAGAATATTTGTTTCATTTGAAAATGAGCTTTTCATTCAATTTACTAAACATCTCTAATGTGCCAAAGTTATATAGATCTCTTAGCTTCTGCTTTTGCTTCATTTGTGCATCAGCATATTTCTTATTTTCTTACCAGGTCGTCAATATGATTGTTAGAGATTATCCAGCACTCTGTATTTGTTAGTCTGAGTATCAAAGCCACCATAAATACAACTCATAATATTTGGCTTCAAACAATGTACATCTATTAAGTTAATGAAAACAAAATTAGTCAAAAGTAAAAATAATTTACATTAAATATATATCTCAATAGACATTTCAGACATAAACTTTAAAAAATGGAGGAGGCACTATTTATATAAATACTACTTTAAACAGAGCAAAATCCTCATCTATCATCAATATACCTAGCCCTCCAGCCCTAGGTCAGACAAAAGCTGTATAGTATCAAAAGAGAGAAATAATTAGGTCCTACTCAGGATTATTTATAAAGTTTCATCTTGTCTTCCCTATCACAGATTTTTAAAAAATAGTAACATTTTTCCAAATGCCTTTATTTTCCTTTCTCAACTAAACATGTCCTTATACCTGCTCTATATAGGTAAAAGAAAATCAATACACAGATAGTAAATGTTATTATCCATCCCTGGTAAAATTATAGTTTTACATAAGTAAATCTATAAATTTATTTACTATTTATTGGGGGAAGGGGCATAGGAGGAGGCCAAAAGGCAGCAAGACCCTCTGGTATCAATCTGTTCTGAATAACCTGAAAGAAAATTAGCTACTGGGAGGCAGAAATACCCAGGAATAAACTGGCAGCAAATATTATCCCTTAAGTCTGTAAATATGTAAATGCCATGAAACAGTAATTCCTAAGTTGGTGCCCCAATGAGAGTAGTGGGGTTTTATTACTTAAAATTAAAACGTTTATATCTGTATTGCCAGAAATGACAAGGAGTCTCATTTTAGGGTCAGTGACATGGAAGAGAGTAAGTGGATAAGAACAAACTGATATGTTTTATAGTTAAAAACAAAACAAAACCAAACGAAACAAAAGAAAGGGAGGAAGGACAGGAGGGAGGGAGAGAATGGAAAGAAGAAAGAAAGGAAGTGCCAGAGAAAATCCATTTCTTAAATGGTTTGAATCCAATGAGCAGGAGGACAAGAAGCTGAATGAGAAGTCTGAGGTTTATCTGCAAAAGTATTCACTTAAAGCTGAGGAAGATCTAGTGGGGGTAGGGGGGGCGAATATATGTACTGCTTATATGTAGCTAAAGTCCAGCTATTATGCTGGTCTCTGGGAATACAACAGGCAACAAAAGTTGTATGAGCTAAGAGTGAATGAGCTAAGATTCTAGTGGGAAAATAAAGATAATAATAAAAAACTCCTACAGTATTTTGCTTAGTGGTAAGTACTATGAAGAAATGTAAGAAAAATAAGGTAAGGGAATACAAAAATAATTGATCAGGAAAGGTGTTCATTAGGACAAGACATGAGCAAAGTCCTGAATGAAATGAGCAAAGAAGCCATGGGGCTACCTGGAGGGGGGGTGAGGTAAGGAAGAGTGATCTAGACACAGGGAAGAGTAAATGCAAAGATCTGAGGCAGGAACGTTATGTGTGGAAGGCACAGCAAAGAGCCCAGGGCAGCTAGAGGAGAATGAGTTGGTAGCAAATGACATCAAAAGAGGTTGTGCGTGGAGGCAGCCTGCAGACTGTATGAAGGTTATGTAGGACTCTGGATTTTACTCTGAGGTGAAAAGTCATTAGAGTGTTTTGAACAGAGGAGTGACATGTTGTGACATATGCTTTAAAAGCCTCAGTCTGCCTGCTGCAAAGAAACTAGAGTGCAGAGTGACAAGGGTGGAGGCAGGAGAACAGTTCGAGGCAGTTTGATATGTGTGTTTCTCTGTGGGATGACTGCTGCTACAACTTGCCAGCTAACAAAGGGAATTAGTTATAATTCATTTACCAAAGTGATGCCAGGCAAGTCATTGTCATGTTAATTTTTAAGACTTAGTTTTTAGGTTTACAGAAAAACTGAGAGGAAGGCACAGTGATTTCCCATATACCCTGTCCTCACACAGGCACAGCCCCATCCATTATCAACATCCCTCAGAGTGGGGCATTTATTACAACTCATGAACCTGCATTGACACATCATAATCTCCCCAAGTCCATTGTCTACATTATGGTTCATTCTTGGTGTTGTACATTCTACAGGTTTGGACAAATATTTAACGACATGTATCCATTATTATAGTATCATAAACAGTAGTTTCACTGTTCTAAAAGTCCTAAAAGCCTTTGCAAATAGTCTGTTCCAGTATGTGGCTTGTCTTCTCATTCTTTTGATCATGTTAACATTTTTAGGTGTGATTTTATTGCAAAAACAACATTTAAAAAATACAGAAATTAAAGGCCAAAAATCATCAACCATAAAACCACCTCATCAAATTATTTTTATCAATTTTCTAACTTATTAAATGTAAATATTTGTGTCTAATACCATATTTGCAATAATTTCATAAAAAGAATTACATAATCTATATTTTTACCTTCACATTTAATATCTTACCCTGTGCATTTTCCTACTTTGTGTTTTTTTTTCCTTCCCTATATTTTTCCTTTTTCAAATTCCCTTCCGCTACCTCCAAATAACCAACATGAGCAGGTTTTTGTGCATACTTCCATACCTTTCTTGATGCACACACAATCCCTTTTTTAAATAATCTAGTCTTGAAAAATATTGTTCCATTTCCATTAAATACATTGTGATTCTTTATAAGCCCATACTCTACTTGCCTGACAGTTTAAGTTTTTATTAAATTCCAGTTAACACGCAGTATAATATTAGTTTCAGGTATACAATATAGTGATTCAACACTTCATACAACACCTGATGCTCATCATAACAAGTGCACTCCTTACACATGATAGTTTTAGTGAATTAAATTCTTGGGTTTTTTTTAAGTGTCAAACTATTTTGAGGAAAAACAAGAGTGTGTACTCATATTAATAAACACAAACCTGTTTAACTAGGGCTTCCCCCCCCCCCCATTTGCGGGCTAGATCAGACACACACATCCTCTTCTCTTGAAACCTTCCCTGCAGTTCTTTTCAAAGGGGAATGGTATGTTTCTAAATACATTTGTTATTTAAAAATGTATTCCAAGGATGTTTTTAGTGAAGTTTACGACTAGGATTGCATTTGCATTACTAAGTAATAAGTACTTACTCCAAGTACTATTCGTGCATGGCCATTTGGTTTAATGGCACATCCAAGGTTGAGACAGCTCCCCAGGGCTCCACAACTCACTGAGATCCCTGAGAGGGCATCACTAAATCAGCAGACCCAGACTCTGCAAACACACATCCTGTAAACTGTTCGTTGGCCCTGAAAATAGCTTCCTCCTTCTGGAAATCATGAAAATGGATTAAAGTTACAAGCTTAGGGTCCAGCACATTTTATTTAGCCCATTGTCCCAATAGTCAGTATTTAGGGGAATACTTTAGTGCTTCGGTATTTTGAACACTTAATTTTCCTAGCTATATTCTCTCTAAATCATTTGGACAAAGGAAAACGTGCTGGTGTGAATAAGTATTTTCTTATATTTTTCTAGGAGATGATTATTAAGTGCAGTGGAAGAAGCTAATCCATTTTAGTGATATTCAGTTAGGAAAGGTATCTATTATTTGTAAAAAAAAAAAAAAAAGGATTCAGTTGAAAAAGTCCTTTCTAAAACTGCTCTCTTCCTTTGAAATATTTTGGAACTATAATGTGTAGACTTCATATTCCTTATTACCTTAGTGAAGATTAAACAAAAAAATTACATGACGTTCCAAATTAAGTTTATGAATCTCTCTATATATATATATGAATATATGAACTTGTATGTATTGTATACACACCTACATATTTTCCACTACATCTCTCCAGAGCCAATATTTCACATTTAATATGCTTTATTCTTGATAGACATGATTAATATTCTTCAGATAAGCCTATAATTATTTGGAAAAATATATATTCAACAAAATATTTTTCATTCCATTATCCCATTACCGAAAGTTTCTGTTATTTCATTCCATTTCTTCTGCAGGAAAAAATCAATGCACAAATATAAAATGTCAGTCGGCCTCCTCCTGAGATCTTTTATAAAGACTTTACTTTTTTCTTCAAATACATGATTAAGAGAGTGCCCTCTGTCCTTAGTATATATAATACACTAAAAGCCTTGAATTCAATCCTTTAATCATCAATGCTTAAAGGAAACAGCCCATTTTGAGTTCTCTATATAGGTTATCAGCTGTACCTTTTAAAAATGACTTTCTATTTTAGCAACTGGATTTCCAAAAGGAATTATCATGAACATAAGATCTAGCTGAGAGAAGCTCTTACCCAGTAGGATCTGAATAAATTAATTCCCTAGTCATAAAAGTCCTCAATTTCTCATCAAGTTTAACTTAAATATTTAACCAGAAACAAAGAATCAACTTACAGTCAAACCAAGTATAAATCTTCCAAAGAATTAAAGCTGAAATCTAAACTTACCTAGCCCATTAATACCACAAAATAACCAGGCCCTGTAAACTATGATTTTCAACAGCAAATAAGCTTAACAGAATTCTAAATAGGCAATCCAAAGATTCATCATGTCACTGACCAGAAAGAAAATTTTGGAGTGTTACACAGTGACTTTCATAATTTTAAAGTATATCTAAGAACTATAAAGTCACTAGACTCAGGAAAAAACTTCCGTACTTAGAGGTCATGCTTAGGAGTTTAATTTATTTTTAATATTTTTAAAGTATAGATTTTAGTTCCTATTTTTTATCAACTACTATAGGCAAAAGAATATGTTCAGAAGAGAATTCTCAGACCACAGTAAAAATAAATATTGTTAACATTGGTACCATTTTGGCTCTGATTAGATGAAATTGAAGTTGCTTATTTATTATTATTATTCTATTGCAGGATTAGGAAACATGAGCAGAGCTTGAAGACAAAAGCTTTCCAGAGATGAATAAAACCAGTTATGCAACATGAAACTGCCACTTCCAGTAGGTTCTTATTGATGGAGAAAATGTGTTCACTCTCAAATTTATTAGAAGTTCTCCCTTTTTATCACAAGTTAAATTATTTTTCCTATATACAGATATTTTTTAAAGTCCCCCCAAAAAGACACCCTTGGGGTTTCTTAGCATATGAAATTTTGTTCTTAAACTGACCACCTTGGTTCTTCTGCTGATATAATTGGTTTAGGTAAACACTCTCAAATCCTTGCTCTTCTGCATCTCTTAAATACATCAGATTAAATAAAGCATAATAAATCATTCAGATTTTAATTTTTAATATTCTTTTATCCAGGAAAGAATTATTCTGAAGGGTAATCCCTAAGGAAATATTTTCACCAGGATACATCCTTAGTCCTACAAAGCTTCTGCAAAATAGCAAATTATCTAATACCTTAATCATTGTAAGAAGAGTTTCTCATCATTCTCCTCAGCTTTCAACCTGGCTCTTCTTATTCCACTTCTGATAATTCAGTCATTCTCAAGCAAAAACCCTTCAGTTACAAAATCTAAGGTTAGTACAATTTGTACAGTTTCAGCTTACCCTTAACAAGCAACAAAATTTTATTCAAAGGTGCTAATATGTTATTTACAGTCCTTGGTATTTACTTCTTTTAGAAATTTCAGTATGTCTTCTAAACATGCAAATGTATGTTTAGAGGAAACCTCATAAGCTTCAAATCATAGATTATGCCATTCAGTTTGAAACTGCTCTTATGTCAGTTCAGATTTATGAATTTGTGATTTTCATCATTATTTACTTTTCTCTCCTGACGTAAGGAAAGGTATGCAAATGAGAAGCAGCTAATATGTACCTGTCAGGAACACCATTTGGAAACTAGATAGGTTCAGAGAGATAGCATAGCATCTTTTTTAAAGCACTGACTATGCTCAGTAGTGTCATTAAAAGCTGAAAGACTGATCACGCCATTTAAGTTTTTTATGATCTAATTTCCTATTTTTAAATGTGAATATTATAGCACCTAGTAATAGGTGCTATGGACTGAACTGTGTTCCTCCAAAATTCATATGTTGAAGCCCTAACCCCAAATATGATGGGTATTTAGAGATGGAGTTTTTCAAGAGGTAATTAGGTTTAGATGAGGTTATGACAATGGGACCCTCAAGAAGGTATTAGTGCCCTAATAAGAAGGGACACCAGAGAGCTAGCTGTCTCTTAGAGGAAAGGGCACATGAGCACACAGCGAGATGGCAGCCATCTGTAAGCCAGGAAAAAAACCCTCACAAGAAACTGAGCATGATAGCTAGCATCCTGACTTCAGTTTTCCAGCCCAGAACTGTGCAAAAATAAATTATAAATTTCTGTTGTTTAAGCCACCAGACTATGGTGTTCTGTTATGGCAGCCTGAGCTAAGATAATGGAATTGTCACTATATATATAGTACATATAAAATGAGTCAGTTAATACAGAATGCTTAGAACAGGGCCTGGCTCACATTAAGATCTCCATGTTTTAACAATTACTTTTATTTGGGTCTAGATTCATATTATTATAAAATCTTAGCATATTGAGGTTACTTAAAGACTACCCAGTTCAACTGTACTTTCCTCTCACAACTGCCAGGAACTGCTTTCCCCAAGTGTCATCTAAAGCCCCCCCGTCACCAAGAGGCTTACCCTGTGTTACACAATGAAATGTTAACAGCACGCCCAACTCTCCCAACTCTCATCACATCATTTAGGAAGCAGCATTCAGGGTACAATTTTAGAGTCATGATATTTTAAAAAGCAACAACCACCATATTTTTACCAGGCTCATTTTATTCTTCTAATAAAATCTGTCCCATTACTTTCATTGTAATGATCACATTGGGTAAAATCTCTCCTCTCTCTCCCTCCATGTATGTATGTGTACACACACACACACTGTCTCTGTCTCTCTCTCTGAAAATAGAACTCAAAGAAGTAAAGTCAAAAGGAAGAAATAGTTATTTGGATAATAAGACATATTTGGTCTCTAGAAATAAAATTGTTTCTTGGGGGCTACTTCCATGGAAACCTGCAAAGCATCTGCCCCAAGTACTAGTAAAAATTTTAATAGTAGTTTTTAATTGAGTCTATGGAGAATGTGTCAAAGGCAAGAATATTTTAAATAGTTCTTAATGCCTATGGGTATACCCAGAAATAACTTAGTGTTGTTTCAAGCTATTCATTACCTACAGCTAAAGACAGACTCATTTTGGGGAATTCCCTTAAATTTTTATTTACTAAAAAGAGTCTGGTTAACTTTTGTTTTCTTAGAAATGATTGAATATACTAAGTTGTACATTGCTTTAAGAGACCTTTTTTCTTTATATTCTATGGCTAGCCTTCAATTACTTTATCATGACACTCTTAGAATATTCTTCCAACTTTAGTTTCCTTCTCCTTCAATCTGAGACACAATATAAAGTAGTATTAAGGACAAAGATGTTGCATTTAGGTCCACTAATTCAAACGCCAACTCTTCCACTTTATAGCTAAATGAGTTGGGAGTGATTACTCAACTTTTAAAGTCTGATTTGCATAAGGTTTACTCCATCTTTCCTTCAGTGACTTCTCACTGATTACAAAATACAATTCCAGTTGTTCTTGCAGTCATTCATCCACTACCATGTAATCTGCCCCTTACTATGTAATCTTATATCTGTAGGGTCCTCTCTTCCATGTTTAAGCCAATTCTACATCAACTTTTGTTTATGCAATTTTCCCTACCTGCTATGTGAGGGTTTTTTCTTTCCTTATTTTTAGGTCTTCTCAGTATTTGTTAGTTTTTTCATTCATAATTTTTAAAAATTTAATACTTTATTTTTACAGCCATTTTAAGTTCACAGCAAAATTAAGTGGAAGGTATAGACCATTATTTTTTTCCATGAAAACTACAAACTTTACAAGTTGCATATATCTGGCTGATTTCATAGAGCCCTTACTTGTGTTATTACTCCTTATGTTACTTAATCCATCACCACTCTGTATTGCACTTAACTGTAACGGACTGCATAGTTTAAGTTAGCACTATTTCAGCAGTACTTCATTGGTTATCTAGTGACCACAGAAAATATGGAAGGTTGGGTAAGAAATCTATTTCCCTTACATATCTCTCAAGACACAGAGTAGTTTTTCAAGGACTAAATGGAAGAATGAGCTCTGCAGAGTACATTATCCAATTTGTTCGATGTGGCAGACTTATCACTGTTCTGCTACCTGGTTCTTATCTCCTTCTAGCTATATGGTAGGACTATACTGTCTCACCCTACTGAAGTGAAGTATGGCCATATCACATGCTCTTACAATAAAATGTGAACAAAAGTTACATATATAACTTTCAGGTAGAAACATTAATTTTCCAGTTATCTATTGCTTTCTCTTCTTCTGCCACTGCAATCATGTAAGCATGTGTTGATATGGATGTTCAATGCTACATGTGTTTATAGAAGACAAGTGCATGGACTGTTTCCCAGACTCAAAATGGACTTCACAAGGGAAAGACATAAACTCTGGGCTTTAATTCATTGAGAGTTATACCACAGAGTTGGTTGTTATTGCAGTATAATCTACTTTATTTTGACTCGTGTAAATATGTAAAACTATCTGAACAAATAAAAATGGCATCTGAATCCATTTTACCCACTATTCTTCAAATGCCTCTCTAAAA
This sequence comes from Eumetopias jubatus, assembly GCF_037043125.1. NCBI lineage: Eukaryota > Metazoa > Chordata > Mammalia > Carnivora > Otariidae > Eumetopias > Eumetopias jubatus. The sequence goes on from NW_028274811.1 coordinate 100,251,100, forward strand.
AATGAGTCGATTGCATTTCTTTTTTTCTTTATTTTCTAATTTGTTAAGTTTCATTTAGGATTGACTGTATGCATGGAACTGGACAAGTTGTTAGGGAATGAAAATAATAAACTGGTTAGGTGTGCTCCCTAACCTGATGTAATTGGAATTCTAGTATAGAAGACCAAAAATAGAAAATAAAAATAATTCAACAATCAAAACAAGTATAGAGTGTTAAAACAGCTATAAAGGAAACAAGGGTCTAACAAAGAGTAACAGGGAATTTACTTTAGATAAGGTAGTCAGAAAAAATGTCCTTAATGTGGTGAGATTTAATCTGAGCCCTGAAGGCTGAGGAGGAAGGAATGCCAAGAGAAGTTCTGAAGGCAAAAAGCACAGGTAACAGCATGTGCAGGTGCCCTAAGATAGGAGAGAACTTTGCTGTTCAGAGAAACTGAAAAATCAGTGTGGCCACAGTCAGATAACCAGGTTTCCAGATAACTAGTACCATTCTAATTTTATGTTCTCTAAACTATGGTGAGATCCCCAGATTTCCTGATATTTCTCTGTGGAAAGGACATTTAATGTTATCCATGGTGAAAAATTCTCTCAACTGTGACTTCATGGTTTACTGACCAAAATTTTTTTTGAGAAAATTCAGAAAACAAGGAAGGGGCATAAAATACAAAGCTATTTACACATAAATTTATAGAAAGCCTTGACCTGAAAGAAAGAAGAGAGCAACATTACTCCACAGAGAAAAGTGGTTGAGTTGTGCTGCTTGACATTTACAGTCACAGTCAGGTGGATTTTTCCCACATGATGGTGAACTCACTCCAATGTAAAGAAATTGAAAAGAGTGCAATCTTAAATCATACCTGTCACAAAGAAACAGAATTAAAAAAAAAATCAAAAACCAAGTTGGTTAAATCCCCTTTAAATATTCTCAGAAAATTATCCTCCTTGATGATTTCAGAGTAGAATTGTACAATCTTAGCATTCTATTGCAATGATACACCAAGTTGAATGTAATTAATTAACACAGTGACCTTGAAAAATATGTGAAAATAACAGTGTGGCTTTTCTGATAGTACCCCAAATTACTTATAAATCTGGATAGATGTTTTAGCTTTTCCTTGACTCTGTCTTCTACCATTTTGATATGTCACAGTCATATATATAAATGGTGTTTTCATGATTTATTTTATTAATAAAAAAGAGGGATCTGGAAAAAAATGTGAAAAAAATGTGATTGGGTGTTTTTCTTTGCAGTTGTCCTTTGTAGATTTGATTTTATCTTTCTCTTTCTCATTCTTTTGTTCATGACCCCACAGCCTTCTTTGACCACCCTTCCAGATTACCAAAGTAGCCAAATGACATGAATGATGTTGAAATGATGCTCCTTAAGTTCAAAACAAACATTTAACACCAAAAACTACAAAAATGGATCATTCACTCATTTATCCCTTTAATATGTATTACATATTTACTCTGTTTTAGGTATTATTGATTACTCTGCCCATGTTCAACTAATATTTCAAAAGTCTCAAATTCATATTACTGTGTATACAATGAAATAAAAAATCCAAAATACTATGGATGGCTAGACGAATACTTAAAATTTATACACATTCAAAGTTTGCCTGTTTCTTCAGTGTGTGTACGTATATTTTTGAAAGATCCTATTTATTGCTGAAAGAAAAAGAAAAGGCAACCATGTAGAGGTATATTCGACCTGATTTGTTCATTCTCTTTTTTAAAACTTCTGATATTTCCCAAAGCATTACTATCTTTATGCCGAATTTCTCAACTAAGTTTTTACCACATGTCCTAACAATACTGTAAGGGCACAGCTCAAAACTCTTTAATGACAAGCTGTTATCACTGAATGACAGTGAGGGGAAAAAAGTGTTCAAATTCAATCCCATAAAGGTAGTCTTAAATGCTCCTCTCTTCTGAGGATGAGGGAGGGATGAGGGAGGATGAGGTCTGTTTACAGACCTAAATTACCAGAATTTCCTTGCCTATGCTTTTACTCATTCTATTTTGGAATTGGGGCTTTTATGAGGCAATTCAATATCTAGATAAAAAAACATGACAATATAAGGATTCTGGGAAAATGGCAGAGTAGAAAATACTAGGAATCTATCTGTCTCCCCACCTAGACAATAACTGTACTAGCAGAATCAGTCTGATGTAACTATTTTGGAACTCTGGGCTTTGTTGAAAGCTGACAACCTATAGAGAAAGGGTTAGATGGTCAACTATACTTAATTTCAGTGCTTAGTAGTGTAGCTACCTATCCCCCAACCCACAGCCCCATGACAGAGTCCTACGCATGAGTTTCAAGAGAAGTTTGGAATTTGTCCCTCAGATACCAGGAGTCTGTGCTCTGATCACTGATTGCTGCTTCTGATCTGAGGTTCAGACCAAGAGGCAGGCAGCCATTGTTTTTGCACCTCCCCCAATTGTTGCAATCCCTCTCACTCTCTGGATGAAGTAAATTCCAGGAAATTGAAAGGGTCAGAGCTCTTCTTCCTCCCACCCTTTATATGTGTTACCCTTTTGGGGAGCCAGGCATTAAACACCAGGACATTTAAAAGCAAGTTCATATACTGGGGAATTTAGAAAGCCACCACACATGCGCACAAAAAGGTGCAGGCTCAGTAAAGACTTAAGAAGACCTTAAATTTATACCCTAGACTTAGCCTTGGCACAGAGAAGGAAGGAAGGAAGGAAAGAAGGAAAGAAAGAAGGCAGGCAGGCAGGCAATAAACCAAAAAAATCCCCCCAAAATGGCAAACCCTGGGGAAGGGCTAGAATATGATCTCCATAGTTAAACACATAATTTATTAGATTATGTGGGGTTTTTTTTAATTCACAAGGTTTACAAAGGAAAAAAAAGTGGCACATTCCAAAGGAAAATAAAAATACATCAACAGGAATTGTTCCTGAAAAAGACCCAATGGTAGACCTACCATCTTTTAAAGCAACTGCTTTAAAGATGCTCAAAGAACTAAAGGAAGATATAGAAGAGTCAAGAAATAATGTATGAATAAAATGGAACTATCTGTCAAGAGGCAGAAAATGTAAGAAGGAACCAAAAAGATATTCTGGAGATGAAAATACATAACTAAAATGAAAAAATTTCACTAGAGAAATTAAAAGGCAGATTAGAGAAGGCAGAATAATCAATGAACTGAAAGGGCAATGGAAATCATCATGGCTAAGGAACAGAAACAAACAATATTGAAGAAATGTTAACAGAGCTTAAGCAACAAGTGGGACACCATTAGGCACATTGATATACACATTGTGATAGACTGAGGAAAAGAGAGAGAGGAACAGAGAGAATGTTTAAAGAAATAATGACTGAAAACTCCCCAGATGTGATGAAAGCATGAACATGAACATTCAGGCAGCTCAATAAACTCTAAGTAAAATGAACTCAGAGACCCACACCAAAACACATTATAATCAAACTTTAGAAAGACAAAAGGAATATTGAAAGCAGCAATAGAGAAGTGACTTGTCACATATAAAGGGATCCTTAACAAGATTATCAGCAGATTTCTCATCAGAACCTTTGAAGGCCAAAAGTCAGTGGGCTGATACATTCAAAGTGCTTGAATGATGTTCCACTCCCTCCTGGTCTCCATGGCTTGTGATGGAAGTCAGATGTTAGTTGACTCATTGATCTCCCTCATGCAATGTTCTTGGGGTTTTTTGTTTCCATGCTTGCTTGCTTCTATTAGTTTTGCTTATTTGTTGTTTGCTTTTGTTGCTCTCAATGTATGCTCTTTAATTATAGCTTTCAGCAGTTTCACTATATTGTGACTCAGCACAAGGCATAAACCATTAGTGTTTTTTGTCTTTGATATTTGTTAAGCATCTTTTATCAGTACATTTTTTCCATTAACTTTGGAAAATATTAATCCATTACTCTTCAAATATTTGTTCTGCTCTAATCAATTTTTCTCTCTCCTGATATTTCAGTCATACACCTATTGAAAAAAAATTTTTTCCACACTCTGCTTGGAGCCAATGTGGGACCCAAAGTCATGAGGCTGAGATCAAGACCTGAGCTGAGATCAAGAGTCAGACACAATTGACTGAGCTACCCAGGTGCCCCCACCTAATGAAATACTTGACATTATCTAACAGGTTTCAGCTTCATGCTTTCTAATCTTATTTTCTCTGTTCCTCATCTTGGCTAATTTCTACTATTCTATCTTCCAATTCAACTACTCTTTTCTTTGTTGTCTCCACATGGCTGTTCATCCAGTGAATTTTTTTTTTTTCAATTTCAGATAACACTTCTATTTACTGGCTAGGGTTTTCTTTTTCTTTCATTCTGAGCATATTTTCTCATACTTCATTTAAGACAGTTATAAAAGCTGTTTTAAAATCCTTGCCTGCTCTTTTCAATATCTGGTTCAGATCAGGGTTGAACTTGGTTGATTTCTTTTCATTTGAAAATATGTTTTCCTTTTTTTTGTTTGTTTGTTTGTTTTTGTTTTTCTTCTTTGTATGCTGTGTAATTTTGGTTTATATCCTGGACATTATGTACGTTAAGTGGTAGATATTCAGGATTCTGTTATTTTTGTTCTATAAGTATAGTTTCTTTTATTTTTTCTAGAGATTTTATTTGACTGGATTTGAACTATTCACACTATTTCAGGGGCAACTGTTCTGGTCTCAGTTCAGGTCTTTTGTTTTTAGTTAACTTCTTTGTATCTATTTCACAAATTTTTGGTGTAAGAGTTAGTCAGAGACGTGCATAAAATAGAACTGATGATCTCTCTAGTTCTTCCCCTTCTGGAATTCTGTCACCCCCTTCAGTTGTCATGGTTTCCACCAGAGTTCTGCCACACTGTCTACACTACACTCACTGTGCTTTGTTCTACCTTAAAACTACAAAGACTAGAAATTTTCTGTCAGCTTCTCAACTCCCCTATACCATGCAAACTTTCTCCATCAGTGCCTGTCTCCTCTGTTCACTACCCATGGCCTTTAAAATTTGCTTTTTGTGCCATGTCCAGGATTTACATTATTCCTGGTTTGGAAGAGTCCTATATTAGCATCCAGTCAGTTATTCACATGGCCAGAAACTCCATTTTAGATTATTTTTAAAGAACTTAAACATTGCAGATCTAAGTAAAAACGTCTGAATAACATTCCTCAGTAATATTCTTCTACCACCTCCTAAATTTATTTTTTGTTACATAATATAGTCATATACATATTTCCTGTTATAGATATATATGCATAAAAAGAGATTTTGTGTTACATAAATAATGTTGTATTGTATATACATTCACCTTTTTTACTCAATATTGTTTTGAGACCTGTATCTTGATAGTTCTAGTTTATTATAATGGGTATATTATATATTACCTTGTTGAAGTATTTTATAAATGTATTTTTTCACTTAATAAGCATTGATATATTTACATCCTCCCTTTAAAAAAATATGAATTTTTCTAGTCACTGTTCTCCAGAGAAACAGAATCAATAGGGTGTGTACATGTCTATCTATCCATCCATCCATCCATCCAACCATCCATCCATCCTATAGAAATAGGATTGATCTTTTGGATATACATATACATACATAAATACACATACATACTTTTCATGCACACACACACAAAATGATAGTTTAAGTCTCAGCCTAAGGACAGGAGAAGACCAATGCTCTAGCTCAAGTAGTCAAGCAGAACAGGTAGAATGTGAATTCTCCATTTCTCTGCCTTTTTATTCTATTCAAGTGTTCAAAAGATTGGATGATATGTCCTCCTACACTGGGGAGACTTATGTGCTTTACTCAATCGATTCAAATGCTAATCTCATTCTATAACACCCTCACAGACACACCCAGAAATAATGTTTAGCAAAATATCTGGGTACCCCAAGGTCAAGCTGACACTTAAAATTAACCACCACACCAAAAGTGCTAGAATATTCCTGTACTTGTCTTCTTAAGCATAGTATTACTTACTAACTAGGAATATACTTTCCTAATCCTATGCTAACATACACAGTACAGAATTGCTATGTGAAAGTGTATGTCCATCTTCAGCTTAGGTACTTCCAAATTGCTATCTAAAGTGGTTAACTCAACTTACACTCTCACCAACAACAGATGAAAATTCTATGTGGTTGTTCCACACACTTGGTAGTCTTGGGAATCTTTTAGTTTTTACTTCTCTGGTGGCTTATGGGAGTAGGAGTAGGACCACAGTTTTTTCTGGGGTTTTTAGCTGCAGTAGAATAGTTATTGTTTAAAAATCTCAGCCAGACTGGCTGGCCCAGTCTGTAGAGCATGTGACTCTTAATTTGGGGATTATGAGTTCCACTCCCATATTCAGTGTAAAGATTAATAAAAAAACAAAATCCTAAAAAATAAGTAAAAATCTCCTGCCCTGCTAGGCTGCCCCTTTCCTAATCCTCTAGCTAAGGAGAACAAACTTTTTATAGGACTTTTAAAAAATCTGTCTGGACCAACTGGCATTTGTAGGTTGAAAGTTTCTTATCACCCTGTCCAAGATATATTAGGCAAAAAGAAAACTCCAGAAACACACCGCCATATGGTTCATCAGGTCCCAAGCTGGCTTCTCTACCTTTCATAGTTTTTTTAATATTTGCTTTATCTATCATTTACAGGGTTTTGAGCTATGTTTAGTGGAAGAAACAGGGAGATATGCATGTACTCCATTTTGTGTTCTTTTATATGAACTGGTTAAATTTAAAATTGGTTATATGTTGTAAAAAACCCAATTGTAATTTTGACTGAAATCACTTTCAAGTATTGATTTAGAGTTTTACTTTTATGTTCCCAAAGTGCTTTATAATTTGCTCCATAAAGTTCTGGTACATATTTTGTTAGATATAATCCTTTATGCTTTTTTTACTATTTTTTCTTAGTAACTTTATTATTTTCTAATTGGTTATTTCTGGTATATAGGAACACTGATGACTTTGGTAAATATATCTCATATCTTACAACCTTGTTGAACTCTCTAATTAATGCTAAAGTTTATCTGTAAATTCTCTTGGAGTTGATATGTGGATTATCATCCAATCTGCAAATAAGGAATGCTTTTTCTCTTCTTTTTCAATTTCTTTTTTTTTTTTAACTTATTTTCTAGGATACCCAGTAGTTGATTTGAGGACACCTTTGTCTTATGTTTGATTTAGAAAGATACTTTATTTTATAATAAACATCTTTCATTAATTACTGCTTACTTTTCTTCCTTAGTGTTAATACATGAGATTATATTGTACACATCTAGAAACATTTCAAAAATCACTTAAAGAAAAAGATATTATGTTACAGTCAATGTAATGAAGGTCACCTAAAGGCACGTTATTATAAAATCAGTCTATCACTTTACAGAATAAAGAAATTTAAATTAATTTTAGCTCTAGTCTGTTTTTCTCCTTGAGGCAAGTAATCAAACTCAGCACTCTTTACATGTAATTACCAGAGCTGTTATCAGATAGACCAGGTGTTAGTAACTAAAATGATGGTGAATCCATATTAATCATCTTCCTGTACCCTTATGTATATAGATTATATAGCTTTATTTAGAATATTCATATGTATATATGAAATAGGTAAAATTTAATTTTTTATGTTGTAAGAGTGAAACATTTTTCTCTTCATAGTTTTTAACTGGGTGAAGTATCAACATGTTTTAATTCAACTCAATTTAACCCAGATAGTAGCTAGGGTCTTCTTGACCTTCAGATTGTGGTAGAAATTATTCTAATACAGAAATTCAATGCCTGAGAACTTCCCAAGATTTCTGCTAATCCCTGGTGTTAAAGCATTGTTCAGTTTCTTCATCTTCACTTGATATTATATTCTCCCACCAAGTGAAAATTAGCACGAACCTGTCTTTAAGCTTCGACAGGAGGATTCATTATGCCAAGAATTCCAGAAATTAGTTTATGAGTTAAGATCATATCAAATTCCACACTGAATTCCATTGATATGCACACCGAACAATGAGTTTTCCCCTATTTTTACCCCTCATCCCATGCAGAGTTGTTGTATCTACACCAAGTCTCTTCTATGTCTCAGCACCTCCCCTGTTTTATACTTTAAAGTCATCTTTAAAAATAACAAAATTGTCTCCCTTTTCTCATATAAAATATGCATCACTTTGTAAAATTTAGTAATTGTTTCCAGGTTAACAGAGGATATTTATAAACCTCTTACATGACTTCTGTAAAACTTTATCATATCCAAAGAATGTGACTCATTAAAACCTCACAGTAAATCATATTTTCAGAGTATTAACCTAGAGAAGAACATGGCAGAAAATCAATAGTGTATGCAGCTTGATGCCTTTCGCATATTGATTTACATGTGGTTTGTCTGCAATTATTGTTTAAATACAATTCACTCTATGCTAATAGAATACTACTATCTCTATTGCATACAAGAATCAGACTTCCATGCAAATGGTTTAAACCTAAGCCTAAGTTTATTGTTGTTTTCACTTGAAATATTAAAGAGTATTTTAATGCAAATGGGGCACATACATACTTGAACCTTGCAGTCATCTGTGTTGAACTCTATAATTCATCTGAGATCTTCTTATATATAAGATTAGGTAACCCTTAACTATGACAAGAAGGGAATTCTGATGGCCTGAAGACCCCCACTTATGCAGTTTCTGCCCATTGCATTGTTTATACATGGGATTACTATAATAAAGATACTAAAAATGATTTCCTACTTTGAAAATTGAACATTTCACTTATTGTATTGAAAAGAAATTAAAGAGGAATCTCAAACCAAACCACAGATCCCTTCCTCCATGATTTCTGCCCTCAAATAACCCCACATGGGATAGAGGTGCTCATTCATTTTGCTTCATTCTCTATCTTCATACTGCAAGCAGTAATCAGATGCAATTACTGAAAGCCCTGACTTTATCACTCCTACCCAAGGAAATGGCCTAGGGTCAGTGCTTCCAATTAAGCTGGGTGGCCCAGAAATGGACATACTGATTTATACATGGCTATGCTTGGTTCCATCCCAAAGGCCCCAGAGATGCCTGGAGGAGAAGCTGAATCTCCCTATCAAGTGGCTCTCAGCTCTGTCACTAGCCACAGAATTAAACAGAAGGCTGAATCTGGAAAAGAGGTTTTTTTCCTTTTTTAATATGGACCATTCTTAAATCACTCTGACATTAATATGAAAATTCCATAGGCACACTTGCATGTCCTCATTAAAAGGTAGAAATTAAAGAAGTGACAAAGTAATCACTATACCAACTACAGAAGAAATGCCCACAGGAATAACAGACTTAGTCCACATTTTAAGTAGTTCAGTCTGAAAAATTCAAAATGCAAATTCCTTTTAGGGAGCTATTATCAAAAGCATGCTAAGTCACAGACAACACAACCCATGCTGTTTTGATCAATTGAAATTATTCTTCTTAAATTTGGTCTTTTCAAACCGTTTGCTGTAGAATTTTTTTTTTTAAGATTTTATTTATTTGACAGAGAGAGACACAGCCACAGAGGGAACACAAGCAGGGGGAGTGGGAGAGGGAGAAGCAGGCTTCCCACAGATCAGGGAGCCTGATGCGGGGCTAGATCCCAGGACCCTGGGACCATGACCTGAGCCAAAGGCAGATGCTTAATGACTGAGCCACCCAGGCGTCCCTGCTGTAGAATTTTTTGACAGACTTATGAAGGAGTCAATATATTAAAGAGTACAATAAAATAAACTTTAGTTGCTTTGCCTATTATTGGATAGAAAGTAGAGCCCTATCTGCGCCCTGCCTCCATACTGACCCCCCCTCAACACACACACACACACACACACACACCTCTTCAAGGTACTTTATATGGAAGCGGACCTTTAAAACAACTCCTTGTCATTTTGAACATTGTGCAAAATCTAGAACTGTATAATATAAAACTCACACCAAAAAAAACTCATCTCTTTTTTTTTCCAAGACATCAATTCTTTCCACATAAAGGATGGAGGCATAAAATGAAAAATGCTCTTAGTCCACAGCATGGTAAGTCCCAAATCTTTTCTGAAACCAACCATAAACAATCCTGGCAAAAAAGCAAGGGACAAATGTCTATATTCAAGCAAATATTTGCATGATTTTTACGACCCTCTCTGATTAGATTTCTGGTTTTGATGCAAAGCAAAATATTACCTAAATGCCAATTTTCCCAAGAGAATTCTTAATGGTGAATAAGAGGATAAGGCAGTTTAAAAAGAGAAATAAGAAATTTATAATATCTGACTTCTATAGAAAGAGAGAATGTAAAGGAAGGCCTCATTCCACAGTGGAGATGTGATTTACTACCTAAAGCCAGAATTTTAAGAGAAAATAGTACAGGAAAATTTTTCTCTCACATTCCATCATCTCAAAAGCCCTACTACCTTCAATTTTTCCTTGGTAAGAGTATCCATCCACCATAGTAAGTGGTGCAGAAGAGAGATACTGAACATTTAATGTGCTTAATGAAATTATATTATGTTGCAGGCTTACATTTGTCATCCTTATAAGGTAGTGAAAATCTATCCTTTCCCGAGAAAGAGTGACACCTGTAAAACTATTCCAGGCAGAAATTTTGAAAATGCAAAGTAATCACAAACCTAGAAAACATCCAGAGAGGGTAAGATTCAGGAAGCAGTGTGCAATTTTTGTTTTGGAATAAACTGCAGAATCTAAATTTTCAATTTTAAGTAAAAGAAAAACAGCACACTTAAATGTGCCATTTCTCATTTTTTGTGCTTAAAAAATGTATCACAATATCATCATTAACTAGTAATTTAAAATAAGGATCTAGAAATTGCCATTGAAAACACCTGCTGAAGATAGGGAGGTGGATGGGAAAAGTATAATGCACTGTAGAGGCTACTCTGAAATTCAGTTCAGCTGTGTACTCAGCCATCCACAAGATGCAGCTGAGAGAGCTGAAGGGGCTTAGTTTTTTTATGCACATGAAGTAATTTAAGAACTAAGACAGTATATGTATTATGGCACTAATTATCAGAAAAGCTCTGAGAGAAGCGCCTGAATGGATCAGTCAGTTGGGCAACTGACTTGTGGTTTCAGCTCACGTCATGATCTCACGGTCCTGGAATAGAGCCCCACATTGACGCCCTGCGTCAGGCTCCATGCTAAGTGTGGAGTCAGCTTCGGATTCTTCCTCCTGCCCCCTTTGCCCTTACACACACACACGCACACGCACACGCACACACACATGCTCATGCACTTGCGCGCGCTCTCTCTCTCTCCCTCTCTCCCTCTCCCTCTCCCTCTCCCTCCATGTCTCTCTCAAATAACTAAATAAAATCTTGGGGCACCTGGGTGGCTCAGTTAGTTAAGCATCTGCCTTTGGCTCAGGTCATGATCCCAGGCCCAGGGCAGGCTCCTTGCTCAGTGGGGAGCCTGCTTCTCCCTCTCCCCCTGCCTGCCACTCCCCCTGCTTGTGTTCTCTCTCACTGTCTCTCTCTGTGTGTCAAATAAATGAATAAAACCTTTTTAAAAAAATCTTTAAAAGTGGGGGGTGCTCTGAGAAAGAAAATATCCAAAGAAATAACAGACATCTGAGAAGACTTCATGGAGAAGGAGAAACCTAAACTAACTCACCGGAAGATAAGTGGAATTTCAATCAGCAAGTAGGAGGGAGGCTAGATGGGAGAACAGCCCAAAGAGGAAGAAATTACTATTGCCTATTTGGGGCGGAAGATTAGCCAAGATGGATAATAATAGAGAAGGCTTACTTTTGTGTGTGAGGAGGATTAGATATAAGTATGAAGAATTACAAAGAGTATTATATATTAAGTACTTTAAATGCTTTATACATTTAAATGCTTTAAATGCTTTATACATTTATACATAACATCAAAAACTGTAATAACCCTATGAGACTGATTGTATAAACACTTAACTAACATTATCCCACACAATCCAAATAGCAATTCTAGAAAAGTAGGTAGTAATATCATCCCCATCTTACATATGAGGAAACTGAGGCTTGAAGTAGTTCACTAACATGACTGATATCACAGATACTATTTCATTACCTGATAATTTTATGTAATACATACCATTGGTTTCCAAAAATGTTTGAGGAAAAATAAAATCATTGATTATAATCATATGTATATGAAACAACGTTGAATGTTGTCTAATGTTATATGTAGGTGGAAGGAGGGGTAAAAGAAATTGTAGAATAATCAGCTGGAGCTATAAGCAACAAAAACCTCATGAGTGGCACAGGGTTTTATAGGTTAGGTCAAGGAGTCTGGACATCATCAGAAAGGTAATGGGGGAGCCATCAGAGCATAGGGAGCATCAGATATGAGCTTAAAAACATGTCCTGGTTATAGTAAGGAGAATGATTTGGTGAAAATGGTGGTGGGGTACCACTTGGCTAGCTCCTGAAGAAATTCAAGTGCGAGGTAAAGGTAGCCTGACTTCAGAGGCAGAAATAATAGGCCTTGGTGATTGAGTCAAAATAGTATCTAGGTTTAAGACTTGGACAATGGGAGAACAGTAATTCTACTCACAGTCACAAAAGGATAGAGATAAACAAGTTCCATTTGGGAACTTAATGAGTTTGAAATGCTTTTTGTGGTATTCAAGTGGCAATATCTAATGGAGGATCTGATACTCAGAAGTGGGGGTGGACTGGATATCAACATTTGTGATTAAAGCCGTGGGAATAAGCAAGATTACTGAGGATGAGTGTGCATAGAAAGGAAGGAAAAGGGAATTAGGATAGAACCCTGAAGAACAACAACCTTTCAATGATAAAGAGGAAAGTGCAGAAGGAATGAGAAAAAATGACTCCACAGAGAAAATTCCAAGGAGTACCTGGAGTATTTGAAACTGAAGAAAGGGAGATTTTCCAAGATGAAGGCGAAATCACTTGTATCAAATGCTGAAGAGAGCTCCAGTTACAAAAAAGAGACAATCAACCATTGAGCCAGCAACTGAAGACGTTACTCATTATGGATCCTGAAAGGATCAGAGGCCAAATTATAGTGGATTGAGTGGTTAATTAAAAAAAAAAAAAAAAAAGCCAGCGTGTAGATTAGTGATTTCCAAAGATCAGTGCTGATGCTTTTTGTCAAGTTTCCACAGATCAGAGGCAAATCCAGAACACAAAAAAACATTACAGCTTATTTGTTTAAAGAAGCTAAATTAGTCTATAAAATTGTTACACTGGGATAATATCCTTCTCATTTTTAGTGCCAAAAATACATTTCTTTCATAAAACAACAGTGATAGAAGATAATAGTTGCTTTCAAATATTATTGCTAGTTCAATCTATATGCTATCCCAAATTGTGCAACCTACTGTTGGCTGCCAACTCTCAACTGTCTGATTCTAAAGGAATGGGTGTCCAAAAGAACGTCTCAGGGGTCCCTGATGGATAGAGGGGAGGTAGAATAAAGGGGAATGTTACTTGTCTAGCACAGGCACTTGCTTCTTTCTAAGTACAGAGTGCAGTTCTGAAGGGTCAGTAGAGAAGTATTTGCATTTTGTCTTTGGCAATTTCATTATGTTGTCAATTATTACAGTGCAGTTTTCTAATAGGAGTTTCATCATGCATTCAAATTGGAGAGAGGATTCATTTAGCCGCCACAACAAATTGAGCTCAGCAGGCTTCATTTCAGGAACTTCTGTGGTGTCAAGTGGTCAGTCCTTCAGTTTTAATTTCTAAATATATGAGATGCAAATTGCATGATCTTTTCTCCTCTGATAGTCAAAGCAAATGGCTCCAATTACATTCTAACATACCCTTAACTGGGAGGTAAATAACATTATCAGGCTGGGATGTGGTAGGATGAATCACAAAGAAAAGATTAATTATCTTGTAAAGGTATTGTATTATCTTAATTGTTCACATCACTCAAGCTTTTCTAATTAGAAAAGTAAATACCAGCCTAGGCAGGTTTTGCCCTTGCACCGTGAAAAAAAGGCTAAACATTTACATGAATTATACCGTTTCAAATATTGAAAGTTGATAAGGCCAACCATCAGTTTATACCAGTTTTAACCGCCACCGGACTTCTCAAAGGGCAATTGTAGTTCTTTCATAAATAGTTAAAGAATAAGAGTCTACTATTAAATAACGTAAGTATTTCAATGCATTGACTCCTCCAAGCAAGTCTACCAATCCACACCACTATATACAGTCCATGATTGCTTGGAGGTTTCCACAATCTAAAATACTCTTCTCTATCAACTCTATTCCATGTGTCATCTTAGCCCAGCGGTCCATTTGAAAACACTAGATCATGTACAAGCCCTCCTCTCTTCTTTCAATCAGCAGCTGTCATTTCTTATACAGAACATTCCCCATTCCGTCTCCCTGATTAATGTTTTGTCCCTGGATATATTTAGTACTGTTAAACCATCAGAATCAGATCCTGTCTCCCAGAACTCCATCTTACCAGAGAGAAGTGCATCAGACACCCCTATGAATTGAATCTCACTGTGGCCTAGACAGGCCACAGCAACACACAGAGTATTCCTACCATTATGGATATCTTTCTTGATAGAGCACCCAGCATATAGTACGTACTCAGAAGCGTTGCTCCCCTTAGACCCGTTCCCTCTGAGTTGGTTTTTGGCCTTCATTTTGAAGCAGTGTGGTCTAGTGTTTGAAGAACAAAGGCTTTGAAGCCATATTGATCTGCACTCGAATCTCGTTGTAAAACTAGTTATATAATCTTGGGCAGGATGTTATGCCTCTTTACTCTTCTACAAAATGAGGTAAAAATAATACCAACCTGTTAGGGTGATTTCAAGGGATTACATGATACCACGCATAATATGCATGGTAGCTCAGTGCCAGGCACTCAAGTTGTACTGAGTAGTTGTTGGCTATATTCTATTTTATTACCATAATTTATAGCCTCTCTACCAAAACTCAGTTTGAAAGCTGTTTCTGAGGTCAGAAGTGAAAAATTCTTGTCATTTAAAAAGGTCACCTGAACTTGCCCACGTACCAACTGATTCTCTGGGTCCTAATTCAGATGTGTCTCTCTCATTCTTACATCTTCCAAGTGGGATATTTTCAGAGGTCTGATGGGCTGTAACACACTGTTTCCATAGCTGGTTTACCAACTCACTGATCTGCAGCATTTCACTTAGGGCTGTTCTCTTTCTGACAAGAAGGCTTGAGGGAGATGATGATCTTAAATGCCAGGAGGATTTCCTACGTGGGCACAGGGGAAGAACAATGTGAACATCTGGGCACAGCATGCAGAGCAGATCTGGAAGGTTGTGAAACTCCATTTATGTGTTCAGTTAAAAGCCCTTGGGCTGGAGCACAATATACTGTAGAAGGGAAAGGGGGTTAATTCATCAGGAACTTGATTTGTGGAACCAATTCTGCAGTCTCATTTACATTTACATTAGCAGAACATCTTTAACAGTGAGGGGGCCTGTAGCATTGGGTGGGATCATGGCTGACATGGAAAATTCTATATGTATGATCTTTGTATTCTCCAGTTCCCTGGAAGCAACAACAAACAAGAAAATTGATCCCTGTTTGCCCTGACAGGTCTGTTCCCCTAGTGTGGCCAAGAATTTCTCCCTCCAATTGTTTCAGTCTTCACTCTATTTTTAATGCAAAAACTTCCATCCAACCCAAATCATCCAACAGCCCTCCTTCATCTTCTCACCTACCCCTTCCCGACTTGTGATAAAAATTAATTTCACTCCTTTGAAAACCAAGAGCACTCTCTTAAGAGCTTTGTTCATTTCTGGCCATTTGTTCATGGTTCACTTTACAATCAGGTCTGAAGTCTATGAAGTTGGTGCTACCAAACCAGTTATGATGACCCTGAACAAATCACCTAACTTCTGTAAACCTTAGATAACCCATCAGTAAAATGGGAATAATGATTTATACACTGTCTGATTGATTTTAGGACTAAATAAAAATCATCTATGCAAAGTCCTTGGGGTGGCTTTCTTAATCAGTGTGAACTGTATGCGTGGTCCAATCCTTTGAGATGATGCCAGGGAGAATGGTTCAAGAGACTTAGATGGCTTGAAACACAGTCCCAACACAAAAAGAAAGCAAATGCATCAAACTTTTCCTAACTTTGGGTTTTATATTTTCTAAGGTTTCTTCATAAGCCCCACTGCAGGAGTAGGCGAAGTGAGGCAACTTAGAAAAATAGTTGCATGATTTAATGCCCCATACTGACTTCAGAGTACTGAGAAAAACAGCAGTTGATAAGTACCAGGAACATTCCTCTAGTGCTTAGGTTCAAGTTAACATTTGTATACCTAAGTATTACTTTCTCTTCATGACCTCATTTTTAGCCTGCATTCTAAGTTCTTCAGAACTTTCCTAAAAGGTGGGGCAAGATGTACCCACACCCAAAATTACTGCTTGTGTTTTTCTCATTATGATATCATTTCCATAAGGTGATGTCCTATTCTCAGGCCAACTAGGAATGGAGTATCATCTAGCTGTGTCAGTAGTGCCTCATTCTTCTTCATCAAATTCCTTATAAGTTCTTGGCTACACTTATTCTTATAGTTGAAAGGAAGAAAACCATTCCAAAGTACTGTATCCAATCTCTTCATGTTTCACATCTTTCCCTCCAAAGGAATGGGAGGGTGGCACAATTTCTTCCAAAATTATTATATTAACTTCTGCAGGTTCGATAGCTAATCCTTATGCCTCTCTACCCTTTCTGTACAACAAAGATTCATCAGTACTTCTCACTCAACATTTAGCATAATACCTGACACCCAGCATGCTTTCAATAAAGGACAGATAGTATTACTTTTTGCCATTCTGTTCCAGACATTATCCCAGGTATTGCTACTATCAAAGTGAAAACTGCAGTTCTTATTTGCAGAGTTCATCTTCCTTTTGAATTTGTGCTTAAGTCACATTTCCATTTATGACAGTGACTTTTACCTACAAACTCTATCTTTTCTTTCCAATGTCCCTTAGACACAATGATGAGCATAACACAATCAGTTGCTAATGCTGTTGGGATGATACTTATAACCCAGGAACTGAGCCCCTGCAGTGAAACTTCTTAAGAACTCCACCCAATATTTCTCTTCTTGGATCAAAGTAAGTTAAATACTATTTGCAAATCAAGGAAGTAGCATCCAATATAAACTGTCAAACAAGAGAGTCCACAGGGCTGAAGGACAGGTGTCCAGAAGACCAGTCATATTCCTGCCAACAGGCCAATCTTTGTTCCACTTTTCTATATGAAGATAACTGTAGCTTAAAATATTCAAGCATGGAAAAGTCAAGTTCTTATATAAGAAATATTCTTTAATACTTGGAAATGGGCATTTTCCTACTCAAGATTAATGGCAATTAGCCTGGAAAAGTAAGTATGACTCATTTCACTGGACTGAAATGTCCTTGAGAGAGAGGGTCATGTCTGCCTTGCTTATTGTTTCAGCCCTATTGTCTTACACAATGCCTGACACAGAATCTAGGCTCAGTAAATATTTATTGAGCAAATAAGTTCATTTTGCTAAATTTACCACCTAGGCAAAAACAGGTGGGTAGCAAGGAAATTTAAAAGCAGTAGGAAATTTGCAAGATTAACAAAAGGCTCTTCTGAACACAATGGAAAAATAAAAGATTAAATGCAAAATAAGAATAAACTCATACTGTCACCCTCCATAAATTCATATTTTTTGTCCGTCTCCAATTGATGGTAATCCCCCACCCCCTCCCCAGTTTACAGGTATTACCAATGAAAAGAAAGAACTGAAATGCTGACTTTGTAAGATTTTGAAAAGTTGGGGGAGTTACCCTGCCTTAGTTCTTTAACTTAACGAAATCTTGTTCAAACCCATCCACCAACCCTTCATTCAAATGTCACTTTCCTGATTGCTTTTGTTACGTGCCATTGAGTCATGGAGATTTCACGGCTGACTCATACAGTGGCAAGGTGATAAATCATAACCACGACATAAAGTCACAGAAATTACAAATGATAGACGGCATTTCAGAGGACTGCCTGTGGGAAATCAGGTATTTATTTTCACTTTGTACCAGTTTCTAAATAGCCTATACTTGGCAAAGGGAGTTGTCAGAAAGGTAAGAAGCTATTGCTAGCTCATTGCTATTCAGGTACATAGGAAGGACTTGTTAAAAGTACAAAATTTAGCTCTTTTGTGCTAGTGTATTAAAATTGAAGTTGAGAAGTATACATTTGAAGAGAAAGCAAAAACAATATAAAGTTCAGGCCTTTAGTGAGGAAAACTAATTGTTGCCCCTCCCCATTCTTTTAAGGAATGCTCCATATATTTTCTTCAGCAAAATGAGGAAAAGAGTGGAATAAAATAGAAACTTTTGTTTCTATGAAAAAAACTATGCTTTACATGAGTCATCACTTTGGACTCAGTTTATTTTAGTATTAGATCACTATAGTCTGAGAATTGTACATAAATTCTGAAATAGCATTCAAGTAAGACACAAATGTTAGACACAAATACCAGCTTTTAAATGTCTAATTAAGACTATTAACTCGTAGGTCTCTCATGAGCATTTGGTTATATGTTTCATGTGGTGACTCAGCCTATAATGATGGTCTCTTGATCAAATACAATTTTGGAGGCTCTAAATGAACATTGATAAAATTATTCCATTATTTAAGGGAGAATGGCTCTGCCCTCTAAGAAAAAATAGTAAAATTCCAAAATTTGTAAAATTCCAAAATTTGATTGATTGCCTTATATAACTTGATATTATGAATGCATTTAAGCACACTTAGTATCAAGGGACAAGGGAATTTCAAGGAAAACAAACCAGCAGATCTGTGGGTCTTTATAATACCTTTATCCTCATAAAATTTCAGAGAGCTGAGCTTGTGTGTATTTTAAAACAAAGAAAATTCAAGTTCATCACGGGTTTTGTTGTTGTTTATTGGATTTTACCCAAATCTGTCTTTTGTTTCTAACATAAAGTTTTAGAAATTTAAATAATGTGTGAAGTGACACATTTTTCACCCAGAAATCATATACACTACAAATTCTCCTCTTTGAAAACATTGGGCAAGAAAAGTCAAACTAGGAAGTCTGAAATCTATGCCACTTCACCTTCTGCCAAACTCACAAACCTTTTGGGAAGCAAGGAAAACAAGAGGTGAGCTATTTACTAACTAAGAATACATCTAATTAAAGCCACTTGAAGGTTTTACAGGAATATAACTATCTCTGGTGGACATTTAGAGGAATACAAGCATATACATATTCCCATTCTCTTAAGAATTGTGCCAAGAAAGAAAAGCTGAGAAGGCATCTTCTTCAAAATTCTGAAGGGAAACTAGCCTTTAAGTAGGCACTTCTGGTGCACTATGCATTCAAGTGTTTTAATAGCATCCATTTATCATTTTAACAGCACGCATTTACTAAAAGGTGTATGACCAGGTACAAAGAAGAAAGCACATAATGTATCCTGAGGCTTAAATTTTCAAAAGACAATGTGAACTTATGTCAGAAATGGGAAATGCTGTCTTTTTCCTTTTATTTGCCTAAAGCACGTGATTTACAAGTCCCAGCTCTACGGGTTACAAAACTTTTGATCAGAATACTGTCGATGGTCTTTTGTATTAGGAAATGATTGAAATAAAACCCAATCATTTCAAGTTAATTCAAGGTTATATTGGAATCTTTCTGTTAGCCATGACAACATAGTAAATGCAGTGATGATAATAACAGATGCTGATAGGAAAAATCAGAGCTTAGTTACTGCTTTCACATACATTATCTGAGGCAGTTCTCCTAACAACCCTGTATATATAGACCCCAACCCCATTTGACACAGGCAACCCACAGAAAGCTGAGCTAATGTGCTGCCCACTTGGGTATATAGAACATAACTCAAATCGTCCCACATCAGCAAGAAAAAAAAAAAAATCATTGAAAAACCATTGAAATCTGTGGTCCTTCAAGAAATAGTCAAAACATAATCCCATTGATAAATTTCATCAGTTTTCTTCCCAAACCCCAGGGCATGAAGAGTATATGTATATGTAGTATATATACCACACATGACTGTTCCTGAATACATAAATAATCTCTCTCTTTTCCTTAACCATAGGTGCACGTGTGCACATGCACACACACCCCCACGCACCCACTCACGTACACGTGCACCCTATAAAAGTATATTACTGTCATGCTCTCAACAGGTCTTCTGCTTTCAGCCAATGGCAGTCATTCATTCTTCTAGACTTATTTTATATTCTGGTGAAGAGCTTTGACTCCTTTATCAACACTCAACAGATACATGATTGGCCACTCTGCACATATAAAAGACAGAATATTACATTATATTTTGAAATTTAAGGTTTGTAGCAGTTCAAAGAGTTTTCAAGAAAACGGTGGAAAAATAGTAAATACCTTCAAACAGAGATTGATGGAAATTAAAAATATAAGACATCTCATTAAGCACTAACTGAGTCTGGGAGAGTTGACCAATATTTAATTTAGTGATTAATGTAAGAAAGTGAAACTAGAAACTGTGTATGACTTCAGAGTTATTACCAATGAGTAGCACCAGAAATACATTTTTGCATTTTCCATATGTCCTCTGGTTATAACACAATTCCTAGGAGGCCTTTATGGGTTCCCATTTGCTGATCCCAATGTATTGTGTAGGGCAACATAGCTACTCTGGATTTTTTAGAGCACAGGATACAAACTTTTTTCTTCTTTTTAAAGAGCCAGATAGTAACTGTTTTAGGCTTGGGAGCCAGATCTCTGTTGTAGTTGTTCAACTGCCGTTGCAGGAGGAAAGGAACTAAGGCCATACTTAAATGAACAGGTGTGGATGTGTTCCATTAAAACTTATTTACCCAACAGAAGCACTGGTAACTCTTGCTTTAGTTTGTGATTGGTAGTGTTGTTTTCGTTTGTTTGTTTTCTCTCTGTGATGCTCAGTATGCAGAATCTGTAAAGCAAAGCAGTTTCTGAACTGCTCCCATTTATTTTTCCTTCAGGTGAGTCCGATGAGGACAGGTGGACTTTAAATATTGCATAATAGCTTGTCTTTTGTCACTTTCTTTTATAGTTGAGTGACCTGAGGCTAGTGTGCTACACACACTCTAAGGTTCTAAACATGGATCTCTGACTTTAAGACACATTCTTCCCTTTGGGCCTGTAAAATTTATTTTTGGAGGCCTCCACAACTTGTTTTCTTGTTCTTGGAGCTTCGGCCACTGCAGATAACCTATCTGATGGTCCCTTGCAACAGTTCTGGCCATAGGTCAGCTAATTTGTATAAAGGAGTTAACAGGTGATATCATTTGGTGTTACACATGTGAACATATTTTCCTAGCAAAAGGAGACTCCCAAGACTGAAATGTCTTGAAAAAAACAGAGGAGTACATCTCTGTATATTGAATATACCCTGTCAGGCATTGGACAAGAGTGTCCAGGAGAAGGGTACGTACCCAGTCACACTTTGTAGGCTTTCATTACCTAGTCACAGGCAATGTTTGAAAACATTTTTCTCCTCTTTTCTATCATATTTTAGTTTCTGGGGGCCAGCAAAATGTAACCATGTGTCATTCCACTGTCTTCACTGCCTTTGGAAATTGGAGGCTGTTATTAAGATCTCTGACTCAGCACTGGAGAACTTCAGTGACTCTTTTCATGACTCAGGCATAAAAGAAAGTACATATTCCTCCTTCTACCCCTAGCCTAGCCCTGTCCTGATCTTTATCTCTAAGATTCCAACTTAGAAAACTCTGATCTTCTTATGAAATGTCCAATATCAGAAGGGGGAAAAAAAGCAATATGGAAAGCAATACAGAGAGTAATTTATTTACTCTCTGGTCTGACTATATGGTGCAAAGAATGGAAAATTCTATAGAAGACAGGGAACAGTGGCGATGGAAGAGACCAGCATCATATCGATAAGTCTGGTGGTCTCAAAACTGTGGATACAGGAGATAAAAAGGAAATATATGTTTCTGTTAAATACTGTTAACTCAGATGTATAATTCACACATCCAGATGCAGCTGCTGCTTCTTGGCTGGAAAAACAGAAGTCAGAATGCATGTACTGGGACAGCTAAAGAGTCCAGGAATTTAAAGCCACACACACACATACACACACACACACACACACAAAATCTTCCATATCCTACTTACACATTCAGAAACAGAGGTGCACCTCTCTGCAATCCATGTTTTTAAACACAAATAAGAAAGCTGCCAGACAAGGACACAGACCCAAACTCAAAAGTCATTTCCCAGCAAGTGACGCAGCAATCTCTACTTTGACTTTGACTTTAGCTCCACAGCTGTGGTGAAACTCACATGATGGCTGCAGGAAAGAAATTGTTCCCAGGTGAGAAGTAAATTACCTGGCTTGGCACAAAAATGTCGAAAAGGCAAATGCCACCTGCTTTTCTCTAGGCAAGATATTTTTGTTCAGATATCTCCCTGCCACCTAGTCAAGCACATGTCCGATTTACATCCTAATTCTGGAAATGGTGCTAATTTTGCAATCTGTATACACATAGTATGTTTGTGTGTGGAAATACACAGAGAACTTAAGGGCTGAAGCACATGCTTTCTAATTCACTAAAGAGAGAGTTTTAAGAACCTCAAATATGGTGATCTCGATTTATTGATTGATCCATTCATTCACTGATTCATTCATTCGTTTCATTTTTTTTTTTCATCTTTCATTCAACAAATATTTCCTGAGTGCCTGTTTTATACCAGGCACTGTTTTAAGCTCTGGGACTACAGCCAGTGACAGACAGGGTCAACACTTTTGTCCTTATACAAGAAGATAAACAATGAGCAAGTAAATAATAAATCAATTAGACATATGCATTCTTACTCATTTCACACTTAGCTGGTATACAGCATTTGAGAAAACATTGTTCTAAGGCCCTGCAATAAGGGGATGAGGAAGAGTTTATTACGACTTCTGCCTTAAAGAAACAGAATTTTATGGGGGTGGCAAGCATTCAAGCCATATACTATAATATTAAACATAATTTTTTAAGTTCTATAATAAAGATACAATAGAAATGTTGGTAGAACACTAAGGAAAGAGCAGATATTCTGACAAGTAATAGGAGAAAGCATTTTGCATACAGAGGAATATCAGAAAAAGGCGGCGATGATGATAATGATGACGATGACAGGTAACATTCCATGCAGCGCTCACTTCTTGTCATGCACTGTCATAGGTACTTTACATGTGTGAACTCTTTCCATCTTTGTCACCCTGAGAGATTAACATTTTCCTATCCTGATTATATTACCATACTGCGGCATGCAGATGTTAAATAAGTCACTCAAGGTCACAGATGTGGTGCATACAGGAGCTAGGATTTAACCGAGGTAGACTGAATTTGGGGCCCATGTTCTTATACACACAGCTCAATATGGTCTTTCACAGTAAAAGAAATTTCAGCAGGTAAAAAATAATCCAGCCTATTAACACAGCATAACCAAAGGCAGAAAGGCTTCAAGATTCCAAGCATGCTGGAGAAGAGGAAGTTGGATGGATAAGGGAAATCAGAGGAAATCAGAGGAATGTAGTGGAATTTAAGGCTGGAAAAGAAGGAACTAACCGTGGGACTCATGAAGGCCATGCAAAGTAATTTTATTAGTTTGGTTGGCAATGGGGAATGACTGCAAGTGTCTAAAGATGAGAGCACAATACTACTATTAAGAGTATTATTATGATGCATACTTGCTACTTCCTGATCCCTGTAATAGGTGCTTTATCTATATTATTTCTAGTCCTCATAAAATGGTACAAACAATTGGCACAACTTTGGAGATGAGAAAACTAAAGTTCACTGCTGACACGAGGCAAGGCTAGGATGTGAATCCAAACAATTTAGAGTACTGCATCATTCCCTTTAATTCCTATAAATTCTAGATTTGTAGTGGTTTGAGGGAGATAATGAAAACACTGAGAGCCTGCAGGCAAGGAGACCAAAAGTGCACTTGTTACTCTATATTATGTTATTTTAGGGGTTTTAAAGGCTCGTTATCAAATAGCAACAGTATACTTACATTGTTCCTTCAGTTACCCTGCAATATCATTTTTGAAGCCATAGAATTGGTTAGTCCAATTACTGGGACTTTAAGGTCCTGTGAATCTGGTAGCATCATTCATTTATTTTCTTTTTAATGCTCACTACTTCAGTATTTACTCTTTGTCACACAGTTTGCTGGGGGATCCTGTGGGTGCTGCTGTCTCAGACCCAGTCTTTCTCATTATGCTGGATACAGTGTAGTGAGGAAGACAGGTAAAGATAACAACAACCAAAGGGGATACTGGTGATAATACAGGAAAACAGAAGGTGTCATGGTCCCTCACAGCACAGCCATCCAACCTGGTGGAAGATGAGGTTTAAAAAGGGGAGGGGGGGAAGGGAGAGAAGGGGGCAAAAATGTTTCCTGGAGAATAAGGAGGAGTTAACAAGAATATTTGTAAGAAAGACATATGCATTTCTGGGAAATAGGATAGAGGAAAAGTAGAACAGAGGGGAAGAGTAGACAAGGGCTCAGAATGTGGAGTTAGATCTAGCTTAGAATCTTGGCTTCTTACTAGCTAAATAATCTTGGGAAATTTATTTAACCTCTTTGAGTTTTCATTTTCTTATCCACAAAATAGTAATATTGTTGCACTCCTTGCAGGGTTGTTGTGAAGGTACCTGAAATAGTGCCTATAAAGTGCCTGTTACAATGCTCACACATAGGTATTCTGTAGAAAACTGTATCAAAGTTTAAACAAAGATACAAGTGTTTTCGTTTCAATGGCCAATAAGATTCTTCATGATTTAGCCCCTGTTCATCTCCCTGACTTCATCTTGTACCATACTCCACTTAGCCCACTTAGGATCACCTATGCTCTAAACTTTATGACTTTATTTCCATTTTTTAAAACCACCCTGTCTTAAGGCTACTGTATTTGTTCTTTCCTCCAGGAAGATCCTTTCCTCAAAGCATTGCATGGTTACTTCCTTCCATTATTCAGATACTTTATCTCCTTGAGGAGGCCTTTTCATAATCAACCTTTTATCACAAGGACCCCTGCTCCACTCAATAATTCTTTATCATGTTATATTTACAGTCTTTCTAACAATTCTCTCTACTTATAATTATCTTCATTATAGATTCATTTGCTTTTTAATTGTATGGTTCCCCCACATGACTGTGAAATGCCTAAAGACCATGACCTTCTCTGACATATTCCTCAAAGAATGCCAGACCAATAGACCTTCAGTACATGCGTGAAAGACGGATAGATAAACATGTGTTTCTGTTTATGTGTATCTAATGAGGGTCAAGTAAAACGAAGGGGGGAAAAAAGGAAATATTTTAAAAGAACAGCATATGAAATTACATTTCTGTGGGAAATGGAGACTGACATTTGCCTGCTGTCCCAGACTGGAGGGATGCAACAGGAAGGGAATCAGGTGCCCACTCTGTTAGCTGCGGGGCTTGCCCTGGAGAAAAATTTACCCCAGGCTGCAGTGAAATCATAAGTCACCTTGATCTTTTCTCTGATGCTCTTTATTCTTTCCCTCAGGCCTTATGAATGTGTGACCTAGGGATTATCTCTCTTCCTTTCACTTCTGGTCTTTTGGGTTTAACTCTGGGTATCTGGCTGGATGTCTCTCAATCAAGAAAAATTGTCTTCCTTTTCCAGGAAGTAGTATTTCAAGTCTCATGAAACAAATGCGTTGCTCATGCAAATCATTCCTCCAAGAAAACAAAACAATTCTAAAAATTACCCAGCTTGCATAAAAATAAATGTTAAATTCATTAGATTGACTATTTTTACTTTTCTGATCTTTTCACTGGAGCTATCTGGCAAGTGAAAATTCATCAGTGTATAAACGAATCCATGTGCTTGTGTAAGAAGCTTCTAATTAGCACATACGGTGAATTGTGAGAGTTTTCTGTACAACATTCTCTGGCTGAGGTTTAAACCAAGGTCTGTCCTCTGAAATATGTGGACAGCTGCTAGGCACTTTAACAAAATAAATAAATAAAAGGAAAGGAAATAAGTTGTTAACTTGAGACTGTGGTATGGATCTTGACTGTATCTCCAGAACAGATGTTTCAGGTCTGGGACATTTTACATGGAGTCATTAGAGACTTCATATCCAAAGGCTCCTGGGAGCTGTCTGACTGTTTTGTTTAGTTAATATATCTCTTCGCAACTTAGAAGCAGAGAGGCAAGGAGACAAGGATAGATGTGTAGTATTGTTTTTCCACCTGAAAACTGGTTATGTTTGCTCCAGGTGGCCTTGGAGTGATCACCAAGCTTCCTTATCCTTAATTGAAGAGGATACGAATCCTTCCCTGTTTCACAGGGAGATGTCAGAGGACCCAAACTAATGAAGTATACCAGTTGTGTGCTTCCTGACAACCCATTTTTTTTTAATACTTAATGCTTTCTTTTTCTCTAAAATCATCATGAATTCAAGGCTATCATAATTTGGGGGATTACAGCCACATAATATAATATTTTCACAATTGTTTAATGGCACTAAACAGTTTATATTTTTCATCATGTATGTTCAAACATTCAACAACAAATTTAGTATTAAGCAATTTCATAATAGCTTAAAAAAGAGAGAGAGAGACTTTGCTCTCCTGTGCTCAGTGCACCCCTCTTTGATTCATAAACCTGGACACTTGGAACACTAAGGAAGTGAACATGAAACCCTCAATAGTATGCTTTGTACAACAACTAAAAAGGGCATCTTTCTTCCTGTTCTGATGATTTACAAAGTAATCGATGATAAGGAACATCACTAAGCTCCATGCCTAACAAAGTACCACTCTTCAGCTATTAAGAGGATATTGTCTTAATATTGACAAGGAAATCAAATGTTTCCCTGAGTGGTGGTTGCATGTTTTCTTCATGGTGGAATATGATTTCCTATTGTCCTTGGGAGGAGAACATACCCACCCCCCCGCAACATCCTCACCCCACTGGAAATATTTCCACTCTCTTTGCTTCCTCAAAGGAAGAGACTTTCTATTCACTTAGTTTAGTTCCCTAGAGACCTGAAGTCATTTCACCTATAGAAGACAGATGACTTCAACCCTCAGTGTTGAGCCTGAATTGCAATACAAACTAAATTAGATAAAATAAATCAATAATACCCTTGCAGGCCAAATTCACTTAAGTAACATTTACAGTACAATTGCCCACTTTGCCCATATACTTTAATCCATTAACACTGTACATCTGGTACCTGAATAAATATGTTACCCCAACTGAATATAATAAATGAAGTAGGATCCCACCATTATTTTGTGTTGAGTGAAAGGTTAGTAAATTTTCATTTCTTTTAAAAAATGATTTGAAATGAAGCAAAAGCTGGTATATTGTGAAGCCCTAAGATTGTGAGTAGCTACTGCAGTACCTTCCAAGTTTATTGATGGCTTATAAGTTTATACTGAATTATGGACCATTGCATTCATACATTATGATTCTCCAAATACAAATATGGCCCAATACATTTATATTTGGATTATAACTTAGAAAGCAGACCTCAGATAAGGAACAATAGACATACATGCTGAACTTTGGCATAGAAAACTTCAAAGTGGGTTTTGTGCTTACAAAATTAATAAGACACCTGTGGCAAACATGGAAATAACTGAAAGATATTGGTCAGTCCAACTTGTTCCATTTTTTATGTAAATTACAAGTAAATTAGTCCCTCTAATTCCCAAAGTACCAATGGAGTATAATACATTACACTGTGGGTAAGGTCTTTAATTAGTCATTGGTTTCAACTTAGGGAGAGCTATCAAACAATTTTTTTAAACCATTATCAGAGCCATAGTAACGTCAAAACTTGCTCTCAGCTGGAAAGGTGACACTGGAAATCAAGTCCCGGGGTTTAAGAATTAGAATGAAAAGCAATCAAGGTATATGGCTAGGCAGATATATTTAAGACCACTACAGTTACAAGATTGTTAGTGACATAATTCTCACCAAATGTACTTTTCCCAGTGCTTGACTACCTTATGTTTTTGGCTTTTTTTTTTTTTTTTTTACCCTCACACACTGCCGAGGCAGACTACTCATGGGCATGTTTTACATTATAGCACAGGGGTTAGGATAAAAGCTTTAGTGTTAGGGAGCTGGATTCAAAAGCTGATACTGCTACTTACTTTCTGAATGACCACGAGAGTGTCACTTATCCTTATCTAAACTTACTTGTCAAAGATCTACAACCTAATTCTTAAAGGTTGATAGTGAGAAATAAGAGAGATAAGGATGGAAACACAAAAGGAAAAGGAGAGAATGAATGACAATTTAAGTAGGAAGCGGGCTTGACATTGGCCTCAAGGCAGGTAGATATGGAATGGAAATGAGTTGGTAAATGGGAGATTTGACTCTCTTGTCTTTTCAGATGGTCCTAATATATAAGCCTCTCATATAACATTGTCCTAGATCACCATGCTGAGCATGATCCTAATAACTAAAGATGTAGAGTTTTGCTCATGATGACCAGTGAACATACCAGTATTTCACCTGGTGCTCAAAAAATCTTTTCCATCCTTAGGAGAAAGACTGTGTTTATACTTGAAACAGTAGTATATTGGTCTGCAACATGTCACTTTCCTTAAGAGATTTTTGGTGGTTAATAGACTATACCTAATTTTCATCATATGTGATGACTTTAAAATGTTACCCAGAATAACAGAGAACCCACCTTTCTGGGCCAGACCAAACTCTAGAAAGTACTCTAGAATGTTCATAGATCAGAGCATACAAACTGACACACACTGGGGATTAAAGTGACTCAGGGACCACCAAATGGGTACATTAGAGTCTTGAGAAATGGCTCCTCCATTCAACTGGGTTCTAGAGTTCTCTCATACTTAAAACTGGTTGTTGATTCAGTAGGGAAAGCCATAATTCGAAGATAACTCACAGTACTTATCCAGCAAATTGTGTTGATGAAAAGGGAAAAATTAACTGCAAAGAGACAGAAAGCGTTTGTGCTACAGCCTAAATCACATGAAAAACAATTTACATAATGAGCATTTTAATAGAAAAAGCAGGATGTTTTTACTGGTTAAAAAATGCTGCAAAATGTTGGCAACAATAGTTTGCATTCAAATAGTCAAACCTAATTGTTTGTGAATGCAACATAATTGAGTCTTCATTGTAAGAGCTTTAAGAAAAGCAAGTAACATGGGTTTTATGACATTAAAAACAAATAATGTGTACAGAGTTATTATGTTTGAAGAAACACACACCCACCAACCCATTAGATTTCATTAGAGACAGACACAAATTGTTAAATGTTTTGTTTTGTATCTGCTTTGAATTTCACAAAAGATGAAACTCATTTCTTTTAAACATTTTCTACTCTCTACCCTTAGAAATAAACTTTTAAGGTATGCATTAAAATAAAGCCACACTTAAACACAGCACCCATAATTACTAGTAGCTGTTAATTTTATTAATCAACTCTCAGGAGCATTAACAGTACTATCAAAACCTCTACAACTGAAATCGATGCTCAATAAACACTGAAAATTTTGACCTCATTGACTTAAGTGCAAATTTTTATTATTAATGAAGATACTGCTCAGTCAAGAAACAAAAGGAGGGATTCAAAATAACCTGGATGAGAGCAAATAGAGTAACATATCAAAAAATAAAGTCAAGTCAACAAATTTAAGTGACTTTCAGGAACTTTAAAATGATACCCAGCTTCTGCCTTTGTTGAGCCCTATTGCACACGTAACACTGAAGTGAGAAAGAATTAAGCAGAGAAGCAAGTTATGGATCACACACTCCAGTGTAATCAAACTCCAGCAGTTACCGCAAGAACAAAATGTCAACTCTAACTAACTGCCTTATTGAATTCTCGAAATCTATGACCCACAAGATAGCCATATTAATTTGGTCATGCCCAGAGCCTAAGGGAAATCAGTCAGGGAATAAAGAACATCTGACAGAGACAAAATGAAATGCAAGATAATCTAGCTTCTACAATAGGCAAAGAATTATTTCACCATAATGACCAATTTGCCAGGTTTGCCTGGGACTTACCTGGTGTTAGCCCCAAAAGTCCTGCATCCCAAAAACCTTGCAGTCCCAGAAAAACTAGGAGAGTTGATCACCCTCCCATTTAATCTGAGAATATCATTACTGCTGACTTACTCACCTGAACTTACATTTGACTAAACTATATAGAGAGCAGTGTTGTCAGACTTTATGGTACATAAGAATCACCTGGAGAGCTGTTAAAACAGTGTGTCCTGGGCCCTACCCCTTAGATTCTGATTCCATAAACTGAAGTGGGGCCGATGAATCTGCAGTTCTACCAAGCTCACAGGTGATATGAATGCTGTTGGTTCAAGCATCACATTTTGAATAACACTGTTTCTAACTTCATATACCCCTTTCATTTCCCAATTTTTTCTTCCCATGTCCTTGAGTTTAGTTTTCAAGGATGTATGCATGAACAGACTACATAGGTCTTTTAGAAATAGAAATGTCTTGGCATAAATGATGCCAATATAATTAATGGAAAACTTATCCAATAAACTAGTTATTTCTACAATATTAAAAGATGTGATGAATTTGGGGCGGAGCAAGATGGCAGAGGAGTAGGAGACCTAGATTTCGTGTGGTCTCAGGAATTCAGCTGAATAGGGATCAAACCATTCTGAACACCTACGAACTCAACAGGAGATCGAAGAGGAGAGTAGCAACAACTCTCTGAACAGAGAAGCGACCACTTACTGGAAGGTAGGACGTGCGGAGAAGTGAATCCGAGGCGATATTCGGGAGGATAGACGGCGGGGGAGGGGGCCTCCGCCTGCCGCTTCTGGCAAGTGATAGAGCTGAGGAGCACAAAATCGGACCTTTTAGAAGTCGGCTCCGCTGAGGGATGTCGCTACAGTGGCTAAGCGGGGAGTGGAATCCTCCCGGGACAGTGTGGTCTCAGGACCCTTGGGGTCACAGAAAGACCGGGGGTGCCTGAGTGTGCCAGAGCTCCCAGGTATCGGAGCGGGGAAGCCGGCTGCAGAGACGGAGCCAAGGCGCGGGCTCTCAGCATGGGGTTGCCATAAACTGTGATCCGTGGCCCAGTCGGGCCACTGCTCCTCCAGCAGGGACCCAGCAAGTGGCAGAGCCAGGGAGACTCCCCTTTCTCCCCCGGGAGGAGCAGCGCGGGAACGCACCGCAGGGATCTGTGGGTTTGGAGACTCCCCACGGGGTCGGGTGCCAGAGATAGAAACGCTCGGTCACAGGCCGAGTGAGCATGGAGTGCGGCCGGAGACCAGGGAGACGGGAGTGACTGCTTTTCCCTGGAGGCGCACTGAGGAGCGGGACCCCGAGTTCTCAGCTCCTCCGGGTGGAGATTGGGAGTCCACCATTTTCGCCCTGGTCCTCCAAAGCTGTACCGAGAGCTTGCAGGGAATAAAAGCTCCTGAGAGCAAACCCAAGCAGCTTGCTTAGCCCGGACAGACAAGGGCGGGGCAATTCAGCCTGCGGCAAAGACATTTGAAAACCACGGCAATGGGCCCCTCCCCCAGAAGATCAGCATGAACAGCTAGCAAGCCAAGACCAAGTTTACCGATCAAGGAGAACGGGAGAACTCCAGCGCTAGGGGAATACTGCACATAGAATTCATGGCTTTTTTTTTAACCATGATTCATTAGTTCATCAAAGTTAATTTTTTAACTGTTTTTTTTTAATTTTTCTTTTTCCCTTTTTAAACCAACATCTTATCAATCTTTTTAAATTTTTTTTTATTTTTCATTTTTAGAGTCATATTTTATCCCTTCATAGTAGTTACCCTTATTTTTGGCATATATATATATAAGTTGTTCTCCCTTTAAAATTTTGAGATACAGTTTCTTCTAACAGATCACAATATACCCTAAATCACTAGTGTATGGCTTTGTTCTAGTCTCCTGCCTGATCACATTCTCTCCCTTTTTTCTTTCTTTTTTTTTAAATCTTCTTCTTTCTTTTTTCAAACAACTTATCAATTCCTTTTATAAAATCTTTTATAATTTTCATCTTTACAGTCATCTTCCATCCCTTCATTGTATCAACCCTTATTTTGTACATATATGTCTTTCTTCCTTTAAAATTTTAGGAGGCACTTTTTTCTAACAAACCAAAATATGCCCAAAATCTAGTGTGTGGCACTGATCTATGTACTAGCCTGATCATATTTAATCATATTCTGCTTTTTTTGTATTGTTCTGTTTTTGTTTTTATCTTTTTTTTTCTTTTTTTTTCTCTTTCTTTTTTCTTTCTTTCCCTTTCTTTTCCCCTGGTTTCAGGTCTTTTCTGATTTCTATACAATATATTTGCTGGGGACGTTGTAAACCTGTTAGCATTTTGTTCTCTCATTCATCTATTCTCCTCTGGACAAAATGACAAAATGAAAAAAATCCCCTCAGCAAAAAGAACAAGAGGTAGTACCGTCAGCCAGGGACCTACTCAATACGGACATTAGTAAGATGTCAGACCTAGAGTTCAGAATCATGACTTTAAAGATACTAGCTGGGCTTGAAAAAAGCGTGGAAGTTATTAGAGAAACCCTTTCTGGAGAAATAAAAGAACTAAAATCTAACCAAGTGGAAATCAAAAAGGCTATTGATGAGGTGCAATCAAAAACGGGGACACTAACTGCTAGGATAAATGAGGCAGAAGAGAGAATCAGCGATATAGAAGACCAAATGACGGAAAATAAAGAGGCTCAGAAAAAGAGAGATAAACAACTACAGGATCACGAGGGCAGAATTCGAGAGATAAGTGATAGGATAAGACGAAACAACATTAGAATAATTGGGATCCCAGAAGAAGAAGAAAGAGAGAGAGGGGCAGAAGGTATATTGGAGCAAATAATAGCAGAGAACTTCTCTAATGTGAGGAAGGAAACAGGCATCAAAATCCAGGAAGCACAGAGAACCCCTCTCAAAATCAATAATAATAGGTCAACACCCCGACATCTAATAGTAAAACTTACGAGTCTCAGAGACGAAAAGAAAATCCTGAAAGCAGCTCGGGAGAAGAGATATGTAACCTATAATGGTAGAAACATTAGATTGGCAACAGACCTATCCACAGAGACCTGGCAGGCCAGAAAGGACTGGCAAGATATCTTCAGAGCACTAAACGAGAAAAATATGCAGCCAAGAATACTACATCCAG
Source organism: Eumetopias jubatus (assembly GCF_037043125.1). Classification (NCBI taxonomy): domain Eukaryota; kingdom Metazoa; phylum Chordata; class Mammalia; order Carnivora; family Otariidae; genus Eumetopias; species Eumetopias jubatus. The sequence continues at coordinate 100,284,283 of NW_028274811.1, forward strand.
CTAGGCTGTCATTGAAAATAGAAGGAGAGATCAAAAGCTTCCAGGACAAACAAAAACTAAAGGAATTTGCAAACACGAAACCAGCCCTCCAAGAAATATTGAAAGGGGTCCTCTAAGCAAAGAGAGAGCCTAAAAGCAGCATAGATCAGAAAGGAACACAGACAATATACAGTAACAGTCACCTTACAGGCAATACAATGGCACTAAATTCATATCTTTCAATAGTTACCCTGAATGTAAATGGGCTCAATGCCCCAATCAAAAGACACAGGCCATCAGATTGGATTAAAAAACAAGACCCATCAATATGCTGTCTGCAAGAGACTCATTTTAGACCCAAAGACACCTCCAGATTGAAAGTGAGGGGGTGGAAAACCATTTACCATGCTAATGGACACCAAAAGAAAGCTGGGGTGGCAATCCTTATATCAGACAAATTAGATTTTAAAACAAAGACTGTAATAAGAGATGAGGAAGGACACTATATCCTACTTAAAGGGTCTATCCAACAAGAAGATCTAACAATTGTAAATATCTATGCTCCTAACATGGGAGAAGCCAATTATATAAGGCAATTAATAACAAAAGTGAAAAAACACATTGACAACAATACAATAATAGTGGGGGACTTTAACACCCCCCTGACTGAAATGGACAGATCATCTAAGCAAAAGATCAACAAGGAAAAAAAGACTTTAAATGACACACTGGACCAAATGGACTTCACAGACATTTTCAGAACATTCCATCCCAAAGCAATGGAATACACATTCTTCTCTAGTGCCCATGGAACATTCTCCAGAATTGATCACATCCTAGGTCACAACTCAGGTCTCAACCGGTATCAAAAGATTGGGATCATTCCCTGCATATTTTCAGACCACAATGCTTTGAAACTACAACTCAATCACAAGAGGAAAGTCAGAAAGAACTCAAATACATGGAGGCTAAAGAGCATCCTACTAAAGAATGAATGGGTCAACCAGGAAATTAAAGAAGAATTAAAAAAATTCATGGAAACCAATGAAAATGAAAACACAACTGTTCAAAATCTTTGGGATAGAGCAAAGGCAGTCCTGAGAGGAAAGTATATAGCAATACAAGGCTTTCTCAAGAAACAAGAAAGGTCTTAAATACACAACCTAACCCTACACCTAAAGGAGCTGGAGAAAGAACAGCAAATAAAGCCTAAAGCCAGCAGGAGAAGAGAAATAATAAAGATCAGAGCAGAAATCAACGAACCAGAAACCAAAAGAACAGTAGAACAGATCAACGAAACTAGGAGCTGGTTCTTTGAAAGAATTAATAGATTGATAAACCCCTGGCCAGACTTATCAAAAAGAAAAGAGAAATGACCCAAATCAACAAAATCATGAATGAAAGAGGAGAGATCACAACCAACACCAAAGAAATACAAACAATTATAAGAACATATTATGAGCAACTCTATGCCCGCAAATTAGATAACCTGGAAGAAATGGGTGCATTCCTAGAGATGTATCAACTACCAAAATTGAACCAGGAAGAAATAGAAAACCTGAACAGACCTATAACCACTAAGGAAATTGAAGCAGTCATCAAAAATCTCCCAAGAAACAAAAGCCCAGGGCCAAATGGCTTCCCAGGGGAATTCTATCAGACATTTAAAGAAGAATTAATACCTATTCTCCTGAAACTGTTCCAAAAAATAGAAATGGAAGGAAAACTTCCAAACTCGTTTTATGAGGCCAGCATTACCTTGATCCCAAAACCAGACAAAGATCCCATCAAAAAGAAGAATTACCAATATCCCTGATGAACATGGATGCAAAAATTCTCACCAAAACACTAGCCAATAGGATCCAATAGTACATTAAAAGGATTATTCACCACGACCAAGTGGGATTTATCCCTGGGCTGCAAGGATGGTTCAACATCCGCAAATCAATCAACGTGATACAATACATTAACAAAAGAAAGAACAACAATCATCTGATCCTCTCAATAGATGCCGAAAAAGCATTTGACAAAGTACAACATCCCTTCTTGATCAAAACTCTTCAGAGTATAGGGATAGAGGGTACATACCTCAGTATCATAAAAGCCATCTATGAAAAACCTACAGCGAATATCATTCTCAATGGGGAAAAGCTGAGAGCTTTTCCCCTAAGGTCAGGGACATGGCAGGGATGTCCACTCTCACCACTGCTATTCAACATAGTATTAGAAGTCCTAGCCACAGCAATCAGACAACAAAAAGAAATCAAAGGCATCCAAATCGGCAAAGAGGAAGTCAAACTCTCACTCTTTGCAGATGATATGATACCGTATGTGGAAAACCCAAAAGACTCCACCCCAAAACTGCTAGAACTCATACATGAATTCAGTAAAGTGGCAGGATATAAAATCAATGCACAGAAATCAGTGGCATTCCTATACACGAACAACAAGACAGAAGAGAGACAAATCAAGGAGTCGATCCCATTTACAATTGCACCCAAAACCATAAGATACCTAGGAATAAATTTAACCAAAGAGGCAAAGGATCTGTACTCAGAAAACTATAAAATACTCATGAAAGAAATTGAAGAAGACACAAAGAAATGGAAAAACGTTCCATGCTCATGGATTGGGAGAACCAACATTGTAAAGATGTCAATGCTACCTAGAGCAATCTACACATTCAATGCAATCCCCATCAAAATACCATCCACCTTTTTCAGAGAAATGGAACAAATAATCCTAAAATTTGTATGGAACCAGAAGAGACCCCGAATAGCCAGAGGAATATTGAAAAAGAAAAGCAAAGCTGGCGGCATCACAATTCCGGACTTCCAGCTCTATTACAAAGCTGTCATCATCAAGACAGTATGGTACTGGCACAAAAACAGACACATCGATCAATGGAACAGAATCGAGAGCCCAGAAACGGACCCTCAACTCTATGGTCAACTTATCTTTGACAAAGCAGGAAAGAATGTCCAATGCAAAAAAGACAGTCTCTTCAACAAATGGTGTTGGGAAAATTGGACAGCCACATGCAGAAGAATGAAACTGGACCATTTCCTTACACCACACACAAAAATAGACTCCAAATGGTTGAAAGACCTAAACATGAGACAGGAGTCCATCAAAATCCTAAAGGAGAACACAGGTAGCAACCTCTTCGACCACAGCCGCAGCAACTTCTTCCTAGAAACATTGCCAAAGGCACGGGAAGCCAGGGCAAAAATGAACTATTGGGATTTCATCAAGATAAAAAGCTTTTGCACAGCAAAAGAAACAGTCCACAAAACCAAAAGACAACCGACAGGATGGGAGAAAATATTTGCAAATGACATATCAGATAAAGGGCTAGTATCCAAAATCTATAAAGAACTTATCAAACTCAACACCCAAAGAACAAATAATCCAATCAAGAAATGGGCAGAAGACATGAACAGACATTTTTCCAAAGAAGACATCCAAATGGCCAACAGACACATGAAAAAGTGCTCAACATCACTCGGCATCAGGGAAATCCAAATCAAAACCTCAATGAGATACCACCTCACACCAGTCAGAATGGCTAAAATTAACAAGTCAGGAAATGACAGATGTTGGTGGGGATGTGGAGAAAGGGGAACCCTCCTACACTGTTGGTGGGAATGCAAGTTGGTGCAACCCCTCTGGAAAACAGTATGGAGGTTCCTCAAAAAGTTGAAAATAGAGCTACCATATGATCCAGCAATTGCACTACTGGGTATTTACCCCAAAGATACAAATGTAGGGATCCGAAGGGGTATGTGCACCCCAATGTTTATAGCAGCAATGTCCACAATAGCCAAACTGTGGAAAGAGCCAAGATGTCCATCCACAGATGAATGGATAAAGAAGAGGTGGTATATATACACAATGGAATATTATGCAGCCATCAAAAGGAATGAGATCTTGCCATTTGCAACAACGTGGATGGAACTGGAGGGTGTTATGCTGAGTGAAATAAGTCAATCAGAGAAAGACATGTATCATATGACCTCACTGATATGAGGAATTCTTAATCTCAGGAAACAAACTGATGTTGCTGGAGTGGTGGGCGGTAGGAGGGATGGGGTGGCTGAGTGATAGACATTGGGGAGGGTATGTGCTATGGTGAGCGCTGTGAATTGTGCAAGACTGTTGAATCACAGATCTGTACTTCTGAAACAAATAATGCAACATATGTTAAGAAAAAAGTAAAAGAAGATAACAGGAGGGGAAGAATGAATGGGAGTAAGTCAGAGGGGGAGACGAACCATGAGAGACGATGGACTCTGAGAAACAAACTGAGGGTTCTAGAGGGGAGGAGGGTAGGGGGAGGGGTTAGCCTGGTGATGGGTATTCAAGAGGGCACATTCTGCATGGAGCACTGGGTGTTATGCACAAACAATGAATCATGGAACACTACATCAAAAACTAATAATGTAATATATGGTGATTAACATAACAATAAAAAATTTTAAAAAAAGATGTGATGAATTTATTCATATATACAATTGGTTATTTCACTTGTAAAGTCTTACCGAAATGCTAATTCACTTCGGGAAGTTAATAGAAATAATAGCAAAACAGAGGGAAGCCTTGACCATAGCCAATGGGTTTATACAACTATAAAACTGGAATAACCACAAACTATCTGAAAAAGCTCAGTAAGGGAAATCTCAGCTAAGTTATATTAGCAGGCCTATGACTTCCCAAAACCAACTGGGTGTGAAACAATTAAATTCTGACACTGTCAGGATTTAATGCATACTCCAGAGGTTAAGGGCTCAGGCCCACAAGACTGCCTCCACTTCAGATGCCAGTCTCAGAAGTCCCAAGAGCCACCTGTACTTCTTTTGACCTACCAGCTACAAATTTGGCATAACTCCTTCCTCAGGTTCTATAGTTGCTAGAATGACTCACAACCCAGGAAAATACCTTATGTATATTTACTGGTTTATTATAAAGGATATAACTCAGGAACAGCCAAATGGAAGAGATGCACAGGACAAGGTATGGGGAGAGTGGGCATGCAGAGCTTCCATTTCTTCTCCAGGCATACCACTTTCCAGGCACCTTGAAGAGTTTGTCAACCTGGAGTCTCCCCAAACTTCATCATTTAGGGGGTTTTACTGAATTTCATTACATAAACATGACATTAAATCATTGGCTGTTTGTGATTTAACTTAATCTCCTCCAGCTCCCCTTCTGAAGCGTACCGGGGCTGCTAAAAGTTCTAAACCAAGTTCTAATCATTTCGTTGATTTTTTTGATGATCAGCACCCCTGTCCTGAAGCTCTCTAGACAGGCCCCCCACCGGCCATGGCCATGTCATTTGCATACAAAAGAGAGTAAATTCCATGCATCTTAGGAGTTGTGTGCCAGGAACCTGGAACAAAGACCATATATTTATTTTCTTACACTATAGTAGGACTTTATTTTGCATTTATCTTCTCCAAATAAAAGATACAAGTCATGAGAGAAAAAGCTATCTTTGACCAGGGGTACAGTTTCAAAAGTTACAGCTCAATCTCTAACACCTATAAACATAGTATGAACCAAAGACCATGAGCATCCACACCAATGATACAAGGTTATTATGTTCCATCCACTCTAGTTACTATGGTGAGAAATTCAGTGAATACATTTTACAGAGACTTTTCAATAGCCGAAGCCAAAGCTGAAAGAAATTCTCAGGATAAATCCATTTAACTAGAATGTCATACTTCATGAGCATTTCAATTTATTGAATGTTGAATGTGCTATTTGTTTAAAGATAATCTTTACAAATTCAACATCTTTTTATAAATGTTAACATTCATAAAGAGGCTCCAACTTATTCATTTGACATTTCTCATATAATAAATTAGAAAACGAGCGCATACACACTCACATTCACATGCACTGTCCAGTCTTCACAGGTCACCTATGGGAATAAGCTCCTGATCTTTCCTTTTAAGCTGAAAATATTGCCAATCCATTATCATAGTTGTGTTTTTCTTTTAATTCACATTAATATAGTGGTAATTTTCCACAATCTTCTCTAAAGTAATCATAGCAACAATAATAATATTAGCAACAATTACATATTATTCAGTGTTACCTATGGTACTGGCCCTCAGCTGTGTAATTTACTTTAATTATTATTGTTAATCTTCACCAGGGTCAAGTCTAAGGTGAGGTGAATGAAGTTCTTACCTTGGGTGCAAAATCTGAGGGGCCATAAAAAACTTAGCAATCAAGATAAATAATATTTTAATGCACTATTTTTCAATGAAATATCCAATTTCAATGAAATATCCATGATGAACAGAATATAAAAATTTTAAATAAAAAATAGATCAGAATTATTGATTTTTCTCTTTGCCTCGGGTTCTGATATGGTTTGGCACAGTACTGTCACAGATTTCTCATAACAACCCTACAAGGTACAAAATAGTATTACTTTGGTTTTATGAACAGAAACTCAGAGAAGTTAAATAACTTGCCCAAAAGCACATAGTTGACTAATAGCAGAGCCAGTGTATTTGACTTCAAAGCTCTTAGTCTATGATGTTACAGCACCTCTTCATATTTATTGAGTGTTTTGTATGTTTGTGATGTTAGGGGATAGAGTGCCCAACCTCAGGCCAATGGTTCCTTCGAAGGGCTCATAATACTCACCAAAAGCTGTTATCTTCATGGTTATGTTTTATGATAGTGAGAGGATACAGATTAGAGTCAGCCAAGGGAAAAGATGCATGCGAGCAGAATCCAAGAAGTTTCCAAATGTGGAACTTCTAATTAATCTCTCCCAGTAGAGTCACAGACAGAAATACCTCTCCCAGCAATGATGTCTGACAATATGCACAGAGTACAGCCAACCAAGGAAGCTCACCAGGCTTCGATGTTCAGTTTTTACTGGAACTCAATCATGTAGACTTGGCTGACTGCCTGTGTGCCTGACCTTTAATCTCCAGACCCTCCAGAAGTAGAGTAGATACCGTGTGGCCCAAAGCCTTTATCATTAGTCACTATGTTAGCCTGACTAGTATGGCCTGAGGTCCCAAGGTAAACAAAGACACTCTTAACAGGCAGGACATTCCAACAGCCTAGAGATCAGTTCCTAGGAACCACAGGCAAAGGCCACACCTCTTTTTGGGAAATGTTAATTATTTACTATACCACATGCCAGCACCAGACGCAAAACAGGGCTGTGAATAAGGATACAGACACTTCTTTTTTGGAAGAGAAGATGTAAGTCTTAAGTAAATAGGGTAACATGATCCCATATTTACAAATCAGCAACACTGCCCATATCTTTAGTAGAATGAATACATATGGAACGGAAATGGCTTTCCTTCTCAGTTTCCAGACTGCCAAAAGGAAAAAGAGCACTTAGTCTTTAGGTGCAGCCTGATTTTACTTCCTAAATCTGCTTCTCTATTTTGGTGAGAGAAGATGAATTCCTATAAAAATAATCAGTACTGAAGTCAGGAGATTAAAGAAGATGCACACACAACCATATAGTATTTATAAAACACAACCATCAGAGGCCACAGCTGCTCCACAAATCCTTAATATATTTCCTTAGCACTTAAAGAACATTATCCCTATTGTCCTAGCTTGATAAAGAGAAAAGAGTGTTTAAGAGGTGGAAGGTACACATCCATGTGAGATGTTTTAGGTGTTATATAAACAAACAGGTTTTAATCTTAATAACTATTTTTTTATTTAATGTGTATTAGAAAATTCTATTACATGCAATTAGAATCATACTAAAAGTATTTATGCTTTTAAAAAATTATCAATTTAAAGAAAAACATTAAGTAACTTAAAAATGAACAGAAGCTATTCTTGGATATGAATACAAAAGTAAAGATACAAAAGTAAGGAAGGAAAGGAAATATCCAAAGTTTAAGATGCTATAGATGAATAGGATATGGACCTTATCCCATCTTCTTAAATAAAAGGATTTTAATTCTAAGGCTGTTAAAAAAAGTTTCTGAAATGGAAATCTAGCCATGTTCAATTTAGGTTTTTATTTATTTAAAATGCTCAAAACTGAGGGATTTCCTCAAACTTCCTTTTTTTGCTAGAGATCAGTTTTGAAGGGGACAGGGTGAGCCTACTTCTTTCTAATGGGTCAGTCTGAAATATTTTTAGTCCTGAATCAACTAGCTGATAAAAACTTTCTTTTTTATCACAGTTTCCCCAGGGCTAACCATTGTCCTCAAATGCTACAACCTGTCTTCCCTGTGCCTGATAACTGGATCTCTTCACTAGAAAATCAGTAGGCGAGGTGAGGTGGAGGCAGGTGGGCCTGGTGGGAAGGGTACCCAGTTCCCCAGGGCTCCTCTCCCACCACAGTATGACCTTTAGAAAACTGTTCCTCCTCCAAATACCTCACTTTCACCATTTGGAAGGGATGGGATGGTGACCTTCTCAGCACATGGTGGGAGGAAGGAGTCCCTGTCTGCTGGCACCCTGAAACTCTTGAAATGCAAAGAGGGAGGAGGTGAAGGAACAGCAGGGTTTCTGGCTGTGTCTGTGATCACACAGAATGAACAGAGCAGGTGGCTAGTTGATGGAATGCAAGGGCCCAGTTCTGAATATGGAGGAAGCTACCGACTGTACTTGGAACCCCCACACTCCTTTGTTGTAATAAAGCATGATTAAAATGAATGAGCAAAAATTAAACTGGAGGGTGAAACCATTTCCTTGATTTTTTTTTTTTCTTTTTGTGTTCCGTTTAGTTATTGGTTTAAAATGGACTAGGAAAAAAAACAGTGTTCTTCAACACTGGATTTTAAGACTCATAAGCTAGAAAGGTAGAACAGCATAGTGAGTAATTGTCAGATCTGGTTCTCAGTCTACTACTTACTGTGTGACATTGAGGAAATAACCTCTCAGTGTCCTCAGCTGTAAAGTGAGTATAGTAATAGTAGCAGCCTCTTGTTATATTTGAGATAATTAAATGAGATAATGCAGTGAAGCATATAATGTCTGGCACATAATTCTGCCTCTGTTGTTGCTGTTGTTATTAGTTTAATTTAACCTCTCAAAGTTGCATTTCCTCGTCTATAAAATGCTAACAATAAATACTTTGTGCCCACTGTATTATGTTAATGTGAGAAAATCAAAAGAGATAATGGAAGTAAAGTTCTATATAACCTGATGTGACTTGGGGGCCTTTCTGTCCCTTGAAGATTTAAGTAAAATTGGGTGGAATGCACTGAGCTTACTAACACATGCACCCACACACCAACACAATTTCTGCAAACTTCCATCTTACTTTCTCATCATCCCCCTATCTCTAGGCCTGAGTTTTCATGGGCATTCCCAGGAATTCCTGCATCATATCTGGACACAAAGTTCTGTTCTCATGTTATTCTCCTAAGAAACCTCATCACTTTGAGTAGGCAGGATCTTAGTAAAGATCTTAGTAACTTTACTGAAGATCATGACATACAGTCTCATTACTGCACTACCTCAACCTTCTGTTCTGTGCCACACCTCACCACTGTCAGCCTCCCCAAAGCCTGTCCCACCACATGCCATCTGCCCTGTCACACAGAGCTGACTGGGGAAGGTAATCTAACGCCCCTTAACTGCAACTGCTTTTCTAAAAGGACTCCTCTACCACCTTCCCTCAAAATGTCTTCTTTTGTAAACTAAAAAGTAATTCTAAAGTATCAAAACATGCAAATTATAAGAAAACTGGAATTTTAATTCCAAGTCAATTCAGGATGTATTTATTGATGTTCATCCTATGCCACAGATTATGCTGGTTTCTAGAATGCCATAATAACTAAAACATATTTCCAGCCTTGAAAGAGCTGGCAGCCAGGAGCAGAAAGAGCCAAGAAAATGAATACTTTCAGGATAGCTTCATCAGTGAAAGAAAGAGTTCAGGGGAGATAAGGAAACAACAATGGGTAGAGGCCCCAGTACTGGAGAAGATGAGAAAAAGGCACAGCAGGGTAATGAGATCTTAAGCAATGAAGACAAAACACTGCAAGAAAAGAAAAAAGAAAGGGAGGAGGGCGGGAGGAAGGAAGGAAGGAAGGGAGGAAAGAAGGAAAAGGGGAGGAAGGAAATAGGAAATTCATTTCGGATAGAGGAAAAGCCATTGCAAACAAATAGCCAAAAAAATTAGAAGCAAGATATTTTAGGGGAACAGAAAATAATTCATTGTAGTTAGAGCCCAGTTTAGACACTGACTTTAAATCTCTACTCCATTATGTAAAAATTTCTAAAAACAAAAAAAAAATTGAAAAGTCCTATTTCAGTACTATTTCTATAAAAGTAATGATCAAGTCTAGCTAAGAGTTATTTATTGGAGTAAAAGCAAGCCCCCAAATTTCAGGCTTATTGTCATAATATATTCTACAATAAATAGACTGAATCAATGATGATAAGAGTTTTATGAAATCTTGACATCTATGGAGGTGACACACAAAACATGTGCTACTGAAACAGTGTGAATCTTTCACATTCTATGCAAGAACCACAATTTATAGACCTTTCTAGGGCACAGGTAGATGCAGCCTTGGATGCTAAAATAAGAGACAAAACAAAAATGTATCACTTGTTGCACCGTCCACTTTGGGGGCAAATTTCTCTATTCTCTATTATTACCAGTTACTCACTGCAATGAAAATAGAATTTTACCAAAATTTCCACTTAAAAAATAGCCAAAAGAATATAATTATCGGGGGAAGAGCAAGATGGCAGAAGAGTAGGAGACCTAAATTTCGTCTGGTCCCAGGAATTCAGCCGAATAGGGATCAAACCATTCTCAACACCTACGAACTCAATAGGAGATTGAAGAGAAGAATAGCAACAACTCTTTGAACAGAGAAGCGACCACTTACTGGAAGCTAGGACGTGCGGAGAAGTGAATCCGAGGCGATATTCAGGAAGATAGACGGCGGGGGAGGGGCCCTCCGTCGGCCGCTACCGGCAAGTGATAGAGCCCCGGAGCACAAAATCGTAACTTTGAGAAGTCTGCTCTGCTGAGGGACATCGCTCCAGTGGCTAAGCGGGGGGTGGAACCTTCACCGGGACACTGTGGTCTCAGGACCCTCGGGGTCACAGAAAGACCGGGGGTGCCTGAGTGTGGCAGAGCTCCCAGGTATCAGAGCAGGGAAGCCGGCTGCAGAGACGGAGCTGAAGAGCAGGCTCTCAACTCGGGGTTGCCATAAACCATGATTCGAGGCACAGTCGGGCCACTGCTCTTCCAGGAGGGACCCAACAAGTGGCAGATCTGGGGAGACTCACCTTCCTCCCCTGGGAGGAGCGGAGTGGGAGCGCACCACAGGGATCTGCTGGGTTTGGAGACTCCACATGGGGTCAGGTGCCAGAGATAGAAATGCTCGGTCACAGGCCGGGTGAGCACGGAGTGCGGCCAGAGACCGGGGAGATGGGAGTGACTGACTGTTTTTCTCTGGGGGTGCACTGAGGAGCGGGGCCCTGAGTTCTGAGCTCCTCTGGGGCAGAGACTGGGAGGCCGGCATTTTCATTCTCGTCCTCCATAGCTGAACGGAAAGCTTGCAGGGAACAAAAGCTCCCAAGAGCAAACCCCAGCAGATTACTGAGCCTGGCCTGGCAAGGGTGGGGCAATTCCACCTCCAGCAAAGACATTTGGGAACCACAGCAACAGAACCCTCCCCCAGAAAATCAGCAAGAAGAGCCAGCCAAGACCAAGTTTACTGATCAATGAGAACGGCAGAACTCCAGCGCTAGGGGAATACTGCACAGAGAATTCATGGCTTTTCCCCCCCTAATTCTTTAGTCTTTCAGAGTTAATTTTTTTAATTTTTATATTTTTCTTTTTTTTAATTTTTCTTTTACCCTTTTTCAGCCAATATCTTATGAATCCCTTTTTTAAAAATCTTTTTTATTTTTCATTTTTAGAGTCATATTCTATCCCTTCATAGTAGTTAACCTTATTTTTGGTATATATATGTAAGTTGTTCTCTCTTTTAAAATTTTGGGCTACAGTTTCTTCTAACACACCAAAAGATACCCTAAATCTCTAGTGTATGGTTTTGTTCTAGTCTCCTACCTGGTCACATTCCCTCCTTTTTTTTTTTTTGTTTTAATTTCTCTTCTTTCTTTTTTTAACCAAATTTTTATCAATTCATTTTATAAAATCTTCTATAATTTTCATCTTTACAGTCATAGTCCATCCCTTCACCATATTTACCCTTATTTTTGTACATATATAACCTTTTCTTTCTTTAAAATTTTGGGAGACAGTTTCTTCTAAAAGACCAAAATACACCCAAAATCTAGTGCGTGGCACTAATCTATTCACCAGCCTGATCATATTTGATCATATTCTTTTTTTAATCTTTTTCTTTTTTTCTTCTTTCTTTTTTCTTTCTTTCCCTTTCTTTTCCCCCAGTTACAGGTCTCTTCTGATTTGTTTAAGAATATTTTTCTGGGGTCATTGTTACCCTGTTAGCATTTTGTTCTCTCATTCATCTATTCTCCTCTGGATAAAGTGACAAGACAGAAAAAATCACCTCAAAAAAAAAGAACAAGAGGCAGTACTGACTGCCAGGGACCTAATCAACATGGACATTAGTAAGGTGTCGGAACTAGAGTTCAGAATGACGATTTCAAAGATGCTAGCTGGGCTTGAAAAAAGCATGGAAGATATTAGAGAAATTCTTTCTGGAGAAATAAAAGAACTAACATCTAACCGACTCGAAATCAAAAAGGCTATTAATGAGGGCAATCAAAAATGGAGGCTCTAGCTGCTAGGATAAATGAGGCAGAAGAGAGAATTCGTGATATAGAAGACCAAATGATGGAAAATAAAGAAGCTGAGAAAAAGAGAGATAAACAACTACTGGATCACGAGGACAGAATTCAAGAAATAAGTGATAACATAAGATGAAAAAATATTAGATTAATTGGGATCCCAGAAGAAGAAGAAAGAGAGAGAGGGGCAGAAGGTATATTGGAGCAAATTATAGCAGAGAACTTCCCTAATCTGGGGAAGGAAACAGGCATCAAAATCCAGAAGGCACAGTGAACCCCTCCTCAAAATCAATAAAAATAGGACAACACCTCGACATCTAATACTAAAACTTAGGAGTCTCAGAGACAAATAGAAAATCCTGAAAGCAGCTCAGGGCAAGAGATCTGTAACTACATTGGTAGAAATATTAGATTGGCAAGAGACCTATCCACAGAGACCTGGCAAGCAAGAAAGGACTGGCATGATATATTCAGAGCACTAAATGAGAAAAATATGCAGCCAAGAATACTATATCCAGCTACGCTGTCATTGAAAATAGAAGGAGAGATAAATAGCTTCCAGGACAAACGAAAACTAAAGGAATTTGCAAACACGAAAACAGCCCTCCAAGAAATATTGAAAGGGGTCCTCTAAGCAAAGAGAGAGCCTAAAAGTAACATAGACCAGAAAGGAACACAGACAATATAGAGTAACAGTCACCTTACAGGCAATACAATGGCACTAAATTCATACCTTTCAATAGTTACCCTGAATGTAAATGGGCTAAATGCCCCAATCGAAAGACACAGGGTATCAGATTGGATAAAAAAAACAAGAGTCATCAATATGCAAGAGACTCATTTTAGACCCAAAGACACCTCCAGATTGAAAGTGAGGGGGTGGAAAACCATTTACCATACTAATGGACACCAAAAGAAAGCTGGGGTGGCAATCCTTATATCAGACAAATTAGATTTCAAACCAAAGACTATAATAAGAGATGAAGAAGGACACTATATCATACTTAAAGGGTCTATCCAACAAGAAGATCTAACAATTGTAAATATCTATTACCCTAACATGTGAGCAGCCAATTATATAAGCCAATTAATAACAAAAGCAAAGAAACACATCAACAACAATACAAAAATAGTGGGGGACTTTAACACCTCCCTCACTGAAATGGACAGATCATCTAAGCAAAAGATCAACAAGGAAATAAAGACTTTAAATGACACACTGGACCAAATGGACTTCACAGACATTTTCAGAACATTCCATCCCAAAGCAAAAGAATACACATTCGTCTCTAGTGTCCATGGAACATTCTCCAGAATAGATCACATCCTAGGTCACAACTCAGGTCTCAACCAGTACCAAAAGATTGGGATCATTCCCTGCATATTTTCAGACCACAATGCTTTGAAACTACAACTCAATCACAAGAGGAAAGTCAGAAAGAACTCAAATACATAGAGGCTAAAGAGCATCTTACTAAAAAATTAATGGGTCTACCAAGAAATTAAAGAATTAAAAAAATTCATGGAAACAAATGAAAATGAAAACACAACTGTTCAAAATCTTTGGGATACAGCAAAGGTAGTCCTAGGAGGAAAGTATATAGCAATATAAGCCTTTCTCAAGAAATAAGAAAGGTCTCAAATACACAACCTAACCCTCCACCTAAAGGAGCTGGAGAAAGAACAGCAAATAAAGACTAAACCCAGCAGGAGAAGAGAAATAATAAAGATCGGAGCAGAAATCAATGAAATAGAAACCAAGAGAACAGTAGAATAGATCAATGAAATAGGAGCTAGTTCTTTGAAAGAATTAACAAGATTGATAAACCCCTGGCCAGATTTATCAAAAAGAAAAGAGAAATGACCAAAATAAATAAAATCATGAATGAAAGAGGAGAGATCACAACCAACACCAAAGAAATACAAACAATTATAAGAACATATTATGAGCAACCATATGGCAGCGAATTAGATAATCTGGAAGAAATGGATGCATTCCTAGAGATGTGTAAACTACCAAAACTGAACCAGGAAGAAATAGAAAACCTAACAGACCTATAACCACTAAGGAAATTGAAGCAGTCATCAAAATCTCCCAACAAACAAGAGCCCAGGGCCAGATGGCTTCCCAGGGGAATTCTACGAAGCATTTAAAGAAGAGGTAATACCTATTCTTCTGAAACTGTTCCAAAAAAAAAAAAAAATTGGAAGGAAAAACTCCCAAACTTGTTTTATGAGGCCATCATTACGCTGATCCCAGAACCAGACAAAGACCCCATCAAAAAGGAGAATTACAGACCAATATCCCTGATGAACATGGATGCAAAAATTCTCACCAAAATACTAGCCAAAAGGATCCAACAGTACATTAAAAGGATTATTCACCACGACTAAGTGGGATTTATCCCTGGGCTGCAAGGATGGTTCAACATCCACAAATCAATCAATGTGATACAATACATTAATAAAAGAAAGAACAAGAACCATATGATCCTCTCAATAGATGCAGAAAAAGCATTTGAGAAAGTACAGCATCCTTTCTCGATCAAAACTCTTCAGAGTATAGGGATAGAGGGTACATTCCTCAATATCATAAAAACCATCTATGAAAAACCCACAGCAAATATCATTCTCAATGGGGAAAAATTGAGAGCTTTCCCCTTAAGGTCAGGAACACAGCAGGGATGTCCACTATCACCACTACTATTCAACATAGTACTAGAAGTCCTAGCCACAGCAATCAGACAACAAAAAGAAATAAAAGGCATTCGAATCGGCAAAGAAGAAGTCAAACTCTCACTCTTTGCAGATGATATGATACTTTATGTGGGAAACCTAAAAGACTCCACCCCAAAACTGCTAGAACTCATACAGGAATTCAGTAAAGTGGCAGGATATAAAATCAATGCACAGAAATCAGTGGCAGTCCTAAACACCAACAACAAGACAGAAGAAAGAGAAATTAAGGAGTTGATCCCATTTACAATTGCATCCAAAACCATAAGATACCTAGGAATAAATCTAACCAAATAGGCAAAGAATCTGTACTCAGAAAACTATAAAATACTCATGAAAGAAATAGAGGAAGACACAAAGAAATGGAAAAAGATTTCATGCTCATGGATTGGAAGAACAAATATTGTGAAGATGTCAATGCTACCTAGAGCAATCCACACATTTAATGCAATCTCTATCAAAATACCATCCACTTTTTTCAAAGAAATGGAACAAATAATCCTAAAATTTGTGTGGAACCAGAAAAGACCCCAAATATCCAGAGGAATGTTGAAGAAAAGAAAAGCTGATGGCATCACAATTATGGACTTCCAGCTCTACTACAAAGCTGTCATCATTTAAGACAGTATGGTACTGGCACAAAAACAGACACATAGATCAATGGAACAGAATAGAGAGCCCAGAAATGGACCCTCAACTCTATGGTCAACTCATCTTCGACAAAACAGGAAAGAATGTCCAATGCAAAAAAGACAGTCTCTTCAACAAATGGTGTTGGGAAAATTGGACAGCCACATGCAGAAGAATGAAACTGGACCATTTCCTTACACCACACTCAAAAATAGACTCAAAATGGACAAAAGACCAAAATGTGAGACAGGAGTCCATCAAAATCCTAAAGGAGAACACAGGCAGCAATGTCTTGGACCTTAGCCGCAGCAACTTCTTCATAGGAACATCGCCAAAGGCAAGGGAAGCAAGGGCAAAAATGAACTATTGGGACTTCATCAAGATAAAAAGCTTTTGCACAGCAAAGGAAACAGCCAACAAAACCAAAAGACAACTGACATAATGGGATAAGATGTTTACAAATGACATATCAGATAATGGGCTAGTATCCAAAATCTATAAAGAACTTATCAAACTCAGCACCCAAAGGACACATAATCCAATCAAGAAATGGGCAGAAGACATGAACATACATTTTTCCAAAGAAGACATTCAAGTGGCCAACAGACACATGAAAAAGTGCTCAACATCAGTCAGCATCAGGGAAATCCAAATCCAAATCTCAATGAGATACCACCTCACACCAGTCAGAATGGCTAAAATTAACAAATCAGGGAACGACGGATGTTGGCGGGGATGCGGAGAAAGGGGAACCCTCCTACACTGTTGGTGGGAATGCAAGCTGGTGTAGCCACTCTGGAAAACAGTATGGAGGTTCCTCAAAAATTTGAAAATAGAGCTACCATATGACCCAGCAATTGCACTACTGGGTATTTACCCCAAAGATACAAATGTAGGGATCCGAAGGGGTATATGCACCCCAATGTTTATAGCAACAATGTTCACAATAGCCAAACTATGGAAAGAGCCAAGATGTCCATCGACAGATGAATGGATAAAGAAGATGTCGTATATATACACAATGGAATATTATGTAGCCATCAAAAGGAATGAAATCTTGCCATTTGCAACGATGTGGATGGAACTGGAGGGTATTATGCTGAGCAAAATAAGTCAATCAGAAAGACATGTATCATATGATCTCACTGATATGAGGAATTCTTAATTCTAGGAAACAAACTGAGGGTTGCTGGAGTGGTGGGGGTGGGAGGGATGGGGTGGCTGGGTGATAGACACTGGGGAGGGTATGTGCTACGGTGAGTGCCGTGAATTGTGTAGGACTGTTGAATCACAGACCTGTACCTCTGAAACAAATAATACATTATATGTTAAGAAAAGGAAGAAGATAGTAGGAAGGGTAAAATGAAGGGGGGGGGAAATCAGAGGGCAAGACAAACTATGAGTGACTATGGACTCTGGAAAACAAACAGAGGGTTCTAGAGGGGAGGGGGCTGGGGGGATGGGTTAGCCTGGTGATGGGGATTAAAGAGGGCATGTATTGAATGGGGCACTGGGTGTTATATGCAAACAATGAATCATGGAACACTACATCAAAAACTAAAGATGTAATGTATGGTGATTAACATAACATAATAAAATTTAAAAAAAAATAAAGGGAAGAATATAATTATCATAAAGAGAAAAAAGACAGCACGAAGTTGGAGACTACCAAGGTCTAAAAGGAACCTAGATTTAATAACACAGAAGTCAGAGAAGACCAATGTAACAAGTGTTGATTCGGTGTGCCACCTTGGAGAGATGAGAACTGTCATGTTTTCCATACACAGAGATACTTTTTCTTATTTATTGCAAATATAATTTAGATCCTACCTTCTAGGTTTGAGAAGAAATCTAGACATGTTCGAATTCCAGGATTTATTCATTCCAAAAAAATTCAAGGAATGGCTTCTTGTTTTCTGGTCTCCTTGGCCCAATATGCCCAGCCCTACTTCTTTTATTCAAGCTTGATTTTATTTTTTTTTTCCAGTGCATCAGCAGCAACTGTGTGATGAGCATTTATTTAAAATAACTTTCGTCTACACTGTAAGAGTAGTTGAACAACATTTGAAGTACCTTAATCAGGAATCCATACTCCAGGTGTTTCATTAGCACCTAAAGTTTCTTAATCAGTTGTATACACTCCAGAGGTGGCTGCATTAGTGCTTCAAACATCACTATATAAATATGTTACAGTGTTTTTTAGTTAACATAAAGGATATTAAAAATTACTTTTTATTATTGAAAAGACACAAAGGTGGCTTTGTGGAGAACACTTTGTTGAAAACCGTTGTTGATAAGCTAACTACTGATTGCTTTTGGATTATTACTCTAGATATGGAAGTGCTTTGAGAAGTTTATTTCCTTGAAAATGGAGGAATTTGTGACCTGATCCAATCAGTAGTCTTGCTGATTCTGCTGCATGCATCCCCGTGTAAATGAATCTTTCACACAGTGGGGTTTTTTGAAGGGTCTAAAAGAATGGAATGTCCTTACTGAGCATAAGAAACAGGTTGCATGACTGGTTATGTACCTAGTTATTAACAATGTTTGTCTGTGTGCCAGATTTTGACTTGAAACTTAACACCTGATAGTATTGCTGGACTGGGTATAGTCCCTAGTCACCTCTAACGGTTAGAAGCAACCAATATAGATGAAAAGAACTTGAATGATTGTGAAGGCTAAATGATCTTTGCCTGGGCTCCAGAAATTTCAACCTCCATAGATACACACACTTGAAAGCATCCCTTATCATCAAAGTCCTGCCATTTAGCACTATGGTGATTTTGCTTCTTGGGCATTTTTTGGCAATGTCTGGAGACATTTTGATTGTCACAACTGGAAATGGGAGGGCTATGAGTATCTGGTGGTTAGGGGCCAGGGACACTGCTAAACACCCTATAGTGTATATAGCACAACACACATCCCTCCAACAAAGAATTATCCAGTTCCAAATGTCAATAGTGCCAATGTTGAGAAATCCTATACTAAAAAATGTAATTGTAAAAGATAAAATGTAAAATATAGTAACTATAATTGGTAATACTGGATTATCTGGTGAAGTTTCAAATCCTCTAGATGACATGTACATGTTGCCACAGCACAATTTCTAATGCTTTAATCATTTATTGTTTATCTTTGTTCTGAAAAAGATTTGTTTTTCACCTGTTTTTGTTTGTTTCCTATGTAAATATTTCCTATGTAAAACTGAATTCTTCCTTCAAGTTTAGAAGACCATTACTTATAAAGAATGTTTAGGAAAAGATATTAAAACTAGCTAAATGAAAGATACTGTGTGGCAAGCATTTTGTATTCTGTAAGAGAACAAAGACATTTTGTCACTATTCTATGGCCATGAAGTGGGGGGAGGGGGAGGGGGGAGTTGGCACTAAATAATGCTCCAATGGATTGTGACATGAGACAGATCATAAAATTGAGATTTAAACTGGAAAAGACCAAACAAAGCAATGAAAATTAACTTAGTCAAAAAGGAAAATTGAAAAGGCAAGGAAATGAAACTTACAGAAGAAATACAAAACCACAGTAGGAAGTACTGCTCCTTTGGATATTAGCATGGTGGAAACTGAACTCCTAAGTGCTCTATCGATAAACAGAGCCATCATTAATCTTTTGTGACAAGATGCTTTGGAGTAACCAAATTGTGATTGTCCTGGGCCCTGAATATCCTGTATTATCCTCAGAATTGAAGATGACTTCTATATACAGTAATTGTTGTATCGTGTTCTCCACTGCAGTAAATTTTAACAGAAATGGCTTTCAAAAGCTGTCTTAATAAAAAGTGATTTAGGAAAAAAAGAAAGAGTACCCAACTCTAGTTATTCCAGTTATTTCTTTTACATAGTGTTCACTTAGATATATTTGATTTTGAACTTCTTTTTAGAGGGGCAGAGCTACTATGTCATTTAAAACACAAGTAAAAAGTGGAAGGTTTACAATTGGTTGAGGATTTTCTGGCATAAGACATGCCCCAACCCCCAATTATATAATTAGAGCTGTTTATACATCTTCTATAAATCTCATCAGATGATATTTATGCTCTTATTGAGATTTTCAGAGAGATGTTAAGATCAAAGTTGGACAAATCCAAATCTAAATTATCTCTCAGAGGAAAACCAGAATTTATACATATGAGAAGGCTTTCCTTAGCACATGAGAGAGATCAAGAGGGTCTTCATATTCGCTGCAATAATTACTGAACCTTACAAGAAGATGACAAATGGGTGAATAATAACAAGACAGAAATCAGGCCCCCCACAATGTGCTCCCCATGGTTAAAGAAGAATCGCATTACTGGGCTGGGAGTATAGACTCAGAGATCACCCTGTGTTTCATCTCAACTCTGGTTCCTTTCAGTGTGACCTTGAGCAAATTATCTAATCTCTCTGAGTCTGTTAGACCATCTGTTCAGTGTAGATAATAAAGGTATCTATTTCACTTAGGCTTGTTTTGAAAATTAAATAGTTGAGGTAGAAATGCTCAGTAACCAGTGCCTGCCACCATAGTAAACATTTACAATAGGGTTTGAGCTTTTAGTGGGTTGAATGGTGCCCCCCTTCCAAACATATCCATGTCCCAGATTCTGTGAATATGACTTTATTTGGAAAAAGGATCTTTGCAGATATAATTAAGGATCTCAAAATGAGATCACCTGGATTATCCAAGTAGTCCCAAAATGAAATATAGTGCCCTTTATAAGAGACAGAAGAGGAGAACATACACAGAGGAAGAGACAATGTAAAGATGGAGGCACAGATTGGTGTGATGCAGCCATAAACCAAGGAATGTCAGGAGCCATCAGAAGCTAGGAAAAGGGATGGAAAGATTCTCCCCTGCAGTCTCAGAGGGAGCACTGTACAACTGACATCTTAATTTCAGACTTCTGGTCTCCAAACTGCAAGAGTAAATTTTTGTTGTTTGAAGCCACCCAGTGTGTCATAATTTATCATGGAAGCCCTGGACACCTAATACAGAAGTACTTTTTAAACAGCTTTTATTGAACTACAATTCACATATCCTAGAATTAATCCATTTAAAGGCTACAATTCAGTGGTTTGGGGGCATGTTACATCATTAACTTTTTATACTGTTTTACAATATATATAATGTTTTAACCATTTTTAAGTATACAATTCAGTGGCATTAATTACATTCGTAATGTTGTACAACTATCACCACTGTCTATTTCCCAAATTTTCATCACCCCAAATAGACACTCTATACCCATTAAACAATAATTCCACATTTCCCCCTCCTCCCAGCCCTTGGTAACCTCTAATCTACTTTCTGTAATGCAGAGTTTTTTATTACTTACTATTCCAACTAATATTACTTGTGCCATAGTTAAGTATTTCAAGATATGACAGTGCTTCCTCTATTACTAGATTGAGGTGATTTCGGCAAAATCTAATTGCCAGACAGTGGCCTAAAAATGAAAATATCTGCCAATTTCCCCTTTGTGTGCTATATGAGGAACCAATCAGCAGCCAAAGAAGGCAGACAAAGCTCTGAAGGCAATTACACAAGAAAAGCTGCCTTCCTATCCAACTCAAATTTCTATAGCCTGATACCGCCTTGCTTTATCAGTGGATTTAACCCTCTGTCCACCTAGGTATACTTGGCAGGCAATTGTGATCTCCAGAAACCTTATCTATAAAACATAGACTCTCTGCTATATTGACAGTGGGACAGGATTTCCAGTTCACTCTCTTCTCAATATTATAAAAATTGCTTGTATTTTATCCATTAATCCACTTATAATTTTCTTTTCCATTTGAAATACAGCATTCTAGGGAGATATTATATAGTGTTTGTTTTATTTATGCATTAATTCAACAAATTTTAATTAGGGGAAATGACACACTATTCTAGGTGCTATGAAGGAGATAAGTATTAGTAATTTACTTGTTCTATACTTTTATTTATCATCCTAATTGCTGCCTACCAGGCTTTGGAGTATGTACAAACCATAGAAAATTCTTTCACTGGTTGTTTTAAAGACCATTACACATAATGGTTGGGGCTTAAGTCATAGGGGATCATATTTCAAATATTTGCCAGAAAAAAAATTCTGTCCCTTGAAAACATAATGTCCTTTTTGATCCAAGACATCTCATATAGGGTGTAGCACATATAAAGATAGTCATATCTGGGTCCTAGTTCTGCTAGTAATAGCAGAGAGACCTTAGGCAAGATACTTAACCACTCTAGGCCTAATTTTCCTCATTCTTAATAAAGGATAATTCTTGAATCTACTTCTTATAATTGTAAGAATTAAATGAGATTAATTATTTTAAGCTATTAGCATAGTGTCTTGCCCATGAGTGTTTCAGAGATGATACTCTACTTATCAGGTTACAGGGCTGGAGGATCTAATACAAGTATTATGTAGTCTTCAGTTTCAGAAGGTTTTCTTCTCTATAAGATGTCTTCCATTATTTTTAAGGACATATTCTTAGAGTTCTTTTTTATCTTAATTTTAAAGATAAGAATTCTGTGGTTTGAAATTAGACCTAGATTGAAGGGCTATTTCCCTTAGAAGAATGTTGCCCTCCTCATTCGTTGATCCAGTGAGCATTTATTAACCACTTACCATTCCCAGGGTGCGAGGTTCCATGCCATATCCCAGAAGTTCATGATGTAGTGGTACACAGACATATAAGCAAATTATTAAATGATTGAATAAAGGTTATATTAGCAGGCTGTACAGGGCAGTAAGAGAAGTACTTTAAAAAAAAATGAGCACTTAACTCCATCCTGCAAAGTCAGAAGAAGTGACGTTTAAGAAGAATTTGGAATCATATATAAAACACAAATAGGAAGAAAGGAAAGATAAGATTTGAAGCACAGGAGAAAGCACAGCATGGTTGGGGGACTTGTATGTTTGGTTTATATACAAGAGCCAGATACCCATGTGAGTGTGGCAGGAGATAAGATTGACAAAAGCTGATCTAGATCTATGGTCCTTGGCTTCTCTCAAGATAAATGAGGAGCAGTATCTCAGAGATAACGAGGAGCAATTATACTTTTAAATAATTAGAAATCTGAATCATATTTCCTACCTCACCTCGTTCTTTCCACAAACACCTGTAGAGCACATATTTTGCATCAGGTGCTTTGTCTGATAAATGATAGAGCCCTGGCTCTCAAAGCACTCACAGTCAAGTGAAGAGTGGGTGGATAAGCATATAAGCACACCATGATAATGATACACTAAGTACTTTTAGAGAAGTATGTGGAAGGTGCTCTGTGAGGTGCCAAAAGGCACCTAACCAAGTCTTGCAAGGTTAAGGAAAGGGCTCCATAAGTATTCCCTAAACTAAGCTTTGAAAGATCAGCAGAGTAAAACATTAAGGGAATATGGATAGAAAAGTGCACTAGGCAGAGGAAGTAGCACATACAAATCTATTGTACCAAGGCAAGAGAGAGCATATGGAATTCAAGACACCAAAAGTAGATTTGTCTGACTAGGGCTTAGAGTATAAAGTGGGAGATGGGAAGAGACTGGGCTGAAGAAAGAGATGAAGACTTTTTTTCAAGATTTTATTTATTTATTCATGAAAGACAGAGAGAGAGAGAGAGAGAGGCAGAGGGAGAAGCAGGCTCCCAAGGAGCAGGGAGCCCGACGCGGGACTCGATCCCAGGACCCTGGGACCATGACCTGAGCCAAAGGCAGACGCTCAACCATCTGAGCCACCCAGGTGCCCAAAGACATTTTTGTGAAGGGCTCTCTAAGCCATATTAGGGACTTTATTCTGAGGTCAATGCATATCTACAAAAAAGATCTGTGCATAAAGGTAGCATAATCATATCTACCTTGGAAAGATCACTCAGGTGCTTGAGGGATTAAACTGAAATAAGGAGACCAGATAGGAGGCTGCTGCAATAATCCTGGTAAAAGATAAGAGTTTCTTAAATAGGATGGTGGTAGTAGGTATAGTTTGGAAAGATACTTAGGAGATAGAACTGACTGGACTTGCTGATGTGAGAAGTGAGGGATAAGGAGGAATTAAGAAAAACGCCAAGATTTCTGTCTTGGCAGTCAAGGGCTGATTATATTTTCATTCTGATGGGGATCTCAGAAGAAGGAGTTATGCTTTGGAAGAAAATGAAGAGCTCAGTTTGAACATATTAAACTGGAAGAAATATTCCTATGGAATCTTTAAACAGAGACAAAGAATCTAGAATGGAAGTGATTTCAATATGTTCTAGAAATACAAAGTTAGGAATCACCAGCAAAGAGGTGGTCACAGAAGCCTTAGGACTACTTCAGATTGCCCAAGGTAGAAGAAATAGAATGAAAGGGGAATAGGTATGAAGACAGAGACTTTGAAATACCAACATTTATGGAATTGGCAAGTGTAGAGAAGCATATAAAAAGACTTGACAGGGACAGGAAGAGACTTAAGAAGAAAACCGAAGAGAGTATTATTGCATTCTGATGGGCGTCTCAGAAAGAGGAATTGTGCTTTGGAAGGAGTAGTAGGAAGAGAAAGAAGTCAATATTATCATGAGTTACAGATAGTTTGAAATAAGGACTAAAAAAATAATTTAAAATAGATAACTACAGACACATATAACTAATGGTCAAGAAAATATCAAGAATAAAGGTAAGAAAATCAGTTATCAAACAGATGCACTTGTTCAAGCAAGAGATGATGAGATCTGGGAAAGAGTTACAGATCTGGACATATTTGGGAATTACAGATGACAAGACTTAGAAATGAAGGATGAGGGGAAAAACAGAGTCAGGGAGAAGAGGGATGGTTCATTTAATTAGGAAACTGTGTAAAGTTGAGGAATAACTGAAATTTCCAAGTAGAACACTAAGTGAAGAAAAATGATCTTCAGCTCAAAGAAGTCAAAAAAAGAGAGATCCCGTGGAGAATCACCAATTACCCCTGTGAGTGAGGACTATATGCAGAGGGAGAGGAGAAAGACATGATGATTCGGGGAACACCATCCAGTGAAGGAGCAGAAGGAATGCCTAGAAGAGCATTCACTGAGATAGAAAAAGAGTCACAAGAAAAGTATTGTCTAAACTAGAAGAAACAAGATGAGGAGTATCCACAATATCAAATGCTACAGAAAGTTTCAATTACATGAGAGGGTTCTTCTGGACTGACTCAAAGAAATCCAATATCTTATCCTGGTTCCATACAGTGCAAAGTTACAAGAAGAGAAGACCCCTGGAAATACCCAGGACTTGCATTAGCAAATTAATAGATGTGTATAAAGATGTATATCTGAAACTCATGATGTACTATATGTTGACTAATTGAACTTAAATAAAAAAAAGACTAAATGCCCAAATGCAAAACTTAAAAAAAAAGATATATGTAAATGTTAATATGAAATGGATACAAGTATCTCTGGCAGAAGTTTAAGATTTTAGTTTTGGTAAAGTTCATTGTCAAAAAGTGATTCTTTAATGACATGCTAAGTAAGAGCTGGAGTAATGAATTGATAGACAAAAATGAGAAAAAAAATCTCTAAGCAACAATTTGAAGAGAGCACAATATGAAATGTTATCTGAAATATTACATGGTCATTCGCTAAAATCCCATGGACTTGCTCAGCTGCTTGTTGAAGCCAGATTATACTTAGGAAGTTGGCATCCAGCATCCTTCAAGTCTATTATATATACTAGAAATGACATTTATTCCAGAAAAAGTAAACATTCTAATGACAATCAGCACCATATTCTAACTGAATATAATTTCAAAATAGATACTCTGGAGAAAGTTGAAAATGTTTAAACAACTGTAAATCAGAACTCGATAATGTAAACCATGGAAAGAGAGCAGGCTTAAATTCAGAAACTGTTCTGAAAACCACAGACATTTTAACCCACAGTGAGATACTTTGGTTGAACCTAAATGTCTTAAATTAGATAATGATTATATTAATGGATAAATACATCAACCATAATATAGGCTTATCTTCTTCCATACACAAGCAGTTTTCCTTCATGTGTCTGCTCATTTGTTTTCTTATATAATTAAATTGGTAGTTCTAATAAAATAAATGCTCCATACTAAATGCTAGGTTGAATATAAATATATTGTAAATTATCTTGATGTACAATGACTGCAATAAGAATTAGGTATATCTCAGTGCACTGGATCTGTCCCCTGGAATGACGCCAGGTTTTTACCACTCCCCCAATTCACTCCACCCTCACACCTCTGGGCTGTTTTTGCACTGAAAAACCCAAGATTGTTTGCAATTCAGTAAGTCCTTACAATATGAACTCAGACTGCCTGAAATTACTTGATGTCCAGATTCAACAATCTCCCAGCCTATAATAAATCCACAAATGGAATTTATAAGCAACAGAAACAATAATAGAACATTTTGTTCTTTTAAACTAAAGTTCTGGACCAGTGGCTAGCTTAGTGGCCAGTAAAGTTATGTTTTGGCTCCAGACCATTGTGAAGTGCCTCTTGCAGATTCAGTAATAAAAACAGAACCTCTAGCTTTGAGACTAAAACAGCCACATTCTGATCTAATAGAGTAGCCATATTTATTAATATCCATATCATCATTTCAATACCCTACTTTATCTTTCCAATAGAGTGCATAGAGTGCAATGAAAGCCACATTTTACAAGCCAATTTTAAATGCCTTTTAATGATGATTCACAGTACTGTAATGCAGATTTCTCATCAATACCACCGTCCTACAGGCATGCATTAAAGCTGCAAATCATTTCTTGGGTGGTGTTTCTGTCAGATTCCAAATGTACTACAAACATAACTCAGAGGTCTGAGTTAAGCATCACCCTTGGATACAATGGGTATAATCTGATTTCTGCAAACTGGAAGTAATGCCAGTCATGCTAGAGATAGATTTGAATGCCCTTGTTTGGAAGATAAGCTGGAGTCTCTCTCTCTTTCTCTCTACTCCAGATGAGACAATTTTGTGTCTCCAAGGCAGACACTTTTCAGTTCAGAACCACCCCCGAACCCTCCCAAAATAACCATGAGTTGAACATCTGTCTAAGTTTTTATAAGTTGTAAATTGTTTGATTATTTAAATCCTTTTTCCCTACTAAATGTTAATCAGCATTCCTGCTGGTGGTCCTTAGGGGCTGTTACCATGGAACTTGTAAATTATTTTAAAGATGTAGCTTAGATAAAGGGGGACACCTGTGGATGAGTTCTTTCCATTATCATTAGCATAAACCCTTACAGGCCAATTTCTGCAACATTGTGATAAACTGCTGGAAATAGAAATGCTTGATACAAAACATGGTGGAAAGACTTAAATTGTTCTGGGTCTTTAGCATATTTTCACATTGGCATTAAGAATGTTAGAAATAATTTAATCATTGCCTGATTATAGCGATGTTAGAAGTAATGAAATCCTTGCCTTATTACATATGGACTCATTCAGAGCCTCATTATTTATTTGGCAAGCATTAAGCATCAAATCAATTTAGTCAGATACTTGAAAATGGAAAATTCAAGATGAAAGTTAAAGTGAAGATTAAGAGGTAAAATTAAAACTATTTATTTCTAACAAGCACAGAGCAATTTCCTTTGCAAGAGACCTAGCCCAAAAGAGTTTAAATAAGAAGGGCCAATGGTAGAGGCCATCCCAAAGAAGGGAACTGAAAATGAACTGTTGGCAAAGCATTCTCTACTTACATGTGCCTGGGTCAAATGACATAGGAAGAAAAGGGTGATAACTTTGATTTGTAGCTATGGAATATACTCTGTGCTTTTATGCATCTGATTATTATTGGAATGGTTTCCATTTCCAGCTCGATAGAAATGGTTAGAAGGGAAGTACATGCTAATCATCTGGGAATTTGTAGTTTCATTTTACACATGAAGAGCTACTGACATTAATAGGATGCAATAAATGTATTCAGTAATGTTGCGATTTTGGCCTTAGAGCAGTGGCCACATCAATGAAACATATTTTCACACTGCAATGTATATGGGAAAGTATCCCACCCACACTAAATTGAGGCTGGAGATAATGCCATTGTAAGCAACTTTCTGGTTGCTCCTTGTAAGGAAATTTTCTAATGTATTGATCCATGACAATAATTAGTGGATTGGGTCACAGGAAGCTGATCAAACTCATTGCATAATGGGAAATAAGTGCCAATAAAATCATACAGGAAGCCTTAAGGAAAAAAATAACTTCTTCCTTTTGAACACAAAGGTAATTAGAAGTAGAGCCAAGACTATCATAGGCCAGTATGTAGATTTGTTACCCTGGCTCTAACACACCAGATAGCAATACATATGATCACACACAGAACCAGTGGCAGATGGGAGAAATTGGAATTAATTCTAGTCTTTGTGAATAAGGTGAGAAGCTAGACATTTAGACTGAATGCAGGAAGTGGGCCAAAGCATTAACTACAGAAAGAGCCATGTTACTACTGAAAGGAATAGTGTTTAGTGTAGGAACAGAAGGAATATATACTTTATATTAAGGAAACGGGACGAAAAATACAAGAAAATGAAAATCAAAAATCCTTTCTTTAAAGATATATATATTTGTTTGGGAGAGGGAGAGGGAGAGAGAGAGAGAGAGAATGTAAGCGATGGGGAGGGGCAGAGGGAGGAAAGGGAGAATCTCAAGCAGACTCCCTGCTGAGTGCAGAGCCCAACTCAGGGCTCAATCTCACCACCTTGAATCATGACCTGAGTCAAAATCAAGAGTTGGAGCCTTAACTAACCGAGCAACCCAGGCGTCCTGAAAATCAACATTCTTATTCACTGAGTTATAAGCCTTGCATATAGTGTTTCATGTGATCCCATTAATAACCCTTCAGGCTGTGTAAGCTCAAGGTTAATAGATGATAAAACAGAGTTAGGCAGATTATGTCATGGTTCCCGGTCATACTTGTTGGAAATGACTGACCTGGATATAAAACCAGCTGTCTGATTCTAAAACTTACACTTATTAAAAAAAAAAAATGCACCTTGGTTTACCCAGCATGTACCATCAGGTAAGATAAACCCTATCTCCCCCCAAAAATCATCCATTTGCAGACCCTATCTTGGCATTTTCCACATTTCTGTCAGTCAGCTACAGACCTGAGGTCAAACAGCTTCTGTGAAGTGACCCCAAATTCAATAAACAGTCGTTTAATCTGCTGAAGTGGTGAAAGTGACTTTAGTCTCAGTCAGGAGTGGATCAATCCATCCCCATTGGAATTTTTTTAATGCTTAGATTTTACTAGTCAGCTCACTAGAGTCAAGTGGAGGGTAAAGGAGGAAATCTTTTGTTTCACTTGGTTTGCTTGAGGATCTTATGTAAAAAGAGACAATATTAATATAAAGAAGAGAAACTAATGAGCTTTTTTGCTGGGGTTACCTTTGGGTAATATTGCCACCCACTGCCAGTCTCTATGCTATTTTCAGGAAAGACCTATTTATTTCTCATATAACTCATCATTACTGGGTTGCAATATTCTCTTTATCATATCAAGGTTTGCTCTGTTTATATCCTGTCTAATAACACGTAGCTATCCAAGTATAATCAAACATAAATGATAGTCAGTGTATTTGGAAATGCTCTTTGGCTCTTTGTAGAAGTCAATTACTATACTCAATGCCTTTGTGAATAATCCTTTCATTTTTAGGAAGTTTATATTTTTCCTTTTTAAAGAAATTTTAACTGCCTAGTATTTCATGAATTCATAATTGTCCATGTGAATAAGATAAAAATAGTCTTACTACTCTGATAAAGATTTGCTGTCCCATGTGGTCATTATAACCAAGCCTAAAATTTTTTCTTTATTATTTATTTTTTTATTTTATTATGTTATGTTAATCACCATACATTACATCATTAAGTTTTGATGTAGTGTTCCATGATTCATTGTTTGCATATAACACCCAGTGCTCCAGTCAGTATGTACCCTCTTTAATCCCCATCACCAGGCTAACCTACTCCCCACCCCCCTCCCCTCTAGAACCCTGTTTGTTTCTCAGAGTCCATAGTCTCTCATGATTCATCTCCCTGTCTGTTTTTTTAATTTTTTATTTAAAGATTTTATTTATTTTTTGACAGAGAGAGAGACAGTGAGAGAGGGAACACAAGCAGGGGGAGTGGGAGGGGAGAAATAGGCTTCCTGCTGAGCAAGGAGCCGATGTGGGGCTCGATCCCAGGACCCTGGGATCATGACCTGAGCCAAAGGCAGATGCTCAATGACTGAGCCACCCAGGCGCCCATAAAATTGTTTTGTTTTTTAAATAAAGATTCTTTGCAAATAAGAGACATCTCATTGCCAATGCTACAGAGTCTTTCTAAGTAATAAAGGGAAACAGTATTGTGAGTATACTGGAAGAGAAAGATGAAATGTGGTATCTTTCCAAATATTTCATCAAGGAATATGCATGGGAAATAATATAAAACACAGGTTAAAAAGAGAGTCAAAGAATTTGACCACAGGAGGCCCTAGTAAAGTCTTAAACTATTCCAAATACAGACACATCTCTTTTTTTTTTTTTTTTTTTTTTGGATTATAAAAGTTTGGCGATGTTAGAAATTTTGCAATGTTTAAATATTACCCAGTAAATGTTAGGAACTGTTTTGAGGCATTGAGTGAATGTGAATTCAAAGTAGTGAGGGAATGGAGGATGTGCTGACACCAATAAAGGAGGTAATTTTTACTATTTAAAGGAAGAATGTTCAAAAAAGAGAAGATGTAAGGAGGAGTTTACACTAAGGTAAGCAAAAAGAGAGAATTAGAATCACATAAGAACTTTGTGTGGGATGAGCTGCTACAGCAGAATGAAAGGACAAAGAGAACTACAGTACACACACTGTTCATCAAGTATTTGAGACTAAATGAGTAAGCCTTACATTTCCATTATTTTTTAATTTTGCTTTTTTATGTGAATCATTTATTTTTCTCATTTTCAAAGGTTTTACAAGGTCATCTTGCTAATAGACATCAAATCAGGCCATGTAGAGCTCCCATTTCCTTTTTGTGGGGAGGGGGAGTTCATTAATGGGCAAAGGAGTTACATTTCCTGTCATGGAAATAAATTCCATGTGGCCAACCATCCCACTCTATCTACTCAGACAATATGCTACTCCAATATAGTTCTATAATCATCAACTTTATTTTTGGATTCCCCATACTGTGGAGGAGAAATATTAAAAGAAAAAATATTAGTGACAATTTATATCAAAACACTATCCATCTAAAGAGTTATTTTAGAAGACTATGTCAAACTAGCTTCAGGATACCATATCATTCCCATATTCATGTAGACTAACAGAGGATGTATAAAAGTGAGCCCTTTGAATGTCCCTGGTTATATCTCTTTGTAAAAGGGAATGCTCCATGAATAAATCCTATCAATGCAAAGAGTGATATAATTTCTCTCATCCTAAAAAATATCCACTCTGAATACCATTTACTCCTCCATGCACCATCCATTATGAGTGGTCAGATAAATGTATTTTAAATTTCAATGTTCATTCTTTTTTTTTGTAGAGATTTTATTTATTAACTTGAGAAACAGTGCATGTGAGAGAGCACAGGAGGCAGGGCGGGGGCGGTGCCAGGAGGAGAGGGAGAAGCAGATTCCCCACCACCAAGCATGGGACCTTACAAGGGCAGATCCCAGGACTCTGAGATCATGACCTGAGCCAAAGGCAGATGCTTAACTGACTGAGCCACCCAGGTGCCCCTCAATGTTCATGCTTTTAAGGATCATTCAATAAGTAGAAATTCTTAGGTATAATATAATCAGTTTAGATATCTTTTCCTTTGTAGTTAATGCCTTTTTTTTGTCTTACGTAGGAAATTCTCCTAGAAGTCATGAAGATATACTATTATCATCTACAAATTCATTATTTTGACTTTCACAGTTATGTTCATAATTCACCTGTAATTAATTTTTCCATACATTCTGGGGCTTACAACATCTTTATTGTCAAACAAGTGTTCATATAGGCATGGGCCTATTTCTGAGCTTTTATTTTGTTCCATTGGTATATTACTCTACTTTTAAATTAATGATTAATTACCATAGCTTTAATCAAGATTTGATCTTCAGAAAAGCAAGTTTCCCTACTTTGTTTTTTTTCCACTTTGGAATATTTTAAACTTTTTATTATATCTTTTCAAATATACAGAAATGTAAAATATTAGTATATTAAACTTCTGTGTTCTTCTGAACTGGTTTTAATAATTATCAGCTCATGGCCAGTCATGTTTTATGTCTATAACACCACACAGTTATATCCTTCATATCCAATACAAGATTGGTTTCAGGAAAATCCAGATGCCATATCATTTTGTCTGTACCTAATCTGAAGATACTCATTTTTTCACTTTTTCATAGTCATAGTACTATTAATATAGGAACAAAGAAAATAAGTGCTAATTCTTCAAAATGTTGTACAAACTACCCTGATTATGTGAATACACAGAGATAGATGTGTGTGTATATGTGCACTTTTTATGTATACATACATTTTATGTATGTATACATATGTATGTATGTAAATGTATGTTTTATGAATGTGTATCTTTATGTACATATATTCATGTATATAGTAGCAGATACGTATACTTCATATATTCATATATATGTGTGTATATATACTTTCATGTATATATGTGTCCTAATATACACTTTTTATGTATATATTTTTTAATGTATGATGTATGTATATTTGTGAATGTACACACAATAAAAAAAATCTGAATACTAATTTGAGGTATTGTAGATCTTCTAGGTCACTACTGAAATGCTAAGAAAAATGATAAAATTTAGCTTGTATAATGAAATAAAAGGTGTTTTCTGGCAGGTGAAATTTAGCCAGTAGTAGGATGCTGGTAATTGGTTTCCAAAGGCTTACCCTTCAGATAATTTTAAAAGGTCCAAAGGCTATAGATTGACTTTAACTTCTATCAACACAAGGATCATGTCTGTTTTGTTTACCACTGTATACTGCAGCGTCTGAGATATGGTAAATGTTCGACGTTTTTGTTGTTGAATGACTATGAAATCATATTCTGACAACTTACTCTACTTGCTGCATGTCCCTTCATAGCCAAGAAGGATACCTGTAATCAGTGACCCCAACCATGAACTTTTTATCTCTTTCTGATAATTCCTGCTTTAACCTTCTAGTGAATGGGGTAGAATAAAATATTAATATTAGAATGATGTATTAAATTTGTTAGCTTAGTACAGTTCAGATTATTGTGAGAATCACAGAAATATCTGTACATTTAAGAAATATGAATTTTCTTGATGTTTATTCAAACACTCCATATATTCTCTGGTTTCTTAATATCTGAGTAGCTGCCAGGAGTCTGTATCTGTCTCAGATAGGTAGCCTAGTTGTATTATCATCAGAGACATGTTGAACTGACAAACCATGAACACTTACCTTGCAACCTGCCTACAAATGCTTTACAGCTGTTAAATGTCTTGGAATCCAGAATGAGTGACAGTAAACATTGATTTCAACACTTCCCAATTCAACAGGTGAAATTATATTGTGTGGTATCTATTGTATAGCACCTTGCTTCTTCACAACAGAATGAGATGAGGTTCAACATAATTGCATGCAAGACGATGGGTTGGATTTGCTGGTAATTCAAGAGCTACTGAATCTGTCCAGCTCATTTCTGGCATTTTGTCACAGGCTTTTCTATCTGTGTATATTTTGTTTCCCTTACATCATATATTCCCATTCCTTTTTAAGGGAAGGAAACAAAGTAGTAAATTCTACATCCCCTTTAGATTACTTTTACATGTCTTTTGTGACCAAGTAATTACAATATTGATAAATTCTTCTATTATTGCTACAGAGAGGGAGAAACCCAGGCACCTAGATTTATCATAGTTTTTTCTTTCCCAAAAGCATCTTGTAAAATCAGCTTTAGAAGAGTACGTTAATTTTAAATTAGTTTTCAATTAGTTTAAAAGCAGGAACATGAATAACTAAACTAAAATTTCATTTGGAACTTGCAAAAGCAGATGCTTACTTTACAATGTTAAAAGGCATCTTTGTGGGTAGAGCTCTGGACTATAAGCTAGGAGGTCTGGTTTGTTTGCCTTGCTAGGCCATAATCTAATCCTGAGACTGTGGATAAGATCCTTGAATAGTGTATATTTCATTTTATATGTTGAATAGCAATGATATTTTACATACATATAAAGTTTAATATGAAAAGCAAGTTCTGCGAATATATGGAAAATGCCTAGGAAAGTGTTATGCAACGTACAAATTTTTTATCACACAGATTCTTTTATGTACAGAGAACATTGTGCCATATTTGATGCAGAAGTGACTCAGGCATGAAATAAGTCAATCAGAGAAAGACAGGTATCATATGATCTCACTGATATGAGGAATTCTTAATCTCAGGAAACAAACTGAGGGTTGCTGGAGTGGTGGGGGGTGGGAGGGTGGGGTGGCTGGGTGATAGACATTAGGGAGGGTATGTGCTATGGTGAGTGCTGTGAATTGTGTAAGACTGTTGAATCACAGACCTGTACCTCCAAAACAAATAATACATTATATGTTAAAAAAAAAAAAAAAAGAAGACAGTAGGAAGGGAAAAATGAAGGGGGGGGAATTGGAGAGGGAAACGAACCATGAGAGACTATGGACTCTGAGAAAGAAACTGAGGGTTCTAGAGGGGAGGGGGGTGGGGGGATGGGTTAGCCTGGTGATGGGGATTAAAGAGGGCACGTACTGAATGGAGCACTGGGTATTATATGGAAACAATGAATCATGGAACACTACATCAAAAAGTAATGATGTAATGTATGGTGATTAACATAACATAATAAAATAAAATTAAAATTAAAATTAAAAAAATAAAAAAAAAGAAGTGACTCAGGCAGATGAAATCATCAGGGCTAGCCAATCTCCCTTTGGTAACCACTTATAAATTCAGTTACAATCCCCCAAAGAGCAAAGAATGGCTTACATATTTTCAGCTTCTAGATGCTGAGTAACTCAGGAACCCGATAGGGGAAAAACTAGTTGAACTTTAGTGCCTTAATTGAGATGAACAAGAGAAGTGACTCAAGATATATACTGAATATTAACTATAATACTGTCCCTTGTCTTCATGGAGTTTAGTGTTTAGCATTTTTCACAGAACTAGAACAAACAATTCTAAAATGTGTATGGAACCACAAAAGACCCCAGATAGCCAAAGCAATCTTGAAAAAAAAAAAAAAGCAAAGCTGGAGGCATCACAATTCTGGACTTCAAGTTATATTACAAAACTGTAGTGATCAAGACAGTATGGTACTGGTACAAAAAAAGACACACAGATCAACAGAACAGAATAGAAAACCCAGAAATGGAGCCATAACTATATGGTCAAATAAACTTTAACAAAGCAGGAAATAATTTCCAATGGAAAAAAAAGTTTCTCCAACCAATGGTGTTGGGAAAACTGGACAGCCACATGCAAAAGAATGAAACTGATCCCCTTTCTGGCATGGGACACAAAAATGAATTCATGATGGATTAAAGGCCTAAATGTGAGAAAGGAAACCATTAAAATCCTAGAAGAGAACACAGGCAGCAACCTCTCTAACATCAGCCGCAACAACTTCCTACTAGATATGTCTCCTGAAGCAAGGGAAACAAAATAAAAATAAACCACTGGGACTTCATCAAAATAAAAAGCTTCTGCACAGTGAAGGAAACAGTCAACAAAACAAAATGGTAACTAATGGAATGGGAGAAGATATTTACAAATGACATACCTGATAAAGGGTTAGTATCCAAAATATATAAAGAACTTATAAAACTCAACACCCAAAAAACAAATAATCCAATTAAAAATGGGTAGAAGATGGGGCTCCTGGGTGGCTCAGATGGTTAAGTGTCTGCCTTCAGCTCAGGTCATGATCTCAGGGTCCTGGGATTGAGCCCCACATTAGGCTCCCTGCTCAGTGGGGAGTCTGCTTCTCCCTCTCCCTCTCCCCTCCATGCATTCTCTCTCTCTTTCTCTCAAATGAATAAATAAAAAGTCTTTAAAACAATGGGTAGAAGACATGAATAGACTTTTTTTTTTATTTTTCAAAGAAGACACACAGATGGCCAACAGCCACATGGAAAGATGGTCAACATTACTCATCAATAGGGAAATACAAATCAAAACTACAATGAAGAAGATGTGGTATATATACACAATGGAATATTATGCAGCCATCAAAAGGAATGAGATCTTGCCATTTGCAATGACGTGGATGGAACTGGAGGGTGTTATGCTGAGTGAAATAAGTCAATCAGAGAAAGACATGTATCATATGACCTCACTGATATGAGGAATTCTTAATCTCAGGAAACAAACGGAGGGTTGCTGGAGTGGTGGGAGGTGGGAGGGATGGGGTGGCTGAATGATAGACATTGGGGAGGGCATGTGCTATGGCGAGTGCTGTGAATTGTGCAAGACTGTTCAATCACAGATCTGTACCTCTGAAACAAATAATGCAATATATGTTAAGGAAAAAAAAGAAGATAGCAGGAGGGGAAGAATGAAGAGGGGGAAATCAGAGGGGGAGACCAACCATGAGAGACAATGGACTCTGAAAAACAAACTGAGGGTTCTAGAGGGGAGGGGGGTGGGGGAATGGGTTAGCCTGGTGATGGGTATTAAAGAGGGCATGTTCTGCGTGGAGCACTGGGTGTTATGCACAAACAATGAATCATGGAACACTACACCCCAAACTAATGACGTAATGTATGGTGATTAACATAACAATAAAAAAATTAAAAAAAAACTACAATGAGATATTGCCTCACACCTGTCAGAAGGGCTAAAATCAACAACACAGGAGACAACAGGTGTTGGCAAGGATGTAGAAAAAGGGGAACCCTCTTGCACTGTTACTGAGAGCAAACTGGTGCGGGCACTCTGAAAAACAGTAAGGAGTTTCCTCAAAAAGTTAAAAATAGAACTACCCTATAATCCAGCAATTGTACTACTGGGTATTTACCCAAAGGATACAAAAATACTGCTTTGAAGGGATACATGCCCCCCAATGTTTAGCAGCATTATCTACAATAGCCAAATTAGGGAAAGAGCCCAAGTGTCCAATGACATATGAATGGATAAAGAAGAAGTGATATATATATTCTACTATATATATATATATATATAAAATATATAGTGGAATATTACTCAGCCATGAAAATAATGAAATCTTTTTTGCATGAAATCATCATTTGCAAAGATGTGGATGGAGCTACAGAGTATTATGCTAAGAGAAATAAGTCAGTCAGAGAAAGACAAATACTGTATCATTTCACTCATATGTGGAATTTAAGAAACAAATAAACAAATGAGCAAAGGGGGTGCAGGGAAGAGAGACAAACCAAAAAACAAACTCTTAACTATAGAGAACAAACTGATGATTGCTGGAGGGGACTTGGGCAGGGGCGATGGGTTAAACAGCTAATGGATATCAAAAAGGGCACTTGTGATGGGCACTTGCAGTTGTATGTAAGTGATAAAGCACTAAATTCTACACCTGAAACTAAAAAAAAAAAAAAAAAATTGAGGGAAGAACAAAAAATATTAGTAAATCAATCGGAATTATACTTTGAAGTGAAATCTTTCTGTGATTCTTACTGTGATTTCCTGTAAAATTCATATTATTTCTCAGCACATAGAAAATTGTTTAACAATGGAGGAGAGAGGGTTGGATATGAAGATATGAACTTTAAGATACCCTTGAGAAAGGAAAGAACAAAAGAGATGGTGTGGAGGAAAACTTCTCTAAAATGAAGGGAGGCATGTTGGAGGCAACAGTAGAAAGGAAACCAGATAAACAGGAAATTTAACAGGGTGAAATAGAAAGGAGTACAGAATGAGAGAGTTTTTAGCTACTATAACTCTAAATTCAATCATATTAATATATATTCACAAACTGTATCAAGCCCTGTAACTGAGGATCTAGTGCTTGGGTTTTTTTTTTTTAATTTTTTATTGTTATGTTAATCACCATACATTACATCATTAGTTTTTGATAGTGCTTGGTTTTGATACAGTATAATGGCAGAAATTTTCCTAACTGGTCTCATTGAAGAAAAAAGAGGAGGCAAATAAATACTTTTCAATTCAGTTAAATCAAAAATAGTATTTCCAAATTGGCTAAAATTGAGGAATTTAAGACAATTTTGAGAATTTCTGAGTTTTTAAAATGTCAGCATATTGGGTTTAATACTATTAATACTAAGGCCTTTCAGCCCCACTTTTTTATTGTTATTGTAAAGTCTTTTTCTTTGATAAATGGCATTACCTCTGAGTGACTAAATGTTTCCTTTTTTTAAGAGGAACTGGATATTTTACAGGAATATCCACAATTTTTATTTACCCAAACCATTACATTTGAAACTTCAATAGGTCCAATGTAGTGTATAAAAAGGAGTAACTAGAGTTTTAAAACGTATTTATAGAGACACTATATTGTACACCTGAAAATAATATGGCACTGTATGTTAACTAACTGGAATTTAAATAAAAACTTAAAAAAAGCAACTACAAAAAATAAAAATAAATTTATAATAGCCCCATTTAATAAATATCCCTTGTATTATCCATTATTTTACAAATATTTTGAAAGCTTGAATAGGCTCATTTGAATATATAGTTCCCTGCTAGAATCTGTGTAACTTTGCTGTCACCAACAGGTTGCTGTGTGAATTAAATGTTTTTATCTCCGTATGTTTTCATTGTATCTAACAGTTAAAAATCAAGGAATAAGCTACACTGTTATTTTTCTTAAACTTGAGATGCTCTGTAGAGTGCAATTAAGCATTAACATATTACATCTGGGAAAGTAATTATTATTTTTTGATTTGCCTGAAGAGGATAGTGTGGACATATATCAGCCAAAGAGCCATTTGTATTTTTTTTCTCTAGCAGTAGATTTATTTCTCCATTAAATGTAGAAAGATCATCAATATCCACTACATGGCTTCAATTAACTGAACATTTTGTCAACCACTGCTGTTCTCCAGCTGCCAGATATACCATATGAAATAATAGAGAACCTGTCCAGTTTTCTCATCTTCCTTCTCAATTAAATAGAAGAAAATAGAACAATATGAGGATATTAAAACTAAGGCTGCCTTTTAGTTGGCATCTGCTCATCTACAGAAAATTATAAAAAGTTGTGTAAAGGAAGAACCAATGTAAAAGCAAGGACACAAAGGTCATCCCATTTTCAGTCACCTTGGTTCTTATGCTTCCCAGAAGGTCTCAGGATCACCAAGGCATAAAAGAGAGGGATTCAGAGAGTATTATCCTTTGATGATGACAGAAATAGCCAAGAAAACTACTGGCCAATCA
Source organism: Eumetopias jubatus (assembly GCF_037043125.1). NCBI lineage: Eukaryota > Metazoa > Chordata > Mammalia > Carnivora > Otariidae > Eumetopias > Eumetopias jubatus. The sequence goes on from NW_028274811.1 coordinate 100,323,719, forward strand.
TGAATAACACAAATAGTTTATTAATGTAATTCCACATTACAACAAACCGTTATTCTTTTATTTTTTAACAATCCAGATTGTTTTATTATCAATTAATATTTTTCAAGATTTCATTAAACCTAAAGTATCCCAGAGTATTAAAACATGTATTAAACTTAGGCTTATTTCTTTTTAATAAGGATTAAAAGAATTTAGGATCATATACATTACAACATTCAAGTAAGAACATAAAATATTCTTACTCTGTCACATTTAAATGTAGCCCATATGGACAGATTGATTTGGACTATCTAAAAGAAGTGCTCTATTTTTTTATATACATATTCATTTATTCGACCACCTACAACATGCTTGGTAAAGCGCTGGACAACTGGGATGCAGATCTCCACTTTAAGGCTCATCATCCAGTTAAGAGTGGATGAAGATCCAAGCCAATACTTATAATACAGTGTGACAAGTGCAATAATATGTGTGTGTGTGTGTGTGAGAGTGTGTGTGTGTGTGTGTGTGTGTGTGTGTGTGAGAGGGAGAATTTATATGAATTTGGGAATAAGAAGGAAGTGGTAATGGGAGACTTCGAAGAGAAAAAGTTACTTGAAATGAGTCTCCCAGAATTTGGTTAGGACACTTTAGGATGAAAGAGTATTTGGGATCAAGACATGAAGATATTTCTTTGTTATTTTTATCTTAATTGGGCAACTATAAATCAGGCCTTATGCTACATGCTTTAAGGAAGACACCTACTTTAATCCTCCCAACCAGCTGTGAGGCATTTACTATTATTATCTTTATATAAAGGGTAAAGTAGACAATTTGCCCAAAGTCAAACATACTGGATTTTATCTCAGAGAGTCTGATTCCAGAGCCCATTTGGTATAACACTAGAGATAGCATGGCACCTCTAGAAACAACCTATTTTTCTCCATGATTAAGAATTTGTAGTATTTGGGAGTTGAGGGGGCTATAAGAGGTGACACAAATCGGAAATGAAAGTGTGAAAAAGATGGTCTTCTTATATGACCATCTTATTTTCTTATATGAAAATACTATGTTGGGACTTTATTCGGTTGACTATGCAGTATCACTGTAGGATTTAAAGAAAAGATAGACAAAACTACATATTAGTTTTACAGTAGTTAATTATTTATTAATTTTATAATGACCAGTACAGAAGATAGATAGGAGAAGTAATCATTAGAGTTAGGAGTTATTTCTCTCTCTATCGTAAGTCTATCTCTAACTTAAGAAACTGTGGCAATATTTCAAGCAGGATATGGTAACTTTTGAACAGACTGAATGGGAGTTGAAGAAAAATGGACAAATTCAGGAGATACTGAGGAAGAATAATACACAGGGCTTTTCTGATAGATTGTATGTGTGGAGAGGGGCAGAAAAAGGAGGAACCTGGAGTGACTCTCACATGTCTAGCCTCAGTAATAATTGGACTGTAGTGACTTTTGCTGATAGGGAATATAGAAAGAAGACGCATTTAGGAATAGAACGAGGGAAATGATGGATTCTCTTTGGAGAACGATACTGCTGAAATACCTCTAGACAGTATCATGGCAGTCGAATACAATGATCTTGGATGCAGAGAGAGGTTGAGGCCAAATGTGTATTTGTGTGTAACTAATTTACAGACTATTGAACTGTGTCAGTTGACAAGATCAATCAGGAGGATAAACTGAAGTAGAAGATAAATTGGCTTAGATATCAAGAAAAACAGGATCCCATGAGAGAGGCTGAGAAGAAATACCAGTAAAGAGAAACAGAAGCAGAAAAAAATTGTGGAACAAATCATTTTAGAGTATAGGCAATGTCATCAGTGTTAAATAATAGAGAGAGTGTTAAGTTCAATAAGGACCCAAATGTGTTTACTGTATGTAGCCTTTGAAGGATCAAATACGGTTGTATTATAGGGCAGAAGTTAGACTACAGTTAGAGGGGAAAAGATTTTGAGTGTCTAGGCAAAAGAGGGGCTGAACTGATGCATCATGAGGTCTATAGGGGCTAAAGGAGAAATTCAAGTCAGATCGAGCCTAGGAACTAGAGGTTGTGATGAACTTAAAAGAAGTTATACATTATCAAGGTACTAAGGAAATTGAAAGACTGGATGGTTATGGTGAAAATAAGTGCCTCTAACTTTTAAGAATCCAGAGATAAGACATCCCTGAGTAATTATACCATCTAAGCATCTTGCCACAGACAAAGAGAATGGAAATGAAGGTCATTGGAGAAGAAAAGGTCAGAAATTTGGGTAAATGACCATGTAAATGTCCTAAAGTACCTGACAGCAGTTGGAGTAACTAAGGCAGGAGCATTCAAAAAATATACATGGTTGGGGAGCAGGGTTAGATAAGAGACCAGCCAGATAGCATGAGCCTCATGTGAGAATGGCTTTCCCCAAAAGGTAAATAAACACTAGGTAAGGAGGTGGAAATGGGAAATTGAAGAAGGTCAGCATCTCCTACCAGCTCCAAGATAGGCAGAATATGGAAAATCAAGGTATCTCCACCAAAGAGAGCAGTAGAATAGAAATTAACTTCCTCCTATAAGCACCTGGTAAGCCATGAACTCACCTCATAGCAAACAGAATTTCCTTTTACATAATATTCACTGTACTTGTCATTACAACAGCGTATCTGTCTTTGTCATAGTTAACTTCTATCAGAGTTACTAGATTATATCTATCACAGAATTCATTATTATGTTCATTGCACTTTCCATAGAAGAGCTATACACATAATACCCTTCTAGGAAGTACCGTATGAATGAAGGGATAGGTAGGTATACTGATCAGAAATACTCCTGTGTCTTTTCCAATTGTTTAACATAAAAACAACAAAAATATGGATATGTCTCCTCCACATTTGTAACAATACATTTGCATTTTACTCATATCATCAGTAAACAAGCTAGCTAGGGCTTTGAAGTGTTTATTCCAGCCTGAATGATTATCCAATGCCACTATATATTTTGACCAAATTAATTGGTAATATGGCAATAATCCTACTTCAATTTATGTTGTGCATAAATAGTCACAGAGATGAACAAATCAAACTAATTAACTTTGAAAAAAATCTAGATAACAAAAACCACATTTATGAAAAGAAAAAAAAGATCAGGGGTAATATTGCCAAAGATGCATTAAACATTCTAGTTTTGACTTTAGGCTCCCAATTTAATTCTCTTTAATCCGTCTCACTTTTATATTTCCTGATGATGCTTCCACTTGCAGTTTCAGAATCTGTAAATTACAACACCAGGGACAGCATCAGAATTCTCAATGCTCAGAGTGACTGTTGTAACGAGCAAGGCTACAGGTTCAGTCACTGTTTCAGTTAAAGGATCAATATTTGTATCTTGTCCAAAGTCTGCTATCTTTCCTTGACAATAACTCCCACCATTCCCTTGAGGAATAACCTGTAAATGTCTGCAATTTTGTATCTAAAGTCCTCCTTTCTCTCTCACTATCCATTGTCCTGGCAAAATACTTTTCTTTCTCACTACTTCAGAGACTGCCCTTGGTACTCTCTCATCCAATCTGGCATTAGCAGTACTATTGGATAGAAGAACTGCAATTGGTATAAGCTCATTTTAAAGGGGTCAGGTGGTCAAACTGATATTTAGATTTTTGAAACTTTTATATCCTATCAGTAGAAGCAAAAATTCCAGATAAAGAGCCAGACACCAAGTGCCAAATGCCAACAAAGGATCAAGATTTGATTATTTTTTTAAGTTTTTATTTAAATTCAATTTAGTTAACATACAAGGTAAAATTAGGTTCAGATGTATAATATAGCGTCCAAGGCTTCCATACATCACCTGGTGTTCATCACAAGTGCCCTCCTTCATACCATGACCTGTTTAACCCATCCTTCTACCCATCTCTCTTCTGATAACCACCAGTTTGTTCTCTATAGGTAAGAGTCTGTTTCTTGATTTGTCTCTTTTTTCCCCATTGCTCATTTGTTTTGTTTCTTAAATTCCACATATGAGTGAAATCACATGGTATTTGTCTTTCTCTGACTTATTTTGCTTAGCATAATACTTTCTAGCTCCATCCACATTGTTGAAAATGACAACATTTCATTCTTTTTTATGGCTGAGTAATATTCCATTGTGTGTGTGTGTGTGTGTGTGTGTGTGTGTGTATACCACTTCTTTATCCATTCATCAGTTGATGGACACTTGGACTCTCTCCATAATTTGGCTATTGTAGATAATGCTGCTAAACATCGGGGGGCATGTATACCTTCAAAGCAGTGTTTTTATATCCTTTGGGTAAATACCAGTAGTACAATTGCTGGATTATAGGGTAGTTCTATTTTTAACTTTTTGAGGAAACTCCTTATTGTTTTCCAGAGTGCCTGCAATAGTTTGCATTCTCACCAACAGTGCAAGAGGGCTCCCCTCTTTCTACATCCTTGCCAACACCTATTGTTGATTTTAGCCATTCTGACAGGTGTGAGGTGATATCTCATTGTAGTTTTGATTTGATTTCTGATGATGAGTAATGTTGAGCATCTTTTCATGTGTCTATTGGCCATCTATGTCTTCTTTGGAAAAAAATGTCTATTCATGTCTTCTACCCATTTTTAACTGGATTATTTTGGGGGGTGTTGAGTTTTATAAGTTCTTTATATATTTTGGATATTAACCCTTTATTAGATATGCCATTTGCAAATACCTTCTCCCATTCCATGGGTTGCTTCTTAGTTTTGTTAACTGTTTCCTTCACTGTGCAGAAGCTTTTTATTTTGATAAAGTCTCAATAGTTTATTTTTTATTTTGTTTCCCTTAACTCAGGAGATATATCTAAGAAGCTGCTGCAGCCAGTGTCAAGGGAGATTACTGCCTGTGTTCTCTCCTAGGATTTTAATGGTTCCCTGTCTCACATTTAGGTCTTTAATCCATTGTGAATTTATTTTTGTGTATGATGTAAGAAAGGGGTTCAATTTCATTCTTTTGCATGTGGCTGTCCAGTTTTCCCAACACCATTTTGTTGAAGCAACTGTCTTTTTTTCATTGGATATTCTTTCCTGATTTTTTGTTAATTAATTGACCAATTGGTTTTCTATAAAAGTATCAGTTTTATGAACCCAAATCTAATAGTTGAAATAGCCAATATTTCCTATCGATTAGCAGATCACATAAGTAAAAGATAAGGTTGAATTCCTTTGATAAAGCAGAGTTCACAAAAATGACACCTGCTTTATAGCTTATAAAGACTTTTCTTAAGATTTATTTATTTGAGAAAGAGAGAGAGTGTGTGAGTGAGGGGAGGGGCAGAGAGAGAGAATCTCAAGCAGACCTCCCTCTGGGTGTGGAGCCTCACATGGGGCTCGATCTCATGACCCATGAGATCATGACTCATGAGATAATGTCCTGAGCTGAAACCAAAGGGCTGACACTTAACTGACTGAGCCACCCAGGCACCCCTATAAAGGCTTTTTTAAAAAATATGACAAAAAGACAAACCTCATGGATCTGTTTATATCAGGAATCTTAAAATATTTTTAATAATGTATTCATTTCGTTTGATTTTTAAATTTGAATTATTGAGGGCTTGCAAGGAAGTGAAATCATTAAATGCAGAAGAGAGCACATGGTAGCAGAAAACAACTGGGATTAGAAGATGAGATCCCTGGATTCTAGCCCTACTTTTTCTCTCTGCTTGTTTGACCGGTAGGCAAGTTATTTTGTCTGTTTCTTTGTTTGTTCATTTGTAAAATGAGAGATATAAATGGTATCCTTCTGAGTTTACTTCCTATTTGTGATTCAAATGAAAGTGTGCAAAATATTATACTGTTAGCCAGATCACATAGCTAATGCTACTCTAATTACCTACCAAGATCTGTCTTCCAAATATTTTACGCCAAAGCTTTCTCCAAGAGGAGCAAATTCTAATCATCTTAAAGAATAGTCTATGGAAAGATGTTGAGAAATACATCTAAGCTTTCCTATATTTTAGGAAATACATTGCAGGACTTGTCTTTTCATAGATACTTCGTCAAAACAAAAGATGCTAAAATTCTTATTACATAATTTTATTTTTTCCAAATAACACCATCAAGTATAAGCCAATTAATGAAAGCTTTTACTAATACATTCAGTGCTAAGCTTCAAGGCAGGCTTCTTTCAAGTGCTCTGTCAAGGTCATAATCAAAAAACTGTTTTAGATATAATGCATGCTGTCACTGGGTTTTCAGGCATGTATGACATCACCAAACTAGCTAAGCCAAAATCTATGTCAGTCTCCATATTAGTATATTTTTATTGATTGGCACCAGATTAACTCAATACAGGTATATCATACACCACATTTTGAGAAACAAAATATATGCATTATTTTAATATTTTAAATGGAAACAAATGCTTATGTTATTTAAATTTAATTGATTTCACTATTCAAAGAAATAGAAATGAATGAAAGAGTAAGCAAGTGAATGAATGAACAGATATAAAATTGTAAGCTGGGACTATGCTAAGTATGTTATATGCATTATATCCTTTGATCTTCACAAAACTTAAAAGGTGCTTATTATTATTATCTTCCTAGTAAAAGCAGACTTAAAGATTAAGTAACTTGTTCAAGGACAGAGTAGGGAAGAAGAAAAGTGAGTCCATGAAGCCCATCTTCAGAGCCTACACACTACCACTAAGCTGCTATATCCACATCATAAAATAGTTAGCATTTCATTACACAGCATGTATAAAATGGTTAGTACAATATGTGGTACATGACTAGACCATGATATGAAATAGAAGAGGTAGCAGGGAAACGTGTAGAGTCAGGAGCAAAAATCCAGAATTCAAATCCTACTTCTGCCACTTACTAGTTATGAGACCATAGGTAAATCACTTAACCTCTTTGTGCCCTAATATGCAAAGATGTAAAATGGTAAATAATAAAAGCACCCATAAAAAAAATAAATAAAAGCACCCATTTCATACGATTGTTGTGAAGGTCAAATAAATCAATACAGGTAAAGCCCTAAAATAATGCCTAGTCTATAAGAAGAACTGCGATTATTATTAATGTAAATGTAAGCTTGTATCATTTCCACATTTAAAAATAACTAAGTATTTTGTACAGCACTCCAGAGATGACAAAGAATCTACGCAGAGAATCTTTCCTTGTTCCTCATCTTATTATAATCATAATTCCAATTTTGTCGATGAGGAATTTAAGAATCAGAAATATAAAGTAATTTTCCAAAGTCACATGGACAAGGAGTGCCTCAAACTCAGGACTTTATATTCCAAAGCCATTTACTGTAGTATATGTTGTATTACTTTGGCCATGAATCAAAATCAGGGCCCTCCCAAGGGAGGTAAGAATTTTTTTTAATTGACATATAACCTGACATACAATATCCTATTAGTTTCAGGTGTACATCATAGTGATTCGATATTTTTATACATCATGAATGATCCCCATACAAAGTTATTATGATATTATTGACTATATTCCCTATGCTGTTCATTACATCCACATTAACTATTTATTTTATAACTGGAAGTTTATACCTCTTCATCTCCTTCACCTATTTTGCCTGCCTCCTTTGTCATAGATTATGTGTGCATGATCATATGTGCATTGGTTTATTTCTGAGCTCCCTATTCTATTATACTGATGTATGTATTTGTTTTCATGTCAGTACTATACTGTTCTGATTACTACAGCCTTGTAGTATAGTTTGAAATCAGGGAGCATGATGCCTCGAGCTTTGTTCTTCCTTCTCAAGATTAGTTTTGGCTATTCAGGGTTTTGGGGTTTGGTTTTTTGGGGGTTATTTTGGAGGAGGCAGTTTGTGGTTCCATATAAATTGAGACAATACAAATAAACGGAAAGATATTAATTATGTGTTCATAGATTTGAAGACATCAACATCTATATTACAGCTAAAACATCTATATCACCCAAAGCAATCTATATATTCAATGAAATCCCCATCAAAATACCAGTGGCATTTTTCATAGAACTAGAACAAGGCATCCTAAAATTTGTTAGGGAGGTGAGAATATAACTGCCAATTCTTACTTCTAAATACCATTGGAAAGAAATATGGGTAGCATCTTGATATAAACAAATTAATTAACAAACAAAACAAATCAACCAATCTAATGAATTAAATTGAGAATTCTACTTCTCTTCTAGAAATCAGAGTGCTTAGAAGAGTAAAGCAGGTATGGGCAATCCAGCCAGCCACCTAGTTTTGTAAAACCCATGAGCTGAAAATAGTTTTCACATTTAAATGGGGAAAAAAATCAAAAGACTATCTTGTGCTATGTATATATTACCAGAAATTCCAAATTCATGATCCATAAATAAACATTCATTGGAAGATAGCCACGTCCATTAGTTTACATACTGACTATGGCTACTTTGCATTACAACAGAGTTGAGTACCTGTGACAGAGACTGTAATGGGCCACAAAGTCTAAAACATTTATTATCTAGCTTTTTACAGAAAAAAGTTTCTTGCTTGCCTTGCCTCTGCATCTTAGTGTTAGTGGTACTGGACTGTCCAGAAGAAATGCTGAAACAAATGTCTTCTGATCCCCTCATACATGCAGCAAATTCCCTACAATAATGGTTGGCTATGCTGCACTATGCTGTGTTATGCTAGGTCTCTGAATAAGGGTACTTGGAGTTACTGGAATAAAACACTGAAATAGTCACCTTTTGATTACAGATCTTTACATCATGCCTGTTTTTAAGTTCTCATATGAAAGTCCGACAAAAGTCAGCTCTCAGTGTTTTTCCACAGAGAAAAGAAGAATAAAGATGATGACTTACGTTCACACCTAGGCTGAAAACTGAAGGTCCCCAGGCTGCCATGTGCCTAGGATGCATACTGAGCCTGGTATTCTGAGACAGAGGAAAGGGCTAGTGTATCCTAGATAAAGGATGGCATCCTAACCCTAGGCTCACATTGTAGAATCAGCTGATTTTTCTATTTGGGGGCTAAGGAGCCTGATGATGGTCAAATGTTCAGAACCCTGGGACTGATAAATGATTGGATTTGGTATCAGCTCAGGCAATGGTGTTCTGTGGTTTAGCATTTCTAATGACCTTTTGAAACTATAAGCTCAACATTACTTTTTAATGAATTTCCTTTGTCCTTTTTCAGGAGCCCTCAGCACTCCTTGGTTACACTTGGGTGACTCATAATTAGTTCTGCAATACAAACATAGATTACAATTTTTAAAAAGAGTAAAAACAAATATGCTTTCAATCACAGCAAAGGGGGACAAAAGGAATTGTAACAAAATGTGTTGGTATTGCAAACTACTTAGTTTTATTACTTGTTCTCTTATCTATTTACTAACTTATTTAATTAGGATTCTAGGTCCTTTAACCCAGTCTTGTTCTTTCAATGACATTTTATATTCTAAGCTTTGAAGAAGTGATTTAAAAAAAATATTCTTTAATGTTTATGGCAGTTCGCTCAGATAAGCCACGCTGGTCATTAAATTTGATCTTCAAGTAAACAGTATAGTGATTGCTACATGGCACATCTAAGAATCATGGAATTGCATATCCATGAGCATCATGGTAGAAGCTATATGGGGTTAAAATTATGGTATTGGGTCTGATAAATCCTGGTTTGAAACCTATTCCTGCTATTCACTAGCTTGTAATCTCAAGTAATTTATTTCAATTCTCTAAGCCTCGGTTTCAAAGGACTTGTCCTCATAGAATTGTGGTCCAAGGAAATCTAGTAATTAATGTAAAGTGCTCAGCACAGAAAGTGCTCATTAAACATACTTATTATTATTATTCTATTCTAACACGGTCTGACAATCTTGTACCCTACTGAATCAATGCATAGTGATAAATGCATGAGTGTTCTTCTATAGTGTCCCTGAAGGCCTTTTGGCTGTGTGGTCTCTACCTGAACTCAATACGTGCCCTTAAAGATGCCCGTTTTTGTTCCATATGCTCAAATCACTATAATTCTTCTTATATTGGTCTTCAATCTTTAAGTGTCTCTCCTTAGTCCCACTCTGCTTCCTAGAGCTACACAAAATTAATCTGTCCTATAATCATCCATATAAGTTTCTGCTTCCTCAAACTAATTAACCCAAGTTATCTCAACAACTTCTCATATTTTATCAATGGTTCTCAACACTAGCTGCACATAAAACTCATATGGAACTTTTAAAAAACCCTGATGCACAAAAAACCCATGAGAAAAATTAAATCAGAACCCCTGGAGGTAAGACCAAAGCACTGGTATTTTAAAAGTTCCCCAGGCAGATTAAGGAGTGTACTTGTTGTGATAAGCACCGGGTATTGTATGCAAGTTTTGAATCACTATATTGTACACCTGAAACTTACACTGTGTATTAAGTAACTGGAATTTAAATAAAAACTTAAAAAAAAAAGCTCCCCAGGCAGCTCTAGATATACAGCCATGGTTGAGAACCACTGTATATGTATTTTCAAATTATTTCATTTTGATGATTACTTTATTCCTAAGTAACTTCAGTTTCTAACAACTGCCTAAATTACTGCTCTCAGGTATTGTGTTCTTGATGGCTGAGGTGGATCACATATATTACACCTTATTTAAACAAATGCAGTCCAATACTTCTCAGACATTACTGTGCATTAAGAGTAACTTGGGGATTCTGTTAAACTATAGGTCATGATTTGGAATCTCTGGGATGGCACCCAAGATTCTGCACTTCCAGGAAGCTCTTACATAAAGCTGATGTTTCTGGTCCAAGGACCATACTTTAAGTAGTAGATGTCTACCTGCTGATAGAATCACATGAGTGACATCCCAGTACTGAGAAAGAGAACAAATACTGTCTTGGTCACATTATACGTAATTCAATTCATTCTTTTATAAATCTGTATGTATTTGGTGAGTTTGTAAATTGGTTGGCAAGCCACCTGTCTCAAATATTGGCTATTTTCTCAGATATTCTTCTTGGTGCCTGGTTTGAAAATCAACATCCATTTGTCTTTGTGGCAGATGTGATGGTGAATTTAGCTAGCTGGAGGAATTCATAGAAGTATTAATTTTGTACTTTCAATATTCTAAAAAAATTTCTAAAATATTTATATAATTTGAGAAAATAAACATCCTCTTAAGTATAAGGATTATGTCTTTTCTTAATAATGTCTTTTATTACACCCAGTGTCTTCAACATGATAGACATAAAGATGCTAAATGAAAACTGGTTTATTAATAAATTGATGAGACATACTGAACAATAAAACATGCTTTTTATGCCCATGGAATAACTAAGGAGGGAGAGACTATGCAAAAAAAAAATGATAAATTGCACAGCATAAACAGGGAATGTAATTTGGCTAATAAATGAGAAAACTGAAGGGTTGAAACAAGGCTTTGAAAAAAGTAATAATCTGTAAAAAGGTAGAGAAAAAGGGCAGGCAAAAGACATTTCAACCTTTAATATGTATAGTTTTACATCCAGAATCAACATCATGCTTGACTTAGGATATCTAATGAGACTGCAGACCCAAATGGTGTACTTGTAGGACCTTCTGTCACATAATGTCAGGGATAATATATTAAGCCAAGGAACATGTGAGTTATATTACAACTGCAAGGGAATAAAAATTAAAACCCCTTCATGTGGAAATAGACATAATCGTGCTACATTTCCCTGTAGAAGAGCTTACAGTGGCAATTTTTCTTCATATAATATTACATTAGTTTTAATTCTTATTAATAAGATACAAGAGTCATTAACACTATTAAAAATCTAATTATATTAGCAATTTTCCATCATGTCATATTTGAGCAGTTAAGTATTGGTATTTGTTTTTCCTAATGGGATTCAAAAGTCTAATTAATAGGCTTTCTTTTGTGGTTAAGTGGAATGAATCTCTATGAGAAGAAAGCCATTTTTAATATCTGCATGCAGCTTATTTTCTCATATAGTATACTACCAAGTCATCTGCCCATCTGTGGTATAAATAACTAGATGCAAATTACGAGATTATCCTATGAAATTGAATAATGCTTTTCATTATATGTGGTGTGGCAACTACTATGTTCTAAAAATGTTGCTATATTTAGTAGACAAGAAGTGTAGAAAAAGAGTATGCAGTAGATTATTATTTAAGGAAATTTGTGGAAACTGAAGATGGCATACTGAATGGGTCAGATGCTTTTTCTGCTTGAACTGGTATTATCTGGGGGCAGTGCACATTCAAACAACTAAGTAAAAAGTTATGTTTCTTAACTCAAATCTTGTTTAATTTAACCTAAAGTTAATGTGTTTTTTTTTACATTTTACACTGTAATTTCCTGTTTCTCTAATTTCTTTTTTTTAATTTTATTATGTTATGTTAATCACTATACATTACATTATTAGTTTTTGATATAGTGTTCCATGATTCATTGTTTGCGTATAACACCCAGTGCTCCATTCAATACATGCCCTCTTTAATACCCATCACCAGGCTAACCCATCCCCCTGAACCCTCTGTTTGTTTCTCAGAGTCCATAGTCTCCCATGGATCATCTCGCCCTCCGATATCCCCCCCTTCATTTTACCCTTCCTACTATCTTCTTTTTTTAACATATAATGTTTATTTGTTTCAGAGGTACAGGTCTGTGATTCAACAGTCTTACACAATTCACAGCACTCACCATAGCACATACCCTCCCCAATGTCTATCACCCAGCCACCCCATCCCTCCCACCCCCCACTACTCCAGCAACTCTCATTTTGTATCCTGAGATAAAGAATTCCTCATATCAGTGAGGTCATATGATACCTGTCTTTCTCTGATTAACTTATTTCGCTCAGCATAATACCCTCCAGTTCCATCCACGTCGTTGCAAATGGCAAGATTTCATTCCTTTTGATGGCTACATAATATTCCATTGTATATATACACCACATCTTCTTTATCCATTCATCTGTCAGTGAACATCTTGGCTCTTTCCACAGTTTGGCTATTGTGGACATTGTTGCTAAAAACATCGGGGTGCAAGTACCCCTTCGGATCCCTACATTTATATCTTTGGGGTAAATACCCAGTAGTGCAATTGCTGGGTCATACAGTAGCTCTATTTTCAACTTTTTGAGGAACCTCCATACTGTTTTCCAGAGTGGCTGCACCAGCTTGCATTCCCACCAACAGTGTAGGAGGGTTCCCCTTTCTCCGCATCCCCGCCAACATCTGTCATTTCCCGACTTGTTAATTTTAGCCATTCTGACTGGTGTGAGGTGGTATCTCATTGAGGTTTTGATTTGGATTTCCCTGATGTGCTGACTGATGTTGAGCACTTTTTCATGTGTCTGTTGGCCATTTGGATGTCTTCTTTGGAAAAATGTATGTTCATGTCGTCTGCCCATTTCTTGATTGGATTATGTGTCCTTTGGGTGTTGAGATTGATAAGTTCTTTATAGATTTTAGATACTAGCCCTTTATCTGGTATATCATTTGCAAATATCTTCTCCCATTGTGTCGGTTGTCTTTTGGTTTTGTTGACTGTTTCTTTTGCTGTGCAAAAGCTTTTTATCTTGATGAAGTCCCATTAGTTCATTTTTGCCCTTGCTTCCCTTGCCTTTGGCGATGTTTCTAAGAAGAAGTTGCTGCAGCTAAGGTCGAAGACGTTGCTGCCTGTGTTCTCCTTTAGGATTTTGATGGACTCCTGTCTCACATTTAGGTCTTTCAACCATTTTGAGTCTATTTTTGTGTGTGATGTAAGGAAATGGTCCAGTTTCATTCTTTTGCATGTGGTTGCCCAATTTTCCCAGCACCATTTGTTGAAGAGACTGTCTTTTTTCCATTAGACATTCTTTCCTGCTTCATTGAAGATTAAGTGGCAGGATATAAAATTAATGCACAGAAATCAGTGGCATTCCTATACACCAACAACAAGACAGAAGAAAGAGAAATTAAGGAGTCGATCCCATTTACAATTGCACCTAAAGATACCTAGGAATAAATCTAACCAAAGAGGCAAAGGATCTGTACTCAGAAAACTATAAAATACTCATGAAAAAAATTGAGCAAGACACAAAGAAATGGAAAAACATTCCATGCTCACGGATTGGGAGAACCAACATTGTGAAGATGTCAATGCTACCTAGAGCAATCTGCACATTTAATGCAATCCCTATCAAAATACCATCCACTTTTTTCAAAGAAATGGAACAAATAATCCTAAAATTTGTATGGAACCAGAAAAGACCCCGAAGAGCCAGAGGAATGTTGAAAAAGAAAAGCAAAGCTGGTGGCATCACAATTCCATACTTTAAGCTCTATTACAAAGCTGTAATCATCAAAACAGTATGGTACAGGCACAAAAGCAGACATATAGATCAATGGAACAGAATAGAGAGCCCAGAAATGGACCCTCAACTCTATGGTAAAGTTAATGTCTTTTTTTTTTTTTTATTTTTAATATGTAGCCTTTTCAGATTGGCTGCTTTCTTTTTTTTTTTTTAGATTTTATTTATTTAAGAGAGAGAATAAGAGACAGAGAGCACGAGAGGGAAGAGGGTCAAGGGAGAAGCAGACCCCCCGCTGGGCAGGGAGCCCGACGTGGGACTCAATCCTGGGACTCCAGGATCATGACCTGAGCCGAAGGCAGTTGCTTAACCAAATAGCCACCCAGGTGCCCCGGTAAAGTTAATGTCTTAATGAGAAACATCTGTGTGTTAACTATGGCACTTTATTACTTAGTAGTATGCTAGTGTGTGTACAGAATATAATATGATATATATCCTATATAATATATAATACATAAATAGTATAAGTAATACATATAATGTGTTGGTATATATGTTACATACAGTATATATAATATCACAAAGACAATATACATATAGTATACATAGTATATATATCTAATGTAATAATAGATGTAATTATATGTAATATAATATAGTGTACTTATAATATGTATTATACATATAAGCATAGTACAAAAGAATAAAGAATATTTATAAAGGTAGCTCTTTCTTGGTAGTTGTTATTACTAAAAATGCTCCTGTGGGGGCACATGGTGGCTCAGTCAGTTAAGTGTCTGCCTTCAGCTCAGGTCATGATCCCAGCATCCTGGGATGGAGCCACACATTAGGCTCCTGGCTCAGTAGGGAACCTGTTCCTCCTTCTCCCTCTGCCTGCCGCTCCCCCTCCTTGTGCTCACTCTCTCTCTCTCTCTCTCTCTGTCAAATAAATAAATAAAATCTTTGAAAAGATGCTTCTGTGATATTCTAGTCATTTGTTATTAATCATATAGTCACAGGAATTAGGTCATCATATTTTTCCTTTCAGACTGTTATTATATATATTATATTATATATATAATATTATAATATATATATAATATAATATATATTATGCAGACTTTCTTGTAGAGTAAGTTTTAGGTCCTTTGGGTAAATTCCAAATTTTATAAGAAACTAGTAAACTGTCTTCCAAAGTAGCTGTACCATTTTTGTATTCTTGCCAGCAATTTATGAGACAGTTTCACATGCTTGTCAGCATTTGGAATTATCAGTGTTCTGGATTTTGGCCATTCTACTAGGGGTGTGGTGGTATCTCCCTGTGTTTTAACTCGCATTTCCATAATGACATACAATGTGGAATATCCTTCCACAAGCTTATCTTCCACCTGTACATCTTCTTTGCTGAGGGGTCTGTTGTTTTTGGCTTATTTTTAAATCAGGTTGTTTTTTATTCTTGAGTTGTAAGCATTGTTTGTATTTTAAATAACAGTCCTTTATAAAATGTCTTTCGCAAATATTTTCTCACAGTCAGTGGCTTGTCTTCTCATTTTCTGGACATTCTCTTCTGCAGAGCAAAAGTTTTTAATTTTAATTAAGTCCAGCTTATTGATTATTTCTTTCATGGATTGTGCCTTTGGTGTTACATATAAAAAGGCATCACCAAACCTAAGGTCATCTATTTTTTTCTTATATTGTCTTCCAAGAGTTTTATAGTTTTGTATTTTGCATTTATGTCATGGTCCATTTTGAGTTAATTTTTGTGAACAGAGTATGGTCTGTATCTAGATTCATTTTTTTTTCCAGGTGAATGACCAGATATTCCAGCATCATTTCTTGAAAAACACTATCTTGGCTCCACTGTATTGCCTTTGTTTCTGTGTCAAAGATCAGCTGACTTTATCTATCTGGGTCTATTTCTGGGCTCTCTATTCTGTCCCAATCATCTATTTGTCTATTATTTCACCAATACCACATTGTCTTGATTTTTATAGTTTTAGAGCAAGTCTTAAAGTTGAGTAGTGTCAATCCTCCAACTTTGTTCTTCTCTTTCAATATTTTCTTGGCTATTCTGGGTCATTTGCCTCTCCATATAAACTTTAGAATCAGTTTGCCGGGCGCCTGGGTGGCTCAGTTGGTTAAGCGACTGCCTTCGGCTCAGGTCATGATCCTGGGGTCCCGGGATCGAGTCCTGCATCGGGCTCCCTGCTCAGCTGGGGGTCTGCTTCTCCCTCTGACCCTCTTCCCTCTCGTGCTCTCTGTCTCTCACTCTCTCTCTCAAATAAATAAATAAAATCTTTAAAAAAAAAAAAAAAAAGAATCAGTTTGCCAATATCCATGAACTAACTTGCTGAGATTTTGATTGGGATTGCACTGAATCTATCTATCACTCTGGAATCTATTTTTCATTCCTTAATGAGACTTAATATTACTCTATCTCATACTATAAACATGTATATACTTATTTTAGTAGTCCTAGTAAACTGTAAATTCTTTAAGATTATGCATAATTTGCATAATTATTTTTGAAAATTGCTGATTTGTTTGAAATATATAAATTGTACTCAGCCCAATGGAGCTTTTCAGAGATATAAGGAAAAGGGTGGGATTTGTTAACACACTAACATATATAGTATTTAAAAATATAAAACTGGATTAATTATATCCATGGCTCATCCCCCTAAAACAGACCATCCCTACTTATGTCTATTTTGCATCTTAATCGTCTGTATTTTTTAAAGGGTTTTACAACTTTAAAAAGGTTTAAAAATCAAGGTTGAGATTTGCAGGTAAGATGGTAGATTGAATACACACTTTTATCTCTGTTCCCTCTCCAAGAACCAGTAGAATGACAACAAATGATTTTTAATGCCTAAAACCATAAAAATAAAGACAATGGAAAAGGAGAAAGCCCCAACTCTGGGAACCAGAAGGCAGGTAGACGAGTGCTAAGTGACAAAGAATTAATTGTTTGCTAAGCAGTCATGGAGGTAATCTAGGAAGCAACCATACTTCACAACTACAAAAGCTCAGGAATTGGTTATACCACATACTCCTGGAAGTGGGGATAAAGGTGGCATCCAAAACAGGAAGCTGCTTATGAAGTAGTTAACTGCCAAATCTCCCCTACACCAGCATGAGTCTAGAGGGCTACCTCTTCTGAGGGGAAAAAAGAAAAAGTTTTTCTAAACAACACTAAGTACAGTTAGGATGGAATATCATACTGAGAAAAGGAGGAGAAAGGAAAGTGAAATAAATGGTTATACACAGAAGGTCAGATCCCCTAGCTTTTTCTCACACAAAACTTCCAGAATGTTTGCATTCTAGAGAGGAGTTAGAAGAGATCACTCTGAACTTTCTAAGAAAGAGAGAGAATCTAACAATACTGACATTTTATGTTCACCATTATAACTGCCCATCTATTGACCTTATGTTAAAACCTCATTTGATAAATCCTCAAAAGTTCAGAATCTCAAATCAACTTTCAGTTTCCCACTTTTGAAATCAGCAGAAAGCCAAGGATTACCAGATGAGGAAATTTTTGTAATGAAACACAGAGAACAAAACAAGCATGCAAAAATATGAAAGAAACAGAAATATGCAGATAAATTTTAAAAATTAGAGAGTCACATTAACATATTTAGAAAGACAGGGGTGCCTGGGTGGCTCCATCAGTTAAGTGTCTGCCTTCTGCCTTCAGCTCAAGTCATAATCTCAAGCCCTGGGATTGAGCCTGGCATCAGGTTCTGGGCTCAGGGGACGAGGCAGCTTCTCCATCTCCCTCTGCCCCTCCCCACTGCTTGTGCATGCTCTCTCTGTCAAATAAATAAATAAAATCTTAAAAAAAATTTAGAAAGATAAAATATATTAGAT
Source organism: Eumetopias jubatus (assembly GCF_037043125.1). Lineage (NCBI taxonomy): Eukaryota > Metazoa > Chordata > Mammalia > Carnivora > Otariidae > Eumetopias > Eumetopias jubatus. Next base: position 100,341,830 of record NW_028274811.1, read on the forward strand.
GAAACAATAATAGACTGTTATAAAAGAGAAATGCTCATAAAATAAAAAACTCTTGTAAATAACTATGATAGCAGAAATATCAGATTCATCAGAAGTGTTAATAGTAGAACCAAAACACAAAAAAAATGGAAAAATAGCATAGAAAAATAAGAAAATTAGAAAACTAGAGCAAGAGGCCCAATATCTGTACAATTGGAGTTCTACAAAGAAAGAACAGAGAAAGGAGAGAAAGAAATATTTAAAAATCAAGAAAAAATTTCAAGGGACTTGAGTTTTGAGATTAAGTCCACTAAGTAACCAGCTTAATGGACAAAATATACTGGCACTAATGACAGACACTCACTATAATACCATCATGAAATTTTGTAACACTAGGAATTGAGAGAAGATGCTCCAAACATCCTTATGGAGAGAATAAACAGTCCTGATAATAGGAAGAGTCAGAACAACATCTGAGTTTTCAGCAGCCATGTTAGATGACAAAGCCAGAATGCCTTCAAAATTCTTAAAGAAAAATATTTTCTAATTTTGGACCTGGTTGAACTTAAAAAGTATAAAGGTGGAAGAATGATTTCTACAGATATGCTACAACCAAATTAATTAATTAAAGAAGAAGAAAAAACATTTCTCATTAGCTCATTCTCTGAAAACTACCAGAATGGGCTTCTCCAAGAACGTGTAATTCAAGAAAGAGGAAGGCAAGAAATCCAGGAAACAGAAGGTCCAACTCAAAAAGAGAAAAAAAAAAAATCAGTCCCCGGGAAATCATGAATGAAACACTCAAGACCACAGCTGGGTAGATGTTTGGAAAACAAGTCTAAATGGGAACACGTGAGGGACCAGGAGAAGCTGCTTTTACAGTGAGACAGATAAATTACCCAGTGCCTTCTTCCATGTTAAGAGAAAACACACACAACTGGGGGAAGAATTTGTAGTTGGATTTGTGATAAGTTCACAGAGAGCTAAGCAAATAAATAGCAACGAAAAATTAATTCTGGGGAAACAAAAATTTGATAGAGAGGACAATTAATCATTACCATGCTCAACTGAGAACAGCATTTGTATAGTCAAATAATGTAAATGCTTAATATTGATCCAATGAATTTATAACATAGCTGCTTGGGGAAGCCAGGAGGGTTGGAAATCTGTATTTAGGAAGGGGGAATATGTGTGTAAGTGTGTAGGCATGTAGGCAGAACAGTTTGGAGCAGAGAAAAAGCAATAGATGAAATGCTGATATTCTTTAGAGGAAATTCAACAGATAATGTTTAAAAGGGGAAATAGCATATATTATTTAGAAATATGAATGAACTAAACAGATGGAAAATAATTACCCGAAGAGTAGAAAATAATTGGGGCACCTGGGTGGCTCAGTCATTAAGCATCTGCCTTCGGCTCAGGTCATGATCCCAAGGTCCTGGGATCGAGCCCCACATCAGGCTCCCTACTCAGCAGAAAGCCTGCTTCTCCCTCTCCCACTCCCCCTGCTTGTGTTCCCTCTCTTTCTGTGTCTCTGTCAAATAAATAAAATCTTAAAAAAAAAAGAGTAGAAAATAATTGAGTGAATTGGATAAGAGGACCGTTATTTTCCATAAAATTGCTTATACTTGATAAAATTATACATATATTTAAGTACCTTAAAGTATAGGCATATCCTTTCATAAACACAAGACTAATTTTAAATATCTGAAGTAAAAATCAATAATAAAATTAGTTGCCTAAAGTCTAAAATATGGTATGTCTTCAATAAATACTTGGATTTAAAAAGCCTGGACTAAACTCCACTTAACTGAAGATACTGCACTAGAACACAATATACCACACAGGATGACAAGAATTTCTAAACTCATTGCCATCTTTGACCAAAGGTAGTTGCTTACACAATGATTTATTGAATAGGATTTTGAAACTGAATGTAGGATTAGTGGAAAAGAGTCCTGTGATTGATTAACTATGTCTGTCATGGGTAGAAGAGTGGAAAATAAACAAAGAATTTTCTTTTTTTCTTTTTAAGATTTTATTTATTTATTTGACAGAGAGAGAGACGGCGAGAGAGGGAACACAAGCAGGGGCAGTGGGAGAGGGAGAAGCAGGCTCCCCGCTGAGCAGGGAGCCTGACGTGGGGCTCGATCCCAGGACCCTGGGATCATGACCTGAGCTGAAGGCAGACGCCTAACCAACTGAGCCACCCAAGCGCCCCTAAACAAAGTATTTCCTAACCTCAGTTAATGAGACAGCAGTAAGTTCTAAGAAGTTTCTCCACTGTTCAGTGTGTGGTCTTATCCCGATCAGCAGTATTATAAATGAAATGATCATATAATCTATCAAACAAATGGAGGTATTTTTGAAAGTAAAATGAAGAGGGTGAGGTGGCTATTAATAATTATGCAGGAGCAACACATATAAATGGGGCAAACCAGGGCAGTCTCCAGGGCAGTATTTTATATGTAGATGTTTACAAGTGATAAATCTGCATTTGGATTAAACCCTGTTTCATAATAAAATGTCTTCTTGGTCTCTCTTCAGTGGTTTTTTTCTGTGAGAGGAGAGATAAGTCTTAATTCAACTTGTTTGATATTAGTATCATGACTGCTTTCTTTGGCTTGCCTTGGTTAGGTATATCCGTTATCATCTCTACTTTTAATCTTTTTGAGGCAGTGAGCTTTATATTTCTTATACTTAGTTTACAGGTTAATTTTCTTTTGATGTAATTGGAGTATCTTTTCATTTTAATAGTTAAATTTTGTGAAGTTACAATTTTTGATAGGACATATGTATCAGCAAACTTTATGTCAAATGCTTTCCATTTTCATGAATATTTTAATATTTGTTTTATAATAAAGTATTTATTTTATTTATCCTTCTGATGACTTTTAAAATTTATAGCTGATATAAAGTTTATAACTAGAAAGTATCAATGCTTACTTTTACAAGTATAGCTTTATATCATATTAAGTACATGATAATATGTTATTTTTAATATTTACTACTTCCTCATATATATAATGAGGAATTTACTATTTTTCCAAATTCTCTTGTACCACTTTAGTAGATAGTATCTTTTTCATATTTACCTTTATATTTTTTAATATACTTACAGCTCCATCCTTTGATTACTTGCTTTCAAATTTCATTTCTGACTACCATTTTCTCTACTATCCCCTCTATAAAAATTAAAGAAAATTAAAGACGGTATTCTGATGACTATCTTCTCTACCATCCCCTTCCCAGATAACATTTGTTAAGCTCATTTTCTATCTTGTTAGCATTTTTAACATTTACATTCTGTTTGTAACCATAATCTTCACAATTCTTTACTCTTTGTCCTAGAATTAAATGGACAATTCTAACCAGCAGTCATTTTACTATAGTAGCTTCAATAATTTTATCTTTGGCTTAAATTTTTCCTTGAGAATTTATTTTTTTATAAATGCCCATGAAACGAATAGTACCTGAATTGTTAAATATTCAAATAAGTTTTAAATTATCTTTATATTTGAGTGACATTTTAAATGAATATAAAATTTTGGGGTCACCTTTTGCTTCCTGTGGGCTTTTCGACATTACTCCTCTGATTTCTGACATTAAGACCTGTGATGAGGGGGGTGCCTGGGTGGCTCAGTTGTTAGGTGCCTGCCTTTGGCTCGGGTCATGATCCCAGGATCCTGGGATCGAGCCCCACATTGGGCTCCCTGCTCTGCCCCGCGGGAAGCCTGCTTCTCCCTCTCCCACTCCCCCTGCTTGTGTTCCTGCTCTCACTGTCTCTCTCTGTCAAATAAATAAAATCTTAAAAAAAAAAAAAAGACCTGTGATGAGGTAATATCTCATTGTATTTTTAATCTGTATTTTCCTGATGATGAGTGATATTGAGCTTTTCATGTGTCTGTTAGCCATCTGTATGTCTTCTTTGGGAAAATGTCTATTCATGTCTTCTAGCTCATTTCTTAACTGAATTATGAGATATCACCTCACAATTGTCAGAATGGCTAAAATCAACAACACAGGAGACAACAGGTGTTGGCAAGGATGCAGAGAAAGGGGAACCCTCTTACACTGTTGGTCAAACATAAATTGGTGCAGGCACTCTGGAAAACAGTGGAGTTTCCTCAAAAAGTTAAAAATAGAACTATCCTAAGATCCAGCAACTGCACTACTAAATATTTACCCAAAGGACACAAAAATACAGATTCGAGGGCATGTGGGTGGCTCAGTCAGTTTAAGTGTCTGCCTCAGGCTTAGGTCATGATCCGAGGGTCCTAGGATTGAGCTCCCCCCTCCTCCCCATCATGCTCCCTGCTCAGTGGGAAGTCTGCTTCTCCCTCTGCCTCTGCTCCCCTCCGCTTGTGCTCTCTCTCCCTCTCTCAAATAAATAAATAAAATCTATTTAAAAAGAATACAGATTCAAAGGGACACATGCAGCTGGATGTTTATGGCAGCATTATCAACAATAGCCAAATTATAGAAAGAGCCCAAATGTCCATCAACTGATGAATGGATAAAGAAGTGGTAGATATATACAATGTATCTTACTGAGCCATAAAAAGGAATGGAATCTTGCCATTTTCAGGAACATGGATGGAGCTAGAGAGTATTATGCTAAGTGAAATAAGTCAGAGAAAGACACATACCATGTGATTTCATTTATATGTGGAATTTAAGAAATGAAACAGATGTACAGAGGGGGAAAAAGAGAGACAAACCATAAAACAAATGCTTAAATATAGAGAACTGAGGATTGCTAGATGGGAGGTGAGCATGGGGATAGCTTAAATGGGTGATGGGTATCAAGGAGGGCACTTGTGATAAACAGTGGGTGTTGCATGTAAGCAATGAATCATAAAATTCTACACTTGAAACTAATATTACACTGTATGTTAACTAACTGGAATTGCAACAAAAACTTGGAAGAAGAATAAAAAAAAAGACCTGTGATTAGTAGTATGGGGCCCTTTGATTACTCACTACCCCCAATGCCTTGATCATTAATTACCTGGTTGCCTAACAGACTCTTTCTCATTGAAATCCAATAGGTCTTAATCTTCCTAGATAAATATTGTCTGATATACATTTTACTCTTTCAAATAATAAATTTAAGTCCTCTTTTTCAGAATATTTTCATGTAATATATATGTATTTTTCCTACCCCATTATTTTACTCTTTTTCCAGAACACCAATTGTAAAAATGTTATTTCTCCCTCACAGAGTTTCAGCAGTATCTCTTCTTTGCACGGTTTTCAAACTGCGTTTATCTGTATGATTTTTTTCCTTCCCCTTATTTTCTGAGCTCTGAAAGCTCACATTTTATCTCTTCCTTTTATCTTGATACATTTTATCTTAATTCTTGAAACTCTAGTTGGGGTATTTATTTTACACTATTGACTGATGCCATACATTTTTAAATATAAATATATTTCTTCACAATTTTTACATGCCCCATTGCAACATGTTTATGAAGAATATATTCATCTGTCATTTTTTCCTCTTATTTTCTTCACGGTTTCTTATATTATCCTCACATAGAAACAGCTTTTATTTATATTAAAGTTTCATTCTTATGATTCCTTTTAGTGAGAGGACTTTTTGGAGCATCTACTTAAAGGAGATCCAATGGGAAAGGAGACCAGGGATATGTTACAGACTAGAAACAGATCCTATGTACTAAGACAGTAAACACTATGAGTTCCCTTAATATTTCCCAACAACCCCATACTGACAGTTAGCCCTTCTCACAATCCAAGATTTCTCTCCTTCCCTCTCTGTCACTGATATACTACTTCCTACAAAATTCTTGTTCACACTCAGCTTCTTGGGACTTCCAGGCTAAAAGTGTATCCTCGAATGATTCCATCATGCCCTTCGTGTTCATACTGGGTTTTGTCCTTATAGGGTATGCACTTTACTTGGAGAATGGTCCAGTTTTGGCTTTCTCTGAGTTCTGCATTCAATTTCCTCTTCCCTCACCATTAACCCATTGCTATCTGTGAAACTTACTGTATCTGGTAGTATTTCCTGAATCATTCAAATATTGTTCAATTGCCGGTTTTATTAAAGATAACACTGATATCTTCTTTTTCTTCTAAAAATGTTTGTATGAAAATTAGGGAACTATCTGTCTTTATTCCAGTATGTTAAAACCTACCAGTTGTGAGAATGGAAATATTTTTAAGTCTTAGGCAACGAAAAATACCTTCCTCTTAAAGAGATTAGCAATGTAGAATTAGCATTAGGATTCATGGGGTATGTGTTTTTTTCATCATTTGCCCTATCCAGTGATACATTATTTAGATTAGAGAGAGTTTTATAAATGTGAAGAAACTTCACAGAAACATTTGCCTTTTCACTATCTGATTTTAGGATCTAAGATAAGTATCTTAACAGCATATGAGAAAAAGATCAAAAAAGGTTTATTCCTTTTTTTTTTTTAAGATTTTATTTACTTACTTGAGAGAGAGAGCACAAGCAGGGGGAGCAACATAGGGAGAGGGAGAAGCAGGCTCCCCACTGAGCAGGAAGCCCCACACAGGGCTTGATCCCAGGACCCCAGGATCATGACCCAAGCCCAAGGCAGACGCTTAACCAACTGAGCCACCCAGGCCCCCCCAAAAATACTTATTCCTAAAAATGAAGTATTTGTATAATTCTTCCTTGCCTTTTATAGAACTCTGCTATTTTAATTAAAAAAAACTGACAAATGGAAATACCATTTCAAAACACTTTTATATAATGCAAACTTCAATTCCACTTCTATGAATATTCCTAAATATTTTAGTTTAAGATGTAATTTTAATCTTACAATGAAATTATTAGAAATAATAAAATTAGCCCTATATTTAACTATTAATAAAGCATCTAATGGCATAATTATAGCATATTTTATAGTATATAAATTACTATTTTAAATACAAAAATAATTTATATAATAACTTTGTATTTATCATTTAAACAATTGCAATCATTTATAGGATTTCTATTTTTTTGGACACCATGTCTACTATGTTAAAAAACAATAATAACCAAATGTTATCAATCACAGTAAATTTAAATGGATAAATGCTGTTAAAAGACAACTGGAAAAAAAGGAAAAAACCTAAATTATACCATTTTGCTAAAACGTAAGGATACAGAAATATAAGTAAAATGACAGAAAAAGATCTTTTAAAATAATAACTGAAAGAACCCTGGGATTACTATACTAATAACAAATACATCTTAAAGCAATAATCATTGGAAAGTTTCACCACATGATGAAAAAAGTATAAATTCACCAGGAAGATTTAAAATTTTAGATTACATGCACCTAATATCATAATCTGAGAATTCATAACACAAAAATTGACAGACTTTCTAAAAATAAACAAATTCACAGTCACATTAAGAAGTTTTAATATTCCTTTCTCATTATTGCTAGAAGCAATGATATTATCTGTTTTATATATTTGGGTGCTCCATGAATATTTACAATATTCACAATATTTGTTAGGTCTTCTTGTTGCATTGCCCCCTTAATGATTACATAGTGTCCTTCTTTGTTTCTTGTTACAGTTTTTGTCCTAAAGTTTATTTTGTCTGATATAAGTATTGCTACCCCAGCTTTCTTTTCACATCCATTTGCATGATAAATGTTTTTCTATCCCCTCACTTTCAATCTGCATGTGTCTGTAGGTCTGAAGTGAATCTCTTGTTGGCAGCATATAGATGAGTCTTTTTTTTTTTTAAAGATTTTATTTATTTATTTGACAGAGAGAGAGACAGCGAGAGAGAGAACACAAGCAGGGGAAGCGGCAGGCAGAGGGAGAAGAAGGCTTCCCAGGGAGCAGGGAGCCTGATACAGGGCTGGATCCCAGGACCCTGGAATCATGTCCTGAGAAGAAGGCAGATCCTTAATGACTGAGCCCCTTGTTTGTTTTTTTAATCCATTCTGTCAACCTATGTCTTTTGACTGGAGCATTTAGTCCATTTACATTCAAAGTAATGATTGATAGTATGTATTCACTGTCATTTTGTTATGTTTTGGGTTTGTTTTTGTGAATCTTCTCTGCTCCTTTCTTCCCTTGCTCTCTTCTCTCACCATAAATTGGCTTTCTTTAGTGATATACTTAGATTCCTTTCTCTTTATTTTCTGTATATTATTGTTTTTTTATTTCCGTTACCATTAGGTTTGTATATAACATCTTATGCATATAGTAGTCTATATTAAGTTAATGGTCACTTAAGTTTGAACCCATTCTTTACTCCTCTCCTCACATTTTATGTATGCAGTGTCATACTTTACATCCTTTTGTGAGTCTCTTGACTGATTTTTACAGATACTTTTATTTTATTGCCTTTGTGCTTCCTACTTTTCTTACTTATGATCTTTCCACTCCAAGAGTCCCCTTTAACATTTCTTGTAGCACTAGTTTAGTGCTCATGCACTCCTTTAACTTTTGTGTGTCTGAGAAATTCTTTCTCTCTCCTCCTATTCCAAATGATAGCCTTGCTGGATAGAGTATTCTTGGCTGCAGATTTTTCCCTTTCAGCACTTAGTTATCATGCCACTCCTATCTCGCCTGCAAAATTTCTGTTAAATCTGCTGATAGCCTTGTAGGGTTTCCCTCGTATGTAACTGTTTTCTTTTCTCTTGTGGCTTTTAAATTCTTTCTTCAACACTGCTTTTTTGTCATTTTAATTACTATGTGTCTTGGTGTTGACCTCTTTGGGTTGATTTTGTCAGGGGATATATCTGTGCCTCCTGGATCTGAATTTCTTTTGAAGGAAAGACATTTTATTATTTTTTTAAGAGTTATCTATTTAGTTGACAGAGAGAGAGAGAGAGAGAGAGAATCCCAAGCAGACTCCCTGCTGACTGAGGAGCTGGATGCAGGGCTCTATCTCATGACCAATGCAATGATGACTTGAGGCAAAACCAAGAATCAGACACTTAACCAACTGAGCCACTCAAGCACCCCAAGGAAGAACATTTTAAAAACAATTAAAGTTTCAAAAACTAATGATGTAAATGTATGGTGATTAACATAACATAATAATAAAAAAAACAATTAAAATTTACAAATCTGGCAGGACTATTTTAGGTACAAATGGATAGATAAATTCAAAATGAGCAGAGTTAATCAAAGCTGTGCTTTTTTTCTTTGTGGACAATTGATATGATGATGATTTGACTTCTAACTCTGCCAAATTGTAGAAATAAGACAACAAAGATTGTCTTCTGAAACTGAAAATATAAAACCAATATTCAATAAATTAGCTAATAACATCACCTTTAAGATATTAAAGAGTTCTCAGGCTTACAAAAATTGAATATAACTAGACTGAAGATCGCAACATACATCAAGAAAGACTTTTGAACAGAACAGATCTTGATCAGCCATGTAAGCCTTAGAGAAGATGTATCTCAAAACCAAACATCTAGGAGTATATACATGGAAATCTGCTGAGGGAGAAGGATTCCTTGCCAGGCACAGTTGTCCTGTTTGCCCTGGAAGGTGTACCTTATGATGCCAGTACATTAAACATTTACTTTTTCTAACTACTTTCCTTTTTTCTGATTCTAGGCTTGTCAAGAAATCTTTCAATAACTTGTTTTCACTTGAAGTCATCTATTGTATGGGTTTTCGAGTTCAGGATTTAAAGAAAGCTTTGGCCCACTCCACAAGGAAAAAAAAAAAGCTTGCATGTATACATGCAATTTTTCATGTGATTTTGAGGGTGATTGTGAAGACCATCCTGCTACTTCAAGTCCTTATTGGGAGAATGTGCTAAATCACAACAATATCTGGACCTCCTGACAGTTCCATTTCTAAACGTAAATTAATAAATTAGCACTCCGCTTTGACACTTTAGTCTCTTAGGGGCCCATTCAGAAGAAATCAGTATCTATAAGTCTGAACAACGCTGGAAAACTGAAGAAACACATTCTGTGTGCCCAATGGCCAGAAAGAGGTGGCTGGGTTTAGTTTCTTATAGACAACATTTGAATTTATTCAGCTTGGATAGAGGAATTTCAGGTATCAAAATGACTTAAAAAAAATAGGAACATACCCTACATTACCTGCATCCCAGGCAGGTAATCATCAATGGGCAAGACCATTTTGAATGAACAGTTCAAAAACAATTTTCATCTTTAAATTTCACTTTTGTTACACCTAAAACTAATGACAAGAGATTCATTCATACGAGTCTAGATATTTCCCTTACCTGTTTAATTCACACACAAACTTAGATTTGTAGCCAGAAGCTTAGAAATGCCAGTGAAACCAAAAATATAGGAGATTCTTAAGTAATAACTTATTGGGGGTCCTTGGGAGAAGAGTGAAAAAAACGAGTAAATGATAATATATTTTTGAAGAATATTAAACAAAAGAAGAGTGAACAAAGGCTTCTCACACAAATCTCTTGAACTTAATTAACTAATCAATTTTCAAGGATCCCAATGAATATTAATAGCAAAAGTTTAATGTCAATGCATAATAAATAATCTTAAAACATTACTGATGTGTACTTTGAAACAGCAAAGACAAAGAAAAGAAAAAGTAAGTAAATCAGCAGACTGAAAGAAAATTAAGTGTGGGTGAACTACTCAAAGCTATTAGTTTTTATTTTTCTGTCCCTATAAAAAGATATAGTAAGACTATATTTACCCAAATCTGCCCAACCATCATATAAATTAAATAATACATATATTTCTTGAAAGAACATTGGACATGGGAATGCTTTTCCTTCATATTTGCTGTGGCATTGGTAAGATATGAATGACCAAGTATACCTCTAACTTCAAAAGTTTAGCCTATATTCAAAATACTCTAAGTAAAGGAACTGATGTAAAGGAATTGATTTAATATTTTCTCATCATTTTTATTCATCCATATAGAATGAACACATGTTCATAAAAATTAGTTCTAGGCCCAAGACATGTCTCTACATTGGGACCCTCAAGATGCATACCTCAATAATAAAACGTTTATTTGGTGGTGGTTGTGATCTACTTGGAACTTAATGAAAGAAAACTGTAATGCAAGTTCTCTCCTATGGGGAGGTGTTCCCTGTGGAATTCTCAAGAAAAAAATATTCTTTTTAGAGTAAAATCGTGAATCTCCACTACCCAGGAATATGGCTCACTTTAACATCACATTCAAAACCTTTCACTGAATTCAAACTAAGTTTCTAGTCCTGCCTCCTTTCTTCCTCTAAACCCCTGTGCCCTCATCATGCTTAACTACCTACCACTTTCCAAATAGTCCAAGAATTTTCATGCCTTAGGAATTTCTCTTCTATTTCCTCTGCTTAAAATACAGGTATAACCCCATCACAGTCTTATCCATTCTTTAAGACTGAGATAAAACACAGAAGCTGCAGACAGAGCTAATTCTGTTCTCCCATATGGTTCCAAAGCATCTTGTTCAATTCTCCATTTAGCCCTCCTGCATATGGTGTTAATATATCTGCCTCACAAGCTAGAATACAAGCTCTATGAGTGTAGGTACTCTGCCGCCTATATCCTTTAGTTGCATCATTTTGCAAAACTCTTGATACACTCAATAAACTTAATACAGAATTTCAGTAGTAGCCTCCCAGTTCATGTGAACATAGGCCTACCATGCTAAAAACAATTACATGTCAGTGTTGACCCTAAAGTAAGCACTCAGGTTCCGTTCTTGTTTCTCATTGGTGAGCTCAGGTTGTATGTATTTCACTAGCCCTTTCGAAATAGAATATTTTTATTGTAAGAACCCTCATTTTCAGGGGAGCAATGACTCCATCATAAGGATTTATGATTTATGTGGCTGCAGGGATGCAGGACTTACAGAAGGGTTCTAATGGCACTTTCTGCTCACTCATACCACATGTATCATTCAGCCATGGTCCAGAATGCTATAAAAATGTCTCTGCCTGGATGATGAAACACATCTATCCCAAGGTATGCCAGAGATTTGAAAATAAAAAGTAAATCTCCTCCTTGGGTGGGATCCACATTATCATGCAATTTGTGAGCTTGCCCACGTGAGCCCGTTTCAGGCACTTTTAGATCAGTGGAGCAGCTATTAAAGTGCCATCAAAGCATTTTTGACTCCATAGAATTAATCATGAAATCTGTTCCTGCCAGCTCACTTATCATATTCGAAATATTAATTTAGAGAAAAATTAAATCGGACACCCACCGACAGCAACATTTTGCCCTTCAGAACTCCCCTTCATATTGATTTATTAATGGCTGCCAGAACAGTGTACTAGAACAATTTATTACTTCTTTCTGGATGTTTCTATATGCTTACAAATAGTTCTTGGGAATGAAAGGTGTTATCTGACAGTCTTTTGACAGGGGTATTTTTCAATTTGCATAACATTTGGGGGATTTACTGAAATTTAAGGAAGAAGTTTCATTTTAGTGTCAGTGGCAATGGGTGATTTGCTTCAAGAAGTTTTAAAGCCAGGGTGGTCATTTGACTGTGGTGCAAGTCAGAGATAATATAAAATTTAGTGCATCATGGAATCCACTCTGCACTGTGTTGAAGAGCTGTAAAATGCACAAAGGAAGTACAGGGTATCCTTTTATGAACTATGTAAATATTCTTTCTACTTTCACTATTCAGATCTTAAATACTCACATCAGCACTTGAACACCATGAAAGTTGAAATGATCAAGTGTGACAGTACATACTACAGGTAGTAAAGCGAATAATTTTCTAATCCTGAGACAACTTTATTCCGTGGGCCTTCGAGAAGAATCACACTGAGCAGAGCCACTGAACAACCCTTACAAGGCCCAAATTTGCCATCCTATTTGTATAAATCATATCACCAACTCGGATACAAGTAAGAGATAATCTTGTTTGAGCAAAAGGCTTTGTGCTTCATTAGCATTCTTTAATGGTGACCTTTATTCTGAATCCTTCATCCTGTGGCACATATTTATGGATTTTTTCCTTGATCTCTGTGGCTAGAGAAATACATGGAGCAAAACCACAGGAGACTCCAGAGGTCCACATGTGGTCCGGAAGAGGAAAGCATGGCACCAGTATTGGTCTCATAATGCTAGTGATGGGCACTGAAACCAGAATCCCCCTTTTCTGTACCACAGAGTTCTGGGAATGACACCAGAGCTCTGCCTCTTACTTCCCTGAGACAAACCTAAGGTTTAGGCTACCTGAGATACACACTATTCCAATGCACTGAATGCTTTTTTGGAGTTTTGTGACTTTGAATTTGCTGGTTCCTCTGGCTGAACACCCTTCTTTTCTCTATCTGACAATGCTTACTGATCCTTTCAGACTGTTCGAAAGTCACCCTCTCTAAGAAGCTGCATCAGTTTCCTAATACTGCTGCAGCAAATTACTTAAAACAATACAAATGTATTACTTCACAGTTCTAGAAGTGAGAAGTCCAGAACAGGTGTGCAGGCTCTTGAGGAAAATCCCTTTCCTCTCCTTTTCCAGCTTCTTGATGTCACCTACATTCTTTGTCTCTTGGCACTTTCCACCATCTTAAAAGCCATCAAGGTGCATCTTCTCATCTCTCTCTCTTCCATCATCACACTGCCTTCTCCTCTATGATCTGTGCCTCTGTTTTATAGAGTACTTTGTGATTATATCAGACCTACCCAATGTAAACCAGACTAAACTTCCCATCTCAAAATCTTTAACTTAATCACATAAGCAAAGTTCCTTTTGCAATGTATAGTGATGTATTCGTGGGTTCTGGGAATACATCTTTTGCGGGGAAGGCATTATTCTGTCTAACACAGATACTTCACTAATTTTCTGCCATAGAGTAAAGCTTCGCCATCCTTTGGTAAAGCAGAACCTTAACTGTGCACTCCCCTGAGTCAGGTACAGATGATTGCCCAGGACACTGATATATATAAGATGTTAGAACAACACTGTAAATGCAATAAGTTGGAGGAAATTGTATTTGCCAGAAAATCTCCCAAAAAAGGAGTTTGTTTAGTTAGAGGGAATACTTTAATAAGCTACTTAGATGGTAGAGAGGATGATGGGGCTCCAAAGGAACATACTGGCCATCACACTGCTTTCTAAAGAGAACTCTTGTTTACAGAATGGGGTCTGAGATGCCAAGGCCATCCTTCTCTGCCTCTTCCAACCACAAATTCAACCCCCTTTGTAAATTAAAAAAAAAAAAAGAATACACATTCAAACAATGTTTGTTGGAAAGGAAACCAAATTATCAGCCAGTGTGAAGGGCCAACACATCCCAGATGGGGATCTATCTATATTTTAGTGCTTATCACTTTGCTATAAATGTCTTCATCTATAAAATGGAGATAAAAGCTTTTAAACATATGTTGTTGGCTAGATTAAATAAGTAAAATGTTTAGAACAGCACCATACACATTGTGAATGCTTAATAATCCTTAACTATACTCGTTGGACATTATTGGCCTTATATGATAGCCACCCGGTTTAATAGGTTGCATATTCTTCAAACCCCAGCATTAGTAATTTCTGCAATGGCTAGAACTTCACTGTCCAGTACAACAGCAAGTAGGCACATTTGGCTCTTTACATTTACATTCATATTAATTAAAATTACATAAAAAGTAAAAATCCAGTTCCTCAATCACAGTAGCCATATTTCAAGTGCTCAGTTGCCATATGTGGCTAGCGATTACCCTATTGGGCAGCACAAATATAGATCATTTTCATCGTCACAGTAAACACTACTGCATAACCTAATTCAATACATACCTCAGCGTCAAAGAGTATTATAAGATTTTTTTAGGGGAGGTAGAAAAATGCTTAATGTCTCATAGAATCATATATATGTGGCAGTCATAGTTTCTTTCATGATGAATCTTAAAGACACAATAGATCTGAAATCAAATAAGCAGCATTTTTTCTTAACTCGAAGATGAGTACACACTTTGGGCTTTGAGGTTCTGATACTGTGATAAAGACATCTTTTTTTGGTTTCCACCCTCTAGCACCAGCCAGCCAAAAACTGTTAACCTTCTTGTGGTAATGACCCCATATTCTCACAGTCTTTAAAACTCTGGCTAAATTAGGGGAGGCAAAAATAGAGGACACTTACAATTCAGACCTTGTACACATTATCAAGGATGAACAATATGCTCCAATGTTCTGACTCTCAACATATCACCTGTCACTACTCTAACATTTTTTAATATTCCACTCATATTTTCTGTAACTGGTCCCAATAGTAGTACTGAATTGATTCTTATCATAAGTCCTCAGTATGTAGAATTCAAAATGTAGGCTAAAGTAAGAATGGCAAGTATGTCTTATTCCAAAATTCTTTGCCCACAGCAGACACTGTGAATCAACCTATAATATTCTCCCCCATTGGCTTGGATATAGCATCAGAATCCTTCTCAACACAACTCCCCAGGTAGCATCCGTCAAAGGGTTGATATTGGCCTTTCAGTTGAAACCCACTTGTCATTCCTGGGTCAAAGGGTGGTTTAGTGGACAAAAAGAATCAAAGAAGCAGAGGATTTCCAATTGTTTTATTTAAACAATGCTTTCTTTAAGGCGCAATGAAGTTTAATTTCTTTTCCTTTTTTAGTAAAAGAGAAATGGTCTTTAACAAAGAACTCAGTGGAGCAACAGTGCCACCCAATGGCTGGTTAGGTTAGTTTTGCATTTAGCTGTTACCATTTTAATGGAGAAACTGTCTTCCACAGATAAAAATGGGAACTGGAATTGGCTATCAGCTGCTTTGGCTTCTATTCACCGTTTTTCTAAATGATAGATACAAAAGGTAGGAGGCATCCTGAGAAATGGAATTGTCTTAAAACAAAACCCTCAGCACGTTTCTGCTATCAAATCAAACAGCTCAACAACAAAAAAGGCTCCATGTGAATTGATAAGTGAACAGGATGGATTTTCACCTCTCATTTGTAAGTGAGTGGAATGGGCAACAGTTCTCCAACACCTCCCCCCACCCCCAGGTGAGCATGGTTCTTTTTTTCCCATTTTCTAATAAATCAGTGTGCTAAACATACCTTACTAGAAACATTAGAGTAGGTGTATGTATTGCAGCATTTTATACGCAGAAAGGAGTATAAAGGCTATGACAAGTGTTATAAATAGAACTATTATTTAGTTTAAAGGGAAGTGGAATTTACATTTCCCAAATCGGAGACCACTCAAGCTTTGAGATTCAAGTAAGCAAAATAAATCTGAGCTTTTTGCAGTGTGAAATCGAAGCTCTAACTCTATTAATAGAAGAGGTGAGTAATAGATTTCCCTGGTTGGATGGTGGTGGGTTTTTATTACCCAATCTTCGTGATCTGCATACCTCACCAAACACTTCCAACATGAGGTGACAGGAGTCCCCAGGCACTGAGGTTGCATGTTGTAAGTGCTGGAGTTTTTCTCCCTTGGAGGAATTTATTTGAAGATCTGGAGACATCCCCACAGGACTTAAGCCCAAGGAAAGGAAAAAGCCTCGTGCTCTTCTTTTAAACTTCCAATCAATCAGAGAGCTCATAAGGTCTTTTTTAAACTACACTGATGTTCTTTAAAAAATATTCCAAGAATCAAACAGAAGGAGTTGGGGCTGGGTTGATCTGATCTTTATTTAATACATAAAGAGGTGACATGCAAATGTGCATTGCTGTTTACTAATGATTGCTATGATTAATCACTTTTGAAAAACAAATCCCCAATCTGGCATCCATTTGTGGTCAAAAGACTTTTGTTCAGAACTTTTTTATTCAACCTTTGTCCTCTTACTTCATTTAGTTTTTATTTTAGTGACTTGGACTATGTTTTGCTGATAAATATGATTAAATGGAAGTGACTCTGGCTTTGAAAATGAAATGTATAGGCTGAACAGAGGCACACAGTAAATACCTTAAGCAAAGACCAAAAAAAAAAAATACCCCTAGTGAGTCTGAGAAGAATATTCAATTAAGTTCATGTTTCTTCACTGAGTTAGGCAGGAAGTTCAATTAAAAGAAGTTCTATGGGTTACTTTAGGGTTTCCTTTGAATAATCATAATTTGCTCTCAGAGCGATGAAATTCTAGAAACTAATTCAGTGAGAGGCAGGATAATATGGGCTGTAAGGGTGTGAGATTTTACATCAGATGACCTGCACTTGAATTCCAGTTCAGCCACAAATTATCTATGTGAATTTGAGTGAATTACTTAATGTCTATGGGTCTCAATTCTGTCTGTAATCTGTTAAATGGAAACATCAATAGCACAAATCCATAATAATGTTATGAGAATTAATGAGTACTGTCTATGGTGAGGGGATGAAATATTCAGAGACTCTCAAGCCCTCCAAGGTAAACTGGAGGGGCAACAGATGTGAGAAGAAAGAAAGACTGAAGTTAGAAAGGGACTTGTCTTAGAAATATAACTCTAGCAGCATCTTAGAAAGTAGTCTCTGAAGAAGGGAGAGGCAAAGAAGAAAAACAAGGAAGAGTATAGGCTCTGGGGTCAAACCACCTAAATTTTAAAACGATTTCACCACTTCCTAGCATCATGATCGCACATCTCCCAATCTCCATGTGTAACATGGGAATAATAATAGCATCCCCCCAGAAACTAGAGGGGATAAACTGAGGTAAGACATACATAGCTTTTACATACTACATAGCTCAGAGTAAACATTTTTTTTTAAGATTTTATTTATTTATTTGAGAGAGAGAGAGAATGAGAGATAGAGAGCACGAGAGGGAAGAGGGTCAGAGGGAGAAGCAGACTCCCCGCCGAGCAGGGAGCCCGATGTGGGACTCGATCCAGGGACTCCAGGATCGTGACCTGAGCCGAAGGCAGTCGCTTAACCAACTAGCCACCGAGGCACCCGCTCGGAGTAAACATTTAACACATGGGATCTAAAAGCAAAACTCATCTTCTTCGTAGTTGAAGTGATAACATATACGGTTGTGTCTGTGCTTATTTTCACTGATGGAGGCAGAGTTTAGAAATTGTCAAGTCATGCAAAGTTAAATAAGCTTTGTAGAAGATACAACAAAAGGGAACATAATCTACAGAATTTATATAGTAATTTCCTGAAATTCCTAACTCTTTAACCTCCTTGATTCTTTGCTACAAAGTTTGCTATATTGACCTTTGCCAGGTAGAAAGCATCAGGGAGACAAACTGCCTTAAAGGAGCAGGAATTCTAGTTCAGGAAACAGAACATTTACGTATTAAATGTCAAGTAAGGAGGTCCCATAACAAAAATTTAGAGAGGCTTTTGCACAGTGCTAAAGACTCTAAGCCAGACTGCCTGGGTTTGATTACCGACATTATATCCAGCAAAGTCAAATTCTGCTGATAAATGAATTCAAATCACGTAAAATTTTATTACCAGATGAGTTTTTAAAAGCTTTTAGTTTCCAGAGCTTTTTGAGTTTTAGCTTTGTGGATCTGTATGGCTAGGAACATTTGCAAGAGATTGGGAAGGCTTCGTAGACGGGCATTTTTCTTGGTTGGTAAAAGGTAGAGTTGCCAGCAAAGGGAATTTGTGACAGACTCAAGCAGGATCCCCCCCACCCACACACACACACAGGACAGAAAGGGAGAACGAGAATGAGGCCAGACCCCAAGACTGGCAAAGATTAGACAAGACTAAACTGTTATAATCCAAAAATGTTAATTCTTTTGGAACAGCCACACATCTTTTTTTTTTTAAGCATTTTGTTTTTATTTTTTTAAGATTTTATTTATTTATTTGACAGAGACAACAGCGAGAGAGGGATCAGGGGAAATGGGAGAGGGAGAAGCAGGCTTCCCACAGAGCAGGGAGCCCGATGTGGGGCTTGATCCCAGGACCCTGGGATCATGACCTGAGCCGAAGGCAGACGCTTCACGACTGAGCCACCCAGGCGCCCCAACAGCCACACATCTTTAGGCTAGTGTATGTAGCCAAAGACTGCAAACGAACAGGTCTGGACACCAGTGGTGGCCTTACAGATGTGTTTTGTTTGGTGACACAGTGCTTGGTTTTAGGAATGTGGAGACTTCAAGGAGGGCATATACTTGCCATTTGCCACAAATGGTCCATCCCATCACTATCTACTGTCTTCACCCAGATGGATTATCTCCTTTCTATCTCCATGGTCTCTCCTGGCATTAGAATTTTTGACTCCTCATTGGCAAATAAAAGAAAATAACACTTTGAAATGAGACCTGAGATTTCAAATGATCAATTATGTGATGAACCCATCTTATGATCTCTATGCAGACTGGCAGAGAGGTTTCATCCTAAAAGCCAGCTTTCTTGATTTGGCAGTGACTGCCAAAAATGCTGAATTATGAAAGATGTTTTAGGCTGCTGCAAGGCTCAATGTTACAGAGGAGAAGACAGCATTAATCTGTTCTATGTCCTGTATCACTTGTTCTCAAAATATAATCCAGTGAATAATCTAATAAGTAACATGTATGTTCCTTCCCTGTACTGTCCAATATGGTAGTTACTAGCCACATGTGGCCACCGGGCACTGGAAATGTGAATAGTCCAAGTTGAAATCTACTGTGAGAATAAAACACACACCAGATTTCAAAGGCTTTGTACAAAAAATAATGTAAAATACTCAACTAGTAAATTTTAATATTGGGGGCCTCGGTGGCACAGTCGGTTAAGAGTCCAGCCCTTGATTTCAGCTCAGGTAGTAATCTCATGGCCATGAGATCGAGTCCCACGTTGGGCTCCACTCTCAGCACAGAGTTCACCTGGGACTCCCTCTTCTTTTCCCTCTGTCCCTTCCCCCACCACCTGCTCTCTCTCAAATAAATAAATCTTTTAAAAAATAATACATTTTAATATTGATTACATAGTATAATATTGTATATTGAGTTCAATAAAATGCATTATTAAAGTTAAGTTTACTTTTTGCTTTTTTTTGCTTTTTTTAAAGTAGGTTCCAGGGGCGCCTGGGTGGCTCCATTGTTAAGTGTCTGCCTTCCGCTCAGATCCCAGGGTTCTGGGATTGAGCCCCACATCGGGCTCCCTGCTCACCAGGAAGCCTGCTTCTCCCCCTGCTCGTGTTCCCTCTCTCGCTATGTCTCTCTCTGTCAAATAAATAAATAAAATCTTTTAAATAAATAAATAAATAAAGTAGGCTCCACACCCAATGTGGGGCTTGAACGCATGACCCTGAGATCAAGAGTTGCGTGCTCCACCAACTGAGCCAGCCAGGCACTCTTTTTTTTTTTTTCTTTTTCAATGTGGCTCCCAGAAATCTGAAACACATGTGTCTCATAAGACTTTTTTATTGGATATCACTATTTTATATTATACATGTTAATGATGTAGTAATATTAAAAGTGATTTCTGACTTTCATTTATGTTATTTGTGCAATTTTTAAACTACAGACCCCACCAAATTATTATTTCAGGGGAAAAAAAGGATTTCCTGTTAACTCTTGTTAGGGAAAAAATGTGAAAGTTTCCAGTACAGATTCTCTCAATATTTATCAACCAATGAACGTCCCAAAGTTCCCTTCCCATCACACACAAGCCCCAGTTGAGAATCATTGCCCTAGAACAGCCTATGGGCCAAATACACCAGCCACATACATCTTTATGTATTGCCTATGGTTCCCTTTGCATTAAATGTCAGGGTTCAGTTATGGTCACAGACAGAGTCCCCAAAGCCCAAATGACTTACTCTCTGGTCCTTCATAGAAAAAGTTTAGCCCCGTACGGTGTGGAGGTCGTTGGTGTCACTTGCCAGCCGTCTGCGCCTTCTCCTGCCGTTCCGCTCCCCGCCAGCTTCAACTATGTTCTCCGCCCTCGCCCGCCCTGCCGGCGCCGTTCTCCGCCGCAGCTTCAGCACCTCGGCCCAGAACAATGCGAAAGTAGCCGTGCTAGGGGCTTCCGGAGGAATCGGGCAGCCTCTTGCGCTTCTCCTCAAGAACAGTCCCTTGGTGAGCCGCCTGACCCTCTACGATATTGCTCATACGCCCGGAGTGGCCGCCGATCTGAGCCACATCGAGACCAGAGCAACCGTGAAAGGCTACCTCGGACCTGAGCAGCTGCCGGATTGCCTGAAAGGCTGCGATGTGGTGGTTATTCCAGCAGGAGTCCCGAGAAAACCAGGCATGACCCGGGATGACCTGTTCAACACCAATGCCTCCATTGTGACCACCCTGTCTGCTGCCTGCGCCCAGCACTGCCCCGAGGCCATGATCTGCGTCATTTCCAATCCGGTGAACTCCACCATCCCAATCGCAATGGAAGTTTTCAAGAAACACGGAGTCTACAACCCCAATAAAATCTTCGGGGTGACGACCCTGGACATTGTCAGAGCCAACACTTTCATTGCGGAACTGAAGGGTTTGGATCCTGCTCGGGTCAATGTTCCTGTCATTGGCGGCCATGCTGGGAAGACCATCATCCCCCTGATCTCCCAGTGCGCTCCCAAGGTGGACCTTCCCCAGGACCAGCTAACAGCCATCACTGGGCGGATCCAGGAGGCCGGCACAGAGGTGGTGAAGGCCAAAGCTGGAGCAGGCTCAGCCACCCTGTCCATGGCGTACGCCGGAGCCCGGTTTGTCTTCTCCCTTGTGGATGCGATGAACGGAAAGGAAGGAGTTGTGGAGTGTTCCTTCGTTAAGTCCCAAGAAGCAGAGTGTGCCTATTTCTCCACCCCGTTAATGCTGGGGAAAAAGGGCATTGAGAAGAATCTAGGCATCGGCAAGATCTCCTCTTTCGAAGAGAAGATGATAGCGGAAGCCATCCCCGAGCTGAAGGCCTCCATCAAGAAGGGAGAGGAGTTTGTGAAGAACATGAAATGAGAGGGGCAGCCAGCGAGTCCGCTTCCCCAACTTACGAAGGCATCATGTCCCTGTAAAGGCATCTCCTTCCCCCTGTGTTTTGAGTTGCGTTAACCACAAGTGTTGTGTTAGCGTCGCCATCCCTTCCAAATCACCGGTCTGTCTGTGGGCGCATCAGTAAAAGCAGGCTTTGATTTTCTTTAAAAAAAAAAAAAAAGAAAGAAAAAGTTTAATGATCTCTGTTCCAGAACAACAATTCCAAATGGGCATTTCTAAATGAATCCTCATAACAGATTTTAGATCAGTTTGCGATACAAAAGACTTCTTAGGAAGATGGAAGTCTGAATCATCAGTGCTATAAACCATTAACACATTTAGGAACAAAACATTATTTTCCAGCTTTTAAAAAT
This sequence comes from Eumetopias jubatus, assembly GCF_037043125.1. Taxonomy (NCBI): domain Eukaryota; kingdom Metazoa; phylum Chordata; class Mammalia; order Carnivora; family Otariidae; genus Eumetopias; species Eumetopias jubatus. The sequence continues at coordinate 100,363,953 of NW_028274811.1, forward strand.
ATTCAAAAATATTTTTTGAAACCATGCTTTACAAAATGAGATTCTGGGGGCAATGGTAAGAGACAGGGTTATTTGAGGCTGAAATGAGCAAATGATAAGGGGGACGACTTCTGTTCGTTTGTTCTGCCAAAGATCCCAGAGAACTTCATGCTTTCCTCTCACGTTTCCAACCTAAGAATGGACTTCTGAATTAATGGCAAATTGCTGGGAATTTCCTTACATTGATCATAAGCATCCTAAGCTTTTGGCTGCTTAGCTAATAGACACTTTTGTAAGTTTCTATGAGAAATTAAGGGTATCATATTATTAACCTTTGTCATAACATGTCATTTTTTTTCTTACAAGCTGAATCTAAATCTCCTGGTTTTTAGAACCCATCAGAGAAAATTTCCGGTTTGTGCTTTATGGGTCATCATACAAAGAGTACAGAGCTCCTATGTCAAAACCGGCATTGTGCTCAGCAAAATAACCTCTGGAGGTTGATAAAGCACTGTTTCACCCTTCTAAGACCTAGTTACCATATTAAAGGTTGCAGATGTTCATTTTCCAATTTTATTAGCTTTCTTCACAATTGGTTAAAAATGGAAAGAAAAGAAATTACAATTCTAATTGTGACTCTACTTAACTAGTTCAGACTGATCTAAGTCTGAACATCTGAGAAGTCTGAAAACTCGGCAACCATTTAAAAGTCTATTTGAGCAGATCACAATTCCTTAGAGAAATGGAAAGGTGCTTTATAGTCTAATGCTTCCTTTTGAACTGTATATCACTTTTTCTATTTAGAATTCATTTGAATGCAGAAATGGAGTTAGGTTCCTTTTGTTGGAGACACTCCAAATATTTTGACAGTTATTTGAATACCATATTGACAAGCCCATTCTATTTACTGGTCCTAAAACAAATAATTTCCACATATTCTAAGCTTTAAAACCCTTTAGTACAAGTTATTAAAAGATTATAAAGTGTTTGTCTGTGCATTTTTAAAGGGAGGGATTTGTGACTTCTTAAAAAAGGAAAATATTTGAATAGCAGCTATAATTCTAGTATATTCACAAATCAGTCATTAAAATGCATACAGCAGAGTTGTTGCAGCTGTATACAGCTTTTATTATTCAGACTGCTAAATGGGTGAAACATATATTTTAATTTAATGTATAATGCACAACTCTGAATGAACCAGAATAATTCTTCCTCCCCTCCCTTTCCTAAGGAGAAGCCAGAGATCCTTCAAAGGGCTAGTGATCATTTCTCCTGGACAACAGCCAGCTGAGATTTATTGAATATGCCAGCATCTCTTCATAGAACATAGCAAGAGCTGGCAGAAGTTTAGTCAAAAACTCAGCCCATAACATTTCTACTTTTATTCATATATTTTCATGGGGTATTTAATTGCTAAGCCTTCAACTCTGGTTAGCAATTATGGCCCAATGGGAACTTCAGCTCCTATAGAAAGTTAATAAAGAAGTGTCTTCCCATATCATTATTATGGGAATAAAAGACTTGAGTTCAGGGAGGAGGAACACTTAACGTCTGGACTAAAGGAAGCTACAAAGAACCACCTCAATACTATTGATAAAGGGGAAGAAAAGATGAGTAGGGGGTGTTTATTCTCAGCTAGTGACTGTAGTAAGTCAGTAAAGGTATGTTTGAAAGCAAAAGAAATTACATGACATGACTGTATTCAAAAGGGTGTTGTGATTCCTCTATTTTAAATAGGCCAGACTCCTGTCTGGAGGCTTCATACCTGGAGAATGCTATTGTCTATTTAATGGTCGAACTTTCTCTCTAGCCCTTAGAATGTTATCTTGAGCCTCCTTGCAAAATAAAGACCCTCCCCTTACATTTTCAGAACCACCACCACCAAATCCCATTTATAGCTTCTCTTGTCTCTACAAATACTTGTAGTCTATTTTATTTCTTTGCAGAAATTTAAGGCTCTCTCCGACACAATTTATTTCTTTCTTAAGATCTCCAATAAGCTCTCACTGGAGTTCTGAACTATGCTCCTACAGCACAAATCTCAGTGGTAGCACTTAACTAATTTATTGTGTTTAATCAGAGACTCTGAAAAATAATTTTCTTGTGTCTTTTCCTGTCTAGAGATTTATACTAGTGCTTAGTCTCTTAGAAAGGACAGTGCTCAACTTCATGTCAGTTATGTTGGCTTTTGGATTTAGTCCATTCATGACCATATCAAGGGGGGGATTGTATCTTTTAGTATTATGGGTAATTTCACCACGGAGAGGAACAAATTAGGGCTGAGAGTTAAATGGTCTTAGGAGATTCTGAACTTGGCTTACTGAATTGCTGAAGCAAACCATGACACACAAAAGGCTTCAAATCTGTGAATGCCATAGGATTCTCTGTGCTCTCTCAGGCTGCCACTGTTCTGCAGCAGATGCCTGCCCGAGTCTAAAGGCCTTTTCTCATCTTCAGGATATCTCGACTGTACACAAAGGCCTATGGTAACTCTTCTAATTTTTCATCATTTTTAAATAATCAGTAATATAGCCCCATCTCTCTCATAACTGAGTTATTTCAGAAACATCCTTAGTATTTGCTCATGGTTCATCTACTACTTTATAAAAAAGATTTGAGGTGTCCTTATAATAAGGGAGATAAACCTCATAATTTTAATAAAATATTAAAGGAATGCAAGACCATGGATTGGTGGAACATGTAAATATGCTACCTCCTGGGGCTTATATAATTGCAATTGGACTTAGCACATGACTTGATGCTTCTTGTTGACAGTACAAGAACACCAGCCGTGATCCACACCGTTTCTTTTGCTCACTTCTAAAACATATTTATCCTTGTTACCCACATCTGAATGATTCTGTAGACCAGTTGCCTTACATGTTCAAAGTTTATGATTTCATCATGTCCATTTTATCACAAAAGAAACAAACAATGAAAGAATAGGGGAGGTAAGATTAGTCTTACTAACATTTTCAATCATTTTCCTTTATTTATTAGAGAAAAATCTAATGTCTTCCAAGTCCTCGTCTGACACGTGTGTCACTGGTTTTATTCTACTTCTGAAACTTCTTCATCAGTTAGCTACTTTCTCTTGCATCCTCACTTCCTAACTCCCTCTCATTTCTTCCTTTCTGTCTATAAATATCACAAGTCTCTCCTATAAGGAAAAGATTTCTTCCACTTAGCCTCAAATTTTCTTTCTGAGGATACCCAGATGACTGGCCTCTGTCTCACCTCTCTCAGAGCACTGATGAATATGGCATACTAGAGCCATCTGGGACCAGTAAGAACAGAGATTATGGTTTGGTCTGGCAGTCACTGTGCCTACTCACAGTGTGAGCAGATAAAAAAATAATAATAATAAATAAAAACTAAAAAAAAAAAAAAAGCTCATAGCTTCTTTCCTGAAGAGGGAAAGAGTTGGACAGAGCATCCAATGACCCAAGTTATCTGAGGGCTGCCTGAATGGGCTTCAGTCTTGCTCTAAGAGTGCTAATGGGTCCCAACAAAATTTAGATGTCAGGGTACACTAAGAACAAGGAAAGCAGATTGGACAAGCAAAAAGGTTTGAGAGCCCCAGAATCTCTGGCCGGGATAGCTGAAGGTCTTTTCCTACATGAGTCAAGCCACAAAGACTAGAAGTGGCTGTTTTGTGTAATGCACATACCAACACGGAGTCAAGGAAAATGAAGAAACAGGCAAATTATTCTGAACAAAGAAACAAAATAAATTTCCAGAAACTGACCTTAAAAAATAAAAATATATTATTTACTTCCCAGAGAATTCAAAATAATCATCATGAAGATACTGAGATCAGGAGAACAATATACGAACAAAATGAGAATTTCAATAAAAAAGAAAATGTACAGAAATTATGTACCTGAAGAATACAAGCCCCTTTCAATCACATCTGAGTTTATGTTAATGATGTCACTTTTGGGTATCTCCTAAGAATGGGAGCTTGTGGCCAAAGGAATTAACCATATGATTAAAGCACTGGATCTTTTAGCCCCACCCCTCAAACTCCAGGGTAGACAAAAGGGTCTGGAAGTTGATTTAATCAATCATATCTATTTGATGGCACCTCTACAAAAACCCAAAAAGACAGGGTTTAGATAACTTTGCATTGTAAATATGTAGGGGTGCTGAGATGGTGGCACACCTGGAGAGAGCATGGATACTCCATACTCCTTTCCCCATATCATACCCTATGCAACTCTTCCATATTACTATTCCTGAGTTATATCCTCTTAACATAAATGAGTAATCTGCTAATAAATTGTTTCCTGAGTTCTGTGAGCCACTGTAGCAAATTAATCAAACTTGAGGAGGGAGTCATGGGAACCTCCAATTTATAGCTAGTTGGTCAGAAGTACAGATAACTTGGACTTGTGATGGGCATCTGAAATGAGAAGGAGCAGGCTTGTAGGACTGAGCCCTTAACTTGTGGGACCTAATGCTAACTCCATGTAGATAGTGTCAAAATTGAGTTGAATTGTAGGACACCCAACTAGCATCATAGAAGTGGTTGGTGTGAGGAACACCCCCCCTCCACATACACACACATAGACACATTTGCAGTATAGAGTATTCTGTGACTAGACAAAAAACAGTGTTTTTCCTGTACATTTTGGCATCGAATATACACAAAACATTCCACCCTACAGCAGCAAAATATACATTCTTCTCGAGTGAGCATAGAACATTCTCCAGGACTGATCACATGTTAGGTTACAAAATAAATCTTAACAAATTTAAGAAGACTATAATCAGGGCACTTGGGTGGCTTGGTCGATTAAGCATCTGACTCTTGATCTCAGCTCAGGTCTCGATCTCTAGGTTGTGGGTTCGAGCCCCGTGTTGTGCTCCACACTGGGTGTGGAGCCTACTTTAAAAAAAAAAAAAAAGAGAGAGAGAGACTGCAACCATTCCAAGTATCTTTTCCAACCACAATGGAACAAAAGTAGAAATCAGTAGCAAAAGGAAAACTGGAAAATTCACAAATATGTGAAAATTAAACACACTTTTTGAATAACCAATGGGTCAAATAAGAAATCAAAAGGGAAATTAGAAAATATTTTGAGATCAAATGAAAAAGAAGATACAACATACCAACACTTACAGGATGAAGCAAATGTAGTACTACAGGGAAGTTTATGGTGGTAAATTTGCCTATGTTAGAAAAAAAGAAAGATCTCAAGCAACTTAACTTTACATCCCAAGAAACTACAAAAAGAATAAACTAGACTGAAAGCTAGCAGAAGAAAAGAAATGAGAGATTAGAGATAAATGAAACAGAGAATAGAAAAAACACAGAAAATTCAACAAAATGAAGAGCTGAATATTTGAAAAGATAAACAAAATTGAAAAACCTAAGAAAAAAAGAGAGAAGAGCCAAATAAAATCGGAAAGAAAGAGTAAACATTGCAACTGATGCCACAGAAATAAAACTAATTAACTAAATTTAAAAAGATCTCAAGAGATTACTCTGAACAATTTTATTCCAAAAAACTAGATAACCTAAAAGAAATGAATAAATTCCTAGAAACATACAACCTACCAAGACTGAATCATGAAGAAATAAAATATCTAAATAGACCGATTACAAGTAAGGAGATTGAATCAGTAATCAAAAACTTCCCAACAAAGAAAAGCTCAGCACCAATGGCTTCACTGGTGAATTCTACCAAACATTTAAAAAATAATTAACCCCAATCCTTGTCAAACTCTTCCAAAAAATTAAAGAGGAAGGTGCAATTCCAAACTCATTCTCTGAGGCCAGCATTACCCTATACAAAAGCCAAAGACACCATAAGAAAAGATAATTACAGGCCAATATTCCTGATGAATATAAATACAAAAATCTTCAATATTAGCAAATTAAATTCAACAGCATGTTAAAAGAATCATAAACTATGATCAAGAGTGAATTATCCCTGGAATGCATGAAGGTTCAACATCTGCAAATGAATTAATGTGAAATTACTTAACAAACATTAACAAAGTGGAGGACAAAAATCACATGATAATTTTAATAAATGTGGAAAAGGCATTTGACAAATTCAACACTGTTTTTTTTAAGATTTTACTTATTTATTTGACAGAGATAGAAAGAGAGCACAAGCAGGGGGAGCAGCAGAGGGAGAGGGAGAAGCAGGCTCCCACTGAGCAGGAAGCCCGATGCAGGGCTCGATCTCAGGACCCTGTGATCATGACCTGAGCCAAAGGCAGCCGCTTAATGTACTGAGTCACCCAGGCACCCCTAAATTCAACACTCTTTCATGATCAAAAAAAACCTCTCTATAAACAAGGTGTATAAGAAATGTATTTCAACATAATAAAGGCCATTTATGACTAGCCCAACTGTCCAAAGAAGACACACTAATGGCCACAGGTACATGAAAAATTGCTCAACATTACCAACCAAATCAAATCTACACTACAATGAGATATTATCTCATGCCTGTTAGAATGGCTATCATTAAGACAAGAGATAACAAACGCTAGTGAGGATGTGGACAAAAGAGAACACTATGCACAGCTGGTGAGAATGCAAAATGGTGCAGCCACTATGAAAAGCAGTATGGAAGTTCCTCAAAAAATTAAAAATAGCATTACCATATGATCCAACAATTCTACTTCTGGGTACATATCCAAAAGAATTGAAATCAGGATCTTAAGGAGATGTTAGCACCCTAATGGTCACTTTAGCACTATTCTGAATAGACAAGTTGTGGAAACAACCTAAATGTCCACTGATGGGTAATAAATGGATAAAGAAAATGTGGCTATAGCATACAATAGAATATTATTCAACCTTAAAAAGAAAGGAAATCCTGCCATATACAGCAACATAGATGAACTGTGAAAACATTATGCTAAGTGTCTGCTAACTGTGAGGATATTATGCCAGTCACAGAAGGACAAATAACTACATGATTCCACTTATATGAAATATGTGAAATAGTCAAACTGAGACTAAGTTTCATTTTTAAGTTTGTCTCTTTTTAACTCTGTACTATGCAAGTACCTAGTTTGGTGTCATGCTTAATATTTTGTTTTAATTAATAATAAAGTAGATAAATCAGAACCTTGAGATTTAAGTTCTCGACGGAATCTCCCCTCAGCCTGATTGAAACCATGCTCATTATCTTTCTGCAATTAATCCCTTATTCCTCAGGCTCATTCCTATTATCCCAAGGGATGAACCTTCTGGAAGAAGGACTTCATCGAGATGATTAGGTCATACCACATTCACCAATTAAACAATAGTTAGCTATGGAGTTCTACTGAGAGATGTAAAGGATTAGCTGATCCTTTACAGAGACAGCAGTCATTCTTTTTTTTTTTTTAAGATTTTATTTATTTATTTAATTGACAGAGAGAGAGAGACAGCGAGAAAGGGAACACAAGCAGGGGGAGTCGGAGAGGGATAAGCAGGCTTCCCGCCAAGCAGGGAGCCCGACGCGGGGCTCAATCCCAGGACCCTGGGATCATGACCTGAGCTGCAGGCAGTTGCTTAACCGACTGAGCCACCCAGGCGCCCCGAGATAGCTGTCATTCTAAGCGGTTATCATTTTATAGTTCTATTTCTAGAGAATTTCTTGGTATTTTCTTAAGTTCAGATGGGATACCACAGTGCTATTTAAGAGGATAAATCTGTAACTTATCACCATTAAAGAGTGTTTTCATGGCTATTGCTAAAGCTCATCATATAGACACAAATATTAAACATTTTCCAGTATGAACCATGTGATGTTACAAAGAAAAGTACACCACAATCTAGTCACATTTTGCATGTCTTTAAGGCCTCACTAGAGCTTTCTCTCTCTCTCTCTCTCACACACACACATATATGTATACGTGTACATATATATATGTATGTATGTTTTCTCTATATGAACTATATTTCATGGACAAACATTCTATGTTTTCAGGACCTATGTTCTCAGGACAAATATTCTCTGTTCTCAGGACCAAAGTGTCTAATCAATCTACAGTGAAAATTATTTCTGAATAAGCAATATGAACATAGGTTGATTTTAATAATAAATGGCTATAATCAGTATGGCTTTATTTATAGCACACTTCTTTCTCTCGCTCTCTCTTAATATATATTCCTAGTTTTGCATAATATTGAAAATAGATAGTCTGGGGTTGGATTTGAAGCTTCAAGCAAATGGCACAGAACTGTAAATAAATGTGGTATATATAATACTGGCAGGATGCAAAGGAATGTGATACACAGACAACTGTTTTTATAAGGTTATATATATTATTTCATGTATAATGGTAAAAATATACAAAGCACAAAACATTCATGATTTTATATCTATAAATGCTCAATATAAAACTAAATAAAAATTGAATTGAATTTAAGGAAATACTGTAGGTGTGGAAAAAAATTGTGAAAGTCATGAAAAAATATTAGGGGGAGATCTAGGAATAGAAAACAGATCTCATTCAGGAAGAAAGAGTACCAGTAATAGTTAACACGTATATGACACTTGCTATGTGTGAAGTACTATTTAGGGGACCTTGTGTCCATTAAATTATTTAGTGTCTGCAACAAATCTAAAAGATAGATACCGTTATTGTCTTCATTTTCTAGATGAGGAAACTGAGGCACACATTTCATCTAAGTGACTGGCCCAAGGTCACACTGGAAATATGGCTCCAGATTCTCCATTTTTAACTTCAAGATTACACTCTTTTAGTTTTTAGTAATAGTCAATGCATTGGGGAAGGATAAAAAAATTGTAAAATTTAATGCCTAATCGTAAAAAGAAGAGAAGCAATAAGACATCAAAGGAGACATTACTGGGTCCCCTGTGCTCCATACATTCTTTTCATTCCTTATTTGATCTAAAAATTGAACAGATGGAACTACACCTTAGAGTACTTAAGTTATTCTGTAATTTTCAGAGACAGTTAGAAATACTTTAGGGAAAATGGCCCTTTGTGGACATACTCTTTGTTCCCAGGACCAAAAGGTGTCTAACCAACCTATAGAGAAAACTATTTCTGAATTGATAAACAATATGAACGTGATTGTCCCAAGCAATAAAGGACTGTCATTATTATGACTTCCATTTATTGTGCACTTGCTACATAAATCCTTAATGTGCATAATCATATTTACTTCTCATAACAAGTAAAGTGGTTATTATAGCCCCATTCCATAGAAAAAGATTTGGAGGCTCAGAAAAATTTCCACACATGAGGAGTAGGAGGACTCAGAATTTGATCTTGGGGCTACCTGATTCAAACTTATGCTATTTTGTCTGTATGTAAATGACATCAAAGTATTTTCTTAGCAATGCTCAAAAAATTAATTCTATGAGCAAATTCAACAATAACTTTGCTGAATACCTTCAGAAACAATCACTGCTTATTTTAATAGATCAGCTCAAAATAAACCGCCAAATTTGTAGCCATCCAGATGCAAAAGGCTCTCCTTGCAAAGATTTGGTTTTGTATATCCCATGAATTAAGACTAACTCTCCAGCTTATTACTAGATTCAGAATTTCCTTGTTAGGCTTTTTAAAACATGATTTTTACTAACTCAATTCAACAAATGCCCAAGTGTCTACCAGTTCCTGATGACAAGGAAACTACCATCTTGTTGGGGATAATTGACAGGTCTATGAAAAAAGTGACACAGTTCAAGACTACATGCTACAGAATAAACTTTGCAGAATAAACAGGTAATAACATCACTTTCTTTTAATCCTTCAACAGTAGAAAAAGATCACTGTGCCTCAGGTAGATAAGGGTAATTGTGGTAAAAATTAATTTCCTCTTCACCATGTTTGGAATTCCCTTTCCTCTGTTTTAGCACACACACAGTTTAGATCACAATAGAGTTACTTGGATTATGTCTCTTTCCCTCCACTATTAGATGGTAATACTTAGGGAATAAAGACAAATTCTCACTCATCTTCATATGACACTTGATAATGATGACTAAGTATTAACTTTTATTGAGTATTACTCATAGCACCTTACACATCTAATTCTTTAAATCTGTATAACCACCCCTTGGGTAGGCACTATGATCACTGCATTCTCCAGATGAAGAAAGTAAATCACTTGCTCAAGACACAGATTTAGTAAGGGGCAGAAGTGGGATGTGAGCCCAGACTGACTCTACAAAAAAAAAAAAAAAAAAAAAAAAGCTCAGTAAATGTTCATCAAAGTAATTTAAGAAAAATCTGTTTCAAGATGGTATTCAAAGAGGAGGTCAGTACCTCATATTGAATAAGTAATTAACCAGGGACATTAATGAGGGTTAGGTAGCCTTCTTCTTCATTCCCAAATAAGCAGGGTCATGGTATGTTGACACAAGTATGGCAACAGCAATGTATTCTACAAAGTGAGCACTGAACTCATGTGTAGCCTTGACATTGTAAGACATCTTTTGCTGTCCCAGACAGGTGCTTAAAGGTATAAGTAAGTATACTAAAATGACCATAACAATTACATGACAGGAAAAGTAAGAAGAGAAAAAAAAAAGGAAGGAGCCATTTATTATTGGGCAGCTACATGCATTGTGCTCTGAGCTAGGCACATTGCATATGTTATTTTATAAATCCTACCACATCTCTTCAAATTTTAAAATTTAAGGCTCAGTGACATTGAGATTATCCAAGTCCACATATCTATCAAGATTGGAATCTAAGCCTGTCTCAATCCAAACTTTTATTCTAACCACTAAAAACAGAGAAACTATGCTTAGGCTATTTCTCAAATACTTAATGTATTCTTTGTTTAAAAAGCCACACATATTAAACAGCAAGTATATATAAGATATGAGACTTGCTCATAAACGTCAACAACCATCATAATTTCCTGAGAATACCACCTAAATTCTGAGAACATCTGCCTGTGATATTAAGCATCTGAGCAGTTTTTTAGAGTGTGGTATCCTATGAAGACTAAGGATGCTTGTTTGTTGACATTAGGAAAGAAACGAATCTCATTATTTTGAAGTAAAGATGTACTTACTAAATTCAGAAGCAGAATATAAAACATTGTGTACATGAAGGATATTTGTGCTGTGATTCACATTAGTCAACCTGCAATGTGCACTATCCAAAAGAGGAAGAAAAGATGGTTTTTACTCCTGAGATGCTCATTATTTTATTCTGAATTTAAGAAAGGCACCAACCGCAAAAATGCATATTAATTTGCTGAAAGGAATGATTCAGACTATATACATGCTATTTTTTTATTGAGGAGAGAGCAATATTAGCCAATGGATAAAAACTTTTGGAGAAGGGAGCATTTTGCAGGGCGCAGTCGCATGTGCCTATAGTCCCAGCTACTCGGGAGGCTGAGGCAGGAGGATCGCTTGAGCCCAGGAGTTCTGGGCTGTAGTGCGCTTTGCCAATCGAGTGTCCACACTAAGTTCGGCATCACTATGGTGACCTCCCGGAAGCGGGGGACCACCAGGTTGCCTAAGGAGGGGTGAACCAGCCCAGGTCGGAGAAGAGAGCATTTTAGTTTGAAGGGGATATAGTATAGTATTGTTATCATGAGCTTGGATTAATAATAATAATAATAACAAAACAACCTGGGTTCAGATCCTGGTTGGCCTCCCTAGTGCACATCTGTGATTACTGGCCTTCCTGTGTCAACTCACCATTTTCTGGTTATTCTAAGTCATTCTAAGTCCTGTGTTTAGAGAAAGGGATGTACCTGACCCCCGCTTCAATGACCCAAGCATAACCCTCTCAGAATATTCTATTCCGTGAACATCAAAGATGGCTATGTGACTCTAATTGACCCAATCAGAAGCAGGCCCGGGACTTTTCAGGAAACTGCTAGAAAGGGGATATTGTCCCAGTCTGTCTGTGGCAGCCATCATTCCAGTGCAGGAGGAACAGTCTGCCTGAGGATGGAGATAAAACATGAGGAAGCAATGATAGGTAACATAGAGAAACAATGTCCTAATAAACATCATTTTGGCTCCTTGAATCAAACCATTTCTAAACCCAGCAGTGACTCCTGAGTTTTTGATTACATAAATCAATAAATGACCTCCTTACTTTTATTCTTAATATAAATTTAACTTTGGTTTCTATCACTAGAAACCAAGTTACTAGTTACAGCTAGTTACCACTGGCATGTCCTTAGATAAGTTATCTACTTCTTAAGATTTTTGTGAGGAGTTTTTATAAAATAATATATGTAAAAGATTCAGCCTAGGGCCCAGCATAATATGTTCCTGGCTGACCGGGGAAGTATTTGCTGAAGAATAACAAGCTGAACTGAGAGTTTAGAAACCCTCACTCATACAGGGTCCAAACAGAAGTGCTACAGAAGAAGGGGCCAGCGAGCATAATAATCTTGCTATCCTACAGCTCCTCTGTTTTCTTAGGCCTGGAGAAACTAGTTTGGAGTCTGAAGTGAAAAGGCTAAGAAGAGGGAGGAAAAATGAGTTAGGTCATGTCCATTCATGTCGATCACTTTCACATTCCTAAGTAGAGTATTTCAAATGAAAAGCCTCAGACATACGAAAGAAAACAAAATAGGTCACTTGGACCATAGTGAGTCTTTCAGAAAACTTGTTCTGGCACAATCAGGCTAACCTGAACTGCACTGTGTAAAGCAAACATATGACTTGAGAATAGCACCAATGGAAGCAATTTGGGACTTTTTGTTGTAGTTCTGTGGCCTATTTTTCACACCTCTCTATTGTAGAGAGAAATTAATAATGACACAAATTATTCTCATTATTTCCTTCTGGTGCATAATTTGATATGCAATTTGATAACCAGCAATTTAAATAATGTGTTTATATTAAAATATTGTTATATTTAAAAATATTTTTGAAGTTCTATAGAATTTAAATCGCATTCTTACAGGTTTATTTTTCATAAATAAGGTCAATCCCATCACAGAATCAATATAGTAAGACCAGGAAAAAAGAAAGCTCACTTACATGCTTTTGAACTAAGATTTAGCATGTATATTTGAAGGAAAATTTGAAATTGCTGAAATCTAGCTATTAATAGTAGTTTGTTCTGTGCTACCTCAAAAAAAAAAAAGTGGATATGGTCTCCTTTCTCTATGTTTATAATTCACCTAGGAAACTTTAAAACTTTATGTGTGCAATGCCAACAAAAATGTTTCTGGGACTTCAAACACTAGAATTAGTTAATTACATTATAATAATTCTTGTCATTTTTTTTTATAAACTCAATTTCAGAAGCATAGCAGGACGTTCAGATGGAAACATCACAAGGTACATCTTTAGGCTTGGCCATATCACTTAAAAAAAAAAAAGAAATATGAATACAAGCAAATGACTCAGGGATAGTAGGATTTACTTACCCCTGCTAAAATAACTTGAAATTTTGTGAGAATAAAAGAACCAAACTGATGCTATTTCAGTTTAGTTTAAGTGTTTTACAAAAATGATTCTATTAAAAAACTAGTTTTTTTATTATATTATGTTAATCACCATACGGTACATCATTAGTTTTTGATGTAGTGTTCCATGATTCATTTTTTGTGTATAAAAACTAGGTTGTTTTAAGGAAGATCTTGAATTAACCAAACTAGGACTGCCAAATATTCAGACCTTTAACACACACACATATACACTCACATGGGTGCACGCACACATATGCATTTTTCCTGAGTAGCACAGATAAATAAAACCGAGAATCTTTTCATTTTTGTAAACCACTTAACTGATGTATGATTGACAGACAGAAAGCTGTACATATTTAATGTACACAATTTGATATGTTTAGAGGTAAGTATATATATACAACTGGGATTCTTTTAAATCATAGTTTTAGAATTTCCTCTTTAATCACATAATGGGATTTATTTAGTCTAACTCTCAAATGGTTCAAGCCTCAAATTTAACCCCAATTGTGACTTTTTTGACTCATTAAATAAATATAATTTTTCTAAGCAGCACCCTCCAATAAAAATATAATACAAGACACATGTGCAATTTAAAAGTTTTTAGTAGCTAGATTTTTTAAAAAGTCAAAAGAAACAGGTAAAATTAATTTTAATATACTTTGCATAGCTCAATATAGTCAAAATATCATAATTTCAACATGTAATCAATATAATATTAATGAGATGTTTTATATTTTTTAGGTACTGTCTTTGAATCCAGTATGTAATGTACACTGAGCATGTCTCAACTCAGGCCAGCCATTCCATGCTAGTGGCTTCTTATTCAACATTACAGGTTTTTTTTTTTAAGATTTATTTATTTATTTGAGAGAGAGAGTGCACTCACAAGTGGGGGTAGGAGCAGAGAGGGAGGGAGAAGCAGAGGGAAATAATTCCAAGCAGACTCTACGCTAAGCACGGAGCCCAGTCAGAACTTGATCTCACAACCCAAGATCACGACCTGAGCTGAAACTAAGAGTATGATGCTCAACTGACTGAGCCACCCAGGCGCCCCTCAATAGTACAGTTCTAAAGTCACCAGTGGCTCTTCCTCTGACAATTTCCTTCTTTGAAAATTAGTGTGCCATAGCAAATGCAACCTATCTACTCTCTCCCTACATCCCTTCTCAACTATGTTCAACATGGAAAGCCATTAAGAGAAATCAAAATCTTAAAAGTCTAAAACACAATCTGAGGGCGCCTGGGTGGCTCAGTTGGTTGAGCGACTGCCTTCGGCTCAGGTCATGATCCTGGAGTCCCGGGATCGAGTCCCGCATCGGGCTCCCTGTTCAGCAGGGAGTCTGCTTCTCCCTCTAACCCTCTTCCCTCTCGTGCTATCTCTCATTCTCTCTCTCTCAAATAAATAAATAAAATCTTTAAAAAAAATAAAATAAAAAATAAAACACAATCTGAGAACTATTTGGGGAAATAAATAGGTCCAACAAATGTGGATACCTGAGAGAAAGTAAAATGAGAGTTTAGATGTATATCTATTTAGATGTATAATCTACCCAGTCCAGTGACTTGACACATCAACAAATTAGATGCCCTTGCATTTTCACTAAAACACTAAACATATAAAGCTGTTGGAGGAAAGTATATTCATTAAATTCTACCAGGCCAAGAAATGCAGTTTTTAATATAGCAATTTGAGTTTCTCATTATAATAGCAGTAATTTTAGATAATACTTGCTATGGAATAGTATTAAGAACAGTTCTAAACTTTTTTTAACACATTAGTCAAATACTATATATACATTTAGACTACAAACAAATATGAGAATGCTGACAGAGCCTCTGCTACGCCTTTCCCATCTGCAAGCTGGGAAAGGGGGCCAAGGAGGCTTTTACAGATGTTTTGCTATCTTGGATTGGAAATAATGATGCTCTATCAATACCCACAGTCCTCTGTCAAATTGCTTGTAGTCCCATGTGGAAAATCACATAACCAATTATTGTAATCATAACAACTCCTTCACAAACTTGTATTATTCTTTCTCTAAAATATTATTTTGTAGATAGTCTTAGTTAACATATCCTTTAACTATCTATTTAAATTTCCTTTTTTTTTTCAATGCTCTTTGACCCTACCTTACTTCAGTTGCATATCTAATCCCTCCTACCTCTCTGTCTCTACTCCTGAGAAGCACCAGTAGGAAGTTCAGTAGGTGAAGTGACTGTGGTGTAATGAAAACCCACAGGCTGTGGACTAAGCCAACCTTAGTTCAGAACCTGCCCCTACCATTAATAGTGAGTGACTCTGGGCAAGATACTTAACTTCTCTGATTTGCTTTTTACCTTTAAAATGGGGATGAGAGCTAATGAATTCAGAACATCCATCAACAAGCCATGGTACAAATGCTAAGTAATTTTGGCTAGTTTTACCATAGTCCTTATCAATATTAACCCAATAATCTCATTTCTAAAAGATCTCAAAGTCCTTTGAAGAAAATTATTAAAGAAAATTATTAAAATTATTAAAATTATGAGGCTCATGATGCAAATTATTAAATATATCTCCATATTATCTATCTATATCTTTATCTCTCTATATAGATATGTGGATATATAGATATCTATACATCTATATCTCTATGGAGATAAAAAGATAGTGACAGAGATTAACTTCAAAACTGGTCAGTAAATTAGACAGCTTTTTCATGCTGTCCCCTCCTACTGTATTCTAGGAAAGTAGATTTTAAGAATTATTCTCGGGGATGTTAATAGTATTTTTTAAATTCTATTTCAAAAAGGTTTGGGAAATGAATTTTATTTGCATAATTTTTGACCTTTGTTAAACTTTTCAAAATATTTAATATTTTCCCCGGAAAAGAGATATATTATCAGCATTTTCTAAATTTACATGATGATGGAACCTTTTTTCTCAAGTATTTTGCAGGACTGCAATTCCACAGATCATACTTTGGGAAATGTCTCTAGCATCTAATACTTGTTTTTATCCAACTGAATCATAAAACTGACTCACCATCTTAGGCTGCATATACTTTACAATTCTTCCACTTTTACTTTTCCTTCTAAATCAGAGGAACAAATCCTTTTCTTGTTTCAAGTCTCCCTGAAACAATTTTGTGCCAGGTTCTAAAATTTGTTAATCCATAGTCTCATAACATTCTACTGTGTAAATAGAATTCCAAGTGAAGAAACAGTAGAGACATAGAAGAAAGAAATCCAAGTTTTCAAAAAACATTCTCAGAGCTTCAAGTTTAAATAAAATTGAATATCCCAGGTTTAAATTAAAAGATTAAAAGTTGTTAGTAAAAAAATTAAATGAAAAATTTTAAAAAGTCACATGGCAAAACCCATAATATATAACTGAATATCCACTTATAATAAAACCTTATATAAAAATATCATTGCTTATTAAGATTTAATTATAATTATTCACTAAGTTGCCCAAAAATCACAATTTTAAAAGGCATGAGTAAACTAAATGTATGCTAATGTATTGAACAGTATTCAAATTACTTGCAAAAGCATATTTCTCTAATCAATTTTAAGATGCCACACATTTGGAAGGTATTTAACTGACTTTTTTCCTGGAAGATGCTCAAATGGAATGCAAATAGTTTAATATACATCTTAGTATGGTAGCCTCACTCTCTTAGTTTTGGGTTTTGTTGTTTTTGTTTGTTTGTTTTTGAGAGAAAGAGAGAGTGTAAGCAGGGGGAGGGGGTAAGGGGAGAGCAAGAGAAAGAATCGTAAGCAGACTCCATGCCCAGTGCAGAGCACGATGCAGGGCTCAATCTCACAACCCCGAGACCATGACCTGAGCCGAAATCAAGAGTTGGATATTTAACTGACTGAGCCACCCAGGCGCCTTTCTCTTAGTCATTTTTAGTCTTTCTCTAAATATCAAGAACTTTCTGAATCATAAGAGATCAATCATTATTGGATGAGACAACTCCTGTTCATGCTCTTCTTGGGAACTATTATAAACACCTGGGCTTTCCAAGGACTTTTTTCTTTCAATCTTTTTAGAAAGAATTACAGTCCAGGAATTCTCATGATGCAAATTATAGATTAATTTAAATCAGTAAGAGAGAGAAAGAAAAAGACATAAATGATTTGAAGAGAATCTATTCTCCTCTACCAGGTATTTAAAAGAAGAGACTTTATCTTTTGTTTTAGTATAATATAATCACCAGGAAAAGAACTGTAATTTTTCATAAATTAATTAAATTTGGGATATTAGCCTCTTCCTAGTCTATACTGTCTGCTTCAACATGAATGGAATGCTAAGTAAGCATGGAAAGAGAGGTAGATAGCTAGAAAGCTATAGAGATACTGGCTTCAAAAATGAATCTATTTTTCTATTAATTTTCACTAATTCTATTATTTAGAATAGAAATCTGGATGGGGTAAGGGCAGCAAGACAGTAATCCATAATTTTGTAACGACTTTCTCAGAAGACTTCAAAACATTTTTAATCTTTGGAAATGTATAAAACCATTTTTCAGATGGCAGATCAAAGGCAAAACATGTATATAATGCCAAAACCCATTTGAGATGCCAAAACTTTAATCA
The DNA here is from genome assembly GCF_037043125.1 of Eumetopias jubatus. Taxonomy (NCBI): domain Eukaryota; kingdom Metazoa; phylum Chordata; class Mammalia; order Carnivora; family Otariidae; genus Eumetopias; species Eumetopias jubatus. Next base: position 100,381,903 of record NW_028274811.1, read on the forward strand.
ATGATTTGTCCCCAAATGCCTGAAAAACCAAATCCAGGGCCCAATCAAATGAATTCATGGATTTATTATTCACTTATCTTAAATTACTGGCTCTTTAAAAAAAAGCTCTCTTATTTTCATATCCTATTTACATGACATGAATTAGCCTATATTATATATTATAAAGAGCATTCAACATTCATTTGGAACTGAACTTCTGACCTAAAAGATAACTCAAGGCTAGTCAAATATATAGGAATATGCCTTTTTAATATTCCAAGTGGTCAATAATACCAACATTTTAGTTTCACTAAATGGAAGCACAGTTCAGATTTTGTTGCTTAAAGTTAACAGTTTCAATCTAAGAATCTCTAAAGAGCTCCAAGGCTCAAAAGTTTCTGGCTGCAGTTGGAGTTCAACTGACACACAGTCATGGAAGCTGAGAGATAACTGCCACAGGTAACTTTGAACAGTAGTAGGGAAAATCAAATACAGGAGTCTGATGCTCTTATAAATGTTTTCATCTCAAAAACACCAAGAAAAAATTATTTGCTATATGTCAGTCCTCGGGTGTATTTATTATTTCAATTTAATAAGTATTCACCTAGTAAGAACTCAAGAGCCCAAATGAAAATAAGTGATATTTATTAGTGAATAATGGTTTGTTCCAGTCTCTGGGTCTAAAATAAAGCAACCTCATCAGAAGATAAATACCAGCACTGCCCTTGGAAGTCAACAGGTTATGATAAATAAGAACAAATGGAAAGAAACAAGGAAAACAGCTTAGAGAGCTGGGAGATTGATTTTCTTATGTCAATGATATGTTCCAATTGTTTCTAGCTCCTTCATTGGCTAGCACAATTACATTAAATATAAGAATTTATCTTCAGTAGAAGATACATTGATACATTTGAATCATACATACATGGCGCTTAAAAGAAAAACAGAGCATTTTCTGATAGGTATAATTTCTGGGAAATGACATATTTCCATTTCTACAGATATTATATGATCTTAGATGTAGTAGTAGTTTGGCCATGGCATATCTCTTTCAGAGAAGTTGCTTTAGGCAGTAGGTTGGCCTCAAACCAAATATATCTTTAGAGAAATATCAATCAGAAATTTCTAACAGACATCCTGAGGACTTGCTCAAGGTGTTTCTAATTGTTATTATTGTCATGTAGCTGAGGAAAAAAATGAAGTGCATTTAAAGATATATGATTATCTAATGGAGGCCAAGGTCAAGAAATAAGGCTGATTCTCATAAACGCTGAGAATCAGGAACCAGAGATTAGTCATCCATCTGGTATCTTCTCTCTTCATCCCTTCATATTGCCTGTGTCTACTTCCATTACCTGATTTTCTTCATGAAATGGCTCTTTCTGTATACATGCCTCCTCCCCCATACCCTGAAAACTAAAACCTGCCCTAAAAGTCAACAGTATTTCCAGAGGTTATGTCATTTCCTAAATCTAGACTAATAACTACAGTAGAAGCTAAATCCACTTATCCGACTTTATTCAGTTACATGAGCTGAAAAAGAGTAGAGAATGAAATATATATATATGAATTATATTACTATATAATAGTCATAAATGTATAACACATAAATATGAATATGCATTCTAAATATATGAAATATATACTCAATCATTATAACTTCTTAACTTAAAATGAGTATATGTAAATCAGGCACATAAGATCTTGAAGCTAGAGGGAAGGGGTGAGGCATGGTTTGCACCTCTCCTACCTACGTGCTGGCTCACCCGCATGGAATGCTAATGTAGATAAGGGTCCAAGGGTGACATCTCATGTCCTAACTGGACAAAAATATGGTCTGATGTTAGACTGGTTGCCATTGCTTCTCTGGGTAGCTTACTGGCAATCTTTGAAAGGTGGGTAGGGGGCTTCCCTTACTGCACAAATCTCTGACATGGGAACTCCTATCTCATCTCTTCTTCCTTTCTCAGTCCCCCATGGAGGCAGCCCAATTACTGCTGGGGCCATTGCTCCTGACATATGAATCTATTTAGTACAGCTTTGGCAAAGTAGCTCAAGTCCAAACATCCTCTACACCGCTACCACAGGAACGTCATTACCCTTGATCAACAGCATGTGGTTGGGAGGTTTGGGGTTGGGTGAAACAGGTAAAGGGGATTAAAAGGTACAAACTTTTTACATCTGCTTTTAGACCATTGAGAATAAGTTTGAGAAATTTTGTCAGTCATTCCCAAGTATATCTTGTTCTACCAGAAGGAAACCACTTAACATTTTGAAGTTACCGCATCCTTATTTGAAACATTTGTGAAAAATAACTTCACATACAGGAAGAGAAAGTAAACAGAGATAAATCATAGAAATTTAATCTGCCACAGATGCAAAGAAAATAGAAAAACTGTGGGGGAGGGGTAGAAGAAACTTGCAAATATTTCAATCAAATTAACATCAAGCATAAGTTAGATGAGACTGGGAAGATAATTACCTGCCTAGAAAAGCAATTAAACTGAAGTTTTGTCCTTTTTTTTTTCCTTAACAGCAGATGCTGTTGTTAGAAAGAAATAGTGGAAGCATTAATTCTAGAAATATAATATTTTAGGATTTACTTTTTCTGGAAATATTTATAAATATAAAAATATGAATGTTTGGTGTGAAGGTAGAGCCATGCATAATCAAATATTGTGGAAGCAGTCCAACCTCACACAGCCATTCCATCTCACTAGATCTTGAGTAGATATTATTATATTACCTGCCCGTAATAAAATGGTTCTTTTGAAACAAGTGTTATCTTCCAACACTTCCTTCTGCTTTATTGGAAAAGCAGAATCTGTGAATCCTTTCTTGATAATTTTAGGCTGTTCATCTCAATTGATTATTCATTTAACTTGAGTCTTTCTTCAAGAGGGTGTCAAGGACTTTTATTTTTGTCACAGAAACCATTAATTTGCATTTGAAAGATGGGAAGTTGGGAATAAAGTCTTCAACTAATTATAATCAGTGGCTACATCTCTATGCAGAAGCCTGTGCATAGCCACAAAGGATCTAAGAGGAGTAATGCATCTGTTTTATTCCTCTTTGTGTTTTCATCAAAATTGTAGAGAATTTTATTAGCCTCCTCCACATTTCATTTCTCATCATTTCCTATCTTCATTTTATATGTGAAACATGCTTGGCCTTTTAATAGCCAATATTTCTAATTCTCTCTCTTATAATTAATTGCTCTCTTCTCCCTGTACTTTAACTTTCTTTGTTGTTTTACTTTTTCTTATTGTGAGAAAAAATATGATAAAAGATGGATCTAATGAAGATGATAAGTACGTATATTTTATTATTTATATTTTGGCAGAAAGTGAGAAAACTATATTCACTGAATATCTCTACTGAAATAACAGGCATAAGTAGCTAATCAATATTTGAAATCACAATTAGCTTTATCTATTGTATCTTTGAAAGAAAACTATATTCCATATACAGTATTGTTAAAAGATAAAGCACACAGAGGTACTCTGTGAAATACCAAAACAAAACTTCAAAGACAAGTTATCTATAAACATAAAATTAAGAAAACTGAAAAATAATATGAAGGAAAATAATGCAACAATGAATAGAAGCCATACAATCTCCAGTAGAAGAGTGTTGAGTAATGAAAACAATATAAAATAAAAGTGATTTCAACAAAACAGGTTCAAATTTCAAAGGACAAAAGATGGGGCAGGGGGGAAACATCCCCATGACAGCGAAATAAAATAAATTAATACAAAGTAAGGTTTGGTGAAAAAGCTCAGATAAAACAAAACAAAAAGCCTTGAAAAATCACAAACATTCATTCAAATTTAATCAAACCATCTTGAACTCAACCCAGATCTCTATTTTATATTTTAATAATGTATACAGAAGTTTTCTGGATCATAGCAGAATTCAATTTTTGGCACTCTTAAAGAGCAATCAAAACACAACTTCAAGTAAAATCCCGAATGTAAAAATAGGTAGCATCTTAGGGTTGATTTCATATAATAAATCATCCATCAGCATACATTTTCATTAAAAATATACCAAAAGAGACTTTGGATCCAATATCCAACAATATACTTTAGCTATGATATCTGTTCTCAGAATATGCTAGTAGCATTCGACCAATATTTTCAGGTCAGAAGTGTTTCTAACTCCACATTTAATTATTAAAAAATAAATCTAAATTGATTCCAAATCTTTATGTTTTATAGTGTACTTTTCATTAAATGAAACTTCATTAAATGAAATTAAAAAATAAAAAACATTTTTCCTCTCAATCTTCTGGCTCCATAAAGAGTCCCACTGAAATCTATAAGAAAAATAGCAACTACAACAGAAGACATGTTCAAGCACTGATTGATTTCTTATCTTTGGGATTAGACTAGCAAAGCCAACAGCAAATGAATGAGAGAACTATTGCACTAATAGATACTTCAACTGTTTCCCTTGGAAATGGCAATGAGACTAATAATAGCCTGCAATAACAATAATGAATCTTATTAGCTTTTCATGATGATGACGATGATGATGATTACCCTAGGTTGAAAATAAGATTACAAGAAAGAATATTGTGCAAGATGTTCTCCGAAATTATAAATGAATTTTGTTCTCTTCCATATGTACATGTCTTCCAGACAGTATGTAAGGTAGCAGCTATTTCTTTGGTACATAATAACAGAAAGATCATTACAATCATGAAAATTAAATTCTGGTATTGTTTCTGTGAAATATGTACTAGGAGCAGCATATATACTTTCTCTTCCCACATCTGCAATATTACTTCTTATCTGTAAATCAGAGAGAAATCCTCTCACCTCTGTCACAGAGAGAAATTAGCTCATATCTAACAATGGATTAAGCCATCTTTAAATTTCGGTTTTTCTAGGGTAAAATTCAGTATGTTTAATTCTTATCCTAAAATTTGGGTTTATAAATAAAAATACCTCAATTCTAACCCCCTAATGTGTAATAATTTTGCTCACCTAACGCCATTACATTTGTTTAAAAATGGCAGTCGTCTGTTTTCAATAAAACTGATGTCAACCATGCGATCCCTCAATGTAATAACTTGATAAAACAGCAGGTGGTTTTACAGCATTATCATTACAAGTCACTTGACAAAAGTTCATGTTTCAATAACATAAGTTATTTTCTTCCAAAAGAACATGTACTGTGCATGATTAAGCAGTCTTTCATATTATGAAACTCTGGAGAACATTATATATAGCCTTCCATCCTGATTGAACTCCAAAACAGAGAATGAATAATGAAAAACGGAAGCTGATGTTAACAGTTTGGGTAACTAATGAGAACTGTGTCACCTAAACTTAAGCCAATATTTGTCCCGTAATTTGAAATCTCTTCCTATTAAATGAAATCATTTAATGTAATTAATTATGGCTTTCCTTATAGTCACATACAAATCTCCCTCTCTCTATCCACCTTCAACCATTATATACATCTTTCAAATGGCAGATAATGAGGCTTGTCTGCCTTTCTCACACGTAAGAGGAGGGCCATCCAGTCTAAAATGAAATGTTGGAACTTGTCTGGGGCAAATGATTCCTTCATCGAAAAAATGTCTCTAGGGTGCCATTTCTATTCAAGGCACTTTGTTCTGAGTGCTTATCTCTTCCAGATAGAGCTCAACCCTAAAAGGGCTTATAGACAATTTTTTTTTTTGGACATTTACATTTAGAGATGCCCAGCACTCAGTTTGTAGTCTGTATGGGGGGTGTGAGTGTCTTCTAGATGGTGACTTGAAAAAGAGGAAAAGGAATGGTGCAAAAGGAGACGGATCAGAAATTAGTAATAATAAATTCAAATTCTGTCTTTGTCTTGAGCTGTACAGTTTTGGGCATATCATTTAACCTCCCTGGACCTCCGTTTCCTCATTTGTTAAACCAGTGAGTGAGGAAGATGACCCCTCACCTTTGAAATTATTACATGCTTCCTTTTAATCACTTTTATGCCATCTTATCTATGATTCTAATTTAAGCCTTTTTTCAATTAAAATTGATTGCTATAATAGATTTCCACTACTCTACATTTTTCATTCCTTCTGTTGCTCACCGTTTTGTCTCAGGTCCTTGTATTTGCTTCCCAAAGCACTGTTTTCACTATGTCTATACCAGTGGTTCTTAATATTCATGATTTCAGGATGAGTGAGCACTTGCCACACGTAAGGGGTTGGGGTTAAGGGGTAGCTGTTATTTGCCTGAAGCCAATCAATGGTTAGCAGACAATAATGTGGACAGAATGTTGCCCATTTTCAAAAAGAACCCAAAAATCTAGATTTTTATATGAAATCTACTAATTTTAAAGTCTTATCAAATAATTTTTAAAAATTGAACACCCCATATGTATCAAATAAAACACATCTTTGAGACAACTATAGCCCCATGGAATAGATGAGTGCTTGAAGTCTCTACTGTAAGGCTTCTAGTACATGTCAGTACCTTCCCAAGAACCCAATGTTTTCACTCCGCATTCTGAGAGGCATCAGCATAAAGACAGCAAAAGACTGCAACTACCCAAATATCTCACAGATTGGCAGTCCAACCTACTCATTTTACAGGTATGTAAACTGAAATCTAAATAATTGAAATACTTTTTCCCTAGATCAGATGGCAAATTGGTTAAAAAAAAATTGAAACAAGAATCCAAGTTTCACACTTCCCAGTAAAATTCCTGTACCTTCTAGCCTTCCCCCTCATTTTTTCAATATGTCTGACTGACAGAAAAATTCCATGCTTTCAAATTGCAAACATAATTTTCTCATTTATGGAGCTACCTTTCCTAGAATCACTCTGTACATTATGCATCTTGTTCATTTACATAAAAGTTACCATGTAATATCAAATTTAACATAAATTATAAATGTCATTCATGATATATATGCACTTAATATATATTACATGAAGTTTATTTTATTTTATACATATGTGCGCACGCACACACACAATGAGGCTTTTAACAATGTGAGTTCTCATAAAATCTGCAACTCTCTGTCCACATAGGACAATACCTCCATCACATTCCCCATCCTTATGAAAAACATCCCACCCCTTCCTAAGTTCTCTGCCTGAAATATGTGGTTACTCCCACTTAGGCACTATTTAAATCACAGTAGAAGAATGCTAATTCTGACAGCTCTGTAAAATTACTTGTATAGTCAAAACTGATCCATTCTTTCAGATGCCTTGTAATTTTTAACCAGAGGTTTGAATCTGACTTCTCAAATACAGACCACTATGAAAAATATAACTAGTTGATGGTTGTCAAAAAAAAATGGCATGGCACATGAGATGATCTTTATTTTTTCTTGTAACAACACTGCATTCAGTATTTTTTAAGCCGCGATTATTCAAACACTACAGGGAAAAGATACACATGGGTCCTTTTTATAGTATTGCTTAACAAGAACAAAAATTAATGAATAGTAGAAAATGAATATCTCTGGGAACATCCAATTTACTTGAATTAGCTGTAATCTCATTAAATTTTATGAATGTTCTCAGACCTAGGGAACCCAGAAACTGTATTCTATTTCTTCTCCTGTTTCTCCTTGTAGAAAATGCCAAATCAGAGGATGAAAACTAGGAATCTACAGGCCAAGTCTGGTCTATACACATTGTGCATCATATATATGTATATATTTATCAATATTATTATAATATTGTGGTTGTTGAAATTATTAACTTGCCAACTTTGAAAAATCAGGAGATTTTACATATGCACTGGATTCTGACTGCTCTTAAATAATTAGAAAGTCTGGAAACTAATCAAACCTAAATTACCCATCTCTCTTTTCCAACCAATTCATTCTAAGTGGCAAAGTTAAGTGATAATTCTCGAAGGATCTCTTGCATCTCTGCACATCATATGAGCAAGGCACTAACTGCCCTTTCATTCTGGACAATCACAACAAAAACATTTATCTAGTGAATAACCGTGAAGATAGAATATCTTCATCCAGAGCAAAGAAGAGTTAGGCTCAGTGCCTATTATAAAAGATACGGGTTCCCTCAGCTCAGAGTTTCTGTCTTGTAAAACAACCTACTGTGTGTTGTGTGTACAAACATCAATAGTGGACTATTTATGTTGCTCCTGCCTGTCTTCTGCAAACATCCATGGAACTGTTGCGGATAACTTGTTATTTTGTAAATAAGGTAACCTTTAGACCCTTTACAGCTCCTGACAAATTACCCTATTCATAAATTTTTTATTAATTATCTAAACTTAGTTAACTCTAATCTAAACCATGCCATATGATTTCAAATGTGTTCATTACTCTTACGTTAATATAAGGGAAAAAATTATAAACCTCTTACACAGGTGTTCAGAATATTCTGGATGAAATGTTCATGATCAGAATACTGACACTGTAGAGGTGGTATGCTATGGTAACAATAAACATAGGCTTTCCAAACTAACAGATCAGATTTGAAATCATGGTTCACCCATCTATAAGCTGCGTGAACTTTGGACTGTTGCTTCCATTTCTTAAGCCTTAGCCTCCTCATGTATGAAATTGGGCAATAATTCCTATGTTATAATATAATTGTAAGTATTAAATTCAGTATTTGTAAAACACAGTAGAAAAAATTTTTCTTGAGAAATTCAGGTAGTAGGATAACTTGCTGACAAGTTGTTTCTTGCTACTAAAGACGTAGTAGGAAGGAACAAAAGAGAATGTTTAATTTTCTTTCTCAATCTCTCTCTCTCTCTTCCCTCCAATATTCAGGAAAGTATTCAGGCCTATATCTCTAAGTTCTAGGTTTTTCCTCATCTCTAGAGGGTATTTTTTAAAGTCGTTTTTAAAGGCCAAGAAGTCAAACCCTAGCAGGCCTTCAAGCCCACTGGCAATGGGATGTTCTTTTGGGGAATCAAAGGTGAAAGAATAGAGGCATCAATTCTAGAACCTGACACTGTGAACAGGAAAAGCTGAACCAGACCAAAAGCTATTTTAAGGTACCAGATGTAGCAAAGATTTAAGTTTGGTGGGGAAATAAAGACCAGACTATGTAGTCTTGGCATCTTTTTGAAGTCCTCTGGCAGAGCTGTCTTACAGGAAGTGGTGTACCAGTGGAAAAGCCTACCCTTAAATGACCACACTGGCCCAGGGAAAAGAAAAGTTGCCAAAGTGGTAAGTGTGGATTTAAAAACAAAATCTTATTTAAGGGGCGCCTGGGAGGCTCAGTTGGTTAAGCATCTGCCTTTGGCTTGCGTCATGATCCGGGGGTCCTGGGATGGAGCCCTGAGTCGGGCACCCTGCTAGGCAGGGATCCTGCTTTTCCCTCTCCCCTGCTTATGCTCTCTCTCATGCTCTCTCTTTCTCAAATAAATAAAATCTAAAATAAATAAATAAATACCCTTAAAAATAATAAATAAATAAAAACCAAACGCTTCCCATTTTCATGCACTACACAGGAAGAAAAAAGATTACCAATGGAAAATGGCTGATATTGGACTTCTGGCCACTTTTGGAAGTGAGGCCATCAACTTAGATTTGTTGTGTAGAAAAATAACTTGGTGTTTATTTTATGAAGATCATCATAGAGAAATTTAAATATGTTTAGCAAAGTGCCTGGAAAATAGCATGTGCTAAATAAACTAGAGCTTTTATTAGTATTTTTATCCTAATCAGTATAGGTCATTCTTGTTCAAAAATCTAAATTTTGTGACACATATCTCTTCTTTTCTCAGATACTTGGAGTTTTACATATTCTAGGAGATCATCAAGACCAACCTCTTATTCAAGGTAACAACTAATTGTGTAGCTTCTCTGACAGATGGTTATATAACCTGTGCTGGAATATGTTCATTGACAGGGACTTCACAGTTTTTACTAAGTATTCTTTGTTCGCATCCACCTGCTTTAAAAAATAGGGAATATTTTCATAAGGGAAGAACATCAATGTCCCAGACAGAGATCACTTTCATAACTATACTTTGTCCTAAAATATACTGAATAGTTGTGTCTACAAAAGAAGAAATATATAGGAACAATGAATTTTAGTTCATTCATTAATGATTTGTATATTGAATCAAAAATGTAGGTAAACTTGTTCTTATTTTTTTAAAGATTTATTTATTTATTTATTTATTTGAGAGAGAGAGAGGCAGAAGCCAAATGCAGGGATCAATATCACGACCCATGAGTTCATGACCTGAGCCGAAACCAAGAGTTGGATGCTTAACCCACTGAGCCACTCAGGTGCCCCTAAACTTCTTCTTATTTTTAATATTCCATATCCATACATGAGTTCTTATATGCACAGAACTTGGGGTTCTCTCTAAATGTAACACTGACTATAAAAAATTTTTTTTAAATCTCAAGTATTATACAATAGAATAAAACATCATGGGATCTGACAGATCATCCTTGATATAAAGTTAATAGACTACAAATCTCAATAATAATTGAAGAAAAGTCTAACAAGGAACAAAACCATCTAATTTAAAACTTATAAATTGGCTCCCCCAAAGTGTTCTGTGACTCGAATCTAATTCAAACTGAATTTGGCCCAAGACTTCAGGATAACACATAGGCATGTTGGATATGAGGTAGTATGGAGTACAAAAGTTCACCTCCTACAGGTCTTGGTGACAGATCCTATCTATCCTATGCCAAATGGTAAAAGAAGTCATGTTTAAAACTGAAGGAAGCAGAAATCATTCACACTATATTAACTTAATTCGCACATGCTCTGCTGAAACCTTGTGAAGTCATTCTATTGGGGAAAGGCTTAAATTATAGTGGTGTATTTTCTGTACAACGAACATGAGTTATTAAAAGCACTAACTAAGGGGCGCCTGGGTGGCTCAGTCGTTAAGCATCTGCCTTCGGCTTGGGTCATGGTCCCAGGCTCCTGGGATCGAGCCCTGCATCCGGCTCCCTGCTCCGCGGGAAGCCTGCTTCTCCCTCTCCCGCTCCCCCTGCTTGTGTTCCCTCTCTCGCTGTCTCTCTCTCTGTCAAATAAATAAATAAAATCTTTAAAAATAAATAAATAAAAAATAAAAGCACTAACTAATCTTATCAGGCACCTATTGTTAGCTAAATTGTGAAATCCATTCTATTTTCCCACGGAAAATTTAAGCAATTCAACCAAATGAAGTTATTTCAATTCAGTGCATTTATTATCTATTTTTATTCTAGCTTAGGCATTATGGGTCATGCACAAATGAGTAAGATTTGGCTCCTCCTTTTCCTCACCTTTAAAGAGTTTTAAACTCATTAGGTAGAGTTTAGAGGGACTTTTGATAGGGTCACAAAATACTTACATTAGAAGGTATAATATGGAAAGGACCATTATCTAAACTATGGGTTTCTCCAGAAAGAAAAAAAAAAAAAAAAAAAGGCTTGGTCTCATGCACCAATGTATTCTCTTCTCCAAGCACAAGTTCCCATGTGTCTGTTAAATGAAGCATTTTTAATTTAAAACTGGAAAAAAGAAAGATTGACCAAAACTGGGTACAAAATAAAAAAACAGAGGAAATGTTTCTAAGTGTGACTGAGAAAAAAAAAAAATCACACAGTGAGTATTTAGGCTGGGTTTTGGAAGAGTAAGGAAGATTTGATAGGTTGTTATTGAGGGAGAGGGTACTTAAGAAACGAAATTCAGGGGTGCCTGGATGGCTCAGTCAGTTGAGTGTCTGCCTTTGCCTCGGGTCATGATCCCAGGGTTCTGGGATCAGTCTGCGTTGGGCTCCCTGCTCGGCGGGGGGCCTGCTTCTCCCTCTCCCTCTACCTGCCGCTCTGCATACTTGTGCTAGCTCTCTTTCCCTCTCTCTGTCAAATAAATAAATAAAATCTTTAAAAAAGAAAAAGAATTCAGCATGAGCGAATTCCTAGAATGTGGGGAAGAATAAAACTAAATTCAGTAAAGAGCAGGTAGCATCTCTGACTGCAAAAGTTTAGGATTAGCTGGAAAGGTATTGTGTAGGGACTTTACCTGACAGAGGCCCAGGTAGTAAGCATATGTATGCCTCATTTTTGTTATTTTTGTCTGACCAGCATCCCTTTACCTTATTTTAATGAGAGTGTTCTATTCTGTCTGGGAATACCATCTCTCCCTTATATTTGTTTAAAATTTTGAGGTATAATTTAAATTCAGTATAGCACTAAGTTGTAAGATGGTAAATTGTTATAATGTATAAATGTGTAATTACCAACCAGGTCAATACGTCTAGAACCTCAGAAAACCTTCTTATACTCTCTGCCTATAAGTATTACAATAAAAAACATTATGCTCACCTTTATTACCATATACTCTTTTTGTCCATTTTGAGTATCATGTAAGTATAAACTTGCTTCTTCAACTCAACCTGTCTATGAGCTTTATCCATGCTGTCGCATGTCGCAGTACTTCATTCTTTTTCTTTTTGTATAGTATTCCATTACATAAATACATCACAACTTATGTACCCAGTCCACAATTGGTGACCCTTCTGGTGGTTTTCGATCTGGATAAATCAAGTTAAATATGGATTTTTATTAGGACTAAAATCTTCATACACAGAGTGAAGTACCTAACTCCCACTCTATACCTATTTTCCTGGCATAATTAACACTGCCCCCTTCCATTTTACTCTTAAAAAGTGACATGGTTTATAAGATAGATTATATGGTACACCTATGTAAAAATAGATGACACAATTTACAAATACATTATTTTCTGAAATGAAAGACCAAGTATATTCACCACTTATTATCACAGCAGTTGACTGGATCTATAAAATAAAATTTGATTAGAAGAACTTCTAAGAATTCCATGTACTATACAGTCATCTTACATAATTCATTATGACCATGGAAAATGGGCAGTGTTTTATTTGAGAATAACTTTAGAACTTCATTACATGGATGATTGAAATTAACTTTTTAAGACTATATAAGAACAACAGTATATAAATAGAAATCACATCAAAAGCAACAGAACAATTTCTTAACCAAAACCATTTTTTAAGAAGTTCTGTGGGTAAATCACATTTCTGAAGCCTTTTTTTTTTTTAAGTAGGCTCCATGCCCAGCACAGAGCCCAATTCAGGGCTTGAACTCACAACCCTGAAATCAAGACCTGAGCTGAGATCAAGAGTCAGATGTTTAACAGACTGAGACACCCAGGTGCCCTGGGAGAATCACATTTCTAATTTTCTCTCCCTGTGGCCTATTCATTTCACATATATACACTCCAAACCCAAGAAAATAGAACCCACATCACAACATTTCACTGAAATCATCAGCAACATCTACATGTTTACTTTTTTTTTTCTTCATAAAGTTCTATTTACTTTGGAACATCTCACAATCAGACTGTATTTGGCTATTTTCCTTTTATTCGGTGCATTTATTATTGATGCTGTTTTAAATTATTGATTGTGCTATTTATTTGGTATTCCCAAGACTTTTAAATAAAAGGATTTTTCCCCAAAGTAACTCACATTTAACTCCATCTCCATCTCCCCTCTAAGCACTACTTTAATCAATTATTTCTACATATATCATGTATTTCATTCATCACCAATGAACTGTGTACTGAAATACCTGTTTTTAATTTTTTCTTGAATATATTATATATCCTGGATCCCAAATTTAAGTGTTGATGATTTTTACTGTTATACAGGAGTGTCACAGATATAATTTGTTACCCATTAAAATCGTATTACTAAGGATTACTTTTCAATCAGTTTGTAAAATTTAGCCTATATACACTAGAAGGCATGAAAAATTGGCAAATGATAAAAGCTTGATGGTCTTACTTAACAAGGTGTAGTGTGCATTCATAGCAAAGGTATTAAATGGATTTACTGCTTCAAAGAGGTGTTCAAAAGAGGCCACAGATAAAAGCAGGAAGACTAGTTAGACATGAAATTATGAATGATATTTTCCTGTCTTCTGATCAAAGAAAAAAAGAATTTGTAAATCTTTTAAGCCAACAATAGAAAAGGAAAGGTGCTATCCAAATTTAAGTCACTCCTTGAATTTGTAGTAGTCCAGTAGGAAAACTGGTGAAGATTTGCAAAAGTAACAACAAAGAAAACTTCTGATCTCTGTTTGTTAAGGAGATTCTCTCCTGAAAAGACGTATGTTCTAAAGGAAAAATTTACCGTTAGCATAGTGTCACATAATATTTATAGATAAAAATAAACACTATCTCATAGTATCTGCTTATACATTTACTACAGAATTATTTGAAGATCATTTTTCTCTATTGTTTACTGTTGCTTCTGCTCTTTTCTATCTTGCAACAAAAGTAACTTTGTGGCATCTCCAACTTCAAAGAACATAAACATACAATTTGGTCACTGCCAGACTTCAGGGCATCTAGAGATAAAATTATTCTTTCCTTGTGGGCTTTTACAAAATAAGCAATGTGTCTATGTTCTGCATGTTGAATTTCATTAATGTCATTTCATCCAACACTCTTTTAAGTTAATCCAATTGATCAAGCTTCCAACAATGGATCTAGAAAATGAACTGTGGCCTACATCTTGAGGTATTCTGTCCAGGAAATTTTCAGACAACCATAGTCAAAATGCTGAGCCTTTGTAGGATACATCTGGAGTCTTCACTAAAGATAAACTTGTAGGCCCCATCTGTGCTTAACTTCAGTCAATAATATTTCTAGACCTGTTAATGGCTATTAAAAAACACTGTAAAACTCCAAAGTGTTTTTTTCATAGGGAATATTCTGACATAAGGTAATTAAACCAAACTCTATCTCTCTTGAAAACATGAGCATCACCTAGATTGTCTCCATCCATGAATGCTTGTCCCCGGCCATTCAAACATGTCTTTGGGCATTTCACAGCCCTCCTCTCAGACTCTCTTTGGAAAAGATTCCAGTCATTCTTTATGTTCACTAATTGATCTCATTAGTCAGAATCCTTTCCTGACCAAACTGTGACCAACCTAGATTTTTTTCGCAGGGAGAATGGCTTTTCTTCCTAGGAAAACTTCCTCCAAAATGTATACAGTGTTTGCTGGAAAGCACATATTTAACAATAAACAATACTAAAACAATGAGGAATAGAACCTTCATTCACCGTTTGTGGGAATGGAAAGCAGTGCAACAACTTTGTAAAACAATCAGGCAGTTCTTTAAGAAGTTAAATATAGAATTGCCATATGAACCAGCAATTCCATTTCTAAGTATAAATCTAAAAGAAATAAAAACATGCATCTACCCAAAATCTTGTGAGTGCATTATTTACTACACCCCCAAAAGTGGAAACAATCCAAATGCCCATCAACTGAGAATGGATAAATAAAATGTGGTATATCCATACAATGAAATATTATTTGGCCATAAAAAAAAGAATGAAAGAATGAAGTGTTAATGCATGCTATAACTGGGATGAAACCTGCAAATACTATACTAAATGCAAGAAGCCTGTCACAATAGACAACATATTGTATGATTCCATTTATATAAAATATCCAGAATAGGCAGATTTACAGAATCAGAAAGTAGATTAGTGGTTGCCTAAGGGGAGGGAGAAAAAGGGGGAAGGAATGAGAAGTGACTGCTAATGGAAAGGGAGTTTCTTTTTGGAGTGATGAAAACGTCCTAAAATTGATTGTAGTGATGGCTGTACAAGTTTGTGAACATACTTTGAATTGTATACTTTAAAATGAGTGAATTATATAATAATTGAATTATGTCAAGCTGTTATGTTTTAAAAAAAGAGTATAATGTAGCATGAGATATATATGTGTATATATACATATATATATTCCATATACCCAAAATAACCAGATTAAAATATATTTATCCCACAAACATTAACTGAGCACCTAGAAAAACAAGAGGAAATACTAAACAAAAAAAATGGTAAAAATAATAAAGGAAACAACGAGGTTTAAAAAAATGAAGTAAATAAAATCCAAGCAAATCTAGAGAATAGAAAAGAGATACGGTGGATCTTAGGCCAAATTTTTGCTCTATCAGTTAACAGCACAGTAACCTCAAAGTGGACACTTAACCTCCCTCAGCCAAAGGCCACCTGGTTCAGCTAACTCCCATCTGCACAGCAAAAACAGATTGTTCCAACCTGTCTTCCATTCTAGAACACTTGGGTTATTTTTAATGTTTCTGACAATTATAGCTTTTATATTAAAATAATAGAACTTTTAGAAATTAAATTTAACCCATTTCATTAGTCTGTATATTTTTAAAATAGAAAAAGAAAGAATATATAAACATATTTGCCATACCTGTGTACACTACAGTGGAAAAAAATGAGTGCCCATAGCAGAATAAGATACAGTGTCAAATTCCTAAGTTGAATTTCTAATTTTGTTCCTATTGGCACTATTTTAAGGTATTTTATTTCCTGATCCTGTCCTGATCAATAACAAATAAGTCAAATTTGTTTTTCCTCAAGAGTGTTTGAATTCAACCATTCTCATCTTTTTTGTCAAGCAACTTCATTTTCAACTCACAAAGCAAACACAATTTGCAGAGAGCCATGCTCTAGAATTTGACAAACCCCACCCAAAGCCCAGGTCTGCCTTCCTGTCATTTGTCTTGTGACTCTGGCAAGTTACTTTACCTTAGTTGGTCTCGGTTTCAATGGCAAATGCTGTAAGTTTCCTTCTCAATATCTACTCTCCCCTTGTCCCTATATATAAGTGCCAATTAGTTTTGGGTATTGATGTTCCCAGTTATTACTCAACTTTAGCTTTCATCATTGAGAAGAGGAAGCTTCTGTGTGGGGCTTCCAAGAAAGCTTTCAAATAGGGGCAGAGTCAGTTGGCATTCCATTTTGGTCCTCTGTTTTTCACCCTTCTCCTGTGTAGCTTACCTAGAAGACAGACACAATACTTGGAGGAGCAGCAGCTGTATTGTATATGAGGAAGCACATCATACACTAAGGATGGCCAAGAAGGAAGATCAAAGTACTTCTTACAACACTATGTAGCAAATGTACCAGCTCTGGACACATACCTATAAACTAAATCTCACTTGCTTAAGCTCCTGTTTTCTAGGCTTACCACCGCTTACAGCTGAGCCCATTCTAATAGTTTCTTCTTCTGATACTATCCAGAGATAATAATTGTACCAATCCCTATGTTTTTTGATTAGTACAATGCTTAGCACATACTAAGTGCCAGAAAATGTTTAGTATTAAGGTTATTAGCAGGAATTCTATCATAAACCTTAACTGATAGACATCTCTGAGATACCTAATGTCTGAAGCAAGACATGAGTGGGGCAGAGACTTATAATAATAATGTGAAACCAAACAGAGAGATGTATATTTTAAAATCTGATTGGTTTCTAGTTACCTTCATTCAGCTAGGGAAGGCTTTTATAGTATGTACTTAACCTTGGAGCTACTGCCATTTTCCGATGGTCTCAAAGAAGTCAATAAGTAATTGATAAATTTTCTGTCACTGTGAGCAATTAATAGGAGTTACACAGCATCGGTTACATCAATTTTCCTGTATCTGAGGAGCAAAAAATTGATTTCACAAACTTACTGGTGCATATTGATTCAATGCCTATCCCTAGGCCATTTCTATTTAACGCTTTTGTGCAGTCATTGAAAAAAGTCTCAGGACTGTCAAATAAAATCTAGTTCTGTGGAGAGTTTATCTATTACTCTGCTTTGCAAGTATTTTTGGTATCAGTAATGCTTTCAGGCTGGGGGATGTGGATATTCTCTCCTTTAAAATATTTTCACATCGGGGCACCTGGGTGGCTCAGATGGCTAAGTGTCTGCCTTCGGCTCGGGTCATGATCCCAGGGTCCTGGGATCAAACCCCATATCAGGCTCCTGGCTCAGAGGGGAGCCTGCTTCTCCCTCTCCCTCTGCCTCTCTCCCCTGCTCATGCTCTCTGTATCTCTGTGTCTCAAATGAATAAATAAAATCTTTATAAAAAATAAAATAAAATATTTACATATTTTGAAAATAAAATAGTTAATAGCTAAAAATTACTCATTTAAGTATGAAATCTCAGGTGACACATTCGCAAAGGTATTAGAGTACATGTTTTTTGGAAAATAATGGGATTTGTGTGTTTTAAGCCTCCCCCTTTGGTTTTAATAACTGGTTTGAGATAAAGGAATACAAACATATTTCCAATACTTTATTTTCGGGGTACTGTGCTTCCTCATCTTCCCAAGGAGACTTGGAATGGCATCCAAAGAAAAGGGAGGTATGCAAACATACATCTGAATATATGTTACATTCAGTAACAATATACTTTAAGAGATATTCTACAGGTGTTTTTACTCAAGTATTTCCCCGTGAACAAATGTGGATGAAGTGCCCATTCTGTGTCAGGTACATCCTGCATCTTGAGGACAATAGTGTAAACAAGACAGACAAAACTTCTGCCCTCATATAGCTTATATTCAAGAGAGGCACAGATAGACGGAGAAGGGGAAGATAGAAAAAAACTGAGCAAACAATATAATTTCAAATAGTGTTAATGCAGTGAGGAATAGCAATGGAATCTAACAATGAAAGAGACAGTAAGTGGTGGGAATTTGACATCTAAATAGAGTGGTAAAAAAACGTGTTTTCAGAGTAGGTGACATTTGAGCTAAAACCTGAATGACGAGGAGCGAGCTATACAAAAACTGGGTATAGAACATTCTAGAAAGAAAGAATAGCTTGTGCAAAGGCCCTAAGGAAGGAAAAAGTTTGTGTTGTTCAAGGATCAGGAAGAAAAGCTAATGGCTAGAGTGAACAAGGGGTGAATGGTAGAGGGTAAAATGAGAGCTATCAACAAATGTCAGACCATGAAAATCTTCATACTTATAGACTATAATAAAAAAATGTGGATTTATTTTATATAACATAAGTAGCCACTACAGGGCACTAGGCATGGAAGTTAATGGACCTGACTCATATTTTGTTTCAATTCTAATGGCCTTAATTAGTCCTTTATTCATAGGAATTAGTTAAGATTACTTAAAAATAGAAAGAATGTATTTGTTATATCCCTCAAAATTCAAAAACTGTTAACCTTTTCTGTAAAACAGTCATTCTCACCTGGTTGGGGTGGGTGGATTTTGTCCCCTAGGGATATTTGGCAATATCTGGAGATATTTTTATTTGTTGCAGTTGCAAGTTACTGGCAACCAGAGGACAGAGGGTAGGGATGCTTCTAAACAACATACCATGCACAGCCACCCCCACAGAAATGCATCATCTGGCCCAAATGCTAATTGCGCCAATGTTGAGTAAAACCCTGCTTATTGTAAATAATTCAAAAAAACATTCACAGCATTTTTGTCTAATATACAAGAAGTGTTTTTTGTTTGACTTAATATCGCTCTCACAGTTTTACTCAAAAGGTCTAACACCTCTCCTATAACTACATAAATACACAGAAACAGAAAAAAGCAATCGAGTCTTGGTGTTATGGACTGAACTGTGTCCCCCCAAATTCATATGTTGAAGCTCCAACCCCCAATATGACCATATCGGAAGACATAATGAAGGTTAAACAAGGTCATAAGAATGTCATCCCAATCTGATAGGACTGTGGCCTTATAAGAAAAGAGAAAGACATCCCTCTCTCTCCCCTATGTGAAAGCATAGCAGGAAGGCAAGCCAGGAAGAGAAAAACCTTGATGTTGGACTTTTCATCCTCCAATATTGTGAGGAAATACATTTCTGTCGCTTAATCTACATAGTCTGTGGTATTTTGTTATGACAGTTCAAGCTTGCTAAGATATTTGGACATGAGCTTTCTAAACAGTGATAAACGAACATAGAAAAGAGCTTAACAAACACTAACCCCTGTGACACATCTCAAAGTCATAGTGACTTTCAACCCAATGCTTATCAAAACATTCCATTTGATAGATCGTCAAGAAATTGTTTTCCTATCTTTGCCCTAGGATAGAAAATCTACAATGTATACAACAACCCTTGACTTATTCACAGCAGTAGCCTCCTGAAACCAGTTATCTCTTTGATGATGAGGTAAACATTCTAACATATGGCTGCATTCAATAAAGTAGCAGTCATGCTAGGTATATTTTCATTTTAGAACAATCAAATTTATAGTGTGGGATTTATTCTCTAATTGAAATTTACTATCATTTCTTCCTGAGACATTTTTTTCCTAAAGATGTAAAAGCATTTTATGTTTCAGCAATTGCAATTTTATTCTTCATAATTAATAACAAAATCGCTGTGTATTTCTCATCTTGATGCATTACAGGAGATTTGACAGTTGGAAGAGTTTACAAAATGTGTTACGTTGTGTTGCTTAATACCTTACTAGGAAAACTGTCTTGCCTCCAAGTTAGTTCCACTTGCTACATTACAATGAGACTGTAAGTTACTTTGACAGGGAAACAGGAAAAGGAAGTCTATACTTATAAATAAGAGCTCAGACAAAAGAGAACATGTAAAATTATTCCATAACCTACATGGTGATTGAGAATCCTGATCAGCATAAACATAAAACTCAAACACAAGGCTTTTTCTTTTTCCTCTGATATCTTTATGAACGTAATCAAGACTTTGATACAGTCCTTACTAGCCAGTATTATAAACACTATTGTTTATGAATACATAGGACTCATTTCCGTTTTGAGCATTTACATATCCCTAAAAGTAAATGCCCTATAGTTATGCTCAACTTAAATATTGTTAAGAATCTACTAGGACCTGCTCTCCTCTGTAAGAATGACAAAATAAACTTATTTCATGGTGGCGCCTCGGTGGTTCAGTCAGTTAAGCGTCCAACTCTTGATCTCAGCTCAGGTCTCAATCTCAGGCTCATGAGTTCAAGCCAGTTCTGTGCTGGGTGTGGAGCCTACTTCAAAAAAAAAAAGAAAGAAAGAAAGAAAACATTTCATGGTTATGTGTGATTATTCTAGTGTAAAATATTCATAAAATTGATTGTAACACAGGACTCTCCAACATGCAGTGTAAAAACATAAAGAGGACAGGGACAGCAAATTGTTGCTCACAATGGAAATCTGTTATTAAACCAAAATAACAGAAAATTAGCAAAGTATTTTCAGGGCAAGAGAAACAAAACATCCCACTTTCCTGATGAATTGTTACAGAATTAAAGTTAATCAGTTTTGTTTGGTGAGTGCTCTTGTAGTACTTGCAGTGTAAAACATCAAGTAATCATCTCTACCCTTTAAAAGAATCCTTAGTTTCTGCTTCTCCTTTCTCTAAAGAAAGAAGAAGGGGGTGGAGGAAGGAGAAAAAAGAGACTGAGATAGAGAGAGAGGGAAGGAAAGAGGGAGGGAGGAAAAGGAAAAAGAAAAGGGGGAATAAAGGAAAAAGAGAAAAAACTGAAGGGCTGGGAAGAAGAGCTTGGACATAGGTTAAAAGAAAGAAGCAGATAAGTTTCAGTCCGCTTCAGGAGCAAGAAAAGAATGATTTCCATAGAAATCATAAAGTCGGACTGCAGTCCCACCCTCTCTTTCAGTAAGGTCCATTTTACCACATGGTTTGTCAAATTTCACACCCCCTTGGAAGCAATGATTACAATAGCCATAATTAGCCTATGGGGCCAATCTGCTTGGGGAGCTGATAAACCAGGTCTGCACACTCAGCTGTGGGTAGTTTGGACAGCAAAGTAAGACCTGGCCTTTTGAATATCTTGCATTGCAGCATAATATGTCACTCTTTAAAGATAAAGAAATAATACCTTTCAGCAATCATCTTTCATCAATCAGTTGGGTCTCAGTAGAAATTAAGTTTCAAGATGCCAGTGCCTGGTGTGAATGTTCCTTTGTAAAAATACTTGGGCTTAATGCTGCTTTGTCATGTGGCTACTTACATGATTTATTGCCCCAACACTTGGCCCAGGATTGCAGGAAATCTATGCCCAATGTCTACATTTTGTTCTTTTATTTGGCTGAGCATTACTTTAAAGAGATAATTTTAATAATTCTGTTCCTAGTTTTCTTTAAACTGCTTTTTTGTTTAAGCAAACATTTAGTGCCAAAATAAAAAGTAAAAGGAGGACTTTATTCCCCTCTCGACTCTTTATACTTTACTCATCTTGCCTTAGTCCTCAAAGGTAGGCAAAAACAAAAATCTCACTTATTCATGTTGCACACTGCTTTTAACCACAGGCTGATTTTTGATCTTCATAGTACAGGTCCCCTTAAAGAACAATATGTGTCTTTTTATATGGAATTATATTCCTCCTAACATCCCATGTACACTTCTCAATCTGTTCTCTTTGAAAAGTAAAAGTACTACAGCTCACTGCCAAACCATTAAGAATTAGAGGAGAAGCAGGGCACCTGGGTGGCTCAGTAGGTTAGGTGTCTGACCCTTGGATTCTGCTCAGGTCATAATCTCAGGGTCATGAGATCAAGCCCGGCATCAGGCTCTGCACTCAGCACAGAGCCTGCTTGAGATTCTCCTTCTCCCTCTGCCCCTCCCCACCACTCATGCACATTCTCTCCCACTCCCTTTCTCTCTCTCTCTGTCTCGAATAAAATCTTTAAAAAAAAAAATCTAAAAAAAAAAAAGAATTAGAGGAGAAGGCTCAAAAATGTATACATAGAGTGGAGTAGGTTTAAAATTGAGATATTGCTGGGCACCTGGGTGGCTCAGTTGGTTAAGCGACTGCCTTCGGCTCAGGTCATGATCCTGGAGTCCCGGGATCGAGTCCCGAATCGGGCTCCCTGCTCAGCAGGGAGTCTGCTTCTCCCTCTGACCCTCTTCCCTCTCGTGCTCTCTATCTCTCATTCTCTCTCTCTCAAATAAATAAATAAAATCTTTAAAAAAAAGAATTAAAAAAATAAATAAAATTGAGATATTGCTAATATATATGTTGCCTTAGTCAAGTGGGCCGCTATAACAAATTATGATAGACTGGGTGACTGGCTTAAATGACAAACATTCACTTCTCACTGTTTTGGATGCTGGAAGTCCAAGATCAGGGTGCCAGCATGGTTGGGTTCTTGGGTACAGATGGCACTCTTCCTGTTGTGTTCTCACAGGGCAGTAGAAGAGCTAGCTAGCTCTCTTGCCTATTCTTGTAAGAGCACCAATCCCATTCAAGAGGGCTCCACCCTCATGACCTAATTACCTCCAAAGGGCCCACCTCTTAATACCATCACATTGGGATTTAGGTTTCAAAATAGAAATTCTGGAGACACAAACATTCTCCCTTTCGATAGACTGACAGATAGATGATAGATAGATAAATAGATAGATAGATAGATAGATAGATAGATAGATAGATAGATAGATGATAGAGACACCTTAATTCCAAGTGCAGTGAGGAATAAAGCCAAAATTATGAAATATCACTGACATGTTTAATATATCATAAAATTTGTAGGCAGTGCCTTTGCATGGGTTCTGCCACTCCTGCCTTAAAGGAAGCGTTCTGGTGTTTATTACTGCTTTAAAGGTATCTTAAGAAAAAAATACTGAATATCATAAATGAAAGTACCTCTTGATATAATTCCCGGTATTTGTAAGATGACAGTAGAGAAGATGAAGTTTTTGTAAGAATTTCATACCTTCTCAACTAAAAGTACATAATTTGAATATCCATTACCTCCATCAACAAACAGAAGGCTGAATAGTTATTAAAATGTACTTTACATTTTTCTTTATATAATTACAGACTCACGCACACTGTTAATGAGATAGATAAAACAAATTGCTGTTATGTGGCTATTGATATATCAATACATGTGTAACTACTAATGTGAATTAATAGAAGAAAATAGAGCCCACTGTTCCTTTAATCTTAATTTTCCCCCTAAGATATAAAAAATAATAAACTATCTTGGAGAGAAATATAATATGCCATAAGTGCCAAATTGTTGGACTTTCTTCAGACATCTGCCACCATGGCACTTTCTATAAAGTTAGAAGCAAAAATAACAGCACTGGAAAAATCAAGCTTCCTAAAAAATCATCCCTGCACAAGAGGCAAGAACTATAAGCTTTCTTGCCATTTGCAACAACGTGGATGGAACTGGAGGGTGTCATGCTGAGCGAAATAAGTCAATCAGAGAAAGACATATATCATATGACCTCACTGATGTGAGTTCTTTTTTTTTTTTAAGATTTTATTTATTTATTCATGAAAGGCAGAGAGAGAGAGAGAGAGGCAGAGGGAGAAGCAGGCTCCCAAGGAGCAGGGAGCCCGATGCGGGACTTGATCCCAGGACCCTGGGATCATGACCTGAGCTGAAGGCAGATCCTTAACCATCTGAGCCACCTAGGCACCCACTGATATGAGGAATTCTTAATCTCAAGAAACAAACTGAGGGTTGCTGGAGTGGGGGGGTGGGAGGGATGGGGTACCTGGGTGATAGACATTGGGGAGGGTATGTGCTATGGTGAGCACTGTGAACTGTGCAAGACTGTTGAATCACAAACCTGGACCTCTGAAACAATTCAATATATGTTAAGAAAAAAAAAAGAAGATAGCAGGAGGGGAAGAGTGAACGGGGGGATATAGGAGGGGGAGACGAACCATGAGAGACGATGGACTCTGAAAAACACACTGAGGGTTCTAGAGGGGAGGGGGTGGGGGGATGGGTTAGCCTGGTGATGGGTATTAAAGACTGGGTGTTATGCACAAACAATGAATCACGGAAACACTACATCAAAAACTAATGATGTAATGTATGGTGATTAACATAACAATAAAAATTTTAAAAAAAGAACTATAACCTTTCTTATCATTCCCTTCCAGGGAATAAAAACATGACCACTGTGGCATGTTTCAGCAAGATTCCAGGTAAGTGGCAAAACCACTCCTAAATACACAACTCCACTTCAGAACAACTTCTCACTTAGAATCCTCCCGAACAAAGATGGTACATAATATGGTATCTTTCCACTTCACCTGCCAGTCTCTTTGAAGAGTTGTACTTGACATTCAGTGACAAATCGCCTCCCTTAAGGCTCTTACTCACCCATCACCTACTGCAGACTTGAAATTTAAGTTCTCTGCAAGAGTATCACTCTCTACCAAGCCCAAAATGTGCTTTCCAGGAATTCTCACCTCTGCCTCCAAAGCCCCCTGCAACTGGCTTCTTTGAAAGAGGCCTTTAAAATAAACATAAAATAGCTGTGTGGTCCCCACCACCCCCAGACCAACTCTGTCTCACAGAAGAATTCAGTATAAGATAGTCTTTAAACTATATTCACAAGTGTTTTCTCACAAGAGGGAAAATGCATACTAAAATATGAATTTACTATATGTTATTTTCCCTTGTAGGAAATGAATCGAAATTAATTAAAACTACAGAATGCTAACATTCTTTCTAAATGATCAATGTAAAATTAAAACTCAAGGTGAAT
Source organism: Eumetopias jubatus (assembly GCF_037043125.1). Taxonomy (NCBI): domain Eukaryota; kingdom Metazoa; phylum Chordata; class Mammalia; order Carnivora; family Otariidae; genus Eumetopias; species Eumetopias jubatus. The sequence continues at coordinate 100,407,172 of NW_028274811.1, forward strand.
ACAGAGTTCTAGAAAAGAGAGCTCTATCAGACATCTTTTTTGCACATGTATAGTGGTAGAAGGGAAGGAGATACCATAATTGTTTTTTTTTTTTTTTTGAGATACCATAATTGAAACTTTTTCCTCGAATTGCAATTTGAAATGTAGAAGCAGTCAGTGGTGTGAATATAATCCTGCTAGGATTTTTGTTTCTGTTGTTTTTATTAATGTTCCCCAGATTCTTCATAGCATGTGGCTCAGCTGACTTTGTGTCTAAACAATTTCACATCAAAATATCCAATCAGTCCAGCTATTCCATTGGCGACATAACACAGATAGGTTGTAGAAATTTTGTGAGTTTAGAAAAATGAACCAACTAAATATTTTAGATCATAATAGGCATTTACAAAGAAAAGCTATTAAGGGCCTTAGAAACATAACAGATAGGAATTTCTGGCCCCACCCTCTAAATAGGCTAGACTAGGAAAACATTTGTATGATAGAGTTCCCAGTTTCTGCATCCTTCTCGCATTTACCACCTTGCTTGATCATCTGTTACAACTTTCCCAAACCAATCTCTTTCTTATTTGTATGTGGAAGGGAGTCATTCCCTAAGGATATAAACAAAATTGAGGTATTTTATGGGTGCAGTCAGCATGTAACAGATGACTTACGGCAACCATCTGAAATGTAGCAATTTTGCATTTTCTAAGTCCATTTACTATACTCCCGCTATACTCTTGAGACATAACCAAGACCCTAAATGTTTCATCATGTCCAAAAGACACTCAGAGATGAACTTAATAAGTTTCCTTGGGCGTATCTGTTGCTTCCAGGTAACCATAACTATGATGGTCATCAATATAGTGGCTGGTGGAAATGTCCCGAATGTCTCAGTTGCAATTAAAATAAATAAAAGGATGCTAGAAGTTGCATATAATCCACCTTAGCCTTTAGGATAAACTACTGTCAAGATCTGCCTGGCATACTTTCTGTCATACGTACCTCAGTCTTTGGCAAGATAATTACACATAATAAAGAGTTTTTAAAAATAAATTGTTATTGGCAAAATATAAAAATTTCACATATATTTAATAGGAGGTAGCTGTAACTACATTAAAATAATGAAATATTATTTCAATAATACCCTAGCTGTTTGTTGTATCTCTAATAAGTTCACTATTTTATTATTAATCTTCCTAATGCTCAGGATTTATCACCTCCTCCTCAGAATCTAATGTTTCCTCACTAGACACTGGATAAAGTCCAATCTTCTCTCTCAGAACACAAGATTTGACAAGTCTAGCCCACCTACCTCTCTAAATTTATTCTCTATTGCTACATTGGATTAAGCTGTCTCAGTCAAATTCTTCTACTTATTGTTGCAAGAACAAGATGTCACCATTCCCTTGGGAACCCTGCTTACACCATTTTTCCTGTCTGTTCACTCCTCTCTTCAGTCTACTAATTCAAATGATAATCTCACCCAAAAGCATCATCACGCTTTCTTCAAGATTTCCACAGATGGTGTCAGAGTTTGGTGATGGTAACAATATCAGCTTCTCAATAGACAGAGCTATTCTTACTATCTACCAGATACTGTGCTTAGAATATCCTCATTATATAAGAATTCTCATCCTCAGTATTAAAACATCAAATTTTAAAAATCATTTCTAAATTTCATTCATTCAGTCCACATATCAAGTGCCTACAGTGTGATAATATAATGCTGACAGGCCTGTTGTGGATCTTGCCCTCATATAGGGCATTATGGCAGATGAGGAGGGCAACAAGTAAACTACAAAGCAGGCATTTTGGGAGCACATGGGTGGCTCAGCAGGTTAGGCATCCACCTCTTGATTTCGGCTCAGATCATGATCCCAGGGTCCTAGGATCAAGCCCCACGTCCAGCCCCGCATAGGGCTGTCTCGGCAGGGAGTCTGCTTGGGATTCTCTCTCTCCCTCTGTCCCTTACTCCACTCATGCTCTCATTCTCTCTCTAAAATAAATAAATCTTTAGAAAAAATAAAGTAGGCATTATTATTATTTATTGTCACAGATGGACAAACTCAGGCCTAGAACAGACGAGTAACTTAGCTAACTCCACACACTAAGCAGAGTTGGATTTCATTGTCCATTTTTTCCACTTGTTCCTCATTCCTTTGTCTAACTCCTTAATCTAAATTCTTACCGTTTTGTGTGCATGCACCATTCATTCGGCACTTACTATATGTTATTTTGTTTTGTTTTAAGATTTTATTTATTTATTTGACAGAGGCACAGCGAGAGAGGGAACATAAGCAGGGGGAATGGGAGGAGAAGCAGGCTTCCTGCTGAGCAGAGAGTCACCCAGGCACCCCACTATATGTTATTTTGCATTGATATTTAAATTTCCTACGTATATCCTTTCTTCCTAAATAAAGTGTTAAAGCCCTTGAAAGTAATGACCCCATCATACATCTTTGTAACCTTGAGGCCCAGAGCAATGTCAGATCTAAAAAGCAGATATTCAGGGGCGCCTGGGTGGCTCAGGCATTAAGCGTCTGCCTTAGGCTCAGGTCATGATCCCAGGGTCCTGGGTTGGAGCCCCATATCGGTCTCCCTGCTCAGCGGGAAGCCTGCTTCTCCCTCTCCCACTCCCCCTGTTTGTGTTCCCTCTCTCACTGTGTCTTTCTCTGTCAAATAAATAAATAAAAACTTAAAAAATAAAAAAATTAAAAATAAAAAGCAGATATTCAATAAACTTGATGATAATATGAAGTCTTTCATTTGTAGTTATTCTCAACAGATATTACAATAAGTTTACAATACTGACATCTGACATGTAGCAAGTATAAAGAATACGTGCCTAAAACACTGCCAGTTTCAAACATGTTATTTTAAAGCATATCAAATGTTTTAAGGCCTATCAAATGATTAAAACATGAAAATTAACAATGACACAAGACTATTCTCTAACCCACAGACTTCATTCAGATTTTACCAACTAGCTTAGTAATAATATTTACAGCAAAAGAATATCCAGGACTACACATTGCATTCATTGTCATGTCACTTTAGTCTCTTCATCTGAGCAGTTACTGAGTCTTTATATATGTCCCAAGACCTTGATATTTTTAAAGAGTACAGTCCATTATTTGTAGAATGTCCCTCAATTTGGATTTATGTGATGTTTCCTCATTATTATATTTCCTATTATGGACTTTTGGCAAGAGTACCTCAGAGGTAACAAGATGATGTAAAGCTCTTCTTAAAACATCCTATCAGGAGGTATATGCTATTAATTAGTCCCATAACTGGTACTAGTTGGTTAAAGTGGTGTCTGCCAGGATTCTCTACTACAAAGTTAGTTGTTTTACCCTTGGTAATTGATAAGTCTCTTAGGAGGAGATAAATATATGTAATATATTTATCTATGTAAATATTTTGTTACTCCTTAAACTTTCACCCATTGGGTTTTATAACTATGAATAATTCTTGTCTGAATAAATTATTATTATTACAATGGCCAAATGATAACTTGCTAATTGTGAAGAGATTTCTCTTTATTTATTTAGTTAATTACAACAGTTTGGATTCATGGGTTCATGTTATTCAATATGCTAAAATCCTTTACTATCATTCTTTATTTTGATGCTCAAATTGTCCAAGATTTGGCTAGTAAGTGTCTCTTCAAACTTACTCCTGTGTCTTTTGAAAAACATCAATCTCTGAGTACATCATCACTTTTTGCTACATGATATTCCAAGGTTCATCTTGTACTTTTTGTATCTGGAATCAGTTATTTCTCTAAAGAGTCCTGGTTTGTTCCTTTTAGTGGAAAATGGTATTTAGAAATCAAGACAAGGACTATTTTCTTTTGAAATATCTACAGTCAGACTTAATAAGAGATTCCATGTTGGAAAATCAAATGATCCTTCCTCAATCTTCATCACATGTGCCCCACCAGGAGTATGTGACTTGATTCACTCACTTGAAATATACTCCTTACTTGGCTTCCTAGACAACATTTTCTGAGTTCTCTTTTGACTTCACTTGTGTTCCTTCTAGGTCTCCTTTGAAGGTTCTTCCTCATTTTCCTGACCTTTGTTCTCCGGGTTACCCTAAGAAAATTCTTAGAGCTCTAAGTATACATAGTTCCCAGAGAATCTCACATGGAAAGCATTATATAACATAATTCTGGAAGTCAGTCTACCTGAATTTACATTCCAACTGCACTACTTATATAGGGAAGATACATTACCTTGTGTGCTCAGCATCCTCATCCATAAAGTGGAAATATTAATAATACCTATCTTGTAAGGTTTTTCCAAGCATTAAAACTGTTTCTGGTCCATAGTAAATGCTGTATCATCATCAAGTCCCACAGTTTAAATACCAGCTTTGTACCTCTCCAGCCTCAACCTCCCCTACACTCAGAAATATTTTCATCAGCTGGTTATATAATAGTGACTGGATATCTACTAAAAATTTCAAAATTAACATATGCAGTACCAAACACTTTACTCATAAGAGCTCATACCTATTGTTCTCCCAGTCTTCCCCATCTCAGAAAATAAGGGACAGAGGGATCCATTTAAAAACATAAATCATATTCTTCTCTACTCAAAACACTCCAAAGGCCTACCTTATTATTAAAAATTAAACCTAGCCACTCACCATGACCTATGGGATCAATGTAGCTTTGCCTCAGCTACCTCCACAAAACCTAACATCTCCTCTTTGCCTCCTGACTCACTCAGCACCTCAGCACTGTTTTCTCCCTGCCTGAAGCTCTCTCTTTCTGTCCAGATCCAAATGTCTCATTTGCTCACAGTCTCTGCTCCAGGAAAACAGAACTAATAGGATATACATATACAATATATAGAAATTGCTAATTCAAGACCCAGGAAGAGCCAATCTTTCATTTGAGTCTGAAGGCAAGAAAAAAAAAAAAAAAAAAAAAAAACAGGTCCCGGATCAAAGGCAGTCAGATATGAGGAATTCCCCCCTTAGTCATGGAAAGGTCAGCTTTTTGTCCTATTCAGGCCTTCAATTGATTGAAGGAGGCCCACCAACATTAGGGTAGGCAATCTGCTTTACTCAGTCTACTAATTCAAATGATAATCTCACCCAAAAATACTCTCACAGAAGAACCCAAAATAATCTTTGACCATATATCTAGGCACCCCATGGCCCAGTCAAGCTGACACATAAAATTAATCATGACACAGTCTTTCACAGTTTTGCTGAAATATTCTATCAGATAGGGCATCTCTCACAATTCATATAAAGTCACAACCATATTCTATCTCTATATCCTTTACTCTAATTTTTCTTTCTAGCACTTATCACCAACTGATGTACTGCATATGTGTCCTCAGTTCACTTTCTCCCCTCCTACCCCCCACCCCAACACATTTGATTATAAGCTCCATGAAAGCATGGACTGTTTTATTCGCTGATTTATTTCTAGTGCTTAGAACAAAGAGGAAATCATTAAACATTTGCTTTTTTGAATGGATGAATACCTTCCTTACATGCCATATTATTTAAAAGGTAAACTAGCTTGTTCTTTTATCACAAACAGAAGTAATAACCATGAAATTTAGTCATCCATGTGTGATAACCTAGAGACAACCTTCCATAAGGCAGCCATTGGTGACATGTGAAAATTGCTTTTTGTTGTAGAATATACACATTACGTGAATTATCATCATCACTCTAAAAAAATAGATGCTTACTTCTCAGTATTCACCAAGGCAGGAGCAAAATCTTTTGATGAGCTTTTAAGAGATTACCAAATCAGCATCGTACTAAAAGCAATGTTAAATCAAACTAAAGATTAAAGATTAAAATTCGTTTTTGCAATAATGACAAATGCCCTGCACCTACCCACATGCCCTCGTGTAAGACAAGGCCCATACGTATGGTCCCCTTCCCCCCTCACTATTAGTTAATTTGAGTAATTGTGTATTGTCAGAAAAGTGATTAATACTAGTTTTTGTTTTGTTGTTTCAAAATTTTTTGTTGTTGTTGTTTAAAAGCAAGACATGCTTTTGATGACTCTAACAGACTAATTTGGGTTGTTGAAGCTGCTCCTGGGTTCCATCCACTCTGGAGAATGATCTGGGACATTTAGGTTTTGTTTTGTTTTCATTTCTTTTTTGGCGGGGAGGGAGGTGGAGTGCGGGGAGTATGTGTGGGGTTTGTTTTTATTTAGTCATGTTTTTTAAATTCATTAACCATTGGACAGCCCTTGAGGGGAGGGGGACAGATTGATTCCACATTCTATTTCCTAGATCTAGTTTAGAAAACTTGTTCCCCACCTGGTGCTCTTAGGAAGGAGTATAGTAAATGTCTCATTTAATAACATACTTCTTTTTGAAAGTTGCCTTTTTTCTCCACCCTTGAGTAGGCCCAGTATTTGATGAAACTCATGAAAGTGGGTGGAACCAGTCTTGCCCCTCCTCTTTTCTAGGATGCACTATATATGTGACTGTGACTTTCAAGGAAATTTGTTTGCTGTTTGCTGATTTTTTTTGAGGTTAATTTCTAACTTCATTCACTGATAAATGAAGAAAAGTATTGCGCCTTTTGAAATACACCAAACGGATTAAGTACATAATTAAAAAACATTTTTCCCTATCAAAATAAAAAGAGATTACCAAATTCAGCATAATTGTTGGAACTATGGAAGTATTGATTTTTATCTTAAAGCTTTTGCTCATTTAAAAAAAAGAGTTAAATTTCTCAACTGTTCAAACAACAGTTTACACCAAATAGTTATCTGGAAAGTTGTGACGACTACATTTCTGAGTTAAAATAAGCTAGCACAGTGATCAGTTAACAAAGAGTATATATAATGTGCCTTCAACTCTGATTTCTTGTTGTTTATCCTGACAACCATCTCCATTCTGCTGCCTAGACTCATTTTACAGATAAAAGAAAAACATTTTTCTTTTCCATTTTCCTTCCCCCAGTTGCCCTCTTTCTCTCATTTGATCTCATTTCTATTTTTGACTTCTGTAAGGAAATGGAATTTTCTGTATTCAATCTATAATACCCTGTATCTTCGTCAATTTTGCTTCAATGATACACAAATCTAGAAACTGATAACTGCAGCCTGTCAGAAGGTATTTCTATAATAAGGCAGAAATTTCTAAGATTCATTTTTATGGGAGTTTCCTAATGAATTTTTTAAGCATATATTTTTTCATTCTTAGCATCAAAGTCTATTATTTTCATAAGCAGTTTGGGGAATGGTATATCCACCTGTGAAACTTTGATAACATCCTTTATTATGTTCTTAACAAATGTAGAACTCAATTATTTCAAATCTGTTCAATTAATGCTCTACTGCTTTTTTCACACTGGTCAGTCAGTCTTTTAAGCTCTTTGCAGAAATAACAGGAGCTTAAACTACATAATACTTGGTGTTTGAGGAGGGGATATGCTTTGAAAGGCTCAATTCTCTAAGCAAAGTAGTTCTGTGAAAACTGTTTTCATTTTCTTGATGATAATCCATCAATTTCTTCAGTCCTTAAAATAATATAAAGTAGTTAAGCCATGGGGTTTCAAGCCTTACCTACCACTGGAAGTAAGCTTAAGTCCTGTGTGGAAGGATGTAAAAACATTTTTATACAAAGAAAAATTAATAACCTCAAGCATTTGGATAAGGACAAAATAATCCATATACTCTAATGTTTTGGTTTACTTGGGGAGCCTTCAGAAGTGTCAAAAAGGAAAAAAAAACAAATATCTCAAAGATACCTTGAAAGGAAAATTCTGGAAATTAAATCTTTTCCCTCCAGGGGCATATGTATTCAATTATTGTAAGGACAGTTTCAAAGAATCAGAATCAAAATAGTGTCCGAGCACAACGATGCCAGGGAAAACTTCTTGGTTTGATATTTGTAGAAATGATTCAAGACGCTAGGAAAAAGAGGCTGTGATTCCCTTATCGTTTCTTAGAAATTTCAACAAAACTGTGTTTTAAGGCAGCAATAATCACAAGCTTGTAGGGCAGAGGCAAAGGTCAGCAACCTACAGTCCTGGATCAAATCCAGCTAAGGGCCTGCTATGGAATGGTCTTTAGGTTTTTTAAGGGTTGTTAAAAAAAAAAAAAGGAAAGAAGGAAAAAGAAGAGGATTATGTAAAAGATACTGTAGGTAGCCAGCAAATGCTAAAATATTTATTACCAGGCACTATACAGGAAAACTATGCTGTTCCCTGTTCTGAAGCACAATCTGAAATTTAAACTTATTGTTTCTCTTTCCTTTACCAGGAAAGCAACAAACTAGAACAAGAGAGCTAGAACCAAGAGAAAGTGAAAAGGCCTTATCTACCTCAGAAATTATCCAAGAATATTGATTAAATGCAGAGATGTGCTGGAGCTGGCTTCCAAAAACCAGTTATTAAATTCTCAGGAATTCTGTGAGTTAGTTGGTAAACTGTTGATAGTCTGAAATCAGCCATTTGTAAGAGTATACCACAGAAATTAGCAAGCGCTATGAGTAGGGCTTTTGGAAGGTTTTGTTTACTTTTGTCTGTTTTCTAGCATACCAGTGACTGAATATCTTCTTTACATGAAATTTAAAATAAGATTTCTGTCAAAGAATCTCAGAGTTGAAATTATCTTGCTCAACCTTCTATATATTTCTAATAAAGTGGCCCTTGACCTTTTGCTTATACCTCTTTGGACTAAGAACTTGATTTTTGCAAGGTAGCCCATTCAGTTTGGGATTTATGTGACCCCCACCACAGACTTTCACTTCTATAGTACTATTGACTGAAAATCTTCAGTTATAAAGTACAAAGAAACTCTGGAAGAAATATAACAAGCAGTCCTTTAAAAGCATACCTATGTGTATATGTCTTGTACCTGCATTTGGATATCCCAGGGATGAAAACTAAAAGACAATTAGAAAGCAGAGAGGTTAGCAAAAGAGCTAACTCCACAGAAAATGTACGGAGTGTTTCTGCTTTCATAACCAAAACTAAGGGACTTTGGATTTAATGGTCATGATGAAACAGAAGAGGAAGAAGTATTATCACACAGATTCTCAGATGAAGGCAGATCACTTAAATAGTTACTAAATCAGTAAAGTGCTATTAAATGAGTTACTATGATACGAGGAGGTGAGAAGGAAATTTAAGGTTGAATTCTGATGAAAAAAGTCTTCCTTGAAAATTCATAGGCCAGAGCTTCAGACTTAAACTATGTGCTTGACAGTTTACACATTCAATGCAATCCCTATCAAAACACCACCAGCACTTTTCACAGAGCTAGAACAAACAATCCTAAAATTTGTATGGAACCACAAAAGACCCCAAATAGCCAAAGCAATCCTGAAAAAGAAAAGCAAAGCTGGAGGCATCACAGTTTCAGACTTCAAGCTATATTACAAAGTTGTAATCATTAAGGCAGTATGGTACCGGCATAAAAACATACACATAAATCAATGGAACAGAATTGAAAACCTGGAAATGGACCCACAACCACATGGGGAACAAATCTTCCACAAAGCAGGAAAGAGCATCCAATGGAAAAAAAGACAGTCTCTTTAACAAATGATGTTGGGAAAACTGGACAACATGCAGAAGAATGAAACTTGACCATTTTCTTACACCATACACAAAAATAAATTCAAAATGGATGAAAGACCTAAATGTGAGATAGGAAACCATAAAAATTCTAGAGGAGAACACAGGCAGCAACTTCTTTGACATCGACTATAGCAATTTCTTACTAGACATGTTGCCCAGGGCAAGGGAAACAAAAGCAAAAATGAACTATTGGGACTTCGTCAAGATAAAAAGTTTCTGCATAGTGAAAGAAAGTCAACGAAACTAAAAAGCAGCCTACAGAATGGGAGAAGATATTTTCAAATGACATAACTAATAAGGGTTAGTATCCAAAATCTATAAAGATGAATCACAGACCTGTACCTCTGAAACAAATAATACATTATATGTTAAAAAAAAAAAAAGATAGTAGGGAGGGAAAAATGAAGGGGGAAAATCGGAGGGGGAGATGAACCATGAGAGACTATGGACTCTGAGAAACAAACTGAGGGTTCTGGGGGTGGGGGGATGGGGATGGGCTAGCCTGGCAATGAGTATTAAAGAGGGCACATATTGAATGGAGCACTGGGTGTTACATGCAAACAATGAATCATGGAACACTACAAGAAAGGAAGGAAGGAAGGAAGGAAGGAAGGAAGAGAGAGAGAGAGAGAGAAAGAAAGAAAGAGGAAAAGGAAAGGAAAAAGAAAAAGAAAGAGCTTATTAAACTCAACACCCAAAAAATAAATAATCCAGTTACAAAATGGGCAGAAGACATCCAGATGGCTAATAGATACATGAAAAGGTGCTCTGCATCATTCATCATCAGGGAAACACAAATCAAAATCACAATGAGATACCACCTCACGCCTGTCAGAATGGCTAAAATTAACAACACATGAGTCAACAGGTGTTGGCGAGGATAGGAGAAAGGGGAACTCTCTTGCACTGTAGGAGTACAAGCTGGTGCAGCCACTCTGGAGAATAGTATGGCAGTTCCTCAAGAAGCTGAAAATAGAACTACCCTATAATCCAGCAGTTGCACTACCAGGTATTTACCCAAAGGATACAAAAACACATATATTCAAAGGAGTACATTGACCCTGAAGTCTATAGCAGCATTATCAACAATAGCCAAACTATGGAAAAAGCCCAAATACCCATCAACTGAGGAATAAAGAAGATGTGGTGTATATATATATATATATATATATATATATATATATATATATATATATATATATATATATATATATACTGGTGTGTATACACACACACACACACACACAAAGAATACTACTCAGCCATCAAAAAGAATGAAATCTTACCATTTGCAATGACGTGGATAGAACTAGACTGTATTATGCTAAGCGAAATAAGCCAATCAGAGAAAGACAAATATATGATTTCACTCAATGTGGAATTTAAAAGACAAAACAGATGAACATATCGGAAGGGGAAGAAAAAGATTGACAGGGAAACAAATCATGAGAGACTTAATGATATAGAACAAACTGAGGGTTGACAGAGGGAGGTGGGTGGGGGATGGGATAGATGAGTGATGGGTATTAAGGAGGAAACTTGTTATGATGAGCACTGGGTGTTATATGTAGATGGACCACTGAACTTGACTCCTGAAACCAATGTTGGACTATCTGTCAACTAACTAGAATATAAATTAAAAAAAAAAAAAAAAAAAACTGTTTGCTTGATATGGACCTTACCTAGATGAACTATTAACATCAGAGGGGCAATGGTAATCATTAAAGGCATTTAGTAGAAGCAAATGCAAATCTCCTTAAAAGATGAATCATCACAGATAAAGCCCTTCTAACAATAAGCCTATATGTAGAACACAAAGTTGCAGAAAACTCGAGGAAACAACAGACCACAAAGAAAGTCAGCAGACTCAACATAATTTTTTAAAAATAGTAAAAAGAAAAAAAAACCGGCAAAATTGAAAAAGAAACAAGTTAAGCTTCTGGAAATAAAATAAAATCACTAAACAAATTTAGTAAATTGTGTAGGTAAAAAAAAATTACTTAGGAGTAAGCACACTTCAATAGAAGAACATCTGAAAGAAAAGTTAAGAAATGTGGAGGATAAAATGAGAAGATTTAATACAACTTTAATTGTAATATACAAATAATAGAATCCAAAGAATGGGGAAAGGTGATATACTAAAGATTACAACTGATAATTTCTCATAAGTGACTAAATTCAATAATCCTTAGCCTGAGAAAACATACAGAATACAAGAGAAGAAAAGTAAAACAAAATCCACAGTTGTATATATTGAATGTAGAGACAAAGAACAAGTCTTAAGAGTGGCCAAAAAGAAAGAAACAGACTACCTTTAAAAAAAGACAATTATATCTTTAATAAAAATTTCAGTAGCAACAGTGAAGTCCAAACCATATTAAAGTATTAAAAGAAATTATGGACAATTATTACCTAACTGCTATTCCACAATGAGAAAAAAATGAAACAATTTTCAGCCAGAAACGAGAGAGAGAGAGAGAGGGAGGGAGAGAAAGGGTTTGTTATAAGAACCACTTATGTGGATGTACTTCATGGAAGAGGAAGTTAAACTCGGATGGAATGAGTAGTGGGAAGGAGTGATGAGAGAAGAAAGTGATGTGTGGATTGCTAATTCTAAAGGAGCACCGACTATAGGCATACCACAGAAATATTGTGGGTTCAGTTTCAGACCACCACAATAAAATGAATATGCCAAAGGGCTCAAATGAATTTTCTAGTTTCCCAGTGCATATAAAATGTATGTTTACACTATATTATAGTCCATTAAGTGTGTAATAGCCTTATATCTAAAAAAACAATGACGTGCCTTAAGTAGAAAAATACTTTATTGCTAACAAAGCTATCATCTGAGCATTCAGGGAGTCACAATCTTTTTGCTGGTGGAGGGTCTTGCCTTAATTCTGATGTCTGCTGACTGGTCAGGGTGGTGTTTTGCTGAAGGTTGGGTGGCTGTGGCAATTTCTTAAAGCAAGACAGTGAAGTCTGTCAAATCAATTGACTGTCCCTTTCACAAACCATTCTCTGTAGTATGCAACACTGTTTGATAGCATTTACTTACAGTAGAACTTCTTTCAAAATTGGAGTCCATTCTCTCAAACTGTCCCTGCTCTATCAACTAAGTTTATATAAACATTAATCTCATTGTACATCTCCATCAGAGCTCTTGGGTGGCCTGGTGCATTGGCCGTAAGCAGTAATTTTGGAAGGAAACTTTTCTTTTGAACAGTAGATCTCAAAAGTGGGTTTAAAATACTGAATAAACCATGTTGTTAACTGATGTTCTCTTATCCAGGCTTTGTTTTTCCATTTATACAATATAAGCAGAGTAGATTTAGCATAATTCTTAAGGGCCCTATACTTTTCAGAATGGTAAATGAGTACTGGCTTCAACTGAAAGTCACTTGCTGCATTAGCACCTATCAAAAAAGTCTTTGAAGGTCCAAAGCTAGGCATTAACTTCTCTCTAACTATGAAAGTCCTAGATGGCATCTTCTTCCAATATAAGGCTGTTTCATCTACTTTGAGAATCTGTTGATTAATGTAGTCACTTTCATGAATTATCTGAGCTCCGTCTTCTGGAGAACTTGCTGCAGCTTCTACATCAGCACTTGCTGATTCACCTTGAAATTTTGTTATGGAGATGGCTTCTTCCTTTAAAACTCATGAACCAACCTCTGCTACCTTCAAACTTTTCATCTGCAGCTTCCTCACCTCCCTCAGTCTTCAGAGAATTGAAGAGTTAGGGCCTTTCTCTCACTTAGTCTTTGGTCTAAGGGAATGTTGTGACTAGTTTGATCTTCTATCCAGACCACTAAAACTTTCTTCTTAACAGCAATAATAATAAAGCTGTTTTGCTTTCTTATCTTTTGTGTATTCATCATAGTAGGACTTTCAATTTTCTTCAAGAACTTTTCTTTTGCATTCACAATTTGGGAAGCTGGTGCAAGAGGCCTAGCTTCTGATCTGTCTCAGCTTTTGACATGCCTTCCTCACTAAACTAAATCATGTCTAGCTTTAGATTTAAGGTGAGAGACAAATGTGTGACTCTTCCTTTCACTTTGAACACTCAGAGGCATTGTAGGGTTATTGACTGGCCTAATTTCAATAATGTTGTGTCTCAGGGAATAGGAAGGCCTGAAGAAAGGAAGAGGTGGGAGAACAGTTAAAAACATGCACATTTATTATGTTTGCCTTCTTACATGGGTGTAGTTTGTGGCACCCTAAAACAATTAAATAGTAACATCAAAGATCACTCATCACAGATCACCATAACAAGTAGAATACTAATGAAAAAGCTTGAAATATTGCTAGAATTATGAAAACGTGACCCAGAGACATACAGTGAGCAAATGCTGTTGGAAAAATGGCACCAAAAGACTTGCTCAACAGAGCGTTAGAACAAACCTTCAATTTATAAAAATGCAATATCTGTGAAGCAAAATAAAGCGAAGCACAATAAAATGAGGTATGTCTGTATATATACTAGTCTGCTCAGGCTGCTGTAACAAAATGCCACAGACTAGGGAGCTTAAACAACAGAAATTTATCTCTCACAGTTCTTAAAGCTGGAAGTCCAAGATAAAGTGTTGCAGGATTGGCTTCTGATGAGATCTCTCCTTGGTTTGCAGAAGGCCAGCCTCTTTCTGTGTCCTCACATGACCTTTTTCTGTGCATGCATACTAATGAAATCAGACTTAGCCAAGAACACCCAATGCCATTTATAAAAAGAAAAACTCAGGGTGCCTGGGTGGCGCAGTCAATTGAGTGCTCGACTGTTGATCTTCGCTCAGGTCTTGATCTCACAGTCGCGAGTTTGAGCCCTGTACTGGGCTCTATCCACGCACAGAGTCTCCTTAAAACTTAATTAATTAAATAAAATAAAATAAAAGGAAAAACTCATACAACCATATAAAGAAGATACTGAAAAAATAAGCATCAGAAAAGAAAACCAGCCACTACAGAGAAAAATGTAATAGAAAGCAACCGAACTTAAAGCAGTTTGGTACCAATACAATCTAGGGCTAAATAGAAAAATAAATACAACAGAATTGAGCCTAGTGATTGATTTAAAAGCTCATAGAAATTTTTTCATAGATATTTGAAGTAATGAGAGAAAAGTTATAGTTAATATGGTCCAGTGAGGCAAATGTGTAGTTGAGAAAAATGATTTCCAAAATGATGGAAAACGAAAGCTGAGATGTTTGTCCAGGAACACCTGGATGATGACCTTACTCCTCTTCCCTATGTGATAAATTGGACCTAATGACATGGAGCTTATACAGGGGAATTGGATGTTTCTATTTCCATATATTGAAATGCCTAGTAGTGTGTGCTCATTTTATGGGAGGGTTCATAAAAGCAGAGAGTCAAAAAGGCCTGCAGCTTGGCAATCACTAAACTTTCCAAATCCAGTTAACCCCACCTCCCCTCCCACCCCACTGTCCCCCATCCCCATACATATTTTCCAATCCATGTGAATCAGGATATGCACATGCAATTTAAGTGTTAAAAAAAAATCAACTAGAGGAAGTGCCAACATTTTCTGTAAAAGGCCAGATAATATTTTAGGTTTTGTGAACCAAGAGGCAAAATCAAGAATATTATGTAGGCAGTAATATAATAAGAGGAAAAAGATTTCCACACTTTTTTTTACAAAATTCAAAATAGAAAAATCATTGAGTATAATTTTTATAACAGAGGTCTACAAAAGAAAAGAATTCTTTTCTTATGAGAGAGAGAGAACATTTCACTTAAAGGGTGTTCAAAGTTGGCATCCCTATAATAAAAATCAGTTGCAAATGTTTATCTATTAATGCTGATCTGTAATGACATTTTACCAATTTCATCTTTTAAAATGTCTTTTCACACAGATAGATATTGTCAAGTACCAATATTAATTCATGAGCATATAATTTTAACTGAGGGTATTTGCCATTTGTAAGACATTTATAAATTCTATTAGATTCCTCTGTTGGTGTTTGTCTTTCAGCAGGTCATTACAATGTAGATTAATCACTCCAATCGAAGGGTAAGTGGAAGTTCCTCAGTTATACAGTTAAATGGATTTTGCAATATGGAAATTCCATTTTCACTTGCATTGAAGTCCAAAAAAATGCTGCTAAATCTTCAGTTTGAGCTTAAAAAGCATATCTATCATAAATATGTATGGAATTGAATATCTTACTTCTTGTTTTAACTCTTAATAGTACACAAAGTATATAAAGAAGCTTAACATTACTTGTAATTCAATGTTCATTATTGTCAAAATATCTATTACAGTATAAATTTCAAATGTAAGTGCTGTTTTGTTTTATAATTTTAGTTTTAATTCTTTATACAAATTATCAAGTCTTCACCAAATGCAAATTAATTTCCAAAATGTGCATTATTCCATCACAATTGAAGATGGTTCTTCTTATTCAAAAACTTTCAATCTCAGTCCTAAACTCAAAAATTGCAATGAAACTTTATTCCTGTTAAGTCACCAGACTTAATCTACTGAATGGAGGGGCAAGCCATATTTAGCTTCTATTTTTGACAAAAATTCACAAAACTAATGATGGGTAAGTCCAGGACAATAAAGTTCACCATTGATATTACCAGTTCAATAACACATGATAGATTCAGATATTTTCTGCAAATTACCTGCCAATGAATAAGATGATGAATAACTATGGGCTTTAAACATTTCATATTTTTATTGTCCAGCTAATTCTATTCCTGCTCTAGACATATTTTTATCACCTTCGGTTATAACACATCTTAGCAGATTCCACTTCAGGTAGTACTGGATTAGTGCTTTCCTAAAGTCTTTGAAAAAATTCTTATGTATAAATGTTCCATACTGACTAATTCAGTCTTTTCAAACTTAGTACTGGTTCCTCAAATAACTTAGCAATATGGTAACATCTGTCAACTCATCAATAACGAAAGAAGTCCATTCAAAATTATTTGTCTTGTTTTATGATTGACTATTGATACTGTTCCAAATGTCCTCAACTCTTTAAGAAACAGTTCCTGCTGAAAAGCTAACAGTCTTATACAAATTTTCTCTGAATACATTCCTTTGGTTGTTTCAATCAAACAATTTATCTATCATTATGTGACTTTTCTTGCTTAGTTAACAGATGGATGATTTGAAAGTTTACCTTGTTTGCAGCTTCCAGTTTAGTTGTCATTGTTATTAAGAATTTCTGCTGAGATGAGATATACTCTTTTAATTTTTTAAATGTTCCTGGCCATTGTTTCCTTTGTACTAGGGATATTGTGATGTGTGCTTATTCTGGTAATATTATCACATATTTTAACAGTCTTTTTAGCATATCTATTTGTCACTGCATAATAAACACAATTTGGAGCATCTTTTCAATAATAAAGTAATTCACACTCCACTGTGCTTCAAAAGTATGATATTCTGTATTAGTTTCCTATAGCTGCTGTAACAAAATTACCACAAATTAAGTGGTTTAAAACAACACAAATTTACTCTCTTACAGTTCTGGGACTCAGAAGTCTGAAATAAGTCTTACAGAGTGCTAAAATCAAGACATCAGCAGGGTCCGTTCCTTTTGGAAGTTCTGGGGAAGAATCCACTCCTTGCTTCTTCCAGCTTCTAGACCCAGCTGGGATTTCTTGGTTTGTTGTTTGCAACATTCCAATCTTTCCTTTTGTCATCACTTCACCTTCTATGTCTGACTTTCCTATATCATTGCTATAAGGACCCTCATGATTTCACTGGACACACCCAGATAATCTAGGATAATCTCTCCATCTCAAACTTTCTAAGTTGATCACATCTATAAAATTTCTTTTGCCGTACGAGGTAACATACAGGTTCTGGAAATCAGGACATGGACACTTTTCAGATATTCTGCCTACTGCACACAATCCACATTTGTTTTCTCATTTTGATATAATGAGTGTGCACTGATAATAAAAAGTAAATAAGACAGTGTATAATATGCATTTTGAAATGCTGTCAATTTATAACAGCATCATTGCAATTTGTGGTACAATGAACATGATGAGAATATGGTCTTTCCTGCAAATACTCAACTCTGCTCTTATAGCATGAAAGCAGTCAGAAACAATATGTAAATGAATAAGCATGGCTGTCTCCCACACTACAATTTAAATTTCATATAATTTTCACATCATTAAGTATTAATCTTCTTTTGATGTTTTCAACCATTAATAAAGTATAAAAAACATTCCTATCTATCAGGCCATGCAAAATTAAATGGAAGGCTGGATCTGGCCCTTAAGTCAAATTTGCTGACTCCTGGCATAAACCAACAGACAATACAACAACTAGACAAGACCTATATACTTTGGACCAAGTGGTTAAAAAATAATAATAATAATCTTACATTTAAAATTCAGGAGAATTCACATAAAAACCTTACTCTCTGGGGGCGCCTGGGTGGCTCAGTCATTAAGCGTCTGCCTTCGGCTGAGGTCATGATCCCAGGGTCCTGGGATCGAGCCCCACATTGGGCTCTCTGCTCCGCGGGAAGCCTGCTTCTCCCTCTCCCACTCCCCCTGCTTGTGTTCCCTCTCTCGCTGTGTCTCTCTCTCTCTCAAATAAATAAATAAAATCTTTAAAAAAAAAAAACCTTACTTTCTGTCTCCTCTTATAAAATCTGAAGATCTGGCAACCCTGGGCCCATATGACAAACTGCCACAATGAAATAATTTGCTACCTTAGACAGAATGTGGACTCCTAACCTGGTCTACTTCAATCTTATATTACTTTGAGTAGGTGACCCAGGTTTCTTATCTCCCTAAATTTCTTATTGAATTCTTCATTTTTAAGGATTTATTTATTTATTTGGAGGGAGAGAGAACGAATGTGAGAGTGGGGCTAGGGCCAGAGGGAGAGGGAGAGAATCTCAAGCAGACTTCCTGCTTAGTGTGGAGCCTGACACAGGGCTCAATCTCACAACCCTGAGATCATGACCTGAGTGGAAATCAAGAGTCAGACACTTAACCAACTGAGCCACCCAGTGTGCCCCTTATTGAATTCTTTAAACAGTTCCTTCTGTGTGGTAATTTTTCAACTTTCTGTCATCTCAACTCCTTTTCTTTGTACTACCTCCATTCTCTCCTAAAATATGGCACCCAATAAAAAATTCAATACTTAGCACAGACCATAGTAGTAGTGGTTCTTAATTCAGGTTATGCATTAAAATAATCTGGGGATACTATGGGAGACAATTCCAATGGTTGGATCCTACCCAAAACCAATTAAATCAGAACTTCTGGTAGTAGGGCCCCAGGGTAACTATTTAAAACACTCTAGGGTGATGTTAATGTGAAAGCAAGACCTGTATCTAGTGAATTAGAGCAATAACATTGTATCATTTTATCTTATTATGCGGTTTATGTATTTAAACCACTTTTGAGATTTCAAACCTAAAAACAAATATCCAGTAAACTTCTAATTATCTAGAATAGTTAGAAATTATGAATTATTTCTGTTTAACTTTTATTTTCCATTTTCAATCATTTATTCTTTCATTCAACAAGAATTTATTAAGAACCTATTTTCCACACAGTTGGCTTGATTAGACAGCTACAATGAGAATAGCTTGGTAATTCTTATTTCAACTTGATGACCTGAATTGAATTCATACGACATCAATAATTACCAACTTGCCTATGTGGCAGACTTTACACCAGGCACTTCTCATGGATTTCTCAGTTTCTTCTTACAACAACATACTACTATACACAGTACACTCTTTATTATCTCCAGAACACAAATGTTGATCCTGAGACTTGATGGGGTTAGAAACTTCTCCATGGTTCCATAACTAACAATTTGTACACACAGGAAACCGAATCAAGACTCCAGAACTAAACTATCTACTGCTCCACTAAATTGCCTTACACCATGTGATAAACTATAACACACAAAAAATATAATGTAATAGTTTTAAGGATATAAAGTAATTCAGGGTCACTGCACTGCTTCAGGCTCAATTCTAAACAAGGAATCATTATTTGTAAGGTGACCATACATTCTAGTTTGCCTGTGATACAATACACCTGGCTTATACCTATTTTGGAGTGAGGCAAATATATTAATAGACACACCTTCACCTTAAATACTGCCCTAGTTAATTTTTTAAAAGATTTTTTTTATTTATTGAGAGAGATCGTGAGAGAGAGAGAGCACAAGCAGGGGGGAGAGGGAGAAGCAGGCTCCCCGCTGAGCAGGGAGCACCAACATGGGTCCTGGGATCATGAACTGAGCTGAAGGCAGACATTTAGTTGACTGAGCCAACAGGCGCCCAATAGTATCCTTAGACAAATTATATAGTCACTTAGTTTTACAAGACTATAGCCAAGTACAGTGCCAGTAAACTCTAGGCACTCAAATGCATTATTTAACAATTTTAAAAAATGATGGTGAAACCAAGAATTTATGCCCTGCCAATGGCTTGACAAGTTTATGTTTAAGGAAAGTCATGTGCTACTCTCAAAAATACAGTAGAAGAGAGGAGCCTGGGTAGCTCAGTCAGTTAAGCATCTGACTCTTGATTTCAGCTCAGGTCATGATCTCAAGGTTGTGAGATGGAGCCCCGTGTTGGGCTTTGTACTGGGCGTAGGGCCTGCTTAAGATTGTTTCTCTCCCTCTGCCTTTGCCCCTCCTCCTCCCCCCAAAATTCCGTAGAACATTCTAAGTATTTTCACATTCAGAAAAGTAAGGTTTTACGATTAGAAAAGCTGCTTTAGTTGTTATGACTGCCTTTTTTTTTTTTGTCAATGAAATAAAAGTTTCATTGTCAGTGAAATAAAAGTTTAGACTAGCACTAAATTTTAAACATGGCTAATTTTAGAAGGTTTTTGCCCTCTGAGTATACTTATGCTGTTTCCCATGTGAGAAAAGGGACTTGAGTACATGTCTCCTTCCTATATAGTGGCCAAAGAGACAACAAAGTAGGGATGGGAATTTTTCCACTTACAAGGGGCCTTCTGTCCTGGGCTATGTCTAATATCACCATTTGATGTGAGATGTGGTCAGGCCTAGGGATGTAAGATCACAACCACAAGTTAAAGAAATTTGCTATTGATTGCTTTAATCACTCCTCATAATTTATCCTACATGCTACTTGACCATTCACGAAGGCTCACAAAAAAACACTATCAGTTTATTTTTAAATTCGTAAGTAGGTAAGAGAGGAGATGAATCTGCCTGTGAGTCTGCACCACTCATGTCGCAGATGTTTGTTAGGTAATGAGATGGTGCATTTTTTCAGAATTCTAAGAATGTCACTGATGCAAATCTTTTCTCACATCATACTTGTTTCTCCAAAACTGTCCATACTCTTATTTGACTTGTATTTTCTATCCTATGACTATAATTACATTATATATTTAAAAGTATTAAAAAAAATGTTCCCACTTGAAAAGAAATACAGAAAGTTACATTTCTCTAGTCACTTCTGATTAGCTCTAATCTGGCTCTCCAGAGGGAAAGGACACGACATTGAACACTGAGTTTCTCTATTCAGAAAGCTGATCCTTAATAGCACTGAGGGGGAAAAAAAGATTCTTTTGATCTTGTATTTTAATCTTAAATTTTAATTTGCACTATACAATTTTAATAACTGTCCTCTAGGTTTCAAAGTGAATAGAATTAAGTATTTTGCACACGTTGCATATTACACATGTAACTTCAGATTCCTTTGTATCTGCAAGAGCTTTGAAGATTGCTTATTAAATTAGTAATGACCACCAGTCAGGGCTGTCAACCTCTTTTGTACACTCATGAGCCTTGGCCACAAATCAAAAATAGATGTTGAACTCTTTTTTGTTCCCAAGCATAATATAATGATATGACCTGTGATTAATAAACTCCATGTTTCAAGTGGGATTGTAAATAACCCTATCTCTTGCTTTTTCCAGGCTCTGCTTAATACACACAAATGAATACAGATGCCAATCAATTGCTTATACTGTCCAGAAAATTGATCAAGTTCTAACACTAACAAAAATAGTACCACTTCTGAGAAGTATGTTCCTATCCTTATTAACCTAAACTAAAGCAAAGTTAATGTTCCAACTATGCAAATACATCAGCAGTCCAAGCCTATGTAAAAGTGGCCATTTCACTTTTGTTTTGGTTTTTGTTTTGTTTCTGAAGATTAGATAGTGTTTAAAATTAAAGAATACATGTTTAAGAAATTACATCCTATACTCCTTGAAAGCATGTGAGAGAATATGACTCTAAGTTTATATATTTACAATTCAATTTGGAAGCCAGCACTGAAAGGGCACAAACATGTAACACAATTGGTGAACATTTTACATTTTTCCAAGAAAGAAGATTTTTTTGTTCATTAGTTCACTAAAAGAAAATGCACTGAAAACTCACTATATGTTATACCCTGTACTATGAGCTGAGGAGATAAAAAATTTTATAAAACAGTAAGTTTTGTTCAGTAATCCACCATTTACTAGGAAAGATAAACATGGAATCAAATATTCACATTTAAGTGCCATAAATGAAAGAAAGGAGGAGGAGCAGTATGCTAGAACAAAGGTGAGTGGGCACTGTCTTGAGGGGCAAAAAGCTTCAGTGAGGACAGAAAGCTTGATCTAGAGGTTGAAATGTAAGGAGGAATTCACCAGACAGGTCAGTGGAGCAAGGGTATTCCAGGCCGACCTCGAAGGAGGATAAGATACAGAGGCTTGGAATGTAAGGCCCATTAAGGGCTTTTTGAATTATTAGTATTACACAGGACAAGGGGAGAAATAGGAGATGATGCTGGACTGCAAATCAGGACACTATTGTGTGTGTATGTATGTGTGTGGGTGTGTACATGCACATGAATATAGATATATATTAGATCTTAACTTCTGAGATTTAAAGAGGCTACCTAAACCATCTGTCTAATCATGTGGTGATTGCTATTATGTTCTCCTCCAACCCTCAATGCCTCAATGCACCCACTCCCAAAATATACAAAAGGAAATGTAAAATGGTCCAGAATAAGGTATTCAATGAGTACAATCCATATCTATTAATGATCTGGTAACATACAAATTATAATTCACTGGAGACTTTATTATCATGATGATTAACACTAATGCCAACTCAACAAATTGCCTGATATACTTCATTTATTGAGTTATAATTTACATATTGTAAAATCAGATCTTTTTTGTGTAAGGGGTCAATGAGTTTGGAAAAATCTACAGTTGTATAACTATCCTGACAATCACAATATAGTACATACAGCTCCACCCCCCCAAAAAATGTCCTTGTGCCCCTTTTAATCACTTCCTTCCCCCCCACTTCCCCAGCCCTTAGCCAAGGCCAATAACCGATCTGTTTTCTGTCCCCATAGTCTTGCCTTTTCCAGAATGTAGTATAAATAGAATCACACAGATTGAAGTATTTTGAGTCTGGTTTCTTTCAGTTAGCTTAATGCATGTGAGATTCCTTCACATATGATGTACATTGACATATGTATCAAGAGGTCATTCTTTGTTGTTATTGAGTAGTTTTCCACTGTATGGATGCACCACAGTTTGTTTATGTATTCATCAGTTTAAAGATGTTGGGTTATTTCCAGATTCTGTCAAATATTAGAAAAGTCACTATAAACATTACATAAATTTTATGGGTGAATATAAGTTTTACCCATACTTCTTAGGTAAGTATTTTGGAGTAGAATTGCTGGACCGTATGTTTTTAACTATATAAATTACTGGTAGTTTTCCAAAGTGTTCCATTTCGTATTCCTACCAGCAATGTATAAGAAGTCCAATTGCTCTGATCCCCACCAGCACTGGGTTTTGTCATATTTGATTTTTTAAGCCATTTTAATAGGTATATGGTATCACAATATCATTTTAATTTGTATTTCCCTAATGACTAATGATATTGAACATCTTTTCATGTCCTTTTTTACACCCATTTATCTTCTTTGATGAGGTACCTTTGCAAAACCTCTGCCCACATTTCCAAATGGGCTATTTTCTTGGTATCATAATATGAAAGTTCTCCATATACCCTAAATGTATATCTTTTTTCAGGTATGTGTTTTGTAAAGATTCCTCTCAGCCCACAGATTCTCATTCTCTTAATAGTGTCTTTCACAGAACAGACATTTCTAATTTTGAGGAAATTCAATTTGTCATTTTTTTCTTTTTTATGACTGTCATTAATGTCATATCTAAGAAATATTCCAAGATCACAAAGATTTTATCCTATATTTTCTCCTAAATATTTTATAATTTTAGGTTTTATATTTAGGTCTAGGAAACATTTTAAGTTAATTTGTATTTAAGATACAATACATAGGTCTAGGTTCACTTTTTGCAAATGGATCTCCTATTATTCCAGCACCATTTTTTTTTTAAAAATTCTTTCTTCTCCACTGAATTTCCTTTGCACCTTTAACTAAAATTAACTGGCCATATAGAGAGGACTATTTTGGAACTCTTTGATATACTTTTTAAAATAAAACTTACAAAATGATGGAATTTACTATAGTTCTACTAGGCAAGCTACCTAAAATACACATGAGAAATGAGAAGCCCAAACAAATACGTGAGGAGATGGGAAAGAGAGGCTTGACAAAGAGCACTGAAGGCTCTAAAAACATGAGATGCCCTATATAGTAACATAGATCCACCCTTCTTTGTTGAACTGCTACTTCCACTGGGCCACTTCTCTTGATTAGAAATACCAGGTTGGACTCTTTTCCCATGAATTTACTGACGTAAACTGAAGCTGACATGTCACCCAGGAAAGCAAGAGAGAGAAGGATTTGACCCATGGTGGGTAAATCCATTAGGAACCAGCACACCCATAGGGTAAATAAAGAACAGCTTTTCATAGCTGCACACAGATCTTCCAAGATATGTTTTTTTCTTGCAAGTTTTTTTTTTCTTTTTCTTGACTCACTATATGTCTGTAGCACAGTCTCAAAGAACACTCCACTGAAAGGAGATTTCTCAGATGCAAAGCCTTTGTTCTTAGGCAACAGTTTTTTATGCCTTAACTATCCAAATCCAAATCCAAATCCTCAGCCAACTTCTTCCTGTATGCCATGTTCCTTCGTATGGTAAAAGACATAACACATACAAAAGTCATCTCTCTTTCACAGGCTGTAATTGTCCTTTAATTAGAATATAATTAAAACCAAATAAGGAAGCATGAAGATGAATAACTTTATGGGTTTTTTTTATCTTGAAAAGTGGTTATTTTTTCTTTGATAATCAGCCTAAAGTTGGAAAATGGTTTTGAGCATTTTGATAGTAAACCACTGTGTGTGTGTGTGTATGTGTGTGTGTCTTACCCTGAAAGGCACTCATACAGAGAGCATTTTAATTTTCCATGGTATTGCTATTTTGACCTCTGAGACCTTGCAAAGTAAAGTATTTATGATCCTGGGCTTTTTTATGGTATTGTTTCAATATTTTTGTAACATTTGTATTTCTTGCTGATGTTTTTAGCATTAAAAATCACTCAAGCTGTGCTGAAATATAATGGTATTCACTGAACCATACCATAGAAGGATAATTCAGTTCAGTGAGGTTATTCTAGCTCATCATGTACACAAAGGATTGAAAGAAATTGTAGAAGATTCTCAGTTCTCTACATGGGCAGCATTGAGTGTTTTTTTTTCCTCTAATAACTCGACATAGAAAAACCTTCACTTGAATATAAAAATATCTAGTTTTAAGTCTTTAGAGCAAACCAAAGGAACAATACAATGGCCTAAGGTATAAGGAAGCAAAGTACTGGTGAACAGTTGCTCCAGATCACTAATTTCCTTTACCTGTTACCCCGACAAAAATCAAACTTCAACAAGTGGCTTTTCATTCCCAGTTTCAACACATCCCTATCAAGCCCCCACAATGATTAGTCTCAAACTCAATTAGAGTAGTGGAATGTGCTATTACACGTATAAACCAGGGATGATTTAATTTCCATGTATTAAGTTGTTCCTAACTGCAGATATCCACAATGCCTCAGACTGACTGCTATGCTTGCACCGTTTGTAGCTATTTTGCAATTTCTATCCCAAGAATAGATAAATGCTCTCTGTACCTTGTCACTCGGCTTCAGATGTCAATTACATACATAGCACCCAATATTATTTGACCTTTTGTATATTTTCACTTTTGATTGGCTGATCAAATCAAGTTTGGCTTAATTAATACAACATAAACTCCTGAGGGATAAAGTATAAAAGCTGACTGGTCAAAACACTAATATTTGCATGTCTAAAGAGAAAGACAGATAATCTCCAATAGACATATCTTTTTCTTCAATTATATAAGGGCAAATACATTTTGAACTACGAATGATTGAGACCTTAAATTAAGCACACTCATCTGATAGAAGCCATAAATTCCTACTGAAGGTGAAAAACAGATCTTCCAAGTCTTACTCCCTATAGATAAGTAAAAGCAAGTATTGTTGCAATATTCAAACGCAGAAGACTGCTTAAACATACGGGTTCTGGAATCTGACAAACCTAAATTCAAATGAGGTCCTGCTATTTGTCTGCTGGGTGACTATGGGCAAGATTAAAGCTCAATTTCGTCATCTGCAAAATGGGTATAGTAATAGTTTGGTTTCTGGTTCAGTTGCTACAGCACAGACTATAAAATAATACTGACTCAAACAAAATAGAAGTTTATTTCTCTCTCAAATGACAAGCTAAGCATTCCATTCTAATAGAGCAGCTTTATGGTGTCAGGGTCAGGGCTCATTCTACCATACTGCTCTGCCATCTTCAATATACAGCTTCAATATTTTAGTCAAAAAAATGCTGCTTGTGCTCTTGTTATCATATCCATTTAGCAGCCAGTGGATGTGAATAAAGAGGAGGTACACTACAAGGTACACTGTTGTAGGTACACTACAAAAATAATCACTATCCTCCACTCTTCCCTGTATCTATGTCTCTTCATAAGGTGACTCTGCAGTAACTTCCATTAAATAGTTCATTTCTCCACCCCTTGAACGCATGAGTGCCTTGTGACTTACTTTAACCAAAAGAACGTGCCAAAAATGACATATTATGAGTTCTGGACCTAGATCTCAATAGGTCTTAAGCTGTTCCACTTGCTCTCTTGGTGCCTTGACAGGCACTGTGTAAATATGCCCAGATTAGCCTGGATGAAGAAAAACATGTAACCTCAACTTACGGTCATTGCCTCCAGTGATGGTTAGCCCCAAACCAATCTGATAGCTAATCACGGATGTAAACTCAGATAACTCCAGAAAACTCCATTAGCTGATCCCAGCCCAAATTGCCAACCTGCAGGATTATGAGTTAAATTAAATTATTGTTGCTTAAACTCACTAAATTTTGGGGTGGCTTATTAGGCAACAAGTGATAAAAGAAAAAAGAAAACTTTCCTTTTAATGCTATGACCCAGAATCTCCACATATCACTTCTATTCTTATTAGTCTTGTGGCCATAGTAGCTGCAAGGGAAGCTGGTAAACATAGTCTTTCAATGGATGGTCATGTGTCCAGCTACAACTAGGTTACTATCACTAAAGAAAGAAAAGGGGAATCCAGAGAATTCATACTGGCAGACAACTAGTTAGTGAGTTGCCATCTCCACCCCTTTAGCTGGTTGAGAAGATTAAATGTGAAGTTAAGTCTAACAGTCTTGTCTCAGTAACAAGAATCCAGAAAGGGCCCAATGTTTGATGTCATTTATATTCAGAATCATACATAGATGGCATTTGTTTAAAGCATCACAAAGAATAGTCAGGAGTATCAAATTCTCTGTACCTATTTCTGCTATGTCCGTTATCTTCCAGCAACCCCTCCCTTGTCCCAAACTAAAGTCAGGAACCACAGTGGAAGACGATCCACAGAGCGAATTTAGAGTGACACTGAAACATTGCATCTACTGATGTGATGTGGACAAAGCTTAGATGTCTGCTAGAAAAGATTAGATAGAACTTATGGCATAAAGCCAGGGGCTAGGACTAAAGGAAGTTCTTTCAATTTTATCATCTGTCACTGTACAATAAATAGAGAATGTCACTGGACAACTGCCAGAAATCTGAGTGAGAAGGGCTTTTCTGTTTTTCCTTTTTTTTTTTTTTTTCTGTTGCTGGGAGTTTTGTTAAATAAAATTTTTAAAAAGGTGGTGGGTGTGATAGTAAACTATCTTGGCTTTGAGGAGAGAAATAAAACAGGTGTCCATTTCCTACAGCCAAATCATGTGTCTCTTTCCAATTTTAATTGAAAAGAAATGAAAGAGAAGAGCAGAATGGGAGATGGGCAGTGGGAAAATGACAGAAAGAAATCTAAAAGGAAAGCTTTTGAAAGAGTTTGATAAATGTGCACAAAGCCCACCCCCATAAAAGATGATCACCACTTTTTAACCAGCTACATGATTACCTAATGGTAACCATAGAATAAGTAAGCAACCATTACGCGAACTTTAGTTAAGAACACATGTTCCCCCGTATTTTGAAATCTGATGTTTTGAGTTATCCCCCAGACTACAGGGTAGCCTCATATTTGGTAAACAGTTATTACTGTTGAAATCTGTGTGAACCATCTCTCTCTCCTTCCAGAGTTTCTACCAATTCAGAATTTGCTATTACAAGTCAAATGCTTAAACAACCTGAAAAAGTATAACTAAGGGACCCTGGATAGAAGAAAGATTAAATAATCAATAAGTAAAGTGACACATGCACAAAAGAATAAGACAGCAGTGAGATGCAGGGCAGGTGTGGGCCATCTTGTGAGTGGCAGCATTTACAGAATATGTCCAATTGAGATGAAAGGAAGGGCTCAAGGTCAACAACAACTAGAAAAACAGAAAGCCATAACAAAGAAGGCTTTGTCAGGAGCCATATATGGATAAGGCCTAAAAGCTGAGAGCAGTGTGGGCTCAAAGGTAAGCCAGGGAATACAAAGGATATTCCAAAGGAAACCAATTTCAGAAATGGGAGAAGGATCACAGACAAAGATAATGGCATAGAGAAAAGGAAGATGAATAACTCCAAAGTACTATCTTTAGAAATATTTGTTTTATTCAAAATGATTAAGAAGCAAACACCCATGTCACCTACAGTAGTTGATACTTTAAAATATGAGACATTGTCAGGATAATTATGAAAGGTTTAGGAAATTGTAATATACAGCATAAGAGGAACCCAATCAAAGATTAAAGTGTGATACTGAAGAGATACCCAAGTCATCATTTCCAGAGAATATACAAAGGAGTACTACTCTCTCCCGAGGGTAATCGATATTACATAAAAACAATAAATATGAAGAACAGCCAGATTACATGTGGTTCTATAAGTTTCTTTCCTGATGAGAATGCTGAAAGCTAACCATGCATTGTGATACTCCAAAAGGGAGGTGTGTGATAAATACCCAATCTTTGTTTCCCATCATCATTTAGCTACTTTTCATTTGGGGAGCAAGATACCTGCTTGCATTGGGATTTTCCAAATTCGAGTGCTCAGGTTATATCCCCTTCCCAAACTAGTGGACATGTGACCAAGTCCAGGCCAATCAGCTTCTCCCTCCTTAGAATGTGCTGCTTTAACAGATGGACACAAGGATAAAAACTGGTGCCCTGAAGTATCATTGCTCTCTTTCTACTAATGGGCTTACCCTGCCTTGCAAGGTCTGGTGATTCAGGTTTCCTTGGATGTTCTGAGCTTCCCAAATCCTTCTATGAATTCCACTCAGGCTTGATAGCCAGAGGTCCTCTGCTTGAAACCAATTCACTATGGGGCGAGCAGTTTGCAACACTTTACGAATACATTTGACTATGGATTTTTTTATTTCTTTTTTGGCAAAATAGCATACTACACAGGTTATCTTCACAACATACACTGCTGTAGATAATAAGGGAGGGCCTGTGGAACATAATAAGGGAACATAAACTGTACTCCATACTTATATTTACTCATCATAAATCACCAAGCAAGATAACACATCCCTCTCAACATGTTCTTGCCACAAGGAGCATTAAAATGGTGATAATTATGGTGAAACCACCACACAAAAAATACTGTATTGGCACGAAGACCATCAAAGATCAGATGACTCTTAATCTGAGGAGAAAGGTAACATCCTCAGCAATGTATAGGATTTACCAGGGCATCACAGTTAAACATAACTATTAAAGGGAATTTTGAGCTTACCACAAGCAGGACCTTCCTGGAGAACAGTAAGCCCTAGTTAACTAACAATCTCCCTCGCTCTGGAAGGGTGTGGAGGGGTGGAAGAAGTACCTCTCACAAGTCTCCTCCCAAAGCCTAGCAGTGTGGTAGAATATGTATTTTTAAGGAAAAAAATAGCTCTTTAAGTATATTCACTTATGAAAAGCAAAATTTCCTCCTCCCGAAAAAGAGAAAAAAAAAATTTCCCTAGTTTAGGGCACAGCAAAGAAATATTCCCGAATAGGAAAATAGAGGAAAGAGGAAGGTCCAAATAGAAAGAAAGAATAAAAAGGTGCTAAAAGCATATACCTAAATCATATTAACTCTATCTTTGTATTTCTACAACAACAGGTCCAGAAACAACAATATTCATAATATTCATGGCTATTATGGATAATATGATTATCATTCATGATACGATTTAGATTCTATTCCAAATATATTATAAGCCATTATCCTCATTATACAGATAAGAAAATGATTTGCATTCTATTCTATTTACATTATAAGCCATTACACCATTACAGATATGAGAAAACAGACAGGAAGGTAGGCTAACTGTCCAATTTAACCAATTTAACTTCCTCTCAGTTCATTCTCTTGCCCTAATTGTTTTTCTCTTTACCCCACAAAAAATGCAAATGTGATACAATCCATAGTGATAATGATGATGCAAGGAAATCGTATAAAGATTTGTGGGCATATACATATATACACATATACATACTCATACATATTCAAAAGGATGCATGAGAAGAATAGAAGGAATAAGTAGTAAATGGAGTGAGGCCCTGCAGGGGATAAGAAGAAGAAATGAAGAATAGTCTTCAAGAGGACTTAGGAACATACCTTTCTCTGTCTAGATAACAGTAAAAATACAAATGTTTTGTGGAGGTATTGGAAATTTTGAGGAAATTCATACTTGAAGCAGTTCTTAGAGAAGTATCATGCGGAGTCATTGGGGAAGGAAAAAACAACATATTATCTAACTTTATTGAGTATATTGGTCTGGACTAGTTTCCCCTTTTTTAGTAATCCATCCTTTATCCATGTAAGATATAAATATTTATCTATGATGCAAATTAAATGAATGCTTATCGAGCAAATCAGTTAGGAATGGTTGCACTGTGTTCACATAAATTCTAATAGCTCTTCCCAGCTCTCACAGGAATACTTTTTACAATTTTACAATTTTATCACGAACTTTCAGTTTGGTCAGGCTTTGTCAGGAGTTCTGACGTCTATATTTTACTTTTATTCCAAAGTAATGAAGAATGTTCCAAATTAGAAGTCATCTGGATCAAACCTCAAACTCAGATGACCACAGAATCTAGGCAAACAGCATAAGCGAATGAAGCTATATATGTGTGAAAAAAATTGTATGGCCATCTTGGTCTGTCTCTCATTTTCCCAACTTTTCACAATGGCCTGGAGGCAGAAACGTTACCATAAAATGTTACCACAAAAAGTGCAATGAAACTGACAAAGCAGTATTGGTCTTAGTCTCAGAGAGATAATAAAGCATGGGTAGGCACTGTCACAAACCGGCAAATGCATGATCATCTAAAGCCGGCAGCTGCTACCCAGCCTTACCTGCTAGTGCCATGCCTGAAATGTAATTCCAATATGGTCAGATGTTCTGAATTTTTAAGCAAAAATGTGATAGGTACCAAAAATATTCCCCCTTCCTATGTCTATGCCCTTTGGCTTATAACTATATATTGCCTCCATACTCTATGGGATTGCCTATGTCCTTTTTTTTGACCAACAGAATGAAGTACAAGTGACTGTAATGCCAGAGCTTCTAGGCCTAGAGCTCAAGTGGTCTTACATGTTTCTGTGTACTCTTATTTTTAACCATCAGCATGAGAACACATGTGTATGAAAGCCAAGGATCTAGAGAAAAGACAAGCTGCCCTAGCTGAAAGCCAGATGTGTGAGCCCACACATCTGTGGCTTATGAAGCCACATAGCTAATCCTCAACTCACCCTAGGCACATGAGCAATAGACTTACTTCTGCATACCACTGAAGCTTTGTGGTTGTTTGCTATGCAGGATTTATTATGGTAGTAGATAACAGATACCTGAAGGAAGTTCTTGAAAAACTATCATGCAGAGTAATCCAGAAAAAAAAAAAAAAACGTTTCCCATCAATATTCTGAGTCTATTGGTCTCAACTAGCTTCCCCTTTTTTTAAATTTAATTTTTAATTTTTTTATTAGCATATAATGTATTATTTGTTTCAGGGGTACAGATATGTGTTAGCTTCCCCTTTTCTAACAGCCAATCCTTTATCCATGTAGGATATATAGATATTTGTCTACAATTAAAGGTTTTTTTTTATGTTAGCAACCAATTAATGCTTTTAAAAACACAACACATTTCAAACACAATATTCTGTGAATCTGATCCAGACCACAGACCACTAACTGGCATTCTCTATTATAGTCTAATCCCTTCATTTTACAATTAAGAAAAGGCATTCTGAGAGACAAAATCTTTTCCAACACGAAGCAGTTGGACCTCAGATGTGCTGATTCACCTAATTTGGTCACTTTTAAAAAAGCATCTTAGTTTATTCCTTTGAGTGCATGGGTATTTCCAAAATCACTCAGGTCTTCCCTCCCCATCCTTTCTGTCACTTTGTTTTTGTCCAGAGGCTAGATCCACATCAAGGATCTACATTGCATTCATCTCTACAAACCTCATCCAGCACTATCAGCTACTGTCTTTTGAGCAGAGGTTTGAATTCTCCTCTTCCCAAGAAAGGTAGTACTTCTAAAAATGTGCTTAAGGCCACAAACTTGGTATATTCTTTCAGCATTAAACTCACACCACCTCTCTCTGCAACACAAATGAACAAATGATGCTTCTACCATAAAATGGAATAATTTTTACACAATGCTAAGGCAAAATTCCCATGAAATCTGGATAACGCTGGTCTTGGCCAAGCAAAAAGCAATCTTAGGATAAGAGCAGACAGGCAAATTGTAGTAAGGGATGTGTCCATTCATTTAGAAAAAAAGTTTCTCTTTCACAGTACTACTGAAGGAGAACCCATATTGAAAGTTGTGATTATTGTTTTAGCCGGGATTCATAAAGAGACTGAACAGCTGCACACTTTATTAGATCTAATCTAAATACCTGCTCCTTGTATTTTGTGCTGGGAGATATTTATGTTATCAATTCAACTTTATACTAACCATCAGGAAGAATACTCCCTGTAGCTCTGCTGACTCAAAATAATGACTTGTAAGGGAGCCCTAATGACAGAACAAGGGGCAATTATAGACCCAGCATGAGACTTAGAATAACTGCGTGATGTATTTTGTGCACTTGATTGACCTCATGTTCAAGTTCATTTGTGCCTCACTGTTGTAGATACGGCCTATGCCTCAGGGTATATGCCTTGTTAATTTCAATATAAGAAGACAGAACAGATTAGATCAGATGGCTCAAACAAAAAACAAAGCGCAGCAGTGCTTGGCGGAAAAGTGGTGGCACATTGGGGTCTACCAGAAGGAACCATCAGATATCTTTCAGGGAAGAATGAGAAGTAGGAATAATCAATATGGAATGTTAATTCACTTCTACTCTTGGGAGAACTAAAACAATGTACATCTTCTTGTGTCTTTACATAATTGTGGTGGCTCCTGGGAGGACTTAGAATTTATTGTAAAATAAGAGAGGGATAGGAAAACAAAGAGAACAAGAACTCAATATAAAATAAGGTTACTGTGAGATGTTCATCGATTATATTGCTTTAGAGTAAAATCATCTGGCAGTCTCTTCTATACATATTACTTTGAAATACACTACTGCTGTGCTGTAATTCACCAAATGAGAAAGGGGGAAGGGAGTCTTTTCTGATGGGTTGTTTATAATCCCAATTCTAAACATGCTTACTTAAATGGGAGGGGGCATTAAAAGAAGGGGTGCAGGAGAAGAACTGCTGTTTGTTTGTTTTTTACCAATGTTAGTGTTTACCCCCCCAAAAAGAAGAACAAGAACAAGAACAAATCCTCTTGATTTGTTGTGTACAAAATTATAGAGGGAGTTCAAGCACATAACGATATTGCAGACTGACTTGAAAACGACATAGAATAACTGGTACTTATGCAATTTCTCAGAAACATAGCCTTGATTCTAAATTGGTTGAAAAGAGGCGTTCCAAAATCGTCGTTTCATCAGTCTTGGTTGTTTGCTAATAGTACCATCTAGTGAACTCCGCCTACACTTCCAAAGTGGTTGTTAGAAAAACCTACGAAAGCCTTGGTAAAAACCTGAAATCAATGTTTTCTAAATGATACTGGGAACCACATCTTTTCTCTACTATCGTTAGCCATGTAATCTTTGAGAAAGTGCAAAACTAATATCTAATATCGTATGAGGAAGCTCCCAACTCAGAATATACAAATAAACTGCCAACCTAGCTAGCAATAACAGACACACACTGCCAAGTGATTAGAAATTGGAATATGGGAATCTATTCCATATTTATTTCACCTAAAATATTTATTTTTTTCGCCTAAAAAATTTAGACTGAAAATGGTTCATAACTGAAACCATAGGAAAGTAAGAGCTATTATAGAAAGGGGGAAATATGTTGATGTTTTCCACACCTATATTTACCTCAAATGTTAGAGAAGGAGTAGGAAATTTAGGCTCAAACATGCAGCACTTTTTTAAATATTGATTTTCAATAGGTCACCAAGTTTTAAAAAACAAATATTAGTAAGTTCTCTTCAAAACTCAGTCAGATAAAATATACTGATTTTAAATAGCACATAGAAGAATGCATTTTCACATTTCTTTAAGAAAATAGATTTCTGACTGAAAGCTCTTCATTTAGGAAAGAAGTTTCTTCTCCACTGAGGCAACATCCTCTGCTAATCCAAAGTATCTAGTAAGATGCAGGCAATCCTAATAAAACAAGCATAGCACATGTGATTGATTCATTCAATTTAGATCACTACCTTCCAAATTTTTTTAAAGATTTTATTTACTTATTTGACAGAGGGAGAGAGTACAATTAGGGGGAGTATCAGGGGGAGGGAGAAGCAGGCTCCCACTGAGCAGAGAGCCTGACATGGGGCTTGATCCCAGGACCCTGGGATCATGACATGAACCGAAGGCAGACGCTTAACTGACTGAGCCCCCCAGGCGGCTAACTACCTTCCAATTTTATTTTAACAACACTGGCACCACTTTTCCCCCAAACTAAACCAAAGAGAAAACTCTCAGAAATAAGACAGATAATGGTATTATTTTAGAGAACATTTTTTAAGAAGTATAAATGCACTGATTTTAAAGTCATTAAGTTAGAAAAATAAAGCTATTTTCATGATATCAACAATTACAAGTTACAGATGCAGATATAAGCCTTGTCATATAATAGCCTTTGGCTTGATTTATTTCAGCATTTCATTCAACTAAAGCTGAAGAATATTGGGGGAAAAAAAATCCTATGACTTGGACATATTTTGGCCAGAAAGTATCTATTCATCATTCATCCAGTGAGGTGATTTTCCTCTGGAAGACGCCTACCCAACTTTCAGTTCATTCATTTAGGGATGTTTATAGCTCCACCCATGGCATGTGACCCAATTCTGGCCAATCAGACTTCCTTATTTTTCCTGGCAAGAATAACTGCTTCAAAACAGAGTATCTGATACAGTTGAGATACAGTTCAGAGTCAAATTCTGTGCACTTTTTTAACAATTATTGGGAGAGTCACTGGATTTGAATCTGGAAGCATTTGCCCCATAGCTATCTGTAGCCATCCTAACATTATATAGGGCCCTCAGAATGATTCCACCAAAATAGAAGACAGCTTTACAAGATAAAGTGAAAATAAATTCTGATACATTCATTAGTTTATTCATTCAAAAGTATTTATTGGACATTTCTTATGGACCAGGACAGTTATTAATAAGGTAGAAAATAAAATAACAAATGCTCTTGCCCTCATGATGGATGCTTGCTTTGCAGTGGGGATAAAAGCATTTTTAAACAAATAATTTCAGAGTGATATGGGACCTTGTAATAAATAAAGCAGAGTAAGAAAGAATGATGAAGTAGATGTGCTCTATTATCTAAAACATGGGTTAGCTAACTACATGTCATAGATCAGATCTGTTTTTATATTTTTAAAAGATTGTTAAAGAGAGAATATACAACATTAGCAATCTGTGGCTATAAAAGCCTCAAATATTTATGTGGCTACTATGTGGCCCTTTATAGAAAAAAGTTGCTGGTCTACCAAGTAGTTCAAAGGAATTCCTCCTGTTCTCCCATAAGCATGCCACTGATTCTATCAAAAACCAGAGTCTATTTAACCACTCCTTTTACCTTGGCTGAGCTTATAAATAGTTTTAGCCAACAGAATTATGCAGAAGTAATATTCTCAGATTTCCAAGCCTACATCTTAAAAGACCTTGTAGCTGTTCTTTTCACTCTTGAAAACAAGACCCCATGTAAAGAAGTTTAGACTATCTTGCTAAAGAGAGAAGTCAAAAGACAGAGTACCTGAATAATGAGAGACTATGTGGAGGAAAAAAAAAAAAAGCTACACAGAGGAGAACTGAAGCATCATAGGCCCTCAACGCATTAGTGAAGCTGTGTTTGGTCCTCTGTCCCTAGTCAAGGTACTCTGGCTAAGAGCTATCATGTGAAACAGAGATCCTCACTAAACCTTACTGGAATTCCTGATTCACATATAGTGGACAATAAAATTATTGTTTTAAGGGCGCCTGGGTGGCTCAGTTGGTTGGGCGACTGCCTTCGGCTCAGGTCATGATCCTGGAGTCCCGGAATCGAGTCCCGCATCGGGCTCCCTGCTCAGCAGGGAGTCTGCTTCTCCCTCTGACCCTCTTCCCTCTCATGCTCTCTATCTCTCATTCTTTCTCTCTCAAATAAATAAATAAAATCTTTAAAAAAATTATTGTTTTAAGCCACTAAGTTTTGGAGTGCTTTGTTTTGCAGTAATAGGATGTGAAACAGAAAATGGTACCAGAATTAGAGTGCTGCTTTGACAAAAACCTAAAACACACAGTACTGCCTTTGGAACTGGGTAACAAGTCTGAAGGGAGGTGAGAACCATTAATGGAGGTTTGAAAAGCATTGAAAAGAAATGTTATTAAAGACTGGAGAAAGGATGACCTATAATACATAAACCTGAAACATTTGGCAACACTTGTGAATCTAGCTAAGATTTTTAGACATAAGTCTGGAAGTGCCAATCAGTTTCTGGTTATGTTGTGCATGATAAAATATAGGAGAGAGAGAAACTAAAGAATTGCTCCATATGTAAGCATAATTTAGAGGAAATATAGAGGACTCAGGATAGTTTTTCCAGTCAGAAAAAATGTTCTCAGAATAAGAAATGGCCTCCAGATAAAAATAAAATCAAGAGTGTGGCCAAACGATCATTTGTTAAAACCTCAGAAGAATTAAAGTTATATGTATTACACCCTTTGGTGAAATTAAGACAAGGACAAGAATCTTAAGGCACTGTCCTACATCAACCTGGTATGCTTAAAGTGGAGGACAGAAAAGTTACTGATGTGACTTTGGCACATGGAGTGAATCCTTATATATGAAAAGTCCACAAATACTTTAAGAAAGCTACATTGGTAGAAGAACTACTAGTTCGGACTGAATGAAATTGAGATAGATGAAAATGAAAAGAGGTCTATGGGCCCTCAACTTCATGTAGGTAGAAAGCAGGAGGAGGTGGGAGTAGTCAAATTGGGTGGCTCAGTTAAGCTTCGGACTCTTGGTTTCGGTGCAGGTCATGATCTTGTAGTCCTGAGATCCAGCCCCAAGTCAGGCTCTGCCCTTGGCATGGCAGATTCTCTCTCCCCCTCCCTCCCGCTCACTCTCTCTCAAGTAAATAAATAAATAAAATCTTAAAAAAAAATGGAAACAAATTCTCAGTGCACAAAGCCATGAGTCAAGGAAAACAAAGTGCTAAAGAACCCCTGTCAGGGAGCAGAAAAACCAAGTCCTGCTAAAGAAACATTCTCTTGAACAGGGAAACAGGTGACATGTGCCTAGCCGGTTTTAGAATGATTATGGACCAGTGACTGCTATGTGTCTTCCTTCCTCCCACTGTTGAATGGGAGTGTCTATTGCAGTTAGCCTGCTCCTGTTTCACCATTGTACTTGGTTTGGGGAGAGGATAACTTGACTTTTAGTTCACAAACCTTGCATCAAGAAGAACTACATTCAAAGAACCTTATCTCTCCAGTGCAGATGTACATCACAAGACACTGTATTTTGGGCCTGATGCTATATTTGGATAAGAACTGGAAAAGTATATTTTTCATGTGAAACAAATGAGAAAGGGTATAGTCAGAGGTGGACTATGGTTGCTTATCTACAAAAATCATCACCAACAATTATCTAATCCCTGTACACATGACACAACTCCAACAAGAGGAAGTCTATTTCCCCACCACTTGAATATATAGTGATCTTATGACTTGTTTTGACCAATAGAATGAGGTAAAAATGACATTCTGGGACTCCTAAACATAGCCCTTAAAGGACTGCTTGCTTCAGCTTTCACTATCGGAAGACAGCTATTACATAGCAAAGCCCAGAGAGGCCACAAGAAAAGAGAAGATCCAAAAGACGAGAGATTGTGTGAGGACAGAAGCTAAGTGGAGAAGATCAGAGGTGTCCCATCTGACAGTCAACACCAAGATCCCAGACAAGTGAGTGAAGCAATATTGGTTCTCTAGCCCCAAACAGTCCACCCAGCCAACACTACATAGAGGGGAAGACATGCTACCCACAGTCTTACTTGATTCCTGCACAGAGAATCTTAAGTGATAAATAGTTGTTTTAACCAACTGAGCCACCCAGGCGCCCCAAGTGATAAATAGTTGTTTTAAGCCACTAAGATTTATGATAGTTTGTTATGAAGTAATAGATAAAAGACACATAGTCTATTTTAGATAGCATAGCTAAAGAAGTTCACTGAAGAAGTAGCATTTGAATTGAGATCAAAATGATATGGAAGAGAAAACCGTAAGATTCAACATTCCAGGCAAACAATCTACTTTAGAAACTTCATGAAGTTTACTGAAGCTGGAGTGGTGTGGATACAATAAGGAGTGGAAAGAAAATGAGGTGACTAAATAGGAAAAAACTGGAAAAAAATCAGATATTGTAAGACCTTTTAGTTCAAAGAAAGGAATCTGAATTTTATTCCAAGCCCGTGTTAGAATTCCTGAATCAAGCATACTACTCCAGAACTTTTAAGTTTTATGAGCCCATAAATTATTTCTCTCTCTCTTTCTAAATTTGTTGTATTTACATCTCAAAGAGCCAAACCTAAACAATCTGAATCACTGAGATGACTGATTGCATAGTAATAGCATTTTAACTTAGGATATCACTTATCCATTAACTACAAAAGGTAAGGTATTCAATTTCTGCACAAAAAATGAGATCCCCTGAAAGTAACAACATACTAGTGATCGCTAATGTGTTCACATTTGGCAGATTACTTATGTAGGTACTTTCAGTTTATTTTAATTAAGTTCTAAGACATGCTTGTATTAGTTTCTTATGGCTACCATTAACAAATTAGCCCAAACTAGGTTGTTTACAGCAATAAAAATTTATTCTCTCACAGTCTTGGCAGTCAGATGTCCAAAATTGATTTTTTGGTGGGGACACCATTCAACCCAATAAAATACTATAAATATATATTTTTTAAGTCAGAGGAAAAAGTAAAACATTGTGGAATGCCTGAGGCATCATCGCAAGGAACCAAGTTTGAAAATCATGACTTTAATTTCAAAGGCATATGTTACTTCATTTTATTTTTAATGTCACAATTTCACAGGATGGTTAATTAAGTTTAAGAGGGACCAATAGTTGGAAGGAATCAGCTTATACTGTAGGTGTTGCATACCCACAGCACCAGCCTACTTAAAACATTTTAAACTATTAAAAAAATCATTTTAATAGTCTTAATACTTTGGATGCTGACCTCCATCTCCACACACAAGAAATTTTTTTTTTTTCCTTAGCTGTTTTTTTTTATTTTTTTATTGTTATGTTAATCACCATATCTTACATCATTAGTTTTTGGTGCAGTGTTCCATGATTCATTGTTTGTTTATAACACCCAGTGCTCCATGCAGAACGTGCCCTCCTCAATACCCATCACCAGGCTAACCCATCCCCCTACCCCCCTCCCCTCTAGAACCCTCAGTTTGTTTTTCAGAGTCCATCATCTCTCATGGTTCATCTCCCCCTCTGACATACAAAAATTTTTTACAGATTTTTTAATTTATTCATTTGAGACACAGAGATACAGAAAGAGAGAGAGCATGAGCAGGGGGAGAAGCAGAGGGAAGGGGAGAAGCAGACTCCCCACGGAGCAGAGAGCCTGATGCAGGACTCAGTCCCAGGACCCTGGAATCATGACCTGAGCCGAAGGCAGACGCTTAACCATCTGAGCCACCCAGGCGCCCCGAAATTTTTATTTTCATCTTGCTTTCACTGGAACCATCCTTACTCCATTTACAATGTGAATTACAACTTCTATTACTACCCTCCATGCCTGAAAGTGACTCAGTAGGGAACAGAGAGGGAATCACTATACTATAGACAAGTTTGGTGATCTCTGTGAAGCAAACAAAAGAGCATTCTGTGAATACTTAATTGCCTCCTTTTTTATGCTGCATCTAGTTGAACAGTTGAATCAAAAAGTACTGTAGAGAAACAAATACAAAATAACACAAAAGCAGTATGATATGATTATGCTAATTTAAAACTTTAT
Source organism: Eumetopias jubatus (assembly GCF_037043125.1). Classification (NCBI taxonomy): domain Eukaryota; kingdom Metazoa; phylum Chordata; class Mammalia; order Carnivora; family Otariidae; genus Eumetopias; species Eumetopias jubatus. The sequence goes on from NW_028274811.1 coordinate 100,447,722, forward strand.
TTAATAGCAATTTTCATTTCTTACTACAAATACAAATAATGGGTCCATACTTTAAACATAAGGAACATTCACACATTCTTTGTTTGCACATTTCTAATTCTCATGTCTAAGAATACTGAGTTAGTGAGAATGATTTCTATTCCAAGTGACAGAAAATGCACTCAAATTGGATTTTAGGGAAAAAAGCAAAAACAAAGACAACAAAAAAAAATGTAGTAACTTAATTAAAGAGTCTAGAGTTTCAATTATAGATGGAGCAAGATCCCTAAATGACCTCTCCATATCTTTAATTTACTTTCCTATATACTGGCTTCATTCTCAAAAAAGGCTCCCTCCATGATGTATTCCTGCAAATCTTGGGTTACAGTCTTTCAGGTTCAAACCCAGTAGAATGGTACATGTTTTTCTCCTGAACACTTCAGCAGAAGATTTAGGTTTATTTTTGGTAGGAACACGTATCCAATCCTGAACCAGTCACTGCTAGGGGAAAGGACATGCCAGCCCTGGAAACTTCAGTAAAGTCAACCCATCATTGGTGGAAATTTTGTTTATTCCCTGTCATTTTCACTATAATGAAAATTTCATTATCATTTTATTTTCATCATTATCATCATACTTCATTCCTCTTCAAGGAATATCCTTTCTTACATATATCTCTGTAATTTTCTGATTATTTTAATAGAATAAATTTATAGTAGTAATACTGTGTTAATATATATACATATATTTTGAAATTTTTTTTTAAAAATGTACAAAATTGCTTCCCAGGAAAGTGATATCAATTTTTATTTCAACGAGTAATTTCTAAATTTGCCTTCACATGGTCTCATTGTATTTGGATATTATCATTTTTGCTGGGACACCTGGGTGGCTCAGTCAGTTAAGCATCTGCCTTCAGCTCAGGTCATGATCCCAGGAGTCATGATCCCAGGGTCCTGGGATCAAGTCCCTCATCGGGCTCCTTGCTCATTGGGGAGCCTGCTTCCCCCTCTGCCTGCCACTCCCCCTGCTTGTGCACTCTCTCTCTCTGAAAAATAAATTAAAAATCCTTTAAAAAATCATTTTTGCTAATTTTTCCCACAATGGAAAATAAAATTAATTAATTCATGTTTATACTTCATTGAGCACACATATGACTTTTGTTGAAACTTGTGAAAGCTGCAGATGTTAAAACTTTACCTCTACATATTTCAGCAAACATCTCTCATATAACCACAGTACCATAACCATAACCAAGAAATTTTAGTATTACTTACTAGAGTCCATATTCAAAATTTTCCAATTGTCCCCCAAATATCCTTCATAGTTTTTTTTTAAATCAAGGTTTTAGTCACAATCACACCACTTAGATATCATGACTCTTTATTTCTTCCTCTCCAGACCATGTAAATTTTCTTTTTCTTGTATTGCATTAGCTAGGACTTCCAGTATGACACTGAAAAGAACTACTAAGAGGAAACATCCCTACTTTGTTTCTGATATTCAAGGGAAAGCTTCTAGTTTCTCACTGTTAAGTATGATGTTAGCTGTAGGTTTTTGTAGATGTCCTTTATCAAGTTCAGGAAAGTAACTTCTATAACTAGTTTACTGAGATTTTGTATCATGAATGGATGGTGGATTTTGTCAAATGCTTTCTCTATATCTATTCATATGATCATGTGATTTTTCTTCTTCAGCATGTTGATGGGATGGAATACATTAAATTAATTTCTGAATGTTGAACCAGCCTTGTATATCTAAGATAAATTTCACTTGGTCCTGGTGTATACAATTCTTTTTATATATTGCTGAATTTCTTTTTACAGATTATTCAATTCCTAGTATTTTGTTGAGGATTCCTGCATCTATGTTCATGAGAGATACTGGTCTGTAGTTTCCTTTTCCTGTAATTTCTTTATCTGGTTTTGGTATTAGAGTAATGCTGGACTCATTGAATGAGTTAGGAACTATATTCTCTGCTTCTATCTTCTGAAAGAGATTATAGAGAATTGGTATAATTTCTGCCTTAAGTGTTAGTAGAACAGTGAGCCAATCTGGGCCTAGGGCTATTTTTGGAAAGTTATTCACTATTGACTCAATTTCATATATAAAGGACTCTTCACATTGTCTATTTCTTCTTGAGTGAGTTTTGACAGATTGTATCTTCCAAGGAATTGGTCCATTTCATCTAGGTTATCAAATTTGTGAGCAGAGCGTTGTTTATTATATTCCTTTAGTATCCTTTCAATGATCTCAAGATCTTTAGTAACATCCCCTCTTTAATTTCTATTATTAGTAATTTGTGCTATCTCTTCTTTTCTTAGTTAACCTGGCTAGAAGTTTTTAAATTTTATTGATCTTTTCAAAGAAATGGATTTTGGTTTTGTTAATTTTCTCAACAACTTTCTGCTTTCAATTTTATTGATCTATGCTCTAATTTTTATTATGTATTTTCCTCTGCTTTCTGTAGATTTACTTTGATCTTCTTTTTCTAGTTTCCAAAGGTGGAAGCTTAGGTTAATGATTCTTGATCTTTCATCTTTTCAATATATGCGTTCAATGTTCTAAATTTCTCCCCAAGTATTGTTTTTACTGCATCTCACAAATTCTGATAAGTTGTATTGTATTTTCACTGTTTCAAAATATCTTTTTTTATTTTCACTTGATATTTCCCTTCAACCCATGTCTTATTTAAAAGTGTTTTGTTTCATCTCAAAGTTTTTTGGGATTTTCCAACTATCTCTCTGTTACTGATTTCTACTTTAATTCCACTGCAGTCTGAGAGGAAGCATGTATTTTCTACTGTTTTAAATTTGTTAAGGTGTGTCTTACGACCCAAAATGTGGTCTTTCTTGGTGAATGTTCCATATGAGCTTGAAAAGAATGGGTATTCTGCAGCTAATAGGTGAAGTAGTCAATACATGTCAATTATATACAGTTAATTGATGGTACTGTTGATTTCAACTATGTCCTTATTGATTTTCCTGTCTGCTGGATCTGTCCATTTCTGATAGAGGGATGTTCAAGTCTCCAACTACAATAGGGGTTTCCTCTACTTCTCCTTACAGTCCTATCAGTTGTTGCCTCACTTATTTTGACACTGTATTGTTAGGTAAACACACATTAAGAATTGTTACATCTTCTTGGAGAATTACCCCATTATCATTTCATAATGCCTCTCTTTATCACTGATAACTTTCCTTGTTCTGAAGTCAGCTCTGTCTGAAATTAATACATCTACTCCCTCTTTCTATTAAAGTTAGTACCGTATATCTCTCTCCAACCATTTACTTTTAATCTGTATGCGTATTTATTTTTTAAATGGTTTTATTTTATACAACGCATATTTGGGTCTTGCATACAAAAAAAAAAATCTTGGGATTTTTGATCCACTCTGACAATGTCTTTTATTTTTTAATTTCTTTTTATTTTTTATTGAAATATAATTAATATACAGTGTTATATTTGTTTCAGTTGTAAAATATAATGATTTTAATAATATAATGATTTCTACACATTACTCAGTGCTCATCATGATAAATGGGCTCTTAATCCTCCTTATTTCACCCATTCTCCCAACCTCCCCTCTGGCAACCAGCAGTTTGCTTTCTGTATTTAAAAGTCTGAGGTTTTTTTTTCTTTTTTACATCGTTTTGTTTCTTAAATCCCACATATGAGTGAAATCATAGGTATTTGTCTTTCTCTGACTTATTTCACTTAATATTATACTCTCTAGGTGCATCCATGTTGTTACAAATGGCAAGATACCATTATTTTTTATGGCTGAGTAGTATTACAGAGTGAATGTGTGTGTGTGTGTGTGTGTGTGTGTGTGTGTGTGTGTGTGTGTACACATCTTTATTCATTCATCCATTAATGGACACTTGGGTTGCTTCCGTGTCTCGGCTATTATTGTAAATAATGCTGCAGTAAACACAAAAGTGCATATATCTTCTTGAATTAGTAAAGGCCCAATAGTGGAATTATTGGATCATGTGACAACTCCATTTTTAATTTTTTAAGGAACCCCCCACACGGTTTTCCACAGTGGCTGCACCAATTTGCATTCCCACCAACAGTGCACAAGGGTTCCTTCCCCCTCCACACGTCCTTGCCAACACTTGGTATTTTTATCTTTTTGAGTCTAGCCATTCTACACGTATAGTGATACTCTGACAATCTCTTTTAATCCATGCATTGAGACTCCTGATGTTCAAAGTGATTATTGATACAGTTTGATTAACATCTATCATATTTGTTACTGTCTTCTGTTCATTGTCCTTGTTCTCTGTTCCTATTTTTGTCTTCTCTTCTTTTCTACTTTTTGTGATTTTAACTGCTTATATTATATGGTTCCATTTTCTCTCCTTGCTAGCACATCAGTTACACTCTTTCCTCTTTTTTCTTTTAGTAGTTCCTCTAGAGGTTGCAATACACATTTACACCTAATCCAAGTCCACCTTCAAATAACACTATACCATTTCACAGGTTAGTGGCAAGTACTTCATAATAATAAATAAGCCTAATTCTTTCCTCCCACTATCCCTTGTACCATTGCTCTCATCCATTTTACTTCTATATACGCACACATAAGTAGATAATCAAGTACACTGTTGCTGTTATTATTTTGACAAATTATCTGGTAGATCAATTAAGAATAATAAAAATAAAAGTTTTATTTTACCTTCATTTATTCTTTCTCTGATGCCTCTTCCTTTCTTTACGTAGATCAGAGTTTCTGACCTATATCACTTGCCTTCTCTCTAAGAAATATTTCTTGCAAAGCAAAGCTAATAACAACAAATTCCCTCAATTTTTATTTGTCTTAGAATCTTTATGTCACTTGTGCTTCTGAGGGATAATTCTGCAGGACACAGAATTCTAGATTAATGTTTTTTTTTTTTCTCCATACTGAATATTTCACACGCTCTCTTCTTGCTTACATAGTTTCTGAGAAGTTGGATATAATTCTTACCTTTGTTTCTTTATAGATACAATGTTTTCCCCCATCTGGTTTTCTCAAGATTTTTTTTCCTTATCTGTGATTTTAGGCAGTTTGAAAAAAAATATGTGTTTTGACATTTGTCTTCCTTGTGCCTTGAGTTTCCTGGATAACTGGCTTGGTGTATAACATTAATTTGGAGGAAATTCTGTAATTACTACTTTATTATTATTTTTAAAGATTTTATTTATTTACTTGACAGAGAGAGACAGCAAGACAGGGAACACAAGCAGGGGGAGTGTGAGAGGGAGAAGCAGGCTTCCCGCTGAGCAGGGATCCCAATGCGGGGCTCGATCCCAGAACCCTGGGATCAGGACCTGAGCTGAAAGCAGAGGCTTAACGACTGAGCCACCCAGGCGCCCCTGTCATTATTACTTTAAATATTGCTTTTGTTCCTTTCTCTTTTCTTTTCCTTCTGATATTCTAATTATGTGCATGCTATATCCTTTGTAGTTACACTGCAATTCTTAAATATTGTTCTTTTTTATTTTTTTAATTTTATTATGTTATGTTAATCACCATACATTACATCATTAGTTTTTGATGTAGTGTTCCATGATTCCTTGTTTGCGTATAACACCCAGTGCTCCATGCAGAACATGCCTTCTTTAACACCCATCACCAGGCTAACCCATCCCCCCACCCCCTCGCCCTCTAGAACCCTCAGTTTGTTTCTCAGAGTCCATATTCTCTCATGGTTCGTCTCCCCCTCCGATTTCCCCCTCTTCATTTTCCCCTTCCTCCTTTTTTTTTTTAACATATAATGTATTATTTGTTCCAGAGGTACAGGTCTGTGATTCAACAGTCTTACACAATTCACAGCACTCACCATAGCACATGCCCTCCCCAAAGTCTATCATATCACCCAGCCACACCATCCTTCCCACACCCACCACTCCAGCAACCCTCAATTCGTATCCTGAGATTAAAAATTCCTCATATCAGTGAGATCATATGACACGTCTTTATCTGATTGATTTATTTTGCTCAGCATAACACCCTCCAGTTCCAACCACATTGTTGCAAATGGCAAGATTTCATTCCTTTTGATGGCTGCATAACATTCCATTGTATATATATATATATATATATATACCACATCTTCTTTATCCATTCATCTGTCGATGGACATCTTGGCTCTTTCCATAGTTTGGCTATTGTGGACATTGCTGCTATAAACATTGGGGTGCACGTACCCCTTCGGATCACTACATTTGTATCTTTAGAGTAAACACCCAGTAGTGCAATTGCTGGGTCATATGGTAACTCTATTTTCAACTTTTTGAGGAACCTCCATACTGTTTTCCAGAGTGGCTGCACCAGCTTGCATTCCCAACAAGAGTATAGGAGGGTTCCCCTTTCTCCACATCCCCGCCAACATCTGTCATTTCCTGACTTGTTAATTTTAGCCATTCTGACTGGTGTGAGGTGGTATCTCACTGAGGTCTTGATTTGGATTTCCCTGATGCCGAGTGATGTTGAGCACTTTTTCATGTGTCTATTGGCCATTTGGATGCCTTCTTTGGAAAAACGTCTGCTCATGTCTTCTGCCCATTTCTTGATTGGATCATTTGTCCTTTGGGTGTTGAGTTTGATAAAATCTAATTTGTCTGATATAAGGATTGCCACCCCAGCTTTCTTTTGATATCCATTAGCATGGTAAATGGTTTTCCACCCCCTCACTTTCAATCTGGGGGTGTCTTTGGGTCTAAAATGAGTCTCTTGCAGACAGCATAATTGATGGGTCTTGTGTTTTTATCCAATCTGATACCCTGTGTCTTTCGATTGGGGCATTTAGCCCATTTACATTCAAGGTAACTATTGAAAGATATGAATTTAGTGCCACTGTATTGCCTGTAAGGTGACTGTTACTGTATATTGTCTGTGTTCCTTTCTGGTCTATGTTACTTTTAGGCTCTCTCTTTGCTTAGAGGACCCCTTTCAGTATTTCTTGTAGGGCTGGTTTTGTGTTTGCAAATTCCTTTAGTTTTTGTTTGTCCTGGAAGCTTTTTATATCTCCTTCTATTTTCAATGACAGCCTAGCTGGATATAGTATTCTTGGCTGCATATTTTTCTCATTTAGTGCTCTGAATATATCATGCCAGTCCTTCTGGCCTGCCAGGTCTCTGTTAATAGGTCTGTTGCCAATCTAATGTTTCTACCATTGTAGGTTACAGATCTCTTGTCCCGAGCTGCTTTCAGGATTTTCTCTTTGTCTCTGAGACTTGTAAGTTTTACTATTAGATGTCCAGGTGTTGACCTAATTTTATTGATTTTGAGGGGTTTCTCTGTGCCTACTGGATTTTGACGCCTGTTTCCTTCCCCAGATTAAGGAAGTTCTCGGCTATAATTCACTCCAATATACCTTCTGCCCCTCTCTCTCTTTCTTCTTCTTCTGGGATCCCAATTATTCTAATGTTGTTTCATCTTATGGTATCGCTTATCTCTCAAATTCTGCCCTCATGATCCAGTAGTTGTTTATCTCTCTTTTTCTCAGCTTCTTTATTTTCCATCATTTGGTCTTCTATATCACTAATTCTCTCTTCTGCCTCATTTATCCTAGCAATTAGAGCCTCCATTTTTGATTGCACCTCATTAATAGCCTTTTTGATTTCGACTTGGTTAGATGTTAGTTCTTTTATTTCTCCAGAAAGGGTTTCTCTAATACCTTCTATCCTTTTTTCAAGCCCAGCTAGTATCTTTAAAATCGTCAATCTGAACACTAGTTCCAACATCTTACTAATGTCTGCATTGATTAGGTCCCTGGCAGTCAGTACTGCCTCTTGTTCTTTTTTTGAGGTGATTTTTTTCCATCTTGTCATTTTGTCCAGAGGAGAATAGATGAATGAGAGAACAAAATGCTAACAGGGTAACAGCGACCCCAGAAAATATACTCTAAACAAATCAGAAAAGACCTGAAACCAGGGGGAAAGAAAGGGAAAGAAAGAAAAAAGAAAAGGAAAAGTTTAAAAAAAAACAAAATATGATCAAATATGATCAGGCTGGTGCACAGATCAGTGCCACACATTAGATTTTCGGCGTATTTTGGTCTGTTAGAAGAAAGTGCCTCCCAAAATTTTAAAGAAAGAAAAACTTATGTATGTACAAAAATAAGGGTAAATATGATGAAGGAATGGAATATGACTGTAAAGATGAAAATTATAAAAGATTTTATAAAAGGAATTGATAAGATAAGAAGTTAGTTGAAAAAAGAAAGAAGAGGATTTAAAAAAAAAGGGGGAGAGAATGTGATCAGGCAGGAGACTAGAACAAAGCCATACACTAGAGATTTAGGGTATATTTTGGTCTGTTAGAAGAAACCGTAGCCCAAAATTTTAAAGAGAGAACAACTTATACATATATACCAAAAACAAGGTTAACTACTATGAAGGGATAGAATATGACTCTAAAAATGAAAAATAAAAAAGATTTTTTAAAAAAGGGATTGATAAGATGTTGGCTGAAAAAAGGAAAAAGAAAAATTCAAAAAACAAAGAGAAAAAGAGAAAAAAGAAAATTAAAAAAATTAATTTTGAAAGACTAAAGAATCATAGGAAAAAATCCATGAGTTCTATGTGCAGTATTCCCCTAGTGCTGGAGTTCTGCCATTCTCATTGATCGGTAAACTTGGTCTTGGCTGGCTGTTCGTGCTGATCTTCTGGGGGAGGGGCCTGTTACCGTGGTTCCCAAATGTCTTTGCCGGAGGCGGAATTGCCCCGCCCTTGCTGGGGCCAGGCTAAGTAATAGGCTGGGGTTTGCTCTCAGGAGCTTTTGTTCCCTGCAAGCTTTTGCTACAGCTTTGGAGGACGAGAGTGAAAACGGTGGCCTCCCAATCTCCGCCCTGGAGGAGCCGAGAACTCCTCAGTGCGCCCCCAGAAAAAAGAAGTCAATCACTCCTGTCTCCCCGGTCTCCTGCCACACTCCGTGCTCACCCGGCCTGTGACTGAGCGTTTCTATCTCTGGTACACGACCCCGTTTGGCGTCTCCAAGCCCAGCAGATCCCTGCAGTGCACTCCCGCGCTGCTCCTCCTGGGGGAGGAAGGGGAGTCTCCCTGAATCTGCCGCTTGTTGGGTCCCTGCTGGAGGAGCAGTGGCCCAACTGGGCCGCGGATCACAGTTTATGGCAACCCCAATCTGAGAGCCTGCTCCTCAGCTCCGTCTCTACAGCCAGCTTCCCTGCTCTGATACCTGGGGGCTCTGCCGCACTCAGGCACCCCCGGTCTTTCTGTGACCCCGAGGGTCCTGAGGCCACAGTGTCCAGGCGAGGGTTCCACCCCCTGCTTAGCCACTGGAGCGACGTCCCTCAGCGGAGCCGGCTTCTAAAAGTTGCGATTTTGTGCTCTACTGCTCTATCACTTGCCAGTAGCCGGCTGACAGAGGCCCCCTCCCCCGCGGTCTATCTTCCTGAATATCGCCTCGGATTCACTTCTCCACACGTCCTACCTTCCAGAAAGTGGTCGCTTTTCTGTTCAGAGAGTTGCTGCTATTCTTTTCTTCGATCTCCTATTGAGTTCGTAGGTGTTCAGAATGGTTTGATCCCTATCCAGCTGAATTCCTGGGACCACACGAAATTTAGGTCTCCTACTCCTCCGCCATCTTGCTCCTCCTCCCCAAATATTGTTCTTTTTAAAAAATATTTTTCTTTTTGCTTTCAGTTTTGGAAGTTTCTACTGTCACATCCTGTAGCTCAGATTCTTTCCTTAGTCATGTCCAGTCTGTTAATGAGCTCATTTTAAAAAGTCTTCATTTCTATTGCAGTTTTTTTAACTCTAGCATTTCTTTTTCATTCTTCCATAGAATTTCTCTCTAAATAAAAATTAGAAAAAAAAAGAATTTCTATCTCTCTGCATACATTGCCCATCTGTTCTTATGTGGCATTTACTTTATCTGTTTTAGCCCTTAGTATATTAATCATAGCTAGTTTTAATTCCTATTGTGATAATTCCAACATCCCTGCCATATCTGAGTCTGGTTCTGATGCTTGCTTCATCTCTATAACTATTGTTGTTGTTTGCCTTTTAGTATGTCTTATAAATTTAGTATATCTCAGTAGCTGGACATAATGTACTGGCAAAAAGGAATTGCAGTAAATAGGCCTTTAGTAATGTCATAGTAACGCATGGAGGAGGGGGAGTAAAAGCCTTCTATACTCCTATGATTAGGCCTCTTTTATTTAGCTTGCGTTCCCTGGACTGTGAACTGCTTAAGTGCTTCTCCGTTTTTCTCCCTCCTTAAGTGGACAGGGTAACTCAAACAGACTATAGTTGAGTATTTCCTTTCCCCCAGGTTGGTTAGACTCTTAAGAAAACCCAATAGTTTAGACTCTGGTAAAATAGTTTCTCTTGAGGGCAAGTCTTGTTAAGAAGAAAGGACTACTCTGGTGTATTTCAAAATGGTTACTTTTCCCTTCCTAGGCTGAAACCATGAAAAGATATAAGAGAACCTGGTCAAATTCCTAGAGGTATAACTCATGTACCCCTTATTACTGCCCTCCCCTCCTGAATTCTTAACTCTTACACTGAACCTCCAGCTATTCAATAGTTCAGGTTTTCCAACCTGACCACTGGTTCCATGATTTCTGCGCATGAGTTTCTGCTCTAGTAAACTGTGATTATCTGTATTTGTCTGCCTGTCTCTCCAGTGTTGGGGGCAGAAGTTTGCCCTGTGACTTCACTTCTTTAGCAAATCTAAGAAGAGTTATTGATTTTTCAGTTTATTCACCTTTTTTACTTGTTAGGACAAAGTAGTGACTTCAAAGCTCCTTACATGCCAGACTAGAAATCAGAAGTCCCCATTTTTTTCTCTAGTTTACTAGTTCCTTCATTTCTAATATCCATAAGTGAGGTTCAAAGAAGACCCAGAATATGATGAGCCACTTCCATAATATGCTCCCCCTTGGCACAGAGCCCCTAAAATAATCCATGAGTTTGCTTACACTCATTGAACATTCTTATGTTAGAGTTCTCTTTTTGTTCTCTTTAATAATAGAGTTCCTACCATAATTTTTAGCATTTTGGTGAAGTCTTTTCCCATTCATCACCAACACAACTGATTAAATTATAGAAAATAAAAAAAAACAACTGTATTATGTAGTCTACCCAGACTCAAATCAATAATGCTTTTAGCTAAATTTGTGCTCAAGGCAGTGTGGAGAATAAAGGCAGTTTGTGGCCTGCTACTTCCTTTATAGCAGATGTGCCTTCACACACGACAGAAATTTCTCATTTCTTCAATAATGTCTGCATTGGTGCAGGTCCAGGATTTGCTGGTATGCTGGAAAGTTATTACCAATCTCTGATGAGAATCCAGTCTCTTAGTTACAGTGAGAAACTTTAAGAATTATCATCCCCTATATGCTCTCTTCATACTACCAGAGGATACTGGATCTCAGTCGTAGATGACAGAAATTCCAAATCAAATGATCTTATGCCAAAAGGCAATTTATTGGCTCTTGTGAATGGAAAGCACAAAGTGGTAGCACTCACTTCAGATACAACCTGATGTTACACAGACACTCTTCTGACCCAGGTCTGCTCTCTTCTGTGCTCTTGCTTTGTTCTCACACAGCTCCTCTTTCGTGTTTCTATGATGACTACTGCATCAAATTCAGACCTTCTCTTCTCAACTACAAGTCCAGGAGGAAAGAATGAGATACGCTCTTCCAGGATTTCCAGAAAGGTTTCATTGCATTCTTGGTTCTGAATGGTTCTGAATAGGCTGAGGGAAGCTCCTGATTCAATTACAGTTGCCCAGGGAATGCGATATGCTGGTTAGTTAATGGCCCAGGCCATGCAATCAATCCATTCATGACCAAGGAATGGAACTAACCCCGTAGAACCCCTTGGAAATAAAGCTGGGGATGGTGGGAAACTCAGAGGAGAAATAGGATACAATTAGTAGAAGATGGATGAATGGATACCAAGCAGCCAAATCAATATATATTGTCTACCCTTGAAAATCAGACTTAATCTGTGGCTATTCACATCAGCAAGCCTTCAATGAACAGCTCAAAAGTAAATTTTATAGTCTGTGATAATTTAAATTTGCTCTCTTTTTCTCCATGTCATATTTACATGATTATAATATTAGAATTTTGGTATTTATTATTGGTACTTAATTCAATTTGGATCATTATTTCCCACCTCTAATAACAATGTTTTACTCATAATTTCACAATTAACTTAGTTACTTTGGAGAAGATTTTGATACCATGAACTGAAGGTTATTTACAGGTAAAAAAAAATAAAATAAATAGCAGGAATCAAAAGGAGAGAAAATAAAGGTCCTGGTTTCATTTAAATGCTCTTTTCACTCCTTGTAATGAGACTAAAAAATAAATTTTAAATGTGATTTGTGATTTGTTGGTATAATTATTTTTAAACACACACTCATACACACATACTTTTCTTCATTTCCCCCCTAGGATATGCATATAGTTGTCATAATAGTTAATGATAATTCATCGATGTTGAATTGCTATGAATTTCATTTACACTTCTATTATTCTGAATGCAAAATAATAAATACAAAGTTGCTTTATATGTATACAATTGTACAAAACAAATTAGAGCTGATGAAATCAAAACTAAATTTGATGAGTCATGTAGTCTATTAGAAATAACTCTATAATAGGTGGTATGCACAGGCAAAGACTACAGAGTATCAATTAGAATTCTGATAAAGAGGGTGAGGAGCAGTACACTACATTAAAAGACTTCTTATATTCAATATCACTGACATGGCTATAGGTTACAGAAATGATAGAGAACAATAAAAACTATATCTGACAAAGGAAGTCCTGAGTAGGGGGTCATTAGTGTTAAATAAATATTCAACATTCACTTTCCACAATATTGAAATGCTGGCAGGCTAAATCCCAAAGGCCCCCACAGACCTAACTCTCACAGAAGTGTGGTTTTGAATTATCAAAATATTGGAGTTCAGTAAAAGTACTTTAGTACTCAGGCCCTAGGGCTCTATGAGGAAAAAGGGGAGATAAGCTGAAATGAAAAGTATTGTTTTTGTTCTCATACCACCCAATAAAGAAAAATGTAAAAATCACATTGCATCCTCTATAAACCAATGAACTATGTGCACTTCACAAATATTTACTGAGCTCCTAATAAATGGCAGGTGCAATTTCTAAATGTGGTTTAAAGATTAAGTATTAAGGAGGGCACATACTGGGATGAGCCCTGGGTGTTATATGCAACTAATGAATTGTTGAACTAGACTACATCAAAAACTAATGATGTACTATATGTTGGCTATCTGAACATAATAAGAAAACTTGGAAAATAAAAAATAATGTAGGAAGAAGGAAAAAAAAGAATTTCTTAGACAATAAAAAAGAAGGAAAAAGACTGAGTTCTCAGAACACTGTAATCTCCAAGATCTTAGAATGATTCTCTGGATAATTCTCATTATATGACATTAGGCTGACCACAGAGCAAGAAAGAAAAAGGCAGCTTTCGCTCTTGAGGCAAGTCTTCTCTAAATACCCAAAATCCCAGAGTATTGTACTGGAACAGAAAGACTATGACATCTGAAATCAAGCAGACCTGAATATGTCTTGACACCCACCAATTGCAGACTGTGGACTTTGGTTAACTTGCTGAATTTCTCTGAGCTTGAGTAGAATCATCCATAAACGGATAATCACTACAATTTCACAAGTTTGCTTAGAACAAAAACTCTTAATCTAAACTTTGGGGAGATTTCTTCATTAGGTGGAAAAAAATATATCCGCATATGTATTATTTTGTGTGGTTAGCTGTACCATTAGTCTTGCTGATAGACCACTGTCAGGCAGTGCAATAAACTAGCATATTTAATATTGAATATTTTTAGATTTCATTTTAAAGTGATTATATATATATGTAGTAATTCACCATCTATCCCTCTATTTTCAGTAAAGAAAAAGAGTGTAATTTTACTCTCACTATGCTTTCAAAAAATTCCACGTATCTCTGAGTTTCTGACAATCAGTTAAGATTTGGAGCACAGGATTTCCAGGAAGCATCTTGCTTTACCTCAGCACCCAAGGGATTATTTTCACTAGGTCTAAAATACCTTATCCAGTAAGGACAAAAGGGAAAAGAAACTTTTCCATTTAATTGCTTCTTTGATTCATATCAGCTGCCTTAGCTTTGTTGTTGATGCCAAACATAGTTAGAAGAGTTGGAAGGTGAGAGATAACAGAAGAGTAGCTTCTGTGTGGCTTACAAATGCAAAGCAAAGCATCTTTATTGATATTCTGTTTAAAGAGTTCACTGAGGTGCAGCTCACAGTTGTCGAATGGAATGGAAAACAGAAATCCCTTTGAAAATAAGAGATAGAATTCAAGGTCAGTCTCCCACAAGCCAGTATTCCCTCTACCCTCACCTTTTTGGAAATGGTAAGTCATTTATCTGGGTTTGTTCACTGCATGCTGATGGTATCACACCTTATCACTGTCTAAAAGAACACTACACTAGCATATTTTTTAAAAAAAACAATTTATCTTCTCTTGTCCCCTAAGCTAATTTGAACCTCAAAATTCTCATCGGAAAAAAATTCGTAAGTTGCAATTCTTCTGATAAAAGTTAAAACTTTCTTAGACCTGTCATTCAAAGTTAATGAATAGTAGATACATCTAGACATCTTCTCTTAGACGGGCCCAATGTGTCTACTCCAGTGACAAATTTCAGAAAATATTCACAGCATTTAAGACAAAAGGAGAATTATTATATCATTCCTATGTGGATGACAATGTTTTTGGTCATCTTCTCTGCATTTCTTTTATGCTGGATCTCTCAAGAGAGAAAACATTGGCAATGAGTCACTGAGAACATATTACCACAGCACAAAATACCTAAGCCAGAAGTACTCAAAGTTTAGCTCCACCTAAGTTTCAGGAGGTCTGAGCTGGGGCCCAAAAATGTGTATTTCTAATTTTGTCAAGTAACAGTTATGCTGCTGGTCTGGGGACCACAACTATGACAATCACTGGCTTACGCCATAGAAAAGTAAATTCATTATCATCAGCATTAGGATTTTAAAGTATTACTTCACTGCAGGTTAAGAGATTTCTAAAAACATGTGAACTGTAAAAATGCTAAATAAAAACAGCAAAATCTGTATCATTATCTATGACAAAATCAGTTCAGCGGGCACGATATTTTGAGACTATTAAAATACAGGTGTGCTACAAAATGTAAAACTGTATTTTTTGCCAATGGGCACCTAAGATGCAAACTATGTTCAGTCATGCAAAAATAAATTATGTTTTCCTGCACACCTAAGTCATGTAGCATAAAACACTGTTAAAAGGTAAACTGACACACATTAAAATTTTCAAGAGTTAGTTGAGCACACATAGATTCAAATCAGGCAGCACCAAACCAAAGGTGGTTAAGAGCATTCTACTGACATCACCCAGGGGAAGAATTTTTAGAGAGAAGATATGAAAGCAAGGCAAGAAAATTATTTGATTGACTATAGCTAAAGCAATTGGCTTATCTGGGAGAGCCTAGTTGGCTATTTGTGATTGGTTGTTTTTAAATTCCATTTTCTCAGATTTCAGCACATTGACTCTGGCTTAGGTTCTGGTTTACTTAGGTAGGCATTAGAGCCATCCCAATCTAATGGCCTCCTCCTTAAATTACTTTAATAACATTACCACTGTTTTATTCATTTTTAGGGGCCAAATATTTACTGGTGCTTTCCTACTGATGGTTAAATAAAGTGATTTTCTCTGTGCCAATTTAATTAGTGTGTAAATTTTATATTTGCTTTAACAAATCTTGATTCAGGTATAAATTTTACATTTTCTACAATTTGAATATTCATATTATTAGATAATTTTGAAGGTTCTTATGAGTAGAGACCAGAGTACATTTTTCTTCAAAGAATAGATAAGAAGCAAAATGTAACTTCAAGCCAGGGCCAAAAGATAAACAACAACAAAAAACAACAAAAAGAGCTCATGTTTAGTGAACACAGAAGGGCTCTGTATCATTGGTATGCATGAACAAGCCAGGGGCAGTAAACAGTTCTCCAAAAGGAACTGTCCCAAAGAACAACCAAGAAGAGAGAATGATTCCTCGGGATGTTTAAATTAAAATCAATACAAAAAGAAGTGATTAATGTATCTTCTACAGTTACAATTTAATATTTCGAGTCTTCTAAATCTTGCCTCTCCCCCAAATCTAGTGTTATTCAAAAGTGCCCTAAGAATGTACAAGCCTTCTATGCCTTGTTTCTTACTCTGCTGCAATCACTTCCCCACTCAGGAGTGCGCATAAGAACTCACTGATGATCATTAGACTTTAATTAGCTATGTTATTAAAACTAAATATTACATTCTATATATACTCTTGTATAAATTTGTACCAGTGGAAATGACTAAACATCAACTTCTTATTGAATAGTCCCTTTAAAAATAAGACATTTAAAGACATAAGCAGTTCAAGATGTCACTTTCTCTGAAAACCTTGTCATTATGCCACGACCTTCCTAGTTTAAACACTGTGGCCCAGGAATACCTTTATCCTGGGCAAACCAGGACCATTGGTAACCACACTGATCATTCTGTGATTGAATGTTCATGTTTCATTTCCAGATGCCTACGTAGTAGTTGAAGCAATGAAAACACACACACACACACACACACACACACACACACACACACACACACACACCCCATTCAATCTAGAGGTTTTTCCTTTTTCAATTGCACTCTTGCTCCTATTCTGTTGATACTCTTCACATATTTTTCAGAACAAGAAACAAAACATCAAATAGCCATCATATCCACGAATGACTTGACGGCAAATACAGCATCATATTCAATTTTTTATCCCCATTGTCTAACCTAGTGCCAGACATTGTGAAAGGTATTCAATAAAGTTTGGTGAATGAAAGAAGTCAGACTTTAAAATATTGTTTCCCATATGCAAGAAAGAAGTTCCTTCTGTGAATATGCTCAGAGCCAAGGTCTCCTCATCCCCAAGTACCCATAAATGTATTTTGCCATTTGCAAACTAGGTATATGCTCCATTTGCAAACTAGGCTTGCTCCTCCAAATGCTCTTCAGAAAGTAGTAGCTCTCAAATTTGTCAAAACTGCTGAAGTGCCAGAGAAGAGATCTGTTATTTGTTGTGAAATTTGCTTTAGGGAAATAAAGAAATGCACATATTTGCACAACCAAAGACTAGGACATTCATCCCAGTCCTTTTAATATCTACCAATAAGGATACCAGGAAAGTCAAATTAAGTTCAGATTCATTTCTCCTGATTCCTAATGACAGCTGGGAGGCTTCTGACAGCCATCTGACATTAGAAAAGTTTCTTCCTATGAAGGAGAAAATTATAGGACCACATATCAAACTAGAATACCAAAATGAACACTCCAAAGCTTTCCAGAGATTTTTCAATCAAGAGGCTTGGAAGAAGTTCTGCCTTTTATTTGAAACATGTATCACAGAAACATCAGCAAAAATTAAAAATTCAGAAATCAATATATCCACTATTGTCACTTCACATCAACTGAAGTTATGAAGACTCCCAAATATCCTGGGGAGAGAGGTAGGGGAAGGGGAAGTGTGTGTGTATACACATATTTGACCAGGGGGGCTTAGGTCTGGGCAGAAAATATAACAGGACTATGAAGAAGATACAGATCTCACACAAAGAACAAGTGACTTGGTAGCTGGCAATTCACATTCGTGTAGCTAATTTGAAAGCTCTGCATGTAAGTGACTCTTCTATCCAAATCCTAATCCTCTCCCTTGTACCAACCAAACAAACTACTTTACACATTTCAATCACCCATTAATAATGAAAAGCCCTTGAAAAACAACCTTTGAGTCATAGCCTTTCAGCATGGTCTTTCAATATCTCCTTGTCCCTGACCACACAACCCATAGTTTCCCATTATGTCTCCCTGAAACATTAAGGTCAAGGCTCTTCCTCCCCTTACCACCTATGCTCCATTACTCTAAAGCCTTTCTTTCAGCATCCTAGCTCCTCTTACTCTGACAAACAGACTAACGAAGGACAGAAGCACATGGCTTTTACAAAGTCTTTTCACTTAGGCGGTATAGGATGATGTAACCCAGTTCAACAGGCACTGAGAATTTATTCCTTCCATTTCACACCCTTCTCTCTGGGGTTTCTGTGCCAACAGTTGACTTTGTAGTATGTTCAACTCTGATGTCACCCCAGGTATATATTAGTTAGGTCAGATATTTTTAACAAGAGTAATTCAACCCAGATGAAGAGGAAACACATAGGTAATAAAATTTTGGGTGTGTTTATCACAGCCTAAGAAGATGGAGCCATTTATTTTTAAACCCAAATAATTATTTTAATAATGCCTTCTACCATTAAGACCTTTGCATTTGTTTTGTTTTGTTTTGCTTTTGGGTGGGTGGGGAGTTAATTTTGTTTTGTTTTCCTTTGCTTTTGGCCTTAGCACTTGATAGTAAGTTTTTTGATTTCCCTGGAGAGTAACGCAACCCACCAGAATTGCTCCATAGATTATTTTTAAAGTTTCCCTTGCAAAATATGCCATTTGACCTCTCTTGGGCATTACCAAGGTGAACAGTTTTGGATAGATAGATAGATAGATAGATAGATAGATAGATAGAGAAATAAAATTTAGATATACTCTGCCAAAGACATGATACTTGCACATATTAGGTATTTAAGGGTAAGTCAATAATTATTTATTGTTAGAACTATAAAATCATCACAGAATAAGAAATAATCTTAGTTGCAACACATCTTATAGAGGTTATAGGCTTGTATGAGTCATGAATTTTTATACATTTAAGCATGGAACCTTTTTACAGCTTCATGGAGACTGGTTTAGGAAAGCAGAAAATGTCAGATCACATAAAGAAGTGACTGCCACGGATGAAAAGAGATACAGAACTTTGGAATCTGCAGTTTACTCCTCACCATTCCCCCCTCTAACTCCTGCTCAAATTCAAGTTTATACACTCCTGGGTCAAGATGAAAAGTGACAAAGACTTTCTCCTTGACCAGACTCTATTCAGGTTCCTCTGAGCTCTTTTTGAGTAGGTCCTGTCCTTGGACCTACTTTTTTTTAATTTTATTATGTTATGTTAATCACCATACATTACATCATTAGTTTTTGATGTAGTGTTCCATGATTCATTGTTTGCGTATAACACCCAGTGCTCCACGCAGAATGTGCCCTCTTTAATACCCATCACCAGGCTAAGCCATCCCCCCACCCCCTCTCCTCTAGAACCCTCAGTTTGTTTCTTAGAGTCCATAGTCTTTCATGGTTTGTCTCCCCCTCCGATTCCCCTGCTGCATTTTTCCCTTCCTACTATCTTCTTTTTTTTTAACATATAATGTACCATTTGTTTCAGAGGAGCCCAACTTTAGCAAGAATCCTGTCATGTCAGAGTAGCCAGAATCATCCAACCTTGATACCTGATCACTCTTCTCATCTCCTACTACCTCTCAGGTGATTGTCTCACCACCCTAGCTTGCCTTTAGCAAGAATCCTATTAGGTTGGTTTAGCCAAAATCCCTCCTTAGCCCTGATAGTTCCTCTTAGTACTATTTTCTACTCTGCTTCTTGGCTATAAATTCCCATTTTTCCTTGTTATATTCAGAGTGGAACTCAATCTCTATCCCCTACTGCAAAACCCCATTGTAGTAGTCCCTATATCTATTGCAATAGTCCTTAATAAAGTCTGCCTTACTGTTCTTTAACAAGTTTCCACAAATAATTATTTCTCTAACATAAGACACTCAAGAGATATTTTAGGGGGCAATGATTCTTTTCTTAACTTAATGCTACATCAGACTGTGGAGCTCATTCAACTGTGAAGAAAATATGCCAATCTCCCTGGATGTATTTTGTTGTCCCAGAAGAAAACGTGGTCCTATCAAGAAAAACAGACCTGGAGAAAGAAAGCATCTTACCACTGCAATGTGTCTACCGAGAAAATGCTAAACGAACAAAAGGCAGAGCAGCAAGCTTACTCAGAGGCAGAAAAGATGAAAGTTTATGATCTCAAGGATAGAGAAGTCTCTCTTGCCATGCAGATATTTTGGGTGATCATTAGGAACTGTGTTATTATGTGGAAATGATGCTGCTTTAGAAAGCAAGGGTTGTTACTAAAGTTCAAGTGACATCTCTGTCACCATTTTATCTAGGTTTATCAAATGATTTAAATGGTCCTTTTGCTGATTTACCAAAACTCTAGCCTTGAAAAGTTGTTTTGTTTTATTCTCTTTCACAAATGATCCATGAATTATGTGGGTTAAGAGGGAGAGAGATTTATAGGTTTGGGGGATGAGAATTAAGGATTTGGGGAAGGTTTTTGTTTGTTTGTTTTTTTAAGTCACACAAAAAAGTAGTGGACCACATCACTACTGAGTTCATAGCTATTTTTTCACATTGTACTCAAATTAAATTGAGGGTGAGAGTAGATAGGGAGGAATTCTTCATTTAATTTTAAATGATATTTGGATTTCAAAAGTGAGATTTGGATTGCAAAAGCTGGAGTAAGCTCTTGTGGATGAGTAAGACTAAAGCTGAGATCACTGAAGATAACAGCATTCAGTCCTTGGCTTTTCCATTATCACTATTCTAAGTTGCTAGATATACATTAAAAGAATATTTATCCTTTTTATGGCTGCATAATATTCCATTGTGTATATATATACCACATCTTCTTTATCCATTCATCTGTCGATGGACATCTTGGCTCTTTCCACAGTTTGGCTATTGTGGACATTGCTGCTGTAAACATTGGGGTGCATGTACCCCTTTGGGTCCCTACATTTGTATCTTTGGGGTAAATACCCAGTAGTGCAATTGCTGGATCGTATGGTAGCTCTATTTTCAACTGTCTGAGGAACCTCCATACTGTTTTCCAGAGTGGTTGTACCTGCTTGCATTCCCACCAACAGTGTAGGAGGGTTCCCCTTTCTCCACATCCCCGCCAACATCTGTCATTTCCTGACTTGTTAATTTTAGCCAAAGGAATGAGATCTTGCCATTTGCAACGATGTGGATGGAACTGGAGGGTGTTATGCTGAGTGAAATAAGTCAATCAGAGAAAGACATGTATCATATGACCTCACTGATATGAGGAATTCTTAATCTCAGGAAACAAACAGAGGGTTGCTGGAGTGGTGGGGGGTGGGAGGGATGGGGCGGCTGGGTGATAGACACTGGGGAGGGTATGTGCTATGGAGAGCGCTGTGAATTGTGCAAGACTGTTGAATCACAGATCTGTACCTCTGAAACAAATAATGCAATATATGTTAAGGAAAAAAAAGAAGAAGATAGCAGCAGGGGAAGAATGAAGGGGAGTAAATCGGAGGGGGAGACGAACCATGAGAGACGATGGACTCTGAAAAACAAACTGAGGGTTCTAGAGGGGAGGGGGGTGGGGGGATGGGTTAGCCTGGTGATGGGTATTAAAGAGGGCACATTCTGCATGGAGCACTGGGTGTTATGCACAAACAATGAATCACGGAACACTACATCAAAAACTAATGATGTAATGTATGGTGATTAACATAACAATAAAAATTTTTTAAAAAAAGAATATTTATCCTACACATGTTTTGGAGGTCTATTTTTCCCTCTAGCTCCCTCTTACCAAAAAAAAGCTCTGATTAAGTTCATTACTGCTCCTTACCAAAGCCAATATTCAGAGGCAAGATTTTTGCTGATTTATCATAGCCTAAGCTTCCTCTAATATTTTCCCATTTCAGCTCTTACAATATGTAATGTTAATTTCACTGGGTTTTCTGGGTCATTTTAAGGAGGGAGAAAGGAAGGAAAATAGATTTATGGAAATATACACATGTGCTATGAAAGTGCATTAAAGAATGACAATTTTCATATACATGAAATACATATGTATATGTATATAAATATATATATACACACATACATATATGAAATAGACATATATGTGTGTGTGTGTGTGTATCCCATTCAAAAAAGCCATAAAACATGGGGGAATTAAAATATATCATAGAAATAATCTTTTATGTCACAAAAAAAATTTATGCATTATAACTTTTAAATAGTCCTTTTGCTGATTTTTTTCCTAAAGGCTTTTATTTTATAAGTCCCCTATAATCTCTCTCTTTCATTAGGAAACATAAAACAAGAAGTGATGGTCCTTGATCTAGAGTTGAGTAGAAAAATATACACATATAAAATAACTGAAGAACAATAAAACAAGTTCAAGTTTCTATGATACAAACCTTAGAAGTGTACATAATTTTATTCCATTGTCCACTGTCCAGAGGCCAGTCCAAGTAAGAGATACCACCTACACAAAGACACGGACAAGGATGGAAGCATGCATGCATATTTCAATATACCTATAGTATACCACAGGAGCAGTATAGTGAAAGGGGCAGAGGCCTGGTGAAGAAATAATAAGAGACAGAGCTCAGAAGGGAGGAGAATTGGTATCTAGATCTATATATTAAACATATTAAAACCAAAAATAAAGTTGAAATCTTTTCATAAATTTCTACCCAATTTAAAAGTCTGGATATCAGTTTGTCATATGCAGCATTTACCATTTCCAATTGTGATTTTGTTTTTTTCTGTCTTCATTTAACTAAATCTATGCTGGGCACCACCAAAGCAAAGAGTGTGGTATATTCTTTTTTGTTTTAATTGTTTAACTGACAGCCAACATAATGCTCTCGTTTCTAAGGCAATGAAAGAGCAAAGTTGTCCATTCTTGCTCTGACTCCACAGTCAAAAGCAGCTGGAGTTTATACAAAGGTTCAGACAGTTCAGACCCAACTGGAGCAGGTTATTTCCTTTTCCACTCTGACTGTGAAAGACCTGGTGCCAGGTTATCATTTCCAGAAAACATCTATGCCAGAAAAACCTGCAGATAGAGACTTTTTTTTTTCTTTCTGAATTGTTAGCTGGTCTCGCAGCACATTTTGAATGTAACCTTTTTAGTCCCTGCATTTGCAATTAGAGATTAAAATTCCATTCCAAGAGCCATTCGGCAGATGGCAAAGCATGAAAAAACCGAAGGTAGTTTAAAATTGTATTTATACAGAACACCAGATGAATTTGCCAGGCTGTTTCTTCCTGAGTTTATATATTCACTTGTGAAAATTGATTGTTTAAGATGTAGATTTCATTTGCAGGGATTTAGCATTTTTATAGGATTTTAAAGCATCAATTAATCCATCTCTTTTGTTCAGCACAGTTGCTTTAAATATGGAAGTAAAATCTATATTTAAAGCAACTGCTTCTTAAGAAGATTAAGTCACCTGTGCAAGGGTCACCAAGTTAGGTTCAGAAAGCCCACACGATAATAAAATGGACAGGCCACTCAACCAATGCATCTATTAAGTGGAAACCCCATCACATCTTAGGACATGTAGGCAGTCTGATTCTTAATTAAGATTTTTTTCCTGGGGCGCCTGGGTGGCTCAGTCGTTAAGCAGCTGCCCTCGGCTCAGGTCATGATCCCAGGGTCCTGGGATCGAGCCCCACATCAGGCTCCCTGCTCTGCAGGAAGCCTGCTTCTCCCTCTCCCACTCCCCCTGCTTGTGTTCCCTCTCTCACTGTGTCTCTGTCAAATAAATAAATAAAATCTTTAAAAAAAAAAGATTTTTTTCCTTTAGGTTCCTCCAACAGCTTTTGTGAAAATCCTTATGGTTTTAAATGTTTATTGACATTTAACAGATTCAGAGAAATGCACAAATCATAAATATATAGCTTAAGGAATTTTTTTAAAGTGAGCATACCCACATAAACACCTCCCAGAACAAGAAATAAAAAATTACTCCTACCCCAGAAGCCTTCCTTGTGCTCCTTCCCAAGTTACTTCCTCCCCCAACACAACCACCATTCTAATTCTAGCACCAAAAATTACATTATATCTTACTGAAGTTCACGTAAGTAGACTCAGACAGTATTGACCAATTTGTGTTTGCCTTTATTCACACATTTTGTTTAAGATTCATCCACTCTACTGCATGCAGGGATATATTTGTTCATTGTCACTGCTGTATGTAAGTTTATTTTATAAATATTTCACAATTTATCCATTTACTACTGATGAGGTTTTGGGATTTTTCTAGTTTGGAGGGATTACAAATAGTGTTTCTACGATCATTTTTAATACATGTTTTTGGTGAACATATGTATGCATTTCCGATAGAATTAGAATTAGCCCTATTTGTGGAATTGGTCACAGTTTTCCTTGACAGCACTGGACATTCTCAGTCTTTTTCACTTTAGCAATCTGGTGAGTATATAGTGGCTTTGTATTGTAATTTTAATTTGTACTTCCCTGATAACTAATTGAGCACATTTCCATAGTTATTTGTAAAGTGTTTGTTGAAGTCATTTGACCATTACTAATTCATCTTTTTAAAAAAATTTCCACTGGATGCAAATCTCTCTTGAGATAAATGTATTACAAATAATTTCTAACCCGTGGTTTGCTTTTCTACTCTCTTGGGCTAACAAGTTCTTAATTTTTAAAAAATTCAATTCATCAATAATTTTTTTCTGTAAGCATAGTGCTTTTTATGTTTTGTTTTATATATCATTGCCTCTCTTAAGTTCACAAAGTGAACCATGCTGTATTCTAGAATACTGTTTTAACTTTTAAAATGAATCAACAATCCAAATTTATTTTTGTATATTGTGTCAATAGGGAATAAAATCATTATTTTCCATTTAGCTATGCCATTGATCCAGCACCTTTTATTGGAAAAACCACCTTTACTCCTTACCCTCAATGCATGGCAGTCACATCTTCACAAATTAATTGATCTTGTATATGTGGGTGTATTTCTGGACTCTATTTGTCTATCCTGAATCAAAAGTATACCATTTAATTGTGTAGCTTTATAAGTCTCACTATGTGGTGGAATAAGTCTTCCAATTTTGTTCTCATTCAATAATTCCTTGACTATTTTGGTCCTGTGCCTTTCCATACAAAGAATCACTTATGAATTTCTACAAAAAAGTATAACCTGCAGAGATTTTGACTGAAATTATATATATATTTTAAAGATTTTATTTATTTATTTGACAGAGAGAGAGACAGCGAGAGCAGGAACACAAGCAGGGGGGAGCAGGAGAGGGAGAAGCAGGCCTCCCGCCGAGCAGGGAGCCCAATGCGGGACTCGATCCCAGGACTCCGGGATCATGACCCGAGCCGAAGGCAGACACCCAACGACCGAGCCATCCAGGCGCCCTTGACTGAAATTATATTGCAAATAGATTATTTTGGTGAAAATGGGCATCTTTGCAATATTTTCATTCCATTAATATAGTATATCCATCTATTTATTGACAACTTTAATTTCTCTCAATAACATTTTGTCATTTTCTATGTAAATATACATCATTTAATAGGCTTAGCCCTAATTATTTACTTTGTTTTGCTATTATGTATGCTATAGCTTCAAAATTTTATTTTCTGATTGTTTACTGCTGATATTTAAAAGTGTGTTTTTGTGTGTGTGTGTGCACGCAAGCATGCATACATGCGTGTGTTGACTTTGATTTCAGAGAATTTGCTAATTTAATTCTAATGGTTTGCCTGTAGACTTGGATATTCTCAGTATACAATCCTATTTGTAAATAATGATTTTTTTTCCTTATTTCATCAATTTATACCTTTTATTTCCTTTTCTTTCATTATTGCTACTGGCTAGAACTTCCAATAAAATGTTAAAAGAAGTGGTCACAGGGGCATCTTTGTTTTATTCTGGATCTAAGGGGAAAATAGTTAAATAATTCATCCTAAATTAAGATGTTTATTATAGGTTTTTTATATTCTATAAAATTATGTAAGCTCCCTTTTATTCTTTTTTTTTTTAAAGATTTTATTTATTTGAGAGAGAGCTAGAGAGAGAGAGAGAGAACACGAGCTGGGGGGACAGGTAGAGAGAGAGAGAAACAGACTCCTCGCTGAGCAAGGAGCCTGATGCAGGACTCTATCCCAGGACCCAGGGATCCTGACCTGAGCCAAAGGC
This sequence comes from Eumetopias jubatus, assembly GCF_037043125.1. Classification (NCBI taxonomy): domain Eukaryota; kingdom Metazoa; phylum Chordata; class Mammalia; order Carnivora; family Otariidae; genus Eumetopias; species Eumetopias jubatus. Next base: position 100,473,724 of record NW_028274811.1, read on the forward strand.
AGATGTTTAACCAACTGAACCACACAGGTGCCCCAGCTCCCTTTTATTCTTCATTTATGTTGAGGTTTTTATCATCTGTATGTGGTTCACCTTTATCAAATGCTATTTTTTAATTTATTGTGATAATCATGCTTTTTCTTTTTACCTCTATAAATGTGGTGAAGATCAGTGATTACTCTTAAAATATTATACCTTGTATTCTTGAATTAAATACTATTTCATTATACTAGGTAATATTTTACACATTGCTTATTTTGGTTTCCTAATAATTTCAAAGCATTTTTCACTTATGTCACATAAAAAGGTTTGGTCCATAATTTTACTACCCTGTAATGCCCCTGACAAATTTTGACACCATGACTATGCTAGTTTTATAAAGTGAGTTCATAAAAATTCTCTCTTTTTCTATCCTATGGATAAGACTAGTGATACTTCTTTCTTAAACTTTTTGGAAAAATTTACTGCTGAAGATCTGTGTGTCTAATGCTCTCTTTTATAAAATTTTAGTATTAATTTACGTATGTATTTTTTGAGGGTTCAAACCAAGAAATAGTTTCTGAACTACAGAGAACAAACGGATGGTTACCAGAGTAGAGGTGGGTGGGGGGACATGGGAAATAGGTGATGGGGATTAAGGAGCACACTTGTGATTAGCATCAGGTGTTGTATGGAAGTGTTGAATCACTATACTATACACCTGAAACCAATATTACACTGTATGTTAACTGGAATTTTAAAAAAAGTTTTTAAAAATTACCTTAAAGATTATACTACCATTTTGGCCAAGAAATTCTACTATAAGTTAGTACTTTTGCACTACCAGGACAATGCAAGAATATTAGAACTTTTTAAATCCATGTACACCTCTCCACTCTTTTATATAATTGTCATCTGTTGTTATTCCAATAATATTTATTGTTTTGTAAATCAATATAAATTTGGATTTACCCACATATTTACTTTTATTGTTCTTCATTATTTACTGAATTTTCACACTTTTTTATAAGAGATAATTGTCCTTCTCCCTGAATAACTCCTCTAAAATTTTCTTTTACTATGAGTCTGCTGACAATAAATTCCTTTTCTCCTGAAAATATTGTTTTCTTCACTTTTTTTCTTCAAGTTTTTATTTAAATTCCAGTTAGTTAACATATAGTGTAATATTAATTTTAGGTATAGAATTTAGTGATTCATCACTTACATACAACACCCAGGGCTCATCAAAAGTGCCCTCCTTAATCCCCATCACTCATTTAACCCAGCCCTTACCCATCTCCCCTCCAGTAACACTCAGTTTGTTCTCTATAGTTAAAAGTCTCTTTTCTGGTTTACCTCTCTCTCTCTCTCTCTCTCCTTTTTCCCCCTATGTTCATCTGTTTTGTTTCTTAAGTTTTCTTCACTTTTCATTTTTAAAGTTAGAAGTTATTTCCTTTCATTACCTTAAAGGTATTATCTTAATGTCTTCTGGCTTCCATCACTTGTGCTAAATATTTATTCATCACTTATTGTTGTACCTTTGGAATTTTTTCCTAGATATTTTTAAGATTTTCTCTTAATCTTTGATTAGATTATAATGAAGATATGTGTATGTATGTGTATGTTTGCTTTTTATTTTGAAAATTTATACTGCTGCGTGTTTAGAGAAAAACTTCCTAAATCTGCACTCATAGCAAATTTGGAATATTCCTGGCCATTATATTTTTAAAGACGGCTTGTATCTCATACAATTCTCTCTTCTCCTTTTAGAACTTTCCACATTTGTTAGACCTTTTTGTACTATCCCATGTATCTCAAATGTTCTTGTATATTTTCCCTAATAGTTTCTATCTGAACATTTTCAATTCATCTGTCTGTAGTAAGTTTTATCTTCTGCCATTAAACCAAACTACTGAGTTTGTAACTGCCACTTTATTTTTTTTTTAATTCTAAAACTTCCATTTGGTTCATCATTATTGATTCTAATGTTTTATTCTCCACATTCTTATTTTTTTGAACATAACAACGACCTATTTTAAAGTCTTGAACTCCAAATTTTTGTACTGCTAAAATCAGGATTCTGATAGAAACTCTGCTTAGATTTTTAGCCTCCCTTCCTCTATGGTGGGCCTTTTTAGCCTTCTGGCCTACCCAGAATGTGTCTCCATTGGGAAAGAACCACAGAATGCCAGGTCCATTGGATTGTTGTTGTTCTTTTCTCTCGAGAAACTTGGCCTCTCAAGTCCTGACTTCCTTAATGCCCCAAACTCTATCCTTTATCTACTCAATCCCAGAAGACATGCAAAAGGTCTCTCCTCTCTACCCATCCCACTTAGGAAAGAGAGAACACTTTTAAGGAGAAGTAGAAGAGAGTGTTAGGTTTACCTCACCCTTTTCAACAGGCTCTGTGATCCTCAAGTCCTGAATATTTTGGTTGCTTTAAAATGACTTTTGTATTTCTTACTCAGCTTTTATAACTGTTCTCCATAAAAGACTGGTCACATACAAGCTATTCTATCATAGCCAAAGGGAGAAATCACCTATCTTAGAGTTTGGAAAACTTCAAAGTCTGAAGCTATAAGACACACTGGGAGAAAAATCAGTGTATCTCTGGTCACTTCTCATAATTGAAAAAAAAAAGATATTACAGATTCAAAAGTGTAAACTGGTAATCAGTTTGTGGGGGAAGGGTGGGATTATAATATGTGGAATAAAATACCTATTTTTAAATCCCAGTAATGAGATTCAATAGCTCTAGGGCCATGGCTAGTCACATAAACTTCCTAACTACTGGTTTTCATCTAAATATAAAAGTAAAAATTAATGAGATTAAATGATGTTTAGGATGAAAATCATTTATAAATTGAAATGCAAGATACCAAAGAAATTCAGAAAGTTTCAGACATATTTTTATGAAAAAGGATCAGAATTTGACATACACTAATCTGCTCCACATGTAAAAGCAAGGCTTTTGTGGGTTCTGGGAAGTTATTTTTCAATGGGTTTTTTATTTACTCAAAACATACCTAAATAAAATATAATATATGTAAAAGGAAAATAGAAAAATGAGTAGACTATGACAAATAAAGAGATTAAGCTAATAATTAAAAAAAAAATACCCACAAAAAAAAATACCAGGTACAGATGATTTCACTGGTGAATTCTACACTTAAAAGAATCAAAAAGACATCATAAAATAAGAAAACCATAGACCATTATCTCTAAAGAATACAGACATAAAAATCTTCAAAAGAAATATTAGCATAGCGAATCCAACAACATATGAAAAAAGATTATACACCATGACCAATTGGATTTTATCCCAGGAATGCAAAGTTGGTTTAATACAGAAAAATCTATTAATGTAACAGACCATATCAAAAGATAAAATTAAAAGCCAAAAACCATATAATCAATACTAAATTGCAAAAAAAGCATTTGACAAAATCTAACACTATTTCACAATTAAAAAAGAGTATCTAGGCATAGAAGGAAACTATCAACTATCAGCATAATAAATATCATCCAAAAAACCTACAACTAACATCTAGTTAATTATGAAAGACTGGATGCTTTCCTATAAAAATCAGCAACAACACAAGATGTTTACTCTCTTTACTTCTACCAAACACTGTACTGGGAGTTGTAGCCAGGGCATTAGGACAAGTAAATAAAAAGATATCTAAATTAGAAAAGAAGAAATAAAATTATCCCTACTCACAGATGACATGATCTTGCACATAGAAAGATCTAAGTAATCTACTATTAGAACTAATAAATTAGGGGGCGGAGCAAGATGGTGGAAGAGTAGGAGACCTAGATTTCGTCTTATCTCAGGAATTCAGGTGGATAGGGACCAAACCATTCTGAACACCTATGAACTGAACAGGAGATCAAACAAAAGAATAGCAACAACTCTCTGAAGAGAAAAGCGACAACTTTCTGGAAGGTAGGATGTGTGGAGAAGTAAATCCGAGGCAAAATTTGGGAGGATAGGCATATATATATAAGTTGTTCTCTCTTTAAAATTTGGAGATTCAGTTTCTTCTAACAGATCAAAATATACCCGAAATCTCGAGTGTATGGCTTTGTTCTAGTCTCCTGCCTGATCACAAACTCTCCTTTTTTTTTTTACTTCCTTTTTTAAATCTTCTTCTTTCTTTTTTCAAACAACTTAACAATTCCTTTTATAAAATCTTTTATAATTTTCATCTTTACAGTCATATTCCATCCCTTCATCCTATCAACCCTTATTTTTGTACATATATAAATTTTTCTTTCTTTAAAATTTTGGGAGGCACTTTCTTCTAACAGACCAAAATACGCTGAAAATCTAGTGTGTGGCACTGATCTATACACCAGCCTGATCATATTGAATCATATTCTGTTTTTTTGTTTTGTTCTGTTTTTATTTGTTTTTATCTTTATCTTTTTCTTTTTTTTCTTTCCCTTTCTTTTCCCCTGGTTTCAGGTCTTTTCTGATTTCTTTAGAGTATATTTTCTGGGGACATTGTTGTCTGGTTAGCATTTTGTTCTCTCATTCATCTATTCTCCTCTGGACAAACTGACAAGACGGAAAAAATCACCTCAACAAAGAGAACAAGAGGTGGTACCGACTGCCAGGGACCTACTCAATAGAGACATTAGTACGATGACAGACCTAGAGTTCAAAATCACGATTTTAAAGATACTGACTGGGCTTGAAAAAAGCATGGAAGGTATTAGAGAAACCCTTTCTGGAGAAATAAAAGAAATAAAATCTAACCAAGTAGAAATCAAAAGGCTATTAATGAGGTGCAATCAAAAATGGGGGTGCTAACTGCTAGAATAAATGAGGCAGAAGAGAGAATCAGTGATATAGAAGACCAAATGATGGAAAATCAAGAAGCTGAGAAAAAGAGAGATAAACAACTACTGGATCACGAGGGCAGAATTCGAGAGATAAGCGATACCGTAAGATGAAACAACATTAGAATAATTGGGATCCCAGAAGAAGAAGGGGGGGCAGAAGGTATAATGGAGCAAATTATAGCACAGAACTTCCCTAATCTGGGGAAGGAAACAGGCATCAAAATCCAGGAGGCACAGAGAACCCCCCTCAAAATCAATAAAAATAGGTCAATACCCTGCCATCTAATAGTAAAAGTTACGAGGCTCAGAGACAAACAGAAAATCCTGAAAGCAGCTCGGGGCAAGAGATCTGTAACCTACAATGATAGAAACATTAGATTGGCAACAGATCTATCCACAGAGACCTGGCAGGCCAGAAAGGACTGGCATGATATGCAGCCAAGAATACTATATACAGCTAGGCTCTCACTGAAAATAGGAGAGATAAAAAGATCCCAGGACAAACAAAAACTAAAGGAATTTGCAAACACGAAAGCAGTCCTACAAGAAATATTGAAAGGGGTCCTCTAAGCAAAGAGAGAGCCTAAAAGTAACATAGACCAGAAAGGAACACAGACAATATACAGTAACAGTCACCTTATAGGCAATACAATGGCACTAAATTCAGATCTTTCAATACTTACCCAGAATGTAAACGGGCTAAATGTCCCAATCCAAAGACAGACGCTATCAGATTGGAATAAAAAACAAGACCCATCGATATGCTGTCTGCAAGAGACTCATTTTAGACCCAAAGACACTCCCAGATTGAAAGTGAAGGGGTGGAAAACAATTTACCATGCTAATGGGCATCAAAAGAAAGCTGGGGTGGCAATATTTATATCAGAAAAATTAGATTTTAAACCAAAGACTGTAAGAAGAGATGAGGATGGACACTATATCCTACTTAAAGGGTCTATCCAAGAAGAGGACCTAACAATTGTAAATATCTATGCCCCTAACATGGGAGCAGCCAATTATATAAGCCAATTAATAACAAAAGCAAAGAAACACATCAACAGCAAAACAGTAATAGTGGGGGACTTTAACACCCCCTCACTGAAATGGACAGATCATCTAAGCAAAATATCCACAAGGAAATAAAGACTTTAAATGATACACTGGACCAAATGGACTTCACAGACATATTCAGAACATTCCATCCCAAAGCAACGGAATACACATTCTTCTCTAGTGCCCATGGAACATTCTCCAGAATAGATCACATCCTAGGTCACAAATCAGGTCTCAACCGGTACCAAAAGATTGGGATCATTCCCTGCATATTTTCAGACTACAATGCTTTGAAACTAGAACTCAATCACAAGAGGAAAGTCGGAAAGAACTCAAATACATGGAGGCTAAAGAGCATCCTACTAAAAAATGAATGGGTCAACCAGGAAATTAAAGAAGAATTAAAAAAAATTCATGGAAACCAATGAAAATGAAAACACAACTGTTCAAAATCTTTGGGATACAGCAAAGGCAGTCCTGAGGGAAAGTATATAGCAATACAAGGCTTTCTCAAGAAACAAGAAAGGTCTCAAATACACAACCTAACCCTACACCTAAAAGAGCTAGAGAAAAACAGCAAATAAATCCTAAACCAAGCAGGAGAAGAGAAATAATAAAGATCAGAGCAGAAATCAATGAAATAGAAACCAAAAGAACAGTAGAACAGATCAACGAAACTAGGAGCTGGTTCTTTGAAAGAATTAACAAGACTGATAAACCCCTGGCCAGACTGATCAAAAAGAAAAGAGAAAGGACCCAAATCAACAAAATCATGAATGAAAGAGGAGCGATCACAACCAACACCAAAGAAATACAATTATAAGAACATATCATGAGCAACTATATGCCAGCAAATTAGATAACCTGGAAGAAATGGATGCATTCCTAGAGATGTATCAACTACCAAAACTGAACCAGGAAAAAATAGAAAACCTGAACAGACCTATAACCACTAAGGAAATGGAAGCAGTCATCAAAAAATCTCCCAACAAACAAAATCCCAGGGCTTCCCAAGGGAATTCTACCAAACATTTCAAGAAGAATTAATACCTATTCTTCTGAAACTGTTCCAAAAAATAGAAATGGAAGGAAAACTTCCAAACTCGTTCTATGAGACCACCATTACCTTGATCCCAAAACCAGACAAAGACCCCCTCAAAAAGGAGAATTACAGACCAATATGCTTGATGAATATGGATGCAAAAATTCTCACCAAAATACTAGCCAATAGGATCCAACAGTATATTAAAAGAATTATTCAACACGACCAAGTGGGATTTATCCCTGGGCAGCAAGGTTGGTTCAACATCCACAAATCAATCAACGTGATACAATACATTAATGAAAGAAAGAACAACAATCATCTGATCCTCTCAATAGATGCAGAAAAAGCATTTGACAAAGTACAGCATCGGTTCTTGATCAAAACTCTTCAGAGTGTAGGGATAGAGGGTACATACCTCAATATCATAAAAGCCATCTATGAAAAATCCACAGCGAATATCATTCTCAATGGGGAAAAACTGAGAGCTTCCCCCTAAGGCCAGGAACGCAGCAGGGATGTCCACTATCACCACTGCTATTCAACACAGTATTAGAAGTCCTAGCCACAGCAATCAGACAACAAAAGAAATCAAAGGCATCCAAATCAGCAAAGAAGAAGTCAAACTCTAACTCTTTGCAGATGATATGATACTTTATGTGGAAAACCCAAAAGACTCTACCCTATAAATGCTAGAACTCATACAGGACTTCAGTAAAGTGGCAGGATATAAAATCAGTGCACAGAAATCAGTGGCATTCCTATACACCAACAGCAAAACAGAAGAAAGAGAAATTAAGGAGTCGATTCCATTTACAATTGCACCCAAAACCATAAGATACATAGGAATAAATCTAACCAAAGAGGTAAAGGATCTGTACTCAGAAAACTATAAAATACTCAAGAAAGAAATTGAGGAAGACACAAAGAAATGGAAAAACATTCCATGCTCATGGATTGGAAGAACAAATATTGTGAAGATGTCAATGCTACCTAGAGTAGTCTACACATTCAATGCAATCCCCATCAAAATACCATCCACTTTTTTCAAAGAAATGGAACAAATAATCCTAAAATTTGCATGGAACCAGAAAAGACCCCGAATAGCCAGAGGAATGTTGAAAAAGAAAAGCAAAGCTGGCAGCATCACAATTCCGGACTTCCAGCTCTATTACAAAGCTGTCATCATCAAGACAGTATGGTACTGGCACTAAAACAGACACATCGATCAATGGAACAGAAACGAGAGCCCAGAAACGGACCCTCAAACTCTATGGTCAACTAATCTTTGACAAAGCAGGAAAGAATGTCTAATGGAAAAAAGACAGTCTCTTCAACAAATGGTGTTGGGAAAATTGGACAGCCACATGCAGAAGAATGAAACTGGACCATTTCCTTACACCACACACAAAAATAGACTCCAAATGGTTGAAAGACCTAAATGTGAGACAGGAGTCCGTCAAAATCCTAAAGGAGAACACAGGCAGCAACCTCTTCGAACTCAACCACAGCAACTTCTTCCTAGAAACATCGCCAAAGGCAAGGGAAGCAAGGGCAAAAATGAACTATTGGGACTTCATCAAGATAAAAAGCTTTTGCACACCAAAAGAAACAGTGCACAAAACTAAAAGACAACCGACACAATGGGAGAAGATATTTGCAAATGACATATCAGATAAAGGACCAGTATCCAAAATCTATAAAGAACTTATCAAACTCAACACCCAAAGAACAAATAAACTAATCGAGAAATGGGGAGAAGATATGAACAGACACTTTTCCAAAGAAGACATCCAAATGGCCAATAGACACATGAAAAAGTGCTCAACATCGTTCGGCATCAGGGAAATCCAAATCAAAACCTCAATGAGATACCACCTCACACCAGTCAGAATGGCTAAAATTAACAAGTCAGGAAACGCCAAATGTTGGCGGGGATGCGGAGAAAGGGGAATTCTCCTACACTGTTGGTGGGGATGCAAGCTAGTGAAGCCACTCTGGAAAACAGTATGGAGGTTCCTCAAACAGTTGAAAATAGAGCTACCATACGATCCAGCAATTGCACTGCTGGTATATACCCCAAAGATACAAATGTAGGGATCCGAAGGGGTACATGCACCCCGATATTTATAACAGCAATGTCCACAATAGCCAAACTGTGGAAAGAGCCAAGATGTCCATCAACAGATGAATGCACAATGGAATATTATGCAGCCATCAAAAGGAATGAGATCTTGCCATTTGCAACAACGTGGATGGAACTGGAGGGTGTTATACTGAGCAAAATAAGTCAATCAGAGAAAGACGTGTCATATGATCTCACTGATATGAGGAATTCTTAATCTCAGGAAACAAACTGAGGGTTGCTGGAGTTGGGGGGGTGGGAGGAATGAGGTGGCTGGGTGATAGACCCTGGGTATGTATGTGCTATGGTGAGTGCTGTGAATTGTGCAAGACTACTGTTGAATCACAGATCTGTACCTCTGAAACAAACAACGCAATATATGTTAAGAAAAAAGAGAAGAAGATAGCAGGAGGGGAAGAATGAAGGGGGGGAAATCGGAGGGGGAGACGAACCATGAGTGATGATGGACTCTGAAAAACAGAGGGTTCTAGAGGGGAGGGGGGTGGGGGAATGGGTTAGCCTGGTGATGGGTATTAAAGAGGGCATGTTCTGTATGGAGCACTGGGTGTTATGCACAAACAATGAATCATGGAACACTACATCAAAAACTAATGATGTAATGTATGGTGATTAACATAACAAAATATTTTTTAAAAGAACTAAAAAATAGTTCAGCAAAGTTGCAGGATACAAAATCAATATAAAAATCAATCATATTCCTATCATCCGGCAATAAACCATACAAAAATAAAATTAAGAAAACAATTCCATTTACAATAGCATCAAAAGGAATAAAGTGTTGCTTAGAAGTAAATTTAACAAAAGAGGTATAATATTCATATCCTGAAAAATACAAGACACTGTTCAAGGAAATTAAAGATGATCTATATGAATGGAAAGACATCCCACAGTCATGGTTCAAAAGCCGTAATATTGTTAAGATGGCAAGATTTTCCAAACTGATTTACAGATTCAATGCAATTTCTATAGAATCCCAGACAGCTTCTTTGCAGAAATGAACAAGTTGATCCTAAAATTTATATAGAAACTCAAGGAATTCAGAATAGCCAAAACAGTCTTGAAAAGGGAAATCAAAGTTAGAGGATTCATACCTCTGATTGTAAAAGTTACTAGAAAGCAAATGTAATCAAGGCAGCATTGTACTGGCACAGGACAGACATATAGATGAAAGGAATACAAGTGAGTGTCCAGAAATAAGCTTTGGATTTGGCAGAGGTTTCATAGACATGACACCAAATGCAAGGAACAAAAGAAAGAACTGATAAATAAAACTTCATGAAAACTAAAACCATCTGTACTTCAAAGGACCTAGTAGGAAAGTAAAAAAACATACCTCACAGCATGGAAGACAATATTTGCAAATCCTACCATCTAACAAGGTACTTGTATCTAGAATATATAAAGAATTCTTACCACTCAAAAATAAAAATGTAAATAACCCAATAAAAAAATAGAGAAAAGATTAAATTGAAATTTCTCCAAAAAAAGATATTAAAATGATTAAAAAGCCCATATAAAAGATGCTCAATATCACTTGTTATTAGGGAAATGCAAATCAAAACCACAATGACATACCACTTTAACCCAGTAAGTTGGCTAGAATCAAAAAGTCAAATAACAGGAATTTATAAGGATGCAGAAAAACTGAAACCTTCATACATTGCTTGTGGGAACTTGAAATGGTGCGGCTGCTTTGAAAAACAGTTTGGCAATTCCTCAAAAAATTAAACATACAATTATTATTTTACCAAGAAATTTTACTCCTAGGTTTATACCAAAGAGAAATAAACACATATATCCACACAAAAATTTATTCCCAAATGCAGCATTATTCATAATATCCAAAATGTGGAAACCACTTAAACGTTCACTAATATGTCATATAGTACGTGGTATATGTGAATAAACAAAATGTGGTATAGCCATGAAATGAAATATTATTCAGCATTAAGAAGGAATAGAATACTGATACATGCTTCAACATTGATTAACCTTGAAAACATGCTAAATAAAAGAATATGGTCACAAAAGATCACATATTATTTGATCCTATTTTTATGAAATGTCCAGAATAGGCAAATCTATAAAGACAGAAATTAGTGATTTTCTAGGGATGAAGGGAGGAGTGGGGATTGAAGGGTGATTGCTAAAGGGTTTCTTTTGGGGGCAATTTCAGTGTTTCAAAATTGTGGTGATTCTTGTACAATTCTGGAATATACCAGAAACCACTGAATTGTATAGTTTAAATGGTAAATTGTATGGTATGGTAAATTATGTCTTACTAAAGCTGTTACCTGCCTTCACCCCAGAAAAGGGTATATATATTTAGCATTGGCACTAGGTACTATAAGAATTTAAAATATATTAATGACTGGTTTCCATAAATATAATAAGACCTATAGAAAGAAGACACAGATATATTTTTATATTAAACACCACACCCAGAACACATCTGCCTTATTTTTAGACCCTAAATTTCAGTGTTTTTTAAACCACTGACATGTATAAAAGTAGGATATATCTTAAAATCAAGGTATAATTTAATGTAGTTTACCACTCTTCCTAAGAACTATTAGTTATCCTTCCTCGGTAACTTAAAATCAAACAAAATCTAATGGAAAACAATTTGTGTTATACAGGTCAAAGCACATTGCAAATTCATGCAAGAAGTCTCATACTACTGAGATCTGAAATGGTCAGAGAAGCCTTTGTCAGGATTTGGGCTCAAAGAAATCTTTGAAGAATAGGCAATGTGCAGACTGAGAAAGAGCAAGAAAAAACTTTCGGGCACTTTTTATGGAATTTCTGCAGATGCCTATACTTTTAAAATTCTGTTTTGCTTCTACTTCTGTGCCCTTGCTTTTAAACATACTGGACACATACATCTGCTGCATATAATCATCCAAAGAATGAGGTTCATGCCTTTCCCTTTTATAAGTCACACATACTACCAATACAAATACTTCACACCATTCAAGAAAAAAACAGATAAAAATAAAGCATTTTTTAAATAAAAGATGAGGGAATTATAATAATTCTCTGATCGTCTATTGTCTTACTCATACATGAGCAACAATTGTATTTATAGGAAATCTAAGTTCATATGGTGATTTTACATTTTACATAATTTATTTTGTCTTCCTCAAATATCACATCACCAGCTATACAACTAAGACCATAAAACAACACAGGATAAGCCCATGCATTATTTCCTTTAAAAACTAGACAAATAGTGTAATTGTTAAGAGCCTGGGCTGGTTTCAAAGCCAAAACGCTGTTATTACTACCTGTAAGATCTTGTGCATGATCCTTAACCTCTGAGTCTCAATGTCCTCATCTTAAAGCGAGAATAATAATCATCAGCTAGCTATGGAAAAATGGCTTTGTTTTCATGGTCCTTATATGAACTGGGTATCAGAACTACTCAAATAAAAGACCGCTAAATCAGAGCTGAGGTAGACTTCAGGGAAATGGATTTATGTAGTTGAAGAAAACTGGAGAAAGCTGTAAATATACTTTCTGCTTCCAGATAAGGATATAGGTTTGAGATATTATTAAGTTTGGTTTCAGAATCAAAAGTGTCCCATTATTGGGCACCTGGGTGGCTCAGTCGTTAAGTGTCTGCCTTCGGCTCAGGTCATGATCCCAGGGTCCTGGGATTGAGTCCCACATCAGGCTCCCTGCTCAGCGGGAAGCCTGCTTCTCCCTCTCCCACTCCCCCTGCTTGTGTTCCTGCTCTCACTGTCTCTCTCTGTCAAATAAATAAATAAAAAATCTTAAAAAAAAAAAAAGTGTCCCATTATTGTAAAAATTCTCTTAAAAGGCAATACAGATATTGTTTGTGAAACTTTCTGAATCGTGACACAAAAATGACTGTGGCACAGCAAAGATAATATTCTCTGGTCTAGCAAAATCCTTCCTGTCAGTACGTCTGGGTGATCTCTCGTTAGAGACTCTGGAACAGTGAAAGCTATGCTAAGATGTGCTGAAACTGGTCCTGCTGTCTCTCAGCATCTACCTCACTTACACAAAGATTTTGCATCCTTGACTAATTGACTCAGGACCCCAATCTAACCTACAAAGGATGTTTGTGTAAGTGCCAGATCTTCCCAGGATCCATAAGCTCATAGGCTGTTATGCACACATAACCATATAATACATTTAAAATGCTTAGCAGGATGCCTGTTACAGAGTAAGCCCTAAATAAACACTAGTTAAGACTATGATGAAGGTGATGACGTTGAGTATGAAATGAACAGATGCACAGATGATGTCACATTCTATTTTGGTGGATGATCAATAAGACAGAGTAGGGAGGAATGCTTCTTCTGCTCTTCTAAAAGCTACTGGCATGAAAGAATAGGGATTTTAATTAGTTTAATCTTACTCCTCCTCATTTTAAAGAATTTTAAAGTAAGATAACTAAAGGCAAAGTGATGGTCCAGAGATTACATCAACGAGCACTGTTTTTCCTTTGTCTTCAAACTAAAAACTGAATGACAGATATTAAGCTGGAATCCAACATTTCAAAAGTGGTAATTTTTGTGATTCAGAGCCAGTCTGTTTTCAATGTTTAATACAACAATGGTTCAATGACTTAGGAGACAACCCTGCAAGATCATCTGGAAGACACAGATACAAAATCTAAAGGCCCCTCAGAGTGAAAGTAATACATAGGATTGAATTACTGCAAACTTCTGCCTCTGTCTCATACTAAAGCTCTGCCATTACCAGCTCTGTGGCCTCAGGCAAAGTAATCTCTCTATGTCTCATTACACTCATAAAATGGGGCAAGTAGAAGCTACCTCTTAAGTTGTGTGGGCATTATTATTATCATTTTGCCATTATAAGCATTATCAAAATGTCTTAATTTAAAAAGATGGAAGAAAGGAAGCCAAGATTATTCAGAAGCCATGACATTGTGTCTATCTTCCTTTCTGGCTTCATCTATAAAATAGCCCTCAACTCTTCCTATATTTCAGATACATCAAAATATTAAATTCTCCTTAATTACACTCTATCTAATTCATTCATTCTCAAACATTAGTTAAGCACCTACAATCTTTCAGAGCTCTGAAACACAACAATAAACAACATGGACTCTGTTCTCATGAAATTTACAATCTGGTAAAAAGCTAGTATTATACCATTACTGATATTGCTCCCTTAATCTAAACATAATTCTCTACTATCATCCTGAACAGATTCAGGAAACATCTTCCAATACACTGAAAAAATCTGGATCTATTCACCCTCCTTCTCTTGTTACAATTTTTTTAACCTTGACTATAGTACTTAAAGCACTGGGTCACAGAGAACAATTAGTGTATAAACGGTAAATTCCATTATGGAAAGGATGATGGGTTTTGTTTTTATATATGGTCTTCTGTCTGTTTATCCCACAGGACTACCAAGCTGTATCTATCACCAGACATTACATATAAATAAATATACATGCACATAATAATAATACCTATATTCCTTTGGCATTTTATATTTTCAAAACACTTTCTCACACATCTCTTCTTTAACCTCACAGTAACTTCTAAAATGTAGAAATGTGAAAGAAAAGAAGAGTGCTTTAATGAGTTGCCAAAAGATAGAACTGGGGAGTCTAGAACAAAAAAATTCCAACTTCAGTTCCAGTGATTTTTCTTCCATGATCCCATGAACTCTTCTAAGAGATATCCTACAATCTGTCAATTTTCAGATGGGCTTTGAAGAAACACTTGAGCAGATTGGAAGTTAGAAATGAGAAAGATCAGGAGCAGGAAAGATTTAACTACCTTTTTAGAAAGGATAAAAAACTACTGTTAGCAAATGACAAGCCTAAACTCAAAAGACGATTCTAAATCAATAACTTCTGGCACTACTTACCTGCTAAAATATAACTTAGGTCAAAACTTTTTACCTGGGGCACCTACGTGGCTCAGTTGTTAAGTGTCTGCCTTTGGCTCAGGTCATGTTCTCAGGGTCCTGGGATGGAACTCTGCATTGGGCTTCCTGCTCAGTGGGAAGCCTACTTTTCCCTCTCTCACTCCCCCTGCTTGTGTTCCCTCTCTCGCTGTGTCTCTCTCTGTCAAATAAATAAAATCTTAAAAAAAAAAAAAAAACTTTTTCACCTGTAGGAGCTGCCAAAATCTTTGACTTCTATCCATAGCTCTAAGGTTCAGGGGTATGTTCATCTCCCAAAAATAAACCTTATGATATTGGTTACTGTACTCATTAAAGGTGTGGTTTGTTTTCCTACATATGCATGTACCTGCACATGTATGTGTGTGAATGACTCTGTCATTGTGCAAAAGAAGTACTAAACAAGCTCCTAGTTCATACTGCTCTCTCACAAATATTCTACACTTTCAATACTGTGATTCTCACTGAAGAAAGGGGCAACTGGACAGAATCCAGTGACCTGAGACTGGAATTCATGAACTATCACCTTAAATCCAGCCAATTCTTTCTGTTATCTAATCTTTTCTTTTTTTGGACATCAACTGTGATTTAAACGGTTATTTTTCAACATGTATGCTTGAACATTTTGGTTGATGTTGGTCTAGAAATGTATGCTTAAGGAAGCATTTGGGTCAGTCAAGGGGATTATAACTGCCTAAAACAGACTAGGTTGAAATCATCATGTTCTACATTTTCAAAGACTAACAGATATAAGACTTTCCTGATTTCTATTGACCTCTGTTCTTTAACCTGGCCACTACTTCCACAGTCATTTGGACAAGCTCACACGATGAAGCAAGAACTTTTTTCACTGCTACTGAGCTTATCACTTTCTCCTAAACTCAGGGTTAATGACAGAGTCAATGGTATATTATTATCTGTTAAAAAAAAAGGGTGGGGGGAGTGGTGCTTTGTAGCTGAGTAGGGGGATGGTGGGTGGAGGGAGAGACAAGAGGACAAATTCTAAAGCAAGAAGAGATCCCTATCTGTTGGAAATTTGCTAGGTTCAAAATGTAACCCACATATACACTAAATGTTGCTCTTTATTCTACCTCTACAACTTTGCACAACTACTTTCTAAAAGGATCTTAGTCTCCAGGCATTTTTTCCAAGCTCTCTCAAGTTTTAATTATCAATTCACATGATAAGTCTAAAACCAAGTGTAGAACCAGATTTACTGCAGTGTGGTCAAGGGTCTGTGCATAAAATATCAGCCCTGTTGGCCAACTGACAGCTCTTGTTGTTTGTACACTCTTGCAATTACTTCCAGGTCATTAGGCCCATCTTGAGTAGATATTTTACTGTCATTAAGAAAAGTGGTGTAATGACATTCAGTGATTAAGAAATTATAGCAATAAGAGAGGGGAGAAGTGATGCCAACAAGGAGAAGTACAGGCATTGAATTTTAGCTAAATTTTGAAAAATTTGAGCTAAATTTTATAAGAAAGAAATATTAAGAAGAAAACCAGCATTTTAAATTAATAAGTCAAGAAATAACAGATGTTGGCGAGGATGCAGAGAAAGGAGAGCCCTCCTACAACTGTTGGTGGGAATGCAAGCTGGTGCAGCCACTCTGGAAAACAGTATGGAGGTTCCTCAAAAAGTTGAAAATATATGTACAAACATATATTTTGTATGATGTTTGATGTTTGTATTGACAAACAATCAAATGTTGGGATATAAAAAAAAGAGGGGGCGCCTGGGTGGCTCAGTCGTTAAGCGTCTGCCTTCGGCTCAGGTCAATGATCCCAGGGTCCTGGGATCAAGCCCCGCATTGGGCTCCCCGCTTCGCGGGAAGCCTGCTTCTCCCTCTCACACTCCCTCTCACACTCCCCCTGCTTGTGTTCCCTCTCTCGCTGTGTCTCTCTCTGTCTAATAAATAAATAAAATCTTTTAAAAAAAGAAGAAGAAAAAAAATCTTTTAAAAAAAGCATTTTCATACTTTGATTATCAGTAGATTTCTCTTATTCAACAAAAGTATATTGAGGGCCTATAGTGAGCCAGACACTGTTCTAGGATAGGGCTTTGGATAAGATAGACAAGGCTCTCAGTTCAGAGAATTTATTTCTAAGTGAGATGAAATAGGCAGATGAACACATGTACTAGAAGCTATTCACTAGTCTTAATTTAAGTGCTATGAAGAAAAAAAAACTAGGTAACATAATAGACCTAATATAGAAGTCCTTCCTGAGGTCTCACACTAAAACTTAGACCTAAATGACAAAAAGTACCTAGTCATTTGGAAATCAAGTAAGAGCTGGTACAGCTGAAACAAAGGCTTTGGAGACAGCAATAAATTTAGTGTGTTTTAGGAATAACAACAACAAAAAAGGTCAATGTGACTAGAGAATACTGACCTACAGGAAGAGGTTGGAGCAGTCAGGGACTACACTGTGTAAGACCCAGTAAACCCAAATACTGTATTAAATATTTATTGAAAACCTAGTATGTGTCAGGCACTATTCTAAATTCTGGGGGTTGTATCAGTAAACAAAAAAGGCAAATTCCATGACTGCAGGGAGCTTACTTTCTAGTTGTTAGAGACAGATAATAAAGTTTTAAAAATATAAGTACTATGGAAAAAATAGAATGGGATAAAGAAAATAACTAGTATGCAATGGGAGCCGGGGCGGGGAGGCATACTATATTATATAGAGTAGTGTGGTAGATGAAGGATGACTAAAAATTCTTCGCCACTCCTTATACTGAGATGTTGAATCTGATTCCATTATCCTTAAACCTGATCTAGCTTTGATCACTTACTTGACCAGCAGGATACAGTAAAAGTGATTTTCTGAAACTTATGAGGCTAGAACATAAGAATCCTTGCAGCTACTATCTCTTAGAACACTCTCTCTGGGAACCTGAGAGCACCATGCTGGAGATGTTATGTGTTGACTCTCTGATTGTGGTAGGCAGCATCTCAAATGGATCCCGATGATCACACCTTCCTAATATCCATATCCTTGTGTATTCCCTTCCCTTGAGTATGAATTGGACCTAGTGACTCACTTCTAACAAAGAGAATACCACAAACATGTTTGGATGTCACTCCCAACATTAGGTTACAAAAAACTATGTGTTCTGTCTGGCTTGCTCACCCTCTCCCAGATCCCTCACCACAGGGAACCCAAATTGTTATACTGTGGTCAATCAATGAAGAGGCCCATGGAGCAGGGACCTAATGTCTGAGACCAACCACCAAAAAGACTTAAGACTGCCAACAGCTGCCTGAGTTTGAAAGCTGTTCCTCCCCGGCTGGAGTCTTGAGACAAAACTTCAGAAAACACTGCGATTGCAACTTTGTGAGAAACCCTGAGCCAGAGAACTCAACTAAGTTCCACCTGAATTTCTGACCCACATAACCTATGATTTAATAATATTTGTTGTTTTAAGCCACTATGTTTTGGGCTAGTCCATTAAACAGCAACAAACAACTAACATACTGGAAGACAATCCTAGTTGATGCCAGCCTTCTGTTCATCCCTGCCAAAGTGCAAGCATGTGAGTGAAGCTTCCTTATGAGTAAATCCCCCACAAAACACCACTGAATGACCTCTGTCAATGCCAATTGCAATAGAAAATTCCTCCAGCCAGGCTATGCCCAAATTTCTGCTATAATAAAAACAGTGGTTGTTTTTAATGAGGAACTATATACTGGCTAACTGAACATAATAAATAAATAAATAAATAAAAGAGTTAACATAAAAAAAAAAAATGGTGGTTGTTTTAAGCCACTACGTTTTGGGGTGTTTAATATGCAACAACAGACAACTGAAATAGGTGGTCAGGAGTACCTCTTTGATAAGGTGACATTTGAAGAAACATCTAAAAGAAATAAGGGAGTGAGACATGCCAGTATCAGCCAAAGGGAATAACCAGTAAAGGACCTAAATGAAAGCATGCTAGGCACATTCAAGGAACATCAAGTAGCCCTCCGGCTAAAGTGGAGTAAGTAAAGAATAGAGGAGATGAGATTGTAGGAGATGAGCTCAGAGAGGAAGCAGCATGGCAGATCATGAAGGCCATCTAAAGGACTGGCATTTACTGTGAGTGAATTTCAGAGTTCTGAGCAGTAGCTCAAAGTTTTGAGTGGAATAGTCTATCAGGAAATTCTGTCTTTTAAGTCCTTTTCCCTTCACTTACAATGTCCAAATAGAGCCACACGCCTACATCAGACACCCTTCATAGCAACAAGCACTCAACAACAACCAGTCGTTTTCAAACTTGTCCTCAGAGAATGGCTCACGGACTCAAGTCTGTGTGTGGCCTGTGCCTTCACTTCTTCCCATCCTTCTTCTTCGACCGGTCATATACAGCACCAGTGCTTTAATTTTTGGAGTGTTTACATTAACTTGAAGTTGTTAACCTAGTTGTGTTGCAGAATGTTTCAGACAGTGCCAGAGGCTGTAAATAAATAACAGTTATTTCACGTCTGCCTGGCAAACAAGCGTGTGGATTCTGTTGAGACCCCAGAGAGTACGACTGCTGCAGTGCTGAATACCTCAAACAGGACTAAAAGCAGGTTTCTCAAGGAATACTATGCAGACACACTCCAGGTGACACAGTTATGTCTCCCATCAACATACATCTCCTGATTGCCACCGAGACCAATAAATAGATCTCTCTGTCACAAGCACTTGGAATAAACCTCAGCTAACCAGAGCCTAATTATTTCACATTACCAACCAGATTTCTTATCTCTCCTCAAACTTTAGCAACTGACAGATAACCAAAACAAAATTTCCCAAGGATTTTTTTTTTTAATTTATGCTGTCACCTAGAGCAATGGGTCTCAAATTTTTCAATAAGGAAGACCTATTTTTTAACATCTCATTAAGTACCAATATCTAGCTCTATGCACTTGAACCAGGTATTTCATCTCTCTGTGCCTTGGTTTCTACACTTGTAAAATGGATACAAAACTACCTATGTCATAGCGTTAATGAGCATTTAAATGCTTAGGAAAGCACCTGACCTATAGTTAACAGTCAACAAATATTAGTTCTTCCTCATTTACAAATAGTACTGACTACTCTCTCCACACAATGGTAGTTATTAACCACTTTTTCCAAGAAAAAGTCTTGACCATTTACAATAAATTCAGGAGCACTTATAAATGAATTTATAATTCATTATCCATTAAAGAATTACATATCCTTGAAACATAGTACATATCTGACAAAGAAACAGTGATGATTGAGTTAGTTAAGCCTCAAGAATATATGATCATCACAGAGTTTGTGAATCTCTGGCCCAGGGAAGAGAGCACTTTTGTTTCCATCCACTCCATCATTTCTATTGCTAGTATTATACAATGAAAATTGTTGTGCACAACCATGACACCTGCCCCAGAAAGTGTCTCACTTAGCAAAGAAAATAATTTAAAAATACATTAGTGTGTTTTAAGACAAAGGTGGAGATAATTTCAATTCAGAATTCTTGAGCAACAAAACTGAAACAAAACAAAAATGTCCTTCAGCTTCACTTTCAATTATGTAGTACATTCAACTAATCAGAATTCCTCTTTCTTTGGCACTGTAGCTGGTTAAAATTTATAACAATGCCACTTCACTAAAGTACCTCAGTATGCATATACTTTTTATTGTAAGCATCTCCATCTTCTGACAAAATGTCACAATATATAGACTATGAGCCATGGAAAATGGCTAAGGGTGGTCAATTTTCTCCTCTGGCAGATTTCTGATCTCCTTATAATAAGTAAACTATTCATGGAAAAATAACTTCTCTCTCATCTGATCTAATTGTAAGTTTATACATTAATTTCAAATAAAAGTGGAGGTACAATTTTCTGATGTACTGAACATCTACTATGTTCTCATATGGAAGGGAAAGTAGAGAAGACAAGAGAGCTGAAAATATCTTCCAATCATATTCACTAGTAGTGAAATTACATAATATACTGTAAATCTGAATTATGACAAAGTTTTAGTTACTAGATAACAATTGCCTTTACCTAGTTTAACTTCCCTAACATGTTTTTGGACTTTACAGAGTGGGAGAGAGAAATATTCTCCAATGAACTATAACAGAACAAGTTTGAAAAGAAGCAAAATGTATTTTAGGAAAAAGGAAAAAAGAATAAATGAATATGGTTTTGGTGTGGGAACTATTCATAGTATCATTAAAGAATCTACCCATTTTATTAATTTTTCCTTCATACTCGTTTTCATATTTGCCTTTCTTAGCAACAAGAGATTCCTTATAGACAAGCCAAAGTGCAAAATTAAATGCTACTGTGACATCTAATTACTAAGAATAATTCTGTCTCATGAACAAGAGAACATAATATTGCTAATCTTTACTACTGAACCTGGATCAAAATGTTGACTATTTTTTCTTCCCCAAATCAGCTGCTCGCACGCATTTAAAGTCCCTGTCTGTTACCATGCTTGTCTTGGAATTCCACATCTATTTGTAGGCTGCTATTTGAAGCTAGAGGTGGACGAGAGATGCCTCACCTAAGTATTTACTCCAAGAAACTCTTGATAGTATGAGTTAATCATCTCTCATCTCACTTCCCGTTACCACTTACTCAATTAAATACAAATTTGAATGGAAAGCAGTTTTCTTCCCACACAAATGTTTGTTTTTAGCCTAATGCTCTTTCCAAACAACTGGCTGCCATGGTGGCAGGTACTTTGTACAGAGTGTCTCAGAGTAAGTAAAAATCATTAAAAATGACTAATTAGCCAGCGGACAGGAAGCTGCTATTTTCATGCCCAGGTGAGAACCAGAATTCTCCCTACAGATTTCATATACAGCACATAAAATGGGAGGGAGGTGAAGGTTGAAGAAAACAATGTTTCCTTTTAACCTTCTTTCTCCCTGATCAAAACTCTATTTCAAAAGCATATCATAGGCTACAAAACTTGCTTGAGCCTTTTGGTTACCTGAGTACCAATTAACTGCTGCCTTTCTAGAATATCCATCCAAGATCTGTCCTTTCATGGGTCAACCGTTTGTGATGTATATGAAGAGTGTAGTCATTGGTCCGTTAGCCATAATTAGATTCTGCTACTTCCCTCACCAAATCAAAACTCATTATTGTATTTCCAGAGAAATGTTTCTAAGCACAAGGTCATAAAGACACTACCAATTTCAGGTTAACCTGTCTCTTCAATTGACTGCTTAAACTGACAACTCTAATTGTCCAATAGTGGACACATTTATGCATTAAAATGTCTGGTTACATTGTTCTAAACCAAAGGATAATCTGACTTCGATAATCAGGTCTGAATTTAGAGACTAACTGCACATCATCTTTTAACCTTTAAAATGAGTTGCCCTTATAATTTAGCAGCATCCTCTGCACATTTGTCTAAAACCAAAAGAGATGAAAATGAAGAGATTATTCTCTGTGACTGAAAAGTGACAAAGAAATGACACCCCAAGTCTTCAATTTCAAAAGGGTTATGAAATCTATGTTCTTACTGCATACTTGCTGGGTTTATAATGTGTTCACTGCCCACTGCTTTCATTTGCATGAAAAAAGGGAAAGGTCAATATATTCCTTTTAAAGAGTCTAAACTTCAATTGCAGAAAGCACTATTTAATGGATGGTATCTCTCTTTCACTCTCTCCTTCTCTCCCTCTACCTCTTTCCCAAAGACACAACTTCATAATATAGATTCATATTTGGTTTCAGAAAAATCTGAGTCTTAATCTTAACTCTACCCCAAGAAGCCAAATAACACAGAAAAAAAAAATCCATCTTTTTTTTCACTATCGTTTGTTTCTGGAGTATAAAGATTATTCTACAACCTACTCAGTTACTAGCAGTATCTTGCATATGTTTAACAGATAGTCATTAGGTGTCTGCTTGTTTGCATATCACTGCATACATTTATAAAAAGGCCAAATAGAAATGAAGTAAATTATGTATGTTTACTAGGGACTACAGTCACTCCCTCAGAGAGGTTATAAACATACACCTATCAGTTTAAGGCAACAATAAAAATGTGCCCTCAGGGAAAGACAATCCATAGGTAATTATCAGTTGTTATTAGTTGTTTAGATTTCTCTATCACTTGTCTACTCGGCTATACCAAAGAAACAGCTTTTCTTCTGATTCCTGTACTGACTCTAAATTGTAGATTCTATCATTCATTCTTATTCTTCCCACAGGCAACACACTTTCAATCAGGTAATACTGGTGAAAAAATAATTATAAGGAAAGTATAAATATGTCTATTTATGCCTATTTCATTAGACCACTGAATTGAATGTGCTTTTCAAATTTATGACATTCACACCTATTTGAATTAAATGAAGGGAATTCCTATTCTCCAATCAGAACTGCTCTATCAAAAGTCTAGGAAAATGTAGGGGGAGGGATGCTACTATTTAATAGGTATAAAGTTTCAGCCATGCAAGATGAAAAAGTAATAAAGGTATGCTGCACATTATGCTTATAGTAAACAATATTATACTGCACACCCAAAATTTTAAGTGGGTAGATCTCATGTTTTTTACTACAATGAAAAAATTAGAAGTCTAGAAAAATCTTTATTTCATGGATGATGAAGAAACCATGGGGATTTGAAAAAAGCATTTGAATAATCAGCTATTTACCACTAATAGATTCAGTAATAATCTGCTGACCTCTATAAGGGAAAATGCTATTATTTTTGGTCTCCAGACTGACTAGGTTTGCTTGTCTGACACGCAGTTTCTAGGACTCCCAAAGTTTCTAATTCAGTAAGTCAGCTTTATGATTCCCAAATCCACATTTTTAACAGTATTTCAAGAATTCATAGAGAGAGGTCCACAGGTAGCACTTTAAGAAGTTTGGGGCGATCAGAAAAAAAAGAAGTTTGGGGTGGCATGCCCTTTTTTTCCAAATGCTGAATATGATCTTGATCATTCATTTATAATATCTTACCTAGTTTCTATTGAAACATGCACTTTGAAAACACTGGCAAAAGTCTAAAATAGTATAATATTGAGGGTTCAATTCTGGGAATAAAATCCATGACTCTGGCACTATTAATACCAACAACTGGTTGCCATGGTGACAGAAACTATAGTCAAAGCACCTCATATAGAAGTAAATTTCATTAAAAATGACTAATACACCATCAATAGGAAATTTACTAAAATAGCTATAATTCATGGGCTTAATAGAGGAAAGAAACTACCCTTGAATCTGTCAAATCTCAGAGCCTGTACTTTTTTTTAAAGCTCCTTGAAAATACAGTGGGACATGTGAATGGTGATGCCACAACTTTAGCCATTCATTTTCCTCCTTTTATTATAGCACCACTAACTTTGATTAGAATATTAAAATTCCAGGAGTTACTGCAATTTTAAAAATACATTAAGAAAGGCTTATGAAAACAAAGACATGGATAAAATATACCAATACGCCGTAAGATATTTCAAGGTTACAATTCTCTTCCTTTTTCTTTTATTAGAATGAAAACCTTTTTCCACTCAAAAATCTTTAAATTGCATTCATGACATCTTGGCATTCTTGGAATATCCTTCTTTTCAATGTAAGGTCCAATGGTTATAAATCAAAACCATCAAATAGGATCATACTCCCAGACAATAATTTCCTGGATAACTAACCTTGTATATTTTAAGATGTCTTAGAATATGTAAAAATCCTCTTTCCCTAATCAGACCTGCTTCAGCAGAAGTCTAGGAAAGTCTTTCATACCATGGGTGATTAAGAACCCATCAGAATGTGAAGGGAGGATTTAAATAACACAATCTCTATAATGCTGGAAAGTTGTCAAATCATTCACAGATCGCTTGCATTTGTATTCTTCTTTCTTTGTATATGTAAGCTTCAGCAACACTCACAAGACCAAGTTATCAATTAAAAAAATCAGTCTAAAGCAAAATTTATATCTAGACAATGATAGATACACTAGACTGATTAATTTATCTCTCTCGGCCATTAAAAAAGTTTGTTATAGTTTTTTACTTGTCAAAAATACAAAATACCATCAAAAGAGAAGTTGCAAATCATAAATATTGTAAATGGAGTCCAAAACCCATGTTCCATCTTTGCAATCCAAAGAAACAATTTCACACTAAGGCAACAACTTGAATAACTTAAAAGATTTTGTTTCCATTAATATAGTAGACACTGATGAGGTGAATATGGGTCTTAGACCACATGCTAGGCAATAGAGACACAAAGATAAACCATTGCACCCTGAAGGAGTCTGCATTCTCGCAGGCCTGACCATCACAGGGCCAGTTTCAGCCAAAGTGATAAAAATCACAATCTAGGTATCCAAAAATTGTGTGGGAACATAGCTAAACTTGAGAGTAGCTCTCTGTTTAGGGCAGTCACTATTTAGAGAAACAATTATTTCACAAATCCCACTCTGCCCCACGAGCAAGAGTGGATCTTGGGCAAGTACGATAGAATCAAATGTAGAAGAGCATTTGTGATGGAGGAACAAAACTTGTCAAGTACATGAATCACTTCACAGGGTTGAAGGATGAAGTAAATGGTGGGCACTGGCAAGAAATAAGAATGAAAAAGTCTTTCCAATCAAAAATGTTTAAAACAGGGGTGCCTGGGTGGCTCAGTTGGTTAACCATCTGACTCTTGATTTTGGCTCAGGTCATGATCTCAGGGTTGTGAGATCAAGCCCTGTATGAGGCTCCACACTAGGATTCTCTCTTCCTCTCCCTTGGCCCCTCCCTCTCTGTTTCCCTCTCTCTCTAATAAAATAATTAAATAAATAAAAATAAAGTAAAATAAAATAAACCTTTAAAAAAATTTTAATGTTTAAAACAAGTTTGTCTTTTCCTTCAATTCACCAGCATTTTCTGAAGGCCATCCATTCTTCTTTCCAACTGTTTCATGTTGTTAACACACACACACACACACACACACACACACACACACACAGAAATGAAAATACTTGTATGGCACAGTGAAGTAAAAGTCCCTCCCAGGACTGAAGGAAGCTAAACTTTCAGGATACCTGAAACATGCCCAGCACACTGACGAGAAGCTCCAAATCAGAGAAGTACGGGCCCTAGTTGAGAATCGGACTTCTCAGAACTAAACTCTCTAGATTCAAATCATGATTCACTACTAGATGCATGAGCTTGGAGAAGTTTCTTAACCTAGCTAAACTTCCATCTCTGTATCTGTAAAATGGAGTTGATAATATTTACTTAACCATGCTGCCAGAATTGAATAGATTATGGAAGCTAGTAACAAAATGTATCTATCAGCTAACCAAATGATAGGTACTAATATTATTGTTATTTCTTACTACAGGGAATACTGAAGAAATAATAATAATAGTAAGGGCTATTATACACTGAACTCCTACTACAGGCCAAGAGCTGTTTAATCTTCTTGGCATTCTAATGAGAAAGGCACTATTATTATCCTTCCTTTACAGATGAGGAAACTCTAGCACAGAGAAATGAAATAACTGTAGAGGGCTGCACAACCAACAAGTGAAAGTCATCTGAAACATGTTAAGAAAACTATTTTCCAGGGAGCCTTCTAGCTCATAGAAGAAACTTGTCCTCTTCTTTAATAAACAAAAAATAATAGTGTATTCCCAGCTTCTCTTAAGAGGCATCATGCCATTTCTAAATTTGTCTCAACTCTCTTAATGTTCATTTATGTTTTCTGCCTCAGCTATCTGCTAATGATTCTGTAGTGCTTTCCTTTATTTTTTCCTATACTTACTTCACTCAAATTACACATATTTCCTTGGGCTGATATTTCCAGATTTCGACAGAATGTCAATTTGCTGCTTACAGTAATGGTTCTAACTCTGGCTTCGTGCAGTAACCCCTTGTCCCCAGTCCTTTACTAGATCGTTTGTTTTTTTTTTAAGTGGTATTATATCGTTTTGAGGTGTAATGGCTAGAATTATACCCAGTACTTCAGAATAATTTGGGAAGATGTGCTGAGTCTGGTTTGCAGTACCATTTTTGTTTTTAAACAAGCGCTGCTCTCAAGAAGCTTAGAATATAGTTGAGAAGAGAGATTAATATACTGACATAATGCTTGTTGAATGATGTAAATATATTTATGTTGTTCCTGAACCCACAGTTCATCTTTCCCTACTTACCTAAATGCCATATAACTCTTCATCTTGTGGAATGAATAGGATTTTCAGAGAAAGCAGTGAAAAGGAGTTAGTGAATATTATAGATAAGAAAATAGCATGAAACTGTGCATCTACAACTGGTTAACTGCTCACCATTGTTTTGTAGGCTGTTAATAAAGATGCTACAGACATGTTTAGTTCAAAGAAGCTGGAAAAAGGCTGATTTCAACAGAGTAGAAGGTTTTTGTTATTGCTGTTTTTGTTATTGTTGTGGTTGTTTAACACCATAGGAATTTTCCAAGCCTTCAGTACGCTCCTGCACATTATGAATCTCCAACAAAGGGAAAGGTATATTTCCCAAACATGTATGACCATGGAATTCTAGTTAATACACTCTGGAACTAGTATACTGTAGAACAATTATGGAAACACATTAAAAAAATAAACCATAGGGGTAAAACAAGCATTATTTAGGAGACACAAGAAAACCAGCAAAACTTAATTAGAGCATCTATCATGGGGATTCCTGGACTGTGAAAGGTGGAGGTCAGGGAGTAAGACCAGGCAAAGGGATTCAATCTCAATGCCATATGAAATAGGAGTTCATTTTCTTGGCGTATATTAGTTTAAGTATTCAGTCACATAAAGATAAATGAGTTTAGCTATAGTACAATATTCACATTCAAGATTGTTACTGCTTAGCAAAATAGAGCTCCTGGCATATCACCATTGTTTTGCATGGTACAAACATAAAAGGTAAAACATTTGGTCTTCTGCCGTCATTAATTTCCTACTTTGGACAAAGTTCTATAAATTAAATTGACACCCAGAAAAAAAATTCATTGTCTGTTCAATGGAAAATTACATTATGACTTTATTTAGAAAGCTTGAGGTATAAATTAATTTTTCAAATCCCCAAATGAAAACTAGTTATTGTTTTCTGAAAATGGACCAAAAAGACATGCATGACAGAAAACTTTCCAAATTGTCATCCTCGGTATAATTATGTCATTCAAAAAAAGAAGTATCTGGATAATCTTGTTACTTAAACACTTGGGAGTTAAATCGCAGATGAAATAGCTAAAATGGAGAATGGAAAATGATGTAGGGGCAGGAGGTTGGTAAGGAGGGAGCAGGGGACAGCTATTTCTAGCTATGCCTTTTAGTATTGTTTGATGTTTGAACACTTCTGTAAATTACTTTATCAAAAAAATGGTGGGGGGTGGGAGGGATGGGGTGGCTGGGTGATCAACATTGGGGAGGGTATGTGCTAAGGTGAGCACTGTGAATTGTGTAAGACTGTTGAATCACAGACCTGTACCTCTGAAACAAATACATTATATGTTAAGAAAAAAAAGAAGAAGAAGAAGAAGATAGCAGGAGGGGAAGAATCAAGGGGGGGAAATCGGAGGGGGAGATGAACCATGAGAGATTATGGACTCTGAGAAACAAACTGAGTGTTCTAGAGGGGAGCGGGTGGGGGGATGGGTTAGACTGATGATGGGTATTAAAGAGGGCAGGACACGTTCTGCATGGAGCACTGGGTGTTACACGCAAACAATGAATCATGGAACACTACATCAAAAACTAATGATGTAATGTATGGTGATTAATATAACATAATAAAAAAATAGATATTACCAAAAAATTAAAATAAATTACATTTCATATTTTAAAAAATCAAATACTTTTTACAAAGAGTACATACCTTTGCCCTTTAATGCTCATTTGCTAAAATACAAGTGCAGAAATAAATACTTAACCTGAGGATGATATGGCTACAATATATGGCTAATACTGTGATATGGGGCTTATTTAAAGTTTGATTACTAATAAAATTTCTACACTCTATTTACCAAGCAAAATAGAGAGTTTAAAGTTAATGAAGGCAGTCTGTTTAATGAGGAAAATTTTAAATTTGAATGATTTCAAATGAGGTTTTCTCCCTTCAATTTGACAACATAATTTACTTTTTTTCCCTCCCTATGGCATTTATTATCTGTATTATTTATCAGACAATTAATCCTTTACAACTAGTCCATAAACTCTTTGATGAAAGGTCCGTATTTTCTTCAATTTTTATCTCATGTAATCGTTTCACACTGAGGATGCATGATGAAGGAAGAAAGAAAGGAGGGCGGCAGTTAAAATAAGGGAGGAAATTCTTATGCAAGATTTTCACAAACAAAAGTGTTTCAAAACCATCTTGAACTCTAGCAGCATTGTTTTTCTGTTCTTTGGGTATTTTTATTTAATTACACAAGAATGATCTCAGAAGCTCATGATTTAAATTTATCTGATAGAGAAAACTAGAGAATTACCCTTCATAATATTTAATTAAACATTTCTATCAATTACATTGAATAAATATACAGTCACAACTACCACTGGTTCAGCTGGCAGTTTAAAAAGATGGCATATATTAAAGCCCCAGTTTGGCTATGCAACACATTAGATTCGGTTAGCAAACACCAATTGTTTTTCCTAAGAAAATTGTTCCTTTTAATTAAAGCATTTGCTCTTCTCTTAGCACTTTACAAAGTGTGATGCAAAATAAACATAAAATAGTTACTGCAGATTTTTCCTCAGCTTTCTCAGTTCAGAATCAGAATAATTTGATTCAGAATAATTTCTTAGGTGTTTATTTACTTAAGAGAAAAAATACTACTGGCAATTTTGGTAACCAGCAAAACCACTTTATCAATACTACCTTAACATACTACTTAGAAAACTTCTATAGAAAACATGATGAGACAGAGTGATTGGGATCTTACACCTCCTTTTCACTAAATGACTAACAAATGAAATCTTCAGTTATGTATGTATTGAGATGTATGTTGAAAAAAAGTTGACTCACATGGGAAAATGATTGTTTCAAACACTGAAGATCAGATAGAAATAAAGAATGTGGATCTTGATTTCTACCAGATTTCAATGTTTGAAACAATCATTTTCCCATGTGACTCAATCTTTTTCAACATACATCTCAATACATAACTGAAGATTTCATTCAACACTGAAGACCAGGTAGAAATAAAGAATATGGATCTTGATGTGGTATATATATATACAATGGAACATTACTCAGCCATCAAAAAAATGAAACCTTGCCATTTGCAATAATGTGGATGGAACTAGAGGGTGTTATGCTAAGCGAAACAGGTCAATCAGAGAAAGACAATGATCATATGATTTCACTCACATGTGGAATTTGAGAAACAAAACAGAGGAGCAGAGAGGAAGGGAGGGAAACAGGACATAATCAAAGAGGGCTACAAACCATAAGACTCTTAACCATAGGAAATAAACAGAGGGTTGCTGGGGGGATGGGGTAACTGGGTGATGGGCATTAAGGAGGACACTGATGTAATGAGCACTGGGTGTTATATATAACTGATGAATCACTGACCTCTACCTCTTAAACTAAAAATACACTATGTTAATTAATTGAATTCAAATTTAAAAAAAAAGAATATGGATCTTGAGCCTAAGGTAATTTATCAGAACTGCCTGTTTTTTTTTTTTATTTCTTTTTGAATTACTGCAATTAGGTAAGAAGGGTGAGTTACTTTTGTTTTGATTGTTCTTAACTAATCGCTGATCATGACATACATTGACGTATTCTTCAATTACAATTTAGAGATGTTGCAATTCTTTTGTTCTTCTCTTTTTAAAAACAGGTATTAGATAAAAACCTGTTCATTCAATATGCCTGAACCATCAAAAAAACACAAAAAAACAAAAAATTGTGATTCTGCTGGATTTTCTCTTCCAGTGAATGTTAGCAGAGATGTTGCAACTCTAGAATCAATTCCTCCTACAGAACCACTTCCAATGGAAACTAAGTATAGAATTGTCAGCCTATACACACACCTGTGTAACTGACCTTTTTAAAGGAAAATGAAACCATTTTATGGACCCCAAGTGATGCCAAATACAGGTTTCATTTTTTAATCAGGTATTTAGAATTGAAAAAAAAAATTTTTAACTATGGCTGAAAGAAACAAAAGCCCATCCCACTCCCCAAAAATGTGTGTGTGTGTGTGTGTATGTGTGTGTGTTGTGTACATGAAAGTTAAAAAGGTATGTCACAAAACTAGAGACACAGTTCATCTTGCCTCATGAGAACACAGAATAAGGAATTAGAACCAGAAACTATGCCCTCTACCCCTCCTTCAGTATCTAGCAATGAATACAAGCATGCCCACCACCTGCCTCATATCTTTGTCCCTTTCTCCACATTCTTCTGACTCTCCTCTCTCCCCCTTCTAGTCAATAAAAATAGTCTCTTTTTATTCTGAACTAGGTCCCTACTTTCCCTCCCTCAGTTAGAAAAAGCAAAATTAAAATGCTTAGAATTTGTTTTATCAACTAATATGAAAATCTCTGTCAAAATTCCGAAGGAATTGACTAAGTCAGTGCACATTTTGGGAACCACTTGACAGTCACTTGAAACAAGGATACATTTTCAGGAATGCATGTCCTGCAGATATGGGTATACAGGAAAGGTGACCAGTTCCTGTTATCTGTAGAGCTGTCTCCCAAACACTAAATATACTTCAAAAAGAAATAAGGGTATTTATGGGTATAAAACACTAGAACAGGAATAAAACAATAGGAATCTAGTTTGAGGCAAGAGAATTATCTTTGAAACTAAAACACTTTGGATTCAATTGCTGGCTGAATTATTGTTAGCTAAGTAACCCTGGGAAAAAACTTACCCTCCATGAGTTTCTGTTTCCACATTTGTAAAATGGAGATGATATTATCTACTTGGTAGAATTGGAGAAATAATGAGATAATGCATATATAAAGTTTGTGACACAGTGACAGTCTTACAAAGTGTGTGTATGGCTCAGAGGGGAGGAAAGGTAGGTGATCAAATGTAATTCAAAAAAGAATACAGAAGAATATCTGTTATTCCCTAATCTGGTCAGGACCTTCTGCATTGTCTTAATTCCTAAAATTTCTTCTCCCAAAAGGGTAGAGTGGCAGAATAAAGGGCACCAGTGCAATGGGCAACTTAAAGCCTGCATGGAATACCTGTCTTCATCACTGCCACCCCTGGCTTATCTCTATTTATCCTTTCAGTCTAACCTTATTGCTCCAAGAAGCTTTATCTTACTGACTGGTGTGCCTCCCAAATCCCTCTGGTTGTTCCAGAAGCTATGCCCTGTGCCATAACATGTCACTAATTTGTCGCATCTTTTTTATCATACTGGGAGATTCTTCAGAGCAGGGAGAATTTCTTGTTCACTGCTGACTGAGTCTCTAGCAATGAAGACAGAGTCTGACAAATGAGTGGCCAGAGCAACATTTGCCATTTGTCTTTTAGTACTCC
The DNA here is from genome assembly GCF_037043125.1 of Eumetopias jubatus. Classification (NCBI taxonomy): domain Eukaryota; kingdom Metazoa; phylum Chordata; class Mammalia; order Carnivora; family Otariidae; genus Eumetopias; species Eumetopias jubatus. Next base: position 100,506,150 of record NW_028274811.1, read on the forward strand.
AGCATCTAAAAACCCTTTGACTTTTGGTGAAACCTCTAATGCATGAGTCAGGGATGATATGGTACCAGAAAATTCTCATTTTCTGATATCTGGAAGTTAGTTAGACCGTGAGCATGAGACCTAGGCATGGCCAATTGGACACCCCTACCTAGGACTCTGAATCCACAGAAGAGAAAAGAAAACATATGAGACTGGGATGATTCACAGTAGCATGTGTGCTATCAGTAGTTCTGTACTGGCAATCATAGGCATAAAAAGACTGTGGGCAAGCTCTGACCCCTACCTGGCTGTAGTCTATGTTGTCATGTGCCTTGTGTCCAGGTCTCTGATTTTATGAACTGCAGTTTTCTACAAATAAATTAACTTTGTGCTTAGTCAATTAGTGATTTAAATACATAAAGAACTCAAAATTTTAATAACTCAATGGTCAGATGGATGAACGGATACAAAAATAATTAAGCCAACAAATGAATGAGTAAAACAAAGAATCAAAGGAAGACTAGATTTAATTTCCATGATATTTGCCATTCTTTCTCTCCCTCTTCCCATGTCTTGGCCTCCCAATCTTTTCCTTAAGAACAACTAATTTTTAAAATGACTAAACAATCCAGTTTCCTAGAAACTTTTAGCGTTCTTACATAACTGATAATAATGATTCCTAAGATCTTGGCTGACTGTGAACTGGTTGAAGTATGAGCTCTGTATTTTCTCCTTTAAATTCATTTAGTTTTTTGAAACTAAGAAAGAGATCAGAAGAAAGGAAACAAGCGTCTTTTTATTTAGAGAAACAGGCTAAGCTTAGTACTATATTAAAGCTTGAGTTTTAATAAATAATTCTACTCATTATTTTAAATAGTAAATAGAGATCTTCCTGTGAATATCCCTCAGGGACCTTAAATTCAACATCTCTTTAAAAATTAATTTACCTTTTTAATTCTAAACATGGTTTAAAACTTTGCTTGTTCCTCATGTTCCAGATGAAAACAAAGCTCTATAGATAACCTCCACCACTTTTTACTTTCACATGTCCTTAAAATTAGTAAGCAATCCAGTAGAACAAATCTGTACTACTACTGGAAAAAAAATTTAACTGTCCCAGAAAAAGCTAGATATTTTGAGGCAATTCTGTAATAACGGAAGGAAGAAATAGAGACTGGAATTTTTACTATGCAAAATGCCAAGATGGGAAGCAGTCCCCAACAGAACTATCATCAGACCTCATATTCAGAGAAGAAAATGAGCACACACAAAAAAGAATTGATCCTATTAGAGCAAGTTTGTAACATGGCAGTAAATTCATTAACACTTCCCATTATGATGTGGGAATCTATGAAATGTCCTTTTGAATCAGAGCAGGCTTTTGAATGCCTTGACCAAAAGAACATAGCAGATATGATTCTATGACTTCTAAGACTTTTAAAGAGCTAAAACACCACAAGTTTGTGCTCTGTTCAATGGTACATTCACTAATGGAACACTGGACCTCCATGTAAAAAGTCTTACTGCTCTGAGAAGCCCATGTTGGGAAAGCCAGATGTAGGCACTCCGGTCAACATTCCCAGCTGAGTCCAGTCTCCAGCCACCCATGTCAAGCTGCCAGACATGCCAATATTCCTAATCAGCCTTTTTGCCAGCAGAATGTCATGGAGTGACCTCCAACAATGTCCCCTTAATCAGAAGAAAAATCAAGTCAAGCCCTGACTGAATGCATAACCCAGAAATTTGAGAGATATAATAAAATGCCTGGTGGTTTCAACCCCTATGTTTTGCAGTAGTTTTGTATGCAGCAACAGAATTTTATAAAAGAGGTGGTAAAACTAAAGGTATGCATGCATGTGGCATGGATTTAGGGAACAGGCAATGAATGAAAGTATGATGGGCTTCAAGTTGGCCGTCAAAGGGTTTAATGGAAAGCAAAAAAAACCCAAATTTTTTGGAAGCTGGAGGAAAAGAAATTCTTGCTATGCAGTAGCATAAAGTCTGTCAACCCTATCACCTGGGGTACTATGTAAAATAGGAAGTACACTTCACGATTTCAATAACCTAGCTAAAGAGATTACTGGACAGTGCTGGAGATACCATCTGATCTATTCTCAATGCCTATAATAGAGTGAAAGAGGAGAGCAATGAATTAAATGAACGCCTCAGTTTTTGAACAGAATTTGGAGGAAATGTAAAGAGCCTGGGATATGCATTCCAAGCAACCTAGTGTTCTCAAGGATATATAGCTTTAGGGAAAAGATCAAATTCAGAGTACTGCAAATAAAATACAGCCTCAAGGAATCCAAGTTTTGGCTGTAAGATCCTTTCGTAAGATGTGAGAGATTCAATTCAGCACCTCAAAAAACCTTTCATTTATACAGACAGGCTTCTAAGAACATTAATGGCATGATTCATAGTCCCTCTCAACTAGACAACAGTGTTTCTAAGACTCCTAAGAACCCCCAAATCTACAGACAGAATAGACTAAGAAAGCTACTCAGCTGTGATACTGGCTATGCTTTAGGGAAGTACAACCAAGAGGGCAGAACCAAGAGTCACAGAGATCATTCACAGAGAGAAGGAGTGAGCCCCAGTAATGAAAGTGACAATGTGTACACAGCTGAATTTCAGAACTGCTCTCACTAGTAACTGCCACATAACTGCCATTTCCCCCCTTTCTGAATGGGTGTGTCTAGTCTGTCTCCTTCTCTTCACTCTAACTTGCCTGTATGTGTGTGCTGGGGAAGGGAGGGAGGCAAGGCATTATTTAAGTTCACAAGACATCAGAACAAGAGGAATTGTGCCCAAATAATTGAACTTTAACAAATTCATCTGCTGCTGGAGAACATTTAAATGAGATCCTGGACTTTAAGGCAAATTGTGACAGTTTTAAACGTGGGTACAAAATCTGTGATACTTCTCTCAGAAAGAGGTAAGGTATACATACCCTTCCCCTGAACCAAGGTAAGACAGTGGATGCTTCAACTAATAGGATATATCATCAGTGTACAGTAAAGGACTTCTGAGAATAGCTCATAACAGGCCATGCAGCTTCCACCTTGTTAAATGGGAGTCTAACCACTGTGAGCTGCCATGTAGGAGAGACCACCTGTTAGCACTTTAGTTGATAGTTTCAGCTGGCACCAGCCTTCCAACCATTCTCACCAAGGCTGTGGAATGTCACTGAAGCCACTGCATGTGCTAGGGCGGCTCTCAAAACCAGTTGAATACCATGAGGTGACCTCTCTCCATACCACATAGAAGAATCACCCAGCTGACCCCTGCCCGAATTGTCAACTCTGAAAATCATGAGCTATAATAAAATGTTTGTTCTTTTAAGCTACAAATTTGGGGGTAATTTGTTATATAAACACATATAACTGAAACACTTACTGAAGCTTCTGGAGTATTTATCAGGCACTTCAGGCCACAGTATCAGGAATCTACTGTGGGGATTACAACTGGTACCTGTTACAAACAATAAACTAAGTAATGTGGGGGCTGCTGCTGCTGATGCCACAAAAAGGAATTAGTTCCAGCTAATTCCGGCAAGCCACAAAAGAAAAACCCCTTACTCTTTAAAGGATCACTCTCCCACAGATATTTCCAGCCAGCCACAATATCTTCCTTACCCTTCACCAAGCTTCAAGCTGGGAAAACTAAATTATAGCGACTTTTTCTCCCTATCCCCATCCCTTTTTTTGTCTTTCTCTACAATGTATGTATAGGCACTCAAAGAAACTAACAGAATTGAGCTTAAATCCAAATTCTAGACAAACATAAACATAAGTAAACAGAGAATAATCTCTGGGTATACAGAAAAATTTAGATCTTGAAAACAAAGGGAATAACCCTCTCTGATCTTATTAGACTAGCTCGCTTTGGATAAAGCCTCCTCCTGAGAACAACTAGAAATCTGGATAAAATTTTTATCCAGAGTGAAACACAGAGTGCCACTTATCCAGTCACCTCAATCAAGAGGTTAAGTAACTAAAAAGCTGAGCAGAAATTGTTGTAGTCCACTCCTTTAGCCATTCATACAGAAAAAACTGATGAATCATAAAATCAAGACGTAAAGAAGAAAAAAAAGAACCTTCTAGAAAAAAATGTAGAAAATGTCATAGGATACGCTTGAATAGGACACAAACTGGGGAGGAAGTGATAAAGTGGACTTCGACAAGACAGCTGCCCGTACCCCGTACGACGGTGAATAAACAAGCCACAGACTTGGAAAAGTACTCGCGCCTCTGACAAAGGATTTGTATTCAGAATAAAGAACTCCCACAAATGACCAATTAAAAAATACCCCAAATTCCCAATTTAAAAAATGGATGCAAGACTTAAACAGATACTTTACAAGAAAATATCTTTAATTGGCAAAAAAAAAAAAGAAGAAGAAAATGTACTCAGCATCATTTGTCACCAAGGGAAAGCAAATTAAAAACCACAATGAGATACTACTTCAAGGATGATAGATGGTTAAAATACAGAATGTTGGTGAAGATGTGAAACAACTAGCATTCTCATTCTTTTTTGGTTGGGAATGTGAATGATACAACCATTTTGGAGGACTATGGACAGTTTTTGATAAATAAAACACAGATCTACCTCATGATCCAGCACATCTACTCTTACATATCTCTTCAAGAGAAATGAAAATATATGTCTATACAATCACTTGTACAAGAATGTTTATAGTAACCTTCTTCATAATAACCAAATAGCAAAACAAGCCAAATGTCCATGAACAAGACAATGGATAAAGTTTAGCCATACAATGGAATACTATTCAGCAATAAAATATGAATTAAGTATTGATATATGGATACCCTTTATTCCATAAGTTCAATTTCTAGAAATTGCAAAGGAAATTAATTAGGAAGATGTGTACAATTTAACTACAAGGTAGTCATCACAGATTGTGTACAATAGTAAATAATTAAATCAACTGAAGTTCCTCAATTGGAAGTAGGTTAAATTATCTGTAGTTTATATGTACAATGAGAAAGTAGCAAAAATTAAAACTGGAATACAGTTTTATGGAAAACTAATCATAATATATCATTGAACAAACCAGCTTACAGTATAATATGTAATATAATATGTTATAGACAACAGATGCCCACATAAGCTTATACTTACGATAATACTTATGTATTTGTATACATGTGTACCCTTGTATATGATGACTGTGTAACCCAAACACATGCATAAGTGTGTGTACATCTGTGGAGAGACTAAAGTGGTAGAGGTAAGAAAGAGTCATTTAGAAATAATGTTCTGGAACTTCTTTCTTCAATGACATTGCTGAATCTTATTTGTTTTTAACACATGTTAGCTGCTAATATAATAAAAACCATAAATCAATAGAAATTTAGTGTTCACATCAAATAATAAAACATGCTTATTTGTATGCTTATATATAACTTATTCATTAAAATGCATCACAGCTTTTCTTCAGATGCTTTTCATACAATCTATACACAATTGTCATTCTCCTAAATCTGATGTGAAGCCCAGCCCATATTTCCACTGAGAAACACCCAGAGGAAAGAGCCACAGATTTGCCTTTTAACGGTTTGTGAAACTATGTAACTAAACTCTATGATACCATGCCCAAGACCCACCTTACCATTCCCCAAACCTTCTTAGGTATAACAGGTAGAATGTAGTGTTTCCATTGACTAAACTCTCCTTAGAGCACTTAAAAAAAAAAAAAAGATTTTATTTATTTATTTATTTATTTATTTACGAGATAAAGTGAGTGAGAAAAAGAGAGCATGAGCAGGGGCAGAGGGAGAGGGAGAAGCAGTCTCCCCTGCTAGGCAATGAGCCCAATGCAGGGCTCGATCCCAGGACTCTAGGATCATGACCTGAGCGGAAGGCAGACACTTAACCAACTGAGACACCCAGATGCCCCTACTTAGACCACTTTCACTTTTCCCCTATATGAGGGTAAGCAAACTTTTTCTGTAAAGATCAAGATATATTTTTGCCCTGCAGGCTACTGGTATCTATCACAACATAAAATCTGCTGTTGTAGTGTAAAAGTACCCACGAATACAAAAAAAAAAAAAAAATGATTGTGGCTGTGTTCCAATAAAACTTCATTCACAAAAACAGGCAGTGGGCCGATTCAGCATACAGATCACAGCTTTCTGATGCTTTCCCTATATTAATTAAATAATCATAAAAATGATACAAAGAGTAATGAAAATCTGGAATGAAAAGAATAGAAATGGCATGGGCAAGGTAAGACAAGGATTGTAAACAGATTTTATACATTGAATACAGATTTTCTGATGTAAACTATTTTGCCAAAATCTCAGTAGTATGTTTTTTTCTTATATGAATATATAGCCTCTAGCAAGTATTTAAAATATTTATCAAAGAGGAATCTTGTAGTAAAAGGAAGAATTACATTTGAAGACCTTTTTTTTAAGATATATATCTTGGGAAAGATATATACAAATTTACTAATGGCAGTTATTTCTGAATGTTAAACTGATGAGTGACCATATAATTGGGAAAATTGGGGGAACGAAACAAAGCTAAAATAATTAAAATATATGTTTTTTGAAATATGTATTTATTGACCAATAATTTTGTTTCATTATCTCTTAGATTTATAAAACAGTTCTATTCAAAACTTATGGCCAAAAATGAATAAAATTCTTTCTAAAAATAAAAATACGTACACACATTCACTCAAGCAAAATTTTTTCTACTAATTAACTGTACATTTAAAAACAGCCTAAGGGGCATCTGGGTGGTTCAGTCAGTTAAGCGTCTGCCTTCGGCTCAGGTCATGATCCCAGGGTCCTGGGATCGAGACCCCCCACGTCAGCTCTCTGCTCAGCAGGGAGCCTGCTTCTCCCTTTCCATCTGCCTGCTGCTCACCTTGCTTGTGCTCTCTCTCTCTCTGCCAAATAAATAAATAATATCTTTTAAAAAAATAAATAAAATAAAAATAAAAGCAGCATAAGGGGGTATCTGGGTGGCTCAGCAGGTTAAGCATCCAACTCTTGATTTCGGCTTAGGTCATAATCTCAGGCTTGTGAGACCGAGCCCAGCATCAGGCTCCACACTGAGTGTAGAGCCTGCTTAAGATTCTCTCTTCCCCCTCCCTCTGCCCCTCCCCCACTCTCTCCCTCAAAGAAAGAAAGAAAGAGAAAGAAAAGAAAGAGTAGCATAATAATAGTCGTTCTATACCTTTTGTCTTACAATATCATATTACAGGTATTGTTCTGAAGTATGCATTTTTTATGTAATCTTATTATTTTATTTAAAAAATTGCTTACAACCTTCAAATTTGCATTTTGCTGTTCATAAATTTTACATTGTTGACACTTTTAATTGGCTCTTCTCTACAGACTATTTTTAACTGAGAAATTATTCTCTATTTAGGTTCTGAAGTAAGCAGAACAAACTGCTAAATGGAGAATATTCTCATTTATAATGTTTTCATGTAAACTTTGTAAATATTTTAGTCCACTATATTTATAGGTACTGACTTTTTTTATATAGGTAAGGACGACATTATGAGACTCTTCACAATTTTTACAAATAACACTTTCAGGGGCACCTGGGTGGGTCGGTCTGTTGAGCATCTCTTGATTTCAGCTTGCATCATGATCTCAGGGTAATGGGATCGAGCCTCCCATCAGGCTTTGAGCTGGGTGTGGAGCCTACTTGGGATTCTCTCTCTTCCTCTCCCTCTGTCCCTCCCCTCCTCTCTCAAAAAAATTTAAAAATTTTTTAAAAAATTAAAACTCTTCAAATAAGCTTTCTCTGATATAGTCTTCATATCTTTCACCAAATATGTGCTGAAAACTCATAAAATTACTCAAACCCAATCCTTTCCAATACAGAATTATAAATTCAGTTAAAAATAGGAGCCCCATCAAAAAAATTTCCCCACAGTTTGAAATATTCTAAAGTGCAATTAGAGAATTTCAAATTTGAGAAGACTATTTCATTTGTCCTGACCTTCCCTTGTTTTTATGATGTTATGTTAATCACCATACATTACATCATTAGTTTTTGATGTAGTGTTCCATGATTCATTGTTTGCGTATAACACCCAGTGCTCCATGCAGTACGTGCCCTCCTTAATACCCATCACCAGGCTAACCCATCCCGCACCCCCTCCCCTCTAGAACCCTGTTTGTTTTTCAGAGCCCATAGTCTCTCATGGTTCGTCTCCCCCTCCAATTTCCCTCCCTTCATTCTTCCCCTCCTGCTATCATCATCATCATCATCTTCTTCTTCTTCCTCCTTCTTCCTCCTTCCTCCTCCTCCTCCTCCTCCTCCTTCTTCCTTTTCAACATATATTATTTGTTTCAGAGGTACAGGTCTGTGATTCAACAGTCTTACAAAATTCACAGCACTCACTGTAGCACATACCCTCCCCAATGTCTATCACCCAGCCACCCCATCTCTCCCACCCCTCACCACTCCAGCATTTTGTTTGTTTCCTGAGATTAAGAATTCCTCATATCAGTGAGGTCCTATGATACATGTTTTTGTTTATTTCCTGAGATTAAGAATTCCTCATATCAGTGAGGTCATATGATACATGTCTTTCTCTGACTAACTTATTTCACTCAGCATAATACCCTCCATTGCAATAGTTTACTGTTCATAAATTTTGTTTTGAACAATTGTCATTTGCTAAAAAGCATTAAGAGCTGATACCTCCTGGGGTGCCTGGGTGGCTCAGTTGGTTAAGCATCCGACTCCTGATTTCAGCTGAGGTCACGATCTCAGGGTTGTCAGATCGAGCCCTTCGTCAGGCTCAGATTTGGCAAGGAGCCTGCTTAAGATTCTCTCTCTCTCCCTCTCCCCTCCCCACCTCCCTCTTTAAAAAAAAAAAAAAAAAAAAAAGAGCTGATATTTCTTGGTGCTCTATTCACAAATACATTAATTAAATATTTCTGCCTGATTCTGAATAGAATATAACAAAACTTTTAGATGATTCATTATCAAAAAAAAGCTCAATATCATCATTGAGCAGTTAGGTTTATTTCCAAAGTTTTCAGAGCCTAAAACATTTCTATGTGATGGTGGGCAACAAAGATGGAAAGCACATCTGCCAGCTAAAATTCTTTTCTTGTTCTTATTTTTTGTTTTTATTCTCACATAAAAATTGTGTAGTTTACTGTCTAAAGTGTGTATGTACTTAAATTGTATAAATTTGACAACTCTTACTTCTGTTACCATTGATAGAAAAGGAACAATAATAAATTATGTGTATACCAAGCACACTGCTCAAGTTTTTTTTAATTTATTAACAACATTGTTTTCCAGTGATTCTGTGCTCAACTATTTTTAGTAATACAGCAAACCAAATTAATTTTACTTTGAATGGTGAAGGAAACTTTTAACTGATTTTTACAAAAGCATCCACCATAATATCAGATATTTCACATTGGACAGAATGAACATCCAAAGCCTTTGCTTTGATTCCACAGACTGGATGGAGAAAAAAAATTGATCCATTATTAGAATTAATGAGCTTTCTTTTTGAAGGATGTGAACAATCTGAAATAAACCTGCCATTATTTAGTAACTGGAGATGTTCTTCTGCTATTACAGCCAAAACATTCACAGCTACTGCTCAAGTTTTCATACATGCACAAGAAAATCTGGATAACAACTAAGTAAGAGTTATTTTAAACAGTCATTTTATCTAAATGGTAAATGATATTTCACAGAGTAATATGTAAACATACCATCTGCAGCTGCATATTAAATCAGTCTTCAGGCACATTCTTCTTAATATAATAATTAACCTTTGAAGTAAATTCTGATGCTTCCTCAGAATATTTGTCTTCTGTTTCCTATATGGTCATTGATATCACTATGGTCCCTGTAGCAGGTAGTAATTGTCAACAAATATTTTTCATAGACTAAATTTCTTCAACTTTTTTGAAAAAGAGAAATTTAGTACTTAATTTTAAGTATCCACTTTCAGTTTCTGAGCTCATTATACCCAAAAGGATTTATTCCAAAATTAAATATGTCACCAAATAATTAACTATATATGTATACTTGTCTATATAGTAAATATCAATATCACTGTAGCAATAGCATTCAGAACACTTTGAATATTCTCAGCATCTCTTTCCTGCTATTTCACATACATTTAACTAATAAATGTCCATGTTACCCACTGATTCCTTGCCCTGGTTATCTGGCAACTTCATGCATCTCACTGGCCACAACACTGTGTCCGTCTGGCACACCAAGTAGGGGAAACAATGAATATTTCTTCCACTGACATCAAATAATGAATTAGCAGTCCCTAGCCATTTTATAGTCATTACCAGGTAAATGAAGAGGATAAAAAATATAAACAGATCATAACTGAGTATTTTGTCTTATTTTGCTTTGTTTCCCAGATTTAATCATGTGATAAAGTGAAACCCACCCTTAACAGGCCATACATTAAGAATACAGAAAACAAGAAAATATAGTTAATACAATCTATATAGTACCTTTCCTGTATATATTATAGCTTATTCTATAACCTTAGAATAAAAGTGGGTGTGCACTGCTGGTTATCTAGGTGTTACCACTATTTTTAGTCTATAAAATCAGTCTAACCTTTTGCTAAATATCAAGTGGAAAAATTGCTTAGATGATGTGCTAAGGCATATCCCTCTATATTCTACAATAAGCATTATGTAAACATTGAGAGAGATATTTAATTTGTGTATGGAAAGATGGATTACACAGTCAACTTCTTTAACTTTTACTTCCTACTGTGAATCAACAAAAGCCACGCTTTAGTGCCTCCTGGGAAAAGTAATAGAAAATGCCACAGACACAAACTGCTGAGTTATCTTCACCCTTGTTTTTATTTAATACTATGTCCATGTTATTTAATAAAAGATACGAGAGTTGAGAAAACACAATAGTGTATTTGTCCATGTAAAGATATAGGAGAAATTAATTACAACATAATAGAAAGCATTATATTTTCTTACATACATTTTGTTTAAAGTATTAGGAAAGGGCCACACTATATTAGACTCCAAAATATATTTACCTTAACACAAACTCCACTCTAACAAAAGAACAAAGCATTTATCACTGTTCTAATACCACTATTAGGTTTTCATTTCTGATGTTTCTTCTGCATGTCTGATTTGGGCATTATTCAGGGTTAAAGTTGGGAACAACAATAATTAAATATAAGACCATGAAATACTTCCATCATAATGTTCTCAACTGCTGGATAAATGTACAAAACAACATATTCATTTAGGAAAATTGTGTTTTGTGTCTCAAATGGCCTTTCTCAATTGCTCTCTCACTTCCAAGAATATAAACATTGGCTAGCTCTAAAAAGGGTTTTTAAACATAAAACATAACCTATAATAACAATAGTAATATTAAACAGCTAATATTTGGAATCTCACTATATGCTTATTAAGTGTTTGACATACATTATTCCATTTATTCCTCCAAACAACGTAAGGGATGTATTATGGCACTCATTGGCAGATGGAAAAACTGAAGGACAGACAGATTAAGAAACTCACTCACTCACTCAGCTAGTAAGTACTCAACCCTGGATTTAAATGCAGGGCTCTCTGACTCTGAACCTGTACTTTTAACCACTCTATTATGCTGGATCTCAAGCATAAGCTGCTTGGTTGGAGCACTTTCCCCTAGGAACCATGTTACAGTGTTTATAGTCCTATGAGTACCCACAAAAGCATACTGCATTCATATAAGAGTCTGAATTCTGTTATGCAGAATCTGATCATAATGTGCAAAGTTGCCTCTGTGAGACAATGCATTCTAAGATTTCTGTTCTTGGCATAGTAAGAATATATTTTTTTGTATTTATGTAACTGGACTATGGAATCTCTCCTCTTTCCCCTGTGTCCTCTTAAACCTAAATACAGCTGATTACGTGGGGTTTTGTGATATAATAAGAGAGTGAAATAAAAATCATTTTCACTGTTGGGTGTGAACACAGGCAGATAATTCTACAAAAATTAAAATAACTATAATGGGTATAGTAGAAGATAAGAATCTGTTCCAAATTTGTTTTTATGAGAATACATTTCTATCATATATGTATCTATATTTTCTAATACCTTGCTAGATATTTTAAAGATATTACTTCTAACCCTCACAGCAGCCTTGTGAGGTACATATATTCTTATTTTATAGTTTAGTGTCAGTTGAAACTAAAAGTGGTTCACACAGCCAGGGAAGCAGTAGAACCACCTCTGAATTTCTGGTATGTCCAGATCCCAAGTCTCCACTACAGTGTGTGTGGTCATTGCTAATAAAAGATGTCTGAGAGGGGCAATAAACTACCAGCCTGAAGGTTTAGGTTGTTCCACGGTTATATTTTATTTGTGGCACTAACTGTTTTAAGTAATTTTTTTTAAGATGTTATTCATTTATTTGATAGAAAGCATAAGTAGGCAGAGGCAGAGGAGAAGGAGGCTCCCCGCTGGGCAGAGAGCCTGATGTGGGGCTCAATCCGATGTGGGATCATGACCTGAGCCGAAGGCAGATGTCCAACAGACTGAGCCACCCAGGCGCCTGTTTTAAGTAATCTTTAAGTTCCTTGGCTCACTAATCTGTTACAGTTCCCCCACACACCATCTCTTACGCCTAGCTTCCAACACAGTTACATTAATTAATTAAGAAGCTCGGTAGACGATGATGAGGAGGACATCACGATATTATACAGAATGCTTTTCATGCATTATCATAACCAGCCAATGTGTTAGATATGGGTATTCCCATTTTACAGATAAAGATGTTTATTCATTTGCCTAAAGCCATGTACTCTCTAGTGGTAGAGCTCAGATGTGAATCCAAGTCTATGCTACTCAAATTGTGTGTTTCTATCTACTAACTGTATTGCTTCTACTAGAGGACTATGTTGCATATGTTTCTATTAAGAACAACTCCCAAACAATTGCTAAAATCATTGGAATATACTCTAAGAACCAGCAAAGGAAGCTGATTAACTTGTTCATCAGTGGACTCTCTCTTTAAAAAAGAATCAGCCAACTCAACTGCAAACACCTTCTATTGAGAAAACCTTCAGCCTAGGAGGTTGAATTAATTGTCTGGAGGATTTGAGGCTAAATAGTGTGTCCTTTGATTTCACTCTTGAATCAATGGCCCTCGTATCCTTCTGTCAATGTGCAGACTAGAGCTTCTCATCTCTAGACAGCAGAAGAGCAAATGTACTAGAAGGGAGGTTCGCTGATGTATTAAAGAGAACTGCAACCTGGGCGAAGGATTGATGGTGGCTTCAAGAGAATGTGCTCTCCCATCCACTCACAAGTGTAATTTAAAGAGGATTTTTCAAAGCATGGATAGACACCATTACTCACATCAGTTCCCACTGCCTTCTCCCTCTATAACTCTTTACCAATTCTGGTCCACAGCTACTCTGCCCTGTTTAATCAACAGCACACATTTCAGAAGTATTCTCTAGCATCCTCAAATGAATTTCTTATAACGTAAATTGAATGAAGTGGTGAAAATGATAAATATGTCTGCAGTGTAACATATTTGTTTCAAGCTGTATGATCTGCCTGAGGGTAAAAGGGACTCCCCAAACAAACTATGCCAACTTCAGATTTAAAATGATCTATTTGACCACGATCTTACTCTCAGTTTGTATCCCATGATTTTTTTTTCTGTTAAAGTTTTCATCTACAATGTTTTATGATATTGAGATCAATTCTCTGCTTTGAAAGGAAATATATAAAGTCCTTAAGTTCAAAGACATGAGTTTATGCAAGACAAAGATTTCATAAACTAAAATGCATATTTGCTTCATGATGTTTTTCTAACCCTTCCCCATATGATAACTGTAGTAGACAGAAAAATATATCCCCAAAAATGTCCATGTTGTAGTCCCTAGAACCTGGGACTATGTTATGTTACATGTCAAGGTTGCAGATGGAATTAAGGATGCCAATCAGGTGATCTTGAGATGGAGAGATTATCATGGATTATCTGACTGGGCTCGATGTAATCACAAGGGTCCTTATAAATGAAAGAGAGAGGCAGGAAATTGAATGTCAGGGGATGTGATGTGAAAAAGGAAGTGGCTATGAGTCAAAGATAATGAGCAGCCTACAAAAGCTGGAAAAGGCAAGGAAACAGATTCTCCCTTGGAGTCTCCAAAACAATGCACTCTTGCCAACACCTTGATTTTACCAAGTGAGGTCCTTTTAGTGTTCTAAACTTCAAAACCATAAGATAACAAATCTGTGATTTTTTTAAACCACTGAGTTTGTGGTAATCTGTTAGAGCAGCAGAAGAAAACTTAATACAGATATTGGTACCTGGAAGTGGGATGATGCTATAACAAACATCTAAAAATGTGGAAATGGTTTTGTAATTGGGAAATGGAAAGAGAATGGAAGAAATTTGGGGATCATAGTAGAAAAAGCCTACATTACCTCAAGCAGAGTATTAGAAACATGGATGCTAAAGACTCTGCTAACGAGGAATCAGAAGGAAATGAAGAGAATGGTAGAGAAACTACATATTATGTCTCAAAGAATACCTAAATCATCATCAACAGGCTGTTGGCAAAGAAGCTGTATTAGTATGTCATATGCCCATCAAACCTGGAGATAACTCAGATATATACTTATATATATATATATATATATATATATATATATATATATATATATATATATATATATAACCTCATTAATTCTTTCTGAGAATTATGGAAAGGCCATTAGGAATATTGGTGAAATTAAAAAAAAAGAGGTAAAAATATTCACAGGATAAGTAACCATATGTATAATTTAAAAAAAATTTTTTTAAACCAGATATGTTGCATTACAGAACTCCAACTGCTCTTAAAGAGAGACCCCCCTCTCCCCCCATCCCCAAATCCAAATGGTGGGAACCTTTGGAACACACTGGGAGGAGCAGAAAGCAAGGGGTGGGGGGGGTTGTTCAGACATGCTGGTGATGATCAATTCCTTGATCTGAGGAGCAGTCACATAGGTACTCATCTTTGTTTTGTGTATTTTTATGCTTACAGATTATAGTTCACAACAATAATGGCAAAGAGCAAATTCAAAGGTGCAAGCAGGAAAACCACAGGGCTAAAGTACCCCCAAATCACTACAAACAATCCTGTTTACATCTTACCTGCCTTTCTAAGACAACATGGTTATTATCTCAAGTCATGATTTTTACCCCCATGGATATAAATCATTACCTTTGGGCATGACAATGCATTTGAAATTACTTTCCATAAATGTGCATGCATGTCTCTTTGTCTTCTTTTAAAATCTTTAATTCAGAGAGCATTCCCCCACACTTGGAAAAAAGAGCAAAGATAAACAGAATTCTAAAAACACACCACTGTGTCCATTATCTCTGTTATACTGGAGTTGGCCATAAACCCCTACCTAGAGAGGGAGGAAAAGAATATGTTTTTTAAGCAATAGTTCTTCCACATATAGTGTGTGTTTGAATAAATGATTAATTACTGACTAATGGTATCATACTTATTTGTCCTAAAAGTTACTACAACTAATTCTTTCAGCAAATGAATATTACATGATCATTATTATCTCTAGTAATAGTTTCAGGTGCCAAAATGCTAACCCTCTGATGAGACCTTTAGACATATTTCCTTGGTACAAGGGAATGCAGTATCAGTATTCCATGTGTAAATAAGTTCAATTAACAACGAGTTATAATTGCACAGGGAGATGAAAATTAGTTTAAACAAGTCAATTAAATCATAAACATTTCAGAAATAAGAGGATGTGTTTGTAATCCAATTAGTGTGTTAATATACTAATAAATTTACTGATTTGAATAGTATCTTAATTGTATAGTAAAGCACCAGAAGAAAAAAACAGTATATCTTAATTGTCATAATGGGAGCTTTGGCTGCAGTCTGACTACATAAGTTTGGAGAAAATTATCCATGTTAATGAGATCAAAATGCTTCTATCTAGAATAATAAATAAGGTTACTTGATGGTTTGGCTAATAAAAATGCATTCAAGGGACAGGGGAAATGACTGAACACAGTGTTGTCTGCCAGATGCTAATTACACTAAGTTCCTGATGCGAGAGAATGGGACATTTTATACTGTGACCAAAAAACCACTTCCATAGTTCAAACACTCACATAATCATGGGAATAAAATATTCCAGGGATAATTCTTTATTGCTACCTCAATTACCACAAATTAAGCTAATATTAATATACTTTACTGCTGCTCAGCCTTAAGTGAAATCAGTAGCACTTCACAGATAACTTAAGGGAATGAGCTGATCTCCTATTTCTGTGTAATTACCTGTAATTTATGGAACACAGAAAGACCCATGAGCAGCCTAGTCAAGGTCACCTAAGAAGGTTGAACTGCACTGTTTTCAATCACCATCTGTGATCTGGGCTGAGGCTGCCACCTCCCCAATTGCCACAAGAGGAAGGAACAGCTCTCAAGCACAAGGGTCATACGACCAAATCCTCAGGCCAAGGGGCAGAATAATCATGAGCTTCATACAGAGTGTTCATTTTAATGAATACATGGCACTTGGATAAAAATACTAGCTTTATAAGTGATTAATCCACTACTTTTACTGTGTATTTACCTTTACCATTGGGGTTTTTACTTTTATGTTTTATTACTAGTTAGTGCCTTTTCTTCTCAGCTTAAAAAAGTCTCCTTTAACATTTCTTTTTTTTATTTTATTATGTTATGTTAATCACCATACATTATTACATCATTAGTTTTTGATGTAGTGTTCCATGATTCATTGTTTGCGTATAACACCCAGTGCTCCATGCAGAACGCGCCCTCTTTAATACCCATTACCAGGCTAACCCATCCCCCCACCCTCCTCCCCTCTAGAACCCTCAGTTTGTGTCTCAGAGTCCATAGTCTCTCAAGGTTCGTCTCCCACTCCGATTTCCCCCCCTTCATTTTTCCCTTCCTACTATCTTCTTTTTTTTAACATACAATGCATTATTTATTTTAGAGGTACAGGTCTGTGATTCAACGGTCTTACAAAATTCACAGCACTTTTAAGGCCAGTTTAGTGGCGATGAGTTCCTTTGGTTTTGCTTATCTGAAAAACTCTTTATCTCTTCTTCAATTCTTAATGATAACCTTGCTGGGTAGAGTATTCTTGTTTTGAGGTTTATTCCTTTCAGTTCTTTGAATATATCATGCCACTCCCTTCTGGACTATAAAGTTTCTGCTGAAAAATCTGCCAGTAGTCTTACAGGGTTCCTTTTTATGCAACAAGTTGTTTTTCTTTTGCTGCTCTTAAGATTCTCTATCTTTAACTTTTGACATTTTCATAATAATGTGTCTTGGTGTGGCTCTCTTGAATCCACCTTATGTGGAACTCTCTGGGTATCCTGGACCTGGATGTCTCTTTCCTTCCCCAGGTTAAGAAGTTTTCCACGATTATTTCTTCAACTAAGGTTTTTGTTGATAACAAAAATATCTCCTCTCTTTCTGGGACCCCTATAATATCAATGCTGTTCTGCCCAATGTTTTACCACAGGACCCTTATGCAATCTGCACATTATTTTTCCTTTTCACTGCTTTTTGGGTGAGTTCCACTGCCTCTGTCCTCTAGATCACGGATCCATTCTCTTGCTTCCTCCAATGTGTTGTCAAACTTCTCTAGTCTATTTTTCAGTTATTATATTCTTCAGCTCTGTGACTTCTATTTGTACTTTCTAATATTTTCTGTCTCTGTTGAAGTTCTCACTCTGTTCAGCCACTCTTTTCCAGAGTTCAGTTAGCATCTTTATAACCATTACTTTGAACTCTTTATCAGGTAGATTACTTAACTCCATTTTACTGATGTATTTTTCTAAAGTTTTATCTTATTCTCTTGTTTGGAACATATTCCCTTTTTCCTCATGTTGCTTCACTCTTTGTGTTTGTTTCTATGTATAAGGCAAAACAGTTACCTCTCCCAATCTTGAAGGAATGGCCTTGCATAGGAGATGAATCTTATTATTCAACCTTGCTGTAGTTCTTGATGGTCCCTTGAACCTTTGTGGTTTTCTAAACAGCTTGATTTATTCTTGATAGGTCCTCATTGTTGAGAACGTGCCAAGACCTGTCAGTGTTCCAAAAGGACGACCTCAGCATCTAGTTTCAGGCTGATTGGAAGCCAGACCCTCAGGCAGCAGCTTTTAAAATATGCAAATTTATACAGGTCTGTGGGGCTACAATTGTAAACTCTGCTGGCCTCCAGACCAGGAGATCTTAAGGTGTCCGCTGGGTGACAGCTGCAAAAATTAGGGCTTCAGATGGGCATATAAGCTCCTTTCTGGGGAGCACTGGCCAACTCTAGTGAGGCCAGGGGAGAGCACAAAGATGGTATCTCCCTACCTGTATTCCTGAGAGCTCTTCCATAGACTCTAGATGTGGCAAACCTGAAACCCGTCCCTCAAGCTAAAGCTCCAGGACAAATAAACAGTCCTTTTTCATAGGAGGACTGGGGGTGTGTCTCAGTCTACTACTGTTTGTACAGTGCCCTGGGGGAGGCAGCCTGCCAAGAACTGTCTTTCTGATTGATACAGTCCTGTGGAGCCCAGAAACTCAAGCCCTGTGGCCACAGGGGCCAGGCAATCAAGGTGCATTCCCTCTGTGGATTACACACGTCCACTGGCTTTAGCAATGCAGCTGCAGAGCACAGAGGGTGGGAAATGCCCACCAGTTTTAGCAAGGTTGTGGGATAATGCCTTGGCTACACACACTCACCAGATTTAGTGAGGCAGCTGGAGAGCATGAGGAGGGGAAGGCGGGCATGCCCACCAGCTTTAGCAAGGCAGCAAAGAAAATTCATTGGCTGTGTGCCCACCAGCTTCAGTGAAGTGGCAGGAAAGTGCCATGTCTGCACATGCCTGCAACTTCTGCAAGGCCATGGGAATGCCACAACCACTTGTCCCCACTGGCCTTAGCAAGGCAACAGGAGCGTGCCACATTCTTGCATACTGCCTGCACTAGCCGGGTAGAGGAAGAGTGCCACAATAGCAAAAACAATAGCATTTTGTAAGCCAACATCAGGAAACCAACAGAGAATAACCTCATATTAGTTAATTTAATGAATATGTAATAAACACTTGCTTTGTGCTGACCACCAAAACACAACAAGGCCCCTAATGGTCCAGAGTTCACAACTCCAAGTTTATTGCTTGGAAGACAAAAGTTAAACAAACAAACAAGAGCAAATATAAAATATAAATGATAAATTAGGAGAAAACTAAGGCAAGATAAGGAAGGGAAAGAAGAAAATTGCGGGAGGAGTTTATTTGCAATAATAAAAGGTTTATCTGACAAGAAATACTGAACCACAAGTAAGAAAGAGAAAGCCAAGTGACTATTGGAGAAGAAATGTTTCAGGCAGAAGGAAGAATATGTGAGGATGGGCCATGAAAGGTAGGTGTGTGCTTCACATGTTTGAAAAGAGGAAAAAGGCCAGTATGGCTGAAGTTTAGGAAGCATAGGAGAAAGTTGCAGGACATGATATCTAAGAAATCACAAAGAGCCGGGTATCAAAAAGTGATCTGACATGTTTCAAAAGAATCATTTTGACTACTGGATTGCAAATAGTTAGTATGTTAGCAGAGGAGAGAGAACAGTTAGAAGGCTATCCCAATAATGCAGGTTAGAAATTACAGTTGTTGAATCAGGAAGAAAGCAGTAGAGGTAGTTCAAAATTATCAGAATTTGGTGTATATATATATATAAAAGAAAAAGACAAGAAAAAACAGGTTGGGATGGAGAGAAGAACTGACAGTTAAACTGTGGGCACTTTAAGTGTGAGATGCCAAACTGTCATCCACATGAAACTGTTGAGAGAGCAGCCAGATGAGTTCATATTGGTCCAGGCTGGAGATACAAATGTAGAAATCCTCATTTTTTAAAAAAAATAGTTTTTAAAAGTAAGAGCCTGGATGAGATAACTCTGGAGTAAGAGTAAATAGAGAAGGAGAGATCCAAGGACTAAGATGGGGAGATGAAGAAACACTAGCAAAGGAGATGAAAAGAAAATATTTAGCTTCTAGGAGGGAAACAGTAACCCAGATCTAAGTATTATATCTGAGGTCAAGAAGGAAGACTGACATTCAACCATTGGATTAGCCACGTGAAAGTCATTGGTGATTTCTGACAAGTGTTTTCAGTGGAGAGGTGGCGGTAAAAACTGTTCTGAGTACGTTCAAGAGAATATGGGAACAAGCAAACAGACACCTATTTCAAGGCACTTTGCTGGAAAGAGGATCACAGAAATAAGGTAGAAGGTGCAGGAAAATGTGAAGTCATAAAATGTTTTTTTCAGATGTGAGAAATTACAGCCTACTTGCATGCTGTAAGAATAAATCAGTAAAAAATGGAGTGGGAGAGTGATTTGGGGAAACAAGTGTTGAGTTTGGCATTAGAGAGAAACACAGATTTCATGGGTATGTTTTCAAGTAGACTGGAATTATGTCAGAGTGAGACCACATAGAAGTTTTCTTTTATGTGCTTCTATTTTCTCAGTGAAATAGAGATAGTTATCCAAGAAGAAAGCATGTGTTAAAAAAGTTTGGTGAAAATGAGAAGAAAAGGTAATAGTCATCTAGGAAAGTAAAAGAATAATTGAGGAAAATGAGATAGGGTGGCTTAACAGCAGACGGGCACACTTGAAGAAAGTGTCCATTAATTTCAAGAAGACTGTTCAGTATAGCTTTGTTTTTCTCCAGTCATGTTCAACTGTGCAAGTCCA
The DNA here is from genome assembly GCF_037043125.1 of Eumetopias jubatus. Classification (NCBI taxonomy): domain Eukaryota; kingdom Metazoa; phylum Chordata; class Mammalia; order Carnivora; family Otariidae; genus Eumetopias; species Eumetopias jubatus. The sequence continues at coordinate 100,526,903 of NW_028274811.1, forward strand.
AAAGCAAAGTAGAGAATTGGATTTAACCAGGGTTAAGTATTATCAGGTAAATACAGTGAAGGAACTGAGAAAGAAAGAGCAATGTAGTTAGTTGACAGTGCATGCAGGGAAGTAGTTAACCATCTGAGCCACCCAGGTGCCTTTTTTTTTTTTTTTTGCAAGGAAGTAGTTAAAATGGCAGAGCTGTTAAAGAATAAATCAAACACCAAAAATATCAAAGATGAACTGATTGCTCTGCCAGACAAGGTAAAGTAACTCTGGAGTAGACAGTGAGTTTCTCTGAGTGTGAAGTCCAAAGATAGATATAGTGCAAGAAAAAGGAATTTCTATCCAAAGAGGACAGGATTCTGAAGGCACTATTCGATTATAGAGAGTATTGAAAGGCTTTCTTAGGACTGGTCATTAATTTCAAGATTAGTCATTATCTCAGCATTACTGGTCATTTGTGCAGTTATAAAACAGGGTGTGACTCTCAAAGAGATGAGATAAAGTACGTTATGTCAAACTGTCTTAGGGTAAAGAGCCATCCAGTCCTTATGAGTAGATACAAGAATGTATCAGGCTTGGGTGCCTGGGTGGCGCAGTCTGTTGAGCTTGGTTTCGGCTCAGGTCATGATTTTGGGGTCCTGGGATCGAGCCCCGCATCGGGCTCCACACTCAGCGTGGCGTCTGCTTGAGATTCTCTCTCTCCCTCTGCCCCTCCCACTCGTGCTGTCTCTCTCTCTCTAAAATAAATAAGTAATCTTAAAAAAAAAAAAAGAATATATCAGACTTGGGGCCAAGCAATGATCAAATACTTAAGTACTAGTACAAGGTTTGAGCAAAGATATTTCATAATTAGACCAGAGAACTCAAGCTAAGTAAGATATGTTGGAGACAATAGCAGTGAAAATATGATATTAGCATAAAACAAATGGAGTGAAAGAATTGTTTGTTAGTATATTTGAGGAAGTAAGCTAGAAAGATAAGAGGTAGTGGTTGGAAAGTGAGATGGTTAAAATTATGGAAGGGGTGTAATTTTAGAGAATCTCAAAGTCTGGGGTTCAACTAATGGAGTATATGGCTGTATTAAGGTAGAGGACAAGATTCTTCAAAGAAAATGACTTACAAATCAGGGTGGTTGAAAGAATTACTAACACAAAAACTAAAATCAGTCACAATGGTGATGAGAAAGTGTTAGAGAAAGTGACAATGAACTAGGAGCTAAAATCTTCATGAAATGAGGGAGTGATGTGTCTATGAAGACTGCAAAAAAGGAGGGGTAAGCAGTAGTCTGACTCCTAGGGTTTCAAGACTGGAGACCGTGGGGAGAGACAGAAAGACAATGATCTCTAAATGACAATAATAAAACAACCACATTTTTAGGAAGAGAACAAGCCAAAGAAGGGGAAGATGGAGTCAGATTAGGGGATGTGCAGAGCCAAATGAAGAGGAGAGTCCAGGTCACAAAACATAACCTGGGAAATCTTAGGCCTCTTGAAGAAGCTGAAGCATATAGGAATGAAGGGCATACAGGATTATTTCCGGTGGATTCTAAGTCAAATTACAGAGGAGAAACAGGAGCGTGGGGGAGAGAAAGAGAAGTAGAGCTCTTGCCAGGAGCTTACTGAGCTCTGGAGCCCCATTATGATGCCTTTCAGCTCTTCTCTTTTAGTTTTCTTTTCTTTTTTTTTTTTTTCTCTTTAGCTTTCTACATTAGCCCTGGAAAAAATGATTATATGCTTTGTTATGAGTTTCCATAGTAATTGGCAACCATCCCGTGCTTTAAGAAAGCTTTGTGTAAGAGACCTGGTCCTTCTGTGGCATCAGATACTATATATCCTTGGCAGAAACCTGAATTACATACCACTCTTGTCCAGAGCCCCCAGATATGCATTACTAAACAAGCTGCATCTTATTATAAACATTTATTTTGCAATGAAGCAAGCTGAAGAGTTCAGCTAAAATCTGAAGCTATAACTTGAAGTCTTCTGCTTTTGCCTTAATGAGTACTCAGTCAATTCTCAACCAAACTTTCTATTTCATTTCTGTCTCTCAAACCCTGTCTCCAGTTTATCACCTCCCTGAGTTGGTTCATTCTTTCAACAAAAAGCTATCAAGTACCTGTTAAGTGTTATGTGCAACAGGAGGAACAAAGATAAATAAGATGCATCTCTGCCCTGGAGGAGCTCAAAGCCTCAGGTGAAAAGCAAACATGCAAACAAGTAACAAACCACTTTCTAGAATCTGGCCTAAGAGAGGGATGTACAAAACAGGGTGTTGGTTTCCAGACTCCAGAATCCACTTTAGAATTTATAATGAGAGTTTTTATTTTGTCTTTTTAACATGTTGGCAATTTTCTAAGTCAAAATGGAAGAGATGACTTTCCTCTTCTTTATATTCAAAGTCTTGCTTAACTCAAGAAAGAATTCAGAGCTCCCACTCCCCCAACTTTCCTTCCAAGACTATTTGTCAGCAACTACCACCCACCAGACCCCTTCATGCAGATATGAATACTTGCAGGAAAAAAAAAGAATGGAAATTGAAAACAGGTGACTTCAACCAAGAATCCTTCTTTGTGTGGTAACTCATTCACTCCTTTATTCATTCATTCATTCATTCACTCATTTATTCAGTATAAGTACTGATTAAACAAAACCTAAGTGGTGGGCACTGAGCAAAGTTCTGCTTAGTGCCAGATGAGAAGAAATCAGGAGACAATTCAGATACCTTATCATACCTTCTTGGGACAATGTAGAAAGTAGAAAGACAATGGGATAGAATGAAGCTTCCATCTATCCTCTAATAATTCATTGCATAGGGAAAACAATGTGCCAGTCTGGAAACAGACAATGAGAATACTTTATTCCTAGGTCAATCTAGGAGGAAGTATCCTTGTAAGAGAGAGTTCAGCACCAGGCTAAGGTTCTACACAGGAAAAGAGTTTTCCCTTCATCTGCTGCTGGGGTTTGAGCCATAAGAAGAATGATATCTGGTATCTTCATGACACCCTTCAGCAGTACAGGATTCTAGGTTTAAGAGTGGAAAGTAGTGGGAATTTCCACTGGGTGATTTCCATTTTCTCACTGTAATCACTTATACCAAAATAATAAATGATCTTATGCTCTTAAATCCAATGGTCACTTTGCTATTTTTAATCTCTAAGTTCTTTTTTTTAAAAGATTTTATTTATTTATTTGACAGAGAGAGAGAGAGCACAAGCAGGCAGGGTGAGAGGGAGAAGCAGGCTCCCCACCGAGCAGGGAGCCTGACGTGGGGCTCAAACCCAGGACCCCGGGATCATGACCTGAGCCAAAGGCAGACATTTAACGACTGAGCCACCCAGGCGCCCCTTTGTCTCTAAGCTCTTAACACCATATGACATGTAGATTGTTCCCTGTTTCTCAAAATGCTCTTGTCTCTTGGCTTCCCTGACAATTCACTCTGCTAGGTATTGTTGTACTTTTTCATTTCTTCAAAAATGGTGTGCCAATTAAAACTACAGTGAGGATATGAGGAATTCTTAATCTCAGGAAACAAACTGAGGGTTGCTGGACTGGTGGGGGGTGGGAGGGATGGGGTGGCTGGGTGATAGACATTGGGGAGGGTATGTGCTACGGTGAGTGCTGTGAATTGTGCAAGACTTTTGAATCACAGATCTGTACCTCTGAAACAAATAATATATGTTAAAAAAAGAAGAAGATAGCAGGAGGGGAAGAATGAAGGGGGGATATTGGAGGGGGAGACGAACCATGAGAGATGATAGACTCTGAAAAACAAACTAAGGGTTCTAGAGGGGAGAGGGGTGGGAGAATGGGTTAGCCTGGTGATGGGTATTAAAGAGGGCACATTCTGCATGGAGCACTGGGTGTTATACACAAACAACGAATCATGGAACACTACATCAAAAACTAATGATGTAATGTATGGTGATTAACATGACAATAAAAAATTTTAAAAAGAGACCTATGACTAAAAAAATAAAAATAAAAAATAAAACTACAGTGAGGTACCAATGCACACACTAGGATAGCTAAAATTAGAAAGAACACAGTGCAGTGTTGGTGAGGATGTGGAGCAGGCTGGAATTCTCAGATACTACTTGGGGGGAATATAAAATAGTACAGCTACTTGGAAAAGTTTAGCAGCTTCTTAGAAGTAAAACATACATGTGACTTAGCAATTCTATTCATAGGCATTTACCCAAAAAGAAATAAAAACACTGTCCATAAAATGATTTGTACATAAAAACTCATAGCAGCTTTATTCATAATAGCCAAAGACTGAAGAAGAAAAAAGTCATCATCAACACATGAATGAAAAACTAATCATGGTACAACCATACTATGGATTACTACCCAGCAATCAAAAGAAATAAATCACTAATATCTGATTTATGCAACAATATGAATAAATCTCGGCAACATGCTGAGCAAAAGAAGCAATACACCAAAAAGTATTATTCATTTATTCCATTTTTCCATTTATGAAACTAGAACAGGCAAAATCTACTTACAGTGACAGAAATCAAATCAATGGTTGCTTCAGGCCAAGGATGGGGATATGCAGCAAAGGGCCTGAAGGAACTTTAGAAGAGAATGTATGATCAGTTCTGTGCTAGTAAATGCTTCACAACCAACCAACTCTCTGAAAAAAGCATATGTGTATATGTATACATACATATATTTTTATGTTTTACTGATACAAAAAATCATATAACACATAATTTACAGATAATAAAATATACAAAGCACTCAACTATAAATTCCACATAGCCAATTCTCACAGAATGCTTTGATTGCTTTTTCCAAACTCTTACATGCCTAACCTACCTCTGCTTTTTTTTTTTTTTTTTAAAGATTTTATTTATTTATTTGACAGAGAGAGACAGCAAGAGCAGGAACACAAGCAGGGGGAGTGGGAGAGGGAGAAGCAGGCTTCCTGCTGAGCAGGGAGCCCGATGTGGGACTCGATCCCAGGACCCTGGGATCATGACCTGAGCCGAAGGCAGACGCTTAACGACTGAGCCACCCAGGCGCCCACCTCTGCTTTTCCAATCCCAATTCTCTAATTCTTTTCCCAATAAATTTATTTTCATTATATCTGATACATGACACATTCTTTCTCATTCTCTTACATTTATTAAGTTTAGCACTATGCATATTGGAACCTAACTTGTTCATCAATGACATGAGTGATCTCTTTCCTGAACCAGATAATAATTTTCAACAACAGGAAAAATATATCCTCAAACAGCCCTAATTTCTTGTGCTACTCATAAAGTAACAGGTACAGACAGGGCACTTTAAATTTAATCTACATTACTGGGATTTTACTCTTCACCTACTTTTGCTGAAGCAACCAACTAAAAAATAAGTCAATCCCTAATTTGCAGTGTTCGCCAAATTCTGTGGTGTAAATATTCTCACCATGGCTGATTTCAAGTTACCAACATAACATCACTAAATACATACCAATATACAGTATTTCCTCCATTTAAACAAAACACATGAAAATAACCCCAAGATCATAGGAAGTATTAAGTATAGCAAATAACTGTTAAGTGTTACATTTTGACTATGTTTTGTTTTTAAAATAATTTAATTATAAGACCATATGACATAATTTTAAACTAATGGCTTATATTTAATAACTAGCATCTAAAATTCCTAAAACTTAAATAATCAGAACTCACAAGCCAGATTCAACACACTAGATATTTTCTGTATCTTGATTAATATATTGGTTATAGGGGTATATACATGTATCAATATCACTGAAATGTTTACCTAAAATGCATGCACTTTGTTGTTTATAAATCATACTTCAGTAGAGATGATTTAGAAGAAAATAATTGGTATCCCTTAGAGTTCTATGTTAGGCCTCCTTTTCACTTCACTTGTACTTGCTGGGCCAGTTTATCTCCTCCCCTTGTTTCAATATCCATATCTTGATGACTTCTGATTGTGTATGTCCACATTTTTCTCTCTCCTGACTGCCATTTGCATATGATCAATCTCCACTTGGATGTCACAAAGACATTCCAAATTCAGTGCACCTAAAACTGTACTCAACATCAAACATTACCCACACTGTTCTTCCTCATAGCTCCCCATTTCAGAAAACTGTACTTCTACCCACTGAGGTGCACAGCCAAACATCAGCATGAAACTTAAATCTCTGCCATTTCCTAACGCCACAACTCTAATCAATTCATACCTGTCAAATCTACTCCTAAATACCTCTTATGTTCATCTGTCTCTAGGTCCCTACTCTTGCTGCTCCAGCTCAAACCACAATTATCTCTCACATGGATTACCCCCAAAGCCTCTTAATGACCTCCTGGCATTTACTCTTGGTCCCTCAAATCATTCTGCAAAACATGTAGAGAGGTTTTTATACATGCAATTCTGACTTCATTATTTAGCTGACAAGCACCTGCATGATTGAGCCCTGATTATTCTCCTGGATATTTCCTTGATATCTTCCAACCTCACTGAATTTTACTTTCCAACCTCACTGAAAATTTTTTCACTTTCTCTACACAAAATAGTCTTCTCCTTTTCTGTAGCTATTTCCTACTCATCCTTCAGATATCAGCTTATGCATTACCTCCTTGGGGAAATCTTCCCTGACCCCTTACACTGGATGCCCCACCTGTATAATCCCACAGCTTGTTTCACACCAAAATATTGCGTACATAATTTTCTGCCTCCCCTACTACACCAAATGCTCCTTTAGAGCAGGCACCATTTTTATTGTGATTGCTGTTGAAAGACTAGCTCCTAGCAACGTGCCTGGAAAACAACAACTCATCACTGAATATATATTGAATGAATCTTGGGAATACCGCAGACTGAAAGGTTGTTGTCAGGTACTGCTAACCCTTCTCCTTGTCTCATACACATCAGATTTCAAGCCTTGTGCCTCAAATTACACTGTAAATTCCTTGATAGGTTTAGGGTTCTGCTTTAAATTTATTGAAACCCACATAGGCTTATGGCATAATTCACTAAACACTGACCAATTATGTGGACTCCTATTTAGTCCCAAAACCCAAATTCCTACCAAATCCTCAAGCTGACATTGAAGATCTATCTTATCAGAAAATACGCAGTCTGTTTTGAGCCCTCTTCCTAAAACACAGATGTTATGCTGTTTTTTAGCCTATTTTCAAATATGTTCCCTCCTCACTGACCCCTAAGTTCACCCTCTTTTTTCCTTCCTCCCCTCTTCCCCACCCCCGGCCTCTACTCTGTTGCCACTATCTTAAATGTCTTCATCTCTTGCACTTAATTTCTCATACTATCTTCAAAGGACCACTTCAGTTCTTGGCCTTTTCCTGCTTTCTGTTCCTTGTTTTAAGAACATTTTTCAACTCTCTATGTTCCAAGAATAGCAGTAGGTGCTGAAAAAAAAGTAAGTGATAGACTATGCCATGGAAGAGCTTGCATGCTGGGAGATGGGGGTGGCTGGTATTTAAATGCATCATTTTAATATAATGTACTAAAGGTATTATAGAAGGCACTGAGGCAGCTTTGAGTAGGGAACACCTTCTGACTGAGCATGGACTGGAGAACAAGAAGATAAGTCATCAAAAAATTGTTATAGCTCTTTTGGTTAGATTCCCAAAATAAAATACCATGTCACATTCATGCCAGCACTTTCTGTAGCTAACATCTGTTGAGCACAACCATTATCTCACTTAATTCTCATTAAAACTCTACAGGTTAGAATGACATAGATACTATTATGGTCAGTACTTTGTAGCTGAGAAAACAGACTTAGAGATACTGGGTTAATACCCAGACTCATAACCACTATGCATCAAATCCTCAATCTTCGGTGGGTGATATAAAATACATTGGGGGGCAAAGGGAGGGGTTACATGTGTCACATGAATCCTAGGACAGTAACAGGCACACAGTAAATTGTTTGCAAGCATTTTTTTTTTTTGCACGTTATATATACTGGACCAATGACAACCTATGTATCAAGTTCAGGGACAGCAATGAAATCCATAGCTGCTAACCCTCCACTCCAATATGTTCACACATCAGACCTAGATCTTTCCTCTCTCTCTTGTACATTTATTTGTTTAGTTTGAATTGGGGTTGAGCATACTGTTTGTTTAATGGAGAAAAGTCTCTCAGGAAGAAGTAAAAAGAAATACCACAATACCTGCACTTGTATTAAATATGCCCAGATATGAGAATTTGCCATCATCTCCCCATTTTTATTAGAAAACAGGTCCCTCTCTTGCATTTCTCGGTGTAGACACTGAAGAAGTTAGGCCAGCCCACAGATTCCCTCATCCTCTGTGCACACCACCAGCGTCCAACTGCCCTTCTGATACTTCTGTCGCTGTTTGCATGAAAGAAAAGCTTGAAATAAAATTTACTCTTTGCTCTCAGCAAGAACTAATACTTATCAAATGCCCTGGTCAAACACAATAAAATCATACTGTGTAAGGAAATTGCTTTTGTAATTGATTTACTAGTTTTCATAGAAGAAAAACATTTCAGTAGCATTTTCATTAAATTGCTTGTCTACAACAACCAAAAAATATCTAGTTTTCAGTTTTTAAAGACCCTGTATCTCTATCATTTGGATTTTTAAAAAAGTAAACGAATGAGGAAAAATACTAAACCTAATGGTACATTGTATGGTAAATAAAAGATCCAAACATGTCCTTCATTGCAGAAAAGTACAGAATTACAGATTACTTATAGGGAAGACAGTGCTTTTGTTTCTGCTGTCTTAAGTTAGGAGACAGAAAAATAAAGGGAGAAAGGGGTAGTTTGGCTTTGTTTATATTCAAAAATGCCTTAACCCACTCCCCTGAGCCTCAAAGGAGGGGCCAGGAGGCAAAGAGCAAATTCAACTGCTCAGATTCTGCTCCTGGGGATTCTATATGTCACTCTGGGCCTCACAATGAGCCCACAAGCACCAACAAAGAACTTAAAATACACTTGGTTCAAAAGAGATCACGGTAATAAACTGCACTGGTAAAATTACTTGACATAAAAGCAAAACACTGAGCCTTTGGTTAAAAATCTGTATTTTGTTATTGCCATATTAAATTGTAAGCACCATAAGGACAAGGTCTGTATGTGTCTGCAGCTGTGTCCCCAGGGCCACGCACAGAATGTAGCTCACAATTAATATATGCCTTTTGAATAAATAAATGAATTTTAATTTCCCACTGAATCAAAAAGTGCCTTTGAATGGATGTCAAAACAATATCTTTCACCATTAAATTTCAGGGCAGAAATCTTCCCAGGCTCCCACTTGATCTCCCATATTTAGAGTGCATCAAAAGAAGAGAAAGAGATTCGGGAGGAGAACAGAAAAATGGGAGTAGGAGAAAGACAAGATATAAGAAATGAAAAAATGTCACTTGGCACAATCAGATCAAAAGCTTGAACTCCAAATCCCAAATAGCAATCTTTGCTTCCCTATAAACATAAATACTGTTGATTAAGTTGTGACTGCATTTTGTGGGCACTACAAGAAACTAAGCAAAGTAAAAAAAATTCCCTTAGACAAACTACAGTATTCCAGGAAACTCACCTGACATGCTCAAACAACCTGAGAGTGTTCATTTATCCAACAGATATTTAGAGACCTGCTAACTGCTAAACGCTGTGCAAGGTGCTATGGATTCAATAGTGAATCTGCTATGCATATCTGAGATTTTTTTTTTGAAGGTACTAGATAAATTTAAGACTCTGATATACATACAAACCCTCTCCCAGAGGGATGGGTAGTGGGGGAAGCACCTTCAAACCATGTAGAATGTTTTGCATACAATTTCAGGAAAGCTGTAGATCCTCCAAAGCCAATTCACATACCGAGGGTATATGTATGCAACAATCCTACAGATTCCATTGCCCTCTGCCCAAGCAGTAATCTAACACGCTGCTGTATTTTGTCTTTTTGATTTAAATTAAAGTCAGGTAGGTTAGGGGCGCCTGAGTGGCACAGTCGGTTGAGCATCCAACTTGGTTTTGGCTCAGGTCATGACCTCACGATCCATCCTCTGATCAAGCCCATGCTGGGCTCTGCGCTCAGCGCAGAGTCTGCTTACGACTCTCTCACTCTCTCCCTCTGTCCCTCTCCCCATTCTCTCTCTCTAAAGTAAATACATCTTTTTAAAAACTAATAAAAGTAATTAATTAATTAATTAAAGTCAGGTTATGTTCTAGACACAAGCCTCTTGATTAGAAGCTCCCAAAGGCAGGGCAAGATAGCAGGTGATCTCAGCCCCTTCCGAACCTTAGTGAGCTTCCTGAAGTGACTCACAGGATTAGGTAAATCATTTTAATAGTTTTTAGAAATCTTCCCTAACTCAATTAATCAACTTAGAGCACTTTCTACTTCAAAGGTTTTACTCGTTTAAGACACTCTTGCATTTTCAACATATAGATAGCAATCTAGATATGATATAGAATCTTTAGGAAAAAATCAAGCCAAGGTATCCAATTCCACACAGAAAGAGCATGCCAAACTGACATTTAAATTACTTGTTTGCACAAAGGACACTTTGGGGTTTTTTAAATTAATTATCCTGCTCTCACTTGCTTTATGTATTATATAATTAATGGATTACTGGAATTCCTAAGTGAATAATATGTAGATGTCACCTAGAGGTGCTAAACCTATTCGCCTACTTGGAATTGCCTGTCTCAATAAGAATGACACTATAGCATTTTCTCTCTGATTAGAGACACTATAGATTTGCAGTCCCCTCCATGTAATATAAATCAATAAAGAATAATTTTCCAGGCAGTAAATCAATTGTCAGTTCACAGACCCTAATACCCCTGTGCAGGATTTATTGAAAAAATGAATGGCAGTCTTGTTAGGAGATGTACAGCACGCTTTATAGGGACATAATAGTGTAAACCCCAGACTATCACATTCACTACAGTGAGGAATCCAACTGAAATAACCCTTTCCTTTCCATGGAACAAACACTCAACTGGATTTTTTAACAACAAAATGAAAAAACTTAAAAGTCAACAGAATGATAACATATCTCTGTAGTGGGAGGATCTGTCAGTCTTGGGAACACTAGAACTCCTTTGTTCGGACTTTCTGCACTTTGGGTGTGGTGGACCTGAAAAGTTAATATTCTAAATCTTTGCCATCCAATAGGGTATCCAACAGTCAGGTGTGTTTTTTTTTTTTTAAGATTTTTTATTTATTTATTTGAGAGAGAGAATGAGAGAGAGAGAGAGAACATGAGAGGGGGGAGGGTCAGAGGGAGAAGCAGACTCCCCGCTGAGCAGGGAGCCCAATGTGGGACTCGATCCCGGGACTCCAGGATCATGACCTGAGCTGAAGGCAGTCGCTTAACCAACTGAGCCACCCAGGTGCCTCAGGTGCGGTTTTTTAATTCTTATGATATGACTAGTCTAAATTGACATGTGATGTAAGTATAAATAAACACTGGATTTTGAGGCACCTGGGTGGCTCAGTCTGTTAAGCATTCAACCCATTTATGGCCCAGGTCATGATCTCAGGATCATGGAGTGGTATCCAACTGTGCTGAGCATGGAGACTGCTTAAGATTCTCTCCCTCTCCTTGGCCCCTCCTCTCCCTTGTGTGCATGTGCGCTCTCTTGCTCTCTCAAAAAAACACAAAGTATTTAAGAAAAACATTGGATTTCAAAGATTTAATGCAAAATAAAAAACATAAAATATCTCAATTTTTATACTGATTATATGTCAAAATGATAATTTAGTTATATTAGATTAAGTAGAATATATTATTAAATTAATTTCAATTCTTTATCTGTTTTATGTGGCTACTAAAAAATTTAAAAGCACTTATGTGGTTCACATACTATTTCTATCATACAGCACTGTTCTACACAGTAAAGTGGCTCAGATTACAGACTGAAAAATTTTATCATGATCAGCCAATGATGCAACAGCAAATCCTCAGAGGACTAGACAAGTAAGGGAATGACAAAATAAAACTCCACTTTTTAAAAGAGAACACTATGTAGTTCCTCTAAAGAAGCGGGAAAAGATAATCATTGGGTGTTCATGGATGGGAAGGTAGGTCCCCATGGGTCTTACAGTAAATATTTAAAGTGCTTGTCAAACAAAACTATAGAGAACCTGAAAGGAGAGAAATACCAGACCTGCTAATGGTGACATAACCAGATTTCAACAAATGAGGGGTAAAGGAAAGAATAAGCCAAGAAAAGTTTGATTAATGCCCTACAAAGATATTTTAAGTTTGTATCAAAAGTTATCTTTGGTTTGGGGCACCTGGGTGGCTCAGCTGATTAAGCATCTGACTTTTGGTTTTGCTCAGGTCCTGATCTCAGTATCCTGGAACTGAGCTCCATGTCCGGCTCTGCACTCAGCATGGAGTCTGCCACAGATTCTCTCTAACCTCTCCCTCTGCCCCTTCTGCTTGTGCTCTCTCTCAAATAAATAAATAAATCTTTTTAAAAAATTATCTTTGGTTCAGGGGCGCCTAGGTGGCTCAGTTGTTAAGCATCTGCCTTCAGCTCAGGTCATGAGCCCAGGGTCCTGGGATCGAGCCCTGCATCGGGCTCCCTGCTTGGCGGGAAGCCTGCTTCTCCCTCTCCCACTCCCCCTGCTTGTGTTGCTGCTCTACTCTCTCTCTCTGTCAAATAAACAAATAGAATATTTTTAAAAATAAAGAAAATAAAAAATTATCTTCGGTTCAATAGTTACAAGCAGTCTCATTCATTATTAGATGCCCAGAATCTTGCACAAGGCCTGACTCTGGAAAACACTCAATAAATACTTACTAAATGAAGGAATGAATTAAATGATTAAATATAAAAAAAGATCTCATGCATCTAAATTATGATGCAAATGAAAAAAGTATATTAATTTTTCTACTGTACTAAACTAGAAATATCCATGAAGCAGAGTGGAGACACTGGAACTCTAGATAATGAAGAAGGAACTACAGAAAAAAGGTAGATAGAGATGGAAGAGATTTTTTAGACATGAGAGTAAAGAAAAATTAAAATGCACAATAGCATTAGTGAATCCTAAATCGGGGGAAGGCAACAAGGATTGTAAGATATAGAGTGACACAGTTTAGACAAATTGCTACCATTCTGTGGCTGATTAAGGTAAGTCATAGCTTTTTGAATGTCAAATTCTGAATTTGTATAATGAAGCTTGGTAATTAATCTAAAATTCCAATAATCTGTAATATCAGTGATATGAGGAAAATCAAAGGATGCAACCAACTATTCTCAAATCCCAAACTTGAGTACTTCTCAATCAGGGGTGATATTGCTCCTCAGGGGACATTTGGCATTATGTGGAGAGGTTTCAGGTTGTCACTATTAGGGAGTGCTACTGGCATCTAGTGGGTAAAACCAGATATGCTGCTAAACATCCTACAATGCATAAGACAGCACCCCAAAACAAAGAATTAACTGGTGTAATATGTCGATAGTGCAATGTTAAGAAATCGTGATCTAAAGTAATATATAAATAATATTTACAGAAACCAATGAGGTAGAACAAGAAAATACAAGTAATTTCAAAGCCCTGCACTGATAGTACAAATGAGCTAGTATAAATCTTAGGCTTAAAAAAAAAATGAAATAACACCTAAATTAATCATTCACCCCTCGTTCTCCTCTCTATCACTTCCAAGTTTTGCTAGAATTCTTCTTAAGAAATCACCATCTCTAAGAAAATGAGAAAAATAATTCAAATTTATATGGGCGATGTATGCACATTTTATGCAGAGGATGTAAAAATTATGCTTTATTCTATTATGAATAAAAAGACTTGTCATAAATTTAGACTGGGTTCATTTCTTTATGCTTAATAAAGCCTGCACACAAGCACCTGAAGAGAAAGTAGATAGAAATTGTACCCATTAAAATATTTACCATTCCAAGTAACCTAAAGTGGTAAGAAATATAGGCTTAATTATCTTCACAGATTTTCAGCTAGCACATGAATCTGCAGTCCTACTATACTTGAAAAATAGAGAGCACATTCAATACCAAATTTAAATCTACTGCCTTTAAAATACCTTCCTTTGGGCTGCAAACTATAATCAAATATTCTATATCACCATGAGTTTCAGTACAATATGATATAAAATATGCTTTAAAGATATATCCATGATTTATAATAATTGCAACTCTCAGAAACTAATAGCCAGAAGCATTTGACTTTTACCTTCAAATATCCTCATTCAGATCCAGTTAAAATACTGTCTGAATCAGCATAAGAGCTTCTATACTAAGATATTAAAAGTAATCATCATTTTTTTAGAGAATTCTATTACGTTAATACTTGATATGTTACTCTTCCCAGGTAACATATTTTTATTTTGATAGGAATCTATTAAGAATACACTTCAAAAGATTTCTAGTGGTGTTATTTTCAGGGACCCCAGTTATAAAGCATATACATATATGGGTGAGTGGGAAGGGGAGGGTGGGAAAGGCAGACTTTATCTAAAGTATCTCACCATTTAGTTTCCTGAGGCTGTTATAACCAAATACCACAAAACTGTGTGGCTTAAAACAATAGAAATCTTCTCTTTCACATTTATGAAGGCTAGAAGACTGAAATCAAGGAATCAACAAGGTTAGTTCTTTCCAGAGGCCCTCAGGAACAATTTGTCCCTTACCTTTATCCTAGCTTCTGGTGGCTGTTGCAAATCCTTGGCACCACTTAGCATCACCTGGCTTGTAGTAGCACTTAAGTCCAGTATCTGCCTCCAGTTTTACATGGCCTTGTCTATACCTCTACCTCCTTTGTGCCTGTCCTCTGTCTCTGTGTCCTCTTCTCTTACAAGGGTAACAGTCATTGGATTTAGGGCCCACCCTAATTTTAGGATGATTTCATCCTTAGATGCTTAACTCATTATATCTATATTTCTAGATCCTTAACTAATTATAACTGCAAAGTCCCTATTTCCAAATAAGGTCACATTCTGAGGTTCTCGGTGGACGTGAATTTTGGGGGGACACTAACTGACCCACTACACTCACCATACCTTATTTGTGGTCAACTATTTTATTTAAATAAGCATCTGGCTCATTTGTGTCTCTCTCTCTCATTTTCCTTGTGACACGAAACCTGAAATTAAATATAACTAACCCTCCCCAAGGACCCACTGTCTTATCTATACAATGGCACTGGCATCAACAGATGTCAATGAAAGAATCCAAACTGACTTGGAATAAATAGACTGGTCATTGTACCAGCTTGGGCTTTTTCAAAAACTACCTGGAACCATTAGGTAAATGATATAACTTCTTAATGTCTGTGTTATCAGGAAGATCAAATGAATTAACCATGATACAGTGTACTTGGAGTTTGATCCTAAACTCTTCCACTGAATGGTAACTACCAAATAGATGAATTACCCAACTTCCCTTAATCTCGGGTCCTTTATTTATAAAATAAGAATTATGTTGTATTGATTTTAATGATAAAATAAAAATTCTGCATATGAATACGCCTACTACAATAGATGCAGTGGTTAGCCAAATGACAAGTTTTGTTTGGCCAGCAAAATGGACTCTATTTTTATTTGAATTTAAATAAGTTTAAGCACAGAAGGCATTTTCAGTTTGCCACTGGCACCACCATTCCACTGCCTTAAGCTGAGTTTATCTGTCCCGGGAAGCTTATGAGTTTGTTACTATAATGTAGATACACATCAAATATTCAATAAACGAGAATGATATCAGAGGTTACCTGCCCCAATACTGACCATCCAATTTAGCAACAAGCAATTCACTATCTAGAGCGAGAGCTAATTCCAGATTTTTTTTTTTTAATAATTCCATTTCCTGGTAAATTCTTCCTTCCATTTCTGTAAGTTTTAGTCAATGACCTTAGTTTTTACTCCTAAAACATTAAATAAATCTAATCCTGCAGGGGCACTTGGGTGGCTCAGTCGATTAAGCCACTGACTCTTGGTTTTGGCTCAGATCATGATCTCAGGGTCG
Source organism: Eumetopias jubatus (assembly GCF_037043125.1). Taxonomy (NCBI): domain Eukaryota; kingdom Metazoa; phylum Chordata; class Mammalia; order Carnivora; family Otariidae; genus Eumetopias; species Eumetopias jubatus. The sequence goes on from NW_028274811.1 coordinate 100,542,871, forward strand.
TGAGATCAAGCACCGTGTCCGGCTCCATGCTCAGCTCAGAGTCTGCTTGAGATTTTTTCCCCCTTCCTCTCCCTTCCCCTCTGCTCCTTCCCCCAATGCACTCTCCCTCTCTCTCAAATAAACAAATAAAATCTTAAAAAAATCTAATCCTGTATCAACTGTCTTTCATTTACATGAACACATCTATTGTGACTCCCCAATATGTGAGATAATTTCTATGACAGCAATAAAAGGCATAATTGTAATTTATAATTAGTATACATCACTAAACTATTCATCTTACTGCTGTCAAAAAAACAGCCCAAGGAAATTTTCATGCCATGAGATGATTATAGTCTTAGCTTATAAACAATCAGCCCTCCTTTAGTTTTTTGACTTTGTGAGATGATGTGAAAACCCAAAAAAACACTCCCAATGTTTACTAGAAAAAAGAATTATAATCCTATGCAAATTTAACAAGGTTTCTTTGTCCACTTTTCTTGGGCCCAAGAATCACAGAATCAGATGAATGGGCAATTTTGCTTCTTACAAAAATAATTTTTAAACCAATCCCAATTACTTTCAGATTTATTAACAGAGTATTGTCTGCTTTCTCCCTACCATCTCACCTCCAGGCCACCTTTCCAGCTCTAGAAGCCCCACAGAAAAATTTGAAGTCTGGAGGTACACTGAAAATGCTAACTTGAAACTATTGACCAATGGTTATATGTCAAGAGTCTAGAGAATTTGACAGGAGCTTTGAATCAGCCCTGGTATTCCTGGTATTTAGAATGCCTAAGAAAGAAATACCAATCACCTTGGACAGCAGCTTCTCATGTGAAGGCTGTAACTGCCAAATGACCAGATGTCAATATAGTCAGCTCCCAACAATGGCTATAGGAATCCTATGGGGTCTGGAATGCTGAGATACTTATCCTGCTGACAGCAAAATAAACTACTGTCATCAAACCCTTGAAATTTAGGTCCTGTAGAAGTTAATTCTCTTTAAAGATATGGCAATCCGAAGTGCCATATTTAATGTACGTTAACTACTGGTGATAGGAAAGACAAGGATGGTGGTCATTGCCAGTAATTAATAAAGTATGTCATGTTTATACATCTCTGCTATTTCTCCATTCAAACCAATGATAAACCTACCCAAATAGTCCTTTGATTAATGAAATGATATTTAAAATCTTCTAAAGCAAAAGTCTATAGTTAGTTGAACTATATTAATATATCAATTACAAATTTAGAAAACAGATTCTGTAAGCCAAAGGGTTTTTAAATTATTTTCTAAAAAATCTACAGAAAAACTCCAATGTGCATTATACACAAATATAGCAAAGCGGGGGTGGGCGGGGAGGAAGGATAAAAATAATTAATAATCTTAGCCTCAGGGATAACAGGTGGTGAAATTTGGATTTTGCAAAGTACCTTTCAGACAACCAAAGATTTCTAATTATGGAAGGTAAGATGATTATCAACCTCATATGGCATGATTACCATAGTTCTGTTCAAGGCAGAATTTTCCACAGTCATCCTATCCAATTGGACATACTGCCATCAGGTCAGCCTTAAGAATTTTTCCTGTACCGGCAAATTGAAAATACTCCCAAAACTTTCTGACCCTTGTTGCCATGTAATTCCTCATATATTTATAACAGCTAGTAAAATTAGTCCACATGATAACCACATTTTATTATATGTAATAACTAAATCCATATAACTCAGCCTTAAAATCCTTCATGTTTAAGAAATCCAGTTCAATAAAAGTGAGCTTTCTGCATGTTTCTGTGTTTGATACATGATACATTTAGTTTTTAGAATTAAGAGATCCTTATTAAGCAAATATAGGCAAAGTAGGCAAATATAGTCAAATATATTTTAAGAGATTTTAAGACATCAAAATAATAAATGTATAGTCATAGTATTATTTCTTAAAGACACAAAAAGAAAAAATATATTTAACCAAAATTATTCCTCACTTCCATTATACTGATGATCTGTGAGAGTCCCAAAGTGTGAAATTAAGGAATAAAATAAATGGCTAAAAACACTGGGTAATTATAGTTAAGAAGTTACAGGCTTTTAGAAAATTATATACATTACAGTTTAAAACTTTCAATCCATAATCCAAAGACAAGATGAATCAACCTTAAAATCGTATTAAACAGTATTTAATAAATGTCAACACTGGATAAGAGATAGAATAATCAAGAGATTAGACCCCAGCAGTAAGATAGCAGGAGGCTAGGACTGGAAAAGGTGGATCAAAGGTACAAGTTGGGGCATCTCCTATAATGGCCACAGCCTCTGAATATGAAGAACAATCACACTCAAAGAAGGTAAAATCTTATGTCCACACAAAAACTTTCACATGTATATTTATAACAGTTTTATTAAAAACTTGGAAGCAACCATTATGTCCTTCAGTAGATGGAAGGATAAATAAACCATAGTATATCCAGATAATGGAATATTACTCAGTGCTAAAAAGAAATGAGCTGGGATGCCCAGGTGGCTCAGTCACTTAAGCATCTGCCTTTGGCTCAGGTCATGATCCCAGGATGCTGGGACTGAGTCCCGCATTGGGCTCCTTGCTCTACAGGGAGCCTGCTCCTCCCTCTGCCTGCTGCTCCCCCTGCTTGTGCTCTTTCTGTCTGTCAAATAAATAAAATCTTAAAAAAAAAAGAAAGAAAAGAAATGAGCTATCAAGCAATGAAAATGCATGAAAGACCTTAAATGCATCTTACTAAGTGCAAGAAACCAGTCTGAAAAGCCTACATACTGCAAGATTCCAACTACATGACATTTTGAAAAGGCAAAATATGGAGACAGTAAAAAGATCGGTGGTAGGCAGGGGCTGGGGAATGGAGGGGTAAATACGCAGGACACAGGATTTCCAGGGCAGTGAAACTATTCTGCATGATACTGCAAATGATGGATACATGTCATTACACATTTGTCTAAACCCACAAAATCTGCAACATCAAGAGTGAACCCTAATGTAAACTAAGGATTCTGGGTGATAATGATGTGTCAATATAGGTTCATTACTTGTAGGACATGTATCCCTCTACACGTTTAGTGCAAGAGGTATATGAGAAACCCTGAACCTTCATCTCAATTTTGTTGTGAACCTAAAACTGTTCTAAATAATAAAATCTATTTAATTTTTTAAAAAAGCAAATGAAGACTTTTTCAGACATACAACAGTTGAATTTATCACCAACAAAACTGTACTAGAAGAAATGTTAAAGAAAATCTTTCAGGCAGATATACTGGTAAATGATACCAGATGGAAGGAGAATCTACTACACAAATGAATGAAAAATACCAGAAATGATAGGTACATGGATAAACAGGCAATCTCCTATTATTATCTATATAGAGAATAACAGACTGCTTAAACAAAGATAATATTTACCAACGCAGCATGGGATTAATAATATACTAAAAAAGTAAAAGATATGACCAAAAACATCACAAAGGCTGGGAATCAAAAATGGAAATATACTATTACAAGGTTCCTATATTATATGTGAAGTGGTATAATACCACTTGAAGGTAGACTGTGATTAAATATGGATATCATAAATCCTAAAGTAACCATTAAAATAACAAAGCAAAGAACCATAGCTAATACATCAACAAAGGAGACAAGTGAGAAGAAAGAATAGGTGGGACAAGGGGAAGATGGTACATTTAGGGGCGCCTGGGTGGCTCAGTCAGTTAAGCATCTGCCTTCAGCTCAGGTCATGATCCTGGGGTCCTGGGATGGAGCCCCAAGTTGGGCTCCCTGCTCAGCAGGGAGTCTGCTTCTCCCACTCTTTCTGCTGCTCCCCCTGCTTGTGCCCTCTCTCTCTCTCTCTCTGTCAAATAAATAAATAAAATCTTTTTAAAAATGGTACATTTAAACTTTATCAACAATAACATAAGATATAAATGTCCTAAATACTCCAATTAAAAGGCAAGTTTTGTCAGATTGGAGACCAAAGCAAAACCCAATTATGTGCTTCTTATAGGAAATGTTCAAATATAAAGACACTAATAAGTTAGGGGCGCCTGGGTGGCTCAGTCAGTTAAGCGTCTGACTCTTGATTTTTGGCTGATGGTCGTGAGATCAAGCCCTGCATCAGGCTCTATGCTTAGAGCAGAGTCTGCTTGAGATTCTCTCTCTCTCCCTCTCCCTCTGCCCCTCCCCCTGTGTGCACTCCCTCCGTCTCTCTCTCTCAAATAAATAAAATATTTTTTAAAAAGACATTAATAAGTTAAAAGCACCAGATATAAAATCAATATACAAAATCCACTGCATTTCTATATACTAATAATGAAGTGGCAGAAGGAGAAATTAAGAAAACAATCCCATTTACAATTACACCAAAAATAATAAAATATCTAGGAATAAACTTAACCAAAGAGGTGAAAGACCTATATTCAAGCATCTGCCTCCGGCTCGGGTCATGATCCCAGGACCCTGGGATCGAGCCCCACATCGGACTACCTGCTTAGTGGGGAGTCTGCTTCTCCCTCTCCCACTCCCCCTGCTTGTGTTCTCTCTTTGTCGTTGTGTCTCTCTGTCAAATAAATGAATAAAATCTTTAAAAAAAAAAAAAGACCTATGTTCTGGAAACTATAAAATGCTGATGAAAGAAACTGAAGACAACACAAACAAATGGAATGATATTCCATGCTCATAGACTGGAAGAACAAATATTGTTAAAATGTCCATACTGCCCAAAGCAATCTACAGATTTAATGCAAATCCCTATCAAAATACCAACAGCATTTTTCACAGAACTAGAATAAACAATCCTAGAATTTGTATGGAACCACATAAGACCCTGGATAGTTAAAGCAATCATAAAAGAAAAGCAAAGCTGAAGGCATCACAATTCTGAACTTCAAGTTACATTACAAAGCTGTAATAATCAAAATAATATTGTACTGGTGCAAAAATAGACACAGAGAACCCAGAAATAAACCCACAATTATATGGTCAATTACTCTTCAACAAAGGAAATAAGAATATCCAATTGGAAAAAAGACAGTCTCTTCAACAAATAGTGCTGGGAAAACTGGACAGATACATGCAAAAGAATGAAACTGGACCACTTTCTTAAACCATACACAAAAATGAACCTAAGATGGATTAATGACCTAAATGTGAGACCTCAAACCATAAAAATCTCAGAAGAGAGTACAGACAGTAATTTCTCTGACATGGCCACAGCAACATTTTTCTAGATAGGTCTCCTGAGGCAAGGGAAACAAAAGCAAAAATAAACTTGGGACTACACCAAAATAAGAAGCTTTTGCACAGCAAAGGTAACAAGCAACAAAACTAAGAAAATCTGCTGAATGGGAGGAAATATTTACAAATGACATATCCGATGAAGGGTTAGTATCCAAAATATTTAAGGAACTTATAAAACTCAACACCCCAAAACAAATAATCCAATTAAAAAACGGGCAGAAAAGGGGTGCCTGGGTGGCTTAGTTGTTAAGCGTCTGCCTTTGGCTCAGGTCATGATCCCATGGGACTGAGCCCCGTATTGGGCTCCCTGCTCGGTGAGCCTGCTTCTCCCTCTCCCTCTGCCTGCTGCTCCCCCTGCATGTGCTCACTCTCTCTCTCTCTCTCTAATAAATAAATAAAATCTTTTTTAAAAAATGGGCAGAAGAGACGCACAGATATTTCTCCAAAGAAGACATACAGATAACCAACAGGCACATGAAAAGATGCTCAACCTTACTGATCATCAGGGAAATGCAAATCAAAACTACAATGAGCTATCACATCATACCTGTCAGAATGGCTAAAATAAAAAACACAAGAAACAACAAGTGTGACAAGGATGTGGAGAGAAAAGAACAGTTGTGCACTCTTGATGGGAACACAAACTGGTGCAGCCAGTGAGGAAGACAGGATGGAGGTTCCTAAAAATATTAAAAATAGAACTACCCTATGATCACACCTACTGGGTATTTACTCAAAGAATACAAAAACACTAATTCTAAAGGATATATGCTCTCCTATATTAACTGCAGCATTATTTACAACAGCCAAGTTATAGAAGCAGCCCGAGTATCCATCAATAGATGAATGGATAAAGATGTGATACACACACACACACACAATGGAATTCAGCCATAAGAAAGAATGAAATCTTGCCATTTGCAACATGGATGGACCTACAGAGTATAATGCTAAGTAAAATAAGTCAGTCAGAGAAAGACAAATACCATATGATTTCACTCATATATGGAATTTAAGAAACAAAACAAATGAACAAAGAAAAAAAGAGATAAACCACAAAACAGACTTGTAACTATAGAGAACATACTGATGGTTACCAAGAGGGGAGGTGAGTGGAGGGATGGGTTAAATGGGTGATGGAGATTAAGGAGGGCACTTGTGATGAGCACTGTGTGTTGTATGTAAGTGATGAAAGTATCTAACAAAACTAACAAAAATCACTCAAGAAGAAATAGACGACTTCAGTAATCTGTTAAAGAAATTTAACCTGTAGTTAAAAATCTACCCAGAAAGTAAACACTAGTCACAGATAGCTTCTTTGGTAAACTGTACCAAGAAATTAAGGAACAAACAATAAAAATTCTCCATATAACCTTCAAAAAATTAAACAAGAAGGAATCTTCGCAGGTCACATCATGAGGTCAGTACTCCCTGATACCAAACCCTGAAAGACATTGTAAGAAAAGGAAATTATAGACCAATATCTCTCACGATCATAGATGCAAAAATCCTCAACAGAGTATGAGCATATCAATTCCCACAATATATAAAAAGAGTAACAGGCATGACCAAATGCACTGCTGTCTTAATGTTCACAAGTCAATCAATGTAACCTACCATATTAACATTATAAAGAACAACAACAAGAACACATGATCTTAACTACTGATGCAGAAAAATCATTTGGCAAAACCCAACATCCACTCCAAATAAAAACTGAATAGACAACTTCCTCCACATTTTCAAGAGCAACTACAAATAACCTGCAGCTAACATTACACTTAATAGTGAAAGACCAAATGCTCTCCTCCTCAGATGAGGAATAAGACAAGGATGTCCATTCTCACTATTTCTATTCAACAATGTACTAGAGGTTCTAGGCAGTGCAGTCAGGGAAAGGAAAGAAATAAAAGCATCAAGATTATGGAAAAAAAAACAAAACTATTCGGTCAACATGATCACGTTTACAAAATATCTAATGAAATCTACAAAAAGCTACTAGAACTAATAAATGAGTTTATTGAAGTGCAGGATAAAAGATCAATATGTAAAAACCAATTGTATTTTTATATGCTATCAACAAATGACCAGAATCTGAAATTTAAAAAATACCATTTACAATAGCATAAAAAGTATGGACTATTTAAGGATAAATATGACCAAAGATGTAAAAAGATCTATACATTGAAAACTAAGCAATTCAACATAGTACCGAAGTCCCAGCCAGAACAATTAGGTAAGAAAAAGAAACCAAAGGAATCCAAATTGGAAAAGAAGTAAAACTGTCTCTATTTGCAAATATGATATTATACACATCATAAAGACTCCATCAAAACAACTGACAGACCTAGTCAACAAATTCTGTAAAGTTGCAGGACACACAACTGATATATAAAAATCAGATGGGTTTCTACTCAACAATAAAAAGTAGTTAACTAGTGTTAATACTATAATATGGATAAATCTTAAAACAAATATGCTAAGGAAAGAAACCAGACAAGAAAGTGCATATACTATATGATTTCATTTACATAAACTTCTAAAAAGGCAAATGTATACTGACAGAAAACAGATTCATGTCTGCCTTTGGGGGTGTGGGGAGAAGGAGAGGGGTTAGAGGAATTACAGGAATGAGGAAATTTTTAAGAGCGATGAATATTTTCATTATCTCAGTTGTGATGGCTTCACTGGCATATATATATATATATCCCAAGGTATCAAGTTTTATACTTTAAATATGTGGTTTAAGTCAATTATGCTTTAATGAAGTTATTCTTAAAATTAACCAAAAGCGAAGAGAAAAAGTTCCTATGGAAAGTTAACTTACCAGAAAGTATTATAATCAACATCTGGAAATAACTAGAATTAGATTAAAATCCAATAATTTTTTTAATTGATGAAAATGTTGAAAGGCTATAATTCACTTACATTTATTTTTTTTTTTTAAAGATTTTATTTATTTATTTCAGAGAGAGAGAGAATGAGAGATAGAGAGCACGAGAGGGAAGAGGGTCAGAGGGAGAAGCAGACTCCCTGCTGAGCAGGGAGCCCGATGTGGGACTCGATCCCGGGACTCCAGGATCATGACCTGAGCTGAAGGCAGTCGCTTAACCAACTGAGCCACCCAGGCGCCCCCACTTACATTTACTTTTAAAGATTATTCTATTAGAAAAATCTGCTTCATCCAATTAGGGTTTCATAAGTCCAAATACATTAATAAAAAACTATTTTTTTTTTTTTACAAAATCAACATCTGGTTTTACAGCCTAACATTTATAATATTTTACTCTTGGCTTCAGAGTATTAACATATATTTCATAAATTTCATACTAGTTTGGAAATACAATTCTAATTTATATACTTCATTTTTATTAAGTATTTTGTATCAGGGGAAATCTTAAGTATAAGCACCTAACATTTTGTAATACAGATGATGCTTTACATAGCATAAGAAATTCGATTTCCAGGATTAAAACCATCATTCAATATAAAGTGAGTACAAACAAACCTCACAGTCTCTCCCCACATTTCTGTAATTTTATATAGACAGAAAGATGGCTATGTAGTGCAAAGATCCCCAAAGGTAAAATTCAGCTTATAAATTCCCAGGTACTTAATATGTACTTTTTATATGAAATATTGTGGGGTAGGGGCTATAAGGTGGTATGATGTATTCTCTGCCCTCAAGGAATTTATAATCTAACAGAGGAAATAAGATTAACACATAATAGTAAAATCAACAGGTGACAAGACAAAAATGAGTAATGTAATTAAGTGGCCAAGGAATAATCTCTATGAGTTCAGAGAAGCAAGTGGTTTGGGATGGTTTCTAGATGACGATGAGATGAAAGTTTATCATACTGTACCATAACTGCTTATTTACTTGTCAGATTCCCCATTACAATGTTATTATGCTCCCTGAAAGCAGAGATCCTCTTATTATGAGTTAAGCCCAAAGCTCATGCCTGCAAAAGCATGCATGGTAAATAATGTATGAAAAACAGAACAAACCTTAAAAGACGTAGGCAAGGAGGATCTAAATACACAAATAAGAAAATTCAACTTTTGGCAGAGCTAGTAGTATTAAGCAAAAGCATATTGTTGGAAAAATAAGAATGATTCTGTAAGAGTGGGTTAAGCCAACATACCCAGAGGGTAGGATCATGCAGAAAAAGCAGATAAGATAGAAATGGTATAGTTAGTATAACCTCAACTAAGACTGAAGGTAATAAGTCCAATTAGGGGACTGAAATAATTCACACATAAGCCAAAGAAGACCTAAGCCAAGATATGGGCAGTGGAAAAGGAAACTAGTTATAACCCAACATCCATTAGGAAGGAAAAATTGTTCTTGCTTCAGGAGTACACACTAAAATTAGAATGATACAGAGATTAGCATGGCTGCTCAGCAAGGATGACATGCAAATTCGTGAAACATTACATATTTTATTAAAAAGAAAGAATTGCCAGCATATGTTGACCTAGTTGAGAGGGAGAATAAAAAAAATGTGGAAAGTAAGGATGACCAAGCCTTCAACTTTGGGTAACAGGAAACATAGTGGTGCATTTTCAACACAGAATGGGGGGTTAATTTTGATTATTAATCAAATTATAAGTAGTTTTAATATTAAACTTGGATTTTTACACATCAAACAAGAAATTTCAAGGAGAAAGTGTGAGATTTTCAGACAGACCATTGAAGAGATCAGGATTAGATATATTTCCTTAAAAAAAAAAACTTAATCAGAGCTTTTGGCTGAATCCAGGAGAGTAAATCTGAGCTGTAGGAAATATCCATAATGTTGAAGGACACTGGAAAAAAGAGAAAAAGACCAATGGAAAAAGACACTCAAGATACTGCAACAAAGAGGCCAAAGAGCAATATTAAGGCAAGGGCTGATAATAGTGGAGATAGTACCAGAAGGTTAAGAAGTAGGATTTGGCCACCATGGAAGATATCAATTACCTTTGAGAATCTAAATCAGGGTTAACAACCTGTTCTCAATTTTAAAGGAGAACAAATGCTAAAAACTTTGGTGCAGCATAGTATGTACATAGCACTGCCTCAAGAACTGTGGATATTAAAAAAATGTAATGCTTAGCAATAAGGAAGTGTGTGTGTGTGTGTGTGTGTGTGTGTGTGCGCGCGCGCGTGCGCATGCGTGTGTGTAAAACCAGGAAGGGGAAGGAAGTGGCAGCGGAGTGGGAACTGGTGCATATTTAAACACAAGAAAATATACTAATAACCAGAATCCAAGAATAAAAAAATCAAGCTGGCAGACTGAATAACCAGTTGCTGACTTTTATTTTTTTTTAAGATTTTATTTAGTTGACAGAAAGAGACATAGCAAGAGCGGGAACACAAGCAGGGTGAGTGGGAGAGGGAAAAGGAGGCTTCCCACTGAGGAGGGAGCCCGATGTGGGGCTCAATCCCAGGACCCTGGGACCATGACCCGAGCGCAGGGTAGACGCTTAACAACTGAGCCACCCAGGCGCCCCAGTTGCTGACTTTCAAAAGCATTTCAACAGCTCTTTAGACCTACTCTGTCTAAAATGGTAGGCACCAACTATATGTGGCTATTTAAATTATTTAAATTAAGTTAAAAATTCAGTTCCGCCTTCACACCAGCCACATTTCAAGTGCTCCACAGCCACATGTGAATAGTGGCTACTGTACAGGACAATGCATATACAGAATATTTCCATAATCCCTGAAATTTTATTGGACAGCAATGCTTCATACCATGGCCTTTTGAAAGTATGTAAATTAACTCCAAATTCTTCTGAAATGTGTTTGTATTATAATGGAATAATGTATTCATCCTCTTTGGTCCTTCTCAAGGGTGAGCACAAGTACCTAAATGCATGCACACATACAGCATTTTGCTGAGAAAGACATAAATCAAAAACAGAATTCAACTTGCACAGAACCATAAGCATTGATTACAAATCCCTAGAAATACTACATGACTAGTTAATGTCTTCTTTTTTAGTTGTTTTTCCTGACACATCAATTCATCAAGCATTTTCAATAAATACATTTCACAGATGGGTTTCACAGATGGGCAGACTGAGGCCTATCGTGAGGAACAGTTATGAGGAACAGCTATGAGGAATGTCAGTTGCTCCAGCGTTTCTCTCTCTGAGGATTCTCTTTTCAACAGCCAGAGCTTAGTCGGCTCCCTCTCCGTGTACTTCCAGAGATAGCATTTCCTTTAATCTCTCTGAAAGGTGTCAAAAACCTCACCCATGGGCCATGTCAAATGCTAGCTAAGAAATCAACCATGGACCAGATATCTCCTACTAGATGTGTACTATGTAGGTAGGTGGATATTTCATCTGAGACAATTATGCACTGCACTATTATGGCATACAAGGGCACTTGAATAGCCAGTTTTATACTGCTTTTCTGCCAAGAAGCCAAATGAAAACTGTTCAAAAAAACACGTTCTTCAGTTCCCCTCTGTATTCACTATAAATGTCATTACTCATATTTATCTGCATATGTTTAACACAGTTACATGCATAAATGCATCCAGAGTGGACTTCAGCAAGTCATAAAAACAGACCTGAATAATAGAAGGACACACATTTTGAAGAGAAAAGAAGAATGATAAACATGGCAGAAGAACTAAGAATAATTCCAACCTTCCCTACTATCCACAGTGCAACACTGGATTTTTCTGGCATAAAGTCCCAATGTAGTTCTGTATGGTATTTCAGGAACTTGCAAGGATAAACATTATCAACAGTACTCAACAAATTTGAATTATGTTTCCTGATGATTTTTTTTACTTTCTCTTTGTGTCCATTGTGTTGGCATCACTGCAGCCAGCCAGATATATATGTGCAGTTACTAACAAAAGGGAATAGACTCCACAGTTCACTGGAATTATTATCTGATTCATCAAGACTTCTCACAAACCCCTGTCCAATGACTCATATGATTATTGTCCTAAAATTGTCAAAGATTTCCAAAGATTTCCCTTCCTTCATTCAACAAACTCATGAAGTTCAGCATCCTCCAGGAAATCTCTGTTTCTGTCAGTGGATTAACAAATTGACATTCTTTGCCCCTCTCCCCCATTTCCTGTTATTTCAAGTCAGATCACAGCTCAGATATCATCTCCACAAAGAGTTCTTGCTTGGTTACCCCCTGTCACCAACTGTCACTAAGTCACTGTCACGTCATATTTAATTTTCATCATAGCATTTACCATTAGAGGAAATTATCTTTATATAGGTTTCTAATATGTCTGTTTAATATATATCTTCCCCAAATAGAATATGAGCTTCATGGGAGCAAGACTGTCTGTTTAGCTTAGTGAGCTGTGACTGGCACATTACAGACATTCAAACAACCATTAGATGAAATCCAATCAAGCCTCTAGACCTAAATTTTGATGCACAGTAAATTCAGAGAATAGAGGTACACATTAAATAACACCAAGAGGAAATCAAGGCAAATCAAGAATCTGGAAGATAATACACAGTAACTGACTTGAACTCTTCAATAAGTCAATGTTGTGGAGAAAAGAAAGTGGGGAGATTCTAATTTATGGAATTGTTATTTTCTTAGGAATGATAATGACATTGTGGTAACTTAGGCAAATGTCCTTATTCTTAAGAGATCCAGACAGAATTGTTAATGAGTGAAATTTTTTAATCTGTGCAACTTAAGCTTTCAAATGGGATGGCAAAACTGTGTGTGTGTATGTAGGGAGAGAGAGAAAGAGGAAGTATAGATGGTAAATCTTAAAGGATATTATATAGGTGTTCATTGTACTTGTCTTTTGACTTATTTGCATGTTTTATTATGAAAATCTTTAAAGTTGGGGAAAAAAAGCTTTTGATGAAAGGTAACAAATTCCTACTGATTCTAGCCTACCTAATACCAAATGCTCAGGACCACTATTCCTCCAATTTTTCATGATAAGAATGTTTATTCACACTTATTTAATAATCTAAGGCATCTTTCTATTAACTGCTATATGTCTGTTGTATGTCCTTTATACCATTTGGTTCAATGATAATCCTTTGTAAAGTAAGAGCCCAGATGTTGGAAATCATGCCAGTCAATTCATACTGCCCATACTAGAAAGCCAAGCACAGAGAGATAATTAACAAATAGATCAGCTACCCATTTAGGTAAGTCATGGATCTTGAACATCTAGATAGAGATTTTTAAACCAGTCCCAGAAGAGCTGGCCATGAAAGGGAAAGTAGTTAACCTATAAAATGAAGTTCATTTCAGTTCCCAAATGCTTACACTGCAAATTCCATCAAGCCTGCCTCAAACATCATGGTCACTAAAACGGGCATCCTGCAGAACCCAAAATGACATACGCAAACTAATGAATTCCTCATTTCCTTTGACTTTCCCAGATCACTTACCAGACTATAAGCTGCAAGAAAACAAGAGTTTGACTATTTGTTCACGCTGCTGTACTATCAGTGCCTAAAAAGAAATTCTAGAATTTATTAGATACCCAATACATATTTGTTGAATGAATTAATGAATCAAATGCTGGCAGAACAATGGCTCTCCAACTTTTGCATGTATCAAAATTCCCTGAAGCACTTGCTAAAACATAGATTGCTAGACTCCACTCCCAGAATTTCTGATTCAGTATTTTTAGACTGCGGCCCAGGAATGCATTTTTCTTAAGATTTTATTTATTTTACTTGAGAGAGAGAGAGGGAGAGAGCACAAGCTGGGGGAGCAATAGAGGGAGAAGCAGACTCCATACTGAGCAGGGAACTGACGCAGGGCTCAATCCCAGAATCCTGGGATCATGACCTGAGGGGAAAGCTTAACCCACTAAGCCACCCAGGCACCCCAGGAATATGCGTTTCTAACAAGCTACCATGTAATGCTAATGCAAGTGGCCTGGGGACCACGTTTTAAAGGAAAAAGTGCTATAAGAATTATCTCTTTCAACTTTCCCCCTTGCTTCAGATAGCTGCTACCTCAGAAGCAAACACAGTACTATACAATCTTTTGTATACGATACCTAATGTACCTCATTGTTTATTTGACAAATAATCTTCTTATGGTATTACAGAAACATTTAAGCTTGAATTTAGGTTACACAAAATTCAGACACCTTCCCATCAATCAAGCCAAATATTTACCATAGGTATTTTACTGCCTGCCAGGGGAAGCTAGAATTCCATATTAGCAGCTCAGCATATTACTCCTCCAGCTCATTTTTGTGCATTTGGAAGAAGGCTAGGAAAATATACACTATCTCTTTGCAGTAAGATTGCTCCGTGAAGCATGTCTGCCCCCAGAGAAATCAGGTGTCTCATGCACTGCAGAAATTTATGTTAAAGAAAGTCTGTTTATGAGAGGCGAATGTGTAACCCAAATTTATCTCCCAGTGACAATTTCAGAATCTGAAAATTTCCAACTTCCCCCCTTGTGAGTTGCTTGAAATTGCTGTTTTTCAAGTCAAGAACACCTGTTTAGTGTTTTTCTCCTTGCCCTCCCTGGTAAATGGAACCACTAGGAAAACAGCATCTGAAGGTTTTAATGAATAAGAAACACAAAGTATTGACAGATTTCAGCACATTATACAACCCTTACCCTGTCCCCCTAATGAGGTAAGATCAAAAAGGAAGAAAACAGTTGTGATATTGGGCTCTGGAGTTTGTTTTTAAACTGCTGCAAATGAGCTCAGATAGAGTACCATTCTACTGGGTACAGTCATAAGCAATTTGCACATTGCTGTGAAATAACATATACAGACATGACTGTGGTAAGTGAACACCTAAAGATTTGATGCTCAGCATCAGGCACACTTCCAAATAACTTTCCTTCTCAACTATACAACACTCCAGCAATCAAGATTCCACTTGCACCTTTACCACTGGGTCAGATCTAACAACAAAGCAAAAAACAAAAAACAAAAACAACAAAAAGCCTGAGCCACTTACTGAACCTTATTCTAATTCAATAGTTATTGAATACCTAACTCTATATAAATACAGATTTTGAGAACAGAAAAGGAAAATATTAATTACAGCTAGGTGGGATGATGAATCATCTGATAAACGGTTACAAAGCACTTATTTTATGCTAGTCATTGACCTAGGTGCAAACATATATTTAATGGTGGCAGTCCCATTTGTGGGTCTTGGTCTAGTCATACATACAAATAAACAGGTCAACAAATAAATGGTTATGTAATTACAAGTTAAGAAAGGTACACCAATGGGATGCCTGGGTGGCTCAGTCGGTTAAACATCTGCCTTCGGCTCAGGTCATGATCCCAGGGTCCTGGCATCAAGTCCCGCATCAGGCTCCTTGCTCAGCAGGGAGCCTGCTTCTTCCTCTGCCTGCTGCTTCCCCTGTTTGTACTCTCTCTCTCTGACAAATAAATAAATAAAATCTTTAAAAAAAAAAGAAAAGAAAAGAAAGGTACACCAAAAGAAATGAACAGAAGATCTTCCAATCAACCAACATTTGCTATTCAGTCAGGTCTTGAAGGATGAGTGGAATTTTGAGAACCAGATGAGGAAAAACTGAGGAAAGGAGGGAGAAGAGTAGTCTGTGTAGAATGAATAACATGAAAAAATCTACAGTATAGAAAATTACAGGTGAGCCATCAAATAGAAGTGAGATCTCAGAAGGCTTTGAACTCTATATACAAGAGAATATGGGATTTATTCTCTAGTCCAGAGGTGTACAAATTGGGTTTTACAAAATAATAAAAACACTGAGTGTAGGAAGAATAAGTTAAAAACCTATTTACATTTCTTTGGGCACCTAGGTGGCTCAGTCAGTTATGTGTCTGAGTCTTGATTTCAGTCAGGTCATGATCTCAGGGTTGTGGGATTTGGCCCCACATTGGGCTCCATGCTCAGCAGAGTCTGCTTGTCCCTCTCCCTCTGCTCCTCCCCCCGCTTTCTTTCCCTCTCTCTCTCTCTCTCTCTCTCAAATAAATAAATAAATAAATAAAATCTTAAAAAAAAATCTATCTACATTTCTTATCTAATTTTTAAAATACAAAGATCAGTATGGCTTTCTTACTTGACCCATATGTTGGATGGACACAAATCTTGAAAGGAACCTTGACAGAGAAGGTCAATCTTGCCCTCACTTGCAGTGCTTATACAAGCTGCCCTGAGATGCTATGGATGTGGATAATTTAAATTAGTAGAGTTCTTATAATACTTTATAATAAGAAGAGGACTCATCAGGAACATCTTACATATCACTTAATTGTTCATTATCTCAAGGGAGAGTATTTAAACAAGTTATCAAGTTATCAAATTAAAGATAAATTATACATTTTTCTTTTAGAGAAATTAATTCCAAATTTGCAGGTCTATTCTATGATGACAATAGATTTTAAATGCCATACATGCTTTATCTGTTCCTTCAAGGTAAATGTAAATATTTTTATAACTAAGAAAGAAACTTCAGGGCACCTGGGTGGCCCAGTTGGTTAAGTATCCATCTCTTCTTTTGGCTCAGGTTGGGATCTCAGGGTTGTGAGATTAAGCCCTGCGGTGTGCTCTGTGCTCAGCATGGAGTCTGCTTAAGACTCTTTCCCTCTCCTTCTTCCCCTCCCCCACTCTCTTTCTCTCGCTCAAATAAATAAATAAATAAAATCTTTTTTTTTTTTTAAAGAAAGTAACATCTTTGAGGAGAGAAAAAAAGTTATGGAGAGAACACTTAGAACATCAATGTTTGGAAATATTCCCATTTTTAAATTGTTTATCAAATGACATAAGTATGTCATATATTTAAACAAATATATATCAACACATTTAAATTTGGAAATGGAATTTTCTAGTTTGTATATAAATCTTTTAAATGAGTTTCAGATGGTTTACAGCCATTTGTTAATAATACAAAAATGCCTGAGGATTAATTTACAAGATTAATTAATCTGCAAGAAAAACTGATTAATGTTAAAGAAGGTAAAAATGTACATGTCAAATTTCAGTAAAAAACTTTCACACAACAGAGCAGATAGAAAAATGAGTATCATGACAGTGCAGTAAACAATATAATCTCTTATATGTATATTATGAGGCAACCTTTTTTAGTTGTAACATCTATAACAAGTATCAAAATAATCTGGATGTAGTCTGAGATACTAAATGTTAAATCAAAGTGTTAAACCAGGGGCACCTTGGTGGCTCAGTCAGTTAAGCGCCTACCTTTGGTTCAGGTCATGATCCCAGGGTCCTGGAGTGAGCCCCATGTAGGGCTCCCTGCTCAGCAGGGAGTCAGTCGGCTTCTCCCTCTTCCTCTGCCCCTCCCCCTGCTTGTGCTCTTTCTGTCTCTCTCTCTCTCTCCAATAAATAAATAAAATCTTTAAAAAAAAGTGTTAAACCAAAATTTTCATGAACTAATGGTACATGATTTCATTACATTTCTATTACAGTAATATTAACAATTTTTACTGAGGAATAGAAATTTTGTACCATAAACAGTTTTTTAAAATATTTTGAATTCTTGTTTAGTTCATCCTTTGCACATAATTTTAGATGCTTTATTTTCTTATAGGTATATAAAATATTAGTACAATAGCATATGAACAAAAATAAATACAAACATATTAATGTGTACACAAATTTGTACTGATAGGTTGCATAATTAAAACAACATGCCTTACTGAAAAGGCTGCCAATGAAGCTTTTTGAAGAGATATAATACTCTACACTGGACTCTATGGAGATTAGTATGCTAGCAAAGATTAAAGATGAGAAACCAATGGTAGAAAAAAAAGTCAAAGACTATTGCAATGATCCTAATAAATGAGCCTGAAATAAAAGAGTCACCTTGTGATCCATAAAGGAAAAAATAGGTCTTATACGTATTGTGATAGGCAGAATAATGCCCCCCCAAAAATATCAATTCCCAGTACCTGTGAATATATATATTAAATGGCCAGAGAGAATTAACATGGCAGAGGAATTAAAGTTGCTAAACAAACAAACAAAAAAAAGTTGCTAACCAGATGACTTTAAAGAGCTTAATATGGATTATCTTTGTGGGCCCAATATAATCATAAGCATTCTTAAATGTGGAAGAGGGAGGAAGAAGAGTCTGTGGCAATGTGATACAATATGAGAAAGACACAATCATGCACTGCTGGCACTGAAGATGGAAGGGGCCGTGAATCAAGGAATGTAGGAAGACTCTAGGAAATGGAAAAGAAAATGAATTTTCCTTTAGAGCCTCAAGAGGAATGCAGCACTATCAACATCTTGATTTTATCCCAGTGAGACCCAATTTCAGACTACTAACCTCCAGAACCATAATAAGTATGTGTTGTTTTAAGCCACCAAGTCCATAGTAATTTCTTACAGCAATAACAGGAAACTAATATAAGTATTATGGAAGAAACATGATACATAATAATTAGAAGAAAAACTAAAAAGGTGAAAATGAGTTGGATGTTTAAAGTTCAGGAGACTCCAAGAGTGAAGTTTACAATTACAGAATCAAAGATGAAAAGAGGAAAAAACAGATGTAGGGAGTAACCCAAAAATATTCTTATAAAGCCACCTAGGGTTCTAGTTTTATATTTTACCCTTAATACATACAAATCAGTTATAATAAAGAAACCATCCCCCAATTCAGTGATATTTTCAAAAACCAATATCATATTAAACTTTTATAATTAGACATTTAATTATTAAAACTGGGAAAGATGTAAAATAAAGAAAGCATCTGCTTGACCAGCGATTAAATGCTACACCATATAGAAACCTATCCTAAATACAATCTCAGTATCAAGAAAAAGAAAACAATACTAACATCTTTTCACTGTTCTTGTCTTTGGCTTCTTTTTTCTCCTACCCTTAAATGTGTTGTATTCCTATAAATAACAAGGTGCTTCTGCACCTAAATTTTTGTTTGTTTGTTTTTTGTTTTTATTATTATGTTATGTTAATTATATTACATCTGCACCTAAATTTAATGCACTCACATCACAATATTGCTTTGGAATAGAAACAAGAAATTATTTAGAAGGCTGAAATGGGTTAATCTAGTAAATGTACAAACAGATGCCTCTTTTCTGCTTTTTATGTCATGTCCTCTGAGCTACTCATTGAACTGCTTGATTGACTGGAAGATCAGTGAAGAATGGATGCTACTGGAACCCAAAAAGCAAGTACAATTTTGAATTAGCTAACAGGGAAACATGCAGAGTTTTTGGATGCTGACAGAGCACTTGCTGTTGAATAGATACAGACTTAAGGAAAGAACTAAAGGGAAGAGTCACTGTGCTGTAGAACTCTCCATTTTATTTTTTGGCTGGAAAATCTAGGTAGCGTTCAACTCAAAAATAATCTATATGCTAATAGTTTGGCAAGATGCTACAAGAGCATTTCAAAGTATATACCCTCTGACCTTGTAATCCCATTTTCTAGGTATTTATACTAAAGAACCCACGGTGGGAGGTGGGGGTGTGTGTGTCAGAATAATTTCTACAAATGTTCATTCAATTTGGTCTTTCTATATTTCCACCACCTTCCCCAAGTTTCAAGTAATGGCCAGGCTATTGTTTGCTTCTTTACCTCAGGTATTTTTTGGGGTAAAAAGCAAAAGAAGCCCAAGTCTGAAGTTCTTTCTATGGATGGTAGATTCACAGAAGACATAACGCTAGTTATAGGAAGGGAGGAAGAAACAAAATTAAAGGGCGAAGAGATAAGAGAAGTTTTCTCATACCAAAGTAAGAAGTGAGTACTGCAAGTCTTCGTTCACTATATATGCACCTCAGTTTTTACCCACCAAAGGAACTCAGACTGGACTTTCAACTCTGCTCTGCCACTGACATGATGGGTAATCTTAGTTAAACCCTGTTCCAGGTGCTGGAAATACAGACCATGAACAAGACACACAAGCCTTAACCCCATGGAAGACAAAACAAAATAAATAACTCATTCTGCCCTGGCAATGAGGTCACCCAAAACCAGAAGAAAAATTAGTCAAAAAAAAATGTTTTAAACCCTCAACAATGACACAGATGATGTAACTAGTAGACAAATACATTAAATCAGCTAATATAGCTACATTCAAGTATTTATAGGAAACCACAAACATAATGAGAAATAGATGATATGAAATCTAAATGGAACTTCTAAACATGAAAATTACAATATCTGACACGAAAAATTCCCTGGGAAGTCTTAATAACAAACTGCACTCTACAAAAGAAAAGATCAGGGAACCTGAAAACATAGCAATAAAATGTGTCAAAACAAAGCACAAAAATAAAAAAAGACACAAAAACAACAACAAAACCTGAGCCACAGTAAAACTATAGAAAAATAACAAGCAAAAGAACAGCAGCAGAGACAGAAAAAGCATTTGAAGAATAATAGCCACAATTTTTCAAATTTTATGAAAAATTTCAACCTACAAATCCAAAAAGATCAACCAAATTCAGGCAGGATAAACACAAAGAATACCACATCAATACACATAATAATTGAATTGCTTTTAAGAAAAAAAAAAGAGTAATAAAGGAAAAATCTTAAAACCACCCAGACAGAGAAAAATAAGGACATTTTATATACACAGGAGAATAAAGTAATAAATATAAAAGACTTCTCATCAGAAACTATGCAAGCAGAAAAACAATGGAATGACATCTTCAGAGAAAAATAAAGAATATCACCATCTGGAAAATCCCTAATAATAGATGTAGGTAATAATTACCTAAGTTGCTAACATCACAAAAGATAAACAACTTGTATTATTTGTTTCCTGATAAAAGTACACAAACCACCTAATATGTATTTTGCCAAAAAATAAGAGCCTGAATCAGATCAAACATCTAAATGCAAAATAAGTTTATAAGAAATACAAGGGACAGAGGAACATATTAAATGAAGCTTAATGGTTGCAATCAGCAAAATCCATGAGGGAAATACTACAAAACAATACATTTCCTTAGCCAAATACATTTAAAGAAAAAAAAAGAAAAGAAAGAGACTTAAAAGACATATCAACAAAATTAAATGTATGAATTTTATTTATATTCTGATTTTAACAGATTAACTATAATAAAAAAATTTTCACTAACTGAATATTTAATAATATTAAGGAATCAGAGATCAACACTAAAATATCCATGGTATATGCAAATGTGTTTGGGGAGGGAGTGAAGAGGATATACAGGTATAAATGAAACTACAGTGGCCGTTAGTTGATTTTTACTGCAGGTGGGTGGAATGGTACAAAGGAGTTCATCATTCTTTACTTTTACAAATTTACGAATAAAAAAAATTAAGAAAATGAAATAAAAGAAATGCAATGCTTTTCATGTAGCTAAGCTTTTGGAATAAAATTGATAGTCTCTGTATGTACAGGCATGTTATCTGTAGTGTCACAGAATTGAAACAGAGGTGGGGATAACGATATAAAAATGTATGCAGTATGATAGAAATATAATTTTTAAGTATATAGGACTATTTACATATGCCTATAAATGAGAAAGAGAAAAGACAGAGGGAAAAAGAATGTCAAAATGTTAGTTGTAATATTTCCAAGCAGCAGAATTGAGTGATTTATTCCATTAAAATTTTGTTTTCCAAATTTTCTTTGTAATTTATTACCATAATTAAAGAAAGTATAGATTTGAAAGAGATCAAAACAAATGTATCCAAAATCAAAGTCATATTAAGAGTTTGATTAAAAATACTGTCTGCCCTTTGAGACAGGACTGATTGACTGTTTTTTTCTGGGGGGCTCACAGAGGAGTGGGCCCTGAGTTCTCGGCTCCTCTGGGGTGGAGATTGGGGGCCGCCATTTTCACGCTCGTCCTCCAAAGCTGTATGGAAAGCTTGCAGGGAACAAAAGCTGCCGAGAGCAAACCAGAGCAGATTACTTAGCCCGCCCCCCTGTTAGGGCAGTGGGATTCCGCCTGGGACAAAGACATTTGAGAACCACAACAACAGTCCCCTCTCCTAGAAGATCAGCAAGAACAGCCAGCCAAGACCAAATTTACCAATGAGAAGAGCAGAACTCCAGCACTAGGGGAATACAGCACATAGAATTCATGGCTTTTTTTCTCCTCTTTAGTCTTTCAAAGTTAATTTTCTTAATTTTCTTTTTTCTTTTTTTTGAATTCTTCTTTTTCCCTTTATCAACCAACATCTTATCAATCCCTTTTTCAAAAATCTTTTTTATTTTTCATTTTTAGAGTCATATTCCATCCCTTCATTGTAGTTAACCTTATTTTTGGTCTATATATAAGTTGTTCTCTCTTTAAAATTTTGGGATACAGTTTCTTCTAACAGACCAAAATTTACCCTAAATCTCTAGTGTATGGCTTTGTTCTACTCTCCTGCCTGATCACATTCTCTCCCTTTTTTTTAAATTTTTCTTCTTTCTTTTTTCAACCAATTTCTTATCTTAAAAATTCCTTTTATAAAATCTTTTATACTTTTCATCTTTACAATCATATACCATCCCTTCATATTTACCCTTATTTTTATACATATATAAATTTTTCTTTCTTTAAAATTTTGGGAGGTACTTTCTTCTAAGAGACCAAAATATACCCAAAATCTGGTGTGTGGCACTGATCTATGCACCAGCCTGATCATATTCTTTTTTTTTTCTTTCTTTCCCTTTATTTTCCCCCGGTTTCAGTCTCTTCTGATTTGTTTAGTATATATTTTTCTGGAGTGGCTGTACCCTGTTAGCATTTTATTCTCTCATTCATCTATTCTTGTCTAGATAAAATGAAAAGACAGAAAAAATCATCTCAAAGAAAAGAACAAGAGGCAGTACTGACTGCCAGGGACCTAATCAATATGGACATTAGTAAGATGTCAGAACTAGAGTTCAGAATGAAGATTTTAAAGATACTAGCTAGGCTTGAAAAAAGCATGGAAGATACTAGAGACACCCTTTCTGGAAAAATAAAAGAACTAAAATCTAACCAAGTCAAAATCAAAAAGGTTATTAATGAGGTGCAATCAAAAATGGAGGCTCTAACTGCTAGAATAAATGAGGCAGAAGAGAGAATTAGTGATATAGAAGACCAAATGATGGAAAATAAAGAAGCTGAGAAAAAGAGAGATAAACAACTACTGGATCACGAGGGCAGAGTTCGAGAGATAAGTGATACCATAAGACGAAACAATATTAGAATAATTGGGATCCCAGAAGAAGAAGAAAGGGAGAGAGGGGCAGAATGTATATTGGAGCAAATTATAGCAGAGAACTTCCCTAATCTGGGGAAGGAAACAGGAATCAAAATCCAGGAGGCACAGAGAACCACCCTCAAAATCAATAAAAATAGGTCAGCACTCCGACATCTAATAGTAAAACTTACAAGTCTCAGAGACAAAGAGAAAATCTTGAAAGCAGGTCAGACAAGAGGTCTGTAACCTACGATGGTAGAAACATTAGATTGGCAACAAACCTATCCACAGAGACCTGGCAGGCCAGAAAGGACTGGCATGATATATTCGGAGGACTAAATGAGAAAAATATGCAGCCAAGAATACTATATCCAGCTAGGCTGTCATTGAAAATAGAAGGAGAGATAAAAAGCTTCCAGGACAAACAAAAACTAAAAGAATTTGTAAACACAAAAGCAGCACTACAAGAAATATTGAAAGGGGTCCTCTAAGCAAAGAGAGAGCCTAAAAGTAACATAGACCAGAAAGAAATACAGACAATATACAGTAACAGTCACAATACAGGCAATACAATGGCACTAAATTCATATCTTTCAATAGTTACCCTGAATGTAAATGGGTTAAATGCCCCAATCAAAAGACACAGGGTATCAGATTGGATAAAAAAACAAGACCCATCGATATACTGTCTGCAAGAGACTCATTTTAGACCCAAAGACATCTCCAGATTGAAAGTGGAAAACCATTTACAATGCTAAGGGACATCAAAAAAAAGCTGAGGTGGCAATCCTTATATCACACACAAAAATAGACTCAAAATGGCTGAAAGATCTCGATGTGAGACAGGAGTCCATCAAAATCCTAAAGGAGAACACAGGCAGCAACCTCTTTGACCTCAGCCGCAGCAATTGCTTCCTAGAAACATCGCCAAAGGCAAGGGAAGCAAGTGCAAAAATGAACTATTGGAACTTCATCAAGATAAAAAGCTTTTGCACAGCAAAAGAAACTTATCACACTCAACACCCAAAGAACAAATAATCCAATCAAGAAATCGGCAGAAGACATGAACAGACATTTTTCCAAAGAAGACATCCAAATGGCCAACAGACACATGAAAAAGTGCTCAACATCACTCAGCATCAGGGAAATCCAAATCAAAGCCTCAGTGAGATACCACCTCACACCAGTCAGAATGGCTAAAATTAACAAGTCAGGAAATGACAGATGTTGGTGAGGATGCGGAGAAAGGGGAACCCTCCTACACTGTTGGTGGGAATGCAAGCTGATGCAGCCACTCTGGAAAACAGTATGGAGGTTCCTCAAAAAGTTGAAAATAGAGCTACCCTACAACCCAGCAATTGCACTACTGGGTTTTTACCCCAAAGATACAAATGTAGTGATCTGAAGGGGTACGTGCACCCCAATGTTTATAGCAGCAATGTCCACAATAGCCAAACTATGGAAAGTGCCAAGATGTCCATCAACAGATGAATGGATAAAGAAGATGTGGCATATATATATATATATATATATATATATATATATATATATATATATATATATAATGGAATATTATGCAGCCATCAAGAAAAAAATGAAATCTTGCCATTTGCAATGACGTGGATGGAACTGGAGGGTATTATGCTAAGCAAAATAAGTCAATCACAGAAAACATGCATCATATGACCTCATTGATATGAGGAATTCTTAATCTCAGGAAACAAACTGAGGGTTGCTGGAGTGGTGGGGGGTGGGAGGGATGGGGTGGCTGGGTTATAGACACTGGGGAGGGTATGTGCTATGGTGAGTGCTGTGAATTGTGTAAGACTGATGAATCACAGACCTGTACCTCTGAAACAAATAATACATTATATGTTAAAAAAAAAAAAAGAAAAGAAAGAAGATAGTAGGAAGGGTAAAATGAAGGGGGGGAAATCGGAGGGGGATATGAACCATGAGAGACTATGGACTCTGAGAAACAAACTGAGGGTTCTAGAGGGGAGGGCGTGGGGAGATGGGTTAGCCCAGTGATGTTAGGTATTAAGGAGGGCACGTTCTGCATGGAGCACTGGCTGTTATGCACAAACAATGAATCATGGAACACTACATCAAAAACTAATGATGTAATGTATGGTGATTAACATAATAAAATAAAATTTAAAAAAATGCTGTCTGCCCTTTAACTTTGGAGTTCATAAATAAAGGGATAATACAGAAATAGTGAGTCACAAATACCTGTGCATCTGCTATGATGTCTTTTCCAGGCAGATTTAGTCCTTTCTTTGTCTTCCGAAAACACACTGTACATGTCTTTTTTTAGTGTTTCTCATTATAATTAAGTGCCTCTCTTCCTTCTCTTGCTTAAATGTGGGACCTTGGAGTCCAAAGACCACATCTTACTCTTCCTCATCTTTGTATCTCAGCACAGACACACAGAAGATGTTCACTAAATACATGCTAGATGAATGAGTTACTAATGTGCTTTTTTCAAAAGAATAGCATGAAATTAACAGAAATGAGAAAACAGGAAGAAAAACAGGGACCCTCCTTATACCACAAGATCCTTTGATGAGATCTACTAGCCAGTTTTTATTCATTTAAATAAATATATATTAAGCTTCAATCTTGTGCTAGGTAGTTGGAGAAATAAATCCAATTATCTTCTCTCACAGGGATTAAAATCACATAAGGGAAAAGAGAGAATCATAAATAACTGCACTAACAAGATCATAAGAGAAAAGACGCATGAATGGTGCCAAGAGTCCATCATAGAAGAGGAGAGAATATTTACATCCTATAGGGAATACCAGAGAAAGCTCTGTAGAGTAGATAGTACTGGTACTGTCTAAAAAGATGGTTGGAAAAAAATATGTGGATAAAGAACAGCATGAGTAAAAGAAAGAAACATATGTATACTTTAACACTATCAGTAAAAATGAAAAAGGCAAAACTTGGATGAAACTTGAGATGCTTCTGATTACTATATTTAGTAATTAAAAGCCAACAACTGGCCAGATACTAACTCTTCCAGTAAATATTTATTAAAAGATCCTGGGCATCGGGCACCTTCCTGGGCATCATCAGTTCAACACCATTATGATCCAACTTCTCCTCACCTTTCCACCTCAAATGTTTCTTTTCCCAACCACACATGCCATGTCTTAGTCCTCCATCCTTCTTCCTTCCTCACTATCACCCTCTCCCCACCTTCTTTTCATCCCTATCCAACTCATCCAACAAAACTCCACTTAGAAGTCACTTTTTTCAGGTAAATTAATATCTCCTGCTACCTGAGATGCTCTGGGTGGGTGCCCCCTGCCCCAACCACCACCATCATCATAACCAGCACCAACAGAACCAGCAGCACCACCACTCTCACTACGTATCACAATTAGATACCTAATCTAGAACAACATTCCTTTTTGATATCAATGATTAATGCCTGATGTATCCATAATACATCAACTGAAAGTCAATAAGTTGACAGTTGAGAGAACAATGTTATTACTAGCAAATGGGTTTGTTAAGGAAATTTGGTACATGGAGCCTCAAATGGTGTCTTATCAGCTCAACTTGCTGTGATGATAGCAAAAAATGTAGAGTCAGAACAATGTATTGCATGAGATTTCTTTATTCCCTCCCTTATTTCTTCTATTTGTAGAAATGTGTAGGGGAGGGAAGCCATCTGTAAACATCCTATCATGACTAAAAGTTTTTCTTTCAGAACTCCCATCCATAACAAATCTCAACAGACTTGGAAACAATTTTCTCTGGGCCAATCAGGTCATTGGTACTCAGTTTCTCTTTACAGCAAAGTATCCTAACAGCATTTTGTGCTTTCCTTCACAAAAGGAGCCAGAATATCTGCCTCATTTTCTCCAAACTACTTACATCTCAGCTAGTGTCAGATTATTTCTTGCTCTCATGCTTGGCTACCTCCATGTTGTTGACTTAATAAATCAAACTGACCTGAATGTCCCCAAATGTGGCCATGAAAGAGAATCTGATTTTTTTTTTTAAATAAGCACACACTCGCCAATCATTTAGACTCCTTTGCACTTCTAGAGCTAACTAGACATTCCCATTACCTCCCAATGTCTCCTATTAGTTCTCTCTGGTTTTATTAAAACCTTTTCTCTTTCATTAAAATAAAAAGCCTCTGAAAAACTACAGTTACAGATTTTCTGCAACCCACAATTTATGGCTGCTACTTGCAACCTTCAAAAGCTTTTAAAAATAGTATCAGCTCTATTATTCTATATTATGGTAATTGTAGTAAAGATTTAAGAAGCACTTTAAGACTTTTTAGCTCTACAGTATATTTGTTCCAATTTCTTGCTTAGGCATTTGGGAAAGAAGCCTTATTTAAAAGCTTTACCCTCTGCCCTCTGATACACAGCTTCCCTCTTAACTACAGTAACTAGACCTCACCACACAATTAGGGAAGCTAGGTCTCCAATTAGAGCTCAGCAAAACGTGGGGCAAAGCACATCTTTCCAGAAGCCCATTCCATTTATATGCACCTGACAATAATCAAAATTTTTCTCTTGTGCTACATACCTTTGACCCCTCTGTTATGCTTCACATCCCCTTGTTAACTCCCTACACCTCCTTTGCTCCCATAGGAAATCAGTGAAGATAATCACAAGATTAAATAACTCCAATGCCACTGCTAAAATGTTCAAAGCCATTAATTTAACAAACGCCCAAGGGGCCACAGGGATTTATGCGGTATTGAAATTAAACTGACCTCACACTATCTTCGACATAGATCTGTTCTTTCTAGTTAACCTGTGTTTTTCTCTTGTTACCTAGTCTAGGATGATTACAATTCAAAACAACCAAGGAAACAGCTAATGGAATTTCCGCAACTGTGGGCATGCACAAAATTCCCAATGTGAAGCTTGCCCTGGCATTGTTCTTTGTATTCAATGCACCAAAGGATATGAGCATTTTAAACATAATTC
The DNA here is from genome assembly GCF_037043125.1 of Eumetopias jubatus. Taxonomy (NCBI): domain Eukaryota; kingdom Metazoa; phylum Chordata; class Mammalia; order Carnivora; family Otariidae; genus Eumetopias; species Eumetopias jubatus. Next base: position 100,571,200 of record NW_028274811.1, read on the forward strand.
CTCCATACACCACATTACTAATGCATTTTTCTTGGGCACACACCATACGGAAAAACCATATATTCCCTGCTCCTTCCCTTTCCTCCTTTAGGATTTCAGTAGCATCAGGACAGCACAAATCTCTAACAGTCCCCAACTCTGCAAAGGATAGAGCCAAGTCCCAGACTTTCCTTGTTCTGACAAGAACCCTCCTACTGCAGAGCCACAATCTTTTATTGTGTCAACAGTTATTAGCTGGGGAGCTTTTCATATGAACTTCCTCATGGAGCACATTTTCCTCCCAAATGCCTGCTTTCTTCCAAAGCAAAGGATAACTCTATTCTATACCCACAGTAAATAATCCTAAGTGTTTCCACTTTGTTTTGCCTTGTTCCAAGTTTCCATGTAAATTTCAGAATAGTGAAACACAGTGATTTCTACACACTGGTATTTTATGATTTTAATTTGCTCATAAGCTCTGAATTTCATTATATTTTCCCATTTGGTGCATGGGATTTTTACAGTTAACAGATGTTCACTTAATAGAGCCTCCTAGTGAGCAAATCAGTTTTTTCCCTCTGGTATTCATGTAACTTTCTAGTCCTGCAGTAGCTGTTGCTGGTGCCTGCCAAGTTATCTGGCAGTGGAAGCTCAAATGGAAAAGTGCAACAGCTCTTCGGAAATGTGTGTTCTCATTTCTTCAGTCCCACTCATTCTAACTTAACTCCTTCCTCATTAATACCATGAGAGAACGCCCACAGGAGAAAACACCAGCATCCTACACCCGACAGGTTTCACTTGCAGATGCAAAAATGTTCTGCAACCACATATATATTTTCTTAGCCTACGGCCACTGCAAATACCAAAATTTTTAATTCATCCAAGATAATACAGAGTTTTCCAAACAACTATCCTAAGCCAATCTCTCAACTTGTGAGTTGTTTGGGATTTTTTACTCAAATACATCTCAGGACATTAAAATAAGTCAAAACACCAGAGGACGATCTCTATGCCAGGAATCCAAACATGTCTGCTTATACAAGAGTCCCTGCTAATCCATGGAAGATATGTCCTAAGACCCCCGTTGAGGGACGCCTGGGTAGCTCAGTTGGTTAAGCGTCTGCCTTCGGCTCAGGGCATGATCCCAGGGTCCTGGGTTCGAGTCCCACAGCAGGCTCCCTGCTCAGCAGGAGGCCTGCTTCTTCCTCTGCCTGCCGCTCCCCCTGCTTGTGCTCTCTCTCTCTCTCTGGCAAATAAATAAATAAAATCTTAAAAAAAAAAAAGACCCCCATTGAATGCCCGAAACCCCAAAGAGTACAGGCCACTATACATACCGGTTTTTCCTATACATACATACCTATCATAAATTTTAATTTATAAATTAAGGAATAATAAGAGATTACAACAATAATAACATAGAACAATTATAATAATATATTGTAATAACAGTTATGTGAAGATAGTCTCTCGCTCCCTCAAAACATCTTATTCTACTGTACTCATCCTTCTTGTGATATGAGATGACAAAATGCCCATATGATGAAATGAAGTGAGATAAATGACATGGGCATTGTGACATAGCATTAGACTACTACTGACCTTCTGACAATGCATCAGAAGGAGGATCATCTACTTCCAAACCAGACTACAGCTGACTGTGGATAAATGAAACCACAGAAAGAGAAACCATAGATGAGGAGGGACAACTGTAGCTTCTTGCTTAACTAAAAAGGTTCTATGAATATCTGCAAAGGCTATTATCATGGGTCCCCTTCAGGTTACAAATACAACCTAAAAGTCTGAATATCCAATGACCCACCAAGACTCCCATTTGATTCAGGATACAAAGAATGATCTCTCTTGAGAGCCCTTTTGGAATGCCAAACTATCCAATAAGTAGCAGAAGTACAGGACAAGTTTCTTTACAAAGAAATCAAAGAACTCAACTTGCTAGAAATCCTCATGGTTATTTCTTATTAGCAACTCCTAACATTAGGTCTTGTGACAAGCGAAAGATAAGAAAACGGTATGAGAGGAATTGGGGGATGTTATCACATCTTATTCCTTGTCTCCTGATTGATGATTTTTAAACATCTGAAATGGACTTGCTCCTCCTTGGCTCCTGTCAAGAGCTGTGTGGCACCTCCATACTGTTTTCCAAAGTGGCTGCACCAGCTTGCATTCCCACCAACAGTGTAGGAGGGTTCCCCTTTCTCAGCATCCTCGCCAACATCTGTCATTTCCTGCAGCCATCAAAAAAAAAAAAAAAAAAAACACAAAATCTTGCCATTTGCAATGACGTGGATGGAACTGGAGGATATGCTAAGCAAAATAAGTCAGTCAGAGAAAGACATGTATCATATGATCTCACTGATATGAGGAATTCTTAATCTCAGGAAACAAACTGAGGGTTGCTGGAGTGGTGGGCGGTGGGAGGGATGGGGTGGCTGGGTGATAGACACTGGGGAGGGTATGTGCTATGGTGAGCGCTGTGAATTGTGTAAGACTGATGAATCACAGACCTGTACCTCTGAAACAAATAATACATTATATATTTTTAAAAAAAAAGTAGGAAGGGAAAAATGAAGGGGGGGAAATTGGAGGGGGATATGAACCATGAGAGACTATGGACTCTGAGAAACAAACGGAGGGTTCTAGAGGGGAGGGGGTGGGGGGGTGGGTTAGCCTGGTCATGGGTATTAAAGAGGGCACATACTAAATGGATCACTGGGTGTTATACGCAAACAATGAATCATGGAACACTACATCAAAAACTAATGATGTAATGTATGGTGATTAACATAACAATTAAATTAAATTAAATTAAATTAAAATAAAATAAAATAAAGAGCTGTGTGGCCTTCTAATGTGGTATTTTCCAATGCCCTTACCTAGAATGTTTATACTCTGACCAACTTTCAAGTCCAGCTGTGCCTCTGGGTTAGTCATCCTTCAGGACTCAGACAAATTGCCCCTCCTTCATGAAGTTCTCCCTGATCTTTACCATTTATCCTCATCTGACTATCTTTTTATTGCTGAGAAATCTTTTATTTTCCAAATGTCTTACTGAACAGGTAGGTAACCTAAGGCCTTAGGACTTAAGGTCACCTAATCTCTCATAGATGGCTAAACACAGAGGCAGAAATTAAAAAAAAAAAAAAAAAAGCCAGTGTCCAGGCTCTCACCTAAAACACTTTCTACTATCTCAGTTACAAATCTCCTTTGTCTTAATTCTATTACTTTTTTACCTTCCTTGCTATCCCTGTATCCCTAAGCATTTTGAGGCTTACTAAGCATCTCTTATATGCTAGGTGCTTTAAATGAATTCTTTACTTAATCCTAGGAATGCTAAAAAGCAGATTTATTAGTCACAGTCTAGTCAGGAAAACAGAAAGCACTCTAGGTGTTTCAAACCAAGTGTATTTGACCTAGAAAATAACTTAACAGAGGTGGTAAGAGAGTTGCAAAGCCTAACAGGGATGTTAAGGCTACCAAGAATTTAGCCAAAACAGGAAGCTATTACCTTAGGGCCGGAGAGACAAGGAAGAAGGCATGTCACTAGAGTCCATGGGTCAACACCGTTGAAGGAAGCTGAAGCCATAACTGACTTGTCAGGGCGGGAACAGGAGCCCTGGAAGAGAAGCAGCAGCTGCTACAGGGACTCCAAGAAGCAAGAGAGAGGTAGAAACACTCTCACTTCTCCCTTCCTCCAAACCTCTGCTCTCCCACCAGTGCTTCCCACGGGCCAAACCCAGAACAAGCCAACTAACAAGGGAGCTTGCAGGGGTCAGTCCCCACTATGACTCTGGGCAGAGCAGTGGCTGAAGAATGCCTCTGAGAGCAAATAGGCAAATATCTGGCACAGTCAGTACCATCAACCCCACTGACTTCAGGAGACTTAGGCTGGCAGCTGAGGACACTTAACCAAAGTTAGATATCTAATAAGTGATGGATTCTATATTCCAACTTCAACACCATGCAATTGATGCCAATGCCCATAACCTCTGAATATCCTGCTTTCACCCTCACACATGAATTCATGGTAGGTGCTTAATGTGCAACCAATGAGTTAGATGTAATGTTAAATAAGCAGCCTGGTTCTGTTCACATGTGAAGGTCTCCCTATGTGAATTTCTAGAGGCTACTGATTCTGTTTAGGTTTAGAAAAAGTCCTACTTATTTCCCATTTGTTGAAAAGAGAGATGCTGTTAATGGACTCACCAAATCATGAACTTTCACTGAAGATAGTTTTAGAGCCAGTCATGAGTGGCTCGTGTTTTAAATAATAGAGAATACAGTTGTATGAGCAATTTTGCAATTAGAATGAGTTGTATACAAGCCTTTCCTTTACCACTCACAGGCTGAGTGACCCTGGGCAGGTGAATTTCCCTCTCCGAGCATCAGTTTCTCAATGAGTAAAGGGAAAATAATAAAATCTACCATACCCCGTTGTTAAGAGGACCAAATTACATCAGTTATATAAAAGAGATACTATGGTGCCTACCCAGTTCAAGCACTCAATAAAGATTAAGAAAAATAATAATAATACATATTTGGAAAAACAATCCCCAGGAAGGAAACCAGCTTCACACAAACAGACTAAAGAGAAAAGCCTCTCTCGAGTACTCCGGCAAAAACTCGTGGTTCTATGGTGATTAAAGAGTAAGCTGGCGATAACAAGCCAGCAACATTGGTCATCAGCAAATCCTGGGGTCTGTACTACTACTGTGGGAGCATTTAAATGGTATTTTTGGCTCTTAATTGGCAACAAGTTAGTAACCCAAGAATTACAAAGAATTCATTTATCTGCATCCAGCTAATCAATATTCACTCAGCATGCTTCAGCTCCTAGCATCTCAGAGGAATAAAATAAATTGTCAGTCAGCAGCAGCACAATTTTGTTGTGATGGTGGTGGTACTTTTTTTTTCTTTTGCTAAATTATTCACCTTCTCGAAAAGCAATTTGATAAATGTTTATTTCTTCATAATACATTCTAACAACTGCTGATTTGTGACCCTCACTGTGGACTGAATTTAAATTGGGAAGGAGGTAAGGACTCCGTGAATATGCCAAGACAGAGCCACAGACAAGCTCAGAGGCTGTCCTTCTTGCTCTCAGAAAGCACGCTGGCCTCCCATGGCATGAGGGCACTAACTGAATTTAAGAGTGTAATAAGTGAGAAGTGCACACAAACACAAACAAGCGTATACTGTGGGCTTAGCAGGATATGCTGTGGTACAGCCAAGGGAGCAGCCCCACAGCCAGGCTGGACAGGGAGACTGGGAATTGTGCTATAGAGTGGTCTAGGTGACAAGGAGACAGGAGAAAGACAGGGAAGGCAGAATTCTGAGTACTTTCTGACCAGAAGATCATATCTAAACAACAACAGAACATATATAAGGTTATTGTCTTCCTGCTGCCTCTTCTGAATAATCTCCACTGCCCCATCCACTACTATTTAGATGCTCTCTCCGTCTGAGAAGTCAATGTTTCTTGCAGGCAGCTGGGTAGAGAGGCGGTATGCCCAGGGGCCTCTCCTCCTGGTGCTTCCCTACCATCTTGATACTCTTGATGGCAAACGACTGAAGGTTTCCACAGTCTTTTCTCCAAACATTTAGGAGGATTTAAATTAAGAAGAACCGAAGCTCAGTGTGCCAGGAGCAGCAGGACAGAGCGTTATTTTCCTCCACACAGGAAAAGTACAGAAGTTAACACATGCTGCTTGGCACTAGTCCCTGCTATGGTAATCATGTGATAGAAATTCCCTCTCAGTGAAGGCCCACCACACACCTTGACGTATGTCCTGCCTACAGCATGAGGCAGACTGCTCAGATTTAGCTCGGTTGGGACCACAAATTTCTTTATCACTCACTCACATTTCCCGTTTTCAAATTCTCTGACAGAAAATTCTGGGAAAGGACCCACACCAAATTCTGTAATGTAGCTGTTTCTGAGCATTAGGACTGTTTTTTTCCCCAACCACCAAGTTTTATACATATAACTTTTAAAATACCACAGCAGAATTTATTCCTAAGTGAGGCAGGTTCCCGAGTTTTTGTATTCATGGTCACTACGTTTTAGTGTCATTTGCCTCTGAGCATTTGGTGGAGTGGCTCATCCTTTAGATTAGGGATATAAATCCAAATACCTACAGAGGTCAAGAAAAATCAATGAGTGAAGCCAGCCAGGTCAGGGAGTATAAAGCAATGGTGGGGAGTGTAGAAAACTTGAGAGCTCAGCCACATAGGGGCATCCATAAGGGCAACCGCTACTCTGCTCCAGAAAACTACCTTCGTAGGGAAATGAAGTCTCAGCATTGTCAGTTCCTCTAATTTTGCAAAAGAAATGCCAAATTCTTCTAATTCTTTAAGAAAAGCCAGAAATTTGCATTTTATAAAATTAATTGGCAAAAAATTCAATGAAAATAAAACAAACACAGTGTGTGCCAACACGTACAGCTGTAGTCTGTGATGTCAAACCGGTATTATCCCCTTCCAAAATCCAAAACACTTTGTATTAGGCTGTATTGGACTGCAGTAGGAAATTAAACAAAATGCCTAGTGTCTCAACACAACAGAAGATTATTTCATGCTCATATAACTGTCCATGGCAGATCCAAATCATGGGTGGGGACTGAGGAAGTGTGGAGAGGTCACATATCATACAGTCATTCAGAAAGCCAAGGTGCATGGCTCTGCATCTTCAGTATGTAACTTCCAAGGTCACACTGAGAGTAACTCTATCCTAGTCAAATATTAGTTCCTTTCTCCTGTTCCTTGTACATGAAGGCAAGGGGGAACAGAGGTGAAAGATGGGAGCAAAAGATAAAACCTGACTTTCTTCTAACATAACAAGTTCTATTAAGGACCTGGGGGTTTTATTCTAGCAGAATTTACAGAAAAGCTGGCACCTTTTATCAGTGTTCTGTTTTTTTTTTTTAAGTGACAGATCAAAGATTTTACAATATTTCAAAGTTTGTCAAGGCATACATATACCATTCTCCACTTTCAGATGGAAAAAAAGAAAAAGTTAACAGTGACTGGCAATAATGGATATAATTTCATCAACATCATAGAATATTAGAGTTGAAAGCATACTTAAAGATTTATCCCAGCCTCCTCAATTTCAAGACAAGTGTTTGTCAGTGGTCACACAACTCATTTAAGGCAGATGTACAATTAGAAAAATCCCAAATCACTGTTTCCTCTACTACTTTATATATTATCCAAACTAGATTGTAAATAAATTTACCACAAAGTTTAAAGGATTATTATTGTAAAATGGTCCATTTTTTTTCATAGATTTCAAAAGCCAAAAGTAAAATAAAAGGGCAGGGGGAATATGATGAACATCCTTCTGACAACAGCACCCTGATTTTCCTTTGAGGAACTACCTGTTCCCCATTCTGAATGTTATATGACTCCATCCCCTCCCCCAGCTCCAGGAAAAAGCAGATGTCCCAGCAGACCTGGCCATTCAAAGCATTCCTACTGTGGCCATGGAGTCTGATTCAGGGATAAACACATGTTCCAAGAAGGCAAATAGACTCAGTTCAGGGACTTCTGTTAGATTGCTTGGGAAGAAAAAACAAGATTTCTGCTGGATTTGAAGATTAACAAGAGGATGTGAGCCAGGAGCTAATGGGTCTATAGAGTAGAAAAAGCCCGCCTAATCATGAAGCCAATAGAAAGGAAAACAATTACTTAATGTAAAGAAAGTCCCTCTAACATCATTTGAAGCTCTGGATTAGTTGTAACAGCAATGTGCGCCACCACCCCCAACTTTTTTTTTTTTTTTCCTGCTTAAGTCAATTTGGGCTGAATGACAAAAAGTCCTGCTAACAGAAAAAAATATTACAGGGAAATCAGATACCATACCCAATGTTGAAAAGTCAAAACTGACCATTTATTTACTGTTTTCAAGTCAAGCTCTTTTTGGGAGGCAGACAGAGAGATACAAAAGATAAATAATTCACAGTGGTAAGTACTCAGTAAATGTGAGTTCTGTCAGATGCTGCCGAAAACTTTACATCTATTAAATCATTTAAACTTCACAAGCCTGTGAGGTAGGCATTATCATCACCTCCATTTCACAAAGGATTTCAGGTTTATGACCTGCCCAAGGTCATAAAATTAGGAAGTGGTTGAGCTAGGAATCAAATCTTCATTCTCTAAAATTCAAAGATGTAGTACTCATTCTTGCTGTCATAATATCTCGAAGAACATTTCCTCACTGAGGACACTGGTCCAAGAAAGTGGCAAGAGAGTTCTGTAAGATGTTACTGGGAATACAACTGGTTTTTAAACTTATCTAAAAGATAAGTGTTCCTCATTGAGGATTTTAGCTAGTCGGCTAGCCTGTATGCACCTCCGGGCAAATGCAGCCTTGTTTCAGAACTGAGAATCATAGTCATCCTCTCAGCCCAGTGCAAGCAACTCTACAACCAGAAACAGCAGCCCTAAGGAAGGCCCAAGTTAGTTTCATGAACTGCTCAAAATCAAGAGACCTGGAAAGCAACAGAGATAGAACAACAATCACAGTCTCCAAATGTCCATAACAGTATAAGGGACAATTCAATCTTCTTTTCCTCACCACAGGGCTGCTCACAAACTCACAGTACTATAAATATCTGCATCATGTTTTTACCCATCAACTATGTTAAAGACCAAATTCAACTGAGTAAATTTTAAACATCTTACTGGCTTTATTCAGCAATTCATGAATCAGGCAGCATCAAATTTAGCAGATAGAAAGGAGCTCTGAAAAGGTGAGAGATTTTTAGAGACCAAGGTGACATGGAACAAGGAAGTTATATTAGGCATTTGTGCTGATTAAAGTAGGGCTACTTTCCTTATATAGAGCAAAGAGAAGTCTTGGAACCGGGTCAGGTAACTTGGGCTGAGGAGGCAAGTGTTCATTGGTTAGCCTAGGCCTTCCTTTTCTGGAAGAGCAGAGCATAGAAATTTAGTTAAATTGTGGTTTGCTGGCATGGAGTTTAGCATGAACAACTCTGTCTTGGGCCTAACCTGATTAACAACTGCAAAGAATAAAGGCAGCAACTAGTGATGGACAGACCTGGGTTTCAGTCCTTCCTGTTTCTTTTGCTATTTGTCTGGTTTTGAGCAGGATGGATAAATTTCTAAGCATCAGTCTACTCATTTATAAAGTGGAAATAGACATCTAATCCAGCAGATGGCTGGCACATTGATTGCCACATAGCAAGTACGAAACAAATGGCAGGTCTTTCTTTCCCACTTCTGCCCACACCCCAGGATCTCTGCTTAGCTAGACTTTCAAACAAGGCATATACTTTGGAAGCAGCCAGGAATGAAGGTTCCAAGAATCCCTGTTCTGATTAATGAGGAGTGTGCAAAGCTCAGTGGTGCTGTGGTAGGGTGTTTTTATATGCCAAAAGCATTCCTCCCTTTGGTCATTTATATTTTAGAAGGCCCAGATCAGATACTCCACACCTAGTCTGTTCCCACAAGACAAAGTTAACCTAGAAGTGAAAAGTGAGAATATCAGTGCTAACTGCCAGAGACGATAGCAATGATTAGTGAAAGGAGAAAAAGCACTCTGACAGTAGAGGGCAACTGAAGAGAAAATGGAATAACCAAAAATACTTTTAAAACATCCAGATAAAGTAATAAAGAAGTTCAATAATCTGATTAAATGCTATCAGTTTGTACTTAAATAGAAAAAAACGTGGCAAATAACACTTAATGCTTTCATACCAACAAAAAAGATGAAAGCAAATGTAATTCTTTCTTCAGAAAAAAATGTAAGTATTCACTATTTTTCTTTTTAGCATCGACTATGTGCTTTCTGTGATGCTACATATAACATAAACTTGTCCCCCATGAGGCTTATGCTTAGATGGTAAAAGAAGACAAACAAAAAGAGAGGATGAGTAACTCTGAGACAAATATTTTTACTTATCAGAACTCAATAAATTCAAAGACTACTAACTTTACAGGATAAAAAACCCTCTCAGATCTCCACACCTCCCTCCCCTTCATATCTATATATCCAATCAAACACCAAATCCCATCTTCTCCCCTTCTCCATCTCTCTTCAACTCATTCCCTCCAACACCACTGCCTCTCCCCTGGGTGGGGGCACCAACATCTCTAGTCTTGACTATTTCAGGCCTTTAAGCTTCCTTCCTTGCCCCCACCCCCAATACTTATCCTGGATTAGTGTTTTTTTAATACAAATCAAATCCGTGCTTAAACCACTTTGATGATGCCCCACAGACTTCAGGATAAAAATCAGACCTTAAATAATATGAGAGTCCTTCGTTCTCTGCCTGCCTCTTCAGTCTTAATCTCCTACAAATCCTCCCTGTATTCAAGGCCAAACTGAACACTTAGGTCTCCTGTCCAGTCTTTAGTATATTCTCTTCTCTCTGCTCAGAATGACCTCATGCTCATTCATTTTCTTATGCCTGGATTATTCCTGTTCATCCTTCTGCATTCAGCTTTAGATGTCATCTCTTCCATGAAGCCCTCTCTGACCCCTCACACAAACAGAAGAAAGAGATGTATACCACAAACCTAGTAGGTATTCTACCTAACTACTCCTCCGATTATTATATCTACCCTAATCATAGTATCATATTGGAATTCTGTCTGCTTCTCTGTCTCTCCATTAGACTCGGAGATCACTGAGACTGGGAGCTCTCCCACTGTAGATTTTTAGGGCCCAACAGATTCTAACAGACATCAAGCACTCAGACAATACTTATTAAATGAATGAGTGGGTAGACTTGATGAGAAAGATGTTAGGGAGGAGATGGAATTCTAAATCAGTTTCAGAGGAATTTAAACTGGTATAATGGAATGGAGGGGACTTGCGAATCATTTTTATCTTAAATAGAGCTTATTAAAATGCAAATATCCTTAATGGTTCACACCAGAAGGTATTGTTTATCACCAAGCATGTTCCAATTTAAAACCAGGCTTTATATAAATAAGATAGAATATTGGAGGGGATAAACTTTTAGAGACTAGAAGAAAACAAAACTCGGGGGTCCCTGGGTGGCTCAGTTGGTTAAGCGTTTGACTTTTAATTTTGGCTCAGATCATGATCTCAGGGTCTTGATCTCAAGCCCCTAATAGGGTTCTGTGCTCAGCGGGGAGTCTGCTTGAGATTCTCCCTCAGTCTCCCTTTGCCCCTCGCCACCACATGCTCTCTCTCTCTCTCTCTCTCTCTCTCTCTCCCCCTCTCCAGTTCTCTCAAATAAATAATCTTAAAAAAAAAAAAAACTCATTCTCTCTAAACTAGATCCCTCCATTTTAGTCTGTTCACTCTGCCAATAAGCAAAATTTTAAATACTTCAATAGGAAAAATGCCCGAGATAATAAAAAAAAATTTTCCAAAATTTTAAGGGCTATGACTGAAATAAAATGCATGCCCCACAGAAGAATGTTCAGTAGCTCTTCACTATAGCATGAGCTCCAACTGTCTTGACACTTTACATTTCCCAATCTTCTTTTCCTTTTCTATCTCTGTCTGATTATTATTCTGTTCTATACCCTTTGGAGTCCCGTGGGATGTTATATATTCCCAGTAAACCATAGTTTTATTTTTATATCTCTGCCTCTTCACATCTTGTAACTTTTTTCACAAGACCTTTTCCCTTTACTGAGCTGGTGAACTCACTCATTAATTCCCAATTCAAATTCTTACCTCCTCTCTGAAGCCATTTCCATCCCCTCCAAAGGCGAATTAATTCTCCCATCTCCACTCTCCCATAGCTATCTCTATTCAAATACTTTCTGAGGAGTTCTAGTCGCATGGAATATCAATATCAATAGGGACAAGGGTTTTCATTTTCATTAAGTTGTGAAATATTTAGCTAAAGAGATAGCATTTCTGTAATATTTCTGAGGTCATATATGTACTGTGAAACTTAAAAAGAGATTATAGTTTAATATATTTTCCAAATTTGTACAGTCATGAAAGTCTTGAAGCCAGGAATCCCACCCATTCTTCACAAAATAATTTGTAAGGCCAGTGCTCTGCAGAATATTTTAGGTAATATGGCCTATTTTGTGATTATATACGTGTCGGTCTCCCCAAAGAGTCTGCGTGCTCATTAAGAGCAGAATTCTTATGGCCAGTCCCATGTATCTCTCATGACAGAAGGTAATGCACATCCCTTCCTATGCAAGCCAATTTAAAAATGACTTAGTTGCAGGTCACAGAACCTTTGCACAAGAGAAACATGTTGGTAATGTAGCTGAATACTGGAGTACATTACGAAATTAATGGAAAGGCTGCAGAAATCTAGGACCTGGAGGAAAAAATTAGCAACTCCATGCTGTTGAGATACACATGTTCTCTCTTATCCATCCTCCATCACTGCAACACTGTTTCTCTTTGCATTTATGTGTCACTTTTTCTAAAATAAGAATGGCAGAAAACATGGGAACCACAACCAAAACAAGTACCCTTATCAGAAAATGTGAGCCTCTTTGTCCCAGTGTCTGTGTACCAATAACATTTAAGAACTCTGCTGGTCTTTGCATGGTTCATGAGCCCATGCTTAGGACTAATTTCTGTTACAAGGGAGATAGATAAAAGAACCAAGTCCTGACCATAATTCCAGCCACTCCTTTATTCAAGAGCCAAGCTTGGTAAACTACCCTAAAAGGAGAGATGGAAAAGCTTGATGAACAGACCAGAAAAGAGCTACCACCATATACTCTAGGTGATTAAACACTGCTCAACTAAAAGGCTGTCCAGATACTTTATCCTTGCTAACACAGGAAAATAACATTCTGTGGTGGCGGTGGTGGTGGTGGTGGTGGAGGAGGAGGAGGAGGAGAGAGCGGTAACTCACTTTCTGTTCTGGCTTCCAGCATTCTTGCCCACTGGACTTTTCAAAAAGCAAAACAAAGGGACATGGAGAATATATACTTAGCTTATTGAAGCAGAAAGATGCTGAATTTGTCCTTAAAATGCAAATACCTGAACCCTTTTAAAACCCCTGGAAACTAGGTTACAAGAGAAACACCTCTCCGATTGGTTAACCATGTCAATTTAGGTCTTTATTTCATTTTTTCTGGTGGAGAATCACAATTTGACCTCCACACCACCCCTAAAATCTGGGTAAAAAGAAGCCGAGTTATACACAACACTGTTACAATTGACATAAATCTAACATTATTTAATACTTATCTTTCCACTTTACCAGAAAAAAATTTAGAAGAACCACTTAGATTCTACCTTTCCTATACCGCTTACCTACAGTTTTACAGTCACCAATAGAGCAGAGTTTAATTTTTTTGAGAGATAGAAAAATGAAGAATTAAAATTGTAATTAGAAAAATTGCCTCAATCAGAATTGCACTTCAAGATGCTTGAATGGATGGGCTAAATAAGTTCAGGCATCCATTAGTTTCCAAATTGAATTAAAATATATTGAGTGCTAATTCAAAAATCTAAAGGCAGCCAGCTGGAATAGAATGGGAATCATCTGGGTCTAAAAGGGTAGTGCAGATGACACAAAGTAAGGAAAGACAATGGCATTTTTGCTGACCTGAAAGAATGAAACAGAAATCTTAAAACCACTAGTAATTTATTACAGCCCATTATACTAATATCGCTGTTTACTCCAAGCCTGCATCACGGGGGGTCCCTTTTGATTCTGCACAGCACAATAGCCCAATGCTAATCCTCCTCTCTGCTCCTTCCCACAGGAAGCCCTTTTTCTCTGCCATTTGCTGTGCGCAGCACAGATGACCTGTGGTAACTGCTGAAGACATTTTCACCCATATTTTTTAGCAAATGTAATTTCCTTTTGATGCTGCCATGTCCTTTTCCCGCCCTTCTGTGACAACGAACTCCAATAATCATGCAACTAACATAAAGATAGAGATCAAGTAATGCAGCCAGCTGTATCACAACTTTTGACTTTCAACTTTGTACTTACTTGGGTGCACATATTACCATTTGAGGAAATGAAAAGCATTTTTTTCTCTAATGAAAATTGCTTTTGGCCTGGGGTGAGGCTGGTGGTATTGTCCTGAGCTTAAAAAAAAAAAACAAAAATTTCATATAACTTGGCTCTAACAAAAGTCTTTTAAAAAAAAGTGAATGCTTTTTCACAAAACACATTTTCAAAATACCCCATGACTAAAATACTCATTAATTATGGTCCTGAAGTAATACTCCTTGCTTTTAAGACTTTCAAATATTCTGAATCTTTGAAGAAATTTGTATTTTGAAGGAAGAGAGGGAGGAAGAAGAAAGAGGGGGGAGAAAGGGTTGCATAACTAGAATTACATAGCAAATTATACCAAAATTCAGTGGCCTAAAACAACCATTTGTTATGTTCATGTATTCTGTGGGTCAGAAACTTAAGACACAACATGGCCAGCTTGGCTCTGCTCCCTGTTGGCTGAAGTCTCTGCTGAAAGACTTCAGAGATGAGGTCTAGAAGCATTTGAAGACTCACTCAGATGTCTGGCTGTCAGTGGTAGCTATCAACTAGAGAAGTCAGCTGTAGTTCATGTCAGCTGGAAACACATGGCTTCTTTGTTTGGCTTGGGATTCCTCACACTTGGTCCAAACTTGGCAGTTTGGGACCAATATGATGTCGGTCCCCCCAAAAAACACTGCTCAGGTCATGATCTCAGGGTCCTGGGATAGAACCCTGTATCAGGCTCCCTGCTCAGTGGGGAACCTGCCTCTCCCTCTCCCTCTGCCCCTCTACCCTGCTTGTGCTCTCGCTGTCTCTCTCAAAATGAATAAATAAAAAACCTTAAAAGAAAAAAAAAGAAAGAAAAAGACTTGACAAGTTCCTGAACTTTGAGCTATTTACCCAAAAAGACTGTTTTATACTGGAAGAGATTAATTTTAAACATGAAGTTTAAATGTTTTCTGTTGTCAACAGAAATGGGAGTCTAAGAATAAGATGAGATCAATTATATATATCATAAAGAGAGCCACTTTATTTTTATGTGTGAGTTGCAGCACACATATGTGTGGCCCTACTAGGGATCTAGGAATCTCTTTAAATTTTCAATATGTTAAGAAGAAAGCTATTCCTCAGACCATAAGCTACATGAAGTCGTGAACTGTGAGTCCTTTCATCCACTTAATCATTTTTTATTGAATACCTACCATGAGCAAGGCATTCTAGTAGGCACTAAAAATACAGAAATGAATGGTATAGTCCCTGCCTTCAGGGAGCTCAGAATTTGTAGCAGAGAAAGAAAGCAACCAATTATTTTAATAGGGGAACTCCGTAAGTCCAATCACCAAAAAAAAGGGATCCCCGTACACAGTTTAAAAACCTCAAGAGGGAGGGGCGCCTGGGTGGCTCAGTCATTAAGCAGTCTGCCTTCGGCTCAGGTCATAATCCCAGGTCCTGGGATCAAACCCTACATCAGGGTCCCTGCTCAGCAAGAAGCCTGCTTCTCCCTCTCCCACTCCCCACTGCTTGTGTTCCTGCTCTCGCTCTCTCTCTCTGCCAAATAAATAAAATCTTAAATAAATTAAATTAAAAAATAAAAACCTCAAAAGGAAATGCAAGAATCATCAAAGTTAAACACAAATTCAGAAAACATGCCAAATCCACAGATCATTTATTATCTGCTTAGCTCAGTTAGTGCAAACTAGCAACAAAGTCAAGATAGTGGATTCATTTACTTTGTGGCCCAGTTAGCTCTGCATGTGACAAACTCTGTCCCAGAGCTATAAGCTACATTCCTATTTCCAGTCAATCATCATGAAAATGCACAATTAGGAGGACTGATTCTCAAGTGTGTATGGTTAAAAGGCATCCATTCTCACTTTAAGAAAATGCCTTAATACTTAAAAGCTTCTGATGGTGGCACTATTCTATCAGGTCACTATGAAGCTAGGGAGATGAAAGGTCAACTAAATCATTTTAGAAACCTAGACATACCATATTTCACCAAACCAAAGACATCACCAATTATAAGATGCCCCATTATTTTATTTACCACCAGGAAAGACAAATGATATCAAATAAACTATGACACTATGCTAAGATATTCTCGATTGCTGGTCATATCCCAAAATCAGAGATATAAAAAATATTATTAAAAATTTCATCCTACAATGAATGCAATATGGTATATGAGAAGCCCTGATAAATTTCCAAGGAGAAGTGACAATGAGACAAGTTCTGATAACTTTGGGATAGTTCTTAAACAGGAATGGTCCTCAGTAGACTTAGAATCCATACTCTTTGTCAGGACCTACAGAGCTCTATACAATCTGATTTCTTCTGGGCCAACCTGCTTGCTATTCACTCTTCTTCAGTCTCCCTGGACTTCTAGACTTACTCCTGGCTTGGTCCTATACTTTCTGCCCTCCACTTGGAACTCTATTTCCTATTTCTCCCACTGATACAAGCACTTCATTAGCACATAGAAATTATATTTTCTCAATGTTAAAAGAATACCTGGCATAAAATAGACATGACATAAATATATTTTAATAAGTTATAAAGTCATCTGAAAATAAAAATAACTAAAGTGTTTAACCCAATCCTGAGTCTCTGATTAGCATAAAGAGGGAAAGAATTTTAAATATGAAATTGGGTGAATGCTATTTGAGTTACCCTCCAACAGAGTCCCTAAAAAGATTTATTCTCAGTTTTTTTCAAGGTTGGGACAATTAGAAATTTAAAAAGCAAATCAAACACTGCAACTTTCGAAGAGCCAAATTAAAGGGGCTAATTCTTGTGAATAGAGCATTCCTCTCCTCCCCACCTCGGGGACTCAGTATCATTAGCTTTTGGAATAAAGAGGTCACCACAGATGAAGATGGTGATAACTTATAGTGTAACAGAGTGACAGGGATCCATTAAGAATCAGGAAAAGGATATGAATAAAGAAAGAAGAAGCCTCTGAAAGGTGCCAGAACCATCTACCACCATAACAGCAATCATTTTTCTAAGTGTTTGCAGGTACACAGTACTACAGGTGTTGTAGAATGACCTGTACAGGTTAATTCCATTCATTTCCCACCTCTCTTAACTTTTCTTAGCTACCCCACACGGTTTATGCAAATTATGCAGTTTTTAAATGGGACACACACACAGAGCTCATTTATTTGCTATGTTAGAACAACGGAGAAAAAAGATGGTAATCACCAATCTCCAAGCCCCCTTCATCTATTTGTCCATCCTTGGTTTCAAGAATCATGCATGTCATGCTTTGGGATAGATGTAGCTTACAAGGTGCCTGATGTTATGATTCTTCTAGAAACATCTTTCCCATCCCTGGAGGAGCTACAGGACTTGAGTAGATTTGGGATCCAAATGATATCAAGATCCTACTAGGTCTTGGGGCTTTTTCTTGATATCATAGATGAATTTCAACAGCTCTAGTCTGTTTCTAGAGTTCAGAGAATTTAAAGATCCTCTCACAATTTATGTTCACTTGAGCAGGAGCAGCTTCTCCCCGTGCCTTTCCTCCAAGGATTACACACCAGAATGAAGGGTAAGGAAAATTCCTCATGGGGTTATTTCATGCCAAGACCCAGGAAAAAGAGAGGCTGTTATTATTGGCTCAGTTACTTTATCTTATTTAGAGATTCAGGAAAAAAACTTAAAAGCATCACTCTGGCAGTAGTCTACTGACTGACACAAAATTACTTTTAATTCATTGGTATATTATGTGCAAAGTCACCATCAAAAGCCCTGGGCCTGAAGTATAACTAATTCATTTTCTTATATCAGGAGAAAAAACAAATTATAAAAGAAATTTATCATAACATTGGGCATGGTGGGGAGGCAAAGTGAGCTTAAACAGTTTGGTTTTAGGGTGAACACCATTTGGGGAGTTGAGAGGTACATCTAATCATTGCCCAGCTTATCTCTACCTCAAAGTTCTTTTTCTTAAGGAGAAGGCGAACTAGTGCTTTGCAAATGGGTCTCTCATAAACTCTCAATTGTGATTATTCAGACACAGTGAGAAATTCAAAAATTAACCATAATAACTGACATTCTTCCCATTTTGTAGATCAAGACATGTTCTCAGGGCCACAGAGGTAGTAAAGTCCAAACTCAACAATCAGTTTGGTCTTAACCCTGAACTATCATATCAAAGGGAGACACACCAGACAGAATGAAGGCCAAGGGAAGAGAATAAAGAGGCTAACATCAGCAGCTGGTGACATGAGGGAACATGTATTACATTTCAGAGCTCTACTGGGTGATGGAAGGGACTTAGAAAGAGGGGTTTCAGTGACTCAACCAGATTTTAAATATTTCAACCAATTATAAATCTTCAATTCAAACTAGACTCCAGGGTGTTTGCTTAAGGGCCTCTAGATATGTCTTAGAGAAGAAGTAAGCATGAATTTTAACTACCACGCCCCCAGACTTATTTTAATTTGTTGGAAGGTGATAGTATTACCATTAAAAATCAACATTGTATATATAAAATATATTTTATAATATATAATGATATGTGTGTACACACACATAAATCAGGAGAATTAGACATCAAAAAATAAAGTTTTGGGGGAGGAAAAGAGTGTTATTATTATGGGTATTTTTTATTTTCCTTATTGTGTATTTCTATAATGTTTGAATTTTTGAGATTGAGCACATACTATTTTTAAATTTGGGAGAAAACAAGGTGGTTTTAATTTTTTGATCATTGCAAGAAAATGAAAGATCAGCAAAATGTTAACAATATTAGAGTCATTTAAAAAAGGAAAAGATTTTAAAAGTTTAAAAACAGAAGTGAAGACATCTGAGCTAAGGAAAAAGAACTGGTGTTCTAATTACCAGTATTCTCTTCTTTCATTTTCAGAAAAATAGATAAGGTGCAATGCAAAGGACATAAGAGAAAACAAAGAAGTCATTTTCTTATTACTTGGAGGAAGAGGATTCAAAAAGAACAAAGATGCTCATTGACAGGTCTAACTGTAGACATGTTATTAGAAGGGGGGAAAAAGGAGAATTCAGAATCATAGGCATTTGTTTCATCTGTCACACTTCCTTCTTCACGGAGGCACAGTGAATTTGCAAGCCAGCTACTAAAGAAGAGTGGCCAAGTAAAATAGAGGAAACAGGAACCAGCTATTCCCCCTAGAAACGCAGTCAATTAAATGCAGCCTGGAAGGAATCTAATCTAATATCAAAGAGGCTGTCAGGGGATCAGTTCCCTAGAGTTTAGGGTTAATGATGTAGAGCATGGCAGCCTGGCCAGGAGCAGAGAAAAAGAAACCTCACCAAGATCAGGTGTAACTAGAAAAGACCAAAATAAAATAAAATAAGCATTTTCCAGAGTAATGGAGGACCTTGAGCAAAACCTTCTGCAGACATGTCACAATATCCTCTACTTGCAGCAGTCTTTAAAGGGTTGGGTTCTCCAAGATTAGGACGTTTCACTGTAAATCAAAGTTTTTGTAAGTAAAATCGTAATCGGCATTGACAAGTGACCTCCCTCAGTATCATTGAGAAGTCTTAGTAGACCCAAAGTAAGTCCCTCTTCCACCCAGGGTTCAGTGGAAGCATTATATTAATCCTGAAGTTTTCATACAAAAGAGCTCTAAGATGAAGGTCACTGGTAAAACTCTACCTAGAAATCTGAGTGTGAATTCATTAATTACCAGACAATTGTCCACTTGTCAAAAATCAGTGACCAACACAAATGGGGGCAAGGTGAACTACTAACTGCTGGGGCTTTACTAGCTGTGGTCAACACACCTGTCCTTTTAAAGAGCTATGAATTTGTGAAAAGGTTCTCCCATCATTTCACATTTCTCCCATTGACAGGTGAAGTTAAGAAAGAGATATTACCCATGAAAATAAACAGGCAGACAGACTACAGCCCATGTTTAGTATTTAATCTTAGTTACTAAAATTCATAAGCAACTGGCCTTTTTGTTTTCATACATTTCATTGCCAGCAATATGGCAGACTAGATATCTTGAAAATTCATTCTACCTGAAGGACAATTCCCTTCCCTTTCTCTCCTCCTCCTTCCTAATCACAATCCAGGAGTTACCCTGAAAATTGGTATTTCTTCTAGCTGTATACACTGAAAAAAAAAAAAAAAAATCCAACATGCCCTTTAAGCCTTTGACAGATACTATGCTTTTCATCTTATCTAATTCTTATATTTAACTATTTTATTAAACACTTTTGTGATTTAACTTTTTTATAATCAGTAAATGTTAAGTGAGATAACAGAAAGGCAATATGAGAGACAGAAAGAGGATTTTGTTAGCCTCAATGGAATTAGTCTCTTTGATGAAATCAAAGAACAAACAACCCAGTGATAGAGCTGTAGTAGGCACTTTGGAGGGAAAATAGAAAGTATATTGTATCCCTCAAAACCGTCATGGAAGCCTTACCATTACTTAGAGTTTAATGGGTCTGAAAATAGTAGTGAGAAAGGAATAAACCACTTTTTCCTTTTGGAAAAAAAGTGTTACCTCCCCTAGGATATCACTCAGATAGCCAAGAGAGCCAGTTTACTCAATGGTACATACATGGCCTCTAAAAATTAATAGACCTTTCAGGGGTTGCTATTTATTACCTGATGCTGATGTCTAGGGCTAAGCAAGTCTGAGTGGGGAAAAAAAAAAAGGTACAGAAACACAAATGCTCACATTGACAAATTAAAATGACTATGAGTTTTGCTACAGCCTATCATCTAATTCTGAGAGTACCAATGGCTTTTGTGGATGACATTTATTTAGCACTTACTAAATGCCACACATCAGACTCAGTAGGTACTACTATTATCTTTGCTTTACAGAAAGAAACTGAGCCTTAGATTAAGAAAGTGGCCCAAGAAATCCCCACAGAGGAGAATTTATGGGCACAAGGGGAAAAAATTAAATACTAAGCATTTCTGTTTCTGGACAATTGCTCAGAGGCTAAAAAGCCAGTATGCCTCTCAATATGGGACACAGCAACTCAAAAATCCATCTCAGTGCACAGTCTCAGGAACACCATGAAATCTAACCACGGAATTCAGAATAAACCACAAATAACAATGAAGAATTTAACACCAAGGGAAAACCACAAGCAATTAATATTAATAATTTCACACAGACATTATAAAATCATATTTATGAGACTCAGAATCACAGACCCTCAGGATTATGACCCCAGAAGTTTTTGTAGTGGCAATAAAGCAGGATCTGATTAATATGAAACTAAACCATCACATTTGTACCCTTTTTTTTCCCCACAATCCACCATGTAATCGCAACAGAACTAAAACATAAATTTGTCAATGTTTATGGTGTTTGGCTTGGAACTTCCCTACAGACCCAACACTTATAAGATCTGGCTGAAGTTTCTAACTGCTATTAAGCTCCCAAGTCCTTGGCCCAGGTAAAATTCAGAATAAAAAGGGTAGGATAGTCATTACAGTTGATCCATTAGATTTTCACATTCACCAACAAAGGTCCTTTGAAACCACCTTGGTTTATCTTTACCCAGGCTACCACAGTACCTGCACAAGAGAGATGAAATTACTTTTCGGCAAGTGACTTAACAATAACAGGATGAAATATAAATACATACACACATATATATATACACGTCTACTCACACATGTGCATACATGGTGCTAAAGAAAATGACTAACCTCTACATGATAGTAATTTTGTCTATTAACAGAAGCAACAGGCCAAATCCTAGAAGGCATCCACGTCAAATGCCCTCGGCAGCAAACAATGTGATCCTCATCTTACTTCCCCATATGGGAACCATCTAGACAGATGAAGAGATTGCCATGTGAGCACTGCCTGCACAACCTGACTTGCTTTGCAATGCTGTAAAAGGACTTTACCAAAACTTTTTCAGTCAAAGGTATGTACAAGGTAATACAGTCATTTAATTTCAAAATGCTAAAGCAAAAAAATATATATTGAAATGTAAATGGCTTAAGTGCCTGAAAAATAAAAGCATTACTTCATACAGGATGTAATAACAGGAAAATCACTACCTCCTCCCCAACCAGAAGAAAAAAAAAACATAAATCTATTCAAGAAAAACAGATCAAGAAATATATATTAAAGAAAATGTGATGTCTATTATTTAAGTTGAGGGGCGCCTGGTTTAAGTGTCCGACTCTTGGTTTTGGCTCAGGTAGTGATCTCCGGGTCCTAGGATCAGCCCTACGACGACGGGTTCTGTGCTCAGCAGGGAGTCTGCTTGAGATTCTTTCTCTCCCTCTCCCTCTGCCCCTCCCCTTGCTTGAACTCTCTCTCTTTCAAATAAATAAATAAATCTTAAAAAAAAAAAGTTCATGTAGGTCAAGAACACTAAGTAGGTCCAACCATTCCTTGGGCTCTACTAGCAACACCACTCTAGCCTGTGAGGATTATAATATGACAGAGAACAGATTGGTAGTTCCTACAAGCAGGGAACTGGGGTGGGAGAAATGGGTGAAGGGAGCCAGAAGGTACAAAATTCCAGTTATAAAATAAATAAGTCATGGGCGCCTGGGTGGCTCAGTTCGTTGAGCGACTGCCTTCGGCTCAGGTCATGATCCTGGAGTCCCAGGATCGAGTCCCGCATCGGGCTCCCAGCTCAGCAGGGAGTCTCCTTCTCCCTCTGACCCTCTTCCCTCTCGTGCTCTCTATCTCTCATTCTCTCTCTCTCAAATAAATAAAATCTTTAAAATAAATAAATAAATAAATAAATAAAGTCATGAGGATATAAGGTACAGCATGACAACTATAGTTAACAACACTGTATTGCACATTTGAAAGTTGTAAGAGAGTAAATCTTAAAAGTTCTCATCACAAGAAAAATATTCTGTAACTGTGTATGATGAGAGATAAGTCTAGTTGGACTTATTGTGGCAATCATTTCACAATGTATTCAAATACTGAATCAATGTGCTATATACCCAAAACTAAAATATATTAAGTATACCTTGATAAAACCATAAAAAGGGATTTTAGATCATTTACATTATGTCAAATAAAAAAATTAAAATTACTGTTTTGTTAACTATGGTACAGTGTGTTTTGAAGTCACTGAGACCTGGATCCAAAAGCTGCCTCCCTTTCTCTACCTTTCCCCATACCCATTCTTCCTGCAAACATTAATAAGCACCAACCTCTGCTAAACATTGTGCTGGGTACTGGAGATACAGCCATAAATTGAGACAACTGATAGTTTAGTTGTATGACTAGCCTAGTAGATTTGAGTCTCAGTTTCACCACTGGTGAGATAGGACACATATCATGGGGTTTTGTGAGAGTGAAACAAGATGCTTGATACAATGCCTGGTATGTGCTCAACAAATGCTAATTCTCTTTAATTTCCCTAACTGAATGAAGACTTAGGAGAGGAAGAGTTGCATTTCCCCTTCCAAATGTATAATACTTCTCTTGGATCCTTTGGTGGGTTAAGAAGAAACAAAAATTGAGAAAAGTTCAATGATTAATCAGAGATCAGTCAGTAAATAAGGACATCACTGAATAAAGAACCTAGTTTTTCCAATGCCTACTCCCACCAATACCTACCTATTTTTCATTATATTATATTTCAGACTACAGTATATGCATTATGGATGAGCTCAGAATAATCCGAAGAATATTTATTTATAAAGGGTTGATGCACAGAGATGTGGATATACAGAAGAAGAGTAGTAACCTGGATCTACTACTGGATCTAAACCTGGATCTAAAAGCAGTTGGAGATACTACCACCCTCAGGTCAAAGAAGGAGTGGGAGCAGTTGCCAAAACCTGGAAGAAAAGAGGGTGATGCAGAATCCTTCTTGAGTGACCTGTATTTGGGGGACATATCTAGCTGAAGGCAACCTTGCAAGAAGGAAACCAGAAGAACCACTCCTCAGGCCTCATTCTTCTCCAGCCCTCCAGTCTCCTACAGGAAGACTACATTAGCCTAATCCAGCTGGAAGCCAGAGGGCAAGGGATCACTACTGATATAATCTCTATAGATTAGTCTCCTAGACACAGAGGAGAGAACCTTGGAGAGTGGATTGAAAGGAGCAGATGCAAGATGTCCAGCACAAATTCCAAAGGTGCTAACTCAAATGTTCACCACTATTGTTTATAACTCTGAATACAAATTTTTAGTGGTGACTGTTTTTTGCAACTAAGCCACAAAAGTCTATTAAATTCAAACATACCTCAAGAATAAAACTGTAGTGGTAACCCTCTCCTCCAAAGCAGTTGGGATAAATATTGATAAATAAATCACAAAAAGTCAGTAAAGTAAAGGATTATTATGTTAACTTATAAACATACATTAATTGTGAATCTTTGGTAAAGGACCAAAGGACTTTTCTTTGGTGTGAGTCTACAAACAACTGAAATGGGGCGCCTGGGTGGCTCAGTTGGTTAAGCGACTGCCTTCGGCTCAGGTCATGATCCTGGAGTCCTGGGATCGAGTCCCGCATCAGGCTCCCTGCTCAGCAGGGAGTCTGCTTCTCCCTCTGACCCTCTTCCCTCTCGTGCTTTCTATCTCTCATTCTCTCTCTCTCTCAAATAAATAAATAAAATCTTTTAAAAAAAAAAAACAACTGAAATGCACATGGTCTTTCCTTCATAAACGGCTCCCATAGCACATCTTTGTTTCCTTGTATTTGTTTCTTTAAAGTTGTATGAGAACTTAAAAACACTTGTGTAGCACTGCTGGTATAGAACACTTCTAGATTTTTAATAAATTTTCCCAATATTCTGTAGTCATCTTGCCCACCCAAATTTAATAGACATCTTTATATATTCTCTTCTTTGAGATTTTATAAAACATCCAATGTAGTTTTTAACTCTTACTGTCTAATTTCATTAATTTGTGTAATATTTGTTAAATTATATAATTACAATAAAATGAAAAATGTCAAACAGATTTAGAAATAAAAACAACTGTCTTTTATCATACAAAATTCAAATGGTGGGAGTAAATAGACACAAGTATAATAAAGAATGGCCGGCTTCCTGAGAGCCTTCAGGAAGCAAAAGAAACTTACAGTGAATATCACAAGAATGCAAGTCAGATTAATCTGGCAAGTCAGCTAATAGAATCAGGTGAAGAAATAGTCTACTATAATAAATAGCACTAGTTTACCCAAATCTACCATTTGCAACACTGTCTCTTAGAGTCAATGTGCTTCACTTAGCTCTGTAAATATGTATTTACTGGATAAATGGGTAAATGAATGGATGGATGAGTGGATGGAGAAAAGGAAGGAAAGAAGGGAGGCAGGCGTTTGGAGATTCAACTCAAACCCCCTTCAAATACATGTCCTCTGCATCAAGAAAACAGGAGGGGGGAACAGCAGGGATGATTCTTAAACCACCATGCATGTATACTGGAATTGAACAATTCAGTAAATAGATGGCACATGGTAGAAGCCAAGTCTGTCACTGTACAAATGCAAGGTTACAAAGAGAGACCAGAATGATCATGTAGTAATGGATGACAGTTGGAGACATCAGTATTAACATGTTTACCTTGACATAATATTAATAGATACATATAGAAGTATTTACAGATATGTATGTATACATAGTTAGTATATACTCATATTATTTTCTTACTCTGTCAGCTAAGAAGGCCTAGAAGCAAGAACATCCCTGTAGCAATGAGTAAATCCAAGGCTCAGATCTTTGTTTCTAATGTCATGTTCAAAAAATGGAACAAACAATCCTTAGAGAAATGACTGCCTCAAGAGCCAAAGTAGGGAATATACAAGATGAGCCTGAAGAATCTTACAGTGCCAGAAGATAAAGTGCTAAAAGCAAACAAACAAAAGAACATAATAATAAGGGCAAGTCAAAGGACAGAAGCCAACTGAAAGGGCTTCCAATGGTCAAAGCTGGAACAGTTTGAGCAACAAAATTTATAAATAAAGTCAAATAAATGGGGGAAAAGAAATAAATCTTCCATGCAGAAGAATTCTAAATACCTTATGTATGTTATTCTACCCTCATAAAGTAAAGCATAACTCCCATTTCTCAAGTGTAGACTCCTTTCCAAAGAGGACAGTATGTAAAGGGGGGAAAAGAGTAACTACACAATGGAGAAACCTGACAGACACTATTTCAGCCAGAAGCTAAAAGGTAATATCAGCAGCGAAAAGTCATGTTCAAAGTATGTGCCTTTTCATAATGTAATGAGAATGGCACTTTACATTCTCTGTACTCTTCCTCCCCAGAATCTATAACTCTAGTCCAATCAGGAGAAAAACACCAGACAAATTCCATTTGAGGGACAATCTACAAAGTACCTAATCAGTGCTTCCCCAAAACTGTCAAGGTCATCAAAACAAAAAAAGTCTGAGAAACTTTCAAAACCAGAAGGAACTAAAGAGACATAACACTAAATACAATATGGTATCCTTGATAGATACTGGAACAAGAAAAAAAAAGCATTAATAAAAACTAAGAAAATCTGAATAAACTATGGATTTAATGAATAAATAATATATCAATATTGATTTATTAATTGTAACAAATTCACCATACCAATGTATAACATGTTAATAATAGGGGAAAGTGGGTATGGGGCAGAACTCTGTACAATCTTTGCAAACTTCTACAAATCTAAAACTATTCTAAAATTTAAAACTTTTTTTGAAAAACTTATTAAAAGGGATATTTTTTGGCAACCATGAACCTGTAATCTCTACATTTGTCCAAAGCAAGGAAAAATAAAGCTTATCTTACTTACTTCCCCAAGCTCATCTCAAACAACTCTTTCTCCCTTCTAACCATATTGGACTTCTTTTCAATCTTCAAGGATGACAGTTCCAAAAATTCTGGACATGCTGTTCTACTGCCAGAAAAACTCCCCAATTTTCACTTATCTGATACTTTCTTTTCTGTCTGAAGCAATCCACAAGACCTATCTCATACATAAAAGCCATCCAGAAAGAGCAGAGTGGCATATCTAATCTTTCTTTGAATTTGGTAGGAATCAACAGAAAAATAGCCCCCATTCATAATGCAGTGAGAAATTCAACAAGAGGTAAAGAAGAGGTACTAATGTTATAAAGTGTTAACTTCCTATTCCCTCCTCAGTTTCACTTTTGATGCCAACCACGTTTTTCCTCCACCTAGAGCCCAAAAGCTCCTTTGCTCCGGTTTGCAACTAGAGAAGCAATGGAAATAACAAATTAAGAGCCTAGGGGCCATTTGAGGTGGAAGCTTCCAGTCTGCTGAAACTATGAAATTGACCCTAACAACCACAAGTAAGGACTGTTACTGGTGGCAGACACTGCAGAATCTGTATGCCCTTTTTTTGTTTAAGTGCCAGGAAGTGGATGGACACCAATACTTCTGTTTCCCACAAGTCCATAGAGGAAACATAATTCAAACTTGTCTAAAGGGATAAAATCAAGAAAAAAAAATACGAAAATTATACCTAGCCACTTGGCAAACAAGGACTTATTAAAAAAAGGGCAAGTAGTAGAAGAAAGGCGGCCATAATTTTACATGGCTTTTCTCCCTTTTAGGACTTAGAATAGGTAAGTGTCAAATCAAAAATTTTGTGGGGGCACCTGCGTGGGGCAGTCAGTTAAGCATCTGACTCTTGGTTTCGGCTCAGGTCTGATCTCAGGATTCTGAGATCAGGCCCCACATCCAGCTCTGCGTGGGTTTCTCTCTGCCCCTTCCCGCCGTGTTCTCTCTCTCACTCTCTCTCTCACTGAAATAAATACTTTTTTAAAAAATTTGTCAATTCCCTTTTCTTCTTTGTAGCACTCATTACACTTGTAATTATTAAGATCTGTTTCCTGCTATAATATTGCAGGGATCATTCCATTTTGTTAACTAAATCCCCACAACCTACCTTAGTGTTATTACATAGTAAATGCTCAGTTAACAGACTTCTTGAGTGATAAAATATTTATGCCTCTTATCTAGTTTCTGAACTATTTTAATGCAACCAGATGTATATTTTTTTAACTCTACTTCCTGGTCTTAATAAAGTACTTAAAATAAATCAATTTTCCTTCAGGGGCTCAGCTATCTTACTAATGAAATTTAAAAACTGTTTTAATTATAATTTCTCAGTCTACATTATACCCAATGACACAAGAGTTTAAGCAGAAATTTATTTATAATTAATTTGTCCTTTTCCAAAAAGGCATCAAAAATGTCTGTCACTCACCTTTGAAAGACCTGGCTAAATGGCTCCTTAAACCTTCCGGTTAATCTAACCACAGGGAATATTAAATATTTAGGAGTGAAGTGGCATCTAGTTTGTCAGAACAATTCCATTTAAATTATACTCCCTTGTAACCAATTGTAACTGATGATTTAATTAGGTGGATAGAATGACTTACAATGATCATTAATAAGCTGTGTTAATGTCATCAAAATTCCTATTCTCCAGAGTTGAAAGAACAGAAAGGGAAAAAAAGGAAGAAAGAAAAACCTACCTTGTAAGGAAGATGGCCTATTTCACAAAATTCACTTTTTTTTGTCCATCCAGTTATTAGCCTTGTTTTGTCTGGAATGTTCACACTAAATACAGCAACAGCTTTATTTTGCTTTGTATAAAAGACTGCTTCACTTGATAACATTTGTAGAAAAAGTATGCATTGTGTAGCTATTATAAAGTATCCAAAATGATAGTTTTGTTTTCTTTTTCTAAAGGTATTCATTCATAAAAGCTGTTCTTATTATTAAATCTGGGTCAAATAAATAAAGTATAAGAAAACTAATATGCAAATAAAATTAGGTCTTTAGAAACTATATATATATATATATATATATATATATATATATATTTCATGCCTTTTAAAACATTTTATTTTGGAGCCCATATGTGGACTCCAAAAAAAAAAAATTTCAATCCATCTTGTAAACAAAAACAGACATGGAATAATGTCTATGAAGAATATCCTGAAGGACTCTGGATTTACTTCAGAGGCTAACAACATCAAGAAAACTTCCCTGAAAAACAAAACAAAACAAAAAAAAAACTTCATTGAATCTTGCTCAGACAGCAGGCAGACAATGATACTGAGTTTAAAGATGGAAACCTACATCCAGTGTGGCAGGACACATTGTGATCTGCTGATCATACTGATTCCATACGACACCCACAAAGGGGAAAGAAGCTTTCACTTCTCATTTGTTATGTTGAAAGTGATCTCAGCAATGAAGAAATTCTATTTCAAACTCCCCTGCTATCTAAATGACAAACCCTATACCATTTGCTCATAGGAACAGGAGGAAAAATGAAAGTAGGCTTAGTCCCATGAATAAGAAGAACTGCAGCCATGGTGGATCCTTAAAAAAAAAAAAAAAAAAGCCCATATATCCAAAGTAACTCTCTTTAAACCCGACAAGAAACTCCCACAAAGGATTCATTATTTATAGGAGTCTCTGCAGTGAAATGGATTAAGACTTACTTGTCCTCAAAGAAACATAAGACAACTAATTCAATAGAAAGGATTAGTTTATCTCTTGAACCAACTAAAGCCACTATTACCTTAAAAAGTAAGATAACCTGAAAATTATACCATGAGGGGGCAGCTTTTATTTGAAAGGAGGAGGGGGCAACATCAAGAAAACCCCAATCAAAAAAGATAATTGCAGAACACACTGGTAAAGTCCACCAATGACAGACACAATGGGCATTCATTCACTCTTTCAACATCTTCAACCAAATATGCAATATATTCAAGGTCCTGCACTCGTATGAAGTGGCAAGAGAACAGAATGTAGCAATGTATGAACACCACTTAAGTGCCAGCACCTTTACGTGTGTTACCTTATTTCTCTCTCCTTATAGCCCTGTGAAGTAGGTTGTCATCTTCATTTTACAAAAGAGGAAACAGACACCACACAGAGCATTAAGCAGGCTGCTCAAGATCACAGACCTACCAAGTGGCAGAAGCAGCATCTAAACTTCTGCTCATACAACTCCCCACACAAGTTCTTGCAGAAGAAATAAAGACATCATCTACCCTCCAAAAACTGATCCTGAACCAGGAAGAAAGAGTACAAAGACCACAGTAATAAATATGTCTGCAACAGTGCTATAAGGAAGAGCACATGCAGCACATTAGGACTTGAGAAATAAGGGAAGATTTGCAAGAAATGAAATTTAAGTTGGGCCCATGGTAGACTGTATCATGTGACCCATGAGGCATTGCAGAAGAGTGTAAACAAAAGAATAGAAGCAAAACAGTATAATGTAGGTTTGGGACACAACAAAAGCTTGATTTGGATTTCAGAATAGGGTACAGGTAAGCAATGTGCTTGATTTACAATGCAAAGTGGTGATCTGCAGTATCATCTCTGGAGGGAGGCTATCTGGATTCAAATTACAGCTTCACCCCTTGTTAGGCTATCTGAACTTACGCAAATTAAAGCCCTCTAAACCTCAGTGTCCTCATCTATAAAATAAGGATACTGGTACATATCCCTAGATTTGTTTCAAAGATTACATGACATAATATATGTCAAGCTCTTAAGATGACACCAGGCACATAAAAAGTGCATTAACTGTTATTAATAACTATTGTTTTTATGTGGGGAAATAGTGGAAGATAAGCCTAAAAATGAAGGTTGGGCCCATACTGAAGACTGGTGTGAACGCCACAGAGAAGAGTTTAAATAATGTATTAAAGGAAAGAGAGAGGTAATACTGAAAGGTTTTGAGTCAAGCAATTTTATAATAAGAGCCTACTTCAGAAAGAATGTGTTTGTGGTGTTCAGGATGGACTGGAAAAAAGAGACTAGCATTAGTGAATAAATCAAGACAAAAGTCCAAATAAGCAAAGGTAAAGGAAGATACCCACAATCCAACACTACCACCTAAAGTGGTGGAATGGAAGTAAATATAAGTATAGACAACAAAGATAATATAGAACTAGCCCTCACATCCTACTACAGAGGCAATCTGGGGTTACTGAGGCAAATATATTGATCCTCTAAACTTACTGCATCTGCACTAATAAGAGATGCAGTAATGAGATCCTATGGCAATAACTATGTAATTCTACAAATATTAACTGAGTTTGTCCAGTTTTTTCTGCTCTGCAACAAACGTTTGTGATACAGTATTGAATATTAGGTTACATTATTCCCATCCTCAATGCACTCAGAGTCTAGTATGCTATCTAATGGAACATATATTAGTAGCCCAATAAATAGTGAATGGTAAAATGAAGTTTGATCACATCAATGGCATTTCTGAGGTCAAACAGACCATCATTAAAATCTCAGCCTACACACTTATTAAATTTGTGATTTGGATGGATTATTTAGTATTCCCAGCCCCGGTTTCCTTATCCAGAAGTAAGAACATGGAGTGTTATAGAGTGACATAATTGTGGTGAGGATTAAATGAAAGCATACATTTGAAGACTGTCAAGACTAGAATCATGTGATCTAAAATGTAAATTAAGAATATTTAGGGGCGTCTGGGTGGCCCAGTCGGTTGAACATCGGACTCTTGATTTTGGCTTAGGTCATGATCTCAGGGTCATGGGATCAAGCCCACATAAGGCTCCATGCTCAGGAGGGAGTCAGCTTGAGATTCTCTCTCTGCCCCTACCCCCATGCTCACTCACACACTCTCTTTCTCTCTCTCTCAAATAAATAAATCTTTAAAAAGAAAAGAATAATGTGTTTAGGGAATAAAAAAAGGGAATTGGAAGCACAGAGGAAAAAAAGTATTAAAAATATCAAGAACACTTGAAAAAGAATCAAAGAGAAGTGTCAGAAATAGAAAATACAAGTAAAATTTAAAATATGTTGGATCAGTTAAACAGACATCTCTGAAGAGGTGATTTATGAACTAAAAAAGACAGAACTGAAGAACAACTCAGAATGAAGTACATAGAGTCAAAGAGAAACAAAATAAAATGTTAGAAGAGAGAAGATAAGGTGTAAATTCCAACACAAATTTGGTATTCCAGAAAAAATGGGGAAAGCAGAGGAGAGAAAACATTTAGATGAGAACATTTAAGGTTGCTTTAGGATAATAATACTTTGGTTTGAGAAACACAACAAAGACTGCTAGAGAAAAGTCTAAAATCTAAGAAGAAATGTTAAAAAAGGGGGGGGAGGTAACTATGGATAAAAATTTATTCTAAGAGGTAGTGATAATGATGATGATGTCATCTACTTGTGTGGCTGGAAAAACAACACAGAAGTAAAACATTTGATAAATAATATATTAATTGAGAGTGGGCAGTATATGTTGAAGTATCTTTAAGTCCTTGTAATGTTTGTAAAAAGACAGACTTACTTGTTAAATGAAATTGCAGAAATAAATCCAACCTCTTGTTATTCATAATAAATGCAAATGAACTCTGATAAAAAGAAACAAAAAGAATAAAGTTGGATACATCAAGTAACTAACTATAAAACTAAATAAAATCAGGGAAACAAATTTATATAAACAACACACATCTTAACCACACACCTTAAGGGGAAAAAATCCTAAGGGACAAAAAAGGGATAGTATAAACAGGCTGTAGGAGTAAAAGATTAAAACAAGAGAAAAATGTCCTACGGTGAGCGCTGTGAATTGTGTAAGACTGTTGAATCACAGACCTGTACCTCTGAAACAAATAATACATTATATGTTTAAAAAAAAAAAAAGAGAAGAAGAAGAAGATAGTAGGAAGGGAAAAATGAATGGGGGGAAATCAGAGGGGGAGACAAACCATGAGAGACTATGAATTCTGAGAAACAAACTGAGGGTTCTAGAGGGGAGGGGTGGAGGGGTGGGTTAGCCTGGTGATGGGTATTAAAGAGGGCACGTATTGAATGGAGCGCTGGGTGTTATATGCAAACAATGAATCATGTAACGCTACATCAAACACTAAGGATGTAATGTATGGTGATTAACATAGCATAATAAAATTAAAAATAAATAAAAAATAAAACAAGAAAAAAGTCATAAAAGAAGGAAGAACAGAAGGAAAGAAATAATAAAGATAAGGATAGAAATCAATGAAATAGAGGGGTGCCTAGCTGGCTCAGTTGCGGGAGCATGCGACTCCTGATCTCAGGGTTGTGAGTTCAAGCCCCATGTTGGGTAGAGAGATTACTTAAAAATAAAATATTAAAAAAAAAAGAGATCAATGAAATAGAGATGATTGGTAAAGCCAAAAGCTAGTAAGTTAACAAACCTCTGGAAAGACAAATAAAGAAAAAGAATTAAAAATGTGTCTATTAGAATTAAAGTGGGTAAATTACAATGTGACAGTATTTAAAAAATTTTAAATGCTATGGAAAACTATAGGGTAACAAATTGAAACCTAGACAAAAAAATATATTTTGGAAATATATAAAATATCAAAATAGGGAAGTTGAGCAGACCAACAGCCATCATACAACTTAAAAGTGGTAATTATGGCAGTTTATTTTATTTATTTATTTTTTTTTAAGTAGGCTTCACAACCCTGAGATCAGGAGTTCCAACGCTCTACTGAATGAGCCAGGCAGGCACCCCTATGGCAGTTTATTTCAAGTTAAGCTAAATATGATGTGTTAAGCTAGAAATAAGAGTCCCAGAATCCTCTTCCCTGAATAGTTGAGTTAAAGCTGGCCAAAAGAGAAATGTGTAAAAGATTTGGAAGGCAGAAATGAAGCAGCTGCCATTACTCTCTGAAGGTTGTCATAGTCAGATGTGGTGACAGACTAGTGGTATGCTGGAACCAGCCTGTGCCAGTTCACAGGAGCTGATTATGCATATTTCTTCACAACTTCAAATATGAAGACTTCATATTGGTAGCTTTAAATCAAACATGGTGGCAATATTTACACCACTGAAATTGGCAAACACTTAAATCAGTAAGCTCCCCCCTCCTTTGCCCCAGCCTGTTGTTAAATATTTTCAGCACAACACTGTAACAGACAGAAAAGTGTCAATGGGTTCCCTGCTAATCGAGAGTAATCGAGAGTAACCCCTCAGCCCACTGTCTGATGCTTTGAAAGCAATGATGAACTCATTCAAGAAATTCTAGGAAGTAAATACCCTGTGTGTGATTAGAGGATCATAAAGTAGTTCTATTTTTAATCTTCTGAAGAACCTCCATACTGTTTTCCACAGTGGCTGAAACTAATAGAACACGGTTGTTAACTATACTGGAATCAAAATAAAAAACTTATAAGAAAAAGAAAAGAAATTCTAGACAGTATAAAAAGAACGTAAACTCCCTGATTATACTGCAAAGCTAAGTATTAACCTAAAACCCAATCTGGATACAAGAAATGACATTATAGGATCATTTCAACATATAAACGTAGATCCTAAAATCCTAAATAAAATATAAACTAACTACTCTATATCATGACCAAACAGGGTTTATCACAGGAATGTAGCAACTATAACATCAAAAAATCTAATCACCATAATGTACATTAATGGACTAAAACAGAAAAAAAGACCTGATCATTTCAATAGATGCAGAAGAGGCGTTACACAAATCTCAATAGATCATTAAAAAGGAAAAAAAAATTAGTAAACCAAAAACAGAAGAGGCCTTTCTTAACTTGATATATATCTGCCCAAATTCCACAGAAAACACATAATCAGTGGCACAAGTTTAGACATATTCCCTATAATATCAGAAACACTGTCACTCTTAAACATATATTAAAGGCCATAAATCATAAAAAAGCCATAAGTCAATGCCATAAGCCAAAGAAAAGAAACAAGTATTAGGATTTTAAAGAAAATCAAAATGTTATTTTTTACAAATAATATTATCTCTTGCATTGCCAACCCAAGAAAATCAACAAAATACTTTTATAACTAAGAGTTGAGAAAAGGTTGCAAATAAAATATTACCATGAAAATACATAGATTGGTCTGTAACAATAACTAACTAAATAATGTAAAGAAAACAAGATACTAGCAACAGCCTTTACAAAGTACCTATCAAATATCTAGGCATTACCCGAAAGTAAAAGGATATTTGCAGGAAAAAATAACAACTCTATTAAAAATGTTTAAAACTGAGTAAAAAGTCATATTATGTTCATGGATGACACAAATAGTTAAAAGATACCAATTGTCCCCCAGACTACTATACAAATTTCATGTCATTCCAAGAAATACTGAGTAAAACTGAATACAATTTGATAGGTGCTTTCTATAATTTATAATGAAAAACAGAATCGTAAGTAGATCGGACAATTTAGAAAAATAAGAAAAAAATGGAGGACTTGCTCTAGCAAATATTATAAAGCCAAAGAGATAAAGATAAATGACAGAGAGATGAGACAGATAGATAAGCAGAGAGACAGACAGGCAATAATTAATGAGGGCAAGAACAGACAATTAGGCCAGTGGAAAAGAATAGACGAGCTTTGTAATAGATATCATAAATTAGTAGGTTTGGGATGCATTCTAGGGTAAATTGTATGGGACAGTGCCTCAGTGTAAAGAGACAACAGCAATGCAAAAATATAAAGCTAGAGAAAAAAGATGTAGGATTTGGTATTTGAGACCGTGGGGGTAGAGAAGGAAATCATTTTTTTTTTAAATAGTCAAAATTTCATGCCATAAGAAAAAAAATTAATTTTAATGTAAATTTCATAAAATATTCCCGTTCAATGAAGAATTTCACAAATTATGAATGACAGATTGAGGGAAGGTATTCCCAATAAAGACAGTCAAGGATTAATTATAATGTACAGGGAATCCCTATAAATCATCCCCCCAAAACTGGAAATCTATAGGTAAAATGGGCAAGACTATGAATACAATTTATAAAAAGGAAAACCTTTAATGGCTAATAAGCATACAATGTTTGACCTCATTAATAATCAGAGAAATGCAAATTAAAAGGATGAGATGACATTTTAGCTACATTTGAATAGTAAAATTTAAAAGATCAGATAATACCAATTGGTAAAAGCCTCATGAACTGTTGGTGGAAGAACATTAGGTATGAATACATCCTGACACCCAACACTTGTCCTCAAGGGGACACCTACAGAGATAATTGTTGAAGCATTGTTTCTCATACCAAGATGGCAGAGGCCTCTAAGGTTTCCATCAATAAAAGAATGGGTAAATGAAATGTAATAAATGTGTATGATGGAAACAAGAAAAACAATAATATACTTTAATAACAAAATATTTTTAAATGTTGAAGGGGAAAATTAAGAGTGCACTGTATAGCATAACACGATCTACATAAACTAGAAACACACACACACACACACACGAATAGCAGCACGTTTGTTACGGAACATGAACATAAAAAAGGCATATGTTGGGGCACCTGGGTGGCTCAGATGGTGAAGCGTCTGCCTTCAGCTCAGGTCATGATCTCCAGGTCCTGGGATCGAGCCCCACATTGGGCTCCCTGCTCAGCGGGGAGTCTGCTTCTCCCTCTCACTCTGCCTCTCCCTCTGCTTGTGCTCTGTCTCTCTCTCTCTCTCTCAAATGAATTTAAATCTTTTTTTTAAAAAGGCATATGTTAAATTCAAAAAAATGGGTGCTTATAGACACAGTGAAATGATTGAAAGTAATGAAGATAAGGGGGGGAAATCACAAAAGAAGACAAAAGATATTAAGTAGTGATGA
Organism: Eumetopias jubatus; assembly: GCF_037043125.1. Classification (NCBI taxonomy): domain Eukaryota; kingdom Metazoa; phylum Chordata; class Mammalia; order Carnivora; family Otariidae; genus Eumetopias; species Eumetopias jubatus. Next base: position 100,607,681 of record NW_028274811.1, read on the forward strand.
GATTGCCATGAATGATTAACTCAATTCTTGCACCTGAAGTTCACACTAAGAAAAACAAAATGATCTATGGGCCCCATCCTCAGGCATATATCCACATATTAGAAATGACCATCTGCATCCTATAACTAAATGCCAACTGACAGACTCCATTCCACCCAACTGATTTCCAGGTTGGACATTCTTAGGCCCAAATGATAAACTGGCACATCTAAACAGAAGGGGAGAATGTTATTTCTCCCTTCTCCCCCACCCACCACATGCAAAAGAACTGATAGTGGCTTAGAAAAAATCTGCCATCTCTAAATAGTACACAGTTTTTCAAATCATGATTGTATTATCTCTCTACTTCTGCAAACTCCCAAATCTCCAAAGAGGAATAGCTCACAGATACCAGATTCATTCAGGGGATAAGCCTAAAATAGAAGTAAAATAAGGCACAGTTTGTCTAGAGACTTTTCCTTAGAAAACATAAACTACTCTACGCAATTATGTTGAGAATTAAAAACTGCTACAGATGGCTTACTAAGACTATTAATACCCTAAAACCATTATATGCAATTCTGTCATTAATTGCTAAAATCCCATTGATTTTAATCTACAAAAGTAATAAATCCAACATACCATAATTGCTTGTATTTTTAAGCCCTAAGAGATTAGACATTTTAAATCTTGTCTCTGCCCTTAACTAGAGAATTTAAATATCAGAAAATAAATTTGAAGCTTCTGCTTTCAGGATGAAAACATAAATTTTGTCAGGAAAAACATAAAAATAAATGAATTCAGTTTGCACTACTTACCTCACTATAGGGTTTCCATAAAAACAGAAAGCAAAACATTAATACAATTTAACATCCTTGACTCAGAGCAAGATCAAACATGGTACTCGGGTCAAATAATATTGCAATCTTGCTATACTTTAAAACACATTTTCTTAATTGTGATTATAGTTACATATATTTTATTTACTTCTGTTTTAAAATATTTTCATAAAATTATTCTCAAATATACAGTCACAACAATGTAAATACCTTTTAGTAGGTTTTATTTTTATAATTTAATACTAGTCAAACAAAAGTCTTAAAAGGGTTCTAGAACACACTATATACTTAATGCTAAAGGATATATGAAAGAATAGGGATTGAGGGATGCCTGGGTGGCTCAGTCGGTTAAGCATCTGGCTTGGGCTCAGGTCATGGTCCCAGGGTCCTGGGATCGAGCCCTACATCAGGCTCCCTGCTCAGTGGGAAGCCTTCTTCTCCCTCTCCCACTCCCTCTGCTTGTGTTCCCTCTCTCACTGTCTCTGTCAGATAAATAAATAAAAATCTAAAAAAAAAAAAAGAAAAAAAGAATGGGGATTGAGAAGAAAGAGCTAAACATTTTTAATGCTAAATTATCCTAAAATGTTATTTCCATATATTTATATGTATAATTTTGAAAATCAAATAGAGAAACAAAAATGCAGATTATAGTTGTGTCTGGGAAGTAAGATTACATGAGCTTATTTTCTCCTTCATACTTTTATATATTTTTCCAATTCTTTTCCATGGGAATATACTTCTTTTTTACTCAGAGGGAGAATAAACCTTAAAAGCAAAACAAAAGGACTTCAACTACTAACACCAGACCACTTAAAATTCTAGATAAAATATTTTTTTAAAAAAAAGATTGCTTTTTAAATCTTTCACCTTTTACTAAAAAAAAAGATTGTTTTTTAAAATTTATGACTAAGAATTTTTTAAAAAGAAAATAGGGACACCTGGGTGGCTCAGTCGGTTAAGCAACTGCCTTTGGCCCAGGTCAAGCATGATCCCAGCTCTGTCACGGGATCAAGCCCTATGTCCAGCTCTGTCAAATAAATAAATAAATAAATCTAAAAAAAAATTAATAAACACTTGTTCCCATTTAGATTATCATCATGGCACCAGTCTTACTGAAAGTCTTACTGTCTTTGTACCTAACTTTGTCAGGCACATTAATTTCTACAAATCCAGTAGATGTGAAATAGCATCAAGTCTTAGATTTAATTTGAATATCTCTAATTAGGTTTAACATCATTTTATATATTTATTGACCAGTCATGTTTGCACTTAAGTGAATTGCTTATTTTTATCTTTGCCCATTGCTTGATTGGGTTGTCTTTTTTGATTCACAGTTTTAAAATATTCTGGATACTAATATTTTGTCACTTTATATTTCAAATATCCTTTATTGGTTATAATTTTTCTTATTACTCTGATGTATCTTAGAAGAAATGGAGCTCATAATTTTAATGTAGTCAAATTCATTCATTTGTAATTTTTATTTCTATGATTTGTTTAAAAAATCCTTTTCTACCCAGAAAACACAGAACTATTTTCTGGTATTTTTTCCCCCAGAAGGTGTTTAATGTTTTGTCTTTAACATTTAAGTTTTTAGAGGCGCCTGGGTGGGTCAGTCGGTTATGTGTCTGCCTTCGGCTCAGGTCATGATCCCGGGGTCCTGGGATCGAGCCCTGCATTAGGCTCTGTGGGCAGTGGGGAGTCTGCTTGTCCCTCTGCCTCTCCCCGCCAGCTTGTGCACTCTCTCTCTCTCTCTCTCACCCATTTTCTCTAATAAATAAATAAAATCTTTAAAAAAAATTTTTTAATTCATATTAAAATTATATATACACACACCTACATACGTTTTGTTATGGAAAAATTCACATAAAAGAAAATATACCCATTTAAAGTATACAGTTTGGGTTTTGACAAAAGTGTACACTTACTTAACCACCACCATAATCAAGATGTGGAGCATTTTCATCGCCTCACAAAATTCCCTTGTGTCTCTTTGCTGTTAGTCCCTCCAGCTCAACCACAGATCTGTTCTATAACTAGAGATTAGTTTTATCTTTTCTAGAATCTCCTATAAATGGAACCCATACAGTATGTGTGATTTTGCATCTGGCTTCTTTCATGCAGCAAAATGTATCTGAGATTTATCTGTGTTGTATGTAGCAGTAGTTGGTTTCTTTTTTTCTTTTCTGCTGAGTCCTATTCCCTTCTGTTGTGTGGATATTCTACAATGTGGGTATCTACTTATCTGTTGATGAACTGTTTCCAATTCTCTGACCATTGTGGATAAAGCTGCTATGAACATTTGTATTTATGTCATTTTTAGACATATGTTTATCTTAGGAAAATACTTAGGAGGGGTAAATTTATGTTTAACTTTACAAAAACTTCTAAACGGTTTTCAAAGTAGTTGTATATTTTTGTGTTACCACCAGCCACGTATGAGAATTCCAGTTACTTCACATTCTCATCAACACTTGGTATTGCCAGTCTTATTAATTTTAGGTATTTGAATATGTGTATAGTAACATCTCATTATGGATTCAGTTTGCATGAGACTGATTTATGTGAAAGATTCAATTTGATTCTTTTTTTCCATTTGACCAACGACAAATGGCTTTGGCACCATTTACTGAATAAGGTAAAAAATTTCCTCATTAAGGTAAAAAATTTCCTTATTAAATGCAGTGATAATCATTCTGAGATGATACTAAAATTACTTAAAAAATGGTGTGAGGGGCACCTGGGTGGCTCAGTCGTTAAGCATCTGTCTTTGGCTCAGGTCATGATCCCAGGATCCTGGGATCGAGCCCCGCATCAGGCTCCCTGCTCAGCGGGAAGCCTGCTTCTCCCTCTGCCTGCCTCCCCCTGCTTGTGTTCCCTCTCTTGCTGTGTCTCTGTCAAATAAATAGAATCTTAAAAAATATAAAAAAAATAAAAACTGGTGTGAAAAATAGGCACTCTACTTTTCTTAGAGCTTTCACTAAAATATTAAAGTTTAAATGTATATTTAACTTTATGCTTTGTTAAACAGTATTTTAATAAGCTTCCCTTGGAATTTGGAAGGCGATCAGTTATCCAACTCTACCTTACTCTCCTCTTATCCAGTGTCTTATTTGTTTTCTTTTAAAAAAATTTTATTTATTTATTTATTTGAAAGAGAGAGACAAAGAGCACAAGCAGAGGGAGGAGCAGAGAGAGAAGCAGGCTCCCTGCTAAGAAGGGAACCCCAATGCGGGGTTTGATCCCAGGACCCCAGGATCATGACCTGAGCTGAAAGCAGACACCTGACTGAGCCACCCAGGCACCCCAAAAAGTGTGTATAAAACTATTTAGCATTACCTAGTAAAGTTGAGTATGTCCATACCCTGTGACTTAGCAGTTCTACTCTCAGGAGTAAACTATTTTAAATAATTAATACAACCTAGGTAATTTGGCGACACTAAATTTACTTTAAAACAGTTCTCAAACCTTAGCATGCATCAGAATCCCTTGGGAAATTCGTAAAGCACAGACAGATCCCTGGGCTCATCCCAGAGTTTCTGATCCAGCCGATCATCTAGGAATGGAGCCCTAGAATTCACATTTCAAACCAGATTTCAGGTGATGCAGATTCTACTGATCTGAGAACCACACTTTGAGAACCACTGCTCTAAAGTAATGTGCTGTCCCAGATTTATACCTTGAATTGGCATGTAACAACAACAACAAAAAATCTTCTTTCCCTTGAAAGAGCTCTTGTGATATTTCATAGAGAAGCATTATCTTTGAGAAACAAAAACAAAATTGAAGAAACAGTGACACAAGTTTACTCCAAAAAGTAGTGTATCTAAAGAACTGGCAGGCTCTTTGATTTTGATACACAGTAGACACTCCAGGTTAAGTTATTTGCTTTATAGTCTTAGAATCTGAATATTAATGACACTAATACTGTATCAACCTTAAAAAACTAATCAATCATTTTCTAATTGAGAGCTTTTCTGTCAACATTTCTAGTTTTTTACTAATCTGTATACAGCATTTTATAGAATATTTGGTAAATTATGCAAGAGATCTAATTATACCTATTTTTCAGGAGACGAGATGAGTAAACCATGGACTTAAATAGCAAGAAATGAACATCTGATTTTAATTTACTTGCTCTCAATGACAGAAAAGAAGAAAATTCCAATTACAGATTACATTCACAAAATCTAGTACAGACTGACAACTAAACAATTTATTTCAAAACAACTGTTTTGTAATTCCCAAAGATATTTCCCCTGGGATTTTCCATGACAGCTTTAAAATCATAAAATTATATAAAAATCGTACAAGACATATAATGTGAACCAGATTTGTCATTTTAAATTATGGCATCATCAAGCAATTTAATAGAACCTAATAACCTTCCATGGCTCATAAAACAAGATACATAATTATTCAAAGAGGTTTGAGATTTTTTTTTATGAAGAATGATTTTATCAGAAACAAAAACCTCATACATACGAGCTTTTTATGTGTCTGAATATGAATAAACTCATTCATACAGGTTGCTAGTACTAGTCAATTAAAAATTAATGTAATAATTATCATCTAAACCTAATTTCCACTAAAAAGATAAATATAATTATACAAGGTTCCATGAACAAACAGTAATTGCAATAATTGTTAATAGTGTAATAACTGAGAAAATTATTATACGTGAATAAATCAATGAGAGATAAACCTGAATAAGTATATGAGAATACATAAACAGATAACAGGAAGGAAGCAAAACTTGACAAGGAAATTCAAGGAATTGTTTAGTCAATGACTAAACCTACCGAAGTTGTTAGTGAATAAAATCCTATTGTCAAAAGCCAAGATATGCCCCCAGCTATATGGCCATAAACAGGTCAATTCACTCCTCAAAGCTGACGTTTTCATATCATAAAATGGAAACAACTGACAAGGCTGACTCATCCAGATGCAAGGCTGACATACTCCATAAAGGGGTTCAGTTTAGAGGGGCTTTCTTTTTCTACTTCACACAAAGGCACCATATAGACTAGCAGCAATCCTGTTGATAGAGCCTACCCCATCCTGTTGTTTCAAGAATTAAACTATGTATGTCAAATATATATGGAGGTTAAAACAGTTAAATATGTCAAATAGTGTAGTAACTAGCACATGGAAACACTTAATAAACATTACCTATCACTATAATGTCAGCTTTCATTAAGATCTCAGGATCAGGACTATGAAAATATCATCAAGGACGGCAGGATTTTAAGACTGCCAGTTAAAAAACTGTACTCTACCTGGATCCATTAAAAAGAAACATCTTAACTTTTTGGAGTGATGTAAAGATTCTGTGTCATGATTATGGTGTTGATTACATGACTATACAAACTGTCAAAATTTAATTTTCACCCTTAAATTTGCTAAATTATAACTCAATAAAGCTGATTTTTAAAAATAAAATAACCCTGGGCGCCTGGGTGGCTCAGTCGGTTAAGCGACTGCCTTCGGCTCAGGTCATGATCCTGGAGTCCCGGGATCGAGTCCCGCGTCCGGCTCCCTGCTCAGCGGGGAGTCTGCTTCTCCCTCTGACCCTGCCCCCTCTCATGTTCTCTCTCTCTCTCATTCTCTCTCTCTCAAATAAATCTAAAAAAAAATAAAATAAAATAAGGGATGCCTGGGTGGCACAGTTAAGCATCCGACTCATGGTTTCGGCTCAGGTCCTGATCCGATCCAAGATGGTGGGATCAAGCCCCTCATGGGGCTTTGCACTCGGCATGGAGTCTGCATGAGACTCTCCCTCCCTCTCCCTTTGTCCCTCCTACTCGTGCTCGGTCTAAAATAAATAAATAAATCTTTAAAAATAAATAAATATTTAAAAAATAAACTAAATGTTCTAGAGTTCTCCTGAGTGTTTTGTGCCTAACAAAAAGCTCCCTTGCCATCCTGGCAGATCCTCTACTTCCTACCTTGAACGTGGTCAGGACTTTATTTCTGTACATTTGGCAGCCATTTGTGACCAGGAGGTAATACACCTCAGAAAGGAACTGGGGAATTATAGAGAAGATACAAAAAAGACATAAAGCCCCTTTACTGACATCAATGAGCTATCAAAGCAGCCTGTGTACTTTTATTAATGCAATAGGTATGCTGTTAAAATTTGAATATTCTGTGACTTGCAGAACAAAGCATTTTTACAAGTACCAAACTCAGAAGGAAAAATTATGTAGGGAATATCAGGTGATACAATGAACATAGTCTTCCAATACAGAGTAGTGGGTATTTGCTGTTGTGTCTTCCTAGTACCCTTCCCTTCTTCCAGAAACAACATGCTTTGGCAGACTTGGTCCTCTTCCCCTGGACCAATGCCCTCACCACTGTGTAAATTAACCATTCAAACAAAGCTTTTGTGTCATCCAATTCAACTAGTTGATTGTTTCTACTGTACTTTAAGTTAATAGTTTATCTTAGTCCCTCAAAGATAAAGTGTTTTTATTACTTGGAGAAATAAAAGGAATTTCCCTGGGTCATTCCCTCCCAACTAGAGCTGAAGCAGGCCCCCCGTCATACAAGTCTAACTAAAGCTGCCTCCCCCTGAACTTTTCAGCACTTCACTACCTATGAACTATGTGTGCAGAGCTGTATATGTATGTGAAAGTCATTCTGAATGCTGATGTTGGCATGACAGCTAATGATTAAAGTCTGAGACATAACTTGTTTTAAACAATGTGTAATTTCAAGTTAAAATAAATGATACCATGAACAATTCCTAGTGGAAACTTCATATTTATCTTTCCACTTAATCTCAAATTCTTCCCATCGTTCAGGATGTACTTGAGCCTCCTTTTTAAGGGAGTTGTCTCAAACTATGACAACCCATATGGATTTTCCCTTCTCTTAAACTCTACCTATATATCTGAGCTATACACATTAGTATTTTGATCATTTCACAATTAATTTTATTTCCCAATCTCATTTCCAAAAATAGCATAAAACACTTGACATATAGTAGATTCTGGGTAAATACTTTTAAACTATCACTCTATCATCTACCTAGATAATAGACAGCATGGTAAACACAGAATGTTAAATTTATATTTAGTACTTAAATAAATATACCAAATACTAAATTAATATCTTCTTTAAAATCTTTCTTTTTAAATTAAAATATCAAGTCTTAGAAATAACACAGTTTAAAACTTGTAAAATATTGATCTTCCAAATAAACCAATGGGGTTTCTCCAGGGCCTATGCCTAACATATTAAAAATAGACCTTTATGCATTTTAAGTATTCAAAGAAATGTTTTAATTCTGATTTCTCACATATGCTTTGAGAGACACATGAGACAGAGATTATTAAGCCCGACGACATGAGAAGATACTAAAGCCACATGAATAATAACTGGGCTTTCCTAAATCTCAGCTCTCTACCTATCTCTCTAGAGACGGAGCTATAGAAATAGGATTATCTCATCATCCTAAGAAGGGTCATATTCTCAATAAAACACAAGGGATATAATAAAACTGTTAGCTGCTAATAAGTTGAAATCAGCCTAATGGATTATATAGTATGTCCCTTAAATACTTTCAGTTCTTAAAAACCTATTTTTTTTCACAAAATGTGATTAAAACAATGTGTGAATAGACATAGAAAATAGAAAACCAATTCTATATATATAAGGTAATAACAATGATACATTCAGAAATAAAGCCACAAATTTCTATACTGAAATCCTATTATCAATTAAACTGTTAAAACTTTAATGTTATAGAACATACATGCCCATCAGCATTACTGGAGAAAACTCTGAAATGTAGGTGATGTGTTCCAGTACAATATCTCCTATCCTCGTCATCTGGAACGATTACTGTTCAAAAATAAAACTAACAGCCCCCAAAATGCCTCTATCAAGTCTTAGCTCCTCCTTAAATCCTAAACATTATTTCAACCACCTCAGCATTTATCCATATCTAATCTATGTTCTTCTCACTAGTCTTAGAAGAGCTACCATTATTTTCTAAAAAGAGACTAAAGCTTTTTTTTCTCTCCCCACTTACACCTTCTCTTCCAACCTAAAGTTGTTTCTTAATCTACCTACCACGAGCCCCATCACTCAAGCCTACTTTTGCTTTCTGCCTCCCTTCCTCTCTTCACCATCCAAAAGCTTGAAAGAATAGCTCATACTTGACCCTACCACTTAATCCACAGCAATGTATGGCAACTATCATGCCCAAACCACTCCCCTGAAGGTTTCTAATGAACACTTCATCACAAAGAATCCTAAATCTATTTCTCAAACCTCCTTCTCCTCAATCCCTATACAGCCATTCATAGTCTTGATAACTTAACTTCCATAACTCTCTTATCTCATGAGACCATTATTTTCCTGTGTGTCTGATTCAATGCAGGTCCTCCTGCAGCTCCTTCACTAAATGTGAGTTCCCACAGAAATACCCTGATGCTCTTCTCTGTTCTCTTCACTTCTCCACCTACCCTCTTTCCGTTTCTTGATATTTTAATCCAGTCTCATAGCTTTAAATACCATCACATATAGAAAACTCTCTGATCCATATCTCACTTCTCTCTTCCCAGCCCATACTCCTCTACCATATTCTAGTCTCTTTCCTGATCTATTCAACTTTCATTCAGTCACTGTGTACTATGGTAAGTAAAAGTATACTCTGAGAAATATATACAACCATGTTTCTGCTTCCAAAAATCTCTATTAATATAACTACAGAATACCATTTTTTGATAAATACCAAACATGCCAACTTGGTAAGTCTAAAGATGAAACCATCTTCCTATTGCCCCGACCTGTCACCTTTCTCTTCTCCCTCCTTCTGGACTCATCACTTTGGTTAATGACACTGCTCTTCTTGCTAGTTTAGACTTTGCAAAACAATTTCCTCTCCTTTGCTTCCCACTAATACTTAGTTTTGGAATACACTCCTCTACTCTACTCCCACTACAGCCTGATTCAGGTCATCACTATTTCAGGGAGGCAGTGCAGGACAGACGTTAAAAGTCTAGGCACTGCAATCAAAATGCCCAAATTCCTCACCTGACAGAGGAGCACAGCAGGAAAGCAGCAGCAATGAGGAACCCACAGGAAGAGAAGGAGCAACATTCATGGCCAGTCTCTTGAAGCTTAGGACAAAGAGAAAAATGACAGGTAGAGATAATTCTTATCAAATAAGGGCTCTGATGGGCACTAAGAAGAGTGTTTTAGTTATCAGAGTACTCACCAGTGAAAAGGCAGGGAGTAGGGGAGGAAAAGAAAGAAGGGACAGCACCTTCTCCAATGACTGAGGCTCAGAGTGATACTGTTTCATTATCTTTTTTTTTAGTAGTATACACAATATTTGCCTTGCACCATAATTTCTCTTCCCAGTACCTAGCCCATACATAAGTATTCAAACATCAGTTGAGTGAAAATTAGCAAACAGCAACCATTTATTAAGCACCTATCAAACACTAAACAGAAAAAGTCACTTCACATACATTAGAAATTATGTCACGCTACTAAGATTATAAAAATGAGGCTCCCGTGACTGAAATATTTTGCCCAGCATCCCACATTTTGTAAATGACCGAGTGAGAATTAAAACCCAAGTCTATCCAACATGAAAGTTGTTTTCTTTCCACTGCATCATACTTAATTCTTTGAAGATATTAAAAAGTATTCTGAACATCCTCTAAGGCCTTTGACTATAATTTAATGTTTGCATGACATTTCATCATAAAAAGTAGAATCCCTCTTGAAATACATAAAAGTAAAGTTATTGTGTGGAAAGAAAGGGTTAAATTTAAGTCATTTTTACTCATTTTGTTTGTAGAAAAAAAAACAGGGAAAGGGTTGTATGAGTAAGTAAAAAGAGGCTGAGAAGATAGTACAAGACTGAGAATATCTAAGATTCCTAACTCAACATACTTTACAATTTTGCCTAAGGCCGGCCCTGAATTATCACCTCCACATATCCTAGAAATAAGACCTATCTCAAAGAACAAGGCTTCATCAAATATAGATGAACAGGAAAGAGAATATGTGAGAATGGAATAACCCAAGTCCTACTTGCCCAAGGCAAAAACTTGGGAGAAAAACAATGCAAAACCATTTTTTTTTTCTCTGACCTGTGACATAATTCTGGATACATGCATTTTGGCTCCTAAAAATTTAAGATCAATATGCTGAATCTTATCATTTTAAGTAGTGATGGTGAATTGCTCATACCAGCAACCCCCTTCATCTCCAATACTTCATGTAGAAAACAACACTAAAGCACAGTGGTTCTCTTTGGACTAAAGCCCTACCATGTCCTAACTCCGCATTCTAGCAAGTAACTTACTTTCTCTGTATCTTAACTTTATTCTCTGTAAAATGTGGATAATAATAGGATTATTATTACTGAATGATTTGTTAACTGTAGTCAAAGAAGAGGGTTTAGCACATGGTAAGCATTCAATAAGTATTAATTTCATTATCCCCACCCCTGGAAAGGTTAGTCTCCTTTTTTGTTTTGCTTTGTTTTGTTTTAGGGAGGAGGGGGGCAGAGGGAGAGATACAGTCTTAACCAGGCTCCGTGCCCAGTATGGAGCCCAACATGGGGCTTGATCTCACAACCCTGAGATCATGACCTGAGCCAAAATCAGAAGTTGGACACTTAATCAACTGAGCGACCCAGGTGCCCCACATTCTTCTCTTTTATACACTGCTCTATCCCTTCGAGCCTGTGAAATGTCTGTCATAGAGGATATATCAATAAATTTGTCACTGAGTGAAGTTTTAAAAAAAGAAAATAAAAAGTTGAATGAACAAGTCAGTCAAGTAATCCTACTATTACTCTACCAGATTACTGAGTACTGCTTTAAAGTCCTCTTGGGTAACAGTCCTCTGTTCCATAATTAGAAGTGTTTAAGGCAACTTCAGCCCACCTCATTTATCCTCTTGGTACTTAATATCTCCCATCTGTTCAACAAGTTTGTGATATCAGTTCTGATCTCTAGGGAAAGAAAACACCTCTTTCATTTGGGGCTCTGACTTTTATGAGGAGAACGCTGCAGGTACTAAAATAATAATAATTAATGGAGATAAGTCATCATCATTACTTGTATTATGACTCCCTCTATCCCTGACTGGCCAGGTGTTTGATGGGCAGTCACTTCACTGCTCAAACCCCCACTGCCTGGAAACTCCTACAATGAATGCAAATATGTCTCTACCTGCCTCCTTGGGTAATACGGAAAGCAATTAACAAATGTTCACAAAGTACTTGGAAAGAGATAATGGCACCATATAAATGTTACAGATTATTGCATCATGAAGCTTAAAATCATAATCAACTCTAAGATGGGTTAATTGGAAAGGTAACAAAAAGTCTCTCAAAAAGAGCCTCCTTCCAGAAGAATTTCAAAAAGGTATCACCTTCCTGTGGTTGAGAAATCACCTTCTGACCGTTTGACCCTCACCCACATCCTTTACAGAAGAAGCAGCAGCAGCAGCTACTTAGTTGTGACTGGGAGTGGGGGGCATATTAATAAAACCAAAACTAAACACAGAATCACTTCCAGTTCAGACTTAAGCAAGAGATACAATTTGAGAGGCCTGGCTTTACCCCAGGTTACAATTCTAGGGTACTACAAACATAATTTTTATGCAAATCACAAACTGCACAGCACAGAAGGCAGTGTGCACAAAAGTGGAGAGAACACATAATCTGGCTCTCATTGCTCCCAAATTTATGCCTCCAACCTGAGCCACCCATTCCCAGTATCTTGCTTATCATCTCTATTGGATATCTAATAGGCAAGCATCTCAAACCCAATATATACAAAACCAAGCTCCTGATCCTCCCCCAAAACCTGCACCCTTGCCAGCCACCATCCTCCCACTCTCTGCAAATAGCAACTTTATCCTTCCAATTGCTCCAGTCAAAAACCTTGGACTCATCCACAACTCTTCACATTATCTTACACCCCTCATTCATCCCAACAGTAAAACCTGTTAGCTCTAATTTTAAAACATCAAGAATCAGACTTTTCACTGCCTTTACAGCTACTGCTCTAGTCCAAACCACCATCTCCTCTTAGCCTGAATTATTGAAATGGCCTCCTAATTGGTCTAGACTCTACTTCCTCCCTTGCTCTATTTTAGTGTGTTCTTGTGAGGTCAAATCACAATATTCCTGTGGTCACAATTCTGAAATAACTCCTCCCTTGATTCCAACTAAAAGCCAAAGAGTCTTTATAATGGATTATAACAATCTATGTGATCTGGTTCTCTAATCTTCTCTCAGCCTATCTCCTATAACTCTTCCTTCCTCTCCCCTTACTCTAGCTACAATGGTTTCCCTACTGCTCCTAGACCATGCTAAGTATGCACGTGCCTCAGGGCCTTTGCACTTGCTGCTCTCACCTACTCAGATACTCACATTGGCTTGCTCTCTCACCTCCTTCCCCTCTATACTCAGAAGTTACCAGCTCAGTGAGAATTTTCCCAAGCCAATCTTTTTTCTTTCTAAAATTGTAAGCCTCACCCCCACCCTGACTGTCCCTTTATCCCTTCTCTGCAATTCTTCTTAGTATCTATCACCATCTGGCATTATTTGTTTATGGACAGTCTAACACCTCTCCCCATCTGAATGTACTCTACATGACGGCAGCAATTCCTGCCTATTTCTTTTCTCTTCTTATTTACTACTGTTTCTCCATCCCCTAAAACAGTTTCTGACATATAACAATGCTGAATACATATTTGTTAATTTTTTCCCATTTTATTGGTCCTTGAAATCCCAGACGTCAGATTTATTGCACTAATAATCTGTTCTAAAGAACCACTTGGTACCATCAAGTAAAGATCCCAGGAATGTGGTCAACTTTCTCAAATTCCTAATTATACAATTTCTGGGCATGAAGGTACTAAAGGGTAATGCTGGAATTTGATTCTTTCCATAGTTATTAATATTGAACACTAGCCTTCTAATCATAAAATGCAAGGCTGGTTTTTACTCATGTATCAGGCTGGAGGGGAAGAAATCAAACCAAGATGCGCATTTCATACTCTGGCACCATCCCTTGTATATAAGAGACAGTTTTGTTCCACAGCTAAAACAATGTTTTGAATGAGTAAATTCTAAAAGAAAATTAAAACTGGCAGCTACTTGATATTTAGGGAAAAAAAAAAAAAGAGCTTCTGTTCAGCAACCATTAAGATCTGGAGCTGCAGTAATTCCCTCTAATAAAAAATAATTTATGATTTTCTTGGAGCTGGGAAAATGACGGCACACCTGAGCCTCTGATTTATAAAAAAACGCATTTCCAGCTTTTTTTAACTGCATGTTTATTTCAGTTTTACAGTTCTTCAAAGCAAATCATAATAGTAAAGCCCTCTACAAGAAGGTAAAGGACACAGAAAGAGGAAAGACAGATACTCCAAACTGCAGGAAGAAAGGAGCAGGCTTGCAGAATTATCTTGGAAGGCCCTCTCAAATGTGGCACAGAGGACTTCCCTGACCACTCAACCTGAAATGTGCCCCCCACCATGTCCCAATCACCTAATTTTAATTGTTGGCAGGGCACTCATCTCTCTCCTGCTATGTATTACCCTTCCCCCAATTTTAGAAGATCCCAAAGATAAGGACCTGTCTGCTTTACCAATGTACTCAACAGTGGCAGAAGCAACACCTGGCAAAGATTAGGTGTGTAATACAAATCTGCCACATGAATGATTACATTAAACATTTGAATTTTCTCCCTCGCGCTAGATCCAAGTAGGAGGTATGATTCCAACTTTTGCCAATTAATGAATTAATCTCAACAGCTAAGAAGATTTGAGAGAAATACATTCTTTTATAAGGTCTAAGTCCTCCCCATAAGATTAGTGCCATATAAAAAAAGTCCTGTAAGAGTAAGCCCATTCCTGCTCCCCTCCCCAATTCCCAATACAATAAATGAAACGTACATTTCCGTTAGCTTCTATTTGCTGGTGACATTTAGTTTTAATTCAAACCAGTCTTCATAAATTCTGATACTGTGCACAACATCTTAAATGGCTCTATTCTTTATTCAAAATCATCCTTCTCATTCCCAGAATTGTGGTAAATAGATCTTCTAAACGGGAAATAAAACTATTTCAACAACAGGCCTATTTCAGCAGTTTTTCAAAGGCATTTCTTTCATTCCCTTGGCTAGAGTTTTCTTTTTATGCTTGGAAAGTTGTGTTATATATACATGTAGTTTAGTCCAAATGGATGTGGCTTTTTGTTGTTGTTGTTATTGTTGTTGATTCCAGCTTTTCTATTTTCCACTTCAGTATTTTTGCAAAAGGAAAACTTCATATTTCTCTTATCCCTCCATTTGTGAGTCTCCATTATTGAACCATGTTCTCCTTTAAAGAAAGAATACTCAAGATACTCTGTGATTCCTATTTTCCCCAATGAAAAAAAAAAAAAAAACAAATTTACAGATCAGAATATTTATAGCATATAATAATCTCAAGTAACCTTTCATTCTTCTACATTTTTAAGGAGTGACCTATATGCGTAAGAATCTTTCCTTTTTCTTCCCATATACCCCAAATATCAACTAGGGGCCCTCAGAACCATAATCAAGCCAGAACCGATTCCCTGCATCCCCACACAGCTGGGAGAGTTTACTAGAAGGGAAGAAAATACTTAAAGAGCCATGGCTTCTGCCCTCCTCCAACCAATAGCTTCAATATCCCCAAATCCCAATCTCCAGCCCCATCCCCCATGGTGACTTTAAAACTTCAGAGGAATTTAACGTACTCTTAATTCATCCTAAGGAAACAATCAAAACTGTATAGAAAATGTATGTACAGAAGGGTTTATCACAGCATTATTCTATTATAGTAGTAAAAATACACATACACGTACCCATGATGGAAAGAAAAAAAAAAAAAAAAGACTGGAATTAAATAAAACTATTTAACATTGACATATCTCTGATTGGGGGACATGTCGGTTATTCTTGTTTTTACTTTATTTGTATTTCCAATTTTTTTCAATCAACATGCACTGCATACAAAATTCAGAGTTTAGAAATCGTTAAAGAAAAATTAAACAATTCCAACAATAAGGAAACAGACTGCATAAATTACAAATAAAATTGAGATTTAGGGGGAAAAAATGCTTAAGAAAAATCCTTTTAACAAGAAAAAATAAAGTCCTCTGACCAAAACCGTTTTGTGTTTTTGTATCTGCCTTAAAATGATCTGATCACAGATCTGAAACAAATAACGCAACATATTTTAAGAAAAAAGAAAAAGAAGAAGATAGCAGGAGAGGAAGAATGAAGGGGAGCAAATCAGAGGGGGAGACGAACCAGGAGAGATGATGGACTCTGAAAAACAAACTGAGGTTTCTAGAGGGGAGGAGGTAGGGGGATGGGTTAGCCTGGTGATGGGTATTAAAGAGGGCACATTCTGCATGGAGCACTGGGTGTTATGAACAAACAATGAATCATGGAACACTACACCAAAACAAATTATGTAATATATGGTGATTAACATAACAATAAAAAATTTAAAAAAAAAAAGAAGGAATAGGGTGTTGGCCTAAGAGATAGTGAGAGATCCCATATCATATGAAAACATACCCCATAAAGGCCAACTACCAACAAGCCTGTGGATACAAACAGAAGGGAAGAGGAGGAATGCTAGAGAACAAATCATTTTACAACCTTCACTCACTGTTTCTTTCCTTTTGTCTTAGAAGCCTATGGAACAACCTGTGATTTCTGATTGATTACATTTTATCAGTCAATATGATAAATGACTACTTTGCAGCCAAATTTTTTGATAGATGAGCATCAACTCAGTTTTTTTGAAGCATTCAAAAAAAGATCTTCCCTAAAGTCCTCTTTTCCTCCATTTTTATTTATTCTTTCCTAAAAACATGCATCAACTTTACCATCTAACAAATCAACTGCTTTCATTTTTGTTTCTTTTCAATCCTCATCAACAGACATTTCCAACTCATGGGGTTGTAAATATGTTAAAAGTGTGCACTCTGCTCTCCTCATTTAAATTTATAGAGGAGATTCTTATTTTAAACTATTGTAGTTTTTAATTCAAAGAGAAAATAATTCTATGAGATTTTGACTAGAGATATCTTCCCACCAAAGTATAAACCCTAAAAATAAATACAGCTATTAAAATTAATTACACCAAATTGCTTGAGCAAGGTAAACAGCAAACCCAGGGCCAAGTGCTAAAAACTTAAGAGAGTCAATTATCAAGCTATCTAGTAAAAGCCTCCAAAAATCGATAATCCTCCAGCCTTACTTTTATGATGACATTAGAAATAACATTTAATTTTTTACATATAAGAAACGATCTCATGGAAACTCAGTCTATGCTAATCTTTTAAACCTATTACCAACATGTTATGCATCATAATCCTCACTAAACCAGAGTATATATATCTCTTTAGGTTCTCTCAACAACAGCACTTTCTAAAAGGGGCCCTGCCAGGCAGTAACACCATTCATTTACTAAATATTGCTTGGGGACCTAGCCATGCGTGACTCTTATTAATGCAGATGGGAGTTTCAGTCATATCCAAGGTCTGTGGAACAAATGGAGTAACCCATTATTGGTTCTTCTCCCCTCATAACTATTTAACATAGATAATAAAAAGAATTTGGTCTGCTATGCCTTACTCAATTACCAAATACCAACAGGTTAATATTTTTAGAGTTTGTTTTTTAGAGTTTGTTTTCTCTTTGAATCCACATATCATTTATGAGTTCACAGGTGGAAAGAAACCTACACCTAAAGCCATTATCTTAAGAATATTTCTTGATTAGCCTCCTTTCTTATTTTATCGGCATAATTACAAGTACAGGACATATGATACAGAAGTACAGGACATATGATACAGAAGTTATTATATAGGATATAAGTCTGTAGTCTAATAATAGCAAATACTGCATATATTCACACAACAGAGGATGACTGTTTTATAAGACAGAAGGATATCAATTTGACTTCCTAATATTAATATTGCTTACGCAAATTTACCACAAAGATACAAATGTAGGGATCCGAAGGGGTACGTGCACCCTAATGTTTATAGCAGCAATGTCCACAATAGCCAAACTGTGGAAAGAGCCAAGATGTCCATCTTGGCTCAGATGAATGGATAAAGAAGAAGTGGTATATATACACAATGGAATATTATGCAGCCATCAAAAGGAATGAGATCTTGCCATTTGCAATGACGTGGTTGGAACTGGAGGGTGTTATGCTGAGTGAAATAAGTCAATCAGAGAAAGACATGTATCATATGACCTCACTGATAAGAGGAATTCTTAATCTCAGGAAACAAACGGAGGGTTGCTGGAGTGGTGGGGGGTGGGAGGGATGGGGTGGCTGGGTGACAGACATTGGGGAGGGTATGTGCTATGGTGAGCGCTGTGAATTGTGCAAGACTGTTGAATCACAGATCTGTACTTCTGAAACAAATAATGCAATATATGTTAAGAAAAAAAAAAAGAAGAAGAAGATAGGAGGGGAAGAATGAAGGGGAATAAGTCAGAGGGCGAGACAAACCATGAGAGACGATGGACTCTGAAAGACAAACTGAGGGTTCTAGAGGGGAGGGGGGTGGGAGATGGGTTAGCCTGGTGATGGGTATTAAAGAGGGCACATTCTGCATGGAGCACTGGGTGTTATGCACAAACAATGCATCATGGAACACTACATCAAAGACTAATGATGTAATGTATGGTGATTAACGTAACAATAAAAAAAATTTTTTTAAAAATATTACTTACCCAAGTAATAATGTTCATTTAGGGCATACAAACAGTTAAATAAAAGAAACGTTTTAAGTTTCTAAGCCTTCAACAATATGATAAAGTACAACCTATCTATCCACCAGGATATGTCAAAGCCATTAAATATGACATCTATTTATTATCCAGGACATATTACCAATGAAAAAATAAATAATAGGTCAGCATGTATGTGATCCAATTTTATGTCTTTACACACATGTTAAAATGAATCATAGAAGAGTATACACTAAAATCTTATCAGTGGTTATTTCTGGGTGATAAGACTGCAGATGAGGTGTTTGCTTCTTTTTACCTGTCAGTATTTTCTATAATGATAAATATAATTCTATATGCTTAAAAGGCTCAGAAAAAGTGCTTTAAAGAGGAGGGGTGGATGGGATCAAGAGACAATCAATTTGCCCTTCAGTTTAGTATCAGACATGTAAATGCTACTTTATATAAATGATAACTTCACAGATTTGGGTTATGAGTCCAGAATTTAAAAATCAGTGTGCAACCACCAGGATACACACAGTTAAACCTTAGCATGCCAGAGTGTCTTTGCCATTCTTTGTCCTGTGCCTCAGACTAGTTCAATTTCCTTACCCACATGTCCTCCATTAATTGCCTTTTCAATGGATTACTAATAAGTTTTTGATGTTAAGCAAACATCAATGCTCCTATTAAAGTGAGACCAAACACTGTGACTATTTGTTTAATAACACAGTCTGAATGAAGGACGAAGTTCAATTAGCACTGGAGCTGATACAGGCTTCATTAGGAAGGAGAGGCAATTAAAAAGTAGAAGGCTGCAGGAGGCACTGATGTGCACATCCTGCAGCAAGCAGAAAAGGACAAGCAGCACAGAGTTCCTTTGAAAAAACTGTAACCTGAAGACTTCAGACAGAAAGAAGGATCATTAGCACAAAATTAAGCACCCTAATAGGGTGATCCTTACCCCACTAGCTCCAGAAGAAATATGAGGCTAAATCACATAATCTAAATAAACTGCAGGGTGTCAGGACAATTGGAAGGAACAGGAATTATCTATTGGGTAGAACTTCATTTAGCACAGAGCTTGGTTCAGAGACACTGTCCAAAGGATGCTACTGAGCACTATTTGGGGAGTCAGAAGACCCACCTGTACCATTAACTAGCTGTGTGACCTTAAGTAAGACACCCAACCTCTATAGACTTCTGTTTTCCTTTTCATAAAATTAGGGGATTAAACAAATGAGCTCTTCTAATTCAAAAGGTCCATAATTTTATGATTTCAATTACTCATGTTACCCTTGTTATCCTAGTGACACAGGAGACAATGCAAATCACAAATTATTTGACAATTGACAGTATTCATACTATTTTCTTAAAAGGAAGGTAGTAAATATAAGCAAAAGTGCTTATCTTTTTTAAAGATATGCATGGACAGGGATTTTATTTCACAACTAAAATCATAGGATATCTGATTATCCCAATTTCAATATACTAGAAATTTTAAAGCCATACAATAAATCGATCTTTTTTGTAACTTTTCTTTGTGGTATTGAGTATTTACAACTTAGTACCAGACATTTGGGGAAAAATAAATGTGGCTGAAGGATGAAGAGGAAATTCTTTCATCTATTAAATTGTTTAATGACAACTCAGTCATACCCCAAGGTCACTCCTGAAATCACAGTCTTATGAAGAGGCCCATGGGGATCAGACCAGCTGCCTAGTGCCTGCTTTTCCTCCAGAGCTCCCAGGAGGGAGAGAAAGCAGGCCAGCCTTCCACAGTAGAAATAGCAGCAACAGACCCACAGAACCACTCTGAAGAGGGGCATGAGAATACTAAAATAAATAGACATGGGTATGGAGGGGGGAGTCTAATAAAGGATTTTTTAAAAAGAACTTCACTCAGTGCAAAAGTAAGCAATCTCAGTTCTAGAAATTTATTCTATGCAAGCATTTATTCAAGTTGATAAACATATGTTCATGTATCATATGATCTCACTGATATGAGGAATTCTTAACCTCAGGAAACAAACTGAGGGTTGCTGGAGTGGTGGGGGGTGGGAGGGATGGGGTGGCTGGGTGATAGACATTGGGGAAGGTAAGTGCTATGGTGAGTGCTGTGAATTGTGTAAGACTGTTGAATCACAGACCTGTACCTCTGAAACAAATAATACATTATATGTTAAAAAAAAAAAAAGATAGTAGGAAGGGAAAAATGAAGGGGGGGAATCAGAGGGGGAG
Organism: Eumetopias jubatus; assembly: GCF_037043125.1. NCBI lineage: Eukaryota > Metazoa > Chordata > Mammalia > Carnivora > Otariidae > Eumetopias > Eumetopias jubatus. The sequence goes on from NW_028274811.1 coordinate 100,628,514, forward strand.
ACGAACCATGAGAGACTATGGACTCTGAGAAACAAACTGAGGGTTCTAGAGGGGTGGGGGTGGGGGATGGGTTAACCTGGTGATGGGTATTAAAGAGGGCATGTACTGAATGGAGCACTGGGTGTTATATGCAAACAGTGAATCATGGAACACTATATCAAAAACTAATGATGTAATGTATGGTGATTAACATAACATAGTAAAATTTAAAAAAATTTTAAAATTTTAAAAAAAGATATGTTCATTCAACACTCATTTGACAAATATGATAAGGCAATATTTGAACTGACGCCTAAAGAAGAAATGCAGGAGTAAGTCAGACAAATATGGGTAAGGAGGGAAGGTCTGAAGGTTTTTAGGCAGTGAAAACAAACATAAAAACCCTAAGGAGAAATTTTGCTTATTACATTCAAGAGATAGCAAATATTTTAATATGGCTAGTGTGCAGTGAATAGGAAAGAGAGTAGTAGAGGTCGAGGTCAGAAAAATAGAAAGATGCTGGCTCATGGGGCAGGGGGTGGTCTTAAAGACCACGGCAAACACTTTGGATTATAGTGAGTTAGAGGCGGAGTCACTGAAGAGCTTTGAACAGAGTAATTTTTACCTGCGTTTTAAAAGATTACTCTTAGAAGAGGCGGAGCAAGATGGCAGAGGAGTAGGAGACCTGGATTTCGACTGGTCTCAGGAATTCAGCTGAATGGGGATCAAACCATTCTGAACACCTACGAGCTCAACAGGAGATTGAAGAAGAGAGTAGCAACAACTCTCTGAACAGAGAAGCGACCACTTACTGGAAGGTAGGACATGCGGAGAAGTGAATCCGAGGCGATACTCGGGAGGATAGACGGCGGGGGAGGGGGCCTCCCTCGGCCGCTTCTGGCACGTGATAGAGCCGTGGAGCACAAAATCGGACCTTTTAGAAGTTGGCTCCACTGAGGGACGTCACTCCAGTGGCTAAGTTGGAGGTGGAACCCTCGCGGGACAGTGTGGTCTCAGGACCCTCGGGGTCACAGAAAGACCAGGGGTGACTGAGTGCGGCAGAGCTCCCAGGTATCGGAGCGGGGAAGCCGGCTGCACAGACGGAGCCGAGGCACGGGCTCTCAGCTCGGGGTTGCCATAAACCGTGATCCGCAGCACAGTCAGGCCACTGCTCCTCCAGAAGGGACCCAACAAGCGGCAGAGCTGGGGAGACTCCCCTTCCTCCCCCGGGAGGAGCAGCGTGGGAGCGCACCACTGGGATCTGCTGGGTTTGGAGACTCCACACGGGGTCGGGTGCCAGAGATAGAAACGCTCGGTCATAGGCCGGGTGAGCACAGAGTGCGGCCAGAGACCGGGGAGATGGCAGTGATTGACTGTTTTTCTCTGGGGTCGCACTGAGGAGCAGGTCCCCAAGTTCTCGGCTCCTCCGGGCGGAGATTGGGAGGCCACCATTTTCAATCCGGTCCTCCAAAGCTGTGCCAGAAGCTTGCAGGGAACAAAAGCTCCTGAGAGCAAACCCGAGCAGATTGCTTAGTCCAGACCGACAAGGGCGGGTAAATTCTGCCTCCGGCAAAGACATTTGGGAACCACGACAACTGTCCCCTTCCCCAGAAGATCAGCACAAACAGCCAGCAAGCCTAGACCAAGTTTACCAATCAAGGAGAATGGGAGAACTCCAGCGCTAGGGGAACACTGCACATAGAATTCATGGCTTTTTTAACCACGACTCATTAGTTTTTCAAAGTTAATTTTTTTAACTTGTTTTTTGAATTTTTTTTTTCCTTTTTTCAACCAAAATCTTATCAATCCCTTTTTTAAAAAAACATTTTTTTATTTTTCGTTTTTAGAGTCATATTTTATCCCTTCATAGTAGTTACCCTTATTTTTGGCATATATATATAAGTTGTTCTCCCTTTAAAATTTTGAGATACAGTTTCTTCTAACAGATCAAAATATACCCTAAATCGCTAGTGTATGGCTTTGTTCCAGTCTCCTTCCTGATCACGTTCTCTCCCTTTTTTTTTTTGTTTTTTTTTAAATCTTCTTCTTTCTTTTTTCAAATAACTTATCAATTCCTTTTATAAAATCTTTTATAATTTTCATCTTTACAGTCATCTTGCATCCCTTCATTGTATCAACCCTTATTTTGTACAAATATAAGTCTTTCTTCCTTTAAAATTTTAGGAAGCACTGTCTTCTAACAGACCAAAATACGCCCAAAATCTAGTGTATGGCACTGATCTATGCACTAGCCTGATCATATTTGATCATATTGTGTTTTTTTTGTTTTGTTCTGTTTTTGTTTGTTTTTATCTTTTTCTTTTCTTTTTTTTTCTTCCTCTTTCTTTTTTCTTTCTTTCCCTTTCTTTTCCCCTGGTTTCAGGTCTTTTCTGATTTGCTGGGGACGTTGTTAACCTGTTAGCATTTTGTTCTCTCATTCATCTATTCTCCTCTGGACAAAATGACAAGATGAAAAAAATCACCTCAGCAAAAAGAACAAGAGGTAGTACCGTCTGCCAGGGAAATACTCAATACGGACATTAGTACGATGTCGGACCTAGAGTTCAGAATCATGACTTTAAAGATACTAGCTGGGCTTGAAAAAAGCGTGGAAGTTATTAGACACACCCTTTCTGGAGAAATAAAAGAACTAAAATCTAACCAAGTCGAAATCAAAACGGCTATAGATAAGGTACAATCAAAAATGGGGGCACAAACTGCTAGGATAAATGAGGCAGAAGAGAGAATCAGCGATATAGAAGACCAAATGATGGAAAATAAAGAGGCTGAGAAAAAGAGATAAACAACTACAGGATCACGAGGGCAGAATTCGAGAGATAAGTGATACAATAAGATAAAACAACATTAGAATAATTGGGATCCCAGAAGAAGAAGAGAGAGAGAGAGGGGCAGAAGGTATATTGGAGCAAATTAGAGCAGAGAACTTCCCTAATGTGGGGAAGGAAACAGGCATCAAAATCCAGGAGGCACAGAGAACCCCTCTCAAAAATCAATAAAAATAGGTCAACACCCCAACATCTAATATTAAAACTTACGAGTCTCAGAGACAAAGAGAAAATTCTGAAAGCAGCTCGGGAGAAGAGATATGTAACCTACAATGGTAGAAACATTAGATTGGCAACAGACCTATCCACAGAGACCTGGCAGGCCACAAAAGACTGGCAAGATATCTTCAGAGCACTAAACGAGAAAAATATGCAGCCAAGAATACTATATCCAGCTAGGCTGTCATTGAAAATAGAAGGAGAGATAAAAAGCTTCCAGGACAAACAAAACCTAAAGGAATTTGCAAACATGAAACCAGCCCGACAAGAAATATTGAAAGGGGTCCTCTAAGCAAAGAGGGAGCCTAAAAGCAGCATAGATCAGAAAGGAACACAGACAATATACAGTAACAGTCACCTTACAGGCAATACAATGGCACTAAATTCATACCTTTATCAATAGTTACCCTGAATGTAAATGGGCTAAATGCCCCAATCAAAAGACACAGGCTATCAGATTGGATTAAAAAACAAGACCCATCAATATGCTGTCTGCAAGAGACTCATGTTAGACCCAAAGACACCCCCACATTGAAAGTGAGGGGGTGGAAAACTATTTAACATGATAATGGACACCAAAAGAAAGCTGGGGTGGCAATCCTTATATCACACAAATTAGATTTTAAACCAAAGACTGTAATGAGAGATGAAGAAGGACACTATATCCTACTTAAAGGGTCTATCCAACAAGAAGATCTAACAGTTGTAAATATCTATGCCCCTAACATGGGAGCAGCCAATTATATAAGCCAATTAATAACAAAAGCAAAGAAACACATCGACAACAATACAATAATAGTGGGGGACTTTAACACCCCCCTGACTGAAATGGACAGATCATCTAAGCAAAAGATCAACAAGGAAATAAAGACTTTAAATGACACACTGGACCAAATGGACTTCACAGACATATTCAGACATTTCATCCCAAAGCAACAGAATACACATTCTTCTCTAGTGCCCATGGAACATTCTCCAGAACTGATCACATCCTAGGTCACAAATCAGGTCTCAACCAGTACCAAAAGATTGGGATCATTCCCTGCATATTTTCAGACTACAATGCTTTGAAACTAGAACTCAATCACAAGAGGAAAATCGGAAAGAACTCAAATACATGGAGGCTAAAGAGCATCCTACTAAAGAATGAATGGGTCAACCAGGAAATTAAAGAAGAATTAAAAAAATTCATGGAAACCAATGAAAATGAAAACACAACTGTTCAAAATCTTTGGGATTCAGCAAAAGCAGTCCTGAGAGGAAAGTATATAGCAATACAAGCCTTTCTCAAGAAACAAGAAAGGTCTCAAATACACAACCTAACCCTACACCTAAAGGAGCTGGAGAAAGAACAGCAAATAAAGCCTAAACCCAGCAGGAGAAGAGAAATAATAAAGATCAGAGCAGAAATCAATGAAGTACAAACCAAAAGAACAGTAGAACACATCAACGAAACTAGGAGCTGGTTCTTTGAAAGAATTAACAAGATTGATAAACCCCTGGCCAGACTTATCAAAAAGAAAAGAGAAATGATCCAAATCAACAAAATCATGAATGAAAGAGGAGAGATCACAACCAACACCAAAGAAATACAAACAATTATAAGAACATATTATGAGTAACACTATGCCAGCAAATTAGATAACCTGGAAGAAATGGGTGCATTCCTAGAGATGTATCAACTACCAAAACTGAACCAGGAAGAAATAGAAAACCTGAACAGACCTATAACCACTAAGGAAATTGAAGCAGTCATCAAAAATCTCCCAAGAAACAAAAGCCCAGGGCCAGATGGCTTCCCAGGGGAATTCTATCAGACATTTAAAGAAGAATTAATACCTATTCTCCTGAAACTGTTCCAAAAAATAGAAATGGAAGGGAAACTTCCAAACTCATTTTATGAGGCCACCATTACCTTGATCCCAAAACCAGACAAAGACCCCATCAAAAAGGAGAATTACAGACCAATATCCTTGATGAACATGGATGCAAAAATTCTCACCAAAATACTAGCCAATAGGATCCAACAGTACGTTAAAAGGATTATTCACCACGACCAAGTGGGATTTATTCCTGGGTTGCAAGGCTGATTCAACATCCGCAAATCAATCAACGTGATACAATACATTAACAAAAGAAAGAACAAGAATCATATGATCCTCTCAATAGATGCAGAAAAAGCATTTCACAAAGTACAGCATCCTTTCTTGATCAAAACTCTTCTTAGTATAGGGATAGAGGGTACATACCTCAACATCATAAAAGCCATCTATGAAAAACCTACAGCGAATATCATTCTCAATGGGAAAAGGCTGAGAGCTTTCCCCCTAAGGTCAGGAATGCGGCAGGGATGTCCACTCTCACCACTGCTATTCAACATAGTATTAGAAGTCCTAGCCACAGCAATCAGACAACAAAAAGAAATCAAAGGCATCCAAATCGGCAAAGAGGAAGTCAAACTCTCACTCTTTGCAGATGATATGATACTGTATGTGGAAAACCCAAAAGACTCCACCCCGAAACTGCTAGAACTCATACAGGAATTCAGTAAAGAGGCAGGATATAAAATCAATGCACAGAAATCAGTGGCATTCCTATACACCAACAACAAGAGAGAAGAGAGACAAATCAAGGAGTCGATCCCATTTACAATTGCACACAAAACCATAAGATACCTAGAAATAAATTTAACCAAAGAGGCAAAGGATCTGTACTCAGAAAACTATAAAATACTCATGAAAGAAATTGAAGAAGACACAAAGAAATGGAAAAACGTTCCATGCTCATGGATTGGGAGAACCAACATTGTGAAGATGTCAATGCTACCTAGAGCAATCTACACATTCAATGCAATCCCCATCAAAATACCATCCACTTTTTTCAAAGAAATGGAACAAATAATCCTAAAATTTGTATGGAACCAGAAGAGACCCCGAATAGCCAGAGGAATATTAAAAAAGAAAAGCAAAGCTGGCAGCATCACAATTCCGGTCTTCCAGCTCTATTACAAAGCTGTCATCATCAAGACAGTATGGTACTGGCACAAAAACAGACACATAGATCAATGGAAAAGAATCAAGAGCCCAGAAATGGACCCTCAACTCTATGGTCAACTTATCTTTGATAAAGCAGGAAAGAATGTCCAATGGAAAAAAGACAGTCTCTTCAACAAATGGTATTGGGAAAATTGGACAGCCACATGCAGAAGAATGAAACTGGACCATTTCCTTACACCACACACAAAAATAGACTCCAAACCGTTGAAAGACCTAAACGTGAGACAGGAGTCCATCCAAATCCTAAAGGAGAACACAGGTAGCAACCTCTTTGACCTCAGCCGCAGCAACTTCTTCCTAGAAACATCGCCAAAGGCACGGGAAGCCAGGGCAAAAATGAACTATTGGGATTTCTTCAAGATAAAAAGGTTTTGCACAGCAAAAGAAACAGTCCACAAAACCAAAAGACAACTGACAGAATGGGAGAAAATATTTGCAAATGACATATCAGATAAAGGGCTAGTATCCAAAATCTATAAAGAACTTATCAAACTCAACACCCAAAGAACAAATAATCCAATCAAGAAATGGGCAGAAGACATGAACAGACATTTTTCCAAAGTAGACATCCAAATAGCCAACAGACACATGAAAAAGTGCTCAACATCGCTCGGCATCAGGGAAATCCAAATCAAAACCTCAATGAGATACCACCTCACACCCGTCAGAATGGCTAAAATTAACAAGTCAGGAAAGGACAGATGTTGGCGGGGATATGGAGAAAGGGGAACCCTCCTACACTGTTGGTGGGAATGCAAGCTGGTGCAACCACTCTGGAAAACAGTATGGAGGTTCCTCAAACAGTTGAAATTAGAGCTACCATTCGATCCAGCAATTGCACTACTGGGTATTTACCACAAAGATACAAATGTAGGGACCCGAAGGGGTACATGCACCCCAATGTTTATAGCAGCAATGTCCACAATAGCCAAACTGTGGAAAGAGCCAAGATGTCCATCGACAGATGAATGGATAAAGAAGATGTGGTATACATACACAATGGAATATTATGCAGCCATCAAAAGGAATGAGATCTTGTCATTTGCAACGACATGGATGGAACTGGAGGGTGTTATGCTGAGTGAAATAAGTCAATCAGAGAAAGACATGTATCATATGACCTCACTGATATGAGGAATTCTTAATCTCAGGAAACAAACTGAGGGTTACTGGAGTGGTTGGGAGTGGGAGGGATGGGGTGGCTGGGTGATAGACATTGGGGAGGGTATGTGCTACGGTGAGCACTGTGAATTGTGCAAGACTGTTGAATCACAGATCTGTACTTCTGAAACAATGCAACATATTTTAAGAAAAAAGAAAAAGAAGAAGATAGCAGGAGAGGAAGAATGAAGGGGAGTAAGTCAGAGGGCGAGACGAACCATGAGAGATGATGGACTCTGAAAAACAAACTGAGGGTTCTAGAGGGGAGGAGGGTAGGGGGATGGGTTAGCCTGGTGATGGGTATTAAAGAGGGCACATTCTGCATGGAGCACTGGGTATTATGAACAAACAATGAATCGTGGAACACTACATCAAAAACTAATGATGTAATATATGGTGATTAACATAACAATAAAAAATTAAAAAAAAAGAGGTATCAAGGATAACACCTAGGTTTCATGCCTCAATTGAAAAATGCAAAATGAGACAGGAAAGACTAGAATACTCAATTCCATATAGATTCCTATTTTCCCACAATTACAAATAATCTAAATATCAATGATTTAAAATTGTCAAGTAAATTATGGTATGTTCGTACTATGTAGCCAGTAAAATAAATTAAGATAGACAAACATCCTTTTATGGAAAGACATCCATAACACATAATTTAGTCACAAGTTACAAAATATGTTTTTTACTGTGATGTCACTATATATATACATATTATCTGAAATAATATATAACAAACTTTAATGGTAGCTATCTCTATGGAAACTGGTAGGTGAGGGGAGATTATCATTATCAATTTTATCAATCTTATCATTGTTGGAGGTTCTAACAACTTAATATATTTTTGTTGTCATTAATGATCAGCAGGTATTACTTTTTTATATTAAAAAAATTATTTTCTTTAGGTAAGCATAAACAAGAGCACCTAGCCAGTGCAGGGCTATATCAAAGTCGTTATAGGCCTGAACTCTGAAGTCACACTCAGAGTTCAAATTCTGACTCTGCAGCTTATTAGCTATGTGACCTAGAGAAAACTGTTCAACTACTCAGTGCCTCAGTTGTTCATCTTTAAAAAGGAGTTACAGTAATATCTATCTCAGAAAGCAGTTGTGAGGATTATATGGGATAACGACTGTATGGTTTTTAAAACAGTACTTGGCACATGCTAAACAGAATTATGAATAAAACTCTACCGTGAGATAAATCATCATGAATTGTTTTTTTTTTATTTTACAATATGAAGGGGTACGTGTGTGTATAATTATGTTTGTTTGTACTTAACATTGGCAGGTTAAAATGGGAAGAAAATGAACATTGAGAGTTTTAATTTCAGTCACAGTCTGTGTTTTGAGGAAGACATCACTGTAGACTCTAGTGCCCAAGGAAGAAGATGTGATTTAAGAACTTAAAAGATCAATAGAATGGGTAATGGTAAATTAAGAGGAAAAAAAAGTCCTTGTAGGGACAAAAAAAAACTGAATGAACTATTTCAAATTATCAAGTTGATTACTTTAAGATCAGGTCTTTTTAAAAAAATATTGTTACTGATATTATTATGGCTTATTTTAGAACTCATTACCATATCTATCAAAATAGATGGTGATGCAGCATAGAATTTCCCCCATTTTCTCAATAAAAAGATTCATAAAATGATTTTAGCCAATTTGAGTATATAAACTTTTCCGCTAAGACAGAAGACTTAAGTCTATACTTCTAATGACTGATTTTCAAAATTTTTATACTCAGACTTAAAATCACATATTATATGAAATATATTAATTCAGAATAACTCCACTTTACTACCTTGATGTTACTTGAAATAATTTTATTAAAGTTCTTCAAATGCATCTTTGTCATCACATCTTTATTAACGATGAATTCACTTTCTGAGATGCCCTAACAGTCTTGTAGAGCTCATGATGTTCACTTCTGCCTAAACTGTCTAAATTTGTATATATGCAAACAATAACAATACTACCCATGCCTGCAGTACTCATCAACATTACATTAGGGCACTTACACTTATCATCCTGTAGGAATATATTCCTAATGTCCACAAACCCAAATACAGAATTTTCCTCCCTTCAAGACTCTTCAAAAGTTTTGTTTACAGTGATATACAGTAAAGTTCTGAGGCCAAACCTCTGGGAACAATTCCTACGGCTGTGTTAAATTTTTCTGCTCCTCTTTTAAAGCTATCATGGCAGATGATCTTTTTAAGTAACTAGCATTCACTGAGGTCATCAGGGCTTACATGTTTTTCACAAACTTCGACACTATTTTAGAATGCATTCCTTATGACAGGCTTCATAAGGACTTTTTATTAAATGCCATTCAATCTTCTAGAGGATACTATTTTGGGGAAAAGAAAGCCTTTGTGTTTAAACATCAGTCAGACAGTATGCTAAGAATCTTATATGCAGTGTCTTTTATATAAAATCCTCAGGATAACCCTGTAGGGTAGATAATATTATTTTTGCCATTTTCCAGATAAGAAAACTGAGGCAATTATGTAACTTGCCCAAGGCAGTTACATAACTTGCCCAAGCTCACAGAGCTAAAAAGTGATGGGTATTTGAAACTCCAAAATCTGGAGCTCTCAGCCACTACTTTCTGTGGCACTCCCAGTCAAGATTACTGGCATAACAAACATTTTGAAGAAAGGCTAAGAAAAGTGAAAGGGAAAAGCATGACTCTTTTTATTATAAAACACCAAGAATTCAACAGGAAAGGAAAATCTGGTCAAAGCTACTATTTTTAAAAATTAACTTAAAAATTAATCCTTCACAGACCAAAGAAGAGAACAATTTTTTCAAAGACAAAGAGCCACAGCTGTTTCAAGATATTTTTCTTCAGAGGACATTACAGAACCACAAGGGATTAAAGTGGGGTAAAATTTTTCTAAAAGTGCAACTTGTTAGAGCCTGGAAGCTTTATGTAAGTATGGGAATTTATTCTTTCTGATTTCTTTTAAAACGGTAAAGGGCAGGGCTAGGAAATGTGATTTTTCTTAAGACTAGAATTGGTCCATAACAGACTTTGACATCAGTGGGTAAAAAACTTCATATTGGACAGTCAGCTGTGTAAGAAGAAAAGGGGAAGCTGAATTAAACAGGCAAGTCAAGAAAATATGATTCAACTCCTCTGTTAAGTTTATTCAATGGTATTTTTGTGGAATGCACTTGATTATCCAATAAAGGTACCTTGAGTATTTATTGACTAGCACGTTGTTAAGCACTTTAAGTTTATAAAAAAAAAGTCTCTGTCCTCAGTCTATTTAAAATTTAAGAGTACGTAGTCATCGTTGGATGATAGGATTATATTTTTATTTTCCCTTTTGGACTATATTTTCCAGCTATAACAACATAGGCAAATTAATCTCTGTACACCTCCATTTTCTCATTTATAAAGCATGAATAATAATAGTATCCATCTCATAAAGTTCATATGAAAAACAGATGAAATAATGATCCACAGTAAATGTTTTCAATAAATATTAGCTATTATTTCAGTTTTATTGTTATTTTAAATGCTTACTATTTTTTAATGGGACCTCTACAATCCAATCGTGGTTGAGGAACAGTATAATACTTATCCAATTTTAAACAGCTTATTTAGATAATTTATTGCTACCATAAAGCAATATGTAATTAAGTACCTAATAAATGTCAAACAGAATCATGAACTGAGAGGAGAGATCACTGTTGCCTAGACTAGTCAGAAATAACTTGAAAGACAATTCAAGTTTCTATAAATGAAGAGAAAGCAGGAGAGAGCACAGGCAACCAATGTCAGAAGCCAGGAAAAAATGAAGCTCAAATCATGGAACCTGGAATAGAAGCAACCCAGTGTTAATAAGGAAGCAGCAAAGAGCACTGAGGCCACTTGTTCGTCCAAATCTAAGATCATCAAAGCCTTTCCCTCCTAAGTTTTTTCCATCCCGATATTCAAACATCCACTTCTTAGTTGAAGAGAAAAGCTATCCTCCCTTCTCCAATGGCTCATGCTCTGGGAATTCTCTCTTCATTCTTTTACTACCTGCAAGTCTTCTAAGAATCAGTAAGCTCACCTACATCACTAAGTGTAGGAGTAATAGGTAATCACATCCAGCCAGAAACAAATGTAAAGAAGTTTCTCTGTTTCATCTAATATAGGGGCACCTGGGTGGCTCAGTCGGTTAAGCATCTGCCTTCCTCTCAGGTCGTGATCCCAGGGTCTTGGGATCCATTGAGTCCCGCCTCGGGCTCCCTGCGGAGTGCAGAGTCTGCCTCTCTCTCTCCCTCTGCCTATCGCTCCCCCTGCTTGTGCATTCTCTATCAAATGAATAAATAAATCTTTAAAAATAATTTCATATAATACAAATCACTCATTTCAGTGTAGAGTGCTACAGTAGAAAGATCAAGCCTGAAAAATCAGCCTTAACTTCTAGTCCTGGCATTGCTTATGTTACTTAAATTTCACAGTCTTAGTCTTTCCATCTGTAAAATGGGTGATAACAACATGGTTGTTAAGAATATTAATTTGATAAACTTGATAAGGTGCTTAGTACAGCTGGCATAGAGTTAGAAGTCAAATAAGAGATGGGATGGTTACGAAAATAGAAGACAAAGAAGAAAAGGAGACTAAGTGAATATAAGGCAGAATTTCATTACAGATTTTTTTTGGGGGGGCAACCCTTGGTTTGAAGAGAATAAAAAAAAAAAGAATGGATCATTAGGAAACCAAAGGAGACAAAAAGTGTCTCAAAACTGATCTATACTGGCTTCTGGTCTGTCTAAACATTTTTGGCAGTAGATGTTTACATTATGTTTCACAGCTTGAAATACAGAATCTGTTAACAACTATACTAATTTAATTGCCCTTATATTTTAGTGAGAGGCCCCTATTCTCCTTATACTTAATGATATGAAAAGTGCTTGTACGGACCTTAAATTTTTTTCCTGTACACAAACGTCCATAGCCACTTTCTTTGTAAAAGCAAAAACTGGAAACAACCTAAATGTTTATCAACAGGTAGGTATATTCATACAATGGAATACTACTCAGCAATAAAAAGAACAAAATAGTAATAGCCACCACATGGACAAATCTCTGTAACATAATGCTAAGTGAAAAAAGTCAAACACAAACTACACACTGTGGGTGTCCACTTAGTGCTGTCATTCTAAATAAAATTATAGCGATAAAAATCAGATCAGTGGTTACCTGGGGATGGGGATCAGGGTCAACTTGCAGAGTCCTAAGAAAACTAAGGGTGACGGAATGTTCCTACATCTTGATTGTGGTGGTAGTTACACCACAGTATCCAGTTACCAAAATTCAAACTCTACACTCAAATGGGTGATTTGTATTATATGAAATTATTTTTAAAGATTTATTTATTCATTTGACAGAGAGAGAAAGCACAAGCAGGGGGAGCGGTAGGCAGAGGGAGAGAGAGAGGCAGACTCTCCACTCCGCAGGGAGCCCGAGGCAGGACTCGATGGATCCCAGGACCCCGGGATCACGACCTGAGGGGAAGGCAGACGCTTAACCGAATGAGCCACCCAGGTGCCCCCATGTTAGATGAAATTATACCTCAATAGGCTGAGAATAAAAAAACCTATAAGGTAACTACTGCTTTCTAACAAGTAAAAAGAACCTTCTCATACAGAGTTTTAAATAAGCAATGATGCAATTCCAGCAAAACAAAATAAGGCCCTGGTATTTTTTCATTCAAAAAGTTTACACTCTATTCCAAAAAACACTTGCATACTGGAAATGTGAGAAAAACACTCTATTCACCTGTGTCTGACTTCAAGGGCCTTGAGTTTCCAGCATTTGTATAAACTCTGCTGCTTTCCATACATTGGGTTTCTTCTTCTCCTACTACCATTTCGCCACATACGTGAACTCAATAAAACGACGAAAGGCCATTTTACTAACACCTTCTAACTCCGCCAAAGGTTCCTGAGTAAACTTCTGAAAGAATTTTAGAACTTACTTTAAGCAACCCAAACAGCCTGATGGGCCTTAAAACGGTGTCCCTTGACAATCACGATGATACAGTAACCTGGTCCCGCTCTTCCTCTTGATGCAGTAAATCCAGGAGCATCTCATGATGTGCAGGGACCTCCTGAAGGGAGCCCATTGTCTCTTCGGCCTCCACAGCTGTGGAGATGCGGAGGATACCCTGCTTTACTGCCCCAGGGCCCACGTGATGCGGCCGCTTACGGGGCGTGGACAAGGAAGGGTACAGGCCACGCCCACACGCCCGCGCCTTCCTGGATGCTGGGCGGAGCCAACTCAGGGGATTTCGTGCTCCGCAGGACAAACCGCATTGCTGGGAGGAGGAAATTGGGCAGCTGAGTGATTGTGCACACGCAGAGCCTGGCTTTGCTGGGAGTGGGAGTTCTAAATTCCCACCCTTACCTTCCTCCCATCCCCACCTGACTCCAGGTGTGAGTGCTTCTGAGCCGGACCTCAGAATTGACCCTTAATTTTCTTACGATCTAACCTTTGTCTCAAAAAGTAAAATGTCCTCACATTTATGTTGTATCAGACAACATGTCAAATAAAACTGTTCTTATTCATTCATTATTTTTGCATTGACCCATTCATATTTGTTTATACACCCAATATTTTTTAGCAAGTTCTGAGCCAGAAACTGTGCAAGTTGCTAGGACTTCCAACAAGGACCATTGGAGACGCAGGTCCTGTCCCTCCCCGGCCTTACAGCCTAGTGTAATCGCACACGGTGCACTGTCTTCAGGGACAGCAGCAAAGGGAACATCACTGAACACCTACCATACGCCAGACTGCAGGAGGCACTTAATCTGCCTCCTCATTTAACCCCACAACAATCAGGTGAAATAAGATTCTCATCATTGCCCAAATGTACAAACAAGGACCGTGAAGCCAGAGATTAAGTAATTTTTTTTAACATATGCATAGGGTGAGCCCTAGCCAAAAAAATAAAGGTGACTGTGATGTAGCTGATCCACGGTACTATCTTGCCCTCACCTCACCACACAAAGCCTCAGACTGGCCTTTTTCTATTTTCCTTAAATGCCACTGTATGAAGGATTATCCACTCAGCCAAATTAGTGCTCATTAAAATTTTAAACCAATGAGCAACATTTCCCTAAAGTCCAGTGACTCTCAGACTACTGCAGCATTAAAACTGTTTGAGTGGCTGATTAAAACAGCTTGCTGGACTCCACCCCAGCATTTGATTTAGTAGGTCTTGGGTAAGGCCCAAGAATTGACATTTCTACAAGATTCCTCCAGGGATGCTGATACTGCTGACTTAGGGACATTTTGAGAATCATTACTCTAAACGAAAAGAACAAGTAGGGCTTCTAGCCCATATAATCTAAAGAGTTCAAAGTTAACAACAAGAATAATCTACAAAACTTGTCTTGTTACCTACTTAAAACTTGGAGACAGGAACATCCAAGCACATGAGAGAAGTTTCTCAATTATACCATTTTACAGGTGAAGCAAATGAGGTTCAAAAAAGTTATGTGGGGGCACCTGGGTGGCTCAGTTGGTTAAGTGTCTGTCTTTGGCTCTGGTCATGATCCCAGGGTCTTAGGATCAAGCCTTCATGGGGGGAGCCCCCCCCCTCCCTGCTCAGCAGGGAGTCTGCTTCTCCCTCTCCCTCTGCCCCTCCCCCTGCTCAGGCTCTCTTTTTCTCTCTCAATTGAATAAATTTTTAAAAAATCTTTAAAAAAAAGTTATGTGGATTCCAAGGTAAACTATGGACTTTCAGTGTAATGATATGTCAATGTAGGTTCATCCATTTTAACAAATGTACTACTCTGGTGGTAGATGTTGGTAATGGGACAGGCTGTGCATGTGCCCAGCAAGGGGTATGTGAAAAATCTCTGAACCTTCCCCTCAATTTTGCTGTGAACCTAAAACTGCTCTAATAACAACAACAACAAAAAGTTACGTGGTCCTTGGTTATGCAAGAAGTGGCAAGGCTAAGGCCGGGAGTCAAAGGCTGCAGGATATATAGATCAAAGAATGAGTTCTGCACATGGAGAGCAGTAAATACATTACAGTTATCAGCTATGGCTCCCCTTAGTGCCCAGAATGGCAGAGTGGGGATAACTTGGGATGGCCTGGATCTCATCATGAACCGCTTTTTCCAGACAAAATTCAACTGAATCACCTGATTTTCTCTTGCACCCTGCTTCACACCTGCTTGCAATATGTAGATCTGATCTGGAGTAGGACGCAGAAATCTGCATTTCTCCTATTACATTGAATTTTGAGAAAAATTAGACAGTTCTGAATGCCCCCAGGAAATATTAACTATGTCCAAAACAACCCTTCCATTGTCACTTCTTAAAATGTTCTGACTAGGCATTAAATATTAGGGTCAACAACAAAGCCCAGCAGGCAGCAACTTGCTTTCCATCGCTCAATTTCCCACATGGTCAATAAGCTCTGCAAATCAGGCTCGTATTGGGTCAGTGGATCTTTAATCTCCTAGATGATCTGAACTAGAAAGATGGCCGCAGCAGCAAGCCAATACGGAATTAATTTCCCTTAAAAATCTGTATTCCATATATTTGGTCATCCCTAATTTTCAGTTAATATGACCTAGTTTCATCAGAGTGTCTGCTCCCCCAAAATGATTCTATTACTCAAAGAACCTGAATCTGATTAAGCTTTAAGTATGTGTGTGAATTTGAACAGGAGAAAAGGGGGAGGTTAATTAGTATGTGTTAGAGGTTAAGAAACCGATCTCCTACCCAACTCATGTCCTCATTAACCAGATGCCTACCCTATACATGTGCTCTGTACTAGACCCTAAAGCCCTAAAGGAGCATGAAATCATGGTGTCTACCCTTGTAGAGCCTACAGTCTAGTGAACAAGAGTCTGCTAACCAGCAGAAGCAGAGGGGGAATAATCCCTGCCTCAATTACACACATGTGGATACCCAACACAAAACCAAGCTGGGAAAAAGTGACAAATTACAGTAGTAAAGTAGATGGATTTAGCAGCTTCACTTTAGAACAAAGGCGCTGTATACTTTACCTCAGCAACCTCAGCATTTATCCTGAATAAATGGTCCACGTTTTCCATCCTGCGTAGGATTCAGGACAGCCCTGATCAAATCTCTCCCCAGCTAAACCCAGGGTCCTTCAGTTACTCATCCCCTCCTTTCGGTTATGCTATTTCCCCTGATACCTTCCTGATGTCAGTTACTCTTCAGAAGATTTATTCCTTAAGCCGGGAATTCTCAGAGGTTTTGTGAGTGCAAGAGGTCTCTTAAAAGTACAGATTCCTGGGCCTTTCCCTCAAGATTCTGAGTCAGTTGTCTAGAATAATATTCAGAAAACTTCATTTTTAACAAGCACCTTAAAGGCTTGACTCTTCTGGTGCCAGACACAGAGCTTTATAAGTGGTGTGTCATTTATTGCTCAAAATAGCCCTACTTAGAGATGGGGACATGAAATGCAAGAAAGTTAAATAATTTGCCCAAATTTACACAACAAGGAAATGGCAGAATCGAGATCTTAACAGAGCTCCCAGACTCCCAAACCCAAGGACAACCCAAAGTTGGTAAGCCAAATGCCAGAGGCAGTTAAATTAAAAACTAATAAGGTTTAAGGGGAAATATTAAGAAGTTTTAGGTTCAGAGAAGAGAAAAATAAGCAATGAAATCAGAAGGGGCTCAGAAAGAGACTGCCAGCCACTCAATTTTGCCTAGGGCCAGCTCCACTCATGCTAAAGCCACAGTAGTACCCTGACATAAACAAGGCAAAGCACCTTCTATAACTGTGTCAGAAAAAAAAAAAAAACTTGAGATTTTACATGCAATTAATTGCAAAGACATTTCTTAATGGCAGCCTTCTCTTGCCTTTCCAAATTAATGAGTCAGAAAAGCACTGCTCTCAATAGCATCTTTAGAAGTGGGCAAGCCCCCCTCCTGGGCTCCCATTAAAACAGAACACAAGACCTTCAGCTAAATGCTGCAATGTCCTCCAATTCAGAAAGTCACCTCAAAGCTGTAAATGCCTTTGCACAGATTCCTTCCTCAAATTCTTTTTGGTCCCAGAAGAAAAAAAGAGATGGGGAAATAGATGAAGATATGTAACTTGGATAACATGTCATTTGGGTAACATTTTGAATAACACTACAGGCAGTTAACTTATGTGAAAGATGGTTCTTTCTGTAAAGGAAAATGTCCTTTTTATTGATAAATAAAAAGTTATGCAAGTAAAGAGGGTGGAGATGGACAAAAAAACCTAAACTATCATTATGTCAGGAAGCATACTTAACAGCATTTTCAAGTCCTATTTTCCCTATAGGTGTGTGTGTGTGTGTGTGTGTGTGTGTAACATATATCAGGAGGAACTAATATTGAACACATTTTCTTTTTATAACGTCCAATCTATAGATAGACTAGGTGTGATGGGCGCCAGCCTATTCCCAAATTAAACTCCAAGTTAAAGGCCTGGGTGGCTACCTGGTGGTTTGCATTCTGCAGAGCCTTGCCTTTTTAATGAACCAACAAGGGCCCACCTGTGTTTGCTACATGTCCCTCGGATAATTAATGCTGGTAATAACACCTAAGTGTTAGCACACAAAGCACCTGGAATGCAACTCGCTGTACACATTCTAATCACATCAGCCATCGAGCTCTCCAAATGACCTTCTTCAAAACAATGACTGTCTTTGAAACCACAGAAGCCAACCTAGGAGAAAGCGGTTTCCCAGGATTTGGCAGCGGCTGAGCAGTTCTTAAAGCTAGAGTGGCACCAAGTGGTCAGGAAGGGAATTGGGCTGCCAGTTCGTATTCAAATCCTCTGGCCAGGCTGCAGGCATGCCAATCCAACAGTTTCCAGGCAGTCAGAGGTCGCAGTCCATCTTCTCAGAGCCGGTGACCAAGGCTGAGGAGGAAAACGGAGCCCCACGTACCTCTGACATTTCGATCTGATTCTGAAACTCACATAAGCCTTAAATTATCCTAATTTTAAGGAGGTTTATGTTTTCATGAACACACATACCGGGAATGGGGGTGGGAGGATAGGGAACAGCAATGAGGACCTAGTCCTTATCATTGTTTATAATATTTACATGGCATTTTCGCTTCTTAGTAAAGTCTGTGTCGTTGTGCCCCACAAAGACGGTGAGAAATTCTATCTCTGTATTACAGATTTAAAAAGAGGGTGACATGATAGGAACAATAGGAGGATAATTACTCAGAGAACACGTAAGTGTTCTATGGCTTTATAGTGGCTTGTTTAACCGCTAAGACGATATCTCCTCCTGTAATTAGCTTTTCATGGCCAAACCCAATTTTTTTTTCCTTTCTCATGCACAGTCTTTGCCTAAACCTTTATCACTACTACATATTCTGATTTTCTCTTCTTTTCTTATATTTGTCTTATTTTTTCGACTTGTTTTTCCCCCCTAATGGCTCAAACTCAGATAACTTGGGTGGCTTCAAAGACCAGTATCAGAAAGGCTTTCTCCCTCCTGTGGTTTCATATAATTATAGACATATCATTTTCCCATAATGCTGCAGCATCGTTAATCACTTCAAATACAGAGAGAGCCAGGCAAGCTTTTCTGTGAACAGAGAGCTCAGGGTCCCATTTCAATTTGTGATTATATCAATAATCTTGAGACTGTTTTATGTGAACTAACCCATTATTTCTGGAGAAACTGGAGGGAAACTGCTGAAATCATATAGGGCATACCCTTGCAGACACAGGGAGTATATGTTTGTATGATCTAAAATTCCAGATGACATTTGTCAGCTGCTTTGTCCTGCATTTCTAAGTGGCAAAAAGGCAATTTTGTCTTTTCTGTCAGTACATTCACGTAAAGAATTGTGAGAACTTTTATCATTAAAAGCACAAATTATCTGTGGATCTCTCCCACACACAGCAGAGGCTAGTATGAATTTAAACTGCTTATAGATCAGAACAAAAACAACAAATTAATCCCGATGTACTTCTCTAAAATACTCTAGTGTAATTTTCATGCTGAAGTCCCTACACCCTGAGACCACAAGCAAATCTTGTAGCAATTTCACAGATAATCTTATGGCAGATTGGAAAGATTAAAGGAAGCAAAATTTCTAAAGAAATTATTTCACGGGGAAAAAAAGAGCTTAACACAAATATTGTCATTTGTATTGATTATTTCTCATAAATACATCTCTAACCAGGAGATCTCCAAGTAGACAATAAATATATCACACATCATCTCCAATCAGAAAAATATTTTATTTGGGATAATAAATGGGGAATAACATACACTACTATGGTCAAACAGTAGAACCACAAGACTGCAGGAAGGAATGTTGAGATATAATTTGCTATTCAGGGCGCCTGGGTGGCTCAGTCGGTTAAGTGTCTGCCTTCAGCTCAGGTCATGATCCTGGAGTCCTGGGATCGAGCCCCGCATCGGGCTCCCTGCTCAGCGGGAAGCCTGCTTCTCCCTCTCCCACTCCCCCTGCTTGTGTTCCCTCTCTCGCTGTGTCTCTCTCTGTCAAATAAATAAAACCTTAAAAAAAAAAGAAAAGAAAATGTATTCATTTGTTTAAAAAAAAAATGTTTACTGAGCACCTACTGTGTGTCAGGTACAATCCTCAGGACAGGACACAAGGCTCCCGCCCTGCGGACAGCCCTCGCAGATATTACATTCTAGTAGGGGAACTGTGAAAATTGTTCTGTGTAGAAACAAATAATATAATATCAGGTAAGGATAAACGAAATAAGTATGAAACAAAGTATACCATTTGAGAACTACGTTACAAAAGCTGCAGCTGTAGATTGGGTGGTTGAGGAAGGCCTCTCTAAGTATATAAATTTGAGGCAATGAGGATCCATAAACAGATGCGCACTTTAGGATTTAGCCTTAGTAGCAGCCAATAGAAGTACCAAAGGGAGAAAAGAGTGGAGGCCCCCAGTAGCTGGGGCACGCCTTTAATTCCATGGGGACTTGGGTAAAGAATAACCAACCATCAGGCATATTAAATGCCTATTCCTAAACTTCTTAGAATCTAAGTGTTTATCCAATGTCTTCTACTTTGGCAAGGGAAAAGACCCAGGGTCACACTATAAACAGATCATCCTTGACATTTCACAGTGGTTGGAATTAATTACCATGGGATAATAGCATCAAGACTTAAGCTTATAACAAATGTTACTTTCAAATCAGTTATGCAAATGCAGCTTTAAGAAGCCTAATATATGTAGATTTATGACTAGTTCCTTAAAGGTAATGATTTAAAAAAAATTTTTTTCAACACCCCTAAATTCTAAGAGGACTTTATGATATAAAATAAAAAGAAAAGAAAAACAAACAATGGACCTCTCTTTAATAAACAAAGAAATGTAGCCTTTTCTACTAGAAATAATAATATAAACCCACTGATTTCTTTTCTCACATCGCATATTTTACTGAGCTTTCGCATATATCAGAAGGCAAAGGCAGCCAGCAATCTGGAGCTCTGGCACATAGTAGATTCCATCTCATTTTGCATATATAGGGCCTCATGCTGTGGAATTAACAACTTTTAGATTGTTCTAGTGTAACCATTGAGCTGTTGCATTTGAATATGATGTATATTTTTTAATTTAAATAAAATGCATTTAATATTGATTTTTTTCATCCATATTCAGTATGCTAGCCAAACTACAAAATATACTGATGATATAAAAAGTCCTTTCCGGAGCTTAAGATATCGTCTATGATTCTGTATGATGTTTCATTTGTACTTAGTACAAATTTGCCACTCCAGAATTCCTCAACCTTCTCTAGTCCAATCAATAAATGTTGATAGTTTATAACGTGAAAAGTTTTCCTCCACATACTAGTAAAGTATAGTACACAATGGCTTTTTGAGATTCTATAAAGATATGGAATTAATGTATTAGATATGAGGCTATCAAATTAACAAAGCACTGGTATACTACCAAAACAGCAAATTTTATGAGGAGACACAATAAAAATCATGTTAGTCTATATGTTAAGCTTAATTAAAGATGAATATCTTCAAGACAACCTTCCTGTCCACATTAAAACCATGGGATGGCAATTCCCCAGAAATGCTTGAAGGACCTAGTACATTGGAAAGTTTTCAAAACAACTCCTGAATGGTATGGGAAAGCAATTTAAGAATTTATTTATTATTAATTTATTATTAATTTATTAGACATTAAAATATATTAAATATAGTAATAAAAATAAATTATATTAAATTATAATACATAAATAGAATAATACAAATATATTTTATACATTATATTAAATATATAATATAAATAATATTGATATGAATATATTAATTATAATATATTAAAATAAATATATTAAATTGTAATGTATTAATTAAAATATATTAAAATATATTCATTGTTGATGTTTATGGAATTTTACATAATCCCATCCAGATTGCAGATGAGAAAACTAGCAGACAACTATATGAACAGCACGATTGTGTCACGTAGGTCATGGGTAGATTTTGTTTGTTTGAGGTGGTGATATTCTATACAATGACCAAGAGAAGAAAGATAAATAATTTAACAGTTACAGTTCAGTTGAGACCATCGACCATCTCTATTTTTTTGCACCAGAGATTAAAATTTATTTCAAGTTTTTCAATTTAGTAAAAGTACAAGAAATAATACACACACTCTTATTTATAACTATAGCTTCTTTCTGAGTTTTATGTGAGCTCAAGTGAAAACTTTTATTAAAATGCAGAAAAGTCAGATCATACAGTACAGAGAAGCAAAAACCATTTACTTTAAAATGAATCCCACAAAAAATTTATAATTTCCTGATAGATCTTCTCCTGTCATCTTCAAAGACTGTCAGTGAAAGTTTTATTTTCATCATTTTTAAGCAGAAAATCCTTAATCATTATCAAAAGAATTTAAATTTGAGGTATCCATCTGTTGCATTTTTTCAAGGCGCCAAACACCCTTTGCAGAGAGAAACCTTGGTTTTGAACTTCAGTGATTAAACAGTGGTCTCCTTTGTACAATCTGCTTATACTGCTGTTAGATAGCAAGTATTTTAATGCCAACCTTCAGTCAAGAGCCTCTTGTCCTACAAGACACTCATTATTCAAGAAAAAAAATATCATCTACATTTAAAAAATAAAAGGAGGGAATCTGTGTTCACACAAGTATTTTATGTTTTTTGTTTTTTTTTTTTTAATCTCTAATTCGGAGACTTTGCAATCACCAGAATTGTGAACTATTTTTCCTCTCTGAAATAATAAAGGTACCACTTAATTATCATCTCATGGTCATTTTGCCTGCTATATGCAGATTGCAAAACTCAGTAACAAGTCTAATGAAAAGCATGTCTTCATGGCCACAACCTCTTTATACCTGGACTGAAGCTTTCAGAAGATGATTATATGGTTGCTGCAAGAAAGTCACCACACAAGGCCAGAGGAACAATCCAGATGCCTGAACTCCTCCTAAGCACCTTACTAGCACACTGCCCACTGAACAGCCCCAACCAATGGAGTGGCTTATAAAAGAGGCCATTTTTAAATATCCTAATAAAAATGCTTTGAAAAGACAATTTTAAATAAACATAATAGTACAACGAGGTTAAGATAATGGGCTGGCTTTATTAAAAAAAATAACCAACTTGTAGTTTGAATTAAGAATAATGCCAAAAGGAGATAAAAACTGATATTTTACAGTAATTTTCACCAAATGAATGAAACAGTGCTTAGATAGGAGAACCTAGAAAGAATGCAGAATTCTATCCATCAATTTGTTATAAACGACAGCATATGTTGTGTTTTATTTTGAATTCTCTGATAAATGAATGTTTATCCTGGGATCAATGGCTCTGGGTGAATGGCAGATTGCAGCAGCAATTGCTTTCTTACCAAGAGAATTATCTTAAATCAGATCTCCTTTGTTTGATGAAACCTAAATTGCAGGGGGAATATTTAAACATCTAAGGAGAAAATCCATAGATAAGCTAATACATGGCTCCAAGATGCATTTAGCAGAACTAATTGTCTCTATTATTCTTTTATTCTAAATGCTACAGATAGAACATACAATTCAAATAACAAAATACTGTATCATTATAGGTGCCCTGATAAGGGACAGTAGGCCACCAAAATAGTATATTTATGGCAAGTGATATTGGAAGGTTGGAACAAATTAGACAATTATGTGATAGTAAGTCTAGCTTAATAAGTGGATTAAGAACATAAACTCCTTCCCTGTGTTGTGACATACTTTTTCGAGGCAAGCAAAACACAGCAGCTATCTCTTCTGTATCTGTGGCCACAAATGTATTCAACAAGCCCTGGGACCAAGACGGCTCTCTATTCCATAGGTAACCACATACCCATGGCCCTGATGAAAGTGGTAGAAAAATTAACTGCAGTTAAGAGTACAGTGCTGCAGGGCAGACATTTATATGTTTGAATCCTGTGTCTGTCACTCATTAGACGTATAATCCCATTTAAAGTACTGAACCTTGGGGTGCCTGGGTGGCTCAGTCGGTTAAGCGTCTGCCTTTGGCTCAGGTCATGATCCCGGGGTCCTGGGATCGAGTCCCGAATTGGGCTCCCTGCTCAGTGGAGAGTCTGCTTCTCCGTCTCCCTCTGCCACTCCCCCTGCTTGTGCTCTCTTTCTCGAATAAAAAAATAATCTTTAAAAATAAATAAATAAAGTACTGAAACTTTCTGAAGCCCTTTTAACCTAGCTGGTTAGCTATGGAATAATAAGCATATGTAAAGTATCAAATAGATGACTCACCACCATATTCTTACCTCTCACACACTTCTCAACCCACTCCATCATGGCTTATTGCCTCCCCACTCCACTGAAAGAGCTCTCCTTAAGGTCACCATTGTCACTAAGCCCAAAGGCCATTTACATAGCCTCCATTGTTCTGCTACAATGCCTCAGAAGCATTCTCCTTTCTAGAAACATCTCCTTTTCTCTGTAGGGGGAGAGAGAGAGAGAGAGAGAGGCAGACACACAGAAGAGAAGCCACCATGTTCAGAGAGAAAACAGCCACCTGTGCTTCTTCTGGCTCTTGGAACCTGACCTTCCTAAGTATGAGTTCTGTGACACTGCCATGAATCTTTACTGTGACTGTCCCTTTGGGGCACCTTAAAAGACCAAGGACACTATGCAAATGGAAGACAGGATCACCTTTAAATCTATTTTAAGCTTTCTCTTCAATATCCAGCACCGTGTGCCTTCCCCACCTGGATTTCTTAAACTTTGGCAACAGATAAGCATACAACACATTCATTTGACAGGTACTGAGAAGCAGTGAAAAGAAACGTGAAGGTCCATGGCTCAATGTGATCCATTCTTAAGCCCCTTCACCAATTAAGTGGTGTCCCTGGAGGGTTCTTCCAGGTCAGGTGTTGGAAAGGTTTCCTAGAATTTAGAAGAAGCTAACATAGGACAGCCCCAGGCCTGTGATTTTTCTTCACCCCTTAAGAGACTTATTTAAAATAAATAGCCAAGGCTTTGTCTCTTTGCCATAGCCTTCCTTATTATGAACTGAGGTCAGGACAAATAGCTCATGTCCCTGACTCAAAGCTAAGGATGAAATGGCTCCTTTGAGGAATCAGTAAATCACAAAATCCTCCTGGCAAAGGACAAATGGAGTTTGCCCTTCGCCACCGGCTCAAACAGGTATCAACAGGACTTGGAACCGAGGCTCTTATGTTTCTGCTTTGCTTGAGGCCCTTCTAACTGCCCCTTGAATGGGTCACTCCATCTCTCCCCCATCCCATCAGTACCTAGGTAGAGAGATTCAGGGCTATATTACTGTCAATGTTCTGTGACTGTCAGTGATGCGTTTGCTAAGACAAAGACTGACAAATTGCACTCTTCACATTAATTTTCAAGTACATTTTTAAAGCACATGCCTCTGATGAAGTATTTTGAATAGTTCTGTGGATGTCAAGGAGACATTTAAAATATCTCACTCATAATTTTTGAAAATCTTCCTCATTCAAAGTTGTCACAGCTTGACAGCTTAGCTCTGTTTTGAGTATATTCTTTTACAATGTACTACAAACTGATTGAAGAGCTGACAAATCTGACTTAACCCAAACAAGAATCTTTAATATATCTGATTGAAAAGAATGTTTAATGAAAATGCATATACAGACATTACATCTAGCATCCTATTTTTAAAAAGTCAAATTACACAATTAAAATCTTTACTGAAAATATGCCTCTATCCCCCCACTAGAAAAAAGAAAATCACTCCACCATCTATTGAGACAAAATGCTGAAATTATTAGAAATCACCATGATTGAATATTCATGTATTTTTTTGTCTAAAGAAATTTCAAGATTTTATTTCCTACATGTACCTTTAAACAATGTTTAATATAGTTATTTTCCAATTTATCCATTCCTTTGAATCCAATGACTGATCCTGGCTTGTACAAACAACTTATAAGAAAGAGAGTAAAACACTGAAATAGGGTTATTATAATTCTTCTCTAATCCAGGCTGGAAAAGTAACCTTATGATTATTAAGTACAAAAAAGGAAGAGAAGAACAAAAGGAATCTGTAGCTAGATAAAAGGAGAAATTGCCTGTGTAATTGAGTTAAGGTTCTTAGTGCAGTGAGGGTTCTACCCAAACATCCATAAGCAAAGTAAGTCCATAAAATTCTACTGATAGCAGAACAAGAAACAGCCATAAGATAATCTCTCTAAATATTTTTTTGGTTTCGCTAAAATACACTTGGTTCCCTGCATCCTTTTCTTGCATTAAGATTATGCCACTAATAAGGAGTAGAAAAATAATACACCATAACACAAGGCACAAATTCCTGCCAGACAGGAGGATGAACAGAGAACCTTTCCAGTGCTGGGAAGAAAGGAAGAAATAAAGGAAAGAAAGAGAAAGATGGGAATATCCCAGCCACTTACATCCTTCAGGGTGGAAAAGTCACAGAAATATCCACATAGTGTTGTTGGAATTTAAGAACACTGGGAGCGGGTGCCCCATTTCCACAGGTATAGCTGAGGAAGCCAGAAGCATCTCAGAAGAGCCAAAGTAAGTGCACATCACAGCAGTACATCCCACATAGCATGAAAGTCATAGAGCAACATCATGCCCTCTGCGCCTGGCAGATATTTAAACTATGTACTTTTGCGGGCCTTTCAGAGCCTCCTTCCCTTCTGGGCAGTTCCAATGACATGGATGAGATTCTCCTTCCGTGTGGTTCTCCAGTGGCCACTCTACCAGACTTTCACAGTTAGAAGCCCTTTGCCTTCCTCCTGGGTAGAACCGAAAGCAGTTCAGAGACAGGTCTGTTCTGGATGTGTCCCACATTTGTTCCATGGAAAAGATGCATTATCTGTTTGGCTGTTAGTGGACATGTAGTTATTCCCTAAATGCAGTCTTCCAGTGGCTCTCTCTGCTTTTACTTAGGCTTCTGTAGCTCTTTCTGACATGATTGAGCTCCCAAAGTCCACAGAGGTCCCCGCTGTAGGTTCTCCTAACAACCCTCCCAATTGCATGAGCCAGTTTCTTAAAATAAATCTCTTCATACACATGCACACATACACACACACTCACACACACACATGCATACACAAACACACATCCTCTTGGTTTTGTTTACCTGGAGAAACCTGACTAATACAGGGTTTAGCATAATATTCTCTAAAGGAAATCTCTTCACCAAATCCTCTCTTGTCAGCATTTTGACACCTTTCTACAATTTTGATTTGACTGAAAGGTTCCTGTCCTTTAAAGAGCTATTTTAATCTGACACCTTACTTAGTTAAGGAGCATCTATAACATCCTTGTGCCTTTGAAAAATCCTATTGCAACATTCTGTTCTAGGTATTAATAGGTCTAGGGGAACAAAAGAGCAGTGCTCAGGACAAGGAGACTTCACAGAGGAGGGACCTCACAACCAGAGACAAGGATAGGATTCATGGTGATCAAGGCCGGATGCCAGCATTTGGGGGACCAAAGCAGCAATTCAACACCATGGCAATCAGCCCGGGACAAATAGCCCTGAGAGGTTAGTGCCAACACTGAATTGACTCCTTTGTATCTACAAGAGATGGTTTCAAACTAGAAGAGTCCCAGTTAACGTGTGACTGGCAAGTTTGTGGAGTTTTTTTCTTCTACTAGAGGGAATAACTAAACGAAAAACATGAGCGCAGTATGAAATTGGTTTTGGAAAACAAAAAAAGCTACATGTTTATTCACATCTGAGTCAAAATGAGAATTCTGACTTTTCTGATTTTATTTCAGAGGGAAGGTTGAGCAACTGCAGGCTACTCGATATTTTTGACTGTCATAAATCAACCCTGATATAATATGATATGCATGAGTGTATCATGATACACTCGATATAATATGATATGCATGAGTGTATCATGGATTTGCGTAGAATATGGAAAAGCAGGGAACACAGAGATGATCAGCACCCAAAGGTGAAGCAGGACAAAAAGTAATAACTACAAAATGATGAGGACTGGGACATTTCCATTAGCATATTATGGGATTATCTGGAAATGCCCAAATCTTTGGAGAGGACAAATTATAAGGAAATGCCAAAACTATAACATAGTTAGAACTGTATTTTTATTGTAGTGTGTGTGTGTGTATGTGACATGCATAAATGCATACTTATAAAATATTCATTATATAGTCCTGAGGTAAGAGAGATAGGTCATAAAATTCATTTATTTCTAGATATTAATAGCCCCAAACAGTGATGGGTCCTGGAAGTTGACATTTTGAACGCTTCTTTCATTCAACCAAGACTGACAGCATAGTATAATAGTTGAAAGCACATAATCTGGGGGTTTCAAATCACAATTCTTTCATTTAATAGTACTGTGACCTTGGGAAAGTTATATAACTTCTCTGTGTCTCATTTCCTGATGGGTAAAAGAGGAATAACAGTAACTGCTTCATAGGGGTGTTACAAGAATTAATGAAGAGACTTAATATCTATGTAGCCCTTAGAATAGTGCCTGGAATATAGTGAGCTCTACATAAATATTTGTTAAATAAAAATAGTATGGTAATACACATTAAGATCACAATAATAAATTGTATAAATTGTATATTTAGGGGGTTTTTTTTGGATATTTCACTTGTTTTTCCTCTCCTAAACCAATCATTTTTATTTTCTTTATCACATTCAAAAAGGGGGGAAGAAACCTCAATTACATTTTTATTTTTTAATTTTTTATTGTTATGTTAAGCACCATACATTACATCATTAGTTTTTGATGTAGTGTTCCATGATTCATTGTTTCTGTATAACACCCAGTGCTCCACGCAGAACGTGCCCTCTTTAATACCCATCACCAGGCTAACCCATCCCCCCACCCCCTCCCCTCTAGAACCCTCCGTTTGTTTCTCAGAGTCCATCGTCTCTCATGGTTTGTCTTCCCCTCCGATTTCCCCCCCTTCATTCTTCCCCTCCTGCTATCTTCTTCAATTACATTTTAAAGTTGCTTAAATCAAATGAGCCAATGTAACAACTACAATTAAAGTTGAGGGTCCAGTATACTTTTAGAAGTTTGGGAACAGCACTAAAATCAAGGTATTATAAGATTGTGGAGATATTAAATTGATATTTAAAAAGAAAGGAAGGGAACTGAGAAATATAAATCTTTCATGAAGAAAATATAAAAATACAGTGGAGTTTTGAAATTCAAACTACCAAACTTTCCACTCACTAGGGTTTTCCCATTTGACTGAAAGAGTCCTCTCCTTTAAATAGGCTATTTTAATCTGGCACCTTACTTGTTAAGGAGCATCTGTAACATCCTTGTGCCTTTGAAAAACCCTATTTATAAAGGTGACTTTTAAGAATTCTAGATATGGTTTGTAATCAACCAATGTTTAGGCCAGTCTTCTATCTACAATAATCAATGAAAATTGATAAATTGGAAAGGTTTACCTAGTGCACTATTAGATTTTTAATTAAAAGTGGCTCTCATTTGGTTTAATATACTGTTTTTAATAACAGGGGAGTGAACTCAAACATTATTCAAGATTTCCAGAGTTGCGGGAAAAAAAAAAAAGTTGCCTAACTCTCAGCTAACCAAGAAATTTTTTGAATTTAATTATCCAGAATAACCCAGCATTCAAGTTTATCCAAGTCTTACTACTATGTCCTGAGTTTGCTTTTGCCATATTGCTTATTACGTCCTCAGTTCTAATTTTTTATGTTGGCAAAATCATTGAAAATGCATATAATTGAGTAATGTGCTTGTTAACAAAAACAAGACACATTTCGACAACTGGTAACACAAAAAATAACCACTCACGGACATACTCATAATAAAAGTTCACAAAGAAGTTCAGCAGCTTAGTTCTTTCTGTGAGGAAAGTGTCTGGTTTTCCATACAAACTAACCCAGAATTGAGAAATAGGAAGGAAATTTAATATAATGGCACTCACCAAAAGCATTCAACCTGAGGTAGATCAGGACATGTGCAAAAAGATATCAGGACATCTGCACACCTGGCTTTAGGGAGCTGGAGTCTGTGGTCGTTACCACTTGTAAACTTTGGGATTTCCCACAGTTATTTATACAAATATAGCCTCACATCATTAAATCTCATCAGGGCTGCCACTCTCTGCCTCTGTCCACACAGAATGCTAAATAAGGAAATGGTGTTTCAGAGCTTCATCTTCAGGAGACTGAGATGTTACAATTTTCCTTCCTAGAGGACCCTGGCTAGAGGTTGAGACTCTCCTGGATATTTGTCTTCAGTTTCTCTCATTTGTCCTTTGTTCAGAAAGGTCATCATGTGCTCCTCAGAAGCATCATGCCAAGCCTCTTCTTTGAGACATATATATATAAATTCTCTTGTGAAACCCGCAAAAGAGGCAACCTTGAGCATAAATGCTCAGAGAACATTCTTGGCTTAAGTTGGGTTGCTACAACAGAATACAATAGACTCGGTGGCTTCAACGACAAACATTATTTCTCACATTCTGGAGGCTGGAAAAATCCAAAATCATGGTATAGGCAGATTTGGTTCCTGGTGAAAGCCCTCTTGCAGATTGCTGCCTTCTTGCTGTTTCTTCACATTGGAGAGAGAGAGAGAGAGGGTGAGAGAGAGGTCACTCGGTTTGGTCTCTTCTTATAAGAGCTCTTAATCTCATATAAGGACTCTACCCTCCTGACCTCATCTAAACCTAAGTACCTCCCAAAGGTCCTACCTCCTACTACTGTCATATCAGGGTTAGGGTTTCAACATAGGAATTTTGGCAGGACACAAATATTTAGCCCATAACAATTTTTCTATCTGTTCCCACTTTCAATATCACTAGATGCTATCCACACCATCACTCTCTCTTTGTATTATACTCTCTGGCCTGGCAAAAGGACAGTTTGTTAACAAAGGTAAGTAGCATTTTCTGATCTTTCTCTTCAGCATATATGATTCAGGGAAAATCAAAGATTAAAATGGGACAAAATGGTTTAAGTAAAAAGATCATATTTTGAAATCAGTATCTTTTTTATTTTATATACAATGCTTAATCTTGTTTCCTCCCCTGTCAAATGAGGTAACAATAATACCTACTTCTCAGATTGTGCCGTGGATACTAAATAAGAGCCATTTGGTGATTCCTCCCAGTACTTCTTGAGGGCCTAGTCTGTGCAGATACCGTACTATACACTCAGGATAGCACAGTGAAGAAGACTGTCAAAATCTCCACATCACTGAGCTTCCATTCTAATCGGTGTGATAAGCAAATATGTACACTTTACAGTTAGGCAGTGCAGAGAACTTTGTAGAGAAACAAAAGCAGTGTGGAAGGCTAGAGAGTGACAAAAGGTACTATTGGGGATAGGGTGGTCAGGCCAGACCTCTCTTTGGAGATTAATATGAGTGGAAACCTATTAAAGTGACAGAACAAGCCATGCGCAGACATGCAGAGAATTCTAGGCAAAGAATAGGAAGTACAAATTCCAGAGAGATGGCAACTTCTTGGGATCTTCAAGGAATAATGAGGAAGTCATTGTGGCTGGTACACAGTGGTCAGTGGGGAGATTGGTGGGGGGGAATGAAATCTAAGAAATAAGGGGAAAGGAATGGAAGCAGATCATAGAGAGTCTGGCAGAGTGAGTAATCAAAACATAGCTATTCCTGACACATTTCAACCCTGTATTGTTGATGCAGGTTGGGATAGATAGTTCCCTTCATATTGTCAATAAGTCCTCTTTCAAAAGAAGACACTTGCTGAATAGATGATGGTCCTGTCACTTTCCCCCAATGCTATCAGTACCATATTTGGGTTCTCATTGACCCTGGGCTTTCAGCAAATGACAATTGCTTTTCCTCTATCCAAAGCCCTGTTCATCCTAATGAAGATGCATCATTGGCACTTGCTTCCTGCATAGCTGGGAAAGAGCAGTAGAACCAAAAAGCCCCATACAGATGGAGGAGCTCAGTAGAACATCTGCCTTGCGTGTCTGTCACCTCCCTACCTTCTGCTCCTGTGTTAGCTGCCAGCCATTGCAGCAGTTCCTGAATCAAGGGACCCTCCTCTTCTGGTGTTTTCTTAGAGCTTTGACAGATTATCTGTACTGTTATTCCCAACAGCATCACGCCATCTTTCTTAAAACTGTAGGAAGATCCTGATGGAAATCTCAGTCCTTAAAAAAAAAAAAAACAAAAAACTGCACCCAGACAGATCCATTAAACCATAGCCACACCTGCAAGTGTCCTATCAACTGACATTAGGCAGTTAATCCATTGCATCAATTACATGGATGACCTATACTGGTCCATATGACATTAAAGAAACAAGACAGCTATGGAGAATGTATTTGTCCCTCTCCAACTCCTGCACAACCACTCTAGTCCAAATCACCCTCATCTCCTGCCTAGATTACTATAGTAGCCTCCTGACTGATCTAGTGGAAACCGCTTTAATCCAAACTATCACTCACCTGATTATTACTAATACTAAATAGGCCTCCTAACTAACCTATTTCCAGTTCAGTTCCCTTTACCCCAGTTGATTTTCCACATTTGGGCATATGAAGTGACATTCTGAAACTGAATTCTAAACACCTGAGTTTTGTATAAAACCTTTTTATGATTTCCCAAAGCTGTTAGAAACTATTTAGTATAGGTCAAGATTCCTATTGGCACCTTAAGGTGATGCCTGATCTAGCCTTTGCCTAGCTCTTATCTAAGAACAGTGTTCCTCCACCCTACCCCATTCTCCATACTTTAGTCCTAGTGGTCTTTATTCTGTTCTGCCAACATGCCATGGTCCTTTCTGCCTTGGGGAATTTTTTAAAACTGTTGTCTCAGACTGGAAATTCTTCCCAACCACATCTCACTTCACCTACTAAACCTGCAGCTTTCACATACAACTCAAACATCTAGGGTTACATGCCTTGTGCTTCTCAGACAGGTCCACCACTCTCTAATCCTCACTACAGTTCCTTTTACTCTAGTTTTGAAGCTCTTCTAGTTTGTAGTTACATGTCACTGAGATTGATTATTTTATTAAATACCCATCTCCCTCCACTAGGCTGTACTCACTAGGAAGCCAGGGAATTTGCTTTTTTCACTTCTTGAATCCCAGCACTTTCTGGTTCCAAAGCTAGTGCTCATTCTACTGCTTTCTGGACCAATTTGTCAAAGAACAGATAACCATTTAAACTGAGACAGCTCTTAATATAAAGACTGCCTGTATAGGTTTTTTAAACCTATGCCATTTGTTTCATTTTATACAGGAGAAATAATAACATCAGTTCTTTCAGGCATGAGTTTGAGCTAAGAACTGAACGAAGAGCTGAGACATCCATAATACGTGTTTTGAGCAACACTTTGCGAAACCAAAAACTTTGATCTTTCTTCTCATTGAAGGTATATCCAAAAAGCTTGACTGTGGACATAGTGAACATAAACAAAAGGTAAAAATGCGGAGCGCCTGGGTGGCTCAGTCTCTAAGCGTCTTCCTTCGGCTCAGGTCATGATCCTAGGGTCCTGGGTATCCAGCTCCCTGCTCAGTGGGAAGCCTGCTTCTCCCTCTCCCTCTGCCTGCTGCTTGTGTTCCCTCTCTTGCTGTCTCTCTCTGTCAAATAAATAAATAAAATCTTTTTAAAAAAAGGTAAAAATGGAACTAGTCAATCTACTGCTTCCATGAGCATACCTAGTTTGTTCAGTGAAAGTGAATATCTACTTGTTTACTTGTGACAGGTTCTACTTGGGTTCCTTGGTACCAATTCCATATTTTAAGTGAATAAAAAGGCAAATGACAGAGTTGCAACATCATGCCTTCCTACAAAAAAATAAACTATTTTTATAAATGTATTTAATAACACTACCATAAACTCCTGAGCTTTTAAAAAAGCATTACTTCATACTTGAGGAAAAAGAATAAAAGAATATCACCAATCTACCCAAATTATAAATTCCCATGAAAAAAATAACAAGAAAGAAGGAAAGACAGAAAGATATAGAAAGCAAAAAAAGGAAACCAAAAAAAAGAGAAAGATACAGAAAGATAGAGAGACAAAGCAACATTGAGAAAGCACTCAGTCGTAAGTCTTAGAACTAGGGATTCTCTGTGAAATCATCATGTCATTCTAATGCAGATGCAGGAAAATGTAATAGTATTATACATATATATACATATATAGTTATATACCCTATAACTAACCTCTCAATTAATAAGGAAATCGGAGGGGGAGACAAACCATGAGAGGACTATGGACTCTGAGTAACAAACTGAGGGTTCTAGAGGGGAGGGGGTGAGGGAATGGGTTATCCTGGTGATGGGTATTAAAGAGGGCATGTACTGCCTGGAGCACTGGGTGTTGTACGCAGACTATGAATCATGGCATGAAACACTACATCAAAAACTAACAATGTAATGTATGGTGATTAACATAAGATAATAAAAAAATAAAGCACATAAAAATGATGTTTGATATTCAAATCACAGTATCAAAATTCCATCAAATGGTGGGCAACAACTTTATTTCTTTAATAAAAGCAATACATATTTATTGTTAATCTACTGTATGCAAGCCACTGGAATCCCTGTCTCCATAAAATTTAGATGTTAGTAGATAAAGGTAATCAATAAATAATAAATATAATCAGTACATTATATGATCTGTTGGAAGATGACAAATGCTATGAAAAAGTAAAATAGAAAGGAGTTCAGAGTGCAGGGACAGGGAATTGCAATTTAGACACGATGGAGATAGTAAACCTCATTAGGGTGGTGACATTTAGCAAAGTTTAAAAAAGTTGAGAGAGCTAGCATTGTGAATATTTGGGGGGAAGTGCATTTCAGGTAGAGGTCAGGACTGTATCTGGGACATTCTAGAAACAGCAAAGATATGTGTGTGGCTTGATGTGGAGCAAGTGAGGCAGGAAAACATGGGAGAGGAACTCAGAGAAGTATTAAGGAGCCAGACCACATATTTTCATTTCCCTGCTGGTTAATGGTGTTGAACATCTTTTCATGTGCCATTTGTATATATTCTTTGTGAAGTACCTAAATATTTCCCAATTTTTAAATTTGTTCGCTTGTTTCTTCACTAGGGAGTTTTGAGAGTTTTTATATTTTTTTGGATACAAGTCCTTTGTTGGACATGTGGTTTGCAAATGTTTTCTCCCAGTCTGCAGTTTGTCTTTTTATTCCCTTAATAGTCTGTTGCAGGGCAAAGGTATTCAATTTTGATGAATTCCAATTTATCAACTTCTTTTATGGATCTTGCTCTTGGAATTCCATCTAAAAATACTCTGGCTTAACCCCAGGTCATGAATATTTTCCTCTAAAAGTTTTATAATTTTAAAATTAGATTTGCAATTCATTTTGAGTTGATTTTTATATAAGGTGTAAGGATAAGATTGAGTGTCATGTTTTGTAAATGGGCTCAAATAGTGCCAACACTGTCAAAATGACTATACTTTTTCCATTGAATTGCTCAGGTGCCTTTGTAAAAATCAAATGGCAATTATATAATGGAATATTATTTAGGAGCAAAAAGGAATGGGCTATCGAGTCATGAAAAGATATGGATGAATCATAAATGCATATCTTTAAGTGAAAGAAGCCAGTCCAAAAGGACTACATACTATCTGATTACAATTATATGGCATTCTGGGCAAGACAAAACTATAGACACAGTAAAAAGATCAGGGGTTGCCAGGGGTTCAGAAGGGAGAAGTTGAAGCATGGGGGATTTTTAGGGAGGGGTGTAACTATGCTGTATGATACATAATTCCTGACATATGACACTACGCATCTGTCAAAGCTATTCAATTTATAAAAATTTACAAGGGACCTTAATGTATGCAAAATTTTAAAAATTACTTAGGATGACATGGGATCCCAGGATGGAATACAGAATGTGACTGTATTATGGATGTATAAAAAAACCTCACTGGAAGAGGTGATGCTGACCCAAGTAACTTTGGAAATTGGTGGAGTTTATAAAATTAAATGTAAAAGAAACTCTATTGAAATGCTATGCTCAATCACTTCTCATTATTTTGGTTAAGATTAAGTGTAAACACTATGTTCTAGTTGATAAAGTTTTTCCCATACAAGATTAAGAAATCTAACTCAGCTATACATGTATACTGGAATTAAACAATTAAGTATATAAATGGTGAATGATGGGAGCCAGAGTCTCATTATTGGCGTGGGAGTTTACAGATAAGCAAGAGACGGAGCTAGAATGATCCATATGGTAATGGAATTAGAGTTGAAGACATCATTATTAACTCATGTTTAGCTTAATATAAATTAAAATGATCACATGCTGAAATATTTACAGACACATGTATAGACACAGGATACACACATATATTTCCTTGATCCATCAACCTAGAGGGCCTAGAGTCAGTGACATCTCAGTAGCAGTGAACAAACCTAATGCCCAGGTCTTGGTTTCTAACACTATTATCCAAGAAAAAGAACCAGGTCTTCTTGGAGAATGGGGGAAAGGGGCATTCTAGGACGGGAATAGAAAATATAGAAGAGGTGCCTAACAGGAAATACACAAGATATGCCAGGAGTATCTTGTAGTGCCAGGAATTAAGGAAATACTTTCAAAAACAAAAAACACCATCAGGGCACATGAAAGTGAAACAGGAGCCAACTGAAAGAGATCCCAATGTTCCAACTTGGAAGAATTTGAGCAACAAAATAAAATAGTATTGGATTATAACCCATAAAATAAATATCCATGGGCCCATACTGATCAAAATAAATTAATTAATTAATAAATAGGGAGAAGAGCTAAATCTTCCACACAGAAGAATTTCAAATGATTTATTTGCATATTCTTCCCTCAAGGAGGGGGGAACATAACTCAACTTGGGTTGATCTATTTCTGGACTCTCTTCCAGTCGATTGAGCTATGTATTTATACTTTTGGCAAAGGAAAAAGAAACTGTATAAAATTTATGTTAATTATTCTTTACATGTTTACTAGAATTCACCAATGAAACCACCTGGGCCATAGATTCCTTTTACAGATTTTTAACTACGTATTCAGCTTCTTAATAGTGATAGGACTATTCAAGTTACCTATTTCATCTTCAATGAGTTTGGTAATTTGTATTTTTTAAGGAATTAGTACATCTTACCTATTTTTGAATATTGAATTCGGCGTGCATAGAGTTGTGTGTAGGATTTCTTTAATGTCCTTTTAATGTTTGTGGAGTCTGTAGTGATACCCACTTTTTTTTTTTAGTTTCAGAGGTAGAATTTAGCGATTCATCAGTTGCTTACAACACCCAGTGCTCATTACTTCACATGCCCTCCTTAATGCCCATCACCCAATTACCCTATCTCCCTACCCACCTCCCCTCCAGCTACCCTCAGTTTGTTTCTTATAGTTAAGTCTCTTATGATTTGCCTCCTTCTCTGTTTTCATCTTATTTTATTTTTCCTTCCTTTCCCCTATGTTCATCTGTGATACCCACTTATTTTATTCTTGATATTGGTAATTGGTATCTTTTCTATATTTTTGTTTGGTCAGTCTTACTAACAACAACTGTATACTTTTTTTTAATTTTTTATTGTTATGTTAATCAACAACTGTATACTTTTGATACTTCAGAGATTTCCTACAATAAACATTTGTCATTTTATAATTAGAAAATATACCATTTTAAAATTACTTGTTTCTTCATTTAAATTGTGGATAATAATATTTACAACATGGGACTGATATGTGAGTTAAAAGTGGTAATGCATATAAAAGTTCTGTGCAATTTATAGACAGATGCTAACTATTATGATTATAAGATAAGCAAAGGAAGAAAGTTGCATGACTAAATTAGAAGAATATTGTTATCCAACCTAGGAATAGATGGCAATATTTATATTATCATTTTATGGATTTGAAAGAATCCACATTTTCAAACATGGTTTCCCACAACATTTCGGGTAAGATTGTTCACAATTATACGTGTGACATTTATTTACTTAAAAATTTTTTTTAAAGATTTTATTTATTTATTTGACAGAGAAAGACACAGCGAGAGAGGGAACACAAGCAGGGGGAGTGGGAGAGGGAGAAGCAGGCTTCCCGCGGAGCAGGGAGCCCGATGCGGGGCTCGATCCCAGGATCCTGGGATCATGTCCTGAGCCGAAGGCAGATGCTTAACTGACTGAGCCACCCAGGTGCCCCATTTACTTAAAATTTTTAATCACTTTTGAAAATGACTAGTCACAACTAAAAATTCAAATATCTTTGTAAACAAGTATAAAAGAACAGGAGAAGATAGGCAATTGTCTCATTAATTCTGCAGCATCCAATGTATTTCTTTGAAGACCAGTCACCTAAACTCCCATATACTTAGATGACTCATATTGCTTAGGGCCCCAGGTAGATTACCTGTGGGCCTAGAGCATGCTGGCTTATTCATCCTATGTTTCAGATTAAAAAACAAAATAAAATAAAACTAATATAATCCTTCCCTGAAAAAAAAAACTAGTTCAGGTAATATAATACTTTTAAACCTCACCTTTTATATTAGCATAGAGTTTAGAGGCAAATAGGAGGGTGAGAGAATTATATCTTCCTTTAAAGCACTTAGGTGAGATGGTACAAATATTCTATCCCACAAAAAAAATTTGCTAAATTCCCTCCCTGTGAAGACCAGAAACACTCTATCTGGCATTTGGAAGATGCCACGCTATGAAGAAGTGGTCTCCTAAATACTGAGCTCTCAAAGCCCCACGAATTTGCAGGTAGGAATGAGGAGAGAGAAATGACAAGATAAGAAGGATTCCAATTGTAGGAGAAAGAAGAACATTAGATGAAGCCAACACATTCAGCTATGATTTATGCAATACCTAAGTACTAACTCAAGCCAACAGCATACTTCCAGGCTATATGCAACTACCAAATTACCATAAATTAAGCTCAGGCAAAAATAAGGCCATAAAGTGGACATTTTACAGTGGCTATTGACTACGATGTTCAGTTCGCATTAAATCTTCTGAAACATTGTTACTTTGTCAACTGAATTAGTAATTGGTGTCTTCTTGGGAGGGAAATATATAATACTTCAAACTCCATATATATTACTCACCACAATTAAAGTCACTCGCTGTAAGAAGCTGCTATCTATATGCATCAGACTAATTATTTTGTGCTTTTTTACTAAGATAATGGGACACTGCTGCCAGTGGGCAAATCCTGATCATACATTATACCACACTTCCTAGCAATTTTTGATGAAAACTACAGGTGGAGACAGATTATAATGGAAACATCTAATTGAAATTCATCTCCATTTTGCTTCAGATGGAAGACATGCTGCTTGAGCCCTGAAACATATTCAATTTCATTCAAATTGGATGCAGATTTTTCCAGCAAAACTAAATTCAAAAAACATATATTTCAAAGGGTCCTGGAAGTACCCAACATTTGAGGAGTACCACAAATGTTGACCACTCAGGTTTATTAAGCTACTGCTTTCCAAGGTAGGAATAGAAAACTGAACTTCTGATAAAGGCTATTATCTTTGTGATACCACATTGCACTGGCAGTTAGGAAGTTCAAAGCTTCACAAAGACCCTGAGGAATACTGTCCAATCCTTTAGTAAATTTCTCTAATGCTCCACAGTCAGGTCTCTTCATTCATGTGCAGGACCTCGCTGTCTCCTTTTTCCATGTCTGCCTCTGGCGTCATCTCCTAGGCAGAAGATGGAGATTTTCCAGTGAGATATTGAGTATTAAGCCATCTCCTTCCTGGGCCAAAAAAATTTTATATACAAACACACTCATACTCGTACATACACATACACACACACACACACACATTCTTCTACACACTCATACACTCATACACATACGAGCATACACACTCATATATATATTCACATTCATGTATATATGTGTGTGTATATATGTGTGTGTGTGTGTATGTGTGATATGCATATTTCCCTCCTTTGCAGTAAACCAAAACATCCTTCCATTGGCAATAAGGCTGATAAAATGCTTATCAGATGAGTACTCAATACAATATTACTTAAAATGAAAATTTTATGAGTTATTTTTGCTAAATGCTGGATCATACACTTCTTAAGAATAACTGATTTACTCATAAATCCACTCATTTATTTATCAATATTTGATGAGCACCATCTATGTGCTGTGTACTAAAATAGAGGTCAGAGATACAGCAGTGAACTCCATGATCTTGGCCCTTAAAAGCTTTCATTCTCATGGGGATGAAACAAACATGTAAATATGTCAGGTGGTGATATGTGCGAAGAGGAAAAATAAAGCAGTGAAGAGAGTGATGGTGGGCCATATATATATATATATATATATATATATATATATATATATATATATATATGGTGTTCGGTGAAGGCTTCTCTTAGAGGGTCATGTTTTAAGAGACCTGAATGAAATGAGAGCATAAGCCAGGCAAAAAACTGGAGCAAGAACATAGTAGGCAGAAGCAACGGCATATGTAAATGCTGGGAAGCAGGAGCATGCTGTCGCTGGAATATAATGAGAGAAGGGGAGAGTGAAAGGAGATGAGGTCAGAGAGAGAGCTGAGGAGAAGAAATGATTCAGCCTTCTAAAGCTTTGGTAATGGCTTTGGCTTTTCTTCTGAGCAAGATGGAAGCCACTGGAGGGTTATAAATAGAGGAGCTACATGATCTGATCTTTTACAGGGCTTTCTCTGCTAGCTCTATTAAAAAAAAAAAAAAAGATGGAAGGGAGAAGGGAGAGCAGGCAAAGCATTTAGGAGGTGACTACACTAATCCAGGGGAGAGATGATGGTGACTTGAACCAATGCCCTGCACTGCAGGTGGTGAGAAGTGGCCAGATTCTGGACATATTTTGAAAGTAGTGACTTCCAGAGTTTTTGACAGATTTATGTAGATATGTGGGAGGAAAGGACTCAAAGTTTACTCCAAGCTTTCTGCCTGAGCAACTGGAAGGACTAATATGGCATGTAATGTGCTTAGGATGCAGTAGGTACTAAAAGATGCTGGCAATTGGTATGCACATTACTCCCTTGGTGGGAGACCAGGACTGTCCTCTTTACCATGCCCAGGTGGTCTAATGAATCTCTGTAATGCAAATCTTCGTTTTTGAGCTGTTAGTTCCTATCATGAAGGGGGACTCTAAATGCCAAAACTTCTCCACTGGGGGAAGGGGCTGGAGTCTTAAAACAGAAGCTACAGAAAAAATCTCCAGAGATTCCATGAACAGTTTCTATAAAGTTTCTTTTACTGCTATATTTTAAAATGTGCTCAAATCTTCATAGGCAACATACTAAAATCAAAATTAATCCAGTCCTTCTGATGTGGAGTTATAATTACAAATGAGCATTAAATGTATGCTTCAAATACAGTGAAATAAATGTTTGACATAAAACCAAAAGAAAGCAATGCAACTGAATTCAGTCTTTTAGGAAGTATACAATGTGGTTTCTTTAAAGAGATATACTCAGCATGAAGATCTTGTTGGTTACAAATATAAACAGCTTCCTATAAAGTATAAGTAACTTCAAGAATATGGAATGATAGATACATAATTACTTAACAATAGAAAATAGAGCATCCTTAAACTATATTACTAAATGTAAAGTTGACAACCAGGTAGACAGTTATGATCTTCCAAAAGATTCTCCTTGCAACCCTTTCCAGAGAAGGAATATGAACTGGCTGAACCATGGGCAAAGTACAGGAAGATAAATCTAAAGATGTCACCTCTGTTCTTTAAGAGTTTCCAGTCTCCATGATGGAACTGTGGAGGAGGCAATTTTATACAAAGAGAAAAAGCATGCCTGCAAAACAAAACATATCTTCATATTTGCCATTCACATATTGACACAAATGTGTAACTAGAAAATGTCATCTGTACCAGCATGTGCTAGATACTCTTTATTTGCCCCTCCAGGTCCACTCTCCAGCCTTCTCCATCTTGTTTGGTGTCTCAGGAGTCCAACTTTTATAGACCATATTGCCTAGACTCCCTGGTCCTTCTGGTTTGTCCAAAAGCACAAGGAAGAGATCAAGGGGCAAAAGGAGAGAGAGGTTTTATTCTCCCTGCTGGATCACGGACTGACAACGGCTGTCCACTGTTCCCGTCCAGAGGTCCTCTCTTACACCTACAAGTCTCACCAGGTTCTGATAACTACTTCCTCCTCTTGCACCTATTTCCCATGACTGCTAGCTGTGGATGCCTCGCTATCCCTTAAAAGTTCCTCTTAAACTTGCCCACACATTTGTAAATAAGCCATTATTAAAATTTTGTTAATAACCCCTTTGAGTTTACTGTTTCCTTCTACCCAACTGATACACTGATCTCCAAACTTAATTCATAATCATTTGGAGAGCTAGTTAGAAACTGATTCTCAGATCCTGTCCAAGACCTAATGAATCAGAATCTCTATGCTTGGAGCTAAAGAGCAAATAGCTTCAATAAACAACATAGGTGATTTTGATGCAGCCAACCTGGCAACAATCCCCAAACCAGCATTTGGGAACCCCTGCTCTGAAGACCCTTCCATGCCAAACTGAGGCATTTGAAAACAAATGTGACACTTCCAGAATACAACCTCAGCTACACTTCCCTCTGACACTGGAGCAATCAGTACACAGAAAAAAGTGGATTTTCTACGGGGACATCAAAAGCCAAGGAAAACAAGCGAATGGTCTGAAGTGAAAGGAGGTACTCCTGAGCACATTCAGTAAATGCTCAACGACCCCCTTCGCATTTTATTAGATCCTCAATTGAAAATCACTTTTCAACCATTTTATAGGAAATGAAATGCATTTACACCTCCATCTGGTGCCAAAGTGAACAAAGTGGAAAACGCTGACTAGCTTCGGCCTGCCCAACTTTAGTTTAGAGA
The DNA here is from genome assembly GCF_037043125.1 of Eumetopias jubatus. Classification (NCBI taxonomy): domain Eukaryota; kingdom Metazoa; phylum Chordata; class Mammalia; order Carnivora; family Otariidae; genus Eumetopias; species Eumetopias jubatus. The sequence goes on from NW_028274811.1 coordinate 100,671,132, forward strand.
GGACACTGGAGCACCCAGTGCCCTTCAGCTTTGGGGAAACAGGGCCTGTTTATTCCTGAACACCATGAACCTCTAGTAGGACTGGCAAATAAACAGAATCAAGAGCCTAACCTGCTCCAGTCTCATGAGATCTACTCTCCATTCTGAAGCCAAAGGCATCAGGAGATGGGCTAAGCTGACCATCTGTTCTTCTCTCTGATAATATGTAATTAAGTAATTTATTTATTCAGCACTTGAACCCCCTCCTCACACCTCCCATTACTCAGGGATGATTATGCCAGACCCAGCTGTAGGTAACATATTGCACACTTAGACAAGCTCTGTGCTACAAAGCACTCTGCTAGCCTCCTGGCTATCGCCACCTCTCAGACCTGACCATAGGAGTGACTGCAGGAGGCTTGCTGCTCTGCTGCATTGCTTTCTTCCCCAACTCTTAGGCACCACTTTCCTGCTGTGCATTAAACCATTTACAGTGCATATTTAGTTCATTTGTTCAAAGACGAATTTACCCACATCCTCTGATCACTTCCACCAGGCCAGCTAGGCAACACCAATGGATTTCTCCCATCTGGTAAATTTTATCTAAAATATAAACAAACACAAATGTACACAGAGCCTGACACACAGCTATAGAGCACTGGGATTGATTCCATAAGCCTCCAGCAAAACGTACAGCTGAAACTATGATTACATATAGCATATGTAATGTTTTGCATATTACATGTGATGTTTTACAGTACGTCTGTTTTTGTAGCCTGACCAACAAGTGTTTCCTTTTTGCTGATAGTGGCTTTTTAAATATTTCATGAGAGACTCCTTACTCTATATCCCTGCAGTGTCATTGGGGCTGGTTTGATTCAAGGTTGGGCCAGCCCAATGAATGAAAATTCTAGAAATTATTTTTTTTAATGGAGCTCTTTCCACTGATATCTAAGAAGATAGAAAGGTTGCCCAGGTCGTTGGTAATCATCTTGTCATCCTAGCATTAGCTTGCTAAATAAAATAAATTAAAAAAAAAAAAACAGAACTAAGAGATGGAGAGACCAACTTCTGAGCAACCAAGACACCATCTGCGTACCTGGATCCCGCTGAAGCTACATTTATTACAGGATTTCTCTGGTATATAAGCCAGTAAATTCCTGTCACTGCTTTAGTCAGTTATTTTTTTAGCACTTGCAAACATAAAATTTTGATTAATATACTTTCCTTATTTTAAATGTTATAGGTCACTATGAAACCTCAATAACTGTTCAGGCATGGATTGGGTAAATTCACCTGAACTTAGCACACTCTTTTTTTTTTTTTAATATAGATTGCACAAATGGAAAGTAAGCAAACATAAATGAGATTGCAAAAGGAGTAAAAATCAAAACTCCAAAACCATGGATTCTTGAAAATAGGAAAGGGTTAAAAGTTATTTAGTACAATCTAATGGCTGATGATATTAGTTCTCTCACACTGACATTACTCAAGGGGAGGCTGGAGGACACTTGCCCAAGATGTTGTAGAAAGTGTTCTTAGAGCAAAGAAGATAGTTTGATGTTCACAAAGATTGCTGTGGTAGGCTGAATAACAGACCTCCAAAGATATCCTGCCCTAATCCCTGGAATCTGTGAATATTATCTTATATGGCAAAATAGAACTTTGCAGATATGATTACATTAAGGATCTTGAGATAGTGAGATTGTCCTGGATTATCCAGGTGGGTTCTAAATGCAATCACAAGTATCCTTATAAGAGGATGTTTTGCCATGCTAACTGTCCCTGTCATAACACACCACAAGTCTATTACTCTGGAAAGTGCAATATCTAGAACACAATGCCATGTTCTAGTTAGGTCTTATCCTCACAGAATAGAAACTATTACCTCTACTGGTCTGGTCTCAAATTCCATTAGGCCACTTTAAAAATATATTCTTTAACATGAAAGGCACTCAATATCACTAATCATCACAGAAACACAAATCAAAACCACAGTGAAATATCATCTCACACCTGTTAGAATGGATAGCCTCAAAACAACAAGCTAGAACAAGTGTTGGCAAGGATGTGGAAAAAAGGGAAACTCTGAACACTGTTGGTGGAAATGTAAATTGGTGCAGCAACTACAGAAAACAGTATGAAGATTCCTCAAAAAAAATTGAAAATGTAACTACCACATGATCCAGCAAGTTCATTCTGAGTATTTATCCAAAAGAATTGAAGAGATATCTACCCTCCCATGATCAATGCAGCATTATTCACAAGAGGCAAGATATGGAAACAACCTAAACATCTATCAATGGATGAATGGATAAAAAAGATGTGGTACACATACAATGGAGTATTATTCACCCATGAGAAAGAAGGAAACCCTGCCTTTTGCAACAACATGGAAGGACCTTATTATGCTAAGTGTAATAAATCACACAGAAAAAAATATATATTATATATTACTTATAAGTGGAATCTAAAAAAGGTAAGCTCATAGAAACAGAGACTCTAATGGTGGTTACCAGAGCCTGGGTGGTAGGGCAATGGGGAGATGTTGGTAAAAAGTATAAACTTTGAGTTATAAGATGAATAAGTTCTGGGGATCTACTATCCAGCATAGTGATTACAGTTAATAATACTGTGTTACATACTTGAAAGTTGCCAAGAGAGTAGATCTTAAATGTTCTCACGACAAAAGACATGGTAATTATGTGATGTGATGGGTGTGTTAGCTAACACTATAGTGGTTGGTGATCATTTTGCAATTTATAAATGTATCAATTTGACACATATGCACCTTAAATTTACCCAATGTTATATGTCAATTATATCCCGATAAAGCTGGGGAAAATACTTGATTTAGCAGCGATGCCATGGGGAAAATTACATATACTTTCAAAGTGAGGATAACATTCATGGAGTATACATGAAATAATTCAGCAAGAAAAGTTAATTTTAGGACTTCAGGCAACAATATTAGATCAGATAATATGAAACTTTCTGCTATAAAACATATAGATATTCTGATTTAAATATCACAAGTATCCTTCTAAACACATGTTTGAACTCAAATAAAAGTAAGAGAAATCCCCAGGGGTCAAAAATGAAGATGAAAGGAAACTCAGTGAGATATTATCATGTTGTCCTAGTTTGGTGATTGAGGAAGGGATTAGTCTGGTCTCAGCCTAGGGGCTTTAATTTTAATAGCTACACACATACTACATAAGACCTGGAACCTATGAGAAGCAGAGAGTTGGAAATGAGACCCTCATCCTTAATCCAGGATCTTTGGAGGACTGCATTTTTAGTGAAATGGTGTTCTATATGCTCACTGGCACAGAAAGGTAACAAGGAGGCTGGTGTAGTCCTACATTTCAGGCATGAGGAGAGGGGGGAAACTCCCCTAAAACTTCTTAACTGGAAACCCATCTTCCCATGAGTTTCGGTTTTATTTTACACTCTCTTTGCAGAGTCCTGTGTTCCTAAGGCATGAAATTAACATAAAAAGACATCCTGGAGCACCTGGCAGGAGAAAATGAGAAACTTCCAAATGGAGAAAAACTCAGCCCAAACCACACAGAAACCCCATAGATAAAGCTTCCACTGAGGATGTACATGCAAAACAAAATTATAGAGCTGAATAGGAAAAATCTAGTATTCATGTTAAATCAGCAGATAAACAGAAGGAAGACCTCCAAGAACTTCACATAACAGATTTAAATATATATACATATATTAATATATATATGTGTATATATATATATATGTGTATATATATATATATATATATATATATTAAAAGGGCAGTGTAGTAAAAGCATGCATTCAGTTCTGGTTCTTCCCAAAGCCCTACTAAGATGATAGTAAAACTTTTACCTCTCTGAGGCATAAACTCACAGATGCAAAAAGAAAAAAAAATGAGAACAAAAACAGAAAAAAAAATTGGAGGATAAAATCTAATGGACTACAACATCGGGCTCCCTGCTCCACAGGAAGTCTGCTTCTCCCTCTCCCACTCCCCCTGCTGTGTTCCCTCTCTTGTGTTCTCTCTCTCTGTGTCAAATAAATAAAATAAAATCTTAAAAAAAAAAAACTAATGGACTAGTGATAACTGACTAGCAGACAAGTAAAATCTAGCAATAGAAAGTAGCAATGAGAAAAGCCAAGAAGCATCCAATTTACTCCACAGGTGACAGCCACACAGTCAACAAAGCCCACCCATATGATCAAAATGTTCACAATTCCACTGGTACATAGAAGCAGATAACCCAAGGATGAGTTGAGAAAGAAGGTGTAGAAGTCAGACTACATTGAATTCCAACTCTGAAATTTTATACTCTGTAACTTTAGGCAAGCTATTTACCGTCTTTATACCTCAGCTTCTCATCTGTAAAAGTGAGGAAATGACAATAGTCACCTGTGATATTTAATGTGAGAAGAATGAAATAAGGTAATACATATTAAATAATATGTATAATCCACTAGAAGAGTGATGACCACATAGTCGTAGGTGCTCAATAAATGTTTGCTACTAAATTTGCCATTGTTGTCTGAAGAGAGTTCTAACATAGAAGAGAGGACAAAATGAAGAAATTAAAACAAATTGGAAGAAATGGAGATAATGTAGGGCAAAAAAATTTTTAACTTTTAATACTCTCCTCAGAGAGATAAAATATCCTGGCTATTGTGTCCAAGAAACAAGAGCAGACATTTATTAAAAAAAAAAAAAAAAATAGTACTCAGGGAATAAATTTGGCCAAAAGAAAGAATGGAAAATAGACTTCAAGAAATCTCCAAAGGCACTTCTGTAATGGTGAAAAAAGGATACCTGATAATCTGCTCCCCCATAAAAAGCAATGGAACACTAGCAAAAATTCTCAAAATAAACTTATTCTGAACTTTGGAAATTAACCAATGACATAAAACTATTCAAGGAGTGTTTATTCAGGGAAAACATCTGGGTCTCATAGGACAATGAGGTTTGTGGTATTCTAACTTAGCTTATTCCCAACACTCTCTACCTAGTTCTGCAATAGCTTTAAAAACCAACAGTTTAACAAACACAGTAGCTATGGAAACCAGCAGCGTAGGGAGTTCAAATGGTATACTAGGAAATATCTACTTAACACAAAGCAAAACTGCAGTGGAGGAATAGAGAAAGAAAAAGACAAAAGACATAGAGATATAAATAGCAAACTTGCAGACATAAATCCTACCTTAGCAGTGATTGCATTAAATATAAACATATTAAACACTCCAATCAAAAGGCAGAGATTGACAGATAAAGAGATAAAAGAGATACACTTTAGAATCAAAGACACAAATAGGTGGAAAGTAAAAGGACAGTAAAAGATATACCATGCAAAGAGTAACCAAAAGAAGTTAGAGTGATACTCATATCAAACAAATAAAACTTAAGACAAAATTGTTACTAAAGACAAAGACATTTTATAATGATAAAAAAGTCAACCCATCAAGAAAACATGATTATAAACACATTCAACTAACAAAACCCCAAAATAAATACAATCAAAACTTACATAATTAAAATGAGAAATACACAATTCAACAAAAATACCTGCAGACTTCAAAACCCAACCTTCAGTAATGGGTATGATAACAAGACAAAATATCAACAAAAAAACAGCAGAGATGAACAACATTATAAACCAGCTAGACCTCGCTGAGATCTATAGAACTCTCCACTCAACAAGAGAAAAATATAATTATTAAGGGCAGGTGGAACATTCTCCAGGATATACCATGTGTTAGGCCATAAAAGAAGTTTCAGTATATTTATAAGGATTTATATCATACAAAATGTGTTCTCCAACCACACAGAAATGTAATTAGAAATCAATAACAGAAGGACATTGGAGAAATTGACAAATATGTGGAAATCACACAATAAAGTCCTAAATAACAAATGGGTTAAGAGAAATCACAAGAAAAATGAGAAAATATATTAAAATGAATGAAAACAAAAACACAACATACTAAAATTTATGGGATGAAGCTAAAGTATTCCTAGGAAGGAAATTTATAACTGTAAAAACCTATATTAAAACAGAAGAAAGATCTTAAGTCAGCAACCTAACTTTCCACTTTAAGAAACTAGAAAATAAAAGAGCAAACTAAACTCAAAGTGAGCATAAGAGGAGAGAAGGGAAGGGAAGAGAAGAGACCTCTCAGAAAATCAGAACATAAAGATGCAAAAATTGAAAATAGGAGAGAAAAGATAATAACATTAGAGATATAGTCCAGGAGATCCAATATCATAAGACGAATTAGAGAGTGAAGGAAATAAATATAAACGAACCATCCAAACAAGAACTATTATTATTATTATTATAAGCTCCAAATTTAAAAGGCACATTAAAAGGCAAAATGGATGAAAATATATATACACTAAAACACATCAATGTGAAATTTCAGAACGTTAGAAAAAATACATAATAGCATACTTCATGACTTGATTGTGAATAGTGCTAATAAAGCCATAATAATAAAGACACTGACTATAGGAATATCAATCTAACAAATTTCAATTAAACAGGGAAATGGGAAGATTTTGTTTTGTGGTAGGGATCAAGCATGAAATAGAGCTAAATCCTTTCTTATCTGAAATTGCATAGAGAACACTTAAAATTTTTAAATCTACAAAAAGCAGTAAAAGCATCTTATGTAGAGGCATGATGTTAAATTCTAAAATAAGTTAAAATAATTAAAGTGGTTTCCCTGGAAGAGTAAAACAAGGAGAGAAGAAGAGAGGGAAGCAGAATAAAGTAAAAGAACATGCCCCACTTTAAAAGAGCAGGAAAATTTGAAAAATCCAGGGACAAGAAATATAGTTGCAGTAGGAAAGTAGACACATTTACAATGAAAGGTGGGGCATGATCATTGAAGAACAGACATTTGAGCCTTAGCAACATTCTAGAAGACATTCTTTTTTCTACATAGAAATCATGGAGGCTCATCAAATCTCTTTCCAAGGGAGTACCAAATGGGGACATTTAGAGGCATTCAAACATTGACTGTGAGGGGGCTTTACCTCCCTATATCACATCCTGAAAGAGCTGCTAGGAACAAAAATTGTTAAAGAAATAAAAACTCAACTAAACTCTGTGCGGATGTAAACTTCAAGAGACGCAGCAGAAGATAGAGTATTCTGTGATTATCGTAACAACACTTAAGTCAAAAGAGACTAGACTACCCTGGCCAGTGACAAAGACAACACAGGCTTGTGACCTGGATCAGGATAACAATAGATAGAAAGGGCCAAGAGGAAGAACAAGAGACTACTCTAGCTGCTTCTGACAAAGGGCATCATCTACATACTCATAATGGGCAACTAGTAATTAACACCAAAGCTATATGTGATTACATATGCATGCCATTTGTAATTTCTTGTGGGAGAGTGCATATATTTGCATAAAATACTTAGAAAATCGTGGATAGTTCAGTATGCAGCATCAGTTCACAGCTCAATAAATGTTTTTGCTATTTTCATGAAGTTCTAGATCAGAACTTCATATCAAGTGGAATAAAATAATAACCATCTTCATTCACTAGCTGGGCTCCACACTGAAGGGTAGATAGGTAAGTACTTCTTTTTTTTTTTAATTTATTTATTTGACAGAGAGAGAGCGACAGTGAGAGAGGGAACACAAGCAGGGGGAGTGGGAGAGGGAGAAGCAGGCCTCCTGCCGAGCAGGGAGCCCGAGCAGGGAGCCCGAGCAGGGAGCCCGAGCAGGGAGCCTGACGTGGGGCTCAATCCCGGGACCCTGGGATCATGACCTGAGCCGAAGGCAGATGCTTAATGACTGAGCCACCCAGGCGCCCCTAGGTAAGTACGTCTTAATAAGTAGTATCCATAAACATTTTACATACCAACAAAAGAGTGAACTATTAATGACAGCTCTCTAAATTTTTCTTGACAGGCAGTATTTTACATCATTTGGGATTACAATACATACTTGGGGAAAAAGAGTTGCAACTTTTTAAAACTCTTCTTTTAATACAACAGCTAGAAACTTCCTCTGTGGCCTAAATCTCGCCCACAGACCTATATTAACTTTTATAAGTATTATTATTAAATTGGTGCCAAAATATAAAATGTGGAAGATTTTGCAACCCCCCCAAAAAAGTGCAGATTTTTGGATTCTCTGTTTCTAAAAATGTTGTTTAATAGTTGGCTAAAAGTAAGTAGAGGCTGCCCACTTCTTTACTCCAACCCCTTCCCAACCTCAGCATCCTTCCCTGTCTACCTGGCCCATGGGCATCTAAGATTGGGATCTTGGCTCTAACTACAGTCGCAGCCCATCCTCATGAAATCAGCTTTAGGCCAGATAGATCCAGTTTAGAACCACAGGTCTAGCTGACTCTACTGATGGTGAGTAATGCACTTACTATTTTAAGCCGCAGTTTCTCCATTTTTGGGAAAATGGGAATAATTTTGTCTTTCTCAATAGGACTATTGTGAAGATTAACAGGAAAAGTGCAAGTATTTAAAATGCTTGACAAATTTATTCAGTAAGTGATAGTTCTTCCCTTCTTCTAGTTGAACTCTCAACCAATTCAAACACATTCACATCTTCAATCTTTTGGCACACTTCTGAGTGACTTTACATGCAAGTGATTACACAAGGAGTGGTTGAGGGTAAAAAGACATGCATATCCCTTGCCTTCAAGAAGCATGTATGCTAGCAGAGAAGGTAAAATGTAAGAGCAAAATGAGTTAGAACATGATACCACCACACACCTATTTAACATGGTCAAAATCCAGAACACTGACAGCAGATGCTTAACGACTAAGCCACCCAGGCGTCCCTACTGTTTGTTTTTGTTTTTTTTTTTTTAAAGATTTTATTTATTTATTTGAGAGAGAGAGAATGAGAGATAGAGAGCACGAGAGGGAAGAGGGTCAGAGGGAGGAGCAGACTCCCTGCCGAGCAGGGAGCCCGATGCGGGACTCGATCCCGGGACTCCGGGATCATGACCTGAGCCAAAGGCAGTCGCTTAACCAACTGAGCCACCCAGGCACCCCCTGTTTGTTTTTTTTTTAATTGACTTTTTTTTTAGCGCTGTTTAAGGTTCACTGCAAAATAGAGGGGATGATACAGAGTTTTCCTGTATACCCCCTGCCACAAACCTGCATAGCCTCCTCATTATCAGCATCTCCCATGAGAGTGCTACACTTGTTATAATTGATAAACCTACATTGATTGACACATTGTAGCTGCCCAAAGCCCATAGTTTACCTTAGGGTTCACTCTTGATGTTGTATCATTCTATGGGCTTGGACAAATGTATAGTGACTTGTTCATTATGGTATCACACAGAATATTTTCACTGCCCTATGAATCTGTGCTCTATCTATTCATCCCTCCCTGCCCACGTTAAGCTTGGCAACTGCTGATTTTTTTCCTGTGTATGTAGTTTTTGCCTTTTCCAGAATGTCATATAGTTAGAATCACAGAGTATGTAGCATTTTCAGATTGACTTCTTTCACTTAGTAATACGTACTTTAAGGTTCCTTCATGTTTTTTCATGGCTTGATACCTCATTTCTTTTTGCTACTGCATAATATCCCATTGTCTCAGTATATCATAGTTTATCCATTTACTCACTGAGGGACATCTTGGTTGCTTGCAAGTTTTGGCGATTACGAATAAAGCTTCTATAAGCATTCATGTGTAGGTGTTTGTGTGGACATAAGTTTCAACTCCTTTGGGTAAATACCAAGGAAAGCAATTGCTGAATTGTGTGGTAAGAGTAGATTTAGTTTTGTAGGAAACCACCAACCATCAGGGCGCCTGGGTGGCTCAGTCAGTTAAGAGTCTGCCTTCAGCCCAGGTCATGATCCCAGGGTCCTGGGACCGAGCCCCACATCGGTCTCCCTGCTCCACAGGAAACCTGCTTCTCCCCCTCCCACTCCCCCTGCTTGTGTTCCCTCTCTCGCTATCTCTCTCTCTGTCAAATAAATAAATAAAATCTTTAAATTTTTTTTGTGGTATAGATCTTCATTTATTTAAGTTTTCTTTAATTTTTCTCATCAGTGTTTTTTTTATTATGTTATGTTAATCACCATACATTGCATTAAAAAAAAAAAAACAATAAAGGTGCAAGCAGGAGGGAAAACAAAAGGATAGAACATGATGAATGCAGAAGTAAAAACAAAATGCAATGACTCGACTGAGATCACATGTGATTAGGCAAGTGTTACTGTATTTTGTACAAACCTTGGTGGTACCTTTCCATGTGTTACCACTTTCCTCACCCTCACTTCCAACTCTACCGGTACAGTGCGGGGGAGGGGGGTGGGGGGGGATAAAGTCAAGGCTTCACTTAAAGAACTGAAAAATCACCGGTCTTCACAGGTCCACTTGCTGTACATCCAGCCGTGTTCTCTACAAAGAGAAACAACAGCCACAGCCGCTGTTTTAAGATAGGCTGTCATACCTAGCTGTGGAGGGACACTTAGAAGACTCTGCTTTAGATCCGAGTATACATGCGGGGAGGGAGAAGGAGGCCAATTTTTAAGAACAATCGTACTTGTCTGATGGGATTCACCCTTCATCTCAAACACAAATGCGCTATTAAGTGAATCTAAAATAACTGATACAAATCTCTCCTCTGAGCCAGTGGGAAATTCCAACCTTTATACGTTGGGAAGTGCTAAAACAACAACCCTTTAGAAAAGAGTATCTATCTTTTTGAGCTGTTTCTGGGGAATTGCATATAAAGCATTCTGAAAACAAAAATACTTCCTTATTTTTCCAAGATCTGTTTTGCCAGCTTGATACAAGGCTGCCCAGGACAGATATCGTCATGGCTCAAAGTGTTTTCAGAATTATATTCACAGTTTAAATGTTTTCCAATATGGTGTTGGAACATCAAAACCAAAACAGCCCTTGAGGAGATGGGGTGAAAAAAAAAAGCATTCCTTAATTCTTTAGTTTCTATAAGATGTCTAAAGGAATTTATTTTCTCTACCAACATTCTTATCACTTAATAATTTGACAGAGCTTTCTGAAAAAATGTCTTTAGGAGATTTACATTTAGAAGAACTAGGCACAATATTTTGATTGACTATAGTAAGCCACAAAGTGACACTCTGATTGATTTTATATGGAAAAGAAAAACCATATGCTAAATGTTTCTGTCTTCTTATGGATCAGAAGAGTAATTGTTGGTCAGGTCGCAGGACTTTCAGAAATGGTTAAGCACCCAAGCTTCATTTTCTAGTTAAATCTTTGAGTCATTCGTCTGAGGATTAATTCGATTTTGTAAAAACGATACTCCTGTGGCAACTTAACTTAGAGTAAGAAGTCAATGACAAAATCTTAACTTTATTGGGTTATTTTGGCACGACTGTCAAAAGATAACTAGATTTTAGGTAAAGATTAATTTATACATAAGAAATCCAAGAAAGACTACTAAAAGAGATTAAGAATGGAGCATATCCCTAATATTTGGGGGCTGTTATGGACTAAATGTTTGTGTCCCCTCAAAATTCACATGTTGAAGCCCTAACCCCAATGTGAAGATGGGGAGGTAATCAGGGTTGGATGAGGTCATGAGAGTGGGGCCCTCGTGATAGGATTATAAGAAGGAGACACCAGAAAGGTAGCCTTCTCTATCTCTCCCCCCACATTTTCGCACACACGGAAGGCCATGTGAGGACACAGTGAGAAGGCAGTCATCTGTAAGCCAGGAGGACAGTCTCTTGCAGAATCTGACCATGTCGGCACCCTGATCTCAGACTTCTACCTAGCCTATGGTATTTTGCTATGGCAAACTCCTAATACAGAGTCCATATCCCAGAAGAAAGTATCATGCTCTAACATCATTTAGAGACATCTTTTGGGATATGCCTGCCTGGCCCACATCCCTACTGCTGACCAGTGACTCCTCCACCCACAGGGTATTGATGGGACGCGCTCCCCTCTCCCCTGTCCCTAACCGACTGGCTCACGGGTAGACACCTAGTGAACTGCACTGCTCTGAGCCATACTGGAGCTTGAGGCAAAAGGAAAAGTCAGTAATAGTGACCCTGTCTATACTTATAATTTTGTGTTTTGTTCATTGTGGAATTTTTTGTATTAATTTTTATTTTTTTAAAACATTGCGTTGAAGTATTATTTATCCGGATTAACTGATATTTTTAGGCATTGCCTTAAACTTTGCACCTGAGGCTTTATCACCTCACCTTAGTCTCATCCTTGCTGACAAAGCTAGGTGTCCCCTGAATTTGGGAAATGGTCTAAGAAAGACTGGTCAAGGTAGCCTCAACACTACATTTGGCCATAGCACACTATGGCTATGTTTAGTTTTGCCATTAATAATGTTTAATTTAAAAGCTTTTAAGCAAGAAATGCATTCTGCATATTGGCACTGCCCCACCACTCACTGTTAATCAAAATGTGGCCCAGCTCCTGAAGGCCTTTGGGCCTGACTCTGGCTGGTGAGTGGGAATGGTCACTGGGATTAAGAATGTGCAGTCTGGGACCTGCTAATGTCACATATTCTGCACCAGGGCAGAGAGGCAGAAAAACGTAGAAAGAAAAACGAAGCAGATGTGCAAAGAGGAGCGAAAAAGAGACCTCTAAGAGAGATTGGAGTGTAAGCTTGACTGTGTTGACTTTGAACTTCCTGTTCCTGTCACCCACGAACAGCTCTAATTCTACCTTTAGTCTGAACCAAAAACCCATGCCCCTTCTCAGTCACCCAGCCCTCCCGCCTCCTTCCTGAGCAATGGCTCCTGATCCTGATCCATGGAAGCTACCAACCCGATCCAATGGGGAGAAATCATTTTCCTTTCTTACCTACTATATATTTACTGTGAAATGAGTACATAACCAAATCACCAAGCAAATTCTGATCTGCACAGAGTCCCCAGCCTGGAAAAACGCAGCCATTCGGGAGGAGGAATGATCCTCCACTCTAGTCTTTGTTGTGCAGTTCATAACCCCGTTGTGCAGTGAATATAGTTAATGCTGAAAAACTGGCAAGCACAGAGACGCTGGATGAAGACAGCCTCCAGGAGCTATAAAGAACTCTGCCCAGGCTCCTGCTGTGAATTACTGTTGTTATAATTATTCAGAATCAATTTTAATCAGGAAACAACACACCCATTTAAATAAAATGAAAATAAAACCACCAGGAAGAAAACCAGAGTTTGATTCCAAGCAAAACTGAAGACTTCAGCCTCTGCAAAGAAAATCTAATCCTGCCAAAATTTTGTACATTTTACGTTTAATTTTTTTCTGATTTACAACTGAATTTCCTGGGTACCCAATGGCATATAAAAAACCATTAACTCTGTGGAGGCAATTGTTAGTTTTTATAATAAAAAATGCATACTGCTTATACCCTTATTGCTTAGGAAATTAGGGAACAGAGCTTCTAATACCCTGAGTGTGGAATACTGTAGCAAACCACTTAACTTGCAATAATAGAGTATTGACTAGGTACAGTGATCTGTGAGACACGGCCACAGTCAGATTAAGCTACCATCACACTGGGCTCAATAGAGCTTCTCCTAGAATACATTTATTCCACCTTAGCCAAAGAATTCCCAACAAATTAGCTACGAAAAAGCTTTCCAAAAGGTTTTTCCTGTAAACTATATATCATTTTCCCTTTTTCACTTTGTTTTCAAATAGTTAATTAAAATACTGACTTCTTTCCCCTCCTATCGACAAAATCTTTCAGACTTTGTAATACTGAGCCCTTGATTTCAACAATATCTGAATTAAGAAGAGGTGTTTCTAAGGCTAATTTCATGTTTACCAAAGAAAATTACCATACAAAATGCATGGGGTTAGCATTTGCAGGCCTTGAAAGTATGAAAGAATAAGTTTAAGAGCTTTATGATGCGTTTCACATGAATTACACCCATCCAATGGTGTCAAAACACACAAGTGCACATGCTCTTTCTGAATACAGGCTGCAATCCATACCCCTCTCCCTCTTCTTCTCCCTCTCTTTTCCCCTCTCCCCCTCTCCACCTCTCCCTTCTTCCTTCTCCTTCTCACGCACACATCACATACAGTCACTCACTCACACACAGACTTTTCATTATTCCCCAGTAAATCGGCTGAAGCGATCTAGCATATTATACAGTGACGGGATATGGTAAGATATCTTCTGGTCCCTGTCACTCTTGCTTAATGGACACTGGAACATTTAATCTGAAGTCTCTCTTTTGCATCCCAATGCTGAAACCTATTAGCACCAAGGGCAGATCCTAAGCACCTGTGCCAGATGAGTTTAGGTAACAAGAAAAGAGAGATCTCCCTGGAAAATGTATCAAAGTTACAGGTCACAGGAGAAAAGCCTCAGTGGATATAACTTAAGAAACATAAAGGGGCACCTGGGTGGCTCAGCCAGTTAAGCATCTGCCTTCGGCTCAGGTCATGATCCCAGTGTCCTGGGATCGAGCCCCATGCCGGACTCCCCACTCAATGCGGAGCCTGCTTCTCCCTCTCCCTCTGCTCCTCCCCCTGCTCATGCTCACTCACTCTCTCAAATAAATAAATAAAATCTTTAAAAAAGGGGGAAACAAAAAACTAGCATGCCCCCCAAAAGATTCCTCTTGTTTTGCCATAACTGGTTTTATTCCTTTGACTTCAGGCATTACCTACCTCCAAAAATTATAAAAATGTGAGTCTTTGGAACATATTATTTGGGGAGAACTCTTCATGAGTCTCTCACATTCCTGCAAGTTTTCTGAGCAGAGGCACTGACAGTTTTTTCCCTAGACTATCTTGTCATGGATATTTGAATAGCAAACAGCCTTGGAAGATAGAGTCAGTTTTCCTCTGGGGCAGAAGACAGATTTGTTTCCTGACCACTTTAAGAAAGATAATGTCTCCCTCCAAGGCAAAGGTTAGTCAGGTTTCCCAATAGTCATTTTAAAAAACTGGGGTTTCCTAAGTTTGGCATTTCTCAACTGTGACACAAGCCCAGTGCATAGATAACATTCCCCTAAGACCTCCTCTGCATCATCCTATTGGACACGAGGTCTGGGGGGAACCAATGAGACCCTGGTGCTCTGCCTGCTGAGCTATAAGTAATTAAGTCTTTCGTCTCCACCCAGGAGTTTCATGTCTTTGGCCAACATCTATGAAACTGTGATGGGCTGACTTGTTAGTTTGCATGTAGGGTAAAATTTCAGACCATCACACTTCTTCATGAACTAACATGTAGTTAGTGAATTAACATGTCACTTGCATATAACCAATTCTACCCTCATAAGATTAACAAATTTCTTGACTCCTAAATTTTAATTGGTATAAGGGGTGTTTAAAATACTCCCCCAGCATTGTTGTTGCCAAGGCAATGCCTCACACATGCCCGTGAACTGATATGTCAACTGCAGCACTTACACAAAATTGCCATGTTCTCCCTGTCTGCGCCAAGCGCCTCCATAGGTGTTTTGGGCTTCCCTTCAGGAACTGCTGACTACATCCACCCTGTGAGTGGCAGTGTCCATGCAAGAGCGCAATCTCCAGAGAATTCTCCAAGATGCCAATTCCAAAGGTGCCACAACAGTGCCTAGAGACTCCCCTCTCTTCTATTCTGTGCCATACTCTGACATGTAGGCCTGAAATACCACTGCTGGGCATGGAATCCCTGAAGCATTTCATAAGGGAAAAAAAAATTATAGCAACTTCTGACCATTGACTATTAACCAGTGAACTCAAACCCATTCCACTGTACAAGGCAGAAAGACAAAACAACACCCTCAACATTTTGCCTCTCTCCTCTGTGTAACCTTTATTGTAACCAAACTCCTCCCTTCAATCAAATGAACAATCCAACGTTCTTAAATCAAAGGGTAAAGACAGATTCTGGGCAAGTATCTAAACCCTCCATTCATCCTATTAATAGTCTTATTACAAACCCTTTTAGTTTATAAAAATATCTGCCAACCAAGGAGCAGAGTATTATACCAGAAAAAATGAGGGTGCCTGGCTGGCTCAGTTGGTAGAGCATGTGACTCTTGATCTCAGGATCATGAGTTCAAGCCCCACATTCGGTGTGGAGCCTACTTAAAAAAAATAAATAAATAAGAAAAAGAAAATGGAACACAAGTTGGGTAACGTTGCAAAAGAAACAGAAAGAATTTAAAAAGGCAAAAAGAAATGGTCCAGACTTTACTAATACATGGAAAGAATGCTCCTAAGCATTGAATGAGCTCCTGGCAGAAAGGACAACATCGTCAAGATCATCTTCAGCCTTGAGCACCTCTATCTAGGGCAATAGTTTTTGCACATGTACCCCAAGCTTTGAAACTGGTCATGCTTTTATCTAGGTTGTGATGCTCATTTGTAAATTCAAATATGCTAACCGGTGAATATGAAAAGCAGTACATGTGAAACATAGGTGGAATAGAGTAATTGCTCAATATGAAGCTAACCCAAACCTGAGTTTTGTTATCTCTCGTTTTCTGTCTTCATCCTTAGGAAAAGAAGAAAATGTAGACTTTCAAGGAAATAAGAGAACCATCTGGATCAGAACACCTCCCAAATTTCACATTCAGTCCTGACATCCCAACAAGGATTTAGAAGCACTTTTCCTAAACCAATAATTGAGTGGTGCCTGCCAATTTCTCCCAGAACTTGGCTTTTCTTAACAAGCCATTCTCCCAACTTTGTCCCTTTTGTTTTTTGCAATGAGAATAAGAGAAACTGGATGAATTGTAAACAATCACCAGGATATCATGGGGGTAAAAGGTATGTTAATGAAGTGTAAAAAATAAAAAATAAAATACTGTTCAAGTATGGGATTTTCTGAGAAAAATCCACAAATAAAAAAATACCATCTAGAAAGCTGACAGTTTTATAAATTGGCCCATAAGACAGTAATGCTCAATTTTTTTTACTAGCCTAGAAACTGTTTAGTTTTGACAGAAATGACCCAAGTAGCAAGGACGATATTTCTATAAGGAAAGTGATAAATACGGAAAAGTTAGCCAGGACAAATTTTTACCAAAAAATCAAAGGAACTAATTAACTTCCAGAGAAGAATGGACTGACATCTAACACAACTTAGTGATTTCCTTGACAGAGATTTCTCAGGAAGGAGGTACCATCACCCAGACTTCTGGATCTTTCCACTATCCTGGCCCATTTCCACAACTCCTAGTTTGAGCCTAGATTAATCACTGAAACAATGTTCAGACTACACACTCTTTGAGAAGATCTAAGAATAAGAAAATTTCCATCTGAATCGTGATCCTGAAAGAGGAGTGTTAAGAAAATCTCTCATCCTTATAAAAGAGATTCTCCCCAGGCTGCATCTTCTTCCCGGAAGTAAGTTAAACTACTACAGATGTGCCGAATACTCTGCAGGATTATGTATCATGAAGTCAACAGCACAGTTTGGTGGAGGCCAGTCTCAGGTTCAAATCCCAGCTCTGCTGTTACCGCCCAGGTGACCTTAGGAAAGTTCTAAGATAGCCCTTAAGCCTACTTTCGGTATCTCTAAAAATATGGATAATAATATTACCAAACATGTCCTCCATGAAATAAAACTGGGATGATCAACCATAGATCACCTAGTTCTGAACTAGAATTTAGCTATAGGGCAGAATCCCCACAGGTCTCAAACAACTTTAACACCAGCTGAAAGAAGAGCACCACCGTGGAATAACAGCTGTTTTGTGATGAGATACAAAAATCCTTGCGGAAGGAAAAAGAAGCATTAAAGAAGAAAACAATTATTCACAACTTCTCCTTCTGGATCTGTTTTATTTCTCCAAACTCTAGAAGCTGTTGAGGCTTCAACTCCTACAAACAGGAGCTGACAGGTGATGAAAACGGGCTCAGAGCAGCAGCTGCGGGTCATGTAATCAGCACCAGCTGAGAAGCCCTAAAACCTTGCCCTGGCTCCCTGCTGATCGGCTGTGCCTGGGGCACCCACTTAACCTCCTTGAGACCCTGAATCCTCACTTGCAAAATCAGAGATTGAGCGGCATAGGTTCTAGAAGGTCCATTGGAGTTGATGAAAAACATTCTCAATTTCCACAATTCTACTAAATCAAAAACACAGATGATCCAAAAAAGATTGCAAGTCAGGTTACCTTTCCCCCCAAGAGAAATCGAGCTTGCGTTACAGGGAGCTCATGCCTTGTTTGGTAATGAGCATCCAGATCCACTGGGCTGGGCATCCAGGTGACCCACATTTCTGTATAAATGCTTCTGCAGGTGCCAAGGGCTGCATGCAGCCTGGAACTAGAAAGGAAGAGATTAAACTGAAGGCACAAACACCTGCCTCAAAGCCTATAGGGAGCTCTAACCATCCTGAC
This sequence comes from Eumetopias jubatus, assembly GCF_037043125.1. NCBI lineage: Eukaryota > Metazoa > Chordata > Mammalia > Carnivora > Otariidae > Eumetopias > Eumetopias jubatus. The sequence goes on from NW_028274811.1 coordinate 100,689,421, forward strand.
CGGCCAGTTGTGGTAATTGTCCTGTCTTATCCAATAAACCAGCTATTCAAGCACTGAAAGGTTGATGCCTCCTGTCAGTTGACCATAATTCCAATCACTTCCACTGCACATATATGTTTTATTTGCATCACACCTGTGCCACCACAGACCAGGAGAGACCAATTAAACTATGATTAGCCCATATGCCACCTAAATCTGACAAAGGGCTGTTCTCAATGAAATCAAAGAACTGTGTTACAGAAAGCCAGATGATCACTTAGGTGTGAGAGGGTGGTACCAATGACATTGAGAATATGAGACACCCCGAAATAGATCTAAAAGAAATTAGACTTGTTAGTTACGTTTTCTATTGCTATTGAGAGATGAAGATTTTGATGGCACATGTTCAGACAAAGGAGAACATTTCATTTTAAACCCTTGTTAGTAAATAAAGTAGCAAAGGGATAGGATCATGTAGTTTCACTTATATAAGTACATCAACTGACAGGTTATCTGGACATTAGCATCTGGATACAACATCATCTGGACTACCAAAAGGCAAAACACAAATACAGGCAAGGTCATTACCCTGACTGATACACTGTCCCAACTCCCCTCCCCAGATGTATTAGTTAGGGCAATGCCACTTGCTCTTAAAAATAAAACTGTTACATCCAGTGAAAGTGTTCCTGGTGAGTAGGCCATTCTCCTCCACATGGAGATTGAGAGAACCAGGGTCCTTCTAACTTGTGACTCCATCAACTCCCAGGCCTCTGGAGTCTCCTGTATCCAGACAGACAGAGGAAAGATGATTAAAAGAGATATTGACATCTTACAAGTCCAGCTCAGGAAATAATACTTCTGCTCCTTTGCCAAAATGGTAACATGGCCACATGTGCATGCAAGGAGGACCAGGAAATGTAGTCCCTTAGGTGGGCAATTTCCTCCCAAGGTTGATCCTGTACCATGGAAAGCACAGCGCTAAATTTTGGCGGAGAGCTCTCCTCTCCCTATAATCACAGACTCTTGTGTAAACAGTTCTATTTAGGAGCTGGTTTTAGATCTCAATTATTTCAACTTATATTTTATCATTGACTAAAAGTGTTACATCATATCTTCCTGCTTCCTCATCATCGGTAATTTTATGTAGTATCATGCTGAATGTGTTTTTTCAAGATATTGGAGTTTATCCAACCAGATAATAAAAATACCTCACAGGTGTACTATTAGGCCCAGGCATATTATTAGGAGCAGGAATACAGGACAGTTGCCTTTCTCATGAGGAAAGAGAAACTACTGATTTGTCTTTACTTTTTTGGTTATTCTGGCTTTACATAGTATGGTGACAGACTGGTTAAAGTGTCTAACTTTGCCTCAGGAACGTGGATCATCACATGAGTCCAAACCAACTCTGCCACCAACATGCCAAAATCAGGGTTACAACTCATGGCTATGTTAACTGTGGGGGGTGGGGGGGTGGGGAGTGTAGATGATACTCAGAGACTGTGGTCCAAGATAATAGATGGCATGTGAGAGAAGAAAGAGATGAATTGAGAATGCCCTACTTGGCATATCACTTAAAAATCTCAAACTCCTGGGTGCCTGGGTGGCTCAGTTGGTTAAGCGACTGCCTTCGGCTCAGGTCATGATCCTGGAGTCCCGGGATCGAGTCCCGCATCGGGCTCCCTCCTCAGCAAGGAGTCTGCTTCTCCCTCTAACCCTCCCACCTCCCATGTACTCTCTCCCTCTCTCTCTCTCTCGCTCTCATTCTCACTCTCTCAAAATAAAAATAAATAAATCTTTAAAAAAAAAAATCTCAAACTCCTGGGGCACCTGGGTTGCTCAGTTGGTTGAGCGTTTGACTCTTGATTTCGGCTCAGGTCATGATCTCAGGATCATGAGCTCAAGCCCCAGGTCGGGCTCTGAGTTCAGCACAGAATCTGCTTGTCCCTCTTCCTCTGCTCCTCAACCCCCACCTTGTGCTCTCACTCTCTCCCTTTCTCTCTCTCAAATAAATAAATAAATAAATAAAATCTTTGAAAAAAAATCTCAAACTCCTGCTTGGCTTACATTTCTTATTCGAATTCCATCTTTTGTATCACCTTTATGAGTGATGGAGCATCCAGGGATGGCTAGACTTTGAGGGGAAAAGACCATAGTCTGATAAATGTAAAAACAAATCCCAAAACATGTCATTCATAGGCACGGCACTGAAGGAAGCGAGAGAATGTTCACAGACCAGGTGATAAAAACTACCACTCCCCAGTTTATTAACACATTGTAATGGCAGTGTCCCTTTTGTCCCTGAGTATAGCTAAGATCACCACCAACATGTGTCTCATGGACAGCAGGCTGAAGTAGCTTATGTCACTCAAGCAGGGAAGATGAGACCATGTGACATTCAGGAGAGGGGGGAAAAGGCAGATCCTGCAATCATAAGTTATCACACTTAAAAAAAAAACTATTTAAAAGGAGTATTCTGATAACATTTGTTTTGATGAGATCATAATATTTGTGCCAAAAAGGACAGACTCTCTGAGCTGCAGCTTTTGTCCAGGGTAGTAAATCATTAAAGATCTCTGAGCTTAGATTTTTAACTTCTAAAACACATGATGTAAAGTTCTGTTGATTATAGAGAATCTGATTTTCTAGTCAGCATCCACCAAAAGCAGCAACAGAAAATGCCTCTCTAGCACAGTTCTGCTGACTTATGATCCCTACTTCGCCGACTCTCATCTGCTTCTAGGCACAGCTGTTTCCAAGTGGAACAGCACTTTATGCAAACAGTACCAGCCTGGCCTCAGAGCAAGGAAGCCCAGAGAATAGGAGTTGGGGAAATCAGTATTTTATAGTTGGAGCCAAGAATTTGGACCATCACCTGCGACTTCAGATACCTGTGATCGTCCATGGCTTGCTCTTGGCTGAAATGCACTGCCTGAGGCAGATCTTAAAGAGCTGTTGTGGCAAACCCAGTTCTCTGAGTCCTTGTGAACTTTTAAGAGCCTGCCAAGGAAATGAGCAAACCGAAGGATGATGAAGAAGGCTGTGCTATGCACAGCACCTCCTCTATCTTTGCTCAACCTCATGGGGAAAACTGCAACCAAGCTGATCATTACAAGATTAGGATCCATGGAGTTTGTTTTTCTATAGAGTTCAACAGTGCATGGTTTCTATTAAAAACAACAACAACAACAACAACTAAACAAAATGAATACACTCTGTAGGATACTTGGAAGAGAGTGGGATATCAGAGCCAACAAAATATGAGTCATCAACAAGAGTAGGACCTTTGGAAAACTAAGAGAAGCAGACTGCTTAAAGAACAGCACTCCCTTTGGGACCCAACAGAATGTTTCACAACAGTTGTCAACCTCCTCCACTCCGCTCCTGACTGCTGGCTTCGAACTGCCATAATCCTACATCTTCCAAGACTTCCTAAGGCCAGGATTTGATCTGTAAGGCAAAGTATAAATTGTAGTGTTTAAGAGCAAAGCTTTGGAATAAGTTTGCCTTGTTCCATATAATGGCTTCACTACTTACTGTATGATTGTCAGTAAGTAACCTAGTTTCTATTAAGCCTAATTCACACATGGGAGAAAAAGAGCTAAAGATACATATATTTTTAAAGTTAACAGTAGTTATTTCTGGTTAGAAGGATTAAGCATTAAATTAGTTTTATTTAAGGGTGCCTGGGTGGCTCAGTGCGTTAAGTGTCTGCCTTTGGCTGGGGTCATGATCCCAAGGTCCTTGGATGGAGCCCCGCATTGGGCTCCCTGCTCAGTGGAGAGCCTGCTTCTCCCTCTGCCTTTACCGCTCCCCCCCACCCGCTCATGCTCTCTCTCTCGCTCTATCTCAAATAAATAAAATCTTTTTATAAATTCATTTAATTTATCTGCATTTTCTAAAAATATTTGTAATTGAGCATATATTATTTTTGTAATAAGAAAAGCAAACGTTATATAATAATAAAGGTAACTAAGGAAATTAGAACTTAAGTGAAGTAATAGTTTTAATAGAGTAATTCTTGATGAATCCAAACAAGAGTCAGATTCCAACTTTGTTCCTCTAAGTGTTATAAAAAATGCCAAAAGTCAATTCGAAAATCAGTTGATGGGCTTAATTTTAAATAAAGGCAAACAAAACCACAACACCAAAATAATAGATTAAAATACAAGACCTCCCCCATCTCCCAACTTGGTCACTGGATTCCAGTCCTCCAGGCTTTAGCCGGCATCGTAACTGGCTCCCATGACAGCCCCATGATGTCTCGTGTACCAAACTCTGTGCTATTTTCCAGATATATACCTCCCAGGCTTACCACAAAACTGCCCTTCCAAAAGATTCCAGCAAAATAAAACATTCTGTTGGAATATTTTTAAACAGGTTATTGAAACACAGAAAGGACATTGCTTTCAAAGTTTTAGCCTGTTCCAAGAACCCTGTTGAAATTCTTGGCTCATTCTCCAATAGCTCTGGCACAAAATTGTCTCTGTTCATGCTAGTTGATGGAGCACAAGAGGGTGCATCGGCCAACCTGATCATCAAGGAATTTCATCAAGGAAAAAACATATGTCATATGATAGACAGTGAACTCCCAAAGAACTGAGATACCTACAGTCCCATGCACACAAAAGAGGAGACCAACAGAATTACAGAATAATTCCCAAATAAGAGAATCAGGTTAAGTGGGCAAGCCCTGGCGGAGACAACATATCTTGTGATTGTCCATGAGAAAATCAATTAAAGTGCTGGAAAACAACTGCATTAGTCCCTGCTTTCAAGGTGACTTCAATATATTTTGAATGACAAGCCTCAAATATATCATTCTAAATTGAGTGGAGGATATGTCCCCAAAGACAACTCAAGTGAGCATGGGAACAATGGTGGTGTTGCATGAAACCACTGCTCATGCAACTAAAGAAAAGGCTCCACAGACAAATGTTGCTCTGTTCTTCTGCCCCGCATAGCTGTAGAGCCACTCATCCCATAATCATAACTCAATTATCTACCAGGAGAATTATTATTTTCACTTGTGTTGAAGAAATCCACTCCAACTACTGGTACTTCTCAATCTAAACTCCAAATTAGGGGTGCTTGGGCGGTTCAGTTGGTTGAGCATATGACTCTTGGTTTCAGCTCAGGTCATGATCTCAGGTTCATGGGAGGAAGGTCCCCCCATCCCCCGTCAGAATCCCTGCTCAGTGGGGAGTCTGCTTCTCTCCTTCTCCCTCTGCCCCTCCCCCTGCTTATGTGCTTTCTCTCTCTATCTCTCTCTCCCCAAAATAAATAAACAAATCTTTTTTTAAAAAAGTTAACTCCAAATTATAAATATAAGCAAGGACGCCAAAATAACAAAACTTATGAGGAAAACTAACAAATGAAAGAGACACTAGGCTGAAAGGTAAAATAACCAATCCCTATAAACAGAGCTTATAAACAATACTGAATAGAAATTTAAATATATAAAAATTATCCTCAAGAGATTTGATACGATTTATCAAAAGAGCTCTGTGGAAAGCAATCATCAGTCTGCAAATTAAAAATATGATTGCTAAGATTTTTTTAAACTAAATCAGCCAAATACCAAAATGGAGATCAACTAAAACTGAATTAACAACTGAAAATCTACCAAAGAGACAGAAATTATAAGACAAATGACAAGAATCATGATAGAACTTATATCTTACTTCTTTCAAAATAGGCCTTAGAAAGCCAATATCTGTCTACCATGAATTCTAGAAAAATGACAAACTTGGAGAGGGAATATAATGAAAGAAATAAAAGTCAATTTTCCTTGAGCTAAGGAAATTTTCCACAGGACATGGCCCACTGTGGAAAAGACAGCTAGTTGTCCATCGATACCCATTCTCGTTGTCTTTGAATAGAAACCTCCAAGAATTTTAGCTAATCACAGAAGACTTGGTGAAATAATTTCTCACTCTCTCTTGCAAATTGGTCTTGTGACAAAATTCTAACCAATAAGATGTGGATTAAAGCGATATATGCAGGGCGCCAGGGTGGCTCAGTTGGTTAAGCGACTGCCTTCGGCTCAGGTCATGATCCCAGGGTCCTGGGATCGAGTCCCACATCGGGCTCCCTGCTCAGTGGGGAGCCTGCTTCTCCCTCTGACCCTCTCCCCTCTCATGCTGTTTCTCTCTCTCTCAAATAAATAAATAAAATCTTTAAAAAAAAATAAAGCGATATATGCAATTGTAAGTCATTCTCTTAAAGAAAAGAAGATTGCCACTTCGCCACCCCTCTATTGGCTGAAATACAAATGTGATGGACATGGATGTCTTAGACCAAAGATCACCAAAAATAGCCATGTCCATTTGTTTACTTATTGTCAACAGCTGCTTTTCCAGTTCAGTGGTAGAGCTGCAAGGTTACAATAGGAGCCTTATGGGCAATAAAGTCCAAAGTACTTACTATTTGTCCAATTACAGAAAAAATTTGCCAACTCCCAGTTAAAATTTAAAGATTGACAACATATGTGTTGGTAAAGGATAAGAAGCAACTAGAATGCTCAGGCATTGTCAGTTAGAGTGTAAAGTATTTACAAGCACTTTCCAATACTGCTGGAACACAGTGTTAATAAAGTTAAATACACAGCTACCTTATTATACAGCAATTCCAAATCTGTGTATATTCTCAAGATAAATGAAAATATACATATATTCTCTCACAAAAGACATATTCAAGACTGCTCAGAGCAGTTTTATTCATTATAATCAAGAGTGGATAAACAAACTGTGATATATCCATGCAATGAAAAACTACACAGCACTAAAAAGGAAGACATTACTGCTACACCAATGACAAAAATGGAACCCAAAACATACTGATGAGTAGAGAACAGACACCAGACAGAATTTACTGTCTGATTTCACTTATATGAAGTTCAAGAAAAGGAAAAATTAACCTATGAGGATAGAAATCAGAATGGTCGGTATCTGCAGATGGTGTGTATTGACTGGAAAGGGCACGAGGAAGCCTTTTGCGGTGTTAAAAAGCTGTATAACTTGATCCTAGTGGTGATTACCAGGCATCTACATTTGTAAAAATTCAGCGAGCTTTGCAACTTAAAATTTGTGTACTTTTTTGTATACATGTTATACCTGAATAAAAATAAAATAAAAAAAGCTGAGGTAAACAAACAAGAAAGAATCAATGTATCTTATACTTAATACAAGAAAGTTATTGTTGATGATTTTTTGTCAAAGCAATAGACCAAAGCAGCAGATTGAACACATTTCCTGAAAATGTAGACTTAAAAACGTAACAGGCTAGAATAAGAGGTGAACACTTCTAAATCATGAATAAAAATAAATCCACCACAGCAATACTCAACAAATATTACAATGTTTAGTGAAAAGAATAAGACACCAAAAATGCACACAGAATGAGTCCATTCATATAACATTCAAGAACAAACAGATTTAAAGTATGGACATCAGGAACGCATGCTGAGGTGGTAAAGCTGTAGGAACACAGGGAAGCAAGTCTCATTAAGTCAGGAGGGTAATTACCTTAGGCAGTAATAGAATAGAACTTCCCCGTGATAAGGAGGTGATGGAGGAGAGGGGCTTCTGGCATGGTGGTAATGTTATTTCTTGATCTACATGATGAGGACACCCATGTTCGTGTTATTACTATGTTAAATCGTACATGTGTTTAAGCACATCTCTCAATGCATGTTTTATTTCACATAACCAAAGGTTTAAAACAAAGTAAAGATACAGAGGATTTGAATAACAAAAAGGTTCATTCGTTATTACATATATGTTCTTTCTTCATATATAAGTATGAATATTATATTCATAGACACAGTATTATAGATATAAACGCATATGAATTATATAATATACATTTATATGCATGTATGTGTATGTGTGTATGTATGGACCAAACAGAGAAGATGCAACGTATTCAAACGCCTATAAAACTGTTTTCAAAAGTCCATCATGTACTTCACCAGGGATGATTTCATCTTTGCTGCGGATTAGGGGCTGGCTGTGAGTTTCCCATGCTTTCAGTTTCCAAGATGAAGCTCATTTGTGTGTGTGTGGTTATACTGTCATTATTGGGTGTATGGTAGGGGTTGGGAAGACAATTCAGCTTTTGGTTCATATGTTGCCAGGCACAAGGAATCACATCCGTCCACACTTGACATAAGACCACACATTACTCTGAAAGCCTGTACTTTGACCTGGATTCAGTAAGTGAATGGGACTCTGGATGGTCTTTCTTAGGGAACAGTATGAGAAGAAAGGTGCTCTGAAATATTTGGTAGCCAGAGGAAAGAAGTAGAGCAAAGATGGCTAAGAGATCACCAAAAATCTGTGTTCCACTCCCCCCCCCGCCCCAATGGGTAGAGTTATCTCCGAGAGCTGGCTGGTCAGCCAGGAACTACATTTCCCAGTTCCTCTCACCCTTAGTGGTAGTCCTGTGACTAAGCTCTAGTCAATTAAATGTGAACCGAATTGATCACCATACCTTCCAGACCTGATACATAAAGACCCCCACACAGTACTCTATCTATATTCTTTTCACTTCTCAGTTGGCTGGAATGGAGGTGATCCCCCAGGGTGACCTTAAAAATTACTTGTTGAAGAGAGAAAAGCTCCTTACAGCCCAGGTTCCTGAATAACTGTATGGATGCCGGTGACGCCCTCTAAACTTTTCACCTACACAGTACTCTTATGTGAGCCATAGTATCCGAGCCATCATTCATTTTGGGTCTATTTGTTAGCATAGGTAGGCTACACTAATTAGTGCAGGGAACAATTATAGTACCTACCCCACAGTGTGGTTGCAGAGCTTAAATGAAATCATGAAAAAAAGAAACTTAGCACAGTGCCTCACACATCATAAGTGCTGTGTGTGTGTGTTAGCTTAGTAAGTACCCAGGAAATTATGACAAGGACTTTAGGGTCTTCAAAATGATTAAGTTTCAGGACATGAGCTCTTGAAAATAAAGGAAAGTGATTGATGACAATCTACTCAGTCCATTTCTTCCAGGTAATCACTCCTTCCTCCTAAGAATCCTCTGGGCCTGGGCATATGAGTAGCACAGTAGGGCGATCCAAGCACATTTGAGCAAGAAAGCTGTGAAACAAGCTCAATATGCTAACCATCAGGGACAATGATGAACCAGCTGGAGGCTCTGAGATGAGCCCCTAACATAAGTGAACAGAAAGAAGGGACTCATATGTAAATACGTGTGCAAAGGTAAGGTTTTTTCCTGCATTTTCCTTTTTTGCTTGCAGCGAGCACATGTGTGCACACACATACACACACACACTGACATACAGATAGATTGCTGCACTGCAAAGAGTATTGGTGATTTTATCGATGGGTCTCTCAAATCATCACTAAAACAAAAATAAGCTGTTCCCTTCACAGCTGGAGTCAAATGGAGTGATGACAGTTGTCTCACCCTTCTTTGATGATAAATGAGCCCTCCCCTGCTTACTCGGGTCCTTGACCCAAATTCACAGTTATTCCAGTGACCCAGGCAGATCTTTGGGAAGAAAAAAAGCCACACTCACAAAGGCCTAATGAAGCTTGTCTCAACTATTACTATTGTACCCTGTCATTCTAACTATAATTGATTTGCTAAGGTAGCTTTTTTTTTATAATCAGCCTAGCAGACAAAAATACCTAATATAAATTAAACACATCTCTCTCTCTCTCTGTCTTGGTCTCTCTCTCTCTGTTTTTCACATTTCACCAGCCCTACTACACCATGTTTATTTTAAACTTTCTATGAGACTTCACATTCTCCTCTTTTATCTTGGAAGTAAGCAAATAAGTGTCTGGCCTTTAAGAAGGTCTTTGGTAAAAGGATCTTAGAATCATGTAAAGAGGACTTCATTCCCTCAACAATCTTTGTCATAAGGCACAAATTTTGGTTGATTGACGGTGACTGTCTAGAATCCTCTCTGAAAATGGTTTGGAAACCACATCAGAGCTTAGTAGGAAAGAATACCATGATGAAGTAAGCGAGTGCGGTGGCGTGTTAGAATATATTCCATGTATTTATCCTCCCTAGGAGTTAAAGTAGAATAATAGAAAATTTCCAGAAAGCAAGATACCTAGCCTATTGTGTAGACACAGATACAAATACAGGAATAGCTATGTAGATATTTAGAATCTGAATCCTTTAAGGAAGATAATACAACCACATTTCAAAGCACGTTCCCTGAAACTGCTTATACTTATTGGTTGTTTCCCACAACAATCCACTTTAAATTCCTTGTGTTGCAAGACACAGGGATAAAATTAAACAACTTACTCAGGGAAAAAGGGAACAAGAGCTCTGAGAAGTAAGGGCCCAAGATTTCTAGGTTCTTTTCAAGATCCAAACTCCCTGAGAGATCCTCGAGCCTGAGATTCTCCTGGAAGCCATGTGCTTTGTGGTTCCCTAGATGTCTTTCTTCCACAATGGAAGGCTGTGTGTTAACAGCCTGTAGTAACAAGACTCCATTATTGCCAGAACATAACATCTCAAAGGGACTCCTAGCTACCCAGAGGTTGCAGAGAGTTCCATTTAGCACCATCTTTGTGAGGCGTGAACACCTGACACAGGATGAAAGTGGAGGAACCGGCCCTGGGGAGGAAGGGCTTTTTCCCTTTCAAGTTTCTGAACTCTTCTAGGTCTGTGGAGGTCCAAACCACAGAACCAAGGAAACTCAAAAGGAAAGCAACAAAAGGAGCTACAAATCAAAAGCGCCCTATCCAATGTACAGCTCCCGCTGTTCTGCTTTCATTACACACCAGCGTCGTGTGAATGGATAACAGCACCTCAGCCTCCTCATACAAAGTCAACACACTGTATTGAGGAGTGTGTACAACTTGCAAAGGAGCAGACTGGCTGCTGGCTAAATTCTCCAGTCCTTTTCAATCTCTCTCCAAGCTTTTTTTTCTCTGTGGGGCTGGAAGCTGGGGAGTTTTCTTTGTCTGGTTACTATTAGGTTCCTTTGGGATCTTTAGGAATACCATAGACCCCATTGCTGCCACCACCCATCCCCATATGGCCATGCACTCCCTGAGAACTGTCCCATAATTGGGACTTTTCTTTGCCCACCTACCACACATGTCCTCTTCCTTCCTCTGGGTCCCACCCTGCCACTAATTCTTTAAAGGTATTTATGTTAGCCAAAGCTCTCTGGGTTGTAGGAAACAGAAACTCACTCCAACTAATAGAAGGAACTTCCAGACATCATGTAACTAAGTTAGCTCAGAAAAATAAAGCAGGATCCAGGTTTTCTAGGGCCCAGAGCTTCAATAATAGAGAAAGGGTGTCTCTTTAATTTCTTTAATTTCAAATGCAAAATTAGGTATGCAAGTGAGTATCAAAAAGAGAAATCACAGCAAACTGCAAACTTTTAAATGTTGACAAATGTCACAAATATGACAAAACCCAGAAAAAATATCCTAATGTTTTTGTTAATTAACTGGCTGATAACACTTCTGTAATAACTTTTATTGGCTTGCTCTTTGATCACCTCCCCATATGACAATAATTTTTTACTATAACTTTCAAGGGAATAAAAAGGTAGTTCAAGTCTTTCTTCTAGCATAGCAATCAAAATTCATTACTGAAGGTGGGATGCAGAAAACAATCAACATCACACACAGGTGTACTCCGGTCTGTCCTGACTCTTTTAAGACAGAAACTCTGACAAATTATAGTTTGCATGATTCACAAAAGGAAAAAAAAATATGGTGCATTTAAATTGTCTAAATTACATAATCAAACATATTCCACCACACTTCCATTTTGATTAAACATCAATAAGAACTGAATCCTCTTCTTATAATTTTCTATTTCTGATAACTTAAATGTACAAAATTCTTTCAAGCCTTCCTTCTCCTCCACTCCCCACATGTATTGGATGCTAGGAGCTATCCAGTATGTTCCTATAATAACCAGGTCACACTTTCCCACTGTGTCTTCCCTGCAGGAAATTATGGATGGAGGGGGTAGGGAGAAGAAGTGCAGAGTGGAAGCAGAGAGAGCAGTGTGGAGGCTCTTGAAACCATCTACGCAGCAGACGATGTGATGCAGACTAAGGCAGTGGTGGTAGAGATAGTAAGTGATCAGACTCAGACTTACTTTGACAGTAGAGCCAGTGTGATTTGCCACTTTGGTATGGGAGACAAGAAAATGAAGTTCACGGGCATCTGGCAGGCTGTCAGTGGAGCATGTGACTCTTGATCTCAGGGTTGTGAGTCCAAGCCCCACATTGGGTAGAGAGATTACTTAACAATAAAATCTTCAATGGGACGCCTGGGTAGCTCAGTCAGTTGGGTAACCCACTCTTGGTTTTGGCTCGGGTCATGATCTCGGGGTTCTGGGATGAAGCCCCATGGTAGGCTCCATGCTCAGCACAGAGTATGCTTGGGATTCTCTCTCCCTCTCCCTCTGCTCCTCCTCCTTCTTATATGATCTCTCTCTCTCTCTCTCTCTCAAATAAGTGAATAAAACCATTTGTAATAAATAAATAAAATCTTGAAGAAAATAAAATGAAGTTTAGGATAATGTCAAGTAGATGACCTGACCACTTCCACACAGAATTATTCTGAGCACTAACTGAATGAATGCTTGTAATCATGTCTAGCATGATGCATGGAACAAAACTGGAGCTCAGTAAACATTAGTTAAATCTGAACATTGTTTATATTACTTAAAAAAAAAACCTGAGGAGAATAAATTGTACAGCAGGCCCTATATCACTACTAACTTGACTATTAATGATGACAGCAAGGATCTCTGAAAATTTGCCTCAATGGCCCCTGCAAATCTGCTGAAGACAAGACAGGATAACAACCCAGGCAAATATTTAAAATAAGATATTGCCCCAAAAAGCGCATAGAGCACAATCCTGTATTTACCTAGGTAAACACAACTTACACAAAAGAGGATATCTAGGGTGGTCACTTCAATGCAAATGAGGAGCTACCAAAGTCTAATTCTGACAAAACACGCTGGGGATTTTGGATTACCATCCACGGTGACCTCAACCCTCAGCCCTACACCTTTTTTAATTCCTATTGGCTATCCAGCTTTGAAATTATACACTTGTAGGCTATGATTTTTAATTTGAGAAATTATTTTTATTAATTTACTATATTTTGATTATTAATATTTTTTAAGTAAGCTCCATGCCAAATGTGGGACTTGAACTCACGACCCTGAGATTAAGAGTTGCATATCTACTGGGGCACCTGGGTGGCTCAGTAGTTAAGCGTCTGCCTTTGGCTCAGGTCATGATCCCAGAGTCCTGGGATCGAGCCCCACATCAGGCTCCCTGCTCTGTGGGAAGCCTGCTTCTCCCTCTCCCTCTCCCACTCCCCCTGCTTGTGTTCCCTCTCTCACTATGTCTCTGTCTGTCAAATAAATAAATAAAATCTTTTAAAAAAAAAAAGAGTTGCATATCTACTGACTGAGCCAGTCAGGAGCCCCTAATTTGAGAAATTCTCATTTCAAATCCATACATTAAATGGAACATTAATGGGGCCTGTGGGTGTGTCTGGGTGGCTCAGTGGGTTAAGGTCATGATCTCAGGGTCCTGGGACCGAACCCAGCACCAGGCTCCCTGCTCAGTGGAAAGCCTGTTTCTGTTTCCCTCTGCTCCTCCCATCTGCTTCTCTCTCTCTCTCTCTTTCTCTCTCATTCTCTCTCAAATAAATAAATAATCTTTGAAAACAAAAAAAAATTAAAAAAATAGGGGGCACCTGGGTGGCTCAGTCGGTTAGGCATCTAACTTGATCTCAGCTCAGGTCATAATCTCAGTGTTGTGAGATCAAACCCCACATTGAGCCCTACATCAGGCTCCACACTGGGCATGGAGCCTGCTTAAGATTCTCTCTCTCCCTCTGCCTCTGCCCCTCTCCACTGCCCCCTCTAAAATAAATAATACATAAACAATGAAACATTAATATTTGTACTACATCATTTCACCATTTACTTAAAATTTGCACAATATAAGATCTTATTATACAACAAAATATTTCAAGCGGGTAAGGATTTGAAAAAAGCCAACCAGCTTTGCCATAATAGAGGGTACCGAGTGTTTGAAACGTGAAAAGGTCACTAATTCCTAACTTAGAGGTTTTTTCATCTAGTCCGTGGCCGAGAGAGTAGCTGCACCCCCCAAAAAAGAAGAGTACAGGAGAGATGGAGCCCATGAAAAGGTAATGGGCAGAAGACAATCGTACCAAGATTACATTCCATAAAACAGAATTGGCAACATCTGCTCAATCTACTGTAGATAAACAGTGAACTATTTTCCATCTCATTAACTAAGAGGATGAGGTATTAAATAAACCCCAGGGGCCTCATGCTTTGTTATCACGGTTAAGGCTTGGCCCAGACTTGCTGCATTAGCTAATCTTTGTAATGGTTTACAATCTAAAATCTTACACAATTTCTCTCTCTCTCTCTTTCTCTCTTTCTTTCTCTCTCTCTCTCTGACACATACACACACAAATCCCAAATGGCTTAAAACCAAAAGTTCCTGCTTAATCTGACTGTCTAATTACTAGTCACTTAGCTTAAATTATTAACCATGTCTTCAACTGTGATATATGATACCTGTAGGTCTCCAAACAGGATTCTAATAGAATTATCTAATTCTATTAAACTGCAAACAACTGCCCATTAAATATTTATTAGCCAGCTTGCATTCATTGAAGATAGATTGGAGTGTCAGCAAACCTCTGGGTTCCCTCTTTCTGGAGCTTTGTCACACAGAAGGTTCAGCCAAACCAGCTCATCAGAATGATGCCTATTGATCAACTGCCAATTACCTATTTAATTGAAATCAGTGGGGAAAAAAAAAGTTTAGAAGAACTTACAAGGTACGGTACGGATTTTTTTTCTAATACTTGGTTAAATAAGTACATTGGTTAAAATCTAGCTAACTTGATTGTAAACACTTAAGGTTTATTTTACCAAGGGGAAAACTGCTAGGACTTAAATAATTAGATTTTCTTTTTCAGATTGGTGAATTGTATTTTTAATGAAGGAGTTGAAGAACTGTCAATTTTATCCACCCAGGAGAGATGCTTTTTGATGCCAGGCTTTCAGGCTAAAATGTCTTCTTTCTTAAAGCCATATGAAAGATAACCTGACACCTTTGGCAGACAGCACTCCTTCAGATGGTAAGCATGTGGGCAGTTTTAGACAATTAGATTATGCAAGATGGCAAGTGTTCATTCACTAAAAATGCAAGAACCATCTGGATTTTCCCAGAGGATCTGGAGAAAATGAACAAGGAAAGTCACTCCTCTAAACGAACCTCTTTAACATGAATTGTTCAAAACCCAAACTGTAAATCAATTCTTAATAGCAAAAGGCCATCATAAAGAATAAGAAGGAGAGGAATGTCATCTGACTCTTGTTCAACTAACTTCTCAATAGTCAGAGAAAGGCCAAAGAAAAACAGGAATTGCTGTAGCATATAATCAGTAGTGGTATATATTTTTGCTTCCTGGTTGCTGTAATTAAGGATTCAACTTCAGACAACCACCTTATAGGTTGATCTTGAGAAGATACTACTGTCTGGAAGCAAAATAATTAAGACAGACATGAAAATCAGCGCTAGGAACCTCTAGTCATTAAAAACAAAGCAATGGGGGGAAAAATAAATCGTGTTACATTCACACACTGGTATAAAGTATTGCAATGCAAATGGATAGACTATAGCAACATAGAAAATGGATTAATTTTGTAGACATCATGTTGAATGAAAAAGCCAGACACCCCCCAAAAACAGAACATATTCTGTATGATTAAATTTATATAAAATTCAAAAACAGGCAACATTAAGCTATGTTTTAAGTAAAATAATAGTTACCTTTTGGAGTAGGGAAAAGGGTAGTGATTGGGGAGAATTTTGGAGTGCTTTCTATACCTGACCTACAAGTTAGTTACAGAAATCTAGTCCCTTTGGAAAAATGTTTGCACTTTTCTTAATGTATGTTATTCTTCAATAAAAAGTTTACTTGCAAAAAGTAAAGCAACAGAGCAATTTATTTGTGTGTCCTTAGGCAAGTCACTTATCTCTGAACCTCCAACTTTCCATCATGTGTAAAATAAGCAGTTGGACAAGATAGTCTTCAGATTTCTTTAGATTTCTTCAGATTGCAAAAATGCTTTGATACTACAAAAGATCACTTGTCTCACAAGGACAAATTGGATCAATAAATCTACACTGATATCAACCTCATTTTGGCAGTTGAATATATCCCTCCTCCCTTACCCAGTTCTTCAATCTTTACTTCAATAGTAAAAAGCAAGTTTTTTGGTAGCATATGTACATAGAGAATCCTCCCTCTAGATAAATAGATAGATATATATAATGAGAGAGAATTTTTTTAATAAAATAAAGCTAGACAAAAGGAGAGATGGGGAACTATCTCACTCTCAAAAACCTGCCCCTCGAGTTTCTTTCAGCTCCTCATTCACATAGAAATATTTAATCTTTGAGATATTTTATCCCAAGAGAGTCTGTAGTTCTGAAATCAGACAGGAATGGACTTTATAGGAACGTAAAAAAAAAAAAAAAATCTGCCCTAAAATGTCTTTAGCACAACTACCTAAGAACCCAACGTTCCCACCATTAGAGGATATTCTTAGGTTGATCAGCCCTTTACCTCACAGAGAACTGGCTTCTAAAGACATGAGATGTAGAAAACAAGCTTTGTGCTTCACAAAGAGATCACAAGCCTAGCACGTCTCTAGAAGAGAGGATGCTGACATTTGGTACCCAGACGGCACTTCCTGACCAGCCCAGAACCAAAAATCAAGAGAACATGGTAAGGGCATGGGGGCCAGGGATCCTCCCACTACTCATTCCCACAACTAACACCAACTTATTGCTGATTCTCCTCATGTTTACACACACACACACACACACACACACACACAAATCCTTGTGAATTTCACCAAACAATAAGAAAATAAAATTCCACTAAAGGCCTCCTTTCCCTAAACAACCATAAGTCAACCAAATAAACTGTTCACTTTTTAAACTATTAGTTATATATAGAATACTATAGGAGGACTGCTGAAAATTGCCTTCACTCACTGTAGAAACCAAAGCATAGATCTCTCTGCTCGTGGAGTTCTATAAGGAAATATTGGAGATTCATCAGGGAATGAACAAATGTCACCAATTCACAACCAAAATAATGGGCAGAAAAAACCTAAATCCCCCATGTATGAAATATTACAACTTTTAAATTCCCTAGTAGCGTATATCTTAAAAGGACAAAATAAAGTACAAATCAGGAATTGTTCTTGGAGGAATATTCCTAGATCATATTGTCAGGAAACAGATAATATGTCATTTCTCCTTAGCTCTGAGGGAGAGTAGCAGTGTCTAGAGAATATGCAATGAGCAAGTTACCTGCTGCTGTCTTTTACAAATCTTAAACAGAAACCAAAAGCAGTTTGGTTGGTTTTTCTTAATAAGGCACATGCATCTCCAGAGAACACATCCTCACCAGGCAAAAGCTGCCTCAAAATGTCTTTTCATGCCTTCCCAGCTGGGACCGGGGTTTTGCTCTCTCCTTTAAAGGCAAAGGGCTCTGCTACACAACTGGGGAAAAGGGCAGAATTACATTTGAAGGAATTAGTTTAGGTGTCAATATGCTTCTCTGAACTGTAAAAACATAAGCAATTGTGCAAATACTACTTAACTTGTAAAAAACACCACTGACCTCAGCCCAGTACAGAAAGATGCTGTGGTAAAACAGGCTTTTCCACCCCTACAAAGTAGGAGCAAGTTGGGAGAAGAGACAAGAACACAAACAAGGAAGTATAAGAGCAGAACTAGAGTTGTGACTGCGGCCAGAATCATTCCCTGAAGAATTCAGAGCTGCACAGATGCTGAGGTTCACCAAGATGCTACTCCTGTGGCCATCCCTGAGGACTACTGTGCCTGAGATTTCTAGTGTCCCACCCCACAACTATTTTTCTATAATAATACAAGTCTTTTCTGCATACGAATGCCAGGTTAAAGACTACGCTTCTCCGTTTTCCTTAAAGTTAGGCGTGGCATGTGACCAGGTACTAGCCAACGGGAAGTATGAATAGAAAGAAGTGGCTTGTGCAACTTTCTGGTCACATCCTTAAAAAATAAGACACATGAAGTTCTACTGTTCTTTCTTTCTTTCTTCCCCCTTGCTGGAAATCAGACATAGTGAAGGCGCATGCTAAGAATGGAAGAGCTGCTGAAGGTGCTCAGAAGCTGCTTGGTCCTCACACCATGGATCCACTGTGTAAGTCCTTACACTTACTCGGCAGCCAAACCAATATCCTAAAATTCACAACACCAATTGCTACTGGGATCATTTCTTCACCATCCTCTGTCCCATTGGAGTGATGATTATTTCTGCCCCAGAGGTTGCCCAGTGCCCTCATTAAGCATGGATGATCCCCCACTTAACAATCCGGCACAATGGCAATCTCACCCCACAATTACTACCAAGAATGTGGGGTTAACACAGACAACTTGCAAGGTCATGGTAGTTTGAATCAAGAGCCCTGTCCTAATCAAAGTGGGGCCATGATGAACCAGTTTCAAATCACCCACAGAACCTGGGCAGCAGGGCTATAATACCTCTGATGACAGCTCAATAGCCTTTTTTCTCCAGCTAGGAAATTTGAGGGGTGAGCCTGAGCAGGGTCACCTAAATAGATTGCACCTGCCAAGACCGGGTGATGGAATAAATGAGTGCATGTGGAATGGAAATTAGGGGGCCAGACCTAAAATAAATTTAACAGATTGCCTCCTCTTTAAGTGCTCCTTTTAATCAGCTGATTTCATGAGACTTTGCTTTGCAGAGGAGGAGATGTGACTCATGAGCATGCTTGCCAGAGACAGATGCTTGTGGGTTTTGTTGTTTTTTGTTTTTTGTTTTTTTAAAATTCTATCAGACAGGGATCTGCAAGAAATTTAGATGAAGAGAAAGGCCAATGATAAACATGATTTGAATCAAAGCAGATTTGGGGGTAAGATATACAAAATTTTTATAGACTCACAGTTCCTAAAACTATGTTCAAAGACATAAAAATAAAAGGCGAATCAGAGTTTTACAAATAAAGGACCTTAGAGATCACCTAGTTCAACTCCGTTTTCCCAAATAAACACTTAACATAGTATATAACACACAGTTGGCTATCAAATATATTTTTTCTAGTTGTTGAGTAAATGATTGCCTTACTAGAAAATAAGAGAGAACAGTGATTCATCCAAGATTACACAAGAAATAATCAGGTAAACTAAGATGTCTCAACACCAAGCTCAACACATTTTCTATGCTGCTTTCTCTCATTATGTAGCATAGTCCTTTTCATTTTTTAAATTAACCCCAAATTCCATGCACACACTTTCCTTTTCCTGGTGTCTCTATCAGTTAGGATAATTCTAGCTGTAGGTAACAGAAAACTTAGCAAAAGTAGCTTAAGTTAGAAGAGTATTTTACTTTACAGAAACCCAGAGGTGAGTTGTCCCAGGGTTGATGCTGATGGCTCAGCATCATCAAGGACCTAAGAATTTTCCATCTTTCTACTTTCCCATGTTCATGTGTTGCCTTCATTTAGGGCCCTATTTTCTCATGGTTGCCAAATAGTTGTAGCATTTCTTTTTATCTTCTATGAAAGCATTCAAGCCAAAAAAAAAGGGACAAGGGTAAAAATGTCTTCCTTTTCACACCACTCTATTAATAAAAAGAAAAATTGTTCCCCAAGGTGCCTGGGTGACTCAGTCGATTGATTAAGTCATGCTCCCAGGGTCCTGGGATCGAGCACCGCATTGGGTTTCCTGCTCAGAGGAGAACCTGCTTCTCCCTCTCCCTCTGCAGCTTGCCCTGCCTGTGTGCTCTCTCTCTGTCAAATAAATAAAGAAAATCTCTAAACAAAAGAAAAAAGAAAAATGATTCCCCAAACCTTCAACATACTTCCCTTTATGTCTCACTACCAGAAATAGATCACATGCTCACCAATCACTGGCATAAAGATGTGAGATAGAGATAACTGGCTTAGGCCAATCATGATTCATCTACGGGAGCTGGGCACATTCTATCCCAAACAAATATATTCACAAGGAAGAAGAGTAAGTGGCTACCTCAAGACATCTATGATATTTTGCCACATCCACAGATTGCCTTGGCAGGTCTACTCAAGACTAAGCCCGAAGGTATTATATCCCACCAATGTTAGATATAGGAGTATAAATTCAACTCAACAAACATTTGTCAATCACTTTCCATTTACCAGTCTCCACGCAGACCCTGCAACTAAAGCAACAAATAGAACTGTTACTTTTCTTACCCTCAGGGAGCCCACTGAAGAATGGCAGATGAAGACCACTAAATAGGCTATTACAATCCAATATGATGTGTGTTCTCATGGGGAAAGTGCCCACACATATGGAATAATAAAGAAGATATAACTAGCCCACATACGGATGGTCGGGGAAGGCTTCCAAGAGCAGGTGTCATCAACAGAATAAGTAAAAGCTAGCATGGAGATGTTATGGGACAATCAGAGTTTGTTCCAGATAGAAGTTTCAGAATAAGCCAGGTGCAAGAGACAAATGAGAATATGATGAATCTGGAGGCTGGAGGGAAAAAAAATTCAGTATGACTAAACCACTGAACATAAGGCAGAGAGATCAACTGAGACTAAAGAGGTAAGAGTTGGTATTCGAATTAGCCTATTTCAAGTTTTTGCCAGTTTGCTAAAGGATCTGCCATGACAGCTGTAGGTGGAGTCACAGGTGTAAAAACAACTAAAAGGCAGCAAGCACAGAGGCGACCTCCCCAGAGGAAATGGATCACGACACTGCTACTTGGTGACTCGCAATTCCCTTTGCCGATTTTCCATCTATTGAGGCTATTACAGACCAGGCTGAAAATAATGTACCAGTTCAGAGTGTCAACAGCTCTCCAGCAGAAGGACTAGTGTAGGTAATGAGTGTGCTTTGACAGCCCAAGGTCAGATATTTAACAATATTCCAGAGTTTAAGTATGATACACTAAGCGCTGTTTTAGCTCCTAACTTGAAAGGCTCACAGCTGCTAATATTTACAGAAATAGGAAGCAATTACAGTTCGCTGCCACAGGAGGAACTTAAATAATTTAAGACTCATAATGCCTCTGATTCTTTTCAAGCCATCTCTTCTCCAGAACCAGCTGCTTCTAGCACTCAGAAAGACCTCTGTTCAGAAGGCAGAGTCGTCCTGATGCACAGCACTGCTTTTGCTTGCCCAAAAACTCAAGCACACAGCTTTTTGGCATCCACAACATTTCTCCCACATTTGTACTTCATCTCTGGAAAGGGCCCCCTTTCTCACCAGCAATGAAACTCCACAGCCATCTGCCTGGGCTAATCTGGGTAAACTGGCATGATCAGAGAGAACCATAATGTAATTTCACAAATTAAACTAATTTATTTCAGTAGCCATTTTCATGACATGGATGTGGTAGGACAAGAATAGAGAAGAAAGGGGAATGGGGGAGAAATTGAACACGTTCAATGCCAAACAGAAGAAAGTCAAATTTCAAGTGCCTAAAGTTAACATGTGAACTACCCCCAAGAGTCTCTTCTTCTGATTCCATTGTGAATTCAGCACTTTCCCCCAGGGGTCAACAAGCTGATGAGTGGCATAAGAAAATGTAGACAATTGTAAAATTTTTTTTCGTTGAAGTTTAGATTGAAGAGCTTCTGATATCAACCTCTCAAATGATCTTTGCAAGAATTAGAGAATACAGAGGTGTCTGCTCCCATATAAAATTCTAAAATATGACCAAGAACATTGGGTTCCACAATCTTACATTTAACATCACAGATTTTCCTGGAAGGACATCAGGCTAGAAGGGAAGGAACATATTTTCTGGCGCCCAATATATTAGCTTTTAAATCTCAGCTCTACCCATTTGTGGCTCCCAACTCTGGCTGGTTAGTCCATGTTTCTGAGCCTCAGTTTCTGCATCTGCAACATGGAGATGATCTTATAAATAAGTATTAATCAGAATTAAATTATGGTAAATGAAATAACTTGGACAAAGAACCTAATGGTGTCTAGGCTATAGAAAGCATCCAATGAAGCCTGGCGCTATCCCTTCTCTCCCAATACCTGCTCTTCCATTTCTCTCATCAGGATAATATATATACCTTTCCAGTGTCTGTAGTGTTTAGGAGAAATGCTAATCAGTTCCTCCTGTCTGTTCCTTGAAAAATACAATAAAGAAACACTTTTTTTAATGTGTTGAATTGTGTTCCCCACAAAATTCGTGTGTTAAAGTCTCCACCTCAGTACCTCACGATGTGTCCTTATTTGGAAGTAGAGTTGTTACAAATGTAATTAGTTAATTTAAGGTCATTCTAGAGTAGGGTAGGCCCCTAATCAATACACCTGGTATCCTTTTTTTTTAAAAGAGTTATTTATTTATTATTTGTTTGTTTGTTTGTTTGGTGGGGGAGGGGCAGAGGGAGAGAGAATCCTGAAGCAGTCTCCCTGCTGAGCATGGAGTCCCACAGGGCTTGATCTCAGGACCCTGAGATCATGACCTGAGCCAAAATCAAGACAGTACCCCCATCCGGTATCCATATAAAGAGAACACCATGTGAAGAGACAGGCAGGCCCCCAAGGAGAACATCATGTGAAGCTGTAGGCAGAGATCTCAGTGATGCAGCAAAAGCCAAGAAATACCAAAGATTGCCAGCAACCCACCAGAAGCTAGGAGAAAGGCATGGAATAGATCCTTCCTCATGGCCCTCAGAAGGAATCAACCCTGCTGACATAGGTTTCTAACCTCTAGAACTGTGAGATAATGAGTTTCTGTCATTTAAGCTGCCCAGTTGGTGGTACTTTGTTATAACAGCCCTAGTACTAATACAGACCCACTGCTAAAGTTATTTTCTGTCAATGTACACATTAATAACTTTCACCACCACAACATTTTTTATAGGTTGTCAATGACTTTAGGTCTTTTGGGTAAACATTCAGTTATATACTGTGTAAATAACATGGCTGACTTGGACAATTCTGGCTGGCTGAGAACACAGAGGTCCTTAATACATTGCCTCCTTAGTCCTAAAGCACTTTGAATAAGAGGATTCATTGGCTCCGTCTACCTGTTTTTCTTTCCCCTAGATGTCAAGCTCTTTGAAAGCGGTGAAACTGTGTCTCATTCACCTTCATATCCCCAGCAGAGAGATGTGGAAGAGGCATAACATTCGTTGAACACCTTACTTTTTCCTAAGTACTTAAAACAGTTCCACAAACTGATCTGAGCGACTGCCATGTGCCAGACCACTTCCTCAAACCCGGAGAGAAAGGCATCAATGTCCCCATCTTATAAAAGAAGAAATTCAGTTCAGAAAATTAAGATTAGGGCACCTGGGTGGCACAGTGAGTTAAGCCTTTGACTCTTGGTTTCGGCTCAGGTTGTGATCTCAGGGTCATGAGACTGAGTCTCGCATCAGGCTCCGCGCTAAGCACAGAGTTCGCTAAAGTTTCTCTCTCCCTCTCCTCCTCCCAGCCTTGTGTGTTCTCTCTCTCTCTAAAATAAATAAATAAATCGAAAGAAAGAGAGAGAGAGAGAGAGAGAGAGAGAGAGAGAGAAAGAAAGAAAGAAAGAAAGAAAGAAAGAAAGAAAGAAAGAAGAAAGAAAGAAAGAAAGAAAGAAAGAAAGAAAGAAAGAAAGAAAGAAAGAAAGAAAGAAAGAAAGAAAAAATTAAGATTAAAAAATAGAAAAGAAAATTAAGATGAAAATGGCAAAACCTTTTTTTCTTTTTTATTGTATTTTGTGACATGATTTCAAGAAATCCAAAATATGAATCTAATGTACATGCTATCTTGGAGCTTGGACTCAGAGAAGCCAAGAAAGAATGAGAAAAATTGTCATCTCCCCAATAAATTTATTGTTGTCATCTCCCCAATAAATTCCCATAAATAAACCATACATTGTAAATAAACCACAGTGAGGACCCAGTGCTGACCCTGAGCAAATGTGAGTAAAATCTAAACTACAGTTACTTCTTAGAAGAAAAGTCTGACCCAGAAAGACTCAACCCCCTTCTAAATTATTTAACATCTATTAATTGTATCCTGTGAACTAAAATATTAAATTAAAATGATGCCCTACCTTTTCCTCTTTAACATATGAGAGTGTAGCAGATAACTATGCTAAAACCAAATAGCTGGATCAAATTCATATGTATATGTAGATCAAATCCAGATAGATGATAGAAAGATAGATCAAATCTATATACGAATGCAGATATTACGGGAAAATATTAAATCCCCTCAAAAATCTGAATACTTTCTCTCAAAACAGTGTATTAAGGGAAAGTATTTTTCTCTACCTTTGACAGGTTTCTGGCAAGATTTTTTTCACTTTTTTTGGAAGTTTGGTGTTGTGATATTTTCCTCTCAAGACACATACACAACAAACATATTCGCTGTAAGAAATAAGGAGCAACCCTGAATATCAAGACTACTTGCATCCCCAGCCCCTACTAATTTTCTGATCCATAAAGATCCAAACTTTTCTGATAACTTGGGACCAACCTGGACCCATGAGTGCTTGATGGCTATGGTGTAAATATTTGTATCCTTCCCCCCAAATTCATATGTTGAAATCTTAACCCCCTACGATGATACTGGGAGGTGAGGCTTTCGGAGGTGCTTAAACCATGAGGGTGGAGAACCCATGAATAGGATTAATGCCTTATAAAATAGGCTCCAGAGAGATCCCTGACCCCTTCTACCATGTGAGAACACAGCAAGAAGGCACTGGCTATAAACCAGGAAGGGGACTCTCACCAGAATATACCCATGTTGGTGTTTGGATCTTGAACTTCCCAGCCTCCAGGACTTTGAAAAACAAATTTCTGTTGTTTATAAGTTACCCAGTCTGTGTTACTTTGTGATAGCAGCCCAAATGAACTAAAACACTGACAAACCTTGACAAATGCCCTCTGAGTTTGACATTTCTTTCGCTCATTTCCCTGACTATTAGTTGGTTTTCAACTCTTTCAAGCTCCTTTTTTAAGGTATTATTCCATGAAGGGGGACAAAGAACCAACTTGACAGGATCCCACAGAAACTTTAAAAAGTCCCTCCGTATCAGGCCCTTGAACCAAATCAAACACTTGCGCTCTTGCCTGCAGCTTTCCAAATCCATTCTCGAGGAACTCAAAGAAAATCTCAACTCTGAACATTCATAGAGAATTGTTGCTAAATTAGCACCAAACTAGATGTTTAATGATTAACTACATGGCCCTTGATAAAATATTCAATCACCGGATCAACCTGGCAGTTATGCCTCGTTTTAGAACACCTCTCAGAAGGGTTGGCAAAGCATAACCAATTTTAGAAACTATCTCCTTCTCTATGGGAAAACACATGTAAGCAATGAAATTCAATATTTATGCTGGGTTCTTTTTCAAAGCAACTGTGAGCTTCTTGAGGAACCCTGTATTTTTTTTTTATCCTAAATACCCGTCACGAGGTTGGCACACCATAGGCTTCCAACAGATGTTGGACAAGACTGACTGACAGAGAAGGTACTGAGATAAGACTAAGGCTAACATCACAGGTGAGCAAAAGTCATCACAAGTATATCTGTTTGCATATCAATTCCCAAAGCTAGTAGAGGTGTTGTTAATGCTTGCCTTGAATAATAAGGCTCTAAGAATATGAAAGTAGTGACTTACCACGCCCAATTCCTCCATGCCAAGATGTAAGGACCTCAATCATTGCTGCAAAACACAAGCACAGTTTAATTTAAAGCAACAACTATAGGAAACTTAAAGCTTAAGCATGTCAACGGAACAATTCACTTCTTTATTTGAAACATACAACATATTTTAATTATTTGCTAATCACTCAATCCTCTCACATATTAGAAGCTTTTGAGTTATGCCAGCATCATCAATAATGCCTGTGCTTTTAAACTTTTCTAAATATGAAAAAATTACACGTGTCCTAGTATAGGGAGGAATGACAGAATGTCCTTGTGACCTGGATTATCTCTCTGCTCTCTGATACTTTTTCTTCCATATCTTTTCATTCAAGATCATATACAACTTTGTTCAAAAATGGGAGTCTATATACTGTTTTATAGTTTTTTTCGCCTTTCTTTGTCTTTCTCTAATGCCTGTGGTTTTTAAAATCAGATTAAAATATTAAGTGATTAGCTAGCAAACATATACTGACAACCACATACTACTTATTTTTCATAAGTAAGGAACAACTGCATGATTTGTACATTTCAACACCCCAGTCAAGCTGAGACAATGTAAGTAGAGACCAATCTCTGTTAGGAAATATATCAAAACCTAAAAGTCAGGTATTATACCAGAGCTCAAGAGATTGTCAACAAAATGTTGAAATTTCTAATATAGGCTGACCCTGGGTGACTCTGATTAACCCAAACCTTTCGCTTACAAGATAAGGAAGAATCTCTATTACTATATCAGCTCAACCAGTTGGGATGTTGACTATCTGACATCAGGGCTGAGAGTGGGGGGAGGAATGAAAGAAAACACTACACATTCAGACACTGTTGTATATCACCAGCAGATTCCCAGACATACTACGGCATACAAGCCCATCAATTATATAAACTCCCAGCAAGTTCAAATAAAACAATAAACAAAGAAAAGGTCATCATATAACAGCAAAGCAAGTCAGGGAAAACAACCACCAGTGTCAGCCAATGCTTGATCCAATCTAAGGCAGAAAATATCAGGAGAGGCGAAGAGTGCTTACTGGCTTTAAATCTTCAGATGGTGCATTTCCTCTGATAGGTGCAGTGTCTAGAAAGACAGTAATCAAAAGTAGTAACCCAGTGGCCCTTTCAACCATGGCTCTCCCTCCCCAAAATGGGTTGTCAATCCTATATGTGAGCTCAGAAGCCTGGAGTTCGTGTTATGGTTTGTGAAACATTAGAATGGGCTCCTAAAACACACACAAAATGTAAATCTGTGATTTACAAATTCTCCATGAGGCCCCCTTTTAGGAAAAAGCAATTTGATCGAAAGCTCAGACCCAGGGGCGCCTGGGTGGCTCAGTCGTTAAGTGTCTGCCTTCGGCTCAGGTCATGATCCCGGGGTCCTGGGATCGAGCCCTGCATCGGGCTCTCTGCTCAGCAGGAAGACTGCTTCTCCCTCTCCCACTCCCTCTGCTTGTGTTCTTGCTCTTGCTGTGTCTCTCTCTCTCTCTCTGTCAAATAAATAAATAAAATCTTTAAAATAAATAAATAAAGCTCAGATCCAGAATGAGTCTCTATCTCAGGTGACATGGCCTGTCTGAAACCCAGGTAAATGATCAAGGCATTAGCAGATTTCAGTTCCAGGTATGAGTCTAACCTCTTCATTAGAAGAGCTTTGACTAGAAAGAAGCAAGGCTTTAAAAGTTGAAGTTATCATATCTTTAAATATTGAGATAAATAATGTATGCTATTAAAATGTTTTTAAGTTGAGGTTGTCAAACTGCTGCTACTAACATATTTTGAGGGCTTTAACTCATATCCCTGAAACCTAGACTTTTGCCTAATTTCCCATGTATACCTTAGTGATAAAAAGTGATGGGATCATCTCATTCCCCTATTTAAAATCTTTCAGTGACACCAAGTCCAAACTTACCATGCACAAATAGGTCCTTCTGATCTGGGCAACGCTCCCCAACAACCCTCAATACACAGGCACATTCAGCCATATGCTGCTACTTACAAATCCCCAATATTGTTTCTCACCTCTTTGACTTGGTCCATGCTGCTCACTTGGCCAGGTAAAAACCTTCCAAAGTCCCCAGACTTCCCTCTACCTCAGCCCGACCTCTTCTGGGCAAACCCTTACTCAGCACTGCTTCGGTAAAACAGAACCACAAAACGGGACTAGCTTTGGAGCTAGCCAACTTGGATTTGCATCCGGCTTCTACTATGCAGTGGTTATTTAACTCTCTGTGCCTTTGTTTCCTCATCACCAAGATGTGAAAAGGAATAATACCTAGAGGTTTGGGGAGGTTTAAATGAAGTGAGACTTTAATCAGGTTGCTTTCCAGAACATACTAAGTGTTCAAAACTATTAGCTATTATCACCATGATCACTATCCTTTAAGATTCCCATTAAAGCTCTTTTTTTTTTTGGTAAAACCCCTTTGCCAAACACAACCTCTCCTCACAAACATACAATTACTTGCTTTTTTTGTTTCATCCACGAAACCTGAACATGCAGTAGTCTGCCCTTATCTGTGGGGGCTACATTCCAAGACCTCCAGAGGATGCCTGAAACAACAGATGGTACCAAACCTTATTATATATACTACTTTTTTTTTCCGATACATACATAATTATGATAAAGTTTAATTTATAAATTATGCATAGTAAGAGATTAGCAACAATAACTTATAATAAAATAGGACAATTACAACAATATACTATAATAAAAGTTATGTGAATATGGTGCCTCTCTCAAAGTACCCATTGTGCTGTAACTCACCCTTCTTCTTGTGATGATGGGAGATGATAAAGTGCTTGTGTGATGAGATTAAGTACGGTGAATGACGTAGGCATTGTGATGTAGTGTTCGTCTATGATATGTCAGAAGAATCATCTGCTTCCAGACCATGGCTGAGCCACAGGGAACTGAAACCCTGTAAGCAAAACCATGGATGGGGGGCGGGAGGGGCACTACCTCTAATGTAGCTCTCAGACTGGATCAAAAGTGTGGGTTTTTTGCATATCTGTTCCCTCCCTGAAAGCTTCTCAAGAACAGGAACCACACCTCATTAATCTTGTATTCTCAGCACCCAGCAGTGCCTGACACACGGGAGATACAAAAATAAATATTAGCTGAATGAATCAATAATTGAATGAGTTCCTAAAAAACCAAGTGGAAACCAAATACCAATCAATCAAATCATGTTTAACTGCACTAAGGAAATCTGATATTCAGAGAAATAAGAAAACTTCAAGGACCAGTAAAATAATGGAAAGCACATGGATTTAGG
Source organism: Eumetopias jubatus (assembly GCF_037043125.1). Classification (NCBI taxonomy): domain Eukaryota; kingdom Metazoa; phylum Chordata; class Mammalia; order Carnivora; family Otariidae; genus Eumetopias; species Eumetopias jubatus. Next base: position 100,718,439 of record NW_028274811.1, read on the forward strand.
AGCCAGGCCTACCTGAACTGGAATCCCAACGGCTCCTCCTACAGGCTTTATGACACAGGCCAAGTTATTTAACCTCTGGGAGCCTCTGCTTCCACATCTTTAAGAAAATAACATCACGGGGCACCTGGCTGGCTCAGTCGGAGGACTGTGGGACTCTTGATCTTGGGGTTGTGAGTTTGAGCCCCATTTGGGTGTAGAGATTGCTTGAATAAATAAATAAACTTAAAAAAAAAGACAACCACATCTACTCATTAGGTAAACAATAAATAAGAAGACATAAAACAAAGTAGCAGGGCCTATAAGCAAGGGTTCATTAATTTATTATTTTCCATGATCTTTTATGAAGAACTATTTTTGTAAATGTAATTATTATTCCATTAATCTTTGTGTTAAATGTGTACCTGCTAAAATGGATCACACAACTATACCATCATAGGAGTCAAGTTTTTGTTTTCTTGTTCTGTATTATGTTCTTAAATACCTGGACATACATACTCCATCTGCTGTCTACCAGGGGACCAAATTCATGTATGCGTATACTATGGGCAAGTGTTCTTTGTTTTATGTCAATTGCTGTATTTGGCTTCTGCTCAAACCATTATTTTTAACCTCAGAATTTAAAGGGTACATTAGTAGTCTTTATCTGAGTTTCCAGGAACACAGGTTTTGTTAGACACAGACCTGAGAGTTCTAACAAATATATTCTTTAACATTGCATTACAAATGAATTCACCAGCTCCATATATCTAGGGGAGATAGAGCTGCAAAAAGAGAAGACAGAGCTAAAGGAAATGCACCAGACAAATCTCAACTCTTTTGTTCATTTGACTAGGTCTGACCATGATGATATAAACCCTCCACAGTCATTCAGCTTAAAAAAAAAAAAAAAAAAGATTGACCATTTTTCCTACCAATCAACCTAGAGAATTTACATATAAATGTCAAGATTATCAGATAATCTTATTTATTCCTATAGAAAGAGCATAAATTACTCATGAATTCCAACCAAGTGCACAGGTTTGGTGAGAAAGTTAAAAAAAAAACAGGGTGTGGTAGGGAATAACAGAGTTTCTGATTTCACAAGTCCAGAGCAGCATTCCCAGTTTATCCCTAAGTATTCTTATCTTTCATTGTTGGCACAAGAACAAAGGGTATCAATGTTACTATTCATAAGCAGAGAAATTGTATTAAAACCACCCCAAATCTTGAGACCTACTGGACAGACCTGAATCACATGTAGATATCAATCTGTTCTTTTAACCCCTAAAACCAAATTTTAATAGAACTGCAGGGGTAGCGGAATGGGAAACTGCTACGCTGAGAATGGACAGAGAGTGTCCTCTACCTTGTGATGTCATGTAGCAGCATCCATTGTGTCCATAACAGATGCAGATGTCATTAAAATTAGAAAACACACAATCCTCTGTCAGCTTCCTCCAAACTTAAAAATTCATGATTACTAAGAATGAACAGCCTATCTTTACTACATTCCAAATCATGAGGGCACCAAGAAACACACAGGCTAAGATCTGTGTTTGGCTCATGGGAGGCACAAAAAAGAGGAAAAGCAACTTTGTAAAAGTATCTAAAACTACAGTAGTGTGGCTATTAACAAACGCCCCCAAAATAGAACTTAGGTCCAAAGAAATGCAAATTTATTTAAAGCATAAGCCACAAAATAAGAGAGTTGGCATGTCAACACTACGTACTGAAATTTAATCAAACTAAAAAGAACAGTTGATCTGTCTTCAAGAGAAAGGGAGGGGGTAGTGTGTAATATCTTTAATATATGGATGGCTGGGTAGAGTAAATGACTGTCGTACAGAAGGTTTATCTGTAAACAATGCAGTGAGTCTGGGGTTTTTAACCACAATAAATAGCTGGTTTCAATCAGCTGCAGCTAGCAGGAAATCCATGGCCCATAGGAGCAATTACCCATCTCTTGACTGAAGCACAGGGCAATTACAAGCTACCGAAGTACGCTCACAGTACTGGAGCACTTGACTGTGGTGCTAATGGAACCGGGACAAGAAAGAGTGGTGTGTGGCTACACGTCTCAGCTTCAGCCCCTCGCCAAACCTTTCATACTTCTCTTATCGCACAACACGGCAGCAGAGACAGAGAAACTGTGGTCTGCAAAAGCAATATCAACTACACCCAAAACACAGACATCAGGGTTTTCTCTGCCCTGCATCCCTTATAAGCCCCTCAATTTATTACACTCATCCTAACTTTTCAAAATATATCACGCCTTCATCTGTGGTTTTGTAGATGACACCTTACCTGAGTCTCCTAGTCAGCATTTGGTGCTCATTATCGACTAGATCAGTTAGCCAAATTAGGACTTTTCATCTTAAGGAAGTGAAGAGGAACCTGTCAAGGAAATACATGGGAAAATAATTACTCTTTTATTTCACCATGAAAAATACGTCAACTAGGCATCCTTAGAGAAGTAACCTCTGTAAGATTAGAGAAAGAAAAATAAAAAGATAGTAAGTGGTCTATCAAGTTAACCTTCCAGTCTCATTACATTTATTTCTAACAGGTAACATTTACCGAAGACCTAATGTGCCAAGCATTGTATCATGTGCTTTAAATGCACTGTCACATTTAAGCCTCAAAGTAACCCAAGGTGAATACTGTGATCATCCTCACTTAAAGAATGAGACAATGGAGACTCAGTTTGAGTAATTTCCTCAAGACATCCCACTTAAACACAATGTGGATTCAGGACTTGAATCTGGTCTGTAGCAGTGCAAACATAGCTCTTAAATATCCTATCATCCCACCCCTAATGCTGGCTGACTCGGGGAGAGAAGGTGAATAATTGGCAAAGCCACCCTACTCGGCTCCCAAGATAGACATTAACAATGAATCCCAACATCCTTTCCCACTGGGTGTAGACAAGACCACAGATTCTCTCCTCATCACAGTATTTCAGAAAGCCAACTCAGTTTGATGCCAACTCCATGTCAGAATTCCTCAGCATAGCAGCCTTGGCACAGTGCTTGAGCCATCGGGAGGCATTCAATAAATGTTAGATTTTAAGAGATTGTTGTGTAAAAGGAATATAGACACTTCCTTTCACCCCAAACAGAGTAGTATTTAACTTCTGGCTCCACCATTTACTAATTACATGATTCAAGAAACTTATCTAACTATTAATCTTACTTTCATCAGAGTAAGATAGGGTCAGACCAACCTACTTTGCCAAGCCGAAGAAGGGTAAAGTGAGATGGTCTCTGGAGTTAGGAGGCACTACTCCCCCAGGAATACCAGGCCACTCGATAATCATCATTAGTTTCGCATGCACCTGCTGGCATCCCCAAAGCCTGAAATAGATCAGAGCCATGCTCCTCAGAAGGAAAAGTGGGATCCCAAGTAACTGAGTATAGTAGGAATCCTGGAAATGGGACTCAGGACCAAACAGAACCTATATCCCAGGAAGGACAGATAACATGAAATAACAAATTAAGAATAGTTAAAAAAAAAAAAAAAAAGACATATGAGGTCCTGAATTGATATAAAGAAGCAAAAAAGACCACCCCTCAGGAATGGGTGATGGGTTAAGATACCTATATTTTAACAGTGCAAGTGACCGAGAGAAAGAAAACCCAAGGAAAATAATCAGTCTCTTGTTTCTATGTCTTGGACCCAACTAGTAAAATTGAATCTTTGTCCTCATCCACTGGGAAATTCCTAAGGAACCATAATAATATATAGTATAAATAATAATAAATAAATAACATGGCACATACACAGTGGCATTAATTGATCCTCCCCAGAATACTGGTGACTGTGTCTTACTGCGAAATGGGATACAGGCCCAACCACACACAATATGGAGCATCAAGCACAATGCTTGACTCATAGTAAGTGCTCAATGCATGGTAATTCTCATCCTTGTTTTCCCTAAGAAAGAAGAAAACTGGGCTTAGATTTACCTCTCCAATGTAACCTAGGTTCCTGCCTATATAGAAATGTACCACTTCCGGGGAAGTAGAAAGATGGTGAAGGAGTAGGAGACTTAAATTTTGTCTGGTCCCAGGAATTCAGCTAGATGGGGATCAAACCATTCTGAACACCTACGAACTCAACAGATCAAAGAAAAGAATAGCAGCAACTCCCTGAACAGAAAAGTGACCACTTACTGGAAGTTAGGACGTGCGGAGAAGTGAATCCGAGGTGATATTCGGGAGGATAGACGGCGGGGGAGGGGGCCTCTGACAGCCGCTACTGGCAAGTGATAGAGCCACGGAGCACAAAATCGGAACTTTTAGAAGTCGGCTCCGCTGAGGGACGTTGCTCCACTGGCTAAGCAGGGGGTGGAACCCTCGCTGGGACAGTTTGGTCTCAGGACCCTCGGGGTCACAGAAAGACCGGGGGTGCCTGAGTGCGGCAGAGTTCCCACTCAAAATCCAGGAGGCACAGAGAACCCCCCTCAAAATCAATAAAAATAGGTCAACACCCCAACATCTAATAGTAAAACTTATGAGTCTCAGAGATAAAGAGAAAATCCTGAAAGCAACTCAAGATAAGAGATCTGTAATCTACAATGGTAGAAACATTAGATTGGCAACAGACGTCTCCACAGACACCTGGCAGGCCGGAAAAGACTGGCATGATATATTCAGAGCACTAAATGAGAAAAATATGCAGCCAAGAATACTATATCCAGCTACGCTGTCATTGAAAATAGAAGGAGTGATAAAAAGCTTCCAGGACAAACAAAAACTAAAGGAATTTGCAAACATAAAACTAGCCCTACAAGAAATATTGAAAGGGGTCCTCTAAGCAGAGAGAGAGCCTAAAAGTAACAGACCAGAAAGGAACACAGACAATATAGAGTAACAGTCACCTTACAGGCAATACAATGGCACTAAATTCATATCTTTCAATAGTTACCCTGAATGTATATGGGCTAAATGCCCCAATCTAAAGACACAGGTATCAGATTGGATAAAAAAACAAGACCCATAGATATGCTGTCTGCAAGAGACTCATTTTAGACCCAAAGACACCCCCAGATTGAAAGTGAGGGGATGGAAAACCATTTACCATGCTAATGGACACCAAAAGAAAGCTAGGGTGGCAATCCTTATATCAGATAAATTAGATTTTAAACCAAAGATAATAAGAGATGAGGAAAGACACTATATTATACTTAAAGGGTCTATCCAAGAAGAAGATCTAACAATTGTAAATATCTATGCCCCTAACATGAGAGCAGCCAATTATATAAGCCAATTAATAACAAAAGCAAAGAAACACATCGACAACAATACAATAATAGTGGGGGACTTTAACACGCCCCTCAATAAAATGGACAGATCATCTAAGCAAAAGATCAACAGGGGAACAAAGACTTTAAATGACACACTGGACCAAATGGACTTCACAGATATATTCAGAACATTCCATCCCAAAGCAACAGAATACACATTCTTCTCTAGTACCCATAGAACATTCTCCAGAATAGATCACATCCTAGGTCACAAATCAGGTCTCAACCAGTACCAAAAGGATTGGAATCATTCACTACATATCTTTGGACCACAATGCTTTGAAACTAGAACTCAATCACAAGAGGAAAGTCAGAAAGAATTCAAATACATGCAGGCTAAAGAGCATCCTACTAAGAATGAATGAGTCAACCAGGAAATTAAAGAAGAGTTAAAAAAATTCATGGAAACAAATGAAAATGGAAACTGTTCAAAATCTTTGGGATACAGCAAAGGCAGTCCTAAGAGGAAAGTATACAGCAATACAAACCTTTCTCAAGAAACAAGAAAGGTCTCAAATACACAACCTAACCCTACACCTAAAGGAGCTGGAGAAAGAACAGCAAGTAAAGCCTAAACCCAGCAGGAGAAGAGAAATAATAAAGATCAGAGCAGAAACCAACGAAATAGAAACCAAAAGAACAGTAGAACAGATCAACGAAACTAGGAGCTGGTTCTTTGAAAGAATTAACAAGACTGATAAACCCCTGGCCAGACTTATCAAAAAGAAAAAAGAAATGACCCAAATAAAATCATGAATTAAAGAGGAGAGATCACAACCAACACCAAAGAAATACAATTATAAGAACATATTATGAGCACCTCTATGCCAGCAAATTAGATAGTCTGGAAGAAATGGATGCATTCCTACAGATGTATAAACTACCAAAACTGAACCAGGAAGAAATAGAAAACCTGAACAGACCTATAACCACTAAGAAAATTGAAGCAGTCATCAAAAATCTCCCAACAAACAAAAGCTCAGGGCCAGATGGCTTCCCAGGGAAATTCTACCAAACATTTCAAGAAGAATTAATACATATTCTTCTGAAACTGTTCCAAAAAATAGAAATGGAAGGAAAACTTCCAAACTCGTTTTATGAGGCCACCATTACCTTGATCCCAAAACCAGACAAAGACCCCATCAAAAAGGAGAATTACAGACCAATATCCTTGATGAATATGGATGTAAAAATTCTCACCAAAATACTAGCCAATAGGATCCAACAGTATATTAAAAGGATTATTCACCACAACCAAGTGGGATTTATCCCTGGGCTGCAAGTTTGGTTCAACATACACAAATCAATCAATGTGATACAATACATTAATTAAAAAAAGGACAAAAACCATATGATTCTCTCAATAGATGCAGAAAAAGCATTTGACAAAGTACAGCATCCTTTCTTGATCAAAACTCTTCAGCGTGTAGGGATAGAGGGTACATACCTCAATATCATAAAAACTATCTATGAAAAACCCACAGCGAATATCATTCTCAATGGGGAAAAACTGAGAGCTTTCCCCCTAAGGTCAGGAACACGCAGGGATGTCCACTATCACCACTGCTCTTCAACGTAGTACTAGAAGTCCTAGCCACAGCAATCAGACAACAAAAAGAAATAAAAGGCATCCAAATTGGCAAAGAAGAAGTCAAACTTTCACTCTTTGCAGATGATATGATACTTTATGTGGAAAACCCAAAAGACTCCACCCCAAAACTGCTAGAACTCATACAGGAATTCAGTAAAGTGGCAGGATATAAATCAATGCACAGAAATCAGTGGCATTCCTATACACCAACAAGACAGAAGAAAGAGAAATTAAGGAGTTGATCCCATTTACAATTGCACCCAAAACCATAAGATACCTAGGAATAAATCTAACCAAAGAGACAAAGAATATGTACTCAGAAAACTGTAAAATACTCATGAAAGAAATTGAGGAAGACACAAAGAAATGGAAAAAGGTTCCATGCTCATGGATTGGAAGAACAAATATTGTGAAGATGTCAATGCTACCTAGAGCAATCTACACATTCAAAGCAATCCCTATCAAAATACCACCCACTTTTTTCAAAGAAATGGAGCAAATAATCCTAAAATATGTATGGAAACAGAAAAGACCCCGAATAGCCAGAGGAATGTTGAAAAAGAAAAGCAAAGCTGGCGGCATCACAATTCCGGACTTCCAGCTCTATTACAAAGCTGTCATCATCAAGACAGTATGGTACTGGCACAAAAACAGACACATAGATCAATGGAACAGAATAGAGAGGCTAGAAATGGACCCTCAACTCTATGGTCAACTAATCTTTGACAAAGCAGGAAAGAATGTCCAATGGAAAAAAGACAGTTTCTTCAACAAAGGTGTTGGGAAAACAGGACAGCCACATGCCGAAAAATGAAACTGGACCATTTCCTTACACCACACACAAAAATAGACTCCAAATGGTTGAAAGACCTCAGTGTGAGACAGGAGTCCAACCAAATCCTAACAGAGAACACAGGCAGCAACCTCTTCGATCTCAGCTGCAGCAATTTCTTCCTAGAAACATCGTCAAAGGCAAGGGAACCAAGGGCAAAAATGAACTATTGGGACCTCATCAAGATAAAAAGCTTTTGCACACAAAAGAAACAGTCAACAAAACCAAAAGACAACCAAAACAATGGGAGAAGATATTTGCAAATGACATATCAGATAAAAGGCTAGTATCCAAAATCTATAAAGAACTTCTTAAACTCAACACCCAAAGAACAAATAATCCAATCAAGAAATGGGCAGAAGACATGAACAGACACTTTTCCAAAGAAGACATCCAAATGGCCAACAGACACATGAAAAAGTGCTCAACATCGCTCGGCATCAGGGAAATCCAAATCAAAACCTCAATGAGATACCACCTCACACCAGTCCAAATGGCTAAAATTAACAAGTCAGGAAATGACAGATGTTGGCGAGGATGCGGAGAAAGGGGAACCCTCCTACACTGTTGGTGGGAATGCAAGCTGGTGCAGCCACTCTGGAAAACAGTATGGAGGTTTCTCAGAAAGTTGAAAATAGAGCTACCCTATGACCCAGCAATTGCACTACTGGGTATTTACCCCAAAGATACAAATGTAGGGATCCGAAGGGGTACGTGCACCCCGATGTTTATAGCAGCAATGTCCACAATAGCCAAACTATGGAAAAAGCCAAGATGTCCATCAACAGATGAATGGATAAAGAAGATGTGGTATATATATACAATGGAATATTATGCAGCCATCAAAAGGAATGAAACCTTGCCATTTGCAATGACATGGATGGAATTGGAGGGTATTATGCTGAGCTAAATAAGTCAATCAAAGAAAGACATGTATCATATGACCTCACTGATATGAGGCATTCTTAATCTCAGGAAACAAACTGAGGGTTGCTGGAGTGGTGGGGGGTCGGAGGAATGGGGTGGTTGGGTGATAGACATTGGGGAGGGTATGTGCTATGGTGAGCACTGTGAATTGTGTAAGACTGTTGTATCACAGACCTGTAACTCTGAAACAAATAATACAGTATATGTTTAAAAAAAAGGGGGGTAGCAGGAAGGGGAAAATGAAGGGGGAAAAATTGGAGGGGGAGATGAACCATGAGAGATGATGGACTCTGAGAAACAAACTGAGGGTTCTAGAGGGCAGGGTGGGGTGGGGGGATGGGTTAGCCTGGTGATGGCTATTAAAGAGGGCACGTACTGCATGGAGCACTGGGTGTTATACGCAAACAATGAATCATGGAACACTATATCAAAACCTAATGATGTAATGTATGGTGATTAACATAACATAATAAAAAAATACATTAAAAAAAATGTACCACTTCCACCCTGGCCCTCAAGAGCGAAGAAGCCTCAAGGCAGGTGGAAGGAACAGCTCACCTGATAGTTTCCCAGGAGTACCTAGTACTGCAACAGAGGCTTGGTGTTCCCTTCCCCTGCCTCTTTTTATTCATGTATTTCCTATTTTCTCAAGCAACTAGAAAAGCAGAGATGTTCTATTAGACAAATCTTCATTCATCCATCAGGTCAAATCCCATAAACTCTACAAACTTCACGGCAGAGTCCTCTTCTGGGCTTTTTTTTTTTTTATCAGAGAGAGAGAGAGAGACAGAGGCAGGCAGAGGGAGATGCAGGTTCCTTGCTCAGCAAGGAGCCCGATGTGGGACTCGATCCCAAGACCCCGGGATCATGACCTGAGCCGAAGGCAGACGCCTAACCGACGGAGCCACCCAGGCATCCCTTCTGGGCTTTAGTGAATACAGAGAAAAGTAGATGCAAAGGAGCAAAAAACATCCATACAACTGAGTCATAAAATAGCTGATGGACTACAATTACTTTCACAGAACTGGTTTGGAGAAAAAATGACAAGTATATATGGGAAAAAACATACACTATAATGTAAGGAGCCCAAAACTATTAGGTTTACTGTGATGGTCAACACCTCTGATTCTCTTTCACGTTCTCTTTTTCCCTTTATTATCTTTCCTTTTCTGTAGTTTGTGACTCAAGACTTAAATTTCGGTGTTAGAAGGGCATACCATGCCACTTTGCAGTTACGGATTCTCAATGATGTCTACACTCCCCATCCCACCATTGAAGATCTTCCTTTGCTGAGAGCACCTAGTTCTACTCCCCATTAGGTTTATTCCAATAAGTCAGAAATGTTTCCTGCTAAAGAGTCCAATGATGCAGATTTTACAGAAATCTGAAGACATTCTTACTCCAATGTTTATAGGGGATTCTTTGGAGAAAACAAGATCTGGGATCTTTAAGACACTAAACTGCTCAAAAGGTATTCAACTATGATATGACTTTACTTGAGTTTTTGAAAACAAAACAAATAGAAATGTGCTCTGATGGATTTGAAAAGGGCAAATAACTTTGATGATACCAGATATTCAACAGTGTGACAGTTAACCTCATTTTTATGAGGTTAGTTTTTTTCCCTTGGTTCACAGCGACTCTCTTTATCCCACATTATACCCTCACAAAGCATTGTGTTTATGACATTCACTCTAGTTTCCTTCGCCTCCTGGCTCCCTACCCCTTCCCATTACCTTCCAAAAAAGTAGCCACAAAATTAAGGGAAAATATCCAGCTTAAAGGGCAAAGATTTCTAGTAGGGGAAAAGGAGTGGGAAATGAATTATTTCAGACCAAAAGCAATTATATTTTGAAGGCAGAAGCAGACATCTTCTGGCACAACTGTCAAGATGTTACAAAAAGATTAAAGGAGGGGTTTTTTTTGTCATTTAAAACCTGTTTCTGGTTCTCAAAAAAAGGGGGATCTGTTGTTCAGTTTGTGATTTTTAGTAAGATTTCTCAATAGACTCCCTGCTTTTAAAAAAAAAGTATAAGGGAGAAAGAAGCAAAAAATTGAAGGCTATGTAACAACTACAGCCATGACTTTGATGCAGTATCATTCATTTTCACCATTTTGGTGGATTTAGACAAGGTTTTTGTGGGAGGTTATACCCTATTCAATAACCTGTCAACAAAATATACTTATTGCACGGACTTTTCAGGATTTAGGCTTCTATTTGGGTTAAAGTAGAAACATCAGATTAATTGCTTTCAAAACTCGGGGAACTTTTGCTCAGGAGGCAAAGGATGGCATTTTCCACTGCTGACAGGGTGTAAATCTCTCCCTAAGCTTCAAATGTCCACTCCTATTTTGTCCCTATTCTTCAGGGTATGGGCTCCCTCAATTCTCCATTAAGTGTTGCTTATCAAGTTCCTGCTTGAGAGACCAAGAGGTTATATCGAACACCTAACTAAAGTTATTCAGTCAAAGGGGGGTCATGATTTCTAATATATCCTCTACCCTGTTCTCCACCTTTATGACATGGAAGCCACACTGGAACTTGTTCACACTCCAGACTCTCTCCATAGAAGCTGAGCAATCACCAGTTTTCTTCCATCTCTCACATTCCCTCCATCTGCAGTTCATTCTTCATCTCTTTCCATTGTTGGAGTTCAGCATACTCATTTCAAAGTCTTCTCTTCTGGACTTCACCTATTCCTCTCTCCTGTACAACCATTTCTGTTGATGAGCATGGTGGCTCATAGCCTTGGCCTTCACACCTTCATAAAGTGAGGGGTACCGCGGATGGAAGATAGGTTCATGGTTTCATTTTCTCTCATTCTGCCTCCAGTTTGCAAGGATTCCTTTCTTGCTTAACGCATATATAGGATGGGGCTAGAAGCTGTGGGAAGCCACATCAAGTATGTGAGGTGATCTACCCCTTCAAGTATTCTGCAATATTTTGGAAAAAACAAGACTTTTACTTGGAAAACACTTAGAGGACAGTGTGTGATGGTAATCAATGAAGGCTAAATCACCTGCCAAATGGTATGATACATGTATTAAGATCTATAGACTTTCCGGAAGGAGGGGAGAGAAAGGGGTGCCTCTACTCGATCTAGTCTTTGCATTCATTTCTCATCCTATGAACTTATTCAGATGTCAACCTGCTATGACAAATTTAATTTTGAAAAGGAATAACTTCTCAACTCTCCTCCTCTGATTTACAATACTGGTGACCTTTCTCTTTCTTTTATTTCCCCCTTAAAACTCACTTTTGAGCACTACTGTTGTATTTCATACAGAATCCATTTAAAACATATTTCAGCTTCCCCTAAAATATTTACAAACCCAAGTACACCTTAACTTCCTACTTTTTTCACTTAAAAAAAGATGTGAAAATTAAACCTTCCAAGTTAGGTCAGCAAATTAAAAATTTTAACATGACATTTTATTGATATATTTTTCTTATTTTAATGGTCCCCAAATGGAAAAACTAAAATCTGAAAGAGGTTATTTTTTTTAATTTTTTTTATTAACATGGAATGTATTATTTGTTTCAGGGGTACAGGTTTGTGATTCATCAGTCTTACACAATTCACAGTGCTCACCATAGTACTTACCCTCCCCAATGTCCATCACCCAGTCACCCCATCCCTCCCACCCTGCTCCACTCCAGCAACCCTCAGTTTGTTTCCTGAGATTAAGAGTCTCTTATGGTTTGTCTCCCTCTCTGGTTTTGTCTTGTTTCATTTTTCTCTCCCTTCCCCTATGATCTTCTGTCTTGTTTCTTAAATTTCTCGTATCAGTGAGATCATATGATACTTGTCTTTCTCTGAATGACTTATTTTGCTTAGCATAATACACTCTAGTTCCATCCACGTCATTGAAAATGGCGAGATTTCATTTTCAATGGCTGCATAATATTCCCGTGTGTGTGTGTGTGTGTGTGTGTGTGTGTGTGTGTGTGTGTGTATCACATCTTCTTTATCCACTGAAAGAGGCTATTTTTGAAGTGATAAAATACAATGATGCTTCTAGGGATTTAGGGTTAGAAAAATACTTAATTTCTCATTTAACTCAATTTATGCCTTTGGCCAGTCATCTTTACTAGATATTGATAGGGGAGGGGAAAGAAGATGAAACTTAAATCGGCATTTACTAATTGCTAGAATGTGTCTTTTAAAAATAAACTTTGTAGGGAAAGAGATTGAAAGTACTGAGTAATTTGCCTGAAATTTTAAAATATTTTACATTTGCTTTCTTTTTTTTAAGATTTTATTTATTTGAGAGAGAGAGCATGGGGGGGAGGGTCAGAAGGAGAAGCAGACTCCCTGCTGAGCAAGGAGCCAGAAGTGGGGACTCCATCCTGGGACCCCAGGATCATGACCTGAGCCTAAGGCAGTCACTTAACCAACTGAGCCACCCAGGTGCCCTATTTTACATTTTCTCATATCCGATTGCAAAATACAATAAAACAGAAAGAAAAGGAAAAGGAAGACTAAGATGAGGAAGGGGAAGAATTTACAAAGGAAAGGAAGGACACAATTGCTGAGCACCAACAATGTGCCAGACACTTGTCTAGGTCTTCCCTATAACTTATCTTATGTAATCCTCATAATAATACTCACACACAGGGTTGTTATGATCTTTGTTGTACAGATGAAGCATTTGGGGATAAGGGAGGTTAAGTAACTGGTCAAGACCACACAGCTAAAAGCACAGAGCTAGGCTTTGACCCTAGATCTAACGTAGACTCTTGTTTGCTCTACACCACACTGCCTCTGCAGACAACCAATCATTCTTCCGGGGGTCTTTCCAGAATAGTCACACCCAACATATTTTGTAGACAATCTTCTAATGGAGAACTTGTAGGCTCAGCTAACCAGGGATGCAATGAACAGAGGGAAATGTATTTGCTTCTGTGGTCTCCCTGCACATCCACAGGCAAAAGCCTAACAACCTGGAATGTCAAGGAAATTGAAAGCTTAACCCATCAAGGTGGATAGAGATCAGGAGGAAAAGCATGGGATCATCAATCAATCTCCAATTCAGCACAAACCTATCATGACCCAGTAACCATGTGACAGACAGAATTCCCACCAGACGCCTGACCACAAGAACCAAATGGTCATAATTCCCCAGGGCAAAGGTACCTACTCAGTTTATCTAATTGAGAGGAAAGGTTGACAAAGGTACTACTAACAAGAGAAAAAAATGTGCTCAGAGTACTTTGTATTTGTCAGTGTGCAGTTGGCACCGGGGTGACCTGCTATATTGAAATGGGACTGGATGGGGGGGTGTGGGGAGCTGCTGAGAAGAGAGGAGAATGCGGGGGATGAAAATGAGACAGACAACTCAGAATTTTTTCCTTTTGAATTTCAACCTGTTGGATAAAAACAATAGCAAATGAGGCACTGAATATGCATGAGACAGGGAAGGTATTTTAAGTTTTTCAGGAGACAGCTCGCTGAACGGAATTGCTAATTATGTCTCACATTGCTCTGTCCAATTCAGTTAGCTTGATTATGGCTGAGTTGTCAACTCCCCTGCACTTGAGGTTCCACAGTTGCAGCCCATTCTGAGGCTTAATACAAAATTAGAAGTATCTTTTTCCCAGAAAAAATGTTTTCCCTCACTGAAGAGCTAGCTTTACCCATTGTGACAACATAACCTTTCTCAACAAAAATAAAATTAAAACCACCGAGGGTTCAGATTCAAGGGTTTTTGGAGTTGGTGGAACATTGGGAATGCAATCGCAGCTGTGACAATTGCAAATTAAGATTGAACAATGAGCCAAATTAAAAGGGTGAGAAAGAGCAGAACACCATATGGAGTATCTCGTTGCTACCCCCACAGGATATCTTTGATTTCTTAGGATAAGGAGGATTTGCCAACTGAGGGATGGACTAAATAGAGCCCTGGAATCTTGCTTTTTTTCCCCCTAGCCTACAGTAGCTGCCTAAGTCAAGGGAGTTGAATTTCCCATTTCCTTTACTTAGTTTCTTCACCTCTAAAATGGGACAAACCTCATTTGACAATGGTGCTAGTTCAAGAGAGGGATGATGGCTGAAATGGGGTGGGGGGTGGTCCTAGCTGGACAGGAAGATGGCTATCTAGAGAGTCAGGGCCTTGGGAGAATTTACCCTAAAAATAGAAAGAATGGGGCACAATAGTTTTAATCAAGTAAAATGCCATTAGATTAATTCCAAATTGTGCCATGGTCCAATCCATTCATTCCCAGTCAAGCCCATGCTGGATTCATGTCTTAAACAGAGGAAGAACAACAGAGGACAGAGAAAGGTGGACAAAGAGTCCTGCTTGGGGCCCCTCTAAAATAGTAGACCAGAGGGGAAAGAAGCAGTGTTCCCACCTTGCCCCAGAGAGCCCCTGGGGCCATGAGGGTCTGATGCGTGGATGAAGGTATGCAGTAAGAGAAAGATGTAATGGCAACTGGGCCATGCTGGAATGCACACATGGAGGGATAAGCAAAAACTGAAGCAGCTGGCTGAGCAGGACAGTTTCAGTGGGAGTGTCTTTTCTGAGAATATTTGTGACACATCCCCAGGAAATACAGGAAATGGTACAGAGAAGGAGGTGAACTGTTTCGTAAGGGGGATGAGTTTGATGCTATGTAGTTGGGAAGCTGTTAGTGCAATGAAGAAGCCCAGGATATCTTGCTAAGGAGGCATGCAAAGGAGAACCAAGCCCCCCAGCCAATTGCTGGGCATGTCAAAGAGGTTGTGGAAACTATCCAGTTGACCACAAACACTGCATGAAGCAGAGATGAGCCAGCCCAGCTGAGCCCTACCCAAATGGCAAAAGTAAGAGTAAAGAAATGGGTGTTGTGGAAGCCATTATGTCCCATAGTATTAGATAGCTGATACAATCTGTGCATAACATATAGTTCCCTCTGGTATCCTCCATTTTCAAGACAGAAACCATTTTTTTTTTTAATTTCTTCCCCTGTGTCATTTGCCCACAAAAGCAATCTTAGTTCCCAAGTAATGTCTGCTGCTGACCTTAATCAGAGGCATTAGAGAAGTAACAATTATCCTACTTGCTAAAATTCAAGTTTTAGTTACAGTATATCATTCTGCAGGAGCAGAAAAATCTTCCAATAATAACAGCTTTGATGCCCACATCTGTCTGCCCTGAATAGTATCAGAACAGGGTGAAGAACATGTATTTCAGCCTCAGGAATGCAGTGAGCCCCCAATGGGTTGTGAGTTCAGGAAATGACTGCAGTATCACTGGCTTGGTTATTTGCCCAACAGAGTTGCTTTCACAACTGCTCCCTTGGTCCGCCAAACATCACCATTAGGAAAAGAGAAGATAAAAATCACATCTATAAATAAAGCAGCCAAGCTCCAGAGAGAAGGGAAAGCGAGTCAGCTGCAAAAAGGCACGGCAAACAAAAACATACAATATTATTGATCGGCACTATTTTCCAGTATGGCAGATATCTCCATTATTCACCAGCTTCGAGAACATAACCAGAAGATTTCCTGAGGAACATGCAGGATTACTTCATATTAAACCTAACTGAGTGGAGAAGTTACCAGGGGGTGGGGAAGAGCTATTTTTAAAAAAAAAAAAGTTTGAAAGCTTCTTTCTTTCTGTTTCTCATCTCCTGTCCTCCTTCCTCCTAAACTCGTGTCTTTTGGTGGGGCAAAGACTGTTTCTGAAGAATTTCCTTTTGATTAAATCTGCTCTGTTCTCACGCAGTTCTATTGCTTCAGTTCTGATAAGCCTCAGGTCAGTTCTATCTGAGTTTACAATCCAATTTGAACTTTCAATGATCATGGAAATATAGATATCTCTTATTTTCAGTGATACCAGATTAAGCTGTTATCCCTAAGCAGCCAAGGTGGAGGAATTAAAATCACATCATGAAATGCAGGATCTATTTATTCAGTTGGACTCTTTCTCGTCGATGTTATAGAGACAAGTACATCAAAATGTTGTTTATAATCAAGGGAAATTACCCCCGAAATACATTGTGGTGCACATGATTTTTTATGTGCTCCTGATGTCTGTCTTTAAGAAAAAATTGGGTTTATTTCATGGGCTTCCAATGTCTGTCTTTAAGAAAAAATTGGGTTTATTTCAAAAGATTTGCCTGCTTGCTGTGATGATCTATGCCAGGTGGAAACCTCAACTCTAAGTTGATGGTGCTCAAATAAGAAGAGTGTTTCCATGGGTCTAAGTCAAAAGGTTCAACCTTTTCTTTTTCTT
Organism: Eumetopias jubatus; assembly: GCF_037043125.1. Taxonomy (NCBI): domain Eukaryota; kingdom Metazoa; phylum Chordata; class Mammalia; order Carnivora; family Otariidae; genus Eumetopias; species Eumetopias jubatus. The sequence continues at coordinate 100,735,293 of NW_028274811.1, forward strand.
TTTTTTAGTCTCAACAATGCAACACATACAAGAAAGCTAAACTAAATTCTATTTTTCTCATTACATATTAATATTGGGCTCTATCTGTATGTGACCAGAGTCAGACTAAAGGAAAAAGTCAAAACTAAGATAAATCCAAGTCTGAGGAGACAAAAGGGCAAAATGTAGTGGTAACAGACTAACCAGTAGGAAGGGAATAAAAAGGAAAAAAACCAGAGGAGCCATAATCTTATGGCACTTTAATCGTTTTTAAGCCTGATTATTTGACTCTGAAGAGCAGTTGGGAATGGCAGTAGAGACTCAAGGTTAGTATATTCCTACAGGTACCACTGAAAATGAGCATTTATTATGAGGACCTGCCCATCAGAAAAGACAGGCTTCTTCCCCCTGCTCTAAGCCCCAGTGCCCTTCCCTGGGTTCATTTCTGTGAAGAGTCATAATGGCTGCCTTTCGGTTCCCCTCTTATCACATGACCTCCTACAACTTTTGCCTAGATGTTTGCATTAAACCTAGTCAGAGGCAGTTTAACTGCAACAGTTCAGGTGACTGATATCTGCAAGATGCCTAGAAACAAGTATCCTTCCAGTGAATAATAATACTAGTAAAAACTAAATTTTTCCTTTTTTTTTCTTTATGTGAGCACTTGCTATATACCAATGGTACAAAAATTTCTATCACTGAATTCTTACAACAGTCCTATGAGGAAACTAGTAGACATGGGTTATTTTTGTGTTTTAACACACCCTACACAACCCCTTTCCTCTGGGGAACTGCTTCTTCCAATCTCCAAACATATGATGACGGTGGGGCTGACAGTCCTAGAACCCTACATGACCACAGCCATAATAGGGCAAAGACACCAGGTCTAAACGCAATCAAAGCAACCCACTCACCAGACCACATGGTGAGTTCAGGGTGAGAATATGACCAAACTAGAACCAATTAAGACTATTTTATGGCCTGGGTGGCTCACTTGGTTAAGCGTTGGATTCTTGATTTCAGCTCAGGTCATGGTTGTGAGATTAAGCCCTATGTTGGACCTGTGTTGGGCTCTGCTGGGCATGGAGCCTGCTTAAGATTCTCTCTCTGCCTCTCCCCCCTCTCCCTGGCTTGCATGTGTGAACGCTCTCTAAGGAAAAAAAAAAAAAAAAAGACTATTTTATTACGATTTTTAAAAAGCTGTGACTTGTTAAATTTCAAATTGGAGAACTTGATACATTTATTTGTGTTAATGAGGGGCTATGACACCTTCTCTGCTGTGTGGACAAATCCTATTTGCAAAAAAAAAGGTTGAGGCTAAAAGAAAAAGCAAATCAAAAGAGGGTGACAAGACCATAGCTTAACTAACCACTCCTGGAGAGTATACCTGGATAGAAACAGAGACAGAGACAAAGGGACCTACACACGCACATGCACACGCACATACAGATTAGCTACCTAACTCCCTTTACTGCTTCAGCAACCATAGTTTGGATTAGTGACATAAGCAGAGCCTTGACGTATCAAGAAGGCACTATTTTTATCTTCTTTTCAAAGATGGGAAAACCGAAACAGAGACAGATTACACAACTTGCTCAAGGTCACACCAGTACAAACAACAGGGCCTGGATTCAAATCAAGCTCAGTAGGACCCCAGTCCGAGCTCTTCATCACTGCAGAGTATGATCTTTAAGAAAAGCCATCATGCCAAGCATTTTCAGAGTGCAGGGAGGAACAAACTTGCTCTTAAAGAAATAGTTTTGCAGAAGAGATAGATGGGAACATAAAGAGCAGCAATATAAAACACATTGTGTTATTATTACATACAGCACTCTTCAGTAATAATAGTGCCCATTTATGGTACATGATTTGAACTCCCCAACAACTCTGTGAAGTGGACAGAACAGAGATTTTTGTTATTCATTTTACAGATAAAGAGAATGCCTAAGAAAAACTTCTCCCCAGATGACCTAACTATGTGATGAGTAATGAGATAGCCAGGACTCTGCCTTCTAACTGCAAGTGAGGGCAGGGCCTTTCTCCACCACACTGTTTACTTACCCTGGCTTAATTTAACAGAAATGTTGTTGTGGAGCTCAAAAAAGTACGTGGTATTTAGAGACCAAGGTTAGAATCTCCCTCTCAACATGGAACTACTTGGGAGATCTCTGATCAAAATTTCTAACCAAAACTTTAAACAATGGGAAATTATTTTTCATCCAAAGTAATTCTTATACTCTGACAAATTTGAGTACTCAAATAACACAGATAAGTGGTACTCACCAATATTTTCTTCCAATTCTTTTATACTTTTAAAAATTTGACTTGGGGACGGCTGGGTGGCTCAGTCGGTTGAGCGTCTGCCTTCGGCTCAGGTCATGATCCCGGAGTCCTGGGATCGAGTCCCGTATCAGGCCCCTTGCTCAACAGGGAGCCTGCTTCTCCCTCTGCCTCCACTCCCCCTGCTTGTGCTCACTCTCCCTCTGACAAATAAATAAATAAATCTTTCCAAAAATAAAAATTAAAAATTAAAATTTGATTTGAATCCATCTTGAGAATACTTTCATGTAAGATGTTAGATGAGACTAACTTTTTCCCTTCCATATAACTGATCAATTCACCAGCTTCATTTATAGATTAATCCAGTCCTCTCCCTCTATATACTCATATATACACCCTTAGCTTGTTTTTTTCACAGCTATTATTTCTATAATCTTAGTGTGGGAAAAGCTTTATAAGGATAAAAAAAACAAAAGCAACAAAGGAAAAAGATGGAAAGTTTTGCATCTGTACAAATAAACACACACACATCAACTGATAGATAAAAAAAGATTTAAGTCAACAAACAGACTATGTGATACATGGCCAAGAATCTTAATTCACAGGATTGTTATAAATACAGAAAGATAGATATCCAAGTAGAAAAACAGACAGATTAGGAATAGTCAATTTGCAGGAAAAACAATTACAAATTAGAAAAAAAAATTAAAGGGCTGCCTGGGTGGCTCAGTCGGTTGTATCTGCCTTCAGCTCAAGTCATGATCCCGGGGTCCTGGGATCCAGCCCCGCATCAGGCTCCCTGCTCAGTGGGGAGTCTGCTTCTCCCTGTTCCTCTGTCCACCCCCCTGCTTGTGCTCTATCTCACACACATTCTCTCTCTATCTCAAATAAATAAATAAAATTTAAAAAAAGAAAAAAGAAAAATTAAAGTATGACAACATGGGGAAATAGGTATTCTTTTCTCTTACTTGAGACTGTGTAATAATTGACATGTTTCTGGAGGTATGTATCTAAGGCACTAAAGTGTCCCATACTCTGGAGTCTTTTAATTCTACTCCTAGGAATCTTTCTAAAGAAATAACTAAGGATAGTGGCACCTGGGTAGCTCAGTTGGTTAAGCATCCGACTCTTGGTTTTGGCTCAGGTTGTATCTCAGGGTCTTAATCTCAGGGTGGTGGGACTGAGTCCTGCATTGGGCTCTGTGCTCAGCATGGAGTCTGCTTGAGATTCTCTCTCCCTCCCCCTCTTCCCCTCCCCCTACTTGCACACACTCTCTTTTTCTCTCTAATAAATAAATAAAATCTTTTTTTAAAAAAGAAATAACTAAGGGCATGGGCAAGGCTGTTTCATACAATGATGCCTATTTTCCCATTTATAATAGTCAATAAACAACCTCAAAGTTAAATGATAGCTGGAGAAGTATGGAGTGTCTGAAAGTTTATCTTTCATTCATCCAAACCAAAGTTCTTGAAGCACCTATCGTGTGTCCAGCACTGTGTTGGGCCTTGAGAATATACAACCCCTATCCTTATGAGGCTTTAGATCAAGCAAACCTTCAACAGCTTAAAAAAAATCTCTTTAAATCCAAGAGGTTCACTTCAAAGGAAGACCTATGGGTGTTCTCAACCCAACTGACAGGTCAATTTAGTCATTTGTAACTAAAGATATGCAAGTGAGAAGCTTAAAACCAAGTGGAAGAGAAAAAACAATAAAAAAATCCCACAGGAATAAAAAATTACAACTGTAATCAGCACCCACAAGAAGACCACTAAGCAAAGAAAGTATCCAGTGGAGAATAGATAGGTCAGGGGGTTCAAAATGGCTCCCAAGGGTAAGATCATCCAGAGTGGGGCTCTGAAGGAAAAGGAGCAGTTCCTTGGGTAAAAGAAGGACAGGCCAGGCAAAGACAAGAGCACACACACAGTTACCCTTCACACGAAGAAAGTATATGGATGTGGAAGAAAGAATGACTATAAAACCATATGCACTTCATACTCCTCTGTACACACACATGCAAACACATGAGCTACAGGACTATCAAATTAATAGTGGTTACCTCTGGTTGTGTGATATTTGTCCCTACCAACCCTGACTCCTTGTTTTCCTGTTTTCCCTTTTATTTCTTTTTGTATTAATTTTGCAAATAGAAATATAAAGTATGAGGGGCACCTGGGTGGCTCAGTCGTTAAGTGTCTGCCTTCGGCTCAGGTCATGGTCCCAGGGTCCTGGGATCCAGCCCCGCATCGGGCTCCCTGCTCAGCAGGAAGCCTGCTTCTCCCTCTGTCCCATCCCCCTGTGTGTGCGCTCTCTCTTTCTCTCTCAAATAAATAAATAAAATCTTAAAAAAAAAAAAAAGGAGGAGCGCCTGGGTGGCTCAGTCGGTTAAGCGGCTGCCTTCGCTCAGGTCATGATCCTGGGGTCCTGGGATCGAGCCCCACATCAGGCTCCCTGCTCCGCGGGGAGTCTGCTTCTCCTTCTCCCTCTGTCCCTCACCACCCCACTCCCTGCCCCCGTTCATGCACTCTCGCTCTCTCTCTCTCTCGTTCTCTCTATCTTAAATAAATAAAACCTTAAAAAAAAAAAGGAATACGACGTAGGAAATAGGACAAAAAGCTGTATGGCTGCTTACTGACACTACCCCATCTCCAGGTGCACAGGGTCGTGTTATCCAAGCCAAACCCGTCTCGCAGGCAGCTCTAAGTTGTCCTTTTTTCTTAAGTTGTCCTTTTAACCGGAGAAAAAGTTAAGAAAAGCTATAAACTCCAGCATAAGCCGTGTTTTCTCACTTGCATATCTCTAGCTACAAATGACTATTTACCTGTCAGTTGGGTTGAGAACACCCATAGGTCTTCCTTTGAAGTGAACCTCTTGGATTTAAAGAGATTTTTTTTAAGCTGTTGAAGGTTTGCTTGATCTAAAGTCTCAGAGACGTTTGAAGTTGTGACTTAATGGAAGATTATTTTTATTCATAGTGATCAAGCAGTTAATGAGATAAAGTAGTGAGGAGACAAGCTTAATAGAATATGTGGTTGCACCGCATGTTAATCTTTATAAAGGCAGAATGAAAATAACAGGAAACCAGGAAGAAATTGGGACAGATGGCTGAACAGCTCAAAGATAGGAAAAACAACTCGTCCCTGCATAGGGCTTTCAAAAGCAAACCCCTCTCATGTTGAGTTCAATAGATAAAAAGGTGACGAAGAATAGGAGGATGGAAAGCCAGGACTAAAATTTTTCTGGTGGCTGTTCTCTTGAGACCTTCCCCTAACCCTTCCTCAATCCCTTCCCCAACCCTCCACTGAAGGGCAAAATGCATCTGGAGCAGCTACAACTTTTCAGTATGGGAGGAACACAAACAGTAAAGTCACCATATGCCTCAGTGGTCCACTATGCACCATTTTAACCTCCCTAAATTATAACAAGATGAGGGGTATTTCCAGCCTGGGCAGGCTCAGCAGCAATGTACTAGGGAGGCCACCAGGGAAGCAGACGGCAAAAGAGGGGGAGAGAATGTCACTCCCATTCACTCTCCATGTTAGTTCGGTATCATTATTTGTTGTTTGCTTGTTTTTCAGGCCAGAGGAGAAAAATTCTGACTACCTAATTATCCATTTAATCAGAAAACTGATAAAGCCTAATTAACCACAGAGGAAAAAAGGAAATTTGTCATTAAAAGGTATTCCTTTTGAGGCACCTGGGTGGCTTAGTCAGTTAAACATCTGCCTTTGACATCAGGGAAATCCAAATCAAAACCTCAATGAGATACCACCTCACACCCGTCAGAATGGCTAAAATTAACAAGTCAGGAAATGACAGATGTTGGCGGGGATGTGGAGAAAGGGGAACCCTCCTACACTGTTGGTGGGAATGCAAGCTGGTGCAACCACTCTGGAAAACAGTACGGAGGTTCCTCAAACAGTTGAAAATAGAGCTACTATACGATCCAGCAATTGCACTACGGGGTATTTACCCCAAAGATACAAATGTAGGGATCCAAAGGGGTACGTGCACCCCAATGTTTATAGCAGCAATGTCCACAATAGCCAAACTGCGGAAAGAGCCAAGATGTCCATCGACAGATGAATGGATAAAGAAGATGTGGTATATATACACAATGGAATATTATGCAGCCATCAAAAGGAATGAGATCTTGCCATTTGCAATGACATGGTTGGAACTGGAGGGTGTTATGCTGAGTGAAATAAGTCAATCAGAGAAAGACATGTATCATATGACCTCACTGATATGAGGCATTCTTAATCTCAGGAAACAAACTGAGGGTTGCTGGAGTGGTGGGGGGTGGGAGGGATGGGGTGGCTGGATGATAGACATTGGGGAGAGTATGTGCTATGGTGAGCGCTGTGAATTGTACAAGACCGATGAATCACGGATCTGTACTTCTGAAACAAATAATGCAATATATGTTAAGAAAAAAAAAAGAAGATAGCAGGAGGGGAAGAATGAAGGGGAGTAAGTCAGAGGGGGAGATGAACCATTAGAGACAATGGACTCTGAAAAACAAACTGAGGGTTCTAGAGGGGAGGGGGGTGGGGGGATGGGTTAGCCTAGTGATGGGTATTAAAGAGGGCACATTCTGCGTGGAGCACTGGGTGTTATGCACAAACAATGAATCATGGAACACTGTATAAGAAACTAATGATGTAATGTATGGTGATTAACATAACAATAAAAAATTATTAAAAAAAATCTGCCTTTGACTCAGGTCATGATCCCAGGACCCACATCAGACTTCTGCTTCTCCCTCTTCCACTGCCTGCCCCTCCACCTGCTTGTGCACTCTCTCTCTCTCTCTCTCTCTCTCTCTCTCTCTGTTAAATAAATAAATAAAGTCTTTTTAAAAAATCTTATTACTCTTAACCCACTAACATGGAAGTGGAGCCAAGTGTGAATACTTTTAGTATTTGAAGTGGTCAGTGGAATACATTTTAGGAAATTGGCACAGCTACATTTCCCAGAGGGTATCTTCTGGAAGATACCTGCATCTTACACTTTGAGGATGCCTTCTTCAAGTGCAGGTTCTTAGGCGCACCCCAGCTATCAATTCAATGGGACCCAGGAATCTGCACTTTTCAAACATTATAGACATACTTACATTCTGTATCTTATATCCAATGTCTGAAGTCCTTGGGTGTCTATATTTCTGCGAGGTCTTATTACAAAAGGATTTGGGAACTGCAGTTAATGTTAGACTGGGCTTTATTTATAGAATCCATAGACCCTTGGGCAGAGGGGACATACCTGCAAGGAAAAATACTTTGGCTTTTGCCCTCTGTGCATTGGTTCCACCAACCCAGGAACTTAGAGTTAGTGTCAGGACTGGGGTCTTTGTAAACTGCTAAGAGGGTTAGACTCCTTGTCCCTTCCCTTTGTCTTGTCCCTTCCCTTTGTCGATGGTAGATTGGTCTTTTGGTCTGCCTTTTTAATGAGGAAAAACACTCTTTAGGAGAGATGGATATACAGGAGGTCTCAATTCTCACTCCATGCCTTGGCTGAGCCTCAGATCTTGTCTTCTGTCCTACTGTAGCCTAAAATATACTACTATAGATTATTGTCCCTCAAGACAGCTGTGCCTTTAGCACCCAATTACCTCTCTGAGTCACTTCTCTCCCTTCCAGTTTTTGGCCCTAGAAATTTTCCTTTCTTGATCACATGCTTAGTTATGCATTTATAATGATGTTGGATATACTTTATCCAACATTTCTAGGAGTTGTGTAGTGGGAGGGTTTTTCGGGCTCTGTTGCCTTATGTATTGCTGGAAATAGAAGTGACATTCTCGAAACTGCATTCTTAGCAAGCACCGCAAATGACTCTTATCTACACACTAAAATTTGAGGATATTGTAATCTCGGCAAGTAATGAGACTTTATAGTTGTATAACAGTGGTTTATAAAATGTGTTCACATTCATTTATTTCATTTCATCCTTGCAACAGCCTTGCAAAATAAGCGGGACTGGTATTTTTATTCCCAACTTCCTGATGATAAAGCCTAATCAGGCTAAGTTTCTCACGCAAAGATATAAAAGTAGTTAAAGAGCAAAAATGAGGACTAGACCCCAGATATTCTAGTCAATTTTTATATCATATTACATTGTTCCCAAGGTGATAATTTAAAGAGATCATTATCTATCACATGACACAAACCACATCTTCCCACATCAGTATGAAGGAAGTAGGATCAAATATTCTTTGGAGTCTTTGGGTCTATGTTTTCCTTCTCTGTGTATGTCAAACACTGAAGCTCTAATTTGTGGCAACAGACTTCTTTAAGAGCAATTTCTCCAATTAAAAACATGTCACCTGAAACTAATGTAACATTGTATGTCAATTTTACTCCAATAATAAATTTTAAAAATAAATTAAAAACAAAATGTATGGCAATTACTTTTTAAATGATCTCTGTAGTAGATTAACATTATTTATAAGAGCATCATCATTTTTAATAATCATCTTCAACTTTGAATGAATTATATTGTTGTGTCAATGCATGGTCCCTAGAAGGTCTCTTCGGCAGTGGGAGCCTCTCCTAACTTCTGCCAGCTCCCAAGGGGTTGAAGAGCTTGGTTGAAATACTTTTCCTATTCCCCATTCTCCAGATCATGGGCATTAGTTGAATTTTAGCATAACTATACTGGCCTTCAGAGAGAGTCAGTGGAGGGGTCATGGTCCATGCAATGGTGGGCCCACCACGAGACCTCAGTCACATCACTGCTTCTGGATCTGCCTTTGGTCATTCCTCTCACAACCACATTCATTCCACAAACATTTAAGCACCTACAATGTGCCCGAAAACAAACTAGAGACTGTCTCATACCAGCCTATTTTGTAATACTCTGTGGGGAAATTTTACGATAGAATTAACACTGCAATTCCAGATTGCTTCAAAGGGCCTTTTAACAATCATACAACTTAAATATTTTTTGGCTCTGTCCAGTGTTAACAGAGTCTTCCATTTCTACTTGGAGTTATCGCTTTTCCTCCTGTCTTCAGGGTTTTCAGAGAATAAGTGTCTTCCCTATAGAAAACATGCCAAGAATTTTTTTCACAAGCACAAATTGCCATGAAAACTTAAAAGAATTTGTTTAAAGGGAAGTTAATTAATTTTATTTTAGAATTGTTGTTCAAATGTCTTTGAAATTGCTGCCTTTTTCCCTTTAGGGCCAAGCTGATTTTCTTTAGTCCCTTCAGCACATGGTAATTTGCATGCATGTGAAAACATTTTATCTGCATTAATATTCTAGAACATGACTAGTCTCTATAGTCAGGAAGACAATCAGGTTGGCCAGGAAGCTTACGTATCCATCAGCGAGAGAGTAGAACCCACAACTGCACATCTATTCAACAGAAAACTCAACTACCATCCAAAAAATGAGGTGAACTTATGTTGACTATACCAAGTGGAAAGCTCAAGTCGTATCATTAAATGAAAAAAGTTAAATTAGAGAACAGGCGATAAGTTTTGATCCCATTCATATAAATGCTTAGAAAGAGGTTAATTTTGAGAAAGGAAAAGGAAAATCAAGCATTCAGGCATAATATTTTTATTTATTTATTCGAGAGAGAGAGAGAGAGAGAGAATGCGATAGTGTATGCCTACAAGAGGGAGAGAAGCTCAAGCAGACTCCCCACTGAGTACAGAGCCTGCCTTGGGGCTCAATTTCACAACTCAGGCATATTTTGTATCTAAGCCACCAAATACTCCCTAAGTGATTATCATTGTGATTGCCCTCTAAAATTACAAGATAAGGAGACAATTCCACAATTCTTGTAAAAATGCTTGAGTTGTCTTTCTCCACATAAGAAATCAAAGAATAATTTTAGTAACTGTTAAAATGTATTGAGCTCTTACAAGGACCCAATCACAGTGCTAGCTGTAAAAGTGTTAGCCAAAAAGAGAAAGAAAAAGAAGAGCGCTAGAATCCAAAATCTATAGGTCCTCACTGTCCCAGAATTTCTATACAGACAGGGACTAGAGGCAGCAAGCGATCCAAAAGAGCACTGGGTTTGAGCTCTATTTGCATAGAATTTATAAATCAAGAAAATACAAATGGACCATATTTTTAAATTGGTGAGAGGGTGAAAGACTAATTGAATTGAGATAGACCAACCCCCTTGATATTTCTGATGTCCTGTGATAAGAAAATCCCCAATGGAAAAGAAACTACCTCTGGCTCTAGCTCTGAGAGAGAAAATTGGATTTTGTCTGATGGAAAATTCTAGAAACTGAACAAGGTTTCAAAAATTTATATGCGGGACGCCTGGGTGGCTCAGTCGTTAAGCGTCTGCCTTTGGCTCAGGTCATGATCCCAGGGTCCTGGGATTGAGCCCTGCATCAGGCTCCCTGCTCAGCAGGAAGCCTGCTTCTCCGTCTCTCACTCCCCCTGCTTGTGTTCCCTCTCTCACAGTCTCTCTCTGTCAAATAAATAAAATCTTTTAAAAAAAACTTTTATACGGAAGCATTTTCAGTGGTATAAGAGTTTCAATGACTTTGGATATAGCAACAACCTGATTGCTTCCTTTTAAAAGTATATACATATATATGTATATATCATATCTAATTACACACGACCAACAGCTTAATTATCCTCTCCTGTAGTACTTCTCAACCTGTCTATGGTAAAGGACAAGTTTGGTTTTGTTTCTTTGTTTATTAATGTCCATTTCATTGGAGGTTGATGACAATAAGTAGCTTGAACTATATGAGATTCATCATATGCGTATGACATCACCCAACTGGACCAGACCCTGATTAACAAAAAGAATCCACTGATCATTTGATTGGATGTCACAGCAGTGACAAATGGCTATAAAAATTTCTAAATACTAATTCCTAATTTCTATTCTTTTCTTGACTGAGACCAGTAACAAACAGTGCTGGTCTACACACAATTTAAGCAGCACTGGTAAAAAACATATAGATCCTATCTCAATCCATAGTACAAAATACCTTCAAATCAGGCACTGATCAAAAAAGAGACATATTTAAACAAAAAACATAAACAATTTAAGCACAGACGATAAAAAAGACAATTGAAGCAAAAATGTCCTATTGTTCCTCTTTTACACTTTTTGCTCAGTTTAATTGACAAGTATCTTGACACAGCAAAGCAATCTGTTTCTAAAAACTGCCACCCTTTGCAACTACTTATCTTTGTGAATTATAATTTTCTCAATATTGTGCAATCAAAATAAGATAAATTGGATACTGAGACTGGAAAAATACTAGCCAACACTCCTACAGAGATGCTCCTTGGAAAAATTTAAATTCCACTATAAAACACATGACACTGGGGGAGCCTGGGTGGCTCAGTTGGTTCAGTGTCTGCCTTCAGCTCAGGTCATGATCCCAGGGTCCTGGGATTGAGCCCCACATAGGGCTCCCTGCTCCACAGGAAGCCTGCTTCTCCCTCTCCCACTCCCCCTGCTTGTGTTCCCTCTCTCTCGCTGTGTCTCTCTCTGTCAAATAAATAAATAAAATCTTAAAAAAAATAAACAAAAAAAACATGATCCCAGTAGAGAGTCACAATATATAATGGACCTGAAACATCTTGTAGAAATAAGTTGGATTAACCTTTCAGGGGTTTGTGAGTTATTTAAACCATCACTCCCATTCTCTATGTTATGTCAAGGAACATGCTGATTTACATATTTTGAAAAATGCTGGAGAAGACCCCCTGTAAAGTACCTTGTCATTTCTAATGCCTCAAACTTCCTGAATCTCTATATTGCTAATTCAGATGCTTTAACATTTCATTACCCATCCCATCCCTGCCCAACACGCACACTTTTCTTTTAAGATTTTATTTATTTGAGAGAGAGAGAGAGAGAGATCGAGAGAGTGAGCAAGAGAGAGAGAGCATGAGCAGGGGCAGGGAAGAGGTGCATAGGGAGAGGGAGAAGCAGACTCCCCACTGAGCAGGGAGCCTGATGTGGGGCTCCATCCCAGGACCCTGGAATCATGACCTGAGCCAAAGGCAGATGCTTAACCAACTGAGCCACCCAGGCACCCCTACACACTTTTTAAATGCATCCACAATCTTTATTTTATGCCTGGGAATGAAAGATATCTAAGGCCTTCCCTTTCCACTATTGACACTCAGAGCTTTGTTTGGAGCATAATTTACCAGTTCCAAGACAACTAGCCATTGTGCTTACAAATAAAAATACATAAAATCTGTTTTAAGATATGGATGCTAGAGAGTTGACTAGAATCACACATTAGCTGAGGGACTCAGTCTTATAGCCAATGATCCAGTGAGCAGAATTCAGATCTGTACTTTGGCCAAATTGTAGTGCATTATGGGCTCATATCATCAACTGAGGATACTGAAAGCAAAACTGTTAAATCTATCATTGCCAAGGTTGTATGGAACAATGGTGAACTCCCTCCTGCCCAAAGACCGATGTAACAACAATAAAGCTCAAAGCAAATTGGGTGAAGTTCATGTAATCCATTTGATCCTGTCAAACAGGGTTTCTCAACTTGAGAGCCCAAACTATTTCATAGGAAGTCCCTTGTTAAAAATGCAGTTTCCTTTGGATTGTGGTGATAATAAGGCAACTGCATAAGTGACTAAAAAAAATCATTGAAATGTACACTTTCACTGAATTAACTGAATGGTATGTAAATTATACTTTAATGAATAGGTTAAAAGTGAAAAAAAAAATTTTAAACTCAGCTCCTGTGTCCCATCCTTGGAGATTCAGAGGTGGTAGATGTGTGAGAGAGTTTAGGAATTCACACTTTGTTGCAAAGAACCTAGTAATTCTGAGAACCAATGTTTAGGCTACATGTTCTGAATTACATCTTGGAGTTAAGCTGGACCATCAGAAAGCAGCATTTGCCTGGATTACATATGAAATTTTTTGAGTTGCTGTCATCAGGAATGCCACTAGAAGAGAATGCTATTCATTTGCTTTAGGATATTACTGTATCACTCAATACACCTCATAGAGGGGAAGAAGAATTATGTCATCTGATCATAGCTCTCAATCAGCTTTCAACTGATAGCAATAAGACAGACCGTTTTTAAGAAGCCCCTATGAAAATATATTTTAAATATGACTAAAAAAAACCATAGAAAATATAAATAGAATAATAGCAATTTAAAAATTAAATCACTAAGGGGCTCCTGGGTGGCGCAGTCAGTTAAGCAATTGCCTTCAGCTCAGGTCATGATCTCAGGGTCCTGGGATCAAGCCCCACATCTCGGGCTTCCTGCTCCATGGGGATTCTGCTTCTCCCCCTCTCTCTGCCTCTCTCTCTCTATCTCTCTCTCTCGCTCTCTCTCTGTCTCTCATGAATAAATAAAATATTTTTAAAAAATTAAATCACTACACACACACACACACACACACACACAAACAGAAAGCCAAGACTGTTTAAAAGGTAGATTCTCCCAAATTTTAAGGAATAAATAACCCTAATCTTATACAAACTATTGCAGAGAATTGAGAAAGGCAGAAAACTCCCTAATTCATTTTATAAGCCTAGAACAACCATACCTCAAACACAAATAAAGAATGTGTGTGAAGAAAAAAAAAAATACTGCTAACTCACCTGAGCTTAGTTGTAAAAATAACTTTTAAAAAAGAGTTCACAAACTAAATCCAGTAACATCAGTTCCCTACTTCACACCATACAAAAATAGTAATTCAAAACAGATCATAGACCTATATATAAAACTTAAAATTACAAAGCTTCTAGGAGAAAATAAGAGAAAATCTCTACAACCATAAGGTGGACAGAAGTGTTTAGATAGATAGAACATATAAGACACCAGTCATAAAAGGACAAAAAAAAAAGATAAATTAGGCTTCAGAATTAGACAACTTTGCTTTTCAAAGACATTTTTAAAAGTTAAAAGGTAAGTCACGTACTAGGAGGGAATATTCCAAAAACATATATCAGATAAAGGACTTGGTAGCCAGAATATGCATAAGAAACACCACAACTCAATTGTAAGAAAAGAACCTAATTTTTAAAATAGGTCAAAACTTTAAACATACACTTTATAAAGAAGAGGTACAAATAGCTGAGAAGCACAAGAAAGATAGAAAACATCATTACTCATCAGGAAAATGCTAATTAAAACCATAATGAGCTATCACTATACATAGATGAGAATGGCTAAAATTTCAAAAATAATCATACCAAGTAGAGGCAAGGATGTGAAGTAACTGGAACTCTCTTAGATTGCTGATAGGAATAGAAAATAGTACATCCACTTTAGAAAACAACTTGGTAGTTTGTTATTTTTTTAAATTAAACATTCACCTATCCAGCCATGGACAGAAGGAAGAAAGGCAAACAGATCCCTTATGATCCAGCCATTCTATTCCTAGTTATTCACTCAAGAAAAATAAAAATATATGTCCATACAAAGATTTATACATGGATATTCATAAGTTTTTTTTTTAATAGTCAACTGCAACAACCCAAATGTCCATCAACAAGTAAGTGGATAAACAAACTGTAATATATCTATAAATAGAATACTACTCAGCCATAAAAAAGAGTGAAGGGTGGTTTTAACTATAGAAACCTATCATTCATCATAGTAATAATTAAAGAAGAGGATTATGATCATCAGTTAATGCAGAAAAATTCCCTCCTAAAGTTCAAGATACATTTGGGCATTAAAAATAAACAAGGAAAGAAAAAGATACCAGGTTAAGCTGATAAATAGTATCTTCAAACAAAAACCTATGGCAAAGAGAATACTTAATGATGAAAAGCCAGAAACGTTTCCATTCAAGTCATAAACTGACCAAGGCTGCCCAACCACTGTTCTATTTAACATTGAACTAGAGGGCAGACAACTCAATAAGAAATTCTTGTGGCCTGATTGCATGCCAGATTTTTTTGTCCTGTTTTGAACACTAGCTGTTTTAAGAGGTGACATGTGATAGCACCAGGACAGCTGAGAGTGGAGGGGCAGATGGCCATAAATGTTTTGATTCTCCTCCCATTGAGAGGCAAAATCTATGTCCCTTCTCCTTTCATCTGAGCAGGCTCTGAGACTTCTTTGATCAACAGGACATAGCTGACTCTCTAACAGTTTTTAGACCCAGACTAAGTCACCAAGCGGCCTCTACTTCTTCCATCTTGGTTTACTGAGCTGCCATGTAAAGTGTCCATCCTGCCCTGTGGCTACCATACTGTTAGGAAGCCCAAGCTAGCCTAAGGGAATGGCCTTGTGGAGAGAAAGAAGTCAGCCAATCTCAAGCTCTTCCAGGCCCCAGCCATTCAAATCATCCCAGACCAGAGCCAGACATGTGAGTGATGAATCCATTTTGGACAGTCAGCCCAAGCCTAGCCAACCCCACTCACAATTTGATTGCAACCACTTGAGAGATTTAAGCAAGAACCAACTGACTGAGATATAACAATAATATAATCATGATTTTATATATTATTATATCATATATATTAATATAATAAAAAGTGGGTTTCCTCATTAAGTTTGTTACACAGTAAAGAACTGAAACATGAGGCTCCTCTCTCACCAGCCATTCCCTGCCATGGGAGGAATGACTAAAGGAACAACATATATTTAGCCTGGAAAAGGAAATACTTCAGAAAAGTATAACCACCCACAAAGACTTGAAACTCACATGTGAGGCTAGAGAACGGCTTCATTCTCCAAAGCACAGATCTAAGACCAAGACCAGATGTCACAGGGAAGTGGCAAACATCAAGGTTCCTAGAAAGAAGAATGTCCCAATAATCAGTGTGGTACAAGAATAAAAACAGAATCATTGTGATATCAGAAACAATTTCTCTGGACATGTTCAAATGGGCACATGGGATGTCTGGTCAGGCTGGGTGTTAAAAAGGAGCCTAAAATAAGATAAAAGACTAGAAGTATGGCCAGGTTGCTGTGATCCTACTGTGTGTTTCAGAAAGCTAACAACAGACCTTGCAGGTTTGGGTCTGAACTAAAAGTAGCCTAGACGTGTTCAATTTCTCCTCTGAAAATACTGACTTGGGAGGCAGTCAAATTCATGCCCTTGACTCCAGTTTACACTATGCTTCAACAAAACAAATTTCTTAGGAATTATGCATGTATTGCATTTGTAAGATGTTCATTGCACAAATGCTACTAGAAACCTCTTCCAGCACTTAAAAAAACAACTTTGTGGAAATGCTTTGAGACTAGAAGCGATGATCCTCCACCACCGCTGCTGTCTCCTATGTTTGATAACTTCTTCCCTACATTTGATAATCCGGAAACTGCGCCTGTCATTTTATAGTATTTTTTATGCCACTCTGTAAGATAAAGTCTTATCATTGTTTCACAAATGAAGAAACTGAGGCACAGAGAGATTAAGTAAACTGCCCAAACACACGGCCAATAAATCCTAAACTCTTACCCAGCTGGCCAGGTAGATTGAAGAATCCTTCATACAGAAAGCAGTGACTTTGTTTTTACTGAGAAATTCCTTGGAAGCTCCAGCCACACCTGTTCCTTTGTTTCCAGGAATGCCCTTACCTGATTATCAAATGGGATGTCAATTCGTTGTGTTAGAGAAACCAGGAGAGAAAATAGATTGAGGATAGGTAGCTCTCTTTAGGCAGAGATGCAGTTATTTGGCGGCTCCTGGGTAGAGTTGAAGAAGTGCTATCACATGTTACCACCTTCCCAGGTCTTCTTCCCCAAAATATAGGTTACTTCACAAATCAGACAAATACTATATAGCACAGTGCCACCTCGGTGAAAACTGGAAAATAAATTGTGTTGACCCAAGGAGAACAAAGAATAATTAGAGTTAATCATTATTGTTCCTCTCCATTAAAAAAATAATAACAACAGTAAAAACTTTAAAAAGAACCTTCCCTAGAAATCAGATAAACAAAATACACTGTTGCTATTTTCAAGAGTTGGTCTACCAAATAAGGTAGCCTCTGCAAATCTATTCAGAAAGCTATAAAAGTTCATTCACTTGGGGCCCCAATTTAGGCTTATCATCAGCATACTGATATTAAAAATACTGAGAGAGCAATAAATTGAAATGCTTAATGTATTTATTTACAAACCGTCTCTGGATTTTTCTTGATTTCTGGGGGCCCGGGGCAGGGGGTAAGGGGAAGTTTGGTGGTTGGATACACAGCTATTTGTGGGGGTGTCTTCTGGAGGGGCTTGGACCAAATGACCCTTCAAGGTGGTTTGGTGTCTTTCGAGTCCATGAGCTGTGTTTATATCCAATCCCAGATCAGACAAGCTTCACTAACCACAGAAGTTTGGGACAAAAGCCAGTTTGCAACCCACACATCCCTGTGGTCCTCCTGCCTTCTGGCAAACTCCAGGACCAGATTGGAAAATCTGTGCTCGGTTTGGGGGCCAAGTTTGGTACGATCTGGGGATGATTTATATGGCTTTGGTTGGAGTCCACATGATATGTGCTACTTTGGCCAAGTTCAGCTTTGGGGTTTCTGACTCATTTGAAATAAAATGTATCAGGTGGAGACAGATGGGCTCCCCAACAGGGATCAGAAGGGTCTCCTCCAAATCCTGTGGGACACCAAGAAAACCAAATTTCCCACCTTTCTACTCAAAAGTCCAAAACAACATGCAATACAGGTGGTGTCAGGGTGAAGGAGTTGGACATACAAGTGTTTCCCAGGATTTGCCAAAAATAAAAATAAATTGCTTTTAATTTCTGAAGGGAGAAAGGCTGGATTGGTTTTACAGACTCTCCTCTAAACAGCAATTTACATGCGGAAACTGTAAAGCTGAGGGTAAAATATCCCTTCCTGGTGATTTGAAATCCGTTGATTAATTTCAAGTTGATGACCTTGTTCCCCCACAACAATAGAACTTTAATTCATCTCACTCAGGCTGCCTCTAACTAGTTTTCAACAATCATGAAACAACCAGCAAGTAGTGGCTGTTTGGTGGCTAGAATCCCTATTAATAAATACAAATTAAATGAAGCATATCAAAAGAACCTGATCCCAATACCAGACCAAGTAGGATTTTCTCTGAATTTAAGGGCAAAATACATCCCCATAGGAAGAATCTCAGATACTCTAAGTGAACTCTGTCCAATAAAAACAAAATGCAAGCCATAAATTCAAGCCACTCAGTAATTTTTAAATTTTATAGTAGTCACATTAAAACATAAGAACAAGCAAAATTAATTTTTAGTCTATTTAACACAACCTATCAAATATATTACCATTTCAACAAGCAATCAGTATAAAAGGACAGATGAGATTTTTTTTTTTTTTTTACGTTCTTTTTCTATATAAGTCTTTGAATTCCGGTGTGTATTTTACACATAACAGCATCTCAGTTTGGACTTTCCACATTTCAAGTGCTCAATCGGCTTATGTGACTAGGGGCTCCTGATAATGGGCAGTGCCGATGGAAGGTAACAGCCACACTAGGGTCTTTCAGTAAGCAAATATTATAGCTAGTCCTGACACAAACTCAAAAGGATGAAGACTGGTTTTGATCTCACAGAAATGGCAACATGTGGGAAGTAGTATTGTAGCAGGCTATCAGGACTCTGGGGAAAGCCTGCCTAAGTTTTCACCACCACGTGCCTCAGTTTCCCCATCTGTAAAATCTAGCTAGCTCATATGGTTTAGCAGGTGAATTTAGTGAATACAAGCAGAGTACTTGGAATTACATCTGCCATGTCATACTGATCAACAAATCAGAGGAGTCTGATCAGAAATACCTCAAGGCAAGGACTGTTCCTCATTCACCACTGTAAGTCCCAAGACCTAGCACAGCTCTGGTACACGGAAAGTGGTCAATAAACATTTTCTTTTAAGACGTTAGGAGTGGTGGACACTGTGATGTGTGGTCCAGATCCAGTTTTCAGAAATAAAAGGAATTTTATGGGGCACCTGGGTAGCTCAGTCATTAAGCGTCTGCCTTCGGCTCAGGTCATGATCCTAGAGTCCTGGGATCGAGCCCCGCATCGGGCTCCCTGCTCCAAGGGAAGCCTGCTTCTCCCTCTCCCACTGTCCCTGCTTGTGTTCCCTCTCTCGCTGTCTCTCTCTCTGTCAAATAAATAAATAAAAATCTTAAAAAAAAAAAAAGAAATAAAAGGAATTTTACCCAGGCTGCTAGGAGCGCTGCCAGCAAACAGTCCTCAACTATCATCTCCCTTTGGGGATTGCCCCAACAAAAGACTGAAGGCTTGCTAAAATCAAGCACCTTTCCAAGGTTGTTTGTTTATATTACAGGGCAGGCTCCCTCCAGCTCAGGAAAGACAGCACCAAAAGGCCACTCTTGTTCCAGAGCCCCTCCTCCTTAAGTCTGTGTCTTGGGCGTAGGGTGTGAATCCTCCCCCTCCCTCTCCGTTCCTACCTCCCCTCCCTTCCACAGGTGTTGACCCCAAGAGCACTGCTTAATAAACATCCTACCTGCTAATACACAACCCACAGCACCCAACTGGTGATAAAAAGAAACAAGAACTGTCTGTTAAGAGTTAAGACAATGAGTAAATAATATTTACCAGTGTTTTCCTAACAACTTCTATTAACCAGGTGAATATAAGTGTTGCCTGTATATGGCACACCAGGGCCAATGACTTTGAGTCTTCCCACGAGCGGCTCATTTTTTCCAAGACACACAACCACGCCGTGACAGAAGAAATGAGCATAGCTGCAAGCACTGAGACTCTTTCCAGAAAGCCTCTTTCTTTTGGAGGTTATCCAAGACCCATGCGCTACAACCAGATGCATGCAAGCCGGAGTGCGCCCAAACCAGAGTTCTCTCGCATCTCGGACTTTCAAATTCTTAAATTTGCCCTTTACTTAAAAAAGTCAATGATTTCACCAAGAAAGTTTGATTAGTTTCTTTTACTTTCTGTAATGAAGTGCCATCCTTTTTACACTTGAAAGGATCTTTGTAATAATGCAACATTGATCTTTTGAATACAGATGAGCTAACCTAGATAATAGGATTTAGAATGAAAAAGACCAGACTTGTTCTGATATTTAAGGCTCCAGTGCCATCAAGAGGAATCGTGGCAAAAAACATGTTTCCAGAGACATTGTCTGATGCCACATTAATAAATGTAGGATCTTATTTACTCCTTCACGTTGCCTTATTTTGCTCAACACCTTGAGAGAAGTCAATATGCTGTGTCCCCGATGTCAATCACCCAGTGCAAGAAAAAAAAAAAAAAAGCGAGGGATGGGGGGGTGCTGTGGAGATTTAGCTCTGAGATCTGTTCTTCTCAAGTCTGCTGCTTTAAGCCACAAAGGTCGAGAACTAGGATTCAAACCTGATACAAGAAAGCAGTTGTTCTGATAAAACTTTAGGAAAAAATGGAAAGTCACCAATTCAAAGGTTATTTTGCACCAGGCTCAGTTGAAGAACTGACGAGGAGAGGTGGGATAGTTTCCCTCTGGAAAATGAGGTATAGTCTCTAGGAAGTCGGTTGCTATTTTTCCATCTCTCCACCCCTTAATAAAAAAGAGGGAAAAGAGAGACTTTCTGGGGGTCCCGTCCTCCAAGAGAGACTGAGCAGAGACATCCTTATGCACAGCCATCCTTATGCACAAGGAGTGACTTATTCTCAGTCACAGCCGATGTCAACGTCTCCTGTGTATGGAACCATGTGAGATTTAATGTTAGAACAGAAGGAGAAAGAACTGTCACAAAAGACCCAATCTAGGGCGCCTGGGTGGCTCAGTTGGTTAAGCGACTGCCTTCGGCTCAGGTCATGATCCTGGAGTCCCAGGATCGAGTCCCGCATCGGGCTCCCTGCTCAGCAGGGAGTCTGCTTCTCCCTCTGACCCTCCCCCCTCTCATGTGCTCTCTCTCACTCACTCTCTCTGTCAAATAAATAAATAAAATATTTAAAAAAAAAGACCCAATCCAGTGACAAGTACAAAAGGATCCTACAAAAAGATGCTATTATTCTACTTACAGCATGTTTGAAATTATCCATTTTTTTTTTAAATTAAGTCCAAATCTAGTGTGGGTAGCTATCACTAAGTCACAAACAAAATCAAGTGCTAAGTCTGTGACACTAATTATAAAGTATTTGGAGATGAGAGAGCTCAGTATGGGCTAAATTGATCAAAGAAGCCCTTGGGACTTGGATAATGTAGTAGCTGATAATTACTGATCTCTTACTATACACCAGGTGGTATGAGAAGCACTTCACATGGGCTATCTCATTTAATCCTCAACAACAGGACCGTATAAGGGAATTACATTGGCTTTGCTGAGGCCCAAGGTTAAATAACTCCCCCAAGAGTTCACAGTTATCAGAAGTCAGTTTATCAGACCCTAGAGCCTGAACTCTTCAACACCTAAATCTTATCAAAGTCGGCAAAGAGCAAGGAAGATTAGAGGGGCACAGGACCAAGAAGGAAGACCAAGATATCCTAACAGTTCCTGAGGGAAAGACAAATGGAAAGAAAACAGGTATAGATACGAGTGGGCGTTGTGTGGGGGGACAAGCAATATAGAATCAAGTTTGGGGACAGAGTAGGATGCCAGACTTTGGAATCACAAATAAGAGGGGTGCCTCGGTGGCTCAGTCAGTTAGTCAAGCGTCCAACTCTTGATTTCAGCTCAGGTCATGATCTCAGGGTCATGAGATCGAGACCCTCTTCAGGGTCCCGTGCTGGGCATGGAGGCTGCTTAAGATTCTCTCTCTCCCTCTCCCTCTGCCCCCCACCCCACCCCACCCTCTCCCTTGTACGCATGAGCACTCTCTCCCTCTCTCAAAAATAAATAAAAAAACCCACAGGAACTGGGATAGCAGACAGGAGACCACTTACTAGAATGCCTTATAAGACAGGGACTTGGTTACTGGGGAAGACGGTCAGAGCACAGTCCAAAAATGAATCCCCAGCAGAGCAGCAGCGGGATGATCGATGCCTTTGGTATTCCCCCCCTAGAAATACAATCGGTCCCAGAGTCTGGCCTTAGGCTACCCCTACTTAGGAATTCAATAACCTCAACTATAGCGGTCAGCGCCGTAGCTGCCAAAATATGTACCATGACATTCTGGCTCCATGAAATAGTAAAAGAACAGAGAAGCAAAGAAAGAAGGGAGAGTTTTAAATTCCTAGATCTAAACAATCTGAAAAACCCTACATGCAATAGCATCTTTTGAGGGATTTATAATGCACATTATCACAAAGCTCCATTGAAACAAGCAAACATTTTCCTAATTTATTTGGCCACTGACCCTCGAGGGCACATTCTGGGAAAGAATAGTTGAGAGAAAGGCAGGGACACAGAACCACATCCATATAGGCTTCCCAGAGGAAGGAAGAGTATTACCCAAAGAGGGGATGGTCTGAGAAAAAAAGGCATGCAGCGGAGCAAAGATCAACAAGAGATTATGGCCAGGAAGAGTCAAAGAATCACTTTGAAAAAATTAGGATTAGATTACAAAGGAACTAGCAGAACGTGAGAGGTTCCTGCCCTGAGGAATCCTAACGTAAGCAGGGAAGGCCGAAGACGAAGACCGAATGCACTGTATCTAAGAGCTCAAAATCTACATTGGGAGGAAATGTTGGGGAGGACAGAGTGGGGGGTGGGGAGGAGAGATGTGTTTCTAACATGATGGCAGTGTATCCGGTGGAGAGCTGGAAAGCCAGGGCTTTGAAAACAGACACTTCTGTGTGAGTGTCTGCACTGTCCTTCATCCCTGCGTCACCTTGCTTTCGGCGCTCCATCTCTCTCCACCCCTCTCTAGTCACGGACACTCAAGGCTTAAAGGAAGAATGTGACTTGCCCAACAGCTAAAAAGCATCACAGCCAGGATTCAAAACCAGAGGTAGCTGCCTCCAGAACCTGTGGGCTTGACCATGGGATCAGACCATCTCCAAGATATCTTCAGCAGCAACCCCTCAAGGGCAAGAAATGCAGTCGCTCACCCAATCTCCACAGTTCCCATGGTTCCTCAGGGTCTCCATTTTCCTATTAGTCAGCAGAGAGCATCACCTTTGCCTCAATTCCCACGGGAAATTTTTCATTGGAATATAAATTTACGTAAGATCTGTGATATTGTTGTTATATATTCACTAAACTCCACCTTTGGCCAACATATTTTTATTCCAGACACTAGTACAGTTGGTTTTATTTCAAGGTAACAGGTACACCCAATCCAGTTACAACATTAGACACCATTCAGGTAAAGGAACCAACACCACCCCTTAGAGATACCTTCTGTGGCTTCTATTCTTCCAGCAGCATGATTTATTTCGTGACTCTGTTCAGGCTGCGATTGCCTAAGGCCAGCATCTGTCAATTTCTTGCTGCTCACCTCACTCCACAACCTACAGGTGATGCTCCATTCGAAAACTCACCAGGGCTAAGGGGGGTTTTTTGGTTTTGGTTTTGGTTTTCCATCTCCTCCTTTCCCAAATTTGACCCTGGGAGGCCTGGGGTGAGCAGTCCTGGCTCCCCAAGAGGTAGAGAGCAGATTTTCATCCGAGCTGCCCCACCCAGTTATCCATCCGGAGCCCACAGCAGCCTGGCTCCTTTTAGCTCTAAGCCTGCAGGCAGCGCCTCACAGGTGAGTGTGCGTAGAAAGCCCACCTGAGCCTTGGCTTTGACTTGTAAACAGAGGCTTTGAAAGAGCAAAGTTGTAAGTTTGTCTCCACTAAAGCAAACTTCCTCTGCTGTTTGCTTTGGGCGTTTTGCCGATGTGTCTGCAGAGCAAGAATGGATTTCCTGTCTGTTCCTCCAATCCTCCTGGAGTCCCACGGAGCTCAGCTGCCACCTCGAGGCTCCAGAACAGGCATCTAGCCATATCCGGGTCTGAGCCCCCCTCCAAAGGGCTTTCCTCTCCCCCTCCCCTTCTCCTTTAACCCTTTCTTCCCCCCAGCCGGGTTGGGTAGTGAACTTGGGTGGTAGTTGCAACTTACCAAAGAATGAGGGTTAGGAGGCCCCGTGGAGCGCCAGCCTGAAAATCCCTTGCCCCCAAGAGGAAGGTAAGACAAAGTGAGGAGAAACTGGAGGGGGAGACGAACCATAAGAGACAATGGACTCTCAAAAACAAACTGAGGGTTCTAGAGGGGAGGGGGTGGGGGGATGGGTTAGCCTGGTGATGGGTATTAAAGAGGGCACGTTCTGCATGGAGCACTGGGTGTTATGCACAATGAATCATGGAACACTACATCAAAAACTAATGATGTAATGTATGGTGATTAACATAACAATAAAAAATTTAAAGAAAAAAAAAAGACAAAGTGAGGAGGTGGCCAACCACACCATGTTAAGCAGTGTGCCCAGATAAGGTAGTGATTACCTTCCAGGGCTGTTGTGAGAGTTCACTGAGATTATCCCCCATTTAGCCATGGGGATAAAAAGATCCCCAGAGTGCTGGTACTTTATCCCAGGTCAGCCCCAGAACTGCCCACCTTCCAAGATGCAGCCATCCCAGGTGCAAAATGCAAGGTGCTAGTGAGCTGGCAATGTTGCAGCAGAGAAGTCTACATTCAGGCTCATTTTCCTTGACACATGTGGCTCCTTCATTATATCTTTCATTTCGCTATTCTGAGACTGACATGGGTATTAAATTCTCATTTTCCTTTTTTGCTATAAGAAAAATAGTGCAAACGTGGTTATAATCAGTACCTCCCCTAGTATCAGGTAAACAAAAGGGGAGACCTGGGTATGTAATGACTACATATAGCCACAAAGAAGGTGGCTGTGGCCAAATGTCACCAAGAGACTGGGCAGGCTAGTCGTACCAATTGTCCAGTGTTTCAAGAAAAGCAAGAAACCTGGATCTTTAAGAGAACTCTTTGCATTTAAGTGTTAGCAGTTTTTAAAAATTCAACACTGTATGAGCCAATACAGCCTGACAAACCAGATATGCTCATAGGACAGATGCTAGAACTGTCCAGGGTTCTGCAGCAACCTCTGCATTATGCCACCCTAGGAAGAGTCAACGGATTAGCTCTGACTTAAGACCTCCTGCGTCCATAGGGGCCAGGGGACATTCGGAACCCCGCAGGACTAGACCCATTTGTGAAAGAGACACTTCAGAGTTCCCATGATCATGGGGTTAAGGAAGGTCACACGGTTCCATCTTCAGAGAAAGCTGGCTAGATTCTGCCTGCTTAATAGTTGAGGAGAAAGACTAAATGCAAAAATTGCCTGAAAGTAACAGCAGGATTTAAGTCATATCTGAGGGTATTGAGGGTTTGGAAGAAGGATGGGCTTCCGTACTATCTTTGTGACATTTCCGATTAAATGCAAAATCAACAGAACATCTTCTGCCAGGGTCACAGTGGTAATGAACACCCATCCCAGCTTGTTAGCACAACAATCTCTCAAAACAGCAAAAAGGAGGATAAATCAACTGCCTTTGCTATCTTTATCAGTATAAACAGATAAAGATACGGTATAAAATCTTAACTATCTTCCACCATTCTACCTGCAAATTTGAAATTCCCCTGTGCTTCAATAAAGGAAAAATACATCCAATGAAGTCTAACAAATGTGCCCATCTGTTCAGAAAGCAGAAGGCAGGCATCTTTTACATGTGACAACACTGCTTTCGTGTGGTCTAAAAACATAATGCAGCTGATCGCCGAGGAGGTTTGAAAGGTTAGGACTAAAAATTGTCCTTCTCATAAATGTAAGTCATTTATAACATGGGACAATATATTAAAAAAAAAACCTTCATTTTAAGGAACACAAATATCGCTTATATTAAAACCTCCATTCGGGCACCTGGGTGGCTCAGTCCGTTAAGCGACTGCCTTCAGCTCAGGT
This sequence comes from Eumetopias jubatus, assembly GCF_037043125.1. NCBI lineage: Eukaryota > Metazoa > Chordata > Mammalia > Carnivora > Otariidae > Eumetopias > Eumetopias jubatus. The sequence goes on from NW_028274811.1 coordinate 100,761,288, forward strand.
CATGATCCTGGAGTCCCTGGATGGAGTCCGGCATCAGGCTCCCCGCTCGGCAGGGAGTCTGCTTCTCCCTCTGACCCTCCCCCCCTCATGTGCTCTCTCTCTCTCTCTCATTCTCTCTCTCCCAAATAAATAAATAAAATCTTTAAAAAAATTGTTTAAAACCTCCATTCAAATCAGACCCTGTTTCATTCTGCACTGAGCTTTCTTACGAAAGGGAGAAGAAATCAAGAGGGGGAGAAAATGTCATTAGGAAGCAGCTGGATAGCCAAGGACGCACAACTCTCAGACCTAATGATGACATCGGTCATTCCCCTGTTGCCGTGCCCATACCTGGCTTCCCGCCTTACTGCCTTCCTGCATGGTTCCTGCAAAGGAGGGAAAAAGACCTTTTTACTTCCCACTCATTTATTGGCTCCACACCATCAGTTCGTACCTCCACACTCTGGCTGCACCCTTCAAATTCACGGTGGCAAGAGAATCCCAGAGGCTGTTCCCAGGTAGGGACAGGATGGCAGGAATTCAGTGCCCAAAGGGAGAGGAAAACCCTCCAGTATGCCGAACCAGACAGAACACAGACAACATTATACCTACAACTAAGTAAATAATATCTCTATTTCTTTTTAAAGATTTTATTTATTTCTTTAACACAGAGAGACACAGCGAGAGAGAGAACACAAGCAGGGGGAGTGGCAGAGGGAGAAGCAGGCTTCCCGCCGAGCAGGGAGCCCGATGTGGCGCTCGATCCCAGGACCCCGGGATCATGACCTGAGCCGAAGGCAGACGCTTAACGACTGAGCCACCCAGGCGCCCCACCTGTATTTTCTTCTATCCTCCACTGACCACAAGGAGACTGGGTCAGTCAATGAACAAATATTTAAAATGGAGTATCTACACACATAAAACAAGGTATCGGGCACACTCAGGAGAGAAACTCCTCTGAGCCAGCTTTCTTACCTGCAAAATGGGGGTAAGGCTTTCTATCTAACCCTTATCATCCCTCCATGGAGGGGTAAGATGCAATGAGACTTTCTTCCTCAAGACTGGTCAAAGGCTGCAGGCTTTTAGCATAATATTCTAGTTTGAATTTGGGTGCAAATGTTAGATTTGAATTTCATGAATGTGATTGTTTAGTCAATAATCTGAAAGCTGAGTAGGTTACTTGAGCTGTGTGACCCAGCACAATCATGCCTGCCTGGTCGTTCCCAGTAAGGGTTGAAATCGGGCCAATTGGCTGCAAAAAGAAAGAGCCTTCCAGGCCCTCCCCAGGGGAGCCCAGCATGGCTGCCAAGCCCCTGTCCCTGGAGACAGTGTTGGAGTTGCTGGCCGAGCGGCTGGCCATGCCGGGTCCTAACTAACTGAAACGAGAGCACTTCTGAGGGGTGCAGGCTGTGGGGAGAAAGGCCCCATCCCCACTCCCACCCCTTGCCCAGACTGTGCCGCAAGACTGAGTGGGACCCTCATTCCCCAACTAGTGACCAGGGGGCAATACAGCTGGTGTTTGTTTTATTTATATCAGGCAGGTCTGCTGATCTGTGTGAGGACCCAAGATAATTAGAGGGAAAGAATTAGCTGTTTTATTTATTCCACCTTCAGAAGTAAGAAATTAATCTTTAGTCAGACCTGCAAGTAGAATGATCCATTGAAGATTCGCTTTGAAAAGACAAGTCTGAGAAAATGGGCTTTGGCATCGGACACACCCCAGTTCAAGGCCCACCTCTGCTACTTACTAGCTGTGTGATCTCAGCAAATTAATCCATGTCTTTGAGTTTATATCCGAATCTAAAAAACTAAGGATCACGGTTTCTAATTCTTGGGTTTGTGTGAGAACGTGTGTATGCCTGGAAAGATCGTAGCCTAGTCCTTAGCACATCACACATGCTAAAGAATGATAAGCAAGCTGCCACCGTAAATAAATGAGGCAGGCTTTGAAGGCCAGGTGAATTTTAGCTTGGGGTGAGCAGAAGTATCAAAACCAGAAAGCCTCCTCTGGTCACGATTTAGACTTAGTGATTGTGAGGGATGCAGGCACTCCGGCATCAAGATCAAGGGCAGGATTGGGAGTCAGAAGGCCTGGCCAACATGACCCGCAGCTATTTGTCGAACATTTTCTTCTTCCCTTATAACCTGTCAGGGGCCGAGATCGATCATTTCCCTTCCCTGCTGAGCCATCCCAGCAGCCGGGCTGACAAGGGTGAACGGCGAAGTGATGGCTCCTAACTAGAAGGTTTTCCCACCACCACATTTCTCTGGCTGATGCTACAGTCTTTTCACACCAGGGGGACCAGCCCTGCCCTGCAGTGTTTCAAGTGTGGTCCCCCAAGTGCCACGGAAAGGCAAGTCCATGACCTTCTTTGTTTCTTCACTGTCAGAAACTGGGCAGATGGGTTAGGCTTGCAGTCCCTAGTCTCCCTTCAAACTAGCATCCATTTGCTACTTTGTATTCCAGGCCCTTTTATGGACCAATTCCCGACAGGAGCCTTGGCCCTTGATCCCTCATTACCTTTTCTGTGAACGGCAGTCCCTACTGCTCTGTGCAAACCCACTCTTCCTTTCGGTCACGCCACCTCCACTTTTTCTTTCCTTTTCCCTTTTTTTTTTTTTCCCTCTGCCAGTGAAATAGAGCACCGTTTGACCTACTTCGTCTATTATCACTTTCCCCAATAAAAATTGAAATTGAATGAAGCCCCAGTCTCAAGCTGGAGTTAGTTAGGGTTTTTTTTTTTTATTCTTTCTTTCTTTCTTTTCTTTCTTTCTTTCTTTCTTTCTTTCTTTCTTTCTTTCTTTCTTTCTTTCTTTCTTTTTCAGTTGTTTTGTGATATTTACATACCATAAAATTTACCACCTTTAAGTGTACGAGGGAATGAATTATAGTAAAATTACAGAGTTGGACAATCATCACCCTAATCTAATTTTAGCATATTCCCATTACCTAAAAAGAAACCTCATGCCTGTTTTACAGTCAGTCCATATTCCCACCCCCAGACTTTTGAACATTTCATATAAAAAATACAAAGTGTGCACTTTTGTGGCTGGTTAAGATGGGTTCTTTTTACATATCCTAGTGCCTTGGGCATCACCTTGGACAGCCTAAGTCCATATACCCTTTTGCTTTTGTTCCCTCACCTGTTAGAGAAGATGCTTCCATTTTTAAAAAACTCTGAGCACCTTCTACATACAAGACTCTGGGCTTAGCCTGGGGATACCGTGGTCAGCAAAACTAGATATAGTTCGTCCTCACCGAACCACACAAATATTTATTTCACCCAAATAAATTTAAAGTTATTAATGTGGTTTTTTCTACAAAGAGAGACAAAAATCTTGATTTTAATCTGAGCTCACTTAATGCAGTTTACACTAACTGCCTATTACCAAGAGAGTTAGCCTCTTGAAAAACAGACTTTCTGGTCAAAGTGGAAATGTTTTTGCTAAAAGTAAGCATGGTATTCAACGCAATCCTTATCAAAATCCCAGCTGCTTTTTTTGCATGAATTGACAAGCTGATCCCAGAATCCATATGGAGATGCAAGTACCTCAAATAGCCAACAATCTTGGAAAAAAAACAAAATAAAACACCATTGTTGGTCTCAATTTCAAAACTTACTACAAAACTACAGTAATTAAGACTGTGTGGTACTAACATAAGAATAGGCATATACATCATCAGAATAGAATTGAGAGTCCAGAGGGGCACCTGAGTGGCTCAGTTGGTTAAGTTTAGGCTCAGGTCGTGATCTCATGGTGGTGAGCTTGAGCCCCTAGAGCCTCAGCTGAGCCCCGAATAGGGCTCAAGGCAGAGCCTGCTTCAGACTCCCCTTCCCTCCCTCTCGGCTCCTCCCCACAACTCACCCCTGTGCACTCTCTCTCTAAAATAAATAAATAATTTCTGGGGGCCTGGGTGGCTTAGTCGTTAAGCATCTGCCTTCGGCTCAGGTCATGATCCCAGGGTCCTGGGATCGAGCCCCGCATCGGGCTCCCTGCTCGGCAGGAAGCCTGCTTCTCCCTCTCCCACTCCCCCTGCTGTGTTCCCTCTCTCACTGTGTCTCTCTCTGTCAAATAAATAAATAAAATCTTAAAAATAAATAAATAAATAAATAAAATCTTAAAAAATAATAATTGAGAGTCCAGGAAAAAAAGCACATACATATATGGTCAACTGATTTTCAACATGGGTGTTAGATAATGCATTTGGGGAAAAGAATACTCTTTTTAACAAATGATGTTGGGACAACTGGATATCCATGTGCAAAAATTAACTCAAAATAGATCAAAAACCTAAATATAAGAATTAAAGGCATAAAATTCTTACAGGAAAACATACATAAATCTTTGTGACCTTGGATTAGGCAATGGATTCTGAGATACAACACCAAAAATATAGTAAAAAGAAACAAATTAGACTTCATCAGAATTACAAGCTTTTCTGCATCAAAGCACATTTTCAAGAAAGTAGAAAGGCAACCTACAGAAGGGAGAAAATAGGGCACCTGGGTGGCTCAGTTGGTTAAGCGACTGCCTTCGGCTCAGGTCATGATCCTGGAGTCCCGGGATCGAGTCCCACATCAGGCTCCTTGCTCGGCAGGGAGTCCGCTTCTCCCACTGACCCTCTTCCCTCTCGTGCTCTCTATCTCTCATTCTCTCTCTCTCAAATAAATAAATAAAATCTTTAAAAAAAAAAAGAAGGGAGAAAATATTTGCAAATCATGTGTCTGATAAGAGTCTAATGTCCAGAATATATAGAGAACTCTTATGACTCAACAACAAAAAAACAAACAATCCAATTAAAAATGGGTAAGGGACTTGAATGGACATTTCTCCAAAGAATATATACAAATGGTCAATAAGTACAATTTCACTTTATAGAAAAAAATCACTGTGAGATATCACTTCATGTGCATTAAGATGGCTATGATCAAAAAGACAGGCAATAACAAATCTTCCTGAGGATGTACAGACTTGGAACCTCCATACATTGCTGGTAGGAATATAAAATGGTGCAGCTGCTATGGAAAATAGTTAAATCGTTCCTCAAAGTGTTAAACATAGAGTTTCCATAGGACCCAGCATTTCCACTATAGCACTGAAAACATATAGCCACACAAAACTTGTACACAAACGCTCACAACAGCAATACTCATAGTAGCCAAAAAGTAGCAAACCCAAATATCCATCAACTGAGGGATGGAAAAGCAAAATGTTGTATACCCATATAATGGAATATTATTCAGCTATAAGAAATAAGGAAGTACTGACACATGCTACAACATGGATGAATCTTGGAAACATCTTGCTAAGAAGCCAAACAAAAAAAAAGGCCACATAATGTACGATTCCATTTTTATGAAATGTCCAGAATAGGCAAGTCCATAGGGATGAAAAGCAGGGTTATGGTTGCCTTAGGGTTGAGGGGAGGGTGGAGGATGTAGTGGGACAGGAGGTGATAGCTAAAGGGCACAAGGTTTCTTTCCTGGCTAATGGAACGATTGCAGAATTCGTGGTCTTAACTGCACGACTCTGTAAATATACTAAAAAACACTGAATTGTATACTTTAATTGCATACTAAAAAGGGTATGTGAAATATATCTCAATAAAAAATGAGGCTTGGGGACACCTGGCAGGCTTAGCCGGAAGAGCATGTGACTCTTGATCTCAAGGTCCTGAGTTTGAGCCCCACGTTGGGTGTACAGGTTACTTAAAATAAACAAACTTAAAAAAATAATAATAATAAGCCTTGATCACTGTAACCCAATTCAGACAATGCGGAAGTACGTAAATGTGAGAGTAAGCGTCTGTGGTCCCTCTCCCCCACAGGACTTTAACTAAGTTCTTGGCTCTGGGCTCCACATCTACTTTCCCATAATCTGCTTTGGGATGATGCTTTGCTTGGGACGCTGTACCTTGCATTTCTCACAAGAGGGGCATTAGGAAGCAGGATGAGAGAAGAAAGTCCCACTTCCTGTTGGCTTGCTGCCCCTGTCAGTGTCACTCCAGCAGCCTCAGGAGCCCTGGGGTGCAGTTCCTTCTAGCCCCATCTCCAGCTTCTGCCAGCCCACCTAGCACCTTAGCCACAATACCCTTTTGAAAGGCACAAGGGGAAGGCAAGCGGTACTCCTTTCCCAGAGGCCAGAGCCCCACTCTGAGGTTCCAATAACACACAACCTCACCCTTTGTTTCTCACTCCTGGATGTGGCCGCTGCTTCCCACACTATTGTCTTTGTGACACCTCAATATCCCCTCCTGCTCTTTGAGCACTTCCAACCTTGTAATTATGTCTCTATGTGAAATCTCTCATGTTGAAATATTTTGTGTGGTTTCTTTTTGCTTAACTGCATCCTGAGGGACTAAGCCCATTAGAGACATATAGATTCCTCTAAGTTCCTTCTAATTCATACTGAAATATTACCTACCATTTTTCTTTATATAATGGGATAGTATGCAATACCATACCTGTTTTATATTGTGGGCATCTTTATCAGTGCACTTCCGCATCACTTTGTATACAGTTAGTACATCATTTTTATGGTAATTGGATCCAATCCATCTTCTCATGTGATGTTCATTGCTCTGAATTTGTCTAACATATATTGATCTTTTAAAGAACTTTAATTGCACTGAATTCTAATTATATTCATTTATTTGTGAAGCACCTACTCTGAAAACTTTGTTCTGAGTGAGGATAGACTGATAAGTTAGACATGGTCCTGCACTGAAGGAGCTTGAATTTTGTGGGGAGATGTGAACTATAGCTAGCACTATAAAACTGAATTTTTTTAGGACATTTCTAATTTTAATTAATCTGTTTTTCCCTCAAATACACTAATTCTCAAACCCAGATTTTTATTTTCAAAAATAAACACAAATCTCCATTCGTTACTATGCAACTCTTTATCCTCATGTTCATCTGCCCCATAAAAAAAGAAAGTCTGTTCATAGCTTGTAATGGTTTTGAGATAGGAAGAAATTCTGAGAGTGTATCTAAATTTAGTTCTTCTCCAGGCAAAATGGTGGCAGTTCTAAGGAGATAGATTTATCAAGCTGGAAAACAAATAGTAATATAATTACATTTAATATTATACTGGTTTTCAGAGAATTATCTGCGCCAAACTCAACTTTGACCCTACTGGAACTTACATAGACTCTCACTGGGTCACCAAAAGGTATTTTCTTAGACATCCTAACAAGGTCGTTTTTCTTAGTATACATTTTACCCACGGGCCAGATATCAATGCTACATTTCATTTACAACTGGGAGAAGCCCAGAGGCCCAGAATAATTTTTAATGACATTCTCTTTTAAATACTTCATAAGTCCATAATATATTCAAGAGAAAAAATGGGAACAAAATAAGCTCATTGGACATCACTAAGTGTTGCCAACTCATTACTTTGAAAATTGACAATCAAAATAGAAAGAACAAGGGTGCCTGGCTGGCTCAGTCACTAGAGCATGCGACCCTTTTTTTTTTAAGATTTATTTATTTATTTTAGAGAGGGGGTGGGGGTGCTGGAGCAGAGAGAGAGGGAGAGAGAGAGTCTCAAGCAGACTCCATGCTGAGGACAGAGCCTGACCTGGGGCTCAATTGCACAACCCTGAGATCATGATCTGAGCAGAAATCAAGAGTCAGACTCTTAACCAACTGAGCCACCCAAGGCACCCCTAGAGCATGCATCTCTTGGTCTCAGGGTCATGCGTTCAAGCCCTACCCTGGGCATAAAGCTTACTTGAATGAATGAATGAATGAATGAATGGGAAAAAACATCAACATATACTATACCTTTCTAGAGTAAATATATTCCAAGGCAATGAAATAGACTTGGGGAAAGAAAGAAAGTTTTTCTACTGAAATAATTCCAGCTAAGAGATACAGAAGAAATGATAGAATTCAAATATTACCATTTCACAGCTTTCAATGAAACCACCAAATCCAGGAAATGGCCATTGTGCTACTTTCCTAGGGCTGCTGTAAGGAAGTCCACAGACTGGGTGGCTTAAAACAACAGAAGTGTATTCCCTCACAGTTCTGAAGGCTGGTGGTCTGAAATGAAGGTGTCAGCAGGGCCGTGCTCCCTTTGCAACTCTGGATAGAATCCTACTTGGCCTCTTCCTCATTTCTGGTGGCAACCCCATCAATCTTTGCGCATTCCTTGGCTTGCACCTGTATTATTCTAGGCTTTGTCTTGTTTTTGTTGTTGTTGTTTTTAACTGGAGCCATGAACCCATTTTTATTGTCAGTTTAAGAAAGAGCAATGCTTTGGAGATCAGCTAGGAAAAAGACCGGTTGGTTGTATTAAAAAATATAAAGTACAAAACAATTAACCAAAAACAAAATAAAAGAATTTTTTTTAGGGGCGCCTGGGTGGTTCAGCCAGTTAAGCATCTTCCTTCTACTCAGGTTGTAAGCCCAGGGTCCTGGAATCAAGCCCCACATTGGGTTCTCTGCTCAGCAGGGAGTCTGCTTCTCCCTCTCCTTCTGCTGCTCCCTCTGGTTGTGCTCTCTCTCTCTCTCAATAAATAAATAAAATCTCTTTAAAAAATATATTTTTTAAAGAGATTTTATTTATTTATTTGACAGAGACCACCAGAGCCATCCAGGCACCCCTAAAAGAATATTTAAAAGGCTTTTCTGTTAAGTTCTAGGGCTTAGAAAATGAAATAAAAATACAACTCCTTATACCTAAGAAACGGGATTATAAAAAGATGTGCCTAGGATGTTGGGGAGAGCGTGGTGGGAGAAAGCATCCTTGCTGGTTCCTCATGTGTGCAGCCCAGAATCCAGGCGGAGGTGTCCTCACCCACCACCTAGATCACTGGGGCCAGATCAATCCTGTTTCCTCTGAGTGAGGGCTCTTTGAGGGGTTAAAGTCTCTGACTTTACATGACATTTTCTTCTTTTTAGCAGGACACCAGTCATACTGGATTTAAGCCCACCCTAATGACTTCATCTTTAAATTGATTATATCTGCAAAAATCCTATTCACAAATGAGATTACATTCATAGGTACCAGAGGTTAGAATTTCAACATATCTTTTATGAGGACACAATTCAATGTATAATAGTCAATAATAGATGATAAAACAATTAAATAAAATGTTGATGGGAAACTTTACCTTGAAAGAGAATATCATCACCTGAAACCACTGATTTATTAGTATCACTAAACACTAAACAACCAAAGATTATGTATCATGTGACATGATAAGATATAAATACATGAGACCACTATAACATATTCTTCCAAAAGAAATAAAAAATAAATTGATGTGGAAATTAATCTGCCTTTAGTTCCACCTCCCCCAACACATAGAGTACTGGAGATAGAGAAACAAGTTAACCTGTACCACGAGGATGCATTGGCCAGATCCAGAATATGGGACTTTCGATGGAACCATTACCTTCTTTCTTCAACAAGCAAAGACATGGGGGGAAAAAAGAAAAGGGAAGTGCTTGGGGGCAGGAGAGAGAGCGCTAAAAGAAAACTGAAATTTAAGAATGAAAAAACAAAAAAAAAGACCACATTTGGAAACCAAATCAATAAACAGAGCAAATGTTTAGAAAACGGAAATTATGATAATCAAAGCAGTTTTAATATGTACTGAATATTAGATACTATTAAGGATATTTTGTTAATTCTATTAAATCTTAATATGAAACAATGTTGCTTTATGAGAGGCATTCTGAAGTATTTAGTGCTTAACTCATAGACTATATAATATGTACCTTAAAATGCTCCACACATGGGCTCCTGGGTGGCTCAGTTGGTTAAGCGACTGCCTTCGGCTCAGGTCATGATCCTGGAGTCCCAGGATCGAGTCCCGCATCGGGCTCCCTGCTCAGCAGGGAGTCTGCTTCTCCGTCTGACCCTCTTCCCTCTCGTGCTCTCTATCTCTCATTCTCTCTCTCTCAAATAAATAAATAAAATCTTTAAAAAAAAATAAAAATTAAAAAAAAATAAAATGCTCCACACAGTGAGCCCTCCTTGGTGAATGAATGAATGAATGAATGAATGAGGGTTGCTATGGCCTTCACCTGTGGATTAGGTCTCCCTGTTTCAAATGTCAAGAGTTGCCCATCCAGGTGAGATCTAAAGATTAACTTTTACAGAAACCGGCATTTCAGAAACAGGCTCAATTCCTGGAAATGTCTTCACTCTTTTGACCATTTTCTGCCACTTTCACTACACTAATTTAAGGATGAGCACCAGGCAAAGGGCAGCCATTTCCTGAGCACCTACTATGAATCAGGCACTGTGATGACACATTAAATCTACTGTCTTGGTTAATCCCTAAAACACTCATAGGAGGCAAGTGTCATTTTCATCTTCATTTTACAAGCGAGGAAAGTGAGGCTTTGGCAAAATGAAGCGACTTTCCCAGGGTCACAAAGCTAGTCGCTGGCAGAGCCACTGTTTGAACAGAGTTCTGTCTCCCTCTAACACTTGTAATTGTAAGAATGGTGCAGTAGGACAAACTACGAGGGCTTCATAATCAATAGTATGCTTCACCTACATAGGAATAAAACCATAACACAAAAAAGGGCACCTGGGTAGCTCAGGCGGTTAAGCATCTGCCTTCTGCTCAGGTCATGATCTCAGGGTCCTGGGACTGAGCCCCGCATCAGGCTCCCTGCTCAGCGGGGAGTCTGCTTCTCCCTCTCTTTCTGTCCCTCCCCCCCTGCTCATGTGCTCACTCTCTCTCTCTCTCTCTGGCAAATAAATAAATAAAATCTTTAAAGAAAAAAACCCATAACACAAAAAAGTGTTTTATTATATAAGAAAGTGTTAGGAGACTTTCAGTAAAATTCAGGAAATAGAATACACACATTATCTCCTCTGCCTCCCAAAACCTCACTATATCGATACTAAAGGGATTTTAAAAGAAAAAGGCATAAACTCATAAGGACAAAGAATAGAAGAGAAAATGAAAATAAAATTTGGAGATTTGTAAAACAGACTAAGTGGTCATTGATTTAGCTAGCAGACCTGGGAAGCAGAAACTTAATCTGTCAGGAGGGTGACCCAAGAAGCAATTCATTCAATGTCAGAACCCAAAAGGCCCAGCGGTTTGTCACATTAGAGACTTCTGGGACTGTGAAGTAAGGATGGGACTAAAAACCTGAAAATTGGTGTCATCTGTTTCATGAGCAGTTAAAAGCACAGATTTCCTCCCCTCCTCTGCACAGAGGCCAGTGAGGATAATATGGAGGCCAAGGCAGGGAGCATCTACCAAAAATGGGAGGATTAAGAGAAAGTTTACATCCCACAACCTGAGACCCCAGCCTTCCTCCCCAACTTGAGCCCAGAATGTTGACACCCAAATTATACCCTATGGGCATGATATAACAAAAGACTTCTGCAAGAAATGTGACTAGCCAAAGAGGAAATACCTAACAATACTGATACTGGGTTATCCTAAAGAAATAGCCAGTAAAGTCACCTTACAGCAAAGCTCACAGTTGACAACCCTCACTCTCACACCAGCTTTTCGTGCCTTCTTCTTAAAAATGATCAGACTTGCATGATTCCAACTATATGAAATTCTGGAAAGGCAAAACCCATAGAGACAGTAAAAAGATCAGGGGTTGCCTTGGGTCAGAGAGAGGGAGGGTTGAAGAGGTGGGGGATGTTAACAATGGGGGAAGCTGTGAGTGTGTGTGGCAGGGAGTGTATGGGAAACCTCTGTACCTTCCCCTCAATTTTGCTGTGAACCTAAAACTGCTCTTTAAAAATAGTCTTTTTAAAAGGGAAGCTCTTTGTATTATTATTCTTACAAGTGTTTCAAAAGCTTATAATTTTATCAAAATAAAGTTACCCACACCATGAAACCATAGTGCTCCCTCTGTGCATGCACAGAGAAAAGGCCATGTGAGCACTCTTCCAGAAGGTGCTGTCTGCGCCCCAAACAGATGTATATGGAATTGATGGAAGGAGTCAAGTGATAGAAGGAACTGTGGTCTAAGAAGACTTCAGATCCTGCTTGCCAGTCTTTAAAGTGATTTTGATGCCCCTCCCCCTCTCTGGAAATGCTCATATTTCAAAGTCTTTTTGTCTATAACCTGGTACAAGAGAGAATTTCCAGATAGTTTAAAAAAAAAAAAAAAAAGGCCCTGATACCTATTGTAAAAGCAAGTTTCAGAATATAGACATTTTGGTTCTGATTTGGCAGAACAAGTATGCTGAAAGCAACAGCATAAAAAAGGCGAGCAACAACCTCAAAAGCCAGCAGTGGGGAAGTGATTAAATATATCGTGTTACATCTGCAGCCTGAAATAGAGGTATGAAATAGATATTTATAAAGATTATTTATTTTCATGATTAAATGTCTATAATAGCAATATTGAGTAAAATAAGGTACAGAGAAACCCACACAGGGGGTGTAGATGTGGAGTACCCTTAGTACATTATCTGTATGCATCATAGTAGTTTCTAAGAGTTTAAGATAACAAGATCTGTCTTTCTTTTTTTTTTTTTAAAGATTTTATTTATTTATTTGACAGAGAGAGACACAATGAGAGAAGGAACACAAGCAGGGAGAGTGGCAGAGGGAGAAGCAGGCTTCCTGCCGAGCAAGGAGCCCAATGTGGGGCTCGATTCCAGGACCCCGGGATCATGACCTGAGCCGAAGGCAGACGCTCAACGACTGAGCCACCCGGGCGCCCCCAAGATCTGTCTTTCAATGAATGCAAAGTATTTAACACATAACAAATACTCTGTCAATACTATTAAAATAAGGACCAGGTGAAAATAAGCCAAAATGTTAACAATGACTATTTCTTCGTGGTGAGATGATGAGCTTGCTTTCTCATATGTGGGGTTTGCTCTTCCTCTTCTTCTTCTTCTTCTTCTCTTCCTTCTCCTTCCTGTTTTCTATAATGATCATCCATAATCTTTTTTTTTTTTTAATCAGGAGAAAAAATAAATTTTCTTCTCCAGGTCATGCTGTTTTTACCTGAAGGCTAAAGGACCACTAACTGACCAGACATAATGTTCCATTGTAGGCATCCAGAGAAAGTCCTATGATTGAACAAACAGACCTGATTTCACCAGCAGCAAGAGCATTTATGTCCAAAGCACAATTGTTCCCTTTTGAAGACTGAGAGGCTTGACATATATAGAGTAGAATGAGGCAGGTTAAAAAATTACATGAACCTGAAGTTTCTCAAAGAGCACAAGGAAGACTGCATAAATCCTTGACAAAAGTGGTCATTAAGATATGCATTAAATCCAGTTCAGAAACATGTGTTTAGCTTGGTTGGGGACTGACACTAAAGGAAAAGGAAAAGGTGACTTGGTTATTAATTAACATATTTCTTGGGGTACCTGGGTGGCTCAGTTGGTTGAGCATCTGACTCTTGGTTTCAGCTTAGGTCATGAACTCAGGGTCCTGGGATGGAGCTCCGCACAGAGTCGGCTTGAAATTCTCTCTCTCCCTCTCTCTCTGTCCCTCCTCTTGCTCTCTCTCTCTCCCCCTCTCTCAAATAAATATATAAATAAAATCTTTAAAAAAATAATTCTTCCTATAAACAAACAAACAAACAAAGATGTTTCTTATTTAAGAAAGAAAGCTGAGAAAGCTTTTGGTAGGCCAAAGTATCACACCACCCTGTGGAAGTTCTCCAGGCTTGAATCTGGGCACCCTCATATGGGTAGATTGAAAAGTTTTAACAAGCTCCTGAAGCGGGACCCTGGGTTCTGGGTCAACATGAATGCTCGGGTCTGAGGCTCTGTCAGCACTAAAAAGTCCCATTTCAAATTATACATTCTCCTCTCTACCTACTTCAATGATAGAGGCTACAAGGGTTTTCACACTTGGGAAGAACTCTTTCAGAAAGATCACACACAAAAGTCCCTCAGAATTATCCATCTGTTACAGACTGAATTGTGTCCCTCAAAATTCATATGGTGAAACCCTAACCCATAATGTGACTATTTTTGAAGATAGGGTCTTCAAGATAATTAAAGTTAATAAGGTCACAACGGTGGGTCCTAATTCAATTGGACCGGTCCTTACCGAAAGAGGAAGAGAAACCAGAGCACCGTCTCCGAGCATGCGCAGAAAAAAGGCTTTGTAGGCACTCAGCAAGAAGGTGCGGTCTGCCAGCTTGGAGGTGAGCTCTTAACAGAAACCCATACTGACAGCACCTTGAGATCTGGGACTTTCAGCCTCCAGAACTGTGAGAAAATGAATGTCTGTTGTTTAAGCCTCCCCAGTCTGTGATACCTTATTATGGCAGCCCAAGCCAACTAACCTATCATCCTTTCTTTTTTTTCTTTTTCTTTTTTTTTTTTTTAAGATTTTATTTATTTGACAGAGAGAGACACAGCGAGAGAGGGAACACAAGCAGGGGCAGTGGGAGAGGGAGAAGCAGGCTTTGCGCCGAGCAGGGAGCCCGATGTGGGGCTCAATCCCAGGACCCTGGGATCATGACCTGAGCCGAAGGCAGACGCTTAACGACTGAGCCACCCAGGCGCCCCTCATCCTTTCTTTTTAACCCACAAAAATTTCACCATTACATAGTAAGGAAATAGATTCTACAATAGTCAGACTTAACAAATGTTGAGCTTGCACTTCTTAATTCCCTTCCCATAAAAATAAAGCTAAAAGGATATTTTCCTCTAATGTGGATCTTTTATAACACTTGATGGTTCACTTTATTCTGACTTTACTCTGAGGAATTGGATATATAAGAAGCAAAATAACTTCCTCTGATTACCAAATAAATGCATAATGAAAATATGCAAAAACCATCGAGGTCTACACGAAGCCATCCTAGATATCATTATTGCTCCCTTCAAGCCTGCTTAGGTTCAAATTAGAGAAAAAGAATGGGAAATTTCTTTAAGTTGTTTAGCCGTGATGCTTAGAAACACAGAAGGGATCATGGAGATTTTATCTTTGACACTAACAGAAAAGAACTTCCGTTGGAAAGCAAAATGCTTTTATGCTTCAATGCTAAAATGATCAGAGGGTCACTCAAAAATTTACTTCTGAAAAAGTGTCAGATTTTTAGTGACCTCATGGGAGCCAGATTTTGCTTAATTAGAAGCTCATCTATGAGCAGACATCTGAAAGTTCAGTGAGGAAACATAACAACTTTTTGGACAGGTTTCTCTTCATCTGCAGTCTGACAGAGAAGTCAGACGGTATTGGGATCCATCCCTTTTTCTTAAGATACAAAAGTCCAGCTTTTGCCACAATACACATTCAGTGAGCTGGTGACTTCTGAAGGACACGCTTTTGTTGGCCTCCTTTATTGATTTGCTTGACCCCAGAAATACGCAATAAATAGCATTCTGTTCAACTTTAAAAGAGAAACAAGACTCCCAACATTGTCCATCCAGTCTAAATCCTTCACTGATTAAAAGAAAGAAAGAAAGAGGGGCCCCTGGGTGGCTCAGTCATTAAGCGTCTGCCTTCGGCTCAGGTCATGGTCCCGGGGTCCTGGGATCGAGCCTCACATCAGGCTCTCTGCTCAGAGGGGAGTCTGCTTCTCCCTCTCCCACTGCCCCTGCTTGTGTTCCCTCTCTCGCTGTGTCTCTCTGTCAAATAAATAAATTAAAAAATCTTTAAAAAAAAGAAAGAAAGAAGCAACAACAAAAGAAAAACCACAAAAACAGTAAGCAGCAAGCCAAAGGCAAGACCATTATAAATAAAATGATCTACTTCAGAAAGGAGGCCTGGTGTTTGCCACCTAATTTAAAAAATTGTCATCCATTGAGTTAATAATCGGATCATGTCTTTATATGGTACATAAAAGGGGGAACCAGGAAGACCATCAGCGACAGAGCGAGAAGTGCTCATATATTGGAGGAGAGGGGGTCCTTGATCTCCTCCCCTTGACCCACTGTGACCTCAGCTTGCTACCCTGATTTTGCTGACAGTAATGTTTGTAGTATAACAGATGTCCTTCCAATTAAGAGCAATAAATCTAGACCTATTTAAGTGATTCTTCTCACTACTTGGCATTATATTTTTTTTTTACTGGTATATTGCTCTGGAGCTCAAACCAGAATCAAAGCCATGAAAGGCAGGGTTTGTATCTGTCACCTCCATTTCCTCAATATTTGATGAATAAATAAATTAATGAATGAAATACAAGGGGTTGAGACTGCTGTAGTTGCTTTCAGAAAGCCCCTAAGGATGAAATGAGAACTTAAGTGATCTAAAGGGAGAAAAATGGAACAACTACTATAATCAGAACATTACCCCTTGATCATTAGGCAAGAGGTGGGAGAAGCCATCTGGTATAAAACAGGGAGATCTTGTTGGGAACTATTAAAGGACAGTGCATTCCATAATCGATGACTATGTATATAAACCATAATATCAATACAATGGGGAACTATGTAACCATTTTAAAAATCAGAGCACAGAATATATTCTAAAGGAGAAAACAGTGACAGTATTTATATTAGGGGAAGATAGCAGATAGCAAATGCATAGCGTAGCTCCATTTATTTAATAATCTGAAATCCCACACCACTGTACACTCAGCAATTATTAGATTATTTTGGTAGGATTAGATTTCTTTGCATTTATTGCTGCTTTTATAGGTGTCCACAATGGATATGTATTCATTCATAATTAGAAATTGCTCAAAAAAAAAAAAAGAAAAAAAGAAAAATTGCTCAGTGGCTTTCAAGAAGAAAGACTTTGCCTCAGCCTGAAGCACATAAATAGATCACAGGACTAAATTTACTGCCCTCATATTCCTGTCATCTACCCTTTGGATACAGCATGGGTAAATGAAAGCAATTTTCTTTTTAGAAACAGGACTTTTTAAGAAAACAAACAAAAATAAGTCTACCTCTGTTTTGTGTGGGTCTCAGCCTATCAATAGTAATGCTAGCAATGCCTGGGGGCACTCACCTGGACTCCAGTGAGCTTCCCACAGACACTTTTCCAAACCAGTGTTACCACTGGACTGACCCTTGTGGTTCTTATTATGATAGCAAGACGCCCTTCAGCAACAACCATCCGGAAACTTTGAAAAAAAATAAAGGTTTATTATTTACAAGACCTGGAAATTACACAGCATGCCTGGGGCCACACAGCGAGGTCTCAGGGAGGAGTGGAAGGCGGAGAGGGAGGGAGAGTGAGCACAGGAGAGTGCCAAACATTCTGTTTTTATTGGGGTTGAAGGTGCGGGCCTAGGGTTTCAAGGGCTCTCTCTTTATTGGAGAATTTAAAACATAACAGGGGGAGTTTAAAGTGCAGGGAAGGGAAAAGGCAAGTGGCCCACATGGTCAGTCACCAAAATCAACCAAGATCTCTAAAACCAAGGAGCCTTGGTGCGGGGAGGTGGCCTGGCTTTTTACTGAATCATGTAGCTGGCGTGTGTTTATGAGAAATAGTCATTTTTGAAGTGGACGCCACTTTGAAATGGATGCCTGGGCAATCAAAGCTGAAATCAGGCACTTGCATCACAACAAACAAACCTAATCAGTCAAACTCCCTGGGACCCGCCCAATAGAGACAGGGCTCTTGCAACTATCCTCAGACCCTGATCCTTTTTTCTCTCTTTGGATTTCCTTTTTTTTTTTTATGTTATGTTAATCACCATATATTACATCATTAGTTTTTGATGCAGTGTTCCATGATTCATTGCGTATAACACCCAGTGCTCCATTCAATACATGCCCTCCTTAATACCCATCACCAGGCTAACCCATCCCCCCACCCCCTTCCCCCCTAGAACCCTCAGTTTGTTTCTCAGAGTCCATAGTGTCTCATGGTTCATCTCCCCCACCGATTCCCCCCCTTCATTTCTCCCTTCCTACTATCTTTTCTTTTTTTTTTTTTAACATATAATGTATTATTTTTTTCAGAGGTACAGGTCTGTGATTCAACAGTCTTACACAATTCACAGCGCAGTTTCACCTCCGCATTTGTCCATCACAGATCTCTGTGCTTCTTGCAAGTGCAAAGGGAAGGCTCCTGTCCTATCTGAATCTACCCAGACTCAAACTGAAAACTCAACATCTCCTGACAGCTGCAGGCTTAACAATGCCTGCAGAGTAGCATTGTCTCAAGAACAAAGTGGTAATCCCAGAAGTCAGATGCACTGGGTGGGGTTGGGGAGAAGTTCCTGGAGGATGTCCCCTCAAACTAAACATAAGAGTTACCTGGGGAGCTAGGTAAATAACAAGTTTCCACAACCTGGCTTCCAAGGTTTTTTTGGGGGAGGTCATTTTTAATGAGTACATTGAATAGATTTCTAAGGCAATCCTGCTGCAGGTGGGATCACACTCAGAGAGACCGTGCTCTCAGACTTTATCTAATGACACTGGGGCAGACGGTTAGGTTAGGCCAACGGAAGCACTTCAAAGTTTTACCCCATCTGTGATTGAACTGAAGTCAAGAGGTTTGCCTCTAGCTAGCTGTAAACAAGTTGAAGCGATAAAGTAGATTTTCTGAGCACTTGGGATTTAGATCTCAATTTCTCCTTTTAGGAATGTGACAGTGCTCTCACCTGGGGACTTTAGGCAATGCGGTTCTGCATTTATAGTTTATTTTGCTCAGTAATTATTCGCAAAGTGTTTTGCAGGGTATATTTGGTCTTCCCAGCTTGATCGTAAACTCCTAGGGTAGTTGAAAGGCTTTCAAAATATTTCTAAATGACATGGAAAAGAAGAAACTGTGCTTAGTGCAGTGTTGTTGACAAAAGTGCATTCAAGGTCATTAGGTGTATATTTTCTCTATACCTCCTTTAGTTCTAAATCTGGAGTATGCTTCCTTTTAAATTGGAGACCAGGAGTAGGAATATGAGGTAGAGAACATAAACTTTTTCAAAGTAAAGAAAGCTTACATTTTGTAATCAGAGGAAATTTTGTTTTAATGCAGTGGTGCTTAAAATGCAGTCCATAACCCCACAGAATTAAAAAGGAAAGTGATATTGTCAAAAATGCAAATTCTCTTGGGGCGCCTGGGTGGCTTGGTTAAGCGTCTGCCTTCAGCTCAGGTCATGATCCCAGGGTCCTGGGATTGAGCTCCCACATCAGGCTCCCTGCTCAGTGGGGAGCCTGCTTCTCCCTCTCCTGCTTGTGCTCTATCTCAAATAAATAAAATCTCAAAAAAAAAAAATCTCCCCCCAAAAATGCAAATTCTCAGGCTCCTCCCAAACCTACTGAATCGGGCCCAGTGGCAGGGAGCCCCATCTGAGTCAGCTCAGGCTACTATAACAAAATACCATAAACTGAAGGGGCCTGGGGGGGGTGCTTAAACAAAAAATATTTATTTCTCACAGTTCTGGAGGCTATAATGTCCAATATCAAGGTGCTGGCAGATTCAGTTCTTGGTGAGGACATTCTTCCAGGTTTGAAGAAATGTGTCTCTTTGCTGTGTGCTCACATGGCCTTTCCTAGGTGCTCTCTCTCTTCCTCTTCTTATAAAGGCACTATTCCCATTACCAGGGTCCCAACCTCAAAATAATCTTAATTACCTCTCAAAGGCCCACCTCCAATTCCATCACACGGGGTGTTAGGGTTTCAACAAGTGGATTTGAAGAGGACACCTTCAGTCCATAACACACTGAAATGTACATTTAAGACTGGGGTTGGAAAGGATTAGGGAATCTGTTCTGTGGATTTTAGAAACCAAAAAACTAAACAAACAAAAAAAACCTTGAAGACTATAAAATAGCAAAGCTACCATGTGATCAACATGTGCAATCTCCTTGCTAGAAAACTCAGAAAGTGTCAGATGCGCATGAAGAGAGATCCCCCTATATATCTATGAAACAAGTAAAAGAAATACACAGAAATGACCAAAAATATTTCTGCTGCATTTTACAAAGTGTTTTGTCTCACTTGATCTCAGTGGAGTCTCCTCACTTCCCTGAGATGAAGATTAAGTCCTATTATTTTCCTGTATTACAGCTAAAGATTCTAAGTTCAGAGATGACCTGGGGACAAGCCACATGGATACCCAGAGGTGCCTAAATTCTATATTCACTTCCCTCCACCAAAAAGTGTTTCCTTATTTTATTATAACAAGTGAATTCCCCTGTTCCTTCACCCTGCTTTGCAGGGATTGGGGTAAATGTTACATTCCAGAGCTCCTTGCTAGTTTGTTTATTGTCTTTAGACCTTTATCTTCATTCACAAATTAACAGCTTGTCCTCATATTAACCAGATGGATGGCTGCACCTGATTAATTGCAGTTGTAAGATGGATAAGTAGATTAAAGAACACAGCGGCTGGAGTGCTCACTTCTGGCCAGACATAATTAAGAAAGGAGTGAGCAAGTTCTACTGGGGCTTCCATGAGGGAAAGGCTCAGTGGACTGATTTCCTGGAACTGCTTCAATTGCTAAATTATGAGAAGTACTTGCTGCCCGCACTGGGATAATGTTGAAATCCTGCTGCTGAGAGGGCACAAATCCTGCTTTTTCCCTAAGATGTTCAGCATTTAAATCAATGTTTCTCAGAGTGTGTTGTTTGACCACCTGTCTCAGAATCAGGTGGATGTTTATTAAAAATGCATACTTCTGGACCTACCCAGGACCCACTAATTTGGGGGGGGGGTAGGAGGGGTTGGCGGTGGAGATCAGCAATCTGCATTGTTAACAATCTACCTCTGAAACCACTGACTTACTGATATCTTCAAATGTGTAGAATTTCCAGTCACCAAAAGGACTGCACAGATCCACACTTCGTGAACAATAAAGAGCCCTCGGTTACCAAAAACTCCAGCAACTGAATCTCCAAAACCCCCAAAGATCTGGCAAAGCAGAGAGTCTATGCCAGAATCCAAGCTTTTGCCTCAGAAGTCTCCTGATAGCCTTGTTAGAGATGCCAATTCTAGGCCTCAGAAACTCTGGGGATGGGGTACCCTCTGGATGAGTGGAGGCATGCTAACATTTGAGGATTACTGCTCTAGACCCGTGCTGCTCAAACTTCAGTGAGCACATGAATTATCTGGGGATCTTGTTAAAATGCAAATTCTGTTCCTGTAGGTTTGGGAACTAATAATCTCCCAAGTGATATTGATGCTAGCAAAACTCTAGGTAACTTTTCATCTAATGTCATGAGAGAAAATTCATTATGTACAAAAAAAAAAAAAAGGTCAGAAGCAGGTCCCTTGGCCTGGGCTGAGATGGTTGATTAATCAGCACACTCCAGGCATAGAAAGGGGAGGTGCTAAATCACCATCCATTGGCTTTGAGTTTTGAATACTGAGGATGCATGTGTACTGATTGGCTTACATGTCATCCTCCAAAACCTTGATAATTAAGTTCACCAGTTTTTATGTGGCTGGGAAAGGAAGCCAAAAATAGCTGTGCAGGAATCAAACTCTGCTTTGCCCCAACTTTCAAACAGCTAATAGGCTCCAATAAAGTGTACTAACCCTCTCTAGGGTGACACTGTGTTGTGTAGCCAGTTCTGTCAGGACCTTGGGGAGTGGCACCAGCCCAAGTCACTTCAATGGACCTCGATGTCCTCCGTTTATAAGGTGAGGGGTTTGGGGTCTCTTCCTACCCTTAAAAGTCTATGATTCTATGACCCATTTAATTCTTTATACTGACTATACTCGCTGTATTGTTTCTGGTGCCTGAAGACCGCCACTGCCTACCCTTTGTACTTACAAGTTCACTGAAAGCAAAGGCGTTTTTTTTTCCTTGGAGTCAGCCTCTCTTGCTGATCCAGGGATCACAAGCTTTGGCAACATGTGTATGAATTGGGATGCCACACAGTTCTTGTGTTTGTACGTTTCACCTTTACCTTGGTATGTTTTAAATTATTCAGCCTTGGTATTCCATCACGCCAAAATTCCTAATTTGGAAAATGGTCACATACAGGATTAGTTTGCTGGGCTGTCAAGGGTTTACTAAGTAGCCCATGTCCGCTGAGATGAGGTATGTATAAATTAGAGAGTGAGGATTTGCTTCTAATAGGGGCCTACCAGAATAATTTGTGCAATAAAGACTTCGAATAGCTAGTAGGTTTATAGAATTCCTCTAGTGTAATTAGGAGAGGCATTGTTGTGTAATGAAGAAAATTAATTAGAACTAAATGTTTAGGGAATGTGTAGTTAGGTAACCAAAGGCATATCTGCAGCCTAATTGTTTTTTGGCAGCTGGAGGCATTTTATACCCTTTCAGGGTATTTAGTTAATAGATACTTTAACATGCCCTACTGTTTGCTTTTTCTTAAATTTAAACTACTCCCATCTAAAAAAACAGTTCATCAAAGGCTTAAACCAAGTATGTATCCCATTGGAAAAATGCCTCAGTCATCTGGTTCATTAGATCATACTGTCTGTCAAATGTTAATTATTTTCAGAGGAAGTCCATATTGAGGCTAATTGGTATGCCTTCCTGTACCACATAATTAGAGAGTTTTACTGTATGTTTATAAAACACAAACACTAAAACATTTTCTAATATTTTGCCAATATTTCTCCTAACCTATACTCAAATCTCAAGTATTCTACTTCAAGTCTTCTCTGGTACAAGGTAGAGTTTTTGAAAATATAGTAAATTTTAACATAAGCTGGACTGCTTATCCAGTTGGTTATTTTTATAATACGCATAAAATTTTGAAGTCAAGCAGATGTAGATTCAAATCCTGGCTCTGTCATTTACTATATGAAAATTATTTAAACTACCTAAAGCTTTATGGGGCTGTTGTGAAAATTAACAAAATAAGTATACTTTATTAAATTATGGCATTTTTGGTTTCAGATGAGAAAAACCTAACATAAAATAACTTAAAATGACAACAAAAGAGGAGAAATAACTTTTATTTAGAATTTTAATTTCCAAAAGAATTACAAAAACACTACTCAATTTCCATATACCTTTCACCCAGCTTCCCCAAAATATAAACAAATTAACTACCATAAACTTTTTTTTTTTAGGATTTTATTTATTTATTTAAGAGAGAGAGCATGCATGAGCAGGGTTGGGGGGGTGGTTAGAGGGAGAGGAAGAAGCAGACTCCCCACTGAGCAGGGAGCCCGATGTGGGACTTGATCCCAGGACCTGGAGATCATGACCTCAGTTGAAGGCAGACACTTAACAGACTGAGTCACCCAAGCACCCCTGCCATAAACTACTAAAACCAGGAAATTAATATTGATAAAAATACCTTAATCTACAAACCTGAATCAAAGTTTGACAATTGTCTTTTTCTGGTCCAGGATCCCATGTTGCTTTGAGGCTTCATATCTCCTTGGTCTCCACCAATCTGGGAAAGTTCCTCAGTCTTCTTTATCCTTCTTGACTTTGACAAGTTTGAAGAATACTAGCCAGTTATTTAAAATAGGTCCCTCGGGGCACCTGGGTGGCTCAGTCATTAAGCATCTGCCTTCGGCTCAGGTCATGATCTCAGGGTCCTGGGATCCAGCCCCGCATCGGGCTCCCTGCTTGGCGGGGAGCCTGCTTCTCCCTCTTCCACTCCCTCTGCTTGTGTTCCCTCTCTCGCTGTGTCTCTCTCTATCAAATGAATAAATAAAATCTTTAAAATAAATGAATAAAATAAAATAAGTCCCTCAACTTGAATTTGTCTCAGATTTTCTCATGATTTAGATTCAGGTTATGCATTTTTGATAAGAATACCACAGAAGTGACATTGTGTCCTTCTTAGGGCATCATATCAGAAGCCACATGTCAATGTCTCATTGCTGTGATATTAACTTTGATTACTTGTCAAGGTAGTATCTACAAGGTTTCTCCACTGTAGAGTTACTAGTTTCTCCTTTGTAAATAAGTATTTTGTAAGGTGGTATCTTGGGATGGTGCAAATAGACTTTTCTCATCATACTTTCATTCACTCATTTTAGCATCCACCAATGATTATTGCGGGCAACAATTATTACTGTGGTGTTTGGCAAATGGTAAGCTTCTGTTTCCACCATGCATCTTACACTTATCAACCAGATTTCTACTGTTAAGGAAAAGCTGTCCCATTTCCCTGATTTATTTGTTATTCCATGATTTATGTAAATCGGTATGGACTCACATATTTATTACATATCAAATATTCTATTATTATTATGCTAAAATTGTCCCAGATGTGGCTCTTAGGAGAGTCTTCACATTGGTTCCTGTGTCCTTCTGACATGCCCCCGTTATTTTTGATCACTTCCTTATTTTCTGGCACCTATGCACACCTCATAATTCCAGCCCTGAATATGCCATTACTCCAAAGAGTCTCATGTCATTGGAAAGTTCAAGGCAATGAAGCTGGCTTCGAGCACAGCTGAATCAAAGGGTTCAACTGATGTCATTAGGAATTCCAATATTTCTCTCAAACTTTTGGCTCTGCTTTTCTCAAGTTCATTCCTAGACTACAATGTAGCCTACACCTGGTGGCTAATCTTTACCCTCACAACTATTTTTCCTAGGTAAAAAGAGAGAACTCTTGATAGTCACAGCAAAAATCCCACGAAGAGGTTAAAGTAACACAAACTGGGTCATATGCCCATTTCTGATCCAATCGCTTTGGCCAAGGAAATGGAGTTCTCTGCCTACGTACTGATCAAATGACCCTTCCTTGCCAGGCAGGGAGGAGGAAGGAGTCTAGTCTCAGGAGAACCACATGCAGTGGGTTTTCCCGAAGTAAAGTGGACTCTAATATGATACAGATGGGCTTCTACTACACACCACAACTACAAAGCTCTTTGCTTAGTACAGCACATAGTGAATATTATACAGTGCCTTTTCCAAAAACTCACTCTTCTGCCTCATTTCGTCACTTCCATCCCCAAACAGGCGAATCTGAGATGAGATAAAATTCATATAAATCAAATTGGTTACCTGTTGGCAGTGCTGGCCAAAGATTTTCAAAGTGAAAAGAGGAGTATGATGTTACACTGTGGCGGTCTAAACCCTCTATCTATCTATCTACAACAAAAAGCTACCTGGAATGGCTGAGTACTATTCCAGTTTACATTGTGGGTGGGTGTGCACATATACATACGATTGCATTTATGTATATGACATTCAGATCCACAGTTTTCAAAGATGTAGAGGTAGTGTGGCAGAACAGCATTACTAGGCCTTTGGATACAAGCAGACCTCAGTTCCAACTCTGCCACCTGCTGTATGATATTGAGTGAGTTACTGAGTCTCCCTGAGCTTTTCTCATCTGTAAAATAGAGTAATACATACCTCACGTGATGTTAGAATTCAATGACAAAATGCACATAAAGCACTGAGCACACAGTTAAGAGCACAAGAAAAATTTAGAATAAAATATAGGTAAAAATAAATGAAATATACAGAATATATATATAGGAAAAAAACTAGCATGAATTTTATCTTTCTTCAACAATAATACCAGCATCTTAGAATTTCTAAAACATCATTATAAACATCAGCTATTATTGAATAAAAATGTGAAAATTACCAGTTAAAATTTGCTGAGCATGTTATTTCTCCTTTTATGTTGCCCTAAAACAAGCAAACAAAAAATAACAACAGCAAAA